>NC_054835.1:67384227-69784227 GCF_018345385.1 Vulpes lagopus
ACATTGAGCCCCAAGTACAAAGTTCATGAAAGAACTGAAAACAAAACTCAATCTTCTGATGCACATAGATTGCAATCGTTTGTGGCAAATTCTCCCCGAAATGCACCAAATCAACGTTCACTCGTGAGAAACACGAGAAGATTCCCTGGCTTCGCAGACCGCCCGAGTGCCTATCTCAATATCCTTCGTCCTGGGGATGCAGGGGTGAAGAGGGCAGGCCAGGCCCTAGGGACTGACTTCATTCGTAAAATGGGCCTAAAACTCACTTGTCAGGATCGATGTGTCTTAAAAATGATCGTGCATATAAAGTGCTTCAATTGATCCCTAGGAAAGACGGAGTAAAGACTCAATAACCAGTCAGAGTTATTACCGGCCTAAAGATGAAGAATCGTTCCAGAAAATTCAACTCTCAGGGCCCTAACAGAGGAGATGTTTCACACCTTTTAGCATTTTCGTGTTGAGAGTGGATCCACGGATTTTCTGGCTTCGGAGATTAATGAAAAGAGAAACCTGGATGCGCAGCCATCGGAAGACTTGGCTGCATTTGGGACACGTCTCAAGAGTGGGATCTGGGAATCATCGGGGTCACAAGTTGTCACCTGTCAGAGGCTCTACTTTATGTCTCCTTCCATCTGCCTCCAGTCTGTTTTGTGCCTGCATTTTCAGGGATTGAATTGCTCTTGGCTTCCTTCCCAAACTGAGGGGTCTTGTGGGATCCCGTGGGATTTTGCAGGATCTTCTTCACATTAGGGGTCTTTATCTTTTTACCCAACCAGCCTAAGCCAGGGGTCTGCACACTTGTTGCTATTAGCCCAGACAACACAGAATTGGAGGGGCAGGGGCAGCCCAGGTGGCTCAGCGGTTTAGCACCTGCCTTCAGCCCAGGGCGTGATCCTGGAGACCTGGGATAGAGTCCCACGTCGGGCTCCCGCATGGAGCCTGCTTCTCCCTCTGCCTCTCTCTCTCTCTCTGTGTCTCTCATGAATAAATAAATAAAATCTTAAAAAAAAAAAAAAAGAATTGGGGGGGCAAATATGTTCTCCCGCCAATGCCCTCAGCACCCACCCCCTTATTTCTTGAACTCTGTCTTCGCTCGGTGTCCACGATGGCAGGACAGCAAGCTAGTGCTGGGTGAGAACAGAGCCGCTGAAGGATGACCAATCTGGGTAGAAACCCTAGGCCTGCCACGGGCTGATCGTGTGAACTTTGGTGAGTTATTTACTCTTTCTAAGCCTTTCCATGCCTCATCTGTAAAATGGGCATAATACCAACCTTATGACAATTTCACTGTTTGGATAATCAAATCATATAATGTATGAAAAAAAGCATTTGGCAGAGCACCAGGCAGACGGTAGGCATTCAAAAAATGCTAGCTCTTCTTGTGCTCAGACGCTGACTCCACAAGCACCCTGTTGCTTTCGCTGCCGGGCTGCCCCCTCTCTGCCTGCACCGCTGTGTCGGGGTTCATGCTCTCCCCCTGCTATTCATCATGTCACCTTAGAATCCACCATCCTGAGATGCCCGGGTGCCTCAGTGGGTTAGCGCCTGCCTTCAGCCCAGGGCATGATCCTGGAGTACCAGGGAGTCCCACATCAGGCTCCCTGCATGGAGCCTGCTTCTCCCTCTGCCTGTGTCTCTGCCTCTCTCCCTCTGTGTCTCATGAATAAATAAATAAAATATTTAAAAAAAATTAAAATCCTTAAAAAAAAAAAGAACCCACCATCCTCCCCGTCCAATCGCCTGCGGAGCTGGCGCTCTGTACTGCACACACAGGAGACAGCCTCCTCTCTGCTGGCCTCTCACCGGCAGGTACCCCTTCTCTAGTCTCCATTCAATTTCTCTCCTTCAAAAACAAGCCCAGGACAGACTGCAACAGTACTCTCCAAACGGGGGGCCAGGAGAGGGCTGGAGAAAGGAAACAGCTTTTTTCTTTTTAAAGACTGTATTTATTTGAGAGGCAGAGCACAAGCAGGAGGAGCAGCAGAGGGAGAGGGAGGAGCGTGCTCCCCGCTGCTGACCAGGGAGCCCGACGTGGAGCTCGATCCCAGGACCCTGAGGTCATGACCTGAGTCCAAGGCAGATGCTAACCGACTAAGAACCCAGCCTCTTTCTCTTTCCAGAAAGGAAACATCTTGGTAAGTATTTAATAATGGAATATTGGGGGTGTACTCATTCCGTTCAAGAAAGCAAAAAGAGATCCCCTAGTAATTATTTAATGTGTTTCTGGTTTTTGTCATCTCCCCCTGGGAAATCACCATTCTCCCAGACAGACTCAGCTGCTCTGTCCCCTGGGCCTCTGCTGCATCTGCTTCAGCGCGTCCCGGGTATGGTGACTCGACCGCCCCTCTCTGCCCGGCCTACGGCGTTATCTTCATATTTTCAAACTGCTCTCAGGCCTACCAGTAGGCGAAGCTGGCTGCCAAAGAGAAAACCATCCGATCGTCGGCTTTTCATGCTTCCCCTTAAAAGCAAAAACAGTTGAGGTTTTTCTTCAAGTCACAGAATGACAGTACAGTTTTTTGAAGTATCAAAGTGTTTTCCCTTCTTAATAATTCAGGGGAGCTTTTTGTTTTTGTTTTTTTTTTTTTTGTGGGTTTTTTTTTTCTTTTTTTAATCCCTTGGCCAGGACCAAGGAATGGGAAGGCGGCGTTGACCTATAACAAATAACTCATTACTGAGATTTGAGTTTCAAACCAGGCTTTTTATCAAGGAAGTAGACAGAAGGTCTTTTTTTTTTTTTTCAACTTAAATTCAATTGATTAACATATAGTGTATTATTAGTTTCAGAGGCAGGGGTCAGTGATTCAGCCATGCCATACCCAGCACTCACCCCATCATGTGCCCTCCTTCAGGCCCATCACCCAGTTACCCCGCCCCCCACCCCCTCCCCTCCAGCAACCCTCGGTTTGTTTCCTATGATTAAGAATTTCTTGGGATCCCTGGGTGGCGCAGCGGTTTGGCGCCTGCCTTTGGCCCAGGGCGCGATCCTGGAGACCCGGGATCGAATCCCACGTCGGGCTCCCGGTGCATGGAGCCTGCTTCTCCCTCTGTCTGTGTCTCTGCCTCTCTCTCTCTCTCTCTGTGACTATCATAAATAAATAAAAATTAAAAAAAAAAGAAAAGAATTTCTTTTGGTTTGTCTGCCTCTCTGGTTTCATCTTGTTTTATTTTTTCCTTCCCTTCCCCTGTGATCCTCTGTTTTGTCTCTTAAATTTCACATATGAGATCATACGATGTCTTTCTCTGGTTGACTTATTTTGCTTAGCATAATACCCTCTACTTCCATCCACATAGTTGCAGACGGCAAGATTTCTTTCTTTGATGGCTGAGTAATACTCCATTGTGTATATACCGCCTCTTCTTTATCCATTCATCTGTCACTGGACACGTGGGTTCTTTCCATAGTGTGGCTATTGTGGACCTTGGTGCTATGAACATTCGGTGCAGTTACCCCTTCAGATCACTACCGTTGTGTCTTTGGGGTAAATACCTATTAGTGCAATTGCTGGTCATAGGGTAGCTCTATTTTCAACTTCTTGAGGAACCTCTGTGCTGTTCTCTAGAGTGGCCACACCAGTTTGCATTCCCACCAACAGTGTAAGGGGGCTCCCCTTTCTCCACATCCTTGCCAACATCTGTCGTTTCCTGAGTTGTCATTTTAGCCTTGCACGCTGACAGGTGCAAAGTGATATCTCATTGTGGTTTTGATTTGTATTTTAGGGAGAAAGTCTTGAAGGAACCAAGCTTGGACAGTGGAGTAGGCCAGAGAAGAAGAGACTTGAGGGAAGCCTTTGCCCACTGGAAGGGGAAAGCCTTTCCATCGCCAGGAGACAGTCAGTTTTTCCACTTTGCCCATCCAGCAACTCAACGTTATCAGTGCATACAGGACAAATATTTGGGAGACCAGGCTCCACCCTAACTAAATTCATAAGAGATCAGTGCATTAGGCACAATGTCCATTTGTTTGCTTGTTTTTTAATGACCGATTTACTCATTTAACAAGGAAATACAGCAAAAGATTAACACCAGCTCCAGAGTCAAACCACCTGGGCATGAACCAACCGTTCACTAGCTATGTGACGAGGGGCCACAGACTCAGTCAGCCTTTTTATTTAGTTCTTTAGCACAAACTTAAGATTGTTTTCCGTCTCCTGTAGAGTCTCAATCACCTGTTGTGTCTATGCATGTAAAACATGCATGTAAGACACATGTCTATGCATGTGTCTATGTTAGCATCTCGGAAGAGGTCTGGAAATACTAGCTGTTGTTATCCTTTAGCCAGGCAAGGAGCTAAAGTTGTGCATACTTAGTCCCCATCCCCATGGTGCCCCTCGAATGCTGGACTAGAGTCCTGGTGTTCCTCATCAATAGATTCTTCCCCTACAGGCAGTCTGGGGAAGCCAAATTAGCCATTGCTGTGTCCTTGGTAAACAGTATTCAAAGCCAGGGAACGTAGTTGGCCCATTGGCTCCAGTTGTCATACCCTGAAGCATCTTACCCTCCTTGAAATCACGGATGAATGCTTCTTCAAAGCATGAAACTTATTTACTATAGCAGAAACCGCTGTGTGTGCATCAAAGCCCACTGACTCCTCTTTTTTTTTTTTTAAGATTTTATTTGTTTATTCATGAGAGACACACAGAGAGAGGCAGAGACACAGGCAGAGGGAGAAGCAGGCTCTCTGCGGGGAACCCGATGCAGGACTCAATCCCAGGACTCCGGGATCACGCCCTGGGCTGAAGGCAGTTGCTCAACCACTGAGCCACCCAGGTGCCCCCGCATTGACTCTTCTTACTGGGCCCACACCTAACCCCAGTTCTCATTTCCCAGCTTCCCTTGCAGTTCGGCGAGGTCGTGGGACTGGGCATTAGCCAATGCGACATGAGTGGAAGTGGCGAGTGCCCTTGTTGGCCTGGCCCATAGAAACTACCCCCTGCTAGCAATCCTCCACATCCACAGAGACCTTGAAAGCCACATATTGAAAATGTCACCGTCACAAGAGGAAGAAATCTGGGTCCTCAAATTTCTACTCGGACAAAGCATCTACTCATCAGCCCTGCCCATTGTGAACTTTATGTGAGCGACATAAACATCTATCATGTTTGAGCCATGATGCCTTCTTGAGTTTGTTTGCTACACGGGCCATAATGACCTCCACAGATACATCTGTCCTGATCGTCATGAACTTAGAGTCCCTACCGCAGTGCCTGGTGCCCAGTAGGGACTTACGCCCTCTAAACCCCAGATGTTACTAGAAAACAGCCTGACATTTGCACAGCAGAGTATGGGTTATTATTAACATACAGGAGACAGACTCTGCGACTTGCCAGAGGAGTATCGTTACTGAGATTTCTGAAACACGAGAATGCTCCCTCTAGGCAGAAAATGTAAAGCATTTTTCGCCAAGTTCAGTTCTTCTCGGATTTCACACATCTGATCATCCAGATCCAGAATTACCGGACATGATTTCACTTGGAAACACCAGAAACCAGGCCATTGAAGTGTGAGGAGAGCAGCGGTGCCTTGAGAAGATTCTCCTTTACACCATCAGTGACAGCTATTTAAAGGGAATAGAAGAGGTGGGGGGACCTCTTAGGTTCGCACGGCATAAAAAGACTGAGTCATGTGGCCCCCAGACTGGCACTGTCCCGGGATACCAGCCTGTTTGAAAGACGCCTGAGGTTTCTTTCCAAACACCCCCCACCCCACCCTACCTCTCCTTCCCCAGAAAGTTCTTCCTCTGGGAAGAGTCCCAGCAGAGTGCTCTTGCCTCTGATGGTGCACATGATGTGTGCTATTTCACAGCCCCAGGAGACACTTCCTTCCTCTCAATGCTTTTTTGATTAAAGAAGCAAAATCATACCAGCTCTCCACCTCCCCGTCTTTTGCCCTCAGGTAAAGAGAAAAGTCATATACCAGCCAAGAGAGGCGGGTGGAGACCTAAAAAATGTGATCTTGGACTGAGAAAATGAATGATAGACAGGAAACCGTCCCTGTAGGTGGGACTTAGAGGCAGCCTACAGGTGTCGATGGGATGGAGAAGCCTTGAACTCCCCACTCCCATTGACCCCTGCTAAAGGGTTGGTTATACTCAAGGTTGGTCCCTTCACTAAGCTGCTGGTCCATAAGCATAAATAGCCACGTCCGGGGGCAGGGTCACATGGCACAGGATGACTCAGGACTGACCCAGAGATGGACAACCAACCCAAGGGTAGTCAACTTGGAGTTGACCAGCAGCCTATGCGAAAGGCTGGTGAGAAATGTCTCCCTGCAGAGACAATGGTGATTCGAGCACCAACTTCTCTTACTCAGAAATATGAAATGCAGACAGGGCGAGAGTCGATCTTTGGTAGCAAGAGGGAAGGATAGAAAGCAACACAGAGAATTGGAAAAAGATATTGGAAGGTCAAGAGAAAGCAGAAATTACAGAACTGGAGTCCGCAGAAGCTGTGAGGGCACGGACGCCACCACGTAGAGAAGGAAGTGGGTATTCACACTGTGTGAGAGAGAGAAACTGGAGATGCACCCCGCATGCTTGAGCCCTTGGAAGATCAACACTTTCCAGCTTCTGGGAGGGAGAAGGAAGGACAGGGGGCCGGCAACAAGACAACTGGCCTCAAGGGCTGAATGACCCTCCTCGCGCCATAGTCCCTTCTGGGCTGTGATGCTCGTGATCTCTTATTCCTCTCGAGAGGTTATGCAGCTTCCCTTCAATTCCCAGGTGGCCTGACAACAAGTGTGAGATTCTGGGTTTTCTTATTTCCATGTGTACGCTAGTAGTACCGCCTACTTGAAGTGACACAGGTGAGTGTATTCCTTTGTATTCCTTGTTGCTACCAATGAGTGGGGTGTGTGTGTGTGTGTGTGTGTGTGCATGAGTCACCGTGTTGTGTGTTGGGAAGATGAGGTGAGAAGCCGAAAGATGTCACAGGCTACACAGCAGTGATAAATTCGGGAGGACAGAGGGGGGTCATAGGGTCGGAGAGTCTAGTAATAGGGGGCACAGAAATGGACCAACTCATGTGGGCCTCCTCATACTTTTGTCTGGGGCCTACCTGGCCCCCCCCCCTCATATTCCAGAGGGACATGTATTGCAAACCAAGAGAAAAGAGCCTGTGTCCTTTCCGTTTACATTACTCATCCCTTCTAAGGTCAGAAGGTCAGCGCATCTCCTAAAGGAACGCTTTCAGAGCCGTGCTGGTCAGGAGCCTGGGTGGTAAAGGGCCAGAGCCCAGTCTGGGCTACTGGCTAGAGCTGGGTTGTCCTGGGCCTCCGGGGACCCCCTCAGCTGCTGTCTCCCCGAGGCTGGAGCCACGAGGGGGGCACCTCCTGTGCTCCCATCCTCACCAGTGTTCACAGCTTCACCAGTCCCACCACAGCGGGCCCTGGAGCAAGCGCTGGAACCAGCTGGGAGCCATCACCTCCTGTTTGTACCAAAGGTTAGACCCTTGGCGAGGGGTGTGGGGCCGACTGGGCAAGCTGCTGGCCGGGTTGTTGGGACCCCACACACACACTGTGTCTGTCACCTGGACTCTTGGCCTCACTCAGGGCTGCGACCAGAGCAGGGCGGCCACCTGTGGACAGGCCGTGGTCAGCCTGTAGCTCCCCTTCGGCACAGAAGAAGGCACATTGGTGCCCTGTGCCTGCCAGGCTTTGGCCTCCCCATGGGGCGATCCCGGGCTACCATCCCAGCAGGAATAGCCTCCAGGGGGCCGGGGGCACCTTACTCAGGAAAAGTATCCTGCCTCCCATGTCAAGACTATCCAAGGTTAATCTAGATTTTTCCCTCTTCCTTTTAAGGCCCCACACTTTAAAAACAGAATCATCCTATCCTAAAGCTGGAAGGAGGCTTTGGGATTATATCCTGCCCGGCACTCTGGTTTAAGGATGAGGACATAGGCCTGATGGAAGCAAAGAAACTCAAATATCGTATTTCAACATTTGGTAGCAAGTCACAAAGTCAGCTGCATCCAACATAAAAAACAATCAAAGAGAAATAAAATATCTGAATGAAGTATTGGTTATCAACGTCTACAAGGCAGGACTAAACTTTTTTTTTTTTTAAGATTTCATTTATTTATTTGAGAGAGAAAGAGAGTGGGAGTAGGGGGGAGAGAGGGGGAGGGAGAAGCAGACTCCCCAATGAGCAGGGGGCACCACACAGGGCTCGACCCCGGGATCAAGACCTGGGCCTACAGCAACCGCTTCACCCACTGAGCCACTCAGGGTGCCCCAGGGCTCAACTCCCAACTGGAAAACAACTCATAAAAAATATCCAAGTGACCTTTAAGGGGGAAACACTTGTGCAAACGATTGGGATGAGCCCCACGCACTGATGCCAAGTCAGAGATGGACCTTCAGAGGGGCTCCCAGCCACTTTTTTTAAAATTATTATTTTATTTTTAAAGATTGTATTTATTTATTCATGAGAGATACAGAGGGGGGGTTGCAGAGGGAGAAGTAGGATCCATGCAGCAAGGCCGACGCTGGACTCGATCCCAGGACCTCAGAATCACGCACTGGGCCAAAGGCGACGCTAAACTGCTGAGCCACCCAGGGATCCCCACCACTTTTTTAAAGGTAAAAAGAAACACGTGAACCTCATTGTAATGATACTTCAATTCTGAAGCCTCTGAAAGCTGGAGCATGTGTCTTCCTAGGAGCACAGGTCAGTTTTGCGTCACCGCATCCCAGGTGCTCGGAGCCGCACCGGCAGCTGGTGGTCACTGTACTGGATGGAGCAGGACTGAGCAAGGCTTTCATTCTGGACCCTGCAAGGGCTTCAGGGCACGCTGCACAGACGGGTGTGCTCACCTGGGGACCCTGGACCAGTGTCCTGTAACAAATAGAATATAACAGGCTGACATTTGATCAAAAGGAGCTTCCTATTGCAAAACAACGCACTTTGAACTGCCTCTCCCCTCCTCAGAGGAACTCCAGGGGGACACATGCTAATCGCAGCATCGTTATTCTTTTCCTTTATTATTTTTTTTTTTATCATTATTATTCTCAAACAAGGAACTGAAGTGCACTCCGTCAGGTCAGGCAAGTGGGAGCTGGATGGAAGGGGCTGTCCTGTGCTACTCCAGGGGAACCGCACATGAGCCCCAGGGTTTCACAAGGTATCATCAGGCCTGCTGAGAACAAAAGGCTATTTTTTCTTTCTCTTCCCCCAGTGCTGAAAACACCAGCGACGATCTTCATAGAGCCGCCCTGCTCTGTCAGAGGCTATGGTGGGAGGAGAGGCAGGTCTCCAACCCCAGCGTGTTATCTGAGGACCAGGAGCACAGGCCAGACAGATTGCTCTTTTGCAGAAGCAAAACAGCTTTCCGGCTTTTGAGTCACTTTGAAGTGCTCCTGGACTTGTCATGGGAATGGGGTACAGGTTGGGCACAGCAAGGTGTGGATGAAGAGTCCTCCCCAAAACCAGCTCCTTCCCCCTGGGGATAGGGTGCACCCTGGGGTCCCTTCTGGGGAGCGGATGTTTCACCCTCTGCTGTCCTCGGCCTCCCTTGCTGCTCTTGGCGGTGACCTCCGAGGTGAGGGTCTCTCGCTCTGCAGTGGGCCGCGCAGCAGGTGCACCAGGACCCAGCCTCGTCCTCACTGCCATAACGGGCACCGAGCATCCACCCCAAAAGGAGGCCCAGCCATCCCTTTATTTGTGGAGTCTTCTTTCCATGGAAGGATCTGTGATGAGGATATTTGTCATTCAGAGCCTCTGCGTCCTTTGTTCTAAAAATGATTTGTGTCCACTGATGACTTACCTGGAGCTCCTCTGGTTCCCACAGTAACTCCCTTAACACCCTTTTCCCTCTTCCATATGCTCCTTGACTTCCTGTGTCAGTTTGCTGGGGCTGCAGTAACAAAGTACCCCAGGCTGGGGTGGAGGGCAGGGGGCACTTACACAACACAGTTGTATTTTCTCACAGTTCTGGAAGCTGCCAGTCCAAGATCAAGGTGGGGGCAAGGTCGGTTTCTTCCAAATGTCTTGAGAGGGAAGCGGCCCGTCGTCTCTCCCCTAGCTTCTGGGGTTTGCTGGCCATCCTTGGTGTTCCTCAGCTTGTGGGCACATCAGCTCAATCTCTGCTTTCATCTTCACATGAGTTCTCCCCCAGTATGTCTGTCTATGGTCAAACTCGCCCTTTTCGTAAGGACACCTGTCCTCCTGGGTTAAGGCCCACCCCAATGACCTCATTTTAATTAATTAATTACACCTGCAGTGACCCTATTTCCACAAAAGGTCACATTCTGAGGTGATGAGAGTAAGGCCTTCAGCATATCTTGTTTGGGGGACAAGATCCAACCCATTACATACGCATTTGCTCATTTAGTCTTGCCCAGGGCCCTCTAAGATAGGCTCTTAGATAAGTTACCCCCATTTGTATAGGAGGGCACTTGAGGTAGAGACAGGGAAAATGAGTTGCCAAGGTCCTGGGGCCAGCCGGGAGTGAAGCCACCCCAGACCACCAAGCTCCAGCATCCGGAGGGCAGGTGCGTGCTGTACAACCCTATGAGATAAGCAGTGCCATTACCGCCCCAAACTTACACTCGAGGAAACTAAAACACACAGCAGTCATGAAACGCACCCAGGTCTATGCTGCTGGTCGTTGGCAGAGCTGAAATCTGAACCCCACAGCTGCTTGGCCCCGACATCCCAGTGAACCGCTAAGCTAGACAATGTCTTTAAAAGAAGTTCCTAGAGTTCAGGAAAGGATAGTTTACTATTCCACACTTTCCAAGGCTGCCCAAATTGTTGGTACTCTTGGTTCTATATCATATATAGAGCCCTTGGTAGTTCGTAGCCGGTGGAACCAGGCAAATATCAGCAGGATAAAGGCCTTAGGGACGTTGCAGGTGCTTGATGTGCCTGCCCCAGCACTGCCTTGGACCACCTCAGGCTCTGCGGTGGCAACGGGAAGAAGGTGCGCAGGTGCAGAGGCCATTCTGGGGTGCTTTGGTGAAATAGAAAAGGGAATTGGGGACGAAAGGATTCAAGTCTTTAAAAGAAGAGTCCAACAGACCCCATCTTATCCCTTCTTCATGCCTGAAAGTAAGTGAGGCTCATCTCACTGTCTTAGGAGGAATGGGGGAGCCTGGCTCAGAAGCAATACCAAATAATGCTATTTCTCTGCGAAAGATTTCAATGAAGGGACACAGAAACTGGGAATCAAGAGCTGAGTTTCATTACTGTCAGAGCTCTAGGCCTCACAGTCCTTGGGATTGGCGGTTCAACTTCTTGAAATCTGAGAGAAATCCATTGAATTCACCTCTCCCAACCCGGCTACCTGCTGTTGCTTAAGAGAGCTTGTGTCCTGGGGCACCCGGTGGCTCAGTCAGTTAAGTGTCCCATTCTTGATCTCAGCTCAGGTCTTGATCTCAGAGCCTTGAGATCAAGCCCTGCCTTGGTCTCCAGAGAGAGAGAAAGCTTGAGTTGTTTTCTTCACACCTTTACCTTGAGTCCTGTACACTCAAAAACGTAGTATCACTACCTTTTATTTCTTTTATTTTATTTTCTAAAAAATCTTCTCACAACCGTGGGCCCAATTTAAAGAAGTTTCCTTTACTTGGTTCTTACAAGCTAGACGCCATACTTCAAGTCTCTGTGTCTAAAATAAACCAATTTTACTTACACCCTTAGTGTAAAAGCTCCCTTGAGGGCAGCAGTTTCATCTGTTTTGTTTACTTCTGCATCCTGAGCACCTAGCAAAATCCCTATCCCATAGTAGGATTCAGTAATATTAATGATGAACAAATAGCTAAGCTCGAAGTTTCTCCTGTGTGGCATAGGTGGTAACTTGCAATACATACTGTTCTGCATGTTGCTTTCTTTTTTTTTTTTTTAACCTGTTCATATGCATTGCAGATTGTCAACAATTGGAGGGTCAAGAGGTGGGAAGCAGGGCCTTGTTTATGTAAAAGAGCTCCAAGCACAAAAAAAAAAAAAAAAAAAAAAAAAAAAAGCAACTCTCCCTGTCGCCTTGGGCTCTAATCCCAGGACCAGAACACAGCAGTCACTCAGCACGAATTGAACCCGCAGTGTAGGGCGTGTCTGGTAGGTGACAGGGTCTTCTCTTTGTTGTTTTGAAACCGGATGACCCACACTCTTTTTTTTTTTTGCCACTATTTCTTAGTGCACGGTATTCAGGATCCCGCTAAATTTTTAAATGTTTCTTTTTCCCTGTGGACTCCTTTTATCCCCCTATCAAACTACATATATGAGTGACTTCCACGTTACAGGTACTCAAACCTGTAGGCAGTGGATTAAAAGTGTACTAAAAAAAACGTGTACTAAAAAAATTAATTGTACTAATTTTTTTTAAATTAACGTGATTAAATCAATAATGAGACACAACTACAGTTTCTGGCCAAAATCCAGGACAGTGACAACACCAAACATTGGAGAGGACGTAGAGCAACAGGAACCCTCATTCACTGCTGGTGGGAATGCGAAATGGTACAACCACTTTGGAAGACAGTTTGGCAGTTTCTTACAAAGCTGAACATGCCTTTACCACACAATCCAGCGATTGTGCTCCTTGGTGTTTACTCAAAGGAATCAAAAACGTATATGTTCATGCAAAAACCTGCGCACAGATGTTGATAGCAGCTTTATTCATGACGGTTAAAACTTGGAAGCAACCAAGACAGCCTGCAGCAGATGATAAATAAATAAGGTGTGGTACCTCTAGCCAATAAATATTACCCAGGGCTAAAAAGGAGAGAGCTGTGAAGCCATGAAAAGTTAGGGAGGAACCATAATAATATGAAGCGAAAGAAGTCAGTCTGAAAAGGCTGCATACTACTGGATAGTTCCAACCACATGACATTCTGGAAAAGACAAAACTATGGAGGCAGTAAAAAAAGGTCAGTGGTTGCCAGGGGTTGTGGGGTTAGGGTAGGTGGGAGGATGAAGAGGGCAGAGCACAGAGGATTTTTAGGGCAGTAATATTCATATGATGCTATAATAGTAGATATGTGTTATGGTAAATTTGTCCAAAATCATAAAATGTACAACTATACACTTGGGTTGATTATGGTCAATTATAACGAATGCACCAGTCTGATGGGGGATGCTGATAATGGGAGAAGCTGACCATGGAGTGGGGGGGACAGGAAGTATATTGGAAATCTGTGACTTCTGTTTAATTTTGCTGTGAACCTGAAGCTGCCCTAAATATAAAGTCTTTAAAAAAAAATACATTTGAATGTTTGAAAATAAGTTAGCCCTTGGAATAAACTCGGGGTTATTCCACCACAGGTCACTCGTAAAATCATTTAGGTCACTTGTCCCTGGTGCCTGGCCATCCATCCTCTTCATGACCTCAGAGTCAAATTTTTCTATTTGCCTTTGGATGTGTTGCCACTTCCAGAAGAACAGCTAATTCAAGAGTGACGCAGTGTCAAAATCCTCCTTTATGGCCAGGCACATCTTGGTTGCTTCCAGATTTGGGCAATTATGGCGTGGTGGGAGAAAAAGTGGGTTATGGGCAGGAGTCTTGGAATCTAGAAGTTGTAACCGTGGGAGATGGATAGACCATGAGAGATCAAAGAGGACCGTTTATCAGAGCTACTCTTGTCATAGACTATGTTTCTTCAGAGCATTTACATCAGCCCCTGAAGTCATTGTGACCAATGGCTTATTTATTCTCCATCTCTTCCCAGTGGGACGTAGGCACCATGAGAGCAGAGTCTCTATCTGTCTTGTTCACAGTTACGTGTCCAGTGCCTACCATCACTCCTGGCCTGTGATAGATGCTCTATAGTCATTTGTGGAACACATGAATAAACCAAAGGGAAGGATGAAGGTGATATTTGTATCTGTACCAGTCCTGGTGCTTAGGAGGCCTTCATTTTGGAAACCTTCTGGAAATTACCTAAGGAAACTTTTCCCATACAAACTAGGAGGTCGTCGAGAAGGGAGGAGCCACCTGGGGCTTCAGTGGAAAAAAATTCTCTTAAAATGTAAGATTACAACCTAATGTCAACCGAGGGTGGCTTCAGGTGTCCCAGTCCCTCTTCGGGCTTTCACTAACACTCTTCTCAAATACTTTCCGCCCACCACCCCATTTACAAACCACACTCATATTCTCAGGTTTTTCTTATGATGGCACCACTCTTCCAAGTACGAACATTTAGATTAGTCATCAATTATTGAGCAAGAACATTACCTCAGTGTTTTGGCTTGAAACAATTGTGGTACAGGGGCCCCTGGGTGGCTCAGCGGTCTGAGCGGCAGACTCTTGATTTCAGTTTGGGTCATGATCTCAGGGTCATGGGATCGAGCCCCGTGTTGGGCTCCGCACTGGGTGTGGAACCTGCTTAAGATTCTCTCTCTCCCTCTGCCCCTTCCCCTGCTCACTCACTCTCTCTCAAAACAAAAACAAAAAACGATTGTGGCATAATGGGAAATACATATTTGTTCTTTATCCCCAGTTCCTGACACACAGCTCTTAAAACCCTTGGAGTCCACTGAGTGATAAATGTCTTTAATATGTTAGTGAAACGAGTGGTGGCTGGGGACCCCTCGATAGCTTCAGGATGGTGGCTGGTCCAACAAAACCAAGGCATAATTGGCAGGTTGGTTCATCCCCTCCCACCATGCCCCAAAGGCCAACCAGCTGGGAGAAGAGGAGGGACAGTGGCTGGAGGTTGAGGTCAATCACCAATGGCCAATGATCTAATCAATCACACCTATATAATGAAACCCCCACAAAACCCCCTAAACAATGGGGTTGAGTGCTTCCAGGTGATTACATACACCAAGGTGATTGGAGGGTCATGTCCTCAGAGAGGATGGAAGCTCCATATAGCACCCACCACCCCATACCTTGGTCTATGCATCTCTTCTGTTTGGCTGTTCCTGAGTTATAGCCTTTATAATAAACCAGTAGTAGTCAGTAGAGCGTGTTCCTGAGTTTTGTGAGCAATTCTCACATATTGTTACATCCGAGGAGGAGGCTGTGGGACCCGCGATTTATAAGCCGATTGGTCAGAAGTATGAGAGGCCTGGACTTGAGGCTGACTCAACCCAGGCCGCGGCCATCGGAAGGCATGACTGGGCCTGGAAGGCCACTTCCAACATGACTCACACTCACCGCTGCCAAGCTGGTGCTGGTTGTTGGCAAGAGGCCTTCGCTCCTCGCCGCTTGAACCTCTCCAGGGGGCTGCTAGGCACGTGATGGCTTCCCTCACAGCAAGTGCCCCAGGAAAGCCAAATGAAAGCCATAACGTGCTTTGTGCCCTGGCCTCATAAGTCACACCATGTCATTTGCACAATGTCCTGTTGGTTTCCCAGGTCAGCCCCAGTGTTTGTAGCAGAGAACCACCCAGAATATGAATAGCATGAGGCAAGGGTCTTTGGCAGCCGTCTCGGAGGCTCCGACAAAGGGCTCAAATGTACTTTTCAAATAAATGAATGAATTATTTGATCAACTCCAAGTCCTCTAAACTCAGTCCTTTTGGATCTAGCATTTAGCACCAGGGCTTAGGCTTCTGGCCGCACAAAACTTTTTATGGGCTTTAATGTTTTCACTCTGGAGAACCTCAAACAAACGATCTACTTTCACTGTGACTCGAGTCTGAAAACGAGAGTTGTAAAATCACCATGAAATTAAATAACTTCAGAGCCATGAAGAATGTTCATTATTAAAATGCTCCCACAGGCCTGGCCCTGGGCAAAACTGCGAAGCCAGGGAAGCTGGCTTTTCTGAACCAATTCTGCAAATCTCCACGGGCACCTCACCCTAGGCAACGTCCAGTAGAATGGATGGATTTTGTTGAACTTGCCTTCACACGTCTCGAGACAGTACCAGTTGGAGACAATAGTGCTGCAAAAATGCACATTTAGGTAAATTCAATTAGGCCACGTTTTCATCTGGCTTTGAAACACATCAGCCAACCTCTGTGGAACGTGGGATGAAATCGTCAGCTTACAGCCAGGAGGAGCCGAGGTGTGTGAAGATCCTCAGCAGTGAGAGTGGGGTGTTCCTTGTGGAGAGAAAACCAAGCCCCCAGATCTCCCCGAGGGGCAGCAGAGTCCCACACCCCGTGTCGAGCTCACCTGAAGAACATGCACCGAGCGGGAGCCCTGAGTTTACTTGCTTCTTGGTTTAACAGATGTGTTCTGAGCCAGGCATTTCTCTAGGGGCCAATCTCCTCTCAATTGGGGTCTTTGCTCAAATATCATTTCAATGAAGGCTCGCCCGACCGTTATACTTAAAATTGCAATTTATTTATTTATTTTTCTAAGATTTTATTTATTTATTCACGAGAGACACAGAGGGAGAGAGAGAGGCAGAGACACAGGCAGAGAGAGAAGCAGGCTCCATGCAGGGAACCCGACATGGGACTCGATCCCGGGTCCCCAGGATCAGGTCCTGGGCCAAAGGCGGGCGCTGAACCGCTGAGCCATCCAGGGATCCCCTAAAATTGCAATTTAAACCACAGCCTTCCCACACCCCCGACTCTGCTCTATGCTTTCCCCTTTCGTAGCCCGAACAGGTGTATGAACCAACAAGCAACACGTATGCATCTGAGTGACTTTTATTTGTGTCTTTCTCCCCCAGCCACACTCCATGCCAGGATTTCAGCTCCTCAAGGGCACGGATCTTCACCTGTTTTGTTTATTGACATGGCACCTGGTCCATAGTACGTACTTACTAAACACTCGGTAAGTGAACGAGCGCTGGGTGCAAGAGTGAATAAAACAGACAAAATTGCCTCTTCTGCACCCCCATCCCATGCATACAGCTGCCATTCGCTGGGTGAAGCCCAGTGATGATGCAGGTACACTGTCCTGACCTCCCCGGTGTTTCCTGCAGATGCCCCCAGGCAGCCTGTGGCTTGTCCTTTCCAGAGCTGCCTCAGTGCCTTTGCTGCAAAACCTAAATCCCCAGGTCACTCCAGATTCCCATTTCACACTTGTTCTTGGGAAAATAAAGTTTGCCTTTCAAATGTAAACATTCCTGAGCCCCTGTACGGCTGTACCTCTGGGCTTGGGACAGAAAACCTATCTGGTTTTTCTCTCAAAATGTTCAAAAATGGTCACAAAGCTACACACTTTGGTCAGTAAAGATGACTACCTGCCCCTTTCTTTACCATGAAGGAGACCATGCTCGCTACTCCCCAGAAAGCCACATTACAAGCAAGGACATTCCAATGATTCAAGATTAATAAAAAAAAAATTTAAAAAAACGTAGGACATGCCAAAAGGAGGCACGCAGAGAATGACAACTGGCATTAAATGGGGCGGCTGGAGAGGCCAGATTCCATGACACGATCAACAAGAGCCAATCACGAATGTTGAAAGGCGGGTTTCATCCAAGGACATGAAAGTGGTAACAGGCTTCTGTGACACCAACAACTTTTCTCCACAGATAACTACGTGACTCAGTGAGACACAGAAGCATTTTTTTCTCCAGGTAGAAAAAAGAAAGTGGGAACAAAAGGCGTTCTATGTCATGACCAACTGGTTGAAAGAGAAACAAAGAATGAGCAGGAGAAAGTTGATCAAAACCTGCCACTAAGGAGCAATCCTGGGGACTTAGAGGAGTGTTTTGGTGGGAGGGAGGGGTCAAGGATGGAGGCAAAATAACCTTTGTGACTTTTGCTTCTTGGATGAAGAAAGACAGGCCCAGGGTATTGGTCCTGCAGGTCAAGACCAAATGGCCAAACTCGATGCTCTACACCTAAGCTGTCCAATAAGGCAGCCTCTAACCACGTGGGCTATTTAGAATTAATTAAAACGAACTGAAATTAGATCGATTGTAAAACTCAGTCCCTCAGTCACACTGGCTGCGTTTCAAGGCCTCAATAGCCACATGTGATCCAGAGGTCAGTGCAGGTATTTCACGCTTCCCTCATCCCAGAAAGTTCTGGAGGGCGGCACAGCTACAGAGCTTGACAGTTGGAAAAACCAATAACCACCAATATCTCTATCAACTAGACCCATTGTCCTCTTAGCCTCCGAAAGGGAAGCAGACTCGCAATGTCATGGTCAGCAAGGACCATGGCAACCCACATCAAAATCCTCGCTCCTCCTGATGCTTTTGTTTTCTTTTTTAATCAAGTGAGCCCAGAGAGGTTAGTGTAAGACACTTATCGAACATATATTTATAAAGGTGCCAGGGACATGAAAGTGAATGAAGTATAGTCAGAACTTCAAGGCGCTCACATTCTAGTCAGAAGAAGAGCGTTCAAGAAGCCAATTATACTACCATAGTAAATATAATGGAGGCGTGTATACGGCACTGTAGCAGGTTGGATCTTCCAAAAATGGCCTGGCAGTATTTTCAGTTCCATCTGCTTTTCCAGAACCTTCCAGAATCTTCGGTGCCGCATCGAGAGGTGAAATCTATTTCCCTTCTTCTATAACATAGGTGGGTTCATGACCATTCTGACCAATATAGTATGGCAGGAATGGTGCTAAGTGGCTTCTGGGACATGATCATTTAAAGGCTACGAACTTCCTCAATTCCTCTCTCTCTCTCCCTTTATCTGTGTGCGTCTCAGTGTGCAGCTTTGGAACCCTCAGCCACCTCGTTTTAAAAAGCCCGGCTATTTGGAAGTTGCGATGCTGCATAGACCACGTAGGGAAGCAACGGAGGTGTAGAGAGAGATGCCCGAGGGGCCCTTGCTGCTCCAAACCCCAGGTGCTCAGCCTTTCCCAGCACCAACTACCAGCCCAGTGCATGAACAAGTCATCAGATGACCTTAGCCCAACCGTCAGGGGTCCAGCTGAGGGGGGACGAGCTATCCCTGCTCTGCCGTGTTCGGATTCCCCACCCAGAGGGTCCAGGGGCTTAATAAACGGTTATCTGCACCAGGAGGTTTTGAAGGAGATTGTTACTAACCGGAACAGCTGCTGTGGGATCATAGACGGAACCCTTGGGTCTACTTAGGGACGTCAAACAAGGCCGTCAAGATCTGCTCATATTTGAGCTCAGTCCTGAAGGATGATATAGCACCGATGGAGGGTGGTGTCCCAGACACAGAATAGCATGTGCAGAGTGCAGAAGGCGGAAAGCAAAGCCTGACCTGGGAACCGTCAGCCGTCAGCTCCAACTGGAGTGCTGGAAGTGTGGTAGACGTAGGTGTCTCGTTCATTTGTGCTTGTTCACACATCCAAGAAGTTTATATTGAGCCCTGATGTACTCAGCTTCCGTACCGGGTACAAAAACTTTTGGCTGCAAATCCCACCTCCAAGTGTGCCTTGAACAATAAGGAAGGGTTGCTTCCTTGATGAGAAAATCAGGGGTGGGGGGCGATCTCAGAAATACTCTGCCGTCTGTGCCCAGCCAGGCTCTTGTCGTCCTTCTAATCCCCTGACCCCAAATGTTGGCTTTCCGTCTTGATGCCTCATGGTTGCAAAACGGCTGTCCCGGCTCCGAGCATCACAAGCACCACATTTGCTCGTACCACACCCAAAGGCAGGAAGCTACCAAAAGTAAGTCATGTGGCTGCCCTAGCTGGGGTGGGCGGAGGAGGAAGGGAGCGTGCTGGGAAGGCATCTGAGGCACGGGCAAGGGCGAGGGGGATTGGAAAACGTTGGGGGAAGACAAGCAGCGGTGCCCACCACAGCTAAGCAGTTCAGGCATCATCCCTGTTCACGACGCCAGATGATGGGCAGCGCCAGGTTGTGCATCGCGGAGCCATGGAAAGGCATGGAAACTTTGCAGCCAACACAACCATCTAGTCAGGAACACGGTGGGAGGCAGAGGACGGAGAAAGGAGGGGAATGAGGGCATGATATTTCCTGTATCCTATTTCACAACTGTCACCATCTCTCTCTGTCACACACTCACACACACACACCCCACAATCACTTAATTACTATTTAATTCAATAAAAATACTAGGACCTACTAGAAAACTCTGGTGCTTGTGTGGAATGCATGGGATGGGACCAGGTCAGAGGCAGGAGAGCTAGACGTCGCCAGAAATCCGTCTCAGTCTCAGAACAGAAATGGGAAGCGAAGTTAGAAGAGCCTACCTCACTATTGACTGATGGGCAGAAATGTAAAGATGCCCTTCTCCAGAATTCCTTTAAATTGAAGCGTTTTAAATAACCAGAGAAATGGGGGAAAGGGAGAGGGAGAGGGGCAGAAACAGACTTCTTTAGATTCAAAGGACTTTCCAGTGCAGTAAAAGGGGACAAAGGAACTTTGCAGCACAAAGAGGCCTGGGCACCCAAGAGAGTGCGCACCCCTCCCAAAACCTCACCCCTCTCCATAGGGCAGGAGGGGAAACCGAGCCCCAATTTTTCACTGAACCATCCAACCACATTCTCTCCCCTCCAATTCAGCCCTGTGCTTGATAGCTAGACGGTGTTCCAACCAGAGGTGGCCCTAAGATATTTTAAAATAATAAAGTTGTGTACACAATTGCTCTAGCTGCGGGGGTCTCGAAGCATTTTTCAACGGATAAGAAAGTACATGGTGACCCGAAGGCTCTGAGTGTTACTATGCAAAGGCATATTGAACAGGAAGGATACGGTGGGTGTAAAAAACACCTGGATTATTCCACTAGGGAAAGCTAACCTTTTTTTTTTTTTTAATTTTGTTTATTTATTTAAAGACGGAGAGAGGGAGAGAGAAAGCATGAGCAGGGAACAGAGGGAGAGGCAGACTCCCCACTGAGCAGGGAGCCCGACATGGGACTCGATCCCAGGACTCCTGGATCATGACCTGAGCCAAAGGCAGACGCTCAACCGACTGAGCCACCCAGATGCCCCAAAAGTTAGCCTTTTTGAGAAAAAAAATGAATCCAGTTATTAAGTCTTGCTTTTCTCCCAAATGAGTGTTCAACCAGGAGATTTAAAGAATCTGTCGGGGAAGGAGGCCCACATCGGGCTCTCCCCGCTGGGAGCCTGCTTCTCCCTCTGCCTGAGTCTCTGCCTCTCTCTCCATGTCTCTTGTGAATAAATAAATAAAATCTTTAAAAAAATAAATAATAAATAAATAATCTGTCAGGATAAAAAAAGAAAATATGCCAATGCTGTTGGATGGATTTTGGAAGGGGTTTGGATCTACAGCTCAGCTGGCAAGGGAGGCACGGCGGGTAGAGGATTCCATCTCAGATACTTAAATCCCCTTTTGAAATTCTCCTCCCTGAGCGGCCCCAGCCAGGTGTGACCCTGGATGAAATGAGAAAGCCCCCGGGTGGGGTGGGGGCCCCCACTGAGGAAGCCTGGCTCATAAGCCTTTCTCTAATTGCCCAAGCTTCTCGGTATCCTGCAGAGGCCTGACAGAGCCACACTCTGCCCCCTTCGCCCACACCAACTCGCCAGAAGTTCCCTCGAGTCAGGCCAGGCCCTCTAAGTGGTTCCCCAGTCATGGCAGGAGTGAGGTACAGGTGAGAGTGACAATCTGTCCCTCCCCACCCACTCCCTACACATACACACTGTGATGACTGATTTCATCTATCAACTTAGCTAGGCCACACTATTCAGATATTTGACCAAACACTGTTCTGGATAGTTCTGTGAAGCCATTTCTTAGAAGAGATTAACATTTAAATTGGTAGACTGCGAGTAAAGCACAAGACATGCCATAATGCAAGTGGGCCTCACCCAATCAGTTGAAGGCCTTGCTGGAATAAAGACAGACTTCCCCTGAAGAGGAGGGATTTCTGCCAGCAGTCTGCCTTTGGACTCCAGCCACAACCCTTCCTGGGTCAGCCTCCACTACTGTGTGAACCAATTCCTTAAAATCCCCCTGCCCTCTGTCTGTTGCTCTCATCTGTCATGCTGGAGGAAGCGAGCAGCCATGCTGGGCGCAGCCCCATGGAGAAGCCCACCAGGGCAAGAATCTGATACCTCCAGCCAGCCTCCAGAGAAGCTCTGAGGCCTGACAACGGTCACGTGAGCTGGCTCAGAAATGAATATTCTGTGGCCTGCCAACAACGACCCAGTGAGCCTAGAAGGCTGATGGCCACTCAGCCCCGCCCACAGCTTGACTGCAGTCTCATTAGAGGTCTTGAGCAAGAGGCCTCAGCTGAGTAACACCCAGATCCCTGCCCTGTGGAAACTGTGCAATTATGGATATTTGTCGTGTTCTAAGCTGCTAAATTTGGGGACAATTTGTGACACAGCAACAGATGACTAATACGTTTTGAATAAAAGCATAACCACGCGGAAATTAATTCAGCAAATCTAGTAGGCAGAAGATATGCATGCCTTCAAACCCAAAATTCTGATCTGGGGTCTTACAGTGAACCGTTATTATGATTTTTAGCCACCAAATATGTTCTGAAAACTGTCCTCCATTGGAGGAATTTCCTACTCTTATTTCCACCTCCCTTGGGCAAAAGCCAGTCTCCTCTTTCCCAGCCTCCCTTGCTGCTGAAGCCAAGGGACATGACCCAGGCTTCACGATTCAGGTGCACCTAGATGAACCTGTGATTGAGAAAAGAGAAGAGTGGAAGAGTTTTGGTTTGGGGGATACGTGACGTTGGCCTTTCAGAGGCAGTAGACAGAGTTCCTAGTGATGGCTTCCTGTGGAGAACAGCAGCCACCGCAGGTTCCACTGGGGCAATCTGAAGTGTCAGTGGATCTGTTTTCTTCCTATGGGCTTCCAAATCTGCTTCTTTGCCCCATCTTGAGATTCATTTTGATTCAGAATCCTCTAATAGATCCCCGTTATGCAAATTGAAACCAGTTAGAGCAGAGTCTGTATTTTTGCAACGAAGAACAGCAAGCAAGTTCAAGGAAGTGTTGGGTTCCGCTCTTCACTCTGATGATCACAGGGTCCTCTGGGTGTCTGGGTCCGTTTGGGTTGCTATAACACAATATCGTAGACTGGAGGCTAAACAACAAACATTTATTTCCCACAATTCTGAAGGTCGGGAAGTCCAAGACCAAGGTGCCAACAGACCTAATGTCTGCTGCAAGCGCTCTTCCTCCTTCAGAGGGCCGCCTCCTTGTTATATGCTCACATGGCAGAGAGAAGGACAGAGAGAGAGCGAGATGGTCTTTTCCACTCCTTATAAGGGCCCTGACCCCATCACAGAGGCTCTACCCTCACAACCTCATCTAAATCTAATCCCCTTCCAAAGGCCTCACCTCCAAATACCATCACCCTGGGGACTACGACTTCAGCTTATGAATTTTGGGGGGACACAGACATTCGGACCATAACACTAAGGGAAGTTTGCACTTTTGTGAACAAAAAGACCCATACTAAAATGTTCACTGCAAGACCAGGCAACGGGAAAATAAACTGTGGTACATTGACAAAATGGAATCCTCGGCATAGGTTAAAATGAATGAGATATATATGTATGGACACAGATGAGTCTGAAAATACAATGGTCAATAAAATAATAGCTAGTGCTCTCGTACCATTTTTTTAAAGTTTCAGACTTGAAGTGCAAAACGGTTTCTGTTTATGGTTACATGTGTAGCAACAAGAGTCTTAACACACGCCAGAGATAAATACTGCGTCCAGGCAAATGGCTACGTCTAGGGAGGGAAGAGAGAGAATAGGATTAGGAAAGTATCTCAGGGGAACCTCAATCTGTTTTATAGACAAATCTTGTTTTATTGATCTTCACTTCGTTGGGCTTTACAGATCTTGTTTTTTTTGTGTGTGGGGGGGGGGTTGTTTTTTTTGTTTTTTAATAAATTGAAGGTTTGTGGCAGCCCTGTGTAGAGCAAGTCTATCACAGCCATTTTTCCAGTAGAATTTGCTCACTTCATGTCTCTGGGTCACATTTTGGTAATTCTTGCAGTATTTCAAACTCTTCATTTTTGTTGTATTTGTTATGATGATCTGCGATCAGTGAATAGGACTTGCTGAGAGCTCAGGTGATGGTTGGCATTCTCAGTGTAAAAGTAGAGGGTTTTTTAAAGATTTTTATTTATTTATTCATGAGAGACACAGAGAGAGAGAGAGAGAGAGAGAGAGAAGCAGAGACACAGGCAGAGGAAGAAGCAGGCTCCCCACAAGGAGCCCCATGTGGGGCTCGATCCCAGGACCCTGGGATCAGGACCTGAGCTGAAGGCAGATGCTCAACCACTGAGCCATCCAGGCATCCCAAAATAGGACATTTTTTAATTAAGGCAAGCACATCGGTTTTTTAGACATGATGTCATTATTGCATGTGTAATAGACAGCGGCACAGTGTAAATATAAATTTTACATGCACCGAGAAACAAAAATGTTCATTTGGCTAGTTTATTTTCCTTGTTGCTGTGGTCTGGAACCAAACCCACAATACCTCGGAGGTGTGCCTGCCTCTATGTGGAGCTTTCTTTCTGTTTTTCCAACGTTATATAGATAGAGTTGAGATAATAACATTGAGTAAGTTAAGATGTACAGCAGCACGATTTGATACCCATATATTGCAAAATATATTGCAAATATGTATATATTGATACACATATATTTTGCAATATATGTGTACATATACATGTGTACTACAGTAGGGTTGATCAACACCTCCATCACCTCACATAATTACCATTTTTCTGGTGAAAACATTTAAGATATGCCCTCTCAGCAATTTTCAATTACACAGTATTATTAGGCATAGTCCTCATGCTGTGGTGTTTATTCACCTTACAACGGGAAGGTTTTACACCTTAGCAACATGTCTCCATCCGCTCGCCTCCTCTTCACCCCAGCAACCACAGTTCTAACTCCTGTTTCTATGATCTTTAGATTTCTATGATTTTTTTCGATTTCATACACAAGGGATATCATACAGTATTTGTCTCTTTCGGATTTATTTCATTTAACATAATGCCCTCAAGATCTATCCATACTGTTGCAAGAGACTGAATCATATTCCTATATATGATATATTAGGCATATTATTAATATATTAATCATTATTAATATAATGATATATCATGTATATTACATAATGTAATTACACACACATTTATCACATATGTGTATCACATCTTCTTTATCCGTTCATCCATAGGCGGACACTTAGGTTGTTTCCCTCTCTCGGCTCTTGTGGCTAAGGCTGCAGTGACCACAGGAGTACAGATGTCTCGAAATCCTGATTTCATTTCCTTTGGATTTATAACCAGAAGTGGGATTGACAGATCCTAAGTTCGTTCTATTTTTACTTTTTGAAGAAACTCCCTACTGTTTTCTGTAGTGGCTGCACCAGTTTGCGTTCCTCACGGTGCACGAGGATTCCTTTCTCTCCACACCCTCACCAACGCTTGTTCTTTTCTTTGCCTTTTAAAAAATTAGAATCATTCTAAAAGTCCTGAGGAGATATCTCCCGTAGCTTTCATTTGCATTTCCCCGATGATGAGTGATGTTGAGAATCTTTTCATGCACCTGGTGGCCATTTGTGCGTCTTCTTTGGAAAAATGTCTGTTCAAGTCCTCTGCCTGTTTTTAAATTAGATTGTTTGGTTTTCCTGCAATTGAGTTGTAAGTTCCTTGGGTTTTTGCATATTTACCCCTTATCAGATGGATGGTTTGCAATTATTTTGTCCCATTTGGGCGGTTGCCTTTTCATTTTCTTGATTCTTTGGCTGTGCAGAAGCTTTTTAGTTTGATATAGTCTCATTTATTTATTTTTGCTTTTGTTGCTTTTGCTTTGGATGTCATATACAAAAAAATGATTGCCAGGACCAATGTCAGGGAACTTTACCTCTAAATTCCCTTCCAGGAATTTTCATGTTTTAGAGCTTGTGTTCACATCTGTTATCCAATGAGTTAATTTTTGTGAGGAATGTAAAATAAGGTTCCGAATTCATTCTTCTGCAAGTGAATATCCAGTTTTCCCAACACTGTTTATTGAAAAACTAGACTTTCCTCATTGAGTATTCTTTGCTCCGTTGTCAAATATCAGTTCACATATAGGCGAGGGTTTATTTCTAGAGTCTTGCCTCTGTTCCGTTGGTCTACGCATCTATTTTTATTCTAGTACTACACTATTTTGGTTACTATCGCCTTGTCATGCAGTTTGAAATCAGAAGTGTGATGCGTCCAGCTTTCCTCTTTGACTATCTTGACCTGGCTATATTCTTGTCCTTTGGGTCTCAGAAATAACCTCCTCGGGGTGCCTGGGTGGCTCAGTTGGTTAAGTGTCCAACTCTTGATTTCAGCTCAAGTCATAATCTCGGCTCAGGTCATGATGTCAGGGTGGTGGGAAGGAGCCCTGCATTGAGCTCCATGCTCAGTGGGGAGTCTGAGATTCTCTTCCTCTTCCCTTCCTTTTACCCCTTACCCTTTACCCCCCTTGTGCGCTCTCTCTCTCTCTCTCTCAAATAAAAATTTTTTTAAAGAAAGAAAGAAAGAAGAAAGAAAGGAAGAAACTTCCTCTAGGAAGCCTTTCATAATACCCTCTAGTACATTCAAATTTACTGTCATGCCTCATATTATATGTACTTGCGTATATACCTCTCTGTTTCCTTGAGGGCAAGATTTATTACTTACTCAGTATTAAATGCCTAGATCCTAGCAGAATGCTGAGTATATGGCAGATAATTGTTAAATGAATGAATCTGGCTCCATCTTTTATAATGCCTGAATATTATTTTATGTTTGCTTTATGAGGCACTCACCACTCCACAAGACATCTTATTCCAGGTTTAGAGAGTTCTAAATATCAGAAAGAATACATCTTTCTTAAAATGGACTCACAGCTGCCTTCACGTAATTTCCACACATTGGCTCTACTTCTGCCTTGGAAAGCTACACAGAATAAGCCCAGTGCCAGTTCCGTCACTTACTCCATGAGTGTGAAGAGTCCGCTCCCTTTCCAGACTGGGCACATCATCTCTTCTTTATTATTTTATTTTATTTTATTTTACCATTTTGTAAAGATTTTTTTTATTGGAGTTCAATTTGCCAACATATAGCATAACACCCAGTGCTCATCCCATTAAGTGTCCCCCTCAGTGCCCATCACCCAGTCACCCCCACCCCCCACCCACCTCCCTTTCCACCACCCCTTGTTCATTTCCCAGAGTTAAGAGTCTCTCATGTTCTGTCTCCCTCTCTGATAAATCATCTCTTCTTTAGTCTTTAGATCAAGCATCTGGGTACTTAACAATGCATATAAAGTATGTATTTTCCTAGTGAATGCTGCTTATAGGAAACCACATAGATTTCAGACCCAGAAGTAGTCAGACATTTCTCAAGGCCAAGAACTTTAAATCTTTATATCTGGGATCCCTGGGTGGCGCAGCGGTTTGGCGCCTGCCTTTGGCCCAGGGCGCGATCCTGGAAACCCGGGATCGAATCCCACATCAGGCTCCCGGTGCATGGAGCCTGCTTCTCCCTCCGCCTGTGTCTCTGCCTCTCTCTCTCTCTGTGACTATCATAAATAAATAAAATATTTTTTAAAAAATTAAAAAAAAAATAAAAATAAAAAAATAAATCTTTATATCTGCTGCCAGGACTCAATAGATGCTCAAATTAAACTATTTTGGCTACTCTTTTCTTTTCATTGTAAAAAAGTGAAAAGATAAGCATGGCTTCAAAGTCTTCCCTAACATCGCCCTTCCTCATCCCAACCCCTAGCCCCCTGAGAAAGAAGTCATTGACCCTTCATGTACTTCCACTGCACTTTGTACAAACCTAACTAAAAGTACAGTTCAAGATGCATATTATAAACAACTTGACCAAAAATCTGTCACAGAATTTTGAGACCCATTAAAACAAAAGTTTAATGAGAAAAAAAAAAGATGCATATTATACTGAAGTTTCTGTGTCTATTTCCCCACTAGACCATAAACCCCTTGAGGAGGGCAGGATCTCATTTGTTGTTGTATCACAGCATCTAGCACAGTGCCTGGCACATAAAAGATAGTCAACATACGTTGCAAGGAAGTGTAATAAAATATCTAAAATAAAATTACTTTATTTGTACACAGGATTCCTTGTCCTATCCATTTTTAATAAAAGGATAAAGTTCTGCTTTCCTGGGTCATTTTTCAACAAGAAAAGATGACTGTACCCATATTATACTGTTCAGATATTTCAAGGGTATCAGAACGGAGTCCATGCAAGTTTTCAGGGGGAAAAAAAGATATATGTTTTATGCTTCTATGTGGTTAGTTTGCAGAGCACGGGGTATACCCCGAGGTAAGTTTAATTGCCTGGTTGCTTCTATGAGGGCACACTGAGGTTCCAAGACACAGGCCTAGAGAATGTGAATAACCCGTGTCCTTCCAGAACAATTTCCATAGAGGAACAGGCATCTGAGCCAATCCGCCTACCCACCCTGCCCCTGGGGTGTGAAAGCTTTAGAAGTCCATCCTTACAGTGACATTTTTTCTTTCTTTTTTAAAAATTAATCTCCATCATCCCTTTAATCTTCCTTGGGGACTTAATGGAATGGTGGGTTAGAAGTCAACAGCCGTGACGGTATTTTCCCAGGAGGTCTTCATCAGCTGTTATGAAATCGGAAGTATGTGTGCGCTGGCTGTGGGGGTGACAGACGCGGTCAGGGTGACTTTAGTTCAGACGGAACCTGAGCTACTGGAATTTTGTGGAGATGCCCTCAAGGACAGACACTTCATCTACAGAAGTGGAGTCCAGACAAGGAGTCCATGGCAACCATTGCTAGGAGATAATGGTATCTCAAGAGAGGTGGGAGCCAGGAGCAACGGATTGGCTTTTAGCTTGTGGTTCTTGCAAAGCACAGAACTGCCTTTCTCCCTTTTGGAGCTGGCTGTCGGGTGAAGCCAAATCTGAGCCACCACCACCACCCCCCCATAGCACACGCATTAACATTTTGTGCATGGCCTCTTTGCCAACCGCATTTTACATCTCTACCTTACTTCTTTAAAAAAATATATTTATTTATTTATTTATGCATTTATTTATTTATTAGAGAGAGCATGAGCAGGAGGAGGGTCAGAGGGAGGAGCAGGCTCTCCGCTGAGCAGGGAGCCTGATGCAGGGCTCAATCCCAGGGCCCTGGGATCATGACCTGAGCCAAAGGCAGACATTTGATGGACTGAGCCTGCCAGGTGTCCCTCTACCTTATTCTTTATAAATCCTCAAAAATTAGTTTGGAAACAAACTGAAAAACAAACGGAAACTCTGTGTGCACAAGGTTGGTTGACTGGTGGGCTTCTCTGGAAGGGTATCAGGTTAGAGACCATTAATTCTTTCCTCCTGAGCTGCTTGGTTTTACCAGAGAGGAATCGTCCAATCTCCTGCCTAGGATACAGGATACCAAGCCCCTTTCTCTGACTGCAAGTGTTTTCAGAACTCAGTGAGGAAAGGGAACTCGGGGCAAAGGGTTTTCACTGTGCAGTTGGTGTCTTCCTATGATTTCGACTTTGGTTACAAGATACTGGTGGTGGGGAGGGGCGGTCAGCTGAGATAACTAGTATATGTGTTCAACGTACCATGACTAACCGTGCAGGACCTCCTAGGGATGTCAGGGAGGCATGGGCCCCCATCAGTGATTGCATAAGCATGAACGTCAAGTGGCCATATGACTCGAATTTTCATACTAAAAATAACGCTGTTATTCTTCAGTTTATCCATAGTTCCTTGGACTATATTGACCTAGTATTTTCCTAGGGGATTTAAAAGATCCATCATGGAGAGTTCCAGGGAAGGGCCATAATAGCACATCTGTCATTTAGATTCTAAAGCGCCCCCAATCACTAGGGACTCCACAGTCTTCGGAACCACTGTTGGGAGCAGTATCGGAACATGCCAGGACAGTCCTTCCACCTCCTCGAAAGGGCTGCTCCAGATTAGATTACAGGCCAGCGTCCTGCGAGGGGTGCCCAGTGTCCTTCTCTGAGATTAGCATCTCTGGAAGGTTCTCTCCAGTGTCCTCAATGTGACAGCCTTCTGGTGGACCCCTATGAAGATTTAAACCCAAGGAGGTTTTGTTACGGGGTGGACTGGAGAGACCTCTGGTCCTGAAGCCCGGACCCAGACTGTCCAAAAGATATCCCCGAAGGCTCTTTCTCATCATGAGAAAGAATTCAAGGACAAGCACAACACAGTGGATGAGGAGTACAAGCAGGAATGTACACTCTGGAGATGTGAGAGCAAGTGAGCTCCCGAGACAGCTGTGACTGGGGTTTGGGTCTCTGTGTTTTATTCTCAGTTGTTATCAAGGGGGAGGAAAATTCATTACATTCATTAATTAATGAATTACTTGTAATTCATTCATTCATTACAAGGGGGAGGAGATGTGTTGGGAGCAGGATTTCCAGTCTTTTATTTTTTAAAAATTTAAAAATAATTTCTTCTTCTTCCTTATTGGGCCAGGGTCCTCCAGCCTAATTTGTCAGCCATCATGGGCCTAACCTGTTTTGATCTGGCTGCCTGTGCCTGTGTTTTGGCCTGGCCAGGACAGGTCTCTGACTTTCCTGTTAAAGCCTAACTAACTTCCCCTAACAGTTTGGGAAGCTTGGAAGACTTGGGCAGGCTGCCCCATTTTGGCCCAGGCCCTGTTCTACCTATGAGGAATGCCACAGGGAGGAATATAGGAAAAATCCCTGCCCTTGGGGCATCTTACCTTCCAGTGGGAATGACACAGAGCTTCAATTTAAAGGCCGCAAGACCAATTTTAGGAAAAATATACCTACTCGTTCTAATTCGATAAGAAGTGATTCATTTAGGCTTCTAAATCTTAAGAAACTTCAAAAAGATACAGAGAGAGAGAGACAAACCATAAGAGACTCATTAAGTCTAGGAAACAAACTGAGGGTTGCTGGAGGGGAGAGGAGTGGAGGGATGGGGTAACTGGGTGATGGGCATTAAGGAGGGCACGTGATGCAATGAGCCCTGGGTGTATGCAACTGATGAATCACTGAATTCTACCTCTAAAACTAATAATACAGCACATGTTAATTAAATGGAATTTAAATAAATTATTTTTTTCAAAAGAAACTCAAAAGGGGTACAAGCAATGGCCTCATGGGAGCAGGATGGCGGGTTAGTGGCACAGCGAGATTCAGCAGTTTCCTCACCCCCTGCCCTGCCCCCCCATGAGGTCTGGACTAGATGTCCCTCCCTGTCCACTGCAGAGCTGATGATCTAAATCCAAATTTTTAACGTCTGCATTTTTCTCTGTTAGACACAGAAACACGTGCTAAGTGCCGAACACAACGCTTAAGTGCTGACACTGTAGCTGCTGTAATTAACTGTCCTCTTTTTTACCTTTTGTTGTTCAAGGCTGACAGTATGAGCATACGCTCCCCAGAATATCCTCCTTGTCTTTTTCTCCCAAAGCACTTGGAGCTATACTCTAGATAAAATTTCTCATACGACCCTGAGCAAAAACACTGGGAAACATGAGGTCTCCTTTTACTATTTAGGGAATTATAGACTTCTTTTGTTATCTTAATGTAAAGGACGGGTTTGGACAGGACCAGTAATGGGCATTTGTTGATTTGGGGTCGTCCAGTGTCCACTGAAGCTGCTTCTGTTAACAGGCTCTGTTGTCCATGTCTTTGAGGAATCCATTCTCCCTCATTCTTACGCCATAGGGCTCCGATGCATGCCGCCCCTCATTTCTCCCAACCCCATCACCACATCCCCTCCCCAAGGCCGCCAAGCACCAAGGTTGAAGCACGTGATGACCTCGGCCAAGCAGCTCATTCAAACTCCCCACTCACAGTGATTGGTTGGAACACGTGTTCTAATCCGAACCAGGGAAACACAAGAACTTTTGCTAAAGGAGGAGCTAAAAAGAAGCAAGTGTTGATGAATGAATTTCAAGCTTAGACATGGGAAGATCTAGGGCCATGGCAAGCTTTGAACCAGGTGGGCAGATAACAGAGCTACAGCTGAGGGGGAATGAAGCTGAAAGACTGAGACAAAGGACATGAAAGGAAAGAAGGGAGAGAGATGGGATCTTGGTGATACTCTTTGAACCCCAGACCAAAGTGTGCTAGAAGCTAGCGATAGAGCCCTGACATTTCAACCAGGAGAAGCAATCATCTCCTATGTCTGCTTGCTCCAGTGACATCTGGCAGAGTTGAGGGAGAGATGTGCAAGCAGCAGACCCTCCTGGTCGTGCTCCGGGAGTTGGGACCCCTGAGAGCTGGGAAAGAGGATACCACTGTCTGTGTCAAGCGGGACTGCACCTACAGGCATGCAAGTATGGGGAGGTCATGTGATTTAAGAGATTGCAATTTAGGATAACAAGCTGCCGAATGGGGTGCATTTTCTTGGGTCTCTCAGATCCCAGAAAGGAAATGACTCTCATGGGGATCTAACCTATGAATTCATCAAAAGATCACTGGGTCAACAGAAAGAACCCAGTTCTGCCTTCTAAACCCCCCAAACCTCTTTTTAAATGGAAGTGCAAAGTAAACCACTGTCTTAGCACAGGCCGTTGGACCAAAACAGCAAAGACTGGGGGGCTTATCCAGACATATGTTTTTCACAGTTCTGGAAGCTGAGAGGTCCCAGATCAGGGTGCCGGCATGATCCGGGGCTGGTGAGAGCCCTCTTCCTGGCTTGCTCGGATGGCCGCCTTCTCAGTGGGTCCTCACTTATGGAGAAGGTAGCTCTGGTGTCTCTTATGAGGTCCTCTCCTTATGAAGACACTAATCCCATCACGGGGGCTCCACCCTCATGACCTCAGCTAAACCGAATTACCCGCCACAGGCCCCAGCTCCTGATAGCATCACTTTGGAGTTTAGGGCCTCAGCGTATGGGGGTGGGGACAAACATTCAGGCCAACACCACGATGCTGCTGATGCTCAGTCTGCTGGCATGTTGTGGCTATTTACATCTCACGCTAGGACGAACCCTTTCTGGTTTCTCAGAGGCTGCTGGGGTGATTTTAACCGCTGACATTCCTGGGCCTAGCATCCCAAACCAACACGCCCCAGTTCTCCTGGGGCGGACAGGTTTCCTCTTGCGTTTTCCTGCAATTCCAAGCTTGGGCCTGATTTCTAAAAGGGGTCCGATGCCCTCAGATGCTGATCACGGGCGCCCCCCTCAAGGGCCTTAGCCCACAGCATAATCCTTGCTCCTCTGGAAGACCCCTGCTGCGAAAGCCTAACTTAAACCACATTCCACAAATCACAGACCCCCAGGAGCAGGGTCCCTTCTAAGGAGATGATTGCACTTTTGTCTTTTAAGTAGAGCTCAAGTTCCTGTCCATTTCGTCGGGGATTCTCCATGGATAATGAGATTTGGGAATAGGATTAATACCAGAGTCTGTGCCCCCGAAGTTTCTCAGAATTACTGTTATTCAAATCCTGCCTTTCATTTTGTTCGAAAAAGGACATTAAAGGGACAGCAAATCGCTCGTTGGCTTGTTGGTTAATTGAAACAACCTGAAGCAAGGATTCCATCTTCGGTCAGCGTGGACAAAGCCGTCTCTGTCCTGACCGGTGCACCCCTTCGATTCCAGAGCGCGGTTTCTATCTGGTCTGAGCGGAAAAAGTGAAAATAAGTAAATAATCTTTAAAAAGGGAGCTAGGTGAACATCCTTATCTTATCGAGGATGCAACCAGGAGCCGTTGCAGCCAAGAGCCCAGGACTCTGCATGAGACGGTGTCATTTCTCACCCGAAGCTGCCGCTGCACCCTACTGCACACCACACGAAGCCCTCGCCCGTGCATGCTCTCAGTGTGTCCCCACCCCCCTGCCCTGGAAGAATTTTCGGCAGGAGCTAACACGATTGGACTTGCCGGGTTAGGACAGTGGGGTGCATGCGGGGCCGACAGCAGGTGCGCAGAGGGCAGGCGGGAGCCACGGGGGGCTGGGACCAGCGGGTGACCGAGGAATGGGAAGAGGTGGACACATTCCAGAGGCCTTTTGAAGGCAGCATCTGTGCACGTGGGATTAGCGGGAGGTCAGGGTGAGCGGGACGGGCCCTCCCGGGTAACTTCCAGCCCTCTGAACCCAGGCACGACCTTCCGCACCGTCCCAGAATGAATAGTTTTTGCCCAACGTAGTTGAAATGTTTGGATTCCTTAAAAAAAAAAAAAAAGAGAGACCCCTGGGTATTGCCTTGGACACCGTCATTAAGCTGAACCTCCCCTTCTCCCAACTCTGTGCGGTTTAGGATCAATAAAAGGCCAGCGTGTGAGGAAGGGGTGTTATTCGTACTGGCACAAGTAGACCATCTAGGTCTACACTGTGATTTTTTTCAGTCTCTGATTTAAAATCTTTTCAGGGTGTTTTTGATGATCAGCAGTGTGAGAGACGCCTAGGGGGCTCAGCAGTTGAGCAGCTGCCTTGGGCCCAGGGCGTGACACCCACCTTCTCCCCCCCCCCCCCCACCCCGGGGTCCTGGGATCGAGTCCCGCTGGGCCTCCCTGCAGGGAGCCTGCTTCTCCCTCTGCCTGTGTCTCGGCCTCTCTCTCTCTCTCTCTCTCTGTGTCTCATGAATACAGAAATAAAATCTTTAAAAAAAATAAAAGATAAATTAGAATTTTTTTTTTAAAAAAAAAGGAGCATGAGAGTGGTTCCCTAATACCATCACAGCAGATCACCAAGCGGGGCAGCTTAAAACGAGAAATGTGTTCGCTCGTGGTTCCAGAGGCCAAAAGTCTGAAATCCGTGTTGGCCTAGTTGGTTCTTTCTGGAAGTCCTGAGAGAGCCCATCCCCCCGCACGCCCCTTGGCTAGGTTCTGGAAATCCCTGGTGTTCCCCAACTTGCTGAACCATCGCCCCAAGCTGTATCTCAGCCTTCACTAGCCTTCCCCCGCCCACACCCCCCCCCCCGCCCCCGGGGCCTGGGTCTCCCTTTCTGTCTCGTATAAGGACGGGTCTTTGGATGGAGGCCTCACCCTACATCCTGGGTGGTCTCATCTCTAGCTCCTTAGCCTCATTGTATCTGCCGAGACCCTATTTCCAAATAAGTTCACATTCCCGGATACCAGAGGGTTAGGACGGGGACACTTCTTTTGGGGAGATACTTTCAACTCTCTATAAGGGAATAACCACTTATATCAGAAAATACGATTGCAGGAAACTGATTCAGAGAGTTTTCTGGGTTTCAAGGATGTGCACAGAAACACACCGGCCTTCTCTCTGCTGCTGAAAGTTAATTACTGCACTGGGTTTTCTCTTCCAGAAATGCCACAGAGAGGAGCGGAGATTTCAGTAGTCACAACCCCCAGTTTATGTATAAACAGAGGAAACAAAGGATTTGGTTCGTTGTGCCTGGCCTTGGAGATAGATACAGATTCTTTCAAGCTAGGACTAATTGTTTAGTTTAAAGGTTGATCATTTATTTGCCAAGGAACCAGAAAATAACCAGAGATTAAAGAACAGCTGTGGATGAATTAATTTTATCCCCAATCACATGAACATGAGATCTGGAAATGTACCAGGAGGAAAAGCAAATAAATGAGCTGAAAATCCTCGCCGTGTAGCGGACTTAAGCTGCTCGTTTTCAAGAATCATAACCGCTCAAACCACGGAACATTTCCGTTGCGCTTGCCAACCACCGTTCAAAGCACTCGGCAGGCACGTATCAGCTCGTGTGACCCCACAGCAGCCCGGTGACCGTTCTCACCCCCATAGTGTAGGAGAGAATATTGCTCAAGGTCACAAAGCCACTAAGCAGCAGAGAGGCCAGGATTGGAATCCAGGCACACATCAGAGCACTCGCTTTTAATCAATATGCAATTTCAGAAGTCTTTCTTATTTCAAAACTATACATATAATAGCATAATAGTGATTATTTTTCTGCTAAAGGCAAAAATGTTGGGTGAAACTTTGCCAGTCTCTACCAAGCACCCACGCTTTTCTATCCCACTCTCATCGACCTACCTTCCGAAATGATCATTGGCATGTATTTAATGTCTATCTTGCAAAAATAAAAAGAAATGATAGATGTAAAATTGTCTTTTAGGGCAGGTTGTCTCTATGTGTATAGCTAGCCAGGCTATCCGGGACTCTAGGCATGGGGCAAGGTCACAGGAAGGACACCCTCCAAGATCAAAACCAAGAAAATCCAGATTGTGGATTTTTTTTGGGGGGGGGGGGCAGAGAATAAGATGAAAAAATAGATTAAAAGAGCCTGAAAAGACACAATCATTTTTTAAATGATGGAGATGAAACAAACCATAGCGTCCAAGGATGCACACCGGGTAATAAAACTATTGTAAAAATACAAGGGGGCGATAGCAAGAAAAGCCAGCAGAGTGGTTACTTCTGGGAAAGGAGGGACACTGATAAGGATGGGGCTCCTGGAGGGGTGTCTGGGTGTCTCACAAAGTTCTGTTTCTTCTTTGGGGTACAGTTACAAGGTGTCGGGCCCACTGTATCCCATTACACCGTTCATGGACTTTGTGTGGTGTTCTGTATCAGTATTTTCTTTTGCCTTAAACGCCTTTTCAAAATTGTTTTTTTTTTTTTAAGATTTTATTTATTTATTCATGACAGACACAGAGAGAGAAAGAGAGAGACAGAGACACAGGCAGAGGGAGAAGCAGGCTCCATGCAGGGAGCCCGACATGGGACTCGATCCCAGGACTCCAGGATCACGCCCTGGGCCAAAGGCAGGGCTAAACCGCTGAGCCACCCGGGGATTCCCCCTTTCCAAAATTTTAATAATAACTGAAGTGTATTATTTTACAAATACAGAAGTAAACACCAGTATTTTATTTTACCTTAAACGCCTTTTTAAAATTTTAACAATAATTGAAGTGATTATTTACAAAGACAGAGGCAAACACCGGGAGAAATAACTAGAATAGGTGAAGGTGGATTACTTCTGGGGGTGTTGCATGGCTTATGAGTGATGAACTTCTGTATTTCATTGTAAATCTTTTGATGCTGAATTCTTCTGCTTAATAACATTAACTAATTTTTAAAAGAAAATAAACCAGGGGTAGTAAAACTTTACTCACAGGACTGTCAAAAGATTTAATTATGAATATACGGCACCCAGAACCCAGTGTCTAGGCTGTAACAGGCACTCAGTAAGGGATTGTGATTAAATTTATTTTCCTACGCCAGACTGCAGGATGAAGAAACGTGTCCATGAATCCCCAGCCCTGCCTGGCACATAGTAGGCACTCAATAAATATCAACTTCCGAAACGAGCATGTGAATATAGGGGTTTCTTTATAAAATTAAAAATATTTTGACATCAACTTCCTGGCAAAACCTTGTTAGTTCTGGCTATGAACCAGCTAGGAAATGCCTCATCCCACTAAAGCATTTGCGAAAGCATTGAAGCAGGGTCTGATTACAGCACTTCAGAAGAATGCAGCCCCTCTGCCCCCGGAACTGGTTGAAAACAAAAATTTGAATTCTAATTGCACAACGAGCATGTGCACTAAAATTTTTAAATCTGCCTTTGTCTCCCAAACGTGAGCTGTATTTTGTGACTTGTTTCCAAAGAATGGGCTATGGAACGGGAAAAATAATGTTGCAGTGGCAGGGTCTGCAAATACCACCTTAACCAAGGGACCGAGATTAACACGACGGTGATAAGTCCTGTGGTAGCATGTACCCACTGACTGCACGAATGAGAAGACACCTCGCCTCTGAGGATTTCTTTCCAAAAATTCCTATCCTCAATCCAAGTAGAGAAAAGCATCAGATGAACTGAAATCAAAAGACATTCTATAAATTATCTGGCTCTGGTCCGTCCTCCTCAAAACTGTCAGGATCGTAAAAACCAGGATGATGAACCTGATTGTAGTGATTATCTCACAACGTAAATGTGTATTGTCACCATGCTGTACACCTTAAACAATAAAAATAAAAGTTTGTTGAAAGATTTGAAAAGAAAAAAAAAAAAAACAATGAAAAACAAGGAAGAAATGCAAAAGCGCTCCAGACCGGAGTAGACTCTGGACACGAGACAAGTAAATGTGATGCTGTATCCTAGAGGGGATCCTGGGACAGAAAGAGAACGGTAGTGGGAAATGTGATAAAATCTGAATAAAGTCAAGAGTTGGTTAATAATAGTGTGCCAGTCTTGATTTCTTAGCTTCAACAAATATACCAAGGTAATGTGAGATATTAACATCGGAGGGAAGGGGTGAGAGGTTTTACAGGAACTCTGGGATATCACTGCAACATTTCTGTAAATCTAAAGTAGTCTAAAATTAAAAGATTAATTGTCAAAAGATTTAATTATGAATATACAGCATTTTTTAAATGCTGCCTTGTTGTAAACAAGAAAAAATATTATAATTACAAAAAACATACTTACAAAAAAAAATTACAAAAAACAAAACACCAAACCTTAGGCCTGTCACATGGAATTCGGGTTGCACATCGGAGTATGCCAAGTACCAGTTACAGCTCACCCCACCTTTCGGGCAATCTGGCATTAAAAGATGAAGCAAAGGGAACAAAAGACAGGTAGCCTGAGGGAGGTGAAATCATTTTTACAAAAATCATCTTGCAGTGACTTCCATTTCAAAATAATGGCCATTCCTTCGTCTATCTCTCTTCTGAACCCCTGGACTGTATAGACCTGCCAACTGCAAGTAGAACAGGTGGGAAGAGCTTCCCAGGGACAGAGCTGACCAGCTCGAGGAATTGGAAATAGTCCAGTGTAGGAGGAAGAGTGGGTGCGAGGAGGGAAGGCTGAGAGAAGCAGTGGCCGGGATGTGCCTGGCTTTGCAGTCAGGGTGTGCAAAGCTTAATTCAGCAAGATGCCACCGGAGGGTGACTAACCCAGCGGAAGCACCATCTGACTTACTGCCCATCGGACCCCTGAATGGGATGCTCTGAGGAAGAACCCACCAAAAACGAATCACCTGCATTTACTCCTGAAGAAACCTCAGACAAACCTATCCAAAGGGAGGGGTGGTCTATAAATGATTGGCCTGCACTCTTCAAAAATCCTAATTTATGAAAGCCAAGTAAAAGTCTGAGGTTAGAAAAAGCTAAAGGACATGACCACTAAATGTATGTTAGGGATTGGGTCCCAGAACAAACAAAAAAATTATAAAGGATATTTTGGGGGGCGATTGGTGAACTTTAAATATGAACTGTTGATTAATAATAGTATTGAATCAATGTCAAATTCCCTGAATTTGATCACTGTGCTGTAGTTAGTATGTAAGGGGATGACCTTGTCCTTAGGAGGATACAGATTGAAGTATTTACAAATGAAGGGCCGTGATGTCTCCAGCATACTCTCAAGTGGATCAGCAAAAACAGTAATAATAGTAATGGTGATAGTAATAAGATATATATATATATATATATATATATATATATTTATATAAAGGGATAAAGCAAGTATGATAAAAAATTACAATCAGCAAATCTAGGTTTAGGTATACAGGTGCTTATTATTCTATTCTTGCAACTTTTCTGTAGGTTTGCAATTTTTCAAGTTAAAACGGTAAAAGAAGTCCCTCAGGCTGCTGTGCATTAATAATAGATTGGAGGGAGCAATCAAGAAGGTTGGTCCAGGCAAGACAGAAAAGTGGCTTGGAGCATCCGGGTGGCTCAGTCCGTTAAGTGTCTGCCTCCAGCTCAGATCCTGATTTCAGAGTCCTGGGATCAAGCCCTGCATCAGACTTCCTGCTCTGAGGGGAGCTTGCTTCTCCATCTGCACCCCCTCCCCATTCCTAGTCACGCATGCGCATGCTCTTGCTCTCTCTCTCTCTCTCTCTCTCTCTCTCTCTCTCTCTCTCTCTATATATATATATATATATATATATATATATATATATAAGATAAATGAATAAAATCTTTAATAAAGGAAAAGAGGGATACCTGGGTGGCTCAGTGGTTGAGTGTCTGTATGCCTTTGGCTCAGAGTCCTGGGATCAAGTCCTGCATCAGGCTCCCTGCAGGGAGCCTGCTTCTCCCTCTGCCTGTGTCTCTGCCTCTGTGTGTCTTTCACGAATAAATAAATAAATTAATTAATTAAAGAAAAGAAAAGTGGCTTGGATCAGACATTTGACAATGGTCATGAAGTGATGCCCCTGTGGTTGACGTAGGTCTTGGAGGTAAGGGAATGGGCCTGGGGAATGAAGAGACAGAGGTATCAGATGTACACCTGTCACTGTCACAAGTCGATGATTACGTCAGTTTCTTTCAGGTTGGTCTATTAGCATACTATTAATCTTTCAATATATTATTAAATATATAATCATTAAAGTCGCCATAAGCATAAATGTAGTGTTATAATTAATGTCATTATTACAGACGACACACTAATAACTTGTTTCCACTGATGTAACAAATGCTCATGGACGAACTGCAACCACTGCAGTGTGCTATTTAGTCAAACCTGGGGTCCAGGTTACGTAGGGGTGGAACCCAGGAAACTATGGTGCTGGAAGCTTCCCGCTGGCCCTGAGGCATAGCCAGGCGGTGGGGGCCGCTGCTGCAGGGTAGTCTGGGTTTGGACTCCTGTCTCTGACTCCTGGTGCGCTTGCCTCTCTGAGTATTTTGGAGCAACCCTCCACTCAGGCCACAGGGGTCATCGCCCCAGCGATCCTCTGACAGACAAACAAGATTATTCAAGAGACTGTAGAGTCAAAGCAAGGAGTGAAGGCATCACTTTCATGAAGACTTTGAAACAGCCCCCTCCGAAATCCTACTGCTCCTTCCCAGGTCCCGACCTTCAAATTTCAGTTCTCTACTTTTTATCTCAAGAAGAGCAGCATGAGACTTCATCTTGTGGCATTTGCAATTTAAATCATGTGGCTTGGGCAACTGTTAAAAGACACTCTCAAATCAAGGGAAAAACACTTCAGCAAAAAGACAAGTTTCACAACCAAACCAACCCTGGTGAAAGGGTAACAATGGAAAAACACACATTATCAACCTTCAAGCCTCTCCTGGCTCTAGGACACTTGAAAGAGTCCCAAATACCAGATGAGGAGAGACACCAAGTGCATTTTACACTGTCTTTGGGCAACCTGAAAACTATGTCTCCAGTTACTACCCTTAGATGATGGCTCCAGGGTCTCTGTGTGTTAGACACACATGAAACTAAAAAATTTCCCTGGGCATTCGTAAGCCCAAGGTGCTCTGACGGTCAGTGCTAGCTCTTGTCCTAAAGGTTTAACGAGGGCTCCTGGCTGGCTCGGTCTGTAGAGCATCCAGTGCTTGACCTCAAGGGTGGTGGGTTTGAGCCCCAGGTGGGGCCTAGAGATTTCTCAGAAAAAAAACTTTTTTCATGAGTCCCTTGCAAAGATACTTACTCCAAGGTGGCTTATAATAGCAAGTAAAGAACCCAAGTATTCTTTTTTATTTTACTTTATTTTATATTTTATTTTATTTTTATTTTATTTTATTTTATTTTATTTATTTTAGAGAGAGAGCAAGCGAGCAAGAGAGAGCATGAGCAGGGGGGAGGGACAGAGGGAGAGGGAGAAGCAGATTCCCTGCTGAGCAGGGAGCCTGATGCAGGACTCAATCCCAGGACCCCAAGATCATGAAATGAGTGAAAGCAGATGCTTAACCAACTGAGCCATTTAGTAGGCCCCTCAACTAAATGTTCTTGAAATTAGTTATGATACACCCATGTTATAGAATTATATGCAACGATTTTGTTTTTTTTAGTGAAGAAGTTCTGGTATAGAAAGATCTTCAAGACAAGTTGGGGGGGAAACAAGTTGCAGAATAACACTTGAGTTTAAAAATCAAAAGTAAGCACATGTGCATGTTTACATACCCACATGCATATATATGTATGTTAATCCAAGAAAAGACCTGAAGGGTCTTTTACAAATTTTCATTACTAGTTTACCTTTAGGGAAGGAAATGCAGTTGGGAGAAAAGAAAGAGGTACTTTCTGTTTTTACCCTATTTTACTAGGTAGTTTTGAATTTTTAACTCTAATTATGACTTGTATATCACTTCTATAATTTCCAAAAACTATGTATGTAAGAGGAATGTCCAAAAAAAAATGGCAAAAGAGCATTATAAAGCTGCTTCTACTGTGGACAATGAGCATTTACTACTTTTACTTTACATTCCTAGTTTTCTTTAAAAATCATGCAAAGTATTTTTTCAAAGAAAAGATAAACACGTTGCTTGACTGGAGCTAGAATAAAAAATAAATGAATTCCTACTGAATAATAATTTTAAAAAATCCCAAAAAACCCAGTCGGAGATCCCTACATGGCTCAGAAAAGGGGCTGCAAAATTGTCCACAGATCTGGAGCAGCTGGTTTGCTGGGCCAGCCTTCGGTGGACAGACAGGAGGTGAGAAGCGGTCCCCGCGGGCCCGGCCACTGTCCCTTTAGGCCAGGGCAGATGGCAATATCTGTGAGTCCGGCCACCGCAGGCCTTGCGGAGCTCCCCGTGCGTGCACGAGGAAAGCCTGCGACTGGCAAGCCCCTCATCCTTTTGCAAGTGCAGAAACTGCGATTTTGGAGAAAGTGCTGACTGATTTAGACCTCAGCAGCTCGAACAGCTCCCAGGGGGCAAAATGCATCCCAGAGCTGCCACTTACAGGCAAAGTTCACGCAAAGTGCAGGGATGATGACTTGATGTTGTCAGCCCCTTCTGCTCTCTCTGTCATTGGTTGGCCGGAACACCATGCACCCATGCCCAGGCCCTGATCCGCTGACTGGGTTGCCCTAAAGGAAAAGAAGATATAAAACAGTAATCTTATGTTCTCTGACATTAAGCCTCTGCTCTTCAGGCTTAAAATACATGAGGCGGAGGAGGGGGAGGTTGGAGGGGTGCGAGGAGGGTGGGGGGCATGCATTCCTTCCAGCAGTAGTAGCTTCACTGTTAACCTGTTTGGGCCTAGAAGTGTTCCTCGTCTATAAATGCAACTTCAAATCTAAGCCTTGAATGTTTTATTTATTATAACAAAAGGTTTACATGAAAAACAACAACAACAACCCCCCCCCCACTAAACCTTAAAACCAGGCCACAGCGGACACCAAACATGAGCTAATGTCTCTCAGAGAAGCAATCAGACCTTAAAAGAATAAAAGAATTAATCTAAATGGTGTTAGCATAGATTTACTTCTTATTTTAAATTAATCCAGGCAACTTCATTTGTTACTGTTTTAAATATGTGCATAAGTGGGGGCACCTGAGTGGCTCAGTCAGTTAAGCAGCTGCCTTCAGCTTAGGTCATGATCCCGGGGTCCTGGGATCGAGTCCTGTGTCAGGTTCCCCGCTCAGGGAGGAGCCTGCTGCTCCTTCTCCCTCTGCTTCTCCCCGATTCATGCTCTCGCTCTCTCTCTCTTTCTCGAATAAATAAAAAAATATGTGCATAGGGCAGCCCGGGTGGCTCAGCAGTTTAGCGCCTGCCTTTGGCCCAGGGCCTGATCCTGGAGTCCCGGGATCAAGTCCCACGTCGGGCTCCCGGCATGGAGCCTGCTTCTCCCTCTGCCTGTGTTTCTGCCTCTCTCTCTCTCATTGTGTCTCTCATGAATAAATAAAATATTTTTTTAAATATGTGCATAAGTGGAAGATTTGACTAGTATCATTGTATTCAGCTAGTCCAGACCTATTCATGAATTAATAGTGACAAAATAATAACTAATACTTTCTGAACACTCACAGCATCAGATGTATTGAATGCCCTGAACACAGAGGCAAGAGTTGTGTCACGTGTCTGACATACTTCAACTCATTTAATCCTCATGACACTGAAATATAAGTACTATAATTATCGTCATCTCCATTTTACAGATAAGGAAACTGAGACTGAGTAAGAACACACCACTGATTAGTGGCATAGCCTATATTCCAATTCATGCTAATTTGATTTCAAAGCCTGTGCTCTTGGGACACCTGGGTAGCTCAGCGGTTAAGCATCTGCCTTTGGCTCAGGTTGTGATCCTGGAGTCCTGAGATCGAATCCCTTATTGGGCTCCCTGCAGGGAGCCTGCTTCTCTGCCTGTGTCTCTGCCTCTCTCTTTCTGTGTCTCTCGTGAATAAATAAAAATCTTAAGAAACAAACAAAAACAAAGCCTGTGCTCTAAACTGCTGTGTTACTTATGGAAATTTTTCAAATGAAAAAAGCTTGGTTCTAAACCACCTCATCATTTGTACCTGGAATTCAAACCAGGTAGCTTTAGTGGTAGCAGAACAAAGAGCTCCAGAAAAGCAAGCTTCGCAAGTGCCAGCCTCAGCTTTCCCATCCCTAGATGGGAATGATAATACTAGACCCCGTCTCGCAGGGCTGTTGTGGGGACCCAAGGAGGTAATTCATGTAATGTGTTTAGCGTAGTATTTCGCGCATAGCACTTGCTCCATAAATATGTAATACGATAACTAATACTTACAAAGGAGTACCAGTAGACGTAGCAGCTGAACTGGTTTACCGGGATAGCAGGCAAACACTGTGCAGAAACAGGGTCTGAGTCATGGGATACCGAACAAAGAGGATAAAAGTCTTGATGGAAGGACTGACGAAGCCATGAGAATTAGGCCCACCTACTTGATGATTTTATTGGGCCCTGGAACCCATCCAGGCAGCAGGGGCTGGCTGCTTTATCCTCCTTTCTATCCTCGTGACCAACAGTGCTATATCTCAGTGAAACAGAGTTCAAATGAGCTCAATCTTATTTGAAAGTTGCTAAGAGACTAGATCTTAAAAGTTCTCGCAACAAAAAAACAAAACAAAATACTGTACCTATTTGAGGTGATGGATGTCAACCAAGGTAATTGCAGTAGTCATCTTGCCACATAGATATTTATCATATCATTAACCGTGTGCACTTTAAATGGATAAGATGTTATGTGTCAAATATGTCTCCGTAGAGATGGAGAAAAACCTCAGCAAAATGTGCTCTCCGAAGAGGGGAAAAGCCATGGAAGGGCAGCATTAAAAGCTGAAAGGTGTTTGGGTAAGGAAATAAAGGATGCCTTACCTTTTGAGATTTATTTATTTTAAAGAGAGAGCTCCTGTATGAGTGGAGAGAGGGGCAGAGAGAGAGGGAGAGAGACTCCCCGCTGAGCATGGAGCCTGACCTGGGGCCCAATCCCAGGACCCCGAGATCATGACCTGAGCTGAAAGCAAGAGTCTGATGCTTAACAGACTAGGCCACCCGGGCACCCCATGGAAGCCTTACCTTTTGGATACCAGATTGGTAGTTTTCAAACTGTGTTCCATGGAATCCTGCTTCAGAGGCTCCAGAAATGTTTTCATCAGGATTTCACTTTTTTTTTTTATTTTTTTTATTTTTTAGGATTTCACTTTTTAAATATAACTCAGTTTAATAATCAACAGACATACTCAATAACCACTTTTGTTCTACATCAAATTTACATTTAGTGGAGACTTCCAACTGACTTAACTGGGGAGGTTAACTAATTTTTAGGAAGATTTCACATGAGAGACTCCTAACTCTGGGAAACGAACAAGGGGTGGTGGAAAGGGAGGGGGGGGGGGGGGATGGAATGACTGGATGATGGGCACTGAGCGGAGCACTTGACGGGATGAGCCCTGGGTGTTATGCTATATGTTGGCAAATTGAACTCCAGTAAAAAAATAAACAAAAAAACAGAAAAAAAGGGAAGATTTCAAAAATAAAAGTTCCCCACCCTCTCTCTTTGCTGAAAAGAATTCCGGAATTTGCAAGACAACTTTTTAAAAACCAACAAAACAAAATATTATTTGTAATCGTATATATATCTGTGTGAACTTGCACTTTCTTAATCCTCTGCTAGCAAAACAAAATTCATAAGGCTGGGTGCTGAGATCAATAAAACACTGGCACTTTCTTTTTTTCTTTTTTTTTTTTTTTACACTGGCACTTTCAAAATATCATGGTCATCAAGTAGCCTCGTGGTTCTCATTAACTCTATGAAGTTAGTTTATAAGAGGAATGTGTGTTAACAAAAGGCAATATAAAAATACTATATACATCCACAGTGAGGTTCTACATAAGACCGTTTTTCAAAAAAGATTGTGCTTAGTAAATGAAAAGTTTGAAAACCACAGCCTTCGTTCATTGGGACAACGGGGTGAGAAGGGTGAAGTCCCATGCATAAGACCCTGAGGTTTCTGCTCGACCCCCGACCGCTAAGACCACCTATTTCTCTTTCCCTGCCCAGACCCCTGCAGCTCTGAGGCCCGGCCTGTGGGCAGAGGTGGAGATGAGATGCAGAGAGCTAACATGGCCTTGAGGCCCCCTCCTGCTGGAAGGGTCCACCACACACAATGGTGACCCTGCTTCAATGCCAAGGCGACCTCCACCAGCCCCCACCCCCCCATTCCTTATTCGAGCTCATACCAGCTTAGAAAGCAAAGCAAGTCTTGCTGAGATCTCAGGGCTTCTGGATCCTTATCTCAGCTTTGGAAAATTTGCACTGTTAACTGGAAACTTCCTTTCTGCTTTGGCATTCTTCGATTTAATCTATTAATCAGTGTGATCTGTTCATGACCTACCAGGAGGGAAAATACCAACAGGAAAGGGTGGAGACAAATAGAAATATTGAGCCTCACCCCATCCTTCTGGGGAAATTCTAGAAAGATAAGGGGCGGGGGTAGATGGAAAGGTGAAGATCTAGAAGAGAAGTCTTACGAGATAGACATAAATCTTTGCACTTTTTAAAATTTTTTAAAAACTTTTTTTAAAGTAGGCTCCCAAAGCAGGGCTTGAACTCATGACCCTGAGATCAAGACCTGAGCTGAGATCAAGAGTCCAATGCTTAACCGAATGAGCCACCCAGGGGCCTCCAAAACTTTGCACTTTTGCCTACACATTTGTAAGACTGTATTCTATAATCTAGATGAGTTTATGACAATTAGAAGAGCCAATTATTTTCATTTTAATTTTCCAAATAAATGTGGTCGCCCTCAAACACCGCAGCCTCAGTTTCATTATATTTCTCGTTATTTAGCCATTAGGCAAATGAGGCCTACGTCAACCATAAAAATCTCTGTATTGCAAAATGTTTCCACATTCCTCAGGTTGGAGGAATGACATATTATTTCATGTTAGAGGAATGACAAAATAGATTACCCATCTATGGGTAATCCCTTAGAGTGGGTTGTTCAACCGAACTATGCTCATGCCTCATGTACTTATCCTTTTATGTCTTCAGATATCCAGAAGTGTTGGAGGCTTGCGAGTTTTGGTAACTTCTCAGGGCCATCTGAAGATTCTATCAGTCTAAAACAAGACCAGGGGATCCCTGGGTGGCTCAACGCTTGAGCGCCCGCCTTCGGCCCAGAGCATGATCCTGGAGACGCGGGATCAAGTCCCACATCGGGCTCCCTGCATGGAGCCTGATTCTCCCTCTGCCTGTGTCTCTGCCTCTGTCTCTCTCTCTTTCTCTCTCTCTGTGGGAGTCTCTCATGAATAAATGAATAAAATCTTAAAAAAATAAATAAATAAATAAAACAAGACCAGCCATAAGTCACTGTTGAAGATGAGTCATGGGTTCCTAGAGACTCAGTACTCTACTTGTGTATATATTTAAATTTTCTTAAGCTTAAAGCTCAATCAATCAATCGATTGATTGATTGATACAATCTGCCCTTCCTGAAATCTATTTTAGAATAGATCCTGATTATCAGCCAGCTTCATCTAAATCTTGGTGTGACCAAAGTCACCTACTAACCGGCCATCCCTAAGAAGAATAACCACTATTTCTCCCTGTTCCCTTCGGCTTTGCTTTCAACTTTGCTCCCCGGGTGCCCTTCTCACACCCCTTCTCACACGTACTTCATTCCATCATCCCCAGTTCCTGCTCTCGAATGTCACTACAGACTTCCCCGTCTGCACATCACTCCCTCACATATCTAAACGGAGCTGAGGAAAAAAAAAAACCTGAGCCTGATGTAATCAAAGCTCTATATCCTATAGTTCGGAGTCAGCAGACACAATTACAAATGAACGCCTCTGGCCAGGATAACGTAAGGCTCCTCCAAGATGCAAAATGATTGTCCAGAAATTCGGAAACAGTCAATGAATCCCTAGCCCCCTACCACTCATGCAGAGGTCTTTCGGCCTGTGTGCACAAAAACCAATAGCTTGCAAGGAATTTTAACCAAATTGCGAAGAGCAGGGAAAAGAAGACACTTTGCCCGTGGGCCAAACTGTAAGGATTAAAATTGTGCCTTGTCACCTTAGCCGGCTTGCTGTAGGGCACGCTCCCTGATTACCTTCCAGAATATGAAAGCAGCTGTCAGATGTTTTCACTTAACCTCGGTGATGCCATTTGTGCCCCCTCTTCTTCTTCCAGCCTTCTCTTTCCGCTTTGTACCATTAACAAGTCCAATGGGCCCAGTCATCAATTGTCCTGGAATCTTCCAAGGTTCTCCCACTCAAGCTCCTGCCTCATATCAAGTCCTCATTTTTACTCGAAGACCTCTTCTAGGCATGAGGCTCCAGACATAAGGGACACTCTCTGTCATCAAAAAGAGATCATCTTCTTCTCTCCCCGACCCTGGCCATACCTTGTTCCATTGCAGAAAAGTGGGGGCCTGCTTAAAGCCTCCATGTGGATTCAAGATAACTGTTGTCAGATTTGACGTGCGTTATTAACAGAAACCCACGGACAAACAGTGCATATAAAATAAAAGCACACCTGCGGTAATTCTTTTTAAGAAAATTCAGGGGTATTTGGAGAGGGCAATAGACCCCACACCACGTCCACACTCACCTCCAGGCCCCTGGTTTCTCTACCTCTCATTGCCCCGTAGCCCACCCCAACCCTACAACTCTAAAAAGCTCTTCAGCACACGTAACAAGATCCAGACAGCACTGGGAACCTCTCCATCGGAGAAAATTGGGATTCCTCAAATAGATTTTGCACCCTCCCGACGGATGGAACTCGGGCCCCTCTTGGGAGTTTTCAGACCCTGCCTCAAATAGGGTTTCTGATCCTTCAGTGAACTCAAGGGCTCTAGAGCGAGTCCTCCCTGAGCCTGAGAAATTCTGAGTGTGGCTAAGTGTGGAGTGACCGTGTACCCATAGACAATGGGCAAAATATACCATATCCTGCTCATAATTAAATGCCTACCATGCTTTCCAGCAGTTTCTGCATGTCACAATCCTGCTCTAACTTCATTTGACAGGTTGGGAAAAACTGAGGTCCAGATGCATCCAAAGTAACTTCTAAGAAGTCTCCCTGTGGCATCTAGGCCAACAGCATCATCCCTTCTGGGCAGGAGTTCCTGTCCATCGGCCGGGTACCGGGACACCCATGAGCACCTTGAAGGCGTGTGGATTTTTTTTTTATCAGCCGGTGACCAGAACAGCAGATCCAGGCTGTCCCCAGGAAGTGGCTCATCTCTCTCTCGGTCTAGCACGTTCCTCCGTGGACGTTCTCCAGCCAGACCAAACAGGAACACCACTGTGGTCGAACACGTCGTGATTAATGCTCAAAGCAGCAAGACCGCACACGCTGGGCAAGCACGTGGTGCCGCAGAAAGAACCTACGGGCTTGGGGCTCTGGTTTGGTAATTTGGGGGGAGGGTCCAAGGAACAGGGGCTCACTCTGGGTTGGGTGCTGTCAGGAGGTGGGGAGAATTCTTTGCTCGTGGATTACAACACATCTCACCTAGAACAGAGGAGGGCAGAGCTAAGGCCGTCACCAGGAAAGCAGCGGCGGTGACTCAGGCTTGGTGGGCGGGAGGAATGTTGGGTAGCTTTGTGGCCTGCAGGGACTTGGTTTTTGCCTGTGCTCAGATGAAGTTACGAAGTGGCCTCGTTTTCTGTTGTCCCTTCATCGTGGTCACAGCACGACCTCGTCTGAGGCTGGTGTCCTGTGACATTGTGTCCAGCCAGAGAGCACCACCGCCCGGCTGGAGCACCAGGTCAGCTCCTAACAGCCAGAACGTAGCCGTGGCAAGCCAGTTCCTGCCTGTCGGGGCTGTTTTTCTTGTTCTCAGCCCTGTTTAGTCTTGTCTTTCAAGCCTGGAAGATGCGGGGGAGGCTTAGATAAAAGGAAGCCGCATAGCACGGTACCCCGGAACTTCTACTCTATGCTTTCCACCGTTTTCCATGGTTGTATTCTTATCCCCTCCTCACCCCCCGGGGGCCTGTGGAGAAGAAGCCCTTTGCCACAGACCATTCGTTGGCATCCTAACCCCAACGTGATGTCCAACATGTGACTTAGGTGACAGATCTCTAGCATCATCCGACCAGGATGCCACAGTGAGGACTCGAACCCAGATCTTATTAGCTCTGCCCAGAGCACGAGCGAGTGACCAACCCACGCTGGACCCTGGAGCTGACGCCAAGTCCCGTAGGGCATTTCTGCACTTCTTCTGAATCGAGACTAAAATCGTCCTGTCGGCGATCCGGACCTGGGCAATCACAGATACGGCGTAGCCTGTGCAGGCCCAACATCAGCCAGAGGAAACGCAGAGCGGGCCAGGTGCGCAGTGAGACCCAGGCTCGAAGCCAAGCAGTGATGTGAGAAGGGTCCTAACCCCATCCTCCTCCTCTGGCTCCTCTGAGAGCCACCCCCCCCTTACTCTTCTACATTCTGTACAATTTCCCACTGAAGGCAGATTCTGAGGTACGTTTGTATCTCGTGAACTTCCAGGCTTCTCGGGGGGCATAATTTAGAGCCCGGCCAATCACTGAACCTCCAGGAGGTGGGGGTCTCCTCCTCTCCACAGCCTTCACCCCTACTTCTGTGGAAGCCTCGAATGTTGAGGCCCAGACAACCTACATCGACCGGCAACTCATACTTATTTTTGTGGCCAGGGCTTTGGGGTTGCAGAGATGGAAAAATATGCAGAAGCAACTCTTCGGGGGCTTTCAAACAATTTATTCTGGGGGTGGGGGGAGGAGGAGTCTTCACACAGGCTTCATAACCCGTTAAAAAATATTTTTCTACCCCTCAGCGTGGGAGACAGGGCAACGCTCAACCTGGAGACCAGCTCTCTAGCGAAGAGACTTAGCTTGCTTCAGGAGGGATGAAGGCTCACTCTTAAATTGTTCCTTGTGTTTGTTATCTCAGCACAGAATGTTCTCTCAGGCAAGGTCAACTAAGAGACTTAATACAAATACAGTTGAGGTGGATCCCCGGAGGATTTGGTTAAATAGAAATAGTGGCCTCAACCATTAAATTATTTTGCCTCCTGCCAAGTCAAATCGACAGCTGTTTTCTTCTCCAAGCTCCCTACTACAAAGAGGAGGTAAGAACAAACAGAACAGGGTTTCAGCCCACAACGCAAGCGCCCAACCTTCCCATGGAGAGCCTCCATGGAACCTCTCACACGGCCTTAGGGGACCCCGAGTGCTCAACTGTATTTGTATTAAGTCTCCTAGTCCACTCGAGGTTGGGGGGACGGGGAGCGAAGACGCATCCATGGAACTCACAACATGAACAGGATACCCCAGGGTCATCAATAAATACTTTATTATGAATCATCGTGTGGGAAATGAGCACAAAATTAGGAATTCTTTTTACATTTAATGTCATTTCTGACTCTGGTGTCTTCACAACCAGAATGAAGCTTTTCGTTTGTTCGTAGGCTCCTCGTGTGCTCCGTTCAAAGCACTTTGAAAACGTAAGGGAACTCAAAAGGGGAACTCAAAAGCAGGTTGGTAAGTCGACAAAGTCATCAGTCACATAGCTGGGAAACTCTCGTGCCCTGACTGGTTTTGCTAAAGTTTGGACAGGCTGTAATTATTTGGTAATAATGTATAAGGACTGTTTATTGGTAAAACTCTCTGTTAAGACTTTCAATATCCCTGGCTCCTTTGACATGAAATTAAGGGGCAAAATGCTCAGGTCCATTGCTGCAACATAACAGATTTACCCATTTTTAAAAATGTGTTGTCCCCCGATGCAGCAGGCAGGGAGGCAGGTGGGCCTTCCCTCCAGGAAAGAAAGGACCCGGCCTGCTTTATCCAACTGCCCATCTGCTCCCTGAGACCCAGGCCAAAGGCCAAACTGTGCTCAGCTGTGAAGTCCCCTTGGGCACACAGTTTCCACAATTTAAATTTCTTTTCCACAGATCTTTTTTGTTTTCGTTTTTCCTCCTGAGGTAAGCAATGAGAAAAGGCGATCCTCTGCTTCCCCTCTTCGTCCCCCAACTGCCAACAGATCTGGCGTATACTGGGTGCTAAAGGATCACTTCATTAGAGATCTCTCTCCACTTGGGGCATCTCTAGGACAGTTCTAATGGTTTGTCTTTAGTACTATCCCCACAAAGTCTGCCCTGAGGGCGAGAAATGACTTAGCAAGAATTTTTATTTCATGTAAATAGAAGATGAAGGAAGGCTCCATTCTGTTACAGGTGTTTTAGTATCGATGTACGGATACTAAAACATTTTACAGGATAAAATGAACCCATCTCATTCCCCAGAAACCGGGTTCTGCGGGTGGGGGACACATCTGTCCTTGTACACCCCATTTAACAGATGGACAAAACCAGTTCTAGAAAAGAAAAAGCCTTTCCTAAGGTCTTCCCTTTCCTACAGCCTTCACGGTGGCTGCAGGTGACCTTCCACTCCAGGCCGGTTCAGCTGACTTGCCCCAAGAGAAGACGGATGGAAATTGGTCTGTGGGTTTTTATTGCTCATAACTGGGCCCAGGCCAATGCATTCAGATGACCACCTCGTGCTCACAGACCTCCTGAAGGGACTGGCTTGGGGGGGGAGGGGCGAGCCTTGAGCATTTTAACTGCAGGCTTGGTGTCCGGCAGGCAGTGCAGGGAGGGGTGTGCACGCCCCACTGCGGGGGCCCACAGCTCAGGAACCACCCAGAAGCCTAGGCCTAGGGCTGGCTGTCACTACTACCACCGGGCCAGGACCGCAGCCCCACTGGTACCTAGAAACCAGCTGCTGGAAGCCACTTTGTTTGGGGAACGGATCTTCTATTTCATAACCAGCAAAAGGAAATCTTAATATGCAGAGGCCCAGCTAAGGAATTCACCTGATAATATACCTGACTCTTATTCCCCTCCCCCCAAAATGATATCCTCAATTTAGTATTCCCCAAATACAGGTTTCTGGATTACTTCGGTTGATCTTTTTCACTCAGAAACAGGACTGAATTACCTTCAAAACACTGACTTTATCAACCTTGACAGTAGCACCGCATTTATCTATCACAATGACCAGAATGTTCTTTACATTGCTTCAAAATTAAGCTTGGAATGATTACCCAGACATGAGACTTGCCAATAAATCACATTTTATAAAAAAGGGTTGTTTTTTTTTTAAAGTCCATGTGTGTAACGTTACCAAGATATAATTCTCTAGGAAGAGAATTCCTATTTTATTTATTTATTATTATTTTTTTTTGCAAACAATTTTAGAGGCGGGGTGTTAAACTGATTGAAATTTCACAAGATTGACGTTATTGCTTAAAGTGCTTGAATTGGTTACATTAAAAAAAATTAAGGTACAGATTATTCTTAAATAAAAACTAAACCTTTTCAGCAACAAAATCAAATGAATGCCACACAAATACAGTAACTATTTTGGTTACAAAGAAATGGAGGCCAAAAAATAAATTAACGTAATACTGGAAAACAGAAATTTAATTAGGCAGAAAAGTAGGAAATAATTTTCCCTGACCCATGCCATTTACATGAGTTAATCACAATAGTGCTAATAAATGCCTTGACCATATAATAGCAAATGAGGGCAAAACATTTAGTGCACGATATTTTAATACACGTGAATATACAAAGTTGATCAAAATGCAATGTTTAAAGATAAAATCCATCTGTAATAAAGCTACACTCCAATATCTAAAATAAGTCCTAAGCTCCAGTTAGAACATAGTTCATTGTTAGGCATGCCCATGAAATTAAGCATATCCATGAAAATAAATGCATAGGGACCATTCCTGTCATTTTTTTTTTTTCCCATTTCATCTGAAATCCAAAATATGCCAGGCTGTAAAACCAAATACGACTGCCTGCCAATTTAAGCCAACATCCTCTTGTGTTGTTCCTTGGCTCTCTGAGAACCAGTCCACTTCATGCTGCCCTGGAATGGAAAATGTATCCATGTAGTAGGACCGGATGTCATTCATTTTGCCAAAACTGGCTTTTAAACAAATGCCTTTAAGCCAACTGTACCATAATCTAGATGCTCAGCTAGAAAGTAACCAATAAAGCAAATGTGTCCTGTCTTTTTTAAGTGGAAAACACTGTGACTTCTTTTAAAACCCGCAGCAGTTAAAAGAAATACAGCAGGCCTACTCACTCCTGCCAGAAAATGACACACAAAACCCCTGCCATTTGAGGGAATATTGCTGAGCCTTTGTGCTGGGAATATTGCTGAGCCTTTGTGCTATCGTTGACCTCAGAATGGTCTCACACATCTCACACCGTTCTCTGCTTTACACAATGAATGAGGGATGAAAAATAATGTGTTTGCCTGCTACTGTCTTTAGGTAAAGTGAAATGATTTGGGGGAAATGTAGCTGCCTAGTGTTTCATTTACCGAAGAGAAAGAAATGACCAGATAGCTCTACAGCTTAAAAATCTGATAGAGTAGCAGTGGATGAGTGTGTTTTGGTCTTTCTCCAATCTTCTCTTCATGCATCACACAATCATTTTAATGCCTTTGCATTATCTTCCATACTTGTTTTTTTTTTTTTTTTCTAACCTCTATCCAGGAATACTGAATTTTAACTGATCCTTTCAATGTCTTCTGTTTAGTCACTAGGGAAAATTCTTTACACACATAATAATAAAAATAATAATAATAATAATAATAATGGAAATGCACTGAATCTACAACTTAGCATTTAGATATTTACTTCTGTAGGCTTCCAATCGAAACTTTTGTTTTCTAATAAATTAGCTTCAAGAGTCATTTCAAAGATAATTTTAATAGTTTTTCTTATGAATCAGTTCCAAATATATTAGATATGAACCATTTTCTTTTTTTTAAACTTTGCAACCTGTGGTCAGATACATGGGTAAGATATAGTACAAACAGTTTCTTCTATCAGTCATCTCCAATTGCAAAGTGTCTCCTTAAAAACAGAATAAATACTCACCTTCCAGGTAAGTGATTACTGCATATGTTTCATGGAGGAAAAAAAAAAAGACAAAATGTTTATAAATATGAATTTGCCTCTAAACAAGGCAAGGTATATTTTCGTCACTTGTATAAAACAATAACATGAAGATCACCCTGTTTTTGTCTTCTCCAGTGAAAAGTAGAACATTTCACTTCAAGCATGAACAAATGAAGCGTCGGCATGCTTATTTAGGTTCTGAGCAATAAACAGTTCAAGATATCTCAAAGACAAGAAATCCAGTTTTCATCTAGATAAAGTGCTATGCTCTTGTTACAAAATGGCCACCAACATTTTCGATTTCAATTTTAGTTCACATTATTCCAAACATCTGCATGTTCGTTCGCTGATTTATTAGGTAACAAAATAATATGTTCACAGTATATTAGAGTGAATGGAAGTCGACTGACTTCCCACAGGAAGCCAAGATCTATGACTCAGAGTGTTTGTAAGAATCCAAAAACCAGCTAACAGCAAAACACCAAATTGACCCTTTTAATAAAAGGTACCAATACTTAAATGATCTAATAAATACATATATAACAAAAGTGAACAAGGTAAAAGTAACTACAGTGAGATGAGGTTCTTCCACAAAAAAACCAAAAAAAAAAAAAAACCGTCTCGTCAAGCATTCTAGGAGTCTGAGCCAAAGAAACGCCACCGTTTGGTTCGCCCCTCCGCCCACCCACTCACACTTCCTGTGACCCCCCTTCATGCCCAGCTAACTCCGGTTATCCCTGTAGGGAAGGTTCCATGGTGGCCCCGTGGCCCACCCGCGCCTCAGTCAACAGGCTGAAGCGTGAACAGGTGGACCTAGGCGGTGAGGGCCCAGTGCCTGTGTCCTTCCTGACAGAGAAGGATGGGTGCTGACTGGGGGACGACAGCTGTGCCGGGGGGCAGTCCCCGTGGCATCTCAGCCCCGCGACCACAGGCTGCACAACACCCAGCTGGGGGGACGCCTTGGGATAGCTTAGCGGGGCCAGAGACAGGACAGATGCAACGCACAGGACCTCACGGGAGGGGACGGTCACTACAAACGAACAGCAGAGGGTTCTTTTCCTGACACGTGGTTTTGGTAGAAAGATAAGAAAAGTAACTTTTCACTTGTCCACACAAGCCTCCGTCTCCTGCCCCTGCCTGCCCTGAGCCCCCCACCTTCTGGGCCTCGGCGATTCTTCAGGCTGGGTGAGCCCAGCCCGGGCACAGCTTCTCCTCACCCCGTCTCCACCTGGAGGAGGACCTCAGTGCTGAGGTTACTCACTTTTAAAACGTTCTCACTTGCACAGACGTAAAGCTGGAGTTGCGGCCCTGAAAGGCGAACATCTACCTAACTCTTCTTCTGTCCTTCTGTCAGACAGGAGGCAGGGCGGCTACAACAGGGGAGCAGAGCTTCCAGGGACACGTGAAAGGAATGCATGGAGACGCCATCCCGGGAGGCCCTCGGGACGTGGACTGTACATTCGCGGGACACGTCACTCTGATTCAGCCAGACACAGCCAGTGGTGGAACATTCACCCGATCCTAAAATTAGCAACTGTTACTCATACGCATCTTACTACGATCTGATTGCAGTTAAACTCTACCTCAGACTAAAATAAAACCACAAGTAGTGCTGCTTGTAAAAAAAAAAAAAAAAACAAAAAACAAAAAACCAAAGGGAGAGAAAGTCTAACACAGCCAGACCACTGGACTTGGCATAACACCACTGGTGGGCCGCTGGGGAGGAAAGTCTGCGGGGAAACCAGGTGAGAGGGCTTTGAACACCCTGCCCCATATGGAATTAGTCCCGCAGCTCTTCAGGTTATTCTCTTGACTGGTAGAATAAAATATATCCAGATTCTGAATTTTTTGATATATCCGATGTCAGGCCATAGAATTCTTCAATAGCTTGGGCATCTATTTTCTGCAACAGAAGAGAGACGAAACAATACAACTGTTTAACGTGATGACTGAGGGAAGGAAGGCAAAACGAATTGGGATGAACAATCAGATGTAAGACACGCTGTTCTAAAATGACAACTGGGAACTTCCGACAGCGAATGGGTAATTCCGCAGATTTGACAAAGGGGCACGATGACATAAATCGTGAGGAAAGCCACCCTTCCATCTATCAGGCCACCACGCGTGGGCCCTCTCTGAAGCAGCCAGCGCTCTGTCTTCCAAATGGTGTGTGGGACGGGGGGGACGAGGGGGGGCAGGGGACGAGGTGGCGGGGGCTTGGGAATAACCCTAATTCTGTTAGATCATCAAAGTTCATTGCCTTTAGTGTCACCCTAGGAGCTAAAGTGGACCTTGTCCGAGTGTGGAATTCTCTCCAGCTAGTACTGCTTTACCACAAAATCAATATATGGAGCACTTGAGTGCGATATAAAGATTTGTAGGTCCCACAGACTGAAAAAAGTGTTGGTTTTTTTACAATCAATATGAGGAAAATGTGGTATAATGAAAGAATCTGAATAGAATCTTTTATTTATTACTTGGTTTGTACTAGAGAGGGCTTCAGGTGCACTGGAAAATGGGACTCAATAAAAATGTGATTTCTGGGCAGCCCCGGTGGCACAGCAGTTTAGTACCAGGTCCTGCAGCCCAGGGGATGATCCTGGAGACCCTGGATCGAGTCCCATGTCAGGCTCTCTGTATGATGCCTGCTTCTCCCTCTGCATGTGTCTCTGACTCTCTCTCTCTGTCTCTATAAATAAATAAAAAATCTTTAAAAAAAAAATAAATAAATACAAATAAAAATGTGATTTCAGAGATCCCACATCTATAGCTGGTCAGTTAACAAGAGCACGGTATGAATAAGCCCCCACATCACACTCCTTCCTCCCTTTCCACAGAGAACGAAGAGCAGCAAAATCTAGTTTTGAGAGAAACGTAAGTTGTTTTCAAGCCAGATTATGGGAAAACCGCCCTATGTTAGGAAATGCCCACACATACACAAGCCCCAAAATACAGTCTGCGCACGCCCCCGCCCCACTGTAGAGTCCCGTGCATACCAACCTCTACAATGTCATCATCAAACAAAAGCCAGAAGCCGTGACTCTTCACAATGGTAATATAATGCCCACGATTAGGACCACTGGAAAAGAACAAACAAGTCATCGAGTTAACGTTTACCTCTTTAGAAAACTACGCAGCTCTCTATAAGCAGGGATTTGCTAGAACAAACTAGGACAGAGAACGGGTACAGGTCACACCCGCTTCTGCTTGGCCACAACTTATGGAGGAAGACCCACGTGGCGGTGCTGTGCTGAACACAAGGGACTGTTTTGCAAGGATGCAAAAGCATCGGTCTTCTAAAGACCCACAGTCCAATGGTTCTGGAAAGCAGATATTCAAACTCAACAGATAAAAACGAATAATTCCTGTACACCTACTCTGTGCCAGACCAAAAAAAAAAAAGCAGTGAAGAAAACAAAGTCCCCACTTTCTCGGGTTAAGGGTTGGATGGGCAATGACTAAACGAAAAGATATGTCAAGGGGTGATGAGTGCCATGAAGGATAAAGCCAGAGTAACCGCATGGTGAGTGACGGAGGGAAGTGTTGACAGAGGCCTCTCTGCTAACATGAGATCTGAGCAGAAGGAAATTTCCCCAAGAGACGCGGGTGATAGTGAGAAGCCGGGGACTATGTGACGGAAGTTTTGGGAACAGGGAATGGCCAAGTGCAAAGGTCTTGGGCGTGGGGAGAGAGGAGGGGGTTCCTGGTGTGCTCACGGAACAGCAAGGAAGCCAGAGCCCAGTGAGCCAGGGAGAGGGGAGGGAGGAGGCCCCATGGGCGCCGCGGCATGGGGTCGCGTAGTTAAAACTGTGGACTCTGCAGTGGGCCAGCCAGGAAGACACCGGGGCATTTTGAGGAGCGGCATCATCAGAGTTTTAGAAGTACGTCAGACCATAATGTATATGAACAAGTCCTAAAATGGAAAGGTATGTATCACACAATATGGGGGGAAAAAAAGCAGAATTAGACTGCTGTTACCGTGTGGCTAGATTTGCACAACAGAGGGGCTTTAACCCTAAATCTAAAGTCCGGTTTTGTTTTTTCGGTGTACCATCATTAAAGTTCAAAAGCTGGATTTGCCTCGGCTTGCTTTCTTTTCCAGTAATCTCGACATCCAACACGGGACTCGAACTCACAACCCCAAGATCAAGAGTCTCACGCCCCACCAACCAAGTCAGCCAGATGCCCATGTGCTTTTTTTAAACACAGGATGACCCACACGATCTGCTCCTGCCTCCTTTCTCCCAGGTCATCCAGCTGTTCTTCCCCCACCCCTCCACCATCACCCCCCCCACCACCCCTGCCCCACCGGTTGGCTGTTTTCACACGCCGCTTCTTCACGTCTCGGCCTTTGCCCTTGCTGGCCTCTGCCTGAAGTACTTCGCAAGCCGGGCATTCCTGGCCCACTCCACCCCCCAGGCCTCAGCCCACATGTCACCTCGGCAGCTACTCCCTCCCCGCCGATCACCTCCCCTGAAGAGGTGCCTCCTCGTTCATTCCTCACAGCCTTCACCAACCTCACAAGTTATCTCCCGGTGGGTCTGGTTTTGGTGCGGACAGGCCGGGGTGTTTCCTTATGACCTACCTTTCCCACTGGACCCTCAGCTTCATGAGGACAGGGCTCGTGGTCACGGACATACCCGCAGACCCTGCCACAAACCTAAGACACAAGTGTTCAAAGAATAACTCGCAGTAGGAATGCGTGAATGGGACTGTGCACCTGCTGCACCTGTGGGCCAGGAGGTCGCGGCACGGATGAGGAAGGGCTCAGCTCCCCGACCTCTGGGCTTCCCAGTGCCCACAGCCAAAGGCCACATGGGGCCCGCGTGCACGGCCGGCCCTGCTCCATGGGGGAGGACAATCCCACCTCTGGTGGGGAAGATTTCATGAAGGCCAGGTAGTAGTAGCATGAGTGAGTTGACGCCAGGGCTCCTCCGACCCCCGACACCAGGATTGCTCTGACCCCTGCCCCCCTTATGGAAACTGTTCCAGAATCCAGGCTCCACTCGTCCTGCAGGTCCCCCTGACAGTGTCCACCTCATCCTCTCCAGCGGCCCAGCGGTTAGTCCCCCCCACCCCAGATATCCCTACTGAAACCCCCCTGTGCCCTACACATCTGAGCACTTGTGTCCGCACTGCCTGCTCGCAGCAGCCCCCGAGCCCCCTCGGCCACATGGCCCCCAGGTCCCAGGCTCCGCCAGCCCGGACCTCCTTCCCCCTCCTGCTGAGGGCTCCCACCCAGCGTTCACAGCCAGTGTCCAGATCACCAGGCTCCTGTGTGCTTGCCGGCAGGACCCTTGCTCGGGGACAAACAGGAAGCAGGCTTATTACTGACCGACACCCAGGATCCCTAGAATGTGGGAAAGCATCCTGTGACTTCAAGTCACCCTGCAGGGGGCAAAACACGAGGTGCTGCGGAGGCGAAGCTGCGTTTCTGACCGTGTGGGGGGAGAAGTCAGTCAGTCCCCTCCTCCGAGGGCAACCACGTGCCCTCCCGTCAAGACATGTGCACCGAAATCCAGTCCACATAGACGGAGAAGAAAACATGCCTGCTGGGGGACGTGCCCCACCCCAGACCCCCGGCGGGCGGGGGGAGAACACGAACCCGTCCCAGCTGAGCAAAGGATGGCAAACAGGTGCATGTCAGCGGACTTTTCCACGCTTGTATCTATAGCTATGGGATAAAAAAATATATAGATATCTGCTCAAAAGGACTTTCAGCCAAACACACCACATCTCCATAACTAGGACCTTCTTCTCTCTTGCTCTCTTTCTTCTGATGGGGTAAACGCTGAACACCACACAAAGAATATTTGTACCAGCACATTTTAGATTTTTCTCGCAATGACAAAGAAGAGCTTGGATGACATTGTTAAAAGGGGCCGGCATCGCGGAGTCCCGCGGCCCAGGGAAAGGTGCAGCTGGGGCCGGGCCCCGCCCCCCGCCTGCCCTCACCTGCCACAGTGAACCACCACGGCCACCAGGTCGTACATGCGGTCCAGGTTCACGGCGTCGCTGGAAGTGTTGAAGAGCCGGAGCTCCAGCGGGAAGACCACCCGGTAGGACAGCTTGGTGTACCTGTGGAGCTGCTCCATGTACTTGAACCGCTTCAGGTGCAGGGCCAAGATCATGGGCAGCTTCTTCACTCTCATCCTGAGAAACCACGAAACAGAACATCAGCCGTCCCCAGCGGCCTTCGGGGGTCAGACACGCTGCGGCCACACGGATGGAGGGCAGGCCGGGGTCTCCCGGACCTCGAGCCAGCAAACAGCCAAACCACTTGCAGGAGTCCAAGCACGCTTGCTTACACACACTGGCCTAACCTACTTTGCTCGGCTAACTGGGGCACAGCCAGCGAGAGCCAAGTGCGACAGCAGGTCTCTGTTTCTGTTTGGTCAAATGAGACAGTCTTGAATCGTCGGAGCGCTAAAAATGTGACGGCCGGTAGCTCTCCCTTACTGCCTGGTGCCTTCCAGAAAAGGAACGATATTTGGACGGCTCCACCTCCCTCCACCCCACCTGGAGACAGCGGAGAGGACAGGTGGCAGCTTTTGAGAAAAAAAAAAAAAAAAAAGATGCGAGCCCCTTGTACGCCTCATTCAGAGGAGGGAGGCGCTTAGGGCCACCTTTCCCCAACCGGCTTGCTGGAGCACTCGAGGCTGGGGTTCCGCGGCCACCTATTTTGAGGCTCCTCCCTGCACACTGGCAAACTGGAGGTTTTGAGAGATCCTTCCGGAAAGGAACTGTTCCTTCTTGTTTGATGCAGCCTTTCCCAAACTCACATGAACACAGAAAGCATTTTTCACCAGGTGACCATTAATATTTCTCAGTTTTAAAAAAAAAATCACAAAAACATTTTATGTAGATGATTCTGCTAGCATAGAGGAACTTCGGTCACCTTCCATCCTGAGTCAGCGTCAATGCTGCCCAGCTTATATACATTTTCAATGCATGTTATTTGAAAAGGGCAAATTTTAAAAGACTACTGTTCAGGCATCTATGGAGGTAAAACCCCAATTGTAAAAATAAGCAATATGAAAAAAAAATAATAAGCAATATGACAACATCAGCAGAAACCTAAGAATCAGGATGTCTGAGTGGCTCAGTGGTCGAGTGTCTGCCTTTGGCTCAGGGCATGATCCCGGTCCCGGGATCGAGTCCCACATCGGGCTCCCTGCATGGAGCCTGCTTCTCCCTCTGCCTGTGTCTCTGCCTCTCTGTGTCTCTCATGAATAAATAAAGTCTTAAGGAAAAGAAACCTAAGAATCGTGGGGAACCCCACATTTCACAGGAACACAGAATACTCGAACCCATAAAACCTCCAGGGCTGAGCAGTACGCACCTCCATCCCACGCGGGAAGGGCCGGCTGGCCTTGGGCAGAGGCTAAGGACCGGGAGCAGAAACGAGCTGCCCTGATCACTCACGAAAGCCTATCACCTCCATTCCCATCTGGCAGGATGACTAACCTTTCATAAGCTCTGATGCAGCAAGGAAAGACGTGCGCGTCAAGTCGGGGGAAAGAGCGGAGGAGGTTGGGCAGAGAAATTATTTCCACCTCAGCTCTAGACCCCTGAAGGTTTCAGACAGCAGTAATGAGCTTCTGCGAGTTATTTTTAATATTCCACAACCGTGGGCAGGGCAAGCTTAACTCACAGTGAGGCCTCATGGGATAATTAACATGTCAAGTTTCTTGACTTCTGGGGCAGATAACAGAGAATCCCTGATTATCTATCGCACACTGTCCAGGGGCTGTAAGCGGCTGCTGGTAGTAAAAGGACAGGCAACCATGGATCCTCTATCAGTTCAGAACGTGATGCTTTCTTATCACCTATCCATATAACTGATGTGTTATTGATTTCCTCGTGTTTCCATATTAAATGATTAACTTCTTTAAACTCTTGTGTCTCTGGATAGGAAGTTCCGATACTTAGGCAATATCAACATTACTAGAGATCTACTATGGGTTATAATGCTAAGCTCTTTTTTTTTATAACTTGCCTTTCATCCCAAGGGGATAGTAATTCTATATGATCACCACTCGTTCACCCCACACAGGATCTGGCACATGGCACACAATAAACATTTGCTGAATGAAGGAATGAATGAGCAAATGATCCAACAATCACGCAAATGGACAAGGCTCCAAGGGAGGCATTCTTTCCCTGGTTTCTCCAGGGAGGAAGGCAATTGACTTCTCCAAAGCTACTTGGCCACGAGCCCACGGAACTGGGATTCAAAAATCAGACACGGTTCCTTCCCTCAACACAAAGCCACCCCCTGGGCTAAATCCTTTACGCACCTTTTCTGGGCCTCCTGTTTGCTGCAGCATGTTTCACAATAGTATTTTTGTTCACTACACAGGGTTTCTGTGTTGCTGAAATCCCTGCAGAGAAAAATATTTTCAGCTCAGAAAACAGTCCAAAATGTACGTGGCGTACCACGTTTTAAACCCTTTATTACACCTAGGGCCATTTTTAAGTGGACGTGGGGAAAGAAGTAATGAGAAAAGATCTTTCTGATGAGTGGCTGCTATGACTGCCATTGGACAGCGTCTGCTGCCCTGGGTTAGGAGTTCACCACTGGAGATTTTCGAGGAGAACTATATTTCACGGGACCACAGACAAATATAAATCAAGGTTTCCAAATGATTCAGAAAAAAAAAAAAATCTCAAGGTTCAACAAAACTACCTGTAACCTGGAGATTACAAATTAGAAGAGATAAATACTATTATAAACGCCCATCGTTACACTGAAAGGTCCCCAGAAAAGTCAATCACGTAAAATGCAAGGCGATATTATCGTGTAATGAAAAACGGTGTATCTCAGGTGGTCTACATTTTCAAAGAGCACAAAGGTAAAGATAATGAAATTTAAATCATATACAACTGCCCTTAGATTGAACTAAGAAAATCCCTAATTACGGGAAGGAGATGCCCGCTTCCTACAATGCCCCGCTCCCCGGCACCCCCTGCACTTCGGCTCCTTTTGAGAACAAACGCCACTGCAGTGTTATATCTGTAGCCACCCCTATCAGGAGGTTTTACTGCACCACTTATAGTTTTCATTTTTTAAATGTCATGGCTTCTCATTCTTTTCTGGTCATTGAGATCCTACTTAACATTCCTGTGGTACTGCTTCAAAGGCTAAGAACATCCAGAATATAATAATACCCTAGAGTCCTGAAAAAGCCTGTGATATTTCTTTATTCACAGGGAGTGTCCTAGCACCAGAATGATCAGATTTTATTAAACAGAAAATGTTATTTACATGCTGTTATTGACTCACACACTTGAACAGAGCTTATCGGAAGAAAACCCGGATTGCTCGTTCATTCACTATGCAAATGTTTATCAACACTACTCTGGCCTTGGTGTTGGGGGCTCGCAGAAGCACCTGCCCTCACGCTGCCCCCCAGGCCACTGGACACGCACAAGTGAGCCATTTACAACAGGCAGTGTTCAGTGTAGGTTAAAAAAATATCATTCCACACAATTCTCCCACTGATACCCCCCCCCCCCCCGGCAGTTCCCCAGGACACTTAGGAATGCAATCCAGATACCCTGCCATGGCCAACAGGCCCTCCGTCCTCAGACCCGACTGTTCTTCTGACCTCAGCTCCTACCCTATCCCATCACTGGCCTTCAGCCATCCTGGCTTCTACAGGTGCTGCTTCCCTAAACAGCTCCTTTCCAGATGCTTCTGTGGCTGGCTCCATTCATTGTTCAGAGCTCAGCATAAATGTCACCTCTTGGGAGAAGATTCCTCTGCCCACCTTCTGCAAATCCACTCAGCTTCTATCCTGCTTGCTGTCTTGTTTTCTTCTGAGCACTTAGCAAGTATTTGAAACCATCTTCCTATTTATTTGATTACCTGCCTCCCCTCTCTGTGTCCATCTCACTCACTGCCACATCCCCAGCATGCAGAACAGGCGCGATGCAGGACGGCACTCCATCCGTTGGCTGGGTGAGGACAGAAGCACGCATATAAAGTCCAGGGGAAAGCACAGAGGAAGGAGAGATGAACCTGAACTGGGGTAATGCAAGTCATTTCCAAGGGATGAGGATGAAGTCAGGTTCTCGAAGAGGGAAGGTATGCCAGGAGGGAAGGTGTGTCCAGGACCCCAGACACAGGGGCCGCAGCAGCAGAGGCACATGGAGGCAAGGGACAGGGTGGGCCTCGGAAGCTCTATAATTCCACTAACCGATCTTAGCAAGGAAGAGACATAATCAGACAGTGCTTTTGAGGAACACCTTGTCCGACAGCACTGTGGAGGAAGGATTGGAAGGCTGAGAGGCAAGAAAACAATTTAGAAGGCAATTACACTCTACTCTCAGATCTCGGGTGCTTGGTGCGTAAGAGAGGCTCAGACTCAGCTGAATGAACGCAGGCTAACTCTGGAAATAACGGATGTGAACACTTTTCTTGGCCTACACAGGATTGGGGTGGAACTGGTGCGTGGGGGGCAGGGAAAGGGGGAGGAGAGTTTGGGTGATGATGGAGATTCACATCGTTGGGATGTCTACCGCAGATCTAACTCTTTATCCAGCTCAAGAGCCAGGATAATCAAGGCTAGCGGAGCAGTGAATAAGAAATTAAATACTTTCTACTCTTGTTTTTCAAATAAAGTTTCCTGAAGTATTGGCAGACCCAGATAGGTGGAAATACAGCAGAAGTTAGTACTTCATGAGCAGGCCCCATTTACAAATGACCACCCTCCTGCCCCGCCCCAGCTGGCCAGGGGCTCACGCTACGAGAGAGACACAGTAATGCTTCCAGGGCACCTGTGGACTGAGAACTGGAAAATGAGGCTAGCTTAGGAAAGGCGCTGACCCCAGCGGGTAACTCAGAGGGAGAGCAGGTCTGTCTGTACAGATGCTGACCAGCTGCTGGAATAAAAGCAGGCAACAAAGGTTGAGGAAACCTTTCAAGGAGAAAGTCAAAGAGGAGGGAGTGAGTACAGAGGCCTCTCTGAGGCTCAGGAATAATGACCAAAGCACAAAGTTGCAGGAAAGCACAAAACTGTATTTCTTTAAAAAAGAGTCATAGGAACAGTCAAACGTCATTCAGAAATATACTCCGGGAATAAATCTAGTAAGAAGTAGACGTCTTAACAAAGGAAATTATGAAACCTTATAAAAGTGTATACAAGGAAATTTGAAAAACTGAAGAAAGACTTTCTGGGTGGAAAGACTATTGTAAAGACAGCTTGTGTGTGTCCAAGGTAACGTCCATGTTTGATACATTTTTTTATTACAATCGTAACTTTTCCACTCAGCACAATAGATCAGAAATTGATTTTTATTTTCAATTGTTTAAAGATTTTATTTATTTGAGAGACAGACAGAGAGAGCATGTGCACAGGGGGATGGGGAGAGGGGCAGAGGGAGCTGAACTAGCAGACGCCTCACTGAGTGGGGAGCCGGACTCGGGGACTCAGGACCACGACCTGAACGGAAGGCAGATGCTTAACCACCCGAGCCACACGGCTGCTCCCAGTAATTGATTAAAAAAAAAAAAAATCTCAAGCAATGCTTCTCGATAACTGTCATGTCATGATCCACATAACAAATGGCATCGTGGAGAAGGCAAACTGATGTGGCTGTTCCTCCAGCTTGCCCTGGAGCCCTGGCAGCTCCAGGCTCGGCGCGGCCTCCCAGGAGTGCAGGGGGATCAACACACACCTGTAACCTATTTCCTATGGCACACCAGTTGGGAAGCTTTGTTCTAAGGATGACATCAGCAGTTCTCCTGGCTGCCCATTAGAATTCCCTGGGGAGCTTTCAAAAACCATCTCAACGCCTAATCCCTGCCTCTGGCCCCCACTCAATTACATCAGAAGCTCTCCAGGTAGAACAGGTGGTTCCAATATGCTTGGAAGGCTGAGAGCGTAAAGCTTCCCAGGTGGCTCTCGCAGGCTTGGAAGTCTGAGAGCCGCTGTTCCCAGCGCTTTGTAACCTTAACATGCATTTGAATCACCTGGAGATCTTGTCTGAATGCAGATTCTGGTTCATTCATTCATTCATTCATTCATTCATTCATTCAACCTAAGATGCTGTTCCAATGAGCTCCCAGGTGATACCGATGGTTGTTAGCCCAAGGACCACTGCCTGAGCAGCAAAGATCTAGAGCAGTGGATCTCAAACTCTGGTAGTGTTAGAATCACCTAGAAAATTAATTAAAAATAGAGGCCCAGGCTTACGGAGGTTGGATACAGCCAGGGCCAAATTATGGAAACAGCTCAAGTGTCCCTCCATAGATGAATGGATAAAGAAGGCGTGTGTGTGTGTATTATCTAGCTGTAAATATTATTCACCCATAAAAAAAAGAATGAAATCTGCCATTGCCAACAACATGGATGGACCTATAATGCTAAGCGAAATGTCAGAGAAAGACAAATACCATTATGATTTCACCCATATGCAGAATTTAGGAAACAAAAACAAAGGGAGAAAAAGGAAGAAATATCAAGAAACAGACTCTAGTAATTACAGAGAACACACTGATGGTTCCCAGAGGGGAGGTGTGTGGAGGGGAGGGATGAAATAGGTACAGGGATTAAGAGTATATCGGGATCCCTGGGCGGCTCAGGGGTTTAGCACCTGCTTTCGACTCAGGGTGTGATCCTGGAGTCCCGAGATCAAGTCCCACGTCAGGCTCCCTGCACGGAGGCTGCTTCTCCCTCTGCCTCTGTCTCTGCCCCTCTCTCTTTCATCAATAAATAGAATGTTTAAAAAAAAAAAGAGGGGATCCCTGGGTGGCGCAGCGGTTTAGCGCCTGCCTTTGGCCCAGGGCGCGATCCTGGAGACCCGGGATCGAATCCCACGTCGGGCTCCCGGTGCATGCAGCCTGCTTCTCCCTCTGCCTGTGTCTCTGCCTCTCTCTCTCTCACTGTGTGCCTATCATAAATAAATAAAATAAAAAAAAAAAAAAAAAAAAGAGTATATCCACCATGATGAGTGCTGAGTAACGACGTGTAGAATTGTTAAATCACTATATCGTAAACCTGAAACTAATATAACACTGCATGTTAACTATACCGGAATTAAAATTAAAACCTTAAAAAAAAAAAAAAAAACAGACACCCAAGCTGACTGAAGTTGAATAGAAACTAGGCCCCTATTTTGTCAACTTCTCCAAAGTGAGTTTCTCACAGACACCAAAATGTAAGAACCACTGATTCGAATATTAAAGAAGATGGAAAAAAGAAATCCATGAGACATGTCAAATATTAGAAAATACTATATATCAATAATAATCAAACACAGATCAGAGAAATAGAACAGAGAAATCAATAAATGAGCACGTGGCACTGGATGGCTGGCGGGGATGCGTACAAACTCAGTATAGAGAAGCTTCTCAGGGGTACCTGGCTGGCTCAGTCAGTAGAGTGCTTGGGGTTGTGAGTTTGAGCCCCACGCTGGGTGTCAAGATTTTTAAAATAAAGGAGGTTTCTCAAAATAAGTAGAAAAGGAACTCATTTTAGAGAAGATACATTTTTAAAATAGAGCTAAGGGAGAATGAATAGCTATGTCCCTCCCAGCTGACCTCCCCAGTGCTGGGAGAACAGGTGTTTTCTACTCAAGGAAGACAGGGGAAGGAGAAGTGGTTTCCTGGAGCTTAAAGAGGTTTCTGTGAAGGAGCCACAGGGAGGGGCTGAGGCACGAAGTGAAAGGCAAAAAATACCCAAAAGGCCATGGAAGGATAATTAAGATAAACTTCCACGTATATGAAGTTTTTGCCTGAGGCCATCCCTGAACTTTTCAAAAAAAGGAAAAACAGTCTCGGTACTCACGATACAGTTGGCTCACCCTGCCTCAGACATGGTGCCGAGGTCGGCGGTGCCAGGGTTCGAGTTCCGTTACGTTAAGGATTTAACGGTTTCTAGAGATCTGCACCCTGAGTTTAACCACTATTTATTTCATCATTCCTCTGGGACCAAAGCAGGGAAAACATACTGTTAATTGGTCATCTGGAAGGAGGTGGCAGGGACCTCAAATCCTACAATGCAAATCCTACAATTTTAGCTTGATTTTTGGCTTCTTTTTGGTCATCAGAATGAAAGAAAGAGAATGTATGACATGGCAGGAGAGATGCAGATGGTAAGAAGAAAATTCATAGTTCTGATTTGAAAACCAGACCCTTAAAGAATGCAAACCAAACGGAACCATGGAAGGGGCCCAAAACCATTCTTCCTCTTTTGTCTCAGGTGGAAAACGCTAAGGGACCAGCTGGCATCATTGATTCCCTGGGCCCTTCTCAGGCACTGGCACTTCTTTCTTTTGGGATAGGTTAGAAAGCTGCCACTGCTCCCAGGCCAGAGCTCCGCGGGCGTGAGGGTGAGTGGCAACACCCAGCACAGGTCTGTCTTCCTGTTGGGATGGTGGTGAGATCTCAGGCCTGGGTGAGGGCAGGTATAGGGAAGTCAGTCAAGTTCTACTTTAGGGATGATGTGAAAGAGGGGCAGGGCAAGTGATCTGGGAATACCAGCCTGGTCAGTCTGATCAGATGCAAATCTAGTGTTGCTTAAAAGGCATCTAGGGGTGCCTGGGTGGCTCAGCCCCCCGAGTGTCCAACTCTTGGGTTTCAAACTGAGGTCACGATCTCAGGGTCATGAGATCGAGCCCCTTGTCTGCACGTGGGGGAAGTCTGTGAGATTCTCTCTCTGGAATAAATGAATAAATCTTTTAAAAAATAAAATACTGGGGTGCCTGGGTGGCTCAGTCGGTTAAGCATCTGCCTTCAGCTCAGGTCATGGTCCCAGAGTCCCGGGATCGAGCCCCATGGCGGGCTCCCTTGCTTAGCGAGGAGTCTGCTTCTCCCTCTCCCTCTGCTCCTCCCCCTGCTCATGCTCTCTCGCTCGCTCACTCTCTCAAATAAATAAAATCTTTAAAAATTTTTGAAAATTTAAAAAAATCTAAAAAATAAAAGGCATTCCAAAGCTCTTTCATCCTCTCCCATCCCAGCTTTAACATCTCCAAATGCCTCCAGCCTGCCTTTGTCAGGTATGCATGACCAACACATACATTTCGTAAATAAATAAATGAAACATAAATCTGAGTTACATGTCTTTATAACAAGTTTCTCCAAAGATTAAAATCATAACTAACCAGTAAGCCTTTTACCTGGCTGACTGAGATCTCAAAGCTACAGCCACTGCCATCTGCCCTTTTGAGCAGCCCAGGAATTTCTTTGAAGGGAGGAGAAGCAGTCAACCTAACCAAATTCCCCCCAACTCAAACTCGTAAAAAAGGAGGGGGGAGAGGCAAGTAGTATCTTTCCTACCATTCCTTCATCTGCAACTAAAGTGGGCAAAACCATAACTTTTTCCACTCCCTGTGATCATTAGACCTTGGAGAAATAAAAAAAAAAAGGCTTCTTTTCACAGGAATATTAGGAACTCATGCTATAAACAGAACCATTTAGAAGAAAAAGAGGCCACCTTAGCCTACAAAACACATTCCAAATAAAGAGTTAACATACTTGCCCCTATACCTAAGGCCCTTGGACACACGGGCTGGTGGGCCACTCCAGCAGGAAGTGCTGTGTAACTGGGTAACTCATCAGTGCAGGGAGTGGAGGAGGCCCTGGACCCCTGGAAACCAGAGAGCAACCAGCTCCCCGAGCCCCACACATGACATGCAGATGAACCAAGAAGCTCTCCATGTGGACACCAGTGCCATCACCCTGCAAGATGACTTTCCAACAGCCAACTACCACAGCCAGTCCCCTTAACCTATCCTAAAAGGTTCCAAGTAACCTGAACTCCTGAAATAACGCTTCTGTCACCCAGTCACCATTGACAAATATCAACAGTGCCTTGTCCAACGCTATACAATGTCTCTGAGCTATGGTATCCTAAGCAACGGGAGGCCTGCCTGGACCACGAGGTCCACACTGGAATCCCTACACCCAATCACTCTGTAGACCTACTTCATTCCTTCAAAGCACCAGCTGTCATCTGTGGATTCCCCCTAGAACATACATTCTGATTCTCACTCTGCCATGCCCAGTGTCTGGAGTGGGGCTGGGCTGCTGCTAAGCCCTCACGACCTACTGAAAGCAGGAGGGGGAAGAAGGGAATAAAAGAAGAGAAAAGGGAATCGTGTCTCTATACTGACTCTGGGCACATTTCCAATGTTCAAGTCAACACACAATATGCATGGAATCCCAGGCACGTACTGTTCTGCACTCCCAGCTCCTTACCTCCTCTCAACCCTAACAGGGAGGAATTTCTTTCCATCACTGATCTCCACAGAACACTCAAAGATGGAGAAACAGGCAGTTCCCTCACGGGTTCTCAGCTCAAGAGTACCTAATTTTTCAAATTAGCTTAGAAAAAGAAAGAGTCACGTAGGCATGGGTAGCGTTTATTAATCATGTGTGTCAGAGACAACGATGTGAGAGCAAGATTGATGAAAGCCAGAGCCTACACCCATATTAAAGATTAAAATTTATTTTTAAACATAATGACTAACGACTTTCACTTGATCCTCTTTCTTCTCCACAGGATCCTTCTTCTCTAGACCACATACACTTATTTTTAATCTCTCTTGGGAAAGAAGTAGAAAATAATAGGATTATATGGGTTTAACAGAAAGGAAGATTACCTCCTGAGGAAATATAATATATCCCCCCCACACACTTATTTACTATCCTGATCAAAAGCTCAGATCACAGTCAGAATTCATGAGGTTACCTCAGACAGTGGGTAATGGATGTATTCTGCTCCACATCGACAGAAAGGTCAAGAAAATCTTCATCTTTGCTACTAACCTGAAGCAAAGAAAAAAGAGAAAAAGTATTAGGTACAAACTACATAATGGACATAGTAGGTCAAATTTTGAACACTTATAGGTAACCAAAACCCAAAATGCAGTCACAGTCATGTGCAGTTTTGTATACTCACTGGCAACTAGTTACACCAAAAACAACCCAATCTAGAGAAAATCCCCAACTCTCATTTGACCACAGTCCCGTTCCAGCTTTGATTCAGAACTTTTAATAATTAACACTCAACCAGATTTCTCTTCCTCTCCATTCGTCTTCCCCGTCATTCCAAAGAAGGAAGTATCAGACAAACACTGATACAGCCCAAACTGACAGCAGGAGAAAAATTGAAAAAAGGACAAGAGACTTCGAAAACTCACTACTCAGGTAAGCAACCTTTCAGACTGTCTGCCCTGAAATCACTCGCTCTCGAGCCTCATCATCCAAGCTGCGCTTGGGGCCAGGGAGCCTGATGTGTGCTGGGCTGGAGGGTCACACTCACCGCACGTGCTGTCCCCAAGCTTGGAAAGCAGCCATCATTTGCAGAGCCCTGTGCTAACTGTGCTAACTGCTGGACCCGGAGCTGGCCTGGAGCCCTGGCTCACACAGGCCACCCTACCGTGGACTGCTCTCAGCAGCTGGCTCACTGACCCAGCTGTTTCTCAGCTCCTGCGGTTAACACCACACCAAGCCTGGCTCTTGTACTTACTGACGTTCCCTGAGTAAAACTGCTTGCATTCCAGCCGTACACTGGCAAGCCTGGTGTTTTCCTCTCTTGGGGGGGAGGGGGTGCAAACTAGCACAGAAACAACCTTGAAGTATTCAGTCAATTGGCAGCAAAATGAGAAAACACTCCCTTAAGTGTGACAACCACCCTATGACCAATACTCTACTGCAGGTCCTTATCTAAAGGAGATGTAGAATGTGGACACAGACTTCCCAGTTCCATATCCTGTCTCTGCCACTTATGCAGTAGATGACTGTAAGCCAATTACTTAGCCCTGGTGTACCTTAGTTTCCTCATCTATAAAGTGGGGACAGTAAGAGTACCTATTTCATCAAGCTGTTGTAAAGATAAAATAATACATGTAAAGTGCTTTCAGAAATAGACACTCAAAAAGTCAGAGAGGGGTATAAAAATTATAAATGGCCTAAGATGGGCAAAGAACTGGAATGGTTCACTACATGGTGGATATCATACAATATTACATGAATAAATAGGCTATACAACCGCATATAAGCTAATTCCAGTTTTGTATAAAAAAAGCATGTATATATTTACACACACACTCCATCATTCTGCCCTTTTTTTAAATGGCACTTGTTACTTCTATGGTAGGATGTATGAAAGGCCCCCAATCTTCACCACTGCCTACACTGGCTTCTTTGCCATATGACTTTACAGATCCTCTCATCAAGAGATGTGCTTCCCATCCTTGATTCTGAGTTCAGCCTGAATGACTTGCTTTGACTAGTGGAGTGTTAGAGGACATGTCATAAGCAGAAGCTTGAACAAGCACTTATGAAGTCGCTCTCTTGCATTTCTGTCATCATCGTAAGAAGGATAAACCCGGGCTAGCCCACTATTCTCAGGAAGAAGACGAGAGACCCATGGAAGAGAGCTGTTCTCTCTAAGGTCCCCCAGCCAAGCCCAATCTAGAGCAAAATGCCTAGCCAGCCAGCAGATACATAAGTGAGCCAGCTAAAATACAAACACACAAGTTCATCCAGGTCCAGACTAAATCAGGTGACCCTCGGCCAACTCATAGTTGAATGAATTATAATAAATGATAGTTGATTTCAGTCTCAGAGGTTTTGAGGTGGTTTGTAAGCAAAGCAACAGGTAACCAATACTACTACTTCATATTATAAATGTTTTATTTGTATTTTTTTTATTGTCTGACGCCCCCTCGCTAAAATGAAAGACTGGCTCCAGCAATGACTAAGATCTTGCCATTCGAACACTCCTCCAGAAAAACTATAGAGCTCAGATAACTATAAATAAAAGTAGCTACCCGAAGGTGTTGGGGAAACCACACAAACAGATGGAAGCGGAGTCCACACCTGGAGAAGAGTTACAGAGAGTAAGCTCATGGTTACACAGCCTTTAGATGGGAATCTGGGAACAAATACAGTCTGTCTGGCCTTGGAATCAGAAAACTGAATCTGGGAAGACCATGTGTACTGGCAAGAAGGGGAGGAACTGGGAGGGTATTCCCAACCCTGTCTGCCCACATCTCTGGTTGACCACTGAGCCGCTTATGCACAGAGTCCATACACTCACAGCACTCAGCTAGAGACCAAAGGGCTGACCCAAGATTCAAGCTGCCACCTAAGAAACAGATTTGTAGTTTGCATCCAACCAAGATAAACTGCCTGCTGGAACTCAAACATTAACACTCACTGAAAAAATATAACAGAACCTAGGGTCTCCCAAGTTTTACATCCTCAATGTCCTAGATACCATTCAAACCTACAAAATGGGGGATCCCTGGGTGGCGCAGCAGTTTGGCGCCTGCCTTTGGCCCAGGGCGCGATCCTGGAGACCCGGGATCGAATCCCACGTCGGGCTCCCGGTGCATGGAGCCTGCTTCTCCCTCTGCCTGTGTCTCTGCCTCTCTGTCTCTCTCTGTGTGACTATCATAAATAAAAATAAAAAAAAATTAAAAAAAAAAAAAAACAAACCTACAAAATGTGTGAAAGGCAGGAAAAATAGGAGACATTCTTAAGACAATCGAAACCAGTCCTCGATGTAGACGTTAAAATGAGCAGACGAGAATTTTTTTTTTAGAAGAATTTTAAAGCTATTGTAACTATTCTCAGTAAAGTAAAATATACTCACAATGAACCAAAACATAAGAAATCTCAGCAGGGAAACAGAGAAGAAAAAAAAAAAAAGAAAAGAATCAAATGGGAATTCCAGAACTGAAAAATTCATAAGCCAGATGGACTTAACAATGAATTGGAGATGACAGAGGAAATAAAAAGTGGACTTGAAGACAGATCAACAGAAAATTAACCAATGAGAAGAATAAAGAAAAAAGGAAAGATTGAAATAAAAATTAACAGATACTCAGAGAACTGTTAGAAAATGTCATACATACAACTGGAGTCTCAGAAGGAGAGGAGAGAAAGAGCAGTAAAGCTGTTTGAAAAATAATGGCGAAATATTTCCTAACTTGGTGAAAGAAATACATTTATAGATTAAGACACTCAACAAACACCAAGTATTTGGATAAACACTGCTAGTAGGCCAGCCAAGGCACATCACAGTCAAACTGCTACAAGTCAAAGGCAAAAAGCAAATCTTAAAAATATCTGAGAGGAAAATGACATTTCACAAAAGAATGGTTCAATTGGAAGCTGATCTCTCATCAGAAATTAGAGGCCAGAGACAGCAGAACAACATCTTTAATGTGCTAAAAAAGAAAAACTGTCAATGCAGAACTCTTAAAAGCCCATAAATAGATCCTTCAAGGATGAAGCCAAAATAAAGAGAATTCATTATTAACAGACCTGCACTGCAAAAAAGAAAAGGTTAAAGGAAGTTCTTCAAGCCAAAGGGAAATGATACCAGATGGAAACCCAGATCCTCAAGAAAGAATGAAGAGCATTAAGAATAGTAATTTTGACACTTCTCTATGGGGTTTGTAATACACAGAAATGTAATACATACAACACTACAGCATAGGACCGCGTAAGGCAGGGCCAGGCAGAAGGAATATGCACCTGTATGGTTACAAGCTTCCTATGTTTTATGTAAAACAGTGACATTATTAACTGTAAGTGGACTGTGAAAAGTAAAGGATGTATACTGGAATCTCTGGAGAAACAACACACACAAATATATACCAAGAGGAAGACTAAAATGGAATTGTTTATGCAAATACATATATACATGTACATATATTCAAAATATACATGTATCAACCTAATTTTTTTTTAAAAGCGAGGGAGGAGGAACATAAAAATAAAAAACTGAGGGGGAATATATAGAAAATGAGTAATAAAGAGGAGGCCCCAAACCACCCATACCGGTAATTACATCAAACATTAATGGAATAAACATTAGTGGTGGCCTGGGGCTTGCAACAGAGATTAATTGCTGGGTACAAGGAATTTTACTGGTGTAACAAAAATGTTTTATAAAACTGGATTATGATGATAGTTGCACAACTCACCAAATTACTTTAAAAATTACTGAAAGGAGGGCACCTGGGCGGCCCAATGATTGAGTGTCTGCCTTTGGCTCAGGGCATGATCCCAGGGTCCTGGGATCAAGTCCCTCGTCAGGCTCCCTGCGAAGAGCCTGCTTCTCCCGCTGTCTATGTCTCTGCCTCTGTTTCTCTCATGAATAAATAAATAAAAATCTAAAAAAAAAAAAAAGAAAAATTACTGGATGCCTGGGTGGCTCAGTGGTTGAGCATCTGCCTTTGGCTCAGGGCATGATCCCGGGATCCAGTCCCACATCGGGCTCCCTGCGAGGAGCCTGCTTCTCCCTCTGCCTGGGTCTCTGCCTCTCCCTCTCTGTGTCTCTCATGAATAAATAAATAAATTTTTAAAAATTACTGAAAGGATGAACTTTATGGCAGATAGTATGCCTCAATAAGGCAGTTTTTTCAAAAAGTAAAAGAGGGGCACCTCGGGGGCTCAGCTGGTTGAGGGAAGAACTTGTGATTTCGGCTGAGGTTGTGATTTTATGGGTCGTGAGATTGTGTCCCGTTTCTCAGGCTCTGCACCCAGCAGGGAGTCTGCTTGAGATTCTCTCTCCCTCTGACCCTCCCCCAACTCAGGTGTGCATGCACTCTCTGTAAGATCAATAAATCTTAAAAAAAAAAAAAAAAAAAAAAAAAAACTGGGCACCTGAGTAGCTCAGTCAGTTGAATGGGTGACTCTTGATTTTGGCTCAGACCATGATCTCAGGGGGTCCTGGGACTGAGCCCCACATCCTGCTCTGTGCTCAGCAGGGAGTCGGCTTGAGGATTCCCTCTGCCCCTCCTCTCTCTCTCTCTCTCTCTCTCTCTTTCTCCTTTTCCTCTAAAATAAATAAAATCTAAAATAAATAAATAAAAATCTAACCATGATTATGGGATTATTTCACTTTATTATTTTATTTCCTCCTCTAATTCTGTCAGTTTTTGCTTTGCGAGTCGTAATCTTTAAAAAAAGATTTATTTATTTGAAAGAGAATGAGCGAGCCGGGAGAGGGGCAGAGAGGGAGAGACGCCCTGCTGAGCATGGAGCCAAGATGTAGACCTTATGACCCTGTGGTCACGACCTGAGCCAAAACCAAGAGTCAGATGCAGAATCAACTGCACCAGGGGCAGCCCGGGTGGCACAGCTGTTTAGCACTGCCTTCAGCCCAGAGTGTGATCCTGGAGACCCAGGATTGAGTCTCACGTCGGGCTCCCTGCATGGAGCCTGCTTCTCCCTCTGCCTGTGTCTCTGACTCTCTCTCTTTGTGTGTCTCTCACAAATAAATAAAATCTTTTAAAAAATAAATAAATAAATAAAATAAAATAAAATAAAATAAAATAAAATAAAATAAAATAAAAAAATAAAAAAATAAATAATAAAATAAAATAAAATAAAATAAAATAAAATAAAATAAAATAAAATAAAACAAACTGCACCACCCAGGTGCCCTCACCATCATAGGTCGATATTTTAACACCCCTTTCTCAGCAAGTAATGGAAAGACTAGGGGTAAAGAATCAAGAAAAACAGAAAATCTGAAGAACTCTAACGTTAGAATAATGTACTCAATAATAATGAAATACATATTCTGTTCAACTATAAAATACATATTCAAGGAAGCTTTTCCTTCCAAGGGACAATTTAGCAAATGTCTGGAACTATTTTCACTGTCACCTTCTGGGGGATGCTACTGGCATCTACCATGTTTAGAAGCCAGGGATGCTCCCCCACAGCAAAGAACTATCTGACTTTAAATATTAATGGTTCCAGGGGATCCCTGGGTGGTTCAGCGGTTTAGCGCCTGCCTTTGGCCCAGGGTGTGATCCTGGAGTCCCAGGATCAAGAACCACATCAGGCTCCCTGCATGGAGCCTGCTTCTCCCTTTGCCTGTGTCTCTGCCTCTCTCTCTCTCTCTCTGTGTCTCTCATGAATAAATAAAATGTTTTTTAAAAAAATAAATATTAATGGTTCCAAGGTTGAGAGACCTTGTTTTTAAGTAGATTTACCAGGATAGACTATGTGTTAGGATACAACACATGTCACAGCATATTTTAAAAGACTGAAATAATACAGAATATATTCTCTAACCACATAGAATTAAATCTGAAATCAATAAAATTAGGGAAAAAATCTAGGCAAATCCTAAATAACTGAAGGTTAAACAACATACTTCTAAGTGATACATGGATTGAAGGAGAAAAAGCACAAGAGAAATTAGAATATATTTTGAACTAATGAAAAAGAAAAATCAAAATTTGTGGGATGCAGCTAAAGCAGTGCTTAAAGGGCAATCCACAGCTTTAAGTGTGTATATTTAGTAAACAAAAGAGGAGGGACGATCTTTTTTGTTTGTTTTAAATGCTATATCCCTAGTACATAAAATAATTTCTAGCCTTTCCTGGGTCTCCAATAAACATTTACTAAATGCCTGAATATATAGCTGAACAAATGGAAAAATATCTAAATGCCAACAGTGGCATCTGGATGCAGAATGATAAATGATTTTCTTTTTATACATTCCTGTATCTGGTCTATAAAACATAATCCCATAGGTATTATATTTTTTTAATTAGTGAAACTTTTTAAATCTAAATGATTCTTCTCTAGGAGAAAATAAAAAGATCAGAGCCAACCGAAATCATACATAATTCAGAGAGGGAGCATCAGATTCCAGTCCAGGAAAGCCTTGACTGGAAGGGCACAAAGACAGAGAAATATGGTCTCCTGCTGGATGCAAATCTTTTCTCTTCTTAATTATTTTAGGGAGGGGAGAAAGGTACAAACCTAATTAACTAAATGAAAAAAGTTACTGTAACTTTCCCAATTCCCAGTGTAAGCTGCTTCCAGAATTTAAGAGTGTGAGAAAGGAAAGCACAACTCAAGCAGATCAGCCCCTTGGGGGATTTGAACACATGGCTCTAAACCCTTCCATTAGAATTCTTCTCTCCCCCTGACTCAGACTGCTGTAGTCAAAAGCAATGGGTGATCAAGCAATTTTTTTTTTCTTTTGCCTTTCCGTCTCCCCAGAAAGCTGCCAGATAATGAAACCATTTTCTTCCCACACACAAGGATCTCATTCTGGTCTAAGTGAAAATACAGCTTGTCTCCAAGGAAACATGTATGTCACTAAGACTACAATACTCTCAGCAAGCACAGGCTACATCTTATTGTTTCTTCTTCTCCCCAGTTCTGGGCCTTGAGTTCCCCCCAAAACTGGTTTAAAAGGTTACTTTGGGGGGGAAAAAAAATAAAAAGGTTATCTGGGAAAATTAAACGATCCTACATGTTCTTCTGTTCAATTAATTACAGATCAATTAATAGGACAAATTACTAGGTATGGGATACATACGAATCATGAGCTTTCCAAAGGGCCTGGGTAATTAATATCATATTCAGATGGGCTTCTAATCCCCAGACTCCTTTCCTTGGCTTATAGAAGAGGTGGCCAGGTGGGGTTCCTCGATGATCAGCTAGGAACCGAAAGTGCGCCCTTCGAGCAGCAGCAGGGCTGTGGGCTTTGGAGAGGTGGTAACTACAGTCCCCCTGAATCGCAAGGGAGAGGCCTCCCCTGGCCACATCCCCCATCCCCACTCCTCTTCTGTAAAGGGCTCAGAGGCTCGAATCCATTTCAACCTCTGCAAACGAATCAAGAAGGAGCCGAACAACTGGTATTTAATAAAGTAGTTCTTTAGACGACCTTTTGGCTCTAGTGACAGATATAAATGTGCCTTAAAGCCCCCAGGAAGCACTAAAAACCACAGGTTTGTAAAGCAAAAACTCAGCTTAAATGGAAAGGGGGGCTGGGAGGGGGGTTAACAACAGCAACAACAAAATTAAGCTCCAATTGGCGCAGCAAATCTTATGAACCAAGCAAAGAACAGCCAAAAGGAGCGCTGAGGCCAGTCTGGAAAATCCCCAGGCCGCAATTCTGAAGTGCCTCGATCAAGGTTATGTAGGGAAGTGTGCACTGAATTACCCCCTTCAAACGGTCTCTCCAAGTGTACTGCAGAGTGAAAGTGTCTCCATAAATCTCTCAGTTGACATTTGCACTGCAATCACAAGCAACATTTACAAAGGGTGAGGCCAAGGGGAAAAAAAATCATTGTTTTCTGAAACCTTGAAGGCTGGCACAAGAGTTTTTGCACCAGTGGAGGAACTAGCAGCTGAGGTGGCTACAGTGGCAAGGCTCCCTGGGGGCTAATGTGCAGCTCGGGATCCTGGAGGGCTGAAGCCCACTGTGAGATTTCACAACTGTGACAGGAGCACCATCTCAAGGCTGCTTGCCTTGGGCAGAAGACATCACTCAAAGGGGGCTCCATATTTCTCATCCTGTAAAGGAAAACTTAAATGTTAGGTCTTCTTTTATCCTAAGTCCTCAACGTCCTACAGCATCAACAACAACAACAAAAGCCTGCAGGCTATGTATTTTCTTAGAAAGTAGAGGGCTTTTCTAACAATTGAGAGCTTTCTAAAAATGGAATGCATGGCCCAGGGAGATTGAGTTCCCCATCCCTGGACAGGGGCCAGCAGATGCTGGTGACCAACTGGCTGGGATGTCACAGAAGGGACTCGGGCACCGGTAGGGAAGGATTGGATGACTCCTAGGATCCCATCCAGTTAAAGGATCTAAGAAATGGAGTTGATTATCTAAGTGACTCCAGAGAAAACTCCTGCCTCAAGGCTAATTACTTTAAGAAATTAAAAAAACAAAACAAAAAAAAAAAACCCCAGGTTTTTCAGAGTGCCATCCTTCGTAGAGATACACTCACTTCCACAAACCAAGTATTATGGTAGGAATCCCATTATAACAAACTATGGCACCACCCAAACATTTTGAAGGTTATCTCTGAGCACAGGTGTCACATCTAACAGTGACCCTCCAGGAATGAACAGGCTACATGATAGTTTCTGCTACACAAATATTTGAGGGTGTGATATTTGCATTTGTTGGGATCGAATAACCTGGTCAGGGACAAGAAAAGAAACTAAAATGTGACCGAGCCTATCATCTGAGCCTTCCTGAAAACTCGCATGGAGTTTTCCACAAGATGGATTTAGTAACTGTGCTAATTTCAAAGATAACCAAAAGGACCAGCCAGCTGCACTGTCTGCTGCAGGTTTCTTGGCTAAATGTAGAAATGCGATGCCCCACTGTTCAGGCTCATGTATCATAAGCTCACAGGGTGCTCTGTACTTCTCCTTCACAGCATTACCATCGTAATGACAAATCTCATTATTCATTCTGTTATTAATGTGTATCTTCCATGTGAAAGTTCCAGAAGGGCAAGGCTCTCACTGTATCCTCAGCGTCTGGACCCTTACATAGCAGCTGCGAGGCAGGAGGAGGTATTTACTGAAGAAAATAATACTCAGCTACACAGCCACTATATTACCCAAAGTGAAGCCAACTAGAATAGTAGGTATAGACAACAATGTGGAGGAATGAGAATGATCATTCACGGGATGTGTAAAACAGTACAACCACTTTGGGCATTTGATATTTTCTGATATGAATACCATGTGACCCAAAAATATAATATATGTATTATATAATATAAATATATAAAATATATAAATATAAATATATAAAATAATATATAAATATATATATAGAAAGAGACAGAAAAGATTTCTGTATTGTTATTTTATGTATTGGAATGTTCAAAGCAGCATTGCTCATAGTTGCCTAAATTGGAAACAACCAAATATCCACCAACAGTGAAATAAACTAGTGAACTGTCCTATATTCATGCACGGTACTATAGGGCAATGAAAATGAATGAACAAAAGCATAATGCAACAACACAAATGAATCTCACAAGGATACTCCACAAAAAAAGCAAAGCCCAAACCCAGTGCACAAAAGAATACATATTGTATTACTTCATTCCTATCAGGACAAAAAACAAGCCAAACTGAACAATTATTTTAGGGGTACAAAAATAAGTTGCAAGTTCTACCAAATATTCAAAGAACAGACAGATTGCTGTAAGTTGGACAGGATGGCAACATGGAGGAGGCAAGAAAAAGGGCAGAAAATCAAATAAGAAGTTACTGCAATTTAGTTGAGAATGGCAGTCCAGAGCTGAGGGGGGGGGAGGTGGGCTCTGAGCCAGGGTGAGAGCAGCAGGGATGGAGAGAAACAGGGGATTAAAAAGATACAACAGGCAGACCTCAAGGATAGAAGAGATATAAGAGGTAAGATGAGGATGGTGCCAAGGAATACTCCCTTATTAAAAAAGAGGAAAGAAAGAAAGAAAAAAAGACTATGTATCTGCAAATTATGATTATTTACAATAGAGCCCTGACTTTGATGTTTACAAAGTGCGTGAGGTTATTCTAAACATACATTCAGTATTGAGAAGAGAATAAAAAACTGCAACGGATTAAAAAACATGACATGTTGGGTGACGGGCACTGAGGAGGGCACTTGATGGGATGAGCACTGGGTGTTCTACTGTATGTTGATGAATTGAATTTAAATAAAACATTGGAAAAAAAATAAAACACATGAAATGTTAAAATTCATGAGTTCATTACAAAACGGTAACACAAAAGAGGGAAAAGGTGATGAAGTATTCCACACATTCTGGCAATGTTGGGAAAGTGGTAAAAAATTAAGGAAGGCAAAGATGTACAGTGCAGTCTCTAGAGTAACCTCTAGGAGAATTTGAAACTAATAATACAATTGATGCAAAAAAAAAAAAAAGAAGAAATATTTCATTGACACAAAAGAAGGCAAGAAAGAAAAAGAAATATAAAACAGGAGGGTTAAATAAAAACAGAGCAGGATGGTGGAAACATGATGCCATTTTACTGTACTTGGTAATGCTACAGGATGCTTCCAGAATGGGGGAAATTCTACAGGACAAAAATGATTTCTTCAACAACTAAATTGCAAGGAAAAAAGGAGGGGAGGGGAAGCAGTGGGTGGATGTTTGGATCCTTAATGTGAATTAACCAACTGCTAATATATATATATATTTGTGTGTGTATATATATATATGATAATCAGAGAAACTTGAACACTAAGTGAATAATGATTTAAAGGAATTATTTTTAGGTATCATAACGATACACTTTTGTTTAAAAAAAAAAAAAAGATGTCTTACCTTTTAGAGATATGTAACAAAGTGATGAAGAAACTATAAATGAAACAAGAACTTATCTGAGATTTGCTTAAAAATGACCAGGTAGGCAAGGGTGGGGGGAGGAGGCATGAAACAAAAAATGATCAAGATGGGCCAATGTGTTAACGATCATAGTAATACCCATATGGGATTTACTCTACTCTTCTACTTCCGTATTCACTTGGATTTTACTGGAATATCAAATATAAAGGGCCAGAAGGAGAAAGGGAGGGAGGAAAGAAAGATCTCTAGACAGAAAAGTATGTGTAGAAAATGTTTTGGCAGCATATATTTCAAAATGTTTCAAGTGGTTCTCTCTGGGCAAATGTGATCACAATTTTTAGAACATGTTACAAATTTATCATCTCTAGGTAGAGGAGATCACTGGTAACTTTTACTCTCTCTTTTTCCCTCTTTTTTGCTTAGCTATGTTTTCTAGTTGTTTCTACAATGAACAAACGAGAATGCTGATTCAAAAACTGTTTAAAAGGACAGGAGAAAGACTGCCAAAAAAACAAGAGCCTCCTACTTACATCCACATTTCTTCATACCCATTTCTGGGTCCGAGTTCCTCCGCAGAAACTAATGAAAGCTACTCTCTGAGACTCAAAATGCACAATCCTATAGAACTTTTCGTATGATGTGACAAAACTCCTGAGACGCCTAATGAACTCAGAGACTGGCTATGTTGTTAGCAGTAAGAGTAAATAAGAAGAGCTGGCATTTATTGCCTTTTTGCAAAGTACCGCGCATGGCTCTATGCGCTTTCCAACTGCTAACTCGGTTCATCCTCCCGAGCAGCTCTGTGACACAGGTGCACTCACTGTACCCAATTTACAGATGAGGAGAGTGAAGGCAGAGAAGCTGAATGGTACGCCCATGCCGGCAGAACCAGCGTACAAACTCCACGGCCTGGCTCCAATGCCGGGCTCTGAGCCACCAAATCCTGAGACCACTCACAGCGTGATATCAAACATACCAAGCAAATGTGACATCCGGAGATCATGTGTTCGAATTCACCTCACAGTCCTGGCCTACTGTGTGCCAGACTCAGCCAATACATGAGCCCGCCCAGCTGACTGCAGCAGGATCAGAAGCCAAGCCCGACTTCCAACTTCAAGTGCACCACCCCACAGCTGATTCCCCTAAAGCTGGGGAGACAGGGTCTATTCTGCGTCACCTGACCTCTGCATGAGCAAACTTTTTCCGAGATAACTGGTGGAGGTCCCATTTCATATTTCACAGTTTGTGGATGGTCAAATGTGCCCGTGACGCCGAGCTATCCAGTTTTTGAGATTTGCCCTCATCCAGTCTGCGTTAGCCAGCGGAGACATCCTGGATGGAGACATGCTTCTAAAAGTTTGCCCCCGGGGCTCATCGACAAAAACGGATCACGGTGCACTCATGCACACGACACACAGTCTGCATAAAACACGCACAAGCAAAGTACCCGAAAGCCCTCTCAGTGCTTACAGTTTCACAGTTCAAGCATCGAGTTTCATTGGTCAGCGTTCCCTGAAAAATCTCATGGACCCAGGTGAGTTCTGGTTTATTATTCTCTGCAGGCTCATTCATGTTGCCATTTTTTAATTTTCCGTTTTGCTTTTCCTGTTTCTTCTCTTCCTGCAGGATGTCCGCAATAGTGTTCAGCAAATAATTTAAAAACTCGTGAGCATCCTGCTGCATGTAGTTATCAAAGAGATCTGGAAAAGAGAAGGTCATTATTTCAATCTCTGGCTCTTGTAAAGCAAACAAAACGCTTAATTTTACATGCACACTTCAATTTTTATACTGAAATGTCAAGTGGACAGGCATGACATACATTCATCTCTATTTTGCAACTTGACTACGTAAATTCTAGAAGACTTTTGTTCACTTTCCTTTTTTTCTACCACCTGCCGAGAATTACACTCCCCTTATCTCCCTAAAGTCATCTCATATATAAAAAGCTAGTAAAATTTTTATTTATTCTACAAAAAGACTCCAGAAATTATTTGATAAGTTTCCGGATAAAATATCAATATTTAATATGACGTGACCACCAATGATCAATTATTCATTTTGCAATTTATCTGCAGCAACTGGGGTCTCTGCCCAAAGATCATATTAAACCCTGGACCAGACTGGAAGCAGCTTAAATGAAACACATATGGGAGATGGGGGATATATGCATCTATCTGATAGTGTTCTGAAACCAAATACGAATGATTCCAGAAGCCTACTGCTGTTCCCCGCCATAAGGACAAACAATCAAGAGATGAATGCAGCTGTGAAACTTCATTATTAATCATGTTCGCGACGAGACTCGGGAGTGCTCTGCTTCCTGCTCAGATTATTTTTATTCTGGTACATATAAACTACAACAACTTTAAGAGACAGCAATCAAATTAAATGAGACTTTATAAAACAAACATCTGATTAACTGCAAGTCTGTGGAGTAAGGCTGAAATCTAGGATAAACACAAGTTGCCATATCAACTATTTCTAGTCACAGAAATTACCAATGCAAATCTTCTGGAATAACCTCGTCTCTACTAGTGATTTTCCCCAAAAGAGAAGATCAAAAAACCAGGGAGGGAAAAAAAAAAAAAAAAATCAGGCGACAACAGGGCATTTGTATCATATAAAGGTATTAATTTAATATCCTGCAATCGTCTTAGGCAAAAATCAGGAGGCATTATTTTTAAAAGAGCAAGGGCTCTGATTGGATAATACGCATTGACTTTAATTACTTATGACAAGTTTATAAGAATACCATTTTATTCAACGATTGTACCAACCTATTTATTCCAATCAGCGTACCGCTTAGAAGGCTGCCTTGGGCAATTTCTCTCTTACAACGGTCCTCCCAATGTGAGGCAAATAAAAAGACCATTCCGAAATGGAATGATGGGGACGCCTGGGTGGACGCCTACGCTCCGCGGTTGAGCGTCTGCCTTCGACTCAGGGCGTGACCCCGGGGTCCCGGGATCGAGTCCCGCATCGGGCTCCCTGCATGGAGCCTGCTTCTCCCTCTGCCTGTGTCTCTGCCTCTCTCTCTGTGTCTCTCATGAGTAAATAAATAAAATCTTAAAAAAAAAAAAAAAATTGAATGATAAATCTGAATTTATAAACATGGTTTTTTGTCCAGTGTTATTTTATGTATACGGAGAGGAAAAGGAGAATCACACCTTCTTTCGAAGGCCAGTGACTTGAGCAGTTGGCCGGACAATTTTCCTTTATAACCAGGAAGAGGGGAGATTCATCTCGAGGATCTGCGGGACTACGAAGGTGTGTTTCGGGCCCTCCAACACCTCACTCACCGTTCTCTTTTCTCAGCCGCGAAATGAACTTCTTTGGTGGGATCACGCCGACCTTCTTCTTCTGAGTGGCGATGCTGTGGAAGAGGTCTGCCAGGCACGTCAGTAAGTTTTCCTTCTTTTTTTGCTGGGCCTTGTATGCCAGCACATTCTCCCGGAAAGGCCGGCAGAAGTACAGCGCCTGAAGCACGGAGTTACAGTAGCACGTGTTTCCGAACTGCCAAGGACAAGAGGGAGGCTTCAGTGAGCCATCCGGGGATGCGCCACCTCCCAGAGGCCCACCCTCCAGGAACCAGCCCGGCTTCCCAGCAGCAGGGTCCTGCTGGCCATGTCGGAAAACCAGGACACCACTCACAACACCGGTGACTATCTGAGCAACAGGGAAATGAATACAGGGGGACACCAGCCTGTTGAACGTCCCTAAAATGATAAACACTGAGCCTTGATTTAAAAAAAAAAAAAAAAAAAGAATCTAAGGACACTTTCTGGTGATTAAAAAAAAGAAAGAGAAAAATGAACACAATATGGCGCCCCAGGAAAGAGGCCACACCGCCACACCTCGAAACTCCTATGATGGAAAATAAGAATCCAAAATCAGAAAGAAATCCGGGAACTGGGAACCTTGTGTTCAGGTGAAACAGCCTTAACTCCATGGGAACTTGTTTTAGTTTTTCTCTTTCGAGATTCTAATGCCCCTGTGCATTGCTTCAGACGGCCCATCCTCACTTGCGCCAGAGCCATGGAGGCAAAGAGGTGCCTCCCTAGGTCATCCCACTGGCTTCTTTTCCCCCTCAAACTCCTAAGTCACCCTCAATCTTGTTTCTGCCAAGATGGCAAGCATCAGATGACATAAGAGCACTCAGTTCCTGCTCTCCTGCCATCACAGTAGGATCCACACCACAAGATTTCGTTCCTCTCAAAAACCGTGGACACTCTCAGATTATGATTAAAGAGGGAAGGCGTCACCATCTCACTGGTTTTCAGCAGACTGTGACACCAACTCCGTGGAGGAACACGGCCGAGACTAACCCTTTAGAATTTCTCACATTCAGGGAAATGAAAAAGAGAAAAAAAAATCTAAAGAAATCACAAGATCAATAACATAGATTTCAAAACGCGGTGTAAGATTAAAATAGAACACGAACATCTTCTCAAGACTGGTTGTTGGCTTGTGTGTCATTTTCCCAAGAGTGAGACAGATGCTCCGCCATGCTTAATGTGACATTTCTACGTATGTGAAGATAGAACATTTCCTATTTTTACATATTTTAATCTACTTTGACACAATTATGTAATAGGAGACAAACCTCTTTTTTAAAGAGAAGCTGGAACTTTCATGAATTACCATTCGAAGTGAACATAAATTAAGTTATTAATGAATTGAATCTCACAATGCTTCCACAGACTAGGAAATGACCTTAATTCTTTTGTTCCCCATTTGTATTTTCCCTAGCTAGGACAGAATTTCTTACAACATGAATAACTATATCTTCACAGAGCTCAGCAGAGGCCTGTGCATAATGGCTAAAAAAAAGAAAAAAAAAACTATTAAAATTCTAAGTCAGTATTTCATCAACACAATGCCCTATATTCTAGTACTTCAGCCTTCCTTCTTAATCGTTTTCTCTTTGACTGTGTCTCCACCTTCATACCTAGATACCCTTTAGTGAAGCTTGGCCCCAACCCAGGGATGACTCCTGGGAAAGAAAAGATACCAACATTCTCTGAGTGTCCACAATGTGCCTCAACCTCACGTCAGGATCTTCAATAGGAGCTCTCATTGACCCTTCCCTACTGCTCAAGAGACAGGTGTTGAAAGGTCTCCATTTTATAGATGGGGAAACAGAGCAAGTGACTTGCTCAAGATTATACAGCTGCAAAACAGCATGGGGGGATGCCTGGGTGGTTCAGTGGTTGAGCATCTGCCTTCAGCTCAGGTCCTGATCCCGGGATCTGGGATCAAGTCCTGTATCAGGCTCCTTGTGGGGAGCCTGCTTCGCCCTCTGCCTGTGTCTCTGCCTTTCTTTCTCTGTGCCTCTCATGAATAAATAAATAAAATCTTAAAAAAAAAAAAAAAAGAAAGAAAGAAAACAGCATGGGTACAATTCAGACTTAGGTCTGTACTACTTCAAAACCAATGTTCTTTCCATTAGCCCCAAGTGGCATTCATTCTCTGAGACAGGTCTAGCTTCCCCAGTGGAAATGAGTACCTGTTATACCTGGGTACTGACAGATTCTGCTCAGGGCAGTTGTTCCAGAAAACCAGGTACTGGATGAGTTAACACTTGATATGTGGAAAACCTCCAAGTCAGAGGGAAAGGATCAGGTGAGGAAGAAAGCTCACAGGGTAGTGGAAAATGCTGCCTTACTACTTAGTCATGACCAACTTACCAAGGAAACAGAGCCTGCCGTGTGTGGCCATATAACAGGGAGCCACTGCTAAGCACAGATAAAATGAGGCCAAGGAATTCTGAGAAACATTGGTCCCAGTCCCCCCCCCGGCCCCCCAAAACTCACCCCTGTTTTAAGCACCATCATCAGGTTATATTGTTTGCTGAACAGTTAACTGGTGATGAGATGGTAACACTTTTAAAATTCTGGTTGTACTGATGCATATTGAAACGAAGACTGCCCCAGGAGCTCGTCCATATCATACAAGCAGATTTGGCATCAAAGCTAATAAAATTGCTCTGAAATTCATGTGTACAAAGGAAATCTTGTAGCCAGGAGGAAAAAAGTAAGAATCTAACCCAACAATAGTAATTAAACCCCTTTTTCTGGGAAAACTAACACTTTCCAAAACTGGACTAAACGTCTTCCACCCCTAACATTTGCCCTTTCTGGGAACTAAGGCATATGAACAATTATGTAAAAATTGGTAATAAGGAAAACTGCCCTGGAGTTGCTTCAAGTACTCTAAAACATTTGATAAAAATAATACATTTTTTGAGGCGCTTGGGTGGCTCAGTCAGTTGGGCGTCTGCCTTCGGCTCAGGTCGTGACCCCAGAGTCCTGAGATGGAGCCTCACATCCAGCTCGCTGCTCGGCAGAGAGCCTGCTTCTCCCTCTGCCTCTCACCCCGCTCATGCTCTCTCTTCAATAATAAATAAAATCTTTTTTAAAAATAATATAAAAATAATACATTTGGGGATCCCTGGGTGGCGCAGCGGTTTGGCGCCTGCCTTTGGCCCAGGGCGCGATCCTGGAGACCCGGGATCGAATCCCACGTCGGGCTCCCAGTGCATGGAGCCTGCTTCTCCCTCTGCCTGTGTCTCTGTCTCTCTCTCTCTCTCTCTCTCTGTGTGACTATCATAAATAAATAATAAAAAATAAATAAATAAATAAAAAAATAAAAATAAAAATAATACATTTGTGTATACTTACATTGACCAATCCAAAGTAGTGTTCATTGATTGGAAACTGCTCTGGACCAATGTCTTTTTCCAGAGCAGAGGCATTGGTGCCCTGAAAGAGAAAAATAAAAGTTCTGTTGTATGTCAAACGGACAACAGACTCTTAAGAGAGTTCACTATTGATCTTCCTGGTCCAAATGGTGGTTGGCGATGTTCACGCTAGGAAAAAGGGTGTCAGACGTATATCGGTAAATGAAGTAATAATGCCAGCCTTATTCTTCTCCTCACCCAACCTAATCATCCCTTCCAACCTGTTCTACTTGGCTTTGATTATCTTCTTCTACCAGGAAAGTTGGTTTGAGATAGGCAAATCAGCAAACTATCATTAAGAACTTGTGAGTAAAACATTCTTAAGCTCCGCAGCTTTTATAATACTCAGTGGTATAGAGATTCACATCATCACTCTCGAAGTGAATTTCTTCATTCTGATGATGAAGAGTTACTGTGCACCCGCTATGAGCCAGGCACCGTTCCAGGCACTGACAATACAACAGAGAACAAAACAGACAGGGAAGCCCGCTCTCATGGAGGTTACGTTTTAGTGGATGAAGACAGCCGGAAGGAAAGAGCGAATCTGCCAGGCAGTATGCTGGAAGGTGGTGGTGTAGGTGCAGCAAAGAAAAATAAAGTAGGAAATGCAGGTGTGGACCTCAGGGAGGAGGGGCGGCGGGTGGTAGACAGCTGATGCTCTAAATGGGGCAGTCAGGGGAAAAAAAAAAAAACCTTACCTGGGAAAGTGAAATGTCCAAGGAATATGGTGAAGAAGGGAGCAATACACTTTAAAACCCGACACTTCCCACTTGCATCAAATTGGTTAAGTCATGTGAAGCCAAGTTTAATGCTTCAACGAGACAGTGAGAAGCTACTGGATAGTCCTACTATGTGCAGTATTTATTCTCACAACAATCCTACAGGTAAGTACTATCATAACCCCCATTTAGCAGATGTAAGGTTTACGACAGTTAAAAATCTGTCCGAGGACCACAGTCAGTAAGGGACAGAGCCAGGACTCAAACTCAAGAGTCACACATGGGAGCCCCTGATCTTAACAAATACGATGCAGAGCAACCACACTGAACAAACTGCTAAGGGCCAAGTGGCCACTAGGAATACCACACAGATCACCACTGCTCCCCAAAGGCCCAGATGAGTCTGGTAGGGTTAAGAATGGTGACTGAAGTCCAGTCTAACAACGTAAGTAGTTGGGGGTGGGGTGGGGTGGGGTGGAATCAGGCTCCACATGTATCTGTGGCTCTAGTACCATTCTATAGCCTTCCTCAGGCTATCACAGAAGACTTTGTTCATGGAATCTCAAAGATTAAAAAAAAAAAAAAAAAGAATCTCAAAGACTGTGCACATACATAGGTGTCATAGAAAGGAAGAGACTCAGTTAAGTTTTATTTAAAAAATAAATAAATTACTGCTGCTACTTATTCTTGATTCATGTAATTAGCATCCCCTGTCACAGAAAGGAATGGCCAAAAGGTAGGCTGAGAACCAGCCAAAATGGTCACTTGTCAACAAGAAAACGTTAAATGCAAAATAACCCAATTTTAAACAAACAGAACCACAGCAAAAATGGCAATTCCATCCCCTTATCATAATATCCTTTTGTTTTCACTCGTCTTCTACGCCCATTATGCAGCCAGACAATCTGAATTCCTTTTCCTGTCATTGGAGACTCTGAGTTCAGTGGTCATCTACGCGTTCGACAGTTTCACTCACTGTCTTTTCGTGTGTGCGCACACGCGCACGCGTGGCTTTCACGATAAACCCCATATACGAGGCTGAATCTTTTAAATAATACTTACCATATTATAGTAGGATTTTATGGTTTAGAGAAAATCACTAAAAGCTATCAAAAAAGCTACATCTCAATGATAAATCAATATAAATAATGTATATTAAATACACCCACAGCCATATCTGAAGCAGCATTAGAATATATGGCTTAGAGCCCAGGAGGGATGTCAGATATAAAAGTATAGCACACGGAGACAGAGCTCATTAAATCTCTCTTTATGAGGTAGCCATACACTCAAGTTAATCCATGATTTTTGCTATTCAGGAATTCTTGGATCGAGTCTGCTTTTTTCTACCTATATTAATACTTTCCCATTGGAGGGGCAGGTGATTAATCACACAGAGGGCGATGTTTAGGAGAAATAACCTGTTCTGAACACCTGCCCTTCTGAGGCTCTTGTCACCCAGTGCTCTCAAGGCCCCTCCTGTCTCCTCTTCTTGGCTGACCTCCATTCACTGAAGACCAACCTTTATCCCCCATCTCCTGCCATCATCTGGGGTGGTCTCAATCCCCATGTAGAAGAGCATTCCCACAGCCGCTCTCAGTAACTGGATGTCCTACTTTCCAGCTGTCTTTCATTCCACTCCACTCCCAAAGACATACTCTGGGTCTGGTCACTGCCCTAAAAATGGGTCCAGGCTCAGCTCGGCCTGCTGGCTTCCTTAGGCATCCCAGCACCACACCTACTTTACGCCCCAGAACCTCTCACCCCTCTTCTTTCTTACTCAGCTTAGAGTCCAGGGATCATGATCTCAACTGTTCTTACGAACAACCCTTACCTTGCCCTTTGGTCACACAACCTGGCCAACAACTAACCCCGGAGGAACCAAACTGTCTGCCTTCTCCGAACACATATATACACCCATACAGATGGGCAATGCTAGCGGAAGTCACACAACCAAGCTGGATGGATTCACCTGAATTCACCAAAGTGGCTCTGAATGACACACGTGTCCTGCTTCCAACCATGTCTCTGCGGTGCACTCAATCTCCACGCCATGACAACTGTTTCCCACTTTCCTGGAGCTCATCAAAACTCCAACATACCCTAGATCTCCTTGGTGCCGCTCCCTGGCCACCTACTCAGTAGGGAAAACAATTTTTAATTGAATTAAATTAAGCCAGCAGAGAGGAAGTCCCTTCATCTCAATCCCAAACCTTCAAACCCATGTCCCTCTGTTAATGAAGGAGACCTCGCTCCGGTCCAAGCCAATCTTTCCTCTCCAGTGAGATCCTTCCCATAAGAATTTAACATGCCTATCGTTCTGCAAAAAAAAAAAAAAAATAAATAACATGCCTATCGTGAAGGCCCGTGGCAGACGTTGACACCGTGCTCTGAATGTCAAAGTGAAGAATCTGGCATGCCTAAGTGCCTCTCCCACTAAAACTACACATGTGCACACTCTCCCACACATCTCCCCCAGTGACCTCCCCCCGTGTCATCATCCCATCATAGTTCGACTTCTTTAAAGAACTCTCTATTGTCAACAACTACAGATTGAGTCAGATAACTTCTATGGTTTTTTCTTTTTAAATAATCCAGTGGTGAGGCGCGCCTGGGTGGCTCAGTCGGTTAAGCATCTGCCTTCAACTGAGGTCATGATCCTGGGGTCCTGGGATGGAGCCCCGTGCCAGGGTCCCTTGCTCAGCAGATGGTCTGCTTCTCCCTCTCCCTCTGCCTCTCCATCCAGCTGTGTGCTTTCTCTTGTGCTGCTGTCTCTCTCTCAGATAAATAAAGTCTAAAAAAAAAAAACAAGAGTAACAATCTAGTGGTGAGGTGGGGAGGAGTGGGGACACAATTGTGTTGTTGAGCTGAGTGCTGGGTATGTGGGGCTTATACTATTCTGTTTATACACGTTTATAACATGTATGTGTGTAGGCATAGGAGAGGTCCCCCAAAGATGTCCATGTCCTAATCCCCAGAGCCAGTGATTATTCCATTACCTTATATGGCAAAAGGAGATACATGGTGTAGATGGGATTAAATCTGCCAATCAGCTGACCTTAAAAGAGAGGGAGTGTCCCGGATTCTCTTGGTGGGCCCAATGTTATCACGAGCATCCTTAAAAGTGGGAGACAGAAGCAGAATGAAGACTAGAGTGATGCCATGTGTAAAGGACTCAACCGGCCTTTGCTAATTTTGAAGACGAAGGAAGGGGAGCAGGAACCAAGGAACACAGGCAACCTCTAGAAGCTGGAAAAGGCGAGACACAGTCCCCGCTAGAGCCTCCAGGGAAGAACGTAGCCCTGTACTGCCTTCCTGTTAGCTCAGGGAGGCCCACTTCAGATCTCTGACCTCCAGAACCGTGAAATAATAAATCTGTACTGTTTAAGGGGCTGAGTTAATGGTAAGCTGTTACAGCAGCAAGAGGAGACTGATACGATTTGTTAGACATTTTCCCTGACACTCTGTAAGACTTGTCTCTCCTTCCTCACCTCCACGCCTCTCCTTCTGGATTCTATCCCCACGTCACCCAATGCACCCACCCGACGGGCTCCAAACACTGCCAACTCCAGCTGCTAGCCTTCTCCAGGCACCGAGGCCCTCTTCCCTCTTCTCCACACCTCTCCGTGGAGTCCAGGCAAAAACCATTCACGTGGCCTCAAGTAGCAGCTACCATTTCAAACTTCATCTTCACCCCAGAAAACTGACTTCTGAGCTCATTCAGACCAGATAAATACCGACGTTTCCAAGGGCTTATCTCACAGGGCCTCAAAATCAATCTGCTCCAAACTAGAGCATTCCCTTCTCCTTCCCCCAAATCCAACCCTTTCCTGTGTTTCCTCACGGAGTAAATGACAATGCTGCCTCCTTCCTGGCTGACACTAGATCTCTCGCCTGGGGGTCTGGCCAGACCCACCCATCACCCTGTCTGTGGGTTCACTCTCCTCCAATCTCTCAGGCCATTCTGCTTCTGTTTAAGCTTCGGCGTCTCTCCCCTAAACTATAACAGCCTCCTAAGTGGCCACCAACACCCATGGGCCCACCTCTCACCCCCCTGTCAACATGGCAGCACAAATATCCTTTGTAAATACAAATCTGCTCTAAAACCTTCCAGTGTCTCCCCTTGCTGTCTCTGGTGTCACCTCTTGCCACCCACTCCCTTGTACCTCTGGCCCTGTCTCCATGGCCTTCGTTCTGTTCCTCACACACCTCAGGACACCTCAAATTCCATCCCACCCATCATCTGAAGGCTCTTCCTCAAGCCTCCTCACTTGGCTGTCCCTATTACCCTTCTTGGGGAATCCCTCAGTGACCACCCCCAGGCCCCGGGAGTGCCTGTCACAGGAAGAATAATAGCCCCTCAAAGATGTCCACACCCTAGTTCTTGGAACCTGCATCTGTTAGCTTACATGACGGAAGAGATTGTGCAGGTACGATTAATTTAAGGATCCTGAGATGGGAGGATCACCCTGGATTACCTGGGTGGGCCCAGTGTAACCACAAGGGTCCAGAGAGGAAGGGGGCAAGAGGCGGGGGTCGGTGAGGAGACGGGCCAACAGGAGCAGAGTTCCGAGGAAGGGCCCTGGGCCGCGGAAGGCAGGCAGCCTCCAGAAACGGGAAAAGCCAAGGGAATGTGTTCTCTCCTAGAGCCTCTGGAAGGTGGGCAGCCTGGCTGACACCTTGATTTTAGGACTTCTGGCCTCTGGAGCTCTAGGAGAATAAGTGTGTCATTTGGAGCTACTAAGTGTGTGGTAATTTTTTGCAGCAGCAATAGGAAACCTCACCCATGCAACCCCTGCCTCCCACTCGGGGCACCTGTATGGCATCCACACCTCGCTGCAAGGGAGCTTGGCAGTGGTGGCTAGCTTCACCCTGAGCAGCTGTGACCAGCTAGAAATGGAAAATGGATATTGAGGGAACAACAACCAGCCACTGGTACCTCAGAGGGTCCTCACGGGCAAGCTTTGTAACAGAAAAAAAAAAAGTTAGAAACAACCTGACGTGGTTAGAAAATTATAGTAATCCATATGATGGAATACCATGCAGCTGTTTAAGAAAGAAAAGTTGCGGGGCACCTGCGGCGGGGGGCGCTCCGTGGGTTAAGCATCCCAATCTTGGTTTCAGCTCAGGTCACGATCTCGAGGTTGTGGTGGGATCAAGCCCCGTGTTGGGCTCCGCCCTGAGCTCAGAATCTGCTTCAGATTCTCTCTCTCCCTCTCTCTGGCTCTTTCCTGCTCACTCACGCACTCACTGTCTCTCAAATAAAAAAAAAAAAAAAAGTAAAGTTGCCACACAGGTACTGCTATGCAAATCTGTCCGAAATACAGGGATAAGTTAAAACATGCTAGAGAGTGACAATGTACAGGACAATACTGGACAGGTCATTCATTAATTTTTTTTTAATTTTTTTTTTAATTTTTATTTATTTATGATAGTCACACAGAGAGAGAGAGAGAGAGAGAGAGAGAGAGAGAGGCAGAGACACAGGCAGAGGGAGAAGCAGGCTCCATGCACCGGGAGCCCGATGTGGGATTCGATCCCGGGTCTCCAGGATCGCGCCCTGGGCCAAAGGCAGGCGCCAAACCGCTGCGCCACCCAGGGATCCCTTTTTTTTTTTTTTTAATTTTTTTTTTAATTTTTACTTATTTAATGTCATTCATTTAATCAACACACAGCACGCCCTACTTTCTGCCTGGCACCTATATGGGGGGCACATGGCGTGGACACAGCAGACCGAGTCCACCTGCGTTCACCGTGTACATGCTAATGAAACCCCTTCAGGAACAGCTGAGAGGGGCCCCCGGTGGGGCTCAGTCGGCTCAGGTCATGATCCCGGGGTCCTGGCATCGAGCCTGTTTCTCCCTCTCCCTCTAGAGCCTGCTAGTGCTCTCTCTATCAAATAAATAAATAAAATCTTAAAACAACAACAATAAAAAACAAACAGAATCCCTGAGAAATGATCACTATCCCTGGGGTCTAGGAGTAGGGCTGGGACATGAGGAGGTCACCAAGGGGCTGTTCCGTGTTCTCTTCCCAACTATTTACAATTTTTACTGCGAGCATCTATTATTTGCCATAAAAAAAATGTTTAATAAAAATCAGCAGACTGATATCCCGCAGACCAGTTAACCTAAAGCCCACGGCACACAATTCAGCCTGTTTTTGGCCACCGTTTCCCCTCCCGGTATGAATCCGCCTTGAGTTTTGGTCCCTTCCCTCTCTTGGCCTCGGTTCCCTGGTGGAGGTGGGGGAAGGGTGGGGGGGCATCCAGCCAACCTACTGCTCCGAAGCCAAAGCGGGAATGTCACCAGCACTTCGTAAACTGCAAGGTGCACCACAGACCCGAGGGCCTACCCTTCTCCTGCTGGCGCCCTGCACAGAGGCACAAGAGGTGAGGTGGGAGGCACTGAAGATAATTGCTCCATGACCAGATGCTGAACAAAAACCTTCTCCGTGGTGGCAAATCACAGGGTCCGGAGGTACAGAAACACAAAGATCTCATTTCCATCAGTAAAAAATTTGGTAACCTTTGAAAAACAATGCGCCACACTTTATTAAAAATAGAATCCGGGCTGGGACACGTTCCAACAAGAAGACTGTAATGTTAGCTCTTCAAAGCACTTCGGAGAGCAATTCTGTGACTGCCAAGGGGGGGGCTACAAAACCACCAAATAAACAACCACCACCGCCGCCGCCACCACCGGGCAGGCCGAATCATAGACGCCTGAGATGGTACAGAAAGGCATTTTCTTTTTAAAGCGATTTTAAAAGCAGTTTATACGGAAAGCATATTAGAATTTCTTCCATGGGGGGATAACAAGGAGATAGGATCTTGCTCAAGAGAATGATATAATCAGAACGATGGCATTGCAAGATCCATAAAAGCCAATGAGAATATTGCCACAGTTTGGGAGTGCCTGAACAACAGCAATAACAAAACTCCGCAGAGGTCGGGAAGGGTCCCTGGAGATCAACTAGACCCATTTCACAGATGGAAAAAAACCGAGGCCCAGAGAAGTAAGCCTCCTTCACCCACGATAACCTCAGGATAGCCCCTCCCCCCTTTTTTTTTTTGGCATCCTAGGACAGGCAGGCTCTCTTTTGATTTTGTGCAAAGTAAAGAAGGGACACACGCACTAAAGGCCACGCATGACACACAAGGATTTTTAAGTACACAGAGAACAAGTCATTAATTATAAACCAGGAATTAAAGCTATGTGACAAGTGAATGTTGCTGCTTAAGACACATTTTCAGGTCTATGCTCAAAAGGCCAGGCTACTTATCACGTAGGTTTTCAAAGTACAAACGTACACAGAGAACTAGCCTTGGAAAGGACTGGTGTTCCCTGACTTCCCGTGACTAAAGGTCACGCCTACAGCCCTACAGACACTGGGAAACACAAATGAGGTGAAGCAGCCCAAGATCTCAGGATGAGTCAGATGCAAGCCTGGTTAAAGAGCAGCTACAGTCACAGGTTCCCTAGCGGTGATTAGTAATGATAACAGATAAAGCATCCTTACCATGCCCCTCACTGCCGCGAGGATGTGATGCGTATTTTGTTCCTTTTATCCTCACAATTTAACTCTATGAGGTGAATGCCATTATCGCCCTCATGTTAAAGATAAGAGAACTGGGGCCCAGAGGGGGTAGGTACCTTTATCCACGTTCGCACAGCCAAGTGTGGACCTGGGTCTGAGCGCACACCAGCATGCTCCCGACCCCTGCACCATACTGACTCTCAAGGAAGCAGAGTCCCCTGGAAATCCCAGAATGGCAAAAATCGAAACCTTCCTGAAGAGGTCACAAAGTTGTAGAGACAAACCCCTAACTCCAAAGCATCCCTTGAAATATCCACAGTGAGCAGCAGCACATCTGTCCTTTTCTGTAAAATCTCTACAGAGCTGCAACGTGTTTAAAGGAAATGTAAAATTGAGGTTGGAAGTCAGGAAAAACTCAGGATGTAATCAATAGGAAAATGGCTTTTTTCCCCCAGATGGTTTTCAGCTCCGTGAATCTTTAGCCAAATAGGGGAAAAAACATTAAAAAAAAAAAAAAATTTAAGCTTAACAAGGCAAAAAGAGAAAACAGCATCAAAAAGTATTTTATACCTAACAATGAATACACAATCTTACTGCTCAAACTTCTCAATTTTTAGATATGGACAATAATATAAGGCAAACAATGTAATAGGGAAAAAAAAAGCTACCAAAAAAAATGCATAACAAAATGTATTTGTGTGTGTGTGTGTGTATTTTTTTTCTTTTTAGATTTTTTTTTTATTTTTTTATTTTTAAATAATCTCTTCACCCAATGTGGGGCTCAAACCTACAACCCTGAGATCAAGAGTCACATACTCCAGGGGCTTTTACCTCAGTGGGTTAAGCATCCAATTCTTGATTTGGGCTCAGGTCACCATCTGAGGGTTGTGAGATCAAGCCCCCTGTCAGGCTCCACGCTTAGTGTGAAGTCTGCTTGGGATTCCCCCTCTCTCTCCCTTTGCTCTTTCTCCTTCTCATGCAATCTCTCTAAAAAAAAAAAAAAAAAAAAAAAAAAGGAAGGAAGGAAGGAAGGAGAGAAAAGAAAGAAAAAGAAAAGAAAAGAAAAGAAAAGAAAAGAAAGAAAAGAAGAAAAGAAAAGAAATCACATGCTCCACTGACTGAGCCAGCCAGGCACCCCAAAACGTGTTAATTATTAACATGCTTGCTCATCTGATTCTAACAGGGGTGAGGGAGTAGGAGGGGGGAAGAGAATTGGTATGACTTAGATATGGAAATTTTCCATTTTTTTTAATCCAAAGCAGGCTGCAAAATATCTGCTGTACTTCTAAATGATAGAAATGCAGGCTGTAGTTCTGAGCCAAGAGGCCAGTTCCCCAGCCCCTTGAGCTACGCCACCACCACCCCCCCCCCCCCCACCGCTCTTTCCGGCTACCTTCTCTTCTCACCATTCTGCTTCAGCGCCACTTCTTTGAAGCCACCTTCCCTGACCTTTTTCTCTCACGGAATCCTGTATGTAGCTTCATAAAACCTATCACGATTTGTAGTAACATGCTTGTGATTATTTAACGTGTTTTCCCAACGAACCACAGGGTGGCAAGCGATGGCCCCTGGGCCAAATCTGGCACGACTACTTTTGTAAATAAAGTTTTATTGGAACACGGCCACAGTCATCCATTTATTTCCTGCAGCCACTTTCACAACAGTAGAGTAGTTGTGACAGAGACATTAAGGCCCAGGAAGCCCAATATATTTACCGAAAAGCTTGCTAATCTCTCTACGCCAGGCCACGAACTCTAGGAGGACACACTCTGTTAGGTCTGACTGGATTGCCGGGGCCTAACGGAGCATCTGCTGTACAAGGCACTTAAATAAATTTGCAAAGTGAACAAATCTGGCAAACGAGGACGGGTAAGTGGTATGTGCCACTCACACAGGGACTTCATGTCTACATAATTCACTTAATCTTATCCACTAGCCTAAGCCAGATTACACATATTATCTGTGTTTGACTCGTGAAGAAATGCAGGGAAGCTGCCCACGTTCACTCAGCCTGTAAAGGCAGAGACGGGACTCAAATGTAGGCCATTCAGACTCAGAGCCCAGACTCCTGACCACCAGTCAGGGGAGACGACCTTTTCATTCATATTTTTAGTAATTCCACAGCTGCAGACACAGGGCGCAGGCCGAGAGCCAGAGCTCCTTCTGAGTGTGTGCTCTCTGGCCCTTGGCCACACACCGCCTCGTCCCCTAACCCCCAGGTGGCCATGGACCCCTGATCCTACTCAGACCGGACAGTTCACCCGGTCCCAGTGAGCAACACTACACAAAACTCTCTCTCCAGCAAAATCCCTCCTGGGGACTCACAAGGCCTATTTCACAGCTGAGGGAAATGAGGTTAGTGGGGGGTTCAGGCTCCTGCCGAGGTCAGGTGTACACTCACGATCTGAATCCGTCACACTGCAGCCCCAACACTGGGTGCGAGGGCGCCCCTCCGCCTCCCGGGCCTCTCCGGCTCTCCCCAGGGGCCAGCGTCCCCAAGAAGGCCGCTCAAGGACGTTTTCATTCTGCGCCACCATAGCAGGTCATTTCCAAGCCTTCTGTGATACGTAGGGAAAAATAAGCGAGGAAAAAAGCAAAAAATCTCAGGATGACTTCACTTAATGATCGCAACACAGAAACAAAAACATCTGCTATTGAAGAAGGACGACCCTGGGACACATGATGACATGATGATTTCAAGTCATCACAGGAAGGGACATTAAAGAGCAGCTCGGGTTTGCAAGACAGCTCTCCACACGTCCAGCGACAGCGTAACAACTTCCTCATGCAAAGGTAACACTACAACTCAAAATGCAGAACAAAAGATGCTGGTGTGTGTGTCTATCTTGCAGCTGAAGGAGGCGGGGGGGGGGGGGGCGGGTGGCGGTGGTCACTGAACACAGTGCACTGGAGGCAAAGACTCACTCCCAGTCGGGGGTTCTGCAAACCACCCCTCCCTCCCCACCCACCCCCCACCCCAGGATGCCGGCTGGCTTCTGGGGTCTCTCAAGCACCTCCCCTCCCAGGAACCCCTTCCATCACATCACTTCCCAGAAAAGCAGCTTGGCAGGGCCCGGGGATCCCCGCAAAGGCCCGGGGGTCTGGGAGGTCAACTGTGCAAATGTGACTAATAGGGTGATTGTGAGCATTCTCCACCCAGGGCCTGTAGTAATTCAAGCTCGAGGTCCCCGTCAATGACAACGGCAGGACACGGGCACCCCACCCCACGGCACGGGGCATGGCAGGGGCCCGTGTACCCGACGGCTCTGCGTGGCCCCCCTGCCCCCCGGGAGTGCTCCTGCACCATCAGAGCTCTTTTGCTCCATCGGATAATGACCTACCCAGGACTGACCGTGAGCAGAAAACATACAGTCCTGCGCTCTCTTCTCTCGTCCCCAAACCGGGCGGCGATGGGAGAAAAGAGAGGAGTAAGGGGCACCCCATGGCCGCGTTATCAAGGCTAATAACTCACAACTAAAAGCAGGTTAAGACGTATGGATGGATCAAAAAAAAAAAAAAAAAGGAATGTATGGATGGAGGGATTCCGTATCCGTCAGGTTTCATCATAAGAAAACAGGGCCTTGTGCGCTCATGTCTCTTCGGAGTTTTTAATCCCACTTGGCTAATGATTCTCTTTTTTATTGTATTTTACAAAAACATCAGTCTGCGACAGATTGAAAATAAAAGTAAAACCGGCCCTTCCCTGCAGACTGGGGAAATAACTGCCAAGAACAAAACAGTTAAATGAAATCGAGCTTGTTTTCCTGAACGTGTGAATAGCTGCTCCGGCTCACTCCTAACAAGAGAAACGCAACCTATAAATATACCGGGACACGATTTTTTGCCCCTGACTGGCAAAGGAGCACAGGGTTTCTGGAGAACACGCTGCCTTGGCCAAGGCCGTGGGTAACCAGAGTTGCACGTGGTGCCGGTGGAGGGCAATCTGGCAAAATCCGTCCAAGTTACAACCGCGAATCCATTTCGAAGAAGGGAGTCGTGGGCTCCCGTCCCACATATGCACAATGACATGTGGACATATGGAAATCTGTTCCCGACAGCAAGGCTGGTAAAAACCACAGACCGCCCAGGAGCGGGGCTCTGGGTAAGGGAACGCGGTGCATCCAAGCAACCGAATACTCCGCAGGCATTAAAAAAGAATGAGGATGCCCTTCACTGACGAGCACCAGGCCACCTCCAAGGCACAGGGAGCCAGGGGCACATCGGGACGCATCAGCCCATGCTCAAAGCACTAGCTGGGTTTTTAAAAACTACAAGGGACCCATAAGCATACCTGCTTATATGTGCGTACACTGCTGCATGGAAGCAGAAGAAACCACGACAATGACCCGCACCAGAGACAAGAGTCAGAGGATGCAACTATTACCAATATTAAATCCTTTTCTGCTACTGGAAACTTCTAGCATGGGCACTCATGCTACCTCTTTAAAAACTTTATTAAAAAAAAAAAAAAAACAACACACTGAGCTTGGCTACTCCTTAGCTAGGAACACCGAGCTGGGTACGCCAGGCTATACAGAAGGGTTTGTTAGACGGTTACTAGACGGCGAGAAGTCTTTGACTTCACGATGTGCCCTCCTTTATCGGGAAAGGGAAGGACACCGTATCCTGACTGATGATTACAAACGTTTTGCCACCATCAGCGCTGTGTCCAGCGCTGGCCATCTCAGTCGGAAATCACGGCTTCTTCCTCCTTCAGCCCCCTCTGGGCTTGCCCCAACCCTAGTCCTGTCTCTAACTGGAAGCCACGCTAGGGCTGCAGTGGGGTGCTCCTCTTCTCACCACCGCGCACCAGCAGGAATGGTCCTTAATTATTAACATCTCATCCCCTGGAGAGGCCTAAGTCGTCTGCCCCACGTCGGGAAAACTACAAAGCGGCCGGGTCAACACTGGAACCTGGGACCTCAGGTACCGGGGCGCTTCCCGCTCCATCATTTGGACTCCAGTGTTGGTGGAAAAAACAAGGGCACTAGAAGAAGACAGTAGTAAAGCAGTCAGGCCCTGGGCTAAGCGCTAGACTCATGATCCCATTTCAGCCCCACAATGCCCCAGGGACGGAAGTTCTCTTGTCACCCCCATGTGATGGGCGACGAGTAGTCTGACAGTGGGAACAATGGAACCTTCACACCAGATCTGGACTTGTGGAAAGTCCAACCAGATCCCTTCCACAGGCTAACCTGCCTCCCAGGGAAGCTGACCGACCTGTAAATCTACAATCCAGTTTAACAATATTCCTCTAGGGGTGCTTGGCTGGCTCAATCGGTATAGCATGTGATTCTTGATCTCGGGGTCATGAGTTCAAGACCCATGCTGCACACAGAGATTCCTTTAAAAAAAAAAAAAAGTGTTCCTCCAATAGCCAGTTATTTCAATTATCATAATGAACCTCTTATCTGGGCCAGTGCCTCCCCCAAACTATGGACCATGAATCCCAGAGGGAGGTGAAATCATTTTAGGTGGTACAAGTATGAACACTTAACTCTAGCAATTATGTGTGTGCTTTTTTTTTTCAATTGAGGTATAACTGACACACTGCATTATATTAGTTTCAGGTGTACAACATAATGACTTGATATTTGTATCCACAGCAAGTATGTTTTTGATAGGCATTAGAAAAGCATATACCTAGCTCATCGAACCCGTAACATCAGATGCCTTAACACAAAATGAGGCCAAATTAAAAGAAGTTGAACGCATTGAAGGAAAACTACTACTAAGTTCAAGTGGTTCAAAGACAAAGGGAAGACTTGGGAATAAAAAGATATAATGAAGGTTGGGAATAAAAGAAACTGTAGCATACAACACACGCTAGTTCTGAATGTCACTTTTTTATTTTACTTCCTCTCCTCTCACTATACTACACTGCCTCTCTCACAAGGATGAGCCAATAGCCCCAATAAATAAAGCACCCTGAGATGCTGCATTTAAATGGCTGTGTCCTGGGACGCCTGGGTAGCTCAGCCGTGGAGCATCCGCCTTCGGCCCAGGGTGTGATCCTGGAGTCCCAGGATCGAGTCCCACGTCAGGCTCCCTGCATGGAGCCTGCTTCTCCCTCTGCCTGTGTCTCTGCCTCTCTGTGTGTGTGTCTCTCGTGAATAAATAAATAAAATCTTTAAAGATTTTTTTTTAAATGGCTGTGTCCTTTGATGGCTTAACTTTGGGAGGACTCCCAGCCTAGTTTACCCTGAATAACTCTGATTTTACCTACAGTAGATCAATTAATACCCAATAGCTATTTGGAGCCCCCCACCCCCCACTTTAAGAAGTGTCTGACTTGCGGAGTAAATCAGAGAGCCTCTCTACTGTCCTGGCATCTGCTACAGTGCAGAGCTGAGTGGTGGAGAGTGGTGGGCCTCTCTCTAGCCCCATTCCTCCTCCTACCACAAACCAGTGAGAAGGGAACCCCCACTTCCCAGCACCTGCAGTCAAAACCACACCACAAGGTGAATTTTGCCTCTGCTCTGGCCCAACCTCCTCCCCCCATCCCACTCCTCTCAAAATGCCCACTAGACAGTGGGTCAGATCGGAAGCAGAATTCCAAAAAACCAGTGATGCTCGGATGTCAGTATGTGTCCTTCGTGGTTTCTGGTGTATCTATAAACTACTGGAACTTATTGGTAGCTTTCCCCAAATCTGTTCACTTTAACAACAGCTCTGTGATGTGAGCAAACTGAAGGAAACCATTAATTCCCTACAAGAGTGAACATTCTAAAACGTAACGTGTGCGAGCGCATCACAGTCCACAAAATGCTTCCATAGGCAGCAGGATCTCCTTCGGGTCTTCCCAAAAGTGCCATGGGAAAAAAGATACTTTGTCACCTGCCTTTCTGTGTTCCAAAGAGATGAGGAAGTGGGCTTTGCCATCTAGGGTCCCGAATCCTAAACTCGTCCACTTTAGATCTCGATGGAGGAAGGAATCGCGTTCTTTCCCCGCCTGGGGACTGGCTGTTCTCTGTGTGCGCCCCAAGCCAGGAGACTCTGGCCATGCCTGAAATGCACACTCTCGGCCCCACTCCAGACCTACAGAATCAGACTCCGCATTTTAACAGGATCCCCAGGTAATTCCTGTGGACAGTAAAATCCGAAGAGCACTGCTTGACTGCAGGCATTTCTTCCGTCCTACCAGGCTTACGGCTCTTCGCTCAGTTTTCCAGTAACCATCTGTTGAGCGCCCAGCACGTGCCAGGCCCTGCGCTGAATGCTAAGAAATCAGCAGTGGACACGTACCCGGAGCTCCTGTCCTTGCGGAGCTGCCAGTCTGACACAGTGGTTTCTTGGCTTCAGAGGCAGATCAAAATCAGCTGTGGCACATGTTAAAAAAAAAAAAAAAAAATTCCCAGGTGCCTAAAACCCACCCCAGACCTCCCTACGCCTCTGGACAGTCAGAAACTGAGATGAGCGCCGCGGAAGCTGCACATCAGAAAAACTCTGTTTTCTGCAACCACTTTGGGGAACCGTCTGGCAACACCTAGCAGAGCTGCAGCCGGACACATCCTACGAGCAGCACTTCCACTGCAGGGCCTGGACCCCGGAGAAACGAAGGCACCTGTGCAAAGAAGACACGAACGAGAACATTCACTGCAGCATGGTTTCCAGAGAAGCACGCTGCCTTCCCAAAAGAACTTCAAAAAGCGACTGGGTGAACAGGAGAACTTCCGAAGTCCAGCCTTGCTGTTGTGCTCAATGGAAGAGGCCCCGGACACGATGTTCGCCAGCGCCAGCTTCAGTTCAACAAAGCATGGACGGGGCAGCTGGTGGCTCAGTGGTTGAGCATCTGCCTTTGGCTCAGGTTGCCATCCTGGGGTCCTGGGATCGAGTCCCACGTCGGGCTCCCCGCAGGGAGCGGGCTTCTCCCTCTCCCTCTCTCTCTCTGTCTCTCATGAATAAATAAATAAATAAAATCTTTAAAACAAAACAAAACCCAAAAAAAAACATGGACAATGTACCCCAATCAGAGAGACCTGGCCAGGACAATGACACATGCCAAATGTAGCCTCAACACTCAATCAACGATCCTCTCGCTTCTAGTCTATAACCTGCCTGCTGCACGTTCTCACCTCCTGGTCATCATTCCCTCAACCTCTAGCTTCCATCCCTTCCCAATAGTTCTGGACCTGTTCTTTGCTCTCCCCATGGGGTTCCCCCTGCATCCTCTTCCTCTCCGTCTCCCTATTTTCAGACAAAGCCAGGAAACTGCCCTGGAGTCCCCGGATTAAAACCAACCCAGCATAAGCAACATGGGAAAAGATGTTCAGCCCCTTAGTAAAGAGGAGAGTGAACATGTTAAGTCACAAAGATATCACTTCACACCCATCAGACTGGCACAACATCAAGACAAACAATACTGGGTGCCTGCAAGCACGGAGAGCAGCTGAACTCCCCAGCGCTGCTGGATGGAATGCAAACTGGCACAACTGCCTCGGAGAGCAATCAGGCAATAGGTCAAGAGTTGAAGATGCCCGTTTCCTGTGATCCAGCAATTTCTCCTCAAGGTATATACCACAGAGAAACTTTAAACATGAGCATAGAGAGACAGGTTCAAAACTGTCATGACCAACGCGAAACATGGTAAGCCCAAGGGCGCACCAACGATAAAATGAATCTATCGTAGCATATTCGTGAGGAGTATCGTACGGCGGTTGATAATCTAGAGTCACGTGCATTTTAATGGATAAATCCCAAAACCACAGTTTAAACCAAAGCAAACCGAGCAGTTTAGTATCAGAGAGCGTGTCTAAAACGTGAGAAAATGATGATACATCTGGTTAATGAATATATATACATACCTAGTAAAAGTCTATAAACACATGATAAACGCCAAGTTCAAAATAGTGGTCAGTGTCCAGAGGAAGGAAGAGTGAACTGAGGAAGGGTTCGCTCGTGTTTGTAGTATTTTATCTCCTCACTGGGTGGTGGATGGAAACCCACGGTGTTCCCTCTATGATTCTCCACACTTTTCAGTAGGTCCGAAATGTATCACCACCCAGAAGAAGAGTCCCAAGTCTAAAGTACTTTAAAGCACAATCGGGCCCTGAAAATGGCATCAGACCTGGATGGGCAGGAGGAGAATGGACCAACAGGTGAAAAGTGAAGCTTGGAGAACCCATGGGGTTTCTTCCATACTCTTAACAAATACCCAGCACAGAGAACCATTCTTAAAATTGCAGTAAAATTTCACGTGGAGGACTTACAACATACCCCAAATTCTTGGCAACCATCTCAGGACAGAAACATTCCAAAAAGCCTTAATGCCAGGATTGATTGTTCACACAGAACTTGTCTCAAAAAAGTATCTGCTCGTTCATTTTGGGGTGGCTTTTCCTCTTAAAAGATCAGCAAGGCGTTTCAAACCCTTATATTAGCAATTGTGGTTTCACCACAATTGAAGGCAACTCTAACAATGTGCATTAAAATATTTAGGCCAGAAGCATTAACTAGACTAAAACACCAAACTCTTCCAGTCTGTTTGCTTTGGGCTGGCTCCAAGGGTGGGCTACAGATAAAACCACTAGGAGATACCTTTCTGATGATGACACCGCAAAATTAAACACTATCATAAAGCCTCAAGTCATTTCGATGAACTAGACACGCCAGGCTGGGGAGAAAAGGGACATGGAAACTACAGAAATTTCTCTTAAATGGAAAGAGAACCAAAATTGAATTGAATTTCCATTACAACCCAAACCACCAAAATTCCACACCAGTTAAAAAATAAGTAGGTTTTATCATACGGGTGAAATGGAACACCACATTGATATCTAGAAAATAATATTGCAATCTTTCACGCTAAGTAAATATTGGCATTCAACTTTGTTTTCCTCTAGGATTCCAAGAAAAGACAGAGAAAAATCTATAGGCCTAATTGTCAGGTCCTGACCCAACACAAACATCTACATATTAGACTGAGAGACCAGAAGAAGAGAATTTTTCTTTCCACATTAGCCCACCGCACCCCAGGCTGCAATTTTTAAAATCTGACAACGATCACAGTAGATCCTCACACATGACTTTATCCACTCCCAGATGATACATTAATCTAAGGTTACAGTCTCCAATTATCTTTTAAGAATGAGAAGCAACAGTAACAGTACCAGAGGAAGAGACAAATTACACCTTCTCCCAAATTATAAGATGTACATAGATTTTTTTTTTAAATCTTAAAAACATTTTCCAACTAGTCTCAAAATACTGCCTCATGTGACTGATTTAGCAAGATAAAACGACCTCAACACAATCCTCTAGTTTCAAATTTTTGCTAATTCTACTTTCCCTTCATATCAGGGTGATTTCATTTATTTAAAACAATTCAAATATGGCACTCACTATGGTGTCCAATAATATCCTGGGACTGTTCAATGAATGTTAAAATGCTAATAGCTGGTAAATTCGACACACTTTTAAGTAAGGTGCTTAAGTCCTTAAATGGTTGCTAGACAATCAACAGATTTTTTTTTTTTTACACTTTAAATATGTGTTTATTGGGATCCCTGGGTGGCGCAGCGCTTTGGTGCCTGCCTTTGGCCCAGGGCGCGATCCTGGAGACCCGGGATCGAATCCCACGTCAGGCTCCCGGTGCATGGAGCCTGCTTCTCCCTCTGCCTATGTCTCTGCCTCTCTCTCTCTGTATGACTATCATAAATAAATAATAAAAAAAAAAATTAAAAAAAATATGTGTTTATTGTATGTCAATAAAGCTGTTAAAAAAAAAAAAAAGAAAATGATAGTGCTTGGTTCGTAATGTACTGTGTTGAGGAATTTCAAAGTGAAATAGCGGCGGGTCAGTCCCCAGCTAGAGGCTGGTACTTCTCCCGCGGCTGGCGATGCTGGTGAGGCCAAAGGTCACCACTCCATCCTCACAGGACATTCTGCCTTCCAAAAGACTTCCCATCTGTGTGCTGGGTCAGTCAACGGTAAGTCGCTGCCACTGGCCCAAAGAAGACTGAGAGAGAAAGTGAACCCACTGGCCGTGGACCACCCCTGCACCCCCCACCTGGGGGTGGGAAATCCTCAAAGCCTCTAACCTTCCCTGAGCTTCTGACACCAGCATCCTCAGGGATGGACCGGGGATCAGCTCCTTGACCTCTACCCACCTTGGTTCCTCCCTCTTCATCAGGCTTTTCACACATTGCCTTGAATTGATCTTTCAGATGCTCGCCCCATCTTGAGAAAGAGGTTTTTAATAAAGACTCTTAAGAAATACTGTTCATGAAGAAGCCTTGGACAACCCAGCCCTACAAGGTGAGAAAGACTAACGTCTCAAGAAATACAACCACCTGTCCAAAGGCACCATCACGCTCAGGCTTAACTAAAGAGCCACAGGAACAGATGCCAGGTCTAAGTTACACTGACTGTAGTCATGTCCTCACATAAAACAAAAGATAATCAGACTCTGGTCAAATGCAAATTACATTAAGAAACATCCTGCTGTGTTCGTCAGTCTTTTCGTTGTATTGCTTCTGCAATTCTGTTCAACCTTTATCTGTGCAGATAACACACCAGATTGAAACCGTTGAGTCTTCACCAATGCTGTGCCCACAAAATAAGAAACTGCTGAGTTCCATGGGGATAGGGACTCCCCTCATTCATTTATGAAGCACCTACAGCAGTATATGCCAACACGCTCATAGCCGATCCTCAACAAATGGGTGCTTATGGGGACAAAAACAGAGTCTATCTGACACACGGCATTTTCTCTGCAGTACATCTTCCGGCGCTATCAACAAACGAATTTAAGATTTCGAGGATTCAGACCAATTTGCGTTGGTACAAGTCACATTTCTAGAGGACACATTTGGTTTCTCCTCAACAAAAACGCTGCCTCTTCACAAAATTTCCCAGGCTCTTCCCACTGAAATCTTAACCAGGAAAAACAACAAAACCCCACAACTTTCCATTTGTAGGACCACAAAAATACAAAGGGAGTTAAATCCATTGATCTGGACAAAAAATCAGAGGATTATCAACAAGGGACATTTCCTCATGCTTGGCAGCAGCTAGTACCTTTTAAAAATTACAACACACCAGCCAAACAAGCTTTACTATCTCTGAACCAGACACGCTGTGTGGCTAAGCTGACACAAGCAACCTGATCAAGGATCACTATGGCAGGAGTTCACATGGATGTAAAACTGAAACAGATAGCAACGATCATTAAACTTCCAGTGGACCACAAAACTTCAGTGGGGAAGGAGACAAGCAGAGGGATGTGGGCATTTTCCAACACCCCGATAACTAAAACCGGCAGAAGTGTGAGGGGAAAAAGAAGGTGCTCATTTCTCGATCACAGAAAGGACTGGCTACAAGTTGTGTTTCTGCTCTGCTGGGTCCTTTCTTGTCTGGTTGAAGAAACAAATCTGCCTTTCAAAGCTAGGTCTCGGCTTGCTCAAGTCTTACCTAGGACGATGGTACCTTTTAACACCCTTTCTGGACACATCATCCTGCTTAAAATATGCCAATGTGCCTCCTTAAAAAAAAAAAAAAAAAAAAAAGCAACTGGCACTTGCTGTTACAACAGCTACGCAAACCAGCTAGGACCTAATCATGTTAGGAGTGGAAAAGCCCAATTAGAGCCCCAGAGAGAAACTAAACAGTAAACAGAAATTCAGACAAGACCTACCTGGAAACAATTCATCATCCAGTGAAGAATTTAGACAGGGGTCTGGTGAAAATGTACGTTTGATCAGGTGAAAAGACAGCAGTGTCTTCATCACCAAGCCTCCTGGCGTGGGAAGTGAGACTGGGAGGGACAGGGGTGACCGGGAGCCGGCTTTTACACGGGGCGGGGCTAAGGATTCCCATCCCAGCCTTTGTATACTACTGCCTTTCGGCGTGGTTTGCATAAATGAACGTGGGGCTCGTCTGTAGTAGTGGCTGCTTCCACCAGGTCCAAGAACGGATCATCTTCGTTGTCCTTTAAACCATCGGAAGGTGACATAACAGTGAGAAAGATGTTAATAATAACAGCGAGCCCTCACTGAGTACTCGCTATGTACTAGGCCCTGTAGGGCAGGAGTTCATTTAATACGACAGCCTAATGAGGTAGGGACCACCGTCATCCCCTCTTTCTGGATGAGGAAAGTAAAACAGCAACTTCTTGTTCAAGGACAAAAAGCTGGTATGTGTTAGAACCAGGACTTGCACTTGGCTCCAGACACAGTGTCCAGACGGGCACAGAAAAATCCCTACTTAGGAATCACTGGCTCCTCCCTTCACCTGGGCGATGATCCTAACTCTGGTGCCCTTCGCAGGGACTCCGCACCGCACGAGGTGTCAACTCTGCCAATACAGCCTGCACGAGAGCACGTCTTCCCTGCAGCCCGCCTCCTTGAGTTTTATGGGACACTGGTGGTGACACTATGCCCAGGTGTGCCAAGAAGCCCCAGCCGCACTGGGGCGGTGCCGGGGACGGCTGGACGCTGGCTTCCTCTTGGGACATGGTCGCTCTGGAGTTCCCAGTCTACTTCCCTATAGAGAGGGGTCACCCCATGCAAGCAGGGGGGAACACCACCGAGAGCTGGAGGGCTGAGGCCACTCAGCACGCACGAGAGCTGCTCTGGTTTCACAGATCCGCTCAGAAAGTGGTCTTAGCAGAGACAGCAACCGGGAAGAAAGGCAGCATCGCCTTGTCCCTGCACCAAGCCACTGTTAATGCCACTCGACGGCAAGGGGCAGGAGCCCTGTGTCTGTGTGGAGAAGGAAGGAGAGGAGAGGAAATGGACCGGCTCCAGGAGCCACCCACCACATCCACCCGGCCCTGCGCCAACACCTTTGCAGCTCTCACCCTGGGAAGCCCCAGCACTCGCTCTGCAGGCCCCCGCAGCAGCGCGTCCAACAGCGCTGGAGACTGAAGCCAGCGCCTGTGGGTCCCGGTTCCACCCCTGGGCTGCCACAAGGCTCCCCGAGGCTCCCCTGGCAGGAGGATGTGGGGCACGAGACTTAAGCTGTGCGTCGGGAGGGCGCCCGGCTCACCTGGCCCCCAGGCTTCTCCAGGAAGCCTCCTCAGATTCCCTGTGGGGCCCGTGGGTGAGCTTCCAGGGAGGCTTTCCCCAAGCCGGCACTACACGGACACGTGCTCCAGCTGGAGGAGGGGCCCTGGCTCGGCGGGCAGGGGGCAGGGGACCCCGAGGGTGCGGGCGAGGCGCGGCTCTGTCGCCCTGCCCAGGGGGCCGCTGCCTCATTCCGGGGCCAGCGGAGCCGCCCGGAGCTCGGACAAGTGGGGGTGCCGGCGGGGTGCAGCCTGGGAGCCCCAGGGCCCGAGGCTGTTCCTGCAAAACACGGAAGAGGGAGAGCGAGGGGGGACCCAAGTTAAGCGAGCGCCGCGTGATGGGCGCAGCCCCGCCGGGCCCGGGTGCCGGCCGCGGGGCGCGCAGCAGAAGGGGCAGGGGGACCCCGGCGACCCCCCTCCCCCTCCCCCTCCCCCTCCCCCCCCCGCCCAAGGGCGGCCCCACCCGCGGGGCCTCCGAGCCGAGCCGCACGGCCCGATAACCTTGTCCCCCTCCCCGGCGGGGAAACCGAGGCGCCCGCAAACCGCCCGGCGAGCCCCGCCGAAGTTCCCCGCGCAGCCCGATGCCGCGCTCGGCCCCGGCCTCACCTCGCGAAGCGCATCGTCAACGCGGCCGAAGGGGCGAACCCGAGACGACACGAGGGCGGCCGGGGCGGGACGGCGCAGGGGCAGGGGCAGGGGGCCCGGGGCGCGCCCCAGACGCCCCCAGACGCCCAGACGCCCGAGCGCCCCGCCGCAGCCCGGGACGGAGGAGGCTCCGCGGCGGGCGGGCTCGCGGGTCGGCGGCCGCGAGGGGGCGGGGGCGGGGGCGGGGGGGGGGGCGGGGGGGGGGCCGGGAACTTCTGGCCGCGCCGCGCGGACCCCGCCGCCCCCCTCCCCCCCCTCCCCTCCCCTCCGCTCCCCTCCCTCCCCTCCCCTCCCCTCCGCTCCCCTCCCCGCCCCTCCCCCTTCCCCCCCGCCCCGGGCGCCCGGCGGGGGGCGGCTCCCGCGTCCCTTTCTTCGCCCCGCGGCGCCCGGGGCGCGACCCCCGAGGCGGCCGCCACTCACCATATTACAGATGGAGGCGATGTTTCGGACAGTCATTAGTCTAAAGGTTGCAGCGACCCCGCACCGCCATCTTTACAGGGTGAAAACGGGGCTGGCCATGGTGGCGCGGCGGGGAGGCCGGCGGGAGGGCGGGACGCGGCCTGGGGCCGGCGGGCGGCGGGGCTGGGAGACGGAGGCCGGCGGGGAGGGCGGAGGAGGCGGAGGGGGAGGCGGGGGCGGGGCGGGGCGGGAGGCGGGAGGCGGGAGGCGGGGACGGCGGAGCGAGGGAGCCTGGGCCGCGGCCGGCGGCGCGGGGAGGAGGGGCGGCCCGAGCGAGCCCGCCGCCTGCAGCCCGCGCCCCGAGCGCCCCCGCCCGAGCGCCCCGAGCGCCCCCCCGCGTGCAGCAGGCGCCCCGGGCGCACCCCGAGCCCCCCGCCGCACCCCGAGCGCCCCTACCCCCAGCGCCCCCTGCCGCACCTCCGCCCGGAGGTCCCCAGCGCACCCCGAGCCCCCCGCCGCACCCCGAGCGCCCCTACGCCCAGCGCCCCCTGCCGCACCTCCGCCCCGAGGTCCCCAGCGCACCCCGAGCCCCCCCGCCGCACCCCGAGCGCCCCTACCCCCAGCGCCCCCTGCCGCACCTCCGCCCCGAGGTCCCCAGCGCACCCCGAGCCCCCCCGCCGCACCCCGAGCGCCCCTACGCCCAGCGCCCCCTGCCGCACCTCCGCCCCGAGGTCCCCAGCGCACCCCGAGCCCCCCCGCCGCACCCCGAGCGCCCCTACCCCCAGCGCCCCCTGCCGCACCTCCGCCCCGAGGTCCCCAGCGCACCCCGAGCCCCCCCGCCGCACCCCGAGCGCCCCTACCCCCAGCGCCCCCTGCCGCACCTCCGCCCCGAGGTCCCCAGCGCACCCCGAGCGCCCCCCGCCGCACCCCGAGCGCCCCTACCCCCAGCGCCCCCTGCCGCACCTCCGCCCCGAGGTCCCCAGCGCACCCCGAGCCCCCCCGCCGCGCCCCGAGCGCCCCTACGCCCAGCGCCCCCTGCCGCACCTCCGCCCCGAGGTCCCCAGCGCACCCCGAGCCCCCCCGCCGCACCCCGAGCGCCCCTACGCCCAGCGCCCCCTGCCGCACCTCCGCCCGGAGGTCCCCAGCGCACCCCGAGCCCCCCCGCCGCACCCCGAGCGCCCCTACGCCCAGCGCCCCCTGCCGCACCTCCGCCCCGAGGTCCCCAGCGCACCCCGAGCCCCCCCGCCGCACCCCGAGCGCCCCTACGCCCAGCGCCCCCTGCCGCACCTCCGCCCGGAGGTCCCCAGCGCACCCCGAGCCCCCCCGCCGCACCCCGAGCGCTCCCGCCCGAGCGCCCCGAGAGCCCCAGCCGCGTGCAGCAGGCGCCCTGAGCGCACCCCGAGCCCCCCCGCCGCACCCCGAGCGCCCCCGCCCCGAGGCCCCGAGCGCCGCGTTCTGTCCCGCTCCCCGGCTTCGGGCAGCAGCGCGGGGCCAGGCCCTCGGCGGCGGGGGCCCGCGGGGAACCGGGGACCGCCCGGGGCGCCGGGCGCCTGCAGGGGCCGCGCGGGCTGCGGGGCGGGGCGGGGCCGGGCGGGGACCAAGCCTCTTCCTTCCCGCCGCCGGGCCCCGCAGCAGCCCCGGGATCCCCCGGGGGGCGTCCGACCTTGGGGGGGGGCCGTGGAGCGAGCGGGGTCGGGCCAGCCCGGGAAGGGGCGCCGCGAGGGGAGGGGATGGGGTCTGCGCCAGGGGAGGCCAGCGACGCGCTCGGGGGAGCCAAGGAGCGACTGCGACCCACACAGACCCGAGACCGGGAACCCAACTTTTCCGCATCTCAAAAGGGGCCTCTCTCTCTCTCTCTCTCTCTCTCTGGGACCCAGCCTCATGAGGCTTGGAGAAGGGGGTGCTCTTGGTTTATGCACATTTCCAGCAGAAAAGGTCGTGGCTCAAAGCGTGAAGCCCCACGGTTGAGCCCATTTGGCCCACTCCGAATGTGAAGCAGTTGTACAAAGTTGCACTTCAGTGCTTCCTTTCCTTTTTTTCTTTTTCTTTTTTCTTTTCTTTTAAGATTTTATTTACTTATCTACGGGAGACCCACAGCGACAGAGGCAGAGATACAGGCAGAAGGAGAAGCAGGTGTCTTGCCAGGAGCCTGTCGCAGGACTGGATCCCACAACCTGGGATCACACGACCTGAGCCAAAGGCAGATGCTCAACGACTGAGCCCCCCGCCCCCCCCCCCCAACCAGGCTGCAGGGTAGTGCTTTCAACAGAAATGTTCTGGGATCCCTGGGTGGTGCAGCGGTTTGGCGCCTGCCTTTGGCCCAGGGCACGATCCTGGAGACCCGGGATCGAATCCCACATCGGGCTCCCGGTGCATGGAGCCTGCTTCTCCCTCTGCCTGTGTCTCTGCCTCTCTCTCTCTCTGTGACTATCATACATAAATAAATAAAAAATTAAAAAAAAAAGAGAGAAGTTCTGCGAGGGGAACCCGCGATCATTCTTAAACCACCGATACATTAATGACAAACTAAATTAGAGGATAAACTGATAATTTGAAGGTAGCTTTTTTTTCTGACATACTGGGAAAATATCACGCTCCCTAGCCTCCATTATTTACGAAGTGTTACTGGTGTCAGGTACTGCAGGCCATTGATTGCCGATATCTTCGGACCTGGGGTGTAGAGGAAAGACAACTGCTGAGTGAAGTTCTCTGGGAACTTGTTGGCTCTATATATGCCAGTGCATTTAAGGAATAATATTCTGGCTTCTGTTAAGTCGTTCAGCCAACATCTTATTCCCAAAAATATAGTGATGATAATAGTTAACTACGATTTCTTATCATTGTCAGTCATGATGTTCTTTACATCCATGAGCCTCAATCATCACCATAACATCAGATGATTATTATGTCTTTTGCAGATGAATAAAATAGGGATTAGAGGGTTAGGTGTCCTACCTCCACGGTGTTACAAATGCAGTGGGAGAGCACCATGGGAGAGTGGAGGACAGCAAGACACCCAGTATGGCCGGTTGGGTAAGAGGCCTAGAGAGGTTTTAAGACTTGAAGAAAATCACAAAACACGTTCAGGGGCAAACGTTGAGTCTAAAACCCAGGCCTCACGACTCAATTTCACAGACATTCCATTCGAAAGGCATTAATCCAATGCCTTAAATGAGAGGGAAATTTTATACCGTAATAGAGTTCGGTATTTCTGCCAATATTGGCACAGTGGCTTGAAAGTCCAGGGGATTGAGAACACCACTGACATAATGGAAATAGAACATCATCTGATTACTGAGTACTATATCAGCACGTTCAGAGGATCTTTTGCATGCCTTCTAACAGCCTATGGCCTAAAACCGAAGTGTTCAATATAGACGAACATCCAGATTGAAATGCAGGCAGTGAATTACATACACAACAAATCAATGAACACAGTAGATCTTGTCAGACTCATGAATAATTAAATACATTTTTACACTACCACAAGGTTAGTATTCACACAGGTCTAAATTGGAAAAGGCATCAGTCAAAGAAGAAGAATCCTAACCTCAGCCTCACTCAGTAAGACTCACTCAGCCTCCTTCCTTACTTGAAGGAAATAACAGGTGAAGTCATAAAAATGTTGAAAAGTTAACAAGAGAGCTTGGAGGACAAGTATTTCACAAAAACGGGCCCGCTGGTATAAAGGTATAGAGTCAAAACTGAGAAGGGTAGGCAAAGGGAAGGATGGGATACAGGCTAGACCAAACGGTCTAAATAAATTTGAGGGAGGCAGTCACTCCAGGTGGCATGCCCCTTGCTCCCCAAAGTGTGGTCCATGAGCCAGGAGCATTGGGCTCACCTGGGAGGCTGTTAGAAGCGCAGACTCTAAGTTCCCACCCCAGGCCTGCTAAACGAGACTCCGCGTACGCAGCGTGAGGAGCACTGCCAACCCCTAGTGGTGGCATTCTCCGTTTTTGCCTGCCCAGTTTCCAGATTCGATTTGGGGGGAACCTTCTCATTTTCAGAACCTATGGTTCAAGTATGGCTGACCCTGTTCTCCGGGTCCAGAGCAAGGCACCAGATCCAGGCCTGGCCAATGGGAGCCCCTCTCCTGGCCCAGCCACCGTGGTTGGTTCAACAAGGTGAATGTATTATAAGCTGAGCCCATGAGAGTCCACGCGGGGCCTTTAGAGAAACAAGTGCTCTCCTTCCTGAGTTCCCTGAAGTGATAGGATGAAATCTGGAGCTTCCCTATTTCCATGGCCCGAGATTGAAGCCAACATAGAAAAGTGGAACTGAGGAATGGGTGAGAGATCCTAACAGCATCATTTATCTACTAGCTGCTAGATCTGTATTCTGCACTTTTCAGCAACTCAAGCCCGTAGAGTCCTGGTTTTCTCTGGCCAGTCCAAATGGAGTGTCTGCTACTCGCAACTGAAGGAATCTTAATAACCAGCGTCTTCCTGCCCCCCCCCCAAAAAAAATTAATGAGGTTCGGTCTGAACTCATGATGTTTCCTTTTCCTGTCTTCTCCACAAACTAGACCAATATTTCAAGGTCTCCCTTCAGATTTGCCTCCTCCATGAGGCCTTTCAGATTGCTTCCCCCCACCCACCCCCACTACCGGTGAGCCTCTATATCCACGTGGTTCCATGCTCTCCCCTCTGTTGCTGCCAGTTTCATGTCTCTCCCACTCCCACTCTGCCTCTTTGCGTGGTCCACGCTACTCAGCCCTCAGACAAACCAAGAAAACCTGAGACGCCCATATTATAACTTCTTGTAGCACCTTCCTTTCTCCTCTGCACCCCCCTTTATGGACCTTCTATTTGGAACTATGTCTCTGCCAAATAGCACACTTCATGGAGGGAGGTGAGTGGATGGTTGTCAAAATGAACCCTGGATCCAGACTGCCTGGACCGGCTGTGTGACCTTGGGCAAGTCTCTTAACCTCTCTGTGCTGCGATTTCTGTCTCTGTAATATGAAGAGAATAAGAGAACCCCTCGTGAATGCGACTGCAGTAATTTATGTAAAGTACTGAGAACATGCCTGGCGCATACTGGCCACTGTATAGAATAGCTGCCATTATAATGCCTAAGATTATTTGATTAGTGTCCGATTCCCAAGCCTGGTCAGACGCGAAGAGACTGAGAGGCAGTCCTGTTTCCACTCACCATTTTACACCTAGAGAAACACACAGTTCCTGATCCATAAGAGGAGCCAAGAGAGTGAACATTAAATTTCTGGACAATTGCCTCTCTCCAAGTGGCCTGGAAGCTCCTGGAGGGAAAGAAGCTTGTCTTGTGCATGTGTAAAAAAAAAAATCTCATCCGGTCCCAGGCACCGTGCCTGGCACATTCTTTCCTTTCCTTTTTTTTCCCCATTGCCAAATAGGTTATTGCAGCTCATTTGATATGCAAATGCTAGTAAACATTTGGCTGTCCAAGGGGAAAATATTTTGCTGGCTGTAGAGTTTGCAACCAGAGTGGTTTCTGTGGATTATATTCCAATTCTGTGAGGAACTTTATGGCAGCCTTTTCTCCTTTTCAGCGTGCGCCGGACACCTGTCTACTAAGGACATACCTTGCACCAGGAGCTGTGCGAGCGGCTGGCGATCCTAGGATAGAAGAAGGCGGTCCTGGGGTTTGTACTGCTCGATTTCTAATGCAGTGTTCATTGGCATTGTTTGCGGGTATTTTTGCTACTTTTTGCATGCAATTAGTAGAACATAAGGATAAGCTAACTTTGGAGCGAACATCAAATTAGAGTTCCTACAAGAGGGAGGCTACATGGAAGATCATGAGTGTGTTTAGGGGTGGTTAAGATTCCCTAAGCCTTCGGAACAATGTGCTTATTTTGAAGTGCCAATTGAAATGCCATGGACAGGTTTTTAAGCCAGGCTGGAACATGATTAGATTGTTATTTGCTTCTACATTTGGTGAACTGAGAGGGAGCTGGCTCCCAGTTCTGGGGAAAGAAGGTTGAAGGAGCAAAAGCCCTCCTTGTGAGGCCAGTTAGAAACCTGCGGGGAAAGAGTCCCAGAGTTGTCAGCAGCCCGGGTTTACTTCAGAAGCAGCAGTGGGAAAAAAGGAGTGGACAGACCGGAGGCCTTTTCTGGAGATAGTCAAGCTGCATTTGGTGATTGATAAGGATGAATCAAAGAGGAGTCCCGGATTTCCGACTGGAATGAAAAAAAAATGTTTCTGTGCGTGTGTATGTTTTGTTTTTTTCAGGGAGGGGACAAGGGACAGAGGGAGAAGACGAGAGAGAATCTTAAACAGGCTCCATGCCCAGCGCAGAGCCCCAGGCGGGCCTCGATCTCCCAACCCTGGGATCATGACCTGAGCCCAAATCAAGAGTCGGATGCTTAAAGGACTGAGCCACCCAGGTGCCCCAAGAATGTCACTTTTTACCATAGGGAATGCTGAAGGAGAAGGTTCAGGTGTAGATGGTTGGAAAGAAGCGAGATTAGTTTCAAAGGTGTTGTGCTTCAGATAATCATGAAAAACCTGGATAGTTATATCAAGTACAAATCTGGGACTCAGAAGAAATGTCTGGATTGGAGCTACATCTGGAAGTAATTAATATATAGGAGATAACGCAGGCCATACAGTTATGGATGAAATTGTCTGGGAGTGTGTAGTGAGAATAGACCAGGGGAAAGTCATGAAGAGCTCCACCATGGAGGGATCTGGTGGGGGGAGGAAGAGGATCCAGGGAAAATGAATGCAAAGCTTCTAAAGTGGTAGAGGAAAAAAAATAAAAATAAATAAATAAATAAAGTGGTAGAGGAAAAGCCAACCAACGGGCAACACTGCAAAAGCCAGAGTATTTCAAGAGGGAGGGAGTAGTCAAATGGATCAGATGAAAAAAAAAAAAAAAAACAAATGGATCAGATGAAGCCAAGAGATCAAAGAAGATAATACTAGTAACAACGTTCAATTCTTGAGCAAGGCTTTAAGATGTATTTATCCCTTCTGACACCCCTTTGGGGAAGGCAACAACCGTAATCCCCATTTTAGAGAAAACTGAGGCTCAGAAAGTGTTAAGGGATCTGACCCCGATTCCTGTACGTGTCGTCTCAGGGGTCCTTGACTTCTCTCGAGGGCGGTCTGCAGAGGATGGTTAGGATGGACCACCGTGGAACGGGTTGGTAAGCGAAAGGGAAGTGAGAAGACAGAGTTAAGGTATTTGGCTTTGAAGGGAGAGAGATGGGGTGTTAGGGGGTCAAAGAGCTCAAGTACCTTTAATGTACCAGGCTCTGTGGTTTGCAAGCACCTGCCAAACCTGGCCGTGCCCCACCTCTCCCAAACCCTCACCCAAATAAGGCCATCGTTCCCATTTCCTGCTTCCGGGTCCTCAGGCTCATGACTCCCCTGAACCCATCCTCAGCCAATTCTTCTTCCTTCTCTTTCCAGTCCCCTCATTCCTCAAAAGTCAGTTCGAACCTGACCCCTGGAGGACGTCTTCTCAGTCTCGTCTTCCTTGGCAAGTTTTGATCAAAGGTCACCTTCTGTATGTCTCCAGAAACCTCAAATCCCTGGCACAATGCCACCCACACAACAGGAGGCTCTCTGTTGGCAGGAACATTATTTTACCGGAAACTCTTGGCTCGCCAGATGAGAACCATTTTACTCACCATCCTGCTTTCCCGGTGGTTTTCTCTTTTCTCCAAGATCTGATCTGAAGCCTGTAGAAATGACAGCCTTTGAGGCTAAGGGGGAGGTGGGGCCTGGAAGCCAAGTGAGCCGTAAGGAAGTTGAAGGGAGCGAGTCTCCCTTAGAGATGAGATTTTCTAGAGAGAGATTTGGCAATAAAATAGAGATCTCAGCAGCTTAAGGGGGGCAACAGAATCCGGAGAAAGGTTTGATCATATTATTTGTCCCTTTTATCATGATTAGCAGTGTGGTGAGACCCTGAGTATGTTTGTCATCCAAAAATGAGGGGCTAGTGAACGTAGCAGGGAGGCTTGATGAAGGTCGCTGTTAGGTAGAGGGACAGGTCAGCAGCCCTAGAGCTTTGGAAAGGAAAAAGTCCATCCATTAGGTTGAGAGAATTAACATGAAATAGCCTCCATCTTCTCAGTAAAGCAGGCAGGAAGGAAGAGAAGCTCCAAGGTCACTCCTTGGGTCACCCCATAGGTTTTGACTGCTTTGTTCAGCACTATATCCCTCAGAAGAGTAAGACACACCTAGTAGGTGCTCTATAAATACTTGTTGAATGGGGGATTTGATTGAAACTGTTTGAAAGAAGATGGGAAGATCTCCAAGCATAGACTCGGTAGGTAAGGTGAATAGCTGTTCTATAGCCTGATCAGACCCAGAGCGGGTTTCATTGGGGGCATTTACATTCCTTCCATGCCCATAAACACTGTTTTCAATAAAGGGAACAGATGTAGGTCTTGTTGCCAAATGATACCCTCATGCCCTGGCAGCCCATGTGTGGTCATCTCCAAAGCGTTAATAAACCCCGTCGCCACCTGGTGGGAGGGCAGGGCTTCACATGTGGCTCTTGGAATGAGTTGTCCTTTGGGGCAGTACCTGTAATTAATTCTCCTCTTTGGTCCTGCCCTTCTAGAAAGCTGGCAACCCTTGAAAACAAGCTACGACCATCCCGAGCTCTCTCACTGTTCAGCTTTGGCCCCAGTGAGGGGGTTAAGGCTGTACTCTTCTTTTTTTTTTTTTTTTTTTGTTGTTGTTGTTGTTTTTTAATATTTTTTTAATTTTTTATTTATTTATGATAGTCACACAGAGAGAGAGGGGCAGAGACACAGGCGGAGGAAGAAGCAGGCTCCATGCACCAGGAGCCCGATGTGGGATTCGATCCCGGGTCTCCAGAATCGCGCCCTGGGCCAAAGGCAGGCGCCAAACCTCTGCGCCACCCAGGGATCCCAAGGCTGTACTCTTCTATTTCTTCTTGGAAAATGAAGTCAGGCCAGATTAAGGGTGCCACTGACAAGGCCATGCGAGCAGCATCCTCGTGGTGGCCGCAATGCTCTGTACCTTGTAAAGCTCTGTGCGCATCCTATCCATCACTTACCATCAGGATGACCCCAAAGAGGTAAGCTGTTAGCAACTGACTGGCTTAGAAAGCTGTAGTCATTGATTAAGCCTTTCAAGATTTGCGTGAACTTAGGCAAATGGATTCAAGAGTTTCGGGAGTATTACTTAATTCAAAGAATTACGAACGGCTTATGCTGTTTTGTTGGTGTCCTGGTTCAGTTGGAACCTTTGTAACAGATACTGCAGGTGCTTTCATTTTAGGCACGCTGTACCCATTGCTGTGTGAACATTTGTTTAAAAAAAATAAGGACAATTCCAGCTAGCTTACTTTGACTTTTATATTTTTTTATTATCCTAAGGAGAGGGGTTAATTATGAGTCGTTTGGCCAAAGTCAGTGTTAAACAATAATGAGTTTCAGCAGCAGCTACGCCTGATTCCTATGGATTATTAGAACTCTTTAAAGAGCTATTATTTTGACGAAGCACAAAGCATCAAACTTTTCTGTTTTTTAATCTTTTTAATTAAAACATACATTAGGAAGGCGCATACGTCTTAAGTGAATGGTCACAAAGCGGATACACCTGTGCACCCACCACCCAGGTAAAGGACTAGAACATGACCAGCATCCCTGAAGCCCTTCCCCAGGCCTCTCCTGGTCCCTGACCTCTCTTCCCCAAGGGTAAGACCTATCATGACTTCTAACACCATAGCTTAGTTTTGCCAGAGTCTCTTGTTTGTGTGTGTGTGTGTTATATAACCTTTTTTTTTCCTCCCCTGGTTTCTTTTGCTCAGTATTATGTTTGTGAGATTCAGTCATGTTACTCAGGAAAGCTGTGGCTCATTGGTTTTTGTTACTGTATAGTATCCCATCATCTGAAAGAGCCAACAATCTGTTTACAAATTCAAAACTGGCAGATACTTTGTTTTTTTCCTAGCCTGGAGCTATTACCAAAAATACTCCTGTGAGCATTCTTGTCTGTGCTCTTTGGGGTACACATGCACACATTTCTGCATGTGATGACAGTCATAGAGCATGCACGTGTTCAGCCTGGGGAGATAATGCCAAACATGTTTGTGTCAAATGGTCATACTCACTGACCCTCCCACTACCAGAGTGTCAGGTCTCTTTGCTCCACCTCCTCCCCATCCCTAGCATTATCTTTTTAACTTTAGCCATTTTGGTGAGTGTGTTTATGTATAAATATATATTTTATAATTGTGTGGATATATTTATATAGTCGTATATAATATAGTTGTATATATACGTGTGTGTGTATGTAGCTATATTTCATTGAGGTATGGGGTACTGTTTTTTTTTTTTCAAAATTTTACTTATTTATTTGAGAGAGAGAGAGAACTAGTGGGGGAGAGTGGCAGAGGAAGAGAGAGAGAGAGAAAGAGAGAGGGAGAGAGGAAGCAGACTGACTAGGGAGCCTGATGTGGGGCTCGACCCCAGGACCTGGAGATCATGACCTGAGCTGAAGACAGACACTTAACTGACTGAGCCCCCCAGGTGCCAGAGTACTGTATTTTAATAAACAACTAATTTTGTTTCCTTTAGTAGCAGAACAGGGAAAAACATCTATGATTTCATAAGGATCATTAAAATCTTTTTGGTAATGAGTGCACATCATCCTGTTTCCTTCTAGGCCCATCTCAGTGATCAATCCATGTCCCAACTGACAACAATATTGAGGTGTGACACATCCATCAGAACCATCTAGCAAACAGAAGGATTCTTCTGTGTCTTTGAAACAGAACAAGGGAAATAGTCGATTACTATAGCAATAACAGAAAAACAACCAAATTTTTTAAAAAAACGAAGCATAAAGAGTAGAATAACTGAATATTACAGTTAGATTCATGTAACTCAACCAACCCAAAGCCAAGAGAGGTTAAATGATTAAGACCCAGATCAATTGCAGACAGAGCCAGAAGTAGAATTCAAATCCCACCCTCTTACCCTTTAGGATACCCAAATTTTTAGTCAATGGTCTTTCTGTAATCTGAAATGTCTTTAAATTTAATTTCCCAAAATTCAGAATAATTTCATAAGTGCACTAAGTTAACCATGAAAAAGACCACCATGTCTTGTGTTTAAGAAAAAAAAAATTATTTATTTACTTTACAGAGAGAGATCGTGCACACAGGGATGGTGGTGGGTAGGGGCAGGGAGAGAGGGTGAAACCGACTCCTCATCCCAGGACCCTGAGATGATGACCTGAGCCGAAGACAGATGCCTGACAGAGCCCCCCAGGCATTCCCCACTATGTCTTGTTAAAGAACAAAGTTAAACTGAGTAAGTTGAAAGATCAAATTGCCTTTATTTAAGACCCATGAGTCAGCAGCATCCCATCTAACAGAGTATTCCAAGGAATTGAACCAAGTAGAAAGCTTTGAGAGGCGGAAGAGGATGGATAAGAAAGTTAACTAGCAGAAGAAAAGAAAGGATGGTTTCAGGCAAGGTCACCTTCCCGCAAGGGCAAGGGCAGGGAGTCTTATGCAGATTACCTCACTGGAGCTGGTCAGGAAATTCCAGACTGATGAATTTAAAACCAAGAGAGGCTCAAAGTGCAGTTAGGTTAGCTGGGAAGTCTTGGAGCAACTCCATTTGGGGCCTGTTGTTTCTTTTTTAACAGTTCCCACCCCTCTTGGTCAAACTCTCAGCCTGAGATGTGATCAAAATTGAAGGCATTAGCACCATCTCAGCTCCTGCTCTAGTTCTCACAGCTTTCATTCATCCTGGGTTTTGCTGACTCTCTGTGGTACTCACAGGTCATGACTTCAGGCTCACAGTTTTTTAGTTGGTCGTTGTCTTTGTTCCCTTTTTGTCATTCCAGTCTTCGAGAGAGATCATTTACATAGTGGTTAGTGCTGCAAACAAGTATTTAAAGCTCTCCAGAGAATACAGCACACCAGGGAGATTATTGTAACTATAAGCAGCATAATTCCCAACATTTGAAGCATACTTCAGAGCCATGGTCCCTAAAAACAAGCCAATCGAAGAATGACCCCACTGACCAAGACACCCTTTTTAAACCAAGTGGTTTGCTGAGTAATCTCACATAACTGAGTTGCAGCTTCCCCAGAAGTGTTAATCCAGGTACAGCTGGTTCAGTTGGCTACAACACAGACACCTCCTTAGAACAGCTTTGGCCCGAGAGTCTAAGGATCTTTGCTGGGTAGCTAGTGTCTTAGCAACAGAATCTGCAGTGTCTCCAAGAGTTAAGGAGAGGTTTCGAATCATATTCTCATTTGTATTTATTCTTAAACTGGGGGGCAGTCAGGGTTTTAGCATGTATAGGGAGAGAATCTCCAAACCTGAAATAAAAAATCATTTTAAGTGCCTTACAAAGATGGGTGCTGCTGGTGTGCTCTCTTAATGAATGGGGACAGATCTGGTCTAGATGATCACGGGAACCTAGGGTTCAAATGTCCTAAGATTCACATAGGTAAATTGTCTAATTGGGTACATACTTCTAAGTGGGGAGCAGAGAGGGGGCGCGTTCAGGCATAATTTGCATTGACATTGGGATTCCAAGAGAAATTGGTCCCAGGGAGGATTCTTTGCATCATGACAAATCCAGCAATCTGAGAGCTAATCCCCACCCCTTTAGCAATGGCCTGAGGGATACAAGTGCGGGCATTCTCTCTCCAGGCCAATGCCAGAGTGAAGAAAAGAAAAAGGAGATAGGGCTTCATGTCTAGTTAAAGTATGAAATCTTGATCCAGCGTCTTGAGTGAAGGCAGTCTACTTGGATGTCAGCTACTTCTCTTCCTTGTCAATTCAATTTGTAGGTCTGCCTAGGGCCAGATGTCAGGTGGAGACTTCTTTATCAGTGAGACAAGTACTGATTGTCTAGAGACTCAGGGTGTTCTAGATTTGCAGTAGAGTGTGGTCAGGAGTACTTGGTAAGGTCCCTTCCGATGAGGCATAATGAGGCTGTCTTCCTCTGAGGACACTCACAGAATACCGAGTTACCAGGCTCTAGACCGTGCCCAACAGGATCCTTTGAAATGGGATCCAGAAAAGCTTCTTTAATCTCTTCGTAATATGCTTAAGCATAAGACATAAGCATAAGACTTACTGTAGCTGGTCATACTGGCATGAAAGTTGTATAACTTAAGCAGAAGGTTCTATACCAGTAGACGTGGATCTTTCCGCAACTATCTTGTGTGCAGTGACTTTCCCAAAACGGAGTACTGTGAATAGTCAGCAAGACCAAAGACAATACTGTCGGCCATGGATATCTGTGGTCTCTGCAAGTTTAGACATTTTTAAGTTTAAAAATCTCGTTAGTGGGATCCCTGGGTGGCGCAGCGGTTTAGCGCCTGCCTTTGGCCCAGGGCGCGATCCTGGAAACCCGGGATTGAATCCCACATCGGGCTCCCGGTGCATGGAGCCTGCTTCTCCCTCTGCCTGTGTCTCTGCCTCTCTCTCTCTCTGTGTGACTATCATAAATAAATACAAAAAAAAAAAAAAAAAGCTTTAAAAATCTCGTTAGTTCCCTCAACCTTGCCTGATGATTCAGGGTGATAGGGACAGTGGTAATCCACACGAGGTTTGCAAAGTGTTCGTTAAGGCTCATATGATTTGGGGCATCTGGGTGGCTCAGTGAGCTAAGCATCTGCCTTCAGCTCAGGTCATGATCTCTAGGTCCTGGGATGGAGCCCCACATCGTGCTTCCTGCTCAGCCGGGGGTCTATCCCTCTGCCCTTCCCCATCACTCATTCTTGCTCTCTCTCAGATCAATAAATTTGCTCTCTCAAATCAATAAATAAAATCTTAAAAAAAAGAAAAGGCTCATGACTAGCCTAGTGAAGTGGGTACCTTGATCACTGGAGAATGTGGAAGGTATACCCCAAATGGGAAACTCATTTTCCAACAGATTCTTTGCCACTGTGAGGGCATCAGCCTTGTGGCAGGGGATGGCTTCAGCATACCTGGAAAACCCACACATGATAACAAAAATATATTGCTAACCCATACCAAGTAGCAGTTGAATGAAGCCCGGCTGCAGGCATTCAAAGGATCCAGAGGGGGATCCCTGGGTGGCGCAGCGGTTTGGCGCCTGCCTTTGGCCCAGGGCGCGATCTTGGAGACCCGGGATCGAATCCCACATCAGGCTCCCGGTGCATGGAGCCTGCTTCTCCCTCCGCCTGTGTCTCTGCCTCTCTCTCTCTCTCTCTATGACTATCATAAATAAAAAAAAAAAAAAAGGATCCAGAGGGAGGAGGTTCTGAGGCTTCTCTGGGCAAAAGTATTTTCCCAGGATCATGGCCATGGCAGGTCAGACGTGGCTGGTAGACTGTTTTTGCAATTTTATAGAGCATCCCTACCAATATCTATTTATAATTTGGGTTATCTTAAGTGCCCTGGGAGGGTGAAGGGATATGAAAACCTAAAAATGGAGTTAGGTGTAGATCCAACTGTTGTTTAATTTCAATGTTCACCCATCTTCATTTCTCTGATTCAGGAGCAGACTGTTGCCATGTTACAAGGACATCGGGATCGCAAACATTAGGCAACAAGGAGCTTCTGCTTTTTTGCAGAAGCAGAATGGACTTCGTCCACACATGCCACAATCTACAGATGCTGTTGCCCCTGCCTTGGCATGAAAGCCAGCCGGGACGTTCCCTGGTCCTCCGTGCTCTCAGGGTGAGCCTCAGTTTTGATGACAGCAATTTCAGAAGTTAGTAGAACAGCAGAATAGCAGTAAGAAGACCCATTTACTTGTTGCCCAGTTTTGATTGGGGTCTCAGAGGGTGCAAGAAATCCCCTTTGTCTCCACAACATTCCAAAATCACAGATGACTCCAAAGGCATCCCAGCTATCCATATCAATATGAGCAGTAAGTTCTTCTGATAACTGACATGCTCAGGTCAAGCATGGAGCTCTCCGCTGATTGGGTGGATTTAGCTTGTGAGAGCTTTCCCCTTTCCAGCAGGTCATACTGAATAAGGACAGCACAAGCAGCCTGAAAATGTCCTTTTTCACCTCTACCGTATGGTCCCATCAACAAGCCAGACGAGATCAGGATTAGTTAGAGGGGTATCTCCTAAGTCAGGATGACATGTCACGAAATGGGACTCCCTGCCTCAGCCCTGGGGCTCACATTCATCATGTAGAGGTAGTAACAGAGCTAGATCAAGGGTGCTGCAACATTTAGGTGGTGGAAGCAGATGGATCGAAGGAAGTTAGTCTACCTGCAGAGAAATGTAGTCATTTCAGAGTGAAGATGACTTTGAACAAAGTGTGAAGTTTCCAAGTAAACCCCATTTCCTAGGGTCAGATATGCAGATGCTTCCGCCCACTCCACAGCTGTGGCTCTAGCTTGAAGACAGCTGCGACAGGCACAAGCAACTGACTCACACTGTGCTGTCAGCGGCAGGTCAGTGACCACGTTTGTGCGTGAGCATTCCCAGGGCTTGGTTACCCCCTCCCTGCACAGATAAGGTGAAAGGTTTTAAATACTTAGGTGGCCCTGAGGCGGGTGGCTCTTAAGGCACCTGTTTCTGTCTTCTAAAAATCTGCTCTTGTTTGTCCTTCCTTTTTTTTTTTTTTTAAAGATTTTATTTATTTATTCATGAGAGACACAGAGAAAGAGAGGCAGACACACAGGCAGAGGGAGAAGCAGGCTCCATGCAGAAAGCCCGATGCGGGACTTGATCCCAGGTCTCCAGGATCACACCCTGGGCTGAAGGTGGCACCCAACTGCTGAGCCACCCGGGCTGCCCTTGTTTGTCCTTCTAAGCATAGGGCTCAGGGACTGAGATTTTAGTAAGTTTACAGAGCGGGGAAGTTAATGGAGAATAATTAGGAACCCCCATAGTCTGCAATAAATGCACAAAGCTGTCACTCACTTGTAGGTCTCAAGAATTCCTGAATTAGCTTAATTCTTTTTGGAGACAGCTGAATTGCTTCAGAGCTTAGCTCATGACTTAGGTACTGCACAATGTCCAGAGATCGTTGTAACTTTGCCTTAGAGACTTGGCGTCCCTTTTCAGCTGTTACAGCAAACAAAGGACCCCTCTTTTGTGATAAGCACGGCAAAAAGTCATCTACATAATTACGAAAGGTTCGGTTTCCCATGGAACTGGAGGGGACTAACATCTCCGTGAAGTCACTTGAGAGAAATAAAAGGCAGCCTTGGTGACTGGTTGAGTTTTAACTATCTAGGTACAGTATCAATCATTTCAGATAAAGGCAAATAGATACTGGCTGCTGATGTCCCCAGGGATGCTTAAAAAAAAAAAAAGAAAGTCCAAACAGAGGTGCCCACCAGTGACCCGTGCATCAGATGCAACTTGTGACCTAAGGATGTTTGGGTTTAGAATGACTGGGGAACCAGGAATAACCATCTTACTCATAGTTCTCCAATCCTAACAAACTGCCCTCCCTGTCCATTAGGTTTCAGGATTGACATCGCCTCTAGGAACTTGGGCGGCCATGGTGAGCCCCTGGGCAGTGAGGTCTTCTACATCTGCTGTTGAGGCCGTGTATGGCCTCAGGCTGGAAGGGACCCTGAGGTAATGTAGGGAGTTTACTTATATCTGTCCTAATCTTTATGGGTCCTGCGCTTCTTATTCTTCCAATGTAAATAGTCATAGGAGCCCACAGATTTTCAGGCTCCTCCAATTAAATAAATTTTGCTGGACTTCTCCCTCTTCTGTGCCAAGGACAGAGTATAAGGAACCTGAAAGATCAGGTTTAGGTTGGTCAGGAAATTCTCAGGTGAACACTCCACTGGTGGCAAGGTGCGTGAGCCCTTTTAATCTAGGAGGGAGATCCCTACCTAAGAGATTGACAGGAACTGATTGGCACAACAAAAAGGAATGTTTTTCAGCAAGAGGCCTGAGTCATTTGTACTGGTAGAGATAAAAATTGTCTCTGAATTTTAACAGACGCCCCACCCCACCCCCAACTCTGGAAACCTCCTTTTTACTTTGAGGGATCTGTCATCTTGAGGGTGGGGTTTAAGGCAGAGTGTAACTCCAGTATCTATTACAGTTTGCCAAGGTTTCTCATTAATCTTAACTTTGGCTTTTCCTTGGCAATTTAAGGGAATTTCTGATAATAGCTTTGCAGAGCAGCCTCCAGAATCCCTTCAGCTGTGTGAAGGGCTCTCCTCTGAAGGCCACTATGAGGCCACTGGAGAAGAATTTGCATAGGACCTTTGAGGGCAAGCTCTTTTCCAGTGCCCCAGTGGATTACAGCTGCGACCTTGATCTTTGGACCAGCGTCTGGATAATGGACCCTACCTAGCAAGGTACAGTGGGGGAGGCCCAGGTGTTGTTTTGGGTCTCTGGCTTTGGAGCTGTAAAGCTAATAGCTTGGCAGATTTTTGTTTGCAATCTTACTCCAGGGTCCTTTGAAAATGCTCAGCTGTAGTCATGAGTTCCGTCAGACTGGTGGCCTCCCATCCTACTTTCTGCCTTTGTATTGATCAACTAATCTCAGGAGATAATCCATATACAAATAGGGCAGCCAGAGCAGACTGGGTGACCTTATTTATTGCATGGAACCCCAAATGCCATAGAGAAAGGACTACAAACAGCATTTAAAGTCTGCCCGAGAGTCATCTTTTTTTGTTTGCAAGTTCATATAATAGACCAATAAAGACGAGCAGGGAAGACTCTAGAAGTGGCTTATAAAAATTTGGTTGTGGGGCACCTGAGTGGCTTAGTCTGGTTAAGCACGTGCCTTCGGCTCAGGTCATGATCCTGGAGTCCTGGGATCGAGCCCCATGTCAGGGCTCCCTGCTAGCGGGAAGTCTGCTTCTCCCTCTGCCCCTCCCTCTGCTTGTGTTCTCTCTCTCTCTCTCAAATAAATAAATAAAATATTTTTTTAAAAATGGTTCAGCTGCTATTTTCTGAGCTTTTGCTGGTCCCTGAGTTGTTGAAGGCCAAGGATCTCGAATATCATCTTTGGGGTTTTGCATCCACTTTTGGACTTCACCAGGTCACACCAACATCTATACAAGTCGATATAGGGTATCCGGGGGTCACAGACCCTGATGATGACTTGAAATTCTTCAAAAAATGTTTGGATTCCTCCCTAGATTTCAGGCATCCTTTGACTCTGGCGTTTAGTTCTGTCTTTAACCAAGGCATAAAGGGTACCTGAGGAGTTCCACCTGCAACCTCAAAGTTTTATTTTAAAAGGAAACTGTCTCATGGTCTCAGAATAGAAGGGCAGTTCAGTCAGACCATTAGTAAAATGCAGGTGGTGCTCGGATAAGAAGGATCAGGGGAGCAGTAGGGGTCATGTCAGTCTTATTTTTTGTTGTTGTTTACCTCATGTATTTTTAACCTTTTTTTTTTTTTTTTTAAATTTATTTAATCATGAGAGACACAGAGAGAGGCAGAGACACAGGCAGAGGGAGAACAGGCTCCATGCTGGGAGCCTGATGTGGGATTTGATCCCAAGACCCCAGGATCATGCCCTGGGCCAAAGGCAGACACACTCAACCACTGAGCCACCTAGGTGCCTCCTTTAACTTTTTAAAAGATTTTATTCATTTGAGAGAGAATGCATGTGCGTGTGCGCGCACATGCGCGCGCACACACACACACACGAGTTGGGGAAGGACAAAGGGAGAAGCAGGCTCTCCACCGAGCAAGGAGCCAGATGTGGGACTGGATCCCTGGACTCTGGAATCATGACCTGAGCTAAAGGCAAATGCTCAACCGACTGAGCCCCCCAGGTGCCCCTCTTTAATTTTTTTCTTAGGCTTTTGTGACAAGTCTTTTCATGAAGCTACTTTGGAATCTAAAAGCCTTTGGAAAGCTGCCGCCCACCAATTAAAATAGGCATCCCATTCTGTGTGTCCAGCTTGGGATCCCTGCTCTCAAGTGTGTTTCTTAAATGAGCAATCTCTAATCAGAACATCCCCTATAATGGCCATTTTAATTCTAGATTATCTTTTGTACGTTTCTGCCATTTTGCTAGATATGTGCAGTTTCCGAGACTATTGTTCTTAAACATAATATTAGCAGTTGTGCCAAAGGTGGTGCGCTCAACTCTTTGGATATATAAAGGATCCCATTTCTTAATTTAGCTAGGTCTTTGCATTTCCTGGAGCCACACTAATACCAAGGAGGACCTGGGAGTCCTCTTGAGGTGGCACATGCTCTAACAACCTTTAAATGCTTGCTCTGTGGCCCACCAACTTTTTTGACTTGAGATTCCCATTAGCAACTACCCCTTATGTAATACTCACCTGAGGCCTCCCACTACACCCAGTCTAGCCCAAATTGGACCCAGTCTGACCCTGGACCCATCCAACTTTGGTTAGTAACCACCAACACTGTATGGAATCTGGGAATGGGGGAAAGATTTGAACCAGCAGACCCCAAAGAACGGCGGGCTGATTCCAAACAGCTACCACCAGCAGTTCTCAGTGTGGAATCTGGGGATAGAACCAAGGTCTGGGGTTTCCAGTCAAATAGGAAACTGTGGAAAGTCAACTAACTCAGGATCCCAAAGCAAAGATAAAGGAGCTCAGAACTGAGAACTTACCAACAGCCCTTGGAAACAGGACAAGGACATAAAGGGTTCACGGGTGCGGCGCCTGTATTTCTCGTTCTCAAAGTTGCCAGTTTTCTTCAATTCCACTACTGCCATCAAATCTGCTAAAGAACAAAACTTCAATTGAGTAAATTAAAGCATCTAATTGAATTTATTCAGTGTTTCACAAACATCCCATAGAAGGATGTTCCAGGGGACTGTAGGAAATGGAGTGTTTGGTTATGTACAACCCTAGTAGTACAAGCAGGACAAGAGTTATTTGCAAAAGAATAGAAAAAAAAAAAGGATTGTTTCAGACAAGGTGACCTTCCCTTGGGGGGAAGTGCAGGGGTCTTAAGCAGATTACCTCCCTAGTGCTCCTCAGGAAATTCCAGACTGAATAATTTAAAATTCCATTCATAGGAGAGGCCCAAACTGCAGTAGGTATAAGGTATTAAGTCTTTGTGGGGCTTAACGTAAGTGACTCCCTTTTGGATCTGTTGTTTCTTTTGAACAGTCCATATGCTGCAATTATATAGCCATGCTTTTTCTCTCTGACTAACTAGAAGACAACTTGACACTAAAATCTAATCCCAGCAGAACATGTTATCTGGCTATCACTCTTCAGAAAGACAAAAGCAGTCTGCCTAAATTCCCACTACCTTCTTTTCCCACTACCTTCCTTTTTTTTTTTTTTTTATTCTTTATTTATTCATGAGAGACACAGAGAGAGAGACAGAGACAAAGGTCAGGGGGAGAAGCAGGCTCCCTGCGAGGAGCCTGATGTAGGACTCAATCCCAGGACCCTGGGATCACTACCTGAGCGGAAGGCAGATGCTCAACCACTGAGCCACCCAGGCTCCCACTACCCTCCCACTACCTTCGTAAGGCAAGTCAAGCCTTAGAGTTTTGTTTTTTTTTTTAATTTTTATTTATTTATGATAATCACAGAGAGAGAAAGAGAGAGAGGCAGAGACACAGGCAGAGGGAGAAGCAGGCTCCATGCACTGTGAGCCCGATGTGGGATTCGATCCCGGGTCTCCAGGATTGCGCCCTGGGCCAAAGGCAGGCGCCAAACCGCTGCGCCACCCAGGGATCCCAAGCCTTAGAGTTTTAATAAAGCTATCCACATAAATACTCAGCTCTGTTTTCCTGTGAGGAGTCAAGAAGGGGGGCTAGCTCCATAACGTGATAGCTTTCTTGTAGGAAGATGTCACTACCGACCCATAATCAATAGAGCATGAACTTTGAGTTATGGCTCTGCACTGATCCACATGCATTCATCCAGAGCTTCGAGGTGACGAATGATACCTAACTAAACTTCTAGCCTCTGGCTAGTGACCAGAATATAGCTAACTTATCCCTGTAAGGTTTATGGTGTGAGTCTCTGCTAATGGCATCAGCACACTGGCTGTAGACTCTAATTTTCACTCATCTTGATCTGGGAAATGTAAATTCTCTTCTGTTTCATTGTGGGATTAATTTACAGTATTTTATCCCCTAAATCAAACACCCCCAAAACGGTGGCATTTGCAATCTGCAATCTGCAAAAAATTAAATTGACACATATGCAAGTTTGTTTCTTCTTTCCAACAGCTGTATTTCCCGCCCCACCATGTGTCAATGCATTTGACAATGCTATTGAAATTTAATAAGTAAAGGCAAATGAAATTATAGAAACGGATCATCATTTTTATGGAAAACCAACTAAACAAATGTTTGGCTTAAAATGTCAGGCCATCATAGAACTTTAATAAAATACTCAAAGTAAATTCCCTAGAGGAGATGAACAATTCAAAAATAGAAAGTTTGAGAAAAGTGCTGATTGATACTTAAAGTACAAATGGCACTCCATGTCCTAATGGATGAGGAACCATGTTACCCGGTCAGAGGACACCAATCATGCAATGGGAGTCTCTGGGGCCCAGTGAGCAGCAGCTGTGTGGGATCTGAGACCATGGATGTGAACAACACTGGTCTGTGGGAGTCTACGGGAGAAATTAGTTCAATGTCATGTAGAATGACACTGTACAGGACTTAGGGTTGTAAAAGTTTTCCAGAATCCTAATAACAGAGTAGTTGGAACCTAGATGTCTCAACCACAGGATAGCACTACAGAGAGGCCAGCACTGTATGGCACTGCTCTTGTCTGTTGAGCCTCTCTTGAAGGATCTCGCTTATCCCCCCTCCCTTCTCTTGTATTATCAGTGGTTAATCTTATGCTCTTATTTTGGAGTAACTGCTTAGATATGTACCCACTTGATGCTTTGTCCCCAAGCTCTGATGAGGTGGTCCCAAAAGGCTATTTATTCCTTTTTTTTTTTTTAAGATTTTATTTATTTATTCATGAGAGACACAGAGAGAGGCAGAGATACAGGCAGAGGGAGAAGCAGGCTCCCTGCAAGGAGCCCAATGTGGCCTCGATCCCGGATCTCAGGATCATGCCCTAAGCCGAAGGCAGACGCTCAACCGCTGAGCCACTTAGGCATCCCAAGTTGTCCTTTTTTAGAAGATTTTATTTATTTTTCTGAAAGAGAGAGAACACATAAGCAAGGGGAGAAGGAGGAGAAGCAGACTCCACACTGAGCATAGAGCCCAATGAGGGGCTCAGTGGGCTCACTGAGATCATGATCTGAGCAGAAGTCAGATGCTTAACCGACTGAGCCACCCAGGCTCCCCCCAGGGAAAGTTGTTCTTTACAGAAGTCCAACTAATAAATGCAGAAGAAATGATTTTTAAAGAATTTCTGATTACTATTTTATAGCTACTTATGGGATAAAGAGTATAAAGAATGAACCTAAGTGGAAGTTAAAGACATTCGATAAAGGATGATGGCTAACTTTGTAACAGAGGGATCACATGGACACCACCCAGACCCACTAAGGAAGCCTAAAAAATGGCACGAGTGTATCATTATATGCCTCACGATGTGACGTACTAGGAAGTATGAAGTTTTCTTGCCCTCAGAATTCAACTCATCTTATCAAGCCAGTTTATAGGGGAAAAAAAGTTAAATGACACCAAAGGGAAACAAGACAAATCCAGAATGTAGGTCATTTTCCAGGACAAATGACCCAGTTTCTATAACAAATCAGTGGTCAGGTAAGGAAGAGGATTGTTATAGAATAAAAGAAACTTAAAGACATAACCAAATGGATCATGTTTGGATTCTGAATAGAAGAAGCTAACCTTGGGGTATGGGGGTGGCTCAGTTGGTCCAGCAACTGACTCTTGATTTGGCTTAGGTCATGATCTCAGAGTGGTGAAATCCAGTCCCCTGTCTATGATGGGTGTGGACAGCTTTAGATTCTCTCTTCCTCTGCTCCTCCCACCACACTCCTCTCTCCTCTCAAAAAAAAAAAAAAGCTAACCATAAAAAGACTACTCTCAGACAATTGGGGAAGTCTGAGTATGGACCTGGTATCAGACGATAAAGAAAAATATTGCTAGGTGTGGTAGTAGCATAGTTATATTCAAAAATATTTTTATTGATTAGAAATAAAAAAATATTTGTATTGATTAGAAATGTAGAAATTTTTACAAGTTAAATGACACAATGTCTGGAATTTCCCTGAAAATGCTTGAGCAAAACTCAATACACTTAGGTGGATGAAATGAGACTGGCAAAAAAAAAAAAAAAAAAAAAGAAAGGCTAATTGCTGAAGTTTGAGGTTGGGTATGTGTAGTTTACAAAATTCTTCTCCTTATTTGGGGATATGCCTGAAATTTTCCACAATAAAAGGTTTTAAAAAAATACCTTTTGCCATAGGCACTTACTCCTTAGGCTAAGAAGAAGCTGAAATTATTATTACTCGGGAATGAATATTCCTTTATAATGAGAACTCCCCTATAAACACCCCTGGAAGGGCATTTGAAAATCAAAACTTGGTTTTTAGTTCCAGAAGTCCATTTTTTTTTCCACTCATGGCCCTAAAAGGCTCCGGTTGGTTTTTCCTCAGCCACATCACCCTCTTCTGTAATAGCTTAATGAAACGCACAGAGTAAATGGAACTCCATTTGCTGCTTTAGCTGCTTTAGCTGCTTGAGAACCATTAAAAGACCCTTAAAAGCATCACTCATGTATTAAGTGAAAGAAAACTCATCATTAAATTAAGGGAAAACAACTCTTCCCACTCAGGAGTTTTTGGTGTTGTAAAGTACCCTAGGTAATCAAACGTGTTCAAGCAAAAATGGTTGTGCTTTGTTGTAGCGTATTTCTAGAGCACAAGGAGAGCTCCCTTAGAATATCCACAATGTACTCTCCTCTTCGTCAATGGAAAAAGAATGGCTTCAGATTAAGAATTAAAATTTCCTGAATCAAAAAGTACTCTAATTAATGATCTGGGCACACTTGTACATTTTGAGCTCAATACTGTAAAGATCTGTGCAGTCCTTTAATTTGGCTCTTACTGCCTTTACAGCTAAATTTGGCAGCTTCACTCAAACTCTAGGGTGGCTAATTAACACCCACAACACAATTCTCTCAGCCAGGATTCCTTCAAATGCCTATCTCCAACCCACCAGACATCAGCTAGGATGTTAACCTAGGCTGTTTTGAGTAATTCCATAATACATCCAACTTTATTGTTAAAAAATCCTAGCCAATGACCCACCATTGCTTTTTTGGCTTTCCTGTGAAATGTCAAGTGCCACTGAGGTCAAGTTCTAACGACACCTAGCAGAGTTTCTCACAATGTGATCTGGGAATACCCTCAGCAGAATCAGCTGGTGTGTTAACAATACAGATTGCTGGGCTCCCTCTCAAGCCTACTAAGTCAGACTATCTGCTGATGAGGCCTAGGTTTCTGCGCCTCAAGCAAGAGTGCCAGGTGGTTCTTCCATACACAATTTGACAACCAAGTTTTCAAAAACAGGAGTTTCTCTCAAGTCTACGAGAAAAACAGGATAGAGCTGACAAGTGAACCAGCATCAGGAGGAAAGCAGCCAGCCAGCATGTGGAACACTCTGTAAGACAACTGGCCCGGTTTCTTCAAAAAGTCAATGGCATATCCATCAGCTGATATATAAATTTAAAAAGGCAGTATTGGGATCCCTGGGTGGCGCAGCGGTTTGGCGCTTGCCTTTGGCCCAGGGCGCGATCCTGGAGACCCCGGATCGAATCCCACATCAGGCTCCCAGCGCATGGAGCCTGCTTCTCCCTCTGCCTGTGTCTCTGCTTCTCTCTCTCTGTGTGTGTGTGTGTGTGTGTGTGTGACTATCATTAATAAATAAAATTTAAAAATAAAATAAAATAAAACTCTCTTCTAAAAAAAATAAAATAAAAAGGCAGTATATCCAATCAACATGATATTATTCAGCCATCAAAAGGAACGAAAGAGTCCAGCCCTGCGTAGCACTACTCTTGTCCATTGGGCCTTAAAAACATTACGCTAAGAAAAAAAAAAGCCAGACACCAAAGACTACATGTTGTGTAATTCCATTTACATGAAATGTCCTAAATAGGCAAATCCATAGAGATAGAAAGTAGATTTGTGGTTTCCAGAAGATAATGGGGAGCAGGGAAGGGGAGTTGCTGCGAATGGAGTGATGAGAATGTTCTGGAATTAGATAACAGTGATGGTAGCCCCAGTCTACGCATATACTAAAACCCACTGAATTGTGTACCCTAAAAGGGCGAATTTTATGGTATCTGAGTTGTATCTCAAACATTATAAATAGAAGAGTTGAAGTTAATAAAGTTATGTCAGGACTCACAGATCGAAGGCCACACCAGTGTCCTGGCCCTCGTCATGAATCAAACCTAGGTCAACCTGTATGTACAGGAAGCACCTATCACAGAAACCTTACCCCCAACACACACTCAACAGACACCCACTGCTTGTGTGGCACTGTACTCCCCCAATCCGTGACTGTTTTCCCTTGAATAGAGGGCATCAAACTTGTTACTAAATTTTGGGGTTTAGTTGTTTGACAAAGATGTTGGGGGGAAAAAAGAGGGCATTTTTTTTCTTGACTAAAAGAGGCTTAAAAGAAATGGGAAATATGACCAAATACAGTGAGCCGCCTTTGTTTGGATCAAGATTGTCTGTCCAAAACAGACAATTTCAGGCAATGGGAGAAGTTGAATATAGATTGGAATTGTTGTTTATTTTCTTAGCAATCATACTGGCATTGTTACGTATGATTATGCCTTTTCTTTTGAGATGAATACTGAAATATTTAGGGGTGAAATAACATGATATCTGGGGTTTCTTTAAAATAATTTGACAAAATAGTCTGTAAAATGAATGTTTTTGGTTGATACTTGTGGGCTGAAAAATAAATACACAGGGATATACTGAATTTTATCTTGGTGCATAGCTGGATATTTTCATGATAAAAAATTGAGAATAAAGGAACTCAGGCTTTCTAGATTATCTTCATTTGTTTTGGTTCCAGAAATTTCAGTTGTATGCTTATACACTACAAGTGTTAGGATGAGATTGAAGGGCAAATAGTAGAGGTAGGTCATTAGTTTTGAGCTTTTCAGCAGGAAAAGGCCAGAGGGAAAATTCTGAATACCTTCCTTGAATTCAGTGAAATGAAATGGACAAAATAGAAAGGCACTGGGCCCAGGGTTCCTCGATCATTTTAAAAGAGAAAAAAAAAAACCTATTCTAAATCTCTCCTCAAAAGCCTCTTGAAGTTCATCCTCTTAGGATGAAATTATTGTTAACTAAATATGCAGTTGATACCTTAAGCAACAAATTAATTTCACAGAAAAATACGTTTGTGTCTAATGTATGGGGCTCAACAGTTTATTGTGCAGGACTTCCTATGGTGACCTGTTGTTGCTTCAGAACTGGATTTTACTCTTAAAATCTTACTAGAGACATTTACTTGCCTTAAGATCTGCTGCTGGACACACACACACACACATATATATAACTTAATATTAAATAAGTATTGTTAGTTATTTAATACTTAATATTAGTTAATACTTAGATATTTAATACTTAATATTAAATAAGTATTACATAATATTAAATAAATAAATATACGTGTGTATAACTATATCTATAACTTCACACAGACTCTTTGGCCAGGGAATTCACCCCAATTATGACCCCTTTCTTGTGGGAGCATGCCATCTGTCTTCAGCCACCGATTTCAGTATCACAGGGAAGGCTGGCCCTTCTGCTTCAAGACCAGAACTCGGGATCCCTGGGTGGCGCAGCGGTTTGGCGCCTGCCTTTGGCCCAGGGCGCGATCCTGGTGACCCAGGATCGAATCCCGCATCGGGCTCCCGGTGCATGGAGCCTGCTTCTCCCTCTGCCTGTGTCTCTGCCTCTCTCTCTCTCTCTCTGTGACTATCATAAATAAAAAAAAAAAAAAAAAGACCAGAACTCCATATTGTCAGATGTCATAACCCTCTTGCCATGTGATAACTAGGATTTGGAGAAAAAAAAAAAAAAAAGCATTGACTAGGAGACCTTCCACCTGAACATCCAAAATCTTGGACATGTGAAAGTTGGAGAGATTATAAATGTTCTTTTCAGGTTCATGATCCTGAGGAGGGTGACTAAAGTGCCCTCTTTATGAAGATCCGCCAAGGAACTTCTTTTAGGAATATTTTGAGTTTCTCTTGATTGTCTGATTTGTTTCTATTTTCTAATTTTTGCATCAAGTGCCAGGCAGCTCAGAGAAAGGTTTTCGGCCTTCTTCCAGCAAGTGTCCAGTCTCATGGGTGCTATTTTGTGTACGAGGCCCCATGCTCCAATCTCCTCGCTGTTTTCTTTACATCTCGTTGCAATGTATTCTCATAAACTATATGCAAGTCCTCTTTGGACTAAGATGGGGGTATAACAATAAATAAATAAACAAACAATAAATTACAAATAAGCAAATGCAAAACCAGAAGGGAGAGAGGGCAAGACTCAGAGGGCTTTGGGTGTATTATTAGGACTTTCCTATATTGGAAAACAAAAAAATGTGGCTTCAGAGATGGTCTAAGATCAATGTGTTTGTGTGTGAGATGGGAAAAAAGACGACCATGTGAGATATGTTCCATCCCAAACAGGGTGGAGAAAGCAGACTTTTTATCTGGAGGGTTTGGTGGCTGTCCAGAGAGTACAGGCAACTGACCTTTTTATTTATTTTTGTGTGCGTGCAATTGACCATTTTGATGTCTGAGGTGGCTCTCAGGGAACCTTTCTACAGGTTGACCCATTATGCCTCAGTCTCTAAACCCAATCTCATTTTATATAGGGAAGATTCCTGAGGCTCAAAACCAAGCTTCTCCACACCTGCCCTCCAAACTTGGCTGAGACCTTCTGCTCAGTTCTGGTGACTGGGTCCATCCTCCAGTGACCTCCTCTGGTCACATACATTCCTGCTCGTTCTTCCAAGCTCTTCCTGGAGCCAAGGTCACATGGTGGATCTCAGTGTGGTGACCAGGCCCTGCTTCCTTCCACCAGTCCAAGAATCAGGCAGAAAGAGCACTGCAGCAGGAGTTCAAAAGCTACAAACCAGTTTCTGCCTAACCCTGGGTTTTAGCATCTTCTGGGGCAAGTTATCACTTGTCCTGATCTCAGTTTCTACCTGTACCAAACGAGATCAAAACATTACATATTTCCAGCATTAGCATGAGGATCCAAGGGGGCAGTATATGTCAAAAATGTAGACGGGCGTCTGGCACATGAGATGTGCAGTGAAAGCTGGCCGTTATTCTGATGAGTCAGCAAGAAGGGCTTTGTGGGGGGGCCCCTGGGTGGCTCAGTCGGTCAAGCGTCTCCTTCGGCTCAGGTCATGATCCCAGGGTCCTGGCATCGAGCCCCACATTGGGCTCCCCAGTCAGCGGAGAGTCTGCTTCTCCCTCTGCACCTCTGCTACCCCGCTCAGGCACACACACTCTCTCTCCTCTCTCTCTCTCAAAAATACATAAATAAATAAAATCTTTTAAAAAGAAGAGGAAGGTACAAACATGGAATTTCCTCCTTAGCCATGCTGTGCTGGGGATGTTACTTAAGGCTAGCCAAAGCTCACCTTTCCCCAAGCATCCAAGCAGCATGGGCAGATTTATAATGCAGCTACTGGAGCCAAGTTTAGGTTCCAGGCTCCGGATGGGGCACTACAGCGTGTTCATAGGGTTGTGTATTTTTCTTTAGTGCATAAATGTAAGATGTTTTTGGATTCTTTTTCTTAAGACGGACCACTCAAATCATCTGAGCTTCAGGCCTCACGAAGCCTGGCTCCACCTGGTATCAAGTCATAGCATATCTCTGGCACCACCACCACCCCATGGCCAGATGCGTGCTGCAGCAGGTAGATTGATAGATGGGTAGACTTCCAGATATGATTGTACATGTTAAAAAGGCTAATTTGAAACACTGCCATCCACTTAGATGAGCCACCTTTGCCCTAAAAGAAAGAATATAAAGTTCTTCTGATCTGTCTTTAGAACTTCATGAACACTTACATCATACCCCAAAGAGGTAGCTCTCTCTCAACAACAACGCCTTCTTCACCTTGCTGCTTAAATTTCATACCATTCCCCGATCTTGCAGATGAATTGCTGTGAGGAATCCTCTGATCCCAGGCTATGTCACCTCCTCTGTTTGTGCTGGTGGTTTTTTGCGGCCCTACCCTATCAGGAGCCCACTAGTTTCCACAGCTGAGCCCACTATGCTTTGCAGAAATTGCATTCCACAGCTCAACAAAACACATTTTGCCATGAATTTAAAACAGCCTCTACAGGTAACTGTCACGCTTTCTTTGGCAAAGAAAAAGAAATCACCGAAACCTGGAAAAGATGGAATGTAATAGCAATATATAATAGGTAGTAGTTCTTAACAGAGCAAATCCTTGATGCTTAGGGCCAACGACGATGACACCCAAATGCCTCTGCAGTTAACCTCTCATGAGTCTAGGTGACCCTCTTAGTACACCTAACCCCCCTTTCAGTCTGCAGCCAGAGAGAGGAACCCAGCAGGGGATGGAGAGCAGATTGTCATCCCTGTGTTAGGATCACGTCTATCAGAGCACAGGGTAGACACGAGAGAGAACACCACAGGCATCACAAGGGAGATCATGATGTTTTCTTTGTCCCTTTTCAGTCAGAGGTGGCCAATGCCCAGGCTGGTCCCAGCCCTTAATGGGGTGAGCATCTCTAACTGTGCCAAGTGTCAGCTCTCCTTTTTGAAAAGCGCTATACCGTTGTCCCTTGACCAACACAGGTTTGCTTGCTCAGGTCTGCTTGTATGTGGATTTCTTTTTTTTGACAAATGCAGTATAATACTATGAATGTATTTTCTCTTCCTTATGATTTTTTCTCTAGCTTTAAGAATACAGTATATTAACCATATAAACACACAAAAAGTGTGTTGTGTCTTATTGGTAAGGCTTCTAGCCAACAGTAGGCTATTCGTAGTTAAGTTTTGGGGGAATCAAAAGTTATATGTGGATTTTTGACTATGTCAGGGTCAGTGTGTCTAACCCCCACGCTGTTCAAGGGTCAATGGTACTTTATCCTGATATGCCCATACACCTATTTACAGAAGGGTAAAATAGGCTTTCTTTTATTTTCTGTAATGAAAATGATTATTATTTTATTTTCCGATTACAAATAACCTAGACTCCTTGTAAAGAATTTGAATAACTCAGAAATATTTTAAAAATTATTCAACATAGACTCATTGTAAAGACTTTGAATGATAACTCAGAGCTTTTTAAAAAATATTTAAATATTTTAAATACTTGAAGCCCCACCACCTTGAGAGAACCACTGCTAACAGAACCATCTTTTCACGTAGACACACAAACTATAATATGCATATATATGGATATAGATACTTATAGATACTATAGATTTTATTTATTTGAGAGAGAGTCGCACAATCGCACAATTTGGGGTGAGGGCAGGGTGGGGCTGAGGGAGAGGAAAAAGCAGGCTCCCCACTAAGCAGGAAGCCTGACTCTGGGCTCTATCCCAGGACCCTGGGATCATGACCTGAGCCGAAGGCAGACACTTAATGAGCCACCCAGGCGCCCCAAGATACATGTGGTTTTATCATAGACATTTCCTCTCTCCTTCTCACTCCTCCCTACCCACCCTCTGTCCTCCAGATAATCATCCTAGGAATATGCTGTGCTTATAGATGCCGAATCTTGAGGGATAAATAGGAGTCAAGGAGCAAAGGAGAGGTGACGGGCAGTGCAGACAAGGAAAACAGCACGTGCGAAGGCAAGGAAGCAGGAGCTCTTTGAGCAGTGCTTCTCAAAACCTCAATGCATACACGTTACATTGGTTGAAATGCAGATTATGAATCAGCAGATCAGGGATGGGGCCTGAGGTTTTTTTTGACTTCTAACAAGCTTTCAGGTGGTGTCTGTGCTGCTGCATCACACTTTGGGATGTGCTAAATTGCTGTGCTATGCAATATGGTACCTACCAGTCACTGATGACTATTTACGTTTAAATTAAAGGTAAATAAAATTTAAAAATCAGTTCCTGGGATCCCTGGGTGGCGCAGCGGTTTGGCGCCTGCCTTTGGCCCAGGGCGTGATCCTGGAGACCCGGGATTGAATCCCACATTGGGGTCCCGGTGCATGGAGCCTGCTTCTCCCTTTGCCTATGTCTCTGCCTCTCTCTCTGTGTGTGTGACTATCATAAATAAATAAAAATTGAAAAAAAAATTGAAAAAAAAATCAGTTCCTTCGTTGTACTGCTCACACGTCAGGTACTGACTAGCCACGTGTGGCTGCCATCTTGGAGAGCACAGTTATAGAACATTTCCATTATTGCAGAGTTGTATGGAGCAGTGCTGCACAGAGCATTCAGGGGCTTACAAATAGTTGAGTACGGCTGGATCCTAATAGGTCTGTGGGGTGGGGGGAGGTAGAAAGATAGACAGGAAATTGGTCTTGGTCCTGGTGGCAGTGAGGAGCATTTAAGGATTTCCAATGGTGTGGAGGTTGTACTGGGGGAGGGAAGACTGGAGGCAGGGAGGTGGAGTGGGGCCAGAAAGTACATGGTGTGAGCTAGAACCAAAGTAACGGAGTGGGTAGGAGAGGGAAGACTCACGGGATGGTCTGCAGAAAGAACTGACCAAATAGAAGGAGGGAGGAAGCAGGATGCTGAGAATGGGAGGAGGAGGAGGAGGCAGAGAGAGGCCATCACTTGGGCTGAGCTCTGGACAGCTGGCCCGAGGAATTGCTAGTCATCAAGACGACACAGAAGGGAAGTGGGGGTTTGGAAGAACAGAAGGAACTGTGCTTGAGACAACTGTGCTGATTTTGTGGTGTCTCTGGCTCCTCCAGATGAGGATGGGTGCAGGCTTGGGGGTATCTGCTCCTTAAAGCCAGGGAGAGTGGTTTAGGCGAAGGGATCACCTCTGCATGGGAGAGGTTGTGGGGTGGGGGGATCCAGGGAGGCTGGGAGTCCAGCACTGGCATCCTGGCTCTGCCATAAGTTGTGCAGTCTGGGAAAATCACTCAGGCTTTCTTGGCCTCAGTTTATGATCTCTTGAGTGATGATAATGGTATTTTTATGTAAAAGGCTAAATTCTCTGGCTGGTTCATCAGTGCTCAGTCAGTGTTACTAATAATATTCTTGTTATCTGCCTTACAGGATTGTCTTAGGGATGAGGGATGGCATGTGTAGTGTCTGATGCTCAATAAATGACTTTTATTATTGCCATTCCTGGGAAGTTGGTCAGCAGGAGCATACAGAGTAAAAAGAGAAGTGAGTTGAGAGAGAATGTCGTCAGAACCAACACTTGAAGGATAGGAACAAAAGAGGAGGAAGGAAGGGCCACAGATGTTGGTGGAAAAGGCAGGGATGAGTGGAGGCTCAGAAACCAGAGGCAAGGAGGAATCAAGGAAGGAGTGCTCAGGTATGTCCGATGCCACGGAGAGGCCGGGGGAAGATCAGGAGCATCGGATCTGGTCACCGAGAGGTCACTGGTGGCCTCTGAGAGCAGTTTCAGGGAAATGGGGAAAAGGAAAGTCAGACTGTACCGACCCGAGGGCTGAATAAGGCTGAGGCAATGGAGGCCTATGTTGGCATGGTCTTCCTTCTTTTCTTTCTCTTCCTTTTCTTTCATTTTTCTTTCTTTTTTCCTTCCTTTCTAATATTTTATTTTATTTATTCCTGAGAGACACAGAGAGAGACAGAGACACAGGCAGAGGGAGAAGCAGGCTCCATTCGGGGAACCCAATGCTGGACTTGATCCCAGGACCCCGGGATCACGCCCTGAGCCGAAGGCAGACGCTCAACCGCTGAGCTCCCCAGGTGCCTCGTGGCATGGTCTTTCTGAAGGTCTGTTGGGAAGGGGAGGGGAGTGTACTACCTGGGGACTGGGACACATTTGATGGAGGAAGAGTTTATTCGGATTGAAAGACATAGAGCGTATACACAGAGAGAACTAAGAGCCAGAGAGAAGAAGCGAGAGACAAGACAGAGAGCAAAATAACCCAAGTAACAGATAGCCCGTAAGGCTGAGGGAGACTGGCGGGAATGGAGTCTGGAGCCCAGGGGCCAGGATATATTTAATGGTGGTCCAGGGGAGAGGTACCTGTTTACGGAGGTGGGAGTCTGGGGTAATACAAAGACAGTACCTGGGGGATCTCTGGGTGGCTCAGTGGTTTAGCGCTACCTTTGGCCCAGGGTGTGGTCCTGGAGACCCAGGATCGAGTCCCACATTGGGCTCCCTGCATGGAGCCTGCTTCTCCCTCTGCCTGTCTCCACCCCTCTCTCTCTGTCTCCCATGAATAAATAAAAAATCTTTAAAAACAAAACAAAACAAAGACAGTACCTGCCCATCAATTCTCCTGTGCTTTTCCACCCGGCTCCCAGGTCCTCTAGGACAAGCTAAATTCTCTCAGAGTGGACAGATTTCTCTCAAATAATCAGGTCAATGGATTCCATTTTCTTTCAACTGAATCATAAGCATTTTTAATACCAAATACAGATTACTCTGAATTTAACAACAAAGCAGTTAGGCAATAAGTTAACTTTACTCCTTCATGTCTGTATTAATCATAATTAATTCTTTTTAATAGTTGAGAAGACATTTTTCCTCTACACCAAACGGCTTTACCATTTCAAATGAATGACAGTTGTCATTTGGCCAGAGGTGCAAAGTCTTCAGATTGAGGTGGATTTCTCCTGAGTTCAAGGGAAACCCTATTGCAATTATTTCATAACCTCTTTGTGTTGTTATCATCTGGCCTGGGAGGCAAACATCCTGCACAACTACTCCCAACCCCACTAGGGTTGCCACTGAACTCCTACATTAGTGTCTCTTGGCTGAGATTTATTTCTCTGTCCTAAAATTCTTCCCACTGCAACTTGTCCACACTCAGTGACGTAACTGAAGGAAAGGTAATACCTGTCTACGTGTCAGGTATCCAAAGGGACTATAACAAGACCAGATGGAAAACCAAAGGCATTCTTAGAAGATTCTAAGATAAGAAAGGTAAAGGCTCTGCGATTTAGCGCCTGCCTTTGCCCAGGGCATGATCCTGGAGACCCAGGATCGAGTCCCACAAGGAGGGGGGCGGGGGCTCCATGCATGGAGCCTGCTTCTCTCTCTGCCTGTATGTATCGGCCTATCTCTCTGTGTGTTATGAATAAATAAAATCTTTAAAAAAAAAACCCAAAAGGTAAAGAGACAGCAAAGTGGTGTTCCCTCTACCACTTTAACCCATTTTACATCCTTCTAGGAGTATCTACAAAGTAGTGGCTGGCTGCCAGGACTTAATAAAATCTACTCCATGTCCTCTCTGGCAGAAATCATCTTAATGCCTCTCCAGCCACACCCTATGTCAGGGCCTATCATTTCCTCTCCTAAAAACTGCTTGAATCGCTTTGCATTGTTCTCAGCATCAACCACACTTTACCAGGGCCTCCGGCTGGGGCCGCCCCGCCCCGCCCTCGGGGCCACTCTGCTCCTGCGTCCTTACATCCCATTATACTTTTGGGTCCTAAAAGGGGTCTCCCCCCCCCCCCCCCCGGGGATGGCCTGTCCGCGCCGCTGGTCTCCCCGCGGGGAGGCGACGTCCCATAGGATCCCGGGGCCTGGACTTTCAGACCTTTTGGACTGAGATCCCCAACCCACCACTTGCTAGCTCCTCGGCCACCTCGGCAAGCTACCCAGCGGGTCTCAGTTTCCCCACTTGAAACGTGGGGCTGACACAAGACACTGGCAAGACTGAGCGTTACCGGCGGGCGGGCTCTCGGGGCGGTCCTACAGGGTCTCAGGGAGCAGGACTCCGAGGCCGGGCCAGGTGCTCGTCGGGGCTGGGCGCGGCCCAGGGCGGGGCAGGCGCTCCGGGACCGGCCCTGGGCCGCGGCGCTTCGCTTCCGTTACGGCTCGGCCCGACCCGCTGCCCGACCCCTCCGAGCGCGCCCCGCGCGCGCCGCCGCCACGAGCTGCGACTGTCCCCGGGGCCCGGCCCGCCGGCCAGGGAGGCGGCTCCGCGCAGGCCCAGCTCCCGCTCCCGCTCCCGCGCCGCAGGGCCGGGGCGCCGGGCCGGCCGAGGGGCGCGGGCGCCGATCCGTGCCGGGTCCGTGCGCCCCCCCACGCCCGCCGGGTCCGTGCACCGCCCCCCCACGCCCGCCGGGTCCGTGCACCGCCCCCTCCCCCGGGTCCGTGCACCGCCCCCCCGCCGGCTGCACCGCCCCATACGCCCACCGGGTCCGTGCACCGCCCCCTCCCCCGCCGGTCCGTGCACCGCCCCACGCCCGCCGGTCCGGCACCGCCCCCCCACCGCGGTCCGTGCACCGCCCCCCCAGCCGTCCGTGCACCGCCTCCCACGCGCGTCGTCCGCCCTCCCCGCGGGTCCGTGCACCGCCCCCATCGCCCACCGGTCCGTGCACCGCCCCCTCCCCCGGGTCCGTGCACCGCCCCCACCCCGCGGTCCGGCACCGCCCTCCCACCCCCCGGTCCGTGCACCGCCCCTCCCCCCCGGGTCCGTGCACCGCCCCAACGCCCACGGTCCGTGACGCCCCACACGCCCACGGTCCGTGCACCGCCCCCCCGCCGCCGGTCCGTGCACCGCCCCCACACCCACCGGGTCCGTGCACCGCCCCCTCCCGCCGGTCGTGCACCGCCCACCCCGCCGCCGGGCCGTGCACGCTCGACCCCCCGACTCCCGTGCACGGCGCCCTCTCCCGCCGCCAACGGGTCCGTGCACCGCCCCCCACGCCGGCGCCAGGTCCATGCACCGCCCCCTCGCCCGTGCACAGCCCCCGCCCACGGCCGCGTCCGTGCACCGCCCCCTCTCCAGCCGGGTCTGTGCACCGCCCCCTTCCCCGTCCGTGCACAACCCCGCCCCCGCCGCCGGGTCCGTGCGCCCTCCCCTCGCCACCGGGGGGCGGGCCGAGGAGCGCGGGCGCCAATGGGGAGCGCGCCCCGCCCCGCCCGGGCTCCGGGATGCGCCTCTCCCCACACCTTGCCGCCGGGTCCGTGCGCCGCCCGCGTCCACGCGCCGGGCCCGTGTCCCCTCCCCCTGCGGCCGGGGGCGGGCCGAGGAGCGCGGGCGCCAATGGGGAGCGCGCACCGCCCCCGCCCCCGCCGCCGGGTCTGTGCGCGCCCGCCGGGGGCCGCGGGAGTCCGGCCAGGTGAGCGGGGGTGAGCGGGGGCGAGCGGGGGGCGGGGGGCGCGGGCGGCGGGAGGGCCTCGGGCCGCGTCCCCTCGAGCTTTGCCCGCCCCGAGCCCCGTGCTCCCGGCGGCCAGGACGGAGGGGTAGAGCAGCCCTCGGCGGCCCGGGGGGCGGGCGGCTCAGCCCGTCCCGGGGCCGCGCGAGGCACAGGCGCCGCGAGGGGCCGCCTGGAGGCCCCCCCGCCCCGCCCCCGCCGACCTTGCGCTCTGCTCCCCAGGCCGGCGACTCCGGAGGGCTCGGGGCGGCCCGGGTGTCGGACGCGAGCGGGGCCGCGGCGGCCGGAGCTCCCCGCGCAGGTAGGACCCCCCCGCCCCCCCCCCGGGCGACCCCGGCCCGGCCCGGAGCACGTGGCCGCCCGCCCCGCCCCCCCCGCAGCGCCCCGCGGGCCCCGGGCCCCCCCTTTCCTGTGCCCTTCCAAGGCCCCGCGGTGCCCTGGGAGGCCAACACAGAAGGGGACAGCAAGGCTCCATGAAACCCAGGGACGAGCCCGCAGCGCTCCTCTTTGGATCCTGTCTGGAGTCACAGCCCGACCGGAGACGATTCCTTCCGCCGAGCACCGCGCACCTTTGGGGCTTTGTAAGCTCTTGTGCGTTCGAGCGGGAGGGCGAGCACGTGCTGGCGCCGCAGCGCGGGGGAGGGGCGGGAAGCGGCGCGGGCCGGGCAGGCCCCCCCCCCCCCCCCCCGGGCCCTGGGACCCTGACCCCGCGGAAGGACGCCCGCCCCCGAGCACCCAGGCGCCCCCTCCTGTGATGGGATTCTAGTGGGGAGCGCAGTGAGGAATGCAAACTTCCCCTCCTTAGATGATCCTTTCAGGGTTGCTGGTCGTTGAAGGGTGAGGAACACGGCGGGGTGGGGGGGGGATGGAACGCAGGGCTCCTTCCTGCACACCTGTCTTTGGAGACAAACTGAAAATAAGGTACCTCAACAATTGTTTTCTGTTGGAAAGGTCATTTGGAAGTTTTTCCTTTTTTCCAGGTTGAAAGCTACAGGTAGCAGCCGTGGATGCTGGAATATTCTGATGCTGGTTATTTTTACTGACCTACAGCAACTCTGCGGCCTAAGGTACACACATGCTTCTGTGGGACCCAAGAGATTCAGGAAATGTCCCCCACCCCTGGCCCCTAGAGGAGTAAGCACTGCGGCCTCCAGCCCAAGTCAGTGCCAAGAATGCCCGCAGAGCACGCCCTTAACGGAAAGTTCCATATCCAATGAGGAACTAAGGGCTTGAGAAACTCCCCCATCCTCACTAGAAATCCCCTAGACCAGCCCATAAAAATCCAGCTGGAACCCACCTCGAGTCCAAGTCCCTGCTCCACTGTGACGGGTACACTTGGACCCAAGCTCAAGCTTGCTAACAAATCCTCATGTACTTGCATCGGTGTCGGCTCCTTGGTGGTTTATTGGGTTCGCAATCTTGGGCACAACATTTGGGGGCTCATCCGGGATCCGAGAGACCCCCAGAACCCACCCAGAGGGTTTCACGCCTGGGGAGTGCACTCAACTTTTTCTACCTTTTGCACACATATTTTCTGAGAGCTCCGTATCGTATCTTGATGGGCCAGCTGGAAAGTCAGGGCACCGAAATGGTGGACCTTGCACCAACCCTCTCTAAGCTGTCAGACTTTCCCGCCACCCTCACAACGGGCCTGGCCTTCTTGTCACCATTGGGAGACCAACACTCTCTACCCAGGAACTTCCAGTTGGGAAGTGCCAATCACCTACTCCCAGCCCCATGTCCCTTGAGCGCCACATACCTTACAGATATGAACTCGAACCCATGCCCTTGGGATGATCCGACACACTTTCCCCCGCTCCATACTTCCTAACCACCACATACCTTTTTTGGGGCAAGCCAGGGCCCTACCCTGACCCAATAAAAGAACATCGCTAATTCCTTTCCAGCGCGACTTCCCCAACTCACTACCCCCCCCATCTCTCTCTCTCTCTCTCTCTCTCTCTCTCTCTCTCAGTCGTGGAACCTCGCCCGAGGGTGCTTGCAATAAAGCTGGTCTCAGATCCATCTGCCTTGTTCTCTTTCCTTAGCATCACTGGCGAGGAAAACTCAACATGTGGTGCCGAAACCCGGGAGGAGGTTGAGCCCTTGCGCGGCACAGAGACTCCCTCCTCCTCTTACGGGCCTCAACCCCCGCCGCCCACCTCAAGGAGGCTTACTTAGGGACCTGTCGTGGTGAGTGTTCCCTGGCCCCTGACCCACCTCCGGATCGCCCTGTCCTAGCCACGACCGCGCCTGGGCAGACCTCCGGTCACCTGGTGGCCCCACCAGTCCCAAGGAATCAGGAGACGTCCTCATTCCAAGGGAACTACTGTTCCTCCGTTGATCCAGTACACGGATAAGGGGACACCCTCCTCCGTGAGCTGAGTCGGTCGGTGAAGGGGACCATGGGAGTCTCCCAATCCAAATTCGACCCCAAAACGCCCCTGGGCTGCCTTCTGGCCAACCTCCGTACAATGGAGGGGGACCAGGACTTACGCAGACGGCGTCTTATACATTATTGTACCGTCGCGTGGCCTCAGTACAAATCCAGAACCGCCTTGCCATACCTGAAAATCTGGCCCACACCTTGGTCACAGAAATTCACCAGATGCTTCATATCGGCCCCAAGGCGTTGTGTCAGTTCTTTGCAGTCTCTCTTCTATCACGTTTCCCTGTCCAAGGTGGTTGAAACCGTCCACAGGACGTGTACTGTCTGTTCAGCTGTCAGTGCACAGGGTGGAATCCGCAGGCCAGGACCTAACCACCAATTGCGGGGCCACCAGCCGGGAGAAGACCGGCAGCTGGACTTCACCCACATGCCCCGTCATAAAACCCATCGGTACCTAGTAACTCTGGTTGACACGTTCACAGGTTGGATAGAAGCTTATCCCACGGCCCGTGAGACGGCGGACATCGTGGCCACCGTCCTTACAAACACATCATTCCCCGTTCCGGGCTGCCTCGAACCCTCCAGTCAGACAACGGGCCCGCCTTCATATCCAGCATAACCCGGCAGGTGGCTGAAAGTCTCAGCATCTCTTGGAAACTACACGTCCCTTACCATCCGCAGGCATCAGGTAAAGTAGAAAGGGCCAACGGGCTACTTAAAGCCCAACTCCTCAAACTTACCCTGGAAACCCGTCTCTTGGCCTACCCTCTCGCCCCTAGCCCTCACCCCCCGTGGACCCTCCGGATTGAGCCCATTCGAACTCCTCTACGGTTGTCCCTTATAGATCACAATCTCCTGGCTGTCCCCCCCACTCCTCCTCTCTTACCTGCCGTACCTTACTCTCCTTCAGGCCCTCCTGAGAGCTCATGTTGACTCAGTCACCCCGGCCCCGGACGACCTCGAGGACGATGAGATTCCTCCCCAGAAACTGCTCCCAGGTGACCAGGTTCTCAGGGCTCGCAGCCCCGGCCCCTTGCAAACGCGGTGGACGGGACGCCACACCGTCATCCTCACTACCCCAACTGCGGCTAAATTCCTGGGCCACCAGCCACGGGTACACATCGACAACCTTAAACGGGCCCCCGCTGACAGTAAATGGGCGTCCCAGATGGTGGGCCCCACCAAGCTCTGCTTGGTTAAGTCTCCTCCTAATACTCCTCCTGAGCCCCCCCATCCAGGCGGAGTCATGTGACTGCATGAGGGGCTCGGGTACCTCACGCTACTTCGCGGCTTTTACCTTTATGCCAAAATCTTGTTACCAGGGAAAAACGCCAACCCTCTGCACGTCGCCCTATGCCCCGGGAAGGACCTTTTGGACCTCTGAGCTGTCTCAAACCTTTCGATCCCCCTGCACTAAGTACCCTAAATCTGGAAAGGTCTGCTGGACCTATTTGGCCCAAATAGGACTCTCTGATGGGGGAGGGGTCCAGGACCAGGCCTCCCGCAACCACTCCCTCAAGAGAGTACAATACCTCCTGTACAAGCACAACCCGGATATAAAGGGATCCATCTCGACTCCTCACGGGGAGCACCCTCCAGCAAACCGCTCACCCTAACCCCCCTGAATTCCAGTTACAACCTCTGGAAAAATGTTTCTGGAGGACAAGATTGCTGGATCTGCTTTCCTTTTTCTTCCCTCACTAACATCATCGGGATCCCGATTCCTAATCCTGGCCTATACCCAATTTCTCCAATAAAACGGTCCACATTGGATCTATCGGTGCTCCCGTACCGATCCTGAACCTCATCTCCACCCCTCATACCACCACCACCACCATCTCCACTCTCCCCTACTGCACCCCCTCGGGAATCTTTCTCTCCTGCCCGACAGTACTCTTGTTGCTTAACCTCCAGTGACTCTTTAAGCTGCACTCTCCTCCTTCTGTCTCCGACCACAAGCATCTATTCCTCTGAACAACTCTTCGTCTCAAGTATTCCCTACCTCTCGGAGCAAAAGGGCTGTTTTTCTCCCCTTAGTAGGGGCAGGACTAACAACTGGGGTGGCAACTGGGGCGGCGGGACTGGGAACCTCCATTAACTTCTATTACGAGCTCTCCCAGGCACTCAACAAAGACGTGGAACGTATAGCCGACTCCCTCACCGCCCTACAGACTCAAGTCACCAGCTTAGCTGCTGTCACCCTCAGAACTGACAGGCCCTGGACCTCCTCACCGCTGAAAAAGGGGGAACATGCCTGTACCTGAACAAGGAGTGCTGCTATTTTGTCAACCAGTCGGGCATAGTCCCCTCCAAAGTCAAGGAGCTCAGAGATCGGATCCGAGCAAGGTGTCAAAATGACCCTATTTGGGGCTTAAACCATCAAGCCTGGGTGACCTGGCCTCTCCCCTTGGCAGGGCCCCTCTGTAGACTCCTCCTGTTAACCTTAATCGGTCCCTGCCTTATACGTTATGTACAAGAGCGCCTGCGACAAATGACCAGAATATCAGTTAACCAACTCCTACAGCCCTATTCCCGCCTGCCCACTTCCGATGGCCTCTAGGACGGCGCCCCACTGCCTGCAGGAAGTAGCCAGAGCAAAGTCAACGCCCCCTGACACCAGTATATAAAAGAGGCCGGAATGATGGGCCGGCAGGGAAGTCGGGGCACCGAAATGGTGGACCTTGCACCAACCCTCTCTAAGATGACAGATTTTCCCGCCACCCTCACAACCGGCCTTCTCGTCACCCAGGAACTTCGCGTTTAGGAAGTGCCAATCACCTACTCCTCGCCCTGTGTGCCCTGAGCACTACGTACCTTACATATATGAACTCGAACCCACGCCTTGGCGATGATCCGACACTCGTCCCCTGCCCCATGCTCACTACCACATACCTCACCTTTTTGGGGCACAAGCCAGGGCCCTACCCCGACCCAATAAAAGAACATCAATTCCTTCCCAGTGTGACTTCCCCGGACCCCCCCCCCCCATGTGAGTCGTGGAACCTCACCCAAGGGTGCTTGCAATAAAGCTCATCTGGGATCCATTTGCCTCGTCTCTTTCCTTGGCATCACTGGGGGGGGGGGGGGTACTCCACAGTAAGGTGTTCAGTACTCCTGTGAGTGAGCACGTGCTCGTGCTGGAGCGCAGGGAAGAGGGCCCTGGGCAGGCTCCAGGCAGGCTCCATCTGGCCTAACTGGGCAGCTGGAGCTCGCCCTGGGCCCTGGGATCCTGACCCCACAGGAGGACACCAACCGCTGGAGCACCCAGGCGCCCCCTTCTGTGAAAGGATTCTAGTTGGGGGCAGCCTGGGTGGCTCAGTGGTTTGGCACCTGCCTTTGGCCCAGGGTGTGATCCTGGAGACCTGGGATCGAGTCCCACATTGGGCTCCCTGCATGGAGCCTGCTTCTCCCTCTGCTGTCTCTCTCTCTCTCTCTCTCTCTCTCTCTCTCTCTCTCTGTGTCTCTCATGAATGAATAAATAAATAAAATCTTTTAAAAAAAAAAAAAAGGATTCTAGTTGGGAGCACAGTGAGGAATGCAAACTTCACCTTCCTTAGATGATCCTTTCAGGGTTGCTGGTCTTTGAAGGGTGGGGAAAGACAAGGGGAGGGGGGGATGGAACACAGGAACACAAGGCTTCTTCCTGGACACATATCTTTGGGGACAAACTGAAAATAAGGTACCTCAACAATTGTTTTCTGTTGGAAAGGTCATTCGGAAATTTTTCCTTTTTTCCAGGTTGAAAGCTACAGGTAGCAGCCGTGGATGCTGGAATATTCTGATGCTGGTTATTTTTACTGACCTACAGCAACTCTGCGGCCTAAGGTACACACATGCTTCTGTGGGACCCAAGAGATTCAGGAAATGTCCCCCACCCCTGGCCCCTAGAGGAGTAAGGACTGCGGCCTCCAGCCCAAGTCAGTGCCAAGAATGCCCGCAGAGCACGCCCTTAACGGAAAGTTCCATATCGGAATTAGGGACTAAGAGCTTGAGAAACTCCCCCAATCTTACTAGAAATCCCCTAGACCAGCCCATAAAAATCCAGCTGGAACCCACCTCGGGGTCCAAGTCACAGCCGAGCCAGAGGACAATGTTCTTTCCGTTCCAGCATCTTTGTGATTTTGTGACACCGTTCAGAGCACAGAGTGATGAAATCAAACTTAATCGTAGCGTTGGTGGTACCTGCATTCAGTTACACTGTCCGTATTCGGGGGCACCTGGGTGGCTCCGTGGTTGATCATCTACCTGCCTTCGGCCCAGATTGTGACCCCCCGGGGTCCTGGATTCGAGTCCAGCAGGGAGCCTGTTCCTCCCTCTGCCTGTGTCTCAGCCTCTCTCTGTGTCTCTCATGAATTAAATAAAGTGTAGGTATTTGTCACTTCATGAAGGCAGGACCAACCCGCTAGAGTGACATAAAGACTAAATTTGAGAACATCTGAAGGCCTTGGCTGGAAAGGTCATAAAGCATCTGAAGCCAGACTTCACGGGGTAGAAACAACAGATCCAGAATACTCGAAATTGACCCATTTTGAAATAGTTTTTTGGTCCCCTCATGCCTGCTGACCTCTCTAAACCTTCCATTCCTAGGCTGGGTGAGCATTATGGAGCATTGAGTGAACAATTCAATATGTTGACTAGTTCTGTGTAGGAACTATTGCAGCATGACATCAACAGGTGATAGAAATACGGTCTTCACTGACTACCAAGCCTTGCCATACCTTTCTACCAGGAGATGGAGTACACATCAAAGTTTGTAGAAGAAACCATGCGTCATCATCTCGCTGGGAAGGCTTTAGGAAATACTGTTAACCGTCTACACTTCGATCAAAATAAAGATCTTCCAGAATCTTCCAGGAGACCCACCAAGCTAGGTCCAGAGATCATCACCCCTATAACAATTAGAAGGCCGTCCGTATGAGTGACATCAAATTGAGGATTTCCAGAGCCTACCCAGGCTCCAGAAGCAGATGACACCATGAAGTAGGCAGCTTTGTCCAAGATCTTGAATCAAGAATGTTGTCTTCATTTATCTTCCCTTGAAACCTTTCTCCCTAACCTGGAAAATTCTCTGACCTAGAGATTTAAAAAATAAATGAATTACTTAATTAATTAAAAAATCCTCTTTTATTTACAGAAAGATTGGCTGGAGGTTGCTTGCCTTAACCTATGTTCCCTCTGTCCCTCCACTGTGGGCTCCCTTTCAAACTGTGTCTTGCTTTAACTCATGCTCGTTGCTTTTTTCAACAGTTCTAGCACAACCCCATTACCCACTCCCACCACTCTTCCAAATCCTGGCTCCTTAGCTGATTTATCTGATTGCTGATTATATCATTGCTTAGATCATGCACAGGGACCCGAACTAGTTTCTGTTCTTGCCCGTGCCAGTGCCTGGTGGACACATTCTGGACTGTGGGTGTATAAAAGGGAACGGTATCCACAAACAAAAGGACAGAATCACTATTTCCTCCTATTGTCGAATAATTTGGCATTGGGAATCTTCTACAGAGGCTCAGGGTCTATTATTTACTTAAGTGGAGCTTTGGGAGGAAAATTTTACTCTTGGATCGAAAATAAAAAGGGCACCAGACCCCTTCCTAGGTAACCTATCAAAACAACACCATAATCAAACACTACGGTTTGATTTCACAGATGGTACCTTCAGACCTTCCATAGATGTTGTAAACGAGTCCAAGACTGACTCTTACGATGTAAATGTTTGCCTAGTCACTGGCCAATATTCCTGCTCTGCAGGCCACACAAGTGGGACCTGGAATAGCTCAGCCTTCCCCCTGCTTGGTGTGCCCCATACCCAAGACTACATAGGAGTGGACCAAAATTCTGGAATGACCTCATTAGGTACTAACACCTATCTCTGTAGCTGCCAAAATCAAACCAAAGGTCTTCTATACCAGATATTTCACAACCTGCTTTGTTCTTTCAGGCTGACAGGCACATGGTAAATGGAGATGTGTAGATGCCAACATGACTAATGACAGATCATGATGGACGTCAGATGCCAGCCTGGTGGGTCACACGTTCCACTCTGACCTTTGTGCATGAACGACTCTGGTCTTTTTATCTTATGTGGTAATATGGTATTTAAGGAGCTCCCCCCTAAATGGCCAGGGCCATGTGGACTTGGCCACCTGGCACCCGCCCTCCCCCAGGACTCCCATTTCCAACGCTAGCCCAATCACAAATGCACACTCTTCGATACATAAAGTAGCAACACATAGAAGCACCCAACCAGACATCGTAGACAGTCTACCCATTTTTCACAACACCATTCCATTAAGGACCCTTTTTCCAGGTTTGGAAACTTCCCATTTAGAAGCAACAACTCTAAACATTTCCAAAGTAACAGAACAAGGATTCGCTGCCACCGAATCCTTTTCCCTGGGAGGCCGTAAAGGCTACTTTACTTACACTGAACATCTGAATAAACAGCAGCTGCAGAAGGAGGCCAACTTTCAACCTCTCTTTGATGAGTAAAGCAGGCTTTTCTGAGAATTCAGCTGTCAGACCCCCTCTCTGCGGGAGCATTTTGCAAGGGAGGAGCTGAGTTGGTACCGGGACATCCCAAAGAACTGTATGAATACTCCTATCTGCACCTTCCGTACTTTCCCACTGAAGTCTTCGTACTGCCCCCCAACCCCATTAAGCTGGCAGATAAAACCTTATTCCGGGCTCTTCCATCAGCTGCCCTTTGCAGCCTACTCCCTACTATCTTTGTATATGCATACAAAATAAACTTTCCCATTAATCTGTTCATCCACAGGCTCCCAACCGCTTGAACCTAAGATCTTGTATGTTTTGTAACTGAAGACTCTATTTCCCTTCAGGAGAAAGCCATACACCATTTAAGCTGGGAGGGTTCAGGGTGCTCTCCTGATAACCCATGTGCATTTATTCTCCTAACGGGCAAGTTCATCTGGTGTGAGGTGTAGCCATCCGATCCCACATGGGCAGCAGCAGAAGTAGGATTGTGGGGACAAGATAGCATTTATTGAGCATGTCTCCTGCCCAGTCCCATGGTGAGGTCCCTATATTTTTCTGTTGAATCCTTCCCATTTGGCAGGTGAATAAACCCAGAGGGTAGACAGCTTGCTAAAGATTCTATCATTACAAAAAACAAGAGCGAGATGCAGAGCAGGGTGTCTGGTGTGCTGTCTTTCATAAGGCAGAGGAAATAAAGGGTATATGCCTATGGGTGGGTAGTTTTTTGCTTTGGAAATAGACCATTCAGGAAGGGGAAACCAGAAGCTAATGAAAGGGATTAAGTATAGGGACGCCTGGGTGACTCAGCCGTTTAGTGCCTGCCTTTGGCCCAGGGAACGATCCTGGAGTCCTGGGATCGAGTCCCGCGTCAGTCTCCCGGCATGGAGTCTGCTTCTCCCTCTGCCTGTGTCTCTGCCTCTCTCTCTCTCTCTCTCTCTCTCTCTCTCTCTCTCTATCATGAATAAATAAATAGATAAATCTTAAAAAAAAAAATAAAAGTCAAGTATAAACAAACCAATGAGCATTTTAGCAAATTGACAACTTATTCATATGGAAAAACCAGTTCTTTGAAGTTTTGCAAAAGAGCCCCCAGTAATTCTGGGTACATGCTTTGAGATAGGATCATTGTCCATCGTAATGTTGTCAAAGGCCTGAAGAAACAGACCAGTCCAGTGGTACAGAGCATAATAACACCTCCTGGGCAGAAGTCCTAGGCCCGTTGCCTTCCTGTGTCTGTTAAACAAAATGTGGCTAAAGTCTTGGCATTGAAACTAGAGAAGCCATTAAAGTAGGCCTGCAGCTTTCAGTATTGATGTACGTGGATCATAGGTAGATGAGGGACGCAGGGCGCTATATATTAGCCTGGCAGAGATACAAAGCCCTTGAGGGAAAATGTTAGGAAAAGGAATCTAGAGTCACGAGAACCTCAATTTTCTTCTGTAAAATGGAAATAAACAGTACAGGGTAGGGCCAGTACTGCTTACTCATTTTTTTGGCCATAAAAATGCATCTTACTAATTTTATTTTATGAAAAGGTTGATAGCCACAGGCCCTTGGATTCAGTGCTCATGGTCACTGCTAAAGAGGTTTAAGACAAACTTGATTATTTGTTGTGTGCCTGTTGTCTGTTCCCTGCTAGCATGGAAGCTTCACAGAGACCAATGTATTTGTTGAATCACAATGAAGAAAGTTGGGGGAAAGATGAAGAATGCAGGTCAGGCCCTCAAGGTTGACCATGGGCATTGCTCAGTAAGATGGAGTTCGCCTATAGCCAATACGAATATCTGGCAGGTTTGCACTTTTGCATTGACTCTTGTCAGGTGTAAATTTGAAAACTTTTGGATAAAATTGATTGTAAGATTTTGGAGTTCTGTTCTGGCTTGCTTTGCTTCCCTTCAAATGTCCAGGTACATCAGAAACCTCATACATACAGGCAAATATATTTATTGAGCCCATAATTCCACAATGTCAAGTACCAACAAAGTGATGAGGAAAGTGAAATGAGAGTGCAGTCGTTGGAATGTTAGAGAACGTCTGTTCGGAGGATGAAGTCTTATCAAATAGCCTCTGTGGTTTTGAAATATGTCAATCCCCACAATGTTGGGTTAAGGGATAAGATGCTTTTCTGCTTCTATATGTAAAGTTTGCAAGGGATGGAAAGTCCTAGGAAACAGTTGCAGTTTTACCAATGATGGTCACAAAGACCTTTTTTATGTTTGAAACTTACAGAAAATATATCTTTGTCATTATTCGAGAGAACACAATACATTGGTTGGGAAAAGAGTTTATTTATTAGCCAGCTCAAAAGGCTCATCGGATGTTTCAGCCGTTCACTGAATTATTTATCAACCTTTAATGAGACTCAATGAAAAGATGCAGCAAATCAAGGGCCATCGTAATCAATTCTGTTAGAATTAAGAGTAGTCCTTGGGATCATTGTTAACAGTGGTAAATGATTTGAACATCTTAACCTACAAATAGGATGAAGATGGCTCTCCAAAAAGCATTGTTTTTAAGTGTTTGGTTCACAAATTGATACCATTTTAGAAGTTTGGTATGATGAATGGAAAACAGCAAAAGTGAAATATTATGCAAATGTCCTGTTTCTCATTAAGGTTTAACTCAAAAATTATAGCATTCAACAGTAGATATTGCTTGTTGCAGTTATTACCATGGTTTTTAAATGGTGATTTCTTCTACATTTTTTTAAATTTTTTTTTTTTACTTCTACATTTATTACTTTAAATTCTACCATAAGGGGGGCAGCCTGGGTGGCTCAGCGGTTTAACGCCGCCTTCAGTCCAGGGTGTGATCTTGGAGTCCCAGGATCGAGTCCCACATCGGATTCCCTGCAGGAAGCCTATTTCTCCCCCTGCCTGTGTGTCTGCCTCTCTCTCTCTCTTCTCTCATGAATACATAAATAAAATCTTTAAAAAAAATTCTACTGTAAGGAAAATTCACGTCAATCATTTTTATCAGTATGGACTCATAGATATAAAATTATCCTTTGGCTGTAATGCAATGCTATCATTTTTACTCTTGCTCAAATTGTGCCAGCTCTGGCCTCTGAGAGCTCTTCAAAGACGGCTCCTGTACCCTTTTGATACATTCCCATCCTTTGTTTTGTTTTATGTCTAACACTTCCTTTCTGGAACATCAAGATGCTCCAGCCTCATCTTATATATATATATATTTTTTATTTATTTACAGTAGTCACACACACACACAGAGCGAGAGAGAGAGAGAGAGAGAGAGAGAGAGAGAGGCAGAGACATAGGCAGAGGGAGAAGCAGGCTCCATGCACCAGGAGCCCGATGTGTGATTCGATCCCGGGTCTCCAGGATCGCGCCCTGGGCCAAAGGCAGGCGCCAAACCGCTGCGCCACCCAGGGATCCCTTATATTTTTCTTGCCCGGCCTTATAGCTAGTCATTTTCCAAGGAACCACGGTTCCTTTTACTGATAATGTTATTTAGAGACCAAAATCAGGGCACCAAATGTGCTTACTGCCACTGCTACTAGGGTGTCCACCCTGGGTGGACAAAGCCAGGAAATCTGTGCACATGAATCCGTGTATACATTGGTACCTCTATTTCTATGTCTACATATAGTAAAACAAATTAGTTCATACTGATTTCCCCAACTCATGATGCAGAGAACAAAGGCAAAAGAAATATAGAACAAATAAAACTTCCTTACAACTTACAGTCCATTGACAAGTCCTTGAGACAAGCAGAGTGACCTTCCCCAATGAGCTTAGCTGCTCGATGTTAATACTTTGCTAGAGGCAGAAGGCAACCTTAGCCTGAGATTAGCCCAAACTCCAGGATCCTATAAAAATCCCTTTGAAAACCTCCTTTATTTCTGCCCCCCGATATTTATTTCAGCAATCATCCTCCAAGCATGTGGCCCACTGATACACATCTGAAGGGTCTCATGATTAAGGTTTTACTAAACAGTAATAAATGATCTTTTCCTAACAGCAGCTAGCCCCTCAGGGTCCTGGAAACCTTGTTTCCAAATTCCTTAGAGACATACACCATCCCTAACCCCCTCCCAGCTTGAAAGTATATAATGAGCCACTCTTCACAACCCCTTACGGCTCTTTCTGCCCACGGCCGTCCCTGTGGTATAATAAAACCACCTCTTTGCACCAAAGACATCTCAAGAATTCTTTCTTGACCATTGCTCCCAAATCCCAACTTTTCACATCAATCTATATATTTTTTTTCTGAAACAATGAACTTTTTTATCATACATGTATAGGTGTATGATATATATATATATAGTGTATATATATTATATATATAGGTGTATGATATATATATCATGTATAGGTGTATGATATATATATATATATATATATATATATATTAAATGTGTTGGTATATAGATACCTCCTTAAAAGCTGATCCATCACTGGAACCTAGATAATCTATGTACATAATGGAAGTGACCAAGAAAACCATTTAAATTACTTAAAGGAAATAAAGTCAATCCCTCACTCAATTCTAAATTTACATAGATGGACTGCTAGGGAATAAATACTTTCTACTCTGATCACTTTCTACTCTGATCAAATGTTTAAAAAAAAAAATTTTAGGGGCGCCTGGGTGGCTCAGTCGGTTAAGTGTCTGCCTTCCGCTCAGGTCATGATCCCAGGGTCCTGGGATAGAGCCCCACATCGGACTCCCTACTCGTGCTCTCGCACTCTCTCTGTCAAATAAATAAATAAAATCTTTAAAAATAAATAAAATAACATTTTAAAACCTGAAACCAGTATACATATATATTATATGTGTGTGTGTGATCAAACCTAATTGTCTTTTTTTTTTTTAAAGATTTTATTTATTTATTCATGAGAAACACAGAGAAAGAGAAGCAGAGACACAGGCAGAGGGAGAAGCAGGCTCCATGCAGGGGAACCCGACGTGGAACTTGATCCCAGGACCCCAGGATCACCCCCTGAGCTGAAAGCAGCCATTCAACCACTGAGCCACCCAGGCGTCCCTGTATTTTTTTTTTTTTTAATGTTTGTTTTTCTGCATTGTAGTCACATTAAGCCATCCTTCAGAAATATTGGAGTAATTGGACCATGTATAATGGGGCATTTAAAACTTCATTCTCTGGCTGAATAATTCCAGTGCAAGTGTATCATGATGCAGCACTTTACCTTTTCCATACCTTGTGTCTTCCTAATGAGGAATTTCTACAAAGACATTCAACCAATCTTAGCTTGATATGATAAAATTCAATATTGCTAACATTCTTTTCTCTTCCCTTCTTTCCCTCCGTTACCCTCACCTGGCCAAGCGCCCCCTCACCCCCCCACCTGACCAGGCTTTCCCCCACCCCACGCCCTGCTGCCGCCAACCATCCACCTGCTCCTAGCCTGCACCTGCACCTGCACCTGCACCTGCACCTGCACCTGCACCAGAGCATTGCTGGAATCTGATGCTTCAGTGAGGTGCCAGGTCTCACTAAGTTCACAGCCTCAAATCCAAAACTGGCCTTTAACCTTGCCCAGCAATTCTATAGCTTCGCTCTCCTGAACACTTGCATTCTACTTTCTCTTCTTCCTTTTCCTCAGAATTCTCTTATACTCTCCTCCCAAACGCACATTCCCATTTGATGACTTTGCCTCATACTTCAGTGGAGAAGTAGAAGAAATCAGACCTACACAGGCTCCCAGCCCACCCCCAGCTTACCCCCGTGGTTACCTACACTCTGCCTTCCTTCTGTTGCCATGAGGCGCCCTTCAACTCGTCAATGTCGGCACCTCACTTTCTTCCCTCAACCCTCTCCTTTGACACTTCTGTCCCCCCGTGAGATTGTTCTCATCAAGGACACTGATGCCCTCCATCTTGCCGAGTCCGTGGTCCTACCACGTTCTTAACAGATCTCCATTCTTGACAGCTGGCCACTTCCTCTTTTCAAACATTCCCTGAATCACATGATGATGCTTCATTTCATGCGTCAACTTGACTGGGCCGCAGGGTGACCAGATATTTGGTTGGATATTATTCTGGGTGTTCCTGTGAGCATGTTTTGGGGAAGATTAACATTTAAATGAGTGAACTGAGTAAAGTAGATTTTTCTCCCCAATGTGGTGGGCCTCAACCAATCAGCTGAAGGCCTGAATGGAACAAAGGGCCTGACCCTTCCCTGAGCAAGAATTTTTCCCACCTGACTGCCTTCAAGTTGGGACATCAGCTTTTTTCTTGCCTTCAGACTTGAACTGAAATACCAGATCTTCCTGGGTCTCATCAAGCCTACAGGCCCTCAGATGGGAACTCCATGATCAGCCCATCTGGTTCTTCTCAAGCCTTTGGACTTGGACTGAAACCAAAGCATCAGCTTTCCTTGATCTCCGATTTGGCAACTCACTACAGATTTGGGGGCTGGCTGGGCTCTGTAACCATGTGAGCCAATTCCTATAATAAATCTCTGTGTGTGTCTTCTATAGGTTTGTTTTTCTGGAGAACCCTAACCAATGCACATACTCTCCTGGTTTTTCTCCACTTCCATTACTCCTTGGCCAAATCCTCCTCTGCCCCATCTCTAAGTGTTGATGTGTTCCAGGTGTGGTTCTAGGCCCTCTGTTACTCTCTGTGTACATAATAACCTCCACCAGTGTCCTAACGCTGGCAATGTGGCTTTACATAGTACCTATGTGCCAATCATTCCCAAATCTGTATCTCATACCCTGATTTCTCCACTGAACTCCTAACTCATGTATTTGTACTTACTTGTCATCTCTCTCTCTTTTTTTAAGATTTTATTTATTTATTTATTTATTTATTTATTTATTTATTTATTTATTTATTCATGGGAGACACAGAGAGAGAGGTAGACGTAGGCAGAGGAAGAAGCAGGCTCCATGCAGGAAGCCCAATGTGGGACTCGATCCTGGGACTCAGGGATCACACCCTGATCCAAAGGCAGACGCTCAACTGCTGAGCCACCCAGGCGTCTCTACTTGTCACCTCTTGCTGGATGTTTCATAGGCATCTCTATATGCCAAAATTTAATTTCCAATTACTTCCCCGAACGTGTTCCTTCTCCAGTTTTCCTCCGTGCAGTGCATAATGACTCTACCCACCCAGCTACTCATGCCAGAAGCCAGATGGTCTTCTACTATGGGCACACTGAGGAGATATTGTCAGTTCAGTTCCAGACCATTGCAATAAAGTGAATATGGCAATAAAGCAAATCAAATGAATTTTTTGGTTGCCCAATGCATATAAAAGTTATGTTTACATGGTGCTGTGGTCTACTAATTGTGTGATAAGCGTCGTGTCTAAAAAAGGGTACATGCCTTCATTTAAAAATATTTCTTTGGCAGAAAGTGTTAACCATCATCTGAGCTTTCAGTGAATCATCACTTCTCAGCCTTTTGGCTAAGATCAGGTGAGCTTTTGATTGAGAATTTTAATATGAGCCTTTTGGGGCACCTGGGCAGCTCAGTTGGTTAAGCGTCTGACTCTTGATTTCAGCTCCGGTCATGACCTCAGGGTCGGGAGACAAGAGTCCCAAGACAAGTCCCGTGGCAGGCTCCATACTCAGTGGGGAGTCTGCTTGAGATTTTCTCCCTCTCCCTCTGCCCCCCTACTCATGTATGTACACGCTTTCTCCCTCTCTCCCAATAAAAAAATAATAATAATAGGGGCCCCTGGGTGGCTCAGCAGTTGAGCATCTGCCTTTGGCTCAGGTCGTGATCCCGGGTTCCAGGATCGAGTCCCTCTTCAGGCTCCCTGTGGGGAGCTTCTCCCTCTGCCTGTGTCTCTGCCTCTTTCTCCGTGTCTCTCATGAATAAATAAAATCTTTTTAAAAATGAAATAAAAATGATCCTTTTGTAACCCTGTTTCTTTTCATCTAGTTAAATAATCTCTTGCTTATTTACTCATCTATTCATTTGGCAAACATTTGTTGAGGACTTACTAGGTGCTAGCCATTGTTCTAGGCCCTGGATACACCACACTGAATAAGACAGACATAAGAGAGGAAAAACCAACAACAACAAAAAATCACGCTTCAAAAAAGTAAAAATGAAAACAGAGTGATGTGATTGTGAGTAGCTGGCAGGCTACCCTATAGGCAGCAGAACAATTAAGTGAAACCTCCGATAAGCTACTGTCTTGCAGTTTTATCAGCATCTTTACAGACCTTTGCTGGGAATCCGTTTCTTTACTGTAAGATGGGAATGATAATAATAATAATAAAATCTATCTTACTGGGGCTTTGTGAGATAGTGTGAGTTTTGCACATAAAGTGTCAAAAAATGCCTGACATATTGAGAAAACAAGTTATAAATATTAGTTTTTATTATTACTTTAAACTGGGGTCTCAGAGATTTCTTGGAGGAAGAAACATTTAAATTGAGGCCTAAAGGGCAAAAAGGACCCAGCCTTTGGGAAATGGGGGCCAGGAGGAGTGTTCTAGCGGAGGAAACAGGTGGTACAAAGGTTTGGGTGAGGCAGTTTGGGCACTGAAGCTGGGTGCTAGGTGAGTGATCGTGTGCCCTTTAAGTCTGACTAGGGATGTGAATTTTATTTAAATGCTTGAAAAAGCAATGATCCTTTAAAAAAGGATGACTCTGGGGCACCTGGGTGGCTCAATGGTTGAGCATCTGCCTCCGGCTCAGGGTGTGATCCTGGAGACCGGGGATCGAGTCCCAAGTTGGGCTCCCTGCGTGGAGCCTGCTTCTCCCTCTGCCTGTGTCTCTGCCTCTCTCTCTCTCTCTCTCTGTGTGTGTGTGTCTCTCCTGAATAAATAAATTTAAAAATAAATAAATAAAAAAGGATCACTCAGTCTGTTTTGCAGAGAATGCTGTTTTAGGAAGGAAAGGATGGAAGCAGAGACCAGCTGGAGAAGGGGCTACTTCAGAGGTCAGTGTAAGAGATTTTGCCATCAGGATAGTATAGTAAAAGTGCGGATAAAGAGAAGTGATAGATTTGTGTCCTACTTGAATTTTGAGGCTCCTGTTCTACTATGGTGTTTTCATTTTCTATTTTACAGATTTTTTTTCTTTCTTTCTTTTTCTTAGAGAGTGAGAGTGTAGGTGAGGGGGCAGGGGGAGGGACCAAGGGAGAGAGGGAGAATCCCAAGCAGGCTTCACACCCAGCATAGAGCCCAATACGGGGCTCTAACCCAGGATTCTGAGATCATGACCTGAGCCACAGTCAAAATTCAGATGCTTCCCTGACTGAACCACCCAGGTGTACCCATTTTGCAGATCTTTAAAGTTGTGCTATATGGTCAGACGTTCCAGTCCTTTTCTATGGAGTTCTTCAGAGCAGAGAGAAATGGACTTTTCTTCCACAGATGTGTTTCAAAAATTGTTTGCTAATAATTCTCAGTGAATTTAAGCTTTTCTATTTAATTTATCTATGGACTATTTATTTTTCAAATTTCTGATCAATTATCAAAATACATTCATTAGGGTTTTTTTTTTTTTAATCTTTTTAACTTAGAAAAATCTTAAAAAGCCAAGTTCTATTTCTTTTTAAAATTCGAGGGGGATCCCTGGGTGGCTCAGCGGTTTAGCACCTGCCTTTGGCCCAGGGCGCGATCCTGGAGTCCCGGGATCGAGTCCCGCGTCAGGATCCCGCCATGGAACCTGCTTCTCCCTCTGCCTGTGTCTCTGCCTCTCTCTCTCTCTCTCTCTCTCTCTCTCTCTCTCTATGTCTATCATAAATAAATAAATAAATCTTTTAAAAAAAATTCGAGTTGTGTCTCTTTCTGGATAATTATTCACTAACGGGGAATTCTCCTATTCCACTACTATTCTGAAATTGCTCCGGAATAGGTTGTCAAAGCTACTAACAGCCCTCCTCTCCTCTTTTGGATATTCTTTTGTATTCTAATCCATTTGTTTTTCCATATGAATTGTAAAAACACTTTACATTTAGCATTTCTGTATATTTAATTGGCATTGCAGGAAAACTTAAAGATTGCATAACTTATACACAGGTATGCAATTATCAATTAAATAGAGAAAACAGACATAAAAATATTTAGTATAAGGTTTCAGAACTTCTTTCTTACATACCCAGTCATCCAGCGTTTATTCCATCTGCCTCCATCCTTTATGCCTGTAAACTCACTCTATTTAAGAATATTGCTATAGCTCTCCATCTATGCAATTCCTCTTTCAAAAGACTTTTGGTAATAAAGTCAAAAGCTAGCACTGAAATGATACTTCCTATGTAGCAGGGACTGTTTTAAGCACTTTACATTTTTAACTCCTGTCATTTTCTCAACTCTGTGAGGTAGGCGCTATTATTATCCAGTGTTACAGATGGAAGAACTAACACACAGAGAGTTAAATAACTTCCCAATTCCTACAGCTACTAAGGGTGGAAGCCAGGATTAGCACGGGGCAGCCTCCTCTACAGGCCAATCTCTCAAGTACTACCCAATATGGTTTGTAATCACACAAATAAATACACGCCGCATCTTTTGTTGTTTTAAGTATTTTCTATCTTTGTGACTGCTAAAAATTAGATCTCTTATTTTTCAGCTGGTTAGGACTGGTTGTCCAAGTATCTTATTGACTTTTTATCTATTTTTATTCCGATTAGGCTATTTTTAGATCTCCAGGATATTTTTAAGCTAATTCCTTTGGATTTTCTAGGAATATCACTTGCATCACTGCGAATAATGGCGCTTTCCTCTCTCTGTGTTTAAAGACATTAACACGGAATTTCCAAAGCAATATCAAATCATTGTGTCAGTGGGAATAAATCTTTAGGCCTGAAGTTAAAGAGTTCCATTATGGATCAAATTGCATAAAAGCGTTTTTTTTGTTTTTTTTTTTTAAACATACTTGAATAATTCATCTTGTCTCCAATAGGAGCAAACATTCCCTTAATAATAATAGGTAGATCTAAGATTTCCCTCCCACTCAAGCTTGAATTATAAATGCAATACTTTGGCTTAGCAGATCTTGAAAATATAAAAATGACTTTAATTCAGCTAAGTGGGGGTTTGAAGGTAGAGGAAACCTGAGTGTGATTTAGAGATTGTATGGAAAGGAAACGAGCTTTAGATGAAGCCGTGTTTACTAGTGAACTGTTCAGGGCACCGGTTCTCAAGCGTGGCTGCACATTGGAATCAACTGCTAAAATTTTCAAAAGATACAGATTCCTGGGTTCCATTCCCAGATAACCTGATATAATTAGTCTGGGGTGCAGTATGGGCACTGGGAATTTTTAAAAGAACCTCAGGGATTCTAATGTACGGCTAAGTTATATAACCACTAATCTGGGGGAGACTTTAAACCTTTTTCTCCCACTGTGCAAATTCTGATTATTAGGCTTATGTAGGCTGCTATTAAAATACACCAGTGTGGGCAGCCCCGGTGGCTTAGTGGTGTAGCGCCACCTTTAGCCCAGGGCGTGATCCTGGAGACCCAGGGTCGAGTCCCATGTCGGGCTCCCTGCATGGAGCCTGCTTCTCCCTCTGCCTGTGTCTCTCATATGTTCTCCCTCTCTCTCTGTGTCTCTCATGAATAAATAAATAAGATATTAAAAAAATAAAAATAAATAAAATACGCCAGTGTGCACACCGACTTCCATAGCAGTATTATTCACAGTAGTGAATAGATGGAAACAACCCAGCACCCATTGATGGATGTGAATGGTTGAAGAAAATGTGGCATGTACACACCATGGAGTATTACTGAGCCTTAAAAAGGAATGAAAGTCTGTTAGATGCTTCAGCCTGATGTTTTGCAGGTCCATGCATGCTGTTAGATGCTACAGCGGGCATGGACCTGCAGAATATCATGCTGAGTGGCTGATACCAGACACAAAAGGAGAAATACTGCATGTTACTACCTGTATGAAGTTCCTAGAACAGTCTAATTCATAGAGACAGAAAGTAGAATGGAGGTTACCAGAGGCTGGAAGGAAGGTGGATGGGGAGCTACTGTTTCACAGGTACAGAGTTTCAGTTTGGGAAGATGAGAAATCTCTGGAAATGGGTCTTGCTGACATGAGGGTTACTAATGCTACTAAATTGCATACTGAAAATGGTAAAAATGGTGAAATTTTGTGTTATGTATGCCTTCCAACAATAAGATAATTCAAACAAAAACACTTGCCAGGGTATGAACTCCTGTGAACTGCTTTCTCCAACTAGGTTTAGGGTGTTCATGTGAAAGGATATAGTACAGCGTAGTTTTGTAATTGCTTCAGTAGAGTTTGTCTGGTAGTGGCTTTTCCCCCCACACCATTCTCAAAGAAGGTTGCTCTTTTCCTTCCCTAACGATCGGCCGTCATAGAACCTTCCCACCTGTGCAGACAGGTAGAGGCCCGAAGCTGCCAGCGGCAGCACAGCGCTGGGAAGCCTATTGTCTAAGATCAGAGCTGTGTCTCATTCACTCTGGCACCTCTGATGGGCTTCTGCTGGACTGCACGTGGACACACCAAGCAAAACCGAGACATCAAAATCACCATTGTTATTAAGTGAGACATTTATCAAGAGAGATGTGATTTGTATCTGACTTGGGACACCCGGGTGGCTCAGCGGTTGAGCATCTGCCTTCGGCTCAGAGCGTGATCCTGGGGTCCTGGGATCGAGTCCCGCATCGGGCTCCCCGCAGGGAGCCTGCTTCTCCCTCTGCCTGTGTCTCGGCCTCTCTCTCTGTGTCTCTCATGAATAAATAAATAAATAAATAAATAAATAAATAAATAAAATCTTTAAAAGTAATAATAATAATTTGTATCTGACTTGGTAATGTTTTTTGTGCTCCAAAGAGGAAGATAAACTGACTGGAAGCATCTCTGGCATCAATTCTCATGAGGTAAATGAGGCCATTTAAAAACTGTCTCAACTGCAAGAAATGGATCACAATACCGGACAAAGGCTGAGTTACAGTAGCTGCAGTAGTTGTGATTACCTGCTTGAGCAGAAGATAGGAAAGCTTTCCTGGCTTGGTTTTCCCATGCACAAGATTTATATTATACATTCATATTGGATACAAGCAGCAAATTACTCGTATTTAGAATTTTTCTAGATTTTGAAAGATGTAGAGTCTAGGAGATCTGTCACATGTACTTACTTGCTCTCCCAAGCAGAGGATTCTAGAACTACATTGTCTAGAAGTGTGCTCCCAAAACGCGGCCAGTGCTACTGTGTGTCCGAATTTCCCATGACCTTTGTCACAAATGACCACAAATTTGATGGCTTCAAAAAGCACAGGTTTTTTGTCTTAGTTTGAAATCAGTCTCACTGGGATGATGTGAAGGTGTCTGCAGGCCCACGCTCCTTTTGTAGGCTCTAGGGAACGACCCGTCTCTTTGCCTTTTCCCACTTCCAGAGGTTCATTCCATGCATCCCTTCTCCTCTTCAGAGCCAGCAGCGTAGCCTCAGCTGTAGCCCTGCTTTCTTCTGTTCTGCTCTCCAGTCAGTCTGGGTCTCCCTCTTCTAAGGACACTTGTAATTATATTTACGGTCCACTCAGATAGTCCAGATAATCTCTCCATCTTGAGATCTTTAGTTTAATCACATCTGCAATATAAGTTAACATTCACATGTTCTGGAGAGTAGGATGTGGATATACTTGTTGTTTTTTTTTTTTTAATTTTTGTTTTATTTATTTATTTTTTTTAATTTTATAAGATTTTATTTATTTATGCATAGAGACACAGAGAGAGAGACCAGAGACACAGGCAGAGGGAGAAGGGAGCCTGACATGGGACTCGATCCCTGGTGTCCAGGATCACACCCCAGGCTGCAGGCGGCGCTAAACTGCTGCACCACCGGGGCTCCCCAGGATGTGGATATATTTGGAAGCCATTATTCAAGCTACCATACTGAGGAACTGCATTTTGAATGGAACAAAATTTGAATTTAAGTAATCATGTGGCTAGTGGCTACCATATTGGACGATATGAACCTCCTTCACAGGAGGTTCTATGGACCACACTCTTTAGAAGACATCTAAAAGCCAATACCAGGGTGGCCCAGGTGGCTCAGCAGGTTAGCACCGCCTTCAGCCCAGGGCCTGATCCTGGAGACCCGGGGTAGCGTCCCACATTGGGCTCCCTGCATGGAGCCTGCTTCTCCTTCTGCCTGTGTCTCTGCCTCTCTCTCTGTGTGTGTCTCATGAATAAATAAATAAAATATTAAAAAAAAAAGATTTTTAAAGGTACTCATGACTAAAAGAGAAAAGAAAGGTCAAAAGGAGATGCTTCATTTCGCAGCCATCTTGAGTATACTGTTGAGCTACTCTTCAAAAGAAAACAACCTACATAAAAATGTGTCCTAGATGTAATAATAGCATTGGGTTTATTTTTTTAATATTAAATAATTTTTTAAAATAAAATATTTAAAATATTACCTTTAAAAAATGTATCCTAGAGATTTGGAACACATCATCTCATCAATAGAATGAGGACAATTCCCAATGATTCTTCACCACTGAGGAAAGATTTAATTAGTATATTTATGATGGACTCCAAAAAAGTAGTTCACAATCTACAACATAATGGATATGCATCGTGATAGCAGGAAGCACCAGGAGCATGAGATCAGAAACTGCTCCTAGTGAGGTCTGGGAAGGAACTCTGGAGGATGTAGAACTCAAGAGACGGCCAAGCCAAGGAGAAGAAAGAGCACAGGCAGAGAGAAAGGGGTAGGAAAGATATTATCAGGAGAGGGAGAGGCATGCTCAGAGGAAGGAGGTTATGAGAGGGGTCGGGGGCGGGGGTGTAGCGCCATATGACTGAAGTATGTGGGCTCAGAGGGGGCAAGGCAGAAAAAAAAAAAAAGGCAGGGGCCAAATCTTGATGGGTAGAGTATGTCATGATAAGGAGTTTGGGCTTTATCCTGAGTGTCAACTGGGATGGGTTTGAATGCACGTGACAAAGGGCCAGTACGAGTGTCTAAAACAGGGCCGACGTTTTTTCTATATCAGCACCGAGGCTGAGGGGGAAGTCGTGCTCCATAAAGCCCCCTGGGGGTGCAGACTCCTGCCACCTCATTTCTTTGCCATCTCTGGTATATTCACTTGCTTCCGCCGTCATGACAAAGTACTACAGACTGGGTGGCTTCAACAACAGAAATGTATCGTCTCACAGTGCTGGTGGCCAGACACCCAAGATGAAGGAGTTGACAGGGTTGGTTTCTTCCAAGGACTGTAAGGCTGAACCTGTTCCAGGCCTCTCCCACAGCTTCTGGTAGGTGTCTAGAAATCTTTGGCATTGCTTGGTTTGTAGAAACATCTCTGCCTTCCCCTTCATGCTCATACGGTATTCTCTCTCTCTCTCTCTCTCTCTCTCTCTCTCTCTTCTCTCTCTCTCTCTGTTTGTGTATCTGTGTCTGAATTGGCCCTTTTTATAAGGACACCAGTCCTATTAGATTAGGGGCTTCCTGACTTCAGTATGCCCTCATCCTAACCAATTTACTTCCGCAGTGACCCTATAAGATCACATTCCAGATAAGGTCACACTCTAAGATACTGGAAGTTAGGACTTCAACATCTAAATTTGGGGGGTGGGGTGCAGAGGGTGGACGGAATTCAGCCCATAACACCTAGGTGGTTCTTATCCTTATGGTCCAAAATAACACTAGACACCCAGCCACCACATTCACATTCAGAGTCTCCTTAAAGGACCCATCCTGGCAGGTCCTTCTTCCACATTGATGTTTGCTCTGGAGGTGCTAACAGATTCTGGTTCTGAGGTGATCCTTGGAGAGTTGTACTCCTAAAGAGGGCACTGGCCACTTGTTAGCAATGCCTCCTTCCCAGACCCTGGGTCAGAGAAAAGCCTGGCTATAGAATGAGGACAGAGAGAGGGAAGGTTGTTTCTCTCTCCAATCGTTCTAGAAGGACTTCAGGAAAAATAAGGGATTTCAGGATGCATATATTAGCTGCAGAAATTTGACCCCCCCCCAAAAAAAACCTTTAGCTTTATCACTTGAAAAATAAGATAACAATATTTACCTTGTAGTGTCGTTACGATCATTAAAAATAACAAGTGCGAGTGTGTGGGCTACAGTAGATGCTCAATGGTAGTAAGTATTATCTGTGATTTGTCCTAGGGTTGTCTCCAGGGCCCCGCTCACGGCACCTCGCAGAGCGGGTGCTCAATAAATACCTGATGCCCTAGTGGAAATTTAGATCACCGCTAAAGCCCTGTGCTATCCTCAAGCCTGGAAATTGATGATAAATGAAGATAGCCATCAGGGTCTATAAACCACAAGATATTAGAAAAGAAACAGTCAAAAAAAAAAAAAAAGAAAAAGAAAAAGAAAAGAAACAGTCATCAAATTCAAGCATGGTAGGGAGAAATACGCACACCGAATGTAAAAAGTGACACCTGAAGTACATAATAATATGTATCATTTGTATCATATGTGTCGTTTTATGGCACAAGATTTCAAGGTCTCTGATGGAATCGACAGGACAAAATGGTTTAATGCATTCCTTACAGGAGCCAGAGCTGACTCGGCCTTATGATCTCAGGACTGAGGGCAAACTCTCTCAAACACAGCTAGTCACAGCCCAGAAAGGACCTCTAAAAGAGAATTAAGTTTAAACTTGGACCAGGACAGATAATAAGCTCCATGTAATGGTATTACAGCAGGAATCTTTACATACGATTTGCGACTACATATTTTATGGTGTCTGATCATAGGAAATGTCCCCCAAAGCATTAGGCTCTTCCACACCTGAAATAATATTTTTTTTTAATTTTTATTTATTTATGATAGTCACAGAGAGATAGAGAGAGAGGCAGAGACATAGGCAGAGGGAGAAGCAGGCTCCATGCACCGGGAGCCCGATGTGGGATTCGATCCCAGGTCTCCAGGATCGCGCCCTGGGCCAAAGGCAGGCGCCAAACCGCTGCGCCACCCAGGGATCCCTGAAATAATATTTTCATTGCTAAAAGCACGAGGTCAAAAGAACTGCGTGTCTTACCTAGGTGTGGGAAGACGTGTTTGAATTTCTAAAATGAGATTTTACGCAGATATTTTTGAAGGGCACCCTGGAATAAGCTCAAGATGGCCTGTAGCTATGATAGGAAGTATCTTATCCGGTATTGGCCTCAGAACGTTCTGGGAGGATGGAAATGTTCTGTATCTGTGCTATCTTAGTGGTCACTAGCTACATGCCTATTTAGATCCAAATTCAATGAAATTAAAAATTCAGTTCAGTGATGTACTACCAAGGATTATCATAAAACAAACAGTAATGAAGACTATGAGGTGTTGATGCAACGACAGACAAAACCATACAGAGGTGGGAATTAGGTCTACACATATAAGGCCACCTGATTTATGACAACTGCAAATGGGGAAATGATCCTTTAAATTAACGTGTTGGATTAATTGGATATCCCCATCGGGGAAAAAAAAAGAGGCATCTGGGTCTACTTCTATATCCCATCATTTACAACAATTCCAAAAGGAATACTGTTCTAAAGGGGCAAATTAAAATAGTACAACTTTTAGAGGAAAACAGAAGAGCAATCTTAATAACCTAGAGTAAGCAGAGACACCTTAAATCGGAAACACTCACCATAAAAATTGACAAAACTGGAATATTAAAATCAAGAACTCCCCACTCCCCTGCAAAACAAAAAAAATCAGACCTCATTCATTAAAAGAATGAAAAGAAACCTAGAATGGGAGAAGATATTTGCCAACATACAGTCCTGACAAAGGATGTGCATAGAAATCCCTCTTATAGTCCATAAAGACTGTGGCATATTTGTCCCGTGGAATATGACTCAGCAATAAAAGGAGTAGATTGCTGACACATGCAAAAACATAGACTCAGAAATCCAGTATGCTGAGGCTTACACAAAAGGGCACATACTGTACAACCCCAGGAATATGAAATTTTGAAACACGTGAAGCTAGACAGAGGAGAACAAATCAGAATGGGGGTTGCCCCCAGAAGACTGACTGGGAGGAGGAATGGAACTCAAGACTCACGTGCTCAAAACTCAGCAGATATACAATGAAGATTTGTGGACTTAATATCTTTGAAATTGTACATCAAAAGAAATCTTAGATATTGAATTTTAGTCAGTGATATACAGGCTAAATTACTTATGGGATTTGTATTGCCAGCTGCAAATTACTTTTTTTTTTTTTAATTATTTATTTATTTATTTATGATAGTCAGAGAGAGAGAGAGAGGCAGAGACACAGGCAGAGGGAGAAGCAGGCTCCATGCACCGGGAGCCCGATGTGGGACTCGATCCCGAATCTCCAGGATCGCGCCCGGGCCAAAGGCAGGCGCCAAACCGCTGCGCCACCCAGGGATCCCTGCAAATTACTTTGAAATGCAACAATATTAGAATAGATAAAGGGAAGGTTGGAAATGTAACAAGCAAGTTTTATAAACTGTTATTCATGGAATCTATATGGTAGGTTTGCAGTGTGTTTGCTGTAGAATTCTTTGAACTTTGCCAAATATTTGGGGCACCTGGGTGGCTCAGTGGAGTAAGCATCCACCTCCTGGTTTCAGCTGAGGTCATGAGCTCATGGTCGTGGGATGGAACCCCGGGAACAGCCCCATGTCAGGCTCCTCATTCATTGTGGAGTCTGCTTCAGATTCTTTCTCCCTCTCTCTCCCCCTCTGCCCCTTCTCTCTCTCAAATAAAAAAATAAATAAATAAAATCTTAAAAAAAACTTTGCTAAATATTTGAAAGTTATTATAATCAAATTTTGGAAAAAATACAAATGGAAAAGACACTCAGCTCACAAAAATGGGCAAAACTTTAACAGACACTTCATAAAGCTTTTTCTTTTTTTAAAAAATAATTTATTTATTCATGAGAGATTGAGAGAGAGAGTCAGAGACACAGGCAGAGGGAGAAGCAGGCTCCATGCAGGGAGCCTGATGTGGGACTCGATCCCGGGACTCCAGGATCACGCCCTGGGCTAAAGGCAGGTGCTAAACCGCTGAGCCACCCAGGGATCCCCATAAAGTTATTTCTAAACAACTAATAAACATGTGAAAAAGTTCTCAACTTCGTTCATCGTCGGGGAGGTTGCAAATTAAAACCACACCAGGCACGATTATCACTCACCAAAATGGCCAAGATGAAAATAGATGGAAAGTACCAAGTATTGATGAGAATGTGCAACAACCGGAACTGTCATATTTTGCCGACAGGGATGTAATTGGCGCACTTTGGAAAACTGCATTAAAATATCCAAATTTGTGATCCCTGGGTGGCTCTTAGCACCTGCCTTCAGCCCAGGGCGTGATCCTGGAGTCCCAGGATCGAGTCCCACGTCGGGCTCCCGGCATGGAGCCTGCTTCTCTCCCTGTCTATGTCTTTGCCTCTCTTTCTCTCTCTGTGTCTCTCATGAATAAATAAAATCTTAAAAAAATAAAATAAAATAATCAAATTTGTACATGGAACAACCTGTGACCTAACAATTCTATTTCTAGGTATATATCCAAGAGAAATGCATGCATCATTCATCATGTTCATCAAAAGATCTCTATTACAATGTTCATGGCATAGATTTTTCTTAGGTCCAGGGGCACCTGGGTGGCTCAGGGGTTGAGCATCTGCCTTTCTTTGGCTCAAGTCATGATCCTGGGGTTCTGGGATCGAGTCCCTCCTCGGGCTCCCTGCATGGAGCCTGCTTCTCCCTCTGCCTGTGTCTCTGCCTCTCTCTGTGTGTCTCATGAATAAATAAATACAATTTGAAAAAAGATTTTTTAGGTCTGAAATACATACTATTCCAATGTGTATCAACAGTTGACTGGATAAATCAATTGTGGCGTATTTACACGGTGGAATGCAATACAGCATCCTCACAAACAAACTATAAACGTAGTCAACATATGGATGCACCTAATGAACACAACAGTGAGTTAAAGGAACTAGACATGAAAGAGTATATGCCGAAATGATCCATTTATATCATGTGCAAACCCAAGGCTACCTCCCTGGGGTGGGAGGGAACGTGGTTAGTGATGGGAAGGAAACACATTTGGGACGCTGGCTATTGCTCGGTGTCTCCACCTGGCCGCTGGTGTGATCCACTTGTGAAATTTCAGCAGGCCGCGCGTTTATAATTCACGCACTTCTCCGGGATGTAATATTTCCATAAAGAGCAGCTTGTGTGGGCACCTACAGGCAATACGGGGCCACAGAAGGATTTGACATTTGAGAGACTTAGAGACGGATTTGAGAGACATGATTAGATTTGCATTAGAAACATTAATCCTTGACTTTGTCGAGGATAGCAAGGAAAGGAGCTACGGGGCCTTTGTAGAAGTGATCCAGGCAAGCAACTATGAAGGCGAGAGGGCTGTGTCACAAGGACCGAGTGGAGTTGATGTTTAGAGAACAAACCGACAGAACTTGGGCAGGTCAGTAAATCCCTCCGGGCCTCCTTTCCTCACTTGAAAGTTTGAGTAACAGTAGCTACTTCATTGGGACTGTTTTGATGACAATGATTTATTCCAAAACAAACAGGGACGCCTGGGTGGCTCAGTGGTTGAGCATCTGCCCTCAGCTCAGGCCCTGATCCCCGGGTCCTGGGATCGAGTCCTGCACCGGGCTCCCTGTGGGCTGCCTATGTCTCTGCCTCTCTGTGCATCTTCCGTGAATAAATACATGAAAATATTTAAAATTGGGGATCCCTGGGTGGCTCAGCGGTGTAGCACCTGCTTTCAGCCCGGGGTGTGATCCTGGAGACCCAGGATCGAGTCCCACGTCGGGCTCCCTGCATGGAGCCTGCTTCTCCCTCTGCCTGTCTCTCTCTCTCTCTCTGTCTCTCATGAATAAACAAAATCTTTTTAAAATTATTTAAAATAAAACAACAAAAAATCAACAAATAAAAACAAATTAAAAATATCAATGCTCATTGCATACTATGCAGAGCAAGACACAAGGCGTTCAGATGAGGAAGCTGTAAGGGAAGCACCTGAATTCGGCGCGGAGCCTGCACCCCGCCTCCTTGGAGGCGCAGGTAAAGTCACCTCCCACCTCCCGGCCTAGGCCTGGGCGGGACACAGGGCCAGCGGCCGAGGGCAGGCGGACGACAGGACGGGTAGGACCCGAGCCTCACCTGTCCCTGCAGAGCCACCGTTGAGCGGTGAGGGCTGCAGCCTGAGCTCCAGCACCGCAGCCCAGCGCCTCCTCCCGACCCCGCGGGCGCGGGTGGGGCCACCCAGGGGCGGGGATCCAGGCCCAGGGGGTGCAGCGGGGCCAGGAGAGAGGCCCAAGGGACGCGAGCCTCCCCGCGAGGAGCCGGGGCGCTCAGGGCCGCCTCCACCGCGCACTGGCACACGCGCCTCCCGATTTCTCGCGGTTTGGGGGAGCCTCTCCGGCGTCCCGAGGGTGCGGGACTAGGCCCGGGGGGGTCAGGGTCCGGCTCCTCCGGCGCCTGGACGCGTCCCTCGGCGGCGGCCACCCTGGAGCCTCCGCGCCCGAGGCCGAGGGAGGCGCGGGCGGGGCCTGGGTTCTCGGGCTGCACCGCCCCCGCCCCGCCCCCGCCCCCGCCCCGCCCCCGCCGCGCGCAGGATGGGGGCCGGCCGAGCCCCGCCCACTCATCGCCCCGCCCCTCCTCCGCAGGAGTGGGCGTGGCCGTACAAGCCCCGCCCCTCCACCGCAGGAGCGGGCGTGGTCAACCGAGCCCCCGCCGCGCCCCGCCTTTCCCGCAGGATGGGTGGGTGGCTGGCCGAGCCCCGCCCACTCATCGCCCCGCCCCCTTCGCAGGAGTGGGCGTGGTCAGCCGAGCCCCGCCCCACTCATCGCCCCGCCCCTAATAAGCGTTGGTAATTCATGTCAGAGTTGAGATACAAAATAGGTGAAAAATGATTTCACATCAATTTTGGTAAACCTAGAAAACACTAGGAGATGTTTTTGTCCACCAACATTTGCATTTTAGTTTAAGGAGCTAGTTGAATCGCGTGCTGTTCCTTCCCATAAGAAGAAAATTTTAAGTTCATCAAGTGTGAACGTCTAATTCAGAAACTTGTTTTTGCCATTTCCTTTCCAATCTGCGGTAGGATGCTGTCATCGTTCCCTATCGGTATGTTGCGACTTAGACACACCAAAATTACAGTGTGTGGACTTAAGTCCACACCCCTGTGGCAGTGTCAGACTAGTTTTATGAGTTCTACTGTTAAGGTTTTTTGCTGTTGTTTTAAAGACTCCCAGAAATCCAGGTTTACGTTTTGTGGAACATGAGCCAAAACTAATTGAGGTTGTTATGGAAAAATCATCTCACTGTAACGGTCTGTATTGCCTCTGGGACCCTGCTGGTCAAAGCCATATGGCCCACAAGGCAAAAATTATAATTTGTCCTAATTATTTTCGTTATTCAACGTTTACAACTTGATCTCTGGAGATGCTTTGCACTGTGTGAGATTTACAGAAAGAATACATAAACCATAAATTGACATCCCAATAAACCCTAAATTATTATTTTATATTAGTTTCGATCATCTGTGTTGTTTTAGGAGGTATTTGCTAGTCCTCCATATTTTAGCCACATGCTCACATCTCTCATGATTTCTATCCAAATAAAGCTTAATTTCATTGCCATATCTCTGGAATATTTAAAAAATTGGCTAATGAATAGAAAAGCTCTTCTCCTGCCCACACTCCCATAAGGCACTAATAAAAGCAGCGTGGGAGGCAATGTGGTGGGGTTCGAGCTCCAGCTCTGTGATCTGAAGCTTTCCATCTATATTAGTTGCCAGAGGCTGTTAGGCTGCTATAAAAAATTACTTACCAACATGGTGGCTTGAAACAACAGAAATTTATTCTCTCACAATTTTGGAGGCCAAAACTCAGTTTCATGGGATCAAATCAAGTGCACTCTCTCAAGGCTCATCCTTCTCATGGCCTCCTCCTTTGAGCATGGAACCTCCTGCCTCCCTCTTGTAAAGGCACTTGTGGGGCCACCTGGGTGGCTCAGATGGTGGAGTGTCTGATTCTTAATCTCAGCTCGGGTCTCCATCTCATAGCTGTGAACGCAAGCCCTGCACTGGGCTTCACGCCGGGCCGTGGGGACTACTTAATAAATAAATAATTAATTAAAGGCACTTGTGATTAGATTTAGGGCTCAACAGAGATTATCCCAGATAATCTTCCCATCTCAAGAACCTTGACCTAATCACATCTGCAAAGACCCTTCTCCAAATAAGGTAACACTTACAGCTTTGAAATTAGGACCGGACTCTATTTGGGAGACATTCTTCAGGCTACTAGGCCCTGGGTTTTTCTCTTCCGTAAAACACCATAGAACCCGCAGGACTGTACTGCCAATGAAACTTTCTGTAGTAATGGAGATGTTATCTGTTCTCTCATACGGGAGCTTCTTGCCACATGTGACTACTGAGCATTTGAAATAGGGCCATGCAACTGAGAGGCTGAACTTTTCATTTTATTCAGTTTTGATTTAAACTTAAATAGTCCCAGGTGACTGACGACTGTCCTAATGGGCAGCGCAGTTCTAAATCCTGAAGCCCCTTAGGGAAAAATGGCTTCGTTTTACCCCATTTCACTACCTAAGACTGCTTCCATCTTTTACCTGCTAGTGTTTAGTTTAATGGACTTCAAACTTTTTAGCATCAAAACCCTTTCTACAGGGATCCCTGGGTGGTGCAGCGGTTTGGCGCCTGCCTTTGGCCCAGGGCGCGATCCTGGAGACCCGGGATCGAGTCCCACATCGGGCTCCCGGTGCATGGAGCCTGCTTCTCCCTCTGCCTGTGTCTCTGCCTCTCTCTCTCTCTGTGTGACTATCATAAATAAATAAAAATTAAAAAAAAAAAAAAAAAAACCCTTTCTACAAAAAAAAATAAACAGGGATACCTGGATGGCTCAGCAGTTGATCATTTGCCTTTGGCTCAGGACGTGATCCTGGGATCCCGGGATCGAGTCCCATATCAGGCTCCCTACAGGCAGCCTGCTTCTCCCTCTGTCTTTGCCTCTCTCTGTCATTAAACAAATAAAATCTTAAAAAAAAAATAATTGGAAAGCCAAAGTGTAAATCAAGTTGTACTGGTTGAGGATTGACAGTGGGAGAGGGAGGAAGATCCATGGCAGACCAGGGTCTCCACCTGTTCACCAGCCCAGGTAACTAACTCTTCTAGGGGCAAGGGGCCACCTCTAGGACTCGATGCCGTGAAGCCACTTATGAGACCCGTGGTTATTCTTGGAAACGATTTGCTACAGCCTTCCATCAGACTCGAACACTTGGGGGTTTTACACCACTTTTAGACAGTTGGCTAGAACAGCTGTTCTCTTGGCCCCTTTCCAGTGGACCCGTCGATGCAGGGTTTTATCAATCCCTTGTTCTGCCAGAAGTTGCCGCAGCCTGTTAAAGCTTTAGGATTCTCGTTGCAACTGTATACATGGATTTTTGTCCGTTTTGTTTACTGATGGGGTTGTACTACCTAGAGTGGTACTTGGCCCAGGATACATGCCCTATTAGTTACTGAATGAAAATTAAAGCCAGCATTGTAGGATCTAAATACTAAATACCAGTATTGTCATTATGTCCTAATATTACAAGGACCATCCAATATTATAAGGATCCTATAGTTACTGCCAATGAATGACCTTTACTGAGTGCTTACTCCTTACCAGGTAGATGATGATGTGGACTCAACTTTATGGATGAGGATTATCCATTCAGAGACCCAAGCTGAGACCTTGTCTTACGATCACATGGAAGGGTAGGGGTTTGAACCAAGGATTAGTATTCTGTCGCTTCTAATAGATGGCTGTAAGCCACTCACAGAACGCCATATATAATTTTACCCAGTAGGATCCCTGGGTGGCACAGCGGTTTAGCGCCTGCCTTTGGCCCAGGGCGCGATCCTGGGGATCGAATCCCACATCGGGCTCCCGGTGCATGGAGCCTGCTTCTCCCTCTGCCTGTGTCTCTGCCTCTCTCTCTCTCTGTGTGACTATCATAAATAAATAAAAATTAAAAAAAAAATTTTTACCCAGTAGAATTATCCATATTAGGCTTAATTATAAATGATACTGCTCCTTGTATTAGTCATGCTGGGCTTAGGGCTCGAGTGAAATATGCCAGCATCAGTATCATGCCAGCTTGACTGGGCCCCAGGAATATGGTGGGAAGCAAGACGGGCTTTACTGTAGTTAAGTCGGGGCAGGGGCAGCCAGGCAGGTACATAAGCAACCACAGAACAGACTTCTAAGTGCTACAGAATTCCAGAACAAAGAGCACTTATGGGGCATGAGGGGAGGGATAATAGTGGCCACAGAAAACTTGGGCAAGAGCAGGAAAGAATACGGGTGCTAGGGAGTGTCCCTAGGTAAACGCTGCAGAATTCAGAAGCCAGAGACACCAGACTTGAGGTTGCCATTTTGAGAGTAAAATATCTACCTTGGCCCTGCAAACAAGCTGTCCTGCAACTCTCCCGCCCCTTAGCAGCTTTCTCTGCAGCTCTTTGCTTTTCCCCAAACCTTTGCACACTTCACTCTCTCCAGGCCTTTTAACTTGTTTTCACTCACCTGCAATGGCCTTTACCGAAGTCCATACAGGATCCCAGCATCTCCAGGTCTCTGGTCATCTGTCCTCCCTGGCCAGCCCTATCGGAGCTTCTACGCCCTCAACTCAGTGCCTCGACGTGCACTTGCTTTCTCTTCCTCTCTAGCAATGATAGCCTTCTAACATATTCGTAGAATCAATGACCTAAAAAAAGTTACCAGGCTGGATTTTACAGTGTGATGCAAGTGCAATGCAAGTGCAAAAGGCCAGACAGCGTTATGAAATAAGCAGTTAGAGTGACTCCAAGGTTAATATGAAATTATCTTTATTTGAAACTTCTGGAAAATGAGGCATTTGCAGACATTCGGGGCTGGCCAGGCTGAGAACTAGCACATACTATATGCTCTGTTCGTCTCACCACACTGGTGTTATCTTTCTTTCCACATGAAAACTTCTCCCATCACCTTCAAGATTTTCATATTCTAACACCACTGTATCCTTTAAATCCCCTTTCACAGCTCAAAATGCTCATTCATCAAGAACAGCTAACATCACATGCTGACAGATGCTCCCTTTGTGCCAAATTTTGGGTTAACTCCTGTAGGTTCGATGCCATTAAAGACTGTGAAGAGCTTATATGCTCAATGGCTCTACTGTGGTCTCCCCTGACCAAACTGGCCTCATCTGTTTCAATATTTCTACTGTTCCACTAGAAAGTGAAATGCCAAGAGAAGGGACTTTCCAAGAGGTCACATGGCCAGAAAGTTACATGAGGATCCTAATTCAGGGCTACACATGTGACAGGGCCCTGAGCCAGTCCCTAACCTACTTGTTGCGTCATCTGTAAAACTGAGAGAACAATACTGACCTCACAGAGTTGTCAGAACTGAATGACAAGAAAATGAAACACCTGCTATGCTGCCCGGTTAGCCACCACCAGCGCGGCCCTGCTGCTAGTGCCCCTGATGGGTGCGCAGGACACGTGGCCACTACAGCTTATGGAAGGATACTTGACCTCTTTGGAAGTGGTGTGCCCAAGACTGCGAATCTGAGAAACCACCAAGGAGCCAACACCGATGCAAGCACACGAGGCTTTATTAGCAAGCTCGAGCTTGGGTCCAAGTGTACCTGTCACAGTGGAGCAGGGACTTGGACTCAAGGTGGGTTCCAGCTGGATTTTTATGGGCTGGTCTAGGGGATTTCTAGTGAGGATGGAGGAGTTTCTCAAGCCCTTAGTTCCTCATTGGATATGGAACTTTCCGTTAAGGGCGTGCTCTGCGGGCATTCTTGGCACTGACTTGGGCTGGAGGCCGCAGTGCTTACTCCTCTAGGGGCCAGGGGTGGGGGACATTTCCTGAATGTCTTGGGTCCCACAGAAGCATGTGTGTACCTTAGGCCGCAGAGTTGCTGTAGGTCAGTAAAAATAACCAGCATCAGAATATTCCAGCTTCCACGGCTGCTACCTGTAGCTTTCAACCTGGAAAAAAGGAAAAACTTCCAAATGACCTTTCCAACAGAAAACAATTGTTGAGGTACCTTATTTTCAGTTTGTCTCCAAAGACAGGTGTGCAGGAAGGAGCCCTGCGTTCCACCCCCCCCCCCCGTGTTCCCCACCCTTCAACGACCAGCAACCCTGAAAGGATCATCTAAGGAGGGGAAGTTTGCATTCCTCACTGCGCTCCCCACTAGAATCCCATCACAGGAGGGGGCGCCTGGGTGCTCGGGGGAGGGCGTCCTTCCGCGGGGTCAGGGTCCCAGGGCCCGGGGGGGGGGGGGGGGGGGCCTGCCCGGCCCGCGCCGCTTCCCGCCCCTCCCCCGCGCTGCGGCGCCAGCACGTGCTCGCCCTCCCGCTCGAACGCACAAGAGCTTACAAAGCCCCAAAGGTGCGCGGTGCTCGGCGGAAGGAATCGTCTCCGGTCGGGCTGTGACTCCAGACAGGATCCAAAGAGGAGCGCTGCGGGCTCGTCCCTGGGTTTCATGGAGCCTTGCTGTCCCCTTCTGTGTTGGCCTCCCAGGGCACCGCGGGGCCTTGGAAGGGCACAGGAAAGGGGGGGCCCGGGGCCCGCGGGGCGCTGCGGGGGGGGCGGGGCGGGCGGCCACGTGCTCCGGGCCGGGCCGGGGTCGCCCGGGGGGGGGGCGGGGGGGTCCTACCTGCGCGGGGAGCTCCGGCCGCCGCGGCCCCGCTCGCGTCCGACACCCGGGCCGCCCCGAGCCCTCCGGAGTCGCCGGCCTGGGGAGCAGAGCGCAAGGTCGGCGGGGGCGGGGCGGGGGGGCCTCCAGGCGGCCCCTCGCGGCGCCTGTGCCTCGCGCGGCCCCGGGACGGGCTGAGCCGCCCGCCCCCCGGGCCGCCGAGGGCTGCTCTACCCCTCCGTCCTGGCCGCCGGGAGCACGGGGCTCGGGGCGGGCAAAGCTCGAGGGGACGCGGCCCGAGGCCCTCCCGCCGCCCGCGCCCCCCGCTCGCCCCCGCTCGCCCCCCGCTCGCCCCCGCTCGCCCCCGCTCGCCCCCGCTCACCTGGCCGGACTCCCGCGGCCCCCGGCGCGCGGCGCTGCTAAGGAGGCCGGAAGGTAGCCAATCCCGGGGAAGGGGGAGGGGAGGAAGGCGGGCCGTGGAGCGAGCAGCCAATCCGCGGGAAGGAAGGCGGGGCGGCGTGGAGAGAAGCCAATCCGTGGGAAGGATGGGGGCGGAATGGCGTGGAGAGAAGCCAATCCGTGGGAAGGGTGGGGGCGTGGCGGCGTGGAGAGAAGCCAATCCGTGGGAAGAATGGAGGCGGGAGGGCGGGGAGAGTAGCCAATCCGTGGGAAGGAGGGGGCGGAAGGGGGCGGGCCCGGCCGTTGGCGCCCAAAGTCTCAGCGCCGCGGACCTTAGGCATCTGCTGGGGCGGGAAGCCTGGTCCCCGGGAGCGGAGCATCTTCTCTGGAGCCCGAGCGCTCCGGGCGAGGAGCTGGTTCTCTCGGGCCACCTCCCCTCCTCGGGGACTTCTCCCAGCTCAGCACGTGGGCCAGAGCTCTGGGTCCTGCAGTCCCGGACACCCCGGGCTGGGGACCCCGGGGGGCCGGTGGTTGAGCCCAGGGCGTGACCCCGGAGACCGGGTCGAGCCCCAGGTCGGGCTCCCTGCATGGGGCCTGCTTCTCCCTCCGCCTGCGTCTCTGCCTCTCTGTCTCTGTCTCTCATGAATAAATAAATCTTTAAAAACAAAAATTTTAAAAAGAATCCCGAGCCGTTCTTTCCTATGTCACATTTCTATTCACACTTGAGCACCTCCTATGTCCGTGCCCCTTTCTAATCCTCAAATGGATGAAACAAAGACCTTGGTCTGACCTTATAGTGGAGAAGATAAATCAAGACGTGAATAACCAGTATCTTAGGGTGGCAAATGCTAAGGAGAAAAACAAGAGTACTTTCATTTTTTAAAGAATTCTTGGGAGAGGATTCTTGGATGCTTGTATCTGATTTCCCCTGTACTCCACCGTGCTTCGCCCTTTGCCAATAGTGTTTTGTGTCCCTTCACTGTAATAAATTTTAGTTGTGAGTATAAGAAAAGAAAAGAAAAAAGAAAAGAAAAGAAAGAAAAGAGGCAATGCTTTAGGGTCCTATTTTGGTCCCTATTTGTTAAGGCAGAGGAGACCAGGATGGATGAGGGGGCAAGGGCAGTTGCCCTGGGGCGCCCTGTCCAGGTGGAAGTCACTAAGAAAGGAAACTCAGGAAGAAGACTAATTGTGGTGGGGATGGAATAGGGGTCTTCACATCCTTCAGCTCCCAGGTCCCTCTCCCCAGTGTGGAATGGGCCTGCGATAGTGGTTTAACCACTGCTCATACTGCCCCTTGCTAATGCTGGCTCACTGCTCCATTTTTATGTTTATTTCATTGATATCTCTTTTCTTCCTTCTCTCTTTCTTTTTAAAATAAAGATTTTATTTATTCATTGGAGAGAGAGAGAGAAAGCACAAGCAGGGGGAGGGGCAGTGGGAGAAGGAGAAGCAGACTCCCCGCTGAGCAGAGAGCCTGATGTGGGGCTCCATCCCAGGACCCTGAGGTCATGACCTGAGCCGAAGGCAGCTGCTTCACTGACTGAGCTCCCCAGGTGCCCCTTCCCTCTCTTTTTAAGCTGAAATTTACATTTTATTTTTCCCAAGCTATTTTAACCTGGTGAAAAATGTGTATTTTCATGGTAGAGTTAAGGCCAGGGGTGAGGGGAACAGTGATTATGAAATAAAGTAGAGAGACATGCTCAGTCCTTGGGAGCCATAGCTTTGTATGCGCATATGTTCATACATTTATAGAACCCATATGTATTGAGAACCTAACATATGCCAAACACTGGTAGACCTGGAGGTATATAGATAGTGAGAAAAAAAGCCCCAAACGTGGGCCTTGCCCTGTTGGAACCCTTACTCTCATGGGTGAAACAGACACAAACACAGGAATCAGCTCAAAAATGCAAAATCAGCACTTCACAAGCATTACAATGGGGGTCAAAGACTCAGCTTTCTGATTAAGCAGAAAACAGAAGATGAGTTTATAGGACAAAGGAGAAGACCCTGGGGTGTAGTTCCACGTGGAAGGGAGTGCATGTGCAGAGTGTGTGTTCTAGGAAGGAGCTCAGTGCTTTCATGGAAATGCAGGAAGTCTGCTTGACTTCTGCACAAAAAGCCAAGGGGTGGGGGGTGGAGTGAGACACAGGAGAAGGCATGATGTAACGTGGGCTGCAGTGGGGGGTGTGGTAGGAGATGCTGGTGGCCGCCTGGCCATGCCAGACCCCGAAGACCACCTTAAACATGCCCATTGATGATGCTTGTTGATAATATGTTATATAAATGCACATCAATCAAACGTTGCTGTTTGCAGGGCTGCCGTGTGTCAGGCCAGTGTGTTAAAGATAGAAAGTGCTAACCTTTCTCGAACACTTACTATCTGCTCTGTGCATCCATTGCTCTGCCTAGAAGATCTCACGGAATCCTTTAGGCTACCCACTGGGTACAGTAGGCACGATGAAATTCCTCATTTTGCTCCCAGACCCCACATAGTGCTAATATTTTGTAAGAACTATTCTATCCCCAGTCTAGTAGTATAGACAGCTGGTGGAAGTATTAGGGTTTCTAAGCACATTGAAACACGGTATCAGCACTGACCCAAGCTCCATCCCAACACTTGTACATAAATGCACAAACTTCGAGGAGGAAACCGAAACCCTAGCTGCAGTGGCCAGAGGGTGGACACAGGATGGCAGCACGGAATTCTCAATTTCTGAAACTTTGAAGGTGCTTTTCCTTACCAGCGACTGTGGGATTGAATTTAGAACCCTTTAAAATCCAGAATTACATTAAGGCAGCCGGCTTAGAAGTTGCATGTTGACCAGCCGACCCTAAGCAATAGTGCTTGCTATCCTATAATGGTTTGATTGTATTGGATTTTTAAATATTGCTTTTTTCGTAAAAGAATTCTTGCAAAGAATTGCAGGCTACCTATTATGCTTAGCATTCAATGTGTTCTATGAAATTACTGTATAAATGATATTTGGTTGGTCAGTTAAATGAATTAGCATAAGGTATCTAGTTGAAAGGGCAGCCAAAATGAACTATTTAATTCTATTAAGGAAATTGGTAGACCTGCTTCTTCTGTAGCACAATTTTAATGAGACTGCTTGAATTGGGTCCTGTTCTATATCAAAAAGGAACATGAACACTTTCAGGTTCTATTTCTGGCTCTACCACAGGCTTCGCTATTATACCCAGAGCAAGATGAAACCTGTTACTTTTTTTTTCTATTTGCAAAATGTAGGCAGCACTTTCAGCCTTTTTCACAGGAGTGGCAGATTTAATGAGCGCCACAAATGACCTTGACCTGTTTTGTAACTGCAAATGCATTCTTATTGCCATATTTTTGTGAAAAATGAAAATCTGTTAGCTTTTTCTTTTCCTGATGAGTTGATACTAAGCTAAAACTTTTAATGTCTGGAATACGTGCTTTATCAGCTGCTCTTCAACATTCCAGTTTCCAAATTTAAACAAAACGAGAATAAGATAAATCTCGCAAAAAAAAAAAAAAAAAAAAAAAAGATAAATCTCGCAAGTGATAATCAAAACAGTAGAAAGGAAGTGGAAGAGTTGCCTTGTCAATGGAGGTCTATTTGTTTGTTTGTTTTTTTCAAAATTGCACTCTTGATTTTCAGTAAGATGAGTAAGAGTATCTGAAATACATGATTAAAGCCTACATTGAATGAAGCTGGTTTGCTGGGAAAAAAAATAATGTCAAAAGTAGGTTGGTAGGTCAGGTTGTGGTATCCATAGGAGTTCACCAGTTGTGAAGTTTGTGATAATATGCTTTAAGAGTGATTGCGGGCCACTCTGAGATCTTTCTATCAATTCCAGTACTGATGCTGTGGGCTTGGGGTTGATGGTACAAGAAGTAAGGAAGCACTCCTACATTTGGGGATTTTGCAGAGCTCCAACTGCTCAGAAGTTTCTTGCCTCCATCCTAGGCGACTCTTCCCGGTCCATGGGCTGTGGGAGGGGGCAGTCCTTACCATAGTCATGAGGTCAGACACACGTGAGATTTACTTGTTTTTGAAAAACACAATCTAGGTCAGAATCACAAGGAATAAAATAAATTACTTCAAAATACTGAGCTGGTTAGTCGGAGGTGCTCTGTTTCCCACTCCTATAGATTCCAGGTAGAGTTATGTCCAGTAGGATGATGTGCCTGGCTGTCTCTGCTCACTTCCTCACTCTTCCCCAGCGAAGAAGAGCTTCTTCTCTCATTGATGAGTTTGAAGAAGGAACTGGACCAGAGCAAGGCAGCCTCTCTCTACCACCCTCCCCCCCGGCCCCCGCCTCTGAGCCTAGCTGACCTGCAAGAGCTAACGTGAATTCTGTTTTCTGCAGTTGAGTCCATCTAATATATTTGCTCCATGCTTTTGGTGGGTATTAGTGTTTGTTATTTGAACTCTGGCATGAATTTTACATAAGAAATGAAAATAAGGTCTATTCATAAAATTCTCCCCAATCAACTGTCATTTCATTTCAGGAACTCAGAGGGGAAAGTGCCTTTTAAGATAGACTGGAATTCGAATGAAATTGGAAATAACAAATATGCTGCCTTTTGCTCTTGCTCACATTCTTCTGTGGTTGTAGAAGCACAGCAAATGAAAAGTGTAATGTTTTTACATTTGACCATTGCTACTCTTATTTTAATTAGACTGTGGTCTGTATGAGGTCATACATAGCCTTAGATCTAGCACAATGGCTGACATGTAGTTGACACTCAGCACATATTTGTTGACTAATGAATTCAGGGTATTTTGATTGAGAATGTTTAAAAACCATTTTAAAGTGTCTCATAATGCCCTCAGTCAAATTCCGATAGCATAGTAGGTGGCTCACAGATAAGCTTTTGCAGCCTGGGGGTGTTACCAACCTCTACTGGGGCAGAATCATTATGGAGGGCGTGGGTGTGCAGAGCTGAAGAAGATGTTCAACATTTGTCCCACAAGTGAGGGCGCTGCCACATTAGCCCGGTCCTCACATAAACACACGATGAATAAGGACAAAATCCCAGCCGAACACTTCTGGATGGGAAGAGTTAAAAAGGATAGAGTCCATCTGGACACTGATTACATGGAAAATAATGCCAGCCCTCTAGGGCCTGAAGTGCTAGCCCGGGCCCCATAAAGGCTGTATTATCAACTCTGTCACCTTTAGTGTGTGCCTAATGCACTCCTTTCTGGTAAGTGTACTCCCTCTCACTCCCTGGCCCATTCCACATCACCTGCTCCAACTGCCCATCCTTATTCCAGTTGACCTACGCCCAACATTCTTGCTCTTCTTTCCCAGACTCCTGGGGACACTCATTTCTCAGTCAGAGGCATGAAGGGTGGTCTGTACTTTCGTTCATGCACTTCATTGGACGAAAGACACCGAGCATCCACTGTTTGTTGGGCGCTGGGCTATGATAGATGATCCCAACATGATCCTAGATCTCTAAGAGCTCATAGATGGCACCATACGGAAGTGATGTGGCTGAGGTTGCCCTGAGAGCTGTGGGACACCAAAATGAGGCATCAAACCAGCCTGGGAAGTGTCCCCAGGTTGGCATGTTCCAGAAGAGGCGGAGGTAGAATCAAGAATTTCGAGGTAGATTGAGAATTTCAAAGAAGCCCCAGACCCAGATCAAAAGGCTCTGTGAATCGGCGTGTACTCAAGAGAGGAGGACAGAAGGGGAAGCTCTGCTCATGGTACAGAAGAGGTCAGGTGTTTAGATTTCCCGGCTTAGAAAGAGCACCATCCCTCTTTGTGATGGAACCTTGTTGACGACCTTTTAAAATTGACGTTGGAGGATCAGGGCTAAGGGCCAAGACGTGTCTGTTTGCTAAATTCTCCTACAATACATCAGGAAAACATTGTGTGTGCCCTGTAGGTATTTTTACTGCCATTTTAGAGGAGGTTTACAGTTTCCTAACAAGCTTCATTCATTATAATGCGCATACCTGTATCAACAAGTTGAGGAAAAACCTGATTGACATTAATCTCAAAGGTGTTGCTGAGAAGGTTTTCTGTTTGGTTGTCTTTGAAGTGAAGATCAGAGGTGATTCTTTGTCACCCACGAAACTTTGATGTTTTCTTGCATGACTGTTCCACAGCCAGGACATAAACACCAACATACACAGGCAACATCCATAATCATTTTACGACCAGGTGAGAAATGCGTGGAGGAAAATCTAATTTGTTACTGCTCCGTGTGACTTTGAAATGTTCCTGGATGTTCTGGAGGGAAAGCTAGCTCTAGAACAGAGGCATTGACATTCATTAAGAAAGTCTGTGTAAAAACTGGTTTAACCGACTACAAACAAATATATCAAAGTGGCAAAGAAAGGACTTGCTTTAGTATAGTTGGCGAGGGAGGGAGTTAGGCTGTAAGTCCGACTGCTGGGTGTACTGGACGAGGATGAGGTTTTGGAGCCGGACGGGCTTAGTTTGGAATCCCGGCTCTGTTATCTACTAGCTGTGCGCCCTCAAGAGAAGTGCACCCTCCCAGCTTCCTCATAAACAAAAGGAAGGTATTAACCTTGTCAGGATTAAGTGCAATTACATGGTTTAGGTGCCTAATAAATAAATACATGCTCAAAACTGTAGATATATGGGTCTTGAGCAAAATAGTCATTGCATACAATTTTAACTCAGAAATCTCAAAGAATATGCCTTAGTTTTCAATGTGTTCTTGCCCAAGTCTTCTTGGTGTGATATTGGCTTACGTCTTTTCTCATGGCTGCAGAAGTCTGAAGATGCCAGACATGACTCATCTAAGGATATGGATGGGACTTGGTAGAGAACCCGAGGACCTATTTATTCACACATGTAAATGCAATCATTCTACATGTTAGATAGATGATTTCTGGCTCTCTGTTACAAATATTCTCCTCTCCTTAATTTAAGTCATCCTCTCTTTGATTTATAGACAGAAGGAGATGAAAGTAGTACTTAACACGTTGGTCCTCCAGCCTCTGGGGAAGTCCCATTGTCCCTTAAAGCCTCAAGAGAAAAGAATAGGGGATTGAAAAGGGGAGGAACCCTGAGTGGCCCATCAGAACGACCAACTCATTCTTGCATCCATCCATGCATCTACCCATGCATCCATCCATCTATCCATCCACTGCCAAGTTCAGAGGCCTGCCCAGCATCAGAACTACCTTCCGGTTTGGGGAGTTCCTGATTGTATGAATCGTGACCAAAGGCTGGGCCTACCTTCCATTATAATAGCTCACATGCTCAAATATACACTTTCCTCTGCCCTTCAGCACCTAGGCCATGGGACTATGCTATTAGCTCAGCTAATGGGGCTCTTCGGCATAGGATTTTAAGTCTGGAGCATATCAGCAAAGAATCAAGGATGTGTGAGAGAGAACGGTATGAGAAGTAGGATCAAATGTCTACAAACAGCAGTGTCTATTGGTATGGTGTCTCTCCAGTTGTGGCATGATTTTTGCCTTTGTCTGCTCAACTTCTCCCCTACTCCCAACTCTGAGGTGAGCCCTGCCTTGGCTTGCTGATTTCTGGATCTTTGGCATTCGACACGGAGAGAGTGTGTATGAGTGACAGGGCAGGAGACAAGGGAGGCAAGAGAAAAAGAACAAAGCTTCCAGGGAAGAGAAAAACATCAAGATTCTGAAGCAGTGTCAGAATGTGTACGAGTAGGAGCCGTGAGATGATAAGGGAGTAAGGCTGCGGTATCTGACTTGGATTCCCGTATCGGCCCTTGAAAATACAACTAGTGACTATAGTTACTTTTTAATTACTTTCCGGTCTCCAGACTTTTTTCTCTGAGTGTGTTCAATATCCAGTTTGGCTGCACTCAATATCCGGTTTGGCAGTAGAGCCCCAGCAGACAGGCTGCACTTGAACGACCACCCCTCTTGGTGGCTTGGGTCATTGACTCTCCTCTGTGACTGGTTGAATCTATTCCTCCCCGCCCAGGGGAATGGGCCAGCATCTTGTCACAGGTTGAGGGTGAAGCTGACACAGAGGAAGACAAAGCCAGTTAAGCCACAAGCAGAAGGCATCACAGCCATTGAATTCAGATAATCCTGAATGGGTCCTACCTCTGGACTTGCAGGGAAGCGTGCCAGTCAACTTCCCTGTGATCTTAGCAAGACCAAATTGGACTTTCTGACTTGTAACTAAAAGCATTTTATTTTATTATTTTTTTTTAAAGAATTATTTTTATTTATTTATGATAGTCACAGAGAGAGAGGCAGAGACACAGGCAGAGGGAGAAGCAGGCTCCATGCACCGGGAGCCGGATGTGGGATTCGATCCCGGGTCTCTAGGATCGTGCCCTGGGCCAAAGGCAGGCGCTAAACCGCTGCGCCACCCAGGGATCCCACTAAAAGCATTTTAAACTGATAGGACCACATGGTGGAAATGAGCCCTCAACACGGAGGAGAATACTTGGTGTACTCCCAGCACACCACCAACTGGCTGTGTGACCATAAGCAAGTCACTTCACCCTTTCGGGACTCACCTTCCTCATCTGAAAAGGTGACACTTTTGAACTAGATCAGTGGCTCTCAACCACGGGCAGTTCTGTTCCCATTAGAGATATTTGGGGAAATGTGGGGTGTTTTTCATGATCACAATAATTGTGGAGATACTATCGATGGTTGGCAGACGGGGGACAGGGCTGCAAAATGTCTACAATGGTTGGGATGATCCCATACAACGAAAATTTGTCTCACCCAAATTGTCTCCTGCTCTAAATGTTCCTCTTATCTCTTACCTCTGTTATGACTCTGTGGGCATTTATTTATTTCTCTTAATTTTCTGCTTTTTTACTCTTTGAAATTTGCTGGCCTCTATTTGGCTGTCTAGACAGAGCCTGTATATCAGCGTTTCTCAGTTTTGGTTCCAAGGACAATATGAATTACCCCTGGGGAATTGCTAAAAATTCAGATTCATAGTCTCGCCTGAAAACTACCAAATCAGCATCGAGATCCCCAGGTGATGCATACGCAGTCTCTAATTTTCTTTACTTGCTTGTTCATCTCTCTAGGGCCACTAAATGCTGACAATATAAAAGTTTTCCTATAAAACATATAAATCACAGATACAGAGAACAAATTGGGGGTTGCCAGAGGTGGTGTGGGGGGTGAGCAAGTGGGCAAAGCAAGTGAAAGGTGGTTCGAATGTACAAACTTCCAGTTATAAGTCCTGGCGATGTAACATACAGCATGGTGACCATAATGCATAATACTGTATTGTATTTGAACGTTGCTAAGAAAATAGGTGATAAAAGTTCTTATCACAAGGAAAAAAATTGTAACTATGTGTAATGTGGATGTTAATGAGACTTATGGTGATGATCATTTCACAATTTATGCAAATATCAAATCTCCACATTGTACACCTAAACCTAACACAACTAATATAGTGTTGTGTTAACTGTATCGCAATAAAAAAAACTTGCAAAATTAAAAAAAAATTTTATGTATTTATTCATGAGAGACACACAGAGAGAGAGGCAGAGACACAGGCAGAGGGAGAAGCAGGCTCCATGCAGGGAGCCGGATGTGGGACTCGATCCCGGGACTCCAGGATCACAGTCTGGGCCAAAGGCAGGCGCTAAACCGCTGAGCCACCCAGGGATCCCAAAACTTGCAAATCTCATAAAGTCATTTATCATATTTAAAAATATATAGTCATCTCCCATCTTGGTATTTGAGTGACTTAAATTATTTCACTGACCCTCACAGAAACCTAATGAAAAAAGTTACTATCTTCATTTTACAGATAGAAACACTGAAGTTCCTGTTCCCATTTTACAGATTAAGGAAAGCCCTTCCTCATCACTGTAAGCAGCAAATACGAGGGTTAGGACGCGAGCCCAGGTATGCTTGACCCCAAAGCCCTTTACTATACAGTCTCATGCTGATCTCTGCTTTGTGATATTTGCTACCAAATAGACACACTAGAAAATGCTTTGGCTGCTGTTTGCAACCATGCTCTGTTCGCACAAATGGTGTACATCTAAAATACATGCGACAGATGTATGATTCAATATGTTGTTAATGAAAAAAAAAACCCCAGTTGATACAACAGTGTGTGTTGTCGGGCCCTATGGGTTAGCTATATTCCAAAATGTTAATAGTAGGAGTCATTACAGAATATACTTTTTGATGTAATTACATCACACAAGTAATGCAGAGATGGCTGGCTAACACTCATGTTGCCCCTTCCTTGGCGTAGAGTTAGCATTTGACACAGCTCCCCAACCAGGAACTACATTTCCCAGCTCCCCTTGCATCCCGATCAGGACATCTGGCTGATTCTCGCCAATGGTGTGTGAACAGAGTGTGTGTCATTTCTAAACTGAGACTTTTAAGAAATGGGGTGTGCTTTTTTTATGCTCCCCTCCACCACCTGGAGCCAGGTTCAGAGGACCCCAAATTAACAGGGACTACTGAACCCACAGCTTGGACGGAGCCCTGGTCTTTGAATGACCAAGGGGACGAACATTGACTGGTTGAGCAAGACACCTACACTGGACTGTTACATGAGAAAGAAATAAGCCCCTGGTATGCTATGTCATAAGAATTTGGGGTTTACTTGTTACGGCATCCTACCTGATTCAGGTAATAGAGGTACCCTATCTAATACAAGTTACACATACTCATCAATAATGATCATTTTATCCTCTTCTTTTTTACACACGTGTGAAGAAAAATATAACATTTCTGGGATTCAAAGAGGCCTACTTATGGCATATAGCATCCACATAGATTAAAAAAAATTTTTTTTTGAGAGAAAGAGAGAGAGAGAGAATGAGCAGGAAGGGGCAGACGGAGAAAGAGAGAAAGAATCCCAAGCAAGCTCCACGCCCAGCATGGAGCCCAGTGTGGTGCTGGATCCAACAACCACGAGATCACAGTCTGAGAGGGAATCAAGAGAAGGCCGAGCCACCCAGGTACCCCTGTCCTCACAGATTTTTAACTCTCAAAACTCACATCATATAAAGGATATTGCAGGATCCATAGAGGAAGGAGTAAGAAGCCAGCAGATTGACTAGCTGCCTCTGAACAACTTCTCTCATATGGAATCTGACCATATATAGAAAGTCACGGAAACATCCGTGAATTATTACTACACCAGAGGGACGAAGAGGTATCACAGATTCTGAAACCAGCTACCGAGAAGTTTGCTTTTCCTCGATTCGAAGGGCATTTCATACGTAATAAGAATGTATAAACGTGGACAACAGATTGCAAAGGCTATTAAGGGCATAAAGAAAAACAGATAAAAGATCTGCCTGTCTTTTATCATGATACCTTGAATAAGTAAAGGAAGCTGAAGTCAATACCTAATTGACCTCAAAGAATTTTTTGAAAAGCTGAACACATTGGATTTAATTTCCAGAGTCTTATCCAACGCTCATAATGAACTGCAGTAACATAATCCAAAGGCAATAAAGGCAACGCGGACTTAACCACAAGGCCCGGTAAGAACCTGAATAGTGCACGTCGGCTGCAACGTGGAAGGGTCTCAATACGTTTAAGATTTCATCACACATTAGAAAGGAGACGAGGGAAAGATGTCATTTCTTGAGTTAACAGATGAAATCAAAATAATTCAGTTGTTTGGAATGGGAACTGAAACATGAGGTGAAGATCTGGTGAAAGAGTTTACCCCGAAATATAAGAGAGTATTTATTTTCATGGATAACATCCAGGTCAAATGGTGATGACGTTTTGTTTCCAGTGGTTCTGTGACTTGGTGAGGGCTTCCGTGAGGATGGGAATGGACCTTTGTGGACAGGGGCTGGATTTCAAATGGATCATTGCCCGGCTCTGTCTACACACAACCAAAATACCTAGATAAGGAGTGTAAAGCCTTGCAGATGCCCAGTGATGCCAAGGTTTCTGATGTTTCAGAATACCCAAGTGTTTACACAGAGGTTTCCAAATATGTAGACGTCGATGTTGGCCGTTTAGTAGACAAAACTCAGATAAGGGCTGGGACCTGTTATTTTTAGCACAACTATTTTTAGCACGAGGTTCTATCAGTGTTCAGTAATGGATAATAGGGTAACTGCTTCAAATTCTTGGCCGCAGGAAGGGCCGGTGTAGTCAGAGAGGGCTTTGGAAAGATGCTTCTCCTTCAGGCTGCTTTGAGAATCATCATCCCTGTCACTTGAAACCCTGGAGATCCTCTCACCATTCCTGAGTGTTCCAGAGAGGTGAAGGCATGTCAATAATATGGTGACCCGATAAAATGACCTGATGAACAACCTAGTGCTGGACATCCTGTATTTGCTCGGTAAGTACATGAGAAAGTTGGCAACGGGAAGAGAATGTTCGCAGACTCCCTTTACCAGTTACCAGAGCCCAAAGCTGCATCTTACTGTAGATGAATTTCCTATGCTTCAGTCTAACGTGGATTTTTTCCCTTTCCACTCACTCTTGCCTACTCAGGATGTCATCCTAGCAGCTCTCCTCTCTCCTACGTCGGAACGTTTTCTCTCTCTCTTTAGGACGCTTTCCATAGACTTGCACACATGCCATTATCTTACCCGTTCTGTAACACCCTCCCCCACCTCCACCCCCACACCACCTTCTGTTCATTATACTTCCTCAACTAGCTACAGCTACATTTATTTAATTTAATTTATTTATTTAATTTATTTTTTAAAGGTTTTATTTATTTATTCATTAGAGACAGAGAGAGAGAGGCAGAGACACAGGCAGAGGCAGAAGCAGTCCCCATGCAGGGAGCCTGATGTGGGTTTTGATCCTGGGACTCTAGGATCACACCCTGGGCCAATAGCAAGTGCTAAACCACTGAGCCACCCAGGGATCCCCCTACATTTATTTTAGAGCCAAACTTCTCAAAGGTTTGTCTGCAGTCACTATCTCCAAGTCTTCTCTCATTTTTTCTTAAACCTACTCTGATCAGGCTTAGGTTCGCCCACCACATCAAATCAGCTCTTGGGGCTCGCCAAGCTGTTGACTGCTCATGAACCCGTAGGTTCTCAGGCCTTGTGTTAACTTGATCCCTCTGTGGTTGTTGACACATGGGATCTCTCCTTCTTTCTTGCTCCTCATTCTTCTGTGTGGCTTCCAGAACATCAGACCATCCCAGTTTTCTGCCTACGTTGCCACCTGCCTCTTTTCAGTCCCCTTTGTTGTTTTTCTCTCTTTTTTTCATCTTTAAAAGTTGGAACCCTTTCCCCGCCGCCCCCCCCCTCCCCGGAATCAGTCATTGACCCTTTTCTCTTTTCTAAAATACACACTCTTGGAGATTTTATTTAATCTCAGAGCTTTAAAAATTACCATGCGTAGGCCTGAATGTCTCCTGAATTTATGTCTTCATTCTAGCCTTCCCTCCCCAACTCCAGACATTCATCTACCCAGCTAACCTTCTCAGTATCCCCATTTGGATGTCTGACAGACTCCTGATCTTCTCTCCACTCAGTCAAAGGCAACTCCATCCCCCAGATGCTTGGGTCAAAGCCGTGGAATAAAATCCCTGACTCCTAGTTCTCTCCTCCCCACACTCAATTCACAACCCACCTTCACAACATGTCTGGCATCAGACCACTCTGGTCACCTGCTCTACTCTCACGCTGGGTCAGAGTCACCATGACCGTCCACTGCAAAGACCCTTACCAGGCTCCCCTGTTTCCACTCTTGACCCTTGTAGTCCATTCTCAACACAGCGGCCAGAGTGTTTGTTACAAAATGCGAGACATCATGTTACTCCCCTGCTCAGAACTGTGCCATGGCTCCTCTCTCCATACAGAAAAAGGCCCCACCTGCTCTGATTCCCAATCCCCTGCAAGAGTGATATGGTCTGCCCCTGCCACCTCTCTGAGGTCACCTTCTCCTGTCCTCCTCTCAAGCTCTTGTGTCCACCCACGCTGCCCCTTGCTTGTGACCGAGGCTCCAGGCCTGCTCCTACTTAGAGCTGTTTTCCTATTTGCTGGTCTAACACTCTCACCCCATTCAAGTCTTTGCTCAACTGTCACCTTCTCACTGGCGCCTGTTCTGATTACCCTTCTTAAAATTCCAACCTGAGCCCTCTGAATTCCTGGAAATCTTTACTCGGCTCTGCTTTCCCCCCCATACCATGCTCGTTGCCTTCTAAAATGCTGTGCAATTACTTTCTTAATAAGTCTGCCTGTTTTCATGCTGTTTTTTGTGCATCTGCTCCCTCCCTGGACTAGAACATGAGCTCCCAGGGCCATGATCTTCCTCTGTTTGTGCACCCCAAGTGCCAGGATGGGAGCCGGCACCCGGAGGACAACTCAACAGGGTTTGTTCAGGGGATTGAATCACAAGTGGAAGAATGGATGATGATCGTGAACTGCCATTTGCAGGCCTAAGCACCTTATCTCATTTAATCCTCAAAATGGCCACATGACGTTCATTTATCTCCTCCGCTTTTCAGAAGTCTGAGGAAGACCCCATGACTGGAGGGTGGCAGAGCCAAGATGTGAACCCAAAGTCTGCGTGTTCAACTTCCCCACTCTTCATACACATTTCTGGAGTGAGTATTGATTGGTGCAGCTTTTCTTTTTCTTTTTTTAAATTTTTAAAAAGATTTTATTCATTTATTCATGAGAGACACACAGAGAGAGGCAGAGACACAGGCAGAGGGAGAAGCAAGGAGCCCGACGTAGGACTTGATCCCGGGTCTCCAGGACCAGGCCCTGGGCTGAAGGCAGCGCTAAACCGCTGAGCCACCGGGGTTGCCCTGGTGCAGCTTTTCTGCAGGGTAATTCAGCCTGTATATGAACAGCTTTACAAATATTCCTACCATTTGTTCCAGAGAGCTGGTCACAGATATGCCCAAAGGCCCATCTACACCATTGTTTACAAGTGATGCATAGTAGGGAACTGATTTAAAAAATTTTTTTTTAAATTTAAAATTAAAAGAAAATCACGGAATTAAGCTTTTTTTTTTTTTTTTTTTTTTAAATCATGGAAGACTATGTAGCCAGTGCTGATGGGTTATGGAAGGGCGTATCACGACATGGAAAAACCTCCCCAGCATACATTCAGAAGAAACAACAAGGACAGCATACCAGGACACAGAGTTGTAGATACACTGATTCCCCAATTTTTAGTATATGTGCTGCCGAAGTGAGCACTGATTCCCCAATTTTTAAAAATTACACTCTTTATGCAGAGAAAATGGCTAGAAAGATGACACCAGAATGTCAAGAGTGGTTCTTTCTAAAGGCGTGACTATGCGTGATTTTTATTTTCTCTGGACATTTCTGTAACTTCTGTAACTTCTGATAATAGGAGAAAAGTTATTTTTAAAAGCAACCTCTCAAAAAACAAAAAATCAAAGCAACCTCTCCCTTGGGACACCTGGGTGGCTCAGTGGTTGAGCATCTGCCTTGTCTCAGGGCGTGATCCCAGGGTCCTGGGTCGAGTCCCACACTGGGCTCCCCATGGAGAGCCTACCTCTGCCTATATCTCTGCCTCTCTCTCTCTGTGTCTCTCATGAATAAATAAATAAATAATATTTTAAAAAGATTTATTTATTTATTTATGATAGACACAGAGAGAGAGGCAGAGACACAGGAGGAGGGAGAAGCAGGCTCCATGCAGGGAGCCCGATGTGGGACTCGATCCTAGGACTCCAGGATCGTGCCCTGGACCAAAGGCAGGCACTAAACCTCTGGGCCACCCAGGGATCCCCCAAAATAAAATATTTTTAAAAAATAAATAAAAAATAAAAGGAACCTCAACATTAAAATGTGCTTTTCTATTTTTATGATACATTAATAGATTTTATGGCAAAATTAAACATACCTGAATAGCTGAAATGAAGACAAGGTCCCTGTGAAGCACTGAGTGGGTTCTAAGAAGTCAGAACATTACAACTGCATTTCATTTCAACTGTATTTCATTTCAACTGTATTTCATTTCAACTGTATTTCAATGTCTTTGTCTGGACCAACTATCCTGAACCGTTTCAGGTAAGCACACTAGGTTTTCCAAGTTTTAGTAAAGGTTTAGTTTTTTCTGTTTCCTTTCTTTTGGAGCTATCCCACCCAAATAAGCATTACGTTCTATTTCTCTTTGGAGCACTTGGGTCTCTTGACTTGGAGAGAAGTATCTCATTCCATAGCCTAAAGTACCTTGATAAGCTGTTTCAAGAACTCTGCAAGTAAAACATATTTAGGCTGTGTCATCACATTAAGAAATTACTGTACTAAAGTGCATTCCAAAGCAATTGCTACAGATACAAGTTTCTCTTTTAACTCCATTCCTGGAGAATTGTATTTTTTTAAGTGTTTCTTGGAGAATATAATTTTTTTTTTCTGATAGCAAGCTATTTTAAGAGCTGTCAGAAGTCTACATAAAGCAAGGAAGTGCTGGGGGGGTTTCTTCACATCAGAAATAAGGACAATGCCAGAACGATTCGTTAACTTACCAAACAGAGAGGGAAAAGGACACATTTAGATTTGTTCATGAAGCAACTTGAAAGATTCAGAAAGGATAACGTTCCCAGATTAATGATCAAGCCATTTGAAGTGACTTTCTAAATATATGATTCCTGAAGCCCAGATAGGATCTTAACACTCTTGTGGGTTTAAAGATGAAAGGTTTCAAAGGATCAGGGACGAATTTATTAAAAGAGAGGGTAGGAGTAGAATGGAAGGAATAACAGAAGGTTCCACACGGGGTGGGAACACACACACACACGTGTGCACACATGCACAGATGTACGCACACACAGGCGCACGTGCATACGTGCACACACGCCCAACCATTCACACAGCCCCTACAGCAAACTGGGCTCAGTTCTGAGAACTCGAATGTGAGTCAAATGCTTACTCGAGGGACTGAGTTCAGCACAACCCAATGTAACGTAAGAAAAGAAAACAGCTATGGAAGAAAGAACATAAGTGCCATCAATCTCAAAACTGGGGGCAAAGGTGCCTGGCTGGCTCATTAAGTAGAGCCTGCGATTCTTGATCTCAGGGTCATGAGGTTGAGCCCCGTGTTGGGCATAGAGATCACTTAAAACAACAACAACAGCAACAATCACAACAACAACTGGGGACGATAGTTTCAGAGCTCTACACCAGGAATGCAGGATATAAGTGCATGGGGAGGTGCCTTGTTTTCCAGAGTGTTCCAGGGCTCTCCACAGGGGTATGTGAGGACCCGGTGGAGCAGGGATTAGCAGTGAGATGCCTGGGCAGCGCTGGAAGCCGGATGGTTGCCCACCACAGCTCCACGTCCACGCACACAGTCTTACCTGCTTCGGAGACCTCGCTCACTGGCTGACTGTGGGGAGCAGGCCGGCCAGGCCATCAGGTTTTCTCATCCTGCAAGGAAAGCACTGGCAACCCACGGACTCGGGCATTTTCAGCCCCACTGAGGTATGTTCACACCCATTTTATTCATGAGGAAACAGGCGCATCCGAGGTCACTTGGCGAAGAAGCAGTAGCAGTAGGATTTAACATTGATTTTGCTTTTCTCCAAGACTGAAATGTTTTCACTCACACCATCATGGCACATAGGGGTTCCAGTCCTGAGGGTAAATGTTGACAATTTTTCATGAAATGTGGGTTTTAACCAATGGTGGCAGCAGTTTCTGACAGAAGCCGGCTGTAGAAACCCTGGTTCTCAAATTTTCTTTTTCTTTCTCTCCCTTTGGTCCATTCATTCTTTTCGTCCATCTCTCCTTTTTTTTTTTTTAAAGATTTTATTTATTTATTCATGAGAGACAGAGAGAGAGAGAGAGGCAGAGACAAGGCAGAGGGAGAAGCAGGCTCCACGCAGGGAGCCCGACGTGGGGCTCGATCCCGGGACCCGAGGATCACGCCCTGGGCCAAAGGCAGGCGCTAAACCTCTGGGCCACCCAGGGATCCCCCCTCCCTCTCTCCCTTGATCTTTTCTTTCTTCTAACCTCGAAAGGAGAGTAGCTCCTTCCTCATCACGTCTAGCCTGCCAGCTCTGACAGCGACCGGTGGCGTTTCCTGCACCGAATGTCAAGTGTGGCCTGCAAGCAAGTCCCCTGCCCACGTCCCCTCTGTGCAGCCCATGCCCCACTGCTGTCCACTGCGCAAGTTCTGTGCCAGGCCCGTATTCTAGTAAGTACTACCCGAATATCCAGAATGCTACATCTCTCAGGAGGCAAGGCCGGGGACCCAGGCTGTCTCTGCTCTTCCTTCTCCACCCTTTCTGGGTCTTACTTTCTTGCAATGGGCTGGAGTCCCCGACTTTTCATTTTTCTTATCCCCCCCCCCCCCACCAAAAATAAAAAGGAAAAAAGAGAAGGAATATTCAGATGGGTGGATGCAGGACCTGGATCCTTCCATGTGAGGACCCTCAGAAAAGCAATGGAAAATTGAACATTTGCTTAACTTTTTTTCTGTTTCAAGGCTTGTGGTTCTCAGCAGAACAAAATGTTCTCCATGGAAACAATTTTTGTGGGGATAAAAGATGAGAATGAAGGTCATAACAGGCCTGTGGTAAGGAAGTGTGAGCAGAAGAAAGAACGACCTGGATCACACCAGGGGCCCAGCTCTCCAGACAGGGGTGGGGCAGGGCCAGATGTGGGCCTGGGCTCTCTCATCCCCTGAACTCTCATGTGAGGCCTGCTGGAACCGAAAATGGCACACCTGAGGCGTAAGATAGGTGGGCTGCATTTCAGGAAAGCCCACCCAGCCATCCTTACTGATGGTGACAGCAGCTCTGCTTGTAAATAAACTAGGAGGATTAAACTTGGAAGTAATTATAAAGCAATAATGTGTGTGTGTGGCACATATACTATTTTAGACACATTCAAGGGTATTTCAATCAGAGACATCAAGACTCAGCTCAAGGGTTGCCTCCCTCCAGGAAGCCTCCCCTGACTGTTTCTGGCGAGGCCTCCAGGGTGGGTTAGGCTTTCCTACCACATATGCAGCAACCACTTGGCAAATCCAGCAGCACGTCGACCCAGTGCACTTCTTCACCAGCTTATGAACTCCTTGAAGATGAGGCCTGTGCTTTTTTTTTCTTTTTCTTTTTTTTTTTAAATCTCTGCAACACCAACACCCGGTCCAGAGCCTGGCACATAGCAGACCTTTCAGACCTGTGTGCTGAGTTGGAAGTGAGGCATCTTGAGACTTGAGGTGGCTGGAGGCAGGCAGGGTAATTAGTGTTTTACAGTCAAGGGTTATGGAGTCAGACTTCTTGGGCCAGAGCCTGCTGTTATTAGCCTAGAGTAACAGTACTGAGATCCCAATTTCCTCATCTGGAAAATGGAGGTGTGGTTGGTACCCACCTCTTTGGACTGTGGAGTGTTGAATGAGATAATCATTTAAAGACCTTAGCCTAGAGTCTGCTGCTTAGCTTAGCTGGCAGTTCATAAACAATAGCTAATCGTATTATATTATTTGGTGGCGGAGCTTTTCAGAGCAAGAACAAATGGGCTCTAGTTCTGTCTCTACTTTGCCTCTAATCCAGATTTTAGAGACCAACTCATCCAAAATCCTGCTTCTCGCTACGTGACCTGTGAACACATCCGGCTTTACTGGAAACTTTATTCTGGTCATTTATTTCAGAAATCTGAGTTCCAAGGCCAAAAGCTCATGACTGCTACATGCTCAGGGGGCCGCTCAGGTTAACTTTGGCAGTTCTGGGGAAGCCGATGACCCCAGCCCAATTCTGTCCACTTTAGGGCCGTGGACCTCAGCCCACTTCTACGCACCTAAAGGACTTCCTGCTGGTTGCTGGGCTACCGAGTGAACAGTGGAAGGATGGAGGGAGGGTTCCTTATTTCCAAATCTGTAAATAGTTTCCAGATTGGATACAATGAACATCCTCCCTAAAACGGATTACTTCTATCCCTGCCGAAGCGCTTTTAGTGTTACGGCCTAGTGAGTCAACGAAACACTCTTATGTGATGGGCAAGATAACCTCCCTTTGCAGATGAAGAATTGCAATCCCAGAGAAGCTAAAGGAATTCTCAAGGTCACCCGGAGAACAGTTGTGTGTGTTCTAGGGACCCTGCAGAACTTGGGACTCTTGACAATGAAACCAATGTCCTATTTTGTAACACGTCTTGGCATTTTAAGAAATATTCCTTTCCTTAAAATCTTCCAGTACTATAGCAGAGACCGCTGTTTATCCCTTCTCCCTGTCTGCCTTTCTAATAAAGTATCAGATTTTAACGTAGGTACCTTCCCTTCACGAGTCTCCCTAGGAGACGGGTTTGGTTACATGATTAAGTGATTAAATTCTTGCTAGTGACAGTTGGCGGAAATGACATGTATCCTGAAAGGGGGAAAAACATATCCACCCTCCTCCTTTCCGTCCACTGCCATGTGGATGTGATGGCTGGAGTTCAAGCAGCCATCTTGAACCATGAGGTAGGGGTAAACTGTGTTCTGAGGTTGGCAGATGAAAGACAGAAGGCACTAGTCCCTGAAACTATGGGCAGCCATCCTTGCCTCTGATGGATTATGCAAAACATAGTACATGGGAGAGGAAGTTATATTTTTGCCTAGTTCCATGGAGTGTTATTTTGAGTTTCTGTCACTTATAGCTGAATCTAACCTAAACAGAGCAAGCTTTTTCCCTTTGTACAAAGAAAAAAAAATCCCAGATTACTCAGTGAGGGCTGCCAGGCCCTACGTGACCCATCCCTGGCTTACCTCTTCAACCTCATTTTGCACACATCTTCCTCTTGCTTCCCTACACTTTAACCCCACTCTTCTTCCTCTTGCTTCCCTACACTTTAACCCCACTCTTGTTTCTCACGTGCTGCTCCTTCTGCTTAGAATGCTGTTCCCTGGGTGACTCCTCCTCACCATTGGGGTCTCAGTCTATGTGCTCCATTTTTAGAGAGACATTCCTTGACCAAACTCCTTTTATTCTTTTCCTTTCCAGTTGTTCTTTTCTCTTATAGCTTTTCACTGTGGACAGATGTATTTTATTGCATAGTTATCTGTCTCACGTCTCCCTTGCCTACTAGATGCTAGCTCTAAGGACTGCGGAGCCCCTGGCTGTACACAGTGCTCGCCTGTGGCAGACTGTAGTTTTTAAAGATGTTGGCAACAATACTTCCCACCCAACATCCCCTTTCGCAGGGTGGCTTGCCACTTTCCCATCCACGGGTGGAGTCTATTTCTATGCCTCTTGGGATCTGGGTAGGCCTTCAGAGAGCTGTCACTCAGAATGTAGCGGAAGTGACACAGGGTCTGTTCTAAATGTGGCCCTTCCCTGGCCCCGCACCTTCTGCCTCCCACTTTGGAAGCCAATTGCCATGTAAGAAGTGCAAGTGCCCCGAGAACACCATGTTGTGCAGAGCCCAAGGCGAGTGGAGAAGCCTAAGAGGGTAAATACCACATGAAGAGAGAGGGAGCACCAAGGCTCCTACTACATGAGGGAGCCATTGGTGGTTCAGCCCAGGTGAGCCTTTGGATGACTTCAGGTGCAGCCATGGTCCATTGGCAACAGTAGGAAACTTGAAGCGAGAACCTCCCAGCTGGCAATAGATAATGTGAATAATGGCACAGAGTAGGTGGGTGGTTAGTAAATATTTGCTGAGTGGATGATGGCTAGATTTTATTATTTTCATTATTTGGTTGTTGGAGTTAAAGACCCACAGTCATTCTGAGACAGACCTAGAAGTAGAATGCCTTCCAGGGTGGAGCTCTGGCCCTGGCCCATGCCATCCTTACTGGAGGCTCGTGATTTAATCCTTCAAGACAAATGCAAGCAGAAGATGACTTCTCTTGCAGGAGTAGACCTAGGAGTTGAGGACACAGCATGAGAGAAAAGAGGGAGTCCCCAGGTTGTCATTGTTTGTTTATGGTGGCATGTGCCATCTTGAAATCACCATAAACACAGCTAAAATATCCGGACAAAGAGTAAGATGGGCAGGAAATGAGAAGGTCATGAGATGCAAAAAGATGGAGGTGGGACACAGCATGGGGGATGTCCACAGCTGTCTCTGGGCAGTGGGGTTAAAGGCAATTTAAAACACTTTCTTCCTGGGGCGCCTGGCTGGCTCAGTTGTTGCGCATGAGACTCTTGATCTTGGTCAAACACACACACACACACACACACACACACACACACACACACTAAACCCAAAACCCAACCCACTTTTTACCTTTTGCACGTCCAAATTTTCTACACATCCTTCAAAACATTTACTATTGCTTTATTAAAAATAAGAAATAAGCTTTTATTTAAAGTCTTTGGTTGTGCTGTGAACTTTATAGAAGGCGAAAACAACCAAACCTGATTAAAATAAGCTAATACAACCAAACAAAAATCCAAGCTTCCAAACTGCATTCTTAGCACCCAATAATTTTATTTTTTTTTAGTCTTAAAGGCTATTATTTCAGGAAATAAAGAAAAGAGTATATCCCAGGGTATCTTATAGAGGACAATGCGAGTGAGCATGAGTGGGCTGCCAAGGGCGGGGCAGCAGCCTGGAAACCAGGCACAGAGCATGCTCCCCTCTCTGTCGTCCCGTGGAATATTTGATTTGCTCCACTTAGGTCATCAATGCCTCAGTTAGCAGCATCTTGGATTCATCAAACCATCTGATTTATAATTATCCAGCATTAAGTTGTTCTTTGGAAACTATTTTTGGTCAATATGCTCATTGGTGGGATTAATTACATCTTATTAAGAGACCAGAATTTATTCTCTGGAAATGTAACCTTTTCTAATTTGGGGGGAATCATTTTCAGCTCAGCCAGCTCAGGAACTATTTAACACTGAATCACCAGTGGAGAATCACTGCTCCTAAAGTGGGCAGCTCAGGATTTGGAAATCTGATAAGGAAAAAAAAAATTAAAAACTAGATAAGTAACCTTCGGAAGGGGATAACTCTGCTTCTCCAGTTAGGATCTGCCAGGGTTCTCCAAAGGACAGGTTCACAACAGTTTAATCTCATTTCATTCAATAGGTATTTATTGACTTCTGCTTGTTTGCCAGTAGCTCTTTGGGCCACTGGTTTCCCATAACGTGGCATTCATTCATTCACTTATTCAGTAAAAATTTAGTGGGCACCAACTGTGTGCCAAGCATCACTGTAGGCCTAGATTCTTGCATTACATCAATGAACAAAACTTACATTCTAGTGGGAGTTTACATCCAATGAAAGGGGAGAATAATAATAAATCTATACATGCACAGAAGATGTACTATTTCAGAAGGTTTCAAGCCACAAGAAAATAAGAACAAGGAAGGGGTATCAGGAGGACCACGTGGGTGCACACACATAATTTTGCAGTTATTAAATAGAATGGTATGGTGGGTTGAATAATAGTCCCCCTAGAGGTATGTCTGATCCCAACCCCTGGTATCTCTGAAAGTGACCATATTTGGTAAAAAGGGTTTTTGCAGAAGTAATTCAGTTCAGGGTCTTGTATTAGGATTCTCCAGAGAAACAGAACTGATAGTATGGATGGATGGATAAATGAGATAGATAGATAGATAGATAGATAGATAGATAGATAGATAGATAGATAGATAGATAGATAGATAGATAGATAGATGATAGATAGATGATAGAAAAGATTTATTGTAGGAATTGGCCTATACATGGAGCTAAGAAGTTCCATGATCTCTATCTGCAAGCTGGAGGACCAGGAAAGCTGGTGGTGTAATTCAGTCTAAGTCCAAAGGCCTGAGAATCAAGGGGCTAATGGTGTAAATCCGATGTAAGTCCAGAAACCCAAGCACCAGAAGCACCAAAGATCAAAGGCAGAAGATGGATGTCTCAGCTCAAGCAGAGAAAAAACAAATCGGTCTGCCCCTTTCTCAGCAGTTTTGCTGTAGTTGGGCTTTCAGAGGATTGGATGATGCCCACTGTGTTGAGGGGGCCCTCTGCTCTACTCAGTCTCCTGATTCAAATGCTAATCTCTTCCAGAAACACCCTCATGGACGTGCCCATGATGTTTTACCAGCTCTTGGAGGCCCCTGAGCCCAATCAAGTTGATGCAAAAAATGAACTACTACAGATCTTGGGATGAGATCATCCTGAATTATCCAGGTGGGCTGTAAACCCAATGACGAATGTGCTTAGGAGAGAAAGGCAGACAGAGATACGGAGTACCCAGATAAACGTCCACAAGCACAGGTTGGCAGCCCCAAGTCAAAGAATGCTTGCAGCCACCAGGAGCTTCCACCTTGTGGAAGACAAAAGGAAGGATTCTTCCCTACGGCCTATGGAGGAAGTGTGGGCCTTGACTTTGGACTTCTGGCCTCACCTAAGGTTAGAAAAGAGATGTCTGTTGTTCTTAAGCCACCCGGGCTGTGGTAATGGGTAGTCCTAGGAAATGAATGCGGATGGTCAGAGTAGTTTTCATGGGGACATGGCATTTGAGGAAGTCCTAAAGGAAATAGGAAATCAGCTGTGTGGATATTGGGGGAGAGAGCTGTTTGGGCATAGGGAATGGCCCGCTCTCTGGGAAGGGTGCCTGGTGTGGGGAATGACACGGAGGCCAGTGTGGCTGAGGCAGGAGGGGTGAAAGGAAGAGGAGTAGGGGGATTGAAGGTTAAAGAAGTAACAGAGAAACCAAAGGAGGCTAACAGAGTATGTGGGGCCTGCCTCTTAGGGTGTTGTAAAACCACCTTTGGAATAATAGCACATGTGGAATTAACCATAAAAACCACCACTACTGAGCATCATTTACATGACCAGTATTGTGGCAGGTTCTTCAGGTACACCATCTCAGCTAGTCCTTACACGGCCCTCATGAGGAAGATTCCATTTCCTTAACTCCATGGCTGGAAAACTCTACACTACTCATATACTATTGCATAGCTAGAGTGGTCAAGCTGAACCCCAGGGCCAGTCTGCCCCAAAGCCCCTCTTTCTGTGCCATCACACAGCCTTACAAGCTCATCGACAGTAAAAGAATAGAAAGAAAATTCTTCAGTCTTTTAGAGGACATCTACAAAAAAAGCTACAGCTAGCATCATATTGAATGATGAAAGACTGAATAGTTTTCTCTCAGGATGGAGAACAAGTCAAGGTTTTTCAACCTCTAGATTCTCTCCCCCACGAACTCCAATCTCTATATTTTTGTTCAGCATCACATTGGAAGTCCTAGCAAGTGCATTAAGGCAAGAAAAAAAAAAAAGATTGGAAAAGAAGAAATAAAACTATCCCTGTTTGCAGATCACATGACAAGCCAAGGAATCTGATTTTTTAAAAATTCAAAAACTAAGAAGTGAGTTTGATAAGATTGCAGGATACAAAATCAACACCAAACTTTGGTTGTATTTCTATATACTAGTGATAAACAATTGAAAACCAAAATTTAAAACAAATAGCACTTAAAATAGTTACTTCCCAAATTAAATGCTTAGTTATAAATCTAACAAGACATATATAGGATTTATGTCAATAACACTAATGGATGAAAAAAATCAAAGAAGACCTAAATAAACAGAGAGACATCATGTTCATGGATTGGAAGACTTTCCAATTGTAAAGATGTCAATTTTCCCCAGATTGGTTTAATGCCATCCCAAACAAAATCCTAACCAAATTTAAAAAATAGGGATAGACAAGTTGATTTTGGACTTTATATGGAAAAGTGAAGGAATAAAAAGATCAAAACAATTTTTTTTAAAAAGAATAAATTTGGAAGAACCATACTACACAATATTAAGACTTTTATTCTCAAGTCTATAACCATCAAAGTGGTGAAGCAGTTAGCAATGTGTTGATTTCCAAAGTGATGGATATCAACAGAACAGAAGACATCAATAGAACAGAACAGAAAGTCTAGAACTAGAGCCACACAAATATGCTTTTTGCAGAGCTAATTCAATGGAGAAAGAATAGTCTTTCAACAAATGTGGTTTGGACAACTGGACATCTATATATCCCATCCCCCAAATAAAATAAAAATAAAGTGAAACTCAACCTAATCTTACAGCTTATACAAAAACTGACTAAAAATGGATCATAAATGTAAATATAAAACATAAAACTATAAAGTTAGGCTCCAGTGGAATAAAGTCACAGAATGAACTGGAACATTGGGTCCTCTCTGTCCATTCAAAAAAGGTGGAAATTTAATAAAAAGGCAATATCTCTGTTAATTTGGAGGGGCAAGAAGGATTGGAAGGAAAAAAAGGATGCTAGGAAAGAAATTGGTGGCTCACATGAAGGAATGTGGTCTGAAGGATCTGCTAGGAACACAGTCCCCCAGAATAGCAGTGTCTTGACAGTCAGGGTTGGTGCTCAGGCTTATTCATTCATTTGTTCAAAAGCTATTTCTCAAGCCCACCCGTATCTGAGATACTACATATACAATGATCAACAAAATAGACACCATGGTCTGTAGGTCATGAAGATTACACTGAAGTGGGATAAACAGGCTTGAAACCAATAAACACACTAATCAGGGTATAATGATGATTTGTGATAAATGGCATGGAAGAAAACAACAGGACATCCTGCCATAAGATAAGATAAGAAGGGAGACCTACGGTAGGTTGGGTGGGGGTCAAGGCGGGTCCTCCCAAGAAAGAGTCAGAGAAGGATGAGTAGGAAAAACCAGGAAAGGACTGATGGGGAGAGGACTCCAGGCAGGAGGAAACTCCATTCCAGGCCTCAGGAGGAAAGAGCTGGTGAACATGAGGAACAGAAAGAAGGCTGGGTGGGCGATGGAGGGTAAGGGAGAGAATGGCATGAAATGGTTCTGGAAAGGGAGTGACATGATTCAGGACACTTTCAGATGATGATGATGGTCCTGTATGGAAAGTGGTCTGGTCCGAGCAAAGAGGACAGCAGGGTAAATAGCTGGAAAGTTATTTCCAGTGATCTGTGGGGGGCTCATAGGCGGGATGCCAGTGGAGATAAAAAAAAAAAGCGAACATATTCGGGAGAGATTTTAGAAGGATTAGCGTGAACTATATGAAAATTTCAATATTTGGTAGTTTTTTTTTACTTATCCAAGTGGCGATTTCCCACGGCTTTGGTCTAAAAGAAGGGACAGGACTTGGTAATGGATTAGATCTGGAGGGTGAGGAAGAGGAGGAAATTTCAAGACTGACCCCCACATTTCTGGCTTTAGCAACAGAGTATATGGAAGTGCCCTTTCCCAAGATGGGGAAGACTGGAGGAGCAATAGGGATTGGGCTTCTGGATGTGGGTAGGAGTTCAGTTTATGGAGGTGAGATTGGAGTTATCTGTGTGATCTCCAAAAAGAGCTGTCACTGTGGCATCGGATTTAGGATTTGAGAGCTCTGGAGAGTTCTGGTTGAGATGCATCTGTAGGATTTCAGCATATTAGATGATGATACTTAAAGATAGGGAAGTGGATGTGCTCTGGGAGAAAGTTCCGAGTGAGAAGAGCATGGCCCAGGAGTGCCCATGGTTAGGGATTAGGGAAAGGAGGAGGAGCAGTAAGAAAGTAGAGAAGGGGTCAGAGACACAGGAGGAAAACCATGAGAACTCATGGCTGCCGAGCGAGGAGCAGGTAAACAAAAAAGACAGTGATCAATTGTGCTGAATGCCATGGGGGAAGGGGGGGTGTCTAGCACGATGAGATATTGTCTCTTCGTAGTTTAAAATCCAGTTCGAGAACATGTGTCAGCTACTTTTTCCAGGGAATGATTGCAAAAACAGATGTCACCGTCCATAAAGAAGCAGAATCATTACCACCACACAAAGGAGCCCTAAACTGACGTAAGTGGATATAATAATATGGACGCATACAACGTGGTCACTCTGTGCCAGGTACTGGGCTAAGTAGTTATGTATTCACTCATGTGGCCCTCATGACCACTTCAGAGGTGGGTGGCATTGCCCCCGATTTATAAACAGGGTGAAGATAAACTTACCCTGAAGCCCAGGGCTGAAGTTGTGGGGGAGCTGGGATCCCATCTGGGAATTTGGGCTCCGTGCTCAGTGTTGTTAGGGACCAGACTCTCACCCATGGTTGACGATGACAGATGGACAGAGATTCCTCAACAACCTGAAAGCTCTTATTTGGAAAGGACTATAGAGTATCATCAACCCTTGATGTAAACAGCCAGCTGCTGAAGGTGAAAGAATTTTCAGTTGTGAGTTTAGTACATTTGTATGTGTGCACGTGTGTTTAACTTTCTCTAATCTCGAGCAGATCTCCCGTCATAGGTGGCAAATTGCTTCCAAGACAGCCACAGCAACAGCTCCCATCCAGCCTGCCCTTCCCCTCCCTTGCAGGCTGGACTGCGCTTGGTAACCTGCTCCATGGTGGAAGCAACATCTAGAACTTCCAAGGCCCAACCTTCGGGTGCTTTTAGCTTCTACTTTCCCTCAGGGAGAGCAACCACCGTGCAGGGAGCTGAGGCTATCGTGCTGGAGGGAGAGGCGTCCTGGAGAGAGAGAGGCCCTGGAGGGCCAGACAGAATGAACCCAGAAACCCAGACAGGCCACAGGGAGAAGAACCAAGGCACCGCAGCTGATAGGCAGCACTGAGATCCCAAACGGTGGGGTGGCCTCACTTTGGACCCTCCAGCCCACATGTACCATCGGCCAAATGCAACCGAATGAACTAGCTAACAGCATGGGAAGAAGAGCCTTCATGCTGAGCCCTTCCCAGATTCCTGACCTACGGCGTCACCGGCATAAACGAAGACTTGTTGTGAGTAACTAAGTTCCGGGTGGTTTGTTACGCAGCAGTGCATAACTGACGTAAGCTCAATCCGAATCCTCCCTCTCTGTTCCTGAGGCGTGTTAGAGGTCAGCATAGCGATTTGTACTTTGACTCAAGGATCCACGACAGACCTGTATGGCCTTGGCCAAGGACCCTCCCTCCCTCTCTACCCAATCGAGGAGATCCAGCTCCAGTAAAAGCTACTCCTGACACTACAATGTTACCAGAGTATTTCTTTGGATCATGTAGTCATAGGTCCTTCCCTGCATTTGTTCAATTTTCCTAGAAGGAATAAAAACTGCCTCGGTAATGAGGAAAGGCACGGCATCCAGCTCTCTTCTGTTAACGACGGTAAGCCACCGTTCCTCCTGGGGCATCCTCTCCCTCCAGCACAATAGCCTTGAGTTCTCCACATGGTGGCCCCTGTCTCCAAGTGAAAGTAGCCGGTTGGTGGGCTGCACAGCGGCCACTCTCAAGACTTTTCATCTTTCCTGTTGGGCCTTAAAGATCCAGATATTCATCTTCTTTGTAGCTGGAGGTGCCTTGCCGCTGGAGGGACCAGATGTCAAAGGACCATCCAGTAAGATATGCAGGCGAATGTGCCGAGGGGTTGTTGGGCAAGAGTCTTCCTTTCTAGGAAGAAAGGAAAGAAAGAAAAAGAGAGAGAGGGAGGGGTGAGGAAAGAAGGAAGAAAAGAAAGAAGGAAAAGAAGGAAGGAAGAAGGGAAGAAAAGAAGGATGGAAGGAAGGAAGGAAGAAAGAAAGTTACACAGGACATCTTTTTGTTTGTTTGTTTGCTTTCCTCTCTCTGCTCCCTTCCTTTGGACATGCTCACCCAAGACTGTGATGTTCTGGAGGTCCTGCAGCCATCTTGTAACCATGAGGCAACATGTCCATAGTCTAAAAAAAAAAAAAAAAAACCAAAAACAACAAATAACCTCTGCTTAAAAACACAAAGACAAACACAAACGAGGCTGGCGGCCAAAAGCATTCTCAGATCACAGTCACCCCGTGGGTATTTAACATTTTCTTACTAGTCCTTCAGTTTTCTATGCAGCTAAATCTAGTTTCTTCCATTGTAAATTAATCCTTTTCCCTTTTGTTTTGTCTCAGTGGAGATGAGAACTTGGTGGTCACCAGTCTTAGCCTAATGAAGCCTGTTTGACGTGTGACAGCTTCAGTAAAGTCGCTCACAACCTATTTTGTGGAACCTATTTGCCTATCGTCAGCTGTGATAGTGGCAATGTCACTATGCTGCCAGGTCCTGGTGGATTTGGCGGAAGAGGGTGGGTGGCACGCGTCCTGCTGCTTTCTATCTTGGCCTCGCGGGCGGCTTGGCATCGTACCCTCAGCAGCTCCCCTACCTCCCCTATGGGAAGACACACGCAGGAAGGCCGCGGGTCTGCGCAAGTCTATCAAAAGCAAACATAAGGAAAAATTCATGTCTGTCTCCACCACATGACCCAAGCCAGCTCTTTCTGTTTTTATTTTAACTTTGTATTACGACAACTTCAAGCATATACAAAAAAAAAAAAAAAAAAAAAAAAAAAAAAGGAATAGTAGAACACACCCCCGTGTACCTAGCACTCAGCCTTAGCTATGAATAATTCATGGCCTTTTTTTTTTTTTTTTTTTGCTCTCCTCCTACCCACTCTCAACTTCTTCCCATATTATTTTGAAGTAAATCCAGACATCAGATCATCTCATCTACATATATTTCAGCTTGCATCTCTGAAAGCTAACGGGTCTTTTAAAAGTATAACAACAATATTATTAGCATACTTAAAATAATTCCTTAAGGGCGTCAAGTATTCAGTCAGTGTTCATATTCCCACCGCCTACCTTTTAAAAACTGGTTGTATTATATATCTTTTTTTTTTTTTTAACTTGGCACAAAAGTAGCACATACTCATGAAAGAACTTTTGCAAAATGTGAAAAAACACACAGAAGAGAATTTAGGCTCACCCATGGTTCCTGGAGCTGATGCCAATCTATCTGGTGCCGTGCCTGATTAGAAAAAGATGGGCCTTCCCAGCGGGCACAGCCCTGTGCCAAGACATCAGCTACTGCTTGTTCTCTGAAGTGGATGCCCTTGTGCCTTGCAGAACCAGGCCATTTGCACTGTCACGGCCCTGGGTACGTCATCAGTGTTTATATTTTGGAGGATAGCCTTTCAGATTTTCTACGGATATATACATAATTTTTTACATAATTGTTTTCATACTGCACATTCTGGTTTGCATGCAGCTTTTTTTTTTCCGCACTTACTAGAAGACCATAAACATTTCCCCACGTCATTACATTTGCTTCCAAAGCATGACTTTCTGTGGCTGCATAGGGGGACCATAATTGATTTAAGCAGTGGCCAATTGTTTAGGCCCATTGCCCTCGGACTGTGGTGCTTGTCTTTGGTAGATAAAACTCAGACAAGAACATTATGTCCTTTTTGGGAGACACATTAAAACACACGGGGAGTTTCTGCACATGCATTGCGTGATCATGAGGTTTTAAATTGGTTCCACCCGTCGGTTTGGGAAGAAAGCAAAGGTATGGTTCCACTTAGTTCGACTCACGCCTTGAGGGGCAGGAGAACCGTCCCTTGACGTGTTTAGATTCCTAGCAATTCCATAGTAAACAAGAAGCTTCAGTGAAGAGTGGTGAGGCAAGAAGATGGAACATGTTTATTAGGACAGTCACTCCCAGAGTTATGCAACCAGGAGATTTGGGTTTGGGCAACCAACCTCGGCCAATGTCTGAGGTTAACAGAAGGCAGCGGGCTTAAAGGTTCTCTTGGATCGGTTTTGTTGGGTTTTAGGGCATGAACACAGGCATCCTTGGATGCAAACCACCAGCTGATGCCTCGTGAGCAGTATCATCACAGACTCCAGGAGTTGGCTGGCAGATTCTCAGAAAATTGCCAGCTCATAATCTCCATCTCTTGAGAATTAGGATAAGCATTAAGGTTAATTGCAAAGTATCCATTTGCCCAAACCCACAACCCACGGTTAGCCCTAAGCCTGAGCCACAGTTATTTTCTACACTAGCTCTTATCTTTACTGAATCCACCGAACTAAATGACTGTTTAATGGAGTCACTGGGACAGGGTGAGGTCAGAGGGCAGATGTAAACCAGAAATTCCTAACCCCAGAGGCCACGCCCCATGGGTCACAGAGTTTGGTAAGTGCCTTGAAATTCCTCAGACGGGTAGGCCACTTAAATGCGGATGATCAGTGTTATACCTTGGGCAGCGGAGAGAAGGATTTAGAAGGAAAGTCCCTCTGATTTTACACCAACCCATAAAGTTTAAAAATTGATAAGGAGCCCACATCACTGGGCCTTGATGGAGGGCATGTCTCAGGATGAGAGGAGGCAAGAGTCTGGGGTCCTCCCCAAAGATGACTTGCACGCTACACATGACCTGCTAGGGATTCTGAAGTCCTAAACCCATAATTGGGCCGTCTCTCATCAGCTCCCAAGGAACTACATTTTTATCCAGAATTTCACCCAGTTCTCATATCAGAAATGCTATTGGGTGGTGTGTTGCTTTCCTGGGGCTACTGTGTCTGCGTACTATAAACTGGATGACTTAAAACAACAGAAATGCACGCTCTCATCATCCCGGAGTTTGGAAGGTGAAATCAGGGCGCTGGCAGGGCTATCCTATCTCTGAGGCCTCTGAGGAGGACCCTTCCCTGAGCCTTCCAGCCTGGGATGGCTTCGCACAGGTGTCCCCTGGCCTGTGACTGCTTACCTCCGTTCTCTGTCTCATCTCCACACTGAGGCCATCCCTCCTCTGTGGGTGTGGCCTGGTCCACGCTTCCCTCCTCTTATAGGAAACCAGTCATATTGCTTTAGGGTCCTCATCTCGACTTGATTCTATTTCCAAATAAGGTCATGTTCATAGGTGCCTGGGGTTAGGACTTCAGCTTATCTTTTTGGGGATGCCACTGAACCCATAATGGATAGAGAGTCAGAAGTTGAAGATCACAGATCCAGTTTTATCACCAATGGCTGTGTGATCCCGAGCAGGTCACCTAGCACCCCGGGTGCCCTCACCTGTCCCCCAGGAACCCTTGCGGCCTGCAGAGTCCATGCAATTGAAATAAGAGCTGGATTTGCTTCTGGTTAGTCAGAGAATATACTCAGGGCAGAAAAGGCCTGCCAGCGTGGAAGGGGCATCGCAACTCAGAGGGGACGCCAGGCCCGGGGTAGGCGTAGTGGGCTTCCTATCGTGGCAGACGGGGTGTTGAATGGGGAATGAAGGGCGCAGGGTCCCTCCCGCAGCCCCTGGCAGGCCCTCTGGGGTGCCAGCAGCCAGGCCCCAAACTACAGAGCAACCAGCCAGATGGCCATGCTCCTTCCCCCAAGTACCGCAGCCCCCCAACCCCCCGGAGACAGCCTGGGTGACCGGTCGTCCCCAAGCCCAGTAAGCACCGTCCCCAAGCTCATCGTGAAGCCAGCACTAGCAGGTGAGACCCCTTGGGCTCAGACGGCTCAGGGGGACATAGGCCCAGGAAATGGGCTCCCAGGCGGCCCCAGGCCTGTGCGCTCCGCACCGAGCCTGGGACTAGGTGAGTTTCAGCTCTGGAGAGACCGAAGGACCTTGACATGTTATGGAATCTGGGGCCGCAGAAGGTGAAGCTGGTGGTGACACATTTCAGGAATGCGGATGTGGCGCTCTCGGCGTGGATCTGAGGCTGACAGGGTTTGACAGTCTCCATCTGGGAACAATAACCTGCGAGAGCCGGGCTGCCTCCCGCCTCCCCCCTTCTCTCCCTCCGCTTGCCCCCCACTTGGGCTGCGCTCAGGAATCTTGGGGAAGGCAGGCCCGGGAGGGGGTGGGCTCACGAATGCTTGCAATTCCAGGAGCAGCGGGCTGAGGACCGATCCAGCCCCCCTCTGGGAGGGCTCCCCGGGGAATGCCACAGGGTGGAGGGAGGGGGCCCTCGGGGATGCCAGCGTCCCTTCCCCCGCGGCCTGCCTGGGGCCTCATCCTGGGGCCTGGAGGTGGCAATGTGCGGTTAATACCTCGGGATTTCTTTGGGCCACTGGGGCAGGGGGCTTTCATCGGTGAAGTTCAAAGCCCCCCCCCCCAACTTCCTCTGCTAATCCTCACTCTCATCTGAGTTTTGTTGTGTAACTAAATTGATTACAAGAATTTGGTGAATCAGGCTGGGGCCTGCCCCCCCCACCCAGACGTCAGGCACTGAGGGGGGCACTTGACGCGATGAACAAGGGGTGATATGCTATATGTTGGCAAGTTGAACTCCAATCAAAATTTTAAAAAAAATAAAAAACAAATAAAAGAAAAAGAATTTGGTGAATCAGGCTGAGGCCGGCCCCCCCATTGCTCCCCCCCAGATGTCGGGCACCGAGGGGGGCACTTGACGCGATGAACACGGGGTGATATGCTATATGTTGGCAAGTTGAACTCCAATAAAAATTTTAAAAAAATAAAAAATAAATAAAAGAAAAAGAATTTGGTGAATCAGGCTGGGGCCTGCCCCCCCAGCCCCCCGACAGACTTCCTCATGCTCAGCCCCACGAGGTGCCAGGTGCCTGGCCCGGTCCGGGAGGCCAGCTGATGGTGCAGAGAATGTCAGGCCAGAGACGTGGCTCCGCCACCACAAGGCACAGCGGAGCACTGTCCCCACGTTTCTCCACCTGAGCGGCTCCGACCTTCTCCCAGGGTCGTGAGGGCCTCGGGCCCTGGTCATCCTGGAAGGAGCAGGGGCAGCTGCTCCCGGGGATGGGGGGGCGCCGGGCTGCGCAGGCTGGACTCCTCACGGAGCAAGAGGCCTTCCCTGGAGCTGGCTGTGGCCACAGGTCCTGGCCTGGGCCCCTGTGGTCTGCGGGTCCACGACACCTCCCCATCAGGAGTTCCTGAGGCCAGAAACCTGCCATCGTGTTTGAATCCTGCCTCCTGTCCCCAGCTGATCCTCCCCATTGACCAGTCACCAAGTTTTCTCGATGCCACCTCCAGACTGGCTCCTGCGTGCCTCGCCTTCTCTCCATCCAACTGTCACTGCCTCTCTTCCGCTCTCCTGGATGAAGCTACAGCCTCCTCACTGGTCTCCCTGCCTCTACTCTGGCCCCTCTCCAATTCATTCTCTGCGTTCAGGCTAGAAGCCTCTTTCATCTTCTGATCTTGTGACTTCTTTATTATTCACGCTCTGAAATACCTCTGCTTGACCTTTGGCTCTCAACCTGGAGATCTTCTCTGGCACAGGCCCAGGTAGGGTCCAGGATGCTGTCAGTGAACCACCCAGAAGCCTCATGTGTAGCCCCTCAGCACGTCCCCACCATACACTAGGGGTACCTGTGAATTTTCTAGAAGCCCCACTAGACTGTGAGTACTGTGAGGGCAGTGACATTGCACGTGCTGGTTCTTGGCGTCCACAAGGCCGAGGCACAAAGTCTAGGTTAGATGTTCAGCAAGTATTTGGTGAATGAACGAAGGGTCCATGCAGACAGTGTCATTGCTAAGACTAGGACCTACGTCTTCTAGTCAGGGCCAGACTTCTGGGGGCACCTGCCAGGTCACATGTCTGACTACCGGGTTTTTGAAGAGTTTAAACACTGCTGTGAAGCTAACACATCCTTGGAAATGCAACAACGTGGAGCAAGCTCAATTTACCAGAATTCCTCTGGAGGAGAGCACAGTATAACATGGTTGGAAGCAATCTTTGGACATTCCCTGGGGCCTATTTAAGGACCAAGTAAATATGATGTTTCACGATGCGTGATTTTTTAAAAAAAGATTTTATTTATTTATTCATGAGAGACACAGAGAGAGAGGCAGAGACGTAGGCAGAGAGAGATGCAGAGGGAGAAGCATGCTCCATGCAGGCAGCCCGACGTGGGACTCGATCTGGGGACTCCAGGATCAGGCCCTGGGCCGAGGGCAGATGCTCAACCGCTGAGCCACCCGGGAGTCCTGCGATGTGTTTTTTTGTTTGTTTTGTTTTTGTTTTTGTTTTTTTTTTTTTTGCTGGGCGGGTGTGCAAGTTTGGGCCCAGAGAAGAATTGCTCAGGACAGTGAACTGGAGGCTCCGACCAACAGTCCTCGGTCTCCCCTTTCCTGCACACCACTCTTCATGTCTTCCCGTGGAGCAGCTTCCTCTGCAGAGGGAGCGGCTGTGTGGCTGGGCTCCAGCCTTTGGGATGTAAGCAGAGCTGCTGTATGGGAGCCCTGGGACGGCTCTGTAAAAAGCGGAGGGTGTGCACACTCTTTCCCCTCCCGTGGTTCCTCCTTCCTGTTGCCTGGAATGTGAGTGCGATGGCTGGAGCTCCCAGCAGCCCCGTTGGATCAGGAGGCAAGCCGGAAGGATAAGAGCAATGTGCTGGGACAGTGGAGCAGAAAGCTGCAAGCTTGGGTCCCTAATGAGTTTGTGGGGCCCCTATCGAAGCCCCCTAGACTGACACGTGGGAGAGGAGCAAAAGGTCTCGTGGTCAGGTCTCTGAGCCCGGCAGCTGGATACTCTTTGCCATGGAGTCAGGGGCCAAATGATGAACTTGCCCGGGTTGCCTGTGCCTCAGTTGGGTCTGCTCCTGGCCCCCAGCCCAGAACTCTCCTTCCTCCTCCTTCTTCGGCTTCCTCTTCCCGTGTTGGCACAGCCCCATCCCGGCTGGGCACCGCCCTGCATGCCGGGGAGCCTGGAGGGCCGAGGCAGTTACGGGCAGGGGCAGTCCAACCCCGAGCGGGACCCTAAAGTGTGGTAACCAGAGCCCCTCGGGAGGCTGGGCCTTTTTGTTTCTTGCGGAAACTGTTCCCCGCAATACACTGATGAGCTGCGATTGTCCTCGCGGAATGCTAGGCACGACCACCCAGGCTAGGGCGTCGGGGGCACGTTCCGGGGAGCCAGGGTGCAAGGGGAGGGGGGCTGCAGAAGATGCCCTTCTCCCCATGGGAAAGGGAGGCAGAGCAAGAGGTGACAGGTGTGCCACTTCCCAGCTCCCCGGCTCTCCTGTGCCCACGAAACTGCCCCTGACGGCGCCTTCGTATCTGGCACATGGGCCCCCCCCGCAGCCCTGGGGTCACCCAGACGGGCCCCAGCAGGATTCCCTGAGGCCCAGGCCCTGGACCGGGGTACAGTGGGTGCCCCGGAGGGCAGGGGCCCAGGACTTTGAGAAGTGAACTGACTTGCCCAAGATCACAGAACCCAGGTGGCTGCAGGGCGGGGTTGGGGGAACCCTCAGTGCAGATCCTTCCCACCGCAGCACGGCTGCTCGAGGAGAAGTTTCCAGATGAGAGCAGTTTTGGAAAAGGCACGTCTTTTCTTTCGTGCCTCCCTCCGGCGATCGTGCTTCCACCTGCAGGTGAGCAGAAGAGAGGCTTCGGGGCCAGGCCGGGGTCCACGCGGTGCTGGGGACGGGCAGGGCGACAGACGCAGAGAGGGCCCTGCTCCCCCCGACCCCCCACCCCCGCCTCGCTCTGTCCTCATCGTCTTCCCCGGATGGCGGGGGGGGGCCTCGAGGGCAGCTTGGCAAGTGACGTTCCCCGGGGTGGCGCACGCGGATGACCTGCGGGTCTCTACACCTGGGGACGGGTGAAACTCGAAGCAACAGGTGCACCGATAGACGCTGGCGCCGTGCCGTTTGCAGACAGGATTCCGTTTGGCTGCTCGAGCGGGCCGGCGTGCAGCTTGCCCGTGGCAGGTCTGCGGTGACCCCTCTACCAAACCCATCCTCAGCTGTCGCCCTTCGACGTCACCCTTCTTGAACATGTCAGATTTGGATACCAGAATCGTTTAAATCTGAGTATCTCTGTATTTATGATTCTGAAGCGTGTTCTGATGCTCCGAGGGTGGGGGCATCGGAGGATCGGTGACACGCCTCGTGACACCCACGGGGTAGTGCTCTGGGAACCTACAGGTGGATGTGGCCGAGGCCAGGAGCGAGACACTCCTCTGCCTGGCGGGGTGGGGGGGGGGGCGGGCAGCTCTGCCGTGTTTCCTTCAGCAAACGCTCGCAGATGCCCTTTCCCTCTTATCTCTGTTCACTCCCCCTGTGTGAGCTCCTTGCTTTGGAGCCGTCTTTTTGCTTCTGACTCTCACGTCTGTGTCCGATTGTCATTCGCTCAGCATCTCGACTTGGATGTGCCGTGGACACCACAAAGGCAACGTGTCCAAACAGAACTTCCAATCATCCCCTCGCAAAGGCCTCACCCACAGCTCCCCTGTCTCGGTTAACGGAGATGGCCTTTCAGCTTTTCAGGCCAGGACCTTGGAGCCACCCTTGGCTTCCTTTTTTTATTTTATTTTATTTTATTATTATTTTTATTATTATTATTTTTTTTACACCCTTGGCTTCCTTATCCTCATACCTGACATTCAGACTTCCAGAAAATCCTATTGGTTCAGCTCTGAAACTATTTCTGGAATTCAGCTGCTCTCACCACCCTGATGGCCACTGCCTTGGTCAACATCACTGTCCTCTCACATAGATTGTTGTGTGACTGCCTAACGGGCCTCCCAGCTTCCATGCTGGCCTTTCCTGTCTACGCTCGACACCTTAGCCAGAATGAACTTGTTAAGATATAAGTGGGATTATGACTGTGCCCTGCTCAGAAACTTCCAGTGGCTTCATGACCCTCGGAAGGGAGTCACAGTCCTCGCTGGGATCCACGGGCACCCCTACGATTTGCTCCCTCCCCCCCATGCCATGCAGACCTCACCTCCCGCTCCCATGGCCCCACGCTGCTCTGTTCCAACCTCCCTGCTTCTCCTTCAGGCCCTGGGCCCGCTACCCTCCCCAAAGCCCTTGCATCGACTCTTCCTGAATCCCTGCCCAGGACACCCCTTCCTGCCTTGGCCACACCACCAGTACTTTCTCAGTGAGCTTTCCCTGCCCCCCCATCTCGAATTGTACCTCCCCCCACATTTTGTCTGCCCCCTCCCTCCGAGGTAGATACCACTGTTGCCTCACTCAGATTATTCTAGGCCGTGCACCCACCCCGTGCTGCTGGGAACATCAGCTGCCAATGGTTCCCGGATGTCCTGCTTCCCTGGAGACTCGCCCTCGATGCACAGGTGCCACCTGGGCTGTGAAGCTGCAGCCCCCCCTCACTCGCCCCGGGCAGCCCCGAGAAGCCCCGAGCCAGGAATGCCCTCATGAGCAGCAGAACTAAGCATCCGCTGTTACTGGAACCAGAGAGTGTACACGGAGTAGAAACCAAGCCCAGGGAGGTAACTAGGTCACGGACTGGTCAGGAGTGCAGAGCCTCCCAGATTTGGGCCCCACCTGGGCCCTCTGACTCCGTAGCTTCAGCCCTGCAGTCGCTCCCGGCCGACAGCAGTGCCGCCTGTGACGTCGTGACCAAAGTAACCTGCAGGATGAGTTAGGCAACGGCGCTCGCCTTGCCTGGGCGAGGGTTACAGCCCAGAAAGAAAAGGAAGCTCTCCCCCTTGCCCTGGGACGTTTCCATCTCTAGCACACATTCTGACGGCTCCCGCCCCGCAAGGAGGAACAGCCTCCCTGGATGCCTTCTACCTCTTACCTTTCCTCATCCCTCTGGTTCTCAAATCGCACCTGGATGCAGATGGCTAGATTCCTCTTGTTTATCCTTTGACGGAGACAGGAGGTGGACTGTGGGAGACAGGTGGTGCCAAGAGGAGCCGGAGGTGACTTGGGACACACAAGCAGTGGTCGGGATTCCTGGGAAATCACCTGGATGGGGAAGAGTAGACCACTGGGCTCAGAAGCCACCTTCACGAGGCTGGAGGAAATAGATGAGAAAGTGGGCCGAGCTTGTGGGCGACCGTCGGGAGTCTAGGGCCCCGCCAGGATCAACAAGCTCAAGATCTGTGCAAGTCTCAGACTTGCACATGGAGGTACGAGGACTCACTCATTCTTTCAACCCATATTTACTGAGCACCAACTACAGCTAAATACCAGGCGCGGCGGTGGCTACTGAAGATGTAAGAGTACAGAGAACAAGGCAGACGTAGTGACGGCCCTTTGCACTATTTCAGTGAGACAGATGGGCGAGGTCACACATGTAGTGCGTTAGGTGAAGGAAAAAACAACCAAAAACTCTTAAGTTGAGGTCTCCAGAAGCAGAGACAGAGATGGGGTTTCGGTGAAGACAGGTGCTTTTATTTATTTTATTATTTTATTTTATTTTATTTTATTTTATTTTTATTTTTTTCTTTGAGGGGGAGCTCTCAAATGAAGGGAATGAAGGAAACAGTGAATGAGAAAAAGTCAAGTAAGAATGTGGTCTTAGGTCTGATCCATAGGACTCTGAAGTATCCATGCAACACTGTAGAGCCGTCCTCACCTGGAGGCCGGGGAAATAGCCTTTTGTGTCCCCATCTTTTAGTCACTGGGGAGATGAAGTGTGGGGGGAGGTACAATTTGAGATACGGGGGCAGGGGGACAGGGAAAGCTCACTGAGAAGTACCCAGGGGAAGTGAAGGAACTGGTGGTGTGGCCAAGGCAGGAAGGGGTGTTCTGGGGAGGGATTCAGGAAGAGTCGATGCAAGGGCTCTGGGGGGTGGAGGTGGGGGTAGCGGGCCCAGGGCCTGAGGAGAAGCAGGGAGGCTGGGGCAGAGCAGCGTGGGGCCATGGGAGCGGGAGGTGAGGTGTGCATGGCATGGGGAGGAGGGAGCAAATCATAGGGGTGCCCGTGGATCCCAGCAAGGACTGTGACTCCCTCCCGAGGGTCACGAAGCCACCGAGGCTGGTTTTCCTGGCTTTCTGTCAATTCTGCAAGCATCCAATATCTTCTGAGAAATTTCCTTTTGCTTCAGTTAAGTACACACCCTGGAGTGCAAAACTGGATTCAAATCTTAGTTCCACCACTGGCTACTTCTGCAATCCTGGGCCAGCAGCTAACCCGTTCGATACCTCTAGTTCCTCCGTTAAAATGTGCGTGATAACAGGGCATACTAGGACCTACTCAACAGGATTATGGGGAGGATTAAGTACGTTAATACATATCAAGCACTCAGAAGAGGACAGCCTTACCCGACGTGGGTAAAGGCTCCAAAACATGTGAATGTCCGAAGGTGGGGCCACCTTGGAAACCAGTTACTATATTCCTCATGAAGCATCCAGAGCGTGGGTAGGAAGCGGGAATGGATGCTGGAAAACCACAACCCAACCCAGCAGCAGCAGCACCACCACACACACACACACACACACACACACACACTCTCCCCAGATAATCTACTAGTTTCTTCCAAGTCAAATGGGAAGAGACTTGCATGGACCTTACAGAGAATTAATGCTGAGCTGGATACTTGGCACCACATAAGCAACAGACAGATGTAAGTTGGTGTGGCGGCGGGGGTTGTTATAGTTACTCACTTGCTGGTCACTTTCGAGCCTACACATCCACCCCGTCAAGGGTCTACTGTACCGTGGCCCTGATGGGCGTTGTCTTTATTCACTTGGCATTGCCCTCCGAAGGCTAGGCTCCTGGCACCCACTGCAGCGCCGGGTCTGGTTCTCTCATCCGCTCCCCTCTCCGCTGCCGCACCTCCTCCTTCCTGAGAAGGTGTGAGCTACCCCTCATGCTGTCTTTTCTCTCTTTGAATCTCTCTCTATACATTTTTTTCCCCAAGATTTTATATATTTGAGAGAGTGAGTGAGAGCGAGAGAGCGGGGGGGGGGGGGGGGGGGGGGGAGGAACAGAGGGAGAGGGAGGAGCAGACTCCCCGCTGAGCAGGGAGCCAGACTGGGGGGGGGGGGGCTCGATCCCGGGACCCTGAGATCATGACCTGAGCTGAAGGCAGACACTTAACCAACTGAGCCACCCAGGCTCCCCACTCTCTACACAATGTCTCACCTCCCCCTTCATTATTTCTTCCTGTGACTAAGTGGTTTAAACCATCGCCTGGAAATTCTGTCTGTGCCCAGATGGTGACAGGCCTTCAAGACACAGGACTGTAGGGGAGCTTGGGTGGCTCAGTTGGTTGAGCGTCTGACTCTTGATTTCAGCTTGGGTCACGATCTCAGGGTCACGGGGCTGAGCTCCAGGTCGGGCTCTACGCTGAGCCCAAGATGGGCAGCACCCATCGAGTCATTCATTCAGTTATTTTTAACAGATGTTTTCAAGAATCAACTACGAATCGCTTACCGTGCTGGTGCTGGGGATTCGACAATGAATACGGCCAACTCTACCCCCCACCCCCTGCCCTCATGGAGCCCAGAGTTTGTGCGGCTGCAGGTGTGGTGGGGGCAGGAGAAAGAGACAGTAAACTAGTAATTACCCAAATATTTCATTCTGTGGTTTACTTCTCGCTATTGCAGAGGGAAGAGCACAGGGTGCGAGGAGGAATGTTCTACGGAATATCTGACCTTACTCCTCTGCCCCAGCCTGCCTTTCCCCTGTCCTCTATATGGCGAGGGGCTGATCCCGGCCCACTGTCGAGGAGGTGGAAGGCTGGGCAAGGGGAGAAAATCCAAGACATTTCTGTTCCCTTTCCCTCCCTGCCCGGGCATCGTCTTCCCCCAGCTCCTCCGCGGCCCCAGTTCCCAGGAGACAGGTCTGCCTGGGTTAGGCCTCCCCACCCAGGCTCTGCTTGTGCCACGTCCTCCCTATGTCTCCCCAGGCTTCAGGTGTAGCAACGTCCGCTGTTGCCGATTTTCGGACCTCTCACCACCCCCTGTTCGGCTTCTCAGCTCTTCCATCATCCCTACAACCAACTTCCCGTTGGTTGTAGAAAACGCCCTGTTTTCTCTTTCTTTCTTTCTTTCTTTCTTTCTTTCTTTCTTTCTTTCTTTCTTTCTTTCTTTCTTTCTTTCTTTCTTTTTCTTTCTTTCTTCTTTCTTCCTTTTTAATTTTCTTTAATTTTAAAAAATATTTTATTTACTTGTTCAGGAGAGACACACACAGAGAGGCAGAGACACAGGCAGAGGGAGAAGCAGGCTCCATGCAGGGAGCCTGATGTGGGCCTCGATCCTGGGACCCTGGGATCACACCCTGGGCCGAAGGCAGATGCTCAACCGCTGAACCACCCAGGTGCCCCCAATTCCCTGTTTTCAAGCCAGAGTTGTTTCCCTTTTTCTAGTTGAACTTGGATACATCTAACTACTCATTTTATTTTTCAACCCGCACTCCTGCATGTGCCTGCTTCTGGCATGGAGCTGGGCTCTGATGCTTTCACACATCTAGCCTGGCTGCGTCCTGTCTGGGGTCCCAGACCCCAGAAACTGTCTTAGAGCTCCAAGTTTCCTGATTTGAGTCTATTCCTTTTTGTTTTTTGTTTTTTTGAAGGATTTATTTATTTACTTGAGAGAGAGAGAGAGAGAGAGATGGAGAAAGAGTGTGGGAGGGGCAGAGGGAGAGGGAAAGAATCTCAAGCAGACTTTGTGATGAGCATGGAGCCCGACCTGGGGCTCAATCTCATGACCCTGAGATCATGACCTGAGCCGAAACGAAGAGTCAGACGCTCAACTGACTTTGCCACCCAGGCATCCCCGGAGTCCATCCCTTTCAGAGCCCATGCATCACCTCCAGAGTTGTCCCCCTGTGCTATCAAGCGCACGTGATCCTTCCACACACACCCCGAGTTCACCCGGCTTCATCTCCACCCCAGCAAGAACGATCTGTCTGCCCACCCCATGACCCATACCCCCCAGCCCGGGAGGGCTGTGGTGCCTGTGGTGTCCGGGGCTGCTGGGGGAACAATAGGTGGGCCTGTTGCCCCAGCCTCAGAAAGCACAGGGTGTAAGAACAGGGGATTGGCTGGCAGCATGATCAGGAGGCAGGCTGGGGCTACCAATGAAGGGGAGGAAGAGGGTGAAATTTCCAGGGGTGACCAGCTTGGTCTCGGAGCCCCAGACACCCCAGCCCCCCTGCTCCACCGCCCCAGACGAGCTGCCCTGCCCCAAGCAGCAGCAGGTTTAAATCTACTCATGCATTCTCTTTGTCCTGAACCGGCTGCTGGAGCCCAAGGGAGGATGAGGACCCGTCAGCATTTTCTCCCACAGACAAATGTTTCTCTCATCCAGCCCTTTGCGCAGAAGGCCTGACCTCCTCAGAAATAGCAGCCAGAAAAATCCACACTCCTCATAATCCTACAATTTCCCACTAATCAGATGTCTAGACGAGCATGGTCCCTGCCCCCTTTCCTGTTTGCAAATCTGCCTTGACAAGTCGTATCCTCCTGACAGCCCCATTAAAAATATTCTTTATTTGCTCTCTGGGCCTTCTGAGACTCGGTTGCTGGAAATACTCTCAGGCTCTGGATCAGCTCCCTTCTCTTGAAGTCATGCTCTGATATTCGTCCGCTTAAATTTCATTCTCTGGAGGGGAGCTCTGTTAACAAGGCAATTAGTCCTGCTTTGAGTCTAAGTAGGGTACTGTGGGGTTTGCGGCCAGATGGCCCGCCAGCCCGACCTGACTCAGGGCTGCGGTGACTTTGGAGAGGGCCGTTCTCGCCGGGGCCCGGGCCCGTTTCCGCAGCACAATGTGCTTCTGTATGTAATGCAGCGGGGAAACGGGGCTGGGTCTCGATTTCCATCCATCCGTGTGAGACCACGGGAGGCTCTCCGTTCATGTCCTTCTCTTGGGGTGCGGGCACAGTGGGGGCTTAAAGCAAAATCTCACGTATTTATTTTTAAATTAGCAAAAGAATAATCAGGATCAAGGGCTGTTGGAGGATGAATCCCCCCGCTGCTTCTCTGAGGAGCCGGGGAGCCTGGGCACCAGATTCACTAGGCCGTACCGCCCCCACCCCTTCCAGGGCCCACCTGCCCTCCCCGTATCTGTTGCTGGGGACCAGACCTGGTGATCATGGACTGGGGCTGGCATCATCTGCAAGGGCAGAACTGGCTGCAACAGCTCTTGCTGGCTTTTTTTTTTTTTTTTTTTTTTAATGAGAGACACACACAGGCAGAGACACAGGCAGAGGGAGAAGCAGGCTCCATGCAGGGAGCCCCCTGATGGAAGACTTGATCCCAGGACCCCAGGATCACGCCCTGAGCCGAAGGCAGACACTCAACCCCTGAGCCAACCCCTCCTGCTGTTTATTATTTAAAAAAGTAGTGTCTTTTTATTTTCTAATAGTGGTACATTTGTGATTATGGGACATGGGGTATTTGGAGCCTCCCTACTTGGGATCAGATGCCCGTTACCACCTCTAGTGCAGGTAAGGAATCTCTCTGTATCTATTTTCTCATCTGTGAAATGCTCAGCATAATGGCTCCTATCTCTTAGGGCAGAGTGAAGATCAAGTGAGTTCATGCATATGAAGTGCTTAGAATAGCACCTGGTATGTGATATATGCCAGGTCTATGGTGTTGGGGAAAGCTCCTTAAAAAGCTTTACAACTGGGACGCCTGGGTGGCTCAGCAGTTGGGCGTCTGCCTTTGGCTCAGGTTGTGATCCCGGAGTCCTGGGATCGAGTCCCACGTTGGGCTCCCTGCATGGAGCCTGCTTCTCCCTCTGCCTGTGTCTCTGCCTCTTTCTGTGTGTCTCTCATGAATAAATAAATAAAATCTTTAAAAAAAAAACCTTTACAATTCAAATATTATAAATGGGTACATATAGTGACAGTACATCGTTTGGACCTCTAGTTCGCAGGTCTCTAGTTCCCCTCTCTAGAAACAACCACTACCAGCTTATCAGCTCTCAGTGAGGATGGTCAAAGCACACGCGTGTGTATAGATACTGATGTAGATACACACAAACGGAGAGAGAGAAGGCTATAGATACAACTTCCCTTACAAGGAGAGTAGATATTACCTATTGGTCTGTACTTAAGAAACATATATACAGTAGAAGGGCGCCTGGGTGGCTCAGTTGGTTAAGGGTCCGACTCTTTTTTTTTCTTGGTTTTGGGTCTGACTCTTGAGCTCAGCTGAGGCCGTGATCTCAGGGTCAGGAGATTGAATCCTGAAGTGAGCGGGCTCGGCGCTCCGTGGGGAGTCTGTTTGAGATTCTCTCTCTCTCCTCCTTTCCCTCTGCCCCTCCCTCTGTTCTCTCTCTCTCTCTCTCAAAAAAAAAAAAATATATATATATACACACACTAGAAAGATGTGTTGCAAATTGAAACACAATGAAAAGATCATTCTTCATTAATCCTTGTAGATCCAGCTCCTTCTTAGCAGCAGAATAGCGCTCCTTTGTCTGATGCAGGGACTCCTTTAATGGGGCTCCTGCTGGGGGGCATTGGGGTCGGGTCTACCACCAGTATTTTGACTGCATTCGTCCCTGCTCCTGTTTTTCCTTCCCAGTCCCCACGTAAGCACGAGAGACCTTCATGAATCTTTTTTTTTTTTTTAAGATGTATTTATTTATTTTAGAGAGAGCACGAGCAGCGGGGAGGGGCCCAGGGAATCGTCAAGCAGACTCCCCCCACACTGAGCACGCAGTCCGATCCCACGACCCCCTCCCCCCGAGACAGTGACCCCAAGCTGAAATCAAGAGTCGGCCGCTCATCAGACTGAGCCACGCAGGTGGCCCCCGTGAATCTTTTCATGCAGAAGCTGACACAGATCCCCGTGTCCCCCAAAATGATCCAAGCTCAGGGTAACTCCAGAAGTGAGCCGGGCAGCTTCTGGGCAGCAGGCTCCCTCTCCAGGAGGCAACTCCCCCTGCCCCCAACCCCGAGAAATCCATGAGAAAGAAATTCAAGACTCCTGGGGCTTGTCAGTCTTCTACAAGTTGGTCAAGTTTTAAAATAGTTTTGAGTTATTTTCAAGGCACCATCCCGAGAAGATATATTTGGACGTATAAATAGCCGTAGATCACAGACGGATGATCGTCTGCCTATGTATTTGCACACCAAGCCTGTGTTTCTGGTCTTTGGGAATCCGCAGAACAAAAACCATGAAGCTTACACAGCCGTTGATCCCACTTTCTGATTTAATTGTATTTTTTCCTCCCCGTTGCTCTGAAGGAACATTTAATTTTAGCACCACACAATGACAGCTCTAAGAGTCTCCCTTCCAGCCCATCTGGGCTTTGCAGTGCGGCAGGAACTTCAGGTATAAATAACGATTGGCGCGTTAGAGTATTGTCCAAGGATTAATAAGACGGAAAGAAAAAATTATTTCTCCATTTTCTCCGGAATGGGAAACATCTTTTTCTGAAAGCTAAGCCTAGAGGCAAAATTTTGAATGTCGGTCAATTAGTTTGCAGGAGCCGAGAGGCGGTCTGGGCGCAGCGCTGAGTGATGGGAGGCCCAGCTCTGCGGCCTCGGTTGCCTGCCCTGCACAGACCTCACCGACCTCAGTCTGAAATGAGGGCAGGGCTGCAGCATAAGGACCAGGTGAGGGGAAGGAGGACCGCTGTCCTCGGGGGAGCCCGGCCGGTCCCCCGCACCCCACACACAGTGTCACTCGGTGGCTAAGGCCTTCGAAGCACCGAGATGAGAGAGAGCTTGGCAGCCTTTCTTGTTTCTCTTTCCTTTTTCATTCTCATCTTGGAACGGGAGCGAGGGAGCCCGGGCCGACCTCACAAAGGGCCAATGTCTGTGGGCTCGGGGCCCGTTTGGAAAAGCCCATTAGGCCGCAGTGGGGACCCGCCAAGGTTTCCTATGGTTTTCCTATTAGTGGTGCGCGCTGGCTTCCTCGCTCGCAAGGCGGTCCCTCTGTGGCCCACGGAGAAGGGCAGGGCAGGCTGTCGGAAGGGGCCCAGGGTGCAGGGGGGCTGGGTGCACAGGGCCCCCTGTGCCCCTCGGCCTCCTGGGCCCAGGCAGGTCTCCGGGCTGCCGCACTCCCAGCCGGCAGGTTGGCGGTGACCCCAGGCCACTGGCAGCGCCTGGCCCAGCTGGGGCAGCTGTCCTCGGGCCCACTGGCCAGATGTGGCCCTGTCCCCCCCCAACAATAGGCTCCCCACGTCCCTTGCATTCAGGCCACGGTCAGCCGGGAGCAAAGATGGGTCCAGCGAACCGGGCCCTTCCTGGGTGCTGCGTAGACGGAGTGGGTCCCACGGAGCCCCTGAGCCCTGGGTGGGGTCCACCATAGGAACAACGATAAATGATGATCGAGTCCATTACTGTCCAAATACGCACAGAGCTTTGCATATATTGAGCTCCAACTGTATACCCCACCCGGCTTTCGTCCAGAACAAAACACCAGCCAAGGGTCATCGCGTCGGTACTGGCACAAAGCACGTTCTACAGGTTACCTCAGTTGGTCCGCGCGCAGCCTCGTGAAGTAGCTATTGTCAGGAGCCCTGTTCTTCAGATGGAGAAACTGAGTCTCAGAAAGATAAACTCGCCCCAAATAACATCAGTGGAAGGGAAGCCACGGGGAAGGTGGTGGGGCAGCAAACGGACCCGGGACCCTGAGGCTGTGGGGTGACCGTGACCACCCGGTGTAGACCACCCGAGCGGTGCACCTCCAGACTTCTGCTCCGTGTAGCCACATCTAGCGGCCACTGCTGTTCTGTAAAGTGCCTTCCAGCCCTGGAGTGCTTCTTATGGCCCCGGTGCCCGCTGCCCAGCCTCTACAGCCGGACACAGCCCTGCCCCGCTCCTCCGCTTTCAGCAGTCTCAACCCAGCCTGAGCCGCAGTGCGGAGCATCCTTGAAGGACACCCCCAGCCCAGGAGGCCTGGCTCCTCATCTTGCAACCTCATCTTGCAACCACTTGTAGCCCCTGAGCTGTCCCCTGGTGCTGGCTCCAGACCTCCCTTTCGGCCAGGGCCACCCCTGTCTCCCCCTGACCCCCAGCTCCTCCTCACCCCAGGGCCCTTCCTGCCCTCTTCCTGGTGCTGGGGCTCCTCCCCAGCCAGGCCCCGGCTGCAAAGTCGCTACCAGGGACGGGGAGGGAAGAAGAAAGGCTTGAAGGCTCTGCTACATGGGGAAAAGCTTCTGATGATTGTCTTAAACGGATCGGTTCAGTGGGAAGTGGAAGGAGAGAGCCCTTGGGGCTTGGGCCTTAGAGAGAATCAAGGGAGGATGAGAGCGTTGTGTCTTTTGCCTGCATTTATGACACTGGACACGGCATTTTATCACAATCTTGTTGTGACAAACCCCTGCATCTCCTTCTTCATCTCCATTTCAAGCCCTGCTCCAACCATGTTTCCGTTTTCCTGCTCCCTTCCTCAGTAGCTCGTCTCCAACTCTTCTTCGGCCTCTGGGGGCTAGAAGACTCCATTAAGTCTAAAAGTAGTTTCCTGCCCCACATCCCTCCTTTTCCTAATTCCCTCCATCTCTAGCTTAGTATCCATGTGTAGTCACCCCCTTATAAAGCCCCTCAGCCCTTTTCATTGTCCCTTTAACACTATATTTTCCGTGTAAGACTTGAACCCTGCTTAAATCCTAGTCCACGTGCGTGTGCAGGCCGGTGAGCATGGCTGGAGAAAAGCACGCGGGCTACTTTCAGTGTTCTGGACCACTACCTCCAGGTCAGCCCAAGTCTGTGTCACCGCCTCCTTGCTGCAAAGGAGACTGAGAAATGAGGGGTGAGCTGTTTCTCCTTCAGGGGGGCAGAGGCAGCAAGGGGAGGGGGTCGGGACTGGCTGCTGGATGACAGTCAACAGCGTCAGCCACGGGCCCAGGCTTATTCCCTGTGACTCGTGTTTTCCTGCATTGTGTGTTGTTCTCCTGCGGGTTCCCTCCATCATCAGCGTGTGAGATCCTCATGGACACTGTCATCCTTGGTGAAAGAGGAGGGGTGCAGCTGTTCCAGACCTTCTGACGCCCCCAACCTCAGCTCCACCTTATCGACCCTCCGACTACTATCAATCTCTCCGTCCCTATGCTCTAAACACGAGTGAGTGGGTTGAGTTTTGTTTCTTTCCTCAGGATTTATGGATATTTCCTCTTATTCCTTCAGCTGCTTAGTGATGTTGGGAATTTAGATTGGTTTATAAAAAAAGACAAAGACGCGTCGAAACAATGAACTGATTAAAGCCATGGTAAGAGAGCAAGGGCTTAGCAATGAATGTGTGAAAGAGTTACCCCAGAATACTCAGGAAAAGGAGCATGCCTCCAGTTAACCCTGCATCTCAGATCTGAGTTTCCTAGGAGACGTAATAGTGTGTGTTTGTCATTAAAGACTCAAAGAAGGTCTCACGGGGCTCCCAAGTGGCTGAGTCAGTTAACCATCTGCCTTCAGCTCAGGTCATGATTCCAGGGTCCTGGGATCGAGCCCTGCATTAGACTCCCTGCTCAGCACCCTCTGCTTGCCGTGTGCTCGCGCTCTCCCTCTGTCAAATAAATAAATAAAATCTTAAAAAAAAAGAAAAGAAAAGAAAAGAAAAGAAAGGATGTTTCACCAGTCCATTGATTTAGTTCATAAAATAAGCCAGTTTTAGGATCTGTCTCTTTGAGATCCTTTCTGTCATGGAAACATCCCAAAGAAGGGTCATGGTGGTGTCTACTCTAACGGCTGTCATGATAAAGTCACAGGGCTGCAGACCATCCTCACTGGAGACCTAAAGTAGGAGATGATGAGTGGGGCCTGAGGAGCCCCATTGTGAACAATGGGGAACATTCATCAACTGTGAGGTTTTAGAAGAGGCAAACGCCAAGCACCTCAGGGTCATGGAATTTGTCACAATGCCACTGTGGAAGAAGTACAAGCAGCCATGCATGCACAAAGGTGGATGGGCAAGAACCCCTGGGGGGGAGCCAAAGAGGCCTGTCTCAAAGGAAGACTCTCGACGGCCCATTGATCTACACCAAAAGTCTTTGGTTAAGGAAGGCACTCTCGAAGAACCCCTCTCATGAGTTTATTTTGAGCAGTATGAAAGGATCAAAGTAATTAAAGTCATGAGAGAGATGCACAGCTTAGTTCATCTTCAGTGACCATAATTTTGTCAAGCCAATGACTATTCAGAAGGCTCATGCCTCCCCCGTGGTGTGGAGAACGGCCACGGCAGCACCACAGCTGAGAAGTGAGGGGAGCATTGTCTGAGGGAGAGCCAATGCTCTGTCCAGCCCAAGGTGGACTCTTCGGTGGTGTCTGAGACTTGGTTTTGCTGGAATCCACTTTATCCACAAGCGAAAGCTTCAATGGTGATGATGGGTTTTGTTATTGTTTTTATTATCTTCTTTATTTTTTTAAAGCTTTTATTTAAATTCCAGTACACTTAACATACAGTGTAAGATTAATTTCAGGTGTAAATACAGGGATTCAACACCACCATACGTCACCTGGTGCTCATTTCAGTAGTTACGGTGGTTTGAATGGCAGCTGGGGAGGAAATGGGATATGGTGATGGCGGAGGAGTGAAAAACAATCAATCTTCAAAAAAAAATTTTTTTTCAGGAAAGGACCAGGATTCTAGAGGCAGAAACTCTGCCTCTTATGGTTGTGGAGGTCTTTCTTTTGGCAAACCTCATGACCAGGTGGGCCCTGGGGGCCCCAGGCAGTGGCGGGAGCTGGAAGTGGGGGCAAGAGATTTTACTCCATGCTTCAAAACAAGCCTTGGTGAGAGTGGAGGGCAGGAGTGACAGGGAGGCTGCACTCCCGTCAGGGCTGACAGCCACCCTATGTGCACCGTGTGGCAGCCAGGGTCCCTTCTGACAGGTCACCTCTGATGGCTCGGGTTTTGTGCTGTAAGTAAGGTTGATGAAAATTTTCAATATCACTCCCGGTTGAAACGGGTTTGCGGACTCAGCCAAGCAGCACTTGGCTCTGTAAGCCATATTTTACACTGTGCCTCTTTAGGCCAAGGCTTCTGGAAATATCTCTAAATAGTTCTCCTTCTGTTCTCCCGGGCCCTCCCACAGCCCTGGTTCAGTGGTCTCCGGATCAGGGAACATTAGCGTCACGGGAGACCTTAGTTACGTTCTCATCCAACAACTCTATTCTACAGAAGGGAAAAATAAAGCGGAGAGAGCTGGAGTGACCAACGCGACCGTGCAGTCGTACGACCAGAATTCTTGTCCTCACACCTCTGTCATCCCAATTCACCTCTGTGGTGTTTGCTTATTCCCTCACCCTTCAGATTCAAATGAACACTCGAGGCTGCACCAGTTTGGATTGTACTTGGCAGCAATCACTCAAAATGAAAGGACATTTATTACTGTTTACTTACAGAAAGTCTCGGAGGGAGATGCTTTCGCTCTTTTTTCATCGACCCAAAGCTAACAACGCAGGGGCAGCCCTTGCATTGCCACTGAGTTGACTTTTTATGCTTGTGCTTGCTGCCTTCTGATCGCAAGAAGGTTGCCACAGCTCCAAGCATTTTGTCATCACATCATTGTCTCAAGCAGAAAAGAATGGGGGCGGAAGCAGGTGGGAAGCAAAACTATATTTCTTTTATGTAGCGAGAAGGCGATTCCAGAAAGCTCCCTCAGAAGCTCTCATTGGCCACTCTTTGTGGCAAGGGAGCCTGGGAAAGTAAACATCTAGCAGAGGGAAATGAGATAGTTATGGTTGGCATAGATGAATCAGGCTGGGCACATTTATACTCAGAACAAAACAGGATCTTGTCGGTTGGGAGGAAAGGATGGTGCGGGGAGAAGGTGCCGTGTAGGGGCAACTTACAGCGTCTGCCATAGAGACCGTTGAGCATGGTGCAGGGAATGTAGGCTTTAGGGTCAAAAAAACCTGGGTTCAAATCCTAGCTCTACTGGTTATCAGCAGGGTGACTGTGGCTAATTCATTTTTTTTTTCTTTTTTAAAGATTTATTTATTTGAGAGAGAGAGAGCATGGGCATGAGAGAGCGCACAAGCGGGGCAGAGAGGCAGAGGGAGGGGGAGAAGCAGACTTTCTGCTGAGCAGGAAGCCTGGTGCTGGGCTCCATCTGAGGACTCGGGGATCATGACCTGAGCTGAAGGCAGATGCTTAACCGTCTGAGTCACCCCAGCACCCCTCATTTTTCTAACTGTAAAATGCAAGTAATCTAAATCACGTCTGTGTTGGCTGACACATTGTAGGGGCTCAGTCAATCCAGCTATTGTTGTTATGTCTACTAATCCATCAAGTACTTCCTCAGAATTTCAAGTGTTCACATTCTTTGGGGCGGGAGTCTACGGTAATTCCCTAGGCTAAGCTGCGATCGCATGGTGGGGGGCAGGTGGTAGAGGTGAAGCTTAGATGGGGCCACGCAGACGTCTCCACCCCCTCTCCAGCCCGTGCAGTTTTGATCGTCCAGGGCCTGTGGACCAACCATTGGAAACGCCACCGACTTCCATTTGTCTGTGTTTCGGAGAGACACACTGAATGCAAGCAAGAGCAGCAGAAGCTCCCCGAGGGCTCCGGGGGAGCCCATTCTGGCCTGGGTGGGCTCTGTTCTATTTCCACACCGTGAGCCAGGCCCCCCATGAGTCAAGACCCCAAAGGACATGAGTCACTTATGCACGGAAGCGGGTGTAAGTCGGAGAGCTGCTCTTTTACCTGCCTGGGAATCCGTCCTACTGCGTATGACCAGGAGTGTTCTCACGCCCGGTGCAAGCAGTTCAGTGGGGCTGACCCCCCCACACACCCATCCCCCCCAACCCGCAATGCTCCAGGGCTGGCACATGATCTAGACCTGGTCAAACAGCATTTTCCATCCTCTTGGCCAAGACGATTGACTTGGGGTAGGGCATGTAACCTGAGGCAGGCCAAAGAGACCCAATTCTGGAAGTTTTGCTGGAGTTATTGGGAAAGAGGTCTTCTCGTTCGGCTGAGAGCTGCCAGCTATGTGCCTGGTGTGAGGCTGGAGCTTCCAGGGACAAACACTTGGCCAGAGCCTGGCTGCCAAGGAAGACAGGCAAGGGAGGAGAAGCGGGCCCATGGATGTTGTTGGAGTCTGTAAACCCAGCCATGCTTGAAACCACCAAATCTACCTTTGGATTTTCCAGTTACCCACGCCCAGAAATTCCATTTTGATCCTTTAACCAGTTTGAATTTTTTTTCTGCAGGAAGTATCCTGACTAATTTGAAAAGAGAGATTTATTATTATTTTTTTTTTCTTCCTATCCTCCCTGGATAAAATGAAAACCGCTCCCACCAGCTTTGTTGTCCGTCCGCTCCCTGGCTGAGCCCAGTCCTGCTCTCCTAGCTGCCGGCATCACGGATTGTCCCTCCGCATCAAAGGTTGGCACCGTGACTGACCCCATCTCCAACAATGACCCAAGGATCGAGGGATTTCAATTCAAGTACGAGACAGCTGCGAGCAGAGGCTTTCTGTGGAAAACACTCAGGCTTTCTATTGCTTTGCTGACTCGGGCTTTCTGTGGACATCTCTTTTCATCGTTCTAAGCAAGCAGACGTCTGCCGTGACATTACGGCCTGGTCACTCCTATGTTAGCCGTCAACGTGACGTTAGTGTCGACCTCCTGAAAGCATCCCTGGGCTCACTGCGGAGCAGGCCTGTGATGCTTAGCTCATGTTCGGTCAATCAGGCCGCCAGTGAGAAAGCAGGGTTGCAATTTTGCAGAAATTAGGGCAAGGCAGGCCGCAATTTTTTCTTACTGACTTCACCTTTCTCAGCCAAGTGACTTTTCACGAGGTCACGAGAAAGGTGTCACCACAGGTCTCAAATCATTCTCCACCACCAGCCTTCCAGAGGGAGTAAAGCCATGTCTGCGTTGCACAGCACAGGCTGGAGGGTCGAGCCACGTCAGGTGTCCGCTCTGTCTGCGGGGGGCTCGTCCCGTGTGTACACTTGCCACCTTTTGTCGTGGAAGGAAGGTGACCCCGTTGGCGGCTTTATACATTTATAAATCCAGCATCTGTCTACAGATACTCCTCAATTTCCACCTCTTTCTCAGGCACGTCTCTGCCTTCGGCTGTCGTCACATCTCTCCCGGGTGGGCACAAACAGGAGCTGCCCGAGTCCTGGGGTCTGGCAGGGTTTGCCCGGGGTCTCGGGCATCCCTGTCTTGCTCTTTGGTCCTCCCTGTGCTCTCCGATCTCTGACCTTGGCTGGTCGCCTTGCTCCTATTCCTGGACTCACCCCTAACCCCTGTTGGTGGGCCTCTGCGGCAGTGCCAGGCACATAGTAGGCGTGCAACCTGGCCACCCTGGTGCCGTCCACGGCTCCTCCCCGCAGAGTGCCCCGCGGTGCCACTTACATGGAAAACGGTGTGAGAGGGGCCCCCAGAATCGGGCAACTCAGCAAATGCACTTATTTTGTTTTGTCACTGAATAGAAGGATGAGTGAATGAACGAACGGAAAGAAAGAAATCCTGGCTGCTCGTGTTGGCTTCCCTGTCTGGATACCCAGGACTCTACATTTTTGCCAGTTTGCTTTTACATCCTATTTGTAAGTCAGTAGTGGGTCAATGTTACCAGCCTCTGGATTAAGTCTCTTCCCATCTAACCGCTTGCCACGCGAGTGATTTCCCTGCTCACTGTAGCTTCTGGACCAGTTCTGCTCGAGCAGCCACTTCTTTAGGGTTCTCATCATCCTCCTCCTCCAGACGTGTGGCCACTCTCCTCCCTCCCGGGTCCCCCCATCTTTCTTGTACTCCTGCTTGATCCTGCAAGGACTCCTGCCCCAGGAACAGGCACCACCGTCAGTAGTGCTAGTGTCTTTGTTTCTCCCGGCAAAACAAATGTCAGGAATGGACCACGAATCGAGTCAATCACTGAATCGTGTCCATTTCTGGCATTAGCCCTGGTCACAAGGTTTCTTCTCTGCTTTCTCTTGGTCCCTCAAGCCCTTTGGTTTTAGCAGGCTCTGGAGCGCACCCCTCTCGCCTCTGGGCCCCGGAGGGGGAACTGGCTACTGCGAGACCCCCTTGTGCATGCTGGAAGCTTTGGGAGCCCCACTTGAGCCTCCCAAGTCCCAAGTCCCAAGACTCAAATTTCAATGCCCTGCTTTCCAGCTTCCAGATCCTCCTGTAAGCTGGTGAGATCTTACTTATCCACCTGAGGTCCCACTCCATCCTAACACAACTCATTCTGTCAGGGCGTCCTCACCACGAGGCCACATTGATGCCTCCTTCCAATGCACTCCCTCAGCCGTCCCCCCCTTCTCCGTCGAGGTCTACCCCAATTCCAGCTCCTCCAAGGAGCCTCCTACGGGCACCCCGGCCCTATTGATTATCCTCTTTCTCCTTAAGTACCATCTGGTGTGATTTTAAGGCATCATCATATTCCAGAAGTTCTTTCCTTTGTAGATCTTGCCTTCCTACCTAGACCATGCATCCCTTGGAGGCAGGGATCACGTCAAGTTCACCCGGCCTCCCTCGCACGTGGCGATTAAACAAATAACTGTCAGTAACCCTCCCTCATAAATACCTAGCATCTCTGGAGTATCCTATTATTATTATTATTATTAATATTTGCAAAAGCACCAACTTTTTCCACTTTTCAGCAGCACGTTGATCATGTTGATAAGGACACTTGGAGGTAAGTACGTTTGCCAGGGAAGCAGAATGAACTCTCTGTCCAAGACAGAAATAGAATCCTCTCCTCCAAACTCCTGCTGGAACCTGTCTCCTGACACAGAATGGTCACATGGGCAGAGCAGAGGAAGCAGTCGAAGGTTTTGTGGATGATTAAATGCTCAAGCCGAGCTGTGGCATTTGTCAACAGCCACCAGTGTTCGGGAAATGTGCTGCTGGTCACTGTGCGAGGCCTATTGTGAAGCATTATCCCGGCTCTGAATGGAGCTGGTGTTATGTAATCGAAAGACAGAAGGTGGAAAAGCAAAAACACGGAGGCACAGACCAAGGCCACGTTTCCTTTTTTTTTTTTTTTTTAAAGCCCTTTGCGGAATACCTTGCTTATGGGTGGAGTTCAATTGAACTCTATTCTGCAGACTCAATTCTCAGTGATTTCTTTTTCAGGCCTTGAGACTTCCGGGCAAAATGAAGAGGTGATTGAATCCAACGCTTAAGTGAAATTCAAGAAGTCACCCTCGTTTCCCCTCCCTCCGTGGAATAAGCCGACAGTGTTGGTTTTGGCATTGCTTTCCTAGGTAACCGGTCCCCAATTTCCTATACTCTATACTCCAAATCCACATGGGTGACATCCTGGCCAAATCATGGTCCTGTAGCTGTGATCCACATGGCTCTGGGGTGGGGGGGACATGCTCTTGGCCCGACAGGTTATATACAAAGTCGCTTTTAACAACTGCGGTCACTGCGGTCGGTCGACGTGGATGGAACTGGAGGGTATTATGCTGAGTGAAATAAGTCATTCGGAGAAGGACAAACATTGTATGGTCTCATTCATTGGGGGAATATAAATAATAGTGAAAGGGAATAAAGGGGAAAGGAGAGAAAATGAGTGGGAAATATCAGAGAGGGAGACAGAACATGAGAGACTCCTAACTCTGGGAAACGAACTAGGGGTGGGGGAAGGGGAGGTGGGTGGGGGTGACTGGGTGACGGGCACTGAGGGGGGCACTTGATGGGATGAGCACTGGGTGTTATGCTATATGTTGGCAAATTGAACTCCAATAAAAAAAAATGCATTACTAAAAAAAAAAAAACAAAACCAACAACTGCGGTCCCTACACCGCCCGGTCCGGCCCCCTCCCGGCACAGCTGGGGGCTGCAGCCTCCCCCTGCACGCTGCCCTCCTCATCCTTGCATTTCACGCATTCCATTCCAAGTATAAACCTCCTCCACCTGCAAGTCGCGTAGGAGATGAAAAAGTGAGATAAAGACTGAGGATAGCGGGACTTTGGCCACGGTAGTTAGGACAGAAGGGCCTATTGAGAAGTGGGCAGCGGCTTGTGAGCTGCGGGGCTCTGGGGCCAGACCGTCTGGGTTCAAAGGCTGCCCTTCCCTTTTCTCACCTGTGTCTGGAGCGAACTGCCTACCTTTCCCCGGATCTGGTTCCACATCTGTGAGTAGGGATGACAACAGTACTGGCCTCGTCTCGTAGGTTTGTCGTAACGAGTAAATGAGTCAGTATGTGCGGCGCACTTGGATCAGTGCCTCTGACTGATTAAGACATGGTGTGTGCTTCATCAGTCTTAATTATCATTGTAGGGAAAGGCATGCAAGTCCCCTAAGGGCCAGGAAAAGACCCACGGGAGACAGTGACCCCCAGAAAACCCCATCTGCCAGTTCTTACGTGGGATCTGCTCTGTTCACTTATTTTATTCAAACAACTATTTCTTGAGAACTTGAGAGCTAGTATATGCCGGGTACTTGCTAGATGCAGAGAAGACAGGGGTAGAAAAAACCCTTGTGAGCATTTCCCAGACGGCCTTAGCCGCTGGGGTGCGACCACGGGGGGCTTGGTGTGTAGCACAGGGGCTGTCGGAAAGGAAGCTCGGGGGGTGCTTTCCCAGTGCTCTCCCTCCAGGCGGGCTCCTCACCCACACCCTTGATCCACTCCTCACTTAGATTCCAGAATCAGCCATTCACCAAAATCCTGGAGGAGGTCAGCCCCTCCGCGCTCTGAGACACCACTCCCTCTCTCCCCTACTTCCCCAAAGGGAATGTGGGTGCCCCGAGCACCCTGCATATTCCTGTTCCATCATTTCAGTTAGCGCTTAGGTTCTCCAAAGCATTTTCAGTAGAAGTTACCTGCCTGGTTGGTTCTCCCCGAGCCTTCCCCGCTCCTGCTCTGGAACTTCCTAGTACTAACCCCATCCTGGGCCGCTCACCTAATTCTGCTCCCCTGATACCTGAGCCAGCCACATGTGTCCACCCTCACCTGGAAATCACCCGGGACCGCAAACCCATCCTCCAGGTCCGTCGACTGGCATCAGTGGAAGGAGGGAGGCAGGGGTGAGCCAGTGCCCGGAGCAGCCCAAGATCCTGTGTCACCTCTGTGTTCTCAGCCCCGATGCTCTGGTCCTGATGCCCCCAGTCCTCCCCTCGCACGCTTCCAGCTTCCTCGGGCTCTCACCCCCGCCGCCTAACTCAAAGCATATGAAATGCATTCATTCATTCATTAATTCATTCATTCATTCATTCATTTTTTTCACAAACACCTAGCAAATGCTTTATGTGCCCCGTATTAAGACTTCTCTAGGTTCTGGAGATGGAGCAGGGAAGGAAACAAAATCTCTCCCCACACGGACCTTACACTCTAGTGCGGTGAGGAGGACAGTAAAGGGACAGATGAGGCGGCATGTCCAACGGTGAAGAATATAATGAGCATGACTCACTCATCCAATGGCGCTGGGCTGGAGGGGAGCTCAGGAGGGGGACGAGGCCCAGGAGGGGCTGCATCACCATGGCGGGGGAGGAGCTGCTGAGGGCCTCAACCCTTGGCCAGTTTGTTGAGAAGCTGCTTGAGCCCGCGGTGGTGCCGGGCAGCCGGTAGATGTGGTCCTGCACCTGCGGTGCGATCCTGGGCCCGGCAGGTGCCCGAGCCACTGTCGACGCAGGCCGGGAGCCTGGGCACGCTGTCCCGAGCCCCATGGAGGGGCTGGTTGACAAGGCCGGGCCATAACCCCCCGGGAACAGAGGCATTCCTTCTCCGGCCTGCGGACGGCGAGCAGAAGCCCTGGCTCGTGGCTGTCCTGCGTGTTTCGGCAAATGAACACAAGAAGGGCTTATGTCTCTCCAGCCAACCCCTCCTCATCTAGGCCCAGGTAAGGACGAATTTGGGAGAGGACTGGATTGAGTTCTAAATCCACTACTTCCCCCATAACTGATTAAGGCACAGTCCAGGCTGGAGAAACAGCTCTTGGCTTCCTTCTCATACCGAAGCTATCGAAGCTCTGTAAGTCACAGGCATGTTCATGGGCCTAATCTCGTTGGACAGCTAGTATCATATGTCACAACATCTGTTAGGATCCATTGACCATTGAGCTAAATATACTTTCCAGTTAACACAGGGGTACACGTTCCATGCAAAAAAAAAAAGATACGTTTTTGTTGTTGTTTGCTTTTTGAGCCACTTATGAAATATCTCAAACTACACTGGGGTTTTCCTATCTTGAAAAACTGAAGGTCCTGGATTGCATAGCTTTACATTCCGAATGAATCATTAATGGGCTTCACATAACCTCCCCAGCAGAGATGCCCCTGCATACCAACCTTCATGTTCCTCGTGCTTGGGATGTGCAATTCCTCTACGAGCTACACTGGGCTGTGGTGCAACTTCTATTTTGGGCCAGAGTTGTTTCTTTATATAGAAACCTTGTCAAATCAAGCGAGTACATGAGTCATTTCCTCAAAGCCCTCCCATCAAATGCTTCTCATCTGCTATCCATTTTCTTTTTTTTTAATCGAAAGGAAACTGCAGGAACAACGCCGATGTCTCGATGAAAAATCCTCAACTTCCACGGACGACGGTTAGAATGGTAATAATGCTTTTGGGTGGTGGCTGGACTTCATATTCCTTTAAGAAAATGATCCCATCACCCTGTGTATTTCCACGAACCCAGCAACTCGCATACCTCTGCTAACTCCCGTACCCCCACTTCTATAATTCACACCAAGGCCTGTGATGCCTTCGACACCTCTGAAGGGCCTGACACAGTGGTGCTAATCAGAGCTTAGAAAGAATTTGAGGGTTACTGTAATCTTGAACGCTAGATAAAGCGATGAGAATTGGTGGCTTTGCCTTAATTCCCCTTCACTCCACTGTCGGGGGGATTTGAGGAATGGAGGGAAGTGAAGCTTGTTCTTTCCTCATAGCGCAGGTGGACAGTTAGGAAGAACTTTGTTTTCCTTTTAATGTTGTATATTATGCTACGGAGCTGAGGCTGCGGGAAGAGGCTTTGCCCTCTGTGCATGGACAAATAAGGACGCCTACGAGCGTCCTTTGATGACCTTTAAGGCACCCCTCGGTGGAAGTTAGAGGGCAAATATTAGGTGTGTCCAATCTACTTAAGAATTTGAAACCCAAGGTTCTGCCGAACAATTGGCTCAATTGTCTGAATCTTTCCGAACCTTTCTGCTCGGGCATATTTCCCGATCACTGTACCTTGTCGTGTATCCCAGGAGCACACATTCCTGGGGAACCAAGGCCGATACTTGTTTCTGTCTGTTCCTTTGTCTTCTGCACAGACAGCGAGTGAGGAAGGAAAGGGACAGATGGGCATGCTTGCAGGAGTCTTCCCACTGGAGAAAAGAAGAAGGAAATCACCTACAAGATCATTAGCACTATCAGGTGGCGATGTTTTTAGACTTTTCATTTAACCGAGGGGACCCCCTGACAATGGCTCTATCGATAATGCAGTAATGTCAGTCCCTTTCTGTTGTTCCCTGTTCTTTGGGCAACCAGGCCCTGGGAGCTCTCCTCCCCTCAGTGAAGCACAGTGGAAGTTCACCAGCTGTTCCAAGGAATGTTCAAAACTTGAATATATTCTGAGTTATGGTCATCAAATGGCTGATCAGATTCATTGTCTCTATTCCCAGAAAAATGACTTGGGTTGTGAGGACTTGCATCACTGAGAGAAGATAATAGCAGATTTTGCCCGGAATGAAAAAGAATTATTTCTTTCTCACTTTTTTTTTTCTTTAACCTTCAGTTTGGATATTACATTGAAAAAAAGAAAGAGGGTGGAGGAAATCTTCCAGAATAAGAAAGATAAAATCTGATAGAGTAGCAAGGGAACATAATTGTAGAACACTAGTGCCTCTTTTTTCCCTGAGTGTGGAAAGGGGGAAATATGGGCCATTTGCTACCATAGAAACCAACCAAAGTATGTAGGAGGGGGAGGGAAAGCCCATTCTAGGAACTTAAAGATCTTACTTGTTTCAAAGTTAAAGTGTCCTAGTCAATCGGTGATCTTTGTAATGGCAAGAGGTGTGTGTGTCTGTGTGTATCCTTTTTATTTAATGGAGTTCCAACGTGCCTTCCCTCTTACTTTGCCTTTTAAACCTACTGATTCTTTCCCTATAGCTTCAACCAGGAGAGTTGACAATTAAAAAAAAAAACAAAACAAAAAAAACCCAAACAAACAAAAAAAAACAAAGCCACTGGACACCCGCTGTGTACCAGGCATAGCTCTATGTGGTGGCGACATCTAACACACACAGCACAGGGCCATTGGATGAAAACCTTACGCGATGCTGATAGTTGTATTTATTCCTATTTTCATACTCAGAGATCTCTTAGAAAACAAGCAGTTTAAAATTAATTTCCTCCCCCTTAATCCAGTTCTTTAAAAATTTTAAAGTCGCATGTTAAAAACGTTCATCCTCAACACGGGTGCAGGAGACACGCCTCCTGTGTTTGCTGTTCCTTTACAATTCGCTGTCACAGGCAGCCAGCCACCTCTCCTGTTCCCTTACGGGTCCTTTAGTCCTTTGCAAACTCTGCAAACTCTGAATGACAAAGGAGCAGGAGACCAGGTGTTTGGAGAGCTCCTGGAGTGAGTCAACCTCTGTCTTCCTGCTAGGAAGCTATAGGAGAAGAGATACCAAATCAGCATAACTGTGCTGCTGGGGCTGGGGGGGGAGCCCCCGTCATGGGAAGTAGTCTCGGGTAGGCTACAGCAGGGATATTGTAAAAGGGAGCTGGACGAGATGCCCTATTTTACATATGTAGAGATTCACAGCAAAATTGAGCAGAAGGTGCAGGTTTCCCATAGATAGCTCCTGCCCCACCTGTGCAAGGCCTTCCCGCTATCCACATCCCCCACCAGAGTGCTACATCTGTCTCAGTCGATGAACCTATATGGACACATCACTATCACCCGGAGCCCAGAGTCGACATTAGCTTCACCTTTGGTGTTGTACGCTCCATGGGATTGGATAAATGTATAGGGCCATGTATCCACTGTTAGAGTATCACGCAGAGTAGCTTCAGTGCCGGAGAAATCCCCTGAGCTTCACCTGTTCATCCCTCCATCTCTCCCCTCCTCTGACAACCATTGATCGTTTCCTGTCTCCATAGTTTTGCCTTTTGCACAACGTCATAGATCGGAATATACAGCACGTAGCCTTTTCAGATCGGCTTCCTTCACTTAGCAATGGGCATTTAAGGTCCTCTGTGTCTTTTTGTGTCGTGATAGCTCATTTCTTTCTAGGGCTGTTTCATGGTCTGGATGTACTAACATCCTTTTCAGTCGTGCGTTTGTTTCTATAGGACAGCACTGACAGGGTGGCCACAAAGATGAAATGAAAAGGAAGGGACAGCTTGATAGCCACGACTTTCCATGCCAGGGGAATGGCTGAGCTTCAGAGTTCTGGATGAGGCATGTTGCTGATGCTAGGGGCCAATCTCGGGGCGGTGCCTGGGCAGAGACCAGGGCTCCACACAAACAGGAGGTGTGTGGGCATGCTCGGTACAAGTGACAGAGAGCCAACTCAAACCAGCTTAATCACAAAGGTGACCGTGTTGACTCTTGTGACTGGGAATTTCAAGGGGCACATATGGATTTTCGGGCATTGCTCTTGATGCAGGGCTGGAAAAGATGCCATCAGGGCCCTGGCCCTTTCTGCTTCTTAGTTTTCTTTCTTCTGGGTTAGGGCCTTCTGAAGCAGACTCTCCCACAAGGTGCTGGGCGATGGCCACCTGAGCTTCAGGCTTACTCTCTACCAGCCAATTAAGTCCTGGGGCAAATGAAGCATCCTTTTTGCCAGCAAAGCTCTCAGGGAGGAATTTTACAGACCCAGGCCCTGAGTGAACCCCGGGGGCTTATTGGTATCCACTCCTGGAATTAGGGACTGGGATCCCCCCCCTTCCCCCCCCCCCCCCCGACTACTGTTACCTGAGCAACATGAGAGCAGGGGAGGGGATGTATCCCAGGGAATATTGGGGTGGTCTTAACTAAAGAAAGGAAACGGATTCTGTGCAAGTGAAATTAATAGACATTTCCCTGTGCCAGACTAGAGGAAAACAGTTCTAAAAAGCAGAGATGGGTGTCGACACATTCCAGAGAAGCAAGGAAAATAGTGATTTTAAACAGTGGTTTCAAAGCAATTAATTGAAAACTTCATTATACCCCTCGATAACGGAAAATCAAATGTCTGGTGGGGCCAGATCGCTCCTCTTCTGGGCCTACATGTTTTTTGGGCTGCTGAAGTTGGGAGGAAATGTTGGGCTCACAGCTTCATATGTATCCTTTCTGCCGAGACTAGAAAGCTAAGCACGTTTCCCAGACTCCCTTGCAGCTAGGGTGACGGATGCAAACTAATCTCGTTACCTAGATGCACTCAGATAAGGTGTGCACGGCAGAAACAGGGAGGACTCCATCCTTCTGTGGCTTGGTTGCTTTCAGCTGTCAGGCTCCTCCGTGGAGATGCTGGGCTTTCCCACCATGTCTGTCTCCAGCTTTGTGGGCTCCGAGGGACAGCAGAGTGGGAGAGGTAACCGATCCCTGGATGGGCCCGTTCTGTGCCTCTGGGAGGCACTTCTGCAGGTGTGGCCTATTGTCTACAACTTGAGGCCTTCTGATAACATGGAACATAGGTAACTTCCTACATTAAATATTTTTTCTGTACAGAGAGCTAAAGAGGCATCTGTTTATTGTATGTAAACACTCAGAGTTGACAAAGGTCTAAAAAAAAAAGTCTGGATGCTCATGGAGACCTAATTTGCAAGTAAATTTGGTGCCATGGGCAGGGGAGAAGCTCATTTGACTTTCCTGGGGCATGGTCCCATGGAAGGAGGAAGGGCTGTCCAACTTCTAGGGCTTATTTTATCAATCAGTGTGTCCCTCCTTAGACATCACCAGGACTCTTCCCTCCACCCATCGAGATTCTCTCAAGCCAAGGCCTTTGCTTGTATTCACTCATTCTTTCATTCCCAGTTTATAAATATTTACTGAGCACTGACCGTCTACTGGCAAATGCCGTTTCCTCTGCAAACTGACACACCCCGGTCCACCCTCCCCACTTCTGAGGCCCCTGCTTCATACTTGCTCGTGCAGGGGGAACATGTGCATGTGTACAAACACGCACATCTATGCCATACGCAACATTTCCAACCACTCGGATTTTTCCGCATTCTTCCTTGACTCCCACAATCCAGGTTTTCTGATCTATCACTAATCCCATGGCTCCCGAATTTTCCCTATCAAAGCATTTTCTCATGCTGTATTGAAATTGCTCATTCATTTCTGTCTCCCATGCTAAATGTAACGTTGAAGACTGTGTCTGTCCTGTTTGCCAGTGAAGACCCAGGACCTCGCTTAGTGCCTGTGACGACGCCCCAGGCCCAGACCTTCAATACTGAATTTATATTCTGCTATCCTAAGGGCTTCCAGAAGCTGGATGGTCTCCGGAAGTTCTCAGATCAAAGATTAGCTCTAAAGATCAAAAGAGGTGATAGAAACACCAGGAGCTAAGGCCAAGTCAGGACCTGGGAAAATATATTTGTTTTTCCTCCCTAAGTCTCTCATGTTCTCCACCCTCATCCTCACCTCTTCTAGCTCAGCAAAAAAAAAAAAAAAAAAAAAAAAAAAAAAAAAAAAAAAAAAAAAAAATACAGGGAGAGAGAGCAGTTCGAGCCACTTTGCGGCATGGCATCACAGGAGACCATCTCATTGTGCATATCCTAGCAGGTTTCTATGTTCCTCATCTTCTCAGATTTTGGCCCTGTCCCTTATAGGATCTGTGACCTTGGAAGCATTTTTAATCCATGACTTTGTTTTCTCATTTACAAAGTGGACATGTGGTGCATTGTAGATGGCCACAAATTCTTTCCATGTATTCCCATCATGGATGGGGTGGGGGAAGGGATCTCCCCAAGCCTTGGCTGTTAATCTGGTTTGGCTCCGTGATTGCTTGGCCAATGGAATAGAGCAGAAGTGATGCCATGACCATTTCCACGCACAGGCCTTAAAGGCTTGTGCAGCTTCTGCTTCCTGTCTTAGGATACCCACTCTCAGGGAAGCTGCCCACTGTGCTGTGCTAACCAGAGAGAAAAGTTGGATAGCGAGAGAGATGCTGGCGAGTGGCAGCTCTCCCAGATGTTCCATGCAGACACGTGGATGAAAAAGCCATCTGGACATCCAGCCCGGACGAGCCTTCAGATGACTCCTGCGGAAGCTGCCATCCAGCTACAACATGCGAGGCCCCCAGGAGAGAACCACCCAGCAGAGCACAGTCGAGCCACAGAACCGGGAGCCACCTAGGTCTGCAGTGATTTGCTAAGCAGCAATACATGGCTGCAAGTGGGAGTAATGATAATATCGACCTCACAGGACTGCCGTGCGGGTAAAATGAGATTCCTGAAGGCTGAATCCCTGGTTTGCAGCCTGGAATAAAACAAGCTTTTCGTATATATCAATTCCCCTGCCCCTTCCCCTTCCTTTCTATTCACTCTGTGAATCTCCAAGAGGGGGTCACTCTCTATGTTATCTTCCAAAGCCAGGTGGGGTGGAGGTTGGTTATCTGCTAGGTGTTTTGAATTTGAAGAGCTCCGTTTTCTTTTTCCTACTTTCTCTTGTGTCTCTTTTTTCTGTGTTCTTTAAAGCACAGCCAGATCATTTAGACCTAAAATAAGAATACCAAATTCAGCCTTTGTGTGTGTGTGTGTGATTTTTCAGACAGAAAAATCATAGGCTTGGTACAGGCTCATGGTCGTGAAAATCAAGCTCCAGAAGCAAAAATGATTCAAAGCAAAATTCCCCTGACAACTTTTGTCGTGTGTGTGTGTGTGTGTGTGTGTGTGTGTGTGTGTGTAAAAAGCAGTTAAAAACTCTAGACTCCATAATTATTTTACTATGTAAGCATCATGGAATTACAGGCTTTTAGGGTGGGAGAAGGGTTAAAAAATACATGATTACCTGTAATTATAGTCTTGCTAAGTTTGATTTTATAGAACAACAAAATTCTGGTTTGATTTAAACCACGCAGAAAAACACGGTGCAGATTGGAAATGCGCTCTTTTTTTGCCTCCCGACTCAAAGGGCTCAATTTATTTCATTCTTATGATCTTCCTAGAAGTCAACCTTTTATTATGTTTGCTGCCAAGTTTGTGTGCCTTGCTAGTTATGTTTCTGAACCTCCTAGACTTGCTACCGAGGCACTCTGAAATTACCCTTCTATTTCCCCCCTTGAATTCCTGCAAACACCTAAACTGATAGGCAAGAGGGTTGGTTCATCTCAGAGTCTGAACTGGGTGGGCCTCGTAAATACTGTCAGACACCTGATGGGTTAAGTCCAGGGTGGCAGAGGGAGTCAAACTCAAACTAGATGCCTGACAGGTGTAGATGAAGGGAACTGGTTTATTTTTCCTTTTTTAATATTTCAACCCTTAGTGTGGGTGTGGACAGAAAGCCACAGACAGCTGGCCCTATGCCACCAGGACGGAAGCTCTGGAACACCCGGCGGCCCGCAGGGTTGGAAGGTTGGGGAGCAGAGTGGCTGGGATGGGGGCGTGGGGCCTGCGGTCGGTTCCAGCTACAGCACCCCGGGGCCTGCTCGCCCCGGGCCGGTCCCCGAAGCCTTTCCTCTCTCTGCAGAGAACCTAAGGGGCCGGAGCTTGGGACCGTATGAGCGCAGGCCCGCGTCTTCCGTGACACCAAGTCGCTTCACCACGTCTTGCCCCTCGGGAGCACCGGCCCCTGCGCGCTGTGCACCCTTTGGGGCCTCTGACGCCCAGGACAGCCCGCCCGAGGCAGCCGGGGTGGCTGTTTTCCGTCCATCCCGCGGCTCTGGGGGGCGGACCGCGTGCGAGCGCTGCAAAGCCAGCTCCGATGGCCGCGTGGCCGGCCCCGCTGCGCCGCACACCCACGGGCCTTCTGCGTGTCGCGGGAGCGGCCGGCGGGGCTCTGCGGCCCGCGCCGCAGTCGAGGACAATGTCGGGAACACGCCGGGGCCGGGGGGGCATTACTTCGCCCCCAAATTAATGGCCACCCCTCGGGGGAGCGGAGGTCTTTGCAGCCCACGGCCGTCCAGCCCAGTCTACCCCCGGGTCGGTGCCATCAGCCCCGCAGGGAGCGCACGACCCGGGCTCAAGTCGTGGGCACCAAGTCCGGCTGCAGGAGGGGGCTCCCGGCCCCGAGCGCCCGCGCCCCAGGCGCCAGGGACCGGGGCTCCTGCACGGGCCCGACCCTGGGGGCCGCCGCCGCCGCCGCCGCGCCCCGCAACCCGAGGCGCCCCCAGCCCCGCGGCCACAGCGTCGGCCGCGTGTCCGCGCAGCGGGACCCCTGGCGGCGCTTCCGGCTCGCCCCGCCCCCTCCCCGCGGCCCGGGCCCCGCCCCCTCGAGGCCCCGCCCCCGCGGCCCCGGGCCCCGCCCCCCGCGCTGGCTGCGGGCGTCCCCGGGGGCGCGGCGAGCGCCGAGCGGCGCCGGGGGCGGAGCCTCCCGCGGGGCGCCCCGGGATTGGCTGCGGGGCGCAGGGGGCGGGGCCAGCCCGGGAGAAAACAGCGCGCGCGCGTCCCGGCGGCAGTCCCGGCCCGAGCCCCCGCCCGAGCCCCCGCCCGAGCCCCCGCCCGAGCCCCCGCCGGAGCCCCGCGCCCCGCGCCCGCTGCCTGTCCGCCGCGGAGCCCTCGGCCGCCCCGCCCCGCCCCGCCCGCCCCGCCGCCCGCAGGTCCCGTCCCGCGCGGGGCAGCCCCGGCTGGAGCGGCGATGCGCCTCATTCAGAACATGTGCACCATCGCCGAGTACCCCGCCCCGGGCAGCGCCGCCGCCGCCGCCGCCGCCGCCGCCTCCGACTGCTGCGCGGGCGCCGCGGGCCGCCGCCTGGTCAAGATCGCGGTGGTGGGGGCCAGCGGCGTGGGCAAGACCGGTGAGTGTCCGGCTGCGGCGGGGGCCGCCCACCGCGGGCCAGGACGCGGGGGGTGGGGGGCCCTGCCGCGGGGACCCGAGCCTGACAGGTGGGGCCCCTGGGGTCCAGCCGGCCAGGCCCCCGGCGCCCCGGGAGCAGAGCTTGGGGCTCCTTGAGGCCGCCGGCGGGGCCTGCAGCACCAGGGGCCGGCGCGCCCTGCCCCCTGCCCCCCTCCTCCTCCCCCCGCCCCCCCCCCCCCTCGGGGTCTGGAGGCTTAGGGAGCACATCTGTCGGCCGGAAGCTAGGTGCGGCCCAGCCGGGCCCGAGGCGGGGGCCGGGGCGCCTCCCAGCTGCAGAGCCGCGGCTCCCCCGCCCGGCCCCGCGCCCCGCGCCCCGCGCCCCGCCGTGCGCGGAGCAAGGACCTCGGTGGCCCCCGGCTCCCCTCGAGGCTCCCTTCGAGGCTCCCCTCGAGGCTCCCTTCGCGGCCGGCGAGGTTTCCCAGGCTGGGGGGCGCGGGGTGCACACCGGTGTGACGCCTTAGGCCGCAGTTGACTCTCCTTCCCTCCTCCTTCCCGGCCTGCAGCTCTGGTGGTCCGGTTCCTCACCAAACGGTTCATCGGCGACTACGAAAGAAACGCAGGTGAGGAGGCGGGCGCCCCGCCCCTGCCCTTTCCCAGCGTCTCCCAGGGAGCTTCCTCCACTGTGACAGTCCGAGCATCAGCATCCTGCCACTGCCACTTGGGCCTGCCCCCTCCCATGACTGCCATCTGGCCTCCTTCCATTCCAGGCCCATTCATCATTTTATCAAGTGCCCGAAAGTATTCTCCTTGGTATGTTTTAACTATAGGGACCCCAGTTGGAAGCACCCTTTGTACTCAGGAGCCTCTCCCTGCAAAACACTCCTGCAAAAGTCATAAAAACAAAACAAAACAAAAAGATGGGCAGCTCCTCCCCCACCCCTCTCCCGCTCCCTCTCCCTCTCCGTTGGCTGCCTTTCAGAGGTGACCTTTTAAAGCAAAGGCCAAAGGAGAGCAGTTGTAAACCTAAAGTTCTCTTTTCTGGACAAAGAAAAAAAAATAACCACATGGGTAGAATTTGAGGAGGGGAGCTCCCAAATACATGAGAGGACACTATTTCAATCTCTGTGATAAAAGACGGCCACCGGGGAGGCTTAAGGGCTTTCTACCTATGCTCTGTTAGCAAATTGCTTAAATCCTTAGACCATATTTAGTATCTAAGGGGATTATTTGAAATGTGCTGTATAAACCATCCCAAGATAAGGCATGACAGCCTTCTGCTTTGATGTAGATTTGGCTACCACTATGTCACGTTTTTATTCCAACTGATAACGTTGGCTGTGCATTTACTAACGACATTTGCCTAAATTGACATCAGAGAGTAATGAAGTACTAAACTAAAACAAATGGCCATGCACGCCGAACAAGAACATTTCCTTCAAGGAGATACTCTAAGTATGGAAGATCCATTTAAAAGTAGATAAATCACTTTCCACAAACTTGTGGACCTTGCCTTGATTTAAATAAATCCCCTGATCTGAGGTTAAAATTGCTGTTGTTTAAAAAAAGAAAAAAAAAAAAAACGGCTGAAATAAGCTGATTATATACAATAAACTATAGCTTATTTGTGTGTATCAGTTCAGGTTGGGTATTTAAAAAAAAAAAAATCCCACCATGTTTTATTTTTTTTTATTTTATTTTTTTTTTTTAAATTTATGATAGTCACAGAGAGAGAGAGAGAGAGAGAGAGGCAGAGACACAGGCGGAGGGAGAAGCAGGCTCCATGCACCGGGAGCCTGACGTGGGATTCGATCCTGGGTCTCCAGGATCGCGCCCTGGGCCAAAGGCAGGCGCCAAACCGCTGCGCCACCCAGGGATCCCCCCACCATGTTTTAAAAGTTGTACGGGAAGGAAAACCATAATCTCTCTCTTTTTCCTTTTTTTTTTTTTTTTTTTTCCCTTTCTAGGTAATCTCTATACCAGACAAGTGCAAATAGAAGGTGAAACCCTGGCTATTCAGGTTCAAGACACACCAGGTATTCAGGTAAGAAGCCCTGAGATTCGTGATTAAGTCAGAGGGAGCCCCCTTGGCTCTGGAATTGTTCAGTTGTTCTCAGAATAATGCCTTGTGCTAAAGAGGAGAGAGATTTGGGGGAGTCAGAACTAGGCTTTTACATGTTGCTTGTCACTTCAGTTGTATTTGGCTGTTGGTCGGTCTTGGCCTGGCTCCGTATGGGAGGTTTGGCTGAGGGGCAGAAGTCTCCTCTTAGGAGGGTTCTATCCGGCAGGAAAGACCAAACCAAACACACATGGAATTGGCAGTTTCCTCGCTATGGTCAAAAAGATCAGTTTTTTACATTCGTGTATTTGGCATTAAAAATCGAACGTTTAGTCTTTAAAGACTCGGGATCATTTTTGTACTGTGGAAAGTTACTCTATAGACAAAAGAGCCCTGCTGGTGCGTGTGTGTGCGTGTGTGTGTGCGTGTGTGTGTGTGTGTTTCCCTCTTGAACTGGGCGGTTATCCAGGTTTAAATGCTTCCAGCTCCTATCTTTACTTCCCCAGACTTACTGTCTAGCCAGTTAATTTCCCATTTTGTGCAACTACAAAGTCTCTCTGCGTGGAGTTCTCTGCAGGTCAATTTTCCACTTGAGTGTGGTGAGCTGCACTGTTATTTATTCCAGCTCTGTGCAGCTGGGTCAACATACTGTCAGGAAGGCTGAAGTGTGCGGGGATGGGACTTGTTTATGGCCTGCGAGCCGGCGGTTACCGTCGAGGGTCCCTTTTGAACCGGCGGTCCAGCCGAGCCCGGGCTCTTCTCGGGCCCCCGGCGCTCACCTCGCCCTCCCCCCTGCCTTGCAGGTCCACGAGAACGGCCTGAGCTGCGGGGAGCAGCTGAATAGGTGCATCCGCTGGGCCGATGCGGTGGTGATCGTGTTCTCCATCACCGACTACAAGAGCTACGAACTCATCGGCCAGCTCCACCAGCACGTCCAGCAGCTGCACCTGGGCGCCCGGCTGCCCGTGGTGGTCGTGGCCAACAAAGCTGACCTGCTGCACGTCAAGCAGGTTGACCCCCAGCTCGGACTGCAGCTGGCCAGCGTGCTGGGCTGCTCGTTCTACGAGGTGTCCGTCAGCGAAAATTACAACGACGTCTACAGCGCTTTCCACGTGCTGTGCAAGGAAGTGAGTCACAAACAGCAGCCCAGCAGCACACCCGAGAAGCGGAGAACCTCCCTCATCCCCAGGCCCAAGTCCCCCAACATGCAGGACCTCAAGAGGAGGTTCAAGCAAGCCCTCTCGGCCAAAGTGAGGACTGTCACCTCCGTCTGAAGCAGGGACGCTCGGGGGGTGGGGTGGGGGCGGGGTTTGGGCTGCCCAGGAAGAAGGCCTGAGCTTCTCCCACGGGAACGGTGCAGGCTGGCGCAGGCTGGCGGGAATTCACGGTTCCAGAAAGGGCCAGAGCAGAGGGGCCAGGAGGGCCTGGTGGAACTGCCGCAGGAGAGCCAGCGATCCGAGAGAGGAGCCGCCCCGAAGATGCGAACTGCGCTTCCTTTGGAGCGGGGAGGGCGGCCGCATCGCTCTGGACTCTGGTCCTCACCTTGTAAATGACAGTAAATGACAGTCACAGTTTCAGCAACTAGATTGGCGTGGTCGGCAGGGGGAATGAAAGATCAGACGAAGCGCTCGCGGCCTTTCCTCTCTCCTCTTTCTCTCTTTTCCCTTTCTCCCCAGCCCGCCCTCCATCCCACCACGAGGAAGCACTGCTTTTTCTCCTAGAGCCCGACTGGCCTCTGACACGCTAGTCCCGGCGGAATGCCTGCCTGCCCCGGATGATACCCAGATTTCTTCTTTAAAGAGCAAGGAGGCAGATGCCACCCCCACCCCCAATACAGGGTGGGGTGTATGGGCCACATGTGTGGATACAGACGGACATCTGGAAGCTTAGAGGGCCTGCAGGAAGGCGCGGCTTCCTCCCGACACAGGATGAGGATGCTTAGTTGAACATGTGTTAAATGGTTGAAAACTCAACTCTTCAGCCCCGGACTTTTGAGTAATCGTGAGACTGTATAATTTTTTTTTTTTTTAACTGTTGCATCAGGTACAGAAAAAAAAATGCGTTCATAGACTTTGGTGTGATTTGTGTAAATGGCTCTCGGCAATGACGTTGGGTCGTCCCCTAGGCCTGGCCGAGTCGTGGCTTGAATATGAACACACTGTCTTAACAGCGAGTGAACAGATAAGGGGCCACCGCCAAATCCCCGACACAGATGCACTTTAAAAAGCCACTCATGCTTTGGCTTAAACTGTAATTAATTTATTTTATGTACAATAAAATCTCATTTTAAAAGAGCGGGCCTCTGACTTGGTCTTTATTGAAATGCCGACCTCCTGCCCTCCAGACTAAGTGTTCCTTGGTGTCTCGGACTGACTGGGCGCCTGCCGTCAGGCACTGGGCCTCCTAGGGTCCCCTCCTAGGTCTCGGAGCACACCGATGGGGTGCGTTGTCTTATCCCCCTTGTGCAGGTGAGGAGACAGGCTTACGAACCAGCTAACTCACTCGTCAAAGGCCTCCCCCCTGCTCTAAGTTGTCATTTGCTGCTTTATACTCAAGAATAGTGTGTCTCCTCTCTCTTCCCTGCAGGATCCTCCAGGCAAAGCCAAGACAGACGTCTGTCCCTCTGTTTTCTGCTATTAAGGCATCCCTCAGCTGAGCCTTGCGAATGCTTCTGGACGAGCTCACTGCTTCTCTCCTACACGTGGTTTACTTGGCAGGCCTGCTCGGGTCCGCTGCTCTCAAAACGCGCTTTCTTCTCACTGTTGACGCTGGGAGCCGTGGAGCCGGGGCCCTGTCGGGAGCCCTTCCCACGGAGCCGCTGCCCCCGGTGTACGTGCCGCCGCGGGCCAGGCCTCCCGCACCTGCTTCCGTCTGGGCCTGGGAGACCAGGCAAGGCCACGTGAGCCACCGCCTTCGTGGGCAAAGAACGACACCTCTGAGTAGGGCTTTCGCGTCCTTGACCTCGCCTAATCCTCGGAGAGCCCCGCGAGCGGGTGGGGGGGCAGATCCTGCCGTTTACAGGTGAGGGAAACAGGCTCTGAGTTTTGAGTGCTGTCCTCAAGGTCACACAAGGGACAGGAATCAACGTCTTGTGACTACAGTGTTATTTCTTCAACGTCCCCTACCCAGGGCACTGCGGGCTCAGGCGTGGGGCCTGGGACCAAGGAAGCGGTCCCAAGGCCCGGCTGTCGACGGCCCCCTGCGGCGGGGTGCGGGCTCCCAAATCTGTTTCCCCCCATAAACATCCTGCCTGTTCTCGACGGGCTTCTGGTGATGCCCCAGCCTTCCTTAGTCGGAGGGCAGTGTTCGATGCTTACGCCGAACCCAGCGTCTGAGGAGGGTGTGCGTGTGCGTGTGCGTGTTGGGGCAGGGAGGGAAAGCGTGGGCACAGCGGCACTAACAAGTGTCTCCAACTACGTTCTGCTCGATTTCAGTTTCATTCATCCTGTGTAGTTGTATCCCCACTGTCCAGGGAGAAGAGGTTTCCTTTGAGGCCTTGGCAGTGGACGTCTGCCCGTGTTCTGGAATCAAAGAGGACGCGGAGTCTCCCCGGGGTGTCACCTCAGAGGGGGGCTGAGAGGGGCTGAGCCCCACTGCTTCCATCTCCTCTCCATTCCAGGCTCTCCGAGCCTGCGGGCCTCGGGGCGGCCTCCTCTTCCCCCCTGCGCCGCACTTGCTCTACGTCACCTCGGAGGTCTGGGTGGGTCGGGGTCCCGGGGCTCTTGTCCACCCAGGGGGCTAAAGTGTGTGTGAGACAGACAGACCCTGCTGGGACCTCCCCCTCACCCCCCCTGCCCCAGGCCCCAGTTCTGTCCAGTGTCTCAGGCTAAACTTAAATATTTACAGTTCTGGAATATACCAGATTTTCTTCTCGTGAATTTAGCTTCATGTTTCATTACCTTTGCTCATCTTTTTCATTATTAGCATTTCTTAATCCCTGTGTGTTTGTTTTAGGATTTCTGCACTGCAACCCTATGGCTCGGGGAGACAGCCCTCTCCTGTTGCTGTGGGGGCGCCCCCTTCGCCAGCAGGGGAAGGAAGGGAGGGGTGCGAGGGTGGTGGAGAAAGGATACGGTTGGAGTTTACTGAGCATTGATGATGGGCCGATTTCCCATGATCTCCTTCAGTCTTCTCAAGAATCCCAGGCGGAAGGGAGTACTACTGCTCCCATTTTAAAGATGAGAAGACTGAGGCCCGGACCCATAGCACCGCTGAGGGCCTCACAGGTAGGAACAAGGACTGTTTCTGTTGCTTGAAACCTATGTCCCGCCCTATGGTGTGCTTGAAATAATTAACGTTCTCCACACCCACCTCATTTTTAGGGGTTTTGAGTCCCTTCTGCAGACAGGGAGGAGGGAGGCTCTGAAGAATTAGGGAGCTGATCCAGCAACTCAGAGGCCCAGTCAGGACCCCCCGCCCCAAAGCTCAGGCCCGTCTGAAGCCACAGCCTCATCCCTGGGCAGCTCGCCCAGCTTCCCGGCCCCCCTCCTCCAAGCAAACTCCCCTGGGTGCTCTTTCTTTTTGTGTCTTGCAGATGCTGGGCCTTGGGGCCCTGATCCCCTGTGCCCTGCTCCCCTGCACCCTGGCCCCCGTGCCCTGGTCCCCGCTCTGTGCCCTGGTCCCCACACCCTGGCACCCCCGCCCCCCGCCCCCCTGTACCCTGGCTCCCTGCACCCTGGTCCCCCTGCACCCCATCCCCTACCCCCAGCCCTCCCCCCCTGCACCTCGGCCCTCCCTGCACCCTGCATCCCAGCCCCCCGCACCCTGGCCCTCCCTGCCCCCTGTTCCCCTGCACCCTGGTACCCCTGCACTCCGCCCCCTGCACCCTACCCCCCTGCACCCAGGCCCTCCCCCCATGCACCCCAGCCCCCCTACACCCTGCCCCCTGCACCGCACCCCTGCACCCTGGCACCACCCCTCCCCCCATGTACCCCAGTCCCCCTACACCCTGCCCCCTGCCCCCTGGCCTCCACCCCTCCCCCATGCACCCCGGCCCTCCCTGTACCCTGCACCCTGGCCCTGCCCACCCCCTGCACCCCAGTCCCCCTGCATCCCTGCATCCCACCCCCCACGGGGTTTCCTCCATCCCCGGGGTAGCGTGGGTTGCGGCCCCTCCTTCCTGGCTGTGCAGCCACATCTGCTGTTGCCATCAGCCTCTGGCCTCCAGTCCCACCACGGAGTAATAGAGGTGGGGGCAGGGCTGGGGGCGGTGGGGGGAGGCGCACCCCGGATCTGGGGCTGCCCTGCTGTCTGGCTTCCCAGGTTCCCTGCCGCTGCCGCATCACTGGGCTGCTATGTGGGGTGCAGGTGCAAGCAGCTTCCCCTCGGGAGGTGGCCTGTTCACCCTGCGCCTGGGCCCTGGAGCACGGGGGACCCTGGCCGGGCACCCCAAGGCGGGGGAACAGATGTGTTTTCCGGACGGGCCGTGGGCAAATCCTGGGCAGCCGGGCGCTGGGCGAGGCCTGGGCCTGCCTGTGCAGGGGAGGGGTCGGCGGCCCTGCGGCTCCCCGCCCTCGGCACTGGGCCCTGGGACAAGTGCACGGGGGAGAACCGGCTGTTTTCTGTGCCCTTTGGAGTCCAGAGAGAGAGGCTTCCAGAAAGTTCTCACTGTCCTCCTTTTACTAATTTGGTGTGGAGGGAAGGGGATCCGGGTTATTACCGAGAGGGGCAAGATCCCAGCTCCTTGGTGGCCACCCCACCTCCCTTCTCAAATACCCTCCATCATCTGGTTTTGTCTTTCAAAGCTGCCTTAAAAGAGAGATGGGGTTTCCAACGTCCCCGAAGCACGGATGGCCGACGCACTCAGGACACTGGATTGTTTGTTGTTGAGACCGTTTCTGGTAACCAGCGTAAAATAAGTAGTAGTGGTCTTGAGGGGAGCTCGATGGAGCTCTGTTACTGGGGGGGAGGCTGCGCCGCGGGGGGCCCGGTGGAAACAGAGCCCCTCGGGGGACCCTGGGCTGACGCAGCCCGAGCGCTGTGCCCGCTGTGTCTGCCGGGAAGCAGACTCCAGGAGGAGGGCGACAGGCAGAGCACTCACACCTGTCGGTGGTCCCACGGCGGGACAGGCCCGTGAAGGCTGGCGTCGGCGCGGGCTGGTCTCGCTCTGGCAGCCGGGGTTCAGGGGCAGCCGCCCGAGCCAGGCCCCAGAGACGGGGAAGCGGCTCCAGCCACTCGGCCAAGCAGTCCCTCCCGGGTGGGTTCGTGTTCGTGGGTTCGTGTGCCTGTGGTGGAGACGGCTGTCGGGCCCGAACCCGCACCCGCTGCTGGGTGGCTGGCGCTGCCGGTGGGGAAGCTTCCCCGAGGGACACGGTGCCAGGTCATTCCGACAGCAGCCCCATGAGGCAGGCCCGGGTCCCCGTCCAACCGCTGGGCCAGCCGAGGGCAGGAGGGGACCGCGGGGTGGAGCTCGGGCGCCTGGAGCGCGGGCCACGGCTCGGGCCTGGCACCGCCGCCGGCCCCTGGGCTGCCTGGCCAAGGTCCCTCCTCCTCCCTTCCCTCGTCTCCACGCGGGGCCCGGGCACGCCTCTCCTCTGAATTTTCCCTTCGCTTGGCGTTGTGCTCCCGGTGGGACGTCGTCGCCTCGTGAGGGGACTCGCTTGGCGTCCCGGCTACTCAAGACCCACGGTCCTGGTGTCACGCGCCAGCTGCTGCGTGAGGGACGGCGTCCCTCCCCTGGGCTAGGTCCCCCGCAGTCGTGTCCGTGTCTCCCAGGTGGAGGCGCGGAGGCGTGAGGAGCCCCACGCTGGCCTCAGGGGGCCCGGGGCACAGCCAAGGTGCCATCCCTTCCCCCTCATCCTCTTGGGCTCCTGGGCAGTGAGCACAGGAAGGAGGCGGCACCAGAGAGGTCCTCGGGGGCTCAGGCCAGGGGCCTGCATGCCCCTTCGTCAGTCTCTTCTTTTTCCTTATCTGACGAAGGCCCTCGGTAGGATTTATACCAAGTTTCCATTATGCTTCTGCTTTTATTTTTTAAAAAGATTTTATTTATTCATAAGAGACAGAGAGAGAGAGAGGCAGAGACACAGGCAGAGGCAGAAGCAGGCCCCATGCAGGGAGCCTGACGTGGGACTCGGTCCCAGGACCCCAGGAGGTCAACGCCCTGGGCCAAAGGCAGGTGTTAAACCACTGGGCCACCTGGGGATCCCATGCTTCTGCTCCTAATTCGAGGAGCCGTGCTCTGTCCCATGGGCCCTACCTTCTTCCAAACACACTCCGGTCACCGTGAGCCTTCTCGTTTGTCCAAAGCCTTCCGCTAACTGATTGCCTGTCTAGCTCCCTGCGGCCAACCGGCCCCCACAGAGATGCAAGAGGATGGTTCTAAGGCGAACCTGTGACATCTTCCCCCCTCGCACCCTCTGGCCCCACAGAGACCCCCCTGGGGGGACGCAGTACCTGCTAGACGACCACACTTAACAGTCAGGGGCGTCCTGCTTGTGTGAGTCCGGATTAGAAGCTTGCGAGTATTCTTTTTTTAAAAGAAGAACTTGTAGAACTGCACTAAAGCCACACAAGTGACACACCAGTACGTGTTCGCTGCGAAGAAAACTCAAACAACACAGAAGTCTATAGAGAACGAGGCTCCCCCTTTTCTGAGCCCTCCCACCTGTACCCCTTCCCAGAGGTCACTACTTGTTAGCAGTTTGGTTTTTAAATTTCCAGAGAGTTTGTTTTTCTTTTCTTTTTTAAAAATATCTTATTATTTAATCATGAGAGAGGCAGAGACCCAGGCAGAGTGAGAAGCAGGCTCCCTGCGGGGAGCCCGATGCGGAACTCGATCCCGGGACCCCAGGATCGTGCCCTGAGCCAAAGGCAGATGCTCAACCGCTGAGCCCCCCAGGTGCCCCGAGAGTGACCTTTGCACACAGACGTATGGTGTAAAACTTCTCACAGGGCCAGGGCACCAGGAGCCCCAGCTGCTCAGTCGGCGAGAGCCCCAGAGTCAGGGGCATCGCGTCTGGGTCCCTCACCAGCGTGGCCGGAACCCAGCCCAGTGCCTGGAACGTGTCACTCAATATCTGGAAATGAATGAACACATACTGACACACATAACAGGTTATTATTATTATTATTATTATTATTATTATTTTTAATTTTAGAAAAGAGCGATCTCTGCTGTAATTACCATTTCTTTCGGGCTATTGCCATTTTCTTCCTTCCTCAGATTCAAGCTTCTAGATAAAGGGGAATGAAAGAGGCGTGGGGGCTCTCCAGGATCAGCACCACTGGAGTTAGCTGGAAAGCATACTCGGACCAAAAAAAAGAAAAAAAAAAAAAAAAAAGGAAAAAGGAAAGAAAAAGAACACTGGTGTGTATAAGACCTGCTGTGATCGTGTCTCCGAATGCTTTCCAACTTCACAGTCTTTTTCATAAAATGACATTATTTTAGAGGGAATTAAAATCTGAGACACGTGTGAGTGTTTTGATTGACATTTCGCGTCCCTACCTGTTTAATCCACTCTAGAGCGGTTTTTCCGCTTTCTCTCTTCATTACAAACATCTTTCGGAGGCGCTAGAAATTTCCGTGAACCCTACACCTACACAAATGCATGGCTGGGTTCCAAGCAGTTAATTTTTGCCGGGGTTCTTAACTAGCTTCACTCGTGGGGTCGAGGGTTTTCTGTCATAACCGGAAGGAAAAGTCAGACCAACAGAAAAAGCGAACTTTCTGTTTCAGTAGAAACGCGGACTCCTGGAGGTCCCGGGGGTCGGGGTCCCCGTCTGGACTCCCTGGCCCAGACCCCTTTAGGGGGCCTTCCCTTGGGCGGGGAGGAAGCCCATTGCTAGGCAGGGACAGCGCCCAACCCACCTCCCCCACCACTGTTCCCTGTAGGCCGGTGGCCCTGCGTGCGAGCACGGGGGACAGTGGCCGGACGGGTGGACAGGGCAGGCCCCGGCTGCCACCCGCCCCTCCGGCCTCTCAGCGAGGTCCCAGATCCCATCTGCAATGTCCCCCCCCCCCGCCCCAGTTACATCATCTTAGGGACAGCCACACTTCCCTCGCACCCGGAAGTCCAAAGCAGGTCTCATTTCTTGAGCGACTGCAGCCCAAACGGCTCGTAATCCGCCAGCGCTCGCCAACAGGGGTTTCCGTAGCGCTGACAACCTTGCCTTGGAATCAGGAAGGTCAACAGGGCGAAGGAGAAATGAGAATTAGGTTGAATGAAGCCGGCCGAAAGTTTGATACCTTTAGGAAGATGAATTTTTTTTTTTTTTTTTTTTTTTAAAGAATCGCTGACAATCCGAGCGCAGTCCTTCGCCACGTGTTGTCAAGGCCCTTCAGGGAGAATTCCGTCCTCCCCACAATGGGCAGAGGACGCCGGTTTCGGAGGCGGGTCGTGAAGGGCGGCAGGCGGCAATACAGGTGTTTCCACCGCGGGCAGGTGTCATCGCAGCAGCAGCATCGCTCAGAAGCCAAGGTCTGGATGCAGCCGGTCGGTGGCAAATAACAGCTCAGGAATGTTAAGCGGCTTCAGGAGTCGCGTGGACAGCACGATGACCTACCAGCAGGAGGGACAAACACACCGCAGACCGTTAGGGAAGCCGACCCCAGGTTATCGGACGTCGGGAAAGAAAAGGCAATGTGTTTCTATGGGGGAAGGCGTGGAGTGGGGCACTGTGGGGGGAAAGCCGGGGGGGCAGCTCGAAGGCCACCGGAGGCTAGTGTCCTGGGTGGGGGGACGGGTGCCCAGGCTGGGAAGGATGGCCCGTGGGACAGCAGGGTTCCTGGACCTTTAACCCGCTGGCACCCAGGATGGCCTCGCCCAGCCACCACCTGGCGGCTGAACCGAATCCGATCATACTGTAGCTTTGCGGTCCAGTGATGTGACCAACGGGGGCGAGGGGGAGAGAAGAGAGAGAGGTTTCTCTCTTCTCCAGGGAGCCTCCGCCCCTTCAGGGAGCATGAGAAGGACACCCAAGAGGCGGACAGCGTTGTGGGTGAAAATGATGATGACTCTGTTAACTTCCTGGTCCCCAGAACTGGACATTTCGAATAACAGTAATTGATTGTCTCATGGTTCTGAATGCCGCAAGTCCAAGACGAGGGTGTTGGTGGGGTCGGTGCCTCCCAAGGGTTGAGGGAGAATCAGTTCCATGCTTTCCTCTCAGCTTCCTTGTGCCTTCGCGCTGTCTTCCATCTATGTGTGTCTTTCTGTCCAAATTCCCCCCTCACCTCCCCCTTTTATTTAATAAGGTCACAGTCATACCAGATGAGAGCTCACCCTAATGACCTCATCTTAACACGATCACCTGCCAAGACCTATGTCCAATAAGGTCACATTTGCAGGCTGTAGGGGTTCAGACTTCAGCATCTTTTGGGAGGAGGACACGATTCGACCTATAACAATGGTGGGCTAATGATGGTATTAGCTGATATTTATTGGTTGGTTATTTAAGGTTGGTTTGCTGCCCTAGCCCACGGGGACCTTGGGGCCTCTCTGCCCTGCTGCGTCCTTTGGTCTGGACCTTGCCTCTCAGGCAGTTTTCTCTCTGTAGCACCCGAGCAACTTGTTCAGCGGGGCTGAGCTGGGTCTGGTGAGGTTTGCAGAGACGGCCAGCTGGGGAGCTGCCGCTGGGAATGGGGGAGGAGGTTCTAGACCTGGAATTCCTCAGCCCAGCTCCTGAGCAGAGGGGACCCGGCTTCACCTGGCCATACGGCCCGGGAATGTGCATGCTCACGCACCTTCTTCTGCACCCTCACCCCCAGACCTTCCAGGTGTACCCAAGCCGATGACGTGGCCAGCTCCCAGCTCCCATCGGTCAAAAACAAGAGTCCACACTCCCACATGGAGGAAAGGCAGGTGGGGCCGAAGTCAAGGGAGGAAGGAGAGAAGAAAACATTTTATCATTTTCTTCTCTTTGTTCAAGAAGCGAGGATTATGAAAACGTTTTCTGCTTAAAACAAAAGGTAGCCCTTGCACGCAACTATTTTTACTTTTTCTCCAGAGACAATCTTCTTAAACAGTATACAGTCAACGTCAGCCAAGCTGTAGTTTTGGCAGAAAAAGAAATACTAAAGTCCGGGCCCACAGTCATCCTTGAAAGCCAGGTGATGAGAGCTTGAGGGCAGCAAATGCACGTTATCATCCCCTTATCTGCGTGCATGGCATAGACACCATTCGGACACGGACTCTGGGGAGGGTCTCCACTGACTCCTCGGGATCTCCCCACGCCAAGCCGCCCGGGTGGCGCCCAGGTGGGCACCCTCATCAGAGCCCCGGAGAGCCCGGCTCCACTGCAGACCGGCCACGTGCCCCAGAGGAAGTCACTTCCCTGGGAGCTTTCCTGTGCACGTCCCAGAAGGTAAGCAGCAGCCCCTGGCTGGCAGCGAGGATTACGTAAAGTCCAGTGCGCAGAGCACAGGAGGCGCTCGGCAATTGTGAGCTGCTGCTTTATTGTGGCTTTGTGATTGGGTCACAGGTCTCTTTTTGAATGTTGCAAAAGCTAAGAACGCTCTAGAAAAATACGTGTCTGTGCACACATACAGGATTCTGAATATAGTTCTGGGTGGGCTTTGTGTACAGCTAGGACTCCTCCACCACCAAGTAGGACACCCTTATTCGGGTATTTTTTTTAAATGTGTGCATGGGAACCAAAGTCTCTTGCGTACTCTTTAGCGGTGGACTCCTGTGAGGCCGCAGAGGGCCCCCCTCCTGCCCTCGGGACCTGCCCGTGCCCCCCAGCACTGCAGGCCCCTGTGGTCCTTCCAGAGCCAGAACGGCACGTTCCTCTCCGGCCGAGGGGAGGGCACGCAGTAGGGCCAGCGAGCAAGAGCCCCCAGGATGGGTGAGGCGTGCTGGCAGGACCGAGGAACCGGGAGAGAAAAGGCTGGAGACTCAGTCGATGCCGACGCTTCTGGAGCCCAGAGTCCATCCCTCGGACGGTGTGCTGGGCTTCCCCTGAGCTGTGACCTCCCCTGAGCTGGAACCAAAGACCAGGCCCCTCCCGTCTAAACAGGCAGGTATTTAGCACGTGGGCTGGAGCAGAGGGGGCCTCGGACGAGCCCTGTGGAGGGCCGAAAAGGAACAGATGGAAAACCAGGGCAGCATGTGAAGGGAGCCAGGGGGTCTCTGAGGAGGGGGAGGTGGAGACCAAGGCCTCCTGCCGGGGGGTACTGGGTGAGAGCACAGACTTAGGGGTGTCTGACCTGGGCCTCATCTTCCTCCCCCTGGGCCTCGATGGCCTTGTCTGCGAAGTGGGAGTAAGGATGCCACCCGACGTGACCCTTAGGAAGGGCGCACAGGATCGGCGCAGCTGACGGGCCCTCGTGGGGCTGAGAACAGTACTTGTGTTGCTGTGCCCGTTAGCGTCACATCCTGACCACTTTCACCCTCCGCGACATTCCCTCTCTCCAGCTCATGGCGGCCCCGGGGCCACCGCGGGGAAGGTCGAGTCACCCTCCTCCCCAAGTGTAAACCTAAACCTGTATTACTCATGGGCCTAAAACCCTGACCGCCTCCCCCCTGCCCTTTGATAAACCCAACACCCCCCAGAGCATTCCAGGACCTGGGAATCCGATGGCTGCTCAGCGCCCCAGGCCCCACCCCCTCGCCAGCACACCCCCTTCGCCAGCAGGTGCACACTCGGCCGCCCTAAACTACAGGCAGCTGCGCAGCTGGGACTTTGGGGGTGCTTCTTGCCCGGAATGTGAGTTCCCCTGCTCTTTGCCTGAGGCCCTCTCGGTCCTTCAACAGTCTGCTCCGGCATCACCACCTGCAGGAAGCCTTCCGGGACCACCCCTCCTCAAGACAGAGTGTGTTCCCACGGCTGTTGGTATCACACCGTGTCCCCTGTTGCCTTCCCCGCGTCCTCCTGCTGTGTCTTCGCACAGTGCCTGACACCCAGCGGGCCCCGGAGTCAGTGACTTAGTGATTAAGTGGGTGAAAGGTCAGACAAGGAAGGAGGCAGTGGGTTTAGCAACGGTCAGTGGGAAGGTTTTCGCACCGGGAGGCTCTCGTAGCAGAGGGCCAACAGCTCTGGGAAAATGGGCTCTAATCAGCTCAACTATTTGTGTGAGTTTCCCGCTGGGACGCAGGCAGGGCTGCGCGGCCATCGCCCCATTAGCCTGTTGCCGTCGGGGGGCCGCGAGCTTTGGCGTATTCTCGGCGTCTGTTGGTCTTCAGACCCATCTGAGCGTTTTTAGAGGTTTTCAGCCCATTCAACTGAGGCATGTCTGCATTAGTGGACGAAAAACAGTTCTAAGAATTCTAAAAAAATTAGCCAAGTGGGGGACCAGAAGATGGCCAAAGATGGGAAGGAATTTAAGAGGGTCTGAGACTGGCCTGTTAGACAATTAGGATTTTATAAGCAGCCATCGAATGTTTGGTTGTTGGCAATATTCCTTCAGAGAACTGGTTTCTGTCCAGACGGCCGAGGGTACGGATGAAGACTTCCATGTTTGGGCCGGGGGCTGGGAGCGGGGACCCCAGGGCCCCCCAGGGCCCCCAGAGCCTCTGAACAAGCCCGAGATGGCCCGGGGGCTCCGAGCCAGCCCCGCGCTCCAGCGCATATTCGCGGCCCGGCCTACCCCTCCTTGCACAGGTGCCACATGCGTGTACACACCTACTCATACGTGCGTGTTAGACGCGGAAGGTTTGTGTCTTTGAGCCGGTGGGAGAGCAGATTAATGACCAGGCCTCTGGGAACCCCCTGTGAACTGTCTGACCTGCTAACACACTGCCCTCCGAGCTCGGTGGACTGAGTCGCCCAAAGAACCAGACGCGAGACATCACAGGTTACTTCCTCACCTGTGTCCCTTCTGGGGGTTAACAAGAAGTTCCTTGTGGAGGGGACGTGAGAACAAAACCTCACGCTGCAAATGATCTCAGAATTGTTGATTCACAGGAGTGAAGGGCGGTGTGGACGAGAGTACGGGGAACTCGTGGACTGCCTGCCATCCAATACCCCCATCTGTACTTTCTCCAGAGTTTCGAGGGCAGGTTATAGGGCTCCAGGCTAACTCAGGCAAAAAGATCCATTTAAAACCCCACTGATGTTCTCCTCAGAGTAAGAAACTTTAGAATAAAATGAATCTAGGGGCGCCAGGGAGGCTCGGGTGGTTAAGCGGCTGACTCTTGATTTCAGCTCAGGTCGTCAGGGTCAGGGTCATGTGATCGAGCCCCGGGTCAGGCTCCCTGCTCCGTGTGGAGTCTGCCTGAGATTCTCACCCTCTCCCTCGGCCCTTCTCCACCTCCCAAATAAAGAAATAAATCTCAAAAAAAAAAAAAAAAAAAAAAAAGAAAAAGAGAGAGAGAGAGAGAGAATAAAATAAATCTAGAAAATCTAGACTGGAAAAAGAAAGGACAGGAAGTCAGTGGACTCCTCTCCTTGGGCCTTTCAATCAATCTGAGAAGAACCTGGAGCCGGGTGTTAGGGTCAGGATTTCGGCATCCTGAACCCCTAACGTTATGCCAAACTGTGTGTATGAACATGCTTCTCAGTTGACCTTTTTTTCTATCACACGCTGAGTAAACAGGCAGCTCCAGAAATGCAGAACTGCTAGAAAGTGTGGGTGGGCAGCACGTGCCCACCTATGGAAAGCAGTGGATGGCGGGGCCGATGTGCCCACACGGCCTTCCTCTGTTTCCCAAGCTGGTCCTCCCCTGTGTTTTCTGGGACGGTCCCTCCCTTGGGGCCTCGTGGCCACCATCCAGGCACGGAGCCAAGCCTGCAGGGCCGCTTGGGCCCCGGGCCCCACAGCAGGCAGCAAGTGAGACGGAGGCCAGGGGAAGCCTACACAGCTTCCTGCCTCACGGTGGGGGGTGTGTGGGGTGGGGTGGCGGGAGCCGCCTCTTCGATCCCCTTTTTCTGTAGTCAGGACCGAGGAGGGCCTTCTCCAGCTGCCAGCTTTTTCCCATCGGCACGTGGACCAACAACCGAGGGTGGAGAGCGGAGGACACACACCCGTTTTAGAGTGTGACAACCATCCTGGAAGACGAGCAGGTGCAGACGTGGTCTCTGGATCCCATGTGTCATGCTTTGCGGGAGAGAAATCATTTCTCCTGTGCCTCAAAGGGATTCTATGATTTTCCTTGGTCCCTGAAAGCTTCTCAAAGCCTTCTCCTCCACGGGGAGCCTGTGCCGTGGGAAGGAGCGTCCCCCTCCACTTCTTCCCACCATAGCGCCGCCTGTGTTCTTGGGACACTTGTCTCTGGCTGGAGTTTCTCGTGTTCCACGTCGGACATTCACGATGGGAATGTAAGTCCCATGAGAGCAAGCATGGGGCTGGCTCGCTCGCTGCTCTACCCCTGGCACAAGAGCGGTGCTGGGCACCCAGCAGACATCCAACGAATGTTCACCGGATAGCCCACTAACCCGGTTTGGTAGCTGTGACCATAGGCTCCCGTACTGGGGTCCCCATAGCACCCAGGCACACGGAGATAGAAGATGTGCATCTGGAGAAGACGGGGATTAATAGGAATGGATACAAGAGTCAGGCTGGTTTTAGTTGTCCAGGCTCTCAGGAGCCGATCAACAGGTTTGCGAATTCCCCGGAAGAGCCCCTTTGACCTTCTGCAACAGTAATACCAGGAAAGTTGCTAGTGTTCAGTACTCAGCATTCAACCCCCAATCATGACACCCAGCAAGCCTGACCCTACTTCAAGTGCTTGGGAACAAAATAGTAAAAAAAAAAAAGCTCAAAGTCCTGAGGCTGGAGGGGAGCAAGCAAGCAGAACAGTAGTAGGAAGAGGCCCCCCGGCAGGCGGTGGACTCCTGCGAGGCCCGGGCAGCTCCCGGGCCCGAGGTCCCTCTCCCATCCTGGACCTGCTGGGCCCTGCGGTCCTTCCAGAGCCAGAACGGCACGTTCCTCTCCGGCCGAGGGGAGGGCACGCAGTAGGACCAGCGAGCAAGAGCCCCCAGGATGGGTGAGGCGTGCTGGCAGGACCGACGAACTGGGAGAGAAAAGGCTGGAGACTCAGTCGATGCTGACGCTTCTGGAGCAGTGAAAACCGAGCCCAGAGTCCATCCCTCGGACGGTGTGCTGGGCTGCGTGGGCTGCGGTGGGCCCGAGGTGGGTGGGGGCTGAGGAGGGCCCCCCAGGGCACGCTCAGAGGCACGTCGGGGGACTGAGAGGCCTCCGTGTGCAGAAGAGCAGACCCGGGGACGAACCCGTGGAAGGGGGACGGGGCTGGTTCGCCTGTCAGTCCTGCGGGGAAGCAGCACTGAGGAGCGGGGCTCCGAGGGGGCAGATGCGGACTCATCCAGGGGAGCGAGTCGTAGCAGTGAGGCCCTCCGAGGCTCAGGTGGGCTGCGGGGGGCTGGGGCGGGGGCAAGTCCTCGCCCCTGGAGACGTTGGAGTGCAGGCTGGCTGGTCCGCACAGGATACGGAGTCGGATCTGTCCACTACCGCTGTTCCCGTCGGCAGTCACGTCGGCGTTGGCTTCTTGGTTGAAGGTCTGCTGGCAACGCCGATCCAGGAGAACCGGTGCCTTTTGGTTAGTTGTCCCGTGTTCCCCAACTGACCTGAGCGTCGGAGCGGGTCACGGCCCCAGTATGCGGGCCACCGCGGCCAGCCGGGGCAGCAGGGCCTGATCTCCGCTGCACCTGCAAAAGCTGGCAGCGGCCCCGGTCCCAGATTTGCGCAGAGGTGGCCCAGGGAAGCTGCGAGTCTGCTGAGGTCAGAGTAAGGGGGAGCGGCCTCCGCAGGTGTCCCTCCAGCCAACACCCGGGTACCCACCCCCTCTCAGCAGCTTGGGGACGAAGGGCTCTACGATAGAGAACCCCTCCGCTCTTCTCCGCTGCTGCCTCGGGAGGAGGGCGGCGTCTTCCTGGGGCCCCGCTAGCTCTTTGGCGGAACTTTCTGCACAACGGACGCACGACAATCCCAGCGGCACCTTGAGCCCCAAACTCTTGGAGGGGCTCCCTCTGCAGAAGCCTGAGCACGGGGTCAGGTGGTGGCAAAGCCGCTGCAGGTTCCGGGGCCGGGTTGTCAACCTCAGGTCACGCCGCTTTGAACGTCCACCTTTTATACTTTTAGAGTGAGGATTAGGGTGTCCGTGGGGCTGTTAGGATGCGGCGCCGTTCTGGAGAGCTAAGGATTTGGTTCATCCTGTTAGGGGCAGCGAGAAGTGTGCTTTCTGATTAAAAAAAAAAAAACAAAGCTAAAAAGTCTTGCTCAGAAAGGCTCGCTAGACAGATCCTTGGTGCTGCCGAAAGGATGTTACATGGGGCAGGATTTGCCAATTTGTCCGAAATTCTGCCAGCTGTGACCTTGACAGGTGGTAGTGAGGGCAGGAATGGTCACAGCGAGCGACTGTCACCCCCCGTTCAAGAACGTACGGCAGCTGCCTAGGTCCTCAGGTCCCTTCTGAGGCCGGGTGTCTGGAGGCCCCGGGCCCAGGCCTTCTGTGCCTCACGGCGGTGTGGCCCCTCCACCCGCCGGGCGAGCTCTGCACCCCGTCAAGCCAGCAGGCCAGGCCTGCAGAGCTCCCGCCATGTGCTCAGGCCCGGAGCGCCCCGGCTTTGGTTACGGAATCCATGTCCACTTGAGGAGATGGGGCAGGCCGGGGGGGGGGAGGGCGCCAAGTGCAGAGGTGGGCAGGGCCTTCACGGAGGCTCCCTGGGCTGGCCAGGGGGACAGGCACCGTTGTGGGTGCAGGTGGGAGCCTAAGCCCCGGCCCCCCAGCCCGGAACCCCCTCCGGATGCTGTGCGGCTCTGATGGACAGTCCCCTGCGTGCGACCCAGAGCACGGCCCCTGCTTGTCTTCCACTTTCTCTAAACCCTGGAGGGCCATGCAGCTGCCTGCAGAGGCGGCACAGAGCTGGAGACCGGCCCCCAAAGGCAAGTCTCAGGTGGGGAGCAGGAGGCGAGGCTCGATGGGAAGATGCTCCGGACACCCCTGTCTTCCAGCAGGACGGTTCTGGGGCGTGTCGTCCGGGTTCCTCGGGGCCCCCAGGGCACGGAGCCTCGGCTTCCCCGGCTTTCCTTTCTCCAGTGTCTTGTCTTTTTAGACTCCCTCACTTCCGCCTCCTGGGGTCATCCCCCATGTAAGCCACCCGCTCTCATGTCCCTGTCCCATGGTCTGCTTTGGGGAGCCTGCACAAGCGAGGACTTGACCTCTTACCGCGTGACAGGCTCCGCTTCCCCAGACAGATGGAACTTCCGGAGGCAGGGCAGGGGCTCTGCTCCCGGGGTGCCTCTCCGAGCTCCCCAAGCATCGTGCCAGCAGCCGAATCTCCTCCTGCAGAGCGCGATCGGTCACACCCAGAAGCAGCTGACGCGAAGGGTGGCCCCCCTTTATGGAGAGCGAGAGCCGTGCGGCCGCCACCGAGCTGGCAGTGCCTTCTCTCCCCTTCCCTCGTCTAAGGCTCGCAGCCACCCTAGCCCGGCTCCTCCGTGGGAAAACCGAAGCCTGTGCTCGCCCACATCCGCCGGCTGCTCAACGGCAGAGCTGTACCAGCGAGGGGTCTGTGTTCCTGACCCCGGGCCACTTACGAGGGGGATGAGCGGGACCCGGCAGGAGGCGACAGAGAGAGAGGCTACCTACGTGTGTCACTGCCTTGATGACGTGCCTCCCCCAATTCCTCCAGCCCTCCAGGTGCCACGGTGGGGACGTGGTCCCTGGGAGTCGCCCTCAGGTATCTGGAGCCTGGAAAGCAGTAGCAACTCTTGAGTGATCAAGAGCTGACCGGCCACTAGAGAATACGTGCCCTTCAGGATGGCAGCAGCTGGAAGCCCAGAGGCGGGCGAGGACCGTAAGGGACAGCTCTCCCCCGGGCCTCCCCATCAGGAGGACACTGGCCCTGGGGCAGACGGAGGGGGTGGGAGCAGGAAGGTAGGTGGAGATGGGGAGAGGCGCTGGGAAGCTGCAGGAAGGGCCCTCGGCGGCCACCCTCCCGCTTCTGCGCCCCCAGCGGTCCCGGTACCTGGGTTCCCGGCTTCAGGGACGGCACGAGGTCTTTGAGCATCTTGGCTTCGGAGACAGTGACTCCGCCCACCACGAAGAGGATCAGCAGAGGGTGGTCGCTGGGATGAGGCCGGCTCACCTGCAGAACAAAGCGGGGTGGGCTCCAGCGGCTGGGTCGGGGCAGAGAGCACCGTGCGGCCGGGCGCCCTGTCCCCATCCCTCCGGGGCCCCCAGGGCTGCCACCCCCTACTGCAGCCGACGTGAACAACCCGTACCCCGTCACCTCGTGATACCCCTTGGATGGTTTTATGGAAAGAAATGCTGAGGTCGAGGGGCAACTGATTATTCCCTCCCTGGCCGCCTTCGGGTCGGAGCACAAGCAGGCCCCTTATCCGTTACGGAGCTCGTCCTTCCGGGAGCTTGCCACAGCCTGTGGTTATCGGATTTGCTCGTCCGTTCGTTGCCCCGTTGGCCGTCTCTGCTTCCAGAACCCGGGATCTGGTTCACCCCCGAACTCTCGGCTGACCTCGTGCAGTTTCTGGCACCCAGGAGGTGCTCAGTGAATGTCTGTGGGACGGATGGACGGCCAGAGCCCGAGGCAGCTGGCGGCGGAGGGGTAAAGACACGCACGAGCCGAGCACCTGCCCGGGGAGCTCATGTCCAGGGCAGATGTCGCGCCCTCGCCCTCTCGCGAGCCAACCTTAGCTGAGCGCCTCACCGCGTGGGATGGCCCACCCTGTGATGTCCTATATGCTAACGGGAGAATGACTCACAGAACCTCTTAGGAAGTGGCGAAACGACCAACACTCAGGGACTAACCTGAAGGCCACAGAGGGAGGTTCTGAAGACCGTGTGCTCCGAGCCCTACCTGAAGCCGGCGCGGGTCTGGCAGCGTGGGCGAGAACCCAAGTTCCCGGGGCAGGTGGAAGCCCGCCGGGTGGACCGGGCTGGGGCGCAGCCAGGACACAGCTCGCAGGGCATCACCGCAGGGAGCGCAGGGACAGCTCCCCTACGGCCGCCTCAGCCAGCGGTGGGCCCTACAGGCTGTGACGCCGCCGAGGCAGGGTCCCCAAAGGCAGGGACTGTATCTGCTCAGTCACACTCACTCCCAAACCATCTTCCCGCACAGACGGACCCCAGGAGGGGGGGGGGCAGCGGGCCCAGGGCAAGCCCTTTCTCCTGGCCCTGCTCCAACTCCCTTCTCAGCTGGGTTCTTCTGGCTTCCTTGCCTCAACATACCCAATTTTCAACATCTTATTTTTAAAATACTTAGAAAGGTAATAGATTCAGTGTTTCCCGTTATAGAAGTTACTCTTTGGCTTCTGGAGAAGGGACTCAGAACGGAAAAAAAGGAAGGAGGAAGGGAGAGAGGAAGAGAAGGAAAGAGAGATGGGGTGTGTGTGTGTGTGTGTGTGTGTGTGGGGGTGATCGAGACCGAGATCTAACCTTCTCCAAAACGGGCGGTGGTGAATCCTGGAAACTGTGATCTTTAGGAAAAGACTGACTCCTCATTCCCCTCCAGCTCCTTGCCCTCTAGCTCCCCTTCCCCGGGACTGCATCTGTTGGCTGCTTTCTTCCAAGTCACGGGACACACACCCGGGACAATCCTGCTTGCGTCCCACTGTGCCCCCGGACTAGCTGTCGCCGAAGTCACCACGGCCATCCTGTGTAGGGTCAGTGAACACTGCTTTGTCTTCATTTAACGGGTTATTTCCGTGGCATCTGTCACAGTTGGCGACACCTGCCTGGCTACTCCAGCAGGACTCTCCGCGGGTTGTTCCCTCTACCTTTCTCATCGTTTCTTCTCACATTTCTTCACAGGTTCCTTTCCTTGGTCTGTTCCTTAAAACTCCATGCTCCTTAGGGGCTCTATCTTTGGTCCCTGGCCCTTCTCACTCAATACATCATCCCCGAAGGATCTCACCTACTCACTCGCCTTCAACAATCTTTTCTATCCTTCTCAAATCTATGTCTTTAGCTCCAACACCTCTACTGAGTTCCTATGGACATGCCCACCTGGCTGTCCCCAGAACCCCTACACTCAACAGGTTCCAAATTGGATGCATGATCTTGCCACGTCTATTCCTCATGTTGACTTTCTTTCTTCCTTCCTTCCTTTCTTTCTTTCTTTCTTTCTTTCTTTCTTTCTTTCTTTCTTTCTTTCTTTCTTTTTCTTTCTAGATTTCATTTATTTATTTATTCATGAGAGACACAGAAAGAGGCAGAGACACAGGCAGAGGGAGACGCAGGCTCCATGCAGGGAGCCCAGTGTGGGACTCGATCCCGGGACCCCGGGATCACGACCTGAGCCACAGGCAGATGCTCAACCCCTGAGCCACCCAGGCGCCCCTCATGTTGACTTTCTAACGGCATCACCATCCTCACAGAGCCCTGAGCCAGACGCCTGACAGTCACCTTGGACTTTGCTCCCTTTCATTTCCCAGGTCAAGCCTGTTCATTGTAAACCCCCTTCCCCCAAATTTGTGGACCTCTCCTTGAGATCTCCCACTGTCCCTATTCCGGCCAGGCTCTCATTCTGTCTTCCCTGGATGGCTGGCACAGCCTCCTGGGTCATCTCCCTGTGCTGGTCTGGCCGTCCCCCATCCGTTGTCCTCGTTCCTGCCTGAGGAGGCTTTCTAAAATGCAAACGTTTCTTGTCACCTGCGGTGAGCACTCTCCTAAATATTCCTGCGCATTATCTTATTCAATCCTCAGAATAGCTTCTGGGGGCAAACACAACCATGGCTGCATTTTGCAGGTGGTGAGTTTCAAGTTTTCACACCGTAACTCAGTTGTGGCACAAGGGGCCAAGCTCCGGAGGCCACGCTCTGAAATACTCCTCAGCTCCTTTGCGTGCTTGCTCCCTCCGTGAGTCTTTGGGGATGAAGCTCGAACTCCTTAACTCGGCATCCAGGGCTATCTCAGTGTGGCTTCGCTTCATGTCTCTATCTCCACCTTCTACGCCTGCTGTTAGCTGGAGCCATTCGTGAGAATCTGAGCCATGCCCGACTGCAGGGTACGTGGGGTGTTTGAATGTTATTGAACATTTGCACTGAAAATGCATTTATCACAGTGTTCTGTTTGGTTTACTTTCACAAAGTAAACGAAGCCATCAAGAAACAGGAAGCTGGCACCCTGGAGCCCCTCTCACGCCCCACCCTGGTCACGACCTCACCAAGGGTAACTACCACCCTGACTTCCGATACTCGACGTTGTACTTTGCTCTTTTCCCCTCTCTCTGAACCCTGGAGAAGCTCCATGTTAGTGGGAAAGATCCGTGGCCCACAGGCCCTGGTTGGGACCACACCAGTGTGCTCTGGCCTCTGTCCATGCCCTGGTCCTGCAGTTATTCAACAGTTAAAGCCCCCCTTCTCCTCTGAAGAGGTGTCTCTCACCATCTCAGGACCCGCAGCCGACCACACCTCCGCCGTGGCCCTTGTCAAACTGCACTGCTGCCCGGATACACCTGCCTGTCTCCTCTTCTAGACTCTGGGCTACTGAAAGGGAAGCACAGATCATATTTATCTTGGGATTCTGGTATTTCGGGCATTGAGCACAGACCTTGCTTACGGTAAACTTCGTCCAAATGTTGCGTGAATAAAAATAAATGGATGGACGAATGAGTAAGACCCACGGGCCAACTGGAGATGCGCTTCCTTTTCTTAGGGATCTTTGAGAAAGTCTTTCTTTGCTTCCAGTGTGATTTATCCTGGCTGAGTCGCTAACCTGAGGTTCCTCCCAGCCCTGCAGATCACTTTCTCCCTCGATCCTGGAACCAAAACAGCTGGCTTCAGAACTTCAAGTGCTACAGTCTGTTCCCAAAGACTCGTGCTTCCTGGAAGAGCCTGGGCTCTGAAGCGCACTGCGAGGATCCTGGGAGGATGTCCTGAGAGATGAAGAGGAGGCAAAGAGCAGTAACAACAAGGAGCAGGCCCCTGGGGCCAAGGAGCTGGGGGCATGTTGGGGTTGGCACAAATAAAAGGGTCCCCCTCATGCGCATTGCCATTTGCTCTTTTGGTTTCTGTTCAGATTTATGTTTTGATACCGGACTTTCCTTCTAGAACATGTCAAGTGGGCAGGCCCTTGGGAGGTGGAGTCTCTTAAAGTCTCTTCCAGCAGAGTAACACGTTCCCTGTAGTCACCCCCACCCTCCGGCTGGAATCTGGGGGTCTGCGAGTTCACAGTGTGAGGCACCTTGGGGATGAAGGAGGTGAGCGCTGTTCGTGCCATCGCAAGTGCCCAGATGAATGAAGCGAGTCAGACTCCCTGCGCTTCCACCTTCCGGGCCTTCGCTGGCTGGGATGTCAGGCGCAGGTCCGGGCAGAGAGGGCGGCTTCTCTCCCCCTGCCGCCCACCCAGCCTCTGAAGCACAGGCTGTGGGAACCTTCTGTGCAGCCGTGGGCGCCCCGAGGCTCCCTGATGGCCTGACTGGTTCGGACGGACACGGTGTCCTCTGGCCCCGTCCAGGAGTCCCGGGAATCCCGCTGCACGTGTGACTCCTGCGCTGTGTCCCCAGCACAGGCAGGGCCGGGCCCCCATCCTCCAGCCCTGGAGAACGGAGACAGCGCAACAGGAGCTCAGGCCTCAACGCGCGCTCGGCCCTGGGAACAGCTGTACCGACTCTGAAGGTGGCTTGGCGACGGCTTTTCTCCCAAAAGAAACTCGGAGCACGGCCACTGCCACCAAACAGCGCGTGTCAGGCGTGGCGCTTCTTACTCAGTCTTTCATCCGTCCACGATCCGTAAGTGAGAGCGGCTGAGGGCAGCCGGCTCTGGGCCTCAGTGGTGTCGGGGACGCCGAAGCGGACAGATGACACTCCCTGCTGGGGTGGCGCTTCTCTCTCGGTCACGGAGAATGACAAAGTCCCCGAGCACACAGGTAAGGGAGTGCGCGAGGGACAGGACAGCAGGGGCTGGGGCGGGCATGACCCGAGGAGGGAGCATCAGGGCGACTCTGCAAGTAGGCGACGCTCTCAGCTCGGGTCGCAGATGGGGACGGGGCGCGCCGAGGGGCCTCTGGTCCCAAGTCCCCCAGTCGGTTCCCTGGAGGGCCCAGCCCGACATCCAGGCCCGTCCACCGCAAGCCGCTGTCATCTCCTCCGGCCGGGCTCCTCTTTCTCTAGCAGCTGCGGGCAGTTAGCAGGCCCCCGGGGGACCCCTCACGGAGTCGCCCGCGCCGCTGTGTTCCGCTCCACCTCCCTGCCCCATCTGCTGCCGTGCAGGGCTTCCTCTTTCTGGAAACTGCCCCCTCCGGCGTCGGAGTCTCCTCAGCATCTCTCCCGTGTCCCTGGACTCTCCTGGGAGGGCTCGGCTTGCTTGACCTGCCCCACACAGGGTCCCCGACGGCTCGGGCTCTGGGCCCTGCTCTCCTCCTGAGCCCCGGACGGTGGCCCAGCCGCTGCCCGCGGCCCTCGGCTCCCTTGCACCACGGCCCCAGATGGCGCCGCTGGCCCCCAGGCCAAGCCGAGCTGCAGAGCTAAGCTCTCCAGTCAGTGATCTCGCTCTCCACTCCTGCTTCTCAGTCCGAGAGAATGTTGACGCCGGTCACCCGGTCACCCCACGCCAGGCGAATGACCCCAGACGGTGTCCTCTCGTTGGTGTCCACATCCAAGCAACCGCCGGTCCTGTGGGACCTGCCAGCACTGCGTCTGGGCCCTGCTTGAGCTCTGGATCTCCTCACCGCACCGGCCTGGTGCCGCCCTGGCCATGCCGCCCCCCACCACGCGCCACTCTCAGGGCCACCTCCCTAACATACAAACCGGTTATACATTCCTAACAACCACTCAAGGGCACCTCGGCGTTTGGGTCAAGGTTTCCACGTCCAGCCTGGCCTCATCTGGCTTTTGCTTCTCTCTTTGTCCTCCTATGCTTCCATTCCCTACGTGCATCCTCAGCCCCAGCCTTTGGGAACTACCTGCAACTCCTTCGGGGGACCAGGCCTGGGTCCCCGGTTGCTAAGTCCTGCTGCCCTGCTGGCACTGCACTCTCCTGGGAGCTCTCTCCGGCTCGTGGCCTGGCTCCCCCTCCTCTGTGCCCTTCCGTCTGGCCTGGCACACGGCTTCTTGCTCCTGCCCACGGTCCTCCGTGTTCCTGTCCGTCTCCGTAGCTAGCTGCGTGCCATACAAGGTGAGCTCAGCCGTGGCAGGTGGGGCACCTCGTTGGTCTCTGGGTCTTCCCTGCCCACCACCGTGGCGAGCGCACAGAAGAGACTCTCCGTGGCCGCTCGCAGGCAGACAAGGTCCGTAGGCTGCCCGACCCAAGTTTCTTTGCTTAATGAATCCTACCGTGACAATCTACCTCACTAGACCTTATGGGTCGTATTCAGCTGGGGTTAGACACGCATCAAGCCTTACCTCACGGGATGAGCACAGTTAGGGAGAAGAAAATAGAAACAGTGGCTGTGGCCTCGCTGCCCTGCCCCGTCGGCCTGGACGGCCAAGGGCATAGTCAGGCCGAGCGCAGATTGTGTTTTCCAAGAGTGTCGCAAACAGGAATCCCAGGACGTGTGCTGATTTACTCAAGAGACACCAAATGCTGACATGCTTTCTTCTCGTCAGAAATGCCATTAAGTATAAGGGACCGGGGCCAACCGGTCACCTCTCTAGCTTGTTTTCTTACGTAAACGATGAAGAGCTGGATTAGATGATCCGCAGGCACGTCTGGCTCTTACTACAGTCCAAGGACCTGACAGCAAATATCACCTGAGGCTCGTTGTTTTTGCCTTCATCGCCACGGCATCCTTCACCCCTGGCTGTAGGCACGCCTGTGTCTGTCTGTCCAACCTGCACGTGAATGGCCTCCTTTACACTCACGGTTGTGGGGTGGGCTCCCAATGGTGGTGTGGGGGCATGTGATCCCGCCCCTCAGCCACAGTTGACTGGCTTGGGGCAGGGCCGCTGACCTAGGTTGGGCCAATTCGAGACCCTTCCATGGGAGTCAAGACTTGACCTAAGATAGATGAGGTTCGGGCAAAGAACCGAAGGCTGTGGCATCGCTACCCAGCCACTCATTCAACTGCCGCTTACAGAGCACCTGCTCTACGCTGGCCGCTGTTGTGTGCATCTTGTGCAGGCCAGAGCAAATCCCAAAGAACTGCTGGGTTTCCTGATGGCTTCCCAGCTCTCAGTCCCAATCCTTGCTGCTCGCCATACTGCTGTCCCGAGGTCCCCGAGACCCTCCTTGGTCTTCACCATAAATGGTCCACAATAAATCATAACATCGTGCACTTGGTTGGCACCTTTACTGCAAACTGAAAGAGTTTCGATTCTGCTCCCCTCTCACTACCAGCTTCTCAGGGCCTGCCGAGCAGCAGCTTCATCTCCCCTCATGCACCCAAGGTGAGGGAGCTCTCGTATCAATTCAGAGAAGGGCCCAGAGGCAAGAGCCTGGTCTTCTTCAAGTCTTTTGCACAAATCTTTTATTTTTCCCCAATTAAACGTGGCCACATAGGAAATGGACAGGAACAAACCAAAACCTTCTTAAAAAATACATATAAAAGGAGGTGAAAGGGCCTCACGCAATTTCATTAGAGAAAACCCACCCTCCTCATGCCAATTCCAGCAGAGAAAACATCTTGACAAATCATGTCCTTTAGTCAAAACAAGCAGGGGGCCAAACACATGGAGTAGATATAAAATATATTATTTTCAGGAGACCGAAACCCAAACCACACATTCCAGAGATGCATTTTAAAAGTGCTGCCCATTAGACATGCTAGTTCTAAATTAAATTAACGTTGAAGCGAGAAGGGGTAAGGTATGTTTCGATTTATTTATGAGATCACTATCACGCTTTCCTGTAAGGAGATCAAGGTGCTCCGTGCAGAAAGAAGCCTCTTGGAGAAATGCTTGGTTCTTTGAAGAATGTCAGGTTCTTCCAAAGCTGTTTCTCTCCAGTTCAAGAGCCACCCCCAACCCCCGAGAAGGGCACTGCCCTTGGAAGCCCACAGTTGCTTGTGGCTAAACACAAGTCTATCCTCCACGTGAGGAGTGCATGTAGCTGATGGAAACACTGTCCTGGAACCGTCTTGTGGCCTCACTCACTCTTCTCCCCAGCCTGTCTGCTCCACCTTCCAGGGCCTGGCACACTGATCCTGCCAGAGCAAAGTCCTGCAGTGTCTCATCACGCAGAAAGGCTTTGTTTTGTTTTTGTTTGTTTGGTTGGTTTTGAGATTATATTGCTTAAAAAAAAAAAATTATGGCAGACAGGCAGGTCTCTCATTACTGAAGGCTTTCTGGGAGGATTTGTTTTGAAACCAGGTCAGGAGCATGAGTGAATTTTCTGTCCCCTAGACTGGGGGGAAAACTCTTAGAATTAGCCACACACCGCCCTGTCAGGCTGCACAGCCAGGTACGTGGTTCAGGCCGAGCGAACACAGACTGTGTTTTCCAAGAGTGGCCACGACAAACATTTCTGCTCCTGCGGCACTTGCTTCCTTTCCAAGAGGAAGAGAGTAAGTCGTCTCTCTTCAAACCCGAGTGGGTATGTGACTGCTTCAACAGAGCACCGTGGAGGGCATGCTGCATGACCTCTGAGGCTTCCATCTGGCTCCTCCTAGGACACTCGCCCCTGAATGCAGCCGCCGTGCTGGGAGGAAGCTCAGGCCGATGGAGAGGAACTGTGTCCCTTAGCTCACAGGCCAGGCTGGGCCACCGGCTGATGGTCAGTAAGTGCCCCATCTTGAAAGCAAATCCTTTCCTGTCGAGCTCTGCCCAGAGTGCAGAGTCATAAACAAAATCAGTGATCGACAGTACGTCAGGTCAGTGTTTTGGGATGGCTTGTTACGCAGCAAGAGATAACCAGAACAGGTGGGGATGGAAGGCTTCTCTGGACAGTCTTTATAGAGGGAATCCCATTAGCGCAATGTGGGAACGAGATGATAACAAGCAGTAGTAGGATGCAAGTGACGTTCCCACTTACTAAAGGCAAAATTCAGTGGCCTCGACTTCCCTCTCACAGAGCTTTGGTTTGGTGCAGAGAATCTCGGATACGTGTCTTGCATCCTCTTCTCTCCATGGGCCTTAAAGAAGAATAGAAGACACGCTCTCCTGGTGGCTTCCCTCCAGCTCAAAGACATCGCTCCTTGGGAACTGGCAGTTATCCCTCGAAGCCCTACTGACTGTTCCTCTTTACATTTATCCATTTATTTTGTTCAAGCCCTGAACACATGAGCCAGAGGTAATGCTCCTTTACAAGTTCTATGGTGTGGTAGGAAGAGCCAGCCACGGAAGCCCAGGTAGCTAGAGACCGAAACGACTCTCCGCTGGGGTGCTGGGGTGGGGAGGGCTCTGTGGCCAGCCCACCGAGACACTTCCCACCCCCTGCAGGCAGATGACATCCTCTGGCAATTGAGAGCAGATGCCTGGCAGCTGGGGGCTGAGGGATGGATTCTGACAGCTGCCGGGAAGACACAAATTCCCCCCTTTTCCTGAAATGCATTACTTGGAAATCTCCTTTGGAGATCTGCCTCAAGGGGCCAGGGCATTTCTTCACAAGCTCTAACTCCAGGGATATGAAGGCAGAGACACACAGCAGACCAGGATGGCTCCAAACACCATCCTGGGCAAAACCCTCCTAAGGACAGTGAAGCTTCTGATCAGGGAAAGAGCTGCAGAAAACACTCTGCAGAGTGTACAAGGGTTAACTTAAAAATGTGATGTGTCACGATTCACGAAACAGTACCGGAAAACGCAGGCTGGTGGGTTCCGACAGGGGAGGCTCCACATTGGCCGGACACCTGCAAAGTCCATCGGCCTGTTAAGGGCACTGTCCCCTCAGAAGGAAGCAATTTCATTGGTTGCTTCATCCAGTGTTTCCTGGACATATTTGGTCACTGGATCCTTTTTTGCTAGGAAACAGCAGTGTCTGTGGCACATGGCTGGACAGGAGCAGGTCGGAGGCCTCACCTTGTCTGGACTGTGCCTCTCTGCACCTGGGAGTGCAGGCCTGAGCCTTCACCGGGCCCCTGGCTGACGGTGAAGGCAGCAGCCTGAGCGGGGAAGCATGTGTGGCCTGTTGGGCTAGCCCCAGGCCTCGCTGGCCAGGGCCTGAAAGTCCACACTTGTTATTATAGTCGCACCCTAGGGCGAAGCCCAAGCCTGGGAAGGAAGGAAGAGGGTGTTCAAGTGGAGAAGGCTTTGGAGACCATGTCTAGCCTGGAAGTTTCCACACGATGTAGCCACCATGAAGGGCTCCCAGACACCTCAGGCTTCCATGCAACACAGGAGCCTCCACACGCTTTTAAGAAGCCGATCTGTAATACATTATTTACCAAAAAAAAAAAAAAAAAAAAAAAAAGGAAGGGGAACATCCAGCAGCCACTTGACTTGCTAACCAGAGATAGCAGGAAGGAGAACCCCCCCCCGTCCCCCCCCCGTCCCCCCCCCCCCCCGCCCAGCCAGTTTACTGCTTTGTCTCGAGTTTGATTGTCTGCCTTCTGTCCTCTGGCTTTTCCAGGGGACCAGTTTTCCTGGCATATGCATTTACTGAACTCTGAAAGACCAGATCTTCTATGTAGATTAATTCATGATTTCAAAGACGCTTTGAAGTAGGCAAAACATTCTGTTATTTCCAAGAGTTATTACAACTGAAATCCTGGCATAGACTGGGAGGCCAGTCCATAATCTTGTTTAGATCCCTTTAAATTTAGAAACTTTATAGTGAGTTAAAAATAGATCTCATTTGTGTACTTTTCATCCTTTCATCCCCAAGGCAAAGACTGTTCCATCATTTTGACCTACCCTTGATAGCAGCCAGGGGAAAGTCTAGTACATGTCACCTGGGAGCCCGCCGGGCTAAAACAAAAGTCATTTCCAAAGGGATCTGGGGGTGATGTTAGTCATATGACTAAGCAGAGTTATTCATTATTCTACAGAAGTTCTAGAATGAAGAGCAACAGACCATCATTAAGACCTGTGAATAGTATGTGGATGAAGCCAGAATGTGGGTCTGGAGGAGAAGAGTTTGCAGTAGTGCCATCCCAGGGGGCTTGCTTATGTCCTCATATATTGATTGAAAAAAAAAAAAAAGACCATGGTGCTTAGGTCAAAGGAAGCCATATAAGGCTGGAAGGTCAGGCTGCTTAGAACCAAAGTTAAATAAAGACTGCACCTGATTTCAGAGGACCCAAAACACCGATGTTATCTTATAGGATCCTCACCAAGGTGAACGTGGTGCCAGCATTTTCATGCCCAGCAAAGAGAGCATTACAATCAGGATTACCTCTTCAGGGTTACTTTACCTTCATAAACATGCTGAATCCAGTTTTAAGGAGATCAGTGAGGCCTGAAGACATGTGTTCAATATCCACCGGATCTGGCCTCTCAGGATTAAATATTTCTTCCACAACCTGCTTCAACAATGGCTTATAGGATGCCTGGAAAGACAAAATATTGTGCTGTGAGTAAAAGGGTTTGTTTGCTTTGTCTGGAGAGACGATAGCTTTATCTGCACCCAATGAAGCCAAACAAGTTTATTTTGACACTGAGCAGTGGCTATGATTCTGTGTGTATCTGTGTGTATGAAAAGCCAACTATAACAACATAACAACATTGTTTTTTTTTTTTTTTTTGAGTAAATCTCACCCTAATGCCCTAATGCTATTTTTTTGTTTTTACCCCCTTCTATAAGCAAATGTCTCTTACTGGGGCTATAATCCTAGTGGGACTACTTTTTTTTCTTTTTTTTTGGTGGGACCACTTTTCGAAATCTGGGTTTAAAGTGACGATTTTATAGATGAAGAAAACTGGAAAGCAAAGTATTGTCATTTGACACAGACATGAAGATGGTCTCCAGTTTTCCTCAACATTCTTAGAATTATGCTTCCCTCTGCTAGGAACTGGAATGTTTTCGTAGGATGTATTGTCACGATCCAAGCCCAAAGCAATCCCTTCTTCCTCTATAGAGCTCAACTCCAAGTATGACTTGGCCAGAAAACAAAGCCAAGATGCCAAACAGGAATCTGACCAAGGTCAGGGCTTAGAAAAAGCAGGCCACATGGTACCATAAGAATTTCAGTAGAATTAAGCTGATGTGGATTCGGTACAGCTCCTACGGTTTGATAAATGGTGCTACATCCATGCATGTTTAGATAATATTTGGAGGCAGCTGTTCCTGACCAGTGTACTTCCTGCGCATGGTCCCCACTCCTCCTGCCTTGTTCTCCTTCCTACCAAGCTCTTCCTCCCTCCCCATCAGCTGACTCACCCCTCCTCCCAGTCCCGTTGCTGTCTCTGCTCTCTGGTCCCATGGGGCACCCGAGTTTGGAACCCGAATGCTGAAAGAAGGAGGGACGTCTCCTCTCCACACCCTCTGAGGATTATCACAGCCTCACAAAAGCCAGGTCCCAACAGAGTCCTGCCCTGATGTTTTCAACTCTTTGCCTCTTTGCACTGGCTGAACCTGTGACCTGCCTCTAGCTAGTGCTGAGGCTATTGGGTGAACTGACTTCATCTGGCTTTCCTTACAGTCATTTTTTTTTTTTTACTCTTATTTCCCCTTTATTCCAACTTGCTTATTTAGAATATTTTAGAAATAAAGCAGGATATAAACCATCAAAATAACAAACAATTATTTAGAGGGTGCCTGGCTGGCTTGGTCGGAAGAATAGGTGACTCTTGATCTTGGGGTTGTAGGTTTGGGCCCCATGTGGCACCTAGAGATTGCTTAAAAATAAAACCGTAGAAAAACACAATTAGGGGTGCGTGGGTGGCTTAGTGGGTGGCTTAGTCAGTTAAGCATCTGCCTTCGGCTCAGGTCTTGATCCCGGGGCCCTGGGATCCAGCCCTGCATCAGGCTCCCTGCTTGGGGCGGGAGTCTGCTTCTTCCTCTCCCTCTGTCCCTCCCCCTGCTTGTGCTCTCTACCTTTCTCTCAAATAAAATCTTAAAAAAAAACAAGACAAAATAACCCTCAACACCCTCCCCCCCACAATTGTTTAGCTAGAATGTGCCTTTATGAGGGATAAGATGCAGGGAGAAACAGCAACTGTTCAGCTGAGAGGTGCAGCCTTCTTGTTTATTAGACCAACCGACTACTGCATCCCCAGAGATCTCCCAGGTAAATCTTCAAAAGACAGAAATTAAAAAAAAAAAAAAAAAAAAAAGGCAAATACAATGACTCAACCTTCCCCATGCTAAAGCTATACTAAGATAGATTTTTAAAATTTATCATATAGGCAAAAATGGAGAGGTTTGAAAGCATGCACTTTTGACGAGGCCGTGGGGGAAACAGACCCTCACATATATTGCTGGTGGGAGTGCAAATTGTTGCAATCGGCGTGGCGGGCAATGCGGCAGGCCTATCACAATGACAAGTGCATTTGGCCTGGCAATTCCACCTTTGGGAATCTGTCCTGTAAATATGTTAACCTATGCAGATGAGACCTATAAAAGGCCCTTTAGTGTTTGTCATAGCAGAAGACTGGAAACAACTCAAGGGCCCATGGGTAGGAGCAGTTTAATAAATGGGATCCCACCACAGGAACTGGCAAAAAGCAGGGTGCGGAATAAAGTGTGGGCGGAAAAAGCAAGGTGAGGAACAGTGTGTGTGCTGGGCTGGCATTCGTGTAACATGTGTCACCGGGGATTTGGAGGTCTGTATCTGCTGGACTGTACCAAAGAGAAACTGTGATGTGTTTACAGAGACGGCCGTGAGCAGTGATCGTGGACTGGAGGGCAGGACAAGGGACCACGGCGGGAGGAAGACTTCAATATATCGCTTTGCCAAAAACAGTTAAAACACCACTGCAAACAGCAAGAATGATCTTTTTTTTTTTTTAAACAATTGTTAAAAATTAAATTTTTTATGCATGGATGAGACTGAAAATAAAGCACAGCAGAACATTAATTAGGGCTACCTCTAGGTTCTGGGCCTCGGGGGCATTATTTTTTTCTTTTTCCAAATTTTCTACAGTTCACAGGTGTACTTCTGGAATCCTAAAATAATCCAATAAATATTTTTGATGTTAAAGAAAACCGAGGTCGCGGAATGGCCTCTGACTTTTGCACATCATCTTCTCCGAGTAAGCGATCTTGAGAGCCCCTCTATCATTTCAGCCTTTCTGGACATTTACCCTCAATTTAAACTTTAATCCCTTTAAACTGCTCCCCAAAGAGAAGTCCTTTGGCCAATAGTCTGTGACCTTACCAGCATTGTTGTCAAATATCCATCGACTTCTTGCTTAGTAATAGAATCTAATTTTTTTTAGGGAGGCACATTACCCGCTGGCTACAAGTCTGCACTCTCCAGCTTTCCTTGCAGTCGGGTACAGCCACATAACTAGGTTCTGGACAATGAGATATAAGCAAAAGAGCTTGAAAAATCTCCTTTTTCAAAAGGGAAGAGTTTACTCTTTTCCTTTCTCTGTTCCACTGCTTAGAACATGGAAGTGGGGCCCAAGGTGCCAGCAGCCACCATATGGGAAACAGGGTCATTCCTTAGCGAGGCTGGAGCAGAGCGCTGGACGCAACCCAGGCTGGTGATGGCTGGTGGGGCTGCAGAACCGCAACACAGACAGACTATAAAGCCACCTACTTCACATGCCAGCACAAACCCTCCTAAGTGTAAGCCATTATTTTTCAGATCTTTGTTACACATGGCGACTGAACGAAATTCTAACTGATACAAAGTGCAAAGGGAAGATAAGGAAATTTGGGGTGCCTGGGTGGCTAGAGCATCTAACTCTCGATCTCAGCTCAGGTCTTGATCTCAGGGTCATGAGTTCATGCCCTGTGATGGGCTGCACGCTGGCTAGCCATGGGGCCCACTTAAAATAAATAAAAATAAAAATAAATAAAAATAAATAAATAAATGGCCAGGCCTTCCTTCCAGGAGCTTACACTTATTTATTTTATTAGCCTATATGCGGTTATATAGAGTAACTTGGAGCAGAACCCCAGAGAATTACACTGAGGCTGAGAGAGAATTACACTGATTAAGAGAGGACAGAGAGTAGGTCCCCCAACCTACAAAAAACACAACAAGGTCTGTTGCTGGCTATAGGATGTACTTCCTGTAAGGGAGGAGCGTGGTGATGGTAGGAGCTCAGACACAGGAAAAGTCTATAATCTGGCTAAAATACTAGACTTAGTACCTGCCCTGTGCAAGGAGCAGTAGGCTGGGGGTGGTGGGACTGTCCTCCCCAGGGCGGTGCGGGCGGGCAGGGGAAAGCAGGAAGTGTGGAGGGACTGGTGATCTTGCCCCCTGCCCTGCTCCACTTTCTGCTAAGCTCTGGGCAACGGAGCACCCAGTACAAAATACCCACCAAGATGGGGTGCCCCTTGGGGATGAACAGAGATTTGGAAGGGCCAGTCCCTTAATCCCTTCATTCTTGGGATTTTGTCATCATTGTGCCACTGGAGAAGGTTGTAAATCTTTTTTATTTTATTTTTTTGAGGTTTTCTACAATTTTATTTGTAAAACAGAGAGCTAGACCTCTAAGATAAGATCCAGCTCAAACAACTTGGAAATACCTTGAACTTTGTTTTATTTTATTTATTTATTTATTTATTTATTTATTTATTTATTTAAATAACAAATTTATTTTTTATTGGTGTTCAATTTGCCAACATACAGAATAACACCCAGTGCTCATCCTGTCAAGTGCCCCCCTCAGTCACCCATTCACCCCCACCGCCCGCCCTCCTCCCCTTCCACCACCCCTAGTTCATTTCCCAGAGTTAGGAGTCTTCATGTTCTGTCTCCCTTTCTATTTTATTTTATTTTATTTTATTTTATTTTTTTAAATTTTTTTTTTAATTTTTTAAATTTATTTATGATAGGCACACAGTGAGAGAGAGAGAGAGGCAGAGACACAGGCAGAGGGAGAAGCAGGCTCCATGCACCGGGAGCCCGACGTGGGATTCGATCCCGGGTCTCCAGGATCGCGCCCTGGGCCAAAGGCAGGCGCCAAACCGCTGCGCCACCCAGGGATCCCTATTTTATTTTATTTTTAAGTAGGTAGGTGACATTTATTTAGAGCGGGAAAAGAAATTACAACTTCGACACGGAAAACAACAGATCACAAACACATCACCTAATCCAGAACAGTAACATCAATGCTTTCGTTAATTAATTGCCTGACCCAGCTCCGTGATACTCATTTCTTAGATTGCTCGGCTGCACGCTGTCTGATTATCTTTTCGCTGGACAGCAATTTTGAAAAAATCATTTTCTATAGAGATGTGATAGTGATGAAGCTATCGTGTCTCAACTCCAAACCCTGTCTCCTGTACTTAGTTCTGCGATGCTGGCCAGGACTCAGCAAACCGCACATGCTCTGCCAACCAGACCTTGTACACTCTGCTGACAGGGACCACTAGAGGGATATAGTGGAGGCAGGAAGCCCAATGGGGAACATGCTCTTCCCGGCTTGTTCCCACCACATCACCCCAGCACTGGCTCCTCACCACTGGACGCCGTCCCTTCTCTTGACTTTGAAGTCACAGCATCCAATAAATTATCTTTCTCGTTAAAGCCAGTCTGAGCTTTTTTCTGTTATTTTCTATTTTTACTTATAATCAAAAGTACACTAAACCTTATATTTTATTAAAGAGACGTCGACGGGTTTTCCCACTTCAATATAGAGAAGAAGACCTCTAATTCTTTACTAAAACAACAAAGCACAGCAGAACGAAATAATCGTCCATTTCAAGAGCACAGCTTGGGAAAGGCTTTCTCAGGCATAAAAGTAGTACTGGCCTCACGACTTCTTAGCAAACACATTTCTTAGTTTTTCCAATTAGGGTTTTTAATGATGAGAACCCTTGGCTCCTTCCTCTCAGCCACTTCGGTTGGATCGCCTTGTGTCCTGAATCATGTCCCTGAAATCTGATTGGAATGCACTGCTTCAGCAATGGCTTCTTGGCTGGAAACCCTCCGACTGTCATGGAATTTCCCATTTAGCCAAAAGCCACCCACTCCTCAGCAAAGGATCACGCAGAAGGTGGTGATCGGGGAGGCCCATGTCCCCCCCCAGTGCTCTGCGTAACGTTTTCCTTATGTGTTAGGGAGGAATGGAGGGGGGATCAGCTTGTGGTTTACTCCAACATTAAGAGAGTTGGGCAGAGTAATTTAATTTTCCTAATCAAATGTTCTCTGTCAGTTCACCTTTGGGGGGTAGGGAGGTGAGGAATTAAAAACACAAGCAAATTTGTTCTTTCCTTTTCTTGTTGGTCATTTATTCCTCGCTTACATCACATCTGGTGTGTGTGAACCATGGGGGGGGGGTCTCTGGCCCGCACCCCCATACAGGTACCCAGGCTCCTTCTATCGGGTGGCTCCACCATCTAGGGCACTTGAATCCCACACGGAAGCCTTTGCACCTCATCCGCAGATGATGAAAGAGGGAGAGCGTGGAGGATTTACAGAGAGATTTTATGGGCTCAGCCTGAAAGCGATCTGTACCACTTCTACCCATTGTTCATTGGCCAGAGTTAGTCACAAACCTACACTTGCCCACAAGGGAGTCTGGAAATTGTGGTCTAACTGTGCCCAGGAGGACAAGGAAAATGGGAGTCTGGGGAACATATGGATTGTCTCTGCCACAGCCACACCGTAGAGTCTGCATTGAAACATTAATATGATTATTTCCTTAAGTGGCAAGTTGCATGTTATAGGCAAAGGATTATTAAACCCTTTTCCCTTCTTCTGCGTAAGAATTTGACCTTTGGTTAACTTTCCAGCTCTGTTTCCCTGGAAACCTGATAAGAGAAGAATGTCAAACTGTAGCCAGGCAAGATGGCTTATGATAAAAATGACCCCTGCTTAAGTAAATTGCATTAGACTGGGGAGAGCTTTAAATATTGGACAGAAAGCCAGAGCTTTGGGCTTTGATGACTCTTGCATAGCTGGGCACGTCCCTTGGAGGAACGCTGGAAGCTACGTCCGTGGAATTGTTCTAGAAAAACTGGCTCCTATAGGATATGAAGTTTTTAAGCCAGGAGACTCCCACCCCCAACCCTCCCCCACGAATGAGTCTAGTTCTCTCACTTCTGAGTTGTTACCTTGGGACCTAAGTCGAGGAACTCCTGGGTAACTGCATGGACTACTCCATGAGCGGTCTCGAGGACTAGAAGGAAAATGCCTGCTGCTTGCTCGTGGCTAGCTCTGTTCCTGTCCCAGGCAGACTGGTGCCAAGTGGGGGCTTTGACCACACAGCCAACTAATCCATTAGGCACAGAAGGCACAGTGCCTAGAGCCCACAAGACTCTTAGGGGTCTGTGGAAATGTATTAGTTTAAAAGCAGAAGGAAAAAAACATGAACTTTTAGGTCAAATATAATGTTTTGATATATAATATTGTCTCTGTACCAATGCAATTGTACAATATAATTTTTAATTTTTTTTTAATGGAGGAAGGGGTCCATAAAGGCAAAATGAGTAGGACCATGAAAATCATAATGCGGCCCTTTACGACAGTCTCATGAGGATAGCCTGAAGGTTTGGTAGAGCCTAACGAGGTCCCTGGTTGGTATTATATGTGAAAAAGTACAAAAAGAGATTGATCTTTTACCAGAAACTCTCTTTTTCCTTTAAATGGCCAGTATCCCTTCCAGAACAAACTAGGCTTTTAAAAATAACCATATTTAATCAAACTATGAAGAACAGAATATTTGTGTCTATGTCTCTGGTTACTCTTTTTGTGGTGGATACGAGATGATGGTAGGCCTAAAAGATTCTTTTATTGGCCTGATTCTAGCTCTTGAACAGAGGTATCGAGTACAGCAGCAGTTTCTGACATTCTACGCAAGTCAGCGACAGTTTCTAGAAACTAGTCTAACTCCAACATCTTCCTGAATTTGGTGCACCTTCATGATGGTCCAAGATAACCAGTTTCCAGGAAAATCTCAATTGTTGCCACAACCACATCTCATCAGTCAGTGCTGCTGCCCTTGGCTTTGTTGGTTGGTGTTGGGCAGCCACGGACCCTCTTGGCCCGATTACTGAAAAGGCTACTCCCTTTTCTGCAAGACTGACTCTAAGTAACCAAGTCCTCAGGAAAACCAGACTTGTAGAGAGAGCATTCATTTTGTCTCAATCCATGACTGTACAGAAAAAAACATCTGCTCAAAACTGCTGATGGCTTTGACTGTTCCGTGGCTTATTTATTTTTATTTTTTGCTATACTAGCCCTGATTTTTTTCCCCCCTTTCATCTTCTTAAAGGAAATGGTTTGAGCTGCAGATTGAAAAGTGGTTCATTTGCCTCTCTGTTCACCCATCTATCCATCCATCTATCCATCCTTCCTTCAAACCAGCAGATTACTTGGTAAAAATTTGAGTGTAGTCCCTTTACCTTCAATATCAAAAACAAAACAAAACAAACAAACAAACAAACAAAAAAACAAAAAAGCAAAAAAAAAAAAAAAATCCCAAAGTCCAAAGCCTTGAACTAATTGGCAAGAGTTCACCTAGGCAGTTAGAAGTGGGCTACAGGACAGAGCCAAGTGTCCTGGCCCCCACTGTAGTCCCATCTTGAGTTGGCTTCTTTCAAAAGGGGCACTAGCAGGTTAGGAAAATAGAATCAGGAGGAGGAAAAAGAAAAGAGCTTGGAAGGAACAGCCAGGGCTGGGGATTGTTGACGAAGAGCCTGGGCCTACAGACCCTTCGGAGAGCCACATTTCACCAGGCACCAGATGAGTCGGGCCTCCCTGGGCACCGCTGGTTCTAAATGCTCTTGCTCAGCCTGCCAGAGGCCCAAGACAGTACGCATCTGTGGCCAGTCTTCTCCAGCACAGCACGGCACAGCGCTTTGAGACTTCTGCCAAAGCAAGTCATGCAAGAGTCAGACAGCATTTTGTCTGAAAGGGCACATAAGCTCTTCGCCCTGAGACGTCGGCCTAATATCCTCCTGATGCTGTGGCTCGGGGAAAGCTGCACATCAAACACCGCGGCATTCAGGGAGGAGGTGAAGCCTCCCGTTATACTGGAACATTCGCAGTAAGAAACAAAAGCATAAGAAGACTTGCTGCACAGGCCAACCCGGGGCTTAGGTTTCCACTCACTAGAGTCTAGGAAAAACACAACCTTTCCAAACCATCGGGCGTCAGCTGTAAACCCTTACTGTACCCAGCAGCTAACAGTACAGTCAGCTTGAGAATGATTCCCCTTCGATGTGGCCCATCTCCCAGCAAAGGAGAAGGTGAAATGCTACAAGAGAGGACGAAAAAGAGGCCTATTTTGTCATCACTGCGACTGTTACAGCTAATGCTTACCCAGTGCTGTCTTCGCTAGCTCCTGTCCTAAGAGTTTCACATTTACTCAATCATTTGAGCATCTTTATGAGGGCGCTACTACTATTATTAGCTCCTTGGTTCAGTCGAGGAACTAGGCACAGAGGGGTGAAGTAACCTGCTTCAGGGCACGGAGTTGGTGGGCCTATGGACCTATGAACTCAATGCTGCTCTGCTGGGCTGTTAACCTCCATGCTAACCTCTGTCTCACTAAGAATTAAGAGCATAAGAAATGCCATTGTGGATAAGACTCCTAGTCCAGAATCCTTCAATCCATCTATCCACCCATCCATCCATCCATCCATCCATCCATCCATCCATCCATCCACCAACCTACCCACCCACTAGGTGGCAAGCACCGAGCTAGGCCCTACAGATACACCATGGTGACAAACATGGGTGCTGCGTCCAGCTTTGGTGGAATGTTCTGCAAGTCGAAAGCTTCAGTGGCAGCCTCATGATCCCCATCATGCCCACTCTCCTGGCTGCAGCCAGCAGTGGGACCAGTTCCCTTGAAGAGCCAGGTCTGTAGTGCCCTTCTGAGGTCATTTCCGGACATGCAGTCTAGATCCCACTCCTCCAGCTCTTCCAGAGATTTTATATGTAGTTAATTTCTTGCATGAAATCATGTTCTCCTTGAAATGCTGAGAGTGGTCTGCTCTCTGGCCTATGGCTGTGGCTGACATATTTTCCTAAATTTTAGGGCAAAGGGACGGAGGTAGAAGAAGAGGGGCCTCAGGTGCTAGCAGGGGTAACGGGAGTGGCTGTGAGAGAGGAGAGGGGTGCTAGAAGGGGGAGTGGGGCAGGTAGGGGCCCTGGGAATTCACGGCACTGGTCAGAGCTGGAATAGGAATCTGCAGCTAGACCAGGGCTAGTGCTTTCCTCGGTATCCCAGGGAGCCCAGAACATCTCAACTAGACATTGTAGAAATAGCACGGAGCTAGATAGAAAGCACACTTTTTAAATTTTTATTTTATTTTTCCTGGAGGCTTAGGGCTGAGGACCAAGGTGGGAGAATACCTAGAGAGTTGCCCAGTCAAGGCCCATCCTCAAAACTAGACACAGCTGGACTCTGACTCTAATGTCAACATTTATTTCTTTCTCATTATACATACTTTGCATTCCCCCAAATCCTCCAATATATGATGAAAATATATGTACTGCATTCAAGATGCCCCAACAAATATTCCTTAAGCATTCACTATATGGGAAATACCACTCTAGACCCTGAGGATACGGCAGTGAACAGACCAGATCAAAATTCCTGTCCTGGGATCCCTGGGTGGCGCAGCAGTTTGGCGCCTGCCTTTGGCCCAGGGCGTGATCCTGGAGACCCGGGATCGAATCCCACATCGGGCTCCCGGTGCATGGAGCCTGCTTCTCCCTCTGCCTGTGTCTCTGCCTCTCTCTCTCTCTCTCTGTGTGACTATCATAAATTAAAAAAAAAAAAAAAAAGTCAAAATTCCTGTCCTCGCTGGGCTTACGTCTATGGTTGAAAAACTTTAAATTCAAAAATTATCAAAAAACCCAGACAGGTAAAAATCACCCATGATATCATCAAAAACTTGTTCTCTATCCACATAAATACAAAGCAGGAGGTCAGAGTTCCTCCTCATCCTTCCAACCCTTCCCATCCCCCACAGGGTAACCATTATACAGTTTTCCTTAATTTTTAAAGACTTACTAAATGTACATAACCATATAGTTTTTATTTTATTTTTTAAATGAAGATAGAAAAATACTTGAATGATCTACATGTTTTTTGTTTTTTTTTTTTCTTCATTGAACAGATCATAAACCTCTGTTTTGGTTTGAGTTCTCCAAGAAGTGGAGCCTGAGCCAAGGATTCACATACAGTCCTGCTAAGCACATTTGGGGTCATCTCATTCATTTTAATGGTCTCACAGCATTTCACAGCATGTGTTTGTATCATCATTTACTAAATCCCCTTAAGATACACATATACTCCCCAGCTCGCCCCTATCTCCCACTCACTGACATTTAGGATTTTCAGTGAATGGGTTGATGGCATTGATTCACTGTAAGGGAGTAACCGCAGAACAGGGTTCCCAAGGCCATAACCACAGAACAGGGTTCTGGGGTCCAGAAAATGACAGTGTTGGCAGCAGGGAGATAAAGTCTAGGAAATTTATCATCGTCCTTATCATGCCTGAGATTTATAGCTAATGCATGTTTATGTGAATCTGGCTAAACTAGTCACAATGGTCACAAAACTGAAAAAAGCTTATTAACTTAGTGGTTTATTTGCACTTTATCAAGTATAGCAGCCACTTCCTTCTTGACATTCCTTGGTCTAAATCTCATCATAAACCACCAGTTCTGTGTCTCCTAGACCTAGTCCATGCCGCTGTACTTAAGACTGGAGACTTTTTCAGTGACCAAACTACATATGATGAATGATCTGAGTGATTTTGTCTGTATTTTGTGGTGATGGTGTTCTCAGGTCATTGAGCAAAGGATGGGAATTTATGTTACTAAGTTGAGAGCCAGTTTCCAAGGTCTTTCATATGTTGGTGGGTGATTTCAGATGCCCATCAGGACCATCAACCAGTATTTCTAGAGCCTCCATGAAATCCATGATATGGCGGGGAGGAGGTTTTGTATTGGGAGCCCAAACCCTGCATCTGGCCCTGGCCACCTGCGTGTCTGTGGCATGTCACCTGGCCTTCCTGGATCTCGGGGTAATAATGCTTCCCTGGCTTACTTCTTGTGAGGATCAAAGCACAAGCCGAATGTGGGAGCACTCTTCAAGTATCGGCTACTGTAAGACTATATGGGAGGAAGAGTCTGGATTTTGCTAGCTGTAGCAGATAGCCTTAGCTCCTGTCTACATGCCCAGCTTAAATCACCAGCATCCTTCCTGAAGCTGAGCCCCTCACTATGGCAGAGTCCCCACTAACAGCACACTCAGCTTCCCAAACAGTTGTAGCAAATGGAGTGGATTTTACTTAGATTTCATGGGGAGACGAAGGGGAAGATGCTTGCACACACTCCACTAATGAGCTTTCCCATCAGAAACATCTGTTTTTCCTTCAGCGCTCATCTTTGGCCACCAGGAACCTCAGTTCTGTCTCCATCCTTGTCCAGTAGGCACGGTCCGGCTTCAATGACTCCAGCTCTTCTTCATTCCTTAAGCTTCCCTTTGGGTCTTTGTGGCCCCTCCCCCATCACTGAGCTTTTAATCTTGGATTCTCATACTATCTTCCCAATCACTGTTCAAAACACTCTTCTAAAGTTCCCCCACTGCCCTTAGCAAGTATGAGGGTGTGGGGGTGGGGGCGGATGTCAAATAAGAAAGGTTTTGCTGTCACATACTTCTTTTTTTCTTGCCACAGTATTATCAGGTAATTTTGTTCAAGTTGTTCAGAATGTTTTGGGACTGCTTAGATCTAGAAGCCTGGGAATCACAGGCCAGATCCTCACCAGCACTCACAGTAACTAGGGCCCAAAAGGACTTGCCTAAGATTGTAGAATAAGTATGTGACAGCTACAGAGCAGTGGCTGGCCCCCAGTCCAGTGCTCTTCTCCCTGCATCAAGCCTGTGGTGGAAATGAATCAAGAGGCTTTCAGACTCAGGCGAACCCAGATCTCTCAACTGGAAGGAGGCTTGGAGTTCATCTAGAACAAATCCCTCATTGTAGAGAGGCCATAATGGTAACCTTTTTTTTTCAGTCTCTGAATCCTAAAACTACAACACAGATTAGATGGTTACTTTAAAACATATGTACTTGCCTGGTGGGTATGGTTTCCAGGAACATACACAGACTTAAACTGTTTCATGAGATTCCGAGCTCCAGCGATATCCCGAAGCGAGGCAAAGAGCTCATCCACAGCAATTTTGGATTTGTGAAATGTCAGCTTAATTGAAGAGTCACAGCCTGAAACAATCCAGAGATATTTTCTTGGGTGAACAAATCTTTAAAATAAGTTTTAATCATGACAGCTGGAGCTCCATGTAACATAGTTGGATTTTTTTTTTAACCCTATTTTACCCTGGCTGTTCCCCAGCGGGGCCGTCTTAATCATCTATGAGCAAGGAAACGTACTACAGGTAAATGCCTTTGACAGAAGTAGAACTCAGAATTGCCTGGGATGGCAGCCACTGGCTTCAGGCCCCACACTGTAGAAGCGTCACAGAAAGAAAGCTCGCTCGGGTCTGACTATCCTCAGAACAGAGCTGTGGGAAAATAGGGAGAGACACAAAGGAAAGTCCCAGACAGTGCTGTGATGAACCTCTCTTGCTTGAATCCCACCAGCGGTTTCCATAAAATAGAAGAGCAAGACTGGGAGGTTATAGAGCTGTTCCAGGAACAGATCTTGCTGGGATGGGCATCTGCCTAATGTGCCAACAAAGCATATGGTGTATTTCAAAAGGCAGCCCTTCAGAGCTGATAACACACAAAGAGGGCCTAATAAGAAGACTATTCTCGGCAACGATTCTATTTTTCTTTGACACTTATAATAGCCAGATTTATTCTCTATCTTGTTAGAAGCCCATTCAGGAGAGAAATGATCATGGAGAAGTCAGAAGTTTAAAAAATCAAGATCCAAGATGAGTTGTTTTTTTTTGGCTCTCTCTAATACTCTGATACATTAACTCATTAATGCTCACGGCACCCTTAGGAGATAGGAGCTATTATTTGCCCCACTTTAAGGACGCAGGAACCAAGGTTCAGAGTGGTTAAGTAACACCCTGTGAGCAGGTGCTGTCAATGCTCTGCCCACATCCCCTCGTCACCCTGGATGCACCACCCGTAGGTCTGGGGAACAGTTCTTGCGTACTCTGACTCTGCATGTCTCTCTGTTTGTCTCTGTGTTTCTGTCTCTGTCTCTATCTCTCTTCTTGTCTGTGGGCTTCCTCTGGTTGTGGAAGCATGCTTTGCCTTTGTGTGGGCAGGCTGGAAGTCCTAGGAGGTCGGCATTCGTAGGAACAACCCAGCTTCTCATTCCCTGGGGGGACAATTCTGAATTGCCATCTCCAAAGCCTTTGCTCAGTCCCAGAAGGATGGAGACCTACTTGTCCCCAGTGGTATCTCACTAATTAATGCACCTTTATTGGTTTTCCTTCCTTCCCCGGCTCACTTTCCTACTTCTTGACCATGCTTCCTCTAATAGCTTTCCAAATACAGTACCTGCACCCAGAATCCCTGTCACAGGACACCAGAACTTCCAGAGGCATTTATCTACGTATTTATTTAGATTTTATTTATTTATCCATGAGAGTCACACAGAGAGAGGCAGAGACACAGGCAGAGGGAGAAGCAGGCTCCCTGCGGGGAGCCCAATGTGGGACTCGATTTGGGACCCTGGGATCACGACCTGAGCCAAAGACAGATGCTCAACCCCTGAGCCACCCATGTTGCCCCTTCCAGAGGCACTTAAACACAAACGGCCTGGATCCAGAGCCTGTTTTCTTTTTTGGGAACAGCTTTATCGAGATGTCATTCATGTACCATACAAATGAAAGCGTATAATCCAGTAGCTCTTAGTGTATTCACATAGTTGTACGACCACCATCAGCACAATACAAGAGAGGAAAGCCCATTCTTGGAACCGTCACGCCCCTTTACCACCCTGTTCCCAGGCCCTGACACCACTGATCTGTGTTCTGTGTCTATGGATTTACCATTTTTGGACATTTCATATAAATGGACCCACAGAATATATGATCTTTTGGGACTGGCTTCTTTTACTTAGTACACTGGTTTCAAGGTGCATCCAGGTTGCCGTATACATCACTACTTCATTTCTTTTTATTGCTGACTAACATTCGCCATATGGCTGCACCACATTTTATACAGGCGTTCATCAGTTGATGGGCATTTGGGATATTTTCACGTTTTGGCTATCATGAATAACGCTGCTGGTTCTCTATCTATATAAGGTTTTGTGTAGACCTACATTTTTCATTTCTCTTGACTGTATATCTGGGAGTAGTACTGTTGCCAGAGAGTTGGTAACTCTGTGTTTGACCCTTTGAGGAATCGCCAGGTTGTTGTCCGAAGTGACCTACCGTTTGACACTCCTACCAGCAGTGGAAGAGGGTTGCAATTTTTTTCTGCATCCTCAACAACGCTTGTCATTATCTTCTTGATTGATCCTAATGGGTGTGAAATGTGGAGACGCTTATTGATTCTGATAGGGAGAAGTTGTTTTTAGGGAATAGAGGTAGATCCAAACAAGCTTAATGTACGATGGAATGTACCTAAAGTATACGGGATCACCTACAGGAACCCGGCCACAGCGGACACAGCCAGGTGGCATGTGAGTCCCTGGCACACTGTATATAATGACTCTCGAAGGGAGGTCAAATTCTGAACCGTCTTTACCAACAACACTTTTGACATGGAATGTGCAGATCTTTTCCCCACACCTGCCGATTCTCTGATTCTCCAGGCACCCACTGAGGTCCAAAGATTCAGTTCAAATCTGACACTAAATAAAGTGTTAGTGCAGACCTTGCAGTTGAGGGACTCGGGTCCTCAAGGCTATTCCCACTCCACACGTCAGGTGCAAGTGCCAGATGGCCACGGCTACTCCTGACAGACCGGCTACCAATGGAGGGTTCCTGTGACCCCTTCCTCAGGTTCAGCATTTGCTAGGACAGCTCATGGAACTCAGGAAAGTGCTTTATGTACTATTACTGGTTCATTACAAGGGATAAGACTCAGGAACAGTCAAAGGGAGGAAATGCATAGTGCAACATAGGTGGAAGGAGCACAGAGCTTCCCTGCCCCCTTGAGGTGCTCTACCTTTCCAGCACCTTCATGTGTTCACTAACCCAGAAGCTCTTCCAAGCCTGTCGGTTAAGGGTTTGTATGGAGGTTTCATTACATGGCATCATTGATTAAATCACTGGCCATAGGTGCTTCACCCAACTTCCAGCTCCTCTCCCTTTGCTGGAGGTTGGGGGGTAGGGCTGAAAACTCCAACTCTCTAAACATGCCCTTGTCTTTCTGGCAATCAGCCCTCCATCCTGAGGCTGTCAGGGGGCCCCAACCACCAGTCATCCCATCAGCATACAAGACGCTCTTATCACTCTGGAGATTCCAAGGGTTCTAATAGCTGTGTGCCAGGACCTGGGGACCAACACCAGTATGTCTATTTCTCATTGTTCCTAAAAATGCTCTGACCAGTCTTTAATTCTTGGTTTCCAGAAAATGTCCGACTCATGTCATTAAAAAAAATAAGTTAGGGGCACCTGGGTGGCTTAGTCAGTTAAGTGGCTGCCCTCTGCTCAGGTTATGATCTCAGGGTCCTGGGATCGGGCCCCAAGTCAGGCTCCCTCCTCAGCGGGGAGTCTGCTTCTCCCTCTTTCCCTTCCTCGCTTGTGCTCTCTCTCTCTCAAATAAATAAATAAATAAAAATTTTTAGAAAAAAAATCAGTGTGGTCAAGCATAGTGAGAGAAAGCCTCCATGTTCAGTGAACTGTGGTGAGGGGAGGAGAGGGATAGAGCAAAGTCAGGAGTTTGTGTGAATTCCCCAGAATTCTATGTCAAGCTTTATGGAAAGGAGAAAGTGTGTTGTTTTCTGAGGAGCACGTCCATAACTTCCTCCCGATTGTTACAGAGGCTCATGACCAAGAAGAGTTAAGATCCACAGGTACCTGGTAGGTATGGATATCGCACCATGCTTACCCTCGGCATGGCAGCCCTAGCTGAGATAGATGTACCAGCGTGTGCTTTAGTCAATAACCAACTAGAAGAAACCCTGGAAGGTTATGGCTTCTCACTCATTCATGTAGCCTCTTTCCTTAAACTCTTAGTTGAGCCATTCAAAACTTGGGAAATCCTATCAATTATATCTAAGTGGTGGACATTCTGTACTAGTCTTTGAGGTAAAAAAAAAAAAAAAAAAAAAAAAAAAAGGTATAAAACCAAGAAGAAGGCATCACTAGTTCCAATACCATGCACAATGTTTCAATTCCTCTAAAACACAATTCAGCTAATAGGCTTAATCTTTTTTTTTGAGAGAGAAATAGAGTGGGTGCACAAGCAATGGAGGAGGGGCTGGGGCAGATGGAGGGCGAGATAATCTTTTTTTTTTTCTCTTAAAGATTTACTTAGTTATTTGAGAGAAAGAGAGAGAGAGAGAGAGAGAGAGCGAGCATGAGGGACAAAGGGAGAGGAAGACAGACAACCTCAAGCAGACTCCCTGCTGAGTGTGGAGCCAGAGGTGGGGCTCCATCTCAAGACCTAAGATCATGACTTGAGCTGAAATGGAGAGGCAGCTGTTTAAACTGACTGAGCCACCCAGGTACCCCCGGGCTAACTTTTTAAATTTAAAGTAAATTATTTTCTATCAAACGGAAAGATTCACCTGATTCTTCATATGGTCTGTTTCAAGTTTTTTGGAAAGTGAGTAATATGAGGTTCATCCATGAACCGAGTGGAATAGAATCACCTACCAGATTATAGATTACTGAAAATTATAGATAAATTCATGGAAATTGTGGATTATGCATTAAAGTTAATGTATAATTGCAAAGAGTCAGCTCAACTGTGGAGCAGATTGACAGAAACACTGTTTACAGATCACTGGTAAATTAAGCTCAAAGGAACCCAACTGAAGAATAAGGCTATCACGCCATCAGGAAGGAAAACACAAAGTCCTAAATTCACAAATAAAATAAAACTTTCCTGAAAAATAGTCAATTATTTTCATTGTTCATCCAAACTGCACATGAGCAACTTCTGTCCAAAGCATTAACTCTTTCGAATTATGTTCCGCAACGTACATGTTTCTGGGACTCCAGGCCAGTCTCAGAGCATTATCCATACTTATATCAATCTTCACCAAAAGCGGGATTTACACTCACTTCCCCAAAACCTATAATAAGAGTCTAACACACACACACACACACACACACACACACACACACACACACACACACGCACTTTAGAAACGTGGATCAGAGAAGATAAATGACTTTAGGCCGGATCACATGGCCATCCCTGGCAAAGTCAGCGTTCACCATGTCCCGCTGACCACAACCCGAGCTCCTCCGTGTCCACCGCCTCCCCCCACCCAGAATCTCCTCTGTGAACGTGGCTCGTCCCAGATTCACGCTGCCATCAGTAGCTAACGGTGATGTGGGCACAAAAGCTTTGACACAGGGTGACTTTTTTCCGTGACATTAGTCGTAGCTACAATCACTGGAGGCTCCCTGCGTCCTCACCTGTGCCTGGTGCTTCGCTAAGAAGTGTGCACCTGTCACCTTACTGAACCTCCAGAGAGACACAACGAGGTAGGCACTAAGGGCACTCCCACTTTGCGGATGGGGAAACCGAGCCACAGAGCAGGTAAGCGACACGGTGGTCACTCCACTGACGAGCAGCAAAGCTAAGAGTCAAACCCTTGCAGTCTGACTCCAGGGACGGTCCCGGTCGCCACTCCGCTCTGCTGTCGCTCCCATGCGCTGCGACCACAGACAGAAAAGATCAATGACTCTTCATTCAGCCTTGATACCGAAGAAACGCTTTTAAAACGGAGCGAGGAGCAAATGCCTTTCTTCCCGGGAAGACCTGTGCCCGTCCCTCGGGGTGGCTGCTGACGTGGTGCTTGGCAGTCATGCCCCGGGCCCGACTTCTGCAGGCGCACGAGGTGTGAGGTCCCCCAGGCAGGCCGTATCCCCTCCTCTGGATCTTCGCTCCGCAAGGCGCTGTATTCAGTTACTTCTAATAACCCCGACAGCCCTTCCATTAAGCCCGCTTGGGAGATAACAGTGTTTTGTAAGGGAACTCTTAAGTGTACAGTTCCAGTCAATTCTCATTTAATCCACTTAGTTAAATAGATAATAAACCAGAAGCTGATCCTAGCCTTTAGCCAAGCACGGTGTGTGTAGTTCAGTTGCCTACGTTTTGATAAGGGAGGCCCCCGGTCCCCCAGGGCACCCCTGTGTTCTTCTAAAAGAGGGGATGACTCATTCCCCTGCAATTTCTTTCTCTGGAGGGCTTGGGGCTCTCCTGGGCAGGGGTCCGGTTACTCCTCGGAGCAATAAAATAGGGCTCCTGTGCCCATGGCTCCCCTCCCTCTCCGGCTGGTCCCCTCTCCCCCGTCTCCACTTACTGAGGTTCCTTAACTGCAGCAGAAAAAGAGAGAAAGAGAGAGAGCGAAGTGGTTTCCATGGCTCTGTTCGCTGCAGGGACCCACGTTTCCCGCGACAACAAAGCGAAAATGAAGTGAGGCTGCATAGCTGACGTCCCCCTGGGATGGCTGAAATGAAGCTGTGCCCCTCGCTCCAGTCGGCCTGGTTCTCTCCTGTTTGCTCTCTCGGGGAGCAGGCTTGAAGCCTTCTGGTGCTCGCGGAACCTTTTCAAATAAGCCCCCTTTCCATACGTTGGGTACTAAGGAAAATACAGCGTCTCCTTGACCAGGAGGCTGCTGTGTGCAAGGTCTTTGTCTGGCCTGGAGCTGAAGCAGCCCTCATCCGAGGCCTTCCAAAACTCACACGTGAGCGCACATGCACACACACGCACATACGTGCCCATGCATGCCTGCGCACACACGCAAGCAGAGGCACGTCACTTCGTCACTTGTGTGGCTGGGTACATGGGGGCGGGGGAGGCATGGCTATAATGGGATTTGAAATGTTTCCCCCTTTAGCAGGATGACTGTCCTCCCAGGCCAAAAGGTCCCTTGCATCTGATCGGGAAAGAGCTAGGGTCAAAAAATACGTGAACCTCGTCGAAAGGCCCTTTTCTCATCTGGACCCAAGTTATCGAAGACTAGCTTGATCGTTACCCTCCCGCGGGCCCCGAGTTGGTGAACATCAGGCCGCTTCAGGGGGCCCAGCTCCGTGGGCTCCTGGGGCAGTGAGAGAAAAGGTCAGCTGCGAGTGTGACTGGCCAGAAAGGACAGAGCCCTGGGAGGTCATGACCTTCCCCATCCATCCAGCAGCCTGACATTGCCTTTATCTCCCTCTTCAAACCATCATTTCAAAAATAGGGTCTTTTCTCCTGGCTCTCACTAAATGTCCAGCAAATGAGAACAAAAAAACCAATATAAACAGCCGAGGAAACCTTAGCAAGTGCCATCGCGACTGGGATCTTTTAGGGAGGTTGGGTTACTGTGTAAAACCACTCTCGTGTAGGGCAGTCCTCATAAGCGTAAAGGTACAAGTATAAGAAAAGTCAATTTTCGAAGGTGGTTGGGATGGATAGGTGATCGTGAGTCCTTCATTTCTTTTTTTCTTTTTTCTTTTTTAAAGATTGTATTTATTTATCCACGAGAAATATACAGAGAGAGGCAGAGACACAGGCAGAGGGAGAAGCAGGCTCCCTGAGGGAAGTCCGGTGCAGAACTCGATCCCAGGACCCCATATCACGTCCTGAGCCAAAGGCAGATGCTCAACCACTGAGCCACCCAGGTGTCCTGATTGTGAGTCCTTCAAACAGGGGATCAATTTTGTTTAAAATTAAATCACAAGGGCAGCCCTGGTAGCTCAGCGGTTTAGCACCGCCTTCGGCCCAGGGCCTGATACTGGAGACCGAGGATCGAGTCCCGTGTCGGACTCCCTGCATGGAGCCTGCTTCTCCCTCTGCCTGTGTCTCTGCCTCTCTCTCTGTGTGTCTCTCATGAATAAATAAATACAATCTTTAAAAAAAAAAAAAGAAATTTATAAAATTAAATCACAAATGTCCATTTATTCACTAATCTTTGAGGAAAGGCTAAGATCCTCTCTTTGAGTATTATCTGTTGGACACAGGTCTGTCTTTAAAAAACCCACCAGGTATCATGTACAATTTCTAACTCGAGTCCATTTCAAGTAGAACAAGAAGTCAGAGACATCTGCAGCATGATCAGAGAGCAGGGTGCTTCTAGATTTTAACTTTCTCCCTCAGTCTTTTACAGTCACCTTGTTCACACCTAGTCCAAAAGGGATTTTACAGTGACTCATCTTGACTGAGTCTTTCAAAAAGTCTTCAGTTCGGTTTTTACTGAAATGAATTTCTTGTCAAGTTCGTATCTCATCCCGAATGTGGGAACATTTAATTAAAGTTTGCAACTTAATAAGAAGCACGACTGGCATAAGCAGGCTTTTGACTCTTGGGAATCACACCACACAGCTGGGAAGAACAGATGTGCCCGGCACATGGAGATGGCCCTGGAGCCACGAGGGGTCAGAGTTTTGGTGTCAGTCATTGTATTTTACGGAGGGATCGCAGAATGTCAGTTATTCTGGTGAACGGGTCACGTGGAAGCTGGTTGAGCATACAGGAGTTACACACACGTTATTTGTAGTCGTCATGTTTATACCATATATAAATGAAAAAGGTGTATGTATAAGCGTATTTCTGAGGTTCCATGCTTATACACAGGCAATTGTATCAACTGTACTGATCAATCTCCCATTTGATGACCTCATGTGACTTTTAAGTTCTTTTACTATAAAAAAAAATCATAATCTGGGTTGTCAGCTCGAGCACTTACAGGGCTGATTTCCTCTTTCTTTCTTCTTTCTTTCTTTCTTTCTTTCTTTCTTTCTTTCTTTCTTTCTTTCTTTCTCCTTCCTTCCTTCCTTCCTTCCTTCCTTCCTTCCTTCCTTCCTTCCTTCCTTCCTTCCTTCCTTCCTTTTCTTTTTTTGATTTCCTCTTTCATTGTAAAGTCCTGCATCTATACCACACGGCAAAGGCCACCTCGGCAGGTGTGGAGCCGATGGTGTAAATATGAAGGGTGTGTTGGTGAGGCTGGCCTAACAGAGAAATGTGGAGTCAGAAATAAACAGGTGAGGCCACGGAGGGCCCAGAACGGGGACCATGGGGGCTGACCACGTCCTGAAGTCCTTCTATAAGCTTCTTCTGGGGCTCCCACTCCACACGGATCCCATGGCCTCTTTGTTCACTGAATCCTGTTCAAGGGCCTGAAATATCCTGGCCTGTGGCCTAAGTGATGGCTCACATGGCAAAGGAGGAAAGGAGGAGGGGTTGGCATAAGCTCAGGTGGGAGCAGGGGCGCTCCTTGGTTTACCGTGGGTTTCTATCTAGCACGGTGCATGGCTCACAGGAGCACCCACTAAATATTTCTTAAATAAATGAATGGGGGAAATAGGGAGGCGATAGGAAAGAAGAGTTGAATCAGACCAAGCGTGTTATAAAGCAACAGCGTGGATTCTTGAGGAGCTAATAAACTATCTCCGCAGGAAATTTCAAACAAAGAGCTCCCTGATGGTTTTGAGCAATTGCAGCCTACATGCGTAAGTGGATCAGCACCCAAAAAGGCTACTTCAGAAGAGCAACCTCAATTGACCACATAAATTCTGAATGTTTAACAAGCAAAACGAAACTCTGCATGGTTTAGAGAGACCTGCGTATGAGAGCAAACTTTTAAAAAGAAGAAGAATGAGGAATACAGACTTCAGAGAGACGTGGTGACCTCTGCAGGGCGGGGTGGTGGTGGGAGTAGGTGCGTAAGCAGCTCCCTAAGATAGGGTGGTGGGGTCGTGGGTGTTATTATATAATTATGCTATATACCATGTATCAGACAACCTTTTAAATGTATCAGCTATCATCTTAAAAAATATACCAAAATAAAAACCAGTCAGGCCACTTTTTAAGCCTTCCGGCAAATTCGGGTTTTTAAAACCGTTGACAAAAGTAAGAAGTGACAGCTGCAATCTTTGATCATCAGGCAGGTCTGGGATGTGTCGTGGGCTGGGAAAGACTTGTATAGTCACGAGATGATGTGACTGCGCAGAATTCTAGCCTGAGCTCTGAGGCTCTTCCGTGAAAAAAAACAAAAAACAAAAAACAAAACAAAACAAAAAAAAACGGGTGGTAGGGAAGCCTGAAGGAAGAAAACCCGTCAGAAATATGCTTTGGAACTTGCATTTTTAATGGCAGGCTGCAAGGTCAAGTTGGCAGCCAGGCCCAGAATGCAGGATGCAGGCCGTGGGACAAGAAGCCCTTGATGCTGAACGTCCGTGCTGCTTCAGGACGCACCAAGGAGGCGGTGAATCAGACAACCCTGGTTCATCGCTGGAACGAGGAAAGAGCCCCTACTCTTTCAAAACACTCCAAGATGTCTCTGAAAAATCTCTCTGAGGCAAGCTTTTCTGACTGCCCTAACTATAATCATAGTTTCTTGATCTTAAGATTTTTGTGGTTACGTAAGGGAGGCACGAAGGACTTTGTAAAAAGTGTTGTGATCCTGCATCATATTAAATAATATGATTGCACCTGCCGGTCATATGTTATCCTATTAAATTGAGCCAAATCACCTTGGACAAAGAGACCCTCAAGCAAATACCCTGTTTGAGGTGATTTCTTGGAAAAGGCAGGACTGGATGTTTGGATGGGTTATATAATCTACGACCAGGCTTATCACCAACAGGAAAATCAGATCTCTCTCATATCAGTTCGACTTTTCCAAGAATGCGACCTGCTACAAGCGCGGGAAGCGCCCACAGAGCCACTCACACCAGAGCTCGCGTTCACAAACCTTCCCATTCCCAAGGAGGGCAGCACGCAGGCTGCGGACGGTGATCTCAGACGTGTTCTCAAACCAGCATGTCTCACTCTGAGTGTTTTCCCAACAGGCTCATAGTTTTTACTCTGTTGCATCTGTTTCTACTGAATTATAAATTTGCCATTTCTACTATATGTCCCCTTTCGAAGTGTTGACACGTCTGGTGGTTTGGAATAGCTCAAAACAGCTTGCTGGACTCCCAGACAAGGGACAAGGGATCACCTGCATCTGGTCGTTTTCAAAAGCTGGCAGGTGTCAGAGCACCTGGGAGCCACGTGGCACCTCACGGGAGACTTGTGACAAAGGACTACCGCTGATCTCATCTTCTGAACCAGGAGGAAAACGAGCCTATATTATGCGCACGCCAAGGGCGTCGTCCAAGCATTACGGTAAGCACAGTTGGCAGTTTTTATGTTGGTATTTGCTTGCATCTTGTTTGTTCTTTTTGGGTGCCACGAAGCTGAAGCAACCCCAAAGGTAAGAAAACACGAGGACATAAACCTATGATGGGGAAAATCTGACCTGCTCAGTTTAGCTTTCTTTGCATTGGGAAGACAGCCATAATTTTATTTTATTTTATTTTTTTATTTTTTTATTTTTTAATAAATTAATTTTTATGTGTTCAATTTACCAACATACAGAATAACACCCAGTGCTCATCCCATCAAGTGTCCCCCTCAGTGCCCGTCACCCATTCCCCCCCACCCCCGCCCTCCTCCCCTTCCACTACCCCTAGTTCGTTTCCCAGAGTTAGGAGTCTATGTTCTGTCTCCCTTCCTGATATTTCCCACACATTCTGACAGCCATAATTTTATGTTAGCGGGGAAGTGCACGGTTTCAGAACCAACGGGCCCATCTGACATTTGGAAAGAAAGGGAAAGAGAAGCCCCAATGCTCCTTCCATGGATGGCCTCTCTGAGACCCGCTAGATCCCATCTGTGGTCCAGGAAGCGTGCCTGAGGTGGACACCTGCAGCCAGCTCCGTACCTGTTACCCCACACACTCTGTCCCTCCCTGTTCTTTAGTGCAGAGAAGTGTGTGTGTCGTGGGGACGGGGCTGCTCTATCTGATGCAGCTGCAGCTGCACCCGGAAGGCTCCCTGGAGGTGGAGGCCAAGAAGGAAGCTGCGAGACACCACGCTGAAGGCACTCTTTCTGCTCCTTTCCACATCTTAGCCTAGGTCCGGTCTTGTCGCTGGTTTTAAAAGCAGCACCAAAGGTCCGCTGCCCATGAAGGATCCTTAGGAGATAAGGCTGTATTTTATTTTAGGAAGGCTAATAAAATCGAGGGTGCGGGAATAATGTGGTGTCGTTTCTGGCTGTGATGGGTCCCTGGGAAATGCTCTTACCCAGGTTATGATGAATAAATCACTCAGGGTCTGGCTTGCCTGCGCATTACACCAACCTGAGCTAGGGCTAATTGTCCATTTGTAAGAAAGGATGAAATAAAAAAGTTGAAATCACGGCACATTTAAAAGCTTTTCAAATTACCGCCTGACCTTCCTTGCCTCTTGTTCTCATCGTCATCCGAGGAGTTTTTTTGCTTTTTTTTTTTTTTTTTTTTAAACCTAAGACTTTTCTTTTCCATTATGTTTCTTGAACTCCAGCCTTGCTGGGCTTGTTATCATGAGATTTGTTAAGCACGGAGGAACAGTGGTGTTCTTTTAATTCATATTTTGGGAGAAGGCTAGGTGGTTAATAATATGGGATCATTTTCTGATCTATTTGAGAAAAAGGGAAGAATAAAAGGGAAGCTTATTGGCCTAAGGTTTCTTTCATCCCTTTTGTTTCTTAAAAGAATAGCAGAGCAAATGGAGTTTATTTTCCTTCCAGTAGCAGACAGATCAAATGAGCCCCCCTCCTCTGCCCTCCCCCAACACACAAAATCCCTCTCTGCCTCAGTCTCAGCTTCCCTTGCACCTGCTGTTGTAAATCTCCATTGAACCGAGCCAGCATCCCCACGCCTGAAATTTAAGCTCCCACTAAATGAGGCCTCTGATCTATCACTTCTCTGTGCTTTCTTTTGGAGGCGGTGTGGATTAGCGTGTGGGTTCGCCATGCCTGATTCAGATGGGACAAAGTCCAGAGAGGGCTGCCAGTGGGCCCGTGGCATGGGGAGAAGGGGAGAAGGACCGTATTTCCCTCATCTCTCTGGGAGGCAAAGGAAAACCCTGAGGGTGGACCCCAGGAACACATGCAGAGAACTCAGGGGAGCTGATGGGCAGATGCCCGGCCCCCCAACCTCAGGGTTCAGGGCACACTGAAGGAGCAGGAGAGAAGGCGGCTGCTTCCCCTGCCTGGCTGGCCCTGGGGATGGGGCCAGGCTTCCCGCGTGGTGGAGTGGGCCCCTGTGTGCAGCCTTCTGTGTGCTTGGACCTGTCCTGAGCCCAATCCAGCCTTGCTCCTGCGGTGTCTCTCAGCCACCCCCTCCGGCCTCCGATGGAGAGAGCTCAGGTGGAGGGTACGTCTGCAGGGCAACACATATGAGTGATCACAAAGTCTTAGGGTTTCCAGGCTTTCACTGGCTTCCCAGGGACATTCTTGGGCTCACAGCTGTTTTCACAGTGACTCGATGGCCACCATGTGTCATGCAGGGTGAGTATGGTGGGGGGGGCCTGGGCTCCCAGCAGGTGCCCCTCCCCCCTGATGGGGATGGGGATGCATGGGAGAGCTGGTGAGCTATGGCCAGCTCTGAGATCTCAAGGCAGAACAGACACTTAACAGCAGACGGTCGCAACTTCCCTGGCCTTGCAACGGCAGGGAGTGGGAAGCTAGTTTAGAAACAAAAACTCCCAAATGGTTGGGGTTTCCTGTGGCCTTCCACTGGGGGCACCAAGAGCAGTCGACCCAGAGGTCCAGGCTGGTGACATTTGAATTCTCTCTCGCGTACCACCTCACAGCTGCCTTCATTTCTACACCAATTCTCGCCTCTCCCCAGGTCATAAAACCAAACCAAACTGTGTGGACAGCGCAGGACCAGGCCTAACGAACAGTCCCGTTGCCACAAAGGTTTCATTGTGAGCTCATAAAACGAGCCGGTTCTCAGAACTCAACGGGTTTGGCGCCTCCTGTGGAGCCGGGTACCCAGGAGGTGGTCAGTACGTGCAACATGTGGCTAGATGCACAATGTGTGGTTCTTTTGACGAGAACAACAAAACCTACAAAACCAAACTGAAACTCTAGGGAGAGTTGTTGGCTGTGGCTTCAGGGTACTGCGTTTCCAGGCTGGGCTGCTGGTTGTGAAAAGCCTGAGGGCCTGATCTCAGGGAGAAGCAGCAGCTCCCTGAAAGCGCAGCCCCAGGGCCTTCTGCGAGGCCTGCCACACTCACAGCCCCCCGGAGCTATCCTGGGGTGCTCCGCAGCTCACACGCATCGTCTCGGGCCACTTTGTGGACTTGTGCTAAGAAAGGGCTGAGGAAATGACCACGAATACAAGTTCCAGCGCTGGTCACAGCTATACTGCTTATAGAGGTGAGACTGAAATGAAACGTCCGTCAATATGAGGATAAAAACTGCTGTGTTGGATCCGTTACTTACTGATACTGAGTAATATCGATCTATTGATATCTGGTACTTCTTGCCCACACTAGATTGCTAAGCGGTCCGGGGAGGCTCCTGAACGGGAGGTACAGCACGTGTGCTATGTAGTATGTGTACCACCACTGGGGCCCTGGGTGGTGACTCAGCGAAGCGTCCTGCTCTTGGTTTCAGCTCAGGTTGTGACCTCAGGGTTGTGAGATCAAGCCTCGTGTTGGGCTCCATGCTCACCGCAGAGTCTGCTCGAGATTCCCTCTCCCTCTCCTTTTGCCCCTCCCGCTTGTGTGCTTTCTCTAAAATAAATAAATAAATAAATAATTAAATACACACACACACACAATACTGTCATATACCTAGATATGTCTATATACATATACACACATGCACACATGTATACACACAAATATATATACACATACGTGTACATATACATACACAAGTATATTAAATGACATATAATCACACACGCATACACATATATGCACATGGATATATACATACACACAAGTATATATACATGCACACACATGTACACACACGCACACACATACACATGCACACATATCTGCACACACATGCATACATACACCTGTACACACATATATACACACGCACATAAACACATTTATGCACACATGTATATACACATGCACACACGAGCACATTCATGTACACATGTATATATACGCATGCACACATACACCTGTACATGCATATACACATGCACATGTACACAATACACACATGTACATACACATGCATCACTACACATGTATATACATACACACATGTATATGCACATGCACAGACACATGTACACACGTATATATACACATGTACACATATATGTACACATACATTTCTAGGTGCTGCTTGTTCTGTTATTCACTGTCTTTTCTTGTGGTATAACTTTATTTTCTTATTTTAAAAAGATTTATTCATCTATTTTGGACAGAGCATGTGAGCAGGGGAAGGGCCGAGGGAGAGGGAGAGAGATTCCTCAAGCAGACTCCCTGCTGAGCGTGGAGCCCGACACAGGGCTCGATCCCAGGACCCGGAGATCATGACCCGGGCTGAAACCCAGAGTCAGGAGCTTAACTTACCAAACTACCCAGGTGCCCCACTCGTGAGTTAACTTTAAATCGACTTATTTATCTATCAGTTCTATGTAAGCTGATCTGAAGTGTGAGTGTTTGCTTATTTTAACATGCATCGGAAAGAAAACATAACTATGAAGACAAATGCTCATCGGCATCCCTCTGAATTCCTCTTGCAGACCGCGGGTGGAGCGTGTGCGCCCTTGGGATACACTGCGCTAGACTGGTGGCACTGGTGGGCGTGTGGTGGACATTCTTCTCGAAGTGTGTGTGTGTGTGTGTGTGTGTGTGTGTGTGTGTGTCAGGAGCACACGTCCTTTCTGAAGACGTTCCTGTGCTCCTCGGAGGCAGGGTCCTCTCTTCCTTCTGCTCCCCACCACAGCACCTGTACCGAGCACCACGTGAGGGAAATTCAGGGGCCCCAATGGTAACGAGGTGGCTCCTAGGTGCCGGGGACTGTGCCGATGACAACCAGAGTAGGTGTCACGTTCACTGTTCAGGTGACAGAGTGGAAGCTGCGATGGCTTCAGGAAGGCCTGTTCAGTGAAGAACCCACACAAAGGGGTCGTGGCTTCAGAAGTCCACGGAGGCAGGTGCCTTCCTTGCCGTACGGGCCTGCTTCCCCAAGTCTTCTGGGGCCCGGCCCCAGAATACGCCTTTATTCAAACCTGCTTTGCTCCGCACTCGCCTCAGTAGGGCTGTCACCCTGTTAGAGAACTGAATCGGGCCAAGCCCCCCCAGCTCGCTTGTCCGCCAGGTTCTGCGTGGCCCGGCAGGCCTCGCAGTTGGGGCCTTGCACATTCTCTGGTCTCTACCCTCTATCTGGTCTCAGCTCTTAACAGTGTCTCCTCCAGGAAGGCTTTTCTGATATCCCCGTCTCTACTAGACTTTTAGTCTCTCCTAAAGCATCTTATTAACGTTTATAAATACACATCCATTTATTTCCTTCTTTTCCCTCCTTTCCTCCCTTCCTCTTCTCTTCCCTTCTTCCTTCCTTCCCTTCCTCTTCCTTCCCTTCCTCTTCCCTTTCTCTTCCCTTCTTTTCCCTACCCTTCCCCTTTTTCTCTTCGATCCCAGGAAGAGATTCCCCTTCCCTTTGTCTTCCCTTCCCCTTCCTTTCCTTCTCCCTTCCCTTCCTTTTCCTGCCTCTTCCCTGCCTCTTCCTTTCCCCTTCCTGTCTCTTCCCTGCCCTCTCTTCCCTCCCTTCCCTTCTATTTCCCTTCCCTTGTCTTCCTTTTCCTCTCCTCCTTCCTTCCAGTCAATAAATACTTAGTGAGTGCTAACTACTTGCTAGGTACTCAAGGTTCAGTGTCTGTTCTCATACAGCCTCCATTTCAATGGCGGAGACAAATGATATAGAAGTAAACATGCAGGTAAACAAATCCTAACATGTCATTAGAGCTAAGTGCTCAGAAAGAAAATGGAGGTAGGAGCTATTTTAGACATGGTCAAGAAGGGCTTCTTGGAGGAGGAAGCATTTCAGCAGAACCCTTCCGAAGTGAGTGGGCCGGCACTGCAGGGACCCGGGCAAGAGCTCTCTAGGCATAGAAGCAGCCAGTGCCAAAGGCAGAAGTGTGCTTTGTGGGCTCCAGGAGAGCAAGAGGATGGAGTGGCTGGAGAGGAGTAGCCAGAGGAAAAGGAGAGCAGAGGAGTCAGAGAAAGGAAAGGTCAGAGAGGCAGGCAGAGCCAGACCATGTGTGGCCTTCTCCAGAGTCCACGGCAAAAGGGGGGAGGGGAGAGAGTGCACACCGATGAAGATTGGAAAGGGAGGTACATATTAACAAGCCTGGGCACCTTTCTTGTGCTGATGAGTGGACCTGGGGAGTAGCAGGTCATCTGGAAGGGCTGCTGGCTGGGGGGAGAGCACCCATGCCCAGACGTGATAGTAAGGACACGTGAAGGTCAGTGGGGCAAACAGCTACATTAAGGAACATCACAACCCTCCAAACTGCCATAGGAGGAAGCCGGCCCCTCAGCACGACTTCATCATCACCAGCCTCTGCTCTGAGGGGCTCGATATTTAATGCCAGGGTCACCTGGTGCATGAAGAGGAGTCAGCAAAACTCAAGACTGGCTTCACTGCCACCATGCGTTGGAGTGAGTCAGCAGGCGAAGGGGAAATTCAAACCATCAGTCAGGGAGGTCAGGGCCTGGTTCCGAACAGAAAGTTCACGTTTGGTCAAGAGAATTTTAAGAGAAGGGAGTTCTCAGGGCACCTGGGTGGCTCAATCAGTTGAGCATCTGCCTTTGGCTCAGGTCATGATCCCAGGGTCCTGGGATCGAGCCCTGCATCAGGCTCTGCTCAGCTGGGAGTCAGCTTTTTTCTCTACCCTCTGCCTGCTACTTTCCCTGCTTGTGCTCTTTCTCTATCTCTCAAATAAAGTCTTTTAAAAAAGAGAGAGAGAGAGAGAGAGAGAGAGAGAGAGAGAGAGGGAAGGAAGTTCTCTTGTAGTCCAAGAAAGGAATCAAGGATTAGGCTGGCTTTTAAATTTCATGAGGGTGGAGCCCATTCATTGATTCACTCAGTAAATATTTACTGAGTCCTTATATGTAACTGTTCGAAGCACGGATACAACAGCAAACAAAACAGAAATTTCTGGCTGCATCAAGCTTCCTGTGCACTTTTCTACTGCGCCTAAAAATGATGATAATAGTTAACACCTATCGAGCACTTACTATGGTACCAAGTACTATTCTAGGTACTATCTGTATTAATTGATTTAATCTTCAGAACTATGCTATGAGGTATGTGCTATCATCATCCCCATTTCCCAGATGAGAAGAACGAGGTACAGAGAGTTGAATAACTTGCCAAGGCCACACAGCCAATGGCAGAACCATAGTTTGAACCCATACAATTCGGACCTGGACTCTTTAATGTTGCCTTTTTACCATAGCAAGCAACCAATAAACAACAGAGAGATAATGATAAAAAGTAGGGTATAAACACAATAAAATAGCCCAAAGTTAAGTAGATAACTAGGAAAAAGGTCAGTTTAAATGATGACAAGCTTAGCTTCCAGGTTATCTGGAAAGAAATGTGCTTTTATTGCCTGCAAGTGCATACTGACACCAGGCCTCATTAGCAATCTACTAACAAGCAGAGAGCTCCCTGCCTGCTGTGATGAATATTTAAGACTGGATTGCAACTCAGTGGCCCTCCTCCTCATGAAATATCCTTTAATATCCTTAAAGCAGTTTGTTTTCTCAAGAAGGCCTTGCAGTCGCCATTACAATCTTATTGATTTTACTCATTTGCTCAAAAGTCCTCACTCTCAAACTAGGTCAAGGTAACTTAAGATTTCCCTGTCCTTTAAAGTCAGGTCCCCTTAGATATTTTTTGGGGTAGCCATCGGTGTTCAACAGCATACCGGCTCTCCTCTGGAGAACCTGGAGTGTGGGGGGATGACACGCTTTCCTAAGTGAGATGGGACCATCTTCACTGGGACCTTCCTCAGTGATCAGGGACCACGGTGTCGAGAGGAGGTCCCTGGCTGTTGAGCAGAGACCCCACAGACACAAGTGGACACAAAGCCCAGAGAAGAAACTACCCATTGTTGTTTGAAGCCACGGAGATTTCTGGGGTTGTTTTTAAGCTCAACCTAACCGATTCAAATACCAGCCCTCCAAATTTGAGGTGAAAAAGAGGAAAATGAAGAAAGAATCTATATAGCCAGCTGGAAGGGAAATGAAATCAAACACCGACCATTACTAGAGCTTAGATATCTACAGGTAGCACAACAATCCTCTTGGCAACGGAGAGAAGTCGGTATTATCTTCATTTTACAGACATGGAAGCTAAGGGTCAGAGAGGGAAGGGACTTAGCCAAGGTTATATGGCTAGAAAGTGACAGAGGTGAGTTTCAAAGCCAAGTCTGTCTGAATCTTGTGATTGATTATGTTATGCTGTCTATAAAAAGTATATCACACAACTATATCACTTTAAGTATGGCTAACCACACACACAAGAAATAACAAGGGTTGGAGAGGTTGTGGAAAAAAGGAATCCTTGTGCACTGTTGGTGGGAATGCAAATTAGTGCAGCCACTGTGGGAAACCGTATGGGAGTTCCTCAAAAAATTAAAAATAGAATTACCATATGATACAGTAATTTCGCTATTCAGTATTTACCCAAAAAGACAAAGTACTAGCATAAAAAGATATATATGCCCCTATATTTACTTCAGCACTATTACCAATCACCAAGATATGGATGCAGCCCAGGCATCCATCCATAGACAAACACGTAAAGAAGATACACACACACACACACACACACACACACACACACACACACTGGAATATTACTCAGCCACAAAAAAGAACGAAACTTTGCCATCTGCAACATGGATAGACCTAGAGAGCACAATGCTAGATGAAATAATTTAATCAGGAAAAGACAAATACCATATGACTTCACTCATATGTGGAATTTAACAAATGAACAAAGAAAAAAAAGACAAAAAACCCAGACTCTTAAATATAGAGAACAAACTGGTGGTTGCTAGAGGGGAGATGGGTGGGGGAATGGGTGAAACAGATAAGAGGGATTAAGAGTACACTTTTCTTTTTTTTTTTTTTTAGAGAGGTGGGGAGGGGCAGAAGGACAGGGAGAAAGAGAATCTAAAGCAGGCTCCACACCCAGTATGGAGCCTGGCATGTGGGAATTGAGCTCACACCCTTGAGATCACGACCTGAGCTGAAATCAAGAACCAGACAGATCCTCAGCCAACTTAGCCACCCAGGGACCCCAAGAGTGCAGTTATCCTGATGAGCACGGAGAAATTTATAGAACTGCTGGAGCATTATATCGTACACCCAAAACTCTGTATGTTAATTATATTTCAATTAAAAAAACTAAAAGCCAAGCACAGGAACACTAGGTGGGAAAGGGATTCAGTCATTCACCAAACATGCACAGCATGTGTACTTCCTACGTGCCAGGCACTGGTGCAGGATCATATGGCCTCTGCCCTTGAGGAGTTGACAGTGTAGTGTAGGCTACGGATCAGATTCAATCTGTGTAACAAGAGCCATTTAGCTAGGGTCACGGTGGGTGGGGTTCGGGGGGGGGAGTACACTTGAAAGAAAACTGGGGGAGGCAAACAGCAGAGAAGGGAAAGCATATGAGTACTAATGGCCAAAGGAAGAAGTGTCATTAACGTAATTCTAGTACCGCTCAGATCTGCACACATTTGGTAAGAATATGCCATATGCCTCACCCTGGCACGTACAACTATGGCAGCACACGGTCACTGGCTGATGACATCAAAGCAGCCTTGAAAGCCAAGAGGGGCAGCTCTGCCTCGTTGGTGACCACAGCCCTCCACCCAGCTGGCTCAGGAATTCAGACCCAAACAGGCAACAACATTCCCAGGGGCGGCTGGCGGCCCAACCCAGGAGGACCGAGGGCAATTTTCTCTCTGGTCTTGCCTGCTCATCTATGACGCCTGGTCATATTCATCAGACCGAGCCCAACAGGCAAGTCACCCAGTCAATGTTGACTGGTCACCTGACAGAGAATGAACAGAGAGGTGGAGGCTAAAAGGCCTTTGAGGAAACTGAGGCCTCTGAGCACCAATGGGTCTGACGCACTTGACAATGGGCCTCAGAGCGGCTCAGGCTCCTTCTGACCATCTCAGCAATGTAGGTCTGAATTCTGAGCTGCAGAAGTTGCTCTCTCCCATTTAGAAATTAAAACACAAATGGCTCTCCTGGGTGGACATGTGTCAGGATGGAGACTGCTAGGCCACAACCCAGGCCGTGGGACCTAGGGAGAGGAGGAAATCCTCCTGTGGAAGTTAATGGTATGGTCTCTCTTTGGGTAACTTAAAAATCCAATTATTGGGAGGTGCCTGAGTGGCTCAGTTAAGCGTCTGCCTTTGGCTCAGGTTGTGATCTCCAAGCCCATAAATGACATTGCTAAATTCTGGCTGGCTTTTTTTCCTCCTATAGAAGTAAGAAGTAGCCTCACACCCCTTCTTAGCACAGTTCCAGAAAGCCACTTGCCTGGTGACCAAAATTAAACACATATTTATCAAGAACTTACTATGTACTGGTACAGTTTCTAGATGCATCTATGAATAAACACAACACTCTTGCTTTATGGAGTGTTCTTACATTCTAGTTAAGGAGACAGACAATAAACAAATAGACTCATAACACATGTTAGAATAGAGTAGGTGCTAGGTATGAAACAAAGTCGTGCAGGGCACATAGGGTAGGTTGCTTTTCTGACATCTCTTCCAGCTTCCTTTGGTGGGCTTTTCCATATAGTAGAGGCTGGGAAACTAATGTTCCACTTCTCAGGCTCCTTTCCCAGGAGCTTAGACGCTCTCCCACGGTAGCTCAAAGCTCCCAGAAATGCTATATTGGAATGTCATCCCATTGTGTTGAACCCAACTATTTCCATCATGGACATGGAGTTTCTAGAAGTCAGGCACTCGCATCGGTTTACTTATCTGGCACGCAGAAGGCACACACCACATGCCTGTTGAATAAATGGCTGCATTCAAGACCGACTGCCTGGCTTAACCTGAACACCTGCCCTGGGGGGGATGAGGGAAATTCATAAAGTCATGCCATGAGAGCAAGCTGGACGGTGAATGCTAGGAGGCTGTGTTCACACTACAGATTAAGAGAAGCTACTACTGCTGGTTCTTCAGTGGGGGTGGGTGGGGTGGGTGGGTGGGTGGGGGGGGAGTCTGATGACATAGTATGTGACACGAAATGTTTTCTAGTGTGTCCGTGTGGAAGGGCTAGCGTGCACAGAAAATGGAGGTGAAGGGTTAAAATACTGATTCCAGACGGAGGAAAATTGGTAGCCAAGGAAAAAGGAAAGCAAAAAGCAGATGCTGCAGAAGATTTGCAAAAAACACTGGCTTCTGAGCCATGTCCCTAAGGGGCAGGAGGGAGACAGGCCCGTGGAGCCTGACGGAGAAGTTGGAAAGAAAGCGCATGCTAGTTTGAAGGAAGTTGGGAGTCCTGATTCCGGTGCTGACACTATCTGAGAGTTGCTGGGAGCTGACGTGGAGAGATGTGACCATCTGGGCTAGATGTGCTGAACTAGGAGAGGTGGGATCATGTGGCCACTGGGAGCAGGGGCTCCGGAGCCAAGGAGGCTGGTGTGGTTTTGCTAAGCACTAGCAGTGTGGGCCACGATGCATTACCTAGTTTCTCCGGGCTCCCGCAGCCAAACGTGGGCAATTACAGTGCCTCCTTCAGAGGGTCAGTGAGGGGAATAAATGAGGTAATATACTGAAGGTCTTGAAATAGTGCCTGATGCTCAGTGAAAGGCACCTAAGCTATTGGTCACATCATCAGGAAGTACTCAGCGAGTACTCGAGGCAGTACCGCCAAGGTGAGTAGTGCAGACAGGAGGGGGCTGAGGTCCAGGGAGAAAGCATTTCACTTGTTTTATTTTACTTTATTTATTTATTTTTAAAGATTTTATTTGTTTATTCATGAGAGACAGAGAGAGAGAGAGAGAGAGAGAGAGAGAGGGAGGCAGAGACACAGGCAGAGGGAGAAGCAGGTCCCATGCGGGTAGCCCGACGTGGGACTCGATCCCGGGTCTCCAGGATCATGCCCTGGGCCGAAGGCAGGCACTAAACCGCTGAGCCACCCAGGGATCCCTCGATCTGTTTTAAATACGACTCAAACCAAGTGGGCCAGTCGTTTGGCCTGGGAAATACTGCAGCTCTCCTGAGCATTTTGATAGGAGAACAGTCCTCGTCAGAATGAGATGTGCTTCTAAAACACTGCTTAGGGACAGCTGAAGGTACGACCCGTGTAAGTCTATCATGAGAAGGAAAAGCCAAAGAAGCAAAGCACTGCGCAGGAGGGAAGTTGGCATTGTTTGAATGTGAGCGTACCCTGCTGCTACTCAAGAAAATCTTTTAAAATAGTAAAAATGAATGAATGAATGAATGAATGAATGAATAAATAAATAAAATAATAATAAACAAAACAAAGGTGTGGGCATAGCTCAATGATTTAAGATGGTGCACCTAACACCAGAAGGCAAGCAGGCGCATTGCTGTCTCTGGCAGCAATGTGGAGTACGCCTGATGGAATGTGCTGAATTCTAAACATCTGAAACAAAAGAAACCATGCTAGCCACTCACAGTTTTCTTTAAAAAAAAAAAAAAAAAAAAAAAAATATATATATATATATATATATATATTATATATCTCCCTGTCGAAGAGAAGCATTGGGTTTACTCACTAGCCCCAACCTAGTGGAACAGGGCTGGGGTGAAGAGGCAGCTGGGCTCACAATGCAATGGCTCTGTGTGGCCCATCTCAGCTTCCTTGAGCTTTCCAACCCTTCAGTGTGCCTCAAATAGAACCACAAGGGAGGGGTGAATTCAGACCATGGCACACCTTTATTTTTAGCCCACTGAGAACATTTTATTTACTAAACAATGTAATGAAATGAGCGCTTAAACCATAAAAGCTCCAGGATGTCAAAGTGTCAGTGATGCAGACAGTTATTCAGCAGATAAACCTGAGAAACTGGCAGAGATAATGTGCACTAAAAAATCTTCTGAAAGCACGTTATTGAGTGACAGGGAACATTTGCCATTTTAAACACATTCTGTCTCTTTCAGTTGTGTCTGAATTAATGCAATTAAGCATAAGACTTATTTTGTCAGTTGAGACCGAGACTGAGAATTCTTTTATTTCTTTACTCATACACATGGTGTGTTACTATTTATTGCATTTTTAAAAAAGATTTCTATGCTGCAACACTGTTACAGAATCCAACACCCAGAAGGCCAGTGGGGAGGGCCCTGAGAGTGATACTGTTTTATAAAAACCACTTCTTCAAAATGTCACGCTCCCTCTCAGGCCCGGCAGATCTGGAATTTAAGAGTAGAACCTTGACAAACAGGATTAAACTCTGAAGGAAGAGACCATAAAGCAAAAAGAATAACATCACCCTGAGTCCTTCCTGTCTTTCAGAGTCGTGCCAGAGAATCATGTGACAGTGTAAAGAAATAGATGTTATGACTCTTCTGTACAGGAAAGTCTGATCGCCACTATCTTCTCACCTAAATTTTGCTCTCAGTGACATAATTTGCTGGCCTCACTTCTCATGTGTCTTAACTGACATCATAGAAGAGCTGTTCTGGCTCTTTCAAGATACATTTTCATTGATCAGCTGGGTGCTGTCACCTAGTGCTTGACCAGATGCATCCTTCTGAGTAGAGCTACAGGCAGGCGAGGAAACCTCCAGGTCGACTGGTGGACCCGGAAAGATGGTCTCCTGTTGATGCCTCTCCCTGCAATTATTCGGTGTCCTCGAGCGACCCAAAGGTCATCAAACCTTGCGTCCACCTGACCTGCAGATGCTGCTGACCGCCAACTCCCTCCTGAATCCCATTCCCTCAAGGATCCACTTACTCCTAGCAACTGGCTAATCTCCTCAGAGAAGAATCATAGAACTTCAGAGCTGAAAGGGACCGTGGACACCATCCAGTGTTCTCCCATCATAAACCAACTCCTTTGTTTTCCGAAGGGTCAGTGCAAAAGGGGTTTGTTTTCCTAAAGACATTTCCAGGCATCAATTTACATCAGCAAGAAGGATATTTTCTAGAAGCCATTGTTTCCACCCCTCTCATCGTGGGATAATCACCCCTTGTTCCAGGCATCTAGTGCAAAGCTGGTTTCCATTGTAGACAACTCTTCTGTCTTCAGATTGGGCTCTGGAGGCAGTACTGACTTCCGGCTATAACAAGGCATATTTACAGTGAAGCTGAACATGACCATATGGGCAAAGAGTTCATCTGTGTGTGCATGTAAATTTACTAATATGACAACACTTACAAAGCATTAAATACAAAATCTCATTAAGTCAAAATACAAGATAATTTTTTCCCCCTTCACCACGGATCCCAAACATTTTAGAGCTTAATAATCTGAGGCGCTGATGGTAATGGTCAGAGTTGGGGGACATGCAGATTAGTAAAGTTATTTGGAGGATGAAAAAGAGGCACCTACTAAAATTATAAATGTGCAGGCCCTTTGACCCACTGACTTTACTTTTTAGGGAATCTACCTGAGAAATCATCTTTTTTTTTTTTTTTTTTTTGAGAAATTATCTTATTTGGGTTCAAAGAGGCATGTGGAAGGGTGGTCGTTATACATGAGACTATAATTGAGAATAATTAGAAACAATTACTTGATATGTACATCTGTGGGCTGTGATTAAATTGTTGGCATGGAAGGTTATGTAGCCATTAAAAATAGAATGAGGCAGATCTATAGGTGGAGGCCTGGAAAGAACTCTAAGACATATTAAGTGGAAAAAGAGAGTCGCAGAACAGTTTATGTGTACTATAATATCGTACGTACTTAAGAAGTCTGTATACTTCTAGGTATACCTTTGTACATATATTTGTATGTGAATACTTCTTAGAGAAGAACGTAGAAGGTTATATCCCAACTGATGACAAGGGTTTCTGATGGAAAGATGAATGGAATTAGAACAAAGGGTCATTAGGAGGAACTTGTACTTTTATCTGTGCTGTTAAACTTCCATTCGGTGAGATTGATGCATATATTACAGTGCTATGAATTTTATTTAATTATACATTTAGCTTATCTTTCTTTAGGAGAACTAAAGGCCTCGCCCAGAAAAATCTGGTTGCCTCCCGATTTCTATAGCCTGAGGCCCCCCTTAAGATTTTCTTACTTAAATCCTCTTCCCACCCTGCAACACATTCATCTGGAACTTAGTCAGGCAACATCATTCCAGATCCTTGTTATGGAAATATATACGAGGATGTAATGCTGAGCTTTTCATAAATGTTTCTTTTCTCATCAGTTCTTAGTGTTTATCCATGAGAAAATGAGTTGTGCTTCTGCTAAAGTCAAGGGCAAAAACGTCCAATCCCAAAACACCATCTCCAATAAACAAAACCCAAGGAGAGAGAATTCTTTATCAACAGAAAGTCACAGCTCCCACTAGAACACGGCCTTCCTACAGGCCTCAGTAGCCAGATATTCCCGGATACACTTTCCAAGAAATATATAACTACACAAGTTTCATATGGAGTGATTCCCTTACTAACTTTAAATTTAACTCTTCTCTCTCTCCCCCTTTTTTTCCCCTCCAAACTTCCACTTACAGAAAGACCCATGAGAATTGTAATATTCTTTTCTCTCTTTTCAAGAAAGAAGAATGACTTTGGGATTTATGCATCAAAGATTTGTCTTATTCTTCCCTGATTGTTGAATTAACTGGATTATAAAGCAGATGCTGCATCTTTTTAAATCATCTTCCGGATCTTATAGTTTAAGGAAAAAATAAAAGCCTGTGACTTGGAAAGATTAAGTATGGTGGAAAAATGGAATATGTTACTTGAAAGAAGTTGAGAGAATAAGAGGCCTGTTTCAAAAGCATAGAAAATAGTCACAGATGCCTACAGAATCTCTTGGAGTGGGCCTTGCGGATCTGTACTTTCAGTGCCACCATGGGTTCTGAGGGTCAGTGGGGTATGTTTTCCATCTTGGTATAAAATGCATCTTTCAAAGCAGTCATGGTCACCTGGGGATACCACAGGCTTATTCCAGAAGGATCCCAAAAAAATCCTCACAATCTCAGAGCAAAATATTAAAAAAAATTTCCATTTAAAAAATAAATATATTCTGGGGTACCTGGGTGGCTCTGTCAGTTAAGCATCTGACACTTGATTTCGGCTCAGGTTATGATCTCAGGGTCCTGGGGTCGAGCCCCACATCAGGCTCTACGCTCAGTGGGGAGGTTGTTTGGGATTCTGTCTCTCCCTCTGCCCCACCCCCCATGCTTTCTCTCTCTAAAATAAATAAATAAAATCTTTAAAAATAAATATATTCTATTGAGTCCTTTAGGAAGGATAGGGAATGCCATGTCTCAAATTAACAAAAGCTACAGTATTCCAACTCTAAAAAGGCTGAAATGGGAGACGGCACTGAGGGGGGAACTTGACGGGATGAGCACTGGGTGATATGCTATATGTTGGCAAATTGAACTCCGATAAAAAATTAACAAAATAAAATAAAATAAAAAGGCTGAAAATATCTGCCTCCCTTTACCTCTAAAAAAACGTTGGCTGTCCAAACCTCAAATTTGTTATTCCTTCTTGAACAAAGAAAAGGTATTGCTACAATTCTCATGATATCTGGAACTACAAATGATTTACCGTGACAGTGACTAGGATGCGAATCATGAGCAATCAGTTTTATCCCCTCCCTCCATTAGAAATAATAGTCCATGTGTTTCTGTAGTTTAACATAATATAGACACTTCTCTGATTTTCTTGAAAAATCCTAAGATAAAATGAAATAGTCTCTCATCTTTTAAAAAATCCCCATGTAACAGTATGAGAGCCTCCAGGATAAAGGATCAGCGCTCCTCCTCATCAGAACTCAGAGATGGCTTCTCTTTCTCTCTTAGGTATTTATGGCAGGAAGGCTGAGAGGAACAGGACAGTACCTATCAGAGGAAAAAGGGTAATAATCTTCGGAAAGAAATTGGCTGGGACATGTGAAACACAGCAGGCTTGAGGACACTGTTCTTATTTCTGAGCGTTCTATTCTGAATCCCTGTCTTGCTGGCAGAGTTTCCAGCCTGCGAGGCCTGTTCACTGGGCCCTGATGTATGTGAGCGCTCTCCTGCAAACCACCATGGGGGTCCAGCTATCACATGGACCCTTGCACCGTTCTCATGTGTTCTCCTCTCCCTAATTACATATATTTGATCACTCAGCTAGAAAAAAAGTCTTGACAAATTGCACTAGAAAAATCATTTCCCACCTGAGCTCACCATGGAGAAAAATATCTGTTGTTATGTACCCAAAGTACAGTCAAGGAGGGCCATTTGTAAAGGGCTCTCCATTCACAGGGAAACTGCCAGACGGAAGCCAGGCATCATCTCATTCTTCAGAACGAGCTCTGGCCTTCATGTACCAACAGCAGATCAAACCCAAGTTCCATTAGGGATTAAGACTGTAAAAATATCACTTCTCTCCAAATTAATCTATTAATTTAGTACACTTTCAATGGGAATCATAAAAGTGAGTTTGTGTGTGTGTGAAATTGAATAATTTGATTCTAAAGCTACTATGGGAGAGCAAAGGGTTAAGAGAACCAAGACAAATGTGAAGACTAATAAGGCTCATTACACATACGTAGTGATTTAGGCAGTGTGGCCCTGGCGCAGGGAGAGATCGAGGAGTGAAACAGAACAGGGAGCTGCTAAGGGTCCCATGCAGCTATGGACGCTTGATACACAGCCAAGATGATGCTGAAATCTTGTGGGGAAGGAACTACTCAAAGTGGTGACTGGATGTAATCAATATCAAATTTCATCCCTCGCATTAACTGCATGGGGAAAAAAAATCCCAAGGTATTAAAGACCTAAATGTGAAAAAAAAATTCTTACATTTTCAGAAAAATGGAAAGACACTGTAAACAAGGTGAAAAGATGAGCCTTCCGCTAGTGTAAGATATCTGCAACCTATAAGATCCACAAAGGATTACCGAGACGAATGAAGAAATCAATAAGAAAAGCAATCGGCAAAAAGCAGACCACCAAGTAGAAAAATAGGCCAAGAATCCAGACAGGACACATCATGGAAGACAACTGTGTGAACCATGAACAACATGCACCTGGATGCAACTTGCCGAGTAATCGGGGAAAGAAGGAGCGACTTAAAAGCCTGGTCCTGGCCAGGCCCACCAGGGCAGCACAGAGGCTGTGCTGTACACACGACCGCACGACGGATAGAGCAGAGGACATCAGTGCCCCAAGGGCGGCGAGGGCTCCTGCCTCCCTGGCACTCTCATGTGGCATCATCATCCCTAAAAGACAGAAGCCACTGAGGAATTGAGGGGCTCTGAGGCATGTACCTCGACTCACTGTGGACCTTCGCCCAGGTTCTTCAACTCTGCATCTGCTTCCTCTTCTGCAGACAGGTAACTACAGTGACCTTGACCTGACCTTGCTGATGCCCGTGAGCTAATGGGTGCAGCTTCAAGGGGACCGAGGCCCACAAAGGGGGTCAGCACTAATGCCCCGCTGCTGGGGGGGTCATCACGGGCCAGGTCTCATTGTCACCAATGGTGCCCGCATGGAAACAGCATCAGCCTTTCCAACTCCTACTTATGGGGAGGACGTCAGGACGCCAGAGGGAAGTTAGGGCCCCACACCCGCACAAGCAACCAGCAGGAGAAAATGGGAGCTCCTTTCTGTTTCCTGCCAGTGTGTAACCTTCCCGGGGGTGGACAGGCTAGATTTCAAACAATGGGCGGGCTGATTCTTTCTACGTGCCTATTTCCAGAGTTGTAATGTATATTCTCTTTCACCCACATCCTGTTTTCTATTTCCTTCTCTCTACAAGGCATTTTTAATACCAATTTATTAAAAACAAGTATTTTAAGATGCGGCTTAAAAAGATCCTCTTGCATCATCAGGCTTAGTTGCAATTCTGAGCATAAAGGCTTCTGGAGGAGAAACGCAGGACAAGCAGCCAAAGGATTTTGATTTTGCTACATGTTCCTGAGCCAACAACTCCCTATGGGACCCGAGGCAAAGCCGTATGACCTCCTTGGGGCTCCACGTTCTCATGATAGTTCTTACGGGACACGGAAATACCCTCAGAACACTAGTTCGCTCTACACACACATGTTTGTATTTAGCACTTACATTTATGTCTTTATACTTTAACAAGTGGGATCTTTTCCAATATGTACATTATGAAACTCTGTGAGAGCCAAGGAACCTGGGAGGACGCAGGGTTGCTCTTTATGGGCGCACTGTCTCCGTCTCTAACCACCACCTGCATCGTCAGCTGTTGCCCAAATCAGCCACTTTCCCTTTTGATGTCTGGGACCCATTACTTTCGTTTTTTGACTTAACCAACAGGTGTTCTCAGACTCCTCTCATGATGGGCTGTCTTCCCTCGGGGTTCCAGGCAGATGGAGTTTTTCCTAAAAGATTACTGAGGAACACAGAGAAATATATTTCCCCTGATCCACTGTCGGAACTGCAGTCTGCTGTGACCGCTCTGACGTCCTCACGTTTCCTACTTCTTAGAAGATGCAGAGATACATGGGCAAACCATCAGGGCCAGACCTCAATGTTCCACTGAAACAATGAAAGTACCACTCTTTTGTCCTTTGGTTTAGGGCCTAAGTAGGCCGGGTCTGTGCCAAAATGTAAGAATGGGCAAAGATGTCTTGGTGCAGAGTCTGGGAGAGCAGAGGGAAGTCTAGCTTCTGGGGAGACAGTCTCTCGCTGAGCAGGTGACGCCTGGCACTGCAGCATGCACCTCAGATGCACTATGTAAAGCTGACTGTGAGTCCGCTCTGGGTCGAAGTGGTGAGCTGATGGCCTCAACCAACACATCTGTGTACCCAACAGATGCCAGTGGACAGGGTATGGAACGAGATTGAAGATGCCCCTAGACCACATGGGGACAAGACAAGTGAGTTACCCTGAGCGTGACATTAGCATGGCAAAATAATATTTTAAAGTATTCATGGATTTCATATATATGCACAGAATCATAGCTCACTTGACCCGTAACTCATCTCCTCTCAGTCAGCTGGGTGTTGAGTTTTCAAAGTTAGGACTGAGGATACTCAGGGGATTGAAGCAAGCAGAGGCAGGCTTCTAGCTCCCGAGACCACAGAAAGGTCCATGGGTCAGGGATATCCTGGGAAAGAGTGAGAGAACCCTTGGACACATTTGCAGGTTTATAGAACAAAGGGCATCCGCGTTTCACCTCTTGAATGAAACCCAAGAAAACAAAAGATCCAGAACAGAAATGGCTGTGTCATGTGTCAGATGAGGTCACAGAGTGTTCTGTGGCCCAGCACAGCATGTGGCTCAGAGTGACATGGCTATAGATGAAGCCTCCAACAGACTCTGCGTTCCTTGGGTTGCTGCTCAAGGACAGTGGAAAGCTTCCAAAGGGCCAGCTGCCAGGGCCTTGTGGACTGATGGAGGGTCAGTGGGATGAAAGATGTGGCCAGGATGCCTTCAGGGGTAGCAGCACCCACAGAGCAGGCACCAGGTCCTCACAGCCTTGGTCCCTGGAACTTAGACATGGCTGTGGGGAAGACTGGATGGAACCGCCAGGCAGGAAGTTTCTACCACTAGGAGAATGGGAGCACAATGCATGGATTAAAAGTTAGAGAAAGAAGTTTGAAGTTGCATTTGTTATATACCTAAACATTTATCCTGAGATTGGTGCCCACTACATTGGTAAAAATCAGCCTTTAAGAGATGAGTCTAGTTTACGACTCACCCATTCTAGGAGGTGACTTCATTTCCTCCCTCCCTCCCTCTCTCCCTCCTTCCTTCTCCCCCTCCTTCTTTCCTTCTTTCCTTCCTTCCTTCTTTCCTTCCTTCCTTCCTTCCTTCCTTCCTTCCTTCCTTCCTTCTCCCCCTTCCTTCCTTCTTTCCTTCCTTCTTTCCTTCCTTCCTTCCTTCCTTCCTTCCTTCCTTCCTTCCTTCCTTCCTTCCTTCCTTCTCTTCCTCCCTCTCTCCCTGACCCACCAGATAGCCAGATACTCTGCTAAATACTAGCAATGCTAGTATTAAAAAAAAAAAAAAAAAACCACCACCAACAACCCAAATACCTCTTTTCTGCCGTCAAGATTCGGTCATGTAGCTGGGAGTGGGTGGGAAAGGGAGAGACAGAAATGGAGACACTGACAACTAAATCTAAGGCACTGTGGTGAGGGCTGTAACGGAAGCGCATCCTAAGTGGTGTAGGAGCACGGAGGAGAGCTTGCTAATCTGAGACTGGGATGTCTCTGAAAATGACAACTCCCTATCTGTCCAACCAGTACCTGTAGAAAACCTAAATTGTGACCAGAAAGCTCTAATCTAGTCAGTTGTATGGAAAATGTGGGGGGATGGACTGTGGCATGATCTGCATATGGAATAGCCACGCCATCCCTCTCATTTTCCAGCCCCCTTGCCATTAGGAAGGGCCATGTGCCTGGTTTTGGTCACTACGCCAGAAGAAGGGCTACTCCAAGAACTTATGTGACTCCCCAGCTCAGCTCTTCTCCTCCGTCACCATCACGTCTGCAGAGGCCTCTTTCTCCAGGGGGTGTAGCTTCAAGATGTCTGAGCCTCCAACAGCATGGGTCTTTGAGAAGATGTGTGGAACAGAGAGCCCACCCAGCCCCGGTGAACACGTGGCCTGAGCAAGAAGGCCGTTCCTAACTGAACCACCTCCCTGATCTTCGCGGTTATTTCGTTCCTACAACAAAACACAATATCCTGACTTGGTGATCATGATGATGGATGAGAAGGGGGAGCTGGGTTATTAAAATGCATTCTGACGCTGTTCGGAGAGCAAAGTGCTCTGCTCCCAGCTGACCAGTATTTTAAGAACAAAATCCGGAAAGGGATGGTGCAGTGCCAGGCAGTAGCGTGATGTGTGCACAAAGAGAAAGTACCCGGACATGGGTTCAGGTGCCAGGTTGGTATAAAGAAGCCTGAACTGGGAGCAGAAGATAGGAGGAAGCCAGGGGAGCCGCACCCCTACCTTCTCTCTGTCTCCCTGAGCGGAAGCCCAAAGCTACTCCCTACCCCACCCTCTCGCACCTCCCCTACCCCAGGTGGTCCCGTGTGGGGCCAGGTGGGTGACACATCACAGTCAGGGATCTCTGGACGGGGTGGCATCTAAAGGTGGCTGCTCTCCTGCCCGCAGCCCCCTGGAGTCTCCTCCCAGGGAATGCCTAGCTTCAGACTTGGCGCCTTGGCAGGGTAACAGCCCTGCGAGAGAAACCAAGCAAACAGCAACACTAGGCCAGTTTAATTTTACTCTGGAATGAAGTTTATCTTCTCCCCCTCCCCAATACTAGACGTAGCCCTTAAAATATTTCCATTATTACTGCAACAGTTAATTTTAAAATAGTGTTTGAAGTAAGGAGTAACCACATATGGGCACCGTCCGGGCGGACCAGGCATCAGGGAGCTGCCGGGCAGACAGCCGAAGGTAGGCTCCTTTCCTGAACTGTGACTCATGATTGAGTGTGGAGCAGGAAGGTTTACAGCTTTGCAACCTGGTGGTGGTAAGGGGACACATGTCGGACACAGGCCCATTAGAAAAATGAAAATCCTTTCATTCCCTACAATGTTCCTCACGCTCTCCCCGGCTTTCTCCCAGGTAAGAATCGGAATCTTCATGCGACCTAACCATTCCCCGGGAAAGCCATCCAATAGCAGGGAACCAATGATAAAATGACAACTGGCATCTTGGAGTCTAGTAAAAGTCTCTGTGTGGCAGCTGTAGAAGAGAAGAAAAGTGTTCGCGACTTTACAGGGTCCCCCAGGACTGGCAACGTACCCCCGCCGGCTGGGCTGACACTCTGGGCCTGCTGGCCGAGTACCGCCACCACCAGGCACAGCAACAGCTCCACCAGCGACGTCAGCCGAGTGCTCGGAAAACACCAGACCCTGAGCTCCACCCGCCAGCTCCTTCACCCTTCACAACGAACCCTGAGGGACTTACTATGACAATTGTCCCCTCTGGGAAATGAAAAGCTCTAGAAGCAGTCACTTCATAATAATAGTTTACAGCAATAGAGTAGGAGAGAATGTGCATGTAGGTGGGTTTGTTTTATACCCTATAGGCCTGGTGTCTGTTTAGAGACTGTGACTTCAGTATCGGGGCAGCCAGACGCGGGCACAAAGGAAGGAAAGAAAACTCTAGTATGTCTACTACAAAAAGAAATTCATGGTTGTGTTGGACTCCAATCCTGCCAGGTATAAATACCTCCGATCTTTCTAAAAATAAACAAACAGAAGCTCAGGGAGGGGAGCCCACCTCATCACACTCACACAGTCCTAAGCAGTGGATGGGGTGGGTGCAGGTCTCACATGCCTTCAACAGGACCAACTGAGTCCTGGGGAGAGCCTCACATGGACTCAAGGCCAGGGCTTGTCTACAGATGGGAGTCACGTGTGTGACCCGGAGAGGTCCTCTCCACCATCAGGGCATGAGTTTCCCCATCTGGGAGATGGGGATGTCGGGGGGGTGAATGAGAAGATGAATATGGAAAGGCTCTGTGAAGTCTCAGGGGCCGCATATGCGAAGACAGGGAAACGGGGTGTGGGAGGGTGGTGATAAAATCCCAAATAAAGACAAAATCCGCAAGTGGGTAATTACTAATGGATTTATATTACAGTGTATGCAGAAAAAGGACTTCACTTGAGCCAAGAATAATACCAGGATCTCCAAAAACTGAAAAGGGCAGGAAAATTTGATGAATCCTAATGGTAGACGTCTACAGCAACAGCCAGATGAGCACTGTTGCCTACTGACTGGTCAATTGTGCTGGAGCATAGTGGTTAGGACCAGTGGTTAGGACCCAGCTAGGCCATCTGGGTTCGAATCCCAGTTCCACCACCTACCGGCTGTGTAACATGGGCAAGCTCCCTTACTTCTCTGCCCCTGCCTCATGATACCAGGTGGGGATGCTCCAGGTACCCATGCCCCGGGGTTGATGGGAGCTCTTTGAGCAGCGCCTGCCATGGAAAGTCACTGTCTACTTGAGCTGGTCTCATGTCCCTTCTTCGATCTTGGCAGTTAACCAGCTCTGGGTCACGTCAGGCTATACTTGGGTCAAGGGACTCAGTGCCCGCGGCTATGTCCCGCTGCTCTGGAAACTTGCAGTTGGAACCTACACTTGAAAAAATTCAGTTGAACCATATGAAACTGCTGTTCTGTAGGTCATATATGGGGGAAAATGAACAGTTTTGGACATTTCAACCTAATACATATGGGCAAATGGATCGAAGGCTCAGAAAAGCAGCAAAAAAGAAAGAAAAAAAGAAAAAAAGGGAACAGGCAGTCCTGCAAAAATCATAAAGGGAGAGTCTGAAGAAATGTAAATAAAATAACTGTGGCTTACACAGCTGCATCAATATCAAAGAAAGGCATAAATTAAGTCCAGGATTTCATCATGTCCTTTAAGCATAAACATTAGCTCAAGGGGCCGGTGGGTTTGCAGATGTGCATATCTGACTAAGAAGTGGGAAGAGGAGGGTTTTTTTTTTTTTTTTTAGGGCCATAAAAGAGACACGGAAGGGGCTCTCTCTTCCCCTGAGGAGCCAGCTCCTATCTGCGTGGTCACACGCTCCTCTTTCATCTGCTGCCTCTTCTTCCCAGCTCCTTTTGATCCACAAAAGAGAATCTCAGCCCACCCTCTTCACCCACCCCTCCTACTCCTGACGTCAAGCCTTCTCCCACGCCGTACCCTCTTCTTGAGACTTCCTTGCTCCATCTGTCGGCTACTTTCCTCCCACCCTCGAGGCTCACCTCCCAGCCCCTCTCTCCCACAAAGGCAGCCCTGTTGGGGAGCAGACACATGGCCAGGCTTTCCACAGTTGGCAGCTGGCATTCAAGAACTTTCCCTTTGCGCTTATACTGGACAGGAGGGCTCTGGGTGGTGGGTTTCAACACAAGCAAGAGATCACGACAGCATCTTTCTCTTCCTACACCCCACACTGGTCTTCCTTCTGCCAATTTTGCCAAGTCCATTCCCAGAAACAAAATATAGGGCCATCATTTAGGAAGCCAGTTCTCAAAGGCTCTGTGTGAAACAACTGTTACTATTATTTTTAAAAGATGACTTATTTACTTATTTATTTGATGAAGAGAGAGAGAGAGAGAAAGAGAAAGAGAGAGAGAGAGAGAGAGAGCCAGAGAGCATACATGGGGGAATGGCAGAGGGAGAGGGAGAAGCATGCTCTCTGCTGAGCAGGGAACCCAATGCAGGGCTCATTCCCAGGACCTTGAGGTCATGACCTGAGCCGAAGGCAGACGCTTAACTGACTGAGCCACCCAGGTACCTCCAACTATTACTATTATTGTTACTATTTTAAATGATTTCTAACGTTACAGAATCTATGCAAAGCCCTTTAAGTCTTTTTTTTTTTTTTAAGATTTTATTTATTTATTCATGAGAGACACAGAGAGAGAGGCAGAGACACAGGCAGAGGGAGAAGCAGGCTCCGTGCAGGGAGCCCGGTGCAAGACTCGATCCCAGGACCCCGGGATCACGCCCCGAGCCGAAGGCAGATGCTCAAGCACTGAGCCACCCAGATGCCCCAAGCCCTTTAAGTCTTTTAGAACATTTACTCTTCATAATGGTCCTGGACAACAGGTGCTATTATTACCATCATTTGTCATATGTGGGAACTGAGGCACAGAAGGGTTCAGTGACTTGCTTACGGGGCCACTCGTAGGTGGCAGAGCTGGGAGTCTATGGTGGCCTTTGGACTCCAGAGTCCCTGCTTGTAGCCTTACCCTAAATACCATTTGAGGACCAGTCTTCGCCATTGTAGGATATTCATGAAAAGACTGTGGCAGCATAACGTACCTCAAGACTTGGAATGGAACATGTAACATACTTGCACACACAGAAGTAGGAAACCGTATGCTTTTTCCATGATGGTACTTTGGGACCAAGGCAGTGGTCAACCATAATGATTTGGGTGAGAAAAATAATCCCTATATTGCCTCAAATGGGGTGCAGCAGTATTTAAGGAAAAGCAGCTCGTTGGCTGCGGGAAGACTTCCCAAGGATGGAAGATAAATGAGTAGATCAACCCGGGGTCGCACAAGAGGCTGATACCTGCCTCTATGGGCAGCCATGCTATGGGGACTGTAGATTTGTTGGTGAAGTGAAGGTTATAGAGGCTCCCCATCTCCTTCCTGGCCTCGGGGTCTCTGAGACATCATATAAGGGGCCTTGAAACATACTTCTCCACAGCCAGAGCTCTGAGCCTGAAAGAAGGCCAAGACCACCTTTAGGAGCTCGAAGAACTGTCATCCCTGGAAACAGTGGCTGTCTCCCCAACGCACTTCAGAAACACCTGTCACACCTGGAAGGAAAACCTCCTTCCCTTGCAGGTTGGGAGTAATAATGCTGCTGAGGAGCCAGAGGAGGGTGGAGTGATGTTATAACAGGGATCAAGGGGACTACAGTAATCAGGACTCTTGGTCGCAAGTGACAGAAATCCAACATAAATCTCATACAGCAGAGACGGAAGTTTACTGGCTCAGGTAACCAAGCCCAAGGAAGGCGGCCAGCTGGGTCCCGGGACAGTGAAACCAGGACCTGGAGCCCCCATGCCCTTCCTGTCTCTTGTCTCTTCTCTCTGATGATGAGCTTCACTCTCCTGCAGACTGGCATCACCTAGGAAACAGGAGCAGCTGTCATGAGCACATCTGCCCAGCTTCATGGCTAGGAAGGTACGCTCGTCCTTCCATTTCAGTTAGTAAACACCCGGACAAGACAGCCACCTGGCTTGCTTCCGTGGCCAAAGAGGTAAATCCGTGTGATCGACTGGGCCCCACTAAACACAAATATAGGAAGAGGAAGAGCAGTTCTTCATGAAGGATTCTCAAAAGGAGGGCCGGAGCGGGACCATCACCCACGTCCACCAAGGGACCTTGCAGTCCCGGGCCTCAGGCCTTGGCACTACTGCAGGGAGTGGCTACAGGGCACACAGTCCGAGGGGAGGCCAAGGCGGAAGCATCAGAGGGGATGGGGCTGCAGAAGTCCCAGCAAAATTGGCTTGGAGAAGGGGCGCCTGGCTCAGTCGGTAGAGCACACGACCCTTGATCTCAGACTCCTGAGTTGGAGCCCTGCGTCGTGGGTAGGGTTTACTTAAAAGGGGTATTAAAAAAAAAAAACCAACAACAAAAAACAGTTGGTGCAGAGGTCAGAATGAAACAGTTCATAACTCCGACCTTTGATGTTCTGGGGGGCTCACGCAGCCTGGGAGACTGAGGTCCTATGGGGGAAGAGGGGGAGGGTAAAGATCCTCCACCGTTCCAGAAGCCAGTCTGGGGTGCAAGGGCAAGTGACATGCTTCCAGAGGAGTGGGGTGCCACCTCAATCATAGGGTCTGGAGGGCTGAAAAATGTAAGGGACCCCGGCCGGGCTCAGCACTCCACCCGTGTGGCGCAGAGCCACGGCCTGGGTGCGCGACCCCACCGACCTAAATCACGCCGGGCCCCGCAGAAACATCGCACAGGTGTGCGAGCTGCAATATCTGCAGCACCGTCTCCATCTGCCACTCCGAGAGGGGCCCGCAAAGAATCGGCAGGATGGCAGCAGGATGGGGCCTGGGTTTAAAAAACAACAACAACAACAACAACAGCCCCAGCTGGGCCGCGGTTCTCCCCGACCGGGCGGTTTTGGGCTCTCGCAGGGCCCCGCCGACTGGTCCCAGGGGCCGAGGCCCGCGTCCCGAGCGGCTCCACTGGCCACAGCCGGCCGATCGTACCTCTTCCCTGGCCTCACGCTGCAGGTGCACCCCGGGGCCCCCGGCAGAGGAGGCTGGAGGCGGAGGTCACAGCGGAGTACTGTCCTGGGCCTGACTTCTTGGACTTGAGCCCTGTTTGGTCGTGTCCACAGACAGGAGGCTTCCAGGCATGGTGCTGGGTGCTGGGTGCTGGGTGCTGGGTCAGGCATGCCAGGAAGAGACGGACCCCCAGGCCCGGGAGAGGTAGGCGTTGGCGTCCCACTGGTTAGCATCCCTGGCAGGGAACCGGCCCAGGCGGGACTCGGCCGGGCTGCTTTTTATTAGCTGGCTGGTCGTTGGTGTTTTTAAGAGCACACCATTAAACCTGACAGATGGCCCCCTTGTGCAGCCGAACAGTAAACGTGATTGTTAGGATCCCAATTGCCATCTCCAGGCACTCCTGGAAACACAAGTCCTTTGTACAAGAGGAATAAAGTCAGACACAAAGGGGAGAAAGGGGCCCATTTTCTCCTATTGCCTCAAAATTGATCCTTGAGACTAAAGAGGGCTGTTTTTGCTTCCCAAGGTGGGGAAGAAAAGCCATGACACTCTGGGCGCAATTAGAAAACATGCCCATGCGTAGACACTTCGCCCTGGCCTTGACGGCAGGGTTATGAACTCAGGCTTACGTATTAAACTGTGCTGGGGCTGTGAGGCCCTTTTGTTAATATTGTGAGGCAGGTACTACGTGTTTGTTTATTTCTGGTCGGGAAGGGAATGAACTGGGCCCTTATTCTCCAGCTCTGTCTCGAACCCGGGTACTTTTCTCACTTACTAATTGAGGAGGGCAGGGTGCTGGGCAAGGTGTTTGCTGAGGCTCCTTTCAGGACTAACATTCTATGACGCGGTACAGTTTTTTACGTGCTTGGGAAGTTCTCATTACTGACCTCTCATTGGTGTTTCACCCCCACCCCGACAACTGACTATTGTGCGCCCCACCATCTGATCCAAACTCCTGGGCCTGCGACACACCAGCTCCCTCACAGCCACCACAGCACAAAGGAAAAGCTCCCAGATGCGCAGCCTTGAGTTGGAGACAGTCGAGTCCCGGGTCAGTCACCCGAGGGCCAGAACTGTGGGATGAAACGTGGCTAGAGCTGAGGAAGTAGTTCCCTACATAGCTCTGGAGAGTCTCTCTTGGGCCCCAGGGATGCCTCGGCGGTCCAACCCAAGTGGCCCTTGCGCCTTTTGGCAAGCTCTACTGGTAGATGCAGTTCCAGCAGGGCAATAATTTACCATAAATAGTCACAATGGGCCAATCGTGACACTTCAGCACTGACCTGAACTTACAATCAGGCATCATAGGAAGTGCCGTAGGTATATGATCATACGTAACCCTCCCAGCAGCCCTTGGAAATAGACATTTCTCCTCCCCTTGCTTTCCTGAGTAAGGAACTGACAGGGGACAGGTCTGTGACGGCGGTGTGAGACCCAGCAGGTCACCTCACGACCGATGGCCAAAGTCTGTTCACGCCTAAAAGCAGGAGACCAGGCTGGGCCGGTGTCTTCCGAAGTGCGGTGTATGGACCACGCCGGACAATCACCTGGGGTGCTTGCTCACATGCAGACCCCCAGCTCCACCCCAGACCTATGAAGTCAGAATTCCTGGGCGTGAGGCCCAGGAATCTATCTGTTTAACAAGAACCCCAGGTGATTCTTAAGCATATGGAAGTCTGCGAGCCCCGAGGTATAGGATTCTGAAATCTCTGGCCAGCTCTGGTACAATGGCCCATGCTTTCCCTCTGCTAGAGAGCCTTCAAGAATGCAAGCTTTTCTCTTTCCCTGGACCCAAAGTTACCCCCCAAATATCCTGAACATCTTCTTTAGATATCAGCTCTACACAACCCAAGATCTTGTTTCCTATAGGACACGGGCACGTTTTCCATTCTCTAAAATGTTTAAACCGTACCAGACAAATTCTTCCCACTTAGAAGGAATGCAAGGACAAGATGACATGACCTTAGTTAATTGAGTTATTGTGCAAATACAAGTCAATAAGCATATGGAACTAGTTACTGAGGAAAGGGTCACTGGCTCAGAGAACACGGACAGTAAATGAGAGACAGGGGAGGAAGAGAGAGGGAGACGGAGACCAAGAGAGACGTTGCTAACTTGGAACACACACGCACACACACACGCACACACACACACACACACACACACGCTGGGATCATACACAGAAGAAAACAGGTAAAATCAGGCTGTAAGCAAAGAGCGTAAGAACAAATAGGCCTTATGTTCACTGAGAACAAGGAGGTCTTGTCACCTCTGGCCACGATCTTGACTATTTCTCCTAATTTATGTCCTTAATTCCTTAAAAATGTCTCTTTCATCCCTTTGTCCTCATGCTTTCCTCTAATTTGCCTCTTGGTCTATTTATTTTTGTCCTTTCCAGCTGAAGCTGAGGTCAGAGTGACAACACAGCCTGCCTGCATTCAGCCCACCTTGTCATTTCATCATCTTCCTGTAATGATGCAGCAAATCTCCTCAGCAGAGGCCTCAACCCTGGCACCCAAGATGGCCAAAAACCTGCGTTGACCATGTGGCCGCCAGGCCCAGGGGCTGCCTGCTGAGACGTTTCCATGGAGATGCACATCTGCTTTTCCCATGCACCTCAGCCCACTTTCACACACACACACACACACACACACACACACACACACACTAGCCAAAGTCACCAGCACAACAAAAATCTATTATGTATCAATTGTGCAAAGCACAGTCCTAAGTACAACGAAGAAAACCATGATAAAGATGCATAAGATGTGGTCTCAGCCTTCCAGGACCTTAGCACCTTTTAAGAGACTTCGATGGCTCCCAAGAGCAAGTATGGTAGGAGTTCAGGAGTCATGGTGTGTAGGCCGGTTACAAAGTAGCCTCCTGGTAGCAGTGGCACCTGGGCTGGACTGTGGAGGAGAAGCCGAGGAGACTGGGCATTTTGGGTCTCCATTCCTACATTTTGGGATAATAGTACCCTGATTTTCTTTCTTTCTTTATTTTTTTTTATTTTTTTTTTTTTAATTTATGATAGTCACACACACAGAGAGAAAGAGAGGCAGAGACACAGGCAGAGGGAGAAGCAGGCTCCATGCACTGGGAGCCCGACGTGGGATTCGATCCCGGGTCTCCAGGATCGTGCCCTGGGCCAAAGGCAGGCGCCAAACCGCTGCACCACCCAGGGATCCCCCCCCTGATTTTCTTTAAATTTACCCTTACCTCTTGTGATTCAGGTGGGGCTGAACTTGAACTTGCTAATCAAAGCAACCCCATGCACCTGGCCCCCATGAGCCTCAGTTCAGAATGGGTACATGATCCAGACCAGCCCAACGGGACCTGATCTGGGGACTTTTGCAGGAACTATGGGGAAAGGAGAGCTTCCCTTTGTTTGCTGAGAAGATATATCCTGGAGACACTGGCAGTCATTTTGCTACTACATGGAGGGAGTGACCTCCGGGTGAAACCAACACCGAGGAAAGAGGAATCAAGGTAGAAAGAGACTCCTGAGGATGCAGATTGAGGAAACCAGCTCTATCTCTGGACTCTTAAGGTAAGCTGATTTTGGTTTTGTTTTTTAAGGCAATTATGGTCAATTTGCTGTCATTAGTAACTTGGAGGCAGAAGTATGTAAGGGTGTGCGTGGAAGAGTGGGAAAACCAGCCTCACTGGTTGATGCTGGTCAAAGACCAGCTGGAAGGGTGAATTGCAGGCCGACTTGGCGGGAGATGGGAAGGGAGGCATGAACAGAAAGCTAAGGCATAAGAACTTTATGTCCTATGGGCAAGGCAAGCCACTGATGACCTCTGAGAAAGGGAAGGCTGAGGAAATAGGGAACGTTTCGGTGATGGATCATGCATGACATGGGCAGCAGAACAAGACGGATTCTTTGGTTTCTTCCAACCTCGAGATTGTGCATGGATGTTAGTAGCTGAGGATGGTCTGCAGCACGGCTCAGGGGGTGGGACTAGAATCAGCGATGTTCCCAAGGCAGTTATGGACAGGCTGGAGAAGATGCTGCAGTGGTGCTGGTGGGAGGGGGGAAGGAGGCCTGGAATGACACTGTAAAAGAACTAGTCGCTTTGGTGACTAGCTGCGGGTGGCAAGGGAAAGAGAAGGCCGATTGAGTGTCTGTGCCTCTGAGTTGGGAGGATGGTGGTTCCACTGATGTTAAGTAGGGGTGGGGCTGGCTTGAAAGGGAGCCATGAATTCTCCTCCTGAGACCTAAGGGGGCAGCATTCAAAGGGGAGGGACTAGAGCTCATCAAGGGGGGCCGTGGCCCTCCCTTAACCTCCCTGTGTGGGGTTGGATAAGGTAGCCTCCAACGTCATGGACAATTCTGCAGATTCCAGGAGGGAGGTCAGGGCTGCAAGTGCAGATGTGCTAGTGAGGGAAACTCACAGCTCCTAGTGACCTCGGAGGGTCCCCAGCATAAGCTCTGACCCAAAGCACAGATCTCCTGTGCACAAATTCTGACAGATGGCCATTCGCCTGGAACGCTTTTTACATCTGGCACCTTACAAACTGTTTAAGGCCATCAACTTAGTTGCCAGGTGGCTTTAACATTAAATGAGCCCTTTAAGTGAGCTGACTTCCCCGCAGATTCGATCCACAGGTTGCAGTAGGTGACACAGTGTAGAAGAACACACTGGGCTGGCGAGGAGCATGGCGGAAGTCATCTTCCTTGGCCACACTCAAAAAGTGGCCATCCTCTTGCCTCTTTCCTCTTTTTGTAAGCAACATGTTAAAACGACGGCTGTGTTAAGACTGATGAAAACAGTTTAGCGGAACCAGCGTGACCATGAAACAGTAAGGATGGAGTCAAAAGTTGAATATTCTTGCCACCTCTTCCCTCTCCTGTAATCAGTGGTAGGAGACTTGCCCCTCCCCAGGCTGGCTTCCCTGGGGATGCAATGGGGCTGTCTCTGAAATGAAGCCTGATTCCTTTTACTCAGAACAGACTATCCACCACTTTACTATCATTACTTTTCCAAATGAATTATCTCCACGGATGCCACAGCTGCTGAAGTCTCGATCTTGGGTGAAATCCCAAAAGGAGACAGAATAAAAAGCCGGGCTCAGGCCTCAAAATCACACAAGGGGTTTGTTTATACACAAGTTCATTGGTGTCCTTCTTCCTCCTTCTGCAGTACCACACACACACACACACACACACACACACACACACATACACACAGAGGGTTTGTTTAAATCAAGAGGCTACTAAACAAACACGAGTTTGACCAACTTTAAATATCTGAAAGTATTCCATTGGCTGCCGAAGCATTTTAGTTACCCTGCATTAAATAGAACAAATGTGTTTTTCTCAGTTTGCCACTCATTATCAGAAATGCCCTGGCCACTAATCAAGAAAAAAAAAATTGCAAGTGAGATTGCTGAGAGCATATAAGCTCATCTGTTTTCCGGATTGAAAAAAGAAAATATTTCTCTCCGTCATCATTATTTTTGCTATTGTTGTTTTCTTCTGATGCCAAACATAAGGTCAGAAGTGCAGCAGGAATATTTGGGGTCGCTCACTCCCCGTGCTTTAAAAATGTTTATATACACTTAATTCTTTTGCTCTAAGAAGGTCCTTGCACTGCTTTCTCCTCCTCACTTCTTGGAGCCAGGTTCCAAAAGGCGCTCTCTCTCTCTGAAAGCACCCATGATCTTGACTTGACATTTTGTTTTTGTGATCCCGTCTCCTCCCCGCAATGTTCCTTATCCTAAATTGAACTACTTCAGATACAAACATTTGAGGTTCAGTTACAGACTCCACTGGGTTCAAAAGTCTCTCCATCGAATGAACTCAAATCCTCTCTCTTCTGGCCATGACTATCTCTTTGGTTGTCTTAAGAAGAGGGGAAAGGAGCTTCTCCAAGACAGGTGTCTCTTCTGTAAACCCAGTGAGCAGCTGTCTTGGTTCTCTCCCAGGCTTAGCTCCGCCCTCCACAAGATATGCTACTGATGAGAGCACAGGTGGTGGTCAGGAGAAAATGCTGCTTTCTGATTTTGTAGGTTGGACAAGAGAAGAAGCCGTAACTACAAACTTTAAAGTCCTGTGCCATGCCATGATCCCAATGGTTAATCTAACACATGGAAATCAAAACTGCCTAAGAAAAATTAGACATGGGAGTGAAAAATTAGTCATACATTTGTTTTTCTCAAATTACATTATTCTCTTGTGATTAATTGGGAGAAAGAATAACGCGAAGATTTTATTGAATTATTTCCATTGAAAAGCTCCACGATGGGTTAATTAAAACTAACACATCTTTCCCTACAGCAAACCACTTAGCAATGTTCTGGGCACCAAATTTAGAAATGGAAAGCTTCCAAGCTGTTGGGTTCCAAGACTTCTCAGTTAATTAGTGCAGAGAAATTATTTTTATCTATGCATCATGTTAAGATTCAAAAACTAGGTCAGGAATTTTTCTGCCTTTTGTTGTTTAAGTTCAGGACTGGTCAAAGGCACAAGAAGTTAGTAGAAGGATGAAGATGTAGGTACCATCAGATTGGATTTGATCAGTGTTAGGTCATTAGGAGAGACTATTAATTGCTTTAGCCAAGAAGGCCCAACATTTTCAAAATATTAAAGAAAGATTAAAGAAAGACATTTTATTACACTAAGGGGAGCCTTACACTTTCCTAAAGCCAAAGCCTTTTCCGGTGGTCCCTAAAGCACCTTGCTTATCTCCACCCATGTTCCCAGGAACATTCTATACGAGTTCCACTGGAGTGGCCTGAGTTTTCATGTCATCCAATGAATGGTTCCGGCTACACAACACTGGTTTTGCAATGAGAAGACACGGTCCTCAAAGTACTGCATATTGCAAACAGAATGTTGACCTTGGAAGATTTGGGGGGCCATAGAAGAAGGGGCTCAGAGTCAGAAGGAGCCCTTGAATCTTTTAATCCCAGCTCCCATCCAATATATAGTCATAACCCTTACCCACGGGGGATCTGTTCCAAGACCCCCAGTCAATGCCTGAAACCACAAACAGTATCAAACCCTTTATGTACTATGTTTTTTTCCTATATATACATACCTATGATGAAGCTTCGTTTATATATTAGGCACAGTAAGAGATGACAACAAAAACTAATAATAGAACAACTATAACAACACACTGTAAAAGAGTCGTGTGAATGTGGTCTCTCTCTCTCTCTCTTTCAAAATCTTTTTGCACTGTACTCATCCATCCTCTTAGGACGATGGGAGGTGATAAAATGCCTATGTGATGAGACGAAGTGAGGTGAATAATGTAGGCATTGTGATATGGCGTTAGGCTATTACTGACCTGACGATACATCAGAAGGAGGATCACCTGCTTCTGGACCACAGTTCCCTGTGGGTAACTGGAACCATGGAAGGTGAAACTGCAGATAAGGGGGATGGGGGGGTGGGCCACTGTAGTTGTTCGTCCAGCCTTTACTTCAGTGCTTCTAACGATGGGCCAGCATGAAAGAAGATGGTCTGAGATAAGCATTTTAAGTAAAATAACACCATGTGAACTTAGTCTGTAATTTAAAAAACTGTATCACTTTAGACTCCATCCCACAATGGAAAAAGCCTCACAGAAGCTGTTAATACTTACAAGGATGACATTAATTACATGGTTCTTGACTTCAAAGGGAGAATATATGGTGGTAAATAGATGCATTAAAAAAAATCTCACATAGTAACCAAAGTTGCACAGATACACACACACACACACACACACACGAGTGTCAATGACATTTATTCCATGTTGCAGCCATTCAAAAAGCACTTAGTGAACCCTCCTATGTGCCGTGACCACCGTGAGTGGTGGAGGCCAGGCTGGAGAAGACTAGGTTCCATGCTAACCCTCCCGCACTATTTTGTCTCCTGTTGCATGTCTCCCCTTTTCTGGGGGCCACATGAAAAGCATCCCACGGGCAGCCTGGGTGGTTCAGCAGTTTAGGCACCTGCCTTCGGCCCAGGGCGTGATTCTGGAGTCCCAGGATCGAGTCCCGCGTCGGGTCCCCTGCATGGAGCCTGCTTCTCACTCTGCCTCTCTTTCTCTATCATGAATAAATAAAATCTTAAAAAAAAAAAAAAAAAAGAAAGAAAAGAAAAAAAAAAAAAAAAGAAAAGCATCCCAGTAGGTGGCACGGGCTATGAAAGTTCCAAAACACAAGAGGCCTAATGTTGAGGTTTTCATAGCCTAGTACTGACTTCTAAAGATGTCTTCATCCACAGCATAGATATTATTTCCTGATCTGGCTCAGCCCCAGGCTCTGGGTCCTTCTGGCAGCCCTGCCCCGGTGCTCATTTTCTCCCACTGCTGAGTGCATGGTCCCTTCATTCTGTCCCCGTCGCACGAGGCCCCCATCATCTCCCCATCGTTCTGCCCACACCGTGACACGCATTCTGGGACCCTCTAGAGCTTCCTCACCCTCCTCTCATGTTGGCTGGTCAGCATCGGTACCTGCCCAGTTATTCAAGATGATGCCAATGCTGCTGACATTGTGGCGCCTCTAGCACCTCCTTCTGCAGCCAGGATATCTGCTGGATCAGGCCTCGAGGCCAGCACCTCACGACCACACGATTTGGTTCCATGTGGTTTGACAGTGTTACAGAAGGAGCTTAGAAACTCACGATTCACGCTTTCATAGCTATGGTGAGGAGATCTTGGTTTTATTCCTTCCTTTATCACTTACTATTCAGATATTTTGATTCTAGATTTTCCCCGAAATAGTCTATGGTAATAATACTATGAGTTATGAGAATTGAGACAACATGGGTAGACACGCCAAATACAGAACTTCATGGGTGCTAAAAGTGTGTTGAATTTGGATTGGATTCATAAAGACTTTTTAGGAACTTTTAGAGACAAGAATTTAAAACAGCGAATCTTATTTTTAAAATGACATCTAATTCATACTACCAACACTTGACAGTTCAGTCCTGACATGCTTACATAAGTTTATTTAGACCCACGTGGCCACCTGGACCCTGGGGCCGGTGCCTCATGCCCTGCTCCATACCATTCTGTGCATTCCTAATTGTCCACTTGTTGTTCTGCTTGAAGGAAATGTCCAAGAACACAGGTTCAGTGACCTTTCTTATTTGGAATCTGAAACATGCTCAACTGATTAGATGTGTGCTTATATGGCTTTTTCCTGCATATGTGCAAGGTGGGATTGGTGTGAGCACAAGTCCATTTGGTGACCTGAATCCTTTGCCAGTCATTATCATGGTCATCTCTTTAGAGGACACTGCAAGAAATCTTCCCATCTTAGGTATTTTTCCTCCTTACCACATCACCTTCAAAACCACACTTACAATCTGTTTTTAGACTCCTAGTGATCATTCCAGTAATCTCAGTTATCTCTCACTTGAGCCAAAGCAGCTCTTTATCTGGCTCTTCCCATCTTTCAGAGCTATTTTGTTTAAAACAAGCTTGATTTTATAGAACAGTTTTAGATTTACCAAAAAAATCATGAAGATAGAACAGAGATTTCTCATCTACTCCTGAATCCAGTTGCCCCTAGCACTGACATCTTACATCAGTACGGTATGGTTGTTGCTAATAATGAACCAAAATTGATACATTATCATTACTCACGTCCATATTTTATACAGACTTTTTTTAGATTTTAAACAATTGTGCTAAAATACATAAAACCTATAATTTACTATCTTAATCATTTTTAAAGTGCATCGTTCAGTGGGAGTAAGTACATTCATACTGTTGAGCAACCATCACCATCAGCCATCTCCAGAACCCTCTTCATCTTGCAAAACCGAAACCCTGTGCCCATTAAACAATAGCTCTCCATTCACTAGCCCCCTCGACAATTACCATTCTTTCTGTCTCTATGAATTTGACTATGCTAGATACGTCACGTAAGTGCGGTCATCCGGTATTTGTACTTCTGTGACCAGTTCATTTCACTTAGCATAACGTCTTTAAGGCTTGTCTACGTCACCCATCATCTCCATCTTCAACAAACCTCAAAAAAGGATGTTTCTACACTTTCTACATCTTTCTTTAACAAAATATTTTATTTATTTATTCATGAGAGACACACAGAGGGCAGAGACACAGGCAGAGGGAGAAGCAGGCTCCGCTCAGGGAGTGCAATATGGGACTTGATCCTGGGACCCTGGGATCACACCCTGAGCTGAAGGCGGACACTCAACCACTGAGCCACCCAGGCGTCCCACATTCTACAACTTTCTGCTCTCACCTATCTATCTCCTGATTCTCTAGCGTAGACTTGGCCCTCTTCTACAAGGAACACCAGCTTGCCTCTATTTCTGGGCCTTTGTCCTAAATACGATTTAGCATTTGGGGCACAAGAACCCCTGCGAGAACTAACATTTTAAAGCACTTATGAGGCTTCAGCTCTTATTCTAAGCAATATACACCTATTATATAACATGTATAATATTACATGTGTATAACATACCTATGTAATGTAGCGGCCCTCTGTCCACTAGCTCTGTGGGCCACCTCAGCTCATGCTCTGTACCATCCTGTCCCATCCCCTTCTCTATCTGACTCCCATGGCTGTTGAGTTGCTTCCAGTTCTTTTTTTTTTTTTTTATTAAATATTTTATTTATTCATGAGAGACACAGAGAGAGGCAGAGACACAGGCAGAGGGAGAGGCAGGCTCCATGCAGGGAGCCCAATGTGGGACTCAATCCCTGGACTCTGGGATCACACCCTGGGCTGAAGGCAGCCGCTGAACCGCTGAGCCACCCGAATGCCCCTCAGTCACTAATTTTTTAATTAAATGTATGTACTCCACTACAGGGCAGGTGGCTCAATACACAGTAATTGCACTCAGAAGCCACCATGGTCCTATGACCTGGATTTATAGACGACATTTTATGACTGGGGAATGACACCACTTTCACAGGGGCAGCACAAGCTTCCATGTGCCCTCTCTTCACATCTAAAATCATCTCTGGTCTCACTTGGACGTGACTTCTGGGTGCCAGGCACTGTGCTAGGGCCAAGGGCACAGCTCTCTGTCATTCAGCTGTGCAGAGAGAGCTGCTGCTGGACCTTTTAAACGCTAGGCCCAAAAGGCAATCTTAGGACAGGGCAGGGTCTATAAGGTACTTATGACCACAATCTGAGTTCAAATGGGAACAAATCAGAACTTGCAAGCCCGTTTGGTCGTATTGCTGAGCTAAGCTTTGTGTCTGATCTTCCAATCTGTGGCCTCGGGGCAAACAGGTGATCACACGTGTATGCATGTGAGTGTGTGCGTGCGCGTGGTGCTCAGTGTTTGTGCAGCTGGCTGGCATGCATTCCTTACCACAAAGAGGAAGGCTGTGCAGAGGCGGCCAAGAACCCAGCTACGGCAAAGTGGGTATGACGGGACCTCTGATTTATACTCCTCTTGCTGCAAAACACAACTGGGAAGTGGTGGGGAGGAAGCCGCCGGCGTGGGGATCGGCAGCCTGCTGTGTGTCTGGGTGCCTGTGTGTGTGTGTGTGTGGGATGTGTGTGCACACGTACAAGGGATCTCATATAGGGGCAGCCACGTGTTACCTGGAGATGGTGCCGCAGAACACATCCAAATACCTGTTCTAAAATCATATATAAATTCATGGCTTCGACTGAAACCATTAACAGCCGAAAAGCAGTTTGGTAAAGAACAGTTCCATGTAGAATATAATAATTGTACAGTCATGGAGTTGACAAGGGCTGCTCTGTCACGTCCCATTCCTTGTCCTCCCGGGAGCACACGTATACCCCATCTTCTCTGCAGCTGCGCTGGCTACAGGACTTCTTCGGCTGGTGGGAAGGAGCTAAGGGGTTGGGTGTTACTTTCAGAGCAAATTTCTAGGGCCTGTCCATGATCTGCTGTTTCTCCTCCCCCTGTCCCCGTGATGGTGGAAGTGTGGGTCTGGATCCTTCCCACGGAGGCCTGAGTGATTGCCACAAGCAGAGCCCTCTGCGGACGGGAGTTAGAGATGCAGAGCGAGCGAGGTGTGACTCTGAGCTGTGTTTAAGCCTCTCAGTTTCCAGGACTGTGTTGCTGGAGTTCTTCTACTACTATCAGCTGCAAGGACATTACGGAAACATGTTAATAATCTGCTCCCGGGGTGGAAGACAACAGGCGAAAAATGGAAATAATTGCTCATTTTGCTAAAAGGGACTCTTTTCTTTAATTCAGGGTGGTGGTGGTTGTTTTTTCTTATAAAAAGGATAGAAAGCCCAGGGAACACGAAGGAAACGGTTGGCTGTTTCTAAGATTCTATTCTCATACAAATTTGAATTTATAGCAGAAGACTTTGTGAAAGAAAGCAGTGGGAATAAAGTTCAGCTACTTAGCTGAAGGGTGCTGCTGTATTTAAATTTTTTTTAAAAAGATTTATTTATCTATCTATCTATCTATCTATCTATCTATCTATCTATCTATCTATTTATTTATGATAGAGAGAGAGAGAGAGAGGCAGAGACACAGGAGGAGGGAGAAGCAGGCTCCATGCCAGGAGCCTGACCTGGGACTCGATCCCAGGACTCCAGGATCATGCCCTGGGCCAAAGGCAGGCGCCAAACCACTGAGCCACCCAGGGATCCCCTTGTGCTGCTGTATTTAAATCAAGCAACTCCTACCTAGCAGCTTCGATGTTTGGAAGGTGTTAGGGGGAGGCATTTCCCTGGTCTTCCAGAGGCAGGTAGAAAACTATTTGCTCCCTTTAAGTCATAGGAAATAGTTGCTTCCTTCCCCTCAGCTTTCTCTTACATCAGAAATATTGTCTCCAGACCCAGAGCTTTCTCCCAGGGCTTAACCTCCTCCTGAAAGGTGGAAAAGTCTGGTGGAGGGGAAGGGGGCTGCCACAAACTAGAAATACCCAGCTTGATGAACTGGAGAGGAAGTGGGCCCAGTGACTTTGGAAGGCCGACATGTCCCCAGCACTGAAGGGGTTCACATTCCCAGGGACCCAGACGCCTAAGACGGGTGACAATCTGCCACTGGCCTCAAGCATGGATTCGAATGCCACGCACTGGTGGCAGGTATGGGTGCTCCACTCACAGAGAGCCCAGCCAACCGCTCTGGAACTGCGGCGCATCCCAGCTTTATTATTTGCTCATGTTGAGAGAGATTCCAGACTTGAGGTGGTGGCATTGATGCTGGGGACAGGTGGCCGGGATCGGTATCCTCGTCGCACTCCTCGCTAGCTGGGGGAGTCTTGGGTGAGTTATTCAGTGTCTCTGTGCTTTAGTGTTCTCCTCTGAGAAATGGGGGAAACCATAGCATCTACCTTGCAAGTTGCTGGAGGATTAGGAGTCATTTATGTAAAGCTTTCAGCACAGAGCCTCACCCACAGGGAGCACTGTGCCAGATTTTATTATCCTCCTGCTGTTCTCTGCCCGTAGGCACTGGACCTCCCTTGCCATGGCAACTCTTCCTTGCACCAACTGCCCCACAGGAGCTGACTCCGTGTACTGCTGCTGGAGGTGGGGAGAAGTGTGAGTTGTGTACATCTGACAATTCTTAGAAGAAATTCAAGTATCTTTGCATAATATTTATGGCATCATCATGGCTTTGGAGAGGCCACTTACACTTGACTGCACTCTGTGGGAGAAATTATGTGCTATTATAGCATCATTTATGAACCTGAACATGGGCTAAAGGCTTAGGACGAGTTCCTAAGAATGTTAGGGTCTATCATATTCCACCCTTAAGGTGGAGAGGCATTCGCACCCTCTCCCTCTTCACAGGGCTGAGGAGGTGAGAACTTTGCGGGAGGAGTGCCAATCAGGCATCATCGGAGGAGAACTAGAGCAGCAGGGGCTGCCTTTGGGTCCACGTGGGCTCAGGGGGCCCGACCACAGGCCAGAGGAGAGATGCAGGCATCTGGCCAGGGAGGATGAGAAAACCAGGCATCAGGTTTGCTTCTAGATTATTCCATTCAGCTAAAGATGGCGAGATCTGAAGCAGACCCTCTGCTCAGGAATAAAGACGGAGTGACTGGCTAGTTTCTCTAACAGCAGCTGGGAGGCTGAACATATAATAAGGAGTTTGATAGGGATGAATTAGACGGACACAGCCTTGCCCAGGATTCAGGCTTGTAAGTAAGGCTCGCTGAGGCCGGGGCTCTCCCTCCGGTGAGTTCTGACAGCCTGAGAAGGAGAAAGAGAACTGCTTATTGCAGACGAGAGAAAGCCCCTGCAAGGGTTTTTTGATGTGGGGTTGGTCAGAAGCCTGGAGTCATGTATAAGATTGAATGGGGTTGGATTTCAAAGCCAGATTCAGGGTGATTTCTTATTTTTTAGGCATTTCCAACAAACCCCCTCTTCAGAGTCTGGGTGAACTTATCTACGGCTAGGATTCAGCAAACAGTAGCTATTACTGTTATTATTATTATTAATTATTTTTATTATAAAATTATCAAATTGTATGATGGTTTATTTCTTTAACGTTTGTTTTTAGATTTTTTTTTTCCCTAAGTAGAGAATGTTCATTATGAGCAATTGTTTTGAAAAATGGAAGGGAATATTTTGCTTTAAAACAAACAAACAAAAAGGAAGGAGCAGCGGGTAAAGGGTAAATCGTGTGACATGAAGTCTCAGCTCAAATGTGTGCTCTACGGAGGGGACCTGGGATATGATCAAGGCGTCGACAGCGCTCTGGTTCTGGCCCCCCTTGGAGTGAAGAAGCCACACTTCAAATGTGGCACATCTGAGGAGGTATCGCCCTTGGGGAAGGCAGGGGCAAAAATGAAATCCCCTCCAGAAATGTGGTTTGACTAAATGCGAGGTATTAAACTAATTCTGGTTTTCTTTGAATGGAGTTAATAGTCAGGTGAACTAGAAGAGACATTCTGGGACCCGACAGGGGCAAAGGAAAGCTCCCTGCAGGCCTCCAGCCACCAAGCCTTCCCCCAGCCTCCAGGTGTGGAGATTAGACCCTTGCACCCAGGCTTGCCTGGGACCAGGCGGTGACACAACCACTGCTCTTCTCTGCCTCTCTCATTGCAGGTGGTTCCGAGGTACCTTTACAAAAGGATACACAGATTTTCCTTCTTCTGTGTCACTAAAACCCCATGCTCCTCATGCCCCCATGAAGAGGCACATTTAAACGTACAGTAGCAAAATGAAGAACTCTCCTACAACTCCTAGGGGACAACACTGAAATGGTGCCTTCAGTGACGGAAATCATGAATGCAGAAATAGCCGGGTCAGTCTTGCAGAAGACTGCTGCAACAGCAAACCCAAACAAGATCCCGCCACTAGTCCTGGCCCTGCAGCTCGCTGGGTTAGGTTACGGAGTCAATCCCAGTTATGTAGACTCCTAAGAGGAAGAGACACGCTTGGTAGGACAAAATCGCTCTCATCTAAAGTCATGTGTACTTTGCCTTTGGAGAGAAGTTGGAGACACAGATTCAGAAACAAATGCTAGTTTTGCTAGGTTCGCCTGGGTGGCTCAGTGGTTGAGCATCTGCCTTTGGCCCAGGGCGTGACCCCTGGGGTCCTGGGATTGAGTCCTGCATCGGGCTCCCCGCAGGGAGCCTGCTTCTCCCTCTGCCTGGGTCTCTGCCTCTCTCTCTGTGTCTCTCATAAATAAGTAAAATCTTAAAAGAAAAGAGAAGAAACAGACGCTAATCTGAGTTGAATCCCACAGCGCACCTCTGCCCTCAGCACACCCGCTGCAGCCAGCAACCCACAGTTGCTCAGGTGGGCCCACACGTCCTTACCTGTCCCCACCTGCTCAGTCACTGCCACTACAAACCTCCTCCCCACTCCCCCACTCCCCCCACTCCAGTTTTCCTGTCTCCGGATTACTTCCCATCTTGTTTTCCCTTGAGCTGCCGCACGGCCCAGTCTGAGGGACACATTTATCCTGGCTGCAAAGTCAACGGCGTCCCCCAGAGCTGGGGATCCAGCCGTTCGGCCCCGTTAGACACCTTCCACATGCACATATGGTTAGGCGGTCCCGCTCCTGAACCCAGCCTTAAGAATGGGTCACGATGATGCTGTTGGAGACGCTCATGATAGCAGGTGTGCACCGCGGGCGAGGCACGGTGCTAACCCAGCCCTCCACATTTCTTCACTTGGTCCGTTCTCGGAACAACCCAATCATCCCCGTCTTACAGATGGTGAAGCACAGTTCAGAGGTGTCGAGGAATTTGCCCAGGGTCTCCCCAGTCTTCAGGCTCCTCTTCTCTACACAGTGGTGCCCAGCAGGGGTGAAGAGATGTCCCATGTCCCAACGACAAAGGATGGCAGGAGTCATTTCAGGTAAGGCTGCATATAGGCCCGTCATACTTCGTCTGATCCCTCCACACTGAGAAGATTGCTCTGTTGCCCGAGAGACCCCAGCCTCTCCTCTACTATTTCACCAGCCCCCCGACGCAATCTGTTTGCGTCTAGGTCAGCCTGCTGCTCCAGGATGCTTCTGAGGGCTAAGCCCCGGATCTCCTTGTTGCAGCCTGGAGCTGGCAGGTGCCTGGCCTCTAACAGAGACTCAACAAAGCTTGCAGAACTGGATTGACTTGGCGTGGGGGTGGCTCTGTTTATAGGAAATTTGGCCCAGAATTCTGGTTTGGGTGCCCGACAATAGGAAATTGGAAACCTGACAATACTGTCCTGCTGATGAGAATAGTATAAGCCTTGAAAACCTCAAAAATGCACTTTTAAAAAGGACGGCCAGAGTGCCAGTTTCGATCTGTACCCCCATGCAGCTGGGGTACTCAGACAGAACCTAGTGAGACAGCAGTGAATTTACTTTCTAAGGATTAAGTCTCCTCTCCTGCTGTAATTTAAGCTGTAAGGCTTCTCATATGGTATAAACATCCCTCTATTAATTGAAAACATTGCTGGTTAACAGATACATCTCAGTTTCAAAGCGTTTTATATTCTGTACTATACTTGGAAAATATTTTCCAGTGGGCATGTGGCTAACTTCTCATATTATTTCAGGATCAGTGCTTGGTAGAATTTATTAAAAGATAAATTCGAGAGGACTTGTCTTCTCAAAGGAAACAGGAAGGTCACTGTTGGAAAAAGACCAAGCTCCTCTTTTATGGTGGAGAAAACCAAGGCCCAGAAGGTTAGGTGACTTCCCCAGATCACACAGCCTTCAGGCTGGAGACATCCTGTGGGAAGGTCCTAAGTCAGAGGACCTGGAGTGGGTGTGGTGTGAGGGTGTTGGCGGGGGAGGCGGGGTTGGTCACGGCATGGTGGGCCATCATGAGGGGTTTGGATTGCATTCCAAGTTCAGTGGGCACCAGCCAAAGGGTTTCATGCAGGGAAGTGCTAGGATCTGATCCATCTTTTCTAATATAAAGACCAAACTTCTGCTGGAAGGAGAAAGACCAGGCTTTAGCGGTGGAGAAGGTGTGAGATGCCTGTTACCCCGTGAGGGTGTGACCGTGGAATTGGAAAGAAGGGAATGGGAGCGAAGTATATTTTAGGATCGGAATCCAGAGGACTTGTCATGGGAGATAAGGAATGTCATGGGATCAAGGGTGACTACTTGGGTGGATGGGGATACCATTTAAGAGATGGACAGGAATAAGGACAAGGCACTAAGAATTGGGTTTTGGACATGAAGTCAAGTCAGGTTTGAAATGGAAACATTGGGGGCACCTGGGTGACTCGTGGTTGAGCATCTGCCTTCGGCTCAGGTCATGATCCCGGGATCCTGGGTTCGAGTCCCACATTGGGCTTCCCGCAGGGACCCTGCTTCTCCCTCTGCCTGTGTCTCGGCTTCTCCTTCTGTGCCTCTCATGAGTAAATAAAAGAAATTTTAGAAAAGAGAAAGGTTATTGAAATGGAAACAGTGTAATAGATGTGAACTGCATGGTGTCTGGCACAGGGTAGGCGTGGTGGCAGTGATACCGCTGTTTTTATCACAGGCATTTTCACTACACCAGTGGGGTTACTAAGGCCAAGGAGAAAAGAGATTTATATTGTAAATTATGGTGTCCTTTGTGCACAGGCTCCTTGACTAGGTCGTGGGTGACAGACACACTTACTGGCAAATTGATGCAAGTGTCGTGAATGTTCGGTATAAATTGGCATTCATAGAAACGATATTGATTTTGGTTCCTCCCCTATATGACGAGTCTGAGACCCGCTTTCGGTTATGGCTATTGACGATGATCTGAAGCTTGTACAGAATTTGTTACTGGATTTTTCCACTCTTCCAAAGGAAAGAGCTTTACCTTTACAAGGAATAGCTTATCAGTATTCCTGGCATTCCTGTTTGATGGCTTATTGTTCGGATGTTCCTTATCCATTCTCTGAAATGGATACATGTACCACATACATGACAGAGTTCAAACTCTGTCAGTAGAAACTGCACATCCTTTTAAGAGAACATGCCTTTATTTTGTTCCCCAGTATCTTGATTTTTGGCCAGCTCTGTGCTCTGATACTCCTCTACTGCTCTCTACTGTTCAAAATGGTCCAGCCACCAGCGAACTGTGCGCAAAGCAATCCACTGGGGCAGAAGTAGCAACCTTTACTCTCTATCTATGCTTTATTTTAGGGAGATTTATGTGACAGAAATAGTCAAAATAATGATCCACGGGGGGCGACAAACATATTTTAGACAATCCATTTTCAAGGATTTCCATTGGGCACTATTTATGATCATTATTCCCTATTCTCTCTTAAAGTATTTTTATTGAGTTCCAGCGTGAACTCCTTGATCCCTTGCTTTATTATAAAGGCTTTTGAGAATGTTACGGTTCAACCTACACGAGGTATTGTTTTGATGCCTTAACTGTAAGTTCTGGATGCTTGCCAGACAAGCGTCTACATAAGTTCACAAGAAACAAGAGGCCACGATAACTGCCTAGCCACTTAAGGGCATCGGATCCTATAAAACTAAATTCAAATGGTTAGTTATCTGCGATCATCATTTTCAATGGCTGTAAAATTGGTTTCAAAGGTAGATACAACCGAAATCACAGTGCAGCAGAGCTTTGTAATAAGTAATATTTATGACCCTTCTTTCATATTAAATATCCTAAACGGGAGAAGACCCACATTTTAAAGCAGCCAAAGTAATTTTAAGACCACAGTTGCACGCCTGTGCACACAAATGTTCAAGAGAGACGTGTTTAGGTTAGTAGGGACTTATCTCAAATACCAAGATCTATGTTAAACTGCTCGAATGACCTACATTTTCTAAATAATTGCTATTTTTTCTTTCTCTACAAGGATAAAGTAGCTTGTAGAGGGGTTTGTTCTCAGTTCCAGAAACCGAGGGCTCCTTTCAATAACTTGTTGATTGTAATTTATAGAACTAACCGGCTTCAGACTCCGAAACCCATCTTACATTGTGAAAGTGGTGACCTCTGCTGGGAACACGCAGGAGGAGCCAGAGTCACACACCGGCTCCTTTTCTCTGGTTTGGCTCCATTGCTCAGAACGTGGGAAAAACAACATCGACTCCTGTTTGCTTCAGGAGCGAACCTCGTATGCGAATCTGCTACTAAAAAAGCATTCCTTAAGACTGACACCCCATCTGATCTCATCTGTCCTGGAGAATTTAAGCTCTTTTGCTGGGACATCTGCTTTCCTAAGAGAAAGGCTCTCCCCAAACCTGGATGCCACCTAGCTCTGTGACTGTCCAGCTAGGGTAATTAGCTTAACGCTTCTTTGCCAAGCAGCTGGAGCACCTTGGGTGGATGAAGGAGGGGATCACGGCCCCTTTGAAAGCATGTCTTAGGCCTGCTCATTGCTGCCTCTGCCAGCTTCCCAAACGGGAAGCCAGTGAAGTACCTTGTAAATATGACCCCAGTTGGCGAGTGACTTCAAAGGTACTTTCTGCAAAACTCTCACTTTGGGAGGGGCCGGGGCCTCGTTGGATATATTCATCTTGAAACAAAAAGGAAGGAGCCTGTGTAAAGTTAAAACCACCGACATGGCCAGTTGAGGAATTTGAGTGTTGGCTTGTGCCTCAGAGCACCTTTCTGTGCTGCTTTAGAAAATGATGACCTCAGCACTGTGCCACAAAGCCACTATTGTCAAGGGTGCCCTACAAACACTGCTACGAGGATCCAGGCCGCTTTGGGTTCTTTATCAGGGAAACAAAAGAGCCACAAGGTGATTGTCACTGGGATCTAATGCTTTCCAATGGGACTGGCCTCATAAAAGAGCTTACAAAGGTTGAAGCTGCTCTGAAATCAGGGTCCTCTGGGGCACACATGAACTAAAAGTGACCATCATATGACAGATGAATGGGCAATTGCTTATGAACTGTGAATGCTGAACAGGCCTAAGTAGCTCTTGCTGTTGAATCATCAGTGGCAAACCCTTAGGTCAGCAGAGGCTTAAAATGGCCCAGCATCTGGTGTAGAGGGAGAGAGGCACAGAGAACCAAGCGCAATGTGTAGCCTCAGGTTCCAAGTACGGACTTTCGAGTCCCCTTTTCCTCATGCGCTGTCTCGGACTTTCCAAAACCGCTTTAATGAAACACAGCTGGATTTTGAGCTCTTCCCAACCATGCAGAAGATGGGGAAAATGACTTTGCTTACTTGCCTACTTCGTTTGTAGGCTAAAGTGTGAATGAACTATCAAAACCTTCTGAAACTTATTAAAGGTGAATTTTGTCGCCAGAGACACATTTTACAGCTTAAAAAAAAAAAGCCATGGGGAATTTTCAGCAGGACATGGGTATTTAAAAACACAACTCGCTCAGTTAATTGGGAGCCACAGAGCTAAACCTCAGACAGTTGAAGCTTTAAAATTTCTCTTGGGGGTTTAAGGGTATTGATCATAATATACTTATTTAATACTGTTTGACTGTGTGACTGCTCCCTGGCATTAGGGGTAATCCTTGCCCTGCTCCTACCCAGCCCTGGAGAGCTGGACATAATATTCAGCATGTGTTTGTGAAAACATAGCAACATATTCTGCATTCCTTCGAGCACAGTTTTAGGACCTCTCTACTGCAGCAAAGTTGTTTTAGTTATTTCCAATAAATATTTATTTTATTTGGCATGATACTTAGCTCCATATTTTATTAATTAGCCTTATGTTTCATCCTAAATGCTAAAATAGGAGCCTTTCAAGTTACTGAGGACCCCAAATGCATTTGTAATGAAATGCTAATATGGTCTTTGTGACTTTAGGGATTTTGGTGTTGATAAATCTGAGGGTGTTTTGGAGCCGCATCTAATGCCTTATAGAAGCATTTTATGAAACCATGGTGGTTTTATTCTATTAAGAAATCACACCCCCAGAGGTGTCTGAAAAACTTTTAGAAGATTCCAAAATGCCAGATGCAAATAGTTTTGCACTAGAAGACTAATTTAGGAACACAAACATCAGGTGACTTTTGATTTTTTTTTTTTTTAAGAAGACTTTCTGATTTTAGAAGACGTAAATATCTGATTGAAATTCTAGGGGTCACAGTTAGCAGGTTAGTGTTGAGTTAGGTTTTAAAAAGTTTCTCCAAATATGCAACAGATGACACTCTGAAATTCTAGCAATGTTCACCCATTCTAGAACAAAGCTCTAAACACGCTTGGGAATTTCCAATCAGATCAGAAAAACACCAGCGAGCGGGCCGAGACTGGGATTTTTAAAAACGCTGAAACCCCTGCCAAGAAATAATTTCTCCTTAGACACTGTGTGGGCAGAAGTGGTGTATGATTCCTCTCGACGACGTTCCTGCTTCTGTTCTTGTCCCTGCCTGACATCAGGGGAGGAGCACAGGCTGGTCCTGGCGGCCTCTTTGGATTGGTTGGGTGTCTGAGGTGGAGGCGAGCCCCATCTCTTCCCAGCAGAGCTGACCCTCTTCACATCCTGGAGGACACAACACCCTTTTCCTGTCCTTCTTTCCCTGGGCAGTTTAGAGGGGAATCACAAAGCTTTCTTGAGGTTGTTGATCACACATAAGGTTTTAAAACTTCTTCTACCTTCCACTTTGTGTATCAAGGGAAAGACCGATGATCAAAATCTAATTTTGCCATCTGGTGCCTAATAATTTGATGGTTCGAGTTCAAGCATGGCTCTGAGTTTGTGATACGAGTTCATGAGCATTCTCTCAGCAACCCCTGTGCATTGGGTACTGCAGGGAATGCAAAAGTAAGTCGGTCACCGTTCCCCACCTCAAGAAGCTTAGGATCTGGTTGTGACATTACAGACGTACCTCATCTAAATTTATAATTTCGAGACTACTATGAGGTGGAATTCAGTATTAGAGATGAGAGGTTAAGAAAAATCTGAACCAGATTGAATTGTCAACATTTGAGCATTTTTTAAAAAAAATCTATAAAATCGCAATTTCATATGGCTCAACCCAGAACTTGGTGAGAACCTAGAGCTTGCTACATCATGCTTCATAACTCAGTTGCAAACTCATAAAAGTCTGAGATGATTTTGAAATGAATGAGGGCACCACTCCCTTTCTCCCAACACTATAACTTGTTTTCCAAAAACACAGAGGAGCTAACTCATTTTCAATGGCCGTCCCTTTCTTCACACAGCCCCTTTTCTAGATCTTACTCTCCTTTCTCTTGAGGTTCCCCAGAGCACACGTTTCTGTGCCTTCGTTTTTACAGGATTTCCCTTTGTTTTTATTTTTATTATTTTTTTATTGAAGCAAAGTCGACACACAAAGTGGCGCTGGTTGCAGGTGTGATAGTGATTCACGGTGAGGCCGCCCTCCCCTCAGGAGTAGCTCCATCTGTCACCACACAACACTATTACAATACCATTGACCATGTTCCCTGTGCTGCTCTGTAGGATCTCTCTTTCAAGGGAACTCATGGGGAGGTGAGCTACCCCATCTGAGAAGAGCAGACCTATCACACTGGGGACTGGCAACCTGCCAGTAACATCAGAGCCTCTTGTGAACTGGAACAAGCGAGAAGTTCGTCACTGAACAAACTCCAAGCAGGAGCATTTCTGCTCACATTTACTTAACCTTCATTTTTTTTTTTTTCATTTACTTGAGTTAACTAACCTTCATGGTTTTTACGCTGTCAACTGAGGAGGTGATGGCACACAACTACTCATTCTTATCAAAATAAAAAATAACCACCACAGTGCAATTCCCTCTCATCAACCCCCCACCCCACCCCAGGATAGCTAGAATGGCATTTCCTCACACAGAAAAAACTGCAGACAAGAGTCGCCAGTGATGGGGGTGTCCCCAAAGACCCCACCCAAGTGCATATAAGAGAACAAGCAGGTTGAGACCTCTACCATGACCAGTGTCCCCCTTGCTCCTCTCCTGTCGCTCTGAACTCTACCCTTGCAGGGGGTGGAAAGTGTGATTTATCAGCTCTGGGAGGAGGGGGAGGAGGAGGATGGGATCTCACAGGAGGAAGACAGAGGCAGCCTGTCACAGTCCCTTCTTCAGCTGCAGCAGACAGAAAATGCTTTGGAGTCAAGCTGGAAGGCGTGACTATTCCATGGGGTTAGCCAACCAATTACTAACTAAGGGCTGTGTTTCCTAAGGGTGACCAGAAAAGTTGTGACCTTGCCCAAATATTCACTCAGAGATAGAGGAAGAACTAGGCCTCTACCAAATAAAGTAACAGTGAGAAACAAAATGGACTGCTTTATGATTGGGCTCGGTGAGCCATGTTTATCCAACACACTAGTTCCAAACATAATGTAGAAGGCCTGTGTGTCCTGGGGCTCTAGAAGGGATTTAAGTTCAGCCGGTCAAGTACAGGAGGGTATGGCTGCTGCTAATTCACAGGTTTTTTAACATAAAAACAAAACAAAAAAAAACAAAAAAACAAAAAAAAAAACCACAGGCTTCGGGGCACCCGGGGGGCTCCTAGGTTGAGCATCTGCCTTCGGGTCAGGTTGTGATCCTGGGGTCCTGGGATCGAGTCCCACATTGGGTTCCCTGCATGGAGCCTGCTTCTCCCTCTGCCTGTGTCTCTGCCTCTCTCTGTGTCTCTCATGAATAAATAAATAGAATTTTTAAAAAAGCCCACCAGGCTTCTATCTGTGTAACACTTGTTTTTATAGTTTGGTTTCTACTTATCTTACTACCTTAAAGTACATATTAAAATATCTTCTGAGGGATGCCAAGCCTTTTTTTTTAAATAGCAGTTCATGAAGTCTGTGGCTGACTTTACTCCACTTCTGTGCTTCTTTCCATTTCAGCACACTGACCCAGGGACAATAAAGGAATACATTTCCCTTCACCATATAATACACTGACACCAGCATGCTTTTCCAAGTAATTATTTTCTTTCTTTTCCTTAAGAAAAGATTTAATTTTGCTCCCCTCGTCCCCCTACTTTTTTTGCTAATGCAATGCCACCTTTTCGACTATCTTCTGTTGCATGAAGATAATGGCTCAAATTTATTGACCATCTACTTGTTCCAAATGCTTTATATATTTTATCTCAATAGTTACCACAATCCGGGGGAAAAACTAACAGTATCCCCATTTTGCAGAAGGAGGAAATGGAACCTCGAAGAGGCCAGTTTATAAAGTTAACACATCAGAGAGCCTGGACTCTCATCTGAGCCTGTCTAATCCCTCGGTCCATTTGCTTCCAAAAAATGAGCAGAATGGGCAGTAAGGATGTTCATTGTAAGAGTGGACCAGGGATCTAGTTCTGCAAATGACTTGTGGATTATTTGGTTAGTCCTTTAATCTTTTTTGGTGAAATAAAAACCACACTACATCCATCTATTTATCGTAAGGGATTATGATAGGAGACAGACATGCCATTATTGATCAAGCACACCGAGCACAGGTGATGGAAACAGTAACACAGTACGACTTCCGTTTTGCCTTCATCCATACTATAATTTCCTCTGTAATATCATATCATGTCATATTATTTCTGTATTTGAAATACTATAATTTAGGAGTTTCATCTTACAATAAAGACACTCTGTAGGTTTCCCCAGCGTATCCCTTTCGAATATAATGCAAAAATATTTAAAAATGTGGGGAGGGGATAAAGCCGCAGTGGAATATTCACAGTAGTGAATTCAGAGGAGCTCGGTAATTTCCTATCAGGCAAAACATTTGCTCCTTTGTTTACATAAAATAGACATAATCTAATCTACGTTTTCCATTTCTGCATTGAATTATATTCATCCTGAGTTTCTTTTTCCATTTCTTTTATCCCACCTTCTTCCCAACCTGCCTGAGGCATTTCGTTGATCTGAACTTCAGCCTTTTCTGTTGGTGGACAATGACCTCTTCTTCCCTCCGTGCTCCTCTCACCTGACTCCCTGGTGCCCCTTCCTGCCCTCTCTGCGTGCTTCCAGCCCAGCTGTTGGCCTCCCTTTGTGTTTTCCTCCTCTGCCCTCACTGTTAACATTCTGGCATCACCTCCCATCCCTCCCTCCCTCACCCTTCGTGCCTCCTTCCACGTTTCCTCATTATTGCTGCATTTATAAATAGCCTCCAAGTAATCTATCATTTATCCCAACACGCTCAGATAATCTCTTGACACAGCTCACAGACAGTAGTTAACGGCAGCAGGAAAATTTACCAGGCTCATTTATTATCCCCTTAGAGGGAGTGCTGAAGCAGGAGTCCACACCGAAACAGCTTACCTGGTCTGCAGCCCCTGAAGAACCGCCAGCAGTCAGTAAGGAAGCAGTCTTCTTACGTCTAAGGATGACACGAGGCGCTGAATGACAGGGATCCCTGGAAGCCCCGTGTGTTTTATTAGCCTTGTTTTCCCATCACGATTAATACCAACCCACTCTCGTGCACCTGCAAGGTGCCTGCCTGGTTTTAGCTGTGAAAAGTGAATTGTTTAATTCAGGGCTCTTCGTGCAGTTGTGCGGTCTGGGTACCGCCTGGTGGGGTCCAGCAGAGGGGTGAGTTGAGGCTATTTGTCAAACCATAGGTGGAGACTCTCATGATACTATTTCTCAGAAGAAGAAAATGAGGCTCAGATGAGTTAAGCAACTTGCCTGAGTGGAAGAACCATGTAAATTTGACAAACGTATAACCTATCACCCGTAGACTATTCCCTTACTAAACTGTAAACAAATTGAGGGCAGGCCCTGTGTCCACCGTGCTCACCCTTGCAGCTACTAGTTTTTGAATGAATGAAAAAATAAAGGGTACAAGTCATGAAGCACCTAAAGGCGTGGTTTTTCCAACAGAGGAGATATAGGTGATCTTGACGAAAAAGCCCACCGTTCTAACTCTTAGGCATCCCCCCTATGCTCCCTCCTTCACTTCCACCAGAACAGGGCTGAGGTGGTGGGGGACAGTGCGGGAGAGTCTGGACACACCCACTTGGCCATGGGGCAGATGCGGCTGTAGGAAGCAAGGCAAGGCAGGTGTGCAGCATCAGGTCATCATACTGACTGGGGAGAGAACCTGGGCTGGAGGAAGGAGGGAGGCTCAGTGAGGGGTACTGGAGGGCCTCCTGATGGCCTGAGTAGATCTGGCCTGCAGGGGAGCTTGTTTACTGGCAATACTGGGGGCTCAGGAGGTTGACGGTCGATGTCCAGTGTGCACGGGGAGACATAAGTTAATAACAATGGCAACTGTGCATTAATACTTGTGTCAGGTCCTGTGTGTTGTAGGTGACCCTTCCCATTTCAAAGTCAGGAAAATTAGGCTTTAAGTAGCAAAAGGCAGACTCTAGATTCATTCATTCCCAGATCCGTGGTTTTGAAAATTCATGTTCTTGCCTTTCTACCTTAAGAAGAGAGACTGGGGCTCAAGGAGATGCCCTCGGGGATCGGGGTTGAAGGGAGAACCCCACCACCAACTTCGGCGAACTCAGAACTCGGCTTCGGCGAACAACACTGGCACTGAGATAGAACTTTGGCTAAGGCTGCGCAAAAGGAGTACGTCACTGGAGACAGATGAAGAGCCTGCTTACCACCACCTCACCTCTGAACAGCACCAGCCTCAAGGGGACTTGGCATTGATCCGCCCCACTGCCCTGCGAGGGAAGCACTTTTAATTCTCTCTGGTTCCAGAACCTGGGGTGGTAGTGTGACTGTGGAAATGGGAGCCTTGGGCAGGCAGGAAATCACACTGGCATTAAAATGTTGAGTTCAGATCGTTCTATCTGCTGATATGTGACCCGAAGCTATCTTAAATCCTTTTGGAATGAGGTAGGGTACAAACTTTAAGAATGGACAGGTCTGTCCAGTGGATACATTTGCCCAAGCAACCTTAAAACGTGTGTATTTTTCTTAATATACTTTTCTTTTCTTTAATCAGATCTTTTATTTACATGCTGCAACTAAATCATCAAAATCCTTTCAGTGGCTCACCAGGATGCCTGTCTGAACGCGGCTCTATGTTTCGGCCTTAAGTGTGTTCATAGGCTCCATGTAATTTTCTTACATATGCTGTTTCTCTCCCCAAAATGACTGCTTTAAGAATGCCGAGGGAACAAGGACAGGGACAAGGGGCTGGGCCACGTGCTTGTTTGGTGAAAGTAAAATGCTATGCCATTTTAATGAAGACAGGTACAGTATTTTTCTTGACGTTAAAATTATTCATAGACTGCTTCGTACCTGACAGAAAAAGAGCTGTACCCGCAGCAAAAGAGCTGAGGACAGAAGGAAGTGTAGGAGAGAATTGGGGTTATCAAAAAGATGACTAGTGGCCCAAACTGTGGGTCTGCTGGGAGTGCCATGGTGAAGGAGCTGGGGGTACCCGTGTGCCTTGCCCGGCCCCCCACCCATCTCTGTCCTGGGGCTGGCCCCACTCTAGACAACTGGGTTTGGAGGGGGCAGCTGTGGAGGCCACTCCTGGGTCAGGGGGCACCCTCAGGTTAGTAGGTGGTTCCCCTGAATGGCTGGGAGAGAAATGACAAATATCCGCCGGGCTGTGGGTTACCACCGGGTATACCAGAAAGCCGGGCTGTTCTGGACACATTTGGATGGACTGTGTGACCAAGGTCAGAGGATCCCTACTTTTTCTCCACATTGCCTTGCTACTTTACTGTTCTGCAAAGTGCCAGCACTTCACTACCATCTTCCACTGTCCCTGGCCACCCTGAAATGGTAGTGGGGAAGTGGGAAGCACAGGGGACTCAGAGCCAGAGAACTGGGTTCTACTCCTGGCTCTGCTAGCACTGACCTTGGATGGGGTGATTAAATGCTCTGGCAACGGTGTCCTCATCTGTCAAAGGTGGAGGATGGGCTGGGAGGCGCAGTGTTCAGTGAGGAACTTAGAGATGATGTGGTCCATCTGACCCAGGGGCCTCGCCCCAGAGGCCGGGTAAGCACGGATCAGCCACGCGCGCCCCGGGAACGTCGGGTGGTGGGGCCTGCCCTCTGTCTGCACAGCTCTCTCCCTTCCTCCACCCTACTCTCCACACACACAGGCCGCCACCCAGGGGAGTCCTGTCTGCCCCTGAGACTCTACAGAGCCATGTACACTGACATCCTTTCTGCTCTCACTGTTGACGATGCAAAGGAATCCACCTCATTACACTAGTAAAGAATGAGGGTATCTGCATAATATCAGAAAGCATATTCATCACTGTCATCAACATTTAAAAAAAAACAACACAATTTTACAAATCTCTCCCGCATCAATGATCTTACCAACGCCTGTTGCTGGAGAAGAAGTTAACTTACCCCTGAATGATACCTACTGTAAGAGAGGAAGCAAATGGATGCCATGGAGTGATTATTGTGTTTACTGTGTCTCCCTTCTAGATGCTTCTTAAAAGCAAGAAGCACGATTGAGTCACTGCTGTTGGAGAAGCACTTAATTGATGAGCATCACGCCCCGTCTCAGTAAAATGGGAAGAGAAATAGCAGGTCATCGATAATCCCCAAACCTTTCATCTCCTTCAGGCTTTCCCAACAAACCTTGTTGAAAGCTGCTAAGTACTGTGTACTTTGAGGGATGGACACCTCCCCTGACTCCATCTCAAAGGGAAGGGGCAAAGAGACAGGGCCAGAGGGGAGAAGGGACAAACGTGAAGCCTGAGGTAGAAAGGGTAGACATAAGTGGGATTCCCGGTGCATTCCACTGCTGGCCTGGCTCCCACACACAGCCAGCCAATGGGGTCCCCCACTCCTCCTCTCCGGGGATCAGGGGGCCAGGACAGTGGGCAGCGAGCCGGGACACCCTGCTGATGCCAGTGGACGCTCTGAGCTGGGGTCTCTGTCCACCCCAGATGGAGCCCAAGTGTCACTCTGGTCCCTTTAGCCGCCGCTCTGTGCCTCAATGACATTACACAGAAGACCGAGGTCTGCCTTTTGAGTCACTTTCTTCCTCAATCTCTGGTTAAAAGGGAATTAAGTCCCAAAGGACAGGTCACTCCGGATGATGGGGTTGACAACTCTGAGTCAGGCCGGGCTTATTACTTGAATTTTTAAAAGCAAAAGAGACAGAGGGTGCCACAGGGTCACGCTGACATTCCCAGCCTCTTTGGGCTTTAGGACCCACTGTTCCCGGAGCTGGAGCAAAAAGATCTCGGGGCCCTGCTGTGCAGACGACAAGAGGACAAGAGAGATGAGAAAAGCCATCCAGCTGGAGCGGACTCCCCCGAGAGGGCCTGCAGCCTCCTGCCCGGGGCCTATGGGCCCATACTGGAAACACATTGGAGCGATTTTCCCTTTTAAAAATGCTGTTTTATGTTTTGCCTTTCAAGATGTCCCAGTTTCTGCATCACAGCATCTTCACATACCAACTCAAAGTGTTTTATGTTCATCTGGAGAGAGCTCTCCTCCCTTCCCCTTCTAAGGAATAAGAGGGGGAGATGCTGGCTTAGGGCAGAAGCGGCTACAGGGGTGGATGGGGTTTGGGGGGAACACAATGAAATTCTGGCTAATTTGGCCCATCACATCTCAGAAAACCAGAACCCTATGAATTATTTATGATACTCCTGACCCCACAGAAATGCAGATTGTGGTTCTTGCCAAGAACAAATTAGGCTTGTCTGCATCTGTTACTCTTCCCAATCAAGCGACTGCCTCGTGTTGAGGAAGGAGAAAGGTCAGCAGCCAGGACGAAGGATCGGCCCAAGAGAAGGGGAAGATAAGGCTGCATTCCAGGGCTTCTGCTGGAAAAGCTACTCACTGGAAGCACAATCAAATCTCTTTTCAAAACCCTGAACGAGCGTAGGGTTGCGTGTGTGTGTGTGTGTGTGTGTGTGTCTAAAACATCGGAATAGCAGTGCCATTAGGGACATTTCAAATGTTTGACTTTTATCTTCCTACAGGGGCATGCATAATAACTTCAGGCCAAGTACTAACTAGGTCTGGCTCAGGGGACCATGACCTTCTTTTCCCAAACCAAGGACCTCTCTCGGCTGCGGCACTGGAGACATTAAGGCCTGTATCCCTCTGAGCCTGCTCTGGAATCTCTCCCTTGTGCCCTTGCCTGTCTATAGCAGGTTGTTATTGTTGGCTCCACATGAGCTTTTGAAGAGAGCTCCAGGCTCCCCTCCTCCCACCCAACCCTCAAGACGGGGACCCTCTGGAGTGGGATCAAGGGATAAAAGAGCTTTGGGAAAACACGGGTGGGCCTGGTGGTAGGGGCCATTGGAACGTCCCATGGCAAAAAATAAAAAGACAAAAAGCCTTTTGTCATGTGTGCTCTGGTCTTTCCTGGGAGCAGGTGTGGAGGGACAAGCCTCCTGCTTCTGTGGGGCCTACTCTGGAGTAGAACCAGGAGGAGGAGGTCTGGAGTGGACCATGCAGACAAGCGCCCTACAGCCTTCAGGGAGACACACTCTGACATCACTTTTTCTTGTTTTCCTCTCGGCCTTGGGAATGGTAAAAGGTACAAAGGGCCAAGCCCAGGGTTTGAGGCCTGGGGAAAAGACACCCCTTCACCTTCTTGGGAAATAGGCTGTAAGCAGAAAGAGATCCAGAGGTTCCTATATGTGTAACGGGGTCACCAGTGTAGATGGTCAGATAGGAAATTGCAGCCAAAGTCCAACTATTTCAGGAGGAGAACGCCTTTGCCTACGGGATCTTCTAGGCCTGGATCCCTGGCCTCTCTTGGATTCTGAGATCTGGGATGCTGGTAAATTCTCTTTTCAAGAGAGACTTAACTAAAAGTCAAGATGATATCTTGATCTCGCTGTTAATCAAGAGTAGCAATAAATGGGACCCCTGGGTGGCTCAGTTGGTTGAGTGTCTGACTCTTGACTTCGGCTCAGGTCATGATCTCGGGGTCATGGGATTGAGCCCCATGCTGGGCTCTGTATTCAGCATGAAGTCTGCTTGAGATTCTCTCCCTTGCTCCCTCTGTCCCTCCCCTGACTTGTGCAGACTTTACTCTCTAAAATACATAAAAATCTAAAAAAAAAAAAAAAAGAGTAGCAATAAATAATGTTATTTTTTTCTATATTCTTCCTTATTAGATGATGTGATCCTTTTAAACACTCGGTAAAATATTAGTATGAATCCAAGAGACTTTTGAGTTGATGAAACTCAATTTCTTCATTTTAGAGATAAATTGATTTAGGATCCAGAGAGATTATCTGACCAGGTCACACTGTTAGTGGTGAAACTGGGAATAGTTTACAAAGAAAGTCTTGGGTATTAGCGAAGGCTGGGATTATCAGAAAGCACTTAACATGGAAGTGGCGAAGTCTTTCTATTTTTTATTTTTTATTTTTTTGGAGGTGGCGAAGTCTTAACAATCATTCATCAGATATTGAGTCAGGGCCTCCTCTGTGTGGGGCTGCAGGGCGGAGTCAGACAGACACGACCCCCAGCCTTACAGGAGATAGAAAGTATTATTACTTTAAAGATAAAGCATTATAAAATGTTACCAAACAATGGGAAAATGGCAGCAAGGCTAGTTGTATTTCAAGAAAGAATTAATTTATCTGCAGGGTGTCTCTCTGAGCACTTTACATCATGAGAAAGTTGTAGTCACCAGGCTGACGTCACACTGGCCTTCTGGAGGCTCCCATAAGAGGTTAAATCCCCTTCGTTCATTCTCAAATGCATAGTCCCATGTTCATGAACATCAAAGGGAATATTATTTCCAGAAGAGTTAGCTCTGGCTTCCTAGAGCCTACCACTCCGTCCTCAGCCAAGGAAATAACCATAGATGGGAGCCACTCTTCTCCATAATCAAGAATCCCTTTCTGGCTGGATCCCACAAAAAGACAACAGATGCTTGGTCATCACTGCGATGAATGACAAAATCACAAATGTGCCGTGCACGTACTTCTGATTCTGCAATAATTGAAAATCTACATGTTTTAAAATAGTACTTGATTATTAGACTACTTAACCTAATGCTTTAAAATACTATTTTCAATAGTATAGTCTTTCAATAATAGTTAATGATGATGATGATGATGATGATGATAATGACATGGAGTGTTAATAATATTGTTTCGCCTGAATGCATTCTGGGCATCATAACCCATTCCAACTGTCCCTGAGTCATAGGGCTGGAGCAAAAGATGTCTACAGGGCAAATCCTCCTCTTGGGCAAAAAGTGCCTTATCCTCTTCTGTAAACCCAACCATGCTTATGCTTCCTACAGTTCCCTCTGAAATTTAATTTGAATGGAAACTGGAATTAACAATTAAAGGAGGGCAGCCCGGGTGGCTCAGCAGTTTAGCACCGCCTTCAGCCCAGGGTGTGATCCTGGAGACCTGGGATCGAGTCCCACGTCGGGCTCCCTGCATGGAGCCTGCTTCTCCCTCTGCCTGTGTCTCTCTCTCTCTCTCTGTGTGTGTCTCTCATGAATAAATAAACAAAATCTTAAAAAAAACAATTAAAGGGATAATAATCAGGAATTGATTTCTAAAGAATTGAACGATTATTAATTTCAAGAACATTAGGTGACCTTTCCATGTTGACAAGAGAATGTTGGCAAATCAAATCCATGCAGATCCGCTGAGTTGACAAGGGCCACATAGAATTAGCATCTCAATCACCTGTGCCTGAAAACTGTTTACTCGGTTTTGAATCCCTCATTTCAAAGAACAAAGAAAAATCCAGTCCATTACTAGTAAGAATTACCACAGTTTTAAAAGCAATGGATTATGAATTAACTCTTTTTTATTCGATTTAATAATAGTCATCAAGTTGCAGGATAACTCCACTCCATTCCTCCTGCCCAGGAGACGAGGGCAGAGTGTTAATAAAACGGCAGGGTCGGGGGAGGTTAACACCAATGTGAAGGAATTGAGGGAGGTCTATTCACAAGGTGGGGCAATAATTTTTCTTTGCCTTGGTTTCTACCTTGATGAATTATTTGTAAAAACAATTAGAACTAAGGCTTATATTCCACATTCAACATAGCTGACTTCGTATATAGACGCATGCCCAACAGTCACAGAACATTTTTCTCCCTGGACCCTGAAAGCGGGGGACATCATACTTTAATGTGGAAGAGGTCATTTCTCCTACTGCCCCCCACCCCCTCCGCCATGTACTGTAGCACTTGTGCTCTATTCCTATTCAAAGGGAAGGTGGGAGGCCTCAGGTTAAACACCGGGTGCCTTCTGGAAGCCCTTCACCATCTGGCCCTGGCTTACCCCCCCACCCCCACCCCCAGCTTCACCTCTCACTAGTCTCTAACCTGCATTCAAGCCCTGGCCAGCTTGGAACTTTGTCCCCTCCAGAGGGCCTATGCTACGCTATTTCCCCTACCCCGAACATTCTTTTCTTTCTCCTCTGCATCTGGCTAACTCCTACTTACCCATCGAGTTCAGTTTTCTTTTTTTTAAAATACTTTTTTTTAATTAATTTATTTATTTATGATAGTCACACAGAGAGAGAGAGAGAGAGAGGCAGAGACACAGGCAGAGGGAGAAGCAGGCTCCATGCACCGGGAGCCCGACGTGGGATTCGATCCCGGGTCTCCAGGATTGCGCCCTGGGCCAAAGGCAGGCGCCAGTTTTCATGTTGCTTCTTCCAGGAAGCTTTCCATGGACCCCAGGTCTTATTTTGAAAACAGCCCAACCCACCGGAAAGCTCTTAACCAGAGTTTGTACCAACTGTTCCCACAGATCTCGTGCTAAGTAAGTACACTGTTAATTAATGGTGCCACCTAGACAACCAGTCACCGATTTTGACTCCGTCTTGGGGAAGCCCCAAGTGCCAGGGCTGTGTGGGAAACCAAGTACCACGCTTTCTCTTTAGAGGGCAACTGACATTTCACAGGGCATGCAAACCAACAGAGAGAAGAAAGGGATTTGATTTTTTAAAGTCTGGCACACCTGGACGCCAGGAAAATTACGAAGCCTCCTTCGCTCTCTGCAGTGTAAATCACACCTTGTGAGCTGATCCGGCTGAGAATAGCTGGTTTGTTTGTACGTTTTCATTTGTGCCCCCCCCAAACCCTACCCTCCACCCCAACCCCAGGTGTTAGGCTGGATTCCCCTCACCTGTCATATCTGGCTTTCACGCTGTGAAGCCTAAGCCAAAGCCTCCAGTAGAAATGTTATGAGCCTGGCATTTGGGTAATCAAGGGGAGCCTTAAAGTAATACTGCAGTAGCTTTTGCCTCCAAGCCCCTCATGCATAGAACAAAAGAAAAATTTATTTTACATAAGGCATCAGAAATACAAATGAGGCCTCTCATTTTATTGCCACCTAAGATAGGAAGAATCTCCGTGTCATATTCTTGTCCTTTCGACCTTGGGCTTTATACTTCATGTCCACTTCCATAATTCCTGGGTTAACTATGCCTTTCTGAAGTCATCGGAGGGCCATCTGCTGCTGATGGATCAGCGTGACACAGTCAGGTCACTGTGGACAGTCCCAAAAGCTATCAAGGATGAATTCCTCACTGTCCTCTCTGGTCCTTGCTGGGCTGTCCGGGCAGTGACAGTCTCTGAGCTCCTGGGACACTCCATACCCAACTTAGATCAGAGGGGACACAGTCTGTTTACATGTGTGTTCCGCATAAGCAGGAGCTCTCCGGGGACTGCACTGTTCACATCTTGGCCCTTCCCTTCAGCATCAAGCCCCCAGCACAGTGCTCGGGATCTAACAGGGCCTCCGTGAATGCTGGGAATGCTGGGGGAGGTGGGAGCTCTGAATGCAACTGCTCTCAGGGGGTGTCCCCTGGGATCCCAGTGTGAGGAGAGCAGAGGATGGGAAAGGCCAGAAGAGCTGCGTACCTGGAAGGCCTACTGGGCAGTCAGGTGATAAATACTTGAGTTCCCCCACGGGTCACAAACAGATCTCGTCTCCAATATTTGAAAAAAAAACAAAAGATTTCATAGACAAATAGGGATTTTCCATCTTCTTTCAAAAACTAAGATCTTGCAACATGGGGCCCAGTTGAGGCTTGGCGATAATCGGCTGGAGCCGAGCAGCGGTCACCCCTTCAGATGGGACGCGGTCCCCTCCCTTGTGTGTGGTCCCTGAGGCATCTGAGTGTGCCCTGTCCCACCGCATCCAGGTTAGAGGCCAGGCTGGATTGTGCACAGGAGGTAAGGGGGACTGAAAGCCGAAGCCTGAGTCCTGAGGTTCCCGGGATACAGAACCGAGCCTTACGACACCCAGAAGTCTGGTCTGTCTTCCAGGCCAACCCAGTCCTGGCCGCTGTGTCCTAGGAGCAGCATTGGTGGACTCGTGCCAGCAGAGAGAAGGCCTGGTCTCTCCAGGGGAAGGGCAGCGAGTCATCGTAGGACCATTACCCTCACACAGTACTCTCGCCGGGGAACCACTCGACACAAGTGCTAAAATAGATAAAATATGCACACTGAATCCTATTCTCATTGATTTTCTTATATTGGAGAGATGCTTCTAACATTGGGGCAATGATCCCTAAGATTTAATAAAATCACACACAAGGTGACAGAGAAGAATTCGAGGTCCCATCCCCGGAGAGGTCATGCTTCTCTTTGAGTTACGTGGCTGCGGGCACTAAAAGCCCAAGTGGACGGATTCCAAAAAGGAAAGTTCTACTTTTAATGTGGTCCCGAGAATCCAATCAGGCTGCTCCTCTAATTTAAGCATTCAGCAGCTCTATACTGATTCTAGAATAAAGCCTTTGCTTTGACATATGAGGCCTTTTGTGACTGTCACACCTCCTGACTCATTCTCTCTCTCACACACACACATGCATGCAAAGACCACGCTGCCACTTAGCAACATGTAGTGCCCCGAACGTGCCATGTCCTCCAACACCTCCATGCTCCATCCACCTGGAAATACCAGGTCATCAAGCCCCCCGCCCCCCCAGGAGACCACTGCCCACTCCGAGGGCAGAGGTGGGCGGTCCTGAGCTCCAGGGCACTGTGTTGATCTCTTGTTCTGGCCTTTGAGCCCCTGTGGACAGGCCTGTGGTCTTCAACTCTACACTGCTCAGCACCTTGCTTAGGCCACAGAGGGAATTGCGCATGTATTGACTGCATGGGTAAACTTAGCAATGGCATTAAAGTTCTACAAGAAAAAAGGGGAAACATAAAAATACTTCTCTATCCCAAGATGAAGAAGACTCTGCATCTCTTTATTTCCTATGCCTGTAAAAGGACTGGAATCCCTAAGCTGCCTTTCAGTCCAAAGGCTGAAGTGGTCTAATAACCTACTCTGGATCAGTTATAAAGATCTTTCAGAGCATCCTCAGTGATCTATACTGTCCTTGCACATGCCGAGTAGCCACATACAGTATCGCACACGTGTCATAGGTGAGATCATACAATAGAACAGCTACCCTCCCGGCTCCTCAGTTGACAGATGAGGAAACTGCAGCCTCAAGAACCTACTCTAGGTCACACAGCTAAGTGATGGCAAAACTAAGACCAGAGTTGAGCCTATCCGGCACTGATCTGAAAGGATCTAGAATTCTTCCGGCATTGTGGTCATTAATTCTCAGGTGTCGCACTAAATGCCATGATGCTGGCCGCTTTCACTGTAAAACAAAAACAACTAGCATTTTTGATGCTCCTCAAACATAATCTTGCAATACAGTAATCAAAGCTAATTGCAATTGTGTGGGATGGTTTGGCTTCCTCCTTGAGGGCTACGCTTGCTGAAGGGAGTTCATGCTTGTTTGGGAGGAAGGGAGCCCACGGAGAGCCCGTAGGTGTCTCCTTCAAGGGGCTGCTCTACGGTGATCATTTGTGAGTAAATTGTGGCCCTTTCTCTCAAGACAGTCAAGACAGTGCACAGTGGAATGGAAATTAACCCTAATTCACTACTTTCCTGCCTTCCACTGAGTGGTTTTCCATTGTTTTAGTCCTCTTTCTCTGTTTGGCTTGATTTCGTGGTTTGCTTGGTTTGCAGTGGAGAGAAGAGATGAGAATTTGCCTTTTACTTACTTGTAAATGGGTTTTCTACAATACTGCACCAAGACCAGGCTTACCTTTATTATAATAATTAAACCAGTTTTCTAGATGAAGAGTAAATGAGTTAGATTGTTATTTTGGTAATTTAATCTTTCAATAGTGGAAAAGGTATGTAGGAGAATGCAAAAGGGTGATGTGCAATTAAAACATGAAAAAAAAAATGAAAAAAAAAAAAACCATGAATACCGGGATCCCTGGGTGGTGCAGCGGTTTGGCGCCTGCCTTTGGCCCAGGGCGCGATCCTGGAGACCCAGGATCGAATCCCACGTCGGGGATTCGATGCATGGAGCCTGCTTCTCCCTCTGCCTGTGTCTCTGCCTCTCTCTCTCTCTCTCTCTGTGTGTGTGTGTGACTATCATAAATAAATAAAAATTTATTAAAAAAAATAAAAATAATAAAATATGAATACCCCAATTGGCTTTAAATTCACCTGTATTGATGTGTTTAGGAATAGGTGGATGTAGGTATATTCACAGAGGGAATAGAGCTGACAGTTGCTGAGCACCAAGCATTGTGCTACATGCTTTACATACCATGTCTCAAGCTTAGTACATTTATGAGAACAGCATTATTCTGCCACTTTATAGATGAGGAAACTGATGATCTAAGTGTTTTGTAACTAGCCCAAGTTCACATAAAGCAGTAAGCTATAAAGCTGATGTTTCTTTTTTCATTTTTTTAAAAAAAGATTTCACTTATTTATTCATGAGAGACACGCAGAGAGAGAAGCAGAGACACAGTCAGAGGGAGAAGCAGGCTCCCTGCAGGGAACCTGATGCGGGACTCGATTCCAGGACCCCGGGATCATGACTTGAGCAGAAGGCAGACGCTCAACCACTGAGCCACCCAGGTGCCCTGCTAATATTTGAATCTCAGAGGCTAACTCTGAAGTTACTGTTCTTCCCGTTATATGTTATTAAGTGATGTTGCAGTTAGTGTGACCACAGAATAATCTGCCAGCGAGTCTGGCTGCCAAGAAGGGAAGGTGAGGCAGAGGAAGGCCAGAGGGTATGGTATGACAGAGGAAGCACTAGAGCAGGGACAGGCACCAAGGGAGGGCATTAGTAAGGAATCCATGGTTATGGGGGAAGATAGAGGAGGAGCTTGAGGGTAGTGAGGCGAGTATTATTTGGTTTAATTGGTATGTAGCTGGATGTCCAAGTCAGGCAGGGAGCCAAAGGTGAGGACATATCAGAAAAGTCAGATTCTCCTGCTGGCTTGGAAGGTCTGGAGAACCAGACAGCACGGCCACTGCCTGTCAGAGCAAGAGGCAGTGTAACTTTCCGTTTTGCTAATAACAATAACCGCTACTATTATTAATATTACCACCATTACCAATTTTGCATTTTTTCAGGACCTGGTTCAATTGAACTTGCATTTCTTGAGCACCTCCTATGGCCTTGATATGGTTCTAGACTGTAGGTCTCAGGGTATGGGCACAGAAGAGTCAATCCCTGCCTTCTGGATTCCAAGATCTGTAAACAAATAGGCTCTTACTATATCTTGAGCTCTACAAGGATGGAGAACTTGCCTCTCTCTCTCTCTCTCTCTCTCTCTCTCTCCCTCTCTCTCTCCCTCCCATACCCCAACTCCCTTTCCTCTTCTCTTCATACCACATGCCAGGCATTGTTCTTGGAGCTGGGAGCATGGCGATAAATGGAAGAGAAAGACCTCTGTTCTCAGGAGGCTTATGACCTAGAGCCATGCTGTCCCTAGTCACATGTAACTGTTTAAATGTAAATTTAAATGAACAAGATTACACGTGGAGTTTCTCACTTGCGCTCGTCACGCATCAAGTGCACAACAGCCACGCGCGTCCAGTGGCTACCACAGTGGGCTACACACATATAGAACATTTCCAGCACCACCAGAAATTCTGTTAGATAGCAGGGTTCTAGAATCCTGTTTGTGGTTAGATCTTTAGCCTGGCATAGGTGCTGTCAAATAGTCACTCAACATTAAAGCAATATGCCCAACAATAAAGGCCTGAGCCAGCATAGAAACAGCGGACAGGAGGAAAGATTTTACATAATCGGATGGGGGCAAGGATTACCTCCCAGAGGAGAGAGGAATCAGTGAACTATAGGAAAGGTTTCGATACACATTTGGTCAACCAAGGTAGCTTGCTCCAGTCCTAATGGGAGAGAGGAGGAGAATTCCTTTCAAAGGTAAATGCCGACTTGAAGGATGACAGTGGTCAGCTGCTTCTTGGCCGGGGAGGGCTGAAATAGGGGGGGAAGGGAGAAGGGGCACAATAGCAGCTTTCAAACTCCTGAGGAATTCTCATTAGGAGGAAGTAAACAGAAAGCATGCCCTCCTTATTTTAGGAAATAAACAGTTTGCAGTAAATGCCTGAAATAGTCCTGGTTCTTAAGTATTACTATGCTCTCCAAAATGAATGTTCTGTGAGGCCTCCCTTTTAATCAGCAAATGTGCTAGTCAGAGCCTTCTATAAAAAGAAGCAGTACTTAGGTGTCCAGTTCTTAGCCACAAAAGGAAACCGAATAACAACGTACACACGATATGCGGTCAGCGATGGAGACCTCTGGGGTCGGATTCAGACTTGCTCTGGTCTGGAGCTGTCCGACCCGTGGGGATCTCAGCTCCCCGAGAACCAGAAGATTGGAGGGTGTGGAAGGAGATGTAAAACAGGCGCTGTGCGGGGGCCAGGTTGGGGCGACTCCAATCACCAACGTCCACTTACAGAGAAGCATTAAGGCAAACCCGGTTAGATCTTTCTTCCAGGTGACCTGGTGGCTGGCCAGACCCCCTACCCCCACTGTCATTGTCATTTAAATAAGTCCCATAACTAACACTTAGCATAGCTCTTATTAAATGCCAGGTGCTCACTCACTTAAGCCCTGCGAGATGGGTACTAGTATGATTCCTCTTGACAGATGTAGGAATTAGGGCACAGAGAGGGTTATAATGTGCCTAAGGTCACACAACTAACTAGTAAGTGCTTCCGCTGGCATTTGAGAGCACTGGTCATATGCCAAGTGTGGTTGGACAAAGAAAGGCCAAAATGAGGGCAGGATGGTGACAAGGTTAAATATTTGCTTAAACTTTTGGGGGCATCCTAGAGACTCTTCAAGGTTGAGTCCTCCTCCTGACACCCTGGAACACCCCTGGAAGTGAGAAGGGTGGAGAGTCAGGGACACTGCTCACTGGTGGGGGTAATTTCAGGGTTTATCTTTCCCTGACCCCCCCCCACACCCCCATCCTCCACCACCCCAAAAGGTCCCTATTCTTGAGAGATGGGGATTTCTACTCTTAATTTTCATCATGCCTGCACTCCCCAAATCCATAGAGGCCAATGCAAGAGATGTTGAAGAGATCTTCAAATTCGGTACTTTTCCATGAAATCCCAAGGGGAGGGAAGAAGTGTGACCCCCCCCCCCCACAGTTGGCCTCTTCTGATGGGAAAGTCCCTGGCTTGCCTGGCCACGGTCAGGCATCTGACCCCACTCAGCAAGGACCAAGAGCCCCAAGTCTTGGCCAACTCTTGGCCCCCAACCACCTACAGTTTTTTTTATTCATGAGCAAGGGTTTGTGAGACCCTCCTCTCCTTGTACATTAAACTGAAGAGACGGCTGCAAGCACGATAGGCTCTGTGGGTTCCTTTATTGGCAGGTATGTCGATAACGCCGTTATAAATACATCAGCCCCCGTTTTTGGAAAGATGATTCATTTCCCTAAATTGGCATCTATTTCTTGAAGTTCATTGGTCCCACAAGGGCAGGTCAAACTATAACAAGATGTAATAATAAAACTTGCAATCAAAGAGACCCAAAGAGAATCACACTGAAAAAGATAAGACTTACGTGCTCTTAACATGACCAAAGTAAGCTTTTTAGCCGTGTTTTATAGTAACATCCAAATTCCACCGAAATCTTCCAGATTTTGTGTGCACTCACAAACGGCGAAGTCATCATTCTGCACAAGGCCTGCCGTGTACTCCACAGTGACACCCGCCTCTGAATAAGCCTTTCTGTGTGTCACACACTCCACTACCCACTCCGGGAGGAAAGAGAAATAAAGACAGGCCTGAAGCTCTGTGTGCTGCTGACAAAATCTGCACCCCCCGCCCCGCCGGTCTCTCCTCAATATGCACAGTCTCACCCCAACATCTGCCTGGGAGATCATCAGGACTAAGCCCAACATGTCCCGCACTCCTTGTCACATCTGTCACCCAAGCTCCCTGTCATTCCCCATCACTCCTGCTCTCGAGAGTCTGCACACACATCCCTCTTTGGTCTCCATTTCCCTCTGACCAACTTCCAAATTTCTGTGCCTTCTGGAACTCAGGTCGATTAGCACTAAGTTCCTCTATATTCTCAATTTCTTTGAAACCTCCCTTTCCCTTCTTGCTCTCCCCTCCCTGACAACTCTCTCAAGTAGTGGCTGCTTTCTCTCCCCCAAACTTCACGCCTCTGGGCCTGGACGTGAGGTCCATATTCTTTAGTCAGCAGTGCTAGCAATATTGCCATCAGCAGCTATACTGTAGGAGTATGATAGACTTGACTTGTTAGGCTTTATAGGGAGACTGCTCTAAGGGATTAAACCTAGTCCAAGGGCAAGGATGCCTGCCATGTCCTTGTTGACTTACTTTGCTTAGTTAACTTAGAGAACTTAAACAAGTTGTCTTTTCCAAATTCACAGGTTTTTATCAAGTTATAACCTACTCTGTGCTAGGTGATATGAGAAGCTTGAAATATAAATGCTGCCCTCCTCAAACTTATCTACCTAGACAAACGGGTTCCTGTGGGATAATGATTAAGAAGGGCACGCAAGTGGTTTCCAAAAGCCCACACACAAAAATTACTCTCATGTGGTCATTGGGAAGGAACATGAATGCAGGACCAGGCTGGGTGTTGACTCACACCCAAACAGGTCAGCTCCTACTTACTTCTGGCCCACTGTTGCAATGGCCTATGGGTCCTAACAGCCAGATAGTTCATTTTTTCAAGAGACACTAGAAATGTAGATTTTTAAAGTGAAATCTGAATTTTATTTTAGTTATTATCATGATTTATTTTAGGTAGGCTCCACACCCAGCGTGGGGCTTAAACTCATAACCCTGAGATCGAGTCACACTTTTTACCAACTGAGCCAGCCAAGCACCCCAAAATCTGAATTTGAGATAACTGATCATTTTTTTAAAAAATGATCATTTTTTTTTTTAAAGTTAACACTGTGAGAGGTAGCCTAGCGGAGTGTTAAGAGCCTGGATTCTGAGCTAGACCACCTAGGTTCAAATCCTAGCTCCATTATTCACTATGGGTGTGTCCTGGGCCCACTAGCAAACTTTTCTGGGTGAGCATCAGTATTTATAAAATGGACATAAAAATAGCACCCAACTCCTCACTCTATAACCTGCTTGACAGTGTCTGGAAGCACTCTATAAAAGTTTTATAAGTGGCCAAGAGCAGCCAGCCTTCTTGCACACCCATGAGAGATCAGGTCTAAGCATGGTGAGCCTCAGCCACAGTGCACTCAAGTCGACATAGGAGAGAGCATTTTTAGGGGCTTAGAAATAGGGCAGTGTAAGAACTAGGACATCCCAAGAGGAGGCCCATGTGGGATGGAGAGGCTTCTTGGAGGCGAACCTGAGCCGGGCTCCTCTGGACAGTGTCACTGGCAGAGACAGAGAAGGACACAGAAAGGTGGGTGTTTCAGTCAGGGACTCCACAGGAAACAGGGGACACGTTCAAGCTGGGCAATGTGAGGAGAGTTCAAGGAAAGGGCTCCATACAAAGATGTGGGCAGGGCTTAAGGACACGAGCAAGGAGACGTAGAAGACCCCAGGGTTAGTGACCACAGAGGCCATGCCCAGACCTGAGAGGTGAGGGAAGGAAGCAAGCAGTGTCCAGAACACGAGAGAGGAGCGCTGTGGGAGGCTGGCCTGACGGGAGGAGAGGCGATGAGCACCCAGCCTCATTTGCCTCCTAAAATCTCCTGCTGATGCTTTCCCATTAGCTGGTGCCAACCAGAAGCCAGAGGCAATGGAGCCCACGGATCCGGGTGATAACGGGGGTGACCCTCCCTCCTCCTCCAGCCCCACACAAAGCAGAGCGAAGAGTGAGGAGAACAGCTAGCAGAAGGAACGGAGGCTGACATGGTTAGAGAGCAAGAAAGCTACTCAGGCCTTCGTTTTTCTACCTATTATACTCATTTGCTGTCCCTAAAGTCCAACAAAGAACAGGAAAACATTTTACGGTGTTGGAAGGACACTGGGGCTGCACACACCTGCTTGGTGAGGCGGGGAGTGAGAGAGAGGAGGCCCAGGGGATGGGGAGGGGCACGTATAAAACACTAGGCGAAACAGCGAGAGGTTTCTAGAGAGAGAAAGAAACATGCACACAGGTCTACCAAACTGTTAAACTTGAACGCTTAGCCAGGTTTTTGGAGACAACCTACAGAAAGCACATAATGGACATGACCTCGATGTTTAAATAATGGAAAGTGGCCAAGGAGCCCAAGAGTAGTGTTTCCCAATTGTCTATAATTAAAAAAAAAAAAAGGAGGGGGGGACGCCTGGGTGGCTCAGCGGTTGAGCATCTGCCTTTGGCTCAGGTCATGATCCCAGGGGTCCGGGGATCAAGTCCTGCATCTGGCTCCCTGCATGGAGCCTGCTTCTCTCTCTACCTGTGTCTCTGTCTCTGTCTCTCTCTCTCTCTCTCTGTGTTTCTCATGAATAAATAAAATCTTAAAAAAAAAAACAACAACAACAACAACGCAGAACCATCTGCTTGATTCTGCCAAAACCTAAATGAGCTGCTCTCTACATCCTTTTCCATTTGGTGGTGCATATTATGTCCTGATGGAACAATCTAAGCCCTGACGTGGAGACCTGAATCTCAGTAGCAGCTCCAAAGAGCACGTGTGGACTACAGTGCCTTTCCCTGGTGGCCTCGCCTCCCAATCACCTTTGATAAATCCACTGTCGTCGTTAAAAGGCCATAAACCCCTATTCCTTGCAAACCATGACTTTCTTCCTGCAGGAGCTCTAGAAGCAACAAGTTCCACCTGCCAGGCAGCACTTCCTGTGGCTGAGACTAACTTCCTTCCAGGGACCTCCAGGATCTTGGAATTCAGTTTTCCCAAAAACATTTTCAAAAGTCCCTGTAGGTGCTCAATGTACAAAGGATTCCACGGTCAAACGAGTTTGGGGAAATGCTGGTTGAGATCTACAAAAGGTAAACAGACTTTCCTTAGGGATACCCCTGGGGCTTCTGATATCAAATGCAAAGAGCAAATCTACTGGAGGAAGAAACGGTATGCGGAGATGTTCAGACTTACCTGGCCAAAGAATACCTTTCCTTCAGCAAGCATCTGATGGGACAGGTGTGCTGCTGAACACGCTCTGGAATGGGGCTTAAAAAGGAGACTGGGGTGGAAAGAAGGGAAATGTCATGCTCAAGGCTCCCCGCCCGACTGACTGGCTCCCTGGTTGTAGCAATACTGAGATTCAGAGTCAACCTTACGTGTAACCTTCTTTTATAGCCAAAACTCATCGAACCTCCACCTAGATGAAAAAGTCTCATCCAGACCAAAAAAAAAAAAAAAAAGAAAGAAAGAAAGAAAAAAAGAAAAAGTCTCATCCATTTTGTCTTTTCCTAATACAGCAGGTGTCCTCTCTGGCCATCACCTCTTGCTCCCCTTTACCGTGGTAAGTGCATTCCTCTGAACCTTGCCCAATTCTAAACTGTCCTTCTTGAGAAACAAGACCAGGGACATCATACACATTCCAGGGAGGAACACACGATGGCTCTGTACAGGCTTTCAGCCTGGTTTCCTGTAACTTTGCCAAACACCCAAACTTCCGTTGGCTCTCTGGCCTACAGGAGCTCAGTGGCCATTGGACTTTGCAGGGCTGTGGTGATAGGTTGAAGCACATCACCTAAGTCAAGGGCTTACGTTTCATTTCCTGCCCTAGGTCAGGCTAGAGATCATCTACCCTATCTTGTATCTCCCAGTGTCCAGCCTCCCACAGGATTGCTGATCCCCCAAAAAACCTTGCATTTGCTTTGCTGAGTTGATATTTCAGAAGTTTCTTCACTAATTGTTATTCTGCCCTGGTCCCAAAGAAAACACATTTACTACATGTCTATAGCTTTGCAGGATCTTCTTCATGGTTATCCCCGACAGCTAACTTTGGAATTATGCCAAATTTACAATGCCTTCCTTTAAATGACTTACAAATATTTTCTATAAAAAGCATTTTTCATAAACTGTTTCTTAGGTCCTTGCACTGCTTCTTCTAGATATGGCAAAGATTTATGTCCAGTTGGAGGATAGCCTTTAAAATAAATGATGGCTTTCACACAATAGCAAAGATGCCGGCAATCGAAAGGCAGCCAAGCAAACAGGTTTGTGCTTTTAACGGAGTAAAGAACCGTGGAATCATTCTATTTTACACCTGAAATGAACAAACACTATATGTTAATTATACTTGAATTATTATTATTATTATTATTATTATTTTAATTATACTTGAATTAAAAAAAAAAACAAACAACCCAGTTTTGTGCCTTTAGATGCAGACACACTTGAGTTCTGCTGAATGTCAAGGCTGAATTGGGGAATCCAGCTGCTTCTCAGACTTCAGCAATGAGGACAGAACATTCTTGGCAGAAAGCCCTGTCCTTGTGGGCAAGCTGCCTTTGAGTTAGACTTCCCAGTACCCGGCATAGTTCTAGGGCTCAGAGTAGATGCTCAATAAACACTTTATAAGAGGAACGAATGACTGAATAGAGGAATGAATAAATGAACAAAGAAATATTCTGGAAAAGGAATGTCTTAGGCACAGTATTGGTCTCAGCAGCCAAGCAAAAGTTTTCGGTGTCCTTTCTTCTCTTTCTCATTCCTTGAAATCCACCCCTTTCAACAAATCCTTTGTACTCTACAGACATTCCTCAGATCCCCACACAGCAGGAGGAGATCTAGTCAGTCACATCTTTAGATTATGAAAATTTTAAATTTCCAAGGAGAATTAAGGCTGTAAAATTATCAGTGGCAAACCCTTCAAGATGCCGTTAGGAACTGAAGGCGACATTTGTGTCTATAGAATAGAATAGAGACGCATTCAGTTCAAACACTGTCCTAAAGCAGCACATATGTCAAATTTTATGCTTAACATTTGGATTCTATTTTTCCCTCTAAAAAAGGCACAACGATAGCAAAATATTGTGTTTGCCAATTCATGGAACAGTTGTAACCCTTCTGTATCTATTTCTACGGGGATATTGTTGTGGAGCTGTGCTCATAATAGAACCTTCCTTCTAAATCTCTGTGCACCTTATGAATTTCACTCCATCTTATCGCCCCCCCCCCCCTCCAAGAAGTCACTCAGGTTCCTTTAATAATACCAGTAAATAGTTCCAGCCTTCCACAGCTGCAGAGGTTTACCATCCTGGGAGATTTTCAACGTTACAATTCATGCTTCCAATGAAAACAGTGACAGAGCTGACATGATTTACGGGAGAGAAGGACTTATTAGGGACTCGCGCACTACTGAGCAAATATTAAACAACTACGGGAACTTTTAATATGTGATGCTCTTCTCTGTTCATAACAAAAACAAGCCAGAAACACTTTCCTGCACTACAGTTAAGTGAAATGGAAACTTGTCGTGTGTTGTACACATTTTAGCGAAGCAGCCTCCACCTAGGAGAGCCACTGGCTCCTTCAAGGACTCCATCCTTTCCATTTCAAATGGAAACCAGCTGTACCTCTCAAGGGTTACAAGGACACCTATGCAGGAGGTCAACGCTGAACTGGAAAACACCTCACTGTGAAATGCATCAAGCTTTTTTTTTTTTTTTTTTTTTAAGATTTTACTTATTTATTCATGAGAGACAGAGAGAGAGGCAGAGATACAGGCAGAGGGAGAAGCAGGCTCCCTGCGGGGAGCCCAATGCAAGACTCGATCCCAGGACCCTGGGATCATGACCTGAGCCAAAGGCTCAACCACTGAGCCACCCAGGCACCCCTGCATCCAGCTCTTTATCTCACTTTGTCTGCAGTGAATTCTCAGTGACAACCTGAAGTTCCTTGATGCTTTTGGGTCACTTTTATCTCTCCCTCTCTGGAGAGATAAATAAGCACACAACAGACTATGAACTGGGGGCTGAAATAGACATTGATTTGGAGAGACAGAAAAGATTCTGAAAAGATAAACCTATGGATTTTCCATCAAGAACAAGTAATTTTAAAAAGCCAGTTTTAGATTTTTCTTTTCCTTTAACGACTTAACTCCTGGATGATTTGAGTACACCCCATGCCTCAACTCTCTGTCCCCAAATTTCCCAAAACAACAGTAAAAAAAAAAAAAAAAAAAGATCCTGGCCGAAGTCAGAGGGTCAGTGGATCCTAAACAGCTTTCGGGCTCAAGTATGCACCTTCAGCAAGGAGAGAAGTTCAGCCGGGTTGTAATGAGTCCCCCCTGGACCAGAGGTTGCAAACCATAAAAATGAACAAGTGCATATTTAGTGCTATGGACTGTATGACTTACAAATCTCAAGGGGGTAAATCTGAAATTGGGAAAGGTTGGGATACCTTATTAGCCTAAAATTCCGCGTGCACACACACACACACACACACACACAGACAGCAAAGGCAGGGGAGACAGAAGCAGAGACAGCTCTCCCATCCTGGTCCCGGAAGTCGTGCTCTGTGATGTGCTCCATGAATCCAGAGGAACCCAGGGCTATTTGTCTGGCCTGGAGGCCAGGCCTGATCACCTTTCTGATACAAGTCTTAAAACAAGATTCAAAAAAGAATATTCTCTCTGTTTCTTTGTTCACGGAGGACAAAATATGTGCTGACTTCATTTTCAGAGCTTTTCACAAGGGACCAACCAGCCAGCGCCTTGCTGGTACAGCTCACAAGCACGGTTCCAGCCAGTCAGCAAAATAACCGTCTGCATTTATGGAGTTAATTGACGTCGATTAATTTTGCTCAGATTCTCTCTCCTCCTTCCACCTCCCTATCCTTCACCCCCCCCCTTTTTTTAAAGAGAGAAAGCTAATGAAAACCATGTTTATGTGCTCAAAGGCACAGAGGAAATTCATTACTCTGAGGAATAGCACACTCCACAAGTGAAATGAAAGTAATCTTATTTATGACAGGAAGGGGCCCTGGTTAGACTGAACTGCACCACACTTAGGCCGTTTCGTGGAGAAGGATCTGCAGACCGAGCTCCTGCACCAATTCCAAATGGCGGCCTCGCTGACAACAAGCACATTTGCAGTTCCGTGTTTGGAAACTCTTAGAAGCCCCCAGGAAAAAAAAAAAGAGCCTTCTAAGAGACACGAGGAAAGGAACCTGTTTAGAAGAGACCGTTGGTCCTTCACACCTTCCAGCACCTTTCTTGGACTCCATGTTACTAAATTTCAAAAAAGGACACTCCATCAAGTCATTGGTTCGCAACATTTATCAAGTACTGGCCCATGAATACAGCTACGCTACGTGCAGAGCCGAATTCCCTTAGTATAAGGGTTTTCCATGGTAGATTCATGGGCTATTTCCCAAGTAAATAAATAATGGAACTGTTTAAATGACATGTTTTCACAATAAATGTCCACTTGTGCCCTGGCAGACGGGTTTCCCTTTCCTTCCTGAAAATCTCATCAAGAGTGAGTATACATCTCATTTATTGCATTTTCCCCCCCCTCATTCATTTAGTCCACAAAAATCGCTTAGGTCTTGTATACTAGATGGGAGCTACTGGAGGGCTAGTCTCTTCTAAACTACTCATGAGGACTCCACAAAATCTTAATAAACATTATGTGGAATTTTGGCAGGAATGAGATGGTTTTTATAGTATTTACGGTGTGGCTTCCTAGAACAACTTTTGCTGGAAGGTCCTCTGAGATCATTAGGCCCAACCCCTTGTTTATGGATGAGGAAAGAGGCTCAAGAGTAAATCCTTTTTATTTAGAAAAACATACTTTCCAATACTTTAAGCAACTTCCCCTGTTTACCACTGAAGGAAAGGATATTATTGCTTGGATTCTGTGCAGTGAGGGATTTTATAGTCCCCTCATCCGTGTGAGAAGGGCTTGTCTCTTCCTCCAGCATAAAATGAAAAGAGTCAACTAAAAAAATACCTGGTCTTCTAAAGCCACATACAGAGAGATCCAGTACGGGTGAGCCACTGGGAATTCATCCATCAACTATTTTGATCAGGACATCTTTATTAAGCCTTGTGACAAACGAGTGGTGGGAGCTAAGCAAGGCACAAACTCTTGCACACGTGGCTCCGGGTCGTACAGCAGAGGCAGACAGGGAAACGGGTGAATGTGTGCTGGGTGCTCCGATGCAGGAGCACCGAGCACTGTGAGAGAAGGGGGGCTCCTCCAGGATGAAGGGGAGAGTTGCTCTGGAGACGGACTGGCAGCGACTTTTCTAGGCAGAAGGAACAACTTTTATAAAAGCCTGAAAAAGCAAGTCTCAGTGTTTTGGGGGAGTCAATGTCAGTGGTCCACACTGATGGGGAGGGAAGAAAGGGACTATAGTTACAGTCTCTGATTTTTACCAGCCACACCTAAAGTCCAAGCGTTCCTTCCTTGCCTTGCCCAAGTTAAATGTTTTTAAGTGTGGTCTGTGACATTATTTGCCTGGCTATTTTCCCTGTAACCCAAGACACTATTCTCTGTGCAGCTTTGCAAAACACAAAGGTGTTTCCATTTACCTTAAAAAAGCCCTGAATTCAATCCACCCAGCATTTATCAAGCACCTCATAGGGCTCCCTGGCCTTCCCTTGAAGTCTAGGTCCAGGCTTGATCCTATGTGCTTCTGTAATCCTAGCACAATGCCAAACACAGAGGAAGAAATCAGCAAATGCTTATGAATGATACATGTGTGGGGTGGGACCTAGCTCAATTCTCAAAAAATAGTTAAGGGTACCCCCCCCCCCAAAAAAAGTGTTTCTTGCATAGCATGTTTCATTGCAAATGGCAAGTGGACAATCAAAAAAATGGTTAGGGGTCCCTGTTCTCTGCAAACTAGCATAACTCAGCACTCCCTGCTATTAGGGTACATGGCACTGTTTGTTGCTCTGAGCTTATAGTATCCACTAGAAAATTTTACTGGTGTAGTGCCGTACTGGGTGGCAGATGTTTTGAATAAAAAGTAGACATTACAAGCTAATGATTTAGCAAAACAAACCTAAAGCCAGCAATTCGGGAAGGAGAACAGGAACTATGTCAAAATGTCCAGCATTATTATAGGGTCTACTAGTTGCTACCTCAGTTTTTCATTAAGAAAAACTCACTGTATTTAAGGCAATTTTCTAAGAGTAAGTACAGAAAAACACAGTAATAAAGACTAACCATATACTCAGATGGTCAGGACACAGACCAAGATCATGGATTTTATGACTCTGATCCACAACAGTCGGTCCTTAAACACCCATCATTCACTGAGTGTTTACTGAGGACCTACTATGTGCCAGGCACTGTCCTACACCCTGGGAATCCCTAACAACTCCGACTTGAGGGAACTTCTAACCTAGTAAGGGATACAGAGAAGCAAGTTTAAAAAGAATTGCAACTAACCCAATCTTTGGAGGAAGCTGCATGAGAGTCAGGGCAGGCTTCCCAGGAGAAGCTAAATCTCTCAAAAGCACGTTGTCCATCATCAGGCGGTTCAGATAAGACTTTGAAAACTGATCAGCACATGGTTTCCATCACTATTAGAAAAATAACTCAAGTCAGAATGCTCACTAACACCGGCCTGTCTTCCAAGACGGTAGAGCTGTTCTCAGAGGCTCTGTGGTCCGACTACTTCATCAAACAACACGCTCATTAAAATACATTTGCCTTTAAAAAGGCATTAAGTTTGGGGGAGGTGGGGGAAATGAAGAGCAACGTGGTAAACAGTTTGGATTCTTTCATCTTCCTCCTGCAGTAGCTTGTGGAGGCCACACGGAGACGCTCTGGGCTAAAGAATAAGGGGGCTTTCCCTTCCCACCCCGATTTCTTTCTCTTCCCCAGGAGGGGCTTCCAGAGAGCAACGTGGGCTCAGGGAACGTCGGGAGGGCCAGCAGCCCTTGTAGGAAGGCAGATGTTTGTCCAGCACGGAGTACAGATGTTTTTGACTGCAGGGCCAAAATAAATCTTATTTATGCGGGAAGAATTAAATGAAGGAGGAGACTACTTCTTAAAGGGAGGGGGGGCTTCTGTTACTAAAAATAATCATTTTCCCCCTGCCCCATCACCTTCAGGGGAGGAGGGGGATAAATACATAATTAGCCAAATTAAAACATTAAACAGTAATGACAACAAAAACCCTCAAAAAATCAAAAGCAAGCTCTCAGGATAATGAGAACATTTTTGAAAAGGACGCAAGGCTGGAAGCAGCTCGGATGATATTCCCTTTGGTGCTGGTTTTGGATGATCCTGTTCAAACAGGAATCTTCCTTATTAACCTTCATCCTGAACCAGTCGATAATCCAATATTTGTGATATTACAGTCAGTTGTCATGGAAATAAATTTAAGGCTGCAAACCTAGCTTTTTGGTTACCATCCTGGATCACACAGGAGCAGAAAGCAGGACAATCCCATCTGTCCTGAGCTAGTATTTTCATTTCTTTTTTTATTTTTAAGATTTTATTTATTATTTATTTGAGAGAGAGAGAGAGAGTGCTCACGCACAAGTGGGGGGGGGGTGTTGAGGGAGGGATAAGCAGACTCCCCACTGAGCAGGGAGCCTGATGGATGGACATGGGGCTGGATCCCAGGACCCCGAGATCATGACCTGAGCCAAAGGCAGACACTAAATCGACTGAGCCACCCAGATGCCCCTAACATTTTCATTTCTTGGGGGTCGAGCAGGTTCACAAATATTGGACAAACTGTATACTGTTATAACATGAATCCTTAAAGAGTATTCAAATCTTTATGTAGATTTTCAAAACTCTAGTGCTTCACTGTATAAAATTTTTGTCTAGCTAAAACTCCTGAGGTCTTTAGCCATGAGTGGGTATTCTCAATTTTCTTTGAACTAGACAAAATAAACGAACTGCGTTAGAAATGAGTAAGAGGTTCTAATTAGAAGATCGCTGAATGAAAACATATACTTGTTATTTTTTGAAACATTTAGTTTTAAATTGGGTTTGGGTGGATTTTTTCCTTTTTTTTTCAGTATCCTGGGGAACCTGAAAAACCACGAAATCTTTCCCAAGATGATATGTCAGGACATTAAAAAAATGATCAAAATCTTATCCTCCCTCCCGCTTCCACCCCCACTCCCTAAAAGAGAAAAGAAGCAAAAGTTCTTGCATAATACTCGTGTTTGGGTGGGCACCATTGACTAATTATAACACAATAGGCTATTTTCTGCTTCCTAAAAATAAGAAGGGCGATTATCCAGGGGTAGCGGTGGTTATGCAATGGTACCACATGGACCACACTTCACCCACTGGAAATAAATGTGGAAAACATTTCAATCACATCTAAAAAAACACGGAGAAAGAGGATGAATAAAAACTCGCTCAATAAAAACATGCTGTATAACATAGCGAAGTAACTCGCCCAAATCCCCAGTGATGACCATGATGACGATGCTCTCTGTTTTAGGTCTGTATTTAATATGGAAGATGAAGTAGTAGGTGCTGCATGGGTTTCACAGACCTCAACCCAATGTTTATAAATGATTTGCCCTAACTTTCCTTTATCTTTTAAACTTAAACCGGTTACAGTCCATCAGAATCCAGACTTGAAAATACCCAACACTGGTAAGATTAAGTTCTTTTAAAATGAATTTTTGGGGAAAAAAAAATACAGGTCCAGTGCTGTCCTCTAAAAAGCCCTGGGTTGGGAATCATGAGACAGGGTCTGAGGTCAGCTCCACAATGCCTGAGTTCTGTGCCCTGGATGGCCCGGGTGGCTTTCTTTCACTCTTTTCTCTGGAAAGTGAAGGTGGTCAGATACTATGACTTCTGGGACCTTTTCTAGCTCTTTCCATTCGGGATGTTGGTTCTTCTAACCAGGCTCTCAGAAGAGTAATGTACCAAGATGGGCAGAGACAATCAGCCTAAGCTACAGGTGGAAGGCTGGAGGGGCAGCTGGCTGAAGGAAGATTCAAAAACAATTTCAAAAAAAGTTTTATACAACCGATCCTTTACTCAATTTACTAATAATCATGGTGCTCATGGCCATGTCAATTCTTATTCCTCCGACTTTTCTCCATTTGGTCTTCCACCCTCCCCAACCGTAACCTCAAACCTTCTCCTTCCTTCAATCCTCCATGGGCTTCCTCCCTCAACCCTGCCACTGCCTGGTGGCCCGACTTCCTGCTTCAGCAAGAAGCAGAAGCCATCAGTGAGGCCTTTCACGGGTTCCCACCTCCCACCTTGCAAGCTCTGCACCTGTGCCCGCAGAACTCTGGCTTTCCTCCTGCTTCCGTGAATAAACCACCTCTGTTGCCAACAGAAACTGAAGTCAGATCATGTCACTTCTCTTCTCAGAACCCTCTGGCTCATGCAGACCCAAAGCCAAAGTCTCCATGAAGGCTGACTATGTCCTACTTGCTCTACACCCTGCCATCTGTCCTCCTGCCCCCCACTTGCTCATTCCAACCTTCTGGCTGTCGTGCCTGGAACAGACCAAGCAAGCTGCTGCTTCAGGGCCTTTGCATTTGCAAGTTCCCCTACCTGGAATGCATTCCCCAGAATATCAGGGGGGCTCCCTGCCTTGCTCTCTTTAGGTCTGCTCAAATGTCTCCTTTGCGGGGAGGCCTCTCCTGACCATCCCATATATAATGGCCTACCCAGATCCTACTCAGTGCCCTCCTGGGCCCCCTTCCCTGCCCTGTTTTTTCTCCAAAGCTATCATCAGCATGTGACATGCTCTGTATTTGTTTATTGTCTTCCCACACCAGAACGTAAGTTCTATGATGGCAGGGATTTGCTGGATTTATTCACTGTTCAAATCCCAGGGAGAGTAAGAGGGCAAGACAGTCACATTTATTGAATGATTTAATTGATTTATGTGACACTGTTAAGCATTTAAGAAAAAAAAAAGAAGAGGGACGCATGGGTGGTTCAGTGGTTGAGCGTCTGCCTTCCACCCAGGGCCTGATCCTGGAGACCTGGGATCGAGTCCCACATCGGGCTCCCTGCACGGAGCCTGTTCTCCCTCTACCTGTGTCTCTGCCTCTCTATCTCTCTCTCTGTGTTTCTCATGAATAAATAATAAAATCTTTAAAAAAAAAAAAACGGGCGAAATTTTGATATTGTCACAGAATAAACCAAGCGTTAAAAACTAAAATGAACAGTTACCAATCTGTTGTTCACAGATCACTAAAACGGAAAAGGAAATAAGCAGAATGTGTACACCTACAGAAAGGTAGCTCTAATCCTTACGGGCACCCCAACTGTATAGGGACACAGAACATGAGACGCAAAATAAGGCAAGAGGCAATGCTCCTGACAAGCATCGCTCCTGACGGCAGTAATCCAATGTTCTCACACTTCAGAGGCCAATTTCCTTCTGGTGCTTTCTCCCAGATTCATCCTGAGTGGATAGAATCACTCAAGTCAGAGTGATTTATATTCAGTCAATCAGTTCTTTGTCAGCAGGAAAACGCCACTGGGCTGTGACGTGCCGTTTTCATGCTTACGGCCTCCTTGATTGCTAGACGGACACTTCTGGGGAAGAGCCCCAGCCTAGTGGCTCCGGGACCAGACACAGCCCCCCCACAGGATGCTGAGGACACACAAATATAACAAAACTCACACCAGCCTGACTTTGCTCATTAGAACTCTGCAATGCATATGCTCCTGCTGGATACGGCTCCAACTGCGTCCGTTATTAGGCTCCAGCCCAACGGCAGCCACAGCGAGGCCTGCCGGTGATGGCCTGTCGTGGTAGGTACCCACGCTGGCCAGTTCTTAAGCAGCACAGCCTCTCAAGCTACAGATAGCAGGGCCAGTGGAATGTTCCAACCCTCACTCGATGCGTGGAGAACACTGCTCAGCACAGACACGGTTTCAGGCAGACAGGCTCTCTCAGACCCAGATGAAATGAATAAACTGTTGCAAATTTCCTGGGGTGCAATGTGACTCGTGTTCATCAGGGGCCTTAAAAAGAATTGTGCCCTTTGACCTAGTAGTTCAATTTCTCTGACTTTATCCTAAGGAAGTAATCAAAGATAAGGACAAAGATTTATGCCCAAGGATGTTCAAAATCTGGAAACAACTGACGTGTCCCAAAATAGGAAGTGCTTCAATAAATAACAGTAGCTCTTAAAACATAACACGACTATTAGAGAGGAATCTTTTAAAATAACTTGAAAATAAGTACTCCCGATAGCAAGGTTAATTTGTATTTAAGTTTTATTTATCTAGGTAGATGTCTATGTATATGTACACATGCCTATGAATCGGAAGAAACTTCACCAAAATACTTACAGAGATTATCTCTGGTGATGGGCTTGAAGTTGATTGGAAAAATTTGGCTTCATAGTTTGCAACCATAAACAGATATTTCTGAGTTTTGAAAAATACCACGGGACTGACTGTCAAGTGACATCATCCGGCGAAGAAATAAGGAACCAAAATCCCACTTGAGCTTAAAGGGACGGGAGGGCCCTGGTGCTTGAGAAGCTCGTGAGCATATCTGCGTTGCTGATTCTCATTCTTGCAGATACATCACTTTTGTAGAAAATCACCTCCAAATGGGCTTCCAAAAAAACCAAATACAAAGGTACGAAGCTCTGCTCCTCAGCTGCCCACCCCCATCTCCCTAGCGGGGTCTCTGGTGGTCACTCACTGATTTAATTTAGATTAATATGGGAGGTCTTAGGTGGCTACTCTGCTTTGGATCCCAAGCAAGGCTAATTATTATCCTAAAGGACGAGCCACTGGGGAGGTTTAAAGTTCAGGCACAGAGACCGCCGTCTACATCTCTGCCATTTGGCTGACCAAATTACAAGAGTCTGGTGAGTCAATATGAAAGATTCCAAACACAAAGGTCAACGCTGGGCTACTGACCTTCCTGACCCCACCTCAGAGCCAAGAATTGCAAGGCAGTTTTGCCTCCCACGCCAAAACCATTAGCGACCAGCTTGTCTTGGTTGATCTCTTCTTTTACAAGTATTTCTGAATAGATAATCGCTTTCCCGGTGCCCACACACTGAATGAGCCTGTCGTCTCACGGCTTTTCTTCACCGGAGAGGCTGTTGAATGTATTTGTTAATGGTGCTGTAGCTGCTAATGTTAGTGCACATTAATTAGATGATACTCTCTTTCAAATCAGAGTATGGTCCCACTGAACACTCACATGTATGGTCTAGAAGGGATGGGGAAGGCCAAGGCCAGCTTACGCTCTGCATCTGTGAGTTAACGGGTCAAAGCTGCGGAACTGAGTAATACACGGACTATCCAGAGCCCTGTCCAGCCAGTATTTACAAATAGTTTTCAGGGAGCCTGAAGATGCTCAGGAAACTTAGGCAACTGCCAGTACTGTTCTCGCCTTCCTACCTCCCCACCCAGTCTGTTACCAACTCCTAAGTGATTCGCGTCCAAGTTGCTCTGGTGTTGGGATGGCCCAGTCCTTTCTCACTACCCGATGCCAGAGCCTATGTTTTTACAGAGACCAATTCAGATCTCCGAGGGGGCAGCCGTCCTTCGCCTTCCTGGGCAGTGGTGTGTGCCAGGCCTAGCCCCTGAAGGCCTCCCAGACGTGGCCAGCGCAAGCAGGCATTGAAGAAGATGCAGCTTGTGTGTCTAGGTTACTACTCAGGTGAGAGCCAAGCATGAATACTTGTCTCTGCCCTTTGATGAAAAGTTGGTATAGAGGGCCTTAGACCAGGGTGGATGGTCTGGCTTTTGTTCGAGTCGAAATTCTGTCCCAGACATTCCTCCCTCTAGAATTGCTCTTGCAGCCCCCTCACCATCTTTCTGTAAACTCGAAGCCAGCATTAACATGATCCATTAAAAAAGCCTTCCATTCTTTTAGAAGTAATTTCTTTTCTTTTCTTTTCTTTTTTTTTTAAGATTTTATTTATTTATTCATGAGAGACACAGAGAGAGAAGCAGAGACACAGGCAGAGGGAGAAGCAGGCTCCCGGCGGGGAGCCCGATGTGGGACTCGATCCTGAGACCCCGGGGTCATGCCCTGAGCTGAAGGCAGATGCTCAACTGCTGAGCCACCCAGGTGTCCTTTAGGCTACCATGGCTAACATCTCTATCACTCGGATGATGAAACACAAATAATGTGAAATTTCCAATTAAAGCAGAAACCCATCTTAGAGCCACAAGCATCAACTTACCCGGCCATCACTGATGAATGATGCATTTGTCAAGTGTGTAAGGTCAATTTTAAATTATATCGAACACTTTCAAATACCCTGTCGATTTTCAACAACAAAAACTTTCAGTTGTTTTTTTTTTTTTTTAATTATCTTTAAAAGGCAATCTGGGGCACCTGGCTGGCTCAGCGGGTTAAGCGTCTGCCTTCGGCTCAGCTTGTGATGACAGGGTCCTGGGGTGGAGCCCCGTGTCAGGCTCCCTGCTCAGCGGGGAGTCTGCTTCTCTCTCTTCCTCGGCTCCTTCTCCCCTACTCATGCTCTCTATCTCTCTCTCTTTGTTTCAAATAAATAAAATCTTCAAAAAAAAGTAAAAACCACAACACTGAACTTTTTATAAAAGGGAAAAGGTTTTACCCAGTTTATTTTTTATAATGGCAACTTCAATCATATATATATATATATATATATTTATTTATTTATTTACTTATTTTTTTATTATTTTATTATTTTATTTTTGTAGATTCAGTTTAAAACTAACAGGGAGGGGGGCACCCTGGGTGCTTCAGTGGTTGAGCATCTGCCTTTGGCTCAGGTCATGATCCTGGGGTTCCAGGATCAAGTCCTGCATCAGACTCCCTGCAGGGAGTCTCCTTCTCCCTCTGCCTCTGCCTCTTTCTCTCTCTCTCTGTGTCTCATGAATAAATAAATAAAATCTTAAAACAAAAATTAAAAGAAATGACTACTTTTTTTTCTAAACTTGCAAATCACTCCCTGAATGGAAACACACTCTATGGTATGAACTTTCAAAGACACAGTGCTTGTTCTCCTTTGAAGAGTTTACAGTCTAGTGAGAGAGAGAAATACAAATAAATAATGGCGATACAATGCAGGATGAAATAAGTTCTCCAGGGGCATGCGGTGGGGGGGGGGTGAGGGTGTTAGGAACTGCTCCTCGGAGAAGGTGACATTGGAGGTCTGTCAGAGTCTGAAGATGTGGGGGGAGAGGAAAGGAAGCGAGATGGTGGGGAAACGCATTTTAGGCCCTTTTGACGAGACTCCTCCAGTAAATTTCTTTTATATATACTTCAGCAAAATCTTGTTTTGTTCACACAGAATAAACAGTGCTGACAGATGAATAAGGTAGTTGTTCTTCTGCAGTGCCTCTAGCCTTGGCCCTGGAGACCGTAAGATAGAACCCAGGTGACACTCTGTGACGACTGGTGCCAAGCCAGCAGATGGAAAACATTACTGGGCCAATTCGAATCCAATGACTGGATGCCAGCGTCCCAATGTGAAAAATGAGGAGGGGCCACAGGTCCATGTATCATAGAGCATGATGGTTAACGCCACCGGGGATGTCAGCAAGTGATTTGTGGTGCTGTCGGAAGCACTTCTATCATTTCTTGTTAAGTTTTGAGGGGGTAGGAAACATATTATCTCTGGGAGGTTGGGGAAGGAGGGCGGACAGCAAAATGATGTCAAATGCAAGTTAACTCTTGGACGATGCATATAAAAAGGCACAAACGTTGAAGAATGCTATTTTCTCTTCCTGGGGCCTGAATTTTTGAAATTGATAGTGACAAGGAGTAAGAACACAGTATCTTTCTCCATAAGGCAGCCCTGAAAACATGCCCGAGCAAACCCGATCGGGGCCTCTGAGGCTATTAGAAGTGGACATTAAATCAGCCAGCAAATCTAGGAAGCCTGTATTCTGATTATTTCTTCCGATCTGCTTGGTTTTCTGAGAAATGTGCATGCCCGTTTCTAGAGTGTCACAAAGAACTAGCAAATCAGAGGTCAGAAGGCAAAGGGAAAATATCTAATTGGGAGAATGGTGTACTTGAGAAAGGTTAGGCATTAGAGATGAGAGACCTGGTTTGGAACCCCAGTTCTGTGTGACTTTGGCAAGTTTCAGCTTTTTCCTGATCTCTAAAGGGGGGGATTAATTCCTGCCAAACTACCTCACAGGGTAATTTAGAGATCAAAACAGAAGAGAGATAATACTTATGAGACTCAGCTGCAAAAAAAAAATGCAAGAGTAAAGTTTTTCTTCTTAACATTAAGTAACAACAGCAAAATAATTATAAGCTGTATGTGTGTGGAGATTTTGCCATTTTTACTCACTGCTTTATCCCCAGTGCCTGGCACAAAGTTGCAGGGCAAGAATTACTTATTATATAAGTGAAAAAATGAGGCCTGTAAATCTATAGATTGAGCGGTGCTTAATACCCAGAAGGGTAAAGAAAGACACATTACATTTCTTCAGTACATCACAGGCAAGTGATTTATGGTACACGTGGGTAGTTGTTTCTTCTTGAGACCTTTGTGCATAGAGCCCAGTAAATATTTAGACTCAGGGGTGCATGGATCTAAATGTAGAATTAGCCATTGGGGAGGGAAAACCCTTTCCTGGGATACTACATCTAATTTTAAACAACTAGTTCCCTCCCTTCCCTACTTTCCATTCCTTCCTTCTGACCAGAATTTTCTCCCCAAAAGAGGAGTACTGCTGAGATGAGAAGTTGAAATCTGCAGCTGTGTCTCCAATTCAAGGAACTCCTGACTCCAACGGTACAGTGGGAACATCGCGACACCGGCTTTCCAAAGCCTACTTTGGGAAAAGGAATCACAGACCCCTGTGGACCTGGCCCTGAAAATGATGGTGTGGCTACAGGCCATTCCAGGAATTCAGCAGACATAGCTCTTACTGAGAAGGTAGCGTCCAGGTGGGCAGAAGGCTGTGACATCAGTCCCCCCTTCCAAATTCTGACTAATCTGAGTTCTCTCTTTTCTTTGACTGCTAGGAAGCTCTGTGCCAAATCTAGACCAATATCAACTATATAAGATCCCGTGGCTTTTTAAAAAAATGTTTTATGATTACATCAATGATTATCTTACATTCTGCTTCATTTTATTTTCTACTCGTCTTTTTGCCCTGGCATTACCACGTTTCTCTGGAAAACACTTTGGATCTCTTTCAGCCTGGTGTTAATAAATGCAACTCCCAGTGCCCATCTGGAGTGGAACCTGTTGAGTGTGAACCTGTAGTGGGTGTGCTCATCACCACTGGCTGTGGCACACCCTTACCATGTGAAGGTAATCACTCGAGGGAAAACTGCATCCCCAACAGTGAGGTGGGAGGCTGCAGGTGGTAGGGGAAGCCCTGCTGGCGACAAGTTAGAGTTCCAGAGACGGGGTCCTCCCAGTGAAGCTGAGGCTGACTTGGAACGTAAACTCCACAGTCAGCAGCGGCTCTGTTCCTGGGCATGTGGAAACAACCAATGGAAACCTCCTATTTTCAAGCCGTCTGCTTTCGTTAAATACTTGTGGCTCAGTTTCTAAAACCATAATGGCCAGTCCTAGCCTTCCCCAGGAAACATGAAGACTTGAAGATTCGTTAATCTCCCCAATATGAAGGATTCTGGGCTACATTCTGGCGTCAGAAGAGTTCTCTAGAGTGGTGATGGCTGGCTCAATTCTTTTCTCGTTCAACTCAAACAGGCTAACACTGAAAACCAGACTTTTTACCTGGCATATTCCAGACAAATGGGTAATGGGATTTAAAGCCTTGTATTAAAAAAGAAAAAAAAAAAGGCATGATTGACTTGGAGGACTCTATGTAAGAAAAAGAAAACAAAAAAACTTCCTCCCCTATGTAAGGGGAGTAAGTTTGAGGAAAAATGACAGAGTAGCCAATTAATAGGTATTTGGTGAATAAAAGTTTGAATGAATAAATGGTAGGCTAGGACACTATCAGTCCTTTTAAACTCTTAGTTTGGCCTGTTTTGAAGACTGGCTATCTAATGCCAAATTGGAACAATTACCTTCTGCCAAAATTTTACAAATTCTATTATAAAAATAAAATATTCTATTTCTCCCCGGTAATCATTGATAGCATTTTTATTAAAAGGTTATTTTTTAAATATTTATTTATTCATGAGAGACAGAGAAAGAGAGAGAGAGGCAGAGACACAGGCAGAGGGAGAAGCGGGCTCCATGCAGAGAGCCCAACGTGGGACTCGATCCTGGGTGTCCAGGATCACGCCCTGGGCTGAAGGTGGCTCTAAACCGCTGAGCCACCCGGCCTGCCCTAAAAGGTTATTTTTGATGCCTACAGCTGTCTCCTTTTCCTGCAGCCGCTCTGAATAAGGTTCTTCACTGACCTGTGGAATTATGTTACCACAGAAGGGGTCCAGTATCCCTTGGTCCCTGTTCTGTCCCCACTCCCACAATCACATAGTGGGTCAGATTATCCCAAGTTCAAGCAGTCTGAAAAAGGCAGTCCTTGTAACCCAGAGGCATTAATACGGCTTCTAAAATTGTGCGTTTTTCCCCCTTCTCAGAATATATCTACTTAGACTCTGTATCTGGTATACTGGGTCCCCTGGTTATACTGTCCTCATGTATCCATGGCCAAACAGGGCACGTATGATTGAGCCATCCTTTGAGCACCTCCATAGCCCTGCTGCGTTTGGTTTGCTGAAAGCTTCTATTATGATAGTTAGGAATCAGAGGAATGGAATGAAAAGGAGAAGGGGGGGCAGGAATAGAAGGGAAGGTGGCCTTCTGGGTGGCCACCTCTGAAATAGAAATCTACACTTGCTCATATAAACACCACACTAAGTTCTTCAAATTCTCAAATCACATTTATACACTTAAAAATATCTTTATTTCCAAGTTGTCCTGGATGAAACACAGATGGGGATATCTATTTTATAACAAAATGAGAAAATCAACACTAAAGCAAACATTTTTGCTAGCCCACGAAAAAACATTTTTTAGTTTAATTGATGCCAAACGGCACTGATAGTTCCAAACCCAGAAATGCATCAAAGAAAACTGAATACTCTCTGTGCTGCTGATAGAAAATGCCTAGGAAGTACAATTTAGAGATCACGCCTCCAGGAGGAAGAGAGGTCCTTCCAATCTCCAGGGTTTTGGTCAAAGCACAAGTCTGTACTTCCAAAGCCTTCACAGCATGTTGTATGGTGCTATCGCACCTCCCAGCCCCCTCCTGATATGGCCAAGGTCATCATATTTCCATTATAAATGCTAAAGACTCGAGTACAAAACAAAAAGGAATTTATAAAAGATACTCAGTCCATGCAGAAGAAACTACACACCGCGAGCTCTTTGAAGGCAAGGACCTTGTTTCTCATTCCTTCTGATAGCCCACGTGGCCTGCTGAGTTGGCCTACAGGAGACTCGGAATTCATTAATTGGAGTATGATTCTTGAGTTCATGGATCTAATTTTTAAAGAGCAGTTTGTCAAAATCTCCTCTTTGTTAAATACAAGTATAAAATGAATTTGCTTTGAACAAATACAATATATTTTGGCACAAGGACAATATTCATTCCATATATTTTAAGTTTCAAGAACCTTTTTACTTAGACTGAATTGTTCTCAACACCTACTTGAATTAACAAGGATGATATAAACTACTAAGGTTTTTCATTTTCTTCTTTCCTCTTCTCAGAAAAACTTCATCAAATTTTCCCCAAAAAGTAAGCTCTCACCCCAGGAACAAATATACCATCTCCCCGCCTCTAATTCTTTGTGTTAAGTTGTTACACTAGGAGTTTTTTTCCCCTACTGTTGAAGCTGTGCTTCTATTCTCCTTAAGAGATACTGGGGATGCTCTGCTTCTAGGAATAGAATTTCCTACTTGTAAAGGAACTTCTGAGAACATGCAGTCCAGGTCCTTTATTTACAGAAGAGAAAAACTTGCCCAAAGCCCACTGCTAATTCAAGGTGTGACTAAGCTCTACTAGGGTACGAACTAACACTGCCTTTCCAGTGTCTCATACAATGCCTGGCACACAGTAGATATTCAATAGATACTTGTTGGATAAACAGAGGAGCTGAAAATGCCATCCCTGAGTGTCCTGACCAGTCCTTCTAGGACACCATGGTCAAAACACAAGCCCAGTTTTGCAGCCCCAAAAGGGAAATGGGGATACACAGTGCATGCTTGGAGATGGGCTTCTCTGGGGCTTAACTAATCTCCTGCTGGTTGTGGATACCAGGATGAAGCTGTATTGAGAATCCTACAAATCCACACTGGCTTACCGTCATATTGCTCTTTTCTAACCTCTTTTAGACAGTCATTCTGGGAACCAGATCCTTCTGATTGTCTGAACTACTCCAGAACTTCCAGGCAACCAGAGCAGTGACAAAAGTTTCTTCAAGGTCACTGGAATAGGGTGTGGTCCATGGCAATAGAAGAAGCTTAATGAAACACAAACTTTCTAACTTAAACCATTAAAAAAGAAAAAGAGGAAAAAGCAAGGACTGGAGAATGACAAATTCCAAAGTTGAAAATGGTTACTAAACTCTTCCAGATTTTCCCTACTAGTAAAAGTGTGAAGTTATAACTTCTGACCAAATGAGCTGTGCACGCTTTACTCTTTGGAAACAGCAGTGTATTATGAACTGTCACTCTAATACCCCAACCGAACCAATATACGCCAACAGAATAGATGCTCTTGGGTTCCTACCGACTAGAGCAGCAGTGAGTGGGCCTGTCTCTAACTGAGCCAGCCCCATCCAGAGCCATGGACTTGTCTGCCTGGAGTGCTCCAAACTCAGAGGTCTGCAAACATACTGCCAGCCCAGCCAGCTCCTCCACCCTTGCTGGCTGCCTTCGTCTGCTCCTTCTGGGGGCCTGCACCATCATTCCTCAGGCCCACACTCTCCTTCCAGACTGTCTGAGGTCCTCTTTGTGCAGTTCTTCCCAGGAAAGAACTGGTCCAGTTCTGCAGTGACCTGGTGGTGACCTTTGTAAAAATGGGTGAGGCTGCCCAGAGTTGGTTTGCTGACAGGCTCGGACAAGGTGATTAGAGAGATCCCTCTCAGCCCCCAGTGTCTATTCCAAGTACTCTTTGCATTCATCATTTTGGTGGTTCTTTAAATTCTTTACCTGGAAATCTGGAAATTTGTAGAAGAGTAGGAGTAATTAATATACAGATATTTAATGAAAACTAAGTAAATTTTTGTGCTAATTCAGATTCCATTATTTTTTCTGAGTTAGACTTTTTTTTGGCAGGGGCTAATTAGACAAAGGCTGCCACTATTTTATTTTATTGGTAAAAAAAAAAAGAAGTATCAGTGCATCGTGGTAAAACTCGGGTTTTATAGAATTCTTCGTGAATTGTACTCATTACTTCTGTGTTCTGCAGATATGTGTTCTTTGTCCAACTAAATTATCAGGAAATAACTGTTATATTCCTTCCTGACATGGCTCAATGCCACCTATTCAGTATAGATGGAAGAAAAAAAGGGAGGGAAGGATAGAGGAAGGGAAAAAGGAGGAAAAGAAAGATCTTCCCCAGGGTTCTGAGCTTCCCCTGGTCAAGCATTTAATGGGTTAAGTATATAGAGGGAATGACTGCCTGGCTCTTTTCAAGTTTGCTAAAGTAGTTTTTTTTTTTTTTTTTTTTTTTAATTTCTCTACCACAGTGTTGGTTCACTTGCTTGATGAAAAGTCCTCAGGGCTTTTGAGGGTTAGGTAGGCCAGCATATAGTAAGCTAGTAATCTAAACAGGAGAGACAGATGGAAGGGGGTTGTTTTCTGAACATTTCATTGATAAAGGCATGTTAGGTACCTTGCTTTAGGATCCTGTTGGTCAAAACCAAAAAAAAAAAAAAAAAAAGGCAGTTTCTAATACTCTGTCCTGATATAAGAAGACAAACTTTTAGTAATAAAAAGATTATATATATATTTTTGAGTTTATGCCAATATCAAATGTTTTCGAGCTATAAACTTTTCCTTCTGATGTGTGGTGTGTATGTGTGTGTGCACGTGTGTGTTTGAGTGTAAGAGGGAATTATTTTGGAATTTCACACTTTCCTTATTAGGAAGAATCTGGAAAAGTTTAACATTAAACTTCATTTTGGGAAAAATCCTACTAAGAATATTTAAACCAAAGGGTGCACACATTATTTCTTATTAACTTTGTTCTCCCCCATGCCCAACTCTGCCTTAAACAATGCAAGTGTTTAATGACCTGAGTTTAACTATGAAATGTGTTCTCTTGGACTTCATTAAGTTATAAAGAAATGCATAGTCTAAATGGGATTTGGTAGCTTCATTTCTCGGGATGGATTTAGTGGCAATATGGCAGACCTTTAAAGTTCATTACTTTGAATAAAGTGTCTAAAATATAACCACATAAATATGATCATCTGATTTCGGTAAATGTGCAAGGCAGTTCAATGGACAAAGATAAATATCCAAAGAATGGTGCTAAAACAATTGGACATTCATAAGTAAAAAGATGAACCTCAATATCTCCCTCTTTTTTTTAAAAGACTTTATTTATTCATGAGGGACACAGAGAGAGGCAGAGACATAAGCAGAGGGAGAAGCAGGCTCCCCACAGGGAGCCCAATGTGAGACTCAATCCCAGGACCTTAGGACTACAACTTACATCACAGGCAGATGCTCAACCACTGAGCCACCCAGCGTCCCAATATCTTCCATTTTATATGAAAACTAACTCTACATGGATCAAAGATCTGAGAGTATGAAATAAAACTATAAAACTTTTGGAAGAAAATGTAGGAGAAAATTGTTGAGGTCTTAGGTTAGTCAAAGCTTTAGATGATAACAAAATCATAATCCATTTTTAAAAAGATAAATTGGACATCATCAAAATGTAAAGCTTCTGATCTGCAAAAAGACACAGTCTTTTTTGTCTTTGCAAAGACAAATATGATCTGGGAGAAATATTTGTATAACAACATCTGATAAAGAACTTGTATCCAGAAAATACAAAGGATGCTTAAAACGCAATAAGAAAACAATCCAAGGAGAAAATGGGAAAAGATTTGAACAGATACATTACCTAAGAAGATACGTGAATGGCAAATAAGTATACAAAAGACACCCAATATTATGAGTCACTAGGGAAATGCAAATTTAAACCACAATGAGACACCATGACATACTATCAGAATGGTTCAAAAAACAAAAAAAGCTGACAATATCAAGTACTGGCGAGAGTATGCATAACTAGAATGCTCACACATTGCTGGTGGGAACCAAAATGGTTACAGGCACTTTGGAAACAATCTGGCAGTTTCTTAGAAAGTTAAACCTATACTTATCATGTGACCCAGTAATCCCACTTTTGGGCATGTACTTAAATGAAATTAAAGCTTACATTAACACAAAAACCTAAACATGAACATTTATAGTGGTTTTATTCATAATTTTAAAAACCGGAAAGAATCCAAATGTCCTTGAGCTGGTGAACGGACACAGGAACTGGCACCTCCATATAATGGAAGACTATTGAACAATAAAAATAAATGAACTACAGGTACACATAGGAACACTGATGGATAAAGACACATTATACTAAGTGCAAGAAGCCATATCCAAAAGGCTACATCCTGCATGATTCCATTTTTATGCTATTCTAGAAAGAGTAAGAGTATAGGAACAGAAAATAGCATAGCGATTGCCAAGGGCTGGTGGTGGGGGAAGAGATGACTACAAAGGAACAGTATAGTAAAAGTGTTAGAGTCATGAACTCTGCATCTCCATTGCCATGGTAGTTACATGACTGCATTCATTCGTCTAAACTCATAGAACTTTTTTTTAAATTTTTTAAAAATTTATTTATGATAGTCACACACACACACACACACACACAGAGAGAGAGAGAGGCAGAGACACAGGCAGAGGGAGAAGCAGGTTCCATGCACCGGGAGCCCGACGTGGGATTCGATCCCGCGTCTCCAGGATCGCGCCCTGGGTCAAAGGCAGGCGCTAAACCGCTGCGCCACCCAGGGATCCCTAAACTCATAGAACTTTATACTACTTTCACATACAGTGAATTTTCCTGTATGTAAATTAAAAAGTAAATTGAACAATATCTCACATAAATGTCCATCAACAGAGGATTGTTCAAATAAATTATGGGCCACTTCCCCACGGAATGACATATTTGTTAAAAAGAAAAAAGTAGGTTTGTACATAATAGCAAGAAAATGTGTAGGAGAGAAAAACAAGTTGTAGAAGTGTAAGCAGAGGGTGAATCCAATCCATTTTAATGAATATATGCATGTGTATATTAGTAACTCTCTAGAAAGAAAATATGGAGAAATACTCTCCAAGATAGTCTCAGAAAGATATTTTGAGAGGTTGGATGATAAAGGGCTTTCATATTCTATACTTGCCATATTATAATGATGTATGGACTTTTTAGACAAATAGATTTTTATTCAGAATGCAAAGTTATAAAGTTATAAAATCTGATATCTTGAGCTGAAGATATGCATGTATTTTCCTATAAAAGCACAGAATTTAAGTGAGTTTTCTTCCAGGCACTTAAAAATAGGTTTTTAGCAATATTTGAAATGGAAGTTCTATTCTAAGGTTAGAGTCATATTTGAAGGTGAGATTGGCAATTTCCCTTTGAGCCGGCATTTGTATTCCCAATCAGCAACTGTTTGCTAGGTTTAAAAGAATATTTTATATAACTAAATGAAAAAGGCAAACCAATACAAGACATATCTTACAAGCATTAGTGCAGGTAAAATCAAAGCTTTTTACATCTCCAAACCTTAGGACTTTTAAACACTTAATGTTCTCTCAGATATAAAGTTGTCTTTTCACAGAAAAATGTCTAATCACTTTAAAACCACATCTATCTGTTACAGGCCAGAGAACTCACTCCAGCCAAACAAGACAAGAAAAATCTATGATAAACATGAGAACAATCCAACAATGAACACAATGTCACAGTTCAACTAAACCCTGGGATCTTGGATATTTTCTTGGAACGTACCACTTCTATGCAAGCCAGAATATGGAAGTTTTTATTACGATTGCATTCAGGAAAATAAAATGGCGGTCCTACAAAATTTTTAAGAGTGTTGGCCAATGTTAGGCTTTAAGTGTAATATTTTTTGAAAACGTTAATTGGAAGCACAAATTGACTCTTCAAGAGTCACACAGTTCCCAGAACATTCCTTAATAAGAACAGCATGTTGAAGAGATGCTTCTGAACAGAAAAACGAATACAAGTCTAGAAAATCCCGGCTTTCTGATTTACTGAGCTATGTATTGGGATTCCCTGGAATCCACTAAGAGAACTCTATAGATATAGTTGTGGTTGCTCCCCCCAACCCTCAACCCTGCTCTCCCACAGGGCTGGCAAATCTCTTCATGAGTCTGAAGACGATTCCATCGACCAGGGAGTCTGCCAAAATGGAGTCACCTTTCCTTGGATCACTCTCATAAAGGTGATTGGATTTTTTGTTTTTGGATACTTTTCAGATTGATAAATGGGCTTCTATGTATTTCCTTACAGATGTCCAAATGTTCACAGAAGAACTTGTATTATATAGCTTCCATTTTAACAGTTTGGTTTTAATGAATACGGATTTGAATGGAGAAATCATGCCTTTCATCTGAAGCCCCCAAAACTTTGCTGTTAGGATTTTGACTCTAAGTATAAAAGGATAGGGGAAGAGAACATAGAAGACACCCTTGTTATAAGGAAAAAAAAATTATACTATTTTAATACTAAATATAAAATAGTATTAAATATTTTAAATATTTAATAATATTTAATTTAATATTTTAATACAAAAATATTCCTTCAAACAATTTGCATCCTGCTGTTTCCTTCCACAAGCACCATGGTTTTCTCTCATTCCACTATAGACAGTAGTTGGGTTGCTCTAACCAACTCCCCTAAGAATTTGGAAAAGCTCGTCTGTGCTTTCACTTTCCATTTCATTAAAGAGGAAGAGAAATTGATTCTTCCTTAGTGGAGAATCCATTTGGAATCAGAGATTGGTTTTCGGACCAATGTCTAAAATATATCCCATAGGTGTTCAATAAACGTTCATTCTCCCTCTCTGTTCACCCTTAACTCTTGACTCTCTCACTTCCAATCCAGGTTGCATATCCAATGATCAGATCTATCAAAATAAGAGCCTTAAAACATCAATCTCATCCAGCAACTTCCTTGGTCAATATTTTCCAGTGACTCCCGACTGCCCATAAAACATAGTCTGAATTTCTCTTCCTATTCAAGGAAGAGGGTATTCAAGGCCCTCTATTTTTTTTTTTAAATTTATTTATTTATTTATTTATTTATTTATTTTTTTTATTTATTTATGATAGGCACACAGTGAGAGAGAGAGGCAGAGACATAGGCAGAGGGAGAAGCAGGCTCCATGCACCGGGAGCCCGACGTGGGATTTGATCCCGGGTCTCCAGGATCGCGCCCTGGGCCAAAGGCAGGGGCTAAACCGCTGCGCCACCCAGGGATCCCATCAAGGCCCTCTGTAATCTGACTCTGACTCCAGCCCATTTTAAGACAAATTTCTAATAGATCAGTCTTCTCACTTACTCCTTTTTTTTTTTTTTTTTAATTATTCCTGTCCTTAAATGGCAGGTCCTAGGCAAATCCTCCACTATCCCTGAGGGAAAGCCGATCTTTTGCATGAGGACTGACTGCCCCACTCTTGCCTCTGCTGGGTCACAATAATCATAGGGATAGCTGCCATGTAATTGGGGCCTCTTGCACCAGTCATGCACTTCCCATACATTATGTCATTTCATCATCAGCACAATGTGTACCAAAGGCATTTTGATCTTTACTTTCTAGACAAGGGAACTGGAGTCCAGGGATATTGACTTAACACCATGCTGCTGTCACAGAATATCTTTATTTATAAACAATCCACACAATTCTCTAACCACACCTCAATTTCATATTATGGGGTTCATTCAAACCAAAATTTAATTTCCTACAATGTAATAAAGATGAAATAATTTGAGATTCAAAATGTTTCATTATGGAAGCTTGTTAGTATGAAAAACAGAAAGCATATAGCTGTGTTTAGTATAGACTTTGCTCTATTTTGGCTGAAAATTTCTTTAGAATGCTCTCAATTGTATTGCGTCTTGGCCTTTTGGCTAAGATCAAGTGTAAAATGCTCTAAATTGTGCAATGATAAATCTCTCTGTTCTTTGAGTTTCCTGCCCATTCTGCAAACCACAGCTACATTAAGTTCTTCCAACGTACACTTATTGCACATTACCTCTTAGTAGCAAGTTCCTCATGGAACTTCCAACGTTACCAACACGCACTGTGCTTTTCTAATGGCTCATCTTACTGATGGATTTTGTAAAGGATCTTTACCAAGAGTGAAGATAACTAATTTTGAAAAACAGAGGTTAAGATTTTAAACTTGTTGATATGAGAATGAGTGAATGAGATAAAACCCTTGCTGAACCTAAATATTTGCTCAGGTTTGGCATATTTATTCATTTCCCTTCTTTGGTGAAAAGAGAGAGAACCACAGGGACTATTTCATCTATAAATCTGCTACTAGACATATGCTGTGCACGCATTTTCATAAAGACTTTTATTATGTGATCCTTAAGCAGCATATCCGTGCCAGCTGGTGGGCTGGAATATAAAACACATCTCTCAGAAAAAGCTATTATTGGGTCAATAATATGCTAATTAAAAGGGCTTGTGCAACCATCTGTGGGATCCCCTATAGTAGAGGCTTATTTCTAGAACCCTCAGCATTGCTGCATCTTATGTTGTCTCTAATGGTTTACTGATGCCTGACATTCTCACTGATGATGATGGGGAAAAAAGTGTTGGTGAGCCTAGTGGATCCCCAGCTATGTTTTACAGTTAATAGGGATTTACAATCATTGCACCTAACTTGATAAACTTCAAGAGTTTCTATGGAGTTAAGTTACTCTAATGCATAGAATTCTATGCAGAATATATCAACATCACATTACATTTACCTATTTACAACACATGTGCACAGTAAAACGGCATTTAGGTCAGGAGAGGAGACACCTGGTGTAAGCAACTAAGTGAATAACTTGTGCATCTCGGGCCAGCACTTTGGGTAGTGTAAGAATTTCATTTTGCAACAGTAAATATTGGGTGAAGATGAGAAGAATAAAGAGAATGAGACACCGTCTCTGGCTCTGAAAATGGAAGAGCCACTTTGTACATGTGGTTAAGGGTTGGTTCTACGTAGCTCTTGAGAAATGCACAAATAGTTGCTTCAAAAATCATGCTTCACTGTTTCAATGGCAATAAAATTATTTGGAACTGGTGATGCCAAAATACTTGAGTTTTATTGTCAAGTATTCCATAGCATAGTCTATTTCCCTGACCTTACCCAGCTCCTCATTTCTGTTTTGCGCTGCCCTCGAGAGTTTCTTTCTTTCTATATTTGTCCTCTTTCAATGTAATAGCATGAAGCACAGAACACTCCATTCTGCTAAGATAAGCTGAGGGACAAAAAGACTATGTCAAAAAGATAAAATATCTCTCAAATATACATAGAGCCAATACCTGGTCTCCTAGGTCTAATGGAGTTATAGATAGGCTTTTCTCAGCACTTCTGATGGCTTCTAGGTCCTTTGGTAATTGATATCCTTGACATGGTTTATCAAGCTGGTCTTGGTTGGGCTGTTACAGGGTTTTCTCTGGTTCTCTAATATGCCACGGCAGTAGAACTGCCATCAGTTAGTTCCCCAACCCAAATCTAGAAGTGCATAAAGTCACTGCTCCGGTTTCAACAACCCGATATTAAAGACATTCATTTCTACATAGGTAGTATAAGGCTTCTCCTAAACAACAACAAAAACCCCCAAAAAACAAAACGAGACACCCCTCCTCCCCCACCGCCAAAATCTGAGAACGTGGCTCTGACTCCCAAATGGCCACAATCAGCTAGTGCTGAGCAGGAGTGCCCAGTCCCTATGGCATGATTTCTACCTGTCTGGTCCCCGCAAACATTTGACTCTGTAATCTCTGTAGAATTTAGGCTAAGACACATTACATAAGGCCTAGTCAATATGATTTCCGTATTTGTATGAATCAAAACAAACTTGGCTTTTTACCAAGATGTATGACTAATTTTAGGATGCCATTGAATGTGTGTGTTTGACAGCTGATAGTGATGGAGCAGAGGAAAAAAAGCACAAGACTGACTGAGAAACCTAATCCTTGTCTTGGTTCTGTGAGTCTCATTTATAGGCCTCAGTTTCCAAGGAGTCCATAAGTATCTGATTTATGTCATTAAAAAATGAAGTCCAGAAAAACCAAGATGCATGCTTACCTGTACTACATGTCCACTGGAGTTCCCCGGAGGACCAGTATGTGCCACACAGATAACAGAGTTAGTCCTAATGCTCGGCTGAAGAGTATTCAGGTATTATAAAGCAAGCCTGCCGACGTCTATCAGTGTTCTGACAATATTTTGCAATGTTAGCAGGAATTGTTGCTTTTCAACAGTATCTACATGCTCTTTTACGTTGCCTAGCCTTCCTAGGGGTAGCTTGGCCACCTGACTAATCTGACCAAAATTAGTGAAGGTTATTTGTGTAATTGCTCAGCTAATATGGTTAAAGGCATGTGTTCCATCCTGACATTCCATCTCCCTTGCTCCCCACGCCTTCTACCTTATTTGCCTGCTTCAAGTAGAAGTCGGCAGAGCCTCAGGAGGGCTCCTAAGTCCCTAATTAGGGGCAAGGTGCCTGACCACGTCAGGGTTTAATGTGAGGGAGAAATAAGCTGCTGTTGCAGGAAGCCACAGCAATTTCAGGATTCACTTGTTATCACAGTGTAACTTAGCTTTTTAATAGAACTAGCACAAGGGAGAGAAGTAAATTGTCTGCCAATGCCGACAGAAGACCTCAGCTGTCATCTACAATCCAGAACTTCAAATTTTTTGTATTCACCAAAATGCTTTAATTCATTTCAAGCATCGTATTAAGCTTATATTAAACTTATGAATTCTAATTGTTTTTTGTAATATATTCATGTTTCAAATTATAAACTATATTTAACTAACGGAAACGCTAATCTATTCTGTTCCAGGTATTAGGGCTCCATGCAAAATTTGGGTGGAATAAAAAGGATTCCACTTCTAAAAGTGCTGGACTAGAAAATCACTAGGCTAGATAATATGAAAGGTTCCATAAAATAATAAAATTCAGTAACATGTCCAGTATTTCCCATAAGAGAACAAAAGGAAAACCACTGCCTTGAAGCTCCAAAGAAGCAGGCACCCTATCTGTCAAATTCATGCTATTTCATTGATTTTTACATTTCACAGGTATAATAGATTACGAATTCCCAGGAGCTGCAGAAAATCCTTAAAGAATGGATGAACCCTGTCAGTTTTTCAATGAATGAATAATGAATATGAATAATGGGACTCACAATAACGTGTGAGGCTAAAACATGGATTCAAAACGTGTGGTCACACTTCCACGTCTCAACTCCTTATGTCAGGATTTTGACACCGTCTGTATTAGTTACCTGTTTCTGAGTAATAAATCACCTCCAAATTTAGAGGCTTAAATAATAACAAATATTTTATCTCACAGTTTCTGTGGGTCAAGAACTCAGGAGTGGCTTAGCTGGGGAGTTCCAGCCCCACGGGGTGTGCTTCCAAACAGCATGTTCACGGGGCTGGCAAACTGGTGCTGAGTGTGGCAGGAGGTTTCTATTCTCCTCCACCTGGACCTCACTGAAGACTGACTGTCCTCATGATGTGATGGCTGCCTTCCACTTCCCCGAGGGAGAGCAAGGTGGAAGTCATAATATTTTTTATGACCTAGCCTCGGAAATCATATTCTGTCATTTCTACAATATCCCATTAGTCACTGAAAAGGTCTGCCCGTTTCAGTATAGGAGAGGGCTACCCAGGGTGTGGACACCAGGAAGTGGGAACCACTGGGCACCACCTTGCAGGCTGGCTACCACATGGCTCTCGTCCCAAAGGAAAGCCGTATCCATCATTAAACATGCAGAGTGGACACTGCTCAGACTGTATTTATCAGTAAGGGGTGAAATGTCTCCCTAAAATACATCCACCTTACTCATGCTTTTCAAGAAATGTCACATTTTAAGGAAAACACTAGAGAATTTTCATGAGAATTTTGTTGGGCTCCAAACAACAGACATTCAACTGGAACATATATAGTTAAAAGGAACCAGAAACATCTTGTTGACATAGTAAGTCTGTTATTAATCTTCCTATGTACTGATAGCCAATTAAAACAAAGAAACTTTTCAGCTTGGCTGAACACATTATGTACTTTGCCTTTCTCATTCCAACAGGAAAAAAAGGCAGCATGTACTGAATTTCCTAGAGATTGGAACTTTAAGGCAGGACCTAAATATCACAATAAATAAATAAAATAATGTGTCCAGGAAAACATATATGGAAAAGTTCTAGTGTAAGATAAAATATTCTTTAGTTAGGGGACGGGGGGGAACCACACTCAAAGTAGTTTCCTCTTAATTTTTCCTAACCAATTTTTTTCCAGCTGATTATCATTTTATCCAAATTTCATCCGTTTCTGCAGATATTAGATTTCCAAACATAGGAACCCCTGGAACCTCAGAACCACTCTGAGCTATCTTTCTTAGAGCAGCTTCCTGCAGCGTCTTCTTAGGACCTCACAATTGCTACCCAAATGCTATTTCTGGTTTGTCTTGGAGCAAGATTGGGCTGGATCTTCACAGCTTGAGGTACGAGCACTTCTTCTGTCTTTTTGGGACCAGAGAAACCAGAAAGCACCTGGATTTCATAAAAGGACCACAGTCGCTACTTCTGAAAAGAAATACCACCTCACCATTTCCGACCATGGCAGTGGGTTTAGCTATCAACAAAAAACCCAACTTTATCAGAACTTAATCAGCTGACTTCCTGCTAAAGAAAAAGGGCTGAGAGGGAAGGAAGCTCGGAAAACATCTCAGTAAAGCTGTGCTTCAGATTGCTGAGGCCAAGAGCAGATCAGATGGAACCAAGAAAAGCACTGTGGGGAAATCAGATGAAGCCCACACCACTGAAGAGGGAAGTAGAAGTGATGGCTTCAAGCCAAAAAGAGGCTAAAAACAGATGGCAGAAAATTAAAGCATCTGATTAGGCTGGAGATCTTAGGTGGCTGTCAACTAACAAATATAAATGAATTAGAGCGACTTGGCATTTAAGAAATAGTGTTGAGGAAAGAAACCAGTCGTGCTTAAACTCTAAATAATTGCTGACCATATTGTGTGAAATTTCATGCATTTGTAAGTAAAGGTGAACTACGCCGAAGAAATATGAAGTGGAAAAAATAATAATTATCTGGAAGAAAATGTCTAGATAATTGTAACAACGCAGGGGTAAGGGCAGAGGAAAGATGCTAGAGGGCACGAGAGATATGATCTTGTTGAATAAAGAAAGCAATCTGTAAAACAATATTACTTTTAATATTGTTCCGCTTTTGTATATACAAAGTATATAAACATACATGGCAGAGAAAAAACTTTGTTAGGATGACATGCGAGATTTTTGTAGCGGTAACTGAGAGAACATTTGTGTACTTCCATATTATTTAAATTTAAAAATTCCTCTTTTAAGACATACCCCTTGTAAATAAATACTTTATGGAATAGGATTTCTGCCCATCGGTCCTATCCATGTGCTTTAATAAAAACAGCTTTTTGCACCAAAAAATTTAATAAATAAATAAAATTTAAAAATGTAAATTTTCCCCAATATATTTTTGAAGTATGGAATCTCTGATTTTTTGACATTGATATGCTGATTATGCGCTTCCTGCATTTTGTGAGTAAAACAGTTCATGTTAGACATTGTGGCTGCCCTCCCGGAGTTCACTGTGATCTCCCTTTTTTTTTTGTATATTTTTTTATTGGAGTTCGATTTGCCAACATATAGCATAACACCCAGTGCTCATCCCATCAAGTGATCTCCCTTCAAGAAAGAACTTGCCTTTGAGCTGCAAGGAGTGCAATTAATGGGCAGCCTTCAGCTGTTAGCTCACTGGCAACCTCATTGGTCTGAGCGATGGCCAAGCACATTCCTCTTGAGCAGTACCAGCCCATGACTGAGGATGGTGCAGGTGTGATCATCTAGGGCCTGGCCATTTCCTTCTAGAAATCTCCTCTGACAGGCAATCTTTGCTCTAAAACTGCCCCCTGCGTCGGCATCACTTTTGTCAGACCTGCATCATGGTATGAGGCTCTCCCTCCCTGCACCTGCTTCTCCTTCTTTCCTTTCAGTTTTCAGATCTCCATACTAGTCAGAGACTTTTCCTGCTCTTTCCTGCTCCCTCCTCTCTTTATCTTTTGAAGCTGCTACCTCCTACCCCATAAAGCTCTTACCCTTCTAACTCGGTCTCAGCACCTACTTCCTGGGGATCCAATCCACAGAGACATCTTTTGAAGTTCTATACACTTTGCAGGGACCTCCTTTCTTCTGAGAATGCCTTCTCTGCCCCTACCCCATAATCCCTTGCCAAGCTTTGTTTTTACCATATAGCTTGGTCCTGGGCTTACTGTGGGTGCAGGGAGCCGGATACACAATCCAAGCTACACCAGTCACTATAGCAACCTATAACAAAGTCTTCCTGCTTTCTCCTTTGTGTTTTGTAGGCTAGCTCAAGTAGCTTTCTATTACTTACAACCACAATTCTTAACTAATATATTCAATAACTAGATCTCTCATTTCCAGAATACTTGTGCACTATTTTTTATGAAGGTTCCTGAAAAGTAAGCTGAAAAGTACGTATTTAAAAAAACACCATTTCCCCATTTTCATGATAAAATAACAAGCTTATGTCTTTAAAAGGCTTGATCCCAAGAAATGAGAACAGCATGATGTTGGAGATTGAGCACTGATTTTGAGTCTGAAGATCCAGGTTTGAATTCCAGCTTTGCCACTGACTGGTTTTGTGATACTTGTCAAGCCACTTCACATTTCTGGAGTTTGGTTTTGTGATTTATAAATTATAGTGATTTTTAGACTAACTTATTTCTAAGGTCCTTTCCAACTCTGTAATACCATAATGTGCCTAGCACTGTTTCTCCGGAGACTATGACAGTGTCTGGCATATGGTATGTGCTCAAGAGATATTTTCTGGATTGAAAAAAATTAATAAGTAAGAACTGGAAGGATATTTTTGAGTCTTTAGAAGTAAATGAAAATATTTCCTCATGTGGTCTTTCTTTTTAAAAATATTTTCTTTTTTTGTAATTTCTGGGACTTTGCTTTCTTCCTACTTCAGCCCAAGCCTCATTATCCAGTATTTTAACTCTTCTTGCAAGCATCCCGTCCCTGTCACTACCTTCTACTAAATCTGAACTCGAGTTAAGTCCTTTCTCCTATCCTCCTGCTCCTATATCAGGTTTGTTGAGCAAGTGACATAGAAACACCATGCAATAATATGATTCATTACATTTACTTGCTCATTGTCTGTCTCCCTAGGTTAGGGTGTATCTCCACCAGGGCATGGATATTTGTGTTTTGGTCACTGCTGCATCTCCAGTGCTTACAACAGTGCCCTGCACTTAGTGGGGCCTTAATAAATATTTCATTGAATGAATAATGAATGAATATAATTCTAAATATGATTTTGTCTTTCAGAAACCTATTTTTTAAAGATCTTATTTATTTATTCATGAGACACATACACACACACACACACAGAGAGAGAGAGAGAGAGAGAGAGAGAGAGAGAGGCAGAGACATAGGCAGAGGGAGAAGCAGGATCCATGGAGGAAGCCCAATGTGGGACTCGATCCCGGGACTCCAGGATCATGCCCTGGGCCAAAGGCAGGTGCTAAACCTCTGAGCCACCCAGGGATCCCCCCAGAAACCTATTTAAGGTAGAAATTTAAATATGAAAATCTTGGTAGAGTGAGTGCCAGGAGAAAGGCACCTGTAATTTTAAATAGGGCGGGAGATATTCCAGCAAAGATCTGAAACAAGTAGGCAAAGAGCCATTCTCTCACCTACTAAGGTCCCAGTTCCTGTTTTTAGCTTCAACATCGTCCAGCGCAACATCCAGAGCAAAGACCCTGAGGCAGGAGCTTTCCTGGTCTTTTTGAGGGGCGATACAGAGGTCAATGCAGCTAAAGTGAAGTGAGCAACGTAAGAACAGAAGGTGAAGTCATGGCAACATGGCAGGTGGGGCCTGTAGGCTACGGGGAGACTGGCTTTCACTGAGTGAAGTGAGAAGCTGTTACAGGATGTTTTGTGTAGAAGAATGACATGGTCTGAATTATGTTTTTAAAGGACAATTTTGGCTGCTGTGATAAGGAAAGATTACAAAGGAGCACAGGCGGGAGCATGGAGACCAGTTTGGAGATACCAACCATTACTCCTATTAGACAAACGTTCTATAGTCATTCCAAAGCCATTTAACACTATGTCCTTCCCACGCTGGGTTACTTTCCCTACCCTTTCCTTCTTTTTTTCTTTTTTATGATTTTATTTATTTATTCATGAGAGACATACACACACACACAGAGGCAGAGACACAGGCAGAGGGAGAAGCAGGCTCCACACAGGGAGCCTGACGTGGGACTTGATCCCGGGTTCCCAGGATCACGCACTGGGCCGAAGGGGGTGCTAAACCGCTGAGCCACCCGGGCTGCCCTACCCTTTCCTTCTTAACACCTACTTGGGAATCTTGATACCAAATTGTCTAATCCAAAAACCTTTTTTTTTTTTTTTTTTTTTTTTTTAAATTAACCACTCACAGCAGAGCCTGTTGACCTTCCCCTTCAGCACCTTTGGAAGCTGTCACCTTTTCTCCATCTCATAACAATGGCTCATTTATCACTAGGCCAGTATCCTCCTGCCAGGGGCCTTGTTTCCAGTTTCACCCCCCCTGAACAGTAATTTGTTCCAGACCCAAATGTGATCCCATTCATCATCAGCTTCTCTGACTCCCCACAGAAGTCTCTTCTGCTTGGCAGGGCACACAGGGCTCTTCCCCAAGTAGCTTCTGCTTAGCCTTCACCATGGTGCTCGTGGGGCCTATCATCCAGCCTCAGTAGAAGAGTTGTTCAAAATACCCTCTCTGCCAAAATTGTAGATTTTGTAGGTCTTAGATTACATTTCCCTTTCTTCCTTTTCCTCCTCTTCCTTTTGAGATTTACAAAGCTCCTTCAGAGACCTGGCTCAGCCAGGGTTAGAGTGAGCAGCTACCACATTAAGTGCTTTACAGTTCCGATCCTGGCCTACATGGTGAGTCCGTTAGGAGGCAAGACTATGTCTTATGGTCACTTTTTGGTTTGGTTTGGTTTTTGCCAGCACATACATTGTCTCACCCACCTCCCCACACCAACTTCTACCTCCATTCCGTTCCCCACAGAAGGAAACCTGCCTGGGGTCTGGAGTGAGCTGTATTAACTTAGAGGCCACCTCATATGAAACTACGCTACTGAAACTAAGCAAAACTACTGCAATAGAAAATTCAACTAGCACATCTGCCATGTGAATTCAGTGGACAGTAGTGGGAAACAAGAGTCAGACATTTCACCGACTGAGCCACCCAGGCACCCTTAGAAAATATCATATTAAAAGGAACTAGAAAGTTCTGGTTTAAATGGTACCCCCTGACACTCCTACTTCAGCAATGTAATGTGCACCTGCAAAGATGTATATGGTAACTATTCCCCAAATTTTTCTTTCTTTTCATATTTCATATTCAGCAAATATTTGTTGAATGCCTACCGTATTTTGAGAATTATTCTAGGACTTGAAGATAGTGAATTTTTTTTTAAAGCCAAATTTCCTGCTCCCATGGAGCTTACTGTTCAGTGCTTTCTGCAAAGTAAGACCCACACAATATGAACGTATCATCACACCTCCTCCCCGTCATTCCCCAAAGAGTAAGAACACAATTTTCTTCAAGCATTTTTCTTATAGGTTATGTTTCCTTCCGACCCTTTAACCATCTGCTCCCCCACAACATCCCCTCATTTGTTCACATGTGCGCGTGCACACACACACGCATGTACACACTCATGTGAGGGAACTGATATTTACACTTTCTCACAATTCTGAAATCGACAATGACTAAAGCCTTCCCCCATCTTTAGATCTGGGGTTCTACTTTGGTTGTTGATAACCAAAGAAAGCCATGAGGGACATTTATTTCTTCCCAAGGGCCTCATGGAACGTTCTGCTATTTTGTTTCCTTGGAGACATGAGGTCGAAATTTTTTCTGAAATGGGTATCTCACAATGGGTCACCTCCTGGATTTAAACTGATCCTATTTTACAGGTGTCTAATTCTGAAAATGTGACTGCTAGCTTGTCCAGCCCCGACAGGCTTCCTGCTCTGAGTGGCCACATTCAAGGAAGTGTACCCACTGGCTGGTGATCACTGAATGTGGGCCAGGCATGCAGCCAGTGGACAGGACCCAGGGCTTTGGGGGCAAGGTGGCTTGAAAGTATTCTAACTAAATAGCCTAATTAAAACTTAGTGGCTTACTTTAACCTTTGTGGCATTGTCTTGACCTGAAAAAAAAAAAAAAGGAAACCATCATAACAATCTTGGGGACCACTTTTAGCTTGCAGAGTGAACCAGATGAACAGCTGAGGGAGAGTCAGAGTACATGTCCCAGGGGGCACCGGACTGGCTCAGTCAGTAGAACATGCAACTCCTGATCTTGGGGTTGTGAGTTCAAGCCCCACGTTGGGCACAGAGCTTATTTTAAAATAATCATAATAATACATTTCCCAAAAAATGAGCCCAAAGGAGTAGAGTACCTGCTTTTATCCCAGTTCAGTTTATTTAGCTCAGGAGACTTCACATGTTTATTTCCATGTAGAGAGGGACAGATCTCAACCTTTGGGAGTCTGGAATTTACCAGTGAGGGCAAAAACACACACTTTCAAGAACATCTGCCCAGAATTGCCATTCTGGCAATTCTTAAGCTATGGAGCTCTGTCTGGCACATGTAAAATCCTTTTTTTTCTCTTTAAAGATTTTATATATTTATTACGGGGGGGGGGGGAGAGAGAGAGAGAGAGAGATTGTATAAGCAAGGGGAGGGGCAGTGGGAGAGGGAGAAGCAGACTCCGCACTGAGCACGGAGCCAGAGGCAGGGCTCGAACCCAGGACCTCCGGATCATGACCTCAGCTGAAGGCAGATGCTCAACCAACTGAGCCATGAGCCACCCAGGCGCCACCCCCCCCCCCGCCATCCATAATCTTCATGGTGGTAGAGGAATGAACAGTGACCTGGATGTAGATTACCGGTAGCAAGAGTAACAACAGCAATGACCACAAGCACTCACGTCGTGCACATCACTTGCCACGCATGTGCCATGCACTTTTCATGCTGTATTAATTTATTTAATCCTTAGGACAGCCCGAAGCGGTAGGTGTCCAGAGGCTGTTAAGTACCTTGTGCAAGTTCACGCAGAGGAACTGGGATGGAAATCCAGGCGGTCTGGCTTCCTGGTTCTCTAAACCATGCGTGTCACTGCCATTAGCCACCTCCCCCCTCATTTTGTTCCCAAGTGACAGGATGACATATAAGAGTAAACAGAGAGGCAGCAGGGCACGGCGAGTGGAAGGAATGTGTCTTTTGGAATCAGGGGACTTTGCCTGGCTGTGCCCTTGTACCCCGCCATCTAATCGGAGTCTGAGTTTATCTTCGTCAAATTTCTGATAATGGTATCAACTCTACCTCATGTCAGGCAATTATACAAAATATTTTAGGAGAAAGGCCATTAAAATGTTCCTTTAGAAAAACAGGATACAAAATGGTCCATTAGAACTGCATAAAAATGCACACGCAAAATCTGTGCATTTCAGTGGAGGGGTTATGGGTTCTTTTGCCGTTGTTGCTCAGTTTATTTTAGGTCATTCTAATGTTTCTCCTCGTAGCCTTTCAGCACGTCTAGAAATGTCTTCAATTAGCATTTATTCACTCACGTTCTTTGATGCAGCCAGCAAGTATTTATTTACTTCTGTTGTAGACCAGAAGACACTGTACTGAGGCAAAAACAAGAAAAAAGAAAACAAAAACAACCCAACAGCAGACAGTCTGGTCCACGCACACAGGCCCACAAGCCCTCTTCTGCGATCCACGGAAGCAAAACTGTCCTATCGCAGAGTTAAAGGAATTTTCCCCCTTTAATATTGGTTTCTAATGTTCACTTTTGAAACCAGAAGAAAAAAAAAATTTTTCTTTAAGTCTTGAAAACAACTCTGGGTGTTTCCAAGGCCCAGGATGGGGTGGGGACAGCTGCTCGCGACAACGCGGGCCACACGGTGAGTGGCCAGGCCGGTGCGGTGTCGGGCCACATGTGGTCGACAAACCAGGGGACCGCGGGGAACGTGAGGGTCCTGCGGGGCGACGAGGGCGCCACCCGGCCCAGGGGGCTCCAGCAACAGCGCGGAGCCCGCCTGCACCCCACCTGCCAGGAGCCACCGCTCGGGCCCTGGGAGCGGCCCCTGGCTCCTGTCGCCGGCCCGGGGCCCCCAGTTCCTGCTCCTCGGAACGTCGCTGCCGCCCTCACGGCCTCCGTGCAACATCACGAGCCACTGTCCATTGGTGCCACCGTGTCACGTCTGTCTCTTGGCCCCCCGCTAGGCCCACGGAGCAGGGCCCGCCGGCGCCCCTGGCCCGCGTGTCCCCAGAGCCGCGGTGGCAGCTCCCGGCGCTTAGCGACCAAAAGGATGAAGAGTCGCGCCGCCAGGAAGCCACACATCTGGCTCCTTTCACCCCAGGGCAGTGGGTCCACCGCTCGGTCTTCACTGCGGGCCGGAAGGCCACCTGTCAGCCTCCCCCTTCCCGCTGGGTTCCGGGGGCCCTGGCGGCGGGGCACGCAGCCTCGGGTCACTCCTGGGCCACCCAACCGTGTGGCTGGCAGCTAAGGACTCTGGGACTGTAGGGGCACCTGCCGAGGGAGCCCGGGCTCGGGGCAACTTCTTGGGTGACGGTTATCACAACTCTACGGCCCGGACTGACGGAGATCATGCCACTTTGAGTTGGGTTTTAACATTGTTTACTTTTATTCTTTTAAAAGATTTTATCTATTTATTTATGAGAGAGAGAGAGAGAGAGAGAGAGAGGCAGAGACACAGGCAGAGGGAGAAGCTGGCTCCATGCAGGGAGCCCGACGTGGGACTCGATCCCGGGTCTCCAGGATCATGCCCTGGGCTGAAGGCGGCGCTAAACTGCTGGGCCACTAGGGCTGCCCCATTCTTTATTTTTAAAAATGTGTTTTATTTGAGTTTAGTTTGACACACAATGCTACATTAGCTTCGAGGGGACAACACGGTGATTCAACTTCAAGGCAGATGCTGAACTGCTGAGCCACTGGGCTGCAATGTTTTTTCTTTTTTAATTACAGTGGCTAGGGTTAATCAGTCTGTTGAATACGATTGCTTATGTCACTAAATGGTTTCTCAGTCTGGACACAGAAGAAAGCTAATGATACTGAAGTACACTATTGATGTATCCGAGTGTTCTCCACTCTAAACTTAAGATCCTGAGGTACCATCTTTGAAAGAAGATTTCAATGAAAAGGAAAGTAAGGCTTTTATTATTTTATTTCATTTTATTTTATCTTATTTCTTTATTCATGAGAGACACAGAGAGAGAGAGAGAGGCAGAGACACAAGCAGAGGGAGAAGCAGACTCCACGCAGGGAGCCCGATGTGGGACTCGATCCCGGGTCTCCAGGATCACGTCCTGGGCTGAAAGCAGACACTCAACCACTGAGCCACTTGGGCTGCCTGGAAAGTAAGGATTTTAAAATGAGTGTTACTGAGCACTTCATATTCATATTCAGGTCAAAGGAAGGCAGTTCCAGAAGTCTTGGTTGCAAGGAAGAAAAAAAACATAAAGACCTAGACATGTTAGAAGTGAGAGGAGACCATCAAAGAATAGTGACTGGTCCCCCCATTGCAGCTAATTTTCCCATAGGGCCTGAGCCTATCTATACATCAGGCAGATATCTGGCAGTGGGTGCCCCTTTCTGTATAAAAGTGCCCAAGGGATTCTAATATCTTAAAAAACGCAAAAACAGAGATCACATCACTCCCCTTCTTAAAACCTTTCAAAGGCTTTACATTGCTTTTGTTTTTTAAAAAAGATTTAAATTATTTATTTGACAGAGAGAAAAGAGAGAGAGAGAACAAGCAGGGATGTGGCAGGCAGAGGGAGGAGACTCCCTGCTGAGCAGGGAGCCCAACACAGGGCTAGACCCCAGGACCCTGGGATCATGAGCTGAGCCAAAGGCAGACACTTAACGGACTGAACCACCCAGGTGCACCTACATCGCCTTTATAATAAAATCCAAGATCCTTCAGGGATCACAATCTCTTCCATGATCGGGTCACTGTCTATGTCTCCCACTCCCACTCTGTTATCCTTTCCCTTTCCTTCTTCGTTCCAGATACACCAGCTTATTTTTAGATTCTGGGACTTTCAGGGGGTCTTCCCACCTTAGGGCCTTTGCATATGCTGCTCCCCTCCCTTCTCCCAGCTAACTCCTGCTCATCCTTCTCAGATCAAGTGTCATTTCGTTAGGAAAGCACTTTCCAATCCTCCAGATGAAGTTCACGTATCCTAGTGTCTGGCACATAGTGCTCAATAATCAGTTGTTAATCGATGAAGTAGAGACCTTCCATGACCATGACCATGGGAGGCAACAAAGAGTAAAAAGAAAATAAAGACCTTACATCATGAACTAGAACACCTTTGAACCAATGGCCATTTGAGATGTTCACGGTCTTAAGGGCACCAGCTACTGACAGATGCTTGGTCCTCCAGGTTGGGTAGCGGGACAGCTCCCAACTTAAAGGCCAAATGGTCACTGAGACTTTTGTAAATGACCATTTTATAAAAAGGGGCAGTAAAGAAAGTGGGGAAGGAGTTTATTCTTGGTCCAGTTTCAGGTAGTTTGAGGACAACTGAAAAAAAAAATCAGCAATCGCAAGTGACTGCAGAGGCACTGCCAGATGATGCGCCACCATTCGGAAAGAACAGGCAACTGCTTTATGCAAGAGTGTGGATGGCTCTCCCAGATGCAAGGCTGAATAAGAGAAGCCGGACACAAGAGAGCACAAACTGTGTGAATCCAGTTATATAAAGCTCAAGACCAGCAAAACTAATGGATGGTGGGAGGGGTCAGGAGGGTGGTTACCTCTTGGGGGACCGAGGGAAAGACGGACGAGGCTGCTGCTGGAAACGCTGTACACACACGCAGGTGCGCACACATGCAAAAGTCATTAGGCCCAGACTTCCGGTTCCTGCACTCTACTATGTGCAAGTGGTACCCGACTGAAAAAGAAAACAGGGAGTTCACTGCTCAAAACCCCACATGGGCTCTCCCACAGTGGACAGGCCCGAGTCTGCATCCCTCAGGAGGAGAGACAAAGCTCTCTGCGATCTAGGCTCCCCCACTTCCATATGCCCTGGTCTCGATCCCAGGGGTTCTCCTGCAACTCTCTAAATGTACCATTCTACTGCTCACTGCCAGGCCTCGGCAGCTGCCGTCCCCCTGCCTGGACAGGAAGCGCCAGCTCTCTACCTGGCCGTCTACCGTCCTTGGTGAAGACCCCCCGGCTCTTCTGGGCCTGAGTCAGGAACATTCTCCTTGGGCCCCTGTGTATTTTTCATCTCTCCTATAATTTCCGACAAGTTAGCCTGTTGTATCTTAGTTGACTTTTTACAGGGCTGCTGACCCACTACATTTAAGGCTCCTCGAGGGCAAGAATCAAGTATTCATCACTTCTGCATCCCTACCTCCTGGCGGGGTACCTATCAAGCAGTAGATCCCTGATGGACATTTGTTGAACTTGAATTGAAAAATATACGGTGATCCATAAAAATCGGTGGCAAAGAACAAGAGGACATCTTAACCAATGCTGTTTCAAGAAAACTAAAAGCTTGAGTAAAAGAAGCCGGAGATGGGCGGAATAATGAATCACAAGGATCAACTTGGTCATCAAAAATGAAGCCTTTTAAGTTCAACATTAAAAAGTTAAACTTGGGACGCTTGGATGGCTCAGCCATTAAGTGTCTGCCTTTGGCTCAGGGCGTGATCCCAGAGACCTGGGACTGAGTCCCATGTCAGGCTCCCTGCATGGAGCCTGCTTCTTCCTCTGCCTCTCTGTCTCTGTGTCTCTCATGAAAAAAATAAAATAAAAATCAAATAAATAAATAAATAGTTAAATTTAACAGATTAAGGGGGGGATAATGATAATTTAGGGGTTTGTGTTTGTAGGTATAGGGCATGGGTTAAGGTCAGGATTTTCGGAGTCATAGCAGTAATCACACCTAATTACAGTAGCTAACATTTATTGAACACTTACTATCTACTAGGCACTTTGCATTCAGTGTCTGATTTAATCTTTGAAGCAACCCCTTAAAGGTCTGCTATTAATCTCCATCTTACATATTAGGAAGCTGACATTCCAAGACGTTAAGTAGCTTGCTGGTGGCCACACAGCAGGATTGTGGCTAGGGTTTGATTCTAACTGACGCCTGCAAAAGTCCAGAGCCTGTGGCAATGGGACTGGGATCAATGACCCTCTGAAGAAAGCATCTCAGAGGCCACACCACAGCAGGGTGATTGACAGAAAAGTGCCATGGCCCCTCTCCTATGTTCACTTGTAGCACTGAAATGTCCGCAGCTGGAAGCTGACCCTTGGGAAAGAATGCCTGGGAGTCCCAGGGGTATGGAAAGTAGCCCAAAAATAAGCCTGCTACAAAACCACATATGAAGCTGGGTGGCAATTTCCTGTAAGGTATTCATCCCAATACCTACAAGAATAAAACAGAACCACCCTAGAAGAACCCACAGGAAGACATATCTAAAGAAATGGCTACTGATGTCTCCACGCCAAAAAGAAAAAAATAAATCAAAAAGAAAAACACCAGGACTTGAGAGAATCTTATGACAGACACATGAGTCCTGCAACGATCCACAACAAACTATGCCAAACGCCCTGGCAAGTCCAATGCCATCTGCTTTATTTTGGGTAAGTGTTGGGCTCCGTATATATTTAGTGTGGCTTCCTGGGGTTCTGGGTATCGGAGCATGTGCCCCTTTGCTTGGCTGCTACCGTGAAAATGGCTTCTCCAGCCACAGCAGACCACCATCAGAAGAACCACCAGCCTCTTAGAGACTCTTACTGTGGTTCACTCCTAGTCCTGGGTACTTAGTGAAAAGGAAAGGGTAATACAGCACCCCAAATGAACATGTGTACCTCTGGCACCTTTACCAAATTATGTTGCCAGAATTTTTTTATGTTATTCTTCAAGGTACCTTCCAAAACCAACATTTCCAGGGTGTCCTGCTACTCTGCAATATAGCTAAAAAAAAAAAAAAAATTCAGGTCATAAGGGAAGGCAAACAGACACATTTTTTACATTGACAGGCTTAGAAAAATAACAATGCACTGCCTGTATTACACAAAGGGGCCTTGTATTTTTACAGCTAAGCTGCATTAAAATACAACCAGTGGGCCTAGACTAAATCAATTTAATAACCTCAGGTGAGGACCCAGGGGATGTCCATTCTTAGGGCAAATCCTGAGCATTCAGCTTCAGCCACAGTTTAGATTGAGCCCCATCGACATCTCTAAAATGTTAATGTGAAATGTATTTCTTGGCCTTCAAAGAAGTGACAGCTTTGGACTTCAGTAAAGGAAAAAGAGCAGATTTTATAGAAAAGTGCTGATTCTGTTTTATCCGCAACAGAGGGGCTGATATTTAATATTTCTCTAAATATTATTCAATTAAATCACACAACCACATATGAAATGCAATTTGAACCCTGACAAGTAGCGTGAACTATCAGGACTCCCTCATAGAGACAGGATCTCCCGTAATATACGGTGTGTTTCTCGTTGTTCAATTGCTCTAGTAAAGAACTATCATTAGCCACTAATAATTTACATTCCTGTACATCCCTCTGTCTCCTTTGGTTCTAGATCCTTGCATACATTGGAACACAGTGAGGGAAGGGGAAGAGGAATCAGAGCAGAATGAAAGCTCCTAAGAGCAGGACGGAAGGCATGTGCCATTCAAGGCTGAGAGCAAGGATACTAGAGGCTTCTTGTAGTTTTCCAATGTGGTAGAGCAGAAAAATAAAGTCATATACACCTCGTATTGGGTGTGCAGCCAGAAAGTCATCAGCACTAATTCAAAGCAGCTGGGTGGGCAGAGACTCACTCAGCACTCCTTACAGGCCATCTCCAGAATTCAAGCAAAGGACATCTCTCCCCCACCCTCAGTGCCTAACTGCAGTGTCACTAACACGATCAGATGACATCTGACCATTCAGCAGGCAGCTGGATTTTATAGTTAATTACAAGTCTAATTACACATATGACTAATATTAAGTCTACTTTAACAATGCTAGGACAGAAATGGTAGTTTTAGTGTTCTGTGCTATTAAATAGATTATTTAAATAAGAGAGTCCTATTTTGTTTATAAGTAATATTTATTGGTATGTTTTCACATAATTTTGGAAGGGAGAAGAGATTCACTTATTTTAGGAAAAGACATGAAGTGCCTGTATATTTAGCAAAACAAAAATAATGTATGTTTTTAATAATATTCAAGGCAGACAACCACATAGATAGCTGTGTCTTCAGTTCAAATACACCTAATGTCCGAGGGAAAATGGCTTTTTAAAATATATGCAGGATTTCCAGACCAAAGACTGTATTAACAGTGGACTGGCTGTACCTTACAGTCACCTGGAGAGTTTTAAAAATTGTTATTCTCAGGCCATGCCTTAGGCCAGCATCAGAAGCCCTGAAGGTGGGCTTAGACATCAATAGTTTTAAAACTCTTCGGGTGATCCTGATTTGCAGCCAAAGTTCAAAACTATTGTCAAAAAAGAATGCAAGATTGCCCCTCACAGGCTGCCTTTAATGAACTTTTGGCTTGAATCTCTGAGTTTGCATTCTATCAATTGCTTAAGAAACAACTGTTGAGAACTTTCAGTTAAATGTGGAAGATTGAATATACAAGTTTATATCAGCTTCCAAAACTGACAGGAAAGCAGGAAAGAAGGTACTAACCCACAAGGACAAGAAAATAGGACAGGGAATGAACCTGATGCAAGGTCAAAAAGCACATGGTGGGGCAACTGGGTGGCTCAGTGGTTGGTGTCTGCCTTTGGCTCAGGTCGTGGTGCCAGGGCCCTGGGATCGAGTCCCACATCAGGCTCCCCTTGGGGAGCCTCCTTCTCCCTCTGCCTGTGTCTCTGCCTCTCCCTCTGTGTCTCTCATGAATAAATAGAAAAAAATCTTAAAAAAAAAAAAAAGGACATGATGAGAAAACCCTTGAGTAACCTGCCATTCAGCCATGACACCTCAGAAACACTCTGGAATTGGGGTACCAGGAGCTGCTGGAGGTGGAGAGTAGAGGTCAGTGTTTGAAAGTCAGACTATCAGATATCTTCCCCAGATCAACCTCAGCTAGGTGACTGATTTCTCCCTTGCTTCCAAGGAGAAGGAGGTTAATCTTGGCTAAAATGAAATAGAGGGCCTCCCCATGCCTGGGACACCAAAAATAGCAAAGGTGGGGGCTCTCACTTAAAGGTGATTCTTAGCTCACCCCTCTTTCCCTGAGCAGTTCTGAGAATGTTGGCAGTAAGCCTTAAAGCTTCAGAAAGGCAACTGAAAGGGAACTCTTTTTTCTTTTTTCTTTCTTTCTTTCTTTCTTTTTTTTTGACAGCAAGAGAATTCTGGACCATTTTGTGTGTGCCTGTGTGCCACAGGCATGTCCGGCAGTCTGGCGAAGCTTATGGAATCATGTGCAGAATGATGCTTTTGAATGTATGAAATAAAATGCATAAGATTGCTAAGAAAACTAATTATATTGAAATACAATTCCCAAAATGGACAAAAATTGTGATAGATGTAGTTTTTTATTGCCATATAAAATAGTAAGATCTAGTGTTAGGTCCCAAGCTGCTGTATTTCAAATTAGTGGTGAGTATAAATAGTCCCTCAAGACACCCACAACAGCAATAGTATGATTCAACATACCTTGATTGCTATTGGTAAAAAATTATATAAATACAAAAAAGTAGACCTTAGCCTACAGACCTAAGAAGCCTTGGGTTGGACGAGCCCTTTCTGGAGAAATGGACCAACCTGAGAGAAAAGACCCACAGATACTTCTATTTAGGTGCAGGGGCTTGTTTGCTTAGTGAGGCCCACCAGGTAGGAAAAGCAGTCCTACCCAGGCACAGAACCACTTAGTGCCTCACTCTTAAAGATGAATAAGGTCGGGGCACCTCGGTGGCTCAATGGTTAAGCATTTGCCTTTGGCTCAGGGCGTGATCTGGGGTCCTGGGATCGAATCCCACATTGCGCTCCCTGCGAGGAGCCTGCTTCTCCCTCTGCCTTTGTCTCTGCCTCTCTCTGTGTCTCTAATGAATAAGTAAATAAATAATCTTCAAAACAATAAAAATAAATAAATCAAGATGAATAGAGTTGCCAGACATCTAAGATAAGCCTCCAGCATAAAGACACGGATCAAAAAAACAGAATCAAGAAATTCAGAGGATATACAAATAATGTAGGGGATTACCAAAATGATAGGGATACCTTGAGAAAAGAGAATTGCATCCATGTAATAGGAACAGGATGCCTTAAAACACTCAGAGAATAAGAAAGAGCTCTCGTGAGTTCAAAATGATAACAGAAATAATTTGAAAGACCAAAAGAAGTGTTGAAAGATAAAGCTGAAGTAATCTTACACCAAGAAAAAAAGGGAAATGAAGTGGAAAATTGGAAAGAAAAAAACCCTTAGAGAATTATTCTGGGTTCAGGATGTGAACAGAAAGAGGTACAAAAAAATGTGCCAAATATCAAAGAAGTAATATAAGAACATTTCCTAGAATGAAGGACACCAGTCTTGAGATGGTCACCACAGAAACCATAGAGTTTATTGGATAAAACCAGAATTCCCTAAGCAATCTCGAGAAAGATTTTGTTCAATCAATTGAATTGATGGGGTTTTTTTGTTGTTGTTGTTGCTGTTCATTTGTTTTAGCATTTCCAGAACAGAGTGAGAGGATATACTGCTCTGGCAAAATGTCTAAAGTCCCAATGCCCCTGACATCATTCACCTACCATTGAATAAACTGTTCACACGGTGACAACTGCAAAACCTTTGCCACCGTAGGGAATTTCTAGGTTATCTTGCTGAACATTCAGCTGGTAGGCAGATGGAGCAAAATGAAGCCTCGGGCTACTTTTGGAGGTGAGTGGGAGGAGAATGGAGGAAGAGTGGGGAGCAGACAGCGTCTAGTAGATAGCGGCAGACAGGAAGGCGGGAGGGGGCCCACAGAAAGAATACAAATATTCCTTTTACTCAAGGCAACCGAACGATCAATCCCTGTCCAGCCTCAACTCCCTGCAGAGAAATGCAGCTGAGCAGCAACAGACACTGGGAGGAGACTACCCAGCTTTGAGAGTCGCGAGACCACCCTGGGACCCATATGATAGCTCCCTCTTCTCTTAGCCCACGTCTGGGGTCTCACCTACCACCAGGCTGGGGATCTGCCTGCCAAAATAACCGAACAGACACAAAAACTGAAGAATACAACGTCTTTTGTACAGTACACAATAGTAGAGCAGATGTTTCGGAATACTTGCGTAAGTAAGAGTAATAAAATATAATGAACTATTGTATGTTACATAAATTATAGAAATTTTATATGACTCTTTCTAGAAATAGACATCTATTATGCAATTTATATGATAGTATGTAATAGTAAATTATATATTATTATTATTGATTGAACTCTTCCTATATGCTAGGCCTTGTGCTGGTTAAATCCTCCCACAACTGTGAAAGGAAGGTGTCATCAGCACCATCCCACAGACGAAGGAACCCAGTGAAGAACAGAGTCACCATTTGGAACCACTGTGGGCCTAGCATGACAGTATCTTGTCTCTTCCAATCTTCACGGCAACCCCATGAGGTAGGCATTCTAGAGATGAGGAAACAGAGGCTCGACGATGGAAATCTCAGAGGTCCTGTGAGTGCCAGGTGGCAGGTGGGTCTGTGTGGGTCCTGGTTGTGTCAGACGTCAGAGCCTGACTGATTGTTGACACACTAACTCATAAACAAGCAGAGCTCAGCCTACGCCTCTCCAGTTTGCAAATGCCTTTTGGTAAAATCTATTCTTTTTCCAGATGGGCCGGGAAGGGGTAATCTTGCAAGCCCCTTCTTCCATACAGCTGAGTTTCAGACACTAATTCAGTGCAATGTAATTCAGTTCAAGACTCCCTGAAAGGGCAGAAGGCCAAGTGCGATCCCTTCAAAAATCTCGAACAAATTTATTGCTCCTTGCGATTGGGCAAGCTGAAACTGCACGCAGTAAAAGATCCTTAGATCTATAGGAACTAGACACATCAAGCAAGCTCTTTCTTCCATTTTAATGATAATCTGTTCACTTTAATTGAGAAAAACAACATCACACCAAAATGGGGATTCTTGGGCTCAATTGGTCCAATTTTCTCATTTGTTTTCAAATGGCGACACTGAGGTCCAGAAAAGTAATTATTTCAGATGAGCCCCCGGGGCGCCTGGGTGGCCTAGTTGGTTAGGCGTCTGCTATTGGCTCAGGTCATGATCTCAGGGTCCTGGGATCAAGCCCCACGTTGGGTTCCCTGCTCAGTGGGGAGTCTGCTTCTCCCTCACTCTCTGCCCCTCTCATGTGCTCTTTCTCTCTCTTAAATAAATAATAAATAAATCTTTTAAAAAATGAGCCCCTAATATTTTTCCATAATACTCAGAAGCCAAGACAAAATGCCCGGCTCAGTGAATTACTGAAGAACAAATATTTTAAATTAAAAAAAAAAAAGTCATAGAGTTAGATCAGAGAGTAAGGAGGTAGAAGCCCACGTAATTTCACTTCCTCTGTGAAAAAATTACTGTGTGCTGTATTATACAAAGCTGTCACAGGGCTACTCAGAGGGCCACTCGGTAGAGCCTCTGACCTATGAAGGGCCTCAAAATGTGGGTATGTGGCATGATACATTATTTGTCTTTTTCATTTTCATTGTCTAATGAATACACAGTAGCTACCTGATGTGATAATGCAACAGACTGAACACAAAAGGAGATAGGAGAATCCACTTGCCTTTTATTGAGCAAGACATCAAAAGAAATTTGCAAAAATTTAAAATAATGCTACTCATTTTATATATATGCATATATATATAAATTGTTATTGAAAATGTAGTTATTTTTTGTAAAGATATGTTATGTGTTAACAGGTAATGGGTTTATTATTGTCCAGTTTAATTTCACACAGATAAAACTTACATAAACAAAGTTTTTTGGGGTTTCTGAAGTATTTATAAGAATATAAAGAGGTCCCAAAAGACCATAAAGTTCAAGAACTGCATAGTGCCATACTGGGCACTATGTGCCTAGAAGTCAACTATGAATTCGGAATTTATCCTGGAATTATATTGTGAGTGGCAAAAATACATTGCATCATATTTTCAGTTAAAAGCATTACCCAAGTGCTTTTTAAATAGAGTATAATAGGGGATCCCTGGGTGGCTTGGCGGTTTGGCGCCTGCCTTCGGCCCAGGGCGTGATCCTGGAGTCCCGGGATCGAGTCCCGCGGTGGGCTCCCAGCATGGAGCCTGTTTCTCCCTCCTCCTGTGTCTCTGCCTCTTTCTCTCTCTCTCTCTGTGTCTATCACAAATAAAAATAAATAAATCTTTAAAAAAATAAATAAATAGAATACAATAGAAATGTCAATCCTGAAATCATGCTATAATTTTATAGGTCTGTGTTGACATTTCTCTATTTTCAATATGCCGAAAGCTTATATAACGTTAGGCCTTTCTTGAATTCCAAACATCCACTGGTGGGGAAAACACAAAGGCGAACTCCTACACTCTGCTGCCAGTACTGATGGCTAATATTTACTGAGCCCTTACTCCCTGCCAGGCCCGTTGCTAAGTGTTTTCCGCTTGTTCTCTCAGCAAGTCCTCACGACGCTACACAGAAGGCCCTGTCCAAGGCTGGGCTTCTGGTAAGTGGGAGAGCTGGGATTTGGGCCCAGGTCGTCTGTCTCCAAACCCCTGCTCTAAACCGCTACTAGCACATACCAGTCCACTCCTGTCTCAGGAGACCTTCTTCTACTTTGCAGAATAGAAGGTATTTTCGGTACAAACGAGGAGATGGGAGATACACATCAGCAAGGCTTTTAAGAGTACGATGGGTTGGTGGATGAGAGTCCACGGTTCTGCCTTCTGTTGCCTTTCGTTGCGGCTCCTCTAGGGCAGGCTTCTGCTTACTGCAGTTGTGTTATTTATTCATTTGGAAAATGAACCCTATGTGCGAAGTGCTCTAGGGCTGGGAGATCAGATGGTAGTTTTTAAGGACTTTTTCCCTGGGGAGGTGTGTCACGAGAAATTCTCATAAAGGCAATATGTCCCCCTATTTCCATTATGCAAATCTGATTGCTTTGCTCAGTCCTTCCTCAGCCCTTGGAAAGGAAACGCAACACTAGTAGACAATGGTAGGAGAGAAACGATCAGTCGCTTTCGCCAAACCCACAGTTTGGGTGGACAGAGGGGTGACGGAGCCAGCTGGCCTGATGTCATTACATCCAGATGTGGCATAAGCCTTTTAGTCAAGGGAGCTATGCTATTAGGCGACTTAAAAATATATATTATTATAATTATAAAATATGATACACGAAATAATGACAGCAGTAGTAATATTAGTACTCTTAGTACTAATACTAGTAGCAGTAGTAGTAGTTGTTGCCCATGGAGGAATTATCTTGGGTTTCCATCAATCTACTTAGTTTCAAGTACACGGGAGCTGATTTGGAAATTTTCGTCTTAATTTCTGTTCAAACTCAAATCCTAGTTATGAGAGAACCAAACAAAGAATGATAGGTATTGTTTTGCATGTTAACACGCATATCTAGTAGCAAAAATATTATTTCTAGTCAGTTGGGGAATTGAGGAGTGGGATGAATGGTATTCTGATTGATACCCAAAATCAAGAGCTCGATTTTATTTATTTATTTGAGAGAGAGCAAGAGCGAGAGGGAGCATGGGGGGGCGGAGGGCCAGAGGGAGAAGCAGACTCCTTGCTGAGCAGGAGCCCCTTGGGGCTTAATCCCAGGACCCTGGGGTCATGACCTGAGTTAAAGGCAGACACTCAACCGACTGAGCCAGCCTGGCGGCCCCCTACCTACATTTTTTAAAATTGATTCAAACACATTGACTTTTCTCCTACCATGATATAGATGTAATAGCAGGATAAAATATGATTCAACTGTGACACACAGTAAAAGAAAGTATTTTCGCTCCAAGGGAGAGGAGATGTAATATCATACGTGTGATTAGACACAAGGAAACCTACTTTTTGAGTACATTCCAGGAATTTAGTCTCTTGAGTAACAAGACTGCTAATCGTTACATGGAACACACATAAAGTAACAAATGCGTGGTGATATGAAAGCTCAAAAACAAATGTGAATGAGCTTGGCCTACCAAAAAGAATCATTCATCTAGTAACATTCTGAATTATTTTCACATTGAGATGACAAAATGGAAGCTTTGTTCATAGAAATATATGTTCATACTTAAAAGACATAAGACAAAGTCCTGCAAGTCATAATAGGAGCTTAATACATGCTACTTAATAAGACAGATTTCATCTTCTAGACAATTGGAGGAAGTAGTATTTGGAATAATGTTTTTGTTGGACTTTATTCATAATTTATAAATACTGATTTTATGACTTTCCACTTTAAAAGTATAAAACTGCATAATTAAACTTTATATTTGAAGCCCTAATGTAACAAAAACCCAGAGCAATTATTCTGTGTGCAACTTATTCCCCTAGTGTAACAATTCTGCAGAGCTAGTAAGAGAGGCATAATTTCTTAGAGAAAAGCTATCAAACATTTAAAATAGTTCCGATTTTATAAAGAGACAAAAAGAAAACAAAGGAGAGGTGACTGATCTCATGTTCATAAATCCACTTAAAGATCCTTATCCTTCAACAGATTAAAAAAAGTAAAGTTCAGAGAGGTGAAATTATTTGCCCAAAGTCTCAAACCTGATAAACAGGGAAGTTAGGATTCAAACCAAATCTGTCTGATTCTAGGACATTCCTGCTTATCTCTCAAGGGAAGACCCCTACATAACTTGAATAAGATTCACTGCTATTTGATGAAGGTGCTCAGAATTTATTCAAGGTCTCTTCATCCCAAATGACTTCCTTAATCACTAAAATTAGATTTACTTGATTAAATTAACCTCTATGACCACCCCAGATGAATATAAGTAGTTCTTGGACAAGGGCGCCTGTGGCAAATTCTCTGCTTATCAAAATTTTATTCTAGCTTAAGCTCAAGGCATCAGCAGTCTATCCTGGATCTTCTACCATTTGCTGCTAATTTTGAGGCAAACTGCAATCACATACTCCCTTTTCCCTCCTTCCTTAAGACATTTGTTCTTTATATAAAATATCAAAGTCATCCCAAGTTTACCTTCTTTTGGCAATAGCTCCCAAAACATCCATTTCTTGATCAAATACTTGAATGCAATGGGAAAGCTGTTATTAAAGAAACATCAAACAATACACTGGTAATGGAATGAAACTTGCAGAAATTATAAATGGAGGGAGGGATTCATTACTTGGGCAGATGTCCTAAAGACATCATAGAACCCAATTATGCCTCATCTTCAAGCTACATTATTATACCAACCTCAGGGAGTTCTGAAGACAATTCGGGAGAAAGTTCTAGATCACTAAAGTCTTTGAAAGCAGGCATGAGACAGTGGGGGCATAATGGGTGGGGGTGAAGACTCTTATTGAATAAGCTCACATTCAGAAGATACTTTAATACAATGAAGTGTGACTTTATTTATGTGGAAAAAGAAACAACCACCATGTTAAAATATGCCCCATGCGGTTTGAATTCTAGCTTCACCATTGACTGTTTATGAGATGTTGGGCAAGTTTCTTTCCTTACTTGAGCTTCAATTTCCTCATTTGAGAAGTTGACATAAAAGAGGCCTACCCACGGGTTTCAATTAGATAATCATATAAAGTAGTGAGCTTAATTAGTGCCTGGCACATAAAAAGCGCTCAATAAACTATGATTTATAATTTAGAATATTATTAATATATTCTTGGGAGGAGTCATCTACAGTTTTCCACTAGGATGAGTGCTTCTAGAAGCCTACTTATGTAAGCATGTTTCTTTTTTTAAGAAAATAACCAATTAGTTGTCCCATTAGTTACAGAAGGCAAAACAGCCGAAAAGAAAAACAGAAAAAGGGAGAGAAGAGAAGTCTAGTCCTGGCAGCAGATGTCTTGAGAGTGGCAGGGAAACTTCCAGCTTCGGATCATCTCAGTAGAATAATTATTATGCAAATGACAGGCTTGTAACCAGCAGTGGTCATAGGTTGCGAATACCAGTCAGCACAGTAAATTCAATATGGCTCTAATAAGCTGGGATTATTTATACCGTATATAAATTAATTCAAGGATATAGATCAGGGAAGTAACCTGGGGAAAAGGATAACAGAGACAAACTTGGGTCTAAATACAAAAGGGAAGTCTGGAAAGAAAATGAATACTTCTACTGTAAGAACACTTTACAGTACAAATAATAAGTCAGATGTCATATGTGGAGAAAGCACGGAAAATCTTTGCAATCCTGCTGAGAAACTGTCCTAGCAACCCATCAATAATACTCTGGGTCATCTAACAGAGTTTATTATTTTTCTCCAGCTACACTTAGTCATATTTAAAGATGCTAACTGTTATTCTGCATTTATGTTCATAATATCATACCTCAAACTATGTCATACTATCTTTTAGGTCAACATTTTTCAAAAACATTACCATTCTATTTCAATTTCTTTTTGTCTTAAAAGATGATTTGATAATAATTTTCTCTCTCTCTCCATTTGGCTTCTGTTACCATATCTTATCAAGACAGAGTTTGGAGTCTTTCTAACTCAAAAACTTAAACACACATAACGCTTCCTGCTGCCACTCCACCACCCTGCTGTATGTTTTGTCATTTTTCAACAGTTTTAACATGGGCACAGTACCATTCTGTACAAGGAAGAAATGAATGACGTTACTGGCTGAAGGTTTAAAGAAAGAAAGTGACCAATCAAGCCCTGGAACAAGAACCCCATCTGTTTTTCATCCATTTTCTTGCTACTGTATTCCTTGAACAGCTCTTCGAAGAATAAAACCTTAAAGAACGTGAACTTGTGGCAAGACCATACAGAATATTCTGGAACTGTGCTTTGAAGTAAAAATCATTCCCTTAACATCAGGGAGATTTAATACTACCATTTCACCATGAAAATAATCACAGATGAGTGCTCTGACCAGGACTAATTGTCTTTGAAGTTCTCTAAATTTGAGCATTGAAAACAGTGCTTGACAAAACTCTTTATCAAAAAGTTACAAAGAAAACAACTTGCAGGCAAAGCTCAATCTAATTTAGCTTGGACCCAAAATTAAAGCTGCGACGTTAAGCAAAATTAAAAAGTGTATGAGAATCACGTTATTAAGACAGCCTAAATTTGAGAGCTTGACCTTTGCTGCTTATTTTATAATTATCAAGGTGACGAAATAACTGCTGGGTGACAGCGGCCATTTAGCAATCAGAATCTGAACAATCAGTATGTGTACTCTTTCCTTGGGACCGTTTTATGATATGTGTTCAAATTCTGGACCAGAAAGTACAGCTGTAAAAACAAATGTTAGAGCTGAAGCAAAACAGAAACAATGAATATCATAGGTTTAGAAGAACATTCACTTTCACCTGAATGAGTCCCTTGGGGTGTTCAAGAGTTAGAACATTAAAAATTGAAGGTTTTTCAGGGCTCTAGTAGACCCCTACCAAACAACAATATTAGGTAGAGCACATGCTGTTCGTTCTTTCTGGAAAACCCTTCACTCTCTCTGCCTTGTGCTCGTTCAACTCACCCTTCAGATCTCAGCTGAAGTGTTCCTTCCTTGTGGCTGCCTTGCCTGGCTTCCTAGATTCACTGCACCCCCACCCCAATAAACACACCTCTCTTTCATATCACTTGTCACAGCTGCAGCTTTATATTTTTATGTGTGGTTATTTGACCAGTTCTCTCCCTTTAGACTGTAAGCCTGGTAAGGAAAAGGGGTTATAGATGTTTGTTCTCACCATGTTAGCCCCAGAACCTAGCACAGAGCTGGGCACAGAGTAGACATCTCATACGAAATGATGAAAGGGAAGAGGATGAAGTAATTACAATTAGTTGGTGAAGTCGTTACTATCGGTTGGTTAGGTAAAAATCATGACCAGGATTCTACTTCAAGCCAAGCACAGGGAACATCAAGGAAGATATACAGGATTGGGATGGAGATCTCAGTCCTACGTATCGTGGCTTTCTTAGTCCTATACTCATCTCAAACATTGCTTTATTCATCCTGGACCTCACATCTTGCTTTTTGGTCAAACATGGTCAATATTCATGCTTACATTTCAAAAAAGGTTTTCTGGAGGCTGGATCATAATTTAAAAAAAAAAAAAAGACCTGTAATGGCACCTTTTAGAACCCATGTGTACACTGAACTGATTTCTCAGTAAAGCCACCAATGATAAGGCCAAGGACAGGAGTCATCACCACCTCATTCGCTAAACCAGGGGGTAAAGAGTCTGCTTTGGTCTATGACAAGGATAGACAGGAGGCTGATAGAGTCTGAGGTTCAAGAGGCCAAGAGGAATCAGTCAGAGGGAGAAATCCACAGTATCACGTCTTTCCAGTGCTTCCCAGACTCGGGCCAGGACCACCTTGCTCTAAAACACTGCCCTATGGCTTGTTAAAACTCAAGTATTAATGTAACCTGTGCTAAACAACATAACCTGCGAAGGTGAGAAAATAAAAGATGGCTAAGCAGTGCAAGTATAAAGGGGATTTTTGAGTTTTAATGAATACTTTTTATTTTTAGATAAGTTTTAGGTTTAGAGGAAAATAAAAAAACAAAGCAGAGCTCCTGTATCACCCCTCACTCCCCTCCACAGTTTCAAAAGTGTCTTTTTTAAAATATAAAGTTAAATGTCAGAGATAAAATGCTCTAAAACCTGTCCCCATTGTTTCATGTTAATTGGCAAGCTTTCTATTTTAGATAAGGATCAACACTAATTAATGTATTTTAAACAGCTTTTTCGTTTATTTCAACAGAAAATTTAAATACTGATGAAAGACAGAAGGAGGGAAGAAGAAAGGAAGGAAGGAAAGAAAAGAAATGAAAAATTCAAACATAATCCTTTCACTCAACAATAACTAAAAAAAATATATTGGTCTATATCCTCCTATACTTTTTCCTGTGTATATATTTTTAGAAAACTGGAGTAATATTTTCCATGGTATTTTAAACACATGATTATTTAAACACATTCATAGAATGGAATAACCTGGACATATTGGCATTTTTATTAAATGTTCTTCAATACTGGGGTCCCTGGGTGGCTCAGCCGGTTACGTATCTGCCTTTGGCTCACGTCATGATCTGGGGCTCTGGGATCCAGCCCTGCATCAGCCTTCCTGCTCAGTGGGGAGTTGGCTTCTCCCTTTCTCTCTGCCCTTCCCCCCATATTCTCTCTCTCTCTAATAAACAAATAAAATCTTTTTAAAAATTTAGAAAATATTCTTCAACATTATTTTTAGTGGTAGCATAATATTCCATTTTATGAATTACCATCATCTATTTAACCAATGCCTCCTAGTTTTGAACATTCAACATTTATTTGTGAAATTGCCAGCATCTATTTCCCCAAATTCACTCTTATACATTTTTAAAGAATGGCACTTTGTAGGGTGGGAAAACCAATGCAGTGAAACACTAGATGAGTTATTTTAATCTCTATACAAGATACTAGTGTTGGCAAGGCGGGAGAGAAGAAAAGCTCTTCCTATGACCCTTGTATAACTTTGGACGGATGTGCACGGTTCAAGGCCAGCAAAGTGATAAATAGGTTTTGGCAGCTCATTCTCCCCACCTTGAGTAGTATTACAGTGTGTCATTGGAGTGGATCATTTAGAACAGGAAGCCAAGGACACTGTGTGGTGCTCTCCCGGGGTAAATTCACAGATACCTCATAGAAGGCTTTGGCAAGATTCTCTGTATGCACAGAGAAGCATAGAAAGTGGCTTTATTTTTAAGGCTCAGATTCAGCTGAAGGATCCGCCAGGGAATCCAGAGAAGGGAATGCCTGCGCTTGGGTTAAAATAGCTGGCTTATTCTTGCTTTCACAGTGCACAAAAGCTTTACTCATGTGCCCAGCAGTCATCTGCTAATCTCACACCTTGAGATAAGTAGTACACACACATCCTCATTAACATTGAGTCAGTGACTCTGAAGGGAAGGATATCGAGGAGACTGAATTTCTAATTCACATTGAGTGACTAGATTTTCATATCTCATTGCAATTCAGTGCAGCTATCAGCCACTGCAGGCAATGCAAAGAAGCTTCTTGGACAGAAGTAGCAATATATGAAATTTCCTGGGAAATGTCCCAAATGCTATGCTTCAAATTTGCGGTAGTAATGGGTATATAATTTTACCTTCTAAGTGCCTATTTTACATTTAAAGATAGAGCTCTGTGGTGAAAAAAAAATGCTAACTAGTTTACTCATTTTATTATAACTAACTTTTGTCCAAAATTGGAAAAGCTTCCTAGTTAGTTTTTTTTTTTCTCCCGGAAATAAAAATATTGCAACATATTATAAAAATCCATACAATATAGAAAGGAATACTCTAGAAAGTAAAAATCACCTTTAATCCCATCATTCAAAGATATATGCTGTGAAGTGGTTGGATAGCTGGTATATATTGTAAGAGGTAGTTTTCTCCTTGACACTTAAATATTTTTAAAAACATATTAGACATACTTGCTTTGTAATCCACTCCACTTTAGCAATGTAAATGTACATCTTCCTGTGTCGATCAAGACTGATGTTTTTATAGCTGTATAATCAACTACTTTTAAACCTTTAAAAAATCCTGATATGTTTTCACTTTGACGATTGAGTTAATAAGATGATTTTTGGTCATGTGTTTAATGTTGACATCTGACTTGTTTCTAAAGAGAGAAACTTCTTAGTAGGCACTAATTAAAATAAATAACCCAACCATTTATAGCTATAAATGACTGCGCAAGCAAAGACTATGCACAATAAAAACAAAAATAAAACTATTAAAATGTCTAAAAACTGTTTATTTTCTTAGAGTTGGTTTTTATCAGTTGTTTACTTTTGAAATGAATTAAATCAGAATTTTTGACATTTTATGTGTTGCTCAACTTGTGCTACTCAAAATAAGGTAAAAATAAAACGATGAAGTGATTTGTACAAAGCAAAAGCATTAAAAGTAAAAATTCAATTAAACTATGAAAAGCTTTACTAATTTGAAATGAAATTCATTATGAAAAACAAAAGTCAATTAATTCTCAAAAGGAATCTTGATTAGTATCTGAAATGATGAAAGGAGAAGAGTGTAGATAAAATTTTAAGTTGTTTAAAAACCTCTTAAGTAATAAATTACAGGCAGAATTTATGAAAAAGAAGTCACTGATTTATGATATATAAAGTGATTGACTTAAGAGGGTAAATTAAAATACTAAACCATCATTACGAAACAGTATCTATACTGTGTAGGCAACAGCACCAAAGCTATGCTTATTGATTGATTATTTTGTACTTTTCTGCTCACAGCACAGATAGAAGATGATCTAGAAGATAGCCTTATCTATAAGTTGACCCTTATCTATAAGTGGCTGATTCCCTTTGGAACAGTGCTTTCTTTTTTAGTGTTTGTACATTATACCAGATCTCTTGGACACTGATGAAAGCTATAGATTCTCTCCCTATACTTGTATGTCCGTACTGCCAGACATACAGGAGTTCTCATTAGTCTCCTTTCTTGCTTATTAATGGAACCTCCAGAATAAAGATGACATTTCTGATGTGGTCATGTGACTAGTTCTGGTCAATGCGATATAAGCATAAGCATCATGCTCAACTAGGAAGTATTCCTAAAGGTAGGGATCGTGGCCTTCCTCTTTCTTTATTGCTGGCTTAAATAAAGAAATAAATTGCTGGTTTAACTGTCATTTTAGACTATGAGAAAGGACTTAGTAAAGCAAAGTAAAACCAGAGGCTAATCAAGAGGAAAGGATCCTGGGCCACTAATGATTATGGAACTGCTATACTTGTCCAGGATGGCTTATTTCTGGAGTTTTTGTATGTTTGAGAAAGAAAGAAACTTGTATCTCGTTAAGCCACAATTACTTGGTGTTCTGTTACCGCTGAAACTAGTATTAACTGATATATGTATAAACACATACAAGTTTGCATGTAATTTTTGGGGGTATGAGGGTTCTATGGATCCCAAATTAAGAAATATATATATCTCCCCACTAATATTTTCTCCATTTATTTAGAGTGATATAGGAGGCTTAGTCTTAATTTTTTTATTGAAGTGTAATTAACTTTCAGTTGTACAACATTTCAAGATTCAGCAATTCTATACATTATTCAATGCTCACCTAAATAAATGGAGAAAATGTTAGTGATTTGATTCAGATTATCTTAAAAGGGAGCTACTATTGATAATTCCTAGTTGTATATGCAAATCTATTCACCTGGTGAAGATTAAATTCACTATAAGAATCCAAAAAAAAAACATTCACATAAAAGATTTTTGCCAATAAATAGTAAAAAATCATAGATGACACAATGATAATCACTTCATGTTTTTACCCTGTAACTAACAACTTTTTTCCACATCCATTATCTTTCTTGATCTTCACAATCATCCTGTGAAGTAAATACTGTTTTTAATCCCATTGGTGTATAGACTTAAAAACAAACAACAAAAACCCACAAAACTGATTTAAAAGTAAGAACAGACACAAAACAGGCTCAGGCTGTTTCTTGCTCAAAGTTAAACGGAGTAAAAACTATAACCAAGGGGACTATTTCCAAACCCCATGCCCTTATCACTGTTCCAATGACTATATTAGAAGTATAAGCATCCCCTATTTTGTAAAAAGATCATTCTTTAAAACACAGAAGGAAGTTAAATATATATATATACATATATATAACTTAAAAGTTATGTTCTAAAAGGGTGATTCTCTTCTCATATAACTAAACAATATTTTAGACATTATAAAGTTCTTTCCTAAAAAAAAAAAAAAGATTTTATTTATTTATTCATGAGATAAACAGAGAGAAAGGCAGAGACACAGGCAGAGGGAGAAGCAGGCTCCATGCAGGGAGCCTGACATGGGACTTGATCTTGGGTCTCCAGGATCACACCCTGGGCTGAAGGTGGCGCTAAACCACTGAGCAACCGGGCTGCCCTATAAGTTCTTTATTAAAATTGTGTCTACGTCTTTTTAGCACCAGATAGTAATACAATTAGCATGCAATTATTTAAAATACGAAAAGCCAAAAAAAAAAAGAAAATCTTTAAAATGCAATTCTTCCCTAACACTGCTGCTGGCCTTTCTCCTGGTGATAGATGTTTTCCTCAATAGTATAAAACCCAAGGCAGACCAATCCAAGTGCTAGCTACCATAAGAACTTTATTTTTAAATTTTTTAAAAAGATTTATTTATTTATTTTAGAGGGAGAGATACAGAGAGTGAGCATGAGTGTACAAGCAGGGATGGGGAGGGGGAAGGACAGAGAGAGAGGGAGAGAGAGAGAATCTCCAGCAGACTTCCCACTGAGTGCAGAACCTGACTTGGGGTTTGATCTCACAACCTTGTGATCATGACCTGAGTGGAAATCAACTCATGCTTAATCAACTGTGCCACCCAGGTGCCTCACCCAAAACAACGTTAAAAGTGGAGCTAGTGGGACAAAATTTCTTCTCTGGTAGGTAAGTTGCTAGGATTTAAGTCCAGGGACTCAGATATTTAAAGAAAACCTCATGTAAGAAGAGACCAAGACCAAAGAATGAGGAAGAGATGGAGAGTGAGAGAGAAACAGAGAGTCCAGCCAGCAATCCAAACACCAATTTTAGTCCCTGGGATATCCAGGCTGCCCTGGCTGCTGTAGTCTTTGATTGGACTGAGTCTCCTCCTAATAAGACCATCTTCTTCATGTAGTTGATCTGAGTTGGGTTTCTGTTATTTGCCACCAAAAGGATATCAGTAAAAACATTAAATATAATATTGTAAGTTAAATTCCTAGGTGTTCATTGCTGCACTCATTTGACATTTATTAGGCATAACTATATGCCAGGCACTGGGCTAGGAGCCAAAGATACCACAGGAAGCCAAATAGGCATGGTGCCTGACCTTATGTAGATAAACAGTCTTAAGGACAAAACAGCCACAAACTAAAGAAAAGAACAATTTTAATATTGAGCCTTGGGACTTGCTGCTGGGAATTTTGTGATGCTAGGTCAAATACTCTTTCTCTAAAATTTTGTCATGAAAAAGTTGAACTACCTTCCTTCCTTTGTAGAAGATTCTGTAGTGGACCATATCCCTATCAACATAACATGATTCTGGAATTTCTTTCAGCATTAAAACACTAGAGTGACACTATGAATCCAGAATTTAGAGCTCTCAAACCACCATTTCTTCAGTGGCATCTTTCTAGCATTTTGTAGATCTTCTTTTCTTTAACAAATGAAAAATCAAGTGATCAATAAAGGGTAATATTTAATTGAGCCTAAAATTTACTATTTTTAGGACTTGTAATCATTTCCAACTCGCCTCAGTGAAAATCCATTCATTGATTGTTTTCATTCATTCAACAAATATGTACTGAGAACCTATTATATGTCATACTCTTTTAGGTGCCAAGAATAAAGCAGAGAACAAAAAAGACAAAATCCCCAGTTCTCAAGGATTTCATATTCTATTAAATTCTAGCAGCAATCTCACTGACAGCAAAACTTTCATTTTTTTCATTGCTCATTAATATTTATAAATAATGAAACACAATAAAATGTTCAAATAATTGTCAAAACATGGCTGAACAAATCTGGTGACATTGTCAAAACAGGATTGCTCAGAATGAGACAATGCCATCAAGAGTTAGAGATCTTTATTAACTAAAATATGAATCCAACTACAAATTTTCTTTAAGGGTTTTATTTCATTGTATAAAAATGCAGATTATAGCAACTTCACTTTTGGGGACCTATCCTATTGAAATAACAGTGCAAGTATGTAGCATATATGTACAAGCATGTTAATATAGTACTGACTGTAATGGCAAAAAAAAAAGTCAAAATAACTTGTATATCTGTCAGTAAGAGAAGGCTGTGACCACATGACTAAATTCTGTGACACAGGAGAATAAAGGCAATGACTGTAATTTCTGGCTGCATCCATTAAAGGGAAGGGTCATGCCTTCCCCTGCTCCAGTCACCCTTCGACTGGTTAGAAGGGGATGTGCTGGTGGGCCATCCTGAAGCGTGAGGATGAAGATAACACCCAGAAATGCCTGGGTCCCTAACATGCCACAGCTGCTGTCCAACCCTGACTGCTCTTCTGAACTGTTACTTGGAAGAGAAGTTTCTATGATAGCTTAAGCCAGTCTTAGAGAAATCAAACTTATATCCCCATTCATACATAGACAATGGAATATTTTGCAGCTATTTTTAAGAACAAGTTAGATCCATGCCTATTTATTGGGAGATGTCCTTGATATGTTAGGTAACTATGTGATAAGTAAGTAGCCCAAATTTTGTAAAACAAAAGAAAACAAACAAAAACACATCAAAGCCTATGTTGTACATAAATGCTCATATGACCACAAGAAAAAAGGTATGGAAAGATAACCTGAGTACCGTAGGAAGAATGGGAATTTGGGGAAGGGGATGGTGGAGGGGACTATTATTTCTAATTATCTCACATTACATGTATATTTTAAAAAATATCAGTTGTATAAAACTCAAAGACAGGGACGCCTGGGTGGCTCAGCACTTGAGCATCTGCCTTCAGTTCAGGGCGTGATCCCGGGGCCTGGGATCGAGTCCTGCATCGGGCTCCCTGCATTAAGCCTGCTTCTCCCTCTCCCTGTGTCTCTGCCTCTCTCTGTGTTTCTCTCATGAATAAATAAATAAAATCTTAAAACAAAAAAAAACCTCAAAGACAAGTTAGGAGCTAAATATTCAGAGTGGTATGAATGAATGAAGTCTTGTTGAATTAAAACATTTTTTTTTAAACTTTTAAAAAAAGTTTTTATTTGAATTCCAGTTAGTTGGGATGCCTGGGTGGCTCAGCAGTTGAGCATCTGTCTTTGGGGCAGGTCGTGATCCTGGGGTCCTAGGATCCAGTCCCACATCAGGCTCCCCACAGGGAGCCTGCTTCTCCCTCTGCCTGTGTCTCTGCCTCTCTGTGTGTCTCTCATGAATAAATAAATAAAATCTTTAAAAAAATAAATTCCAGTTAGTTAACATACAGTGTAATATTAGTTTCAGGTATGGAATTATTGACTCCACACTTCCATATACCACCCGGTGCTTGTCACAACAACCGCAGTTCTTAATCCCCATCACTAATTTAACCCATCTCCCCTCCAACCACTCCTCTGCTAACCAGTTTATTTTCTAAACTTAAGAGTCTGTTTCTTGGTTTGCCACTCCCCTCTCTCTTTTCCATATGATCAGTTGTTTTGTTTCTTAAATTCCACATATGCGTGAAATCATTCGGCATTTGTCTTTCTCTGATTGACTTATTTCACGTAGCATAATACCCTCTAGCTCTTTGTGCTGCACGTCATTGCAAATGGCAAGATTTCATTCTTTTTTTACGGCTGCCTAATGTTCTATTGTATATATATATGGATAAAATCATATGCTATCTGGAATGTACTTCAAAATAATTTGGGGGGGGGTTGATTTTATCTGCAAATATTTCAAAACCTTTCCTTAAAAGGACTTTTAAAAACACAATCATAAATAAATAAATAAATAAATAAATAAATAAATAAATAAATAAAATAAAATAAAAACAATCACAATACCATTAGGATACTTAAAAAAATTAATAATCATTTCTTATATTTTATCTGGTACAAACCAATGAAGGTTAGCGACTTAGTTGGGGCAAAAACCACATAGAAACCCCGATCCCCAGAGCTTCCATTCAGGGAGACCTCATTCATTCTTACCACTTAGTTAATGTTAAGGAAGCCCTTATTAATGAAGGCCACCTTCTGTGAGCTGTACTGTACAGTCATACATCATCTCATTTTATTTCAAGAACCATGGGAGGTACATATTTTTGTAGGACTAAACGGGAGGTTGCAGATGGAATGGTTGAGATTACATAAGAAGGACAGACCTATGGAGTGTTGAGCCCAAGACGTGGCTCAGAAAAACAACTCAAAACACAGTGACTTTTTTGTATTAAGGTGGATCCAAGGCCAACAAACTGATAGGCCGGGCTCAGGAAGATTCTCTTTCTTGGGAGTTTGAAATTGGGTTGCAAAAATTGAGTAAGTTAGCTGTGGGGAAGTGAAGCATAAGACTGTGTAGATCAAGGGATCCATGGGTGGCTCAGGGGTTTAGCGCCTGCCTTCAGCCCAGGGCATGATCCTGGAGCCCCAGGATCGAGTCCCACATAGGGTTCCCTGCACAAAACCTGCTTCTCCCTCTGCCTGTGTATCTGCCTCTGTCTCTCTCTCTTAGTCTGTGTGTGTGTGTGTGTGTGTGTCTTTCATGAATAAATAAATAAAAATCTTTAAAAAAAGAAAAAAAGAGTGTGTAGATCACAGTCAGACAGTTCTACAGGGCACAACAAAGCTCTGTGTTGACCAAGCTTAGAGAGAAGCAGAAACCTAGAGTGAGCACAAGATAAGGATCTGCGAGGAAGAGGACAGGAAGATGGTGTGCAGAGAAGCAAGACAAGAGGCTGTCGGAGCAAGGCTGTTTGGAGGAGACTGCACGCTCAAAGATGCTTTGGATCATCTTGAGCTTGGCTGTACTTCCTGCAATTGGATTCCATCTTTCCCATCTTTCCTTATAATCAATCCCCTTTTCACGTGATCTAGTTTTGTTGGGTTTTTGCTTCTTGCTGCCACTCTTCCTTCCTCTCTGATTAGCAGTAATTCTACTACCACTACTCTCCATCATGACTGTTTTGTCTCCGAGTACTCCTAGTGTGGTATCTATAGCATAGGACATGCTCAATGAACACCTGGTCAGGACTTAGGCTTCCCATCCCTTCTGCTCAATATTCTAACACAAGAGCAACAAAAATTCACCCCTGAGGGGACTTCCGTTGCCTTTCTCAATGGTTTCATGTCAGATCTGTACCATGCGATCCCTTTCAGGCCAGTCTGGTACAGCAAATCAGGATGGATTTTCTGGTGGTCATCAGAGCACCACTGTAGAGAGAGACAGATTTTTATCTTTGCCTCAGAAATTACATGAGAACCATATTTTAATTAATAGGGTTATATTTTCCCTCAGATTTACTTGTTCTTAATATCTCAGAGAGAGACTTCTGCTGTCAAAAACCACTCTAACATCGGACATTTCTTTCTGATTGTGTGATACATTCTTACTGTGTCATACAGCCATTCCTTAAACACTTATACCCAGAACTGTCTCTAGTGACTCTTTAATGGTTTGCCATGTATTCTCATTGTCAGGTAATACTAATCTGAACGTAAATGTAGAAGGGTATAAAATCACCACCTACTTTGCATGTTTTTACTGTTTCTATGTTTACATATTAGAGTTCCTTAAAAGTAGGACACACTTGGGTTTCTACTACATGGAAATTACAGAAATATGTTATTTTTCACCCTGGAAATGTACCAAGTTTTGAAATTTCTTCACTTTCCACTGCTTGGATAAAGCTCATTTTATGAGTTTAATAAGGTTGATCGGTCTCTATAATTTACCTGGGCCATGTTTAGCCTGTAGCCGTAAATACCATCTGAATGAGGCTAGCATACCAAGCATTCCAAATTCTGCTCACCCTATGAACACCACATTTGGATAGTCCCTCTGAAAATGAGATCAAGATGCTGAAAAGAAAAGGTGAAGACATTATTTTTCCTGCCAAAAGATTTGTAGACATGAGTGGGGCAAAATGACATATATGTGCAAGGATTGTTTACAAAAAAAATAAGGCAAAGTAGTTTTATAGCAAAAGGTTTAATTTTTTAATGGCATTTAATGAAATCTGAGCCTGGAAAAGGTTGTTCTCCTCAGTCTCAATTTTCAGGCATTACCAAAAAAAAAAAAAAAAACCCGTCCTATCACAGTTACAACTTTTCACTTGGACATCTGGGCTGGTTACTCCACCCCCTTTTAATCTTTTCTAAAGAAATCTTTTATACTCAAAAACATTCAGTTATTTTCTTTTAGCTAAAAAAAAAAAAAAAATCCAATCTTATAAAGTAGGTGTTCTCTACAGCATCAAGGTTGATGAAAACCATACCCTTGAACAGGAAGTTCAAAAGACAGAATGGCAGGCAAGAGCTGACCCATCTGCTATGGAAACATGTTAGCATCCTCCCAGGGCCGAGCCACTGACAAGAACACAGCATTATTCATGCAGAGCCTCTGCGTCCTGCTCTGGTCAGATTCCTTCCAGAGCCCCTGTCGGGCTGAGCAAGCCTGCTGATATCTGGCTGGCGTTGGGTCCTCATAACTGTCAGGGGCAGAGGTGCTAGTGAAATATTAGGAGGAAAATGAGGTGGATGGACCAATCGGTGGCAAAAGAAGTAATTTTAAAAGCTGTGAGGAAAAAGGACCTGCCAACTCCAAGTATCTAAATATAATTCTCCATCAAATTTGATGAACCTTCTAATGGTGACAAACAAGGGCTCCTCAGCAATGCTTCTCTATGCAGCCCCAGAGCAGGCTGCTGGCACACTTGGGGTTACCCAATGGGGCTTATTTTCCCTATCTGCCTTTTTTTTTTTTTTTTTTTTTTTGAGAACAAATTGTTTCTTCCTTCAGCAGCAGAGTAAAATCTGGAGACAAAGGCTTGGTAATGACCTTAATTTAAATGCACCAGAAGAGATTTCATATATTGCTCTAACTTTGCCAAGAAAGGTCTAAGAATACAATTCAGCTATAAGATATATATTGTTCTAGCATCCAATGGAATTATCATGGATCTTATGCCAGATTTTTTTCCTGTAAGAAAGAATATTCCTTTGTTCTTCTGAGGAAATCTAGTATTGGGTGGTATGTACATAGGTAATCACCCTAACTAAGTGTGATCACATTTAATTTTAAGAGATCATGATATGATAATAAAAAATAACAGAAATAGAAGTTTTTCCACATGTAGTTATTTTAATGTTAGATCAGTGCTTTTAAAACCTTATTCATAGGATTCCTTTAAGTGCTTGACTGTTTCACAGTTTAGATTCAGCTTTAAGATGCAATTTTCACTCCTCCTTTCCTCATACCCCCAAGTTTGCTGAAAAAATCATGGCAAACTCTAGTAATATTTATATCCTAGTTTGATAAATGCTCAGTCATCTCTATGGTATTAAAGCTTATTCTATCTTTCTTGAACTCATGGACATTTATTTCTCAAAATCTAGGCCAATCATTTCATATCAAGAATGAGGCCTAGAATAATTATAGAACTCACATAAGTTCATATAATTAGCAGTCATTATTAGTCTACATCTAAAATATATACCGATTTTCTTTGTAATATGCTTTGACTCTCTTTTCAGGCCAAAATTCTGCAGAGAGCTTGTATACATCAGGGTCAGCCAGATGTACCATGATCATTGTTAAGTGCCAGCATGTTTAGGAGCATTGTAAAATCAAGATCATTACCACTGGAATACTGGGTAAATATCTACTGAGGGGTATTTACCTGAAGAAAGCAAAAACAAAACATTTGAAAAAATACATGCACTCTTATGCTCTTTTCAGTATTATTTACAATAGTCAAGATATGGAAGCAACGTAAGTATCCATCAATAAATGAATGGATAAAGAAGGTGTAGTGTACAGGATGCCTGGGTGGCTTAGTAGTTGAGCATCTGCCTTCAGCTCAGGGCATGATCCCGGGGTCTGGGATTGAGTCCCACATCAGGCTCCTTGCATGGAGCCTGCTTCTTCCTCTGCCTCTGTCTCTGCAGTTCTCTGTGTCTCTCATGAACAAATAAATAAAATCTTTTTTTTTTAAAAAAGAAGATGTAGTGTACATATACACACACGTACAAGCACACACACCATGAAATATTATTCAGCCATAAAAAAGAAAGGAATCTTGCCATTTGTGACACCATGAATGGACCTAGAGGGTATTATGCTAAGTGCAATAAGTCAGACAGAAAAAGACAAACACCATATGTTTTTACTTATATGTGGAATCTGAAAAACAAAACAAAAACAGGAATGGAGTCATAAATACAGAGAACAAACTGGTGGTTGTCAAAGGGGAGGGAGTGGGGATAAGGGTAAAACAGGTGAAGGGAATTAAGAAGTACAAACTTCCAATTATAAAATAAATAAGTCACAAGGATTAAAAGTACACCGTAGGGAATATAGTCAATAATATTGTACAAACTTAGTATGGTGACAGATGGTGACTACACTTATTGAGGTGAATAATTGTCAAATGACTATATTGTACACTTGAAACTAATATATTGTATACCAACTCTACTTCAATAATTAAAAAAAATCATTCCCACTGGAACTATATCATAAGACTGCTGATTTTTCAAAATCTTTTGTATGGTTAATAGGAACCAGTTATTGGTTAAATTATAGGAGACTTTTTCTGAGCACCATCTTTTGCCTTGAACTATGATAGACCAAATGAGTTCTTAGTGTCATTTTACAACCTGGGAACTGAGGCTCAGAGAAGTTAAGTGTGTGTTTGGGGTCACAAAGCAATAAGTGGTGAAGTGGAATCTTACAACCAGGTCTTTATAACTCCCAAACTCATATTCTTTCTCCTATACTAAACTGCTTTTAGTTTTATTTATCCTTCATTTAATTGCAAATAATTCAAATTACCAAAGCATTCATTGGTCAGAAATCTATTTTGGTTCTAGAAATGCAAAGAGAGCAGTCATAATTAGTTAATTAATAAACTTTTTTTTGGCAGAGCCTGATTTTCAGAGTTTCAAAATGGAACTGAGACAATTTATTATTTTACAAGTCATTTTTAAAAATTTGGGCGAGGAAATATTCCCAAGGCTTCCATTTTTATGCTGCACATTGTGTGCTTCTCTAAACAATGAGATCTAAATTAGAAGTCCTATTTTCTTTAGAAATCAGGAAGCAATTTACTCTGTGTGCTGGTAATGGAAGTTCTAAGGGGTTTCACATATAAACTCACTTCATTATGATGACACTGCTATACGGCTTATGCTATTGCTAGTTGTATGTTACAGATAAGAATCCTAAGGTACAGAGAGGTTAAATAACTTGCCCAAAGTCAGTCACATAGGTAGTAAATAACAGAATCAGAAAATGAACCCATATGATCTGGTTCCACTGCCCATGGTCTTCTCCACAATGCTGTATTGCCTAGTGTAATAAAACAATCAATCTGTCAAATAGCTACAACCTTTCTTTGTACTTGCTAAGTAAAGATGGAATACAGAATGTGGTATAAATTAGGCAAGAACACTGCCTTATCTTATGTCTGAAATGACTTTTTCATAAGATATCCTGCAATTAGGCCATGTGTGCCATTACTGGCTCTAATGCCCAGGCAGGGAGCTAGGCAGATTCAGAACTAAGAGTTTATTGACCTCTGTGGTTGTTTCTTCCCTCTAAAAGCTACTCCCCTTTCACCAGGAGAGATTTGAACAGTCTTGGTAGGAAAGTGGGAGAGGAGAGATGTACCTTGCTCATCCAAACACCTAAAAGATTTTTTTAACAAGAACCCAAACCGAAAGAGTGTTCAAAGCGCCCAGTAATTACTATAATATGGTTCCTGGCAAAGCAATTATTAGGCTCTTATAAATGCTTCTCCTCCCCTCACATTGTGCTTTATAACTTGGACTTAAACTATCCAATTTCAAATCCTCAACCCAGAGCATGAGAAAGTCACTCTCTGCGTTACAAATCACCATTGAGCTAAGACCCCAGAGGATATTTGATGGCTATGAGGCACACATTGATACATATCTATGCTATATAGAAAGCATGCATGAAGATATATATGCATAAATATACATTTTAATATCTACATGAAGACATTCCTTTCTTCACTATGGGAATAGTTAGGTATTCCTGTGGTGTAACACATATAAACAGATGGTTAGGATGATATGTGCTTAAAGGCAACACCAGCAAAGTTTGCCTTTGTAAAAGGATACTATCACATAGAACCAAATGTTCTAAAAATGACAATATTCCCTCCCTCTCCACTCCCTCTGACAACTGCCTCTTAGGCTAAGTACACTTTGAGAGTTTTCATCTCATGTTTATATTTTTAAGAAGTATCGCCATTTGTAATTACCAGGTTCTCTTTGTGTTTAGGGGTAAAACAAACATTTCATAAACTATGGATTAACAATATCCTCTGAATCCCCACTCGGGAATCCAAAACCTTCTGGACCCAAAAGCCTTAGAGGAGATACTGGGACAAAAGTAGAACTATCTTCTATTGTACGATGGTATGGTATGATTAGAATACGTTACGGCAATTTTCAAAAAAATATTACTGTACCATCAATGGCAGAGACTCTGAAGACTTTACTCTCGAGGTTTTAAATCCAAATATTATATGTAGAAATGGGATTTTTTAAATGTCTGCTTAATTTAAGTTTTCACTTCCTTAAATGGCCCAACGTGACAGAAGGAAATAAGAAGGGAGGACAACTTGAGAGGCCAACCTCCTTCTAGTTCATAAAGAAACAAAGGAGGGAAATCATTCTTAGTACTCATAATACAAAAAGATAGGGAGGGGGTGTGGGAAGCTTTCATTTAACCTCTGAGAACTATTTTTTATGCAATTAGGAGATATGTCAACAACTGGGTTTCAAAGCCTCAAAATAAACATACCGCTGGGGGTGCTCTGGCAATGATATTTTAATATAAATAGGCCTTTAGGGAACAGCAAAGTTAATCTTGTATGGCTAACCACTCTAGAGAGGCATTAAAAGCAAACAGACACAATACAAAACTGCCATCTTTCATCAAATCCAAGACACCATCAATTGTAAGATACATCCCAAAGATGTTAACATCTGAAAAAAAAAAATGTACACCCTAGAATAGATGAAATGCAATAAGTATGTGATAGTTCCAGCTTCAGGGCTTATCCACTATCTTATTTCAATTAGTACTGCAACTACAATCTACCTCCTAGTGCTCTGTAAACGCATGCTGAAATCTACCCTTGACCGCACTTAAAGCAGAATTTCAGGCAACTGTCTTAGTGTGTGGGTTAACAAAATCTAGTTGATTTCTGTAAAATCTATCCTTAATATCCTGCGAGGGATATTTGTTGTCATAAACAATTTTTAAATAAGACCTCAAAGAGAAAATCACAACTTTGGATGACTGTTATTTTCATATCAAGATGATTTTTCATTGAGTAAGTGATCTTTTAACAGGTTTTCTCAGCTAATTTTTAAAAGTTGGGACATAGCTCACACGCCACAAAATCCACTATTTTAAAGCATGCAATCCAGGAGATTTTAGTGCATTCACAAGGTTATGCAACTGTCACCACTGTCTAATTCCAAAACATTTTCATCACTCCGTAAAGAAATCCAGACTCTTTAGCAGTCACTCCCTATCCCTTTTCCTCCTCCCTTCTCCCCATTCCACAAGCCCCTGGCAACCACTAATCTACTTTCTATCTCTATAGATTTGCCTATTCCAAATATTCCCTATAAATGGAATCACACAATACGTGGCCTTTTGTGTTTGCTTTCTTTCTTTTAACATAATGTTTCCAGGATTTATCCTGGTTGTAGCGTGTGTCAGTACTTCATCTATTTTTAGGACTGAATAGTATCTCATTATATGGATGCATCACATTTTGTTAAACCAAACCAATCATCAGGTGATGAGCATTTGGGTTGTTTTTCCTTTGGGGGCAATTTTGAGTGCTATTACTAATAAAAGTCACATGCAAATTGTGTGAACATATGTCCTCAAATCCCCTGGGTACAGGGGTCGAATTGCTGGGTCATATGATAACTTTATGTTTAATTTTTCCAAAGTGGCTGTACATTTTACATTCTCACCAGCAATGTATAAAGGTTCCAAATTCTCCACCTTCTCATTAATATTTGTTATTGTATCTTTTTTAATAGTCATTCTGGTGTCTCAGGATGGTTTTGATTTACATTTCCCTAATGGCTAATGAAGTTGAGCATCTTTTCATATGCTTATTGGTTAGTTATCTTCTTTGTAGAAAGGTTAATTAAAAACTTTTGCCCATTTTTTGATTGGGTTATTTATCTTTTTTTATTATTGAATTGTAAGAGTTCTTTATACATCCTGAATTCTATACTATTACCAGATATATGATTTGCAAGCATTTTCTCCAATTCTGTGGGCTGTCTTTCTTGATTTGAAGTAAACAAGGTTTTAATTTTGGCTAAGTCCAATTGTGCTGATTTATTCCGGTAAAGAGATGTGTCAATGACCAGGTTTCCAGTTTAATTTATATTTCTATTCAATCCTATAGTTACAAAAGAGGCAGTATCTATGAAGTAGACAAAGACTGCATAGTCAGAAGACACCAAATTCATTTTGTCATGAGACATGGAAATAAAAAAATGTTTTTCTATATAAGTTAGGGCAAAATTGCATGACAAGACATCAAAATAAATCTGAGCAATTTCTTTGACAATGGATAGAAGTTAGGACGATCTCTATCTAGATGGCCTATCTGCTTGTAGAATTTCTGTATTTTTAAATGTTTTGGAATCTGTCCCTAGACTAAATGCTAATTTTATTAATTCGCACATCTTTGCTTGGCATCATTTCTGAAGATGTGCAGTTATACAAACATATTTCCCCTGTGACATTTCAAAATGTTCTCAATCGTTAAAATTAATTTTAAAGACATCTGTGCCAATATGTATGATATATTTGCTTCTCCTACAGAGAGCTACAATAGCCAGAACTTCACTAGGGTAATAACAAAATATGCTATAGCGACTTCCAAGTACTGTATAGTTTTGTAATGGAAAACAAGTTGGAGAAGCTTTGAAGGTTTGTCAGAAACTGCAATGCCTGGGTGGCAAGTGGGATTTCACTAGGCCCAGGGGACATTGTGAAACCCTCTTCGCAGCCATCTGTTGCTTTGTATCTGATATTCTACTGGAAGCCAGCCCAAAGAGGATAACAAGTGAAAACTATTTTGGCAACAAAACAAAATATAAGAAACTCAAAACAAACATCTCCTCATAAACAGATTTTCTGTTGGATTCAAATCATACATGACAACAATGTTTAGAAAATGCACATATTAAACTCACTAAAAAGTGCCAAAAGAGATAGAGTGAAGAAAGGAAGGAAAACAGGAGGGGACACCTTTTCAGAAAGCAATTTGTCTGTTTAGTTGTGCTTCTTCAATAAGGCAGTATTTCCTTGAGGGCAGAGACTGTCTTCTTTACTCTAGTGCTAGAACCTCAGGGCTGGCTAAGAATGCTAAGAGAAAATATAGGAAAGGATGGTATGGTCCAGATAAGAAATGAGCTTGAATGAAAATACCTACAGCATGCAATTAGAGAGTAGAGAAGAATACTGATGGTGGAAGTGGAATTCTAGAGTGAGGTCTTTAAGGCCCATGCCTTCACTCATTCGGCACCTATTTCTGGAGAACTGACCACGGGTACTGTGTGAGGTGCTGGGGATAAGAGCTATACACAAAACAGAACAAATCCCCACCTTCATGATGGAGTTTATAGTTAAAAGCTAATACTTATGAGGCACAGAAATTGTGCCGAGCATTGTATTCAGAGCTCGTGTGTATTATTTCTTTGGATCTTCACACCAATCCTATGGTCTCACCTACAGATGAGACAATAGACGTTTAGCTTGAGAGACTTGCAGAGAACCAGGAACCAGGGACTTAGAAGCACTGAGCCTCTGATCTTCCCTCCATCACAGGTTCACCATGTGACTCTAAGACCACAATCTTCTAGTTGCTATGCATTGTTTAATTCAGGAAGACAATTATGCAAATGAGCGTTATATCATTGTACCCTATATTTTAGCATTACAGTCACTTATAGATGAGAGAGAAAACCTCAATATTTTTAAAGTCTCAATCCATGGACTTCAAAAAGGGAACTCTGTGTCTCTGATGGCTCTTGAAAGGAGAAAGGAGGGAATGAGGACATATAAAGAGATGCTCACATAAGGGAGAGTAATGCTGAGTTTTTCTAAGAAAGAAAAGTGCCATTCTCATGAGGGATAAAGAATTGACCTTCAGTGCCTAGGGAAGAGGAGAAGAGGTAAAAGAAGAAACCTGGCAAGCTCTGTGCTAGGAAGGTGTAGAAGTCATACAGTGATTATTAATGAGAAGTTGGGGGTATAAAAAAACCTGAAAAACCATTCAACTGCATGTTATTTCTGATGGCCTTTCTGTAATTCAGATTCTGGAAAATACCTCATACTAGCACAACCCTCCAGGAAGATCTACAGAAATCAGATTGCTAAATAAAAGCTAATTATGACTTATTGTCCCACCTAATGTCATTTGTGGGTTGTTCAACCTTCACCAGTTCAAATTTAGAACACTGAAAGTCCTTCCAGGGGCTCGTGGCCACAGCTGTCATAAACACTGCTTAGGTGACGTGTGATAGAGCACAGCAGACTGTGATAGAGCACAGTGGACGGAGGACTCCTGGGAGAAAAAGATACATGGCAGTACATGACTATGGGGTCTGTGACTTTGTAATCCATTTTAGCAATGTTGCATCTTCACTACTAAGACACACAGTAAGTCATGTTTTTCCCCCCAATTCTCATAATTCATAGCTTTTCTCTTAAAAGCATTGTTTTAGTTTATATTCTACTGGCATATCAAGTCTCAACAGATGTAATGATTCAATAATTAAAGAAATATAAATCCTTGAGTCAAAGTCAACTTCACTTCAGGCTTCTAATATGTGTGGCAGAAAAGGAGATCTCAAAATCACAACAGAATGTTATAATGCGCGATAATCCTAGGGAATCAAAAGCTAAATTAGAAATTGCCATGTGATGTATTGTGTAAATTGCAGCCCACATTTGTGCTTCATTCCGTTCAACAAATATTTGCAGAGTGCAATATGCCAGGCTTTGTGCTACAGGCCTGTATACAGAGACAGAATGGCACAGTCCCAGCTTTTGATGGATTTACTCTATGATTTGTCTGATAAAACACATAATAATACAATACATGATAAGTTTCCATGTATTTTCTGCACCATAAAAAGGAAATGACCTTACATTGCTAGCAGAAATGTAAAGTGGTATAGCTGCTCTGGAAAATAGTTTGACAATTCATTTTATTTTATTTTTTTTTATTTTTTGACAATTCATTTTAAAACTAAATACACACACACACACAAATAAATAAATTAAAATTAAATACACACTTACCATACAACCCAGCAATTATGCTTGAAGGCATATAGCCTAGGGAAATGAAAATGTGCAGAAAAACCTGTACATGAATGTTCATAACAGCTTTACTTACAATAGCCCCAAACTGGAAACAACCCATCCATCCATCCATAAGTGAGACACATCTGCCACAGAATACTGCTCAGCAACAAAATGCAATGAACTATCGATACACATCACAACTTAGATCTCAAGGCCCTTTGAGCACAAAAAGTCAATCTCAAAAGGTCACTTACTGTATGATTCCATTTATATACGACATTCTGGAAATGGTAAAAGTATAGAAGTGGAAAACACATGAATGGTTGGTATGAGATAGAGATGGTGGAAGTAAAACTATACCATGTCAGTAAGTGCAGTGGAAAAAATAAAGCAGAGGGCCGATTTGGGGAGAGGGCTATTACTAATTTTTATAAGATGGTCAGAAAGGCTGCTCTGGGGGAAATCAGAGAGAGCCGAATGAGAATCTAAGGACAAGAAGATGGAAGAGTCAGGTCCTGGGCAGGTACGTGCTTGGTGTATTTGAATCAGTGTAGCTGAATTAAGGAGGGCAGAGGGGCAAGAGGTACTGCTGAAAGGTTGAGAAGGTCTAGAAAACAAAGGAGGACAGACCGTGAAGAGTCTTGTAAGAAACTGCATGGATTTTGGCTTCTTTGCTGATTGATGCCCAGAACTCTTAGCCTTCACTTCTGCTAAGTGTTTACTTCTGTGGTGCCTAGAGAGCTCAGGAAGAATTACCAACACTTACTACCTAGGTGAGTTGGCCTCAGTTTCCCCATTTGTTCAATGCAGGATAATAAAAGCAGTACCTTATGAAGAATCAATCCACTGTTTGGAATAGTTCCTGGCACAGATGTGTACAATAAATACTATCTATTATTATTATTATTTATTATATTCTAAAATGATAAGCACTTCTGGTCATGGCCCTGAGGTTATTAAGGATGAGGAATTCCATCACACTATTAAGGATGAGAGACTAAATAAATGATACATAAAAATAAATGTATGCACATGCATGTGTGTATATGTGAAAAGAGAAAATGGTTTCTTAATCTGATTATTTCATTAGTCATAATAGCCATTATTTATCCCTGCTAGATACCAAAATTTAATTGGCTTCATTAAATTAGGTGTTGAAAGGTCATTAGGACTACATTACACATTGCTATTAAAAGGATGCTTTACTAGGCATTCTGACAAAGCATCCTGTGAGAATAAGACGTGGACGAGACATGAATAGTGTAGGTGAACAAATGTAGAAGGTTCCCTGTGGAATCACATATGGCCTCAGCCCAAACTCCGTAAGTATCAAGGGATTACAGAAGTTGAACTCCTGCTTTTATTTCAGCATTACTCTGGGTCCTGAAAAGTTGCTTTCTTTTTTTTAGTATTTTCTTGTATCTATGTTTCCCAGTGAGTATAAAGTATATCAGAGCTGGAAGTAATTCATAAAAAATGGTTTGTAAGTTTCCATTAAAATCTCATGACTATGCAAATGTTCAGAACTCCAGCATAAATAATCACCACCATCCTTCCCCGTCCCCAAACTGTTGTAGTATGAATCATGAAAACACACAGCTGTGAGAATTAGTGTAGGGAAGACAGAGCTCCACTTCTGGCACAACTTCAAATGCCTCAGTGGAGCCTGAAAAATGTCAGGCGCCAAGTTCACACTGAAGCACTGCAGCTCCCATGGACAAACAAGATGCAGCCAACATGTTCTATACGGTAAAATACTTAACACACATCACCCTTCATGCATTATAAAAAGGACTGGCTTGCAGAAATTCAGGATGAGGAACTTATGGGCTGTGCTAGTCACCTCTATATTTGTTGTAAGGAAACCCAGGAGAAGAGCTGCACATCCAGAATGCTGATGTTTCAGTAAGATCTGGTGTTGATCTCTGGTCCTGCTTCTTTTTCCTTTTTCTTTTTCTCTTTCTCTCTTTGTTTCTTTTACCATGGTTACAACATTCCTGCTGTACTAATCCAAAGTGCAACTCACAGAGCTCCCAGAATGATATGCTCCTTTTGATAACAATTCTGGATGGTGACGGTTCCAGCGGGTTCTAGTCCACAGTACATGTGTAAAGGTTTAAACTTTTTTGCTGACATAGAGGAAGTTACTCATGGAATAATTATCTTTGGTCCATAGCACACAGTCTGGCTGTGCTGAGATAGTTGTTTAAAATGAAAAAAAAAATGTGTTAAGCAGCACTTTTAAACAGAATTTTTAAAAACCCTGGTTGAAGTTAAAAGGTATGATGGTAGAGAAAATCCCATTTATAATAACAATGAAAAAGATAAAATACTTACAAATAAACTTAAAAGGTTTAAAGCTTGTATGAAAAACACTGTTCTAAAATGCTCCTGTAAAACACAGTTGTAGGTTTGAACAAATGGAAAAACAAATGCCCAGTTCTTGATTAGAATAGCTCAGTATCATTAAAGATGCCTGAGCTAAGTCAATTTCTAAATTTTGTGAAATCGCAAAATACTTACAATAAACCTTTTCTTCCTGAAAATAAACAAATTGACCTTACTAAATAATAAAGTTTATGTGAAAAAAAATAACAACAGAAGATTATCTAAGGAAAACATGTAAAATGAAGTGCTATGAGAGAGGAATAGCCAAACAAAATATTAAAACCTACTACAAAGTCTTTATAACTAAAATGGTGTGGTTGGAACATGAATAGACAGGCCAATGAAACAGAAGAACAAGCCCAGAAAGATACCTGACCACAGATGGAAATTAGTATAGGATGTGGGTGCTTCTCAATATGTGGAGGCAAAGGTGGACTTTTTAATATATGGTGTAGGACAACTGGAAAGTCATTTGAGAAATGATAAATTTTGATCCATTCTTCATGCTAATCATAAGCACAAACTCCAAACTGACCAGGTATTTAAAAAATAACATTAAAAATTTTTATTTATTTAAGATTTTATTGATTTACTCATGAGAGACACAGAGAAATGAGGCAGAGACATAAGCAGAGGGAGAAGCGGGCTCCTTTCAGGGAGCCTGATGTGGGACTTGGTCCCAGGATCCCGGATTCACGACCTGAGCCAAAGATAGACATTCAACCACTGAGTCTTCAGATGCCTCCTTAAACAATTTTAAATCAGTAAATTCCTCTATAATTCTTCCATAACCTGAAAGTTAAAAAGACTTTGTAACTCTGAATCAAAAATCCAAATGTTCAATAAAAGGATGGATATATCTGACCATCTTTTAAAAAATGCATGGCAAGAACACTATATGCAAAATCAAATGGGAACAAATTATAAAACATGGGCAAATATCCCGTAAAAAACTAATGTCCCTAATTTATAAAGAACTTTAAAAATTTGTTGAAAAAGAATCCAAAAATACTATAGAGAAAAAGGTGTAAAAGAGGAGTTAAAAATTCCCATGTAACATATAAATGACAATGAAGTAAAATTAGACGTTCAACTTCACTTAAAAGAGAAATGTGTACTAAATTAACATTGAAATACGATTTCTCATTCATCAGATTAGCAAAACTCAAAAGCTTGACAATAGAGTCTGTTGTGAGGCTGAAGACACACAGGCCTCCTGCAACATGGCTGGTGGGAAAGCAATGGCGTACTACCCCTATGGAGGGGAACCTGGCAATATCTAATAGAGCTGGATGCATCTATCACCATGCCAGCAATACCAGGACTACGGTGACACAACTAGGAATTTACCCTGATTATATATCTCAAACACATATACACAGGGCTATCTACTGCATTATTAGATGTAAGCACAAAATATTAGAAACTACCTAAATTTCCAAAGACAGGATATGGTTGGATAAAGTATGGTGCATTCACACAATGAAATACTAGGCAAATGTAACAAAGAACAAGAAAGCTCTCTATGAACTGGTATGTAACAGTTTCAAGGCTGTATTGTTAAGTAAATAAAGCACAATGCAAACGAGTACATATATATGCTGCCTTTGAGTAAGAAAAAGGGAGAAATAAGAAACCATACATTTCCCAACTTATTTTTGCAAGAGGAAACACAGAAGAATAAATCAAAAACCAATGAAATTGTTTGCCTACAAAAGGGTAAATGAAGCATGAGGATCAAGTGATGGAAGGGATGGAGGAGTAAGTGACATTTCTGAAAACAACTTTTTGTATGGTTTTAAATTTGGAAGAATGTTAATGTTGCATATATTTAAAAACACAATTAAATTAATAAGCATAGGAAATAACCCTAAAGTTGAACACAAACAGAAATAAATAAGTGATCCCAACTGAATAACAGAACCATATGGGGGTGGGGAGAGGCTAGGGAAGAACTGATCCAAGTAACTTGAGAGCACAATGCTTTGATAAATACCCTTGGTCTAGGGGAAAAAAAAGAACTGTAAGTAAATCCTGAACTATTTTTAGTAGGTGTCTTTTTTATAGTGGTATGACTACAGCAATTGTGAAACTACTTTTTCTTTTTGTTTGTGTACTGTAGGATTAAGCAAATGGAATACATATGGAGACACTGCTGAGAGCTACGGCTCTTACTGTGAAAAAGTGAAATAAAATATCATATATATATATATACACACACACACACAGTGTACATGTATATATGTGTGTGTGTGTGTGTGTGTGTGTATGCAATGATATCCAGTAACAATGAGTATATCTAGTGACTAGATCTTGGTTTTTATATAGCACTCCCCACTGAAAGGAACCAGGGAATTCTGAAAAAATGGCAGATTCCAGGGATGAAGTAAGAAAGGTATAAGACAAGCCTGGCACAACTGTTGTGCCAGAAGGGAAACTGTCCACAAATAATGGGGCATGTCAAATGCACATGGAAGCCAGCTTGACGAGGCTAACACTTGCTATATCGGAGTCAACTGAGCACCAAAATCAGTGAATTACAATACATTTAATTAAATAGGAATTCATAAGTCCATACTGATAATAACTAAACATTATACATACAGTTATGGGAGAAGAGAGTTTTTCTTTCTAATAGATGTCAACTGATGAGTAGTAGCCTTGAAAATCATCCTTTACAACCATCATTGTAACATTGGTTTGAGCAAGAATCAGCAGGTGAAAGTTTATGCGGAGTACGATATTTGTACAGTCTCAAAGTAAATGACCATAAATGGCTTATTATTTGCAAAGGATAATATAGTAATTATATTACAGGAAGAAGTGAGACAATACCTTGACATGATGATCAAAACTAACATCACAACTGAAGAAGGATGGCTCTAGAGATGCTACCCTGAAAATGTTACAACTTCATTTATGTAGTTTGCTGGCTGGAGGGCGAGGTGTGTAAACTGAAATTAAATAAATGGATTCCGGGAGCCAGGTTTCTAACTGTTGGTGTGGAAGTATACAGATAAAAAAGGGAGTGAAAACAGAATGATCCATGTGATAAATGGATTAGAGCTGGAAACATCAGTGTACACTAATATATGTATTACACAGATTTGTATACATACACACATTTGGTTATTCAATCAGCCAAGAGAGTCTAGAAGACTAATGGCATCCCAGTAACAATGAGCTTATCTAATATTATTCAAGGCTCTCGATTTCTAAAATTATTCCAATGAAAAGAACCAGGGCTCTCTGAAGAAATAGCTGCATCTAGGACTATAAGGCATGAAATATAAAGATGAGTCTGGATAATCTTGTAGTGTTAGAAAGTAAGGAAAAGCTGAAAAATAAGACAAAACAAATCTCATAAGGATTTATCAAAGGAAACAATTGAAAGAGCTCCCAAAGGTCAAACTAGAACAATCTGAGCAACAAAAAATAAAGTAGTATTGGATTATAGCTTCACATATAAACTGTTTCATTAGTATACATCAATATAAATAAATAATTGAATAAATTAACAAATGAAGGATAAAAGAAAATGTCTTGTATAGGGGAATTTAAAATAATTTATGTAGATACTTTGCCCTCAAGGAGGTGGAATGTAACTCCTCACTCTTGCATATAGGACTTCTGTCTGACAAGGTCAGTATGTAAAGGGTTGAAAAGGAGTAACTGTTGTTGAGAAACCTGACAAATACTATCTCAGCCACCTGGTCAACATCATGTTGATAGTATGCATCCTTGATACCATGTGATGATACTGGCACTTTATCTTTGTGGTCTTCCTCCTCAAAACATATAATGCTAGTGTAATCATCAGAAAAATCCCAGTTGAGATACATCCCACGAAATATCTCAGCAGTATTTAAGACTGTCAAGGTCACCAAAAATATTGAAAGTCTGAAACACTGTCACATCCAAGAAAAACCTAAGGACACATGATGACTAAATGTAACATGGTATCCTGGATGAGATCTTGGAACAGAAAAAGGATACTAGGCAATGATGATTTTACCATTTAAATGTTTTCATATTTAAGTATGTTAATTTGGTTTATGTTATATGAAATTCTGTTACTGATTATATTTCAAGACCACTTGTGTTTCACAGTTTATCATGTTTAAAAGTCAATGCCATATAAAGATTAAGATAAAATTCATTCTTCTATTCTTGAGGGCATTAGGAAGTAGCTATGTACTTAGCACCATGATGAGTACATTTGGGAAATTGAGCACTAGGGAGTTAGTCTAAGATAAATTGCACTTAAATAACTTAAAATAACTACAAGTGAAAGTCCTTTACAACTGGTTGACAGAGGCTAAAAGGTTTCATGGACTGGTGGATCTGGATCTAGGCCTAGAATTCTGATGTCAGTGGAAGATAAGGAAGGGGTTTTCATGGAAGGACTTTAGGATCCACATTATGAATCACTTTGCTGCATTACCTGCAATAAATGTCACTCAAAAAATGATGACCACATGAATGGACGAAAGAAAGAAAAAGGGAGCATAGAATGGAAGAAGGAGGGACAGGGAAAGGAAGAACTAAGACACATAAACTCTCTAAGGCATCTCAACCAACTTCAGAACATCACACTTCTAGCCTTAATACATACATTAATTTAAAAGAACGCATTTACATAAGATTCTTAACTTTGACTTTAACAACACAAAGATATAAACCCAGCTGGGATTTACTGTGCAGACAGTAGGGCTCAGAATCCCAAATCTATAAGGTGAGCAGAGAACAGTAAGAGTCCTGGCATCTGCTCTCAAAGGGTCTGCAAGCTCCATTGGGCCAAGTAGGCGACCTGAAAATTTGCACAGGAAGCTCTCCCATCCTTACTCCATCACAGGGACATAAAATGTCAATGTATTCCACTGAAGTAGTATGACATGGTGGTTAAGAGTACAAGTTTTGGAATCAGGACAGGTTTGAATTCTTGGTTTGCCACTCACTAGCAAAGTTTTGCTATTTCTCCAAGCTTTAATTTCCTCGAGGAGAAAATGAAGATTATAGTAGATTCCTCAGGGGATCGTAGAGGATTATCCCCTCAGTCAACAAGCTCTGTTTCTCCAATCCACCCACTTCTGTCAATTGTTACTGCATAAACCAAGTTACCATCTTCTCTAGCCCATAGGACAGCAGCTTCTCCACTGGCCTATCCTTATTTTTCACCTCCTCCCATTCCATCCATTCTCCACGCTAGTCATGGGATCCCATCTAAAATGCAAATATCATTATTATCTTTACATCAAACATTGACTTCCCCATAGTTCTCAGGATAAAAACCCAAGGCCTTAAACGAGCTTTCAAGGCCTATGTAATCCTACTGTCTTCCATCACTTGGGTCACATTTGCCTTTCCATCTAACCTCCCAATCCCAATCCCTTTGCCTTTTGCCTCAGTTTTTTTTTTTTCTTTTTAAGATTTTATTTATCTACTCATGAGAGACACAGAGAGAGAGGCAGAGACACAGGCAGAGGGAGAAGCAGGCTCCATGCAGGGAGCTGGATGTGGGACTCGATCCGGGACTCCAGGATCATGCCCCGGGCCGAAGGCAGGCGCTAAACCACTGAGCCACCCAGGGATCCCTTGCCTCCGAATTCAACCCAAACCTCATTTCCTAAGGAAACCTCCCCCGACCTCAAGACCAGCTGGGCAGAGCTTAGTGCTGCTCCCCAAATATTTGTGGATTTCCTTCTTCCAGGTACATGGTAGGGCTGCACTTTTCCTAGCACCTGTAAGTTAAGAGTCACCCATACCCTTGACTAAGTCTGGCCAATGAAATATGAGCAGAAACTATTGGGTTATTTCTTGGTAAAAAGTTCAATAGCCAGCCCTGTTTACTATGCTTTTTTTTTCTTCTTCTAATAAAAATGGCCATGTGATTATAGGTGGATGTGGTCTCACTCTGCCTTGGATTGAGGCAGACAAAAATAATGATGTAGAAAGAGCCTTCAGCCCACTCCTGATGGACACGTAGTACAAGCAAGAAATAAATCTTCATTATTTTCTGCCACTAAAAGTTTTTTTTTTAAGATTTTTTTTTTTTAAATTCATAGAGACACAGAGAGAGAGAGAGGCAGAGACACAGGCAGAGGGAGAAGGAGAAGCAAGCTCCATGCAGGAAGCCCGACGTGGGATTCGATCCAGGGTCTCCAGGATCATGCCCTGGGCTGCAGGCGGTGCTAAACCACTGCGCCACGGGGGCTACCCTCTGCCACTAAACGTTTGCGGCTGTGTGTTATTTCATAATAATCTATCTTATCCTTACTGGTAGATTTGTTAGAAATCCCACTAGAATACTCTCCCCACTAACAATCTCACTTTTCACAACTGTAATCACATAATTATATGAGTGGGAGTCAATTGTTTAATGACCCTCCTCCTGCTAAAATATAATCTTCACTAGGGCAGGGACTGTTTTCTTGTTCACTTTTGAGGCCTAAGCACTAGCATAGTATCTAACACAATTCTCAATAAAAATCAGAATGATGAACAAATTCAAGAGACAAGGTGTATAAAATCATTAGTATAGAACAAAGATATACAAAATGCTCAATAATGAGAGATTATTTCATCTTTTTTTCCTCTTGTTTCTATTTATTATTTTATTATATAATTACAACAATTTAATTAGAGACAGCTTAGTGTAACGATTAAGATTTGAACTTTCAAAGTCCCTGGGGATCTGAATCCTGGCTCCCCCAACTACTGGCTATGTGACCTTGGACAACTAACTTAAACTTTCTGCTCCTCAATTTCCTTGTCTGTAAAGTATGACACAATACCTCATAGGGACTGTCATAAGGATTAATAAATTAACTTGTAATATAGCTAAAACTATGCTTGGTACATAATAAGTAATATGTGCTTGTTAAATACATGCATATATGCCTACAAACCACATATAGTTTAGTTTATTAATATAAAAAGGGGTTTAGCAGCTCCTATTGAACTACATATCCAATCTTCCCCAAAAGAGCTGCACAGAGAGGCTCTGGGTTAGATGAGGTAAACACACTCTATTATTTCTTTCCCACTACATGCAACTATAAACCCCCCACAGAATTCATGAAACCAAAATGTGAGAAGCTAGACTTTGAAATCCTATCAAACTGATGGTAAATATTCTCTCCTCCAGCTTGAACTCAACACAGTCTCAAACCCAGAAATTCAATTAGAATGACTGTAGATTTCTCATCAGAAACTACGAAGGCCAGAAAGAAGTGAAAAAATATTTTTTAAGTGCCAAAAGAACCATATTCAGTGAAAATATTCTTCAGGATTGAAGGTGAAATAAATATTATTAGATGAAAGAAAATTAAGAGAATTCCTTTCTGCCAGACTTATTTTTAACAGCTACAGGAAGTTTTCAGACAGAAGGAAACTTGGTATCAGAAAGAAATGATAACCAGAAGGAAACTTGGAACATTAGAAATAAAGGAAGAACAATGGAGAGGGTAAATATCTTGGCAGATATAATAGATTATTCTTTTCTTATTGAGCTCTTTAAAACACATTTGATGACTGAAATAAAAAATTATAACATCTGATGAAGTTTTTAATGTACACAGATGTAATACACATGAGAACTAAAACATAAAAAGATTTAGATATATGAATAGTATTTCTACATTCCATTTGTAGTAGAAGTATTGATAGCAGTAATTAGTTAAGTATGCATATTACAATTCCTAGAGCAACCTCTATAAACACTATACAAATAGATTATTAAAAAATGTTCACGCAATCCTGGAGACCCGGGATCGAATCCCACGTCGGGCTCCCGGTGCATGGAGCCTGCTTCTCCCTCTGCCTGTGTCTCTGCCTCTCTCTCTCTCTCTCTCTCTCTCTCTCTCTGTGACTACCATAAATAAATAAAAATAAAAAAAATTAAAAAAAATAAATTAAAAAATGTTCAAACTACCTAAAAGGAAGGCAAGGAAAAACAACAGAATGAAAAACACAAGGGAGAAACAGAAGACAAATAATAAAGAGGTAGACTATCTCTAAACATTGCAAGACTTACAATAAATCTGAATGGTCCAAACATACCAAATTAAAAGAGATTACAGATTAAAGAATGAAAGGAAAACAGATGCATGACAAACTGGAACACAAGAAGAAGAAAACAGTGTAGTTAGGAGACTTAGAAGTATGTCATTCAAAGAAAAACTGAAAACACATAAGAGCAGCTCAAAAAAGAAAGGGTTGGGACAGGGTATCTTTAAATTTTTAAGAAATCTGCAGTAAGAACCTATTCTTTATTCTACACCAGGTCCATGCTAGAAGCTTCCAAATACTTGGAAGTGGTATAAGATTTGCTTTCATCTTGACTTCCAGAGGCCAGAATGAATGAGTGTCAATTGAATTACAGAGATCAGTAATTGTAAGAAACCAAAGAAAGACTAAGAGAGCCCAAGACCCATGCCCTCTTAGTAGTGTTTGCAGTAGAGCTGGATAAATACTGAAGTTAGGTGATACCATGGGAGGGACTTACGGGAAGGAATGGCAATTGCATTAATATTTAAATCTTTTATTTTATTACATCTAGATATGAGGCTGACAGGTTCTTTCCACTTCAGGCTTGCTAATTTACATATTTTCTTGATATATCATCTATTTATAGTATGGAAATAAAATTGCAAAACTCTCTTCAGCAGGCTCATGAGACACTAGCCTTCCAACGATCAGACAATGGGATGCCTTCTCCAGAATGAAAAAGAAAATGCTGCAGAAATTTTTTTATTACTTCTCATAGAGGACATATTTAATTTTAATCTACCCAGCATTCATCTTCCATTTTCTTTTAAAAAATATACTTTTGTAAAAGATTCTATTTATTTGAGAGAGAGAGCATTAAGTGGGTGGTTGGGGCGTACAGAAGGAGAAGCAGAGTCCTCACTGAGTAAGGAGCCCAATCTCAGGCTTGATCCCAGGACCCTGAGATCATCATCTGCCATTTTCTGATACCTCTACCTCCTTCACTCTGTTCCTGAGCACTGAGTAGGCTGACTGTCTCTATGGCTTACGGGTGAAGATTGGACCTTGGCCTGGCCACTCAGGGCGCTGCACTCCTAGGCCACAGAATTGATTCAGAGATGGGTACATCATCTAACTAAAGTTATTCAGAGCAAGTAACTAAGACTCTTATTCGAGAAACTAGGATAGAAATACTTTTTGTTCCTTCCTTGTATATGAATATAGACAAGGAGGACGTATATTGCTCAGGGTAGGCTAGATTATGTCACAGGAAGATGGGAAAACCTCAGTGACTTAATGTAACAAAAGTTCTCCCTCACCCACACATCCACCATGGATTACCAGAGGAGCCTTGCTCACTTAAGTCACGTAGGGACCTAAGTGGGGAGGCCCCATCTTGACACATGCTTCGGTATTCACCATGGTTAAGGAGAAAGGGACACAGTGAGTAATGCAATGGTTCTAAAAGCTTCTATCCAGAAGTTGTGCATGCTTCCTATGTTCACATTTTATTGGTGAAAGGAAATCGCACGGTCACATCTAACTTCAGGGGACAGAGAAGTGTAATTTTACTATGTACCCAGATGAGGGAAAGCTGGAAATACATAGTGAACAACTAACAATTATACAGGATAAAGCCTGGAGTTGCCAGGCTTGTGAAAAACACTGACAGGCAGGGAAAGATGGGGTCCCAGTGACACAGTTGAAGTTTCTGGATCTAGCTATGCCTGAAGGAGGATGGCCTTGGACTGTGAGTTTATAGTGAAACAATAAACCCCCCTTTTTTGCTTAGTTCAGTTGGGTTTTCTTCTTTCACAGACAAATTAAAGTATCCTGAGCCACCTACTTCTCAACAAACAACAGTCAGATAATAATTTTGGTTCTGAGGGATAATGGTAGGAGGTGGAAGGATGTTAACCTATCCCTGAAATACCAACAGGTTTTTAAGCAACTACAGAGCCTCTAGGTGCCACCACCTTTTCAGAGATAGCTCAGATTCTGTGTGTAATAAAAGTTGAAAACTCATTAATTCTTAGTGCACCCAGACAAAATTTCTGCATCTTACCCTGACAGGCTGAAAAGCAGACCAAGGAGAGGTGAGTTTTTATTTTCTACAGGAGAGTGGCACGCTGTGTAACTAAAACCCATCCTGGCACCAAAACCATGAGACCTTGAGAGAGTTCCAGGCCATGATGGCTCTTCTTGAGTCCATGTGTCCCACCGGCCTAAGGAAAGCTGAACACAAAAGCACACCCCAACTTACTACATCCTGTGACCTGTCACCTGCCCCAGAGCAGCTTTGAGGAAGAGAGTCTTGACTTCAGGAGACTTAGCCAAGAATATCAAACAGGTAGAGAAGGGGTGTGGCCTTATCATAGACAGCACCTTGGGGTAGGCGAGCCTGGGCTCAAATCCTGCCTCTGCCATCCCCCATGGGTGTCCTTGGAAATGCTTCAGCCTATGAGCCTTGGGTTCCTCATCTGTACCAGGCAGAAGGGGAGAGCACCTACCTCAGAGCTAAGAGGTGATTTTAAGAAAGCAGAAAGCATTCTATACAAGGCCAAGCACTGGAGAGGCCTGGCCCTGCTGCCTTCTTCCCACCCTACTGCCTACTGTCTTTTTCTTTATCTGTAGGTGTAGAAGGGGAGGCTGCCGGTGTGCAGGCCGACCAGGAGTTTTGTGTATGTTGGCGAAAGCACTCTTGTCAAGCTTTGCAAAGTCTGGAGCATTCAAGGGCAAGTCTGCCACTGTGGTCTATATTCCTGTTAAACCTCATTTATGCGTTCCCTTACACACACAAACACCTCAGGTAATTTTACATAAATTGGATCACGGTGAAGAGCTTCTTCAAACAGCAAGAGGATAGTAATCAGCTAGATCAATTTTTCCATCTAACTATACTGATGGAGATTTTTAATAAATGTAATAACATAAAGACAAGGTGGCTCTTCCATGAAAAAATCTTGGATTTTTTTTTTTTTTTCTTAAAAGACACATTTCTGGAAAGAGCACACTGGACTTCCATTTCGGTAAGTCACAACCAATTCACCAAACAACCCTACATTTACTAATTACTGTATGCCAGGTACTAGGCAGCATGAGTAGGACACAAATACGAGTAAGAAGCAACGTTGCTGCTGAAACACAAGCTCTTTTAGGGCGTGGGCTTTCTCTTGTTCACCACCATAGCCCCAGAACCAACTCCTACCTGGCGTACATAGAGGCACTCCGCAAACATGTGATGGCTGATGACATGACTGGCCCAAGCAGCTCAAGGTCTACCAGGAGTTTGCTTGGTGATTAATGCAATTTGAAATGAGATAAGATCACCAAGAGAGAGTTAATTCAAATATTTCTGTCAGGAAAAAAATAGCGTTGAGAAATGTTTTGACAACATAAGTTCTCCTAATTTGAATAAGTGGAATTCTCTTTGAGGTTCAGTCTAGAGCAAGTCATGATAATAGTAATGATGATAATGGTAACAACCTATTCACTGAGTGCTCCCCACACTGTATGAGGGCGGTACTTGTGATTCCCAGCTCCACAGAGGAAGAGACTGACAGATAAGAACTAGCCAAGGTCACGGGCCTAATTGGCAAGAACATTCTCAATTCTGACTCTCAAAGACTCCCTTCCACACCTCCTTCCTCTCTCTTATAATCACCACACTACATTTATTTCCTCTTATAATCTGCAAAGCATTCACTTTGTTCCCTCTTTTTTTTTTTTTTAAGTGGCATCCATAGCACCTGGGGTTCAAAAACCGTTTTGGGAACCAACTATAACTGATAGAATTCACTTCCTCCTGGTGTAGACCTGAAAGGAATCTTTAAGTAACTGGATAAAAAAGGCCCAACATGGACATTTACTTTACAACATTGCCTCCTGAAACTCAGTTTTTGCCCAAAGTAAGTAAGGGGGCAGACTAGAGGGAGAGATAAATAAATAAAGTCCATTTACAAGTTTTGTGGTTTGATGGCTAAGAAAAAGACAGTTCCTTAAGGTTAACATACACTCTTAACCTTCTGAGGACCACCAGTGTTTGTGAGAGGCATCTCTTACCCCTGAAGGATGCTTTCATTCCAGAACTTTCTGGACCCCTAAGAGTGCTGTAATTTCCTGTAGGAAGCAGATAAACTGAGGCATTCCAACAACATAGACAAAACCCACATCTCTGTGGCAAATCAGCAGGGACATCACAGCACATTCTGAAGGCAGCCCTTATGACCAGGAGCTCCTCGAGAAAGCAGAGTCTTGTTTCCCTCCAGTAATCCGGGCTGAGACAGTGGTGGGTTCTATAGAATAGTAATTACGATAGAAAGCTAATTACCTTTCCTCACACAGGCCTCATATGCCTTGCATGACCAGGAAAGCTGTGGGATGCCCTGTGCGTAGCTGAAAGGTTCTTGTTTTATTAAATCAAACTTGATCATCCATTGAGGGATGGGAAAGCATCTGATACTTTTACAGTCTGGTGACAAAAGGACTTTGTAATTCTTGAAGTATTAAATGCATTTAAGACAAAAAGTAAATCATACAAAAGTTCATAGAGGCTACATTCTTATAATTTAAGACAGATGTTACGGCCGCTGTCCCTACCACCACCAACACAGCAGCTCTTGTTTTACTGAGCACTCATGATGAGCCAGGGACTCTTCTAACAATGCTATGATGTAGGTGCTTCCAGGATACCCATTTTGCAGACGAGAAAATTAAGACACAGAAATGACACATACCTTGCAGGGCTGCACAATGAATAGGCAGCAGAATTAGGATTCCAGCCCAGGCAATCTTTTGGGATCCTCGTCTTAAAGTACTGTTACGGTGGCACTGAGAACGTGTATTTGGCCTGTTAGGGCAGAGCCTACGTGTTATTAACGAAACAAAATTCACAGTTAACTCCCAGAGTCTCTGGAGCATAGAGACAAGAGAGATGTGGAATGCAGTCCCTGTTTCATAGCCCACGCTGGGAGGAAGAGACAGTATCAGGTTAGGGAGACTGTCAGACCCAACTGAGCCCAAGAGGACTTTTTTGCTTGGATGAGAAGAAAGAAAATTTATTGAAATTTTATAAGGTCACTAAAGTTTAATGTCCCCACAAGGGCTTAAGTATAAAGTGGCCAAGGTATTCCATCACAAAATAAAAATAAAGTCCCGTATTTCATGGAAACTGAAAAATTGCTGTCATCCAAGCTTTGCTTGTACTTTAAGAGTGCCATTAATATCCCAAGTTGCCCCATGATGTCTCTTCTTCCAGCCAAACAAATGACCCTGAGTCCCCAAGCACCTGTGACTTGTAGTTGCAGATTCAATCATTCAACAGATGTCTACTAAAGGGCTACTATGTGCCACAGTCTGTGCTTGATGTGTTTCTAGGCCCCTAAGGACACTCAAAAATGTGTGCATCTTGAGCTTCTGTTCACAAAAAAGTGACACAATGATAAGCCAACCATCAGCAAACGGATCAGAACTGCTGTTCTTTCATTCTCCTAACCGGGACGTGGAGAAAAGACAAGGCAGTGATGGTAAGGCGGGGGCAGAGGCCACAAAACTGCCCTGCATCTGGGGGCCTGCAGGTAATACAAGAGAACAAAAAAAGGGATGGATTCTGGAGAACACAGGCTCCTTCCAAGGGCCAGCCGTGACTCAGTTCTGGCTAATTCCTGCCATTCTTTACATTTTTTTTTTCAAAGAGAAACTAAAATATAATTTCCAAGAGAGACTAAAAAATATATGTATTTATCTCCAGCAATGTGAATTCTCTCTAGGGTTCTAAGTTGGCTTTCCTTTGAAAGTTTTCATAAACACTGCATAAGCCAAACAAAACGGTGCCACAGAACGGCTAAGGCTTGCTGGTTATGAATTTGCAATCCGGTTTGCTTTCCAAGGTGTAGCAGGAAAGAAGCAGCCTGCCTGGGAAGAACGCTGTCATGGGAAACGGCTTGGGGTCCCTTCCAAGTCCACAAAACAATCAACTGTGACTTAACTGGCAGAGCTGAGTGAGTGCTCTGCTGAGACCTGGTCACAACCAGAATGGTGGCCTGGCATGTACGAGGTATGGAGAGAAGGAGCAAGGCATGTAATCTTGACTCCCTTCATGGAAGGAAGTGACCTTCCAGCCAGCCCTGCCTGTGCAGTGGGTAGTATTACATAAACACAACTAACTGGCTATGACTGGTACAGTGATTAGAGATGCATTAGCAATTTGATTCTTTTAAAAGCAGACATTAATCAAGAACACTAATATGAGTAGCTACCAAGATTGGTCTCATTTTTCTTATCTTCTTTTCCAAAATGCATTGTTGCTTTTAATATATTAGCTGCCATCACCACGTCTTATGATACATTTAAACCAGGTTCTGACCTAATGGAATCATGCAAGGAATAACTTTCCAAGACTCATTTACTTTGGTGCCAAATAAAAAAATCTGCAGGAAAAAGAATCCTGGACTGTGACTTCTGAACCTTGACATGCTGACAAGCCCCAACTCACTCACCATAAATAGGAAGGAAGACTCCCAGCAAAAACTCTAGCATGGCAAGAACTTCAGCCATCAAATGGAACAGCTACGTCACAGTAAACAATGAGAAATAAACAGAACAAATAGGTGGGAAGGAGTGACTGGAGTAGCCTAATCTGGAACTGGTAGGCAGCACAGTGCAGACTTGAAGATGTCTGGCCCTGACTCCAGAGGGGGCCTAGTTTGAAATCTAGCTCTTCCACTCAATAGCTGTGTGATGGGCACTGACAGACACCACCAGCTGAGTGCCTGTAAGAAGTGATGCTTGCTTATATCCAAGACGACGGCAACCGACCCACTCCAAGCAGCAACTCCCACCCCGCTGGATGACGTAGGACCATGTTTAAGTACTCCAGAGAAGAGGCTGAAGTCTTAGATATCTTGACCGGGATGACATCTCAAGGAAAAAGCCCTCCCCATGCCTGATGGAGGGGGTTCCAGATAGAACACCCTGTTCTAGTTCCATTCAGATCCCCAGAGCTGACCCCTCAACTTTCTGACTTAGGTCTGAGGTAGGACCTGCAAAGCTACATGTTGAACGATACTCTTAGGTGATTCTAACACAACTGGTTTGCAGAATAGTGCTTAGAAACCACTCTAGAGAAGAATTCAAATAGATCTTCACAGGCACATCTGTGGTAACATTCTAAGAATTCCCATCCTGGGAAGCAGGAGACCAAAGCCTTTGGGGCCCAATGATAAGCCTATCGGAATAAAATATTGCTAGGGTAGGGCTCTATCTCCTTAGAGGGCCCAGCATCTTACTGTATTGTTTAGACTGTGAGCCCAGTTAGCTAGATCACCCCACAAGATAGTTTCAGGCAATGTCTAGACATTTTTGATTTAAAATAAAAATCGATTCCTATTAGTGCTGGTTAGTGTGCTAGGAACATGGGGCCAAGCATTTGAGAAGGAGAGACAAATTCTATCAGTCCTCTTTCTCTCATGTAGGCAAAGCCATTGGTGTCTGATGGGTCAGGTGATTTTAACTCAACCATAAGGGTTTATTTTCAGAGAAAAGAAGTGTAAGGAAGTAGTTCACCTTTGTTTTATAAAAGCAAATTTATTATCATTTTTTAGATTATTTATTAGAGAGAGGGGGAGAGAGGGAACAAGCAAGGGGAAAGGCGGGAACAAGCAAGGGGAGAGGCAGGAAGAAGGAGGGGGAGAAGCAGGCTCCCTACTAAGCAGAGATTCCCAACATGGGGCTCAATCCCAGGACCCCAGGATCCTGACCTGAGCTGAAGGCAGATGCTTAACTGACTGAGCCACCCAGGTGCCTCAAAAGTAAATTCATCTTAATTATGCATCAGTTAAATGGGTTTTTTTTCTTAGGAAGTTTAAAAAAAAATCCATTTCCAAATATGTATGTGTGAGAAAAAAGCATGAGAGTCAATTGCTAGACAAAGTGGCTTTGGGGAAGAATATTTAGATTTACTGCCAAGATGATGATATACTGTGTATATAGTATTTGGCTTATCAGTAATAGAAGGGAAACTTTTCTGCAATACAGCAAACAGTTTTTTATAAAGTAGAAAGACCTCTACAAAAATGGGAACCCTTATGAAATACTTCTGTCACCACCCATACCACCTCAGAGTCCGTTCTAGATCCCAAAGGGTGAGCTGGCAATAGAGTCTCCATTCAGTTTGAAACAAGTGTAGGCGCAGAGAAAGTGGAGAGCATCATGACAATGTCAGAACCCAGTATTTATCCCTTTCTTCATTCAGCACCACCATCTTAAAATGGGAGCTAGAATGCAAGGGTGACTAATATCTGGTTGCTGCCCTCGAGGAGGTAACAAACAACCACAGCTATCCACAGCTAAGAGCTATCGAAGGCAATCTCATGGGATAGGTGTTATTATATCTCCATTTGAAAGATGGAGCAGTGAAGGTAAAGAGAGATGAAGGAACTTGTCCAAAAATCACTACGTAGGAAGAACACACATGTACAACTGTCAACCATATGAGGCAATAAAAATCGAAGCGTCCCAGGATCGTCACTAACCAGTACTGATGAACAAGGGCCACTGTGGGTTGGGATGATTAGGGGAGGAATAAGAAAGGTGAAAGGTGATAATGTGCAGCACCTTAAAGGATAGATGGGAGGGGCACCTGGGTGACTCAGCTGGTTAAATGTCTGCCTTCGGCTCAGGTCCTTATCTCAGGACTCTGGGATGGCACCCTGCATCTGGACTCTGGCTCAGCGGGGAGCCTGCTACTCCCTCTCCCTTTGCCAGCCTCCTCCCTGCTCATGCTCTCTCTTGTACTCTCTGTCTCAAATAAATAAATAAAATCTTAAAAAAAGAGAATAGGTGGAAAATATTAGGAAAGAATGGGGGGCATGGGGATGTATTTTAGGTACAGGAAATGGTATTAACATATAGCCCAGTTGGAAAATATTGTAGAGATGGAAATAAAATTGCTTAAATTCTGAGAAGAGAAAATAGAAGGGTTCTTAAACATTGTCTACCTGCATCCAAAATCTTTTTCATTCTCCCTCAATAGCATATTGCAAATTCATTCTAGGCGACAGAAGGTTATCACATATTGTACTGTATGCATGAAAATAGCCAAAGGTGGTACTCAGGCTAGTTGGCTCCTACTGTTGAGAAGCTAAACTCAGAAGCCAGGATGCATGTTCACGGTTCTATTGATGGGTATACACACCCGATGACGGGGCGCCAGGCTACACGTAAGGAGATAAACAGATACATGGAGCTGGGGGCAAACTCCCTCCTCCACTTTATATTAAACATTATACGCTCTAAGTCTTTTCCTTATAAGTGAATACCTACTATAATTAGGTATATTATATTGATTTCGGAATGCTGATTTCATGACTGACTCCTGTGGTTTAGGGCCTGATAACTGGCGGGGGTGGGTTGCAGATGTTGTACAAAAAGAAGTTGTTGTAGAAAATACCTCTGGTTTTCAGAGGTTGTACAAAAAGAAGTTGTTGTAGAAAATACCTCTGGTTTTCACCCATGTTGGGAGGGTTTGGGAGAGCAGCCAGGAGGGCCAACAGAAGCTAGATGAGGAGAGAGGTGCTAAGAAATGTTAGCTAAGAGAGACTACAACTGGGAACTCTCAACAGGTATTCCTACTATTGAGGATAATGGGAAGGGAATCATGTTGAGGAGGTCTGAGAGAAAACTGGAGAGATTAAGCCAAAACTAAGGGATATCTGTGGATAGAAGAGAGACACTCCTCAATTAAAATAATCCCCATGACGGTTTGGCGCCTGCCTTTGGCCCAGGGCACAATCCTGGAGACGCGGGATCGAATCCCATATCGGGCTCCTGGTGCATGGTGCCTGCTTCTCCCTCTGCCTGTGTCTCTGCCTCTCTCTCTCTCTCTCTCTCTCTCTCTATCATAAATAAATTAAAAAAATAAAATAAAATAAAATAATCCCCATGACAACATACACTTTGTCTACCCCATCCCCTCCTACACTCAGCACCACCTAAGATGCACAGTCCCTCCTGCATCGTAATTGGGTAAAAGAAGAAAGGAAAGAAGAGAGCAGGGAGTGAAGATGGAAGAACTGTCCATTTAAGAAGCCAGATTGGGTTAGATTACATCCTACTGGTTCTCAAATGATGGTGCCTATGGAATTTCCTTTCCTTCATATAATGGGTCCTTTGGAGCTGCCTCATGATGCAGGACAAGTAATTTGCTCACCTAACTACAGAGTATGAGCTGCGTGGAAGAGAAAGCGGGGTTCACCATTTGGAGAAAAAGCTTTTCTGCTCCCCGTGGTTCCTTGCACAGGCCAAGAACTGCCACAGACATTCATCTTTGTTATGTTCAGGTTGGAGAGCTGTCAGAGACCCAGAGGTTTAAAAGTTAAAGCTACGAACATTTTGGATCCCAGGTGTAGCTGAACGATGTGCTCAGAAGCTGCACAGGAAAACAAGATGAGAGGGTGAAAAAGAAGAAGAGTTGAGCAATCAAGGTAAAAAAAAAAAAATATATATATATATATATATATATATATATATGGAGAAATGGGGAAAGCAACAATTTAACCAAAACCCTCTGCATTTTAAAAGCTGGTAGCATACAAATATTAAAACACCAAACAACAGCTCCTTACTAATGGCTGATATCATTTGTTTTGACTGCGTGAAGTATTTTCTTCACTGTATTTCAAACAACAGGACATCAGAACTCTCATTTCTGTGTCTTGGCTTCTTTTAATGTTCCACTCTCTAATTCAGCCAACCCTTTCCAATCTCTAAAGCGGAGTTCCTCCGGTAAAGCTACAACCTGTTTGCCATGCCGTGTCAGGTGAGATGCTGCAGGTGAGTCAGGGCATCTTTCTAATTCCCTGATTCATTCAATAAATACTCAAGAGGCTTCCACGTGCGCCGAGGCACAGTCAGTGCTTGAGACACAATGGTGAGCAAAACTGATGCCGGTTATCGTGTGAGAGGGAAGGCAGGCACTAATCAAAATATTGCACAAATATATGACCAACAGTTCGCTTTCGACACAGGACAGAGGTGAGGAGCGCTGGGCTAGTTCAGAGAGTCACAGGAGGCCGACCCCAGGCCCCACAGTCCGAACCGAGCTCCAAAGGGGCTAACTGGGTTTGGGGTGGGGAGTCAGTTGTGGAGAGCCGCTCTTGCAAGGACCTTAGTCTAAGAGGGACTGTGATGTATTTAAGGAACTGTAAAGCCTGTGGCTGGAACAAAGGGCACGAGAGAATAAAACAGCCTCCAGAGTGAGACGGTGATCACAGAAAAATGACATTGTCCTGCTCTAGAGAGGCCAGCGCAGAGGGTGTGTCACACTTTGGTCCAGACACAGAGAACATCGTGGGTGTAACACACTATTTGGTAACCATTTCTAGCTCCTCCCTACCCTGGAGAGTAATGACCCAGATATTTTTCAGGCTGATCATGTCCATTTTTTTGCTATTCTATTATTTTAAGCAAAATACTGACTTTTTTCACTGCCAAATCACGAATATGAGCCATGTCCTTAAAAAAAAAAAAAAAGCCCAATCAAACACACACACACACACACTCCCAGATTTTTTTTTTTCACTGATTTTTCATGCTGAATCTGAATTTAAAATAAATGTAGGCATAAACTGGCTCAAGAAAGAACTGCAAAGATTATTATCACTAAGGAAGTAACAGGGTTTGATATTTTGATGTTAATTCGCACATATCCTACCAAAAATTTCACACAAATACGCCCGGTGGCTTCTGTTCTATTGTAAACCCTGTAGTTATCTGCCCTGATACGTAACAGCTTCAGCACTCGCATTCTAATATCTGCTCTGAAATGCTATAATCTCTCTGAAGTCAAAAGGCATTAAATATCCATTTCTAAAATAAAAGGCTGTACTCATCTCAGATGATGTCATTTCTGTCTGGGCTTCGGCATTCTCAAGGAGAACAACGTGAAATAATCAGAAATAGAGTGTGCAAACTCCCAAGGTGACTAGTTTTCGGATTTCTCTTATAGAAGTGTGAGATTAGGAGGGAGGAAGGAAGCAGGGGGATGGTAAGCAGAAGGTTAAAGTTTAATAACAAAGATACGATGACAGAATCAATTCCTGCCCTTGAAATCTATTTCTGGGAACAAAATTCTAAGCATTCTAAGAAAGCACTCTAAGCTTTTTAAACAGATGAAAACATACGCTTATGCTTCACTTCTTGTACATCAAAGACACGTGCAAACTACTGTGAACTACAACTAACGTGTTATTGTTTACTTCATGCATTGTTTCTATACTTTGGCCGAAAGGGTCTGCATTCCCAGTTAGGAAGTATCCAACCACATCTTAACTCTGAAGAAACCTTTCCTGGCCAAAGATTGAATTCTTCGCAAGTTGGTGATTTGTATAGCGAAGAAACCCCAAATCCTACAGTATGGTCTGAAAAGAGTAAACCAGATTTAACTGTTTTTCTTCACCACCACAACACAAATAAGGAAATAAAGAGTCCGACGATATTAGAGTATAGTTTGGACCAAACCACAGCTTCTAAAATTAAAACCCAAAACGATTTGCATGTTAGAAAACGTAAATTGTTAATGAACGCTGCGTCGTATCAGTTTCCTGTTCCAGATGGCTCTCTGTCGGGTTGGCAACAAGTCAAGAGCCTGACGAAGAGGTGCAGGCATATGTCTTGTGTTTAAAATGAAAGGAAAAAAAAGGAGAAGGGGGTTTCATTTTATAAACACTTCAGTGAAAATTACCATTCCTTTTGGGACCAATTCAGTCCAGGTGCTAAAGACAGAATAAACAGGCAACACATGAAGGCAGAAAAAGTCAGGCTTCTCTGGGAATTACATTCCTGGTTACATTTAAAACTAAATTTCAAAATACAAATCACTATCACCATGGCTGTACACATATGTTCTCCTTCTGGTTTTTTAAATATTAATCTTTCATTCTCACATAATAAACTGATATAAGTCAAAGCCTACAGCTGGTTGTGCCCCTTTTTAATTTTCTTCTGCTGCAATTTTAGGCTGAACTGCTTGTACCTAAATGTTTTTATTTTTACCCAGGGTACTCAAGAATCTCCTTTTGGGCTTACAGGATCTTCCTTTATACTGTGATTAAAGGTAATTTTACTTTTGAGGAACACTGTTTCCTAGGACTGGGACAAGGATTCAGCACTCCAATTCTCAACAACTTCCTTTCCAACGTTAGTTTTAAAAACCTTATGTTGACAATATACCTGCACCTTCCTTATTCTAGGCACTGTGACCTTAATAGAAAAACGGTCTAAAAGATTTAAAACCAAATCCTACCTGATACCTTTACCTGTGAAGCATATGTGAAACCTGAATTTCTACTTAGTAGTAGATCATCAAATACACATCAAAATACTAACAGTAGTTTGCTCTGGGTTTATGGGTAATTTTTTATTTTATTCTGTTTGTTAAGGTGCAAAAGCTCTTTCAAGTGTTTTATGAACATATGATTTCCATAACCAGAAATAAATCCAATTATAGATATTTTAAGAACATATAACATGAATGGAGCTATGCAATTCATCTGAATGACAATCCCTACCCTTCAAAAGCTTATATTCGAGAATTACGAATAATTACACAGTGATGCATGACAGACACAATTACTGCTACTTGAATGTTGAGGGGCAATCACAGGGTGAAAGCAGCTTTAGTTCTAAGATTCACTTGACAGTAGCTCTGATACTATTTTCTAAGACACTAGTGAGAATTCTGGACAGTTATTTTTAGGTATACAAATTCTTACTCTCAAAGCCATTATTCAGGTGTCCATGACATACTGGTCCACTTAAGGTAAGATATCAAACTCAAGTGATGGAAGACAAGATAGTTGTTATTTTTCTAATGATAAAGATGTAAAACTGATTTATTAGTGAATGTTCTCAAGATGTGCATGTCAGTACATCAGGACTGTATGTCAGTAACCCCTCCTTTGTGGAATCACTCCAACCCCCATTCTAAGAGGCAGTGATAGATGGTCAATCACAGTCCGCTGTCTATTTCTCCAAATCCCTGTCCCTGCCTCCCTCCCTCGTGCCTCCTCACACAGTTACCCACATGACTCAGCATGGCCAGAGGAAACCCCACTCCCCTGACAACAGTAGTGGAAAGTCAGTCAGCTTTGCTTCCTGTGATTGATCAGAGAAGTCCTCATTTTTTCCCCCCTGGGTTGCTATTCTGGAATGACATAAGCCAGGAATGGCTGGGAGGGATGAGAGGTCCACAGAGGAGTTATAATTTGAAAGAATGAGGCCAATACTTTCAAGGAAGAATAGCTTAGAAAATGCAAAGAGTTCTGATCACACTGTTGGAGCCCTTGCCCTAACTCTCTGGAATTCCCAGCTAAGCCAATATGAAAGGCAAATACTAACTAGCAAAACATATTAGCAAAATATATGACGAAGTGTTAATAACCTTAATAAAACAAATGTTATTCTTAAATCATTAAGAATAAAATGAATGATACAGTAGGAAAAAAGGGAAAGGTCATGAACAGGCAATTCACAAAAGAGTAAATGCAAATGGCAAAATCTGTTTTTCATCAGTACCCAATAACATGCAATTTATATGTGGCCTCTATACCGTTCATTTCCAAATTTTCTCCGGTGAGAAAGTCTGATTAAAATAGTGGAGGAAAAACCTTAAAGTAAAGGTATTAAAATATAAAATCAAGTTTAAGAATGTTAGCCTGAAATCAGATGGCATAATGATTGCGTGGCTAGACACACGGAGAAGGCCATGGCCAATATGTGCCTGGGGTAAGGGAGCATCTTTGGAGAGATGTAAACAGCATCTTAAAGACAACAGAGATGGGCTGCAGGGAGTAGCCAGCTCCCATAGGAGCTGAAGTTGAGTCAGTGACTCCAGTGCCGCCCTCCTGAGATGAGAGTGGTAAACCCAAAAGGAGAAAATGGTATTGAGGAGAACCTGATTTAGAAGAAGGGAAGAGAGCATTCAGATTCAGATAAAAATAAAAAGAATATAAAGTTAGAACCATAGAATGGTAGAGAAAGAAGAGAACTTAGATTCACCTAATAAGGCTCTCATTTTATGAGGAGGATCCTGAGTTCAAAGCAAATAAGTGACTTACTTTCAGGTTACATACCTATGGGCATATTTAGGAGTAAAAATTAGGTCCCCTCCCTACTATGCTCTTTTCTTCTTCTCTTCCTTTTCTTTTCTTTCTTTTTTTTTTTTTTTTTTACCTTTTGACCTCCTTCACCCATTTCTCCCACGTCCTATTCATCTGTCAATGGATAACTCGTCTGCTCATTTTTTAACCTGATTTTTTTTCCTATTGAGTTGTATGATTTCCTGATATATCTTGGATATTAGCCCCTTGTCATATACATGACTTGAAATATTTTCTCCCATTCAATAAGTCATCTTTTCATTTTGTTGATAATTTCTTTTGCTGGGCAGAAGCTTTTCAGTATGATGTAGTCCTACTTATTTATTGATTTATTTATTTTTGCTTTTGTTGCATTTGGTGTCAGATTTAAAAAGTCATCACTAAGATCTATGTCAAGAAGTTTCTGCCTAGGTTTTCTTCTAGGATTTTTATGGTTTCAGGTCTAACATTCAAATTTTTAAATCTATTTTTAGTTAATTTTTGTGTATGGCATATAATAGTGGTCAAGTTTCATTCTTTTGCATGTGGCTGTCCAGTTTTCCCAACACCATTTATTAAAGTGTCCTTTACCCAGTATATATTCTTTACCCAGTGTATGTTCTTGGCTCCTCTGTTGTAAATTAATTGACCATATATGCATAGGTATATTTCTGGGCTCTTTATGCTCTTCCAGTGACCCATGTGTCTGTTTTTATGTCAATACAATACTGTTTTAATTACTAAAGCTTGTAATATAGTTTGATATAAGAAAGCATGATACTTCTAGCTTTGTTCTTTCTCTAGATTGCTTTGGCTATTCCGGTTTTATTGTGTTTCTGTACATATTTTAGGATTATTTATTCTATTTCTTCGAAAAATGGCTTTGGCGTTCTATTAGACATTGCACTGAATTTGTAGATTGTGGTAGTATGGACAATATTAACAATATTGATTCTCCCAAGCAATAAGCACAGCATCTTTCCATGTATTTGTGTCTTCTTCAATCTTTCATTAACGTCTTATAGTTTACAATATATAAGTCTTTCATCTCCTTGAATTTATTCCTACATATTTTATTTTTTGATGCAATTGTAAATGGGAATATTTTCTTACATTCTCTGATAGTTTGTTATTATTGTATAGAAACATAACAAATTTCTGCGTGTTGATTTGGTATCCTGAAACTTTATTGATTAGTTCTAACATTTTTTGATGGAGTCTTTTAGGATTTTCCATATATAATATGTTATCTGTGACAGCTTTACTTCTTCCTTTCTAATTTGGATGCCTTTTTCTTTTCTTTTCTTTTCTTTCTTTCTTGTGTGTGTGTGTGCGTGTGTGTGCACGCGCGTGTGGGCGCCTATTTGTTCTGGCTAGGACTTCCAATATTATGTTTAATGAAAGTGGTGAAAGTAGGTATCCTTGTCTTCTTCTTGATCTTAGAGGAAACCTTTCAGCTTTTCACTACTGAGTATAATGTTAGTTGTAGACTTGTCATATATGGCCATCATTAAGTTGAGATACATTCCCTCTCCACCCACTTCATTTAGAATTTTTATCATAAATGGGAGTTGAATTTTGTCAAATACTTTTTCTCCATCTATGGAGATGATCATAACAATTTTTATCCTTCATTTTTGTTAATATGGTATATCATCTTGAGTATGTGAAGATGTTGAACCACCCTTGCATTCCTGGAATAAATCCACTTGAGAATGGTATGCAATCCTTTTAATGTATTGTGAATTCAGTTTGCTAACATTCTGTTGAGAATTTTTATATCTAAGTTTATTGGGGATATTGGCCTTTAATTTTCTTTTCTTGTAGTGGCCTTGTCTGCTTTTGGTATCAGGGTGCCTTGAAAAATTAGTTTTGAAGAGTTCCCTCCTCTTCTGTTTTTTGGAAGAGTTTGAGAAGGATTGGCATTAATTCCAAATGCTTGGTAGAAATCAACAGTGAAGCTGTTTGCTCCTGGACTTTTGTTTCGGGGGAGATTTTTGACTACTGATTCAATCTCCTTACTAATAATTGGTCTGTCCCAATTTTCTACTTCATCATGATTCAGTCTTGGTAAACTGTATGTTTCTAGGAATTTATACATTTCTTCTAGGTTCTCCAAATTCTGGCATATAGTTGTTCATAGCAGTCTTTTGCATTCCCTTGTATTTTATAGTATTGGTTGTAACATCTCCTTTATAATTTCTGATTTTTTTTAAAGATTTTATTTATTTATTCATGAGAGACAGAGAGAGACAGAGACAGAGACATAGGCAGAGGGAGAAGCAGGTCCCATGCAGGGAGCCTGATGTGGGACTTGATCCCGGGACTCCAGGATCATGCCCTGAGCCAAAGGCAGGTGCTCAACCGCTGAGACACCCAGGTGTCCCTCATTTCTGATTTTACTTGAGTTCTCTCTTTTTTTTTTTTTCTTGGTGAGTCCAGCTAAAGGCTTGTCAAAGGCTTGTTTATCTTTTCAAAGAACCAGCTCTTTTCTAATGTCTTTTTAATCTCTGTTTTTACTCTATTCTTTGTAATTTCTCTTGTTCAACTAATTTTGGACTTCATTCTTCTTCTTCTTTTTTTTTTTTTTTAAAAGATTTTATTTACTTATTCATGAAAGACACAGAGGCATAGGTGGAAGGACTTGATCCCAGGACTCTGGGATCATTACCTGAGCCACAGGCAGATGCTCAACCAGTGAGCCACCCAAGTGTCCCTGTTCTTCTTTTTCTAGCTCCTTAAGGTGTGAAATTAGGTTGTTTGAGGCTTTTCTTATTTCATAATTATTTCACAATGAACTTCCCCCTTAGAACTGTTTTTGCTGTATCCCCCAAATTTTGATATATTATTTTCATTTGTCTCTATTTTTTTTTAATTTCTCCTATGGGTTTTTGTTTTTAATTTCCCCCTTGATTTCTTCATTGACTCACTAGTTATTCAGTAGCATGTTATTTAATCTCTACATATTTGCGAATTTTTTTAGTACTCTGTCATTGATTTCATACCTTGTTTCATGCCATTGTGATTAGAAAAGATCCTTGATATGATTTTGATCCTCTTAAATTTATTAATACTTGTTTTGTGGCTTAACATGTGATCTACCTTGAAAAGTGTTCCATATGCACTTGAGAATAATGTGTATTATGTTGCTTTTGGATGGAATGCTCTGTATATTTCAGTTAAGTCCATCTGTTCTAAAGTGTTACTTAATGCTGATATTATTGATATTCTGTCTGGATAATCTATTGATGTAAGTAGAGTATTAAAATTCCCTACTACTGTTTTGATGTTTACTTCTCCCTATTTAGATCTGTTAATATTTGCTTTGTTTATTTAGGAGCATCTATGTCAGGTACATAAATATTTACAAATGTTATATCCTCTTGTTGGACTGACCTATTTATCATTATCTGAGTCCATCTTTGTGTCTTTAAAGTTTGTTCTAAAGTCTATTTTGTTTGATATAAATAGAATTATTCCAGCTGTCTTTCAGCTACCATTTGCATGGAATATCTTTTTCCATTGCTTTCATTTCCAGTCTGTGCATGTCCTTACATCTAAAGTGAGTCTCTTATAGGCAGCCTACAGATGGGTCTTTTTTTTTTTTTTTAATCCATTCAGCTACTCTATGTCTTTTAACTGGAGAATTTAGTTCATTTGCATTTAAAGTACTAATTCATAGGTATTACTTATTGCCATTTTTTTGTTCATTGTTTGTTGACTATTTTTGGAGCTCCTTTTTGTTCCTTTCATCTTCTCTTGGTATCTTCCTTTGTTTAGTGAATTTCTTCAAAGGTATGTTTATATTCCTTTCTCTTCATCTTCTATGTATTTACTATAGGATTTGCTTTGTGGTTACCATGAGACTTACATACAATAGTCTACTTGATAACAACTTAAGTTTGATCCTATTCTAAAACTCAACATTTTTACTTTCTTCCCTCTCCATTTCATGTTTTTAATGTCATATTTAACATTTTTATCTTGAATAGCCATTAATCACTATGATCGTACTTATTTTTACTATTTTTGTCTTTTAACCTTCATACTAGCTTTATGATATGGGCATATTTAGGAGTAAAAATTAGCACCCCCCCCCACTGTTGTACTCTCTTCACCTACATCACCCCATCTCTCCTATTTCATCCATAGCTATATGTTCAAGAAAACTATTCTTGTATTCCATGCACTCTACTTTTTCTTTTCATGATTGAGAAATTTATACCACATGTAATGTGTAAGTAATAAGAATCAGCAATAATTAATCTACATCTGTCATATTAACAATTAATATTGACATCATGTGCAGACACAAAAATTAGTGATATGCACAGTATGTCTTATACAGTTGTGCATATATATAAATACTAACGCAAATAGTGTCTTATTTAAGGATGATTATTTTTATCATGTGACATGAAAAAATTAAGTACTTGAGAAAGTAATTTGTAGTGAACCTTTAATATGCTAGCAAAACTACTTAACTAGCTAGCTACCTTAATAGGCAGATCTAAATATCTTTCTACACAGCCTGTGATATATTTTAAATATGAAATAAATATTTTAAACTTCACTTGATATAGCTGTTTTGTAATATGTGGTGTGGTTAACTATTTTAATATGTTGGACAGTAAAACTAAATGTAACAGTTCCAACATTTCTCATGGGAGAGATTTAGGGCAGACATATGTTCTTCATCAGAGTTTCCAGCAGAAATCTTAGAAATCAAGAGGAAAAATAGACCTTATTATACCAAACTGTGTTGCAAACCATAATGGAAAACAACAGTCTTAAAGTTGTTTTTTGTTTTGTTTTGTTCTGGCAGCCCTGAAGCCAAAAAAAAAAAAAAAAAAATTCTGAAACGCTAGAATTGAAGGTGTACTCCTTAATAAAAAGTCCAATATTGGAATGCCACAATAACTGAAAATCCATAAATTACAAGCAAGAAATGAGGTAGGATCCTTTCTAAAATAAATTTTATCCTACTTCCTGAACTCCTCCAGCTGAGTGGGTGGATTCTGTAATCATGGTTTTGTACACTGTCACCTATTGCAATGAGCTAAAGTTTTCATTCAAGTGTGGGTAACATGAAGGTTGGTAACAAGCTTTTAGGATCACTCTTCCAGTTACCACAGCAACAGCCTTGTCATTGCCAAACTAGGAGGGATACTTAAGGTCTAAGGAACAACTTCTCCAGGGAAAGAGTTTTAAAATTTTGAAAACTGTTTTTCAATTGGAATAGTGCCCTCAGGAGCAATAATCTGCAGATTTGCACAGTCTGAAATTTGATTAATTACTGAGGCAAACCTGTGAGATGAGGAAAGAATGCAGGGTAATACAGTAAAGAAGCATAAAAAAAGAATTTCTTATTGGATCCTCATCTTTTACAATTTTCTGTTTGGAAGTACTTCATATTTTACTAAGAAGACCAACTTTCTACAAGGCTGGGAAAAGTACTTGGCCAACCACGAAAAATGCTTTGTTTGAAAGACGTATCTCTACTAACATAATAAAGCATCTATGCCTTGTGGTAACAGAGATGAAAGTTTTTATAATAAAGTGGCAGACACAAATAGCAATAATAATTTTATATGGTCTGTGTTTACCTGAGCTTTTCAAAAGAGGAAAGCTGACATAAATCATTGCAACTAGATTTTTACTGTTGGTTGTAGAATGTGGCTTTGTTTCTCTATGGATAAGGGCCCAAAAATGCTTTCCATTCACAAAGTGGACCTGAAAGTACCATGAGGTACCTACCACAACCCACTGAAAAACAAATTCTCAACTGCCTCCTCATTCAAAAGGGATGAAGAGACTCTCCTCTATTAGGTTTCCTGTAGGGGATGCAAGGGAACTAGTCAAGAGCTCACTAGACTATATCCTCCTAGTGTCCTTAAGAACAATGCTTTCCAAACTGGACCTGCCTTTCCTTATTTGTTTTATGTGATTGATCCTAAAAAGGGTCTTGGAACATAAGAAGGGATAGAGGAAAAAAAAACAAACAAACCAACCTTAGGAAACAAGATCCCTTGAAGTGAAACACTAACAAAGTTGAAGAGAATGTAAAAAATCATGGTCACCCCCCCCCCAAAAAAAAAATCATGGTCTGCCATGAAGATAATTTATGAATTTTACCCAAATCAATGTGAACTTCTGATTATTCCAGTTAGAGGAACAGGAATCCTGCCAGTATTTTATGCAAAAGTCCTGTGAATTATGTGGTAAAGGAAGCACAACCATACATTTAGCAAGAAAAATACCATCTTCACAGGAGAACTTATGTAACATTTCTCCCACAAAACCTGCTCTTCATACTGTATTAAAAAATAATATTCCTGGTTTCTTGAGAGATTGGAGTGTCAGATTCGTGATCTCCTGGCAACAGTCAGAGGATCCCCAGCTTGACATCACCCCTCCCATTCCCTATCACCCTCTCTACTAAGACTAAATATCCTTTGCTAATTGTCATCACATTTTCAACGTTGTTTTTCTATAACTGAACCACTTTACTTATATTACGTGCTGAACCCCATAAGCACTTGAGTTTGAGACTCCTATTGTAACACATGGTTTCAAACATACTTAAAGTCTGAGGATGCTATATAAACACGCTTTTGGTATTTCTTAATTGAAAGATACTAGGAAAAATATTTTATAACTTCAGAAATATCTTTAAATGAATTTACAATTTATAAATCATAATGGTATCTATAGAGACTTGCATATTTATATGTGAAGAGTAATACTTAGTTTATAGATGATACATAAAGCACACATGGAGCTGTGAACCTTTTGCTCTAAATCCTATATTTTCCTAGGGATGCATGAGCCAAAAAGTTGGGTATCACTAGCCAGGTAAAAAGAACTCTGGCCTGTTAATTAGGAAACACAGACTCCAGTCCTATCCACGAACTGGCTGTTGGTTGGTGATTTGAGGCAAGTCAATCAGCATTTCAGGACCTTGATTTTCTCATGTGCGAAGTGAATAGACTGGATAACTGTTGATAGCCTTTCTAACCATAAAGCATAATAACGTATACCTTATGATCCCTTACACTTATAAAAACCTTGGAAACTATGGGACCTACCAAAAGTGTACCTGGGTTTTGCCTAAAGACAAAAGGTTTATTAGGAAAGGAATCACCATGGAAAAACTGGTAACATAGTGTGACAACTACAACTCTACTGTTTCCAAATTTGGATACCATGTTAGACTCTTTGTCCCAAACCATTTTTGAAACATTAGCAGTAAGTTATGTGAATAAATTATCTCAAACAGGGGTGTGGGTGGCTCAGCGGTTGAGCGTCAGCCTTAGGCTCAGGGCGTGATCTCACGGTCCTGGAATAGAGTCCCACATTGGGCTCCTCGCATGGAGCCTGTTTCTCCCTCTGCCTCTCTGTGTCTCTCATAAATAAATAAATAAAATCTTTTAAAAAAAATATCTCAGAACACAGCACTATATATATATTTCATTTGAGTTTGGGGCATATTTTTTAGACATGTAAGCTATGGGCTCAGACTCACATGTTTGTCTCAGATCAAAGGAGATACTGGGTATGAAAGTGCTTTAAACACTGTCATATTATTCAGAAATATCAGATACTATAATAATGATGTTATTAACTATTATTTTTCTAATGCTTCATGGCAACAAAATACCAATGATGATAAAAATAATGATAATGATGTAGAGAACAAACACTGACAGCACATGCACCAGGGTCTGCACCAAGCACACTGAAGATTTTATCTCATGAGTTTGGTACTATCATTACTATCCCTATTTGACTTATGAGGAAACGAGATTCAGCGAAGTTAAATGACTTACTCAAGATCACACAACTACTAAGATCCAAAGTCAGAACTAAAACCCAGATACACAATTCCTAATCCTGTGCTTAGAGCTTTTACATTCCACCACCACTATCCCTAGGGGTTCTATGCCTCAAGAGCCTAGAGTAACAGCAAGTGTGGAGACATGTCCAATAAATATTGATAGATTGAAAATATTTGTGATGTAAGTCCAGTGATACTAGCACATAATAGCACATTATTTCAGCATATCCTATAAAAGAAACTTCAATATTATAACTGTAAAATTAAAGTACCTTGGGCATCACTCCATCTCACAGTATACTATCTTGCCTTAGAACTCTCCCTATCAGGGATGCCTAAAACAATAATTATATCAAGTTTAATACAAGTTTGTTTTTTGGTTCTTGTTTTTTTACCTACTATTCATTCTCATCTTCTGTCTTCTAACAGAACCTTGACTTTGTTCATGATAAATATATGCCCAGTTAAAAATACTTAAATTCTCTAGGAGCCAGAGGTGGTCATGAAACTCACTTGTAGCCAACAATTAAAGTAGGACAGGAGAAATGTTATTGTTTTCCTAATACATAAAAGGGTAGACTCTGTTAGTATATGCCTTTTACTTTCAACTTTCTTTATTGCGTGAAGCATGGACATAATAAGTCAAGGAGGGGTGCCTACCTCATGACCATAGTGACAAAACCATAAGGAAGAAGGAAGGAAGGAAGGAAGGAAGGAAGGAAGGAAGGAAGGAAGGAAGGAAGGAAGGAAGGAATGGAGGGAGGGAAGGAAGGAAGGAGGGAAGGAAGGAGGGAGGGAGGGAGGGAGGGAAGGAAGGGGGGAGGGAGGGAGAAAGAGAGGGAGGCAGGCAGGCAGGCAGGCATCGGAAAGAACATGAGTTTTGCTGCCTGTCTCTGAACTTCCTGCTGAGAAAAAAATAAATTCCTGTTTGTTAAATTAATTTGGTAAATTTCCCACTACCTATATCTAGGTGTAACCCTTATACAATGATACAATAAGTGATAATCCCAAATTATCAACAGGAAGAAGAATAAGAGTGTAATAAATATAAATATAGTTTCCATGGTATTAGCATGCCTCTATCTTGAAGTACAGATTTTTTTTAGATACTTTGAATCACTCATTCCCTAGCTTTACACTAAACACTAAACTCAACAGATCTAGTCCCTATTGACCTTTCTTTAAAGATATAAAAATCCAGAGACATAAATCAATGAGTAATATAAAAGCTGTTTACCAAAAATAAACTTTTCCAAAATATTTTTGGGTGTCAAAACTACATGCAAGTTTTGTTCTCCTTGTTTTCTGGTTCCAGAACCTTCTGACCAACACACCCTCGAGTTCTGATTTGCTCCTAATAGGTTACACGTGTGCCAAGTTGTTTCACGTCAGTTTACAGGTTAGGTAGGTAGCACTTGGAGTGGGCAAAGCCCCAGGGCTGGTTGCTTCTGACCAGAAAGTTCTGTCCGGTTACCTGAGCATACTATGCAAATGTACTCATTATCTATGGGTGTAACGATGTGAATAAAGCTCGGAAGCACTGCCCGACATGACAGCTAGATGCTATCAAAAGAACAACAGCCATAGAAGAAGATTTACAGTGTGTATGGATTGGAACTTAGCTCACACAGATAATATCATCTTATTTTCAGTAAAGTCCTTGAGTGGTCATCAATACGGCACTTATGTTTACTATCAACGTTTAAAGGTGGATGATATGAAGACTGACAAACTCTGCTAGGAAATGACAGAGCCAGGACTTTTGCATCAAGAATTTCTACATCTAAGCATTATGCTTTATCTGATACACACCCCCTTGTATCATGAGATTCCAAGTTTACACAAATTTTTAAAATTAGAATTTTTTTCATTCTCTGAAGAAAGTTCAAATGGCTTTCCTTGGTTTTCTCTTGTGACTGCTATGCAAACACTAACGTATATGGAAACTGATACTCTCTTTGAACTTAGCAAGACTGAGAAAGCACAGTCAATGACATTTTCAGGTCATACCAATTCTCTTTTTACAACTTCTATCCCTGACACCCAGAGAACCAGCACTTGTTATTTTGTATAAGTAGAAAAGAGAGTTTTTTTTGCCCACCGTTCTCCGTAAAATTAGCTATCAAAAGGAAAATAGTATGCTGCTGTTGACCATGCTTAAGTTCTGGTTTGTTTTGCCAATTACAATTGCTCACTGTCCTTTCCATAAAAGGGAAGAATAGGGAGAAATGAAAGAAATCGCCAAAAGTAAATTATATATTCAACAAATAAAAACGAAGTAAGAATTTTAAACACAGGGCAATTATTGTCAAGAGATATTATTGAAATAAAAAGAATTTTAAAAGAATTTTGCTACACCTATTTTGGAAAGCCAGACAACCAATAGATTACAGTGACTAGAAATAATATTTTAATTTCTTAATAGCAATGCAGAAACAAAGAGAATACATGCACAAAAACAGGAAAGTATGAGGAAACATAAGTAGCTACTATAGACAGAGTAAAAAGAACAGGTGATATCTACAATATTACCCAAGTATTAATATTATTTACTGTTTGTAAAATACGAACATAACGGAATGGCTGAGCATGCACGGCATACAACAAACAGTAAGTGTAAGCACGTGTTAAGTCACAAAATATAATAAATGCAATCGTTATGGAAGTGAGCTGATGGTAGGTTTTAAAGATCTGGGCTCCAGGACCAGAACGCCTGGATTCAAATTCTGATCCTTTTTACTTTTGGGTGATGATCACATGCTTGAATATTCAGTACAGGAAAAGTATTATCTCCTTGGTTCTATGAACATTTAGATTAGTAAAAGTATAATAAAGAGTGGAATTCTACTGATTAACTGCTTGTTTTCAATAATACTTTTAAACCAAATTTCATCCACCCCAAGGTGTGTACAAGGCATGAAACAAATTCTGCCACTCAGGAACAGGTGAGCCACGACCAGAAACTGGAATCACATCAACCCAACACTGTGCACAAGTTCATGGTAAAGCCAGGCTAACCTAGTTTCACAATGGGCCAGGCACTGGGAAGGTGATTCAATTCTTCCAGGATATGATGGACTATCCCCCCTTGTCCTACAAGATCAAGTCACTGCTACCCCAACACCATCCTAGTGCTCTCTGTACTGAGATGTAAACAGTTGCATCAGCAACTCACTAGAAACATAAATCCTACTTATTGAGACATTTGACTTTCCAACATACTTAACAGGGGTATGCCTATGGCCAAATAAAAGTCTATCTTCAGAAATAAAGTCCTTTTGGTGTCCATAGAGTTGGATCAAGGCACATGTATTCCACTGGTAGGTTCACTTACATCAAATTTAAGTAGCACATCATGTCCACCCTGTTTAAACTATACATCCAAAGTTAATCTTGGTAAGAATGTATACTTTATATTACAAAATAATAATAAGATGCCTCTCAAGTTTTTAAATATACTAAGCTTTCCAAAAATTCTCATTTTTTTAAGCTTCGTTTGCTAAACTTACTAATTTTCCTGATATAAGCATGAGTGTACGGAAGTGTTTTTAAATGTGAAATCACATCTAAAAGCAAGAGAATGCAATATCCTAAGCAATTGCAAACAGAGAAAGTAATAAAGAGTGAAATGCTAGGTCAATAAACACCTTGAGCTAGTATTAAATGAAGACTCTTCCAGCATGACTTCAATTCCTGAAATAATACAGTAACATCATAGCGTTACAGAAAAGCCATCCAAAGAACCTCGGCTAAAACAAATCATCTTTGTTGTCTGTTTCTGAAATTATGCATTTTAAGAATAATTCTAATTAAATTCTCCCAGCATTCGAATCTACTTTGAATCAAATTACTGTTCGAAGCACTGCATAAACTATATTAAACTTTTTGAAGTCAATATCCACTTATAGCCGAACAAACACACATAATTGCATATAGTGCTGTAACCTAATGAAATGGGAGCAAATTCCACAAGTTTTCCTTCAGCAGGTTTTTAGTTGGCAAATAGGTTCTAGATGAAGCAAGGAAATGCTTCATTTTCATGGAAATTTCATTTGGTTTCCATCTCATCAGGGTTTCATTTTCCATAAGCAAACACAGGAAAGGTCAGCCGTGGGCATGAAGGCCAGCACATAGGCATGGGGCACTTAGGTGGCCAGCCACGCAGCCTCTGTCTCAGTGATCCAGACACTCCCTTCAGGGAGGCACAGCAGGCCACAGGAGGAGATGCTGGAAAATATGGAACGTGCCTCAGTGGAGCCTTCCTGAATGCCAAGGTCTATACAAACCTACACACACACACATGCATTCATGAATGAATCGGAGCTAGGTAATGTCTTCAGAGTATTTAAATTTTGCATGTAAGCTCTAACAATTTCTCATTCTTAAACAGATCTGGGCTCAATCCATATTAACGGAAATAAATTTTGCCCAAAATATAAACAATAAGGAGTTCAATAAGAAAAACACAAATGAATGTCTCTGTGAGTTACACCACAGTTCTTACTAAAAGTAAAAATGGTTAGATTTTATGATATTTAACTAGATGCTTTTCCCAAATCAGTACTGCCTACTTTACTGGCATGTTTGGATATTATTTGGGATACCACACTTAATTCAGATTCAAAATGAAATACGAAGTAAAAAATATGAGAGTATTCTTGGAAATTGCAATTTTCAATCTTATGACATAGCATAACATTAATCTTAGGGAACAGCTTTGTGTGTGTGTGTGTGTGTGTGTGTGTGTGTGTGTGTGTTTTAAGTTTGAATGAAAATCTCAAAGAAAATATGTCAACAAAAGCCCTTTGAATAGGTTGTACATTTTATTTGTTCTTAAAGATATTACACCCTGTGAGACTTCAAAGAAGATGGTTACATCCTCTTCCTAAAATGCCTTTACTTTTAAACCTTTTCAGTATCAGTGATGTTTACGTCCTGTATTTTTTATTAAACACCCACCTGTGATTTTTTGTAGCAAAGGTGACAACTCAGATTCTTCACAAAAGACCCGAGCCAATGCTTCCTTCACTTTTTCATCAGCTTCTCCCAGATCTTTGTCCACTGTGAACTCTCCACTGACAGAGTAAACATATATCAGGAGGATCAACAGCTCTTCAGGGCTGTAGTCATCCTTGGTCCTCTGGTTCAAAGGCTTAATCATGGGCAGCAGCTGATTTAACACAACAGACATTGTCGACTCCCCAATGCTCTGAAATTAAAGGTGGTAATAGGAAAATAGGTCATTCTTGTACAAAGACGTGATTAATGTCCTGCACCAGTCCAAAGATAGCTTGCAAACAAGTTTGTGATGTTCACCGACTAGACTGCTTTTTATTTGTCTGTTTCTTGTCCTGGAGAGAATGCTGCAAGAAATTTGGCAGTAGGATGACTGGTGTGATCTAGTTTATAACACAACTAATGAAGCTGTAGACACTTTTACATTCTCTTACATATTGCTGAAACTAATAAGAGCCCACTAGTTTAGTAAGTGTGAAGTACTTCAGATACCAGAGGTTTTAAATTTTAAAAATGTATTTTTAAGCAATATGATTTAAAAATGACATATTTAAAGTGATATGACATAAAAACATGTCAGCATCTATATATCCAAACAAATGCTGACATTCTTTTGGAGGAATTCCCTACAATTTCACAGTATATTCTTTTTCATATTCTCCATTTTGGCAAATATCAGAATAGATTTTATTTTAAAATCAAGTTTGTTTTAATTTTAATTTATTTTTAAAATTTTTAAATTTCAATTCCAATACAGTTAACAAACAGTGTTAGTTTCAGGAGTACAAAGCAGTAATTCAACAATTTTATACATTACTCAGTGCTTATCATGAAAAATGCACTCCTTAATCTCCACCACCTATTTCACCCACATCCCCTCAGGAAACATCAGTTTGTTCTCTATAGTTAGAGTCTGGTTTTTCGGTTTTCTTTTTTTTTTTTTTTTCCTGTGTTTTGTTTCTTAAAGTCCACATCTGAATAGAATCATATGGTATTTGTCTTTCTCTGACTGACTTACTTTGCTTAGCATAAAAATACTCTCTAGTTCCATCCATGTCATTGCAAATGGTAAAATTTCATTCTTTTTTATGGCTGAGTAATATTCTGTTGTATATATACATGACTTCTTTATCCATTCATCTTTTGAGGAACACTTGGGCTGCTTCCATAATTTGGCTATTGTAAATAATGCTGCAATAAATATAAGGGTGCATATATCCTTTCAAATTAGTGCTTTTGTATTGTTTGGGTAAATATCCAATAGTGTGATTACTGGATCATAGTTTTTTTTGTTATAACAATGAACAATCATTTTCTGCTAAACCTGGTGAACAGACTAAGGGATCAAACTGGGCAATATCACGTAGGGCTCAAGATATCTTTGGGTGAATCTGAAGGTAATTTACTTTAAAACTTAAAAAGGGGGGCTCCTGGGTGGCTCAGTGGTTGAGCGTCGGCCTTTGGCTCAGGTGGTGATCCCAGGGTCCTGGGATTGAGTCCCACATTGGGCTCCCTGCATGGAGCCTGCTTCTCCCTCTGCCTGTGTCTCTCATGAATAAATAAATAAAATCTTTTTATTTTTATTTTTTTATTTTTTATTTTTTTATATAAAATCTTTTTAAAAAACAACTTAAAAAATGTTTCCTTTTAGTTCTTCCACTAATTTCAAAATTCCTTGCATGTGATAAGAGCATTGCATTTCTGGAGTAACTGCATAACGTCTAAGTAACTATACCATGTCTCATACAAATTCTGAGATTTTTGGTGAATAAATTCTCATTTTAAATATGTATCTTAGGGATCCCTGGGTGGCGCAGTGGTTTGGCACTTGCCTTTGGCCCAGGGCGTGATCCTGGAGACCCGGGATCGAATCCCACATCGGGCTCCCGGTGCATGGAGCCTGCTTCTCCCTCTGCCTATGTCTCTGCCTCTCTCTCTCTCTCTCTCTGTGACTATCATAAATAAATAAAAATTTACAAAATAAATAAATAAATAAATAAGTAAGTAAGTAAGTAAGTAAGTAAGTAAGTATCTATCTTAGGGGATCCCTGGGTGGCTCAGCGGTTAAGTGCCTGCCTTCGGCCCAGGGCATGATTCTGGAATTCTGGGATCAAGTCCCGTGTCAGGCTCCCTGCATGGAGCCTGCTTCTCCCTCTGCCTGTGTCTCTGCACCTCTCTCTCTCTCTCTCTCTCTGTGTGTGTGTGTGTCTCTCATAAGTGAATAAATAAAATCTTTAAAAATAAAAAATAAGTATGCATTTTATTTCACTTATAAGATAAAATAATCCTATAAAATAAAACTCAACTATTTGTATTTATATTAAAATCAGGGACCAAATGATTATAACTGCAACTTTCATGTCATTCATTTAGAAGGGTTCATTGAGTACCTACTATGATCCAGGTACTATACTGGGTCTAGGGATACAGCAGTGAACAAAACAAATCCCTTGCTCTCAAAGAGCTTACATTCTAGTTGGGTGAAGCAGATAATTAAAAAGCTAAAGAAGCAAAATATATAATATAGTAGATGGTGATAAGGGCTATGGAGAGGAATAAAGCAGGAAACGAGGAAGATGAGACTGTAGGGTGTGGGTATGTTTATGTGTATGAAAATACACTATTTTAAAGAGGAAAGGTGAAGTTAAGAAGGGAGTGTTGGAATTAAAAAAAAAAAAAGGCCTATAGAAATGCTCTTTGAATGAAGTTGATGGCAAGCAGCTGGATGTGATTCTGTATTGGGATGACTACCCCAAAACGAACTTTTCTAGTCAAGTCATTTCCACACCTGGAAAAATTTGGATATATCATCTCAAGGTTAAGGTTCACAATTATATTATTTAGTACATGAAAAACAGCTGTTACCATTTATTTCCACTAAAAGTCTTGGATGTTCACAATGCACCAAACAAAAACAAAATGATAAGTCTCTGGAATGAATAGGTACAGATGGAAAAGAACAGGAAGATTTTACTGTTACATGGTGACAAGACACGATTTACCAAGTGTAAACACACCCACTTCTCAAAGGAAATGGCTGAAACGTTTGAAGTCATCCTAGGACTGTCCTACCGCCTCAGGAGTCTCTGGAGAAAAACATTTAAGTATTCTTTGTTTTACAAGCTGCCAAGAGCAATTTAAAATAAAGGAGCTGTGTGGTTGGCCTGTTAGAAGTGAGGCCGTGGGGGCTGCAGCTCTCATTTTTCCTTTTTACCCTATCACCAACATTTTGGATAACATTAAGCAGATTCCTTCATTGCTTTATATCCCATTTCTAAAAACCAGGTATGTACATCAAGTATCCTATAGGAGCCCTATGATTGATTCTCTTCCTAGACCAAAAGGATTTTTTAAAAGATAGTCACAAAAAGTAAAATATGATAGAATGATCATCATAATCATTTGAAAAGATTCGTCCACTAACATCTGGCCATCATATTCAAGTAAGCATCATATTCAAGTTGTTGATCTAATATTTTTCCTGGAGAACAAACTCCCTCATTAGTGACCCTCTAGCAGACCTCTGTCAGCTAGGTAATAGCTCTGCACATTTATAAAATTTGTAATTTTATAAAATTAATTCTAATTTATATAATGTATAAATTTATTTATAAAATTACATTCTAATCTGCTTAAAGCATTCCCAAAAGCTAATTATTGAGTTGAATACAAAGCCAAGAATACTGATAAGTCTTAAATAGGCATGAGATGTTGTGGAAATAAAGACTCCATTTCAAATGCCCAGATTCCAAACTTGTCTGTACCACTAACTAGCTCCTTAACTTCATAGGATTCCAGTAAACTTCTCAGGATCTCTTCGTCTCTAAAATGACATGATCTGACCAGAAGATGGCCATTACCATTGGTGACTGTAGCAGTGAATCACATTTCATTGTTGGCTACACAGAAAAATATAAATGCTCAGAAAAGAAAAGTTTTACTGCAGAAACAAATGTAAATATGGAAATATCATAGGTATTTGTATGACATGGGCTGATATACATACATCTATTTCCTAGTTCTGCCACCGAGAGGATCTTGAAGTAATGACACCCTGGTAGCAATGAGCACACCCAGTAGCCAGATCTTGGTTTCTAATGTCATTTGCAAATAAAAGGAATCAGGGATTCTCAGAGAAATGGCCAATTCTAGGAATGAGACAGGGGAAACATAAGAAGAAATTGGAAGATCTTGTTGTGATGGAAAGTAAGTCAGTCCTTAAAAAACAAAAGGATGGGTAATGTCAACAGGACACAGGAAACAACTGGAAGGCCTTCCAGTGGGCAAAGCTGAAACAATTTGCATAAGAAAATAAAATAGTAACGGATTATAACCCCAAGACAAACAAATGTGCTTCGCCCCATACTGATATAAATAAGTGATTGAATGAATGAATGGATAAATAAATAAATGTAGGAGAAGAGATAAATGTTCCTTTCAGAAGAATTCCAAATAACTTATATAAATATTGTCCACTAATGGAGGTAGAGTTTAATGCCCCCACTTCTTGAGTGTGAGCTGCACATAATGACTTGCTTCTAAAAAACTGTGTATGGAAAAAGGAGGGAGGAGAATTTTATCTTAGAAGATCAACATTAACATCACCAGTGATAAGTCAAATGATATCATGCATCCTTGATATGAGGTGATGAGAATGGCACTTCACTTTTGTGGTATGTTTCTCCCAATCCCATATTCCCACAACAAAAATAACAGATATATCCTAATGAAGGAACATTCTACAAAATGCCTAACTAGTACTCCTTGAAACTGTCAAGTCATAAAAAATAAGGGAAGACTAAAAAAGTAGCACACGCCAGATGTGACTAATGACAAAATGTAATGGGATCCTGGGACAGAGGAAGAGCATGAGGGGCAGGGGAGGGGAATAGTGAAATCAGAATAAAGTCTGGAGTCTATAGTTAATAGTGAACCAATATTGGCTTCTTCATTTTGACAAATGTATGACAGTATTGTAAGATTTTAACAATAAGGTGAGAGATATACGGAACTCCCTGTACTATCTTGACAACTTTTCTATACATCTAAAAATAATCTAGACTAAAATATTTATTGGCAAGATGGGGAGGGGAGGAGAGAGGAAGCAAAGTTGAGGGAAGGGAAGATAAGAAGAGACAAATCCAGGTACTTTGGGATCTCTTGTCGGACTGAAAATTCCAGGAAAGACTGTTCCAGCTGATAGCATCAGAACTCCTCACAAATGGAGCCATCAGCCAAGTTAAGGGACCAACTGGAAGCAATGAACTTCCCGGCAACAGCAAAGGGAGGCTGGGGGATCGTCTGGCAAGGACGAACAGGAGGGAATCCTACACACTTTGGCTTAGAAAGCCAACTAGACCCCCCCCAGTACTCTCCACAAAAGCATGACTCCAGACTGGATGTATTTCCATTTTCCAACACTCTGCTCTTAGAATGAAGCCTCAATGAGAAGAAGGAAACGACCTAGATTGAAACCTTTTTAAGGCTGAAAGAATCTGGGAAGGATATATAATGAGGCTACAGGAGTAAAATTATCTGCCTGGGAACTGGCTGTAGCCCTTAATAAGTTGTGTGAACTCGGGCAACTTAACTTCTCCAAGACTCAGTTTTGTCACCTGTAAAGTGGACAAAATACCACAAATGTCTGTGTATTAAGTAACCCCTCAGGTACTCATTTTCATATTGGGGCAATTACTCAAACTACTTCGTGGTTTATAAGACAGGAGTCCCCACAATGGGGCAGTCTTTGTAAGGACCCAAATGTAAAAGGACTCCCTGTTTTCTGAGGGTTGATTTTGGGGAAAACACTTTACCTTACATTTGAGGCCAGACAACATAAGGTTGCTCTCGAGAGCTAATAACAGAAGTAAATCACAAAGCACAGTGCCTGGTGCACAGCCTCCAATAAATATTAAATGCCTGCCACCACTACTGCCTACTACCCCCTGGACTCCCTGCTTAGCCGGTAGGAGAGATTAAGAGGAACGGTGGGGATGGAGAGACCTTCTAGGAATAAGAAGCTCACAGTCTCAAAGGAGGGAGGAGCAGCCTGCGAGTGGTGGATGTGACACCGCATCTGGGAACTTAACTGCAAAGTTAGTCAAAGGTTAAAGGCAATATAAACATTATTAAACACTGCCATGAAAAAAGCACACACAGAGCAAACCACAACCAAAGCAAAAAAAAAAAGACTTCTTTATAAAGTACCAGGGATTAAGTTTCTCATTCATTTTGATATAAACGGGCCAACCAGTAGGAGGTGGAAAACTAGAGCTGTGTCTACAGTGACAGAAACTTTTTTTTTTTTAATTCTGCAGTCTGGAGCTCATGTTATTTTTGAATGAGTCCCCAGTAACTCCATACAAAAGGCTCTCTGTAAAATGCATGTTGTCTTTAGAAAAGCGTTTTTTTTTTTTTTTTGGCTGAATTAAAGCACCTCGGTGAAGTCAGAGTCGGGCTCTATGCTGGCTACGTCTGCAGGCCTGAGGGGCCAACAGGCCATCTTCCTGGTGGCTGTCCAGCAAGGCAGGGCTCGTTCCACACCTGCTCCTCTGAGGGGTCGCCTGCAGGCCCTCAGTGAAACTCGAAGCCACTCTACCGTGCTGCTGGAGAACCCATCTCTGCAGCTCCTCCAAGGTTCAGCTCAGTCTCTGCTCACAGGCTTATGGAGTGCTGCCAGCGAGGGGAGGGAGTGTCGAAGGCTCTTTGGCCCCAAAACCTCACTTGCCTTCCTCGTCATCCTTTAAATTCTCAGGATTAAGGCCACTCTGCTTCTTTGGGGGAAATTCTATATATGCCCTCAGGCAAAATGCAAAAATGCACCAACGTACCTTGGTATATGTGGGGCTAATTCACTGATGCACTCCTGAATTCTTCAACAAATGTTTACTGGGTACATACTAAGGGCCAGGCACCGGGCTACACTCTGGGCATACAAAGAACAAGGCAAGACACAAGATTCCAGGAGCTTACAGGTGAGCAGGGGTACGAGTAAACAGTAGGGGAGATGCAGTAAGTCCTTTAGATGTTTTTGTCCCCTGTGGAAACACACCAGAGGGAAACCAAGCCCTGGAAGAGATGGTAATTCAACTGAGTCTTACACCATCGACTATCATCTCAGGGAGGAGCAAAGTTCTGGGAAACGACCAATAGGATAAGAACCTTTTTTCATTCCTTCAGCAACTATTTAACATACACTTACTAAGAGTGTTTGGTAGGTAGAGTAATGACCCTTGAAAAAGGCCCACACTCTAACCCCCAGAATATGAATATGTTCTAAGCAAATACGGCAGACTTTGCCAATGTGATTGTGGTTACAGATCTTGCGACGGAGATTATCCTGCATGACCTGGTGGGCCCAGTCTACTCACAAGAATCCCTAACGTAGAGACCCTGTCCTGGTTATGGTCAGAGAGAAGCGCAATGCTGCCAGCTTTGAAGGTGGAGGAAGGGGGCCACAAGCCAAGGAACACAGGGGTGTCTAGACCAGAAAATGGGAGAAGATACATGCTCCCCTAGAGCCTCCAAAAAGGAATGCAGCACTGCCAACACCTCGATTTTTTAAAAATGATTTTGCTTATTTATTTATTTGAGAGAGAGAGAGACAGCGAGAGCGTGTGCTCGCACAAGCAGTGGGAGGGGCAGAAGAAGAGAAGCAGGCTCCCCACCGAGCAGGGACCCCCAACATGGGGCTCCATCCCAGGACCCCAGGATCATGCCTGAACCGAAAGCAGACATTTAACTGACTGAACCGCCCAGGTGCCCTCTCAACACCTCAATTTTTGTCTAGTGAGACGGGTGTTGGACTTCTGACCTACAGAGTGTAAGATGGTACATTTATGCTGTTTTAAGCTTCTAGATTTGTTTTGCTTCACTACAAAAGCAATAGGAAATGAATACAAGTGGTTTTGTGAGTGAGGGCATGACAAGCTCCGCATCAGGACCCAGAGCCCAGACAAAGAACCTGGTACATGGCAAGGCCCCATCAATACTTGCCAAAGGACTAATTAAGCAAACAGAGCAAGCATGAATAGGTACCTCAGCGGTACTCATCCCATCTGTCCCAAAGGGACAGTGCTGGGGAGTGCCTTCAGGGGTATCGCAAAAAGGGAGAGCAGAGAGACACACCAAATTTAAAATTTGCTACTTAACAATTTTTTTTCTAGAATTAGTCCAAAACCATGCAGTATCATATAAGCTAATATTCATCAAGCTCCGAATAATCATTAAGACAGTGGTTTTCAAGATGTGGTCTATAGACCCAAGATCCCGGTGGTCTTTTCAGGATGTCAAAACTATTTTTTTAATGCTACTAGAACATTCTTTGCCTTTTTCACATTACTGTGTTGACATTCTCACTAATAGCACAAAAATAACGGTAGGTAGATTGCTGGTGTCTTAACTGAACAAAGAGAATGGCTCCAAACTATGCTAGCAGTCACTGTACTCTTTACCATTATACTATGTATCCACAGATGGAATTTCTTAAAAGCCTAATTCACGTAAGAATGCCATTGATGAACCAGTAAAAATTATTAATCTTACAAAACCTCAAGCCTTAAATGAATGTCTCTTTAATATGTTGTGTAACAAAGTAGGAACTATGCATAAAGCATTTCTCCGCTATCCTAAAGCACAATGGTTAACTCAAAGAAAAACATCTATGCAATTATTTGGGTTGTGAACTGAACTAATTATTTCTGTCACGTAAAACCATTGTTACTTGAAAGAATGACAGAGAAATTGCTATTATTAAGACTCAGATATTTGGCAAACATTTTCTCAAAAATGAACAAAGTAATCTTGTTTCTTCAAGAAAAACAACTGACATATTTATTGCCAATGATAAAATTCTGGCTTTTAAACAAAAATTCAAATTTTGGAAAACTTATGTCGGCCACTGGCAGATTCTCTGTACTTAAACATTTTTCTGATGAGATCAATGGTGACATTACAAATGTGATTATTTTCAATTGCATAATGAATTGTGTCAACATTTGGAAGATCTATATAACTCAGTGAGCCAATATTGCAAGTGACCAAGATATGATGTAAGAAATCAAGAATAGACGGAAGATCTATCCAAAATACATTGGTAGACCAGTGGATTTTAATGTAAAAGAGCACAAAAAGCTCAGTGATATGGTTTCAGATTCCACATTACAATTTACCCTTAAGAAATCACTGTTTGTTTGTATCAAAATATCCCTCCCTTTTCCAACTATGTATCTGCACGAGGCTGGATTTTCTTCATAACCTTCAACCAAAACAACATATGGCAGCGTACTGAGTGAGGAGGCAAATATGAAGATCCAGCTGTTTTCTGCTCAGTGAGACATTAAAGAGATTTGCAAAAATACAAACCAATGCCATTCTTGCTTACTCTTTTTTGTTTTGGAAATATAGTTATTTTTCATAAAAATATTTACGTTAGCATGTAACAGGTTACTTTTAAAGGAATTAGAAATAAATTAGAATTTTCTCAGTTCTAATTTCTAATACGGTAAATACCAATGATCACCAACTTAAAAAGAAAGCTCATCATTTTCTACTCTCTTTTCCCCTCCTTGTGGCTAAAACGCAGATAAAGTAGTGGCAGGATTGCTTCAACTGTGTTCTTTGGGAGGAAAGCAGAGCAGTGTGCTTCTTTAAATCACAGCTTCTAGGGATCCCTGGGTGGCTCAGCGGTTTGGCGCCTGCCTTTGGCCCAGGGCGCGATCCTGGAGTCCCGGGACTGAGTCCCGCATCAGGCTCCCGGCATGGAGCCTGCGTCTCCCCCCTCTGAATCTCTGCCTCTCTTTCTCTCTATGCCTATCATAAATAAATAAATAAATCTTTAAAAAAAATAAATCAGAGCTTCTAAAAATGTAATGTGCCTGTGGATTACCTGTTGAGCACAGATGCTGATTCACTAGGTTTGGGATAGGGCCCGAAGATTCTGTACGTCCTACAAGTTCTCAGGTGATACCAAGGCTGCTGGTCCGTGGACCACATTTGAGTGGCATCTGGACAGGATCACCTAACAACTTCCAGACAGCTGTGTGTATAGGAAATGAAATATCCTGGTGGAGTCACTGTAATCCTAGATTCCTTCAGTTTCTCACCTTAATCTGGATACTAATATAACTCATAAATCTGTATCTCCAACCAAATCTCTCTTCTCTGTTCCCTACCCATAAAGTCAACTGTCTGTTGGACTTTTCCACTTATATATCTCATCTACACATTTTTTAAAAAGATTTATTTGTTTATTTTAAAGAGGCAGTACACCGATGCGAGGGGCAGAGGTAGAGTAGAGAGGTTTTTTTTTTAATTTTTATTTATTTATGATAGTCACAGAGAGAGAGAGAGAGAGAGAGGCAGAGACACAGGCAGAGGGAGAAGCAGGCTCCATGCACCGGGAGCCCGACGTGGGACTCGATCCCGGGTCTCCAGGATCGCGCCCTGGGCCAAAGGCAGGTGCCAAACTGCTGCGCCACCCAGGGATCCCCAGAGCAGAGAGTCTTAAGCAGACTCCTCGCTGATTGTGGAGCCTGACTCGGCTCGATCTCATGACTCCAAGATCACAACCCAAGTGAAAAATCAAGAGACAGATGGTTAAGTGACTGCACCACCCAGGTGCCCCTCATCTGCAAATTTAACTCAACATATGTAAAAGTGAAATGAAGGTTTTTTGTTTGTTTGTTTTTTGTTTTTTGAAATGAAGGTTTTTACTGCCAAATCTGCTCTTTCTTCTGCATTCCCTATCCTGTTTTGTGGTGCCACTCTTCTTCCATTTGACCAAGATGGAACCCTGCGCTCTACTGAAGCTCTCTCTTGTCCCTGCCACATCGAATCAGCCACCAAGTCCTCATGACTTTTTATCTCCGTCTCCTCTTCTCTGTTCCTTCCTAGATGCCCTAAATTGTAACTACCATTATCTCTAGCCATGATTTATCTCATTTTAAACCAAAAATTTAATCTCTTTAAAATTATGTTATGCTTTCTACTGCCTTCAAGATCACGCCTTTAATATGACATGCACAGTTCTGTTTTGTCTTTACCTTCATAGCCCACATATCTGTTCAGCCTCGCCCATCATGAATACTTTCCTTACAGGTGATTCTTCAGCTTTGCTGAACTACTAGCATTTGCCTCTGTGTTTATCTCTCTGCCTAGAATGTTCTCTTCCCTCTTCTCTACCTGGTTTCATGATTCAACTCAAGTGTCATCTCCTCAGAGCTTCCCTAGATGTGTAAAATGTGCCTACTGTGATCCTGGAGAAGCCTCTTTTTCCCTCTACCATGGCTCTATCACACTGAATTGCATTATTTATGTCTAGCTCCCTTCTAGGACTGAATAATCCTTGGTGGCAAGAATCACGTCTTATTCCAAAAGCTATCTCCAGCACTTAATTCACTCCTTTGAACATTACCTCTATAATGAAGCAGCTGACCCCAGAATAAGAGAAATGAACACTTACAAAGATGTAATTATAGATTATCTCATTTAATCTTCCTGATTACTCTGTAACACAGGCATGATTATTTCAGAGGCAGAAAATGAGGATGAGAAAGGTTGCTTGTCAAGGACAGCAGCTAGTGAACAGCTGAATTGGGATCCAACTCAGGACTGTCTTTCTCCAGAACCTGTATCTGGCTACTATGCATCTCCTCCTCCAGGGTTTCCTGGTCACAAGGAATCCTGAGTTTATGGGGAAAGCAAATCCAAACCCTTGAGACCGAGTATGATACCAGGATTCTGACTAAAACAAATCATCAAGGGAACCCAGCAGATGAGATAAGTCACAGGTGATTTACTGACTTGCAACTCCTTAAAATCTCCCAAAAAGGTACAGGACAGGCTCCAGAACCTCATTCCAGGTTTAAATTCCTCTGGTAGAGGGATATGTAGTTCTGGCCACAAATGTTAAAGCAGTATTTCTCATTTAGGGTGTCACATGCCATGTTTACCTCCCACTCCAAGCCCTGTGACAGCTGGTGGGCACCCAGGGCAGCCAGACCACCGGGCAAGACCTCCGGTTCTGTGTAGCTGTTAACCCAGGGTATCCTGCACAAACAGCCTAGCTTTCCACATGTATCTGCAACTACGTGAAGAAAAGGACAGGATGCACTGGAGAGATACGCAAAAAAATGAATCAGATGCTGAAGTCACCAAAGATGGCAGGAGTGGTCTCCGGGGGCTGCTGAATTAAAGACAGTAGATCGGGGCTACAGCGTGGGCTTCAGATGAGGAACAGCAGAAAGAAAGTGGTAGATTAATGATGTAGACCTTAGTATGGACAGGCTCAGTTCCTTTCACAAGAGAAATGGGAAGGTGGTAAGATGGGGCAGAGAAGAACACAGATGACTCAGAGCCACGCGGCCCGCTGTTAGAACTGCTGCTTTCCTTTCCAGATGAAGCAAAGGAATGGTATAAATCAGAAAGGTGTTGTAAAAGGCTATCGTGCAGGGTGTGGCGAAGAGAACAGAGTGTGACGGGCCAGGACAGAAGCAGGGAGATGGTTAGGAGGCAATCAGTAACCTAAGTTATGATGCTTGCTCTGCAGTTGGCACATCGCAGGTGGTGTGGATTGGTGGAGTCCAGAAATACTGTGAAGCCAAATCCAGCACAATTTGCTGATGGACTGAATACACCATGTGAGAGAAGAGATGAACGTAGAATTATTCCAATGTTTTTGGAAGGAAGTTCAGAGTAAAAGGAGGTGATTCAAAGGAGATGACGGAGAGGGTGGGATTGGAGGATAAGAAGGGGACAGATGTAAGTATTTCAGAAAGGGGGATGTCTAAGCTCGGGATGGTGAGAAAGGGGACCAGCATGAAACGAAGGATTCTGGAGTGAGCAAAATGATGGCATGAGTGATGCATGAAAAAGTTAAGAGAGTGTATCGAAAAGGCTTCATAGAAAGAATAGGCAGTGTAAAGTGGCCCAGAGAGTCTAATTTCAAAGTATGAATGTGTTTGCCCGAATTTATCCCTGTAAGGGCCACTTGCCGCTAGCTGGCATTCTGTGTCTGTGGGGCGAATGACCCCTCGGCACTGAAAAATGATGAAGTCCTCGGAGGCAGTGAAACAGCTCCTACAAACATTCTCTCCCACTAAAAATGCCATCACAGAAAAGTCATGGCATGGTCACACAGCGGAATACTACTACATCGCAACTATAAAGAGTGATCCACACTCTCCTAAAACAACAAACTCTCCTCTCTCACAAATACAATGTTGAATGAAAAAGGCCATATTGTATGATTCCATTTATGTAAAATACAAAAACCAGGGAAAACTAATCTATGTTTTTAGAAGTCCCTGTCCATCGGAAGGAGGGAGTCACCGGGAGGCAGCAAAAGCAGGGGCTTCCACGGTTGCTGGTAATACTCTTGTTTCTTGATCTGGGCGCTGATTTCACAGATGTCTTCAGTTAGTAAAAATTCATTGAGCTGTACTTTTGTGTATGACATTTTACTTCAATAAAATCTTCTAAAAATGCCATTACACGGGGCCACACTTCCTGTATCCTGGGAAGAACAGAGCTATCTACTTGGAGTTCTTATTACAGATTAGCATTTATCCAAAGCAAGAGCAGGAACCTGTAAGAAGCTTACAAGAGTTATCAAATCATCTAATTCAGTTACGACTTCACTTGGGCTAGCAGGAAAGGCGAAGGCCTTGATTTCAGAGAAAGACAAAAAGAACAACTTTCGATGGCTGTTGAGTTTAAAACACACATGTGTTTTAGGAGGGATATAAACTTTTTTTTTTGTACTGTTTTCTTCCCCATCTCCTGGGAAATGATGTTACACTGTGCTTCAAACAGAACTGCCAAGTTTAAGAGGCTGTTTTCTGTAAACAGGCCAGCTGGGCCATAAGTTGCAGAAATGAGGGACAAACTACTTCTTCGGAAAAGCAGAACAGAACACCATAGGGAGTTGGGAACTGTGCATCCAACAAAATCTCCAGCCGTTTGTCTTTACTGGGCCACCTTTCATGATTTAAGAGCTCTCTTTGCCATGTTATCATCAATCAATTACAATGATTGAGAAGCCTCTAAAAACTGGAGTTTTTAAAATGCAACTATCCGTGACCTAAATTTCCTGCTGGCTCTGTTGGCCCCAGGTTAGGCCAGTTTGTCTATCATCAAGGGAGCCAATAAAAATAATAAAAACAGGTCAACGCTGGGCTTTCTGAAGCTTGTATAAAAATATTCTCACTCTTCCAATCAGCACCAACTCAACGTGTCCATTCTTTGCTGGAGCTCTCAGTAAATTCTGCCTCTAATAACAAAATAGTCTATAGGATGTATATATTATCTGAGAACTCATCTTTTCTCTCCCCGCCCCCCCTTTTCTTCCTTCCTTGCTTGCTTGCTTTCTTTTCAATTTGGCTAAGCAACAATTTTGCAACTCTTAGCAGACAACTGAAATGATGTCATTTTGCTGACTCCAGAAAAGGAGTAACACTTTGGCAAACTAGGGGATATATGAGAAGACGAAAATATAAATTTTAGCTATCTTAATGGAGAATGTGATACTGTACCTCCAAAGCCTGTGATAGAATTTGACTTTCAGATTCCACAGAGCAAAGCAGACTACTGAATGAGGAAGAGGGAGAGAAAGGTGGCGAAGGCAGCAGTAAAAGAGGTCAATTTAAAGGTTGTCTGTAAAAACCAGAACAGATATCTTAAATACTATTTCCAAATTTTTCATATCAGTTGATAGGAAGAAAAAAAAAAAAGATGCTGTGCCGTCCAAGGCCTCAAGCTCCTTTATGAGAGTGACCAGCGACAGGGAAATCCCAGTAACAAAGCAGCGCTGCTTACACCCATGACTTGCCTGCAGAAACCTGCAAGCTCGGTGGATCTGGGACAAGGCCCCAGAGCCCCCTCTCCTCGAAAGCATCCCAGCAAAAATCTCAGCAGGCTGGACCATCTTATTCAGAAGCAATTACGACACTCTCTGCTCTGGAGGGGAAGTTTGGACAAATTCCAAAGAAGGCCTAAAGTCAGAGTAAGGACCCAAAGGTACCATCATGAAGGCAGCGAATCTGACTTTAGTGGTCTCTCCTTTCTCTGACTTTGCCCCTCCCTCCTCTGGCCCCACCAAGTATTAGAACTCATTGGCCTCCTGCCCATCAGTAAAATGAGGCACTCCTCCTTTGCAAAATGAATCATTGGATGGCTAAATTCTTCCAGGAGAATCCCGCATTTTAAAAGAAAAAAAAGAGAGAATCTTAGAGGAAGTGAAATGACTCTATAATGGTTAAATTCCGGGTTCAGTGGTAGTCGGGCAGAAATTTGTCTTAGAAAGTCTTTCTAGAGCTCCACCGATCCCATTTTACAGAAATTAACTGAAAGATAATACTATTTTCCCCCTCTTTTGAAAATGCACTAGTATAGTTCAGAAAGTAAACATCTCATTTCCTGAAAGGCACAGGATGACAGGGTATCATTTAAGCCTCACCGTACCCCTTAACTGTAGTGAGGCATTTGACCATTTTGGGGCCTCAAGTTCTTGGTAAAAAGGAGGATAATACCACATATCTCACCTCAGATTTTTAGCTCATACCTCAGAATAAATGAGATGGCCACTTTATAAACTATAAAGTAGTCTATATTTGCTCTACTATTATATTTATTACTACTTTATTACCTTCCTCTCCAAAACTATGCTTCTATTTAGAAGAAAGCCTGGCATACCAGACATTTATTTACTTCCAAAGATTCAGCTGCCCCTGAGAGTTGGCCACATGCTTAATGAAGGTCTAGGCCACTGCTGCACTGCTTCATCCCCATGCTGCCAACGTCCCTGGGGGCAATGGTGACATGCCTCCATCATATCCACCACAGTGGAAACCACACCAGCAACATGCCTAGGTCCAACCAACTAGTCTCACGAAGACTCTTGACTTTTCTCATGTTCTTCTAGAGGACCCAGAGAACATCACCTGCGAGGGTAGTATCACCTCTTTAATAAACTTTAAGGCCAATGAAAGGCAGGGAGACTGTTAAGAAGGTAGATAAATTCTTAGCCCACCTTCTCCCATAGGAATGATTCCAGGTAGCATTAGTGTTATATAAAGTCGTTCCAGAGTTATCTCCCATGACTGAGCAACCACCTGTGTTTTGTAAGAGGCCATGGCCAGCTCGTAATGTGTCCCCTGGTATTTGCTTTTCTTCCTTCCTTAATCCCTGTCACCCAGTTACTACTTCCTTCCTTGACTCATTTTCCCTTTCCCTCACTCTTGTTGCTCTCAGATTCCACCTCCTTCCCTTTTAAAGGAATTAGGTCAATTTTGCCTTAAACTCTGTTTCCTAGGAAAACAGAACAAAGATTATTCAAGAGGTCACAAAGAACAATTAGGGAAGGAGAAGGGTCTTGGTATCACTCAGCTGTTTGAGAGTTTATGTGTTGTTACTACAGGTATACACTTGCAAAATTGGGGGGATAGAAAGTTCTGAAGAAAGGGGAAATCTCTGCCTGTGCTTATGTAATCCATGAAAAACAATCACTAAGCAGTGTGATGAGAAAAAGAATCTAATTATTACTCTAAGGCTGATGGAGTTTTAGTCCCTGTGAGCTATGGAGCACAATAACGTCTACATGCCCTGCACTGACCTGCACAGACCTATGTGACCACCTGCCTCCCTCTCTGGTTTTATCAAGGAATCCTTCCCGCCAGTCCCCCTCCCTTCCTTCAGCTCTCTCCATCCACACTGATCACCCCATGCCATTCTGTGTCGGGGGCCTGTGCACTTGCAGTTATTCCCAGTGCTCCAAACGTTCTTTTTTTTAGGACTTCCCATGATGGAAGTTCACTGAGCTGATGTCACATCATTTGGGTTTCAGTTCAGCTGTCCACTTCTCAGAACTTTCTTTGCTGTCTGAAGTGGTATCTTTCTGTCCCATTTTTAGTGCTAGTCACTCTTTAAGCCATGATGTTATATTCACAGCTTTTATCACTAGCTAAAAAATTTGCTTAATTACTTACTGCAAAGGTAAATAATAATAAGCTTGTTAGGTAAATGAATAAACTCCTTTCAAGAGTCAGATCTGTCTGTGAGCACTGTGAGTGGAAGAATTAGCATTGGACAAGTGCCATCTTGTGCCCTCCTTAATGCCTGTCACCCAGTTACTACTTCCTTCCTTCCAACAAGTGTACTTGTTGCCCCAAGAAATGACAGTGATTAGACTAGACCTGCACTGGCCAATACAGTACCTGTTAGCCCCATATCACTGATTAATACTTAAAATGTGACTAGTCCAAATGGAGCTATGTTCTACATGTAAAACAAAGGCAATATTTTGAAGACATAATGCAAAAAAAATAACTCATTGATCATTTTTATTGCATCTTCTTAAAATATTTTTTCCTCTTTTTAATTATATATATATTTTATTGGAATTCAATTTGCCAACATATAGTATAGCACCCAGTGCTCATTCTGTCAAGTGCCCACTCAGTGCCTGTCACCCAGTCACCCAACCCCCCGCCCACCTCCCCTTCCATTTCCTCTTGCATCCTATTGAAATAATAATATCTTGGATATTTTAGATATATTTGGTAAAATAAAATATTTTGCTACCAGTATTTCACTCATTCCCTTTTATCTTTTAACTATTAACAAATGTAAGATAATATATGTGGCTTACATTGTAGCTCACATTATATTTCTGTTGGATAGTTGTGCTCCAGGCTTAGTAATTTCACCAAACTCCAAGTTTAAAACCTTATTGAATTAGATATAAATGTATTTTCACATCTCATTTTAACTCCTAATGGCGAAATATTATTATCTCTATTTTACTGGTAAGGAAACTAAGGTTTAGAGATGGAGTAAATTGCCCAGAATAGAAAAGACCGTTCAGACCACAGAATAATGGACCCCCAAAGATGTCCAGGTCCTGATCTCCAGAACTTATGACTATGTCATTCCTCATGGCAAGAGAAATTTGAGATGGGGAGATTATCCTGGATTATTCATGTTGGCCCAATGTAGTCACAAAGGTTCTTACAAGAGGGAGGCAAAAGGGTCAAAGTTAGAGAAAACATATGACAAGAGGTGCAGAGGTTGGAGTAATGTGCTTTCAAGATGGAGAAAGGGGCCATGAACCAAGGAATGTAGGCAGCCTCTAAAAGCTGGAAAAGGGGCACCTGGGTGGCTCAGTGGTTGAGCGTCTGCCTTTGGCTTAGGTCGCGATTCTGGGGTTCTGGGATCGAGTCCCACGTCAGTCTCCTTGCAGGGAGCCTGCTTCTCCCTCTGCTTCTGTCTAAAATGGATGAATAAACAAATAAAAGCTGGAAAAGGCAAGGAAATGTTTTCTTTCCTAGAGCCTTCAGAAAGAACATAGCCTTACCAACACCTTCATTTTGGCTCTTCAAGACCCATTTTCAACCTCCAGAACTGTAGGATAATCAATTTTTATTGTTTAAAGCCACTAACTTTGTGCTAATTTGCTATAGCAGCCATAGGAATCTGACACAGAATATAATCACCAATGTAGAGTCAGGGATTTAGAATCTGATGAGCATGAGACTGCAACCATGGTTCAGGACGAATAGTCAAAACAATAATAATGATCATAATTATTATTTTAGTATATAAATTTATCCCCAAATCAAATGAGACTTTCCTAATGAGCCTATTTAACAATAAAAAATTAAGTACTTTTGGGGCAGCTCGGTGGCTCAGGGGCTTAAGTGTTCCACTCTTGATTTCAGCTCAGGTCATAATCTCAGGGTCATGAGATGGAGCCCCAACTTGGGCTCCATACTGGGCATACAGCCTACTTAAGATTCTTTCTATTCCTCTCCCCCTCCACTTCCTTCTCTCTCTCTCTTAAAAAAAAAAAAAAAAAAAAAAAGGTTTATGTGATTTTTTTTAAGGACTATTTTTTAAGAGCAGTTTTAGGTTTGCAATAAAATTGAGAAGATGGTACAGATATTTCCCATATACTCCCTGCCCCCACACATGAATAGCCTCCCCCATTATCAATATCACTTATAAGTCTGGCACTTTCTTTTACCAAGAATCATCCAAAGCCCATAGTTTACTTTTGGATTCACTTACGGTCTTGTACATTCTATGGGTTTGGATCAATCTATAATGTCATGTATCCATCATTATGATATACAGAGTATTTTCAGTGTCTTAAAAATCACTGTTCTCCACCTATTCATTTCTGCTCCAACTCCCTACCCTGGCAACCAGTGATCTTTTTATTGTCTCCATAATTAGTCTTGTCCACAATGTCATATAAATGGAATCATATAGTACACAGTTTTTTCAGACTGCCTTCTTTCACATAGGAATATGCATTTAGGATTCCTCGTGGTTTTTCATGGTTTGATAGCTCTTTTTAGCACTGAATAATATTCCATTGTCTGGATGTACCATGGTTTATTTATCTATTCACCTACTGAAGGACAACTTGGTTGCTTCCAAATTTCGGCAACTGTGAATAGAACTACAATGAACATTCATGCGCAGATTTTTGCGTGGACATTAATTTTCAACTTCTTTGGGTAAATACCAAGGAACATAATTTCTGAATAGTATGGCAAGAATAGGGCTAGTTTTCTAAGAGACTGCTAAACATTTTTTCAAAATGACTATACCATTTTTCATTACCACCAACGATATGTAAGAGTTCCTATTGCCCCACATCCTCACCAGCATTTGGTGCTATCGTTCCAGATTTGGGCCATTCTAACAGGTGTGCAGTAACTATTTTAATTCTCAGTTCCCTGACGATATTTAATGTAGAGCATTCTCTTATATGCTTATATGCCATCTGGGTATCTTATTTGGTGAGGTGTCTTTGGCCCATTTTCATACTATTGAATTTTAAGAGGTTTTTTTTATGTGTTTTGAATAATAATCTTTTATCAAGGGCACCTGGGTGGCTTAATCAGTTAAGCATCTGCCTTCAGCTCAGGTTGTAGTCTTAGAGTCCTGGGATTGAGCCCTGGGTCAGGCTCCCTGCTCAGCGGGGAGTCTGCTTCTTCCTCTGCCCTTCCACCCCACTCATGCTCTCTCGCTCTGTCTCATAAATAAATAAATAAATAAATAAATAAATAAATAAATAAATAAATAAATAAATAAAATCTTTTTTAAAATCTCTTTATCAGATGTGTCTTTTGCAAATATTTTCTCACAATCTGTGACTTGTCTGTTAATTCTTTTGATACGGTCTTTCACAGAGAATTTCTTAATTTTAATTACATATAGCTTATCAAATTATTTCTTTCATGGATCATTTCTTTGATGATGTATCTAAAATATCATCACCATCCCAAGGTCATCTAGGTTTTCTCCTATTTCATCTTTCAGGAGTTTTATAGTTTTGCAGTTTATATTTACACCTATGATCTGTTTCATGTTAATTTTTGTGAAGGGTGTAAAGTCTACATCCAGATTTGTGTGTGTATGTGTGTGTAGAATGTCCAGTTGTTATAGCACTATTTGAAAAGACTACCTTTACTGTGTTGCCATTGTTTCTTTGTCAAAGATCAGCAGACTATATTTATGGGGTTTTTTTTTCTGGTCTCTCTATTCTGTTCTATTGATCTATTTTTTCACCAATACCACACGTGTTAATAATTATAGCTTTATAGTAAGACTTGAAGTCAGGTAGCATCAATCTTCTAAACTCATTCTTGGCCTTCAATATTGTGTTGGCTAACCTGGATCTTTTGTCTTTCCATATACATTTTAGAATCATTTGTTGATATCCATAAAATAACTTCCTGGGATTTTGATTAGGATTGCATTGAATCTATGGATCAATTTGGGAAAAACTTGACAAAGAATATATCTTCATTTATTTAGCTCTTTCTTAATTTAATTCATCAGTTTTATAGTTCTCCTCATATAGATCTTGTATATATTTTATTAGATTTATACCTAAGTATTTCATTTTGGGGTATGTTAATGCAAATAGTATTGTGTTTTTAATTTCAAACTCCACTTGTTCACTTTTACTATATAGGAAATTAACTGACTTTTGTATACTAACTTTGCATTCTACAATCTTGCTATAATTACTTATTAGTTCCAGGAGTGTTTTTGTCAATTATTTCTGATTTTCTACATAGATAATCATGTTATCTGTAAACAATGACAGTTTTATATCTTCCTTCTCAATTTGTATGCCTTTAGTTTTCTTTTCTTGTCTTACTGCATTAGCAAGGACTTTTGGTACAGTGTTAAAAAGGAATAGTGAGAAGGGGCATTTTTGCCTTGTACCTGATCTTAGCGGGAAAGTCTCAAGTTTTTCACCATTAAGTATGATGTTAGCTGTAGGATTTTTGTTCAATAGTCTTTATCAAGTTGAGAAAGTTCCCCTCTTTTCTTAGTTTACTGAGAGGTTTTTTTTTTTTTTTCCATGAATAGGTTTTTGATTTTATCAGCGGCTTTTCTGTATTTACTGATATGATCATATAATTGAAAATCTGTTGATATGATGGATTACAATAATTGATTTTCAAATGCTGTATCAGTCTTGCTTATCTAGGATAAATCCGACTTGGTCATGGTGTGTAATTTATACATTTTTGGGTTAGATTTTCTAGTAATATTTTGTTGAGGATTTTTGTATCTATGTTCACAAGAGATATTATTCTGTAGTTTTCTTGTAATGTCTTTGTCTGGTTTTGTTATTGGGGTATTACTGGCCTCATAGAATGAGTTAGAATGTAGTCTTTCCGCTTCTATTCTCTGAAGTAAGTTTCAGAGAATTGGTAAAATTTCTGTCTTCAGGGTTTGGTAGAATTCAGCCATCAAACCATCTAGACATGGTGCTTTCTGTTTTGAAAGTTATTAATTATTGATTCAATTTCTTTAACAGGTATAGGCCTATTCAGATCATCTATTTTTTTCTTCTATGAATTTTGGTAGATTGTATCTTTCAAGGACTTGGTCCATTTCAATCTAGGTTATCAAATTTGTACGCACAGAGTTGTTTATAGTATTCCTTTATCATCCTTTTAATTTCCATGGAATCTGTAGTGATGTCTCTCCTTTCATTTCTGATATCAGTAATTTGTGTCTGATATGTTTTTGCTTAGCCTGGCTACAGCCTTATCATTTTTATTGATCTTTTCAAGGAACCAGCTTTGGTTTCATTGATTTTTCTCTATTGCTTTCCTATTTTCAACTTCATTGGATTTTGCTCTCATTATTATTTCTTTTCTTCTGCTTACTTCAGATTTAATTTGCTCTTCTTTTTCTAGTTTTCTAAAATGGAAATTAGATTATTAATCTTGGATCTTTCTTCTTTTCTAGTATATGCCTTAAATGCCATAAATTCCTTCTAGCCTTGCTTTTGCTGCATCTCACAAGTTTTAATAAGTTGTGCTTTATCTTGAGATTTCTTCTTTACCCCATGTTAAAAGAAAACCATATTATTTCTAAATAACCCATGAGTTATTTAGAAATACATTCTTTACTCTATGTATTTGGGGATTTTCCAATTATCTTTCTGTTAGTGAATTTGAGTTTTACTCCACTGTGGTTTGAAAGTAGACATTATATGATTTCTATTCTTTTAAATTTATTAAGATATATTTATGGCCCAGATTGTGGTCTAACACTTACATGTGTGAATTTTCCATATAAGCTTAAGAAAAATGTGTATTTTGCTATTGTTGGATAAAGTAGTCTACAGATGTCAATTATATCCTGTTGATTGATGGTGTTGCAGAGTTCAACTATATTCTTACTGACTTCCTGCCAGCTGGATCTGTCCATTTATGAGAGAAGTTGAAGTCTCCAACTATGATAGTGGATTCATATATTTCTCCGTCCAGTTCTATCAGTTTTGCCTTAAGTAGTTTAATACTCTATTGTTAACACATACACATTAAGAATTGTTGTTTTCTTAGAGAATTGACCCCTCTATCATGATATAATCACCTTTATAACTGATAATGTCCCTTATTCTGAATTCTGCTCTTTGAAATTAATATAACTACTGCTACTTTCTTTTGATTAGTGTTAGCAATGATATATTTTTTCTGCCCACTTATTTTAATCTATATGGGTCTTTATCCTTAAATTTGGCTTTTTGTAAAAACAGTTGAGTCATATTTTTTTATTCACTCTGACAATTTCTCTTAATTGATGCATTAAGATCATGAACATTCAAAGCGATACTATATTCATTACTGTTTTCTATTTGATGCCTTTCTTCTTTGTTCATATTTCATCTTCCAATCTTTTTCTGCCGTTTGTGCTCAAAAGCACAATTAAAATTGGACATTTTACAGGATTCAGTTTTTCTCTTATTAGCATATCAGTTATTCTTCTCTTTTAACTTTTTTTAGTGATTGCCTTAGAGTTAATATAAATTTACAACTAATACAAGTCCACTTTCAAGTAGCACTATACCACTTCACGGGTAGTAAGAGTAGCTTATAATAACAAAATAATCCTAATTTTTCTCTTTTTTCCCTCCCATTACTTATATCATTGCCATTATTCATCTCACTTATATGTAAGCATACCTAAGCATAATTATGCATAAGTATACATAATTTAATATAGTGTTACCATTATTTTGAGTAAACTGTTGCTTCTTACATCAATTAAGAAAAAAATGTAAGTTTTTATTTTACCTTGACTTATTTCTTCTTTAAACTTTCCTTTACAGAACTGACTTTCTGATCTATATTATTTTCCTTCTCTCTAAACAACTTCTTTTATTATTTCTTGCAAGGGAGTCTACAGACAACAAATTCCCTTCGTTTTTGTTTGTCTGAAAAAAATCTTTACTTCTCTTTCACTTTTGAAGGAAAATTTCACAGGCTTACAGAATTCTAAGTTGATGGGCCTTTTTCTCTCAACACTTTAAATATTTCATTCCATTCACTTCTTGTTTGTTTGGTTTCTGAGGAAAACTGGATAGAATTCTTATCTTTATTCCCCTACAGGTAAGCTGTTTTTCCCCCTGTGGCTTTTTTCAGGATTTTATTTCTTTATCTTCAATTTTCTATAATTTTAAAATAATACACCCAGGATTTTTGCTTTTGCTTTGGCATTTATCCTGCTTGGTGATCTCTGACCTTCCTGGATCTGTGGCTTGGTGGCAGACATTAATTTGGGGAAATTCTCAGTCATTACTGTTTCAAATATTTCTTCTGTTCTTTTCTCTTTTGCTTCCCCCTCTGATATTCCAATTGCACATATTTTACCTTTTGTAGTTATACCACAATCCTTCGATATTCTCTTCTGTTTTTGGTTTTTTTTTGGGGGGGGGAGGTAATTTTTTCTCTTCATTTTCCAGTTTTCAAGAATTCTATTGATATAGCCTCTAGCTCAGATATTCTTTCCTCAGTCATGTCTGGACTACTAGTAATCCTATCAAAAGAATTCTTTGTTTTTGTTACAGTATTTTTTAATCTCTGGCATTTTAGAATTTCCATCTCTCTGCTTACACTGCCTATCTGTTCTTATATGCTATCTACTTTATCCATTAGAGTCCTTAGCTTATTAATCATAGTTGTCTTAAGTTCCTTTTCCTTTTTTCAAGATTTTATTTATTTATTCATGAGAGACACAGAGAGAGGTAGAGACATAGGCAGAGGGAGAAACTGGCTCCTCAAAGGGAGCCTGATTCGGAACTCGATCCCAAGACCCCGAGTCCCAGGACCCTGGGATCATGACCTGAGCCAAAGGCAGATGCTCAACCACTGAGCCATGCAGGTGTCCCAGTTGTTTTAAATTCCTGATCTGAAAATTCCAACATCCCTGCCATGTCTGGTTCTGATGCTTGCTCTACCTCTTCAAATTGTGTTTTGGCATGCCTTATAATTTTTTTGATAGCCTGATACAAAGTACTAGATACAAAGAACTGCTATAAATTGATCTTTAATAACATGGTAGTGCAGTGTGGGGTTTGGAGAAGCATTCTATAATCCAATGATTAGGTCTCAGGATTTCAGTGAGCCTGTGAGTCTGAATGTAAATTTCACAAGTGTTTCTCAGGTTTTTTTTCTCCTCTTTTAGTTGAGACAGGATAGTGGCAGTGGGCTGGAATTATGTATTTCATTCTCCAGGTCAGTTAGGCTCTGATCGTACCCCAGCAGGTTAGGCTCTGGTTAACTAGTTTCCCCTGAGGTTAGGCCTTGCTGAGTAGAGAGTGCTCTGGCATATTTCAAAATAGTTCGTTTTCCCTCTCAGAAGCCTAAGGGGGTTTTCCCCCTGTATTTGCTGTGTGAAGGTAGTCAAGTTCACCTGGAGGTGAATCTCGCAATACTGTGCCCTCCCCTCCCCGCGGACTGGGTCCCCCTGGAGTTCTTAATTCTCAGAGTTGTTTGCACTGAGCCTCCAGCAATTCATTAATTACAGTTCAAGTTTCCCTACCTGGACTGGTTCTTGTGGCAATTTCCACTATGAGTCTCTGTTCTAAAAAGCTGGGACCCCCGTATTTGTCTTTCTGTCTCTTCAATCTTGGGGACACAGTTTGCCCTGTGTTCTCTCCTCTCTTGTGGATCCAAGAAGAGCTGATATTTTCAGTCTATTCAGCTTCCTACTTGTTTGGACAGAGTGGCAATTTTCCAGTTTCTTACTTATGAATACAGAAACTGGAAGTCTGTTTGTGTGATTTTTATTATCCTTATCGCAAACTATAATTTAAAAAAGTCCACATGATACTCTAAGGAATGCTTTTAAATGCTGAGCAACTCATTCATTGGGGATACTCAATTAATATTGTTACCTTTGTGCCATCCAAGGCTACATGGAAAAGCCAAAGACAGAGATATTTAGTCACACAGACATGGTTGCAAATTCCTGCTTTGCCACATGCTGACTAAGTGAACTTGTAGAAGCTGTGATAACTTACACAAACTACAACAGCCACATCTGGAAAATAAGACCTACTTGCAGAATTATTTTAAAGATTAATAGTAAACTATATGAAACTAGTGCACAGCAAATGAAATCTATTATTATTCCTCTAAGTCCATCTCAGGGTCTCTATTCTCATTGTTCTTTCTGCCTGGAACACATTTTCCTCAGATATCCATATGGCTGACCCCACACTGATTTCAGGTGTTTACTTCTCAGAGAGAACTAACCTAACAAATTTTAACGGTTCTCACCTAATCCCAACTCACCCTATCCTTCTCAGTTTTATATTTCTCAACAGAACTTTTCACTACATGTTCACTACATTTTTAAAAATTGATTTACTTTGTTTACTGTCTGTCTCACCTCACTAAAATGCTCAGTGAGGTTAGGATCGTTGTCTGTTTTATTCATTGCTCTGTCCCTAGTGTCTAGAACATATGTCATACATAGTAGGAACTCAGTATTTGCTGAATAGATGAATGACTGAATCAATGAAGTCTCTGAAATAATGACTCCTGACACAATATGATTTTCTCCAACTCAACTTTTCTCAGATGTACTTTTTAAAAATTGTAACAAAATATCCACGACACAAAATTAACATTTTTAACTGTACAGCTGAAAACATTAAATACATGCACACTGTTGGGCAACCGTCACCTCTATCCATCACCAGAACTTTTCCATCTTTCCAAACTGAAACTATACCCTTTAAACAATAACTCTCCCTTCCTCTGACCCAAGCCCTACTTTGTCTTTATGAATTTGACTACTTTATATACCTCACAGAGCTGAAATCCAATGCGTGTCCTTTTGTGTCTGTCTTACTTCGCTTAGCATAGAGTCTTAGTCCATGCTGTAGCATGTGTCAGAATTTCCTTCCTCTTTGAGGCTGGGTAATATTCCATGGCAAGTACATACCACATTTAAAAATATGTTCAGGGATCCCTGGGTGGCACAGCGGTTTGGCGCCTGCCTTTGGCCCAGGGCGCGATCCTGGAGACCCGGGATCAAATCCCACGTCGGGCTCCCGGTGCATGGAACCTGCTTCTCCCTCTGCCTGTGTCTCTGCCTCTCTCTCTCTCTCTGTGACTATCAAAAATAAAAAAAATTTAAAAAAATAAAAAAAAAGATCCCCTCCCCCACTCTCTCTAAAATATATAAAATAAATAAATAAATAAAAAATAAAATAAATAAAAATATGTTCATCTGTTGATAGACTTTTCAGTTGCTTCCACCTTTTGGTGAGTGTGAATAATACCACCATGAACCCTGGTGTATCAGATGCACTTTTCATTAGCAAGTAAAGCAGGATGAGGAAGTCAATTAGAAGTCAATGTGCCAATACTATTTTTGCCTTAGTAGCAAAAAGAAAAAAATCTGTGAAGCAAACTACGCTACTTAAGAACAGAAACTATTAATTTTGCATTGGTAATGGCTGATATACCTTTCCCCTTCAAGCTTCTGAAACAGGCCTATTCTATGTCAAGGTACACAGAATGGTATGAAAGCTAAAGGACATAATGGAAAGAGAAAAATTTTTCAAGTCATAAGAAAATAAACTGAGACAAAAATAAAGTCATTGTTTAACTTAAAAAAGGCAAAACTTCTAAAAATAAAATAAAAAAGAATTATGGCAACCTGGGGTGAAGCAACATATTTTCCCCACTCCTGCTGCAAATAGTGGCATATGAACACAAGGAACAAGGTGGAGCCCATTCACAACAAGGGCAGTCAGCAATCAAGATCTGGCTTGTAGATGCTGGAAGGACCAGAGATCATATTCTAAGAAACAGAAAATGCTGTAATATCAAAGATGGTCCCTCCTACAGCTGCCCATAATACTTTGTATCCTCTTCTACATTAGAGTTTAGCCCACAGCCCACTGCACTATAATTATTCATGCACACAACTTTCCTCTTTGACTTCCATGTCCAAGGTCCATGTTTCATGCATGTGTACGTTACCATTTAATGGTAACTGATCCAGCAGAACTTGAAGAATGATGAGAAAGGCAAAACTAACTTACAGAAAATCAATCAATCATTCAGCAGGAACACTGATATGATCAAAGTATAAACAACAGGTCAAGAAATTCCACCCCTGAAACAGTCTCATTTCAAGATATCCAGCTGACCAGTTGCTCCCAGGCATTTCTAAATGCTACTTTATGAGCTAGTCCCTATCTGTAATCTTGTGAATGAACCAAGACACTTGATTTGAGTGTTTCTTTTATTTAAAAATTATGTAAAAATACCTGTTAACCTAGCATAAAGACAATGCCAAAAGGTAAGATTTTTCATTGACTATACTGTCCACCCAAATCAAGAGGAGAGAAAAGTTCTTTCTTCATATGGGACTAATCTGTAACTTACAAGGCTCCCCCACATGAAAGTGCCTCAGTAGGGACACTTGGGTGGCTCAGCGGTTGGGCATCTGGCTTTGGCTTAGGGTGTGATCCTGGAGTCCAGGGATCGAGTCCCACATCCAGCTCCGCTCGAGGAGCCTGCTTCTCCCTCTGCCTGTGCCTCTGCCTCTCTCTGTGTCTCTCATGAATAAATGAAATCTTAAAAAAAAAAAAAGTGCTTCAATATTCAAATTTCTCAGGATTAATTATCTCATATGTTTTATTTTCTTAACAATACAGATTATTGGTGGGCCAAAATTAGAAGTGTATTATAGTGTCTTGGAGTAACACTAGGCTAAATACTATGATAGGCCCTCTTGCTACAGTAATACATATGTGCAATACAATCACATATAAATGATAGAAAGACTTTCTCTTTAATTCATTCTTGGCTTATAAGAAAGTATGCAAAACCTGTACAGACAAAAACACTAAAACACAAATCAACCAGTGAGCTGAAACGAGACTCTAGATAACAAGCCAAGAGAAAGCTGCTGTTGCCTTGGCAACACCATTGGCTTCTGTGTAGGAATCTGAATATTTGGCCTTGGGAACCCTTCAAGGTGGGAGAGTTAAACTTGCAACTTTTATATTAATTCAGGACATTGAAGTGGGCTAAACCAGTCATAGATTGGCAGTATCCCTAGTAACCCCTAGCTCTAGTGGAAGAGCCTAGCCAAATTATCTCTGAAAGAACATATTCCTCCTTTATTATACCTGGAGAGTAACAAAAGACTAATTTACCAGATATGAGCTCACAACCAAAAACTACAAAACACACAAGAAAGCAAACAATGGATGAATCAGCAGACATGTTATTTAAACAGGTACAGATCCCAGTGACTTCAAGAGTGGAATTATCAATTAAGGAATATAAACTGATAATATATAAAATGTTCAAAGAAACAAAAGATGAAAATATTAAAGTGGGAATAGTAAACTATCGAAATTATCTATTTATTTTTTTTTTATAAAAGGATAAGGGGCACCTCGGTGGCTCAGTTACTAAAGCATCCAACCCTTGATTTTGGCTCGGGTCATGATCTCAGGGTTATGAGATCAAACCCCATCCCATGCAGCCTGCTGGGGATTCTCTCTCTTCCTCTCCTTCTACCCCTCCCCACCTCCCTCCTCTCTTACAAAAAATAAAAACAGACTAAAACTGTTTTTAAAAGTGAAAAACACAGTACTTGAAAGTAAAAAATAAAATGCTCACTTCAAATACTAAAGATAAAAAAATGAAATAAAAGATAAATCTGAAGATGTCGTCAAAAATACAGCAAAGAACGAAAAGACAAAAATATGAAAAGAAGATTAAATGAGAAAGCCTAAGATATATTTAATTGGAGTCCGAGAATGAAAAAAAAAAAATAAAAAAGAGACAATACAGACAGTCCCCAACTTACAATGGTTCAACTTACTAATCATTTTTTTGACTTTACAAAACTGTAAAATTCATGCCCCTTCAGTAGAAACTATACTTTCAATTTTTATCTTTTTCCTGGGCTGGTAATGTAAAGTAAAATACTTTCTTGTGATGCTGGGCAAGGACAGGGCATTGCAGCTCTCAATCGGTGACACTATCACAAGGGTAAACAATCAATACGCCTACGGCCATTCTGTACCCACACAACCATTCTGTTTCTTACTTTCAGTACAATAGTCAATACATGGGATATTCAACACTTTATTATAAAATGGGCTTTGTGTTAGAAGATTTTGCCCAACTATAGGCTAAAGTGTTCTGAGCACATAGATAGGCTAGTATAGGCTATGGTGTTTGGTGGGTTAGTTGTATGAAAATGAAAAGAAACCCAAAATTAGACATCATAACATTGTAATAAAATGGTAGAAAATACACACAGGTACATGCAAACACACACACACACACACAGAGACAGACATACACACACCTGAAAAGCAGCCAAAGAAAAATGGACCACATGGGAATTATATTACAGTGATTACAGATGTCAATAGTAACAATAAAAGCTGGATATAGTAGAACAAAAAATATTGTTAAAGTCCTGAGTACCAGTCATCTTTGTGCACTTAGCTCCTATCATTTTGCCAAGTACCTCCTAAAGTGTTTCGAAAATGCTGGTTTAATAAATCAACTCTATTTTCCATCTCTACTCCAATTAAATGATTAGTCACTAAGAAGAATGAAACAGGACTCACAGTAATGAAATCTGAACTTGGCTTATTTCTTCATTTTGTCAGAATCGTGGGGTGGGAAAATGCAACAATAAATTCACCACAAAGTGGAAAACATCTGCAAATGTGAAACAGCGAGTCCCTACACCCCCACGTCTCACCCCTGCTCTCAGTCAAAAGAAATGCCTTTTATTCAGCATAGTTGGTGTGGAATGATTTTGTGTATAATAAAGATTCCTATCATCATGCAAATGATGCTGCCCAGGCTGTGCAGCAGAGGTGACTGTTTCGCATGTTTGCGACAGACCATTGTACCATACTGACTAGAAAAAAGTCTCCTTATTCCACTCCCAGTTCAGTTTACTTTGGGGTTTCATATTCTGCTGACTGCAGATCAAACTTTCTTCCCTGTCAATGGCTGCATATATTTAGCTATCCCCAAAGAACTGCACAGAAATTTGAACTGAAATTCAGGAACTTACAAGGTAACTGACAAATAGTAAAAACTTGAAACCACTTTTAGAGTTAATATATTTCCCACTTATGTAAAAAGCAAATATTATTAGTATAGAAATAAGTTTTATTTCTTACAACAAAGCCACGCAATGTGATATATTTTAGCTTGGTTTGAATTTTTGAGTTTCCTGTCTTCAGAGACTAAGAAATTGGATGTGCAAATCCACTTGAGACAAATTTATAATATTTTCCAAATTATTCAAATATAACCTCCCAAAATCTTGCTAAATTTACATTTTCATTTGTGCATGGAGTGAGGCTAAATAATTGATTTAATCTGCAAGTAGTTCAGTGAGTTATATGATAACTATGTTCTTATGAAATCTTTCCATTTTCTTTAGCATTCATTGTTGATTGAAATTAACTCCAAAGTTGACTGAAATCCTACCACGAATCAAATTCACATTTGCTATTAGTGTGGTTTTTCAAAAAAGGGTTTTTCTTCCCCCAAAAAGATTTAACATAAAAAAAGAGCAATGACTTAGAAGAGTTTGGCATCTTTAAACTTGCCCCCCATGGAATATTTCATCAGGCCACATGATTACAGGCCATGATAGTTTTAAATAACAAGCAAGAAAGACAACGGCCACTTCCAGTGACTTTGAATATGTAACTTGGTCTCTCTCCTTATCTGTAAAATGTAAGCACCGCACAAGAGGCTTTCACAGGACTCCTGATTCCAGCTTTACCATCCCACGGTACAAAGCCCCAGTTTCCTTAATTATTCACCAAGAATCCATCACCAAGGCTGTGAATTCATAACCATAGCAATGGTTTTCCACCCATTTCATTCTGTGCATTTCTGTACCCTCCAGATAATAGCCCGCATTCAATTATTTTTATCTATTCAAATTATATTTTTCCCTTTATTTTACAGAGCAGGCATATTAACTGGGAAAGAGCTCTCAATATGGAAGATAATAGTGGAATGCACGATAATAAAACTATCACTGAAGGCTTAGATTTAAATTACACAAATTAGAAACAAATGCACACACAAAATCTTCCAGAAGTCTACAACTTAAACCATAAATACACATATTTTATTAAGTCTGAGAACACTAGATGGATTTTTAAATTAGAAATGCTTGAAGATACGGATAACAGCCAAAGGAAACTTATATTGGTGAACTGGTATATACCACATGGTTGAAATACTCCATGAATCACTCAAACACTCTTTAAGCCTTCTGGAGCCCCCTGGGAGTGAATGGATGAGATGCCCTGGGGAGGAAATGGAACCCTTACCTCAGCCAGCAGGCCAGGGAGCCAGCACAGAAATGCTGTCTCTCCCACCACACCCTATATTGTCTCTGCTCCCCACCATAAGCTTAGAGGAGGGATCTGATTAGGGGAAAAGGAATGAGCGCCATGCTAAGTGAGTGGGCATCTGATGGACAAAGCTTTCTAGACCACTGGTCTGACTGCTCTGTGAGGAGGCTGCCAAGTGAGTGGATCAGGTAGAAACTGTTTTCCAACTTGTCAATACAAAGGAAATCAAATGTACTTCCTCCTCTTCTATTTCCCCTTCTCTTTTTGTTAGCTTTTCCTTCCTTCTCCTTCCTTTTCTTTGTCCATTCCTTCTTAACCTTCTTTTAACAAATGTGTGTCTAGACACTATGTGCTAGATAGAAGAGACACATTGCTAAATGAACAACAAGGTCCATGCCTTGCATAGCTCAGAGTCTACTGGTGGATAACAACATAGGAGCAGACAATTACAATGTAGAGGGTTGGTCTGAAGAGAATAAATTCCTGGTGCTACAGTAGAATCCATTTGGGGTACTCAATCCAGAGTTGAGAGATCAAGTAAGGCTTCCCAGGAAAAGGGATGACCACACAAAATCTGTAGGAGAGACAGAGTAGAGAGACAGAGAGGAGAGGGAATTAAGAATTTCTTTTTTGGAAGTCAAAGGAAATTGAGCAAAAACAAAACAAAATAAAATCTTAAGACATGAAAGCTAACATTTAATGGAATTACAAGGAGAATGTGCCCAAATTTTGAGACTCATGAAATCTGTCTCCCTTACATGTTGGTTATTAGGATGAGGAAGGCTACTTAGTAGGCAGACGACAAGGCCTTTAAGAACAAAGTACTTGCTTCCATTTAGAAGTCGTACGTACTTCCATTTGTGAGAGTACCACAGGCTGTGTGCTTCTGGTTTTTTATTCCCACAACACTGACACTTACAACAGTTAATCTGAGCAAGCACAACAGTTGATCTCAGCAAAGACAATGACATGGCCAATTCCATCAGCATGACCCAATGTAACAAATGCCTTTCAAGGATTATAAAATGAGCTAGGAAAAGTATTCTATTCCAAAGAAATGTTTCATCAAAATAATGTAATTCATTTCGTTGACTTTCAGTACTATAAGTAATAGGAGGAACCATTTTAGCAGACCTTATTTCTTGTGCCTCAATATTTAATTTCCTCACTTCATTTGGCTACACGACCAACTCTTTAGCCTGGTATATAGTCACCCAGAAAAAAGACTATGTTTCCCAACCTCCCTTTCAACTAGGTACGGCCATGCAATCCACTAAACTCTGACAAGCAGGATGTTGAGCTGTGGTGACAGGTGGGTCACAATTTTAAAGGGAGCATGTTGTACTCATCACTTTCTCTCTGTCCCTAGCTTTGATCTGTGGAACAAGGAAATGATTGCAAGAGTTGAAGTAACTATATGAGACCACAAAATGAAAGTGGGGGCAGCAAAACAACCAAACTGAGGGTGCCTGGGCCCCCAGCATCAAGAAGCTGCTTTACTGGCCCTTGAACACTGATGGGGGTTTTTACATGAGAATGAATGAAATTTCCATCTTGCTTGTGTCTACTATATTTTCATGTCCATTTATTATAGCAACCTAAGGTGTATCTTAACTACCTGAGCTCCTGTCTGTCCTGTGTGTCCCAAGGCCCTTCCAGATGGCTGGTGCGGTACCCCTACGCAAACTTTGGCAGCAGAGAACCCAAGACATCAATGCCTCACTTGTGTACTTATTATTTGTTTCTTGACAAATGGCAATAGTGCTAAACAGAAAGAACAACCTTTGTTATCATGAGTACTTGCATGAGCTTGGGAACATTTTTCTTACTAGAGTATAACCTCGCCATCCATGAAACAATCTTTATAGTGGCCTTAAGAAGTTAACTTTCCTGATAAGCAAGCATTCTTTTTATAGAGGGATTTATTGTGATGAATTTGACCTGTGTCCGGCCAGAAATAAAAGCATTTAAGACAAATCAAATGAAATATAAAAATGCCTTCCCCAAACTGGAGTCAGTGAACCTTACCCATAGTTCGACTCTCACACACCACAGAGTAATAAGAGGGAAAAATATTCTTCATTTACTTCAGGACACAGGGGCTGACTCGATGGAACTCACAGTGATAAAATTCTCTGGAAGTGAGAATCCTTTGCAATATAAAGTTTAAGACAAGTCACTTATGCAGGAACCATATCAGAAAACATCTTATCTTATTCCATTAAGTGGTAGAGAACCACGGCAACCATGACCTAGAATAATATTTTATACTAGCAAACCAACAGCCCAGAAGATTTGTGATTCCTAGTCTGACTAGGAAACATTTAGAAATATTACATAAGTAATTCCCAAATACTTTGAATTATAATACATTATGTCTTTATTTTATTGATTTCAAGAGGCACTTAATTAAAAGCAAAATGTTTTCACAAATTAAAAATAAGTTTTTGAGATTTTTAAAATTTTAGTTGAGAAAGGAGAAAATTTTCTACTGAGAAAGGAGAGGAAAAGCTTCCCAAGAAGATGCAAGGACTGTGCTAGACACTCTGGATATTAGGATGACAACATTATCCCCAACCTCTTATAGGTCAAAGTCTAATAGGGTGACAGAGCTAGACCCCCAAATCCAACCACAAAGTAGTGCGGTACTTGTCCTAATAGTTGTCAATATAAGATGCTCTTTGGGAGCACAGAGTCAGGGATCATTTCTGTCTAGACAGAAAACTGGAAATATTCACGGAGGTGGTGACATGAAGGGTAAGCTTTTATACATGGCATCCTGAAGAATGAAGGATTAGTACTGTGAGGCCACAGGAGAGGTTCTCAACCTGAATGATACTGTCCCTCTAGGGGGCGTCTGAAAACAGGAGTGGGTGTTTTGGGCTGACACAGTAACAGGGGAGCAGGCATATAGTATAGGAAGTGGGAAAGGGGACCAGGGGCACTAAATAACCTTCAGTGCCCAAGGCACTTGTGCCCAACAAAGAATGTGCAATCCAGAAAGTCAACTGCCTCTCTACTGGAGGACAAAGGAGGTAAAGTTATGTGGTAAGAGAAAAGATAACAAAGATGAAAGTATCTTCAAGATGGCCTTTATAATTATTCCTCCCTTTTTTCCTAACAGGCTTTACTTCAGGGTAGTACTACATGGTTGTACACTCTACACCTAAAGGGACACAGCTAAAATCATAAACATCATAGATTTGTATACTAATTCTGACAATTTCCCAGCAGAAGCAGTAGAGCGTCTTGAGGAAGAACAGCCTTTTCTCATTCCTATGAAAGTACCATTATGGGCTACTGGTAGTTCCAAGTTTTTCTCCCCAAATCTGCACATGTACAATGGCAAGTAGTCCCAGTGAGGAAGGGAGTGATGGTTCTGAGAGCATGGGTAGAAAGGAAAGAAGAAGGGAGATGGTCTGGTTTTTCACTGGGTCCCACTCAAGTGTTCCGTAAATATTAAAGATACTGCAACTAGGCCTTGGTCCATCTACAATGAACTACTGCCTGTTGCCTGTCCTCAAGCCATAGGGACTGGCTTCTGTTCTCAAGGTAAGACAAAGACAAGCTTAGCAGTCATCATCTATTTGATTTAGTCCTGGTCCCACGGTTCAGACTCTATATGGTGCTGCTCCCATGATTCCATTCTGAGCTTCCAGTTTCTTGCTTCCTAACCTCTGGTGACTGCTGCTTGCTGGCAAGCCCTATCTCCAATCAGGAGAGTCCCCTAACCACCCGAATGACCCAAGCAAAGGTATCAAACATGTTTTTTAAAAACACCACTCACTGTCTGACTTAAATTTGAATTATTCCAGTATATTATTTTAAGCTATTGTTTTAATTACTAAGAGTAATAAAAGCACAGAGGCATGCACATGCACACGTGCACACACACACATGCTCAGAACTGTTTGAAGATACTCAAATCTGTGATTGTAATCTATAAGTGAGACCACCAGACTCCAAATGAAACAGAAGTCTAAGGTTAATTTGTAACAAATGAACAATTTTCAAAATAAAAGCATGATATATAAAAGTTAATAAAACTGGCTCCAAGTTAATTAAACTTATTTTTCTTTAGAGGCAGCCTGCCGTCCTCCAAATGCAACATGAAGAGCTTTTGTGAAAGCACAGTAGAAGATCATGAAGCATACAAACCAGCAGTAAACATACAACACACACACACAAAAAAAAAAAAAATCAAGAGGGATACTCTAATATATAAATAAACGTCTAGAAGGTAGGACTTATTCTATGGTCAGCATTTTCCAAGGTTTTGCTCAAGTCATAACGATGACAATTATGCTCAACATTGTCTCTAGAGCCTTAATTGCACGCCAGACGCTGTTCTACACACTTTACATGTACTAACTCATTTGATCTTTACAACAGCACTATGAGATCGGCCTTGTGTTATAGTTTGAGTCTTTCCCATCTTTCAAAGTCTGATTTAAATTTCCCTTCCTCCCAAGCCCTTCCTTAATTACTCCTTCCTTCTTCACCAATTCAAATTATTTTCTACCTCTCCCCCTCTCACTCTCTTGTGTATCTCTCTTTTATAAGACTTATCATAGTTTACCTTAAAGTTTGTTTTGTTTCTCCTTCTTACAATTACATCAGCTCTAGAGAGATAGGTTTTGTCTTATTCACTCTTGTATTCCTACTTTAACTGAGATTCTTGCATAAAATACACGCCCCAGCAAATGTTTGTTGAACTAACCTTGGCATTAACAGCAGAAGAAAGGAGAAGGGAATTTAGCAGTAGTTTTAAAAACAAAGAGAGTCCTGAATAAGAAAGCAATAAGCAATTATTCTCTGTGTCTACAGATGAGAGAACAAAAGAGATCCAGAGATTATGGGATAAAAACCGATAAATTAAATAACACGTAAACATTAAACCATAATTATACTGAAAGAAAATACAGGTGAATGTTTACATAAACTTGAGAGGTAGAGGCATTTCTAAACATGACACCAAGAGCAAAATCAAGCAAGTGAGGAATTAGAAAGATGGTCAAGAGAGCCAGCTCTGAGTCAGACTGCATGGGTCCAGTACCCAAGTCGCCATTGATGGAGTCAGTTTCTTCACTGTAAAATGGGGGTGATAATAACAATATTTGACTCATACAATTTGTGGGGGTAGACTGAATTAGATAATGACTATAGGGTTCTTACGATACTGATACTATGTCTTCTATAATTATTTAAAAATGAGACAAGGAAGGAAAAAATAATTTGATTGTATATGATGGATATCATAAATATATGATGAACTTTTTTACAAATTGACAAGAAGGTGAAAATCCCAGTAGAAAACTGGAAAATAAAAGGAGAGTAAACCCCACCCCCCCAAAAAAAAGAAAAAAAAAAAAGAAAACTGGAAAGTAGAGTGAACATTTCCCAAGATACGAATACAGACAATGAAATGAGCAAACGTGAAAAGACATCTGCCTTCATTGATTAGAAGGTGCTTGTTAAAATGAAATGTAAAAGTTGCACATTAAATCACCAATACTGATGATGGTATGGAGCACTGGGCATGCTCACAGAGCTTTGTGGAGAGTTTAAATTGGCACATTTCTAGACGGTATTGTCAGGAAGCATCAAAAACCTTAAAATGCACAAACCTCTTGACCTAGGAAATTTTGATTTTTCTACCAAGGAAATCATCATATTGATACACACAAATACTGCAGCCTCATTCATGAGAGTGAAAAATGACATAACCCAGCGATTCAACAACAGAATGGTTAGTAAATTACAATACCTTTACAATGCTGTGAATACTGTCATCTCATGGAATATATTTAGTGCCCTGAGTGAAAAATACAAATGACAGAACAACATTATTACATGATTCCATTTTCAACAAAAAGCAACGATAATAGGGTAAAAAGGATCTGAAAGGAAACGTACAAAACACCAACACTGATTCTCTCTAAATAATTAACTTACACGTGGTTTCGGGACACTGCAACATATTCTAATTTTTATGATAAGCATATTTTTGTGATTAATAAAATAATAAAAATTATTTCTTCCAAAAGAAAAAATTATACAGAAGGACGCAGTCCTGCTCCAGTGCTCCAGATACCCCGACACTAGAACATGTCCTCAATGGTGGTATCATGCTCTCAGAAGAGGCAGAGGAGAATGAGCGCCAGCCCTCGGGTTCTATGGGTGTGCAAGCAGTTCAAGCAGCTCAGTGGAGTTCAATTAAATACCAAAGCAACTTAAAGGAAGATCATATGCTTAATGGTTGAATAGCAATGGAGAGAAAAAAACAGAATAAAACTAAGCAGTACTGGATAAAGCTAAAACCTTAATCTCATGCTTAGTCAGCAGCAGAAAGAAAAAACAAAAACAAACATTAATTATGGAAGGTTTAGTGATCTGCATGGTTATAATTCTAGAAACACTTCCAGTGTGTGTTTATCTATGCTATAACTCATTGCGTTCTACAAATTTAAAGGTACCTCTTGGCTGACAATTCAAATGCTTGGTCATAGTTGAGGGGGAAAAAATCTATTCAATCAGATTGTAATAGGCAAAAGGAGAAAGCCCTCATGCTTCAACAATGGTGTTGTGTGTGTGTTTAAATGGCTTCCCAACTTCATAATAAGTCTAAGAAAGGTCCAACCTCATAATGAAGCCAGTCTTAATACAAATCCATCTGCCTGCCACGGAAAAGAGGGGGCAGGCCCAGCACCGTGTTTCTAGACTGTACACTGATTAATTCTCACAACTATTACTGAACAAAGATCCCAGGACTTAACAGTATAGCCATATAGCCATAGTATTACAGGGTTGAAAGCAGCCTATTGTCTTGTGACTCTTCAAAACCAAGAGAAAATAGGTGCAACTGAAGTTTCTTCAATTCATCTAAGAAATATTTAATATAAAATTATTTTAAAAACAAAAAAAATGGGACTAAGCGAATAACTGCTTAAATTTCCATCCATTGTCTACCTCCAGATAGGGTCACTTGTTTTTTCCTGCCCAGCATCCACTCCCCTTCTCTGGTTAATAAAACCCAGTTTTCCTTTGAGGGACGACTGCTCACATTTTGGCCCATATGGGTGGAGTTGACCTCATTTGCTAATTTCAGGAACTGAAAGGTAACCCAGGAATGGTCATGCAATATATACATCCCCCAGACAGAATGAATATTCAGCAGCCACATGGCCCAAGTCAGGTCCTTTGGGAGCAAAAGATCATCAGCCCTGAAAATTTCCTTTAAGTTCCTGGGAAGGAAGCACAGTTTTTCTTCTTTAGTTCCGTATGGAGAGGATATAAGCCTATTGCTGCTAGAAACATCTTTGCTATCGCTTGGGAAGAATCTACTTAAACATTAATAAAGAAAGGAGAAGAACCAAGAAACAGAAACTATTTTTAAGAGCTAGATCCAACCCTGCCTGAAACCGATCATCATTTAATTTAGAGTTTTGTCACATGAAACCAGAAAGGAGACAATAAATATGGTGAAAGGTTGGATGGCTGTCTACCTATCTTAGCTGGGGCTACTTTAACAAAATACTGCGGACCGGCTGGTCTCGACGGCAGACATTTATTTCTTACAGTTCTGGAGGCTGGAAGTCTAAGGTCAGGGTGTTAGCATGGTCAGGGGGCTGAGGGCAGGACCAAGGGGCTCTCCATTAATCAGCAGTCTCTTTCTACACCCTGGGTCAGACCCAAGGCAATGGAGGGCTGCTGAACGATGCTTAGAAGGTCTGGTCCTGGGTCCTGGCTTCAGTCTGAGTTGAGACAGAGAGGATCTGTCCTTGCTGGCCCAGGTTTACCCAGTCTCACACTGCCCAGGGTGGCCTCATAGCTCTCAGTGCCCGATATGGGCCTGACAAGTGCCTGACACCCAGCCTGGCTCCTGACCTCTCGTTACCTGGCTGGGAGAACCCAGCCCAGGTCAGGTAGGAAAACACTGCTGGGTTTTCCATCTAGATGGTAATAAACACCATTTTGACATTAAAAAAAAAAAAAAAAAAAAGTAAGGGTTCTCTTCCTGGGTTGCAGACTTTTCTGGCTTCTTGCTGTGTCCTCACATGGTATGAGACCTCTTATCATAAGGGTACTAATCCCAGAGGAAGGTATCACCATCATGATCTCATCCAAGCTTAATCACCTCCAAGAGGCCCCACCTCCAACTGTTATCACATTGGGGTAAAGTTTTAGGTCTTCAGCATATGAATGGAGGCAGTAGGGACACAAATATTTTATTCTTAATGCTACCTAAATTGGTTTCAGACACACCAAGAAGTAGACTAGGGGAGGCTATCCTATGCTATCTCAGAGCACATCTGTGTAATCTTCATTATGCTAGAATCCATCACTAGAATGTAGGCTTTTCCATAAGTGCACACCACTTCTTTTCCCAAAGCCTCATACAGTGCCTGGCACATAACATCACTCAAGAAGTATTTGCTGGAAATGAATATGTAAATTAACTAATCCTTCAGGGACTTATGTTCAATATAAACAATAAACTGAATGCTATAATAAAGGTATCAGCAACATGATATGAAAATACACAGCAGGGGTCTAATTCTATATGGGGAAACTAGAGATTCTGGAGTCACATTCCAACCCTTAATTAATCTGAATCACTCCTAATACAGCCGACCTATTTCTTCTTCATCTTTTCTTTAGCCCAATGTTCTGCAGGCACAGAATACTGTAATAATGGAAAATAGCCCTTAATCACTGGCCTTTTCCATTTAATCAACAGGGGAAACAGCTCTGAAATTTTAGTGGAGACAGATGGTTGTGCGTGTGTTTGTGTGTGTGTGTGTGTGTCCTTATCATGGCCTAGAAGGTCCTACAGGATCTGTCTGACCTCATCAACTCCCCATGCTTGCTTTGCTCTAGTCAGACAGGCCTCCTTGTTCTCTGAAAACAGCTGGCACCTCTCACCTAAGGACCTTTGCTTTTGCTATAGCCTCTGCCTGCAGATGATCTACATGGCTTACCCCATATCTATCTTCATTCCTTGCCCAAATGTCACCTTCTCAGTGAGGCCTTCTTGAACATTCTATTTACAGTTATAAACTTCTCCATCACTAATACTTCCTATCCCGTAGCAATTGGCCTTTGAATGCACTATGTATTTAAGCTCTTTATTTTCTTTATCATCTCTCTCTCTCTCTGCTAGAAGATAAACTCCAGGAGAGCAGAGATTTCTGTGTTTTTTTGTTCTCTGTTCAACCCCCAATGCCAGAGAAATAATCAGTGCTAAATAAATGAGTGAAGACATATGAACCAATATAACCACAACTGGATTATTAAGTTCTCCGATTCAAATTAAATTAAATATGAATATTTTCCAATCCAATAAACCATAGCAGGTTATGTCTGTGAACTCTTCCAGAAGTTGAGATTGGAGAATTACTATAAATATTTTTAAAACCAGAGTTGCTGTAAAGAGGTCCCCAGTATAACAAAAATAGACATATAAGATTACTTAAGAACAAAATTATGTTATCACAGAAAAACCATACTGTAACCAAAAAGTATAAGGTTTGCATTTACTTTGCTTTAGATCTAAAATAATAATGAATATAAAGTTGACTAGTATTTACTAGCAGAAAAATCAGTTTGAAAATACGCATGAATTATTTTTTCCTAGATACATCAAAAATTACCATTGTTATATGGCCTCTTAACATAAATATCTAGGAAACAACAGGCTCACACTTTGTCACTCCAAAAAGGTTTTTCCGTAGGAAAATCAGAAAATACCAATTAGAAAGGGCGTTCGTGGATGCAACAAGTTCCTAGGTCCACAGCGTGACACCTCTTCTGTCCCAAGAGCACATGGTCTCTTCACCAAGCAAAATCACCCTGGTGCAAGGAAAGATGAGCTCAGCCCCTCGAGTGGCCTCAGCACTGGCTCCCCTTATTTGCCCAGACAGAGGAATGGTAACAGTTATGTCAGAGGTCCCAAACGAAAGGCCCTGAGAGTCAAATATTTTGTTTAGCAAAAAGAGTGTTTGAATATTGGGAAATTTTGCATTTAAAAAATTCAAACTTCTAGCTTCTCTTAAAAATCTATAAGTTTAGGGGCACCTGGGTGGCTCAGTGGGTTAAGCATCTGCCTTCAGCTCAGGTCATGATCCTGGGGTCCTGAGATTGAGCCCCACATCGGGCTCCCTGCTCAGTGGGGGCCTGCTTCTCCCTCTCCTTCTGCCTCTTCCCCTGCTTGTGCTTTCTCTTTCTCTCTCTTGAATAAATTAAAAAAGTCTATCCAAAGAAAAAAAAATCTATAAGTTTAAGCAACACTGAGGCTAAATTGCTGAATAAAAGGAAGGTCTAAAGAGCTGTCGCCCACTCTGGGCACCTACTGTCAGTGTCACTACTGTCCTGGAAATCCCTCAGTGTCTTCTTACACTGCATTTATATTACCTGCCTGGCTCCTGGTGAATTTGAAAGTCCTGCTCTGCAGAGTCCAATACAACTCTTGATAGCTTTTAAGCAGGGACGCTGATTGCTGCATCCTGCTGCTTATTTCATTAAACCCCTGGCTCTTGCACTAGATTTAAATCCTTTGGCAATGTTACGTGAAGTCAAGTTCAGAGCACCAAACTTTTGTTCTGCCCCTAGCTGTGGGACTGCCTGCAAGTAACTCACCTTCTCCTCCCCCAGTCTATGAGATGGGCATGATGAGTCCTCCCCCAGCCTACATCACAGGGTTGCTGTGATAACTAAACAGGATAAGGATGTCAAAGTGCTCTGCAGAAGAAAGGTGTCACCATATAGTAAATGTTCATCTTTGGAGAGGATGGTACATTTTTAAAATATTATAAAACAACAGTATCTTCTGGGAATCTTTTAGGATGGTACACTGAGAAAGCTTGACTTTCTATTCAAGGTTAATAGTTAACAAATTATTAAGCCTAAAACTACACACTTGGGAAATACATATATATTTATACACACACACACACACACACACACACACACACACACACATCCTGAAAACCATCTCCTCACTTAAAAAAACCTATAAGCATAAATAACATCAAACTTGTCAGAGGGCTAAACAGGGAAATCACTAAATCTCCTGAGAACTAAAGATACGTTTAAGGTTAAATGAGTTCAGCCAAATAAGGTTTTCAGGAACAATATATACGATAAACAAAAAAAGTCTGTCTAGGAATGATGCTGTTAAGAAATGAGCAAAAATAGTCTGCAAAGGAAACTAAGACAAATGCTGATATGAAAAAATATGTAGAGAGCTGGGATTACCAACCACCTCCAAAGAGAACACAGGAGGATTTCGTGAGCTCGTGAGAGGTTAACCAGCTTTAAGATTCCAGACAGTCAAGGTTACTGTGATTATCTGTTACAAAGAAACAGACCTACAGAATACAAGTACATTCCGGTGACCCTAATGAAAAGGCAAAGATAATCTAAGAAGTCCTTGAGGCATCATGGCACTACATCCATCACTTAAATCTATGGACCTCGGTAATTTGGGATCAAAAATTAATCAAACGGTCCGCAGGTCATTGGTCAGGTTTATTTAGTCATCAAAAAAGCTGGCCTAATTAACCAAACAGTTTTGAAAAATGTCTTCTCTGGAACCCTTCACCTTACCAACAAAGGGAACTTTTGAGACTAAACAAAAACCAAGAACAGTTACTTATACGCTGTATTCTACTGAATTCTTCAGATCCCTGCTTCCAGGGTGAAAGGAAAGTACAACAACTGGACCCAAGAGATTTTTCTTCTCTCTTGTTTTAAAGTAGAACGTTGAATGTTATTTTGTTTCTTTCACTATTGTCTCTCTCTCTTTTTTAAATTTTATTTATTTATTCATGAGAGACACAGAGAGAGGCAAGAGATACAGGCAGAGGGAGAAGCAGGTTCCATGCAGGAAGCCCGACGTGGGACTCGATCCCAGGACCCAGGATCATGATCTGAGCCAAAGGCAGGTGCTCAACCGTTGAGCCACCCAGGTGTGCCCCTCACTATTGTCTTAAAAACATGCTGATTCTTACGGAAGTAAACCACGAATATGGTCCAAGTAGTACAGAAGCGTTTGTAACAGAAAGCAACAGTCTTCCGCCTCACCTCCCCCCCACCCCCCAATCAGCTCTTACTTCTCAGAGCAAACCATTTTGGGTTGATTTTTGGTTTCAGTTTAACTGGGGATGATTATGAAGTGACTTAATAAGTTATAATAACACCACTTCTTTCATTAATAAGTTTTTTGACATTTTCTACTGACTTCCTACCATGATAAGACTAGAATTTAGCTCACTAGTATCCCTACCTACACCCTCACATGCAACCCCACACATATAGATGCCAACCATTTATATGACAACTGTGGTTTCTTTACTGGGAAATGTAGTTCCTACTTAGGTAAGTTGCTAGTATGAACTACCCCAGTCCGAACTCTTGTCAACTTTAAATCCATACACACTTCTTTTAATCATATTTAATTTTCAAATTAAGACCATAGTAAAATCATGCTATGTCCATATGATGCAACTATCTCTCATACAACCCAAAACAGCTCCCCCCTACCCCAAAGAGTATAGAATCTTTGAATGATGTTCATCCCTCTTCTTGATGAGTCATATTATCCCTCTAATATCCTGTAAAAAAAAAAAAAAAAGGGAACTTTTGAGACTAAACAAAAACCTTTTCCCTTCTTCATTTTAAACACTATAAATATAATACTTACATTCTGTTTCTCCTTTAATCAGTTACGGACCACATATCCTTACCTCTCAGGTAAACATCCTAACAAGAGTAGGATTTTCCTCCTCCTCTTCCTCTCACCACTACTACCACTGTTGTCAGCTACGAATTCTAGATGTTCCTTTCTGTAGGTCAATGTTTTACTCCAATAATGTAAAATACAGAAGAAATTCACTGTTATCTCTTATAACCTCTTTAGAACCTAAGATTAAATGTCATTGTTAGTGGTGTGTTTCTGCCTGACTTTTGAAGATTAGCTGCTATTCATTACAGAAATCCATTCTAACAACATATATATATATATTTTTCTTCATATAACAGAGAGATAGAAGTCAAATTTGTCAACCAAATTTTATGCAAACAAGGAAGTAGTAGTTGTAAATGATTACGAACACTGCCTTTGACTTCAGGTCAGTTTATCTTTGACATGAAGGGTCTTCCACAGTAGAATTCTAGCTATCACTAGAATAATTAAAATATTTATATTATTTAATTAAAATAATTAAATTGTTTGGAAGGAAAGATCATGGACTGGCTAGGAAGATTAGGAAGAAGCATCCGTAACATAATCCTTTCATACAGAGCACTAGGCTCCCTTGACCAGAGTTCTTTTCATCACTATCTGGCAGCCTTGGGCACAAATTATCCTGTATCCCTTCTGCCTCCAGCCCAGTTCACAACACAAAAGAGTCTGTTATCAAGCTCAGAGTCACTGATCTGAGTCTTATATGGGTATAGATATAGGTGCTGATAAAAAGTCCACGGATCTAAACTGGACAAGGTTTGGCATTAATAGGATTACAACTTAGAGATGTAGTATGGAAATCCCAAGTATCCTTAAAAACAAGAAAAATTCATAGTAAAGGCTAAGAGCATGGCTCTAGATCAGAATGCCTGGTTTCAATGGCCAGTTTTGTGCCCCAAGCATATTACCCAAGCTTCTGCAACCTGGGTTCCTCATTTAAGAAATCAAGCTGTTGCAAAACACAAACAAATGAAAACAAAAGGAAATCAAGTTGTTGCAAAGATGAAAAATAATGATGTAGGGAAAGCATTTTGCATGGTGCATAGCATATAATAAGAGCCTAATAAACCAGAACCACTAACATCACTATTATTATTATTGCTATTATTATTAGCCAGAGAGCTAATATCATGTTGGACCTAATCACATCTTCCACTTCTGCACAGCTGGTGAAGTCAAACGAATGTTCTTCCTTTTCAGAAATCTGCCTTTATCTTTAATTGCAGTCACAGCTAATAGTCCTGGTGAGCAAACAGCCCATGCTGGCCTTCCCGGGTGGAGCTCCCTGAGATGTTAACCCCCACACTCCTGCAGGTCCTGGTTTTGTTATGTCCTTCAAAGGCTTCCACCATGTCACCTCTTACAGCCAGCCCTGATTTTTAAGATGCATTTGAAATAACTTTATGTTTGGAACCAGCTAAGAATGCTAAAAACGCATGTGCTATCTTTCAGCCCAGACTAAAGAAATCCTATGAAAAACTGGATCAGTACTACCTGGATTGTGACTAGGACCCATCAAATCATAGCTACAGCTAACAAGTTGAAAGGGAAAAAAAAGATAATTTAGTCTTAGTAAGCATTTGGCATATTTGGGGCAAAGGAAAGTACATTTTTATGGCAATTTCCAAAATATTAAAAATGAGGTAAAAACAAATGAGAGAAAAACAGAAATTTAGCTCATAGACCTAAAATCACCATATGTGAAATATCAAATAAATAGCTACTCTAATCTCAAATGGTAATCTTTCCTTGCAGCCTTTCTCATTTTATTGGAACAAATATTTCAAGTCTCATCTGTGTTCCATTATAATCCTAAAGATAACATGATATCTAGGATACTGTTTATATATAAAAATCATTTTAAATCAGGGGATGATATAAACTGAGGTCTAGATTCCCCTTACCCCAACACTTTAGTTAATTATGTTGTCTTTTTTTTCCCCCCTTAATCCCAAAATGACAATTTTCTCCTTTGGCACAGAGTTTGTTGGCTCTACTTTTGATGCCAACATGGTCTCGTCATGAAAATAAATTAAAAGTAGGTGGTCTGGTTAGTCTTCACAATGCTACATTTTAATCAGGCAAAGCAGTGAAAAAGATGATTGTCGAAATGCTGGCGTAGCTTCAAACAACAGTGCAAGCTGTCCATTTTACTCACAATGGAAAAGCTCTTCGAGAGATTTCGATAAAGGTTTCCCTCCTACTTGCAGTCCACATTTGTGATGTTTATATAAGTGGGGGATATAAATCTTTCTCCAATGAACCCCATGGTTTTTAAAGCAGACTCCTTGTTATAAACTGCCTATTTCCGTTTTGCCTGCCTAAGCAAGCCAGGCCAAGCCCATTCGTGAGAGACTGGAACTAATTTAATGTGCTTCAGGTTTAAGCCCCCAAACTCTGCGTCCTTACAGGGAGATTTTATACAGTGGATTACTGCTGACTTTCACAATGATTCATATGATAAGTGGTTTTTGATTTGTTTTTTAATGTCAGAAAATATGCATCGGCAAAAGAAATGTCATCAAAATCATTTTGTTAAAGCAATGCCCATAAAAAGGGGAAAAGATTTCAACTCAAAAAAAAAAAAAAAAAAAAAGAGGCAGTCTTGAATCTTATTTATGCCAAAGTCTTGTTCACATGAATTTGTAGTTTTGCTCAACACAAAAGAACACAAAGTTGTTTACAGACAGTTAGATTTAAGACTGGATGAATTCCAAGATATGATTTGTTGAGTTGATATACTTTACCACAAGCCTTGTTCCTATTATTAAAAATACCAAAGCTACACTGAAGATAGACAAAAGCATCATTCTTTATCCAGCCTCAAAGATACCCTGTGTGCTTTTTTTTTTTTCAAAGCAGCAAAATTCCTTGAAACCAGCGCTAATTAAAACAAAAACACATTCACAAAACCCGAATAAGATCCATCATCTCAAAGTATGTCAGGGGAGGGAAGTCTCCTCTGTTTAACTCAAAGGAACAGAGTGGCAACGACGTTAATTCAAAAGAAAACAAACTGAGAAACAAAAGTATATATTGTACTATTATTCTAGATTCCTGTACTTAAGGGGCCTGAACTACTCGTCAGAACACACTTTTAAAATGCCAGATGTAATAAGAAAGACTTGTCCCAGTTTTCTACCACTTTTCTCTTGTTCACTCAGAGGGCCGGATAAAATCTTACAGTAGGGGGCAGTATTGTAACGTCATGCTCACACTTGAACCACTCCAGGCCTGACCAGAGAAGGAAAAAAAGACTCTTACTCTTCACTACGGTTTAACCGTGTTGGCATAATTTCCTAATTTATTACAAAATTCTAGATTTTTTCCCCTGAAATCCAACTTGCCTTTGCACCACCTTACCTATAATATTAAAATCCCTTATATGATACAAAAAGCAAATGCTTTTCATAAAAAAACCTACCCAAATTTCTGAGACGTGCTGATTGCTACCTAACAGTGAAGGGAGGACTATTTATTGAATGTCATATTTCAAAAGCCTGAAGACTTCTCCAATTGCAAATATCCAGATGTTCTTTATTGTAAATATAATATCACATTGGGAGATGGTAAAAAAAAAATGAATATTTCATCTTGGTCTAAAATGAAATGCAGAGCTGGTTTATAACACAAGTCAATGTGACCCAAGCTAATTGATGTTAATATAAAAAATATGGGGTAAGAAAATATTTACAAGTACAAGAATGTATTTGCATTTTCCAGAAATAAACTTTTTCTTTCCATTTGCCTAGGTTGGCTCTTGGCTGGACTGATAGGAAATATGGAAAATGAAACTGTTTGTACTGAATGCTTGGCTTCCAATGACTTACAATGCTTTGGGAGTTTGCAGAGGGAAAAAGCAAATTCTTTGCCAGATTCCAAGACTAAAACCTATAGATACATAATGGGATTATTTTTTACCATACATAATGATAATCCGTATGACTCTAAATTCTGTAAATCTGAGTGATTAAAAAAATATCTGAAAACCTTAAAGTCACTAAACGAAACAACTAATTATTTGACTTTAAAAGAATCGAGCCTCATACAGTCTTAGTAAGTACTTATCTTTGTTTTTAATTTCAACTCAGGTTTGTTTGCTTGTTTTAAGTGTGAGGTGCTATGGATTTCAACAATAAATTTTTTTCCAATCTAGTAATTCTAATGAAAAATTCAATTTTAAAGCTATTCCTTTACGTAATATAAGCTAATATTTTAAATGAACAGAAAAAGAGACCCTAAAAAGCAAAACATTGTTGAGAAATCATAAGAGGCCAGCAAGAACTCATGCAATCAATATTTAAATGCTATAAATTCTAAATTTCAGTACTTCAAGTTATGTTATAGTTTATTCCTTAGTCTTTCTCTACCTCTACATTTCTGTTCCAACTGTTTTGGAGTTGGGGCTTTTTTGGTTTCATATTGTCAGTAAGTGTGTGTGTGAGAGAGAGTGTGTGAGGGGTGGGGGGAGTGTGTGAGAGAGCTGCGAGGGTGTGTGTGTGTACACACAAGCACACATGATTCTACAAGACTTCTATGTAGAAGAAGAATGTGGTCCGCCTATGCCTTTTCATCAAAGTCTTCTCAACTGTTGTGATAGTTTCCTTTAAGGACTTAACATAAAAACTGGACCTATAATTACCACCAAATTTCCCTCCAATTGAGCTAAATGATGTACATTTGAGTTGCCAGTTGGGACATAATTCTTCATAATTGCTGAAGGAAAGAAAGAGCCTGTGACAGTTGCAACAAAGTAATTGGCTAATGGAAGAGCACCAGGTATGCATTTCCCTGAAACATCTGTTGAAACTGTGTCATTTCAAGAGTATGTAAAATGGTCCCATCTTCTAATTAGTTTCTCACCAGCCAAGAAAATATCACTGCCAACGCTGTTGTAAGTAGTACACAGGGGGCAAAGTTCTTCTGTAGCAAAGCTGATGTAACCACTCAGTTCCTCCTCCAGAGGCATTCTTTTTTTTGGGGGGGGCAAGCATTCTTTTACCTCTAAATGCTGCCCTTTGGGGATCCCTGGGTGGCTCAGCGGTTTAGCACCTGCCTTCCACCCAGGGCGTGACCCCAGGGTCCCTGGATTGAGTCCCACATCGGGCTCCTTGCATGGAGCCTGCTTCTCCCTCTGCCTGTGTCTCTGCCTCTCTGTGTGTGTGTCCCTCATGAATAAATAAATAAAATCTTAAAAAAAAAAATGCTGCCCTTTGTGGCAGAGAAGGGCACAGCATTTTTCTCCTAATAACATATTCTCCTTATTATTTAAGTCATCTCTCTGTCACCTATAGTCAAAAAGCATCCCAACACACCACGTAAGTGGCTTACTTGCTTTTTTGCCTCCCTTCCTGCTGATCAGATCTGATGAATGAGTGAAGAGCTGACCCACACACAACAAGGTAGGACCTTTGGAATGCAAAGCCTAATAAAGAATTGTACTTGGTCTCTGTCCCAGGTTCCTGGCACAGAGCTCCTGCAACCCTAGGAATTTTCCAAATGACAAAAGTGTCTTTTGCTATTCAGAATAAGCTCCTTTGCAGGATCACATGTGAGTTTATATTAACGAGGTGACTTAGGGTAGGGCCCTTAGATAGGCTCAGCATGGGGCTGGTCACCAAAAAGACCAAGGGATAAGTGGGCTGGAACTTTCTGCCCCACTCCCAGTCCTAAAGGAAGAGGAGAGGGCTGGAGATTGAGCTCTATAAAAATTCTTCAACAACGAGATCTGATGATTTCCTGGCTATCTGGGCTGGTGAACAAATCCACTTGCTGGAAGGGTGGTACACAAGAGAGGACATAGAAGCTCTGTGTCCTCTATCCAAACCCCCCATGTTTTTCCTACTCGGCTCTTCCACTTGGCCCTTCCTGAATTGTATCCTTTATAATAAATTGGTAAATGTGAAAAAAAGGGTTTTTGTAATGTTAGGTAGAATGTAGATCTGAGCAGTGGGAGGAACACCTGAGGAACTGGTACTTTATCCTCCCTTTTTTTCTTTTTTTAAGATTTTTGTTGATTTATTCATGAGAGACACAGAGAGAGAGAGAGAGAGAGAGAGAGAGAGGCAGAGACACAGGCAGAGGGAGAAGCAGGCCCCATGCAGGGAGCCCAATGTGGGACTCGATCCCGAGTCTCCAGGATCACATCTTGGGCTGAAGACGGCGCCAAACTGCTGAGCCACCCAGCTGCCTGGAACTTTGTCCCTTGACCTGAAAGATTACAGAGTCTTAAGTCCTTGAGTGGGCAGTTAGCTAGATCTAAGAAAGTGGCAAGGATTTTGATCAGTTACATATTAGAAGCCTGAGGGCACAACATCCTGATTTTTGTGGCTTCCAAGACCCTGGGGCTAAGAGACCAAGAGCCATAGCTGCAAGAGCATGAGCTCTCCAGTTCCACCTCTGCCTCAGTGTACCCCTAGACTTATGATAATGCATTTGCATTGTGGTTATAGTCTCCCCCATCCCCCACCCCCAGTGGAGGATCCAACAACTGCCATGACGGTTCTGGGACCAATTATGTAGGATTAAAAACTCCTCCCAAGCTGTGGGAGGAATCACCCAAATGATTGGAAGTAGCCACCCTTAGAAACCATCCTGTTCATGACAGGAGACCCTGCTCACATAAAAGGAAAGGACCCCTGTAGCCTCAGGGGAGTTGCCACCTCCAAGCCTGCCTAGTCTCCCACCTTGAGAGTCTACTGTCCTTAATAAAGCTTTCTGCTTTCACTTTCGATGCCAATCTCTAACTCTTTATTACCAAGAGCGGGACACAATGCTTTTCACGCTGACATTAAGGTCTACAAGCCATTCTAGCAAATCCCTGAACCTGAAAAGGAGTCATGAGAACTCTGTTTCATAGCTAGTCAGTCAGTATAGTTGGCCTGAAACTTGCAACTGGCATCTGAAGTGGGGGAGTCTGTAGGACTGAGCTCCGATAACTTGGGGGATCTGCTGGTAACTCCAGGTAGAGAGTGTCAGAATTAACTGAATTACTGAACAACCAGCTGGTGTGTGGAGAATTGGAGAGTTGGCTGGTATCAGAAGACATCACCAGCTATAGATCCCAAGTAGGGATGAGTTGAAGCCAGGCTATCTCCCATTATAACTAATGACAGAAATTTCCAAGTGTATTATCAGCCTGGGCTTCCAGGATAAAATATCATAGATTGGTTAAAACAACAGAAATTATTTTCCCACAGTTCTGTAGGCTACAAGTCCAAGACCAGAGTGCCAGCATAGTTGGGTTTTGGTGAGAACATTCTTCCTGGCTTACATGTGGCTGCCTTCTCATTTTGTTCTCATGTGGCAGACAGAAAGAGAGCGCACCTTCTGTTTACTCTCTTTGAAGTGTGCAAATACCCTCCTGAGGGCCCCACCCTCATGATCTCATCTCCCAAATGCCCTATCTCCAAATACCATCACACTGGGGGTTTGAGGGCCTTCACATATAAACGTTAGGGGGACATAATTCCATATATAGAACTGAGATTGTTCTATAGAAGAAATCAGAAATACAGCTTGTAGTCATGGAATACTTCTTTGTATGAGTGGGTGATTATTCTGCATGTAAAATCTTTAAATCAGGATATATAAAAAAAAGGAGTCAACTCTAGATTCATTGTACTAGAGGTTCATTTAATTCCTACCTAGCAATTTTTCCTGTTTTTCTTTCCACCTCTCCAATTCCACACTCACTCTCAACAAAACACTCACTGTAGGATGCAAGAAGTATTTTCATACACACACACATGTATTTATACACACACACATATAGTTACAAAAATTTTCCTATAATAAGAATTTTTAAGATTTACTCTTAGCAATATTCAAATACAAGATTTACTCTTGTCAACATTCAATCATTGACAACAGTCCCCAAGTTGTACATTACATTCTCATGATTTATTACTTTTATAATTGGAAGTTTGTATCTCTTGACTTAACTGCACCCATTTTGCCAGCCGCCCACCAACCCCCTCTCTTCTGGTGAATACCAATCCATTCTCTATTATCTATATCTTTTATTGATTGTTCATTTGTTTTGTTTTTTAGACTCCACATAAAAGTGAAATAGTATGTTACCTATCTTTGACTTATTTCACTCACCATAATACCTTCAGGACCCATCCATGTTGTCACAAATGGCAAGATTTCATTCTTTTTTATGGTTGAATATGCTTGAATATCCCATTGTATATACACCACATTTCTTTATCTATTGATGGACACTTAGGTTGCTTCAATATCACTATTCTGAATAACGCTAGAGTAGAACACAGTGTTTTCATTTTCTTCAAATAAATACCCAGAAGTAGAATTGCTGAATCACATGGTAATTCTATTTTTAATTTTTGAGGAACTGCCATACTGTTTTCCAGAGTGGACGTACCAATTTCCATTCCCATCAATAATATACAAGGATTTCCAATCTTGCCAACATTTGTTACTTCTAGTCTTTTCTACAATAGCCATACTACAGGTGATATCTCATTGTGGTTTTGATGTGCATTTTGATCAGTGATGTTGAGCTTCTTTTCATGCATTGGTTGACCATCTGTATGTCTTCTTTGGAAAAATGCCTCATCCGGTCCTCTGTACATTTTATAATCAGATTGGTGTTTTTAGTGTCAAGTTGTCTAAGTTCTTTATGTATTTTAGATATCAACTCCTTATCAGGCATATCATTTGCAAATATCCTCTCCTATTCAGAAAGTTTTGATGATTTCCTTTGCTGAACAAAAGCTTTTTATTTTGATGTAGCCTCACCGATTTAGTTTTGCTTTTTTTACCTTTACTTGTGGAGTCATATAAAAAAAAAAATCATCCCCAAGACTGATGATGTCAAGCAGCTTAATACCTGTTTTCTTCTAAGAGTTTTATGATTTCGAGTCTTATCTGCAAGTCTTTAATTCATTTTGAGTTAATTTTTGTGTATAGTATAAGATAGTGGTCTGGTTTCATTATTTTGCGTGTAGCTGTCCCATTTTTCTCATCATTTATCAAAGAGAGTGCCCTTTGCCCATCGCATTTTCTTCTTCCTTTGTAGTGAATTAATTGACCATATTTGTGTGGGCTTATTTCTGAGCCTATTGATTATGTGTCTGTTTTTATGCCAATAACATACTGTCTTGACTACTGTAGCTTTATAATATAGTTTGAAATCAGGAAGTTTAATGCCTCCAGTTTTGTTCTTCTTTCTCAAGATTCCTTTGGCTATTCAGTCTTTTGTGGTTCTATTTCTGTGACAAGTGCCACAGGAATTCTGTTAGGGATTGCATTCGATCTGTATATTGCTTTGGGTAATAGATCATTTTAACAATATTAATTATTCTAATCCATAAGCACAGAATATTTTTCCATATTTATGTATTTTTCAATTTCCTTCATCAATGTCTTATAGCTTTCAGTATATATAGGTCTTTCACTTCCTTGGTTAAATTTAGTCCTAGATTTAGAATTCTGGGATCTAAAATTCCTAAATTTTATTCTTTGGGATGCAATTGTAAATAGGATTGTTTCCCTAATTTCTCTTTCAGATTGTTTGTTTTTAGTGTACAGGAACGCAACTGGTTTTCATATACTGATTTTGTATCCTGCAACTCTACTGAATTAATTTATTAGTTCTAACAATTTCTTTGGTGTAGTCTTCAGGGTTTTCTGTATATGACATCATTCCATCTGCAAAAAGGGCCAGCTTTACTTCTTCCTTTCCAATCTGAATGCTTTTTCTTGCCTAACTGCTCCTGCTAGAACTTCCAATATGATGTTGAATAAAAGTGATGAGAGTGGGCATCCTTGCCTTGTTCCCAATCTTACATGAAAAGCATTCAGCTCTTCACCACTGAGTATAATGTTAGCTGTGGGCTCATCATATAGGGGCTTCATTATTTGAGGTCCATTCCCTCAATACTCAAATTTCTTAGGAGTCTTTAGAATACATAGATGGGTATCGAATTTTGTCAAATACTTTTTCTGCATCTATTGAGATGATATGACTTTAATCTTTCATTTTGCTAATGTGGTGGATCACACTGACTTGTGAATGTTGAGCCATCCTTGCATCACTGAAATAAATCCCACTTATTCATTGTGTATAGCTGAATTGGTTTGCTAATATTTTGTTGAGTATTTTTGCATCTATGTTCACCAGGGATATTGGCCTGCAATTTTCTTTCTTCTGCATCCTTGTCTGCTTTTGGTAGCAGGGTAATGCTGGCTTCATAAATTGAATTTGGAAGAGTTACTTTCTCTTCAATTTTTGGGGGAGAGTTTGAGAAGAATAGATATTAAATCTTCTTTGAAGGTTTTGTACAATTCACCAAGCAGTCTGTTGGGAGGTTTTTGATCACTGATTCAATCTCCTTACTTGTAATCAGTCTATTCAGATTTTCTATTCATGATTTAGTCTTGGAAGATGATTTGTTTCTAGGAACTTACCCATTACTCCTAGGTTGTCCAATTTTTTGTGTATGATTGTTAATCATGGTCTCTTGAGATCCTTTGTATTTCTGTGGTATGAGCTGTAACCAACTCTTTCACTTCTAACTTTATTTACTTGAACCTCCTCTCTTTTTCTCTTATTGAGTCTAGTAAAAATTTGTCAATTTTGTTTATCTTTACAAAGAACAAGCCCTCACTGATCTTTTTTATTGTCCTATTAGTCTCTACCTAATTTATTTCCACTCTGATCTTTATTATTTCCTTCCCTCTACCAATTTTGGGCTTCGTTTGTTTGTTTTTTTTTCCCTCCTAGTTCCTTTAGGTATAAAGTCAGATTGTTTTATTTGAGGGTTTTCTTGTTTGTTGAGGTAGGCCTGTATCACTAAGAGCTTCTTTCTTAATTAACTGCTTTTACCATATCCCATAGATTTTGGTTTGCTGTATTTCCATTTTCATTTGTCTCAAGGTATTTTTAATTTCTCTTTTGATTCTTTGTTGACCCATTTGTTTTTCAGTGGCATATCATTTAATCTCCAGATATTTGTGATTATCCAGTTTTTTTCTTCTGATTTCTAGTGTCACACCATTTTGGTTGGTAAGGATCCTTGATATAATTTCAATCTTCTTAAATTTATTGAGACTTGTTTTACGCCCTAACATATGATCTGTCCTGGAGAATATTCATGTGCACTTGAAAAGAATGTGTATTATTTGTTTTTGAATGAGATACTCTGTATACCTGTTAAGTTGATCAGGTCTAATATTTCCGTAAAGGCTATTTCTTTATTGATTTTCTGTCTGGGTAATCTATTTTTTGATGTAAATAGGAAATTAAAGTCTCCTACTATTGTTGTATTAATGTCAGTTTCTCTCTTTAGGTTGATTAATATTCTTTATATATTTAGGTGCTTCTATGTTGGGTGCACAATTATAAATCTTATATCTTTCTTCTTGGACTGACCCTTTGATCATTATGTAATATCCACCTCTGTCTTTTATTACAGCTTTTAAAAAAAAAATTCTATTACTGTCTGATATAAGTATAGCTGTTCCAGTTTTCTTCTAGTTTCCATTTGCATGGAACATCTTTTTCCAGTCTCTGTATAGTTTATTGTGCATATATATATTTATTTTTAATTGATAGCAAGTTAAGTTTGAATGCATTGTAAAACTCTACACTTTTATTCCCCCCTCCCAGATTTTATGTTTTTGATGTCATTTTCCATATTGTGTGTATCCCTTAATTATTGTAGTTACAGGGTTTTTTTTTAAAGATTTTATCTATTTATTCATGAGAGACACACACACACACAGAGAGAGAGAGAGAGAGAGAGGCAGAGACACAGGCAGAGGGAGAAGCAGGCTCCATTCACCGGAAGCCCGACGTGGGACTCGATCCCAGGTCTCCAGGATCGCACCCGGAGCCAAAGGCAGGAGCTAAACCGCTGCGCCACCCAGGGATCCCCTGCCCTGTAGTTATAATTCTTTTTACATTTTTGTCTTTTAATCATCATACTAGCCTTATAAATAATTAATCCACTACCTTTGCTGCATATGTACCTTTACTAGTGAAGATTTTTACTTTCATGTGTTTTCTTATTACTAGTTAATGCCTTTCTTTTCAGCTTAAGGAAGTTTCCTTAAAATTTCTTGTAAGGCTGGTTTAATGGTGATAAACCCCTTTATCTTTCATTTGTCTGGAAAACTCTTTCTCTGTCAATTCTGAATGATAATTTTGTTTGGTAGAGTATTCTTGGTTGGAACGTTTTTCCTCTTAGCATTTTTAATATATCATGCTACTCTCTTGTGGCCTGCAAAGTTTCTGCTGAAAATATCAAATGAAAGTCTTATGGGGGTTCCCTTGTATGTAACAGGTTGTTTTTCTCTTGCTGCTTTAAGATTCTCTCTTTTTCTTGGGGGTTCCTGGGTGGCACAGTCAGCTAAGTGTCCAACACTTGATTTTGACTCAGGTCATGATCTCAATCTCAGAGTCATAAGATCACAGCCCCATGTTGAGCTCTGTGCTCTCTCTCTCCCTCTCCCTCTGCCCGATGTCTACTGGCTCACTTTCTCTCTCTCTCTCTCTTGCTTTCTCTCTCTCTCTCTCTCAAAAAAAAATCTCTATTTTTATTTAACATTTGACATTTTAATTATAATGTGTCTTGGTATGGATCTCTTTGAATTCGTCTCATTTACACATCTCCAGTTTTCCTGGATTTGGATGTCTGTTTCCTTCTTCATGTTAGGTAAGTTTTCAGACACTATTTCTTCAAATAACTTTTCTATCCCTTTCTCTCTTCTCCTTCTGTGATCCATGCAAATGATATTCTGCTTGATGTTTTTTCATAGGTCCCTTAATCTATCTTAACTTTTTAAAATTCTTTTTCTTTTTGTGGATATGTTGAGTTCTACCACTATGTGTTCCAGATCACTGATCCTTTCTTCTGCTTCATCATGTCTGCTATTGAACCCTTCTAATAAATTTTTCATTTCAATTAGTTTATTCTTCAGCTCCATGGCTCCTGTCTGGCACTTTTTAATATTTTCTTTCTCTTCACTGAAGTTTTCACTGTGTTCATCCATGTCTTTCCTGAGTCTCGTGAGCATCTTTATGACCCTTAATTTGAACTCTTCACTAGATAAAATACTTATCTCCATTTTAGTAAGGGTTTTTTTTCTGAGGTTTTATCTTGTTTTTGTTTTTGTTTTCCATTTGGAACATATTCCTCTGCTTCCTCATTTTGTCTCACTCTTTATGTATTAAATGTAACAGCTACCTCTCCCAGTTGGTAGCTGGGAGAGCTGTAACAGTCCTACCCTCTCAACAGTCCTGTAGGCGAGGATCTGTGTAGGAGATGAAGCTTATCATTCAACTTTGCCCTAGCTCTGGATTTGTCTTTTAAACCTTGTAATTGTCGAAACAGCTTGATTCATTCTTGACAGGTCCCAGTTCTTGAGGGTGTGCCAAGACCTATCAGTGTTCCAAAAGGACCAATCTCAGTCAGCACCTGGTTTCAGACTCACTGTAAGTCAGATCTTTAGGCAACCACTTTAAAATGTTTAACTATACACAGTCCTCTAGGACCAGAGTCCTAAGCTCCACTGGCCTCCAGATCTGGTGATATGGAAGTGTTCCCTGGGTGACAGTTACAAAAATCAGAGCTTCAGACAAGTGTATAAGCTCCTTTTGGAGAAGTACCAATGAGCAGTAGCAAGGCCAAGGGAGAGCACAAAGACAGGATACCCATTCTATGCTACTTGAGAGTACCTCCCTAGACTCTAGATGTGTGGCAAACCTGATGTCTGCCCCTCAGATTGAAGCTCCAGGACAACTAAATAGGCTTTTTTTTTTTTTTAACTGAAAGTTTGAGGGTATGTCTCAGTCTTCTGTCTGTCCAGTGGCCTGCCAAGAACTCTTCCTACAATTGTTTCAGGCCTGTGGGTCCAGAAACACAGACCCTCTGGCCACTAGAGCCAGGAGATCAAAGAGTATCTTCTGAATGGACTACACACACCTACCAGCTTTGGCAAGGTTGCGGGAGAGCGCAGGGATGGATGTGCCCTCTGACTCAGCAAGGCAGTGAGAGAGTACACCAGATGTTTTCAGCAAAGGAGCACAGTACAGAGATGGGACACATTTCCCAGGTGTAGTAGGAAAGCTGGAGAGTGTTGTCACTGCATACAACTACCAGTGCTAGCAAGGTGGCAGGACCATGTGAAACTGGCACCTACCAGTGCCTCCATTCCCTGAGAAAGTCCCAAGTAGCCCCTGGCTCTCCAGCAGACACTCTAAGATAAGCCAATTAATCTCCTTCATGGTCTAAGTGCTTTCTAAACTGCTGCTTTTGCAGTGGATCCCAGGGCAAGTGAGTATTGTATAAATCCTTTAAGAAGAAAATTTCTAGGTTCCCTATAGCCCTTTGGGTCCCTTGGATATAAACCCTATTGGTTTTTTCAAAGCCAGACATTTTGCAGGCTCATCTCTCTAGGACAAGTCTGTGCAAGTCCCAAGGGCTGGGGTGCCTGATGTGGGGCATAAACCCCTTACTCCTCAGGAAAGAGCGCTATATTTGTGTGATTCCTTCTAATTGTGGGTTGTCACACCAGGGCCTTTTGGCAAGACTATGTCTCTGCCTCTATTATTCATCTCAACATGGCCTTTTTATCCTTTGTTGTAGTAGAGCTGTTCAGCTAGTTTTCAGGTCTTTTTCGGAGGGATCTCTTCCATAGGCAGCTGTGGACTTGGTGTATCCATGGGAGGAGGTCAGTTCAGGATCTTCCTATACCACCATCTTGAACCACCCCACATAAGAAGTGTTATGAACATGAATCTTGAAAACTTTGAACTCTTAAAGCGGATTACAAATGAAAAGAATTACCACAGCATCCTAATATAATAATATTTGAAAGGAAAATGTAAGCACTGTCTCTGTGACTAATCACAGAGTTTTTTCTCTACTTAAGGTGAAAGCAATAATCTGTATGTGGAAAAAAGATTGAGGCTTCCTGTTTAGAAAGTTGGGATGAGAAAGTTTGGAAAGATAGGATAAGTGTTCTGCTAAAAACTGAAAGTTTTCCTCCACGAAATAGATTATCTGGTTTTAGCAAATGTGTTCAGATCAAATTCTGACTATGTATTTACTTGTGAGGAATAAATGTAGATAAAAGTATATTTTGTGTTAAGGGAATAAATTTAACCTATATTATGATGTGTGTGGCTTCTGATAGACTTAATGTCATCACATACATACAAACACATACTCAGTGAATTCACTTCAGTCATTCATCTCTGTGCACATTTCCCTGATCTTCATCAGAGACATATAAATACATTCTCAAAATCAAAAATTAAAAAATTTAGTAAAGTTTGAGCATTTGTTGGAAAATACAGTTGATATTATCATTTATAAGTAATAGAAACACAGATTTTAAAAAAAGAAAACATGGTCAAATATTATGTTTAGTTTGTATTTGACTCTAGTTAGATCAGGGAATTGTAATTGAAGATTTGTAAGTAGGATTTTCATTTCTAGAAAGATTAAAGGGATTTATAGTTAAGATGGCAGATAAAACATATATGTGTAAATATTCTACCTCCCCAAACCCTACTAAAACTACCCAGAAAACAGGAAAAACAAAGTTTATTTTCTTTTTTAATAAATAAACCCATAAATACAAAGAAAACTGGAGATGAAATAACAGCAACAAGTTTTGGAAGCTTGAAAGTCAAAGCTTCAGTGTTAAGGGACATAGGAGAAACTAAGAAAACCAAATCCTAACTGGAGGAAAAGCAGAGACACAATTCTGTTTACACCACAGGAACCACAAAAGGCCCAAGATATGGTACCAAAAGGTTCCTCTGAAGTTAGGAGGAAACTGGGGTACATTTATAATAAGTGGGTTGAAATTATTTGAGAAGTAGTTAGATCTCTAAGTCCTTTCCAATACTCCATCCATATCACTTAGCAACTGTCCCTTCCCTTACCTTGGTAGCAGGTAAGAAGTTTATTCTGTGACTGAGTAAAAGAGAGAGTTGTAGTCTAGGGACTGACCAGCAAAAATTTGGGAATTATGTGAATGTACACCAAAAGGTAGATGCTAACACTATCCACAGGCTATGGCCTGAATTTTTGTGTTCCCCAAAACTCATGTGTTGAAATTTTAACCTACAATGATAATGATATTATGAGGTGAGACCCTTGGGAGTGGCTTAAGTCATGAGGCTCAGCCTTCACATATGGGATTAGTGCTCCAGAAAGATCTCTAAGCCTTTCTACTATGTTCTGACACATACAGAAGGTGCTGCCTATGAACCAGGAAGAAAGCCTTCACCAGAATATAACCATCCTGGCACCCTGATCTTGGACTTTCCAGGCTTCAACATTATGAGAAACAAATTCTTGTTGTTTATAAGCTTTCCAGTATGTGGCATTTAAAACAGCCCAAGTAGATGTGGACACCACCCCTTCTTTTACACGGCTCTCATCCAGACCCTTTCCATTTTATGCAAGAAACTGGAAGGGTGCTCTTTGGGGGAATACCTCTAGCTCAAGACAAAAGACCTAATACTGATTCTGATGGTGCCCTAGCAAACAACTCATCTATTACCTATAATAAACTTCAAATCTATAAGCCCACCTTAGGGTCTGCATATCCAATCAGCATCTTAAACATCTACTCTTAATCCTTATAACCAGGAATTATCCAACATCTGAGGAAAGCTTCTAACATAGAACATGGAGAAAAAAAAAACTTTTTAAAAAAAAGCATCATGGAAAAAACCATGTAGGGATAATATATTATATCCATAAAACAAGAACAAAATACTATTTTTAAAAAAATAATAGCATACAGAATATATACATGTACACATATAAACACACAAAGAACCCTTGAAATTAAAAATATGACAGCAAAATTTTAAAACACACAAAAAAAACTTGGAAGATAACGTGGAGGATATCTCTCACAAGAGCAAAAAAAAAGAAAGCAAACACAAGAAATAGAAAACAAGGGTAAAATATTTTAAAATGAGAAGACTAGTTAAAGGGCAGCCGCGGTGGCCCAGGGGTTTAGCGCCCGCCTTTGGCCCAGAGTGTGATCCCGGGGACCCGGGATCGAGTCCCACATTGGGCTTCCTGCATGGAGCCTGCTTCTCCCTCTGCCTGTGTCTCTGCCTCTCTCTCTCTCTCTCTCTCTCTCTGTGCCTCTCATGAATAAATAAAATCTTAAAAAAAAAAAAAAAGAAGAAGAAGACTAGTTAAGGAGGGTTAACATCAAAATGACAGGAATTCCAGAAAGAAAACATGGAAAAAGATGGAGAAATGGAATCACCAAAACATCAACAAACAAAAAACAAAAACAAGAAACATGAATTTCACAGAGCTGAACAATGGGCAAGGTAGAGCTATCAGGCAAAAACAGATCCACAGTATATCACATAACTGTGAAATTTTAGAATACTGATAATGAAGGTAAGATCATGTACATTTCCATAGGGGGAAAAAAGAGTTACAATGAATTAGGAATTAAAACAGGCTCAGATATCTCAAAAGCAGAATCAACAGCAAGAAAACAATAAGCAACACCTTCAAAATTTCAAAATAAAAATGGCTGCTAAGCTGGAATTCTACGTCTAGTCAAATTATCAATATAATAGGAGGGTAGCATACAGGCATTTTCAGTTATTCGAGGTCTAAAGAGATACTACCTTATGTCCTCTTTCTCAGGAAATTACTGGACCATGTACTCTGTAATGAGGAAAAATAAAGAGAAGAAGGCATGTGATACAGAAAAGACAGGAGATTCAAAACAGAGAAGAAGAAAAGGGAATTTGTGATGATATAGAAAGAACTTAGGATCACAACTGTGCACTATACATATACGACAAGCCATCCAGATTGAAGAAGTATGACTCAGGAGACAAGTATGGTGAAGGCTGTCATCACCATGCCTTTGCCACTGAACCATCTTTCTTATCTGACAAAATACTGGAGGATGTGCTCCACCAAATCAAGGAAATAAACCAGGAGAGATAAAGACAAGAGATCTAAGAAAGAGTTACTCCATTCTAGGGGAAAAAAAGCAAATGAAATTAAAATGAGGAAAGTAAAGAATGATGATGCCTAGGATGAGAACTGGGCATACCAAGAGAGAAAGAAAATGAAGGTTGGTTGGTTAGTTAGTTAGTTAGTTAGTTAAGAGAGACAGACAGACAGACAGACCCCAAGCAGGGGAAGTTGCAGGCAGAGGGAGACAGAAAAGCAGGCTCAATCCCAGGACCCTGAGATTATGACCTGAGCTAAAGGCAGATGCTTAACCAACTAAACCACCCAGGCACCCTGAAAATGAAGGTTAAAAAAAAAAAAACACTGCTTAAAACTCTGACTGTGATATGATTAATCTTATGGAAAAGAAAGAAAGAAAGAAAGAAAGAAAGGGAGGGAGGGAGGGAGGGAGGAAAGAAGTATTGAAAGATGTGTAAAAACTAGTCCTAGGTACATATCAAACTTAACAAATAAAAAAATAATTACCTCTTAACTCCAGAACACAAAAAGTAAACATAATCATAATATATTATAAGGCTCAGCTGTGAACAATATTTGTCTAGGCCTTATTAACACTATTAACATCAGTTCCCCAAAACACAGCTCAAATTTCAATTACTTTGGTAAATTAGCTGTGAGTAATTGTATAAAGTACAAATTTCACTGTTAGATCCTCAGTCCACAAATTACTATGTAAATAATAGATGCACATCACAGTCAGTGACCAATAGTCACTTCTTACAAAGTTTGTCGGTGACTGGTCACTATGTATCTGTCATTCAGTTCACACACAGACAACAAAGTATGTAGTAACCTTACCTCTCAGTGATGAACTCAAGGTACATTTTACAAAAATGAATAACAGAAAGTGGAAATTGGTCAGTCAATAAATAAATAAATAAATAAACAGGAAATAGAAAGTGGTAACACTAGGAGTGAAATTCAAACAGAGTGAGAATGTCATTATAGAAAAACTATCTGTGAGAATGTTGACACTGCTGCCATTCAAAGAGAAACCTACTTGTGCAGCCAGAGGATCTTAGTGATGGTGAACTTACCCACATAAGTGAGGAAAGTGGTTGTGATGAGATGAAGGTGTTCCAGAGAAAGGGATGTGGGAACTCCCGCATGGTCACGACATTCAAAGTGCAAAGGATAAAACGCTACAAGAACCTTAAAGAATGTGAGTGTGACAGTTCGCCAAGATATAGAAAAGGTGCTTGCTCCATATGGTTGGTTATAAGACAAGGAAAGGCAAGCAATGTTCCAACATTTAGTCTTGATAAATTTTCTATTAAAATAATAATAAGAAACCCATTTTAATTCTCAACATTTCTAATGTTTTAAATTACAGTGTGCTAAGGGAAACAAACGCAAAAATGAATTGTTGGGACTAGATCAGAATAAAAAGCTTCTGTACAGCCAAGGAAATAATCAACAAAATGAAAAGGCAATCTATGGAATGGGAAAAGATATTTGCAAATGACATATCTAAGAAAAGGCTAGTATCCAAAATATTTAAAGAATTTATAAAACTCAACACCCAAAAACCAAATAATCCAATTAAAAAATGGGCAGAAGACATGAACTGACATTTCTCTTACTATTTCATTCATTCATGGATGTGTGCCCTCACTATGTTCTCAACTAACAACCATTCAGGGAATATCTACTATTGTCAGGCACTGTATTAAGATTAGGAAAAAGATGACAAAACAGTCTCTTTCCTTAAGAAACTACACTATAGAGAAGGGGCAGACTGGTGTTCTTAAAGCCCTTAGATTATCTTACAAATGACTTTAAGTTCTGACTCCATTTTTTAAAAACACAAAATTGGAAATGGGAGATGATGTATTTTGAATGTGGTTTATGCAAAAAAAGATGGAAATACCCAATCAGAAAGTTCTTACTCAAGAAAAGACCTGGCATTACATCAAAAGGTTGGATAAATGGATATACTATATATAAGTGAAAAATTGTTGATGTGTGTATCTTTTCTTATGACTCTATTTTGAATTGCTTTTTCGATTAACCTTCTCAACCATCGTCAGGGCCTGTTTCATGGGTAAGACTTCAACTATAGCTTTAATTTCAAGGACATGAGTTCACTCATTTTCAATTGACCCTTTTGTTATTTTAATACCTTGAGTTGAGCACTTCCACGATATTCATCTGTAGTAGGTAGACTCTACTTAATGCTTTAGATTCTGGGCAGCCAGGAAAACAAATGGGTTGGGGTGGGGAGAAGAATAGGCTAAAGTATCAATACTAAGAGGCTACATGGGGGGTTGACACAAGAGTGTGACAGGAAAGATGTATTTAGGCCAACAGTTCTCAAACTGTGGTCAGGAGACCCCCTGGGGAAGTGTTGCAGGAGGTCCACAAGGTCAAAAGTATTTTCATAATAATAGTGAGACATCATTTGCCTTTTTTCACTCATACTCTCAGGAGCATACAGTGAAGTTTTCCAGAAGCTATGTAATGTGTGATATGACAACAGATTGAATGCAGAAGCAGATAGGAAAGCCCAGCTGTCTTCTATTAAGCCAGACATTTTAAAGAGATTTCCAAAACATAAAACAATGCCACTCTTCTCACTGTTTCTGCTTTGAATTTTTTCATTAAAAAATATCTTATTTATATCAACATGCAATGAACTTATTATTGTTATTTTTAACAAGTATTTTTATAACTTCACAGGTCTAATTTCTAAGATGGTTAATATCAACAGATATAGCTCATATACACAAAAGTTTCTTGGGGTCCATAACAATGTTTAAGAACCTAACAGAGTCCTATGACCAGAAAATTTGAGATCCACTGGTTTAAACTACATGCTAAAAAATCAAAACTGCCAACTAAGGAGTTTGAATTTCAGGTTTAACGAGGCTATTTTCTACTTTCTATTGCTACTTCACCTATAGTTTTCCTGCTCTCCTTCAGTTCCATGATAATATTGGATGGGTAGTATACTCCTAAAATAAATTTCCTCTAGCTGAATGTTAAAGTGTCAACATGGCATCTCTGTTCTTTCTGTGGGGAAGAAGATTCCAGAACTAAATAGAATTTAATACTGGGAAACATGCTCCTTCTCTCAAAACCAAATACTCCTTTCTTTCCCCAAAGTCGGTAAAGCTTATCATATCATATCATAGCTTAAAAAGGACCGACCTGCAGGCAATACAAAATGTGGGAAGAATGTTTAGGTAGCTGTGTTTGTACACCCAAGTGGACACAGCCATAGTGCAATTCCCTTGTCAGCAAGTTATTTGCCCATCTCACTTTCCAAACCAACAACATAGTCCCAGACAGACTAGAGAGAGTATCCAAATCAAAAGAAAGGGGCAGGGATCCCTGGGTGGCGCAGCGATTTGGCGCCTGCCTTTAGCCCAGGGCATGATCCTGGAGACCCAGGATCGAGTCCCATGTCAGGCTCCCTGCATGGAGCCTGCTTCTCCCTCTGCCTGTGTCTCTGCCTCTCTCTCTGTCTCTCATGAATAAATAAATAATTTTTTTTAAAAATCAAAAGAAACCATAAAACTATTTGCACATTAGTAGAGAACAGCATAATAAAGCATTCAGGAGATGAAGAAGGGAGAGACAGAGAGAGAGAGTAAGAGAAAGTGTTGGAGTGAGGGAGAGAAGGTGAATTATGTACAAATGACTAACATTCATTAAGGTACAAGGAGAATGGTTCATACTGCACACGGGGGTTTAGAGTAGTTATTTTTATACAACTGCTACAAGGGATCATTGGTTCTCTTGAAATGATGTCAGTTTTTAAAAGGAAACCAATTCAACCATTCAAATTCTGCTTCACAAGTGAACCTTTAGTCATTTGCAATGACTACATCACCAATTTTTTTTTAGCCAGCATATTCTACTTTTTCTACCTTGTTAGCAAATAGGGTTGATATAAACAAAAAAATTCTAGACAGGTAGACAGTGGGCCAAAGAAAATACTCAGCTTGTACGTATCAGTATGGCTATTCCAGTTGTTAAAATACTGAAGCACTTCTGTAATAATGAGAAATGAAGTGTACGTAAACACATATGGTATGCATAAATATTTTCTAGTAATGATGATTACACTAGAATTATTTATTTGTCTTTGTGCAAAAAGCACTACCTTTTTACAAAGTTTAATGCTGAAAGGCAACCCAAATGCTTTTAAGACTTAACATAGAACAGTCTCTAGCATAAATGACTATAGGACTTAAGATCACTATCCTTTTATATCTTAATGCTGCAGATGTATAGGGAAAGAATTCCTCTAAGAGATGCACAGCGCCAAAAGAAAAACTCCAAAATTTTCACTGGATTAGAATTAAAAAAAAAAAATGTTTAAAGCCTCTAACTTAATTCATTTCTCTTTAGGGACCTGACTTTTTCATACAAAGAGGGGCTGAAATTAAAACCAGAATGAGCAGGACCTCCTCCTGAGTCTACCCACTCTTGGTCATGCCTGTAAAAAAAATCTCTTTTGTCACAACTCTCAAGAAGAGCTCATACGCAAAAATTGCATGCTAGTTCAAGCAAAAAGAAAATTCAAGAATTAAGAGGTGTAACCAATGATGCCACATCTAAAAGTACCAGTGGAATTGTGCTTCAATGCATACTTAAAATTTTCTCATTCGTCCAAATAAAAATACCATGTGTTTTTTCCAATGTTTACCATTATTATAGAACATATTAAGATCAAAATAACAAATGATAATATTGGTTACTGCCAGGGCTTATAAGACCTCCAACTCTGCCCTCCACCATCCCCACCGCAGCTCCCTACTACCTGACCCTCGCACCCCAGCAGTGGCATCCAACCTGCCACAGGGTTTCGGCCCTTCCTGCTGCCTCTGCCTAGGACACGCTCTCCTGAGATGAACGCGCTCTCTCTCTCTCTCTCTCTCTCTTCATTCAAGTCTCCACTCAAATGTCACATCTTTAGAAATATCCAACCCTCTCAGTCCCTTAAACCTCCAGCTCTTGGTTTTGGTTCAAGTCATGATCTCTGGGTTGTGAGATGGTGTAACCCTTCCTCCAGCTCCATGCTCAACACGGGGTCTGTTTGAAGATTCTCTGCCTCCCCCTCTGCCCCTCCCCAGGTGCACGTTCCTGCTCTCTCTCTCTCTCAAACAAAATCTTAAAAAAAAAAAAAAGTCTAACCCTAACCACACTGTACATAGTAGCTCTCCCACCCCTACCCCCGTTTATTATCCCCATGACCCAGATTTCATTTTCGTCATAGCACTTATCACCAACAGTGATACTCAAATTATTTAGAAGCCACTACAGGAAAGGCACTGATCAATGGAACAGATGCTCTAGACAACTTGATCAGTTTCTAAGCTCACTACCATCCATGCTATTATCCAGACATGCTTCATGTGTTTCCTTACTGTCTTCTTAACTAGAATATAAATTCTATGAGGGAAGGGAGTTTGTAATATTCTTTGCTCTATCCCTGCCACATGGAACATGACTATTAATCACATAGTAGATATTCAATAATTATTTGTTTTTTTTAATTGAAGTACAATAGACGTACATTGTGTTAGTTTCAGGTGTACAACATACTGATTGACTTGATACTTGTATGTATTATAAAATGGTCACCACAGTAAGTCTAGTTAACATCTGTCATCATACACAGTTATAGAAATTTGTTTTTATGATGAAAACTTTTAAACTCTATTCCCTTAGCAACTTTCAAATATGCAACACAGTATTACTAAGCACAGTTGCCACTAGTTATTTGTTGACATAAGTAACTAAGTACTTTCTGTGTGTCTATGTGTTAATATATTCTAATCATTTATCAGAAATGCAAAGGATTTCTTATATTAAATGTGGCCATATAAATGTACACACATGTACAATTTTACAGCATTAGATACAATCAAACAGTTAGTAATAACATCTTACTAACCATAACTCAATACCTTTGATGATTCAAAGGTTGGCTTCAGGGCTTCATGTATAACAAGAGCCCCAAAGACTCCATCCAGCTCTAATTGATTCTGCTGTTGAGAGTCTAGGGGAGGGCAAATCTCTCTAAGAAAATAAATACACTTTACTGAAATAAAAAATTTTGAAAGCCTCATTAAAATTACATGCAGTGATATTTGAAAAGCTTAACTTGTCTTTCCTTTCAATAAAACAGAACAAAATTTTGAATGACAAAAGCAGTAGAAATGAATCAGTTGTACCATGAGGCTTATTTTAAGCATAGGAAAGTATTAGTACTGATAAAGTACTGGCAAACAATAAAGTAACCGTAGTATGAGTAACAGCAGCAGAATGGCAAAAGTAACAGTAGTAACTACAATGGCAAATGTGTCTTTCCAATACCCATAACCTAGCAGGCTGTACATAGGGGAATGCCTACATTATTTCTAACACCCAGAACCACAGCAAAGTCACCCCCATTACACAAATGAAAAAAGGGGAGGCGGGATGCCTGGGTGGCTCAGCGGTTTGGCGCCTGCCTTCGGCCCAGGCCGGGATCCTGGAGACCTGGGATCGAGTCCCACGTCAGGCTCTCTGCATGGAGCCTGCTTCTTCCTCTGCCTGTGTCTCTGCCTCTCTCTCTCTCTGTATCTCTCATTAATAAATAAATAAAACTTAAAAAAAAAAAGAAAAAGAAAAAAGGGGGGTGGCTTATAAAGATGAAGCAATTCTCCTTGGAGGCTTGAGAGTAAGGGAGTGCTGAGCATCACAGAACCTACCCCCATTTGATTGATGAAGCAGCTGAGAAGTGCAGGCTTTTAAAGACTGAAAGGAGTCTTTGTCAACGGAGACTAAATTACCCTATGCGCTCTAAGTTTTGCCAAGAGGTTGCCTTGTAACAAAAATTGTAAAATTAAATTAAAACCCCACCGAATCCAAATCTTAGGAATTAAAAAGACCTTGTAGGAGCTGTCTGTTCTGGACAATGCTACCACAGTTTGGAATGTTTATGCCTCTCCATCTCTAACTCTGTCTCCAGCGGTGACTCATGATTTGCCACCTGATGGATTTGTCCAGATTTTTATTATACTTTTTAGACTATGACTGCATTGATTGTTTGCTCACTCTTTCCTTACTTCTTATTAGTCATGTGAACTTCATATCAAGACTATTGAGCTGGAAAAGAAAAATTAGGTTAAGATTAAAATGGCATTGCCAGGAGACAGATAATGGGAGGAAGGCAGAACAGGATTAATATTGCTGGAAGATGGTGATTAGGAGCTGAGGAGGGAAAACCCAGCAGCTCCACTGCAGCTGGCGACATGTCCAGGCTGTGAACACCAGCAACACCACACAGGCTATAAGAGGCAGCAGAGGAACAAAACAAAAAAAAAAACCCATGTTTAACAACACATGGGACTGATTCTGCTCATTGTGTTGCTTTGTTCCTGGTACCTGACATTACTTTGAAAGAGTTAAATTTCAGTATCACCGAGTTTCCTGACCACATTGTTTTCCCATTAGACTTATTACTAAAACAGCTTTTCACAACATCAGTTAACACTTTGAAAATCTGTTCCTATACTACCATCTTATGTGGATTATGTCTTTGCTTTTTTTTTTCCTTGCTTTGTTTCTTTAACACAGGAAAAACGGTACAAATTTTAATCATGTTCTCAAACAGTGAGAGAGGCAACAATGACTGAATGAGTTAAGAAGAGAATAAAAACCTTGGTGTTGAAACACAGAATCCTGATTTGTCACTAACACAGTATTGCACATGTCTATGCTCCAACATTCTTCTGGTAGCTTTGATTGAAGAAATGAGTGGTTGCCAAAAAGCTTAATTGTCTTTTTTTATCCAGAGGACAACGGAAATCTGTCTAAAATAAATTTTTTAAATATTAAGTGATAAATATTTGCTAATAATAGCTTGAACTTACTTTTTTATTTAAAGGTTTTTTTATTTGGTTTAATAACTTGTTGAGATAACGACTTTAATGACAGTTCTGGAGGGGAAAAAAAAAAAAGACTTAGAACATCAACACAAATTAAATTCATTAAAAGTAGAAGAGCTATTCCAAATAGCATTTTTCCCCCTTATAATATTGATTCCGAATGGCTTGCCCAGTACAATAAGTCAGTACTAGCTCTGGTTACCATATTTAATCGTGATTTCAGAGATATGTCAAAACATCAAAGGGATATCATTGCAAGTAATATGCTGGAAGAAAAGAACTGGTGCCAAAACGTTTAAAGCTCTAATTTGTATTGTGTCTTATTTAATTACTGTTATCTTTGAAAAGTAATATAATTTCAGCGTTATGCATTTAATTTGGGACCCAGATATTTGCAGACGTGGGCAGTAGCAGATTCTACAGAAATGTATTTATGTAGTACCTCAAAGGAAATTTTGTTTTTCCCCCCAAAAGAGCCTGGACTGGTCACCAGATGTGGAGGCCATATGGCACATGAACGTGAGAGCCCTGGGACAATAAGAATGGAGCTAATACGCTCAACAGGCAGGAGCAACCATTCTGAGATGATGGACAAATGTTTGGTTCTGTTGACTTTTTGAAAAAGGATACATATAAATCACTTTATTTTAAACCTAGAAATACAGCAAGCCAGTCATTTTCTTCAACTCTTTATATTTTGGGTTTGAAAGGAAATTTATCCATGTGTATTTTATTACTTGGTCTGAATTCTGTACTTTTCACATACAATTCATGTTGAAATTAAAAGAAAACTGAATCAGGAGCAGATAGCATGAGTGCTTTAGTGAACAGATAAATTTTATTTGCTGCAACTCTCAAGGAATTGTTTTAGCTAATCAGTCACTAAGATTTCTATATTCTGTTTCTGGAGTATCATTCGAATTTAATCCTTGCTCTCCAGGCTTCAGCCCTTTTCCCACAAAGGTGGCTTCTCTATCTGAACCCTGTCACACTAAAAGATCCTGCAACATGCCATGCATTATCAGAACTCCCCGTCTTTGAATATGCATCTCCCACTACTTTGAGAGCCTTCCCTGCCCTTTCTTTGGTGAATTCCCTTTCACCCTTCAAAACATAGTTTCGTTACCAACTGCTCATGAAATCTTGTTTGGCTTACCCGGGCAAAACTGTGCCTCTTTAATGCCTTTGTGAATGAGCCCCCTGCATCGTTTCTCAGCCTTCTGGCTAAGATCAAGTGAATGAGCCCCCACAAATAAACCCACCAATACATCTCTATTCTAATGAGAAAAGAGTAAAGCTAATGCTGATGGCAGTTGACATTTATACGGGGCTCTACGTATGCCAAACACAACGTTAAGTACCTCATGCAAACTATCTAATTCAAGGTTTATATATAAAGAGCTCTCACAAACGTGCAAAGAATAATACATTTGCATTATAGACTTTGCAGAAACACCTAAATTTTTTCAAAAAATCACCCAAGCCACTGAGGTAGACTAAAGGTGACTACAAATTATTTGCTTCTCCTGCCCTTGAGAAGTGGAGTCTAATTTTCCCCCTTGATTCCCAGATGGTCAGAAGAAGTGATGTTCCCAGGCTTCTGAGGCTAGTTTCTAAGGATAAGAAGTCTTAAAGCTTCTACCAGTTTCTCTGGGACATTTGAGCCTCCACCTCTGAGATTGCCACGCTGGAGAGGCCATGGGTAGACACTATAAGGGAGCCCATGGTTCCAGTTACTCCCTACTGGGCCCAGACACGCAGCGAACGCCATGCAGGGTTCTTTAGATCAGCCCCTCTACCAGCTAAATGACATCAAGTCACCTCACCATCTCCCAGGTGGAACTGAAGAACTGCCTAGCTGAGTTCTCCTTGAATTCCTGCCACACAAAATTACAACCTAGGCACTAAGCTTTGGGGTGATTTTCTGTGCAGCAATAATTAACTGGAAAATCCACTACTCAGAGAAAATGATGATAATCATTTTCATATCTTTTCCTACTTCCCCCCCCCCCCCGATTTTGTCTAAGTACCTAACTTCCCTTTACTTTTCATCTTTTTTTCTTGTTGTTCTTTAACAGAATTGGGTTCACACTCTAAGTGCAGTTTTGTTTTTCATATCCACATAAATAAACTTTCTCTACTAACATTACAGGATTAACATTTCCTCACCTCATTAAAAATACTCATTACCAGGAAAAGTATAAACCTCTTCAAGGGTCTCGTCATATACTGCCAAAGTGCCACGACAAAATTCATTCTCCCAAGAGTAATATCTCTTGATCACCATTGCCATTAAGCTTTGCCCAACACTAAATTATCATTTGTCAATCTTTGCTAACTGGAAGTGGTAAATTGCTTCTCTTTTTAAAAAAATATCTTATTTAAATTCAATTTGCCTTGGGATCCCTGGGTGGCGCAGCGGTTTGGCGCCTGCCTTTGGCCCAGGGCGCGATCCTGGAGACCCGGGATCGAATCCCACGTCGGGCTCCCGGTGCATGGAGCCTGCTTCTCCCTCTGCCTGTGTCTCTGCCTCTCTCTCTGTCTCTCTGTGTGACTATCATAAATAAATAAATAAATAAATAAATAAAAATTTAAAAAATAAATAAATAAATAAATTCAATTTGCCAACATAATCCAGTATAATATCCAGTATAATATCCAGCGCTCATCTCATGGTAAACTGTTTCTCAATGTAGTTTGAGTTTACATTTCTTATTACTAGGGAAAATGAACATTTTTTCATAGCTTATTAGCCACTGTTATTTCATCTATAAAATAGCTGACCACATTTTTTTAACCATTTCTATTGAACAGTTATGTTTTTCTTATCCATATGAATATATTCCAATCATTGTCTTTAGAGCAATACTTCTATTTTGTTTGCCCTTTATAGGGATTTTGATTTATTATTATCCTATGTAACAATTTTAAAGGTAATAATAATAATGGCTATTGTGTTTTCTATGTGATTGGCAAAGGGCAGATATTTTACATAAGTTTTTGTCTTATAAAGGCTTGATGAGTTTGCTATTACTATTATCCCCTCCAATTTACAAATGAAGAAACTAAGACTTAAAGAGTAAATAAGTTCCCATAAGATCACTCAGTAAGCATCAGGCAACAAAACTGAGATCCAGGACCATCTGATCTTAAAGTAATTTCTTTTAACTTCTAAGCCCTATTGCTACTCTATCTTGTGATTTTCCCCCTTTGTGATTAATTCCATGGCTTTTATGTCTGGAATGTTTTCCCTATTTCAGGATAAATTATATGCTTACCAATATTTTATAGATTTCTTTTGGATTTTAATTTACCCTTTTATTACAGTAATAACTTCCCATTTATCTCTGATTTTACTAAATACACTGAATTCCATAAATTCCTAAAACACTCTAGTATCTGTCTCTGAACTATTTTGTAGCAGTAATACATTCTTAATAACTTTTTTTGATAGGAAGGATAGTGGTTATTACTGAATTAAAAGGGTAAGCAGAAAAAACAAAACCATAAAAAAACCCTAGAAAATATTCATAAGCAGTGCTGATATATATTTGATATATGATGATATATAATACTGATAAATATCACACTCTGATAAATATCACAATGTGGATTAACTGGATAAGTTTTTCAGCCAACATTATTGGGGTATTTTTGGCTTTATTGGCTATATTTTAAAATAACTTCATCTAAAAATGATTTTTTTAGAATTTTAGAATTCTGATTGACATTGCATTAAACTTAGAAGTTGAGAGGAAACTTTTATTTAATCTCTACGTGTCAGGTGGAAAACAGCAATTAACAAGACCTCTGGGATCCCCACATTCAGAGAGCTGAGATACAACTAAATCAGGCAATAAAAACAAAGGGTGATCACTGCAAGATGATGGGAAGCATCCAGGAAAAGCAGCTAATTTGGACAGGATGAAAGAGAGCATTCTGGATAAATAAAGAAAGCGATTCAATCAAAGAAAACAATATGTGCACACACAGACGACAATGAAATAGTCAGATTTGTATATAAGGTCACTATGGCTAAATATCTCATCAGAACCGTCACCTCCACCACCAGAAACCAACCAACCTGCAAAAACCTCTGTTACTAACTAAATAATTTTTAACACTCTGTGTAGTTGTTATGCAACTACATTTTGCTCTGGGTTATTTACCTGTAATCATTCTAATCAAAAACCAGAAGCCCTGATAGAGGTACATTTCAGAGATCTCTTAGCTGCTAAGGATGTCTTGGATCTCATGTTTCTTTACCATTTTATCTTCCTAAGGAAGATGATGGAGCGTCTGGCTGCCGGAATTTTAAAAAAATGGCTGGTATGGATGACATCTGTGAGCACCTACTCTGGCCTCTTTGTTAAACATCCCCTGTCCCTCAATAATAAAGATCCTTCCTATCACCACTCAATAATTTTGTAAAAAAAGAACAGCAACTGTAATTTCAGCTATGGAAAGATAACAAAAATAAATACAAAAGTTTGGTAAAGAAAGTGATCCAAACAAAGAACACCGTATGTGAGGAACACCAATACAAATTTTTATTTATTTTATTTTTTAATACAAATTTTTAAATAAATAAGTTAAAAAAAAAAAAGCAAATAGTCCACTGTCTGGATTATGTTTCCCCTCCAAACAAACAGTAAAATTCATTTGTGTGCCCAGTATTCAGAAAGAAATGTAGGTCCATAATAGACCGACACAAGTTGTCTACAGAGAAGATTTGCTATAGAGAGGATTCTTACAAAGATGACTGCGAAAGCACTTCCCAACAATGAGAATCTACGGTTAGTATGTATAAACATGGCTAAGATTTCTGAAGAAAATGCAAATAACAATACAAACTCATTGGAAGAACCCAAAACCTGTGTTTGTTGTTTACATCCAACTTCACTCCACTAGAACATTCAGCCTTTGGAATTAAGGCACTGGGGAGCCTAAATCCTCTATTCCTAGATCCATCACTGGCTGCAAAATGGCAAATAAAATAAATTAGATGTCCCGGAGAAGCCTGCTCCCTGAAAAACATTCAAAGGTGTGTTATTTATTCACAAAGCAAAAGTAAAGAATCTTTGCAAAAAATAAAAATTCATGACCCTGACTTTACATTTCCTGATAAACTGATATACAGGGGTGCCTGGGTGGCTCGGTCAAGTAAGTGTCTGCCTTTGGCTCAGGCCATGATCCTGAGGTCCTGGGACTAAGCCTTGGGTCAGGCTTCCTGTTCAATGGGGAGCCTGCTTCTCCCCCACACCCACCCTGGCTCATGCTCTCTCTCTCTCTCACTCATGCTCATTCTCTCTCAAATAAATAATATCTTTAAAAAAAAACTGATATACAGATGATTTTCTTATAAATAGGCAGAGCTGCTTCTCCTCTACTAAATATGTAGCTGGATGATGACTTTTATTGAACTTATTTTTCAAATGCGCCTTTTAATGCAGTGTATAACTACTGAGTGCACAGACTCTCGGGTCAGGCAGAGGCAGGATGGAAGCCAGGCTCCACCAGTCATATATAACCTGAGGCAGATACTTAACTCGGCCAAGCTTCTGTTTCATCTGGAAAACAGTTCCCAGAATTGTAAGGTTTGAAGAAGACAACGCACACAAAGCAGGTGAGCCTGGCTCCTGGCACTCTCAAGAGTTCACTGGTGGTGGATGAGATGGCAGTGAGGAGCAACTATCTTTTAACTTCAGTCCTAATATCTTGTACAAACCTCAGAGTGGTTTCACAAAGTGAAAGATAAAAGTGGGAATGGTTTGGCAAAAGAAAGATGATCGAATTTTTTGGTGAGATTCATAGATTTGACAAGATGAAACTCAAGTTATAGACAAGATCAGCTGCACCATCCTCTATGACCTTTTGGAATAAGGGAAACCTGAGGTCAAATTCATGTTCTTAAAGCAGGTTTACCTATGACCCATGGCTCTCTCAGGGGTGCATAAAAGACATATACATTCCTCCTGACCACAAATAGTCACTTAAACTCTTAGCTTTTTTTATTCTCTTCTAAGGGTATGGTGTAGGTTATTTTAAGATAAATCAGAGGAAAATACCTCACTAACTGGAAGGAACTGCACATTCACTGAACCAACATGCACTGTGTTTCTTATATGTCAGGTATATTCCAAGTGACAGGAAAGCATAGATAAATAAATTATAAGGTGCTGCCCTGCGCAGATGCAGCTGTGGCAGAGGGAGAGGGACATACAGCCATGCTGTGACTGATGTGTCATTATGGATGCATGTGGGGGGGCTATGGCACACTAAAAAGAAATCATTCCTGTGTTAAAACACATCTCCTTTATCAACTGAAAAGCCCTTTTTAACATTTCATAGGATGTTTCACACCCAACAAGTGCTCAAAATTTGTGCTGACCACACAGTCCTTATTATTTAACTCTTTACTGCTTCTCTACTCACTATATAATGTCAATGCTGCAAGAGCAGAGAGCTTTTTTTTCTCATTTACTAATACAGCCTCAGTGCCAAGGAATGTTGTGTGGTGTCCAGTAGATGCTCAATAAATATTTGTTGGCTGGCAGGACGGATTTTATGTTGTGGCTACATAAGAAATAATCTCCATTTAGAGATTAGTTTATTAGCACTCCTACAAAAATGAAATATTTTTGCTTATAAACTTTGGTCTGTATTTTCCTTTTTTTAACTTTATTCTTTTTGTCATGCTCAGAAGGAATACACTGAATCAGTTCCTTTCCTAATCAGTATACTAATTATTCATAAAGAATTTAAATCCAGTGGGTGCCACTAGGAACTATCTGGTCAGTAAAAAGTGCTGATGACATACACCTTGGCTAGTATATTTATTATATTTAAGTGGGCACTTTCCTCTAAATAGTCATATTTTTTTTTATGAGATTACGGCTAATATACCTTTCTCTCTTTTTTTCTGATTTAGAATATGATTTTTTTAAATCTCTATAGGAACAAAAGAAAACAAATCCATCAAACAAAAGTTACCTGAATACAACACCAACAAGAACAACAACAATAGGACAATTTATAGTACAGTAACATGTAAGTAAGTATCTTCCTTCTACTACTAAAATGCCTTACTATACTCTACATCTGTAAGTTTTATAATGTTTTTATATTTTATAATGTTCTTCTACCAAAACTAAAGTTAAAGAATACAAAGTAATAAAGAAGAAGAAAAATTCTCTATTTTTCATTTAGAGTTAATGACTAGGAATATCAAACCCAAATTTTTCCCATTTTTATCTCCTCAGTTTAAAAAAAAATTATTTATTTATTTATTTGAGAGAAAGAAAGAGCATGAGCAGGGGGAGGGTCAGACAGAGAAGCAAACTCCCAGATAAGCAGGAAGCCTGATGTGGGGCTCGATCTCGGAACCCCAGGATCATGATCTAAGCCGAAGGCAGACAGTCAACTGACTGAGCCACCCAGAAGCCCCTCCTCATTGTTTTTCTATTTAAAAACTGTGCATCCAAAATGGTGCAAGAAAAACAAACTTCAAACACTTAGTAATATATCAAACAAAAGAGCAACACTAAACAAAACAAAATAATTCACTGAAAAAAAAAAAGACTATACCAACACTACATGGACTGAGTACAAAAAGGAATCTTCTGTACTCTTGTCAAACCACAATAAAGATTTAAAAATCAAAATCACATGAGTGGATAATAATAGAAACAGCTCCATGTGGCAGGGTGGTAATTTATCAATTTTTAACACATATTTTCCCCTGAAATAGACTTCTTCAGAATTCTGTTTTGCTCACTTGTTTCTTTTTTAAGAGCTCAAAATCAAGATATTGGGAAAAAAAATAAGAATAATGTTTCTGCATGCAGTCAGAAAATATTCCCCATCAAAAACATAGGGTATAACCAGTATATAATTGGCCAGCTGCAGATTTTTTTCCCTGCACACATGACATAAATTATTCCAGGAGAAATATTTCCATAATACTTGTAAAATGAAACTACAACATTATCCTGCAAGTTATAAGTTAGCGCTGCCCCTACTGGAAAACACTGAGGAAAGAAAGTGCTGAGGAGAACCACATACAGTGTTCCCCTTAAAGAATGTGTGTGACTGGAGGATATTTGGGTCATGTGACATTCCTCATTCAAAATTCATCACTTCCAGTGCCAACACATTCTGGAGGAAAAGGGATAGACTGATTGGCTTCCATTTACCACTATCTCCCTCTGCTTTGAGTCCCTCGATTCAGAAATAAAGAATGGGAGGAACAGAGGACACCAAGGCACAGATACTCAGTCAAGGTGCTCAGGTTGGCCTAATCCTCATGGTATCCCTTGCTAGAAAAAAACCTGAGATCCTGAACAAATATTTCTCTTACTTTTAAGGATTAGCAGCCTCTGGAAGAAGAAAAGAAAGAGAAGAAAGAGAAGAAGAAAGAAAAGAAAAGAAAAGAAAAAAGAAAGAAAAGAAAAGAAAAAAGAAAGAAAAGAAAAGAAAAGAAAAAAAGAAAAGAAAAGAAAAGAAAGGGGATCCCTGGGTGGCGCAGCGGTTTAGCGCCTGCCTTTGGCCCAGGGCGCGATCCTGGAGACCCAGGATCGAATCCCACGTCAGCCTCCCGGTGTATGGAGCCTGCTTCTCCCTCTGCCTGTGTCTCTGCCTCTCTCTCTCTCTCTCTCTCTGTGACTATCATAAATAAATAAAAATTTAAAAAAAAAAAATTTTAAAAAAAAAAAAGAAAAGAAAAGAAAAGAAAAAAAGAAAGGAAGGAGGAAGGAAAGAAAGAGGGAAAGAAAGAAGGAAGGAAGGAAAGAAAGAAAGAAGAGAGAGAAAGAAGAAAGAAAGAAAGAAAGAAAGAAAGAAAGAAAGAAAGAAAGAGAAAGAAAGAAAGAAAGAAAGAGAGAGGAGAGAGAAGGAAGGAAGGAAAGAAAGAAAGAGAAAGGAGGAAGAAAGCAAGAGAAAGAAAGAAAGAAAGAAAGAAAGAAAGAAAGAAAGGGAGAGGGAGAGAGAAGGAAGGAAGGAAAGAAAGAAAGAGAAAGGAGGGAAGAAAGCAAGAGAAAGAAAGAAAGAAAGAAAGAAAGAAAGAAAGAAGAAAGAAAGAAAGAAGAAAGAAAGAAAGAAAGAAAGAAAGAAAGAAAGAAAGAAAGAAAGAAAGAAGAAAGAAAGAAAAAAGAAAGAAAGAAATCGAGCAAGTGGAGAAATCCATACCTAGACCCAAGTCTATCGTCTAGTCTCTGGTACCCACTAACATCATGCTAACCTCTAGTACTCTCAGAATCCTTAAGTCAGAAATAAAGTGATAAGTAAGATCTTCTAGATAATTCAGTCAACCTCGGCATAGGTTTCCTTCAGAAAAAGACCTGCCCTTAAGTTATACCCAAGATTTCCTGTGAATGAGCATAAACAAGACTTGGTTTCTCTAAGGCTAACATTAAAAAACAAAAAAAATCAATGAAGCAGTGTTCTTTCCTGCAATTCTTAGGACTCCAGATGTTTAAAAAAGAAAAAGAAAAAAGTGTCAGCAACCATTGGGGTAGACAGCATAGTACAAACAGAGAGAGGGAGTGGCTCAGGACAGAAGATTCCGTCAGTGTAGGGAAGCACAAATCATGATTATTTCCCTTTTGGTCAAGCAAACCAGAATGGCTGTAGCCCTTCTTGTTTTTCACAAAACAAAGACCCACCCAGATGTGCCTATGGCCACTGGCATAAATCTTTATTTGAAACTTTTTTGGTAGACCCACAAAATGCTAAGAACCAAAATTGTTAGCCTTAAGCTTACTTTGCCTGATTACTAACTCTGGCTTCCAGCTGGAATAACATATGATATCACTGCTTCTAAGGCAAGCCCAACTTAAAAGCAATAGTTTACTTAGCCTATATATTCGGCTCTCGCTTTCTAATCAGATGGTTGGCACAAATTCACCTAACTCCAAAACCTGGCAATGTGCCCTCGCTGGGCAAAGAAACAAGAGATTCATGAGTGGTTTGTTGTTTTTTTTTTTTTTTTCTGTTTTCCATTTCACTCTTTTATTATTCAAGAATACAATACTTTAATGTGATAAAGGAGAAGAACGACATTAAAATAAAATATTCTGCAAGAGAAAAGGGAAATGCAGATGATGCATCCTTATAGAGAAGAGTACAAGCCTCATAAGGTTTCAGTAAAAGGTTTGCTGGGAAGTAAAACTCAAGATGAAAATCTAGTCTGGTTGTCAAATTTATAGATATATCAAGAAAAAATAAATTAGTGGACAATGAAGCATTTTAATCATCTCAGTCCTCACAGTTGAAGTTATCAAATAAATATATGTTATCAAATAAATGCATATAAATTGAATATTTAATTAACGGGCTATGCAGACTCTACGATGTTTTGAAAACTTTTATCAGGATGCCTGGTAACAAGAATGAGTGGAATGTGAGACAGAGGTGGCCAATAGCTATTCTGACATTTTGCCCCAGGACAAATACTCCAGCAACACATAGTAGTGAAGGGCAAGGCTTCAATTGGACACAATTAGGTTTTACCTGGACTCCAACACTTCCTAGCAGTAAGACCCTAGTCAAATTCATAACTTGTCCAATCTCTACTATATGGTGCTCAAATCTGAATCAGCAATTCGAAAAGTTTATTTATAAATTGGCTGATGAGAATCTAGGACTTATTTTTTCACAGAGGCAGCACTGTAAGTGCAGTACTCAGGTTCTCAGACCTCCTCAGAAAATCCCATCTGGTCCCACATCCCTGAAAATGGCACAAATGGTACTAGTGTACTGATAGCTAATCCACATTACAAAATAAACCATATGCATATCCGAGAAACCATGAATGTTTCAGTTGTGTCCAGCAGACAACATGTGCTCAATGATTGTTATTACATGGAATGAAGAGATTTTTTTTTTTTTTTAAGGCTTTTGGGCTGATTTTCTTTCCACCTTTCAGAAGTGAAAACTCTCTTGGCTGAGAACTAGAAGGCAGCGGCTTCCCTGGGAGAAGACTGAAAGTGATGAAGAGATGATTTATATTTCTGAGAACCAGGAAAGTTTATTCTAGTTAGTGTCTTGCCAGGTGTTCTGAATTGTAGGGGAAAAGAGGGGTAGAGAAGTCTTGTCAATTAATAAAAGAGTCTAATCATGCGAGCCCCTGAGACCAACATGTTAATCTATTCAGATCTCTTTAATTCCAAATGTCTTTCATTTGGGACTCTGCCAGTAAATTTGGAAAATTTTAAAACTCTAACAATTTATGGTTGCATGAAAATGAGCTGAATCTCATGTGCTATTTCCAAATATTCCAGAATCTGGTGATATTTAAGAGTACAGGTATCGTGACAATTCATTATTTTGACTACTTTCTCATGAGATCATAAAATGATAAAAATTACAAAGCTCACAGAACAAACTGCTGGTGAAAATGTCAGCAAAAGATGTCCATGTGAATCAAAATGTAGTTTACCTACTATCACAAAGACCCAAAATTATAGTGGCTTAGGCAAGATAGGAACGTTTTTCTCAGTTACATAAAGTCCAGGTAGGTGGTCCAGAGTCAGCAGGATGTTGACTGCATCTTCAGCAAACTAACCAGGGTCCTTCTATCATTTGTTCAAATATCTCCAACACAGCTTCTTCTCCTGACCTGAGGTGGGACACCTGCACCTGCCATCCTGGCCACATGTTCAGCATGTAGGAAGAAAGGTTAAAAGCCATGTACCTGCCCTTTCTGTGCTCAGCCTGAAAGTGGCTCACATCACTTCTACTTATGTCTCACTTGCCAGAACCTAGCTGCAAAGGTGACTGCGAAACACAGTTATTATGTTGGGTGGCCACATGCTACCTAAGAAGTCAGAATAGGTGTTAACATAAAGAAGTCCCTGTCCTGAGTCCATATATAAGACATTATTTTTTTATTCTAATAAAGCTCTTAAGTATTTATTCATACTCAGGTACTAACCTGTGGCAAGTAAACCCCATGTTGATAACTTCTCAAATTCCCACAGGCAGGCAATTAAGCCTGTTAGTGCAATCGTGAAAATGAGGAGAGTACATTCTGGAACATCCTCGCAAACAAGGGCAACAGAGTCCCTAGTCTCACCTCTCTTACGGTCTAGTGAGGGAGACAATGAATGTGCAAACAAAAAAATGTCAGTAAAGGAGAAGCAAAATTAAAACAAAGTGATGCACAAAGCTACTCAAGAAAGGCTTGGCTTCCCTGAGGAGATGGCATTTAAGTTTGGCGTTTACGTTTTGATCTGGACCAGCCATGACAAAAGCTGGGGAAAAAACATTCTAATATTTTAAAGCTCCAAGGTTCTCTATTTATCAGAACCAAAGTTGTTTCAGCTCTAGTTTTCTTTTCTCAAGCCCTATTATGCACAGAAGAGGAAGAGTGTGTGTGTGTGTGTGTGTGTGTGTGTGTGTGTGTACACATGCATGTGTTCGCATGTGGATGTGCCTGGGAAGAGGAGATCTCTAACTCAGTCCTGAAGCTAATACTTAAGAGCTAGGAATAATGTGAAACACTCCAAAAGGAGGCCCTGCAGCAATCTATAGACAGAGAAAGGAAGACAAACAAAGCAAATGGTTAGAAGAGTTGGGAGACTATACCAACCTTTGTACTTGTTATTTTTTTCACTTGTTTTTTTTTTTTTTAAGATTTTATTTATGTAATCATGAGAGACACACAAAGAGGCAGAGACATAGGCAAAGGGAGAAGCAGGCTCCCTGCGGGGAGCCGGATGCGAGACTCGATCCCCAGACTCAGGATCACACATCTTGGGCCAAAGGCACACGCTCAACCCCTGAACCACCCAGGCGTCCCTTTTCTCACTGTTCTAAATAGTGTTTCTTGGTGGTTCTATTTCTTAAATCAAAGTAACTAACTTCAGGTCTGTTGTTCTAACTAAATTCTAGTTCAAAACAAGTAATCAGGGATCCCTGAGTGGCTCAGCGGTTTAGCACCTGCTTTCAGCCCAGCACATGATCCTGGAGTCCCGTATCGAGTCCTGTCTCAGGCCCCCTGCATGGAGCCTGCTTCTCCCTCTGCCTCTCTCTCTCTGTGTCTCTCATGAATAAATAAATAAAATCTTTAAAAAAAAACAAGTAATCAGCAGCTGCAAATAAAAGGTCTCGCATGTTTTTAATCAAAATGAATTACAAAACATTAAAAAAAGCAAATAAGTAAATTTTTCACATTAGTATTGCTTTAAAACACTAATCATGGGTTTATTTTAAATAATATATTTATATAAATAAATTATTATAATTTATAAATAAAATTTAATGATTTTTAACTATTTACAAACACTGTTTTAATATTTTCTTAAAAGATTTTACTCATTTATTCATGAGAGACACAGAGAGAGAGAGAGGCAGAGACACAGGCAGAGGGAGAAGCAGGCTCCATGCAGAGAGCCCGACGTGGGACTCGATCCCAGGTCGCCAGGATCGGGTCCTGGGCTGAAGGTGGCACTAAACCGCTGAGCCACCCAGGCTGCCCAATATTTAAAATATTATACAAATTGTATTTCACTATAGCGACCCAAGCTAAGTCAACACATTCCTGAGCTATCAAGAATCCATTGGAAAAATCTTTACCAAAAACCTCATAGTGCTAGCCTAAGAGGTCATCCCCAAAGCATCCATCCCCAGTCCTAAAGCATATTAGGGGAAAGTTCAGTGTCCCTTAAATAGTCCTGATGTATTCGCAGCATAGTTCACTGGGCACAAACTTGCTGGAAAAAAAAAAATCACCTCCTCAACTTAAAAAGGTGCTAAAGTGAAATGAATATCCCAATTGACAAACCTTTTGTCACACAGCCAGCAAAGACAAACTGCCACTATTTTAACCCAGTGGGCAATACAGCAATCAGGAAGACACCAAGTCAGATCTAAGGTTTGCGGGGGATTTTTCATCTGCTTTCTACCTTCGAAGCCCCATTTGATTGACTTTAAGATACCACTGATTACAACACACACCATTATTTTACATACTTCTAGTAAGAAACAGAACACTGCCATTAAACAGAGAAATACCATGGATTTCAGGATGTGTCTCAATTTCAGAAATATTAAAATGCAAAAAAAATGAACATTCTAGGATCAATGAAAAATGGTAGCACTCTTCTGCCCAAATCTGCTCCCTTTGTTTTCAGAATGGAAAACTACCTTTGCTATTTTCAACCTAATTATCAAAAAAGTTTTCCTCTGCATTATGTCATAATCTCCCTCCTACCTCTCTTTGTAACAACTGCTTAATACAAATGTCCAAAGAGGTAACTGACAAATCTCCATTTAACTCTTCTCCAAAAATATTTAAGAAATTTCATTCAAAATTACTGCTGATGACTGTAGGGCTCTCCAAGGGAGCCACCAAAAAAAAAGCACCCCTCTTCCCGGCCACAGTTCTGAACACGCTGAGAAACAAAGCAGACCTTAGTAAAGGCATGAGTCTAAACATCACTCTTATTAATGAAAAAGGCCAGCCTGGGTGGTAAAAGTACCAGGTCTGTTGGCCACTTGTCCCTATGGAGCTCCAGGCAGTCTATTCCTCCAGGTTGCGAGCCAGCTCTGACCAGGGAAGCCCTCCCATGAAGACTCAGGCCACAGCACCTGCTCCCTGCTTCCAGCATGCTTTAAAGAGTAAGAAGAGTAGAGAAAGAAGAAGGCATATTCTCGCCCTGGAAGAGCTGAAGTGCTCTCCACAAGCAGAGCCCCTCTAGAGAGCAAAAAAGGCAGAGTGTAGCCTCTCCCGTCATCCCAAATTGGCCAACCAGAAAAAAACACCCCTCTTCCTAAGAGAGGAGGGTGTAAAGGGTCAGAGACAGACTAGGACATGCCTACAAAAACCCCCTCCTGGTGGAAATCAGGAATGGGGGAACTTCTTCCTCTCTACTACTTGCCTTTGTGAGTCATTTTGATGTAATACTGTGAAAAACACCATGACATAATAAGAAATATATATTTACTCTCTGTCCCCAGTTCCTGGCACACAAAACTCTTGTATTTTCCTGAGCGATAGGGGTGCTAAGAGCATCATTTGTTCTAATATTTAGTCTTTGACCCTGGTTCCTGGTACACAGAACTTCTAAATCCTTTGGAATTTCTTGGATGATAGGAGCATCTTTCATTCTAACAAGGTTACTCTTGGTGAATTCCTAGATAGTTCCTGGGGACTGGTCACTAAAAAGACCAAGCCATGCATAGAAGCCTCTAACTTTCAGCTTCACCCTATCCCCATCCTCCAGGGAAGGGGAGGGGCTATAGTCTGAGTCAATCAATCCTGCCCATGTAATGAAGCCTCCACAAAAATCCCTAAAGTATACAGCTTTGGGGTTGGTAAACTCACGCATGTGCTGGGAGGGTGGCACATCCCAACCACATGGGGACAGAAGCCACTGCACTCAAGACCTTTCCAGACCTCACCCTATGTACCTCTTAATCTGAATATTTATCTTTATCCTTGTAACATCCTTTATAATAAATTGGTAAACTAAAATAAATATATCTCTGAGTTTTGTGAGCCATTATAGCAAATTACCAAACCCAAGGAAGAGGTCATGGGAGACCCAAGGAAGAGGTCATGGGAGACCCAATACAGAAGACGTTGGTGAGAAGTAGGAGAGGCCCAGATTTGCAGTTGGTGTCTGGAGCTGGGGGCAGTCTTGTGGCACTGAGCCTGTAACCTGTGGGGTCTGCACTAGCTCCAGGTAGTTAGTGTCATGACTGAAATGCGGGCCACTCAGTTGCTGTTTAGAGTTGGAGAACTGGTTGGTGTAGGAAAAGCCCTACATGTTTGGTGTCAGAACTGTTGAGAGTGGAGTATAAAAGAAGTAAGAGGTTTCCTTTTAAACATGCTCCACAATTTTCCTTTTCAGGAAAAACCTATTAAAAAAGAAAATCTCCTTAATCTATAAATGACACTCAGGTCTGACTTTGGGGATCATCTTTTTCTACTTCTTACCTCACTTTTTTAAAGATTTTATTTATTTATTCATGAGAGACACCGAGAGAGAGGCAGAGACACAGGCAGAGGGAGACGCAGGCTCCATGCAGGGACCCCGATAGGGGACTCGATCCCAGGACCCCAGGATCACACTCTGGGCTGAAGGCAGATGCTCAACTGCTGAGCCACCCAGGCATCCCCTTGCCTTACTCTTCACTCGAATGATGTCACCAGTACTTTTGTAAGTGACAAATCATAACAAAATAGGACCTCCCAGGTTGTCAGTGAGGTCAGGTATGGAACTGAAATGAGGCATGACATTTCCAAACCAAGCCAAAGGGCCAGGAACATCATAGAAGCTCTAGAGGACTGGGAAGGTAAACCCTTAATTTATTATAGCACAAGCAGACACACTTATTTAGCTTAGGGAAATCTGATTTGTTATAGAAGAGATATTTTGAAATTTAGTATATCACAAAAGGAACTCATTCTACCCATTAAAACTGCTTTGACAACTAGTAAAATGGTATGCCTACTTTTCATTGCAAAGAAAGGTGGAATTTAAAACTAAAGCAACATGCACGTGGCTTATCTTGAATAGCTTTGTAACTCCTTTATATTTTATTTAAAAATCACTTTCCAAGTTGGATACTTTAATTTAGAAATATAAATTCTGCCTAAAGAAATAACTGGAGATAGAAAACACATATGTACAAGGTCTGTTTTTTAGGAAGTATAAACCCAGCTCCCTTCTCTACACAGAGTTTGCGACTGCTTCATAGCCGTGATAAATTATGGTCAATAAAGTTTTTCTAAAAAATAAAAAAATAAAAAAAAATAAAAATAAAAAAAAATAAAGTTTTTCTTTGTGACAATTATAAAAACATTAGATATGCATTGTAGAAACAATGGGATTTATATCTACTTTTAAAGAAAAATGCTGTGAAACATTATCAAACAGTAAATACAAGGAGTCGGTAGCATTTTTCTAAGTAACAATCTCATTTTTCCTTAACAAATTTTAAGTAAAAAAAACAAAATCTAGGTGAGAGTATGTTAAAAGGCATTACTCGCATAAAACAAATTGGCAATGTGATATTCCTGGTTCAGCTGAAAGAATAAAAAAATAACTGCTATTTATCGAGCACTTACTATATGCCAAGCACTGTACTTAGTGATACACATACATAATTTTATTCTGTCCTAACAACAGCAAACACTATGAGATAAGCAATTTAAACCAAATTAGATGAGGTGACTAAATCAAACTTGCGTGGTATATAATAAAAAGAGAATTCTCCATAGACTACCATCCAAATTAAGTAAATCCATATTTGTATTTTAAAAAAAAAGCAAAGCTACTCTTACAAATGAATACATTCCTTAATAGAATCATAAACGTATCCATGTTCAAGTTAACTTTTGCTCTTTTCTACATTTTAAATTTGAAACAGAAATAATTATCTCTTAATGAGCCCATATGTACCAAACGCCTTAAACACAGACTGATTTTGGAACTTTGGAGATAAGGGAGAGGAAAAGGAATTGAGAAGATATTTTATCTCCTTTGGTTTTTAAAAGCATATTCACTGCTAATAAATATTAGATTTTTCCCAACAACACTCAAAACGGTTTCTCTTTCGAGCACGTAACATTATCTTTCTGTCATTTTCAGAAGCCTGAGCCAAACGTAAGTCTCATGAATTGTACTCAGATCTGTTGCTGACTTGTCATAAAATTGCCAAAACCACTGAACTGAGAGACGGTAGTGCAGAGGAAAGGCAGTTAACCTGTGTTTAATTACAGATCTCCAGGACCAATTCCTTTTTCTTAACCAAGGTTGTCTGTAATGTTAGTTATAAAGTCAACATTGAGGTCTCAGTGACAGAAGCCTGGTAGAGAGTGGTGGAAATGAGTCTCCAAAGAAATAAACAACTCTCAATACTGGCTGAGATCTGCATCTAGGTGGCTCTCAAGCTCTTTGGGAAAAGCTAGAAGTTGCCCTCATCCTCAAAATAAACTTAGATGGTCTCCTTTCAAACCAAAGTCTGTAAAAGGGATGCAGGCCTTGTTACACTTTTACATCAGGCCTTGTTACACTGATGGATAAGTGTATACACTATATAAAGGAAACATGTCGATAACCAAAGAGCAATTATGATGACCGGCCTACAGGTTCGCCTATGCTAAAACACTAATTTGCAAGGACCCAGAAATGACTGAGAACACCGCACTAGCCTGGGTAATGTGCAATTATGATAAAAGTAGGGTCTTAGCATTTTAAGTGCTTACGTCTTTTTCCCAGTGTTTTTATTCCTTCCCACTTGCTAAAGGAACCACACCAAGTCCCATGGTCACATCTGAGGCAGTCTAATACGGAACAGGATTTTAAAAATTAATTATAAATATAAAATAGCTTGGACTTTATATGCATCAAGTTTCTTCAGAAGCTTCTCTAGTGAGCTGAGAGATGATCATTCCTGAGAGAAAACTGCTCTGCCTTGTTTTGAAACACTTTTGTCAGATTTTGGAACTGCGGGCAGCAGAGGGTGAGGGAGCTGTCTGTGCGGCAGGGCAGTGAGGAGTAAAGAATTGGAGAAGAGGCCTTGAGCAGGTGATCAGAGCTGAAAGGAATGAAAGGGGTACCCATGGGGTGGGGGGAGCAACAGTGTAGGCTGTTGCCATCAAAGGCGGGTGAGGAGAGCATCTTCACCTAGTGAGTGGCAGGACCCAGCACTGTTGGAACCACAGGAGGAGAGAGAGGACATCCATATGGAGGCCAGAGGCAATGAGGGCCCAGTGCAGGGTAGCAGAACCTGAGTAAGGGGGTAGGGGGAAGGGTGGCAGGTCGAAGGAAGGATACAGAAGTCTATCAAGGTCCCTGGGGCTCATGAGGAGGGCATGGTGGGATGGGGGTCATGGGATGTGTGGGGAAATGAAGCAGCAGGCCTCTATGGGTTGTCAGAACCAAAGGAGGTGAGAAAAGCATTCACTGGAGGTTGGAAGAGAGTACTATCCCAAGACCCTGTTAGAGCCTGAGCAGGAAGTGTAAGCATCTCAACAGGGGAGTGGCAACGGCAGGATACTGGCAGGGAGCCAGAGTCTGCCCAATGAGGAGACATCTGTGCCAGGGGAGCAGCCGTGGGGCCCGCTGGGGGGTCCTGAAGACTGTGGAGTGAGGAGGGCACCCATGCCTGAGGGTGAGACAGGGGCAGCACAGTGCAAGGTGTTGGAGCTCAAGTGATGTGAGAAGGGCATCCACGTGGGGGCTTCAGCAGGGCGCTGGTGTGTGAAGCATAAGAGACCATCCACTTGGCCATGGCCTGCAGCAGGAAGACAGAGCCCAGGTGAGGCAGAAGTGAGAGAGGCAGCAGCCCTAATGGAACACTGGTTACATATGGGGGAATTTATCACGTCATGAAATATGTTGAGGGTGATGAGAGACAGGTTCTTCACTGTCAGAGAGGGGGAGTTTCAGATATGGAAAGGAGAATGCCACAGTAACCCCTGGTATTCGAGTAGAACTGTGGTATTCCTCTGAACTCCTGGCCTTTAATAGAGAAGTACAGGCGAGGGCATAGAAGAGGCTCACCGGTGCAGGGACAGACCACTGGATCTTCAGAACGAGTCATTATGCCGCTCATACTGACCAAAAGAAGGCCAAAGTGAGCACAATAAAAATACTAGGCATTCAAAAATGGAATATGGCTATGGATTCAAAGGATATTTAAATTCTTCAGAATTCTATGAATAAATGTATGCCAATAAACTTGAAAGTACAAATGAGCAGCCAACTTAAGCTAATAGAAACTACCAAAATAAACTCAAGAAAAAACAGATTAAATAGATTGAGAAATATTTACATAATTAAATCGGAAATAAAAATCTAAATCTAGCAACAACAGAGCTATGTTGAGATGATTCCTTAGAGATTTTTATTTCACCATTGAGCAAACAGCTCTGGAAAAAATGAAACTCGCCCTGATTTTTAAAAACTGCCAAAACCTTTGTTTCAAAACCAGACAACAGCAGCACAATAAGGAAAAAGTATATGCTAATCTCATCTATGAGCATAAATGCAAACAGCTAAGTAACATATTAGCAAACTAAATCCAGTAGTATGTGTGTGTAGGACCAAGTTAACAATTACTTAACATTAAAAAATTATAAATACAATTCACCACATTAACAATTAAGGGAGAAAAGACCCTACATAGTCATCTAAAGAAATTCATAGTATTTAGAACTGAAACTCAACATTTATACATGATAAAAACAACAACAAAATAATAACTCAGCAAACGTGGTTTAGGAAGGAACTTTCTTAGCCTGATTTAAAAAAAAAAAAAAAAAAACCTCAGCAAACATAATATTTAATGGTTTTAAAATTTTAGAACATTTTCTTTAAAGACAAGAGTAAGATGACGATGCCTCTTTTCACTGCTCTATTGAACAGCGTCCTAGTATTTGGTCAGTGCACCCAAAAAGAAAGTGGTATCAAGAAAGTGGAGAAAGGAAGAAATAAGCACAAATACAAATGCAAAGTTGTTAGGCAAAGTCAAGAGTAACCCTATAAGGCAGCAAAGGACAGTCAGAAAACTGTATCTTAAAAAATTTCAACTAACAATGGTATTAAAGCCTTTAAAATATCCACATATGTGTCACAGATCTAATAATTCCCTCTTATAAGGAAAAGCATAAAACTGGACATATTGATTTTAAAACACTGTAGTATTAATTCTGTAGTGGATAAACTGGCCACTGGAACATACTAGAAACAGAAATCAACCCAGTTTTCTATGGGATTTTAGTATATTACATATCACTAGGAAAAGGATGAAGATTTCTTGGCTCCAAATAACTGAAAACCAACGTTTTTTAAGTGGTTCAAACAATGAGAATTATTCTCTTACAAAACAAGGTATTTGAGTTGAAGTTCAAAGTCATCAAAGATCCAGGTTCTGTCTGTCTTCCTCAGGATCACAGTGAGCTCCCTTCATTAGCACAAAATGCTCACATCCTAAGCATACATCAAGAAGCAGAAAAGGGAGATTGTTTCTTTATTATATACTTATATCTATATCTATACCCTTTGCCTATCTTTGGCTTGAACTGCTTAACTAATCATTAGGTAGGGAAATGAGAATGCCAATGTACTCTGAGAACAATCTGGATTTGCCCGAATCATTTGGGTAAAAAGTAGACATTGGAACAAAATTGACTGCTCTTCGGACAACACGAGAAAGAGGAAAACAACTCTTAGGTAAGTAATTTACGATACAATGCAGTATTTCATAAACATGTGGCAGACTAGACTATCCATACGGAAGAAAAGAAAGCTCTGAATAATATCAAAAACAAAAACAAATTCCATGTGGATTAAAATTTCAAATGCCAAAAATTAATTTTTAGCAAAAAAATACAGAAAAATATATTTGGAAATTAGGGGTAGAAATAGATTTTAATATAAAACATAAACAAACCATAAAGGATAATACTAAATAGCTAGACTACATTAAAACTCTAAACTCTTGAACAAGATGCTGGAATTGAAAGACAAACCACAGCCTCGGAGAAGTATTTGCATGATATAAGACAGCTTTTCTGTTACCAATGAATAAAAATGGGCACAGTTATAAGAACAAGCAATTGACAGAAGAGGAAAACTGAAGAGTCAATAAATAGTATAAAAGATGCTCGACCTCATCAGTAGTCAGAGAATTGCAAACTTATATAAAGAAATAGCACTGACCCACTATTTTTTTTTTTTTTTATGATAGTCACAGAGAGAGAGAGAGAGGCAGAGACACAGGAGGAGGGAGAAGCAGGCTCCATGCACCGGGAGCCCGATGTGGGATTCGATCCCAGGTCTCCAGGATCGCGCCCTGGGCCAAAGGCAGGCGCCAAACCGCTGCGCCACCCAGGGATCCCCGCACTGACCCACTATTGAAAAATGTTATAATTTGATAATACTGAGTACTGGACACTATGAAGGGAAACAAAATATCATATATGCCTAGTAGACGGGTCAACTAGGTCAACCTCTTCAATGATTATTTTGTTGATATTTAGTAAATTCAACAATATGCATGTCAACAACCTAACATTCTTTCTAAGATATATATCTTAGAGAAACTTTCACATGTACCCAAAACACATGTTCTGGGATATTTACTACATTCTTTCTTCTTTCTTCTCTCTCTTTCTCACTCTCTTTCTCTCTCCCTCCCTCTACACACACACACACACACACACACACACACACACACACGAATATGAAATTGTCTATATACCCATATGAATTGGATAAATAAAGTGTTGTATGTTCATACAATCAAATAGTATGGTATGGTATAGTTTAAATAAATGAACTAGATCTATATGTGTCACCTTGAATGATCTTAAAAATAGAATGTTGAGAGGAAAACACAAGTTGTTGAGGACTATCTATAGTACAATATTACTTACATAAAAAGTAAAACTCAGAGCACAATACTCTATTTATGGATAAATATTTAATAAAAATACAGAAACAAGAAATCAAGCTTGTGATTACCTCTGGGAAAGGACAAAGGAGAATCAGAGCAAGGAAGGGTTATATAAGTATCAGAGATATTTCTATTTTATTTCTAGTCTTAGTTGTTCAATGAAAGAGTATAAAATAAATATTAAAAATGGGTAAATTATATTGAGTCTATGTGGAGAGCACTTAGGATTAGAGATTAGTGTCAGGAGAAACGTAAATAGTAGTAATATTCTGCAAAGACTGAATAAAGATGCCAGGAAGATCAAGAAAGTTCCAGATGGCATAAAATTGAAAAGAGGTTAGTCAAATGCTCAAAATATGTTCTTGGTACGAGTGAAAAACCAAAGATGTCACTGTCAAAAACAACAACAACAACAACAACAACAACCAAAAACATAGGTATGGAAAATTTCTACTATAATTATAATTTAGAGGCTCTTAGAGAACATGATACAGAGTATATGCCAATAATATGACTCATAACTAAGACTATAATAAACATCAAAAATTTTCCCCGGAAGTGAAAATTTTAATTCTTAATATCCCAAGAAACTCCTATAGCAACATACCTGGAGAAGGAGTCTTTCAAAAGCCAGGAAGTTGTCCCACTTGGCAGTCTGCGGGTGTTTCAGAGTTTGAACTGTGGCCAGCCCAAGCTGTAGAAGCCCACAGTGATTCACTATAGCTTTGAGATTGTTCTTAAAGAGCTGAATATAGGACATGAGCTGCCCTGGGGTGACTCTTCCTGGAGAAACATAATAATTTATCAGTGTTAAAATCATGAGAAGAATGCCATTAATAATACTACTGCCTCATACTGGCACAGAACTTTGGAGCTTCCGGCAAGCTTTCCTAAGCTATAGTGATTCCTACAGCAACATGGTAGCAATAGCAAATTTGAAACTATTGCCTGCATTTTACAAGTAAAAAAACAGGAGGCACCTGAGTAGCTCAGTTGGTTAAGCATCCAACTCTTAACCTCAGCTTAGGTCTTGATCTCAAAGTCGTAAGCTCAAGCCATGTTGGGGCTCCATGCTGGGCATGGAGTCAACTTAAAAAAAAAAAAGAAAGAAAGAAAGAACTGAGGCACCTGAATGGTGCAGTCAGTTACGTGTTCAACTCTTCAGCTCAGGTCTTGATCTCATGACCCAGAGATCAAGCCTCCATGCTCAGCAAGGAGTCTGCTTGAGATTCTCTCTCCCTCTGCCCCTCCTATTCATGTTCTCTCTCTAAAAATAAATGAATAAATCTTTTAAAAATAAATAAGAATTTTTTTAATTAAAAAAAAAACACACACAAAGTCACGCAAATAAGTATTTGTTGAACTCAACCTGAAGTGCCTCTACAAGACAGAGCACATAGCGATCTAAGAAGCAAAAAGGCAAAATTTCTAATGGTGTGTGTATGTATAGAAAGTAAGAAGAGAAATCTGTTACGACTGTAGCTAAAACCTTACCACTGATACCAGTGGGTTCATGAGAATACTCATGAGGATAAAAGCTGGCTATTACATGAAATAAAAATCTATGGAGAACTGGAGTGGCAAAAACACTGGAAGATGAGGCATCAGAAGAAAATGTTGGGTAAGTGATACAGGACATTTATAGTGATGGTCACCTGGACTAAAGCAAGAGGAGCCCCATCTCATAAAAGACTAGACATAGCACAGAAAAACAAAACAATACAAAACACCTGCTGAAGATTCACTCCTTCAGATCCTCTAAGTCCAACTTTTGCCAATTGCGGTCCTTTGACTAAGTCACTTCACATTGTCCAATGTGTGGAATTGCATTCCTGCCATTCATGGGTGCTTTGGACAAAACCCCTGAACACCAGATTCACTCTATTGGACAAGGAGACAGCAGTGGGTCAGCACAGAAGCAAGTCAGGTGCACCTTTCCTACACATCTTATCCATACTATGTTTGTGGGTTGCTCCCCAATGCCTGACATCCAAGTTTGCTTATTATATCTAGGTTTAATATTTGGCAATGAAATCACGTATATTTCTTTAGTACTTTACAGTTTACACAGTGCAGGCACACCATCTTCTGATTCTCTCAGCAAATCTATGGGGTGGCAAACAGGGCATGTGCTGCATCAACTAGACCCACTTGATGAGGCACTGGGAGTTCGGGGTCTTACAGAATGCTAAATGGCAGCTATCACTTAATAAAAGGTTTTTGATCCTTGATCCTGATAAACAAAATCGAAAGACCTTGCCACAAGAAACTTAAAAGCCTGCAACAAAAAGAATAACAATGGTGGGATAATAAGTAGTGGGGCAAGTCTCAGGCATTTCTTTGGTGGGAAAGTCTGAGTTCATTCCTGATTCTCAAAGCAGCAGGCTAATGATCTACTCACCTACTTACAGAGAAAAGCCTCATCAACTCCTTCTTTGTCTGGTTCTGAGTCAGGTTTATTAAGGTCTAATTTAAATGCAGTAAAATGCACCCTTTTTCTGGTGTCCAGCTCTATGAATTGTGACAAATGTATAGAGTTGGGTAAGCACCATCACAGTCAAGATGGAGAACATTTCCATCATTCCAAAGAGTTTCCCTCTTTGTAGTCAATTCTCTGTTTCCACCCCAGCCCCTGGTGAGCTCTTCTCCGTGTTTATCTGATCTCTGTCCCATATTTTGCTTTTCCAGAATGTTATATAAATGGTATTATACAGTAGCCTTTTGAGTCTGGCTTCTTTCACTTTAGCATAATGCACTTGATAGTCATCCATGTTGTTGCTTGTGTTAGTGGTTTGTTCCCTTTTCTTGCTGCATAATATTCCATTGTATTAATGTGTCATAGTTTATTTGGCCATTTATTTATCCATTCACCAGTTAGTGATCATTTGGACTATTTCCAATTTTTAGAAATTATGAATAAACACTTCACAAATAACCCATGTTCAGGCTTTCATGTGAGTGTGTATGTGTGGACTTATGGTTTCACTTTTCTTGGGTAAATTTTGAGGACTGAGGTTGCTGGGTCATATGCTAAATGTATATGAACTTTGTTGGGGGTTTTTTTGTATTTTTTTAAGATTCTATTTATTTATTCATGAAAGACACAGAGAAAGAGGCAGAGACATAGGCAGAGGGGGAAGCAGGCCCCTCACAGGGAGCCCAATGCAGGACTTGATCCATGGACCGGGGATCACCCCCTGAGCCAAAGGCAGATACTCAACCACTGAGCCACCCAGGCGTCCCTGTATGTTTAACTTTGTAACAAACTGACTAACTGATTTCCAGAGTGGCCTATTCCACCACCAACCAATGAGAGTTCTAACACCTCACATCCTCACCAGCACTTGCTACTGCTAGTTATTTTTATTTTAGTCATTCTAATACATGTGTAGCAACATCTCACTGGGGGTTTAATTTGTATTTTTCTAATGATGAATAATGTTGGTCATCTTTTTATGTGCCATCCTGTATGTTTTTTGTGAAGTGTCTATTTGAATCTTTTGGCCATTTTTTATCAGGTTTTTTTACTTTCTTACTCTTAAATTGTGTCATTACTTTTATTAATCCATTGATTCAATATATATTTCTGTGGCAGGCACTGTTCTTGCTGCTAGAAATAAACCCATGAACAAATCAGATAAAACTCCTTGTCCTCACAGTGAACAAATATAGAAGACAGGCGGGGATCCCTGGGTGGCGCAGCGGTTTGGCGCCTGCCTTTGGCCCAGGGCACGATCCTGGAGACCTGGGATCGAATCCCACATCAGGCTCCCGGTGCATGGAGCCTGCTTCTCCCTCTGCCTGTGTCTCTGCCTCTCTCTCTCTCTCTCTCTCTCTCTCTCTCTATCATAAATAAATAATAAAAAAAAAAATTAAAAAAAATATATAGAAGACAGGCATCTCCTCGATGCTGTCCTAATTAATTCAGCATATTACATATCATTCTCATTTAGGGGATGGAGGCCTTTTGTGCAAATGATTAACATATTTACACAATGATGTCTTCTAACACCTATTAAATATTAACATTAAATATGTGAAAAGAATTTTCACATGATATGGGTTCAAACTAAGATTGCCATGACCTCCATGTATTTGATTATACATTGTACCGCTGGTGATGGTAATTTGGTTTCTGGATACATAGAGCTTATTCTATCAAGAGAGGTATTCATTAAATAACTATACAAATAATTACTTAATCATAATCGTGGTACTACTGCTAAAGAAAAATACAAAATGTCTTGAAAGCGTGAAAGGTTCTGTAAGATTCAAAACTGCCGAACTGTCCAACCCAATCTCCTCAACTAAGGAGGAGGAATTAAACAAGCTCAAAATACATAAAACTCATTTGTAATAGAACTGTCTCTTACAGAGACAAGAAATAGAAATTATCAGAGAAAGTCATCGGGAAGTCTGTTTAGATTTCTATTGTAATAACCATATGGTCACTTAAAGGATAAAAGGTTTTGATTCAAAAATATAGTTGACCATTTTACCCAGTTAGTGTTTTCTAGCACAGACTCAATCATCATATTTATGTAAGGCTGCCTTCCCACATAAGGCATGTGACTTAAAGGAACAAATGAGTATACAGAATTTGGTAACTGGAAATGCAACAAAACACTACATTGTGAATTTAGTAATTATTCGCCTTTGCTGACCAATTCTGTTCCCCTCTAAATAGCTTTTTCTTAGACACAAATGCTATTAACATTATTAGGTACATCTTGATAACAGTTTCTTTTTATTCCATAACAGGCTAACTGGAATTCAGTAACAAAAAAAAAAAAAAAAAAAGAAAGGGTATGGCACACAGATGCTTTAAAATAGGTAGTGAGATATATTTTAATTTTAAACTTAATCACGACCTTACATAAAACAAATGGAAAACAACCAACTGACTACCAAAAACGCTGCAGTGAGACTAATGACTTGAGGAAGCTGCCCAGTTCACATCAACTAAAACAGCAAGCAACCAGGAGCAGGTGCTAAAAAAGTAACAGCAGGACATGTATTCACATCTCACATCACAAAACAACAACAACAACAACAGCTTGTCAGGCAGACTAACACGGTGATTTCAAAATATCCATTCAGAAGGCCTTGCAACAAACACACTTTTTAAAGCCATAAAAAACAAAGGTTATTTGATATCAAGACTGCATAATAAATACATAGCAACTTTTTGAAAAGTGACAATTTGAAATATGAAAAATAGTTTTCAAGTAAGAAAAGCTATTTTTAAAGAGTTTTTAAGAAAGAGAAATAGGTTTCTTAGTTAAAAGAAAAACAAAACTTTATCAACCATCAATTCTCTATTTTTAAACGCTTATTAAAATATAATTATCTCTTAAGGGAAAGTGGATAGATTTGGAAAATAGAAGGATTTAAACATTTTAATGTTTGTGATCCTTACAGTATTGAATTCAACTGAATTCAAATGCATCATAGAGCCTATTTTTCCATTTACTACATACACTTGATAAATTATAACTTTTCAACCTGTCTTGTGGCTTGTTAAAATATATTTAAAATATCTACACCAATCTACACATATATGATTCTTTGTTGAAATGTTTGAAATAAAGAACATTCAGTCAGCGCTGTGTTTGATTTAATCATAAAACCACGCCTTAATAGTAGAAAGCAAACACCAACAGAAACTTCGCCTAAAATAGCATATTTGGCTCCCAAATTTTTAAAAAACTTCCTGGCATGAGAAATAATACTACTGACATTGCACGTTTTGTATTCTTCATTTTTATGAAAACCCAGTGTATGAAATTTGAATGAACAAACGTAGGTGTTTTAAGTCCTCCCAGAAATGAGCATTTCCCCTGTATCCTTTTCAATCATTTTTCCTAATATAATAAAAGTACAGTACATTAAAATGTTTACATATAACATTTCCTGCTAAAACTCTGGTTAATTTGCACATACAGAGTTGGCAAACAAAATAATTTCAATATTACAAAATAGTGACATCTCTTCATCTGCTGGTTTTTTTTTCCCATTGTTTCAACTTTTGTGCCACCTAATAACAGCCGGTGAACACTAAGTAAACAAGCACTGCTGGACCCGGCAAGCCACAAGAGGGCCCATTCACCACATGCAGGGCCCACACCTGTCCAGCTCTTCCTCTTGGCTCTGCTAGACACGTGCCCTGTCTAGGAAGTGCTTCCTGTTTGACTCTCCCCCAATCTTTGGTGCAACTAAACAGCCTCTGCTCCTCTTTATATCCCCCTCCAGTGAGAACTCCTTCAACTCCTTTGTTCACACAAAGTCCTATATATACTGTAGCATTTATTTATAGAAATTTAGCATATCCTTTTTAACTATGCTGGTATTTTATCAAGACTTTTACTGGTTTTGTCAGTTAGTTATTGGTTATTAATTTGCAAAGATTTTTGAATGGGCCTCTCTACTAATGGTATTTTTTTAACATGAACCCTGATTTCTAGTATGTGTGCAAGACAATTTTTCCAGGAATGTATACATGTTATAGCAAAAACACCCACAATGAGATATGTGTGTGTGTGTGTGTGTGTGTGTGTGTGTGTATATATATATATATATAAATATATAAAAGATGGCAACTCTACTAAAATTAAACATCTGATTGGTAGGCAGCACCATTAGAGAAAATTTCTTTTTTTTTTTTTTTTGGCCATTTATACAATGTGAATTTTATTTATTTATTTTTAATAAATTAATTTTTATTGGTGTTCAATTTACCAACATACAGAATAACACCCAGTGCTCATCCCGTCAAGTGTCCCCCTCAGTGCCCGTCACCCATTCACCCCCACCCCCCGCCCTCCTCCCCTTCCACCACCCCTAGTTCATTTCCCAGAGTTAAAAGTCTTTATGTTCTGTCTCCCTTCCTGATATTTCCCACACATTTCTTCTCCCTTCCTTTATATTCCCTTTCACTATTATTTATATTCCCCAAATGAATGAGAACATACAATGTTTGTCCTTCTCCGATTGACTTACTGCACTCAGCATAATCCCCTCCAGATCCATCCACGTTGAAGCATATGGTGGGTATTTGTCGTTTCTAATGGCTGAGGAATATTCCATTGTATACATAGACCACATCTTCATTATCCATTCATCTTTCAATGGACACCGAGGCTCCTTCCACAGTTTGGCTATTGTGGACATTGCTGCTAGAAACATCGGGGTGCAGGTGTCCCAGCGTTTCATTGCATCTGAATCTTTGGGGTAAATCCCCAACAGTGCAATTGCTGGGTCATAGGGCAGGTCTATTTTTAAGTCTTTGAGGAACCTCCACACAGTTTTCCAGAGTGGCTGCACCAGTTCACATTCCCACCAACAGTGTAAGAGGGTTCCCTTTTCTCCGCATCCTCTCCAACATTTGTTGTTTCCTGCCTTGTTGATGTTCCCCATTCTCACTGGTGTGAGGTGGGATCTCATTGTGGTTTTGATTTGTATTTCCCTGATGGCAAGTGATGCGGAGCATTTTCTCATGTGCATGTTGGCCATGTCCATGTCTTCCTCTGTGAGATTTCTCTTCATGTCTTTTGCCCATTTCATGATTGGATTGTTTGTTTCTTTGGTGTTGAGTTTAATAAGTTCTTTATAGATTTTGGAAATTAGCCCTTTATCTGATATGTCATTTGCAAATATCATCTCCTATTCTGTAGGTTGTCTTTGAGTTTTGTTGACTGTATCCTTTGCTGTGCAAAAGCTTCTTATCTTGATGAAGTCCCAATAGTTCATTTTTGCTTTTGTTTCTTTTGCCTTTGTGGATGTATCTTGCAAGAAGTTACTGTGGCCAAGTTCAAAAAGGGTGTTGCCTGTGTTCTCCTCTAGGATTTTGATGGAATCTTGTCTCACATTTAGATCTCTCATCCATTTTGAGTTTATCTTTGTGTATGGTGCAAGAGAGTGGTCTAGTTTCATTCTTCTGCATGTGGATGTCCAATTATCCCAGCACCATTCATTGAAGAGACTGTCTTTCTCCCAGTGGATAGTCTTTCCTCCTTTGTCGAATATTAGTTGACCATAAAGGTCAGGGTCCACTTCTGGGTTCTCTATTCTGTTCCATTGATCTATGTGTCTGTTTTTGTGCCAGTACCACACTGTCTTGATGACCACAGCTTTGTAGTACAACCTGAAATCTGGCATTTTGATGCCCCCAGCTATGGTTTTCTTTTTTAAAATTCCCCTGGCTATTTGGGGTCTTTTCTGATTCCACACAAATCTTAAAATAATTTGTTCTAACTCTCTGAAGAAAGTCCATGGTATTTTGATAGGGATTGCATTAAACGTGTAAATTGCCCTGGGTAACATTGACATTTTCACAATATTAATTCTGCCAATCCATGAGCATGGAATGTTTTTCCATCTCTTTGTGTCTTCCTCAATTTTAGAGAAAATTTCTAATGTTCATTCAATAGCTGATGGAAGAGAGCCAGAATCTTGTGCATGAAAGATGGTTTAGGGGCTTTGTGAATAACATACAAAAGGCTCAGAGTGTAGACTGAGCACACAGGTTTACAACCTCTCCTTACTCCATCAGAATGATAGAAAAAAATAAGAAGGGATGGGAACACACAACAAAGAGACTCTGAGATAGTCTAAAAGCAGATATAAAGGTTCAAACATTTTGCCCCCATCTGTTGGTTATCTTTGTAACCTACATTATACACTAAAACTTTCTTTTTTGTTCTGTCAAATACAGATGGTATCATACATTTTATGTTCTAAGAGGGTAACAGCCCCCCTTACACTTCCCCTTACTTCTTATTTTCCCCTTTCATCTTGCAAATCATCTGTACTTTTATTTTTACCTTGTCAGGATGACTGGCATTTACATTTTGTTCTGTAACCATAATTTAGTCTTATGTGCTTTTTCTATGGTTTCTCTAGGAAAGTTCGAAATCAATCAACAGTGCTTACATCATTATAAACTATATAACTATTAATGACAGAGTCAAATTATGTGCCATGATTACATTTCCTTATGCATATAATACACTTTGTTCCTAGAATGCTTTGTGGTGTATTTTCTTCCTTCTTCCCTCCCTCTTTCTTCACTCCCTCCCTCCCCTCTTCCTTCTTTCTTCCTTTTTTTTCTCTCTTTCCTCTCTTTCTTTGCATTATCTGCCTTAACCAAAGTTTTACAGTATACTAACCTCAAACATACTATCCTATCTTTGGAATCTATGGGAGTTTTTTCCCTCCCTGAATACTGTCAAACCTTTCATTCTCCCATTCCAACATGGGCAGATTGTTTTCCAGGCCTTTCTGCACAGCCAGCAGCCTGGAACTCCTTTTATTACTCTCTTCTGTTGGAACTGTTTCCTTAAATCCCTGGTTTTTCTTTCTTGGTATACTGTCTTGTTTTACTGGACATTCTCAAGTAACTTCCTTAGAAAAACAACTTTGAAGAAAGCAGAGTTTTTGTATCCCTGAAAAGGCATTTTCTTGCCCTCAGAGTTTCATGATAGTTGATTAGGGTCTGGTATTCTAGGTGGCCAAAAATGCATTGTTCATAATCTTCTGGTTTTCTGGGTTGCTGATAAAGAATGTGTGCCAGTCTCATTCCTGTTTCATTGTAGGTAAGCTTTTTTTTTTTTTTTTTTCCATCTTTGGGCCTTTAGAATCCTATTCTCTTGTACTCTAAGGATTCACAGTGATTATGTTTAGTTTAGAGGTCTTTTTTTCGTTCCACTTTCTTCTCAATAAACCTATTCAATTTGATTATATCTTTCTTCACTTTGGGGAAATTCTCACATGCTTTCTTTGCTAATTTCTTATTCTCTGCTTTCTTTTTTTTTTAAGATTTTATTTATTTATTCATGAGAGACACAGAGAGTAAGGCAGAGACACAGGCAGAGGGAGAAGCAGGCTCCATGCAGGGAGCCTGATATGGGACTCGATCCCGGGACTCCAGGATCATGCCCTGAGCCAAAGGTGGATGCTTAACCACTGAGTCAGCTAGGCGTCCTTTTCTCTTTCTTTCTGAAACTCCTAATATAGTTCTTGGATAGTCTGGATTGGTTCTCTGTATCTTTTATCTTTTCTGTCATCTTTTCAATGCCCTGTTCCTTCTACATCTTAAGGGAGTTTCTCAATTTATGTTTAAACTTTGGCTGAATTTTGTTTTGTTACATACCATAAAGTTCACCCTTAAAGTATACAATTGAGTGGTTTTTGGTATATTTAGAGAGCGGTGTAATTATCACTACCATATAATTTGAGAACATTTTCTTTAAAAAAAAAAAAAAAGGTTTTTTTATTTATTCATGAGAGACACAGAGAGAGGCAGAAAGGTAGGCAGAGGGAGAAGCAGGCTCAATGCAGAACTCGATCCCAGGACTCCCGGGATCATGACCTGAGCCAAAGGCAGATAGATGCTCAACCACTGAGCCACCCAGGTACCCTGATTTGAGAACATTTTCATCACCTCAAGAAAAAACCCAAACCCAAATTTCCTCAGTTATGAAAGAGATATACTGTTATAATCCACTTATATTGGAATATAACCTGAATGAAATTTTTCACTGGGAGACATAACTGTGCTTAGTTATACTTAGTTATAAATGAGAAAAGCAGAAATGAGAATATCCAAGTAATTATAACTCTAAGTGAACTCTAACTTTTAAATATAATACTATTATCATTTTATCATATTTTTTAAAAATGTAACTAAAGTATAAATGCCTGGAAGGTAAAAGAGGAAAAGAAGAGTACTAAATGATGGAGCAAAACAGACAATAAAAATAAACCTCCTACCTTCAGTCACCCAAAAAAGCTTTGCCTAGAATACATAAAAGGGTAGTACAACAGAGGGAGCCACCTCCCCAGAAGGTACCAGCAACTCCAGACTCGGTATGATGGAGGTGGAAAGTGAGGAATATAACATAAAGCAAAGTAGACAAATATTAAGTGCACAGATCAACTAATTTTTAAATACGTACCTACCCATGTAACCACCATCCAGATCAACATATAGAATATGTCCAGTACTCTTAAAGACTCCTGCATATACTTATCCAGTCAATAATCCCACAAAGCTAGACCATTACTTCTTTTTTTTTTTAATTTTTATTTATTTATGATAGTCACACAGAGAGAGGGAGAGAGGCAGGGACACAGGCAGAGGGAGAAGCAGGCTCCATGCACCGGGAGCCCGATGTGGGATTCGATCCCGGGTCTCCAGGATCGTGCCCTGGGCCAAAGGCAGGCGTCAAACCACTGCGCCACCCAGGGATCCCTAGACCATTACTTCTATCTCTACTACCATAGACCATTTTTTACATGCTTTTGGGCTTCATATAAATGAAGTTATACATATGTATTCTTTTGGGTCTAGCTTTTGCTCAACATTATCCAGAATTTAAAAAAAAAAACATTATCCAGAATTTCAATCATTTTTTATAACTGTGCTTTATTGCTCTATATGACTATACCAGTTTCTTTATCTCTTCTGCTTTGAAGGACACTTAGATTTTACAGTTCGGGGCCATTACAAATAATGATGCTATGAACATTCTATTACATGTCTTTTGGTGGCCATAAGCACTCATTTCTATTATATGCCCACGTTTGCTGGGTGGGTGTATACTTAGCTTTAGTTGATACTGTCAGTTTTCCATGATTGTATCGATATTTTCACACATTTTAAATTTGATTAAATTTTACAATTTAACATAATTTTAAAACTGTACATGTAGTGTTTAAAATGAAACACTACTGTATCACTAAGTTTCCTTCTGGTATTTTATGTTGGGGAACCAAAACACTAATAAGAATGAGAGAAAAGAATCACAATGGAAACTACATTGGCATATGATTAGTATGAATCTTTATTTTATTGTTCTCATAATATTTTTACAGATTTATTTACTTACTTTCTGACCTAGTTACATAGAAAAAGGCCTGGAAAGCAACATACTAATTTAGGAACAAAGATTACATTGAAGAGCAAGATGGTGGGAAGGGAGGATATACTTTTGCTTTTTATTTCATATACATTATGATTTGAATTTTCTAGAAGCATGTGCTAGTATTATTTTTTAAATAGTCTCGATTCTGAAATAAAATCATGCCTGTCTCAGGTACAATAAACAGATTTGTACAATGGATGAAGCATTGTCTTTCAACAGATTATTAAAGAAATAGAAGAGTAATAATAATGGCCTGCTTCCCACTTCTATTGAGGTCAAAGGGCAAAGACATATGGTTAACGGGCAGGTGGAGAGATTTAAGTCAGAAATGAGAAAAAAACTTCACCATCGCGATGACTATTAGACACTGAAACAAGTTATTAAAGGAGGAAGAGGGGAGATGTTATAAATCTTCTCCCGTAGGGATCTGAAGGGCAGTATACACAGCCATCTGTACAGTGAAACCTGGATAAAGTCCAGCTGGGAATTGATGTATATTTTTATAACACCATATATACTGAAGGTGTCCCGGGATATCCTTTAAATTGTGTATGTTTCTCGTTACACAAATTTTGAGCTCTACAGCATTACAAAGGTAGGCTAAGAAACTAATGTGAAAAGTGCATTTTAATTATACAAATCAACTCAATCAAATGGTTCCAAAATTCAGAAGTTTATTGTAAACGTTTTCAGGATAGCATGCACTAAAGTGTAACTGCTGAAAGACCAGGGGTCACAAATAGAAAATAAATAGTTCTCCCTGAAAATTATACAAAACACTGAAATATAAAACCACCAGAAACATTTAAGGTTTGGTTTTCCTTGGAAATTCAGCCTTCCTGAGGTTAAACATTGCATCAATATTTATAAACTCAAGAGAGAACGTGGAAGGGAACAGATATATTATCCTTTATCTAGAGGGTTGTATCCCAGCCTGCCAGGGAAGGAGCATTTCCTTGGTGGGTCTGCTCTGACGTGGAGTGGAATTTCTACTTTTAGGGGAGCCTCCAGGTAAAGAAACTTCCACCCGGTAGCCACGGGCTTCTCATCATATCATTCTCTTGAGATTTGTTTTTTTTTTTTTCTCTTGAGTTTTTAAACTCCTAGCCCATATTCTCATGTTGAAGATCTCTAATGTTGAAGAAACACAAAAATGAGTAAGAAGAGGAAGAGGCAGATGAGGAAAAAAGAAGAGAAAAAAGATGTACCAATTTAAGTTAAAAATATAGAGCCAGAAGGTAAATGCCTGAAGAAGGGATGTTGGAAATTCAGATTCCCATTTTGCAGATGAGGAAAACAGAGAAACAGAGGCAACTGAAGTTCTGTTTCAGGTGATGAAGTGTAAGAGAGAAGATCTCTTTACTGACCTTAGAGATTTCTGGCATTATTAATTATTAATTCAATGAAAACTCTTTCTGTTTCTCTAGATCCTCTAATTTCATACCCTTAAATAGAGATATTCTTTATGGCTCTGCCCTCAGCCCTTCTTGTCAACCATTCTACCTTCTAGCTCTAGTTGATCAATCTCATATTTTCTTTAGAAATTCACTACTTAGGTTTCAACATAATCACTAGGTAACTAAATCCCAAATCTCTACTTTCACTTCTGGAAACCATTACTCTAGCCACACATTTTCCAACCGAGATGATCAGGAACAAATCTTTCAAACAGAATAATTCCAACCCTACATGTGGTAGAGTACTCTTCACATGCAGTTGCACAATCATTGGTTTATAATGTGTCTTACCTGCCCAGGAGACAATAAATAATTCCATCATACTATACCCTACTTTTACAGAATGCCTTGAAATTTTACAGACACTATGTTTCATATAAGTCATTTCGTCTAATTATCATATTAGCAGATAATCTGCTAACTCATTTTGCAGAAACAGAAACATTCAGAAAAATTAAATGACTTATTCATGTGAAGACAAAATAATACTTCATACATTTCTTATCCCCTATAAGGACTTAAAATGTGCAGATAATAAATATCTTTTAAATGAATAAAAATTATTATCTACTACCTGTAGATCTGGATAACATCTAGGCAAAAACTTTCAGTGAGCTTTTTTCCCTCCTATTTTGACACCCAACTATGATTCCACTGATCTCTAGGAAATTGTGCCAATCTTATACCCCCAGGGAATGTGGAATTCTTTTAAATAATGGTTCTCGAAGATGTTCCACAGACCTCTGGGTTCCTGAGACACTATCAGGTAGTCAAAAAAGACAAAGTTATTTTCACAATAGTACTAGATGTTACTTGACTTTGTTACTGTGTAGTGTTGACAATGGTACAAAAACAATGGTGGGTAAAAGTGCTAGGGCCTTCCCACCAATACAGGCAGTGGTGCTGAATTACACAAGTAGTCAGTTTCACTTCAGAATGGTCATGATGAAACAGTAAATGTTAATTTTATCAAATCTCAACTCTTAAGAAAACATCAATATCCTGTGTAAAGAAATGGGAAATACACAAAAAGTACTTCTGGTACAACCTGAAGCATAGTGATTGGCTTGAGGAAAAGTACTGGTGCAATTAACTTGAGTTGTGAACTGAACTAGCCCCTATTTTCATGGCATACAATTTTTATTGGTAAAGACAAATGAAAAAATCTGGTTCTTTATACATTTTCCCAAAGAAAAGAATGAAGTGGGCCTGTCACTTCAAGGATAATGGTTTGTATTGTCAATAGCAAAAGTCAAGTTTTATGTGAAAATTATGATTCTTGGAAAACTTCTATCTGTCCCTGTATCTTTATATTCCAAATAATTACATTTTCTAATGATTTAATTGGGGTATCAACAGATACTTTTTTTATATTATAAAATAAGTGTCAACATATGGAAGATCTGTAAAATTTAGAGAACCAATACTTTCCAAGTGACTAATGCACATGGCATAAAATAATGTGTGTATAAAAGATCCATTTAAAGCCCAAGGGAGATCAACGGGTTTTAATGTAACACAGTATGGAAAATTCACTGATATACTTTCATATTCCACAATGTAATTAAATGTAAAAAATTGCCTCTTGTAAAATTGGTATATACCAAAGAAGAATATCTTTAATTTTCTGGAAAGGTATTAAAATAGTCCTCCATTTTCTAACTATGTATCTTTCTAAGGCCATTTTATTTTTATACACTTCATCCAAAATACTATATCATAACAGATTAAAGGAAGAAGCAAATATGAGAACACAGCTGTCTTCTATTAAACCAGACATTAGAGGTGCACAGAAAAGTAAAACAGTGCTACTCTACGCTATTTTGTTTTAGAAACGTTATTTTTCATAAAAATGTTATTCATTTCACATGCACTGTTTGCTGTATTTTTATATTAATAAATAAATATTTTTTAAGAACTGTCCCTGCTTGAATTTCTAATGCAATATTATCTACCTATCGGAGAGTCAATAGATATAAACCACATAAACAAAAGCTTGTGGGGTCCTCAATAATTTTTAAGAACTGAAAGGGGTTCTAAGACCAAAAAGTTAAAGAACTAGCATTCTAAATCAATGTCACTCTTGGATTCCAAAACAGAGTGAAAGAAAAGAACAATTCATTTAACAAGTATATAACAAATACCAACTGATAGTATTAATTTTAAAATGTACTTATTGATTTCGTGAACATTTATGGATATAGAGTAAGTTCAAGGTCTGGTGTTATGTGTGGAGAATACTAAGAATAGACAAGAGTTCTCGGCCCCAACTACTCAGGGTCTGCTAGTAACTGCTGCAACACCAATATGAACAAAAACAGTACCGACAGGAATATAAGATGCTGTCTATTAGAGAGGATGGAAGGGGATAAGAGATATGATGGAGAAAGTGTTAGATAAGATAAAGCCAGGAGACTGAATGAATATTCCAGGGGTTTGGGGGTGGGGAGATAGAAGTAGGCTTTAAGGGCAGTCCCGGTGCCTTAGCGGTTTAGCGCTGCCTTCAGCCCAAGGTGTGATCCTGGAGACCCAAAATCAAGTCCCGTGTCGGGCCCCCTGCGTGGAGCCTGCTCTCCCTCTACCTGTGTCTCTGCCTCTCTCTCTCTTCTCTGTATCTCCCATGAATAAATAAATAAAAATCTTAAAAAAAAAAAAGTAGGCTTTAAGATCAGTAGCAATCATTAACTGAATGTCTATGTATAAGGCACCACAGGAGATGCAAAAATACCTACAGTCTTCTAGGAAACCAGAACTAAGGAACAGAAGGCATAAAATAATTATCAGAAAGAGAAAGATAATCAAGGATGGCCTCTCAGTAGAATTCTTCCAAATATTTCAAGAAGAACAAATACCTATTCTTCTCAAGCTGTTCCAAAAAACAAAAATGAAAGGAAAACTTCCAAACTCACTCTATCAGGCTGGATAAAAAAGCAAGACCCACTGATATGCTCTCTGCAAGAGACTCATTTTAGACCCAAAGACATCTCCAGATCGAGATGCAAAAATTCTCACCAAGATACAAGCTAATAATATCCAACAGTACAATAAAAGGATTATTCACCACAACCAAGTAGGATTTATTCCTGGGCTACAAAGGTGGTTCAGCATCTGCAAATCAATCAATGCAATACACCACATTAATAAAAGAAAGGACAAGAACCATATGATCCTCTCAATAGATGATGAAAAAGCATTTGACAAAATACAGCATCTTTTCTTCATTAAAACTCTTCACAGTATAGGGATAGAAAGAACATACCTTATTATCATAAAAGCCATACATGAAAAAACCCACAGTGAATATCATCCTCAATGGAGAAAAACTGAGACCTTTTACTCTAAGGTCAGGAACACAACAGGGATGTCCACTCTCACCGCTGTTATTAAACTTACTACTAGAAGTCCCAGCCTCAGCAACCTAGGAACCTGTGACTGAAACTCAAGATGCCTGAGCCTGAGAATGAAGCACTCCTCAGCTGGGCTGGCTCCCCTGGGGAGGTAAGCCCATGAAGCTGCTTCTGCCTGGGTGGGAGAGGTGCAGAGAGGACAGCCCTGCCGCTGCTGGGGTGCAGTAGTGCTGCCCTGACCCTCAAACAGAAGGGAAGTCCACAGGACGCTCCTTCCCTGCCAGCCTTGCCATCTTCCTCTAGCAATGGAGCCAGCAGGAGAGCAGAAATGCGGTCTGCAGAGTCCCAGCCATAGCCTTACAGAGTGGAAGGGTGAGGTTAGATCTGAGAGACAATAACTTCACAACTGACACAGGCATCCTGGAAAAGAAACTTCACTTTTCTTGGGTCTCATTTCTCCTTGTCTGTGAAATGGGAATTTAAAAATGTACCAAATTTATAATATCGTGGAAAGGATTGCATGAAATTAACGATGCAAAACTCTGTTAGAGTAAAATCAAATTCCCTTCCCCACGCTCCAAATTGTGGTAACAGCTTCTATATGGAGACAAGGAAGTGTGAGAGTTCATAATCAGCGTGTGTCCTATGAGGCATCCAGATTTTCTCATCCTTGAAAAATTACCATATATCACATGTATGCGGATTTTATTGGGTTTTAACCTATCCTTTTCGCAGTTTGACAATTCCCTCACACACACACACACTCACACACACAGTTGTATATACACACATGCTCCCCTTAATCCCAGATTTTAAAAAATCCTCCAAAATGAAGACAAAAGATACAAATGTAATAAAAATGTAGTTGTTATCCAGTTGATCCAGTTGGATGAACTCAAGCACCAGTAAAGGAAACACAGTATTCTCAATGATGTTGAAAAGTATATATTGAGTAAAACTGTAGAGTGTTTTGACTTATTGCTGTTTTTTTAAAGCCAGTATTATGAAGTGGTAAAAGAGGAGATGATAGTAAATGTGGCACTGGTGGGAAGCAAAAAATCACTAATCTCATTTGGAGCTTCATTAGAAGCATAGAATCCAAAAAAGAGGTGACAACCAAGACAGCATTCTTCAGCTCTAGACATTACATTTTAGGAGGGACATTAACGACTAGGACTCTGTCTGTAGCTCCAAACTAGAGGCGATTGCAATGGTCAAGGTGGAAAAGGCTTGTCTTTTCACAAATGGTTGAAAGAACTCATCCCATTAATAGTACATATATGAAGCAGACACTACAGTGCCCAGAACTCGGAGAGTAAGACATATCTCCATGTAATGGATCAGATTATCATCTGGAAATGTAGCTCAAGAGATCTTTCTATAGAAGTGATGAGAGAAGCTTGGAAATCCCAAGTACAAGCAAGGTGATTTGGGGGTGGGGGTGAACAGACTCCCCCAAGGTACAAGGGACAAGGTAACAATGTGATCGTACCTAAGCTGAAAATGGGAAAACTATTTGGAATTCTGCATAAGGGAAGAACACATCATCAAAAAAGGAGATACTCAGCATGAAGACTAGAAAAGGACAAGTGAGTTGGAAAAAAATGAGTAAGCATATTTCCCAGAAAGAAAGGGGGACATTACTGAACTCGGTTCACTTGCTTTGACTTCCCTCTCGTCAAACTACCTTCATACAACCTGGTTTCCCATGTAGATTCATTCTCCCAGACTTCTGCTTCGACGCCCATAGCATACCAATCCCAGTCTGCTTCATCAGGACCTTCACTCTGCTCAGAGCTTTCTTTCTCCTTCCATATTCCAGGAAATAGATATTTTCCCTATTTTTGTGAATAGAGAAATGGAAGTTTGGCTCTTTGGTGACAGAACCAGACATAGCTGGCTTTGCACCCCATCACAATCACAGAACACACATGCACATGAGTCTAGAGGTGAATGCTGCAAAGAAGTCAAGAAGGATGAGAACTGAGAAAAAAAAAACTTGTATTTAGTGGTCTGGCAGACTTTTCAGTAAAAAAGTGTCAGAAGTCAGACTGCACTAGATTAATAAGTAAGGAAATAATGAAGAAACGGAGGTATCAGGCAAAGAATACTTTCTCAAGAAATCTGGCCTACAAAAGAAAGAATGAGGTCATTGGGATCTGTTTTCCTTCAGCTCCAATATGATCTTCCTGCCACCCATTAAACACTGGACAGTTTGTCCACTCTGCAGAGAGCAATAGGACAAATTGGTGAAGACCCTCCAACCACAGAAGTACTCCAGAGAAACAGAATCTGTGTAAAATGTCGGAATTCAGACAGGCATCTTGTACTTATTTCTTTTGTAAATGGACATTTTGAATCCAAACAAACGGCTTTCTCAGAGTCTATTTCTTTTGTACTTTCAAGATACATTTTTCATCTTGAAAGCCAGTGGGGAAAATGCAATTCAGTTTACAACGTTTTAAAAATCACTTTTCTGGAACACATATATTTAGCTAACTGAGAATTTAATAACAAGCTCTTGGAAAGATGGCATATGTTTATATGTAAAATGATAAAATGAATTTTCTTTGTTTTAGTAATTAAACTTTTTTCCTTTCACAGAATGTTAATTTCTATTGGTATTCAAATGTTTTAATATGAGTTTACCTTGTACTGAGAAATTTTATATTTAAAATCTGAGGTTTCAATTAGAGGTCCATCTCAGTGAATTTAGGTATAAGAGAATCCTCAATCTCAAATTAAAATTTGTTTAATGTCCCAAAAGTTCTAGAAGCCTCTGTCACAGAAAAATTTATACTTCAGAAGAATTACAGTAGGGATTGGGAGAATGGTACATAGTTTAAAGCATATTTCATAGTTTTAAATGGTGCTAGAAAATGCATTCCAGCCAGCTAAGACACCAGAGTATGATTTTTTTTATGATAAGCTATATGATAAGGAATTTTCAAATACCAATGTTTTATTATGTTTAAACTCCAGATCTTTTTCTTACTGTTCATGGTTATATATCTGTTAGTATATGAAAATGAGACACACCAGAAATTCTGACTAGTGATATGAAACAGAAACGGGGAGCCGCACTGTTCAGCTTTTACCAAATTATAGTTGACACATGGATAAAGTGTGATTTGGGCCAATGTTTTCAGTTCTTCTTACAATCAAAGTTTGCTAACAACTGTCTGTATCTTTTCTACTTTTTTCTCCCCCATGTCTGGAGTTTTGGAATAATGCAACTCATTACATCTGAGGCTTTTTCCTCCCCTTTGGTCAACGAAAACTCAAACTTTAAGTTTGAATTCCTCATAGGGTTGCCAGTCTTTTTAAAAAATTTATTGCTGGCTTTGATATTATTTAAAAGATACAGTCCTTTAGAAGAGTAAAGTATGTTGATCTTTCAAGAGTCCTATATTGAGCAATCAAAATTGACTTAGGCTCTGTGATAGCATCATAAGGTTACATCATTGAAATGCAATATAAATCAACCTTATCACCAAAACCTTTGTGCAATCCTACTTTTCTTGATTCACAATATGAACCTGTTCTTGTTTCAACATGATCATGGATAAGGAACTCTATACAGTAAACACACTTATCAATGTGTATCTAGACTTGAGGACAGAAAAAGGGAGAGAGAAGGGGGGGAGGGAAGGAGGGCAGGGAGAATTAATAGTTAAACTCCAGGATAGTCTCAAAGAAGCACTTTCTTTCTACTCCAAAACAACACATAGGATTTCTGGCATTGGTTATATGGAAATAGGATGATTTTATAAATAAAGTATACTCTCTCACATCAGAATGTCTAAATGTGAATTGTAGTCCTACCCCTTATCAGCTAAATGGCAACTTAATTTTTCTCAATACCAGTTTCCTTCTCTGAAAAATGGGATATTAATGGTCCTTATTTTGCAGAATTACTCTAAGGATTAAATGAGATTAACACATGGAAAGAGATGAAAACCTGACTCAATAAATGCTAGTTACTTTTACTTTTCTATCATCATTATGCTCCTTAAAGCCCTTGTATATAGTCACCTTACACACTCAGAGTCATGATATTTTTTTATCATGATCCTATAACTTTTTCCCCTTCTATATTCACCCATTCTTTTACTTTTAAAATTTCATTCTTCTATTTCATCTTGATAGTTTGATTTTTATACTTATAAATAATCAAGAACTTGGGCTACAAATCTCAGCAAAGAAAAACTTTCCCATCCAGTAAGATGGTAAGAGAAAATTTTTATTTTTAAAGAAATAAACTTCTGAAAGTTTCAGAATTAAATTCTACCTATTAACCAGATTCAAGTCCATATTTAAATATTTCCATGTTAAGAAAACTATTTAATTTTAAAAATAAGTAAAACATCAGATTCCTTTTCTAAAACCAAAACACGAGTCCTCTGATTTTTTTCAGCCAAAAGAAAAAAAGCCATTTAAAACTCAAATTCTATTGCAGCCAGATTCTTCTAATACTGAAGACAAAAGTGAAAGTGGAAAAAAAAAGCCTGAGAAATGAGAAAGATGTAGTATGTAACACCCTGGTTAAAGAAGAGACAGCACTTGTGTGAGTAGACAATTAGCAGACTACGCTAAGAGTGAAGGGCCGGGTCAGAACATGTCTGTCCACTCAATTGTTTTGTCAGCACAATAGTTGACTCAAGTCAAACTAATGAAAGACCCTTCATATCCACAATAAGTAGGTGGGGGCAAGGAGCGGAGTAGGAATGGAACAGAATGAAGAGGAGGTGGTCCAGCCGAATTTTGATAGCTCCAGATCAAATAAAAAAACTAAATATGTTACTCTTTGTAAGCAAGGAGTTCCCAAAGTTGAGTCTAAGAAAGGAGGGTCACTCCTGAACCCTGAGGGCTGTGTGTCCATACTCCTTGCCTACTCTCTCAACAGCTTACAAATGTCTTCAATACTTTCACTGAGATGACATAATGGCCAGACTGGCCCATAGTTTAGAGAAGCTTAAGTCAAGTTCCCCAGAGCCTTTGATCACTGTCTGTCCTAGAAGAGGATATACTTACCCATACTCATTTTGATTGGCAGGTTTTCTCTGCTTGCTGCTTCCACTAGATGTCTCCGGACTTCCATCACTGCCTCTTTATGCTTGGTGCTCAGTAAGGCTTCCCACAGAGCTTTGGCAGCTGTGTCACTGCAATAAAACCACAAAAGAGCTTTAGAATAAATTTCTACTGGATAACGAAAAGAGTTGAAAGCAAAACAATTTCTTAAATATCCTTTCTGAGAACTAATGTAACCTTTCCTACTGATAGGCTTTAAGTCTTAGGATTAAATAAAGAATATCTAATCCATTTTAATCAGTGCAAAATTTTGAGAAATTAAGGAGATAAGAAAATCAAGCCCTCCTCCCAGAAACGGGGAAGAAAAGCTACATTGTGCTATGAGAAGTATTAGAAAAGTGTATGATAAATTGCTTTGAGGATTTTCATTTAAAAATATTTCAGACTATAATTCAACATTGCTAGAGTAACATATAAATGGTTTGTAAGCCAAAATTAAAAACATGTCTAAAAATGATTTAGCAGGGATTATAAGCATATCAGTTTGAGAGAGCATACTTGTCTGGGAAACACAAAGCAAACAGCAATGAGCATTCCTGTTCCAAAACTACTCAATAGAATTCCTAATGAATGGGTTTTCTACTGAATGAAAGTCAGGAATTCGGCAAAGCAACCATGGCCTTAAGCAGCCCACTTTGGGCCTTAGGTTGTAAGGATGGCACTTCTGAAGCCTTCACAATTAACCGTTGATCCAGCACGAAGCGCTGCATTATGCAAGGTTTCATCTGGGCTCACTTTTCCAACAGCCCTCTGTCTCACCCACCATGCCATGTTCAAATTATAAATGAGTACAGTGTTCCTTCCGGAAGATCTCTGCATGTAGCCAAGTATACACATTTGTGGTAACGCTTTAAAAACCGAGTATAAAAAAACAAAGATGACAACTGTCCCTTTCTAAGGACATTTTCCCTCCACTTAAAGCCCCACTAACACCTCCTACTATCCAGTTTGCAAGAGTTTGAAAATGAATGCATTTTTTTTTAATGCATTTTTTTAAAATTTAGTTTTAAAAGTTCTATCTAATACGACATTAATTTAGCTTAAAAGTTATACCTAATAAGGTATACCTTTCAAGTTTGAATTTCATTTAGAATAATGGAATAATGTGTTTCAGCAATGACTTTTATATCTGGCACAAAATAATCTTTCATTAAGTAGTACTATTTTTATTACCATCTATTTTTTTCTGAGTGAATTAACATCACTGCTCAACATGTTCTACTTATTTTGCTCTGAACAAAACTGTCATCATTAGAACTCAGCATCTAATATTCTAGGTTTAAATGAAATGAACTGATAACTATATGCCAAGTGTTCTTCTCAGTTGGTTGCCATAGAGCTAAAAATGATGCATAAGCTCTCAATGACAGAGCCCAAAAGAAGAGGCAGAAAAATAATTGTCCCAAAATGTGATAAGAGGCATATCCATGCTTCCTTGGATTTTTCTGATAGCGCAGACCAAGGGCTCTAATCCTGGCTAGGAAGGCAGGGACTCAAAGAATGATTTCCACTGGAAATGATGAGCAAGTATAGAGATGTGTAAGCTCTCAAAGCAGCGAAGGCAAAAAATTGTAACTCAGTCTAGGAGGGAAAACAGTATAGTCTTCAAGGAGGATATAAAATCTTGTGCACAAAATAAGAGGAAGAATGTCATTTCAGTACAAAGTACTATGCACATGGAACTAAGGAGTATTGTTTTGCTCCATGCCAGGATGCAAGAAGACAGGCAATAGAAATAAGGGCAAAGGGGAAAGAAGGAGCGACTCTACGTAGGGCCCTGCCCTCCCTGCCAAGGCTTATCATTCTGTAGGTGACAGGAAACCAAGGACTATGCAATGGCTTTCACATTCTGAAAAGAGCAGCATAGCTTAGCAGTAATGAAAATGGTCTTTATCATCACTCAAAACTAGATCAATTTCATATGGGTCTTTGGGAAAGCTATATAATTTCCCCAAAACTCTGAAGACAATAAAGAACCACAATAAAGACAATAAAGAAGTAATCTGAGCAGGGGAGGTATACTTCCAGATTTCCAAACTTATGGTCCATAATTGTGCCCTACTTTTGTTCTCCAAAGCACTTCTCCCCAAACCACAGGGATTTCTCACATATTCTTGACTCTACACACAACTTCTAGAGTAGACCTTCACTGCCCTCCTCTTTTCTGTGAGAGCAAGCATTTTGCTAATACAGAGTGTCTCCAAAATCACAGTGGGTTATGTAATACTGTGGTTGCCCCATTAGATTACTGTAGTGGTTAAAATGTGGGCTTTGGGGTCAGATGAAATCTGGGTTCAAATTCTGACCATTCTTCCCTTCACCCATAGCAACTGAACAGCCTCTCTGATCTTCCTCAGACACTCCAAGTACAGGCACCTCTTCCCCTCCTTTGCCAGGAATGCTCTTCCTCTACATGTATCCCTCTCTCTCTTCCAGTGTCTGCTGAAACGTTGCCTTATCAGAGAGGTCCCCCTGGCTATCCTGTATAAAGAAGTAACAACGGCCCATTCCAGCACCTTACCTTCTCCTCTTTCCTGGGCTTCACTGTTCTACATAATCTTTAATACCATCTGACTGATCATAGGTTTCCAAGTTGATCTATTGTTGTCTACCTCCCTCACAGAAGGTAAGGTCCTTCTACGAAAGTTTGTTTTACTCATTGCTAAGTCCTGACTCCCTAGAATAGTACCAGGGCCCTGGTAAGTATACCCAACAAATACTGAAAAAGTAAATGAATAATGCTTGCTAGTTGTATAACCTTGCACACGTAACTAACTCTGTTTTCCTCCATTTTCCCATCGGTGAGACAGAGGGAACAGCAGTGATTACCTCACAGGACTGTTGTAAGGGTTAACTGTGATAATGCATACAAAGCACTTTCCTGATTCACAAAAAATGTAAGTAGATATGTTTGTTGTGATGGCTGTGACTCATGGCTATGAATGATATTGTCTCAAAATTCAATGTGTTCAAAGGATTGTAATATATTCAGGTACTTTCACTTAATTACACTGAGCAGTGTTTCTCATACAATCCTGATTTCCTTATATTCCCTAACATCACTTAGGGCTTGTACTCTCTGGCTCTTTTCTGTTGAAACATTTTACAAGAAATACATAAGGTTTCCATGATCTCTAACACTGATGCAGAGTCAGGGCATGTTTCCTTGAAAATTATTTTGTGACTATAAACAATTCTGATTGTCTAGATATGTGTGACAGTTCCTAATGTTTCTTCCTGAACAACACAGTTTCCTAAACACATCAAACTGACCCACACATCATCCACAATCATTTTAAGTTTACCAAGTTAACACGCATGAACTAATTCTGGCTCTCTGAATGACTGGCTCTAAAGAAGATCCAACTGTACTTACTGGCAGGTCTGCTGTATCCTGCACGCATTTCTTCTCCAAGTCACACTGTTACTGTTGTGTGGTGGTTTACACGCTTACCCCTATATCAGCATCTGAGTTGAGTGTGGGAGTTCATCACTGCCTTTCTCTAGTGGGGCTCATAAGAGTGATCCAATAGACATTGGACACTATTGAAACTTCACATGAAATCAATTCCTGATGTCAAATTTTATAAGTCAGAAGAAGTTAATTTAAATCCACACACTATAATCGTTAACAGTGTATTTAATTCAATTATTTATCCTTTCCAACTGTGCAAATTTTCTGTTTTCCTGATGAGGGAATAAGCAATATACAGAGTGCTATCGCAACAGGGCCAGTGTAATAGAGTGGTAGTAGGCAGTACTGTAGAAGCATGCATTCTGGAGCCAAACAATAAAGGGTCTGGTTCTGTACTCATTAGCTCAGGAGAGTTACCTAACCTCTCTGTACTTGTTTCCTCCTCTGTTAAGTCGGGGATGATAATCATACATAGTCAGCAAATTACTACGAAAATTGACTGTGCTAATATGTCTAGGGCACCTATAACAATGCCTGGCACATACTAAGTACTCCATAGACATCGCAGTAGCTGCAGCAGTGGTAGTAGTAAGAAAAAAAATCAAAGGTCAAAATTTTCTCATAAGACATTGAAGGAAGCCTGTTTTGGAACTATATTACTCTTTTCCAAATATTTGCATACATGTGTGGATAAACACTCCCAGGAGCTTCATTTTGTAACATAAAAAGGTCAACAATACATAATGCTGAATTCATAATGATACAAACTGAATCAGCCACAGAAAACCTTCAGGGAACAAAAGCCACAGTAGAACAATCCAGACCAGATTAGTTAGCCTGGCCTCGTGGCAAGGATGGTACAGTTCCGCCTGGGGCAAAGATACTTGAGAATCTACACAACAGGCCCCTCCCTCAGAGGATCACCTAGAGGATCCTGCTAAGACTAGGTCTACTGATCACACAGAACTGCAAAACTCACTCCAGGGCTAGGGGAAAATAGTATATAGAATTCAAGATTGTTTTCTCATGATTATTTAGTCTTTCAATTTTAATTTTTTTCTTTTTCCTCTTCAACTAATTTATCAACTCTTTATGTCTTTTAATTTTTGTTTTTACACTTACATTCTATCCTTTCATTGTATTTAATTTTTGTATATATATTGTGTAAATATATATACATACATGTGTATATATCATATATACATACATGTTTTTCACATATCTGAAACATATATATGTCTATACATATATGTGTGTATGTATATATGTGTATATGTATACACATACATGTGTTTTTCTTTTTTTTTACAATTTTGGGATGTAGTTTCTTCTAACAGACCAAAATACACCCAGAACCAAATGTATTGCTCTATTCTGTTCACCTGTCTGATATTCTTCTTTTCTTTTTTAAAATTTTATTATTTTATCTCTTCTGATTTGTTTAGTATATAATTCTCTAGAATCCTTGTTGTTGTTTTAGTATTTTGTTCTCTCATTCATCTATTCTTCCCTCAACAGAATGACAAGACAGAAAAATTCCCCTGAAAAAAGAGAACAAGAAGCAGTACTGACTGCCAAGGACCTAATCAGAATGGATATATGTAGGATGACGGAACTAGAGTTCAGAATAATGATTATATACTACTTGGGCTTGAAAAAAAAAGCATGGGGACACTAGAGAATCCCTTACCGGAGAAATAAAAGAACTTAAAACCTAATCAGGTTGAAATAAAAAAGGCTATTAATGAGATGCAATCAAAAATGGAGGCTCTTGGGCACCTGGGTGACTCAGTGGTTGAATATCTGCCTTTGGCTCAGGTTGTGATCCCAGGGTCCTGGGATCAAGTTCCACATCGGCCTGTGTCTCTGCCTCTCTGTGTCTCTCATGAATGAATGAATAAATAAATAAATAAATAACTTTTTTTAATGGAGGCGAACTGCTAGGGATAAATGAGACAGAAAAGACAATTAATGATAGAGAAGACAAAATGATGGAGAATAAAGAAGCTGGGGAAAAAGAGAGATAAACCACTACAGGATCACAAGGGGAGAATTCAAGAGATAAGTAATATCATAAAGTGAAACAATATTAGAATAATTGGGATCCCAGAAGAAGAGGAAACAGGGGTGGGAGGGTAGAGTAGAAGGTATACTGGAGAAAATTATAGCTGAAAATATCCCTAAATTGGAGAAGTAAACAAGCATTCAACAGGAGGCACAGAGAACCCCCCCCCCCAAAGTCAATACAAATAGATCACCACTTCAATATATAATAGTTAAGCTTACAAATTTCAGAAACAAAGAGAAAATCCTGAAAGCAGCACAGGGATAAGAGGTCCTTAACCTATAAAGGTAGAAACATAAGACTGGCAACAGACCTATCCAAGAGACCTGTCAGGCCAAGAAAGGACTCATATGATATATTCAGGGTGCTAAATGAGAAAAATATGCAGCCAAGAATACTTTATCCAGGAAAGCTGTCATTCATAAAGAAGGAGAGATAAAGAGCTTCCAGGACAAAAAGAAAACAAAATAATTTGTGATCACTAAACTAGCCCTGCAAGAACTATTAAAGGGGATGCTTTAGGTGAATAGACATCCCGAAAGTAACAGACCATAAAAGAAAGGAGACAATATACAGAAAGAGTGAATTTATAGGTAATACAATGGCACTAAGTTTATATCTTTCAATAGTTACTCAAATGTAAAAGTGCAAAATGCTCTAATCAAAAGACATCTGCAAATCAATCAATGCAATACACCACATTAATAAAAGAAAGGACAAGAACCATATGATTCTCTCAATAGATGATGAAAAAGCATTTGACAAAATATAGCATCCTTTCTTCATTAAAACTCTTCAGAGTGTAGGGATAGAGGGAACATACCTCAATATCAAAAAAGCCATATATGAAAAGGCCACAATGAATATCATTCTCAATGGGGAAAAACTGAGAGCTTTTCCTCTAAGGCCAAGAACACAACAGGAATGTCCACTCTCATCACTGTTGTCAACATACTACTAGTAGTCTAGTAGTAGCAATCATAACAGCAAAAAGGAATACGAATTGGCAAAGAAGAGGTCAAACTCTCACTCTTTGTAAAGGACATGATATGCTATGTGGAAAATACAAAAGACTCCACCCCAAAATTGCTAGAAATCATACAGTAATTCAGCAAAGTGGCAGAACATAAACTCAATGCATAGAAGTCAGTTGCATTTCTATACACAATGAGACAGAAGAAAGAAAAATCAAGGAACCAATCCCATATATAATTGCACCAAAAACCATAAGATACCTAAGAATAAACCTAAACAGGCAAAGGATCTATACTCTGAAAGCTAGAGAACACTCATGAAAGAAATTGAGGAAGACACAAAAAAATGGAAAAATGTTCCATGCTCATGGATTGGAAGAACAAATACTGTTAAAATGTCTGTGTTACTCTTTGAAAGAACAGGAGGAGGATGCAAAGAGATGGAAAAATATTCCATGCTCATGGATTGGAAGAATTAATATTGTGAAAATGTCAATGTCACCCAGGACAATTCACACATTTAATGCAATCCCTATCAATACCATGGACTTTCTACAGACAGTTGGAACAAATCATCTTAAGATCTGTGTAGAATCAGAAAAGACCCCAAATAGCCAGAGGAATATTGGAAAAGAAAACCAGAGCCGGGGGCATCATAATGCCGGATTTCAAGTTGTACTACAAAGCTGTGATCGTCAAGACAGTGTAGTACAGGCACAAAAACAGACACATAGATCAATGCAAAAGAATAGAGAACCCAGAAATGGGCCCTCAGCTCTATGGTCAAGTAATATTCGACAAAGCAGGAAACACTATCCACTGGAAAAAAGACAGTCTCTTCATAAATGGTGATGGGAAAACTTATCAGCCACGTGCAGAAGAATGAAACTGGTCCATTCTCTTACACTGTATACAAAGATACACTCAAAATGGATGAAAGATCTAAATGTAAGACAAGAATCCATCAAAATCCTAGGGGAGAACACAGGCAACACCCTTTTTGAACTTGGCCACAGCAACTTCTTGCAAGATACATCTATGAAGGCAAGGGAAACAAAAGCAAAAATGAACTACTGGGACCTAATCAAGATCAAAAGCTTCTGCACAGCAAAAGAAACAGTCAACAGAACTAAAAGCCAACCTACAGAATGGGAGAAGATATTTGCAAATGACATATCAGATAAAGGGCTAGTATCCAAGATCTATAAAGAACTTATCAAACTCAACACCCAAAAAACAAACAAACCAGTAATGAAATGGGCAAAAGACATGAACAGAAATTTCACCAAAGGAGACATAGACATGGCCAACAAGCACATGAGAAAATGCTCCACATCCCTGGCCATCAGGGAAATACAAATCAAAACCACAATGAGATACCACCTCACACCAGTGAGAATGGGGAACATTAACAAGACAGGAAACAAATGTTGGAGAGGATGTGGAGAAAGGGGAACCCTCCTGCACTCTTGGTGAGAATGTGAACTGGTGCAGCCACTCTGGAATACTGTGTGGAGGTTCCTCAAAGAGTTAAAAATAGAGCTACCCTAGGACCCAGCAGCTGCACTGCTGAGGATTACGCCAAAGATACAGATGCAGTGAAACGGCAGGACACCTGCACCCCACTGTTCAGAGGAGCAATGGCCAGGATAGCCAAACTGTGGAAGGAGCCTCAGTGTCCATCGAAAGATGAATGGATAAAGAAGATGTGGTCTATGTATACAATGGAATATTCCTCAGCCATTAGAAACGACAAATACCCACCATTTGTTTCAACATGGATGAAACTGGAAGGTATTATGCTGAGTGAAGTAAGTCAATCAGAGAAGGACAAACATTATATGGTCTCATTCATTCAGGGAATATAAAAAAAAGTGAAAGGGAATAAAGGGGAAAGGAGAGAAAATAAGTAGGAAATATCAGTGAGGGAGACAGAACATGAGAGACTCCTAACTCTGGGAAATGAATAAGGGGTAGTGGAAAGGGAGGTGGGTGGGGGGTGGGGGTGACTGGGTGACAGGCACTGAGGGGGGCATTTGACAGGATGAGCACTGGGTGTTATACTATATGTTGGTAAATTGAACTCCAATGAAAAAATATACCAAAAAAAATGTCTGTGTTACCTAGAGCAATCTGTACATTCAATGCAATCCCTATCAAAATACCATGAACATTTTTCACAGAGCTGGAACAAACAATCCTAAAATTTGTATGGAACCAGAAAAGACCCCAAATAGCCAAAGCAATCTTGAAAAAGAAAATGAAACCTGGAGGCATCACAATTCCAGACTTCCAGCTGTACTACAAAGCTGTAATCATCAACACAGTAAGGTACTGGCACAAAAACACATAGATCAGTGGAACAGAATAGAGAATCCAGAAATGGACCCTCAACTCTATGGTTAACTCATCTTTGACAAAGCAGGAAAGAATATCCAATGGAAAAAAAGACCATCTCTTCAACAAATGGTGTTGGGAAAATTGGACGGCCACATTTAGAAGAGTGAAACTGGGCTATTTTCTTACACTATACACAAAAATAGACTCAATATGAATGAGAGACCTAAATGTGAGACAAGAATCCATCAAAATCCTAGAGGAGAATCCTAAAGGCAGCAAACTCTTTGTCCTCAGCTGCAGCAACTTCCTGCTAGACACGTCTTCAAATGCAAGGAAAACAAAGGCAAAAATGAACTATTAGGATAAAAACCTTTTCACCAGCAAAGGAAATAGCTGGCAAAACCAAAGACAACCAACAGAATGGGAGAAGATATTTGCAAATGTCTTATCAGATAAAGGGCGAGTATCCAAGATCTATAACGAACTTATCAAACTCAACACTCAAAAACCAAAAAATCCAGTCAAGAAATGGGTAGAAGACATGAACAGACATTTCTCCAAAGAAGACACACAAACAGCCAACAGACACATGAAAAAAATGTTCAACATCACTCCGTATCAGGAAAATACAAATCAAAACCACAGTGAGATACCACTTCACACTGGTCAGAATGGCTAAAATTAACCAGTTAGGAAATCACAGATGTTGGTGAGGATGTGGAGAAAGAGGAACCCTCTTACACTGTTGGTGGGAATGCAAGCTGGTGTAGTCACTCTGGAGAACAGCATGAAGGTTCCTCAAAAATTTGAAAATAGAGCTACCCTATAGCCCAGCAATTGTACCAATAGGGATTTATCCAAAAGATACAAACATAGTGATCCGAAGGGGCACCTGCACCCCAATGTTTATAGCAATAATGTCCACAGGAGCCAAACTATGGGAGGAGCCTAGGTGTTCATCTATAGATGAAAGAATAAAGAAGATGTGGTATATATACGATGGGATACTACTCAGCCATCAATGAAATAAAATCTTACCATTTGCCACAACGTGGATGGAACTAGAAAGTATTATGCTAAGTGAAATCAATCAGAGAAAGATAATTATATGATTTCACTCATATGTGGAATTTAAGTAACAAAACAGAGGATCATAAGGAAAGGAAGAGAAAAATAAAAAGGATGAAATCAGAGATGGAGACAAACCATGAGATACTCTTAACCATAGGAAACAAAGTGAGGGTTGCTGGAGGGGAGAGGGTGAAGGGATAACTGGTTGACGGACATTAGGAGGGCACTGGGTGTTATATGCAACTGATGAATCACTGACCTCTACCTCTGAAACTAATAATACACTATGTTAATCAATTTAATTTAAATTTAAAAATGAAGAAAATGAAAAAAAAATTACATTACTTCCCTTGTAGGTCACCCACAGCCACTGACAGTCACTTTGCTACACAATGCCTGTCATTTTCCACTTTTATTCCATTTTCTTTAAATGTTTCCCTCCATGACTTTGCTGAATTTTAAATCATTCTGCATAAATATCATTTATATAACTGAAAAGGCAAAAACTGGGGCACCTGGGTGGCTCAGATGGTTAAGTGTCTGCCTTTGGCTCACATCATGACCCCAGGGTCCTGGGATGGAGCCTCCATCGGGCTCCCAGCTCAGCGGGAAGTCCTCCCTCCACCTTTCCCCCTGTCCATGCTCTTTCTCAAGAAAGAAAGAAAGGAAAAAGAAAAGAAAAAGAAAAAGAAAAAGAAAAAGAAAAAGAAAAGAAAAAAGAAAAGAGAAAAGAAAAGAAAAGAAAAGAAAAAAAGAAAAGAAAAGAAAAGAAAAGAAAAGAAAAGAAAAGAAAAGAAAAGAAAGAAGAAACAGACAAATACCTACAGTCTAAATGGTCCTGAGGTATTACTTACAATCTAGCTCTTATTTACCATTTATTTTCTCCTTAGGAAAGAGAGAAGAAATGGCTTCTAGCTATTTGACCACTAATAAGACTGAGACAACAGGAAGCCACTTGCCCAACATTCATTGTCAATAAGAAAGGAAGCAAGGTTTAGAGCTTGGGGCCAAAACAGCTCTAAACAAAGAGCTATGGGCTGCTTCAGTGACCTTGAGTAATTCAATTAATTGTTCTTTTTTTTTCATTTGTTGAGAACTTACTATGTCATAGGCAATACTTATTGAATAACAACCCTCCAGGATAAGTACCATTGCCTCATTTCATTAATGAGAAAGCTGATTCTTTTTTTTTTAATAATAAATTTATTTTTTTATTGGTGTTCAATTTACCAACATACAGAACAACACCCAGTGCTCATCCTCAGTACCTGTCACCCATTCACCCCCACCCCCCACCCCCCTCCCCTTCCATCACCCCTAGTTTGTTTCCCAGAGTTAGGAGTCTTTATGTTCTGTCTCCCTTCCTGATATTTCCCACACATTTCTTCTCCCTTCTCTTATATTCCTTTTCACTATTATTTATATTCCCCAAATGAATGAGAACATACAATGTTTGTCCTTCTCCGATTGACTTACTGCACTCAGCATAATCCCCTCCAGTTCCATCCACCTCGAAGCAAATGGTGGGTATTTGTCGTTTCTAATGGCTGAGGAATATTCCATTGTATACATAGACCACATCTTCTTTATCCATCATCTTTCGATGGACACCGAGGCTCCTTCCAGTTTGGCTATTGTGGACATTGCTGCTAGAAACATTGGGGTGCAGGTGTCCCGGCGTTTCATTGCATCTGAATCTTTGGGGTAAATCCCCAACAGTGCAATTGCTGGGTCGTAGGGCAGCTCTATTTTTAAGTCTTTGAGGAACCTCCACACAGTTTTCCAGAGTGGCTGCACCAGTTCACATTCCCACCAACAGTGTAAGAGGGTTCCCTTTTCTCCGCATCCTCTCCAACATTTGTGGTTTCCTGCCTTGTTAATGTTCCCCATTCTCACTGGTGTGAGGTGGGATCTCATTGTGGTTTTGATTTGTATTTCCCTGATGGCAAGTGATGCAGAGCATTTTCTCATGTGCATGTTGGCCATGTCTATGTCTTCCTCTGTGAGAGAGAAAGCTGATTCTTAAAGAGATGAAATATCTTGCCCAAATCACATAACCAATAAGTAGAGATTTGAACCCAGGTCCCTGTAAACTCCAAAATCCATTTACTAACCATGCATGATTCCACACCATTCTGTAAAATAAAAGGCTTGAACTAGAATGCTAATGTCTGAGTTTCCTTGGACTTCTAACTAGAAATATATATAGTTTCTTTTAAGCCCTGGTTCTCCAAGTTCACAGGTAACTTTTTTTTTTTTTAAGATTTTTTAAAAGACTGATTGATTGATTTGAGAGAGAGAAGGAGAGTATGAGCAGGGGTTAGAGGGAGAGAGAGAATCCTCAAGCAAACTCCCCACTGAGCATGGAGACCCATGTAGGGCTCCATCTCAGGACTGTGAGATCATGACCTGAGCCAAAATCCAGAATCAGCCACTTAACAGACTAAGCCACCCAAGCATCTCCACAGGTATCAATCTGATTAACTTTGTGACACTCAGTTAAAGATGGGTAAATATTCTATGCTGTTATTTATTTTATTAAAATTATTTTTTTTCTCAAATCCAGTGATAGTAATAAAATGTTAATGAAATAACATTGCCAACAGCTTGCAGAATTTATTAAACAATTTCTACCCTTTTCTCTGTTTTTAAAGTCAAGTTTTCCAATAAGATTAATTTCATTTCGTTATAGCTACTAGAAAACAATTTTTTTCAATAGATTCCTTGAAGTATACAATACAAGGCAGGATATTTGTCCTATGGAAAAAATCCATTCTATGACTATGAAATTTAATTAGTTCCAATATTGTCAGTAACTACATAAAATGTCAAATATATGCAAAATGTATGCTCTTTTATGATCAGCTGATTATCTTGTATCTTGTACTATCTTAAAAATTAAGCTATTATGCCAAATTGTGATGTTTGAAGAAGCCTAGAAGCCAGCAATATACACATAATAATAACTTGCTAGATTTAGCTTTTCTAAGTGTCATAAAGATATGTTCTGTACATGAAGATATGTTCTCTTCAGTCAATTCTTGGCTCTTTATTCACCAGAATTACTCAACTATAAATGAAATCTTAGAAGCTGCCTTGGTTTGGCATGCACAAAATGTCAAATGCAGCCTGCTAGAACCTAACAGGAAATAGTCATCACCAAATAAAATATAAAGAGGACAGAATTAATTTTTAAGAGATGGCTGAATGTTGAATCATGGTGCTACTTCAGTCAAATGGAAGGCATGCAATTAGGAGACTAAGGGTGAAATATGAATGCACACCATTATCTTGTGACTAAACTCAAGAGAATTGGCTTCTTCATGGCGTGCATGGGAAGTTATGCTCACTCACAGGATTTGCAGTAACAGTCACAGTATTCTAACAGGAATACAATGATAACAGCTACAACAACAACAAAGATTATCAACTAATTTTAAACATAGAGCAATTTGAGTCACAGTTCTCCACAGCAGGGAATAATGGTTTCCATCAGTGGTGATTTTAATGAGCTCTGAAGGTAGGTTTGTCCATTAAATTACTCACAGAGCTTTCAACAGTCATCTTTCCTCTTGACTACTTTTTTAAACAATTACCTCATATTTAACAAAATTACCCATCGTTAACCTTCATCTCAATAGGAGAGAAAACAAACACAGAAAAATATATGAGGTAGACCCTTGGTACTGGAAAGCAGTCCTTCATCCATTCCTTCTTTCCACATAGAAGCCCTCTCTGTGGGCCAACCAGAGCTGCAAGTGGGCCCTGCCCTCGTGGAGCTAGCAATCTAGCAGGGAAGCTGGAACCGAGCATGCTCCCACAGAGGTGACAAAGCAGAGAATGGGCGCTCTGGAAGAGTGCAACACCTAACGTGGTCTGAGTGCGGAAGTGTGGCAGTCAAGGGGTGGCTGAAGATGTGACAGTGAACCCCAAAAGAGGAATAGGTGTTGGCCACTTAAAGAATGAAGTGAGAGCAGTCCAGGCAGGAGCAACATATGGTCAGGAGTCCTGAAAGAGAATTTGAGACCTTTTTGAGGAAATGAGACATACGAATGGAGTATAAAGATTTTGTATGTCACTGTCCTCAGTTTATGTCAAATCTTACCCAAGGCCTGATAACCTACATTAGGATTGCAGACTTTCTTCCAAGGACAATTGATGAATCCTCAGCAACAGACTGACCTGATCACATTGCATTAAAAAGATCACTCACTGTAGAGAATGGACCTGAATTCTCGATGAGAGGCTACTACATAATTCAGGCAAGAACTGAGGATGGCTGGACTAGGGTGACTTCCTAAAACTATCAGAACATATCATTCTCCTTCTCAAAACCCTTCCATGCTTCCCACAACTATTACACTAAAATCTAAGTTCCTTATCTATGTACAAATTCATCTCTTACCTCAACTTCATCCATTAGTCTGTCACACTGGCCTGATTTCAGTCCCTTCAATGGGTCAAAGTGTATTCCTAACTCAGGGCCTTTGTATTTGCTATTCCTTTGCCTAAAACCCTCTTCTTCCAGATGTTTACTAATAAGGTCTCATTCATTCAACAAACATTTATTGCATAACTACCAAATGCTAGCTCTGTTCTAGATACCACTCAAGGGTTCACTCCTTGACCACTCTAGCTAATGTGGCACCTTTTTTTTTTAAGATTTTATTTTTAAATAATCTTCACACTCAACATGGGGCTCAAACTCACAACTCTGAGATCAAGAGTCACCTGCTCTGCTAACTGAGCCAGCCAGGTACCCTACGAATGTGGCACTTTCTTTTTTTAAGGTTTTATTTATTCATTCATGAGAGACACACAGAGAGTGAGGCAGAGACACAGGCAGAGGAAGAAGCAGGCTCCATGCAGGGAGCCTGACATGGGACTCAATCCCTGGCCTCCAGGCAGCCCCTGGGCTGAAGGTGGCGCTAAACTGCTGGGCCACCGTGCTGCCCTGTACTTCTTATTCTAGATCCCACTTGCCATATTTTATTCTATTTATAACACTTGTCACTAAATCAAATTATATTTATTAAAGAGAATTTGTTTTCATGAATTGGGAGTGGACACAGGGTATTAAGAACAGCAGCATTCTGGTTTTATCAGAATGACAGCATCCTGGGCCCATGGATGGCAGTGCACTCAGACCACTAACACGCCATGGGCCATAAACTGTGCCAGGCACTAGAACTACAACAGTGTACAAGGGTGAACAAGTCAGGTGCAGGCCTTCTCTTAGCAAGCTTCCAAAGTCTGGTTGGAGAAGTAGATTTATTTTTTTTTTGAGAAGTAGATATTAAACTAGTAATTTTAAGATAATATATTATGAGCTGGTATAGGAAATAAAACTACTATCAATGGAAGCAAAGATAAAAATGGGGGTGAGCCAAAAGAAAGAGCAATATGTAGAATGACCAAAGGGAGTCAGCATCAGTCTGAAGATTTGAAAGAAGTCTAGTGTAGCTGCAGCCAAGAGTGTGAGCATATATAGGAAGGTCAGGAAGGAAGTAACAGGAAAAGATAGAGAAGTTGAAGTCTAAAAGTTAGCAGGGAGGAGATCTGAGAAGGCTTTCTAAAACAAGATAAAAGTGATAGTTTTTATCCAGAGGGCAATGGAGAGCCATTAAAGAATTTTACCAGGGAAGGGTTAGAATCAGATATACTCTTACACTGCTGAATAAGAAGATATATATATAAATATAGTGCCAGTCTTACAAAAATAACCCCAACTAGACTCTAAAACTATAATGCTTTCAGAGTATGAAGATAAAATTTAACTTTAATGAAAATATAATTCATCAAAAAAAAGAAATATAATTCATCTATTTCTTCTTACTAGTGGTTCTTACATTGGGTTTCGTTCATTTTATCAAGAAGTATGAGTTCCCACTATGCAGAAGCCCTAATCTTGGGTAAAGAGGATCCAACAGTGAACAAAACAGACATAAAGCCACTGTCCTCATGTAATTCCTGTTCTGGACTTCATTTTCTGAACACAGCACATGGAAATCATAAAGTAAAAGGAATTCAAATCAAAGGTTTCTTAGAAATCACCCAGTGTGCTTAACTTTTACAGAGAAGAAAACTGTGACTATGAGCCATTAAGTACCTTGTTCAAGGTCCTGAGGTTTTGCTGGAAAAGCAGCTATGCCACAATAGTGACTAGAAAATAAAAACTGCACAGAAGCTGTTCAAGGACACCAAAAAAAAAAAAAAAAAATCACAGCAACAGAAACAGTCCCTCCTGCTTTAACAGCTGAAAGGAGGAGACTGTTTTAGTGAGCTTTTGTATCTGCTGTAACATTTGTTAAAGAATATTCTCAAAACTATCAAACACATTATTGAAAAAGCTAAGATGATTTTTAAAATGTTTAACCCAAATATCACCTTGGAGTACATTTGAGGGATGAAGTGGAAATAACACAAACCCTAAGGCAGCTCATACTTGGAACAAGTCACTGGTATCTACCCCTCAAGTTTCATTGATACCATATATCTCTTATACCACAGAAAAGTGATTTTCATTATTTGCTCAACAAGAATATAGCACCATACAAATTTAGTTTTCATTGTTCCGAGGAAAAACCTGTCATTTTAAAAGCATGAATAAATGTATTATCTCTTATAAATTTTTCACTAACATAATAATCTTATTGTGACTTATATACTTTTGGTTTGGTATTCAAAAACAACAAATGTCCTAAAAAATCCATAGTCCTCTGTATCAATCCACAGCTAACAGAAAATCTATCTGTGTGTGATTGGTTCCAGAGAATAAATGTATTGGAATGTCTTTATTTTTTTTAAAGATTTTATTTATTTATTTATGAGAGACACAGAGAGAGAGGCAGGCAGAGACATAGGCAGAGGGAGAAGCAGGCTCCATGCAGGGAGCCTGATGTGGGACTCGATCCTGGGTCTCCAGGATCACACCCTGGGCTGAAGGCAGACGCTCAACCGCTGAGCCACCCAGGCATCCCTGGAATGTTTTTAATAGTACAGAAATCACAACCACGTGTTAAGGAAATTAAATAAAATCCAAGATAAAACGTTGTTTAATCCCACGATTAACAATGCACACAAGCTTTCTAGTGTTCAGAATAATAAAAGAACAATCTCCAACTGATATATAATCAAAGTTTCATCTCTTTCCAAGGAATACTCTAGTTCATCATTTTGTCCTTCATTCAGCACTCCAAGAGGCATGTGCAACCTCTTTAAAAAATGGACCAGAAATGATGGGGACTAAGAGTGCACTTGTCATGATGAGCACCAGATGATTAAAATTAAAAAAAAATTTTCAATCCCACAAAATTGGAAAACAGTATTTAAACACCAATGTCAAAAATAAATAAATATATAAAAACCATAATGGAAGGGCGGAGGAAGGAATGGACCAGAACATAACATATAAATTGCTTAATCATTGTATAAAATAAGTGGGGGTAACTGAACTTCATTCATCTCAGTACAGATAAACTTTTTTTATTCGTATCTCTATCAGCTCATTACTGATAATACCATAATCAAAACAAACTTATTCAAAATTTCTTCATAGCAAACAATAATCCATAGAAACAATTGTTTTTCATATGGATTTCTAATGCATAAACAGATGAACAGATGAACTCAACATGAGCGTTTTATTTTTATTTTTTTTTAGTAATTTTTTAAATTTATTTCTTTGAGAGAGAGAGAGTGAGCACAGGGAGTGGCAAAGAGAGAGAGAGAGAGAGAGAGAGAGAGAGAGAACTTCAAGTGGACTCTGCATTGAGCGTGGAACCCCATACAGAGTTTGATCCCATAACCCTGAGATCACGACTTAAGCAGAAATCAAGAGTTCAATGCTTAAGCAACCGAGCCACTCAGGTACCCATCACTATGAGGATTTTAAACTATGAACAGGAAAGTTAAGGATTCTTTCATGTGGCAAGAAACTCTAAGATAAAGAGTTAGTGACAGTTTTATAGATGCTCTTAGAAGCAAACTCATCTGGTCACTTTATCCCTTCCCTCACACCACTCCATGAAGAAGGGTCATATCAAAATGAGCATAACCTTTTATTCTATATGATACAGTGAATCTGGTATTTATTACCCTACTCACCACAAGTGACACCATTTTATCTATACATACATAGGTGTGAAGCTTCAAATATACTAAATTGGGAAAACTCGATTTGTTAATATTAGCATAGTCATGTTTTATTCTTTTTTTTATGTTTTATCCTCACTGGTTTTGCTTTAAATTGTGGTTCAGGTGAAATGTGAATTTATGTTACTTCTATTATTTACCATCTTAATTCACATATAATTCCTACCTCCCTTGACACCTTAGAAATACAGAACAGCATTAAAGTGTTAATAGGAATGCAACTCTGAGGAGAGCAGGACATATAATACTAGTTATTTTCCCAAGAGGGGTTTAGTGGCTGCCATCTCTTTAGGGGTACAAAAGAGGATTTATTTTGAAGTTGCATTTGCATAGCAACACATTATTTTTACTTACAAGGATGAGGTAACTTCTCATAAAGCTAAATTATTTGATTTAAAGTATTTCCAATATTCTAAGATAAATAATGTGGTGTGTGTGATGTATGACAAAACTAAAGGACCTCATTTGACTAATAAAGAGTAGAAAGTTCTATGTTGTTTAATTTCTCTGTTCCATGAAATCCAAAAATTTGGGAACCACTTCACAAAGCTCCATGCTTAAGGAATAGAGTAAAAAGGAATCTTCAGGTTTTCTTCTAGATTTTGGCAGCCAAAACTACCCTGTTAGAAAAGGAAACAGGAATTCAGAATAAAAACCCTAAATGAGGGACACCTGGGGGGCTCAGCAGTTGAGTGCTCAGAGCGTGATCCTGGGGTCCAGGATCAAGCCCACATAGGGCTCCTCATGGGAGCCCGCTTCTCCCTCTGCCTCTGTCTCTGCCTCTCTCTCTGTATCTCTCATGAATAAAAAATCCTTTTAAAAAAAAAAAGAAAAACAAAATGAAGGGATTACAAGTATAAGTGTCTGGAACATACTCCAAAAGGAACGGACATCTTGGAAATAATTCAGCCAGGAAATACTGATAGATGCTAAAGCCACTGGGTTAGTTTGATGAGGAAAAGCATATTAACATAATCTCAAAATGTCTCCTTTAATCAAGTGATCAAAGTTATCACCATGAGTGGACAAGGTTAAATTGTGTGCTACCTGGTAGGATGCAATGAAGAGAACAGAGCATTACTGGTTTGATATTCTTGCCAAAAATGTATAATCTGAATCGAATCATGAGGACACATGAGGCAAATCTGAACTGAAGGGCATTTGACAAGATAACTGGTCTGTACTCTTCAAAAGTTTTAAGGTCACGAATGTCAAGGAAAGATGCAGGAACTGTTATAGGTTAAAAGAGACGAAAGAGACATAGCAAACAAATGCAATGTGTGATTCTAACCAATATCCCTTTGTTTTTATGAAGGATATTGAGATAAGTGGCAAAACTTGTGTATCAGATAGTAGTGATGTATCAGTGTTAATTTCATGATGTGATACATTGGAGAATATTTCTTTGAAAGATTACATGCTAAAGTATGGAGGTGATGGAGATAGGCAAATTATTTTCAAATGATTCAAGGAGGAAAAATATTTCTTATACTATTCTTGCAACTTTTTTGGATGCTTGAAATTATTTGAAAAAAATTAAGAATTGTCATTCAATTCAAAGAATGATGTCAAGTAGCTCTCCAATTAACAAAGTTTAGAAACACTGTTCTAAGTAAATGCAAGGAGAAAGCTCAATAATGCCAAGTACCTAAATGCTCACAGCTCTTCTCCTAAGTTAAAAATTATGTTGGGAGCTGCTGAAACAATTAAATTAAAAACACTCACAGTAATCTTTGTATTAAATGTAGGCTCTGAGGACCTGTGGCTTCTTCCATGTGAAGCCTAACATTTTTTTAAAGCATAGGAAACTTAAAACAAAGAAAATCCTAAATTATAAATGCAAAGCCAAACTCTGGGGAATTCCTCAGAGACTATATTGTGCTCCTCAGAGTAACAGAGAAATTTAGTCACAGACTAGTGCTGGGTGTGAATAGATTTTGGCTACATTCTGAAAAATCCCATTTTTCATCCCACCATTAATATGGTCATAAAGCAATTATTCAAATTTAATTCTAATATCAGGAATGCCATTATTGGAACAGTTACACAATAGTACTCAGTGATAAAGTCCCAGAAAAAAAAAATATATAATCCTGGCAGTAAAAGAAAGTGATATTATCCCACTCTGAAAGTGTCAGCCTTCTGTAAGTAAAGTACAAATATGGAGATAGCTTTTAATGTAAAAAAATAAAAATTAACAAAAGATTAATTCTGTAATGAGAACCTGGGCTCAAGACACAGAGTATTCTCTTTTTTTTTTTTGTATATTTTTTTATTGGAGTTCAATTTGCCAACATATAGTATAACACCCAGTGCTCATCCTGCCAAGTGCCCCCCTCAGTGCCCATCATCCAGTCACCCCCTCATCCCGCCCTCCTCCCCTTCCACTACCCCTTGTTCATTTCACAGAGTTAGGAGTCTCTCATGTGCTGTCACCCTCACTGATATTTCCCACTCATTTTCTCTCCTTTCCCCTTTAATCCCTTTCACTATCTTTTATATTCCCCAAATGAATGAGACCATATGTTTGTCCTTCTCTGATTGACTTACTTCACTGAGCATAATACCCTCCAGTTCTGGGATCCCTGGGTGGCGCAGCGGTTTGGCGCCTGCCTTTGGCCCAGGGTGCGATCCTGGAGACCCGGGATCGAATCCCACGTCGGGCTCCCGGTGCATGGAGCCTGCTTCTCCCTCTGCCTGTGTCTCTGCCTCTCTCTCTCTCTCACTGTGTGCCTATCATAAATAAATAAAAATTAAAAAAAAAATACCCTCCAGTTCTATACACATTGAAGTAAATGGTGGGTATTCATTGTTTCATATGGTTGAGTAATATTCCATTATATATATAGACCACATCTTCTTTATCCATTCATCTGTCGATGGACACCAAGGCTCCTTCCACAGTTTGGATACCTAGGAATAAACCTAACCAAAGAGGTAAAGGATCTATACCCTAAAAACTATATAGAACACTTCTGAAAGAAATTGAGGAAGACACAAAGAGATGGAAAAATATTCCATGCTCATGGATTGGAAGAATTAATATTGTGAAAATGTCAGTGCTACCCAGGGCGATTCACACATTTAATGGAATCCCCATCAAAATATCATGGACTTTCTTCAGAGAGTTGGAACAAATAATCTTAAGATTTGTGTGGAATCAGAAAAGACCCGGGGAATAGCCAGGGGAATATTGAAAAAGAAAACCAGAGCCGGGGGCATCACAATGCTGGATTTCGAGTTGTACTACAAAGCTGTGATCATCACGACAGTGTGGTACTGGGCAGCCCCAATGGCTCAATGGTTTAGCGCTGCCTTCAGCCCAGGGTGTGATCCTGGAGACCTGGGATTGAGTCCCACCATCAGGCTCCCTGCATGGAGCCTGCTTCTTCCTCTGCTTGTGTCTCTGCCTCTCTCTCTTTCTCTCTGCATCTCTCATGAATAAATAAATACAATCTTAAAAAAAAAAAAAAAGACAGTGTGGAACTGGCTCAAAAACAGACACACAGATCAATGCAACAGAATCTATGAAGTCAAGGGGAACAAAAACAAAAATGAACTACTGGGACCTAATCAAGATCAAAAGCTTCTGCACAGCAAAAGAAACAGTCAACAGAACTAAAAGCCAACCTACAGAAGGGAGAAGATATTTGCAAATGACATATCAGATAAAGGGCTAGTATCCAAGATCTATAAAGAACTTATCAAACTCAACACCCAAGAAACAAACAAACCAATAATGAAATGGGCAAAAGACATGAACAGAAATTTCACCAAAGGAGACACAGACATGGCCAACAAGCACATGAGAAAATGCTCCACATCACTGGCCATCAGGGAAATACAAATCAAAACCACAATGAGATACCACCTCACACCAGTGAGAATGTGGAAAATTAACAAGGCAGGAAACCACAAATGTTGGAGAGGATGTGGAGAAAGGGGAAGAGCCTCTTGCACTGTTGGTGGGAATGTGAACTGGTGCAGCCACTCTGGAAAACTGTGTGGAGGTTCCTTAAAGAGTTAAAAATAGAACTACTCTATGACCCAGCAATTTGCACTACTGGGTATTTACCCCAAAGATACAGATGTAGTGAAAAACCGAGACACCTGCACCCCTATGTTTATAAAGCAGCAATGTCCACAAAAGACACAGTATTCTTATTGGTTCTATAACCTTCAACACGGTAACTGACTTCCATGAACCTCAGTTTTTCTCCTTTCTAACATAAAAATAATGATACTCACTTTAAGGATTGCTTGGGTGATTATATTAAGAGGATAAGTAAAGTAGCTAACCCCTAATGAACACTAAACTGTCATGAAGTATTCTTTACTCTTCCATAGAAGAAGAGCAAAATACCTAAATTATGGGGGAAAAAATAGATCTAAATTTAGGAGTCAATGTTTCTGTCAACGAGAAAAATTTAGTAATCAGTTATGAAAATGGGCAAAATGTCTGTTACAGAAGCTCTTACCCAGCTATATCCTTGGAAAATACTTAATAAATTGAGTTATAAAGAACAGTATTCTAGGGGTACCTGGATAGCTCAGTCGAAAGAGTGTATGACTCTTGATCTCAGGATTGTGAGTTCAAGTACTGTATTAGGTATTAGAGATTACTTAAACAAACAAATAAACAAATGTAAAAAATAAAAATATTCTAAAGTGATATTACTATGAAAAAAACAATTTGGAAATTATATATAGAGATCATCATAATTAAAAACTTAGAAGTGGTGAGCATAATGCATTTAATCCACAAAATAAAATTCCTACTCTCAATGAGTTCCTTGTTATCGATATTAACACTGTAGGTAATTTATGGAAGATTACTAGCAACAAATATTGTCCCCAATTATTTTTCAACCTTTTAAATATTTTTTCCACAATGAAAATAATTTTATTTTTTTTCTGAATATATAAATTTTATGTATTTTTAAAGAATTCAAACACATAAAAGTTAAAGGAAGTAAAGTCACCTGAAATTCTACCATCCTGGGATTTTATTACCTGATTTATCAATCAAGATAGGCTAGGTTATATTGTGGTAATAAACGACTCCAAAAGAAATCTCAGTGGCTCACAACAACAAAGACGTATTGACCACTCATATTTCAGGTTTACTAAACTTTGCCTCATTTCCACTCTAGGATCCAACAACCCATATGAGTTCTGGTTGATCCACATTCTTGCTAACGTTTGGTATTATCTGTTGTTATGGACTGAGCTGTGTCTCCACCCCAAATTCATATGTTTCTGTTCAAATCCCTAATACCCCACAATGTGATTGTATTTAGAGATAAAGCCTTTACATAGGTAATTAAGTTAAAATGAGTCCCTTAGGATAGGCCTTGATCTGATAAGACGATTCATCTTACAACAGGAGAAGATTAGGATTTACCACGAGACAGCAGACACAGAGAAAAGGCGTTGTGGAGACACAGAAGGCAGCTATCTGCAAGCCAAGGACAGAGGCCTCAGAATCAACATAACCTGCTGACATGTTGATCTTGGAGTTCCAGCCTCCAAAACTGTGAAAAAAATAATTTCTGTTGTTTAAACCAACAGACTGTGGTATTTTGTTATTGCAGTCTGAGCAGACTGATAGAACATTTTAATTTTAGCTTTAAGTTTTAAATTTTAAGAAAAATTTAATTTTCTTAGGGGCATAAAGTGGGATCTCATTGTGCTATAAATTTGTATTTCCCTGATGACTAGTGATAGCACTTCTTCATGTACTTACTGTGTAGAGAAACTGGAACCCTCATGCACTGCTGGGAGGAATATAAAATCTGTGAAATACAGTTTGGGAATTCCTCAAAAAGTTAAACATAGACTAATAAATGATTTAGCAATTCCATCCCTAGATAACCACTGACCCTTGAGCAAAGTGGGAGTTTAGCACCACTGACCTGCACAGTTGGAAATCTGTGTGTGTAACTTGTGACTACCCCAAAACTAATAATCCACTGTTCACCAGAAGCCTGATAACATACACAATAGATTAACACATATTTTGTATGTTATACATACTATATACTGTATTCTTACAATAAAGTAAACTGGAGAAAAGAAAGTTACTGAGAAAATCATAAGAGAGAAAATATATTTATAGTACTATGTGGATATTTATTGAAAAAAATCCACGTGTAAGTGGATTGAATGTTAAGGATTAAGTGTTAAGAGACAGTACATCTCTTCTCTTTGTCTCGAAGCTGGCAATGTTAAGCCTGGATCCTAGAGTGGAGCTTAGTAAACCTGAAACATGAGTGGTAAATATAACTTTGTTGTGATAAGCCACTGGGATTTTTGGAGTCATTTATTATCACAATATAACCTAGGCTATTTTGATTGATATACCAAGTAATAAAATCTCAGGATAGTAGAATTTCAGGTTTTAAAAAACCTTCTAGTACGTTTTTTAAATTAAATATATGCCAACCCTAAGACATAGCAATTCTACTGAAGTAAAGAATAACCCAGAAAATCTACTGAAAGGAAAAATGACACTATATCTTCCTCCAAAACACTTGTTTGATGATGCTCAGAGTAATTTTATTCATAATAGTAAAAGAAGGGAAACAGACCAGGTTTCTATCAAAAGGAAAACAGCTAACACACTGTGATATACTCATGCAATGAAATATTACTACTCAGCATTAAAAAGGGATAAAATAATGTGGCAAATCTTAAAATCATTACACTTAATGAATGAAGCTTGACACAAAAGAGTGCATACTACATGATTCCATTTGTGCATTCTACAATTTATAAATTTTGCTCCAGAAATCCATCCAGGTGGACCCAATGTAATCATAACCATCATTATACGAGGACATAAGAGGAGTCAGGGTCAGATGAAAAGCCTATGTGAGAATGGAAGTTAAGATTAGAATGATGTGGCTATAGGCAGCCACTAGAAGCTGGAAGAGGCAAGAAACAGAAACTGCCCTGTAGTGTCCAGAATAAACCAGCCCGCCAAGACGTTGATTTTAGGGTTGTGTAAGACTGAATCTAGACTTCTGACCTCCAGAACACTAGAGAATAAATTTGTGTTGGTTAAACCACTAAATTTAATTTGCTACAGCACAAATAGAAAACTCAAACACCTATCACTGAAAAGAGAAGAGAAGAAAGTGCAGGGCTGAAAAGGTACTGGAAGAAACTATGGCTGAAAAATTCCTAAAATAACAAAGACATAAAACATAGATAAAAAAAATGAGTTGAACTCCAAATAAGATAATCACAAAGAAACCCACATCAGGATACATTATAACTAAACTTCTAAAGACAAAGGAAACATTTTGAAAGCAATACAAGGGAAATGATACCTTAGCTACAGAGGGAAAACAATTCAAATAACAGTGGATTTCTCATTAGGAACCATGGAGGTCAGAAGAAAGTAGCACCTTTTTCAAGTATTGAAAGAAAAGAACTGTCTACCCAGAACACTGTATGCAGTGAAAATATCACTCAGCTCTGAGAGGAAATAAAATTATTATTGGATGAGTGAAAACTAAGAGATTTTATCACCAGCAAACCCAGTATTCTACAAGAATGGCAAAAGGAAATTCTCTAAAAAGAAAAAAAATCTTGAAACAACAAGAAAGAAGAATGAACACAATAAGCAAAAATAGAGGTAAATACAGTAAATATTCCTTCCTGTCTTGAGTTTTTTAAACTACATTTGATGATAGGTACAAAATAACACTGTATGATGTGGTTCTAAATGTATATAAAGGAAATGTTTAAGATGATTATAAGTATGGAAAAGTAAAGAGAAATAATGGGAGGCAAGCATTCTACACTTCACTTCAAACAGGTAAAATGAGACACGAGTGCATTGTGATAAGCTATGTATATATAAAATGCAGTAACTAGTAAAACCACTGGAAAAAAATACAAAATATAAAAACCAATGTAGAGAAATCAAATGGAATTCTGAAAAAAGCATTCAAATAACTGATAGGAAGACTGAATAAAAGAAATAGAGAAATGAAAAAACAGAGATAACAAACAGAAAATGAAAATGGTAAACTCAAAAAAAAAATAAAAAAAAAAGAAAATGGTAAACTCAAGCTCTGACATATCAATAATGCAATTAAATGTAAATAGTCGGGGATCCCTGGGTGGCGCAGCGGTTTGGCGCCTGCCTTTGGCCCAGGGCGCGATCCTGGAGACCCGGGATCGAATCCCACGTCGGGCTCCCGGTGCATGGAGCCTGCTTCTCCCTCTGCCTATGTCTCTGCCTCTCTCTCTCTCTCTGTATGACTATCATAAATAAATAATAAAAAAAAAAATTAAAAAAAAATAAATGTAAATAGTCTAAATATACCAATTAAAGATGGAAGTTCACAAGAGTAGTTTTAAAAACATGACTCAGTCCATATGCTTTCTATAACAAAATAACTTCAAATAGAATGATATTGCAAGTTGAAAGTAAAAAGAAGTAAAATGATATATCATGCGAACATTAATCAAAGGAAAGCAGGAGTAGTCGCTATATTAATATCAGATAAAGTATACTTCAGAGCAAAAATTACCTGAGACAGAGAAGTACATCATATAATGAAGGGTCAATGCACAATGACAGAGCAGTCCTAAAGTATATGCACCAAATAACAGAGCTGAGAAATATGAGAAGCAAAAACTGATAGAACTGAAAGGAAAAATAGACAAATTTATAATTATAGTTGTTAAATATATTTCTTCATCCATCTCTGAACAATTGATAGAAAAACTAACGAAAATCAGAAAGAAAAAAAAACCTAAGAATTCAACATCACCAACCAAGAGGAAATAATCAACATTTATAAACCACTCAACAATAGCATTATACACTTTATTTTCAAGTGGTCATGAAACTGATTTTAAAAACCCATAAAGCAAACCTCAATAAAGTCATTGAAACCCTCAATGGAAAAAAAAAATCCACAATAAAAATATAATAGGAAAATCTCCAAAGATTCGTAAATTAAAAAAAAAATACATACTTCTAAATAATCTAACAGTCAAAAAGAAAGTCTCAAGATACATCATAAAATAGATCGAACACAGTAAAAATGAAAATACAACATACCAAAATTTGTGGAACACAACTAAACCAGTACTGAAACTTTATAGCTCTAAATGAATACCTTTAGTGGTTTAGAAATATGTATTGCTTAGAAAAGAAATTCTCAAGCCAACAATCTAAGCTTCCACCTCAATAACCTAGTGAAAGAAGAGCAAAATAAACTCAAAGCAAGCAGAAGAAAGAAAATAGTGAAGAACATAAATCAATGAAATTGAAAATTAAACACAATACATAAATCACTGAAAAATCGGTTTCCTTGAAAAATATCAACAAATTGACAAGTTTCTAGCAAGGTTACAAAAGAAAAGAGAACACATAAATTACTAATGTCAAAAATGAAACAAGATATCAGTACAGAATCTACATACACCAAAAGGATATTAAGGGAACACTAGGAATAAATATATATAATTATATATATATATGCATATATATATATATATGTGTGTGTGTGTTTGATAGTTTAGATGAAATAGACCAACTCCTCAAAAAACATTATAACAAGTCACCCAATAGATAATGTGAGTAGTCTTATAACTACTAAAGAAGTTAAATTTGTAATTTAAAACCATTAGAATAAAAATTTCCAGTCCCAGATTGTTCCATTAGAGAATTCTACCAAAGATTTAAGAATTAATACCATTTCTACACAAATTTCTTCTAGAAACTAAAATAGGAAGGAACACTCCTCAAATAATTTAATGAAGCTAGTATTCCCGATTAAAAAAAAAAAATCAGACAATAAAAAAAAAAAAGGCTGTTGACCAATATCCCTCATAAATACAGAGACAAAAATCTCTAACAAAATATTAGCAATTTTAGATCACTATACATAAAATACTAGCAAACAGAATTCAACAATAAGTAAAAAGAATTATATACCATGACCAAGTTTATGCTTTCTATAACAAAATAACTTCAATAGCTTATTATTGTGAGGGGGATGTGAGGCTAGCTTAATATTCGAAAACCCATCAGCAGAAAACAATATGGAGGTTCTCAAAAAGTTAAAATAGAACTACCCTAAAAAAATAAAAAATAAAAAAACTACCCTAAGATCCAGCAATTGCACTACTAGGTATTTACCCAAAGGATACAAAAATACTAATTTGAAGAGATACATGCACCCTGATATTTACCAAAACATTGTCAACAGTAGCCAAACTATGCAAAGAGCCCAAAGGCCCATCAACCAATGAACAGATAAAGAGGATATGGCATATGTATACAATGGAATATTACTAAGCCATAAAAAAGAATGAATTCTTGCCATTTGCAACAACGTGGATGGAGCTAGAAAGTATTATGCTAAGCAAAATAAGTCAAAGAAAGACATGCCATATGATTTCACTTATATGTGGAATTTAAGAAACAAAACAAACGGGAAAGAAGAGAGAGAAGCAAACTAAGAAACAGACTCTTAACTACAGAATCTGACACCTGGGTGGATCAGCGGTTGAGTGCCTGCCTCTGTCTCTCTCTCTCTCTCTCTCTCTCTCTGTGTGTGTGTGTGTCTCTTATCAATCAATCAATAAATAAAAAATCTTTAAAAAAATAAAGATTTCATTTACTTATTCATGAGAGACACAGAGAGAGAGGGGCAGAGACACAGGCAGAGGGAGAAGCAGGCTCCACGCAGGGAGCCCGACGTGGGACTCGATCCCGGGTCTCCAGGATCAGGCCCTGGGCTGAAGGCAGCACTTAATCACTGAGCCACCAGGCTGCCCAATAAAATCTTTAAAAACAAAAACAAAAATCTACAGAGAGCATTCTACTTAATAGTGAAAGACTGAGTATCTTCCCCCTAAGATTGGGAACAAGGCTAGGATGTATGTTCTCACCATTATATTCAAAATAATGCTGGAAGTACTAGCCAGGGCAAAAAGGCTCAAAAGAAAATAAAAGAATCATGAAGGAATAAATTATCCCTATTTGCAGATTACATGATAATCTACCCAGAAAATTCAAAGGAATCTAACAGAAAAATGCCTCGAACCAAAAAGTAAATTCAGCAAAGTTTAAGGATTTAAGATACACATACAAAAATCATTATATTTCTACATATGTCAAAAATACATGGACATAGATATAAAATTACAATATTGTTACAATTAGTCAAGAAAAGAATTAATATGTAAATCTAACAACACATAGAAGACTTTTATGCTGAAAAGTATAAAAGATTGATGAAAAATAATCAAAGACAATCTAAATAAATGGAGAGACATACTGAGTTCATGGGCACATGACTCAGTGTAGCAAAGATGTCAATTCTCCCCAAATTGTTATTAGCTTAATGAAATTTCTATCAAAATTCAAGCAATATTTTTTATAATATAGATAAAATTATTCTAAATTTTATACAGAAAGGCAAAGGAACTAAAATAGCAAAAACAAGTTTGAAAAAGAAGTTAAAATGAGAAGAATCGGTCTACCTGACTTTGAGACTCATTTATAGCTATATTTACCAAGACTATGGTTTTGGTAGAAGGATAGACATACGTATCAATGGAACAAAATAGGGAACACAGAAATAGGTTCAAATAGATGTGCTCGACTGATTTTTGTCAAAGGTGCTAAAAGTGATCCAATGGAGAGAAAATAAATGATACTACAACAGTTGGACATGTATAGGCCCAAAACAAGCAAAAACAAAATATAACAAAAGAAAGAACCTCAATCTGCCTTATACCTTATTTAAAAAAATTAACTCAAAACAAATCACAGACTTGATAAGAGGAAGATGCTGTAGGAAATTGCCGAGCTCACTTCATCCCAAAAATATACCTAGATAACAGCCACATCGGTGTAACTAACCCAGAAAACAAACCAAAGACAGGCAGAACAGACTCTCTACAGTTAAACACAGAAGCCCTCATCAAAAAAATGGTAAAAAAAAAAAAAAAAAAAAAGTCAGAGTCCCATTTGGGGACCCAACTAAAGAGCCAGACTAACCACAAATGGGAGAGCATAAAGGAAGGAGAGGAACAGACACCAAACCAAACACTCAATATCCAGGGACCTGTAGTTGGAAGATGAGTCCCCATAACATTTGGAAAATCAGAGGGGCTTAACTTCATGAGTTTTTATAATCAGTGGTGCTTAACACTGAGAACTTTCAAAATCACCAGGCTTGGCTTTGGGAGAGCTACAGGAAACAGTCTTAACCCTTAAAAAGACAGCATAACAACAACCCCACTGAGACACAGCATAGAAGCAGCAGTTTGAAAAGCGCCTGGGGTGTTTGGAAAGATTCATCTACTAATTTCAGAATGTATGCAGGAGGGGTAGGGATCTTTAGGAGACTTCTCCAAGAACAAAAGATGTGGCAGGTGCCATTCTTCCCCCTTCCCCCGGGGCCTAGAGACCTGGACACCTGCAGGAACCAGTGTAGACATTCACACTTAGCTTGCACACCTTGTCCTGGCATTCTCCTGTGGATCTGCTCTAGCCAACCCAACCCACTCTGCTGGAGTCCCTCCAAAGCAGCACCTGGAGTGTCTCATTCTACAAGCAGCCCCAGCAGTGGCCAGCACCACGCCAAAGTGTCTCTTGCCCTGGGAAGAGGGGAAGAGAACCATAGATACCAGTTCAACTGCGGCTCCAATAGCGGATTGGGGACAGACATTTGATCTGACTGCTGGCCTGCGCACCAAAAGAAACCTCACAGGGTATAGCACAAAGAGAATACCATGTAGTTTGGGGTCACTACAACCCTAGGAGACAGACTGGAAGCAAACATCTTATCTGACTTCCAGCCCTGCCCACCAAATAAAAGCCTTCCACGGACAATGCAGGAGAAAACCCTGAAGTTTGGTATAACTACAGTTCTGGAAAATGGGCAGCCATCTGACCCAACATAAGCTCAAGGCAACCCCAAATTGGCCCCTTAATGGTACAGAGACCGAATCCTGCAAAGAGGGCCATTGCAGCTCACTGGACTGAAGGTAAACATGGTTCAACCACAATAGTATGGTGCATACAACACACAAACACACATATGAGACACCTCTGAAGTACCAGGATCTAGTGAATAGGGACACTGCACTACAGGAACTACGGACCTCTTCTTAAGGCCACTACTTTCAAAATCAGGAGATGTAGCTGATTTTCCTAACACATAGGAACAAACACAGAGAGATAGATAAAATTAGGAAATAGGGAAATATGTCCCAAATGAAAGAACTGGACAAAATCACAGGAAAAGAACTAAATGAAACGAGATAAGTAATATGCCTGATAGAGAATTCAAAAAATGGTTACAAAGATACTTACTAGACTTGAGAAAAGAGTGGAGGATCATAGTGAGACCTTCAATAGGCAATATAAGATATAAAAAAGAACCAATCAGAAATGAGGAACTCAATAACTAAAATTAAAAATACACTAGAGAGAATAAATAGTACACTAAAGGAAGCAGAGGCATGGATGGATAAGCAAGCTAGAAGACAAAGTAATGGAAAATAACCAAGCAGAAAAACAAAAAGAAAAAAAAAAGAATAATACAAAATGAAAATAGGGCAGGGAATCTGGTGACATTATCAAGCATAATAACATTTCCATTATAAGGATCTCAGAAAGAGAAGAGAAAGAAAAGGGGGCAGAACACTGACTTGGAGAAATAATAGCTGAAAATTTCCCAAACCAGAAGAAGAAACAGACATCCAGTTCCATCAGGCATAGAAAGATCCCAACAAAATCAACTCAGCAAGACAGATAATTAAAATGGAAAGAGTAGTCCACACCAAGACACATAATGAAATGGAAAGCACAGTGACAAAGACAGGATTTTATTTTTTCTTATTTTTTCAAAGTCAATTTTAAAAGCAGCAAGAGAAAAGAAAATAGTTACATATGAGGAAAACTCCATTAAGACTTTAGGCTGATTTTTTTAATAGAAACTTTGCAGGCCAGAAGAAAGTGGCATGATATACTCAAGTGCTGAAAGAAAAAAACTTATAAGCAAGACTAGTCTATCCAGCAAGGCTATCATTCAGAATGGAAGGATAGATGGAGTTTCCCAAACAAAAGCTAAAGGAATTCATTCCCATTAAACCAATCTTACAAAGAACATTAAACATAATTCTTTGAGTAGAAAGAAAGGCCATTATCAGGAATAAGACAATTAAGAAAGGGAAAAATCTCACAGGTCCATATGAACATAATAAATGTAGTAGATTAATCACTTAGGAAGCCAATACAGAGGTTAAAGCACAAATGTAATAAAATCAATTATATCAATAAAAATCAGTCAAGGGATTTACAAAATAAAAGGATGTAAAATATAATATCTTACACATGAGACATGGGGCAGGGGGAATAAAAATTTAGTGCTTTTAGAATGGGTTCAAACCTAAGTAAACATCACCCTAATGTAGACTGCTATATGTATAAGATGTTACGTATAAATCTGATGGTAACCACAAATCAAAAACCAGAAATAGAAAAGCACAGAATAAAGAGAAAAGAATCCAAACATATCACTAAAGAAAGTCATCAAACCACAAAGGAAGATAGCAAAAGAAGAAAGGAACATAGAAGAACTACAAAAATAACCATATAACAGGTATCGAAGTGGTAATAAAGGGGTGCCTGGCTAGCTCAGTCGATAGAGCATGTGACTCTTATTCTAAGGGTCATGAATACAAGTCCCATGTTGGTTGTGAAGTCTACTTAAAATTAAAAACAAAATAAAGCAAAATGGCAATAAGTATGTACCTATCAATAATTACTTTTAATTTAAATGGACTAAAAACTACGATCAAAAGATATAGGGTGAATGAATGGATAAAAATGCAAGACCCATCTATTTGCTGCCTAAAATAGACTCCTAAAGAAGTTTGAAAAAGAACAAAGCCCAAAGCCAACAGAAGAATAGAAATAAAGATCAGAGCAGAAATAAATGAATTAGAGACTAAAAAAACACAATAGAATAGGTCATTAAAACCAGGAACTGGATCTTTGAGAAAATCATCAAATTTCATAAATCATTAGCTAGATTCATGAGAAAAAAAAAAAAGAGGACTCAAAAAAAGAAAGAAGAGGAAAAACAACTGACACAACATAAACACGAATGATTAAAAAAGAATACTATGAAAAATCATATGATCAATAAACTGGACAAACTAGAAGAAATGGATAAATTTCCTAGAAACATGTAACTTCCCAAAACTGAATCAGGAAGAAATAGAAAATCTGAACAGATCAATTATTAGCAATGATGTTGAATCAATAATCAAAAAACTCCCAAAACTAAAAGCCAAGGACCAGATGGCTCTACAGATAAAGTTGATCAAACATTTAAAGAAGAGATAATACCTATTCTTTTCAAACTATTCTCCCAAAAAGGAATATAACGGAAAGCTTCAAAGCCATTCTACAAGGCTAGCATTAAACCGATTCCAAAACCAGATAAAGACACTGCAAAAAAAGAGAACTACAAGCCAGTATTTCCGATGAGCACAGATGCAAAAAATCCCCAATAAAATATTAGCAAACTGAATCCAACAATATGTTTATAATAATCATTCACCATGATCAAATGGGACTGATACTAGGGATGCAAAGGTGGTTCTTCAACATTCACAAATCAATCACTATCACACTAATAAGGGAAAAGATAAAAACCATATGATCATTTCATAGATACAGAAAAAGTATCTGACAATGTGCAACATTCATTTATTATTTTTTAAAAAGTAGGCTTAGAGGAAACATAGCTCAACATAAAAAAGGCCCTATATGAAAAACCAACAGCTAAAACATGTACTCAAGGTGAAAAACTGAGAGAGCTTTTCCCCTAAGATTAGAACAAGACAAGGATGTCTGAGAATCAGCACTTTATTGAACATGGCACTGAAAGTTTTAGCCACAAAAGTCAGACAGTTAAAAGAAATAAAAGGCACCTAAATTGGAACACAGGAAGTAAAACTGTCCTTATTTGCAGATGATATGATACTCTCTATAGAAAACCCTAAAGACTCCACCAAAAAATTACTAAAACCAATAAATTCAGTAACGTCATAGATACAAAATTAATACACGAAAAACCGTTGCCTCTCTACACACTAATACTAAAGTATCAGAAAAAAATTAAGAAAACAATCCCATTGTCAATTGCACCAAAATAAAATACCTGGGAATAAGCTTAACCAAGGAGGAAAAACACCTGTACTCCAAAAACTATAAACATCGAATGAAGGGTACCTGGCTGGCTCAGTCAGTAGAAAATGCAACTCTTGGTCACAGGGTCACGAGTTCAAGCCCCACACTGGGCACAGAACTTTCTTAATAATAGTATTGTTATTATTAAATAAATAAATCTATTTAAAGAAAAACCACTGATAAAAGAAATTTAAAACACAAATAGAAAGATACTCATGTTCAGGATTTGGAAGAACCGATATTGTTAAAACGTCCATATTACCCAAAGCAATCTTACAGATATAATGTAATCCCTATCAAAATAATAACAGCATTTTTCACACAGCTAGAACAAATAATCCTGAAATTTGTATGGAACCACAAAAGATCCTGAATAGCTAGAGCAATCTTGAAAGAGAAAATGAACAAAACTAGACATGTCACAATCCCAAATTTCAATATATACTACAAAGCTGTAATGATCAAAACAGTATGGTACGGGCATAAAAACAGACATATACATCAATAGAACAGAACAGAGAACCCAGAAATAAATCCACACTCTTGTGATCAAGTGTTGTTGTTGTTGTTGTTGTTGTTATTGTTGTTTTCCTTTTGTGGTCAATCTATGACAAATGAAGCAAGAATATACAATGGGAAAAAGTCTCTTCAACAAATGGTGCTGGGAAAACTGGACAGCAACATGCAAAAGAACAAAACTGGACCACTTTTTTACACCATATACAAAAATAAACTAAAAATGGACTAAAGACCTAAATGTGAGACCTGACACAATAAAATTCCTGGAAGAAAACATAGGCAGTAATCTCTTTGACATCAGCCACAGAAACATTTTTCTAGATAGATCTCCTTTGGCAAGGGAAATAAAAGCAAAAATAAAACATTGGGACTAAAATAGTTAGTCCCACTGAGGGGGGCACTTGACGGGATGAGCACTGGGTGTTATTCTGTATGTTGGCAAATTGAACACCAATAAAAAATAAATTTATTATTTAAAAAAAAAAGAAAAATAGAGAGAGAAACCAAAAAATAGATTCAAATATAGAGAACAAACTGGTGGTAGCTACAGGAGAGGTACGTAGAGGAATGGGTGAAATCAGTGAAAGGTATTAATACACTTATCATAACGAGCGCCAAATAATTTACAGAATTGTTGAAATCATTATACTGTACATCTGAAACTAATATAAGACTGTATGTTAATTATACTTGAATAATGACTGTCTAAAAAAGTAATCAGACTTAACTGTAAGACATAAAAGCATAAAATTTTTAGAAAAAAATCATAGATAATTTTCACCTAAGTTTAGGAGAGTTTTTTGTTTTTTTGTTTGTTTGTTTGTTTGTTTGTTTGTTTTTGGAAGATTTTTATCTACCAATTCATGAGAGACACAGAGAGAGAGAGAGGCAGAGACACAGGCAGAGAGAGAAGCAGGCTCCACACAGGGAGCCCGATGCGGGACTCGACCCCGGGACTTCAGGACCAGGCCCTGGGCTGAAGGCGGCGCTAAACCGCCGAGCCACCCGGGCTCCCCAGGTTAGGAGAGTTCTTAAACTTCATGCCAACAGCACAATTCATAACAGGAAAATTGATAAACTGAACATCAAAATTTTAAAACTTCTGCTTTATGAAATGACCTATTAAGAGGATAAAAAGACAAGCTACAAACTAGAAGAAAATATTTGCAAATTATTTACCTGACAAAGGCTTATATATACTTAACACCAATAACAACATATGGGCAAAGACGTGAAGAGACATTTTATTTAAGAAGATATGCAGATGGGAGGGGAGCTAAGATGGTGGCATAGTAGGAGGTCAGAAGGCAAGTCTTACCCCTGGCTCACAACTAGATAACTACCAAATCACTCTGAATACCCAAGAAATTGACTTGAGGACAAATCAAACTGCTCATTTAGAGGGAGAGGAGAGGCTACAATGAGGAAGGGAGGAAGTGTGGAGATGTGGATTTGGGGAGAAATGGACTGTGGGTGCTGCAGAGCGGAGGGAGTCCTGGTAGTGGAGGAAGGCAGGAGAGTGGAGCACACAAGGATGTACACAGGAGAACCTTTCCATAAAGCCTTTAGCTGAGAAAACTAAAGGGACTGATTTTCATGAGTTTTTGCCACCAGCGGGGCTCAAAGACTGGAGTTTAGATGTCTGCAGGCTTGGCGGGGGATAGAGCCTGAGGGCACTGCCCTACTCCTGGAGAGAAGGCTTGCCAACAATCTGGGGACAGACCGCACCACCTGAGGATGCCTAAAGTGCACAGGGAAAGACTGTTTGCTATTCTTGAAACATATCTGTGGGAGGTGGGGTTCGCAGAGATGCCTCTTCAAGGACAAAAGAGCTGGCGGGCACCATTTCCCTTCCCTGCCCCTCAGTATAGGCACAGAGACCCCTGCTGAGGACATCTCATCCCCAACACTGGCTGCCTAACCTGCTTGCTCTAAGTCCCCCATCCCTGCACTCTGGCATGACTGTCCTCAATCAAACCTGCCTCAGTGACAGTGCAGTGAGACCCTCCACCAGAAGTCTGGCACAGCTCCCTGCCACATCAGGTCCCTGAAGTTTGGAATTTTAAAAGTTAGCAGGCTTGGCTGGGACAGAGTCCAGATGGCACTGAGCTGCTCCTGGAGAGAAGGCAGGCAAACATCCTAGAGAAAGACAGAAAATGACAATCTGAAAAACACCTGGGACACAAAGAAGGGAGATTATTCACTCCTCTGGGAGTACTTCCCAGAGAAGCAAGCACAGAGACCCCTCTCTAGGGGAAAAAGGAACTAGCTGGAACCATTTCCCTCCCCCATCCCTCAGCATAAACCAACTTCAATAAACAGCAGTACCAGTACTGGCTGCCTAACCTGCTTACACTAAGTCCCACCCCACCCAACCCCCATACTCTGCTGGAACTGCTTTTCAAGTGTGCCTCAGAACCAGTGCAGCGGGCCCCTTCGGTAGGAGACCGCAAAAACCTCTGCCCACACCACATCTTCTGACCAGAGAGTTCTGAAGGCTTCAGTTCTAGTGGGAGTAGAATTGGGTCCCATTTAACAAGCAGAGCAGAGCACACCTAGTTAAAACTCGCCACACTCTGGTCAAAGTCCAAACACTGCCCACTGCAGGCAAGGAGAAGCTCTGCAGATGACTGGCCTGAAGGATAGAGTAGCCAAAATTCAACAGGAGAGCACATGCAACCCACACCAGAGACACTCCTCGAAGTGCCAGGCCTTGGACACTCTTCATAGGAAGAAAATCTCTTCTTCATAAAGCCATTACTCTTAGGAGCAGGAGCTTTTCTAACACAGAGAGAAAGGCAGAGACTAGACAAAAAGCCAAGGCAAAGGAATTTATCCAAAATGAAAGAACAAGATAAGGTTATAGCTAGAGATCTAATCAAAACAGATATAAGGAATATGTCTGTTGGAGAATTTAAACCAATAGTCAATAAGCACATCACTGGACTTGAGAAAAGAATGGAAGATTTCAGGGAGGCCCTTACTGCAGAGATAAGAGTTAAAAAAAAACAGTCAGAAATGAAAAACGCAATAACTGAGATTCAAAACAGACTGGAGGGGATCCCTGGGTGGCTCAGCAGTTTAGCACCTGCCTTTGGCCTGGGGCGTGATCCTGGAGTCCCCGGATGGAGTCTCGCATCAGGCTCCCTGCATGGAGCCTGCTTCTCCCTCTGCCTGTGTCTCTGACTCTCTCTTTCTCTGTATCTCTCATGAATAAATAAATAAAAATATTTAACAAAAAAAACAAAAAAATGAAACAGACTGGATGTAATGCATTATTTAACAAATAATATAGAAGAAAGAATTATGGAAACTAATAAAGAATTACAGAACACAAGATAGACTTAGGGAACTCAATGACTCCATCAAATGTAATAACATTCCTGTCATAGGAGTTGCAGAAGAGAGAGAAAAAGGGGTAGAAAATTTGAGGAAATATATAGTTAAAAACTTCCCTAATTTGGGGAAGAAAACAGACATGCAGATCCAGGAATCATAGAGAACCCCCATCAAAATCAACAAAAGGGGCGGCCCTGGTGGCACAGCAGTTTAGCGCTGCCTGCAGCCCAGGGTGTGATCCTGGAGACCTGGGATTGAGTCCCATGTCAGGCTCCCTGCGTTGGAGCCTGCTTCTCCCTCTGCCTGTCTCCCTGCCTCTCTCTCTGTCTCTCATGAATAAATAAATAAAATCTTTAAAAAAAATCAACAAAAGAAGGCCAACATCAATACATATGGTAATGAAATTCCCAAAATATAATAACAAAGAAAAAAAATCCTAAAAGCAACAAGACAAAAGAAGTCCCTAATTTACAAGGAAAGAGCCATAAGACTAGCTACAGATTTATCCACAGAAACTTGACAAGCCAGAAGAGAGTGGCATGATATATTCAGCACGCTGAATGGGGAAAATGTACAGCCAAGAATACCCTATCCCACAAGGTTGTGGGATAGGGTCATTCAGAATAGGAGGAGAGATCAAGAGTTTCCCAGACAAACAGAAACTAAAGGAGTTTGTCACCACTAATCCAGCCTTGCAGGAAATATTCAAGAGTATTCTTTGAATGGGAAAGAAGGATCAAAAGCAACAAAGACTAGAAAGGAACAGAGAAAATCTCCAGAGACAATGACAAAACAGGTAATAAAATAGCACTAAATACATAGCTATCAATAATTACTCTAAATGTAAATGGACTAAACACTCCAATCAAAAGATATAAGGTGTCAGAATGGTTACAAAGAAACCAGACCCATCTATATGATGCCTGCAGGAGACTCTCGTTAGATCTAAAGACACCTGCATATTGAAAGTGAGGGCATGCGGAAACATTTATCAGGCAAATGGATGTCAAAAGAAAGCCAGAGTAGCAATATTTCCATCAAACTAGATTTTAAACTAAACACTGTAACAAGATATGAAAAAAGGCACTATGTCATAAAAAGGGGACTATCCAACAATATCTAACAATTGTACTATCTATACTCCCAATGTGGAAATACCTAAATACATAAAATACTAACAAACATAAAGAAACTCATTGATAATACAATAACAGTGAGGGACTTTAACACTCCAATTACAGCAAAGGACAGATAATCTAAGCAGAAAATCAACAAGGAAATAATGGCTTTGAATGACACAAATGGACTTAACAGATATATTCAGAACATTTCATCTGAAAGCACCAGAATAGACATTCTTTTCAAGTACACATGGAACATTCTCCAGAACAGATCACATACTGGGAGAGGCCTCAACAAGTACAAAAAGATTGAGCTGATACCACACATACTCTCTGATCACAATGCTATGAAACTTAGTCACCCACAAGAAAAAATTTGGAAAGATCACAAATACATGGAGTTTAAACAACATGTTATCAAAGAATGAATGGATCAACCAGGAAATCAAGGAAGAAATTAAAAAATACATGGAAACATATGAAAATGAAAACACAACAGACCAAAACCTTTGCAGTCCTAATAGGAAAGTACATAGCAATACAGGCTCCTTAAGAAACAAGAAAAATCTCAAACAACCTCAACTTACACCTAGAAGAGCTAGAAAAAGAATGAGAAACAAAGCTTAAAGACAGGAGAAGAAGGGAAATAATAAAGATTAGAGCAGAAATAAATAAAGTAGAACCTAAAAAAACAATAGAACAGATGCATGAAACCAGGAGCTGGTTTTCTGAAAAGATTAATAAAATTGATAAACTCTTCCCCAGACTTTTCAGGAAGAAGAGAGGAAGGACCCAAACATATAAAGTCACAAATGAGGGAGCAGAAATAACAACCAACACCATAATAATACAAACAATTATAAGTGAATATTATGAAAAACTATATACCAACAAATTGGACAACCTGGAGAAATGGGTAAATTCCTAAAAACATATAAGCTACCAAAACTGAAACAGGAAGAAATAGAAAACTTGAACAGACTAATAACCAACAAAGAAATTGAAACAGTAATCAAAAATCTCCCAATAAATAAAGTCCAAGGGCAGATGGCTACAGATGAATTCTACCGTACATTTATTTTTTTTTTAAGATTTTATTTATTCATTCTGAGAGACAGAGAGAGGGAAAAAGAGAGAGAGAAAGAGAGAGGCAGAGACACAGGCAGAGGGAACAGCAGGTTCCATACAGGGAGCCCAACGCAGGACTTGATCCCAGTCTACAGGATCACGCATGCCCTGGGCTGAAGGCGGTGCTAAACCACTGAGCCACCCGGGCTGCCCTCTACTGTACATTTAAAGGAAGAGTTAATACCTATTCTTCACAAATTGCTCCCCCCAAAAAAATAAAAAATAAAAAAAATAAAAGCTTCTTGACTCATTCTATGAGGCCAGCATTACTCTGATTCCAAAACCAAAGACTCCACTAAAAAAAAAAAAAAAAAAGAATTACAGGGCAGCTCTGGTGGCTCAGTGGTTTAGCACCGCCTTCGGCCCAGGGCATGATCCTGGAGCCCCGGGATCAAGTCCCACATCGGGCTCCCCGCATGGGGCCTGCTTCTCCCTCTGCCTGTGTCTCTGCCTCTCTGTGTGTGTGTGTCTCTCTCATGAATAAATAAATAAAATCTTAAAAAAAAAAAAAAAGAATTACAGGCTAATATCCCTGATGAACATAGATGCAGAAACTCTCAATAAAATACTAACAAACCGAATCCAACAATACACTGAAAAAATCATTCACCACAACCAGGTAGGATTTACTCCTAAGCTGCAAAGCTAGTTCAATATTCACAAATCAATCAATATGATACACCTCGTTAATAAAAGGATAAGAAACATATGATCCTTTCAATAGATATAGAAAATGCATTTGACAAAAAGTACAACATCCACTCATGATAAAAGCCCTTAAAAAGTAAGATTAGAGGAAACATACCTCAACATAATAAAGGCCATATACGAAAAACCAGCAGCAAATATTATCACATAAATACTAATTCAAAGGGATACATGCACCCCGATGTTCACAGCAGCATTATCAACAATAGCCAAATTGTGGTAGGAGCCCAATTGTCCATTGACTGATGAATGGATAAAGAAAATGTGGTGTATATGTGTGTGTGTGTGTGTGTACACACACATATATGGTCACACACAGTGGAATATTACTCAGCCATCAAAAAAGAATGAACTCTCACCATTTGTAATGATATGGACAGAGCTATAGAGTATTATGCTAAGCAAAATCATTCAGAGAAAGACAAAACACCATATGATTTTACTCATATGTGGAATATAAGAAACAAAACAAATGAATGTAGGCATGAAAAAAGAGAGAGACAAACCAAAAAACAGACTTTTAATTATAGAGAAAAAACTGAGGGTTGCTATAGAGGAGAATGGGGGATGGTTAAATAGGTAATGGTCATAAGGAGGGCAGTCGGGATCCCTGGGTGGCGCAGCGGTTTGGCGCCTGCCTTTGGCCCAGGGCGCGATCCTGGAGACCCAGGATCGAATCCCACGTCAGGCTCCCAGTGCATGGAGCCTGCTTCTCCCTCTGCCTGTGTCTCTGCCTCTCTCTCTCTCTCTGTGTGACTATCATAAATAAATAAAAAAATTTAAAAAAAAAAAAAAAAAAAAAAGGAGGGCAGTCACTGCGATGACCTCTGGGTGATTTATATTAAGTGATGAATCACTAAATTTTACACCTGAAACTAAAATACTGCATGTTAATTAACTGGAATTGAAATAAAAACTTGGAAAGAAAAACTATATCTGTGAATTAATTATATGTAATATGATAGGCTTTACAGAAATATAGAGATGAAAATATAGTACCTTGGTCACTTGTCAAAAAAAAGAGAATATGCAGATGGAACCTAAGTACAGGAAAAGATGTTCAACATCATTGGCCATTAGGGGAAAGCAAATTAACACCACAAGTTATCTGTGAACTAGTCCTTTCCTTAGGATAGAATGTTCTAGACTCAGATATCCACAAAGCTTATAATTTACTTCCCTGAAGTCTCTGTTTGAAAGGCATCTTAGAGGGACACCTGGGTGGCTCAGGGGCTGAGCATCTGCCTTCAGCTCAGGTCGTGATCCGGGGTCCTGGGATCGAGTGCCTCATCAGGCTCCCTGCATGGAACGTGCTTCTCCCTCTGCCTGTGTCTCTGTCATTAAATTTCCCTGTGTCCCTCATGAATAAATAAAGTCTCACTTGACGGCATGAGCACTGGGTGTTAATGCTATATGTTGGCAAATCGAACTCCAATAAAAAAAATACACAAAAATAAATAAATAAAATAAAAAATGAAAAGTTATTCCACAAAAAATATAAATAAAATCTTTTAACAAAAAAAAAGACATCTTAGAAAGACCTTTTCTATCCCCTCCATACACCTCACCACCCCAAATCCTTAGTCAATCTTGATTCCCTTATCTTCCTTTATATGCTTTATAGCATTTATTCCTGACACTATATATCTACTTGTTTGTCCACTTGTCTCCCATGTTAGAAAAAAATTCCATGATGTCAGAGATCTTGTCTTCACCAAGTGCCTATCACACAGTAGTCAATTAACAAATATTGTGAATAAATTGCAACATACATTTACATGCTTGGAAGGTTTGCTTCCATATTTTTAATCTATGATGAGCTTCCTGAATTTTCGCCCAAATGAACTTCCTGGATATCAGACCTCTCCTGCCTTGAACCCCCAAAATGCCTTCTTTATTGCTAAAGCCATCTCATTCCTCTTATTTTCTTCTTCCTAGAGGAAGGGCCACTGCTCCTACCCTGTTGATTCCACCCACCCTACCACCAGTCACTATCCCAGGGTGACATGGTTATTAGAAGGCAGAAGTAAAAGAAAAAAAAGGAAAGGGGCCCGTAGGCAGGAATATCAGCAGGCACTAGAGGGGAGAAGCTGTAGCCAGAGTGTAGGAAAGTCCTGCCATGCTACTGAATATACTCTAGTCTACATAACCTAAGATCTAGAAGCACCCCAATAGAGGCTGTGGTTGGTTAACTCATGAGGAGTTAGATGTTGGGACTTGCTGACTTGCTTGGCAGTAAACATCAACTTGTCATTCAAGTGTAATAAGTCTTTCCCATTCCTCCTTCTCTGTTCTAGCTGACTTCAGAGAATTTTTATTTTCTAAAGGGACCATAGTTTCCATTTAAATTATGGATCCCAAAGCCACAATGACCCAGAGTTCAGTGTTCTCACAACATAGAGACCACAGGCCACTTTAAATTTTCCAATATGAAAAAAACTCTGGGGATTGCCTGCACTATTCCTTCACTAACAAATACCATGACAGAGTTGCAATATGTAAGCAATTATAGAAAATGAATTTCTACGTTCAAACCTTTTTTTAATATACATTTTAAAAAAGAATTCTAAAAAAATAAATATTAAACATAATTATCAGGAAATATAACTTAAACATCTCTGGCACATTAAATTATTTAACTATTTAAAAGATTCCTTTATCCCTTCATTTTCAGAAATGAACCCTACTTTATTTCACCCCACCATCCACAAATTATTCATTAAATCTTTTTTCAAAACCTGTAACTGAGACAAGCTGATCTTTAGAAGTCCAAAAAAAGTTAAATATAGCAAGGGGTACAGTGAAAAGAGGCAGGCCTTCCTCCTACTCAATTGGTAACGTTTACTTGAACAGCTTCTTGGTTTTTTTTGTTTGTGTGTGTACATGTGTTTTTAATAAATGTGGCTTTTTTTTCAAGCGTTTATTTATTTATTCATGAGGCAGAGACACAGGCAGAGGGAGAAGCAGGTGCCCTACAGGGGACCCGATGCAGGACTCGATCCCAGGACCCCGGGGATCACGCCCTGAGCCAAAGGCAGACGCTCAATCATGAGTCTCCCAGGTGCCCCTGTTTGTGCATTTTTAAAGTAGGTTCTATGGCCAGTGTGGGGCTTGAATTCACAACACTGAGATTAAGAGCTGGATGTTCTACAACTGAGCCAGCAAGGCATCCCCAAAAGTTGTTATTGTTGTTCTTTTTTAATATCATTTATTTTTTGGTACAGGCTGAGGAAATGTCCATAGCCTGTATCAGTAGCAAGGTCTCTACCTCAACCTCAACATTAAACATTGCCTACATAATGCTCACACCCAAGTTCAGTCATGCTACCTGTAGGTAAATTTAAAATCAGACTAGTACCTCTGGCTCTGCGCTAGGAAAAATCACCCTTTATTCCCTCTGAAACTGTTGACTCTAATAATAATATTTAATTGGTATTTAGAAGCCAAGGAAATAGGAAAAAAATGTGTGACTATTAAGGGGTGATTAAACAATTTTTGACTTTAAGGGTCTAGTTAGTGACTTTGATATGCATCATTATCAGGTTACCTGACATTGTAAAAGTTAACAACAAATCAGTTCATCATTGTTTAGGTTGAAACCACTGTGGCATTTGTCTCTTTTCTGTAAGATCTACTTCATTTATTTCTGTATGGTCTAGGAAACAGACATCCCCACCTCCAAAATAAAAACTAACAAGAAAACTGGTCTTAAATGTTTCTTTTTATAAACTAGGATACCCACTATTTCTGAATTTACTGGTTTGTACTGGTTTATTTGTACATTTATTCAAATAAGCATGGATCAGAGTCATGATATAGTGGAAAAGAAATGTGCCCTGGAATTAAAAAATAATTTTGTTAAATGACCTAATTCAATCACGTAGGGAAAATCTGGCATAGGGCAAGTTACTTAAGCCTCTTTCTCAAAGCCTCTATAGAAAAAAGAAAAAAGAAAAAAGAAAAAAGAAAAAGAAAAAGAAAGAAAAAGAAAAAGAAAAAGAAAAAGAAAAAGAAAAAGAAAGAAAGCATAACATCCACCTTGTAGAGCTGCTTTTGGAATTGTTAAAAGAAAAGCCACAGGCCCAAAATGGCATCACTTAGGTTAAGGCCCTAAGTCAGTAAATCAAGACTTAATATTGAACCTTAACTGCAGTTCCAACACCTGCCCCCAGTAAGGTAACCTTTAAACAGTCAACATGGAAATTTCCTACTGAGCACTAGGAAGATTACTGATGGACTCCTTCTGTTCTCCTTAGGAGGGTGACCTTGCCTGAAACAATGGATTCTTTGCTAATAATTTCCTTTTTTCCACTCCCTCTCTATCTTTAAAACTTCTTTTCTATAGCCCTTTGGAGCTCCCCTCTTGCTAGACAGGATGCTGTTCAATTCACGAATCCGTTAATAAAGTCAACAGTTCTTTAAAGGATGCCTGGGTGGCTCAATCGGTTAACTGTCTGACTCTTGATTTCAGCTCAGGTCATGATCTCTGGTTCACAGGGTTGTGAGATCAAGCCCCACATTGGGCTCCAAGCTGGGTGTGGAGCCTGCTTAAGATTATCACTACCTCTCCCTCTGATCCTCCCCTCTTTTAAAAAAATATTTAAAATTTACTCAGCTGAAGTTTTGCTATTTAAGAGAATTAAGTGAAATAACACATTTTAAAATACCTAGCATAATGCCTGACAAAATTCAGGCACTCAGTGTTACCTTCCATCCTTCTCACTGACCTAGACAATGATGTAAATTTAGAGAAAAGGACAAAGAAGAAACTTAAAGAAATAAGATAGATTAGATAACAATCAGCAACGCTAGACAGTAGCTTAAATGCTAAAGTGAAGCAGATAAGGCTTTTCATGGATTTGCATAATCATTTTTAAACTTGGTCTCAAATCTATTATTAAGACTTAATCATTTATTCATTTTTTAATTCAATTTAGTAGCACCTCTTAAGAGTTCCAGGTACAGTTACTACCTTCAAGGAGTTTACAAACTAGTAGGGGAGATAGATATGTAGCAAATAATTATAGTACAGGATTTTGGCCATTTAATAAGAAGTTTTAAAGGGAAGGATGGTTCATTGGAGAGGGAAGATAATGTGGAGGGAAAAAAGCATTGCAGAGGTTCCAAAATATGAGCTACCTTCTTTCCTAGGAGCACAGAATTCCACCTTAACTTAGCTTAAGAAGGAAATAGTGATTTTATTTAAATCCCATTTCTATTTATTTTTTTATTTTTTTAAGATTTTACTTATTTATTCATGAGAGACACAGAGAAAGAGAGGTAGAGACACAGGCAGAGGGAGAAGCAGGTTCCCAGCAGGGAGCCCAATGTGGGACCTGATCCCGGGGCTCCCATACCCTGGGCCAAAGGCAGGCGCTAAACCGCTGAGCCACCAAGGGATCCCCCTCTAATTATTTTTAATAGGAAATACATTCAGAGGTTTGAAAATTCAAAGCACATACACACTGGTATATGTAGTAGGACATCTCCCTCTTTCCTCTGTCTTTATTCATTTCACTAAGTTCTCAGTGTGTCCTCAGCCCACGGCATCCCTCTACATAGGAAGCCAGTATCATTAGTTTCTTATACATTTTTTCCAGATATATATGTATTTCCAGTGCATCAGAAGCAAATGTGAATATACATTTCATCCTTTGTACAAATAGGCACATTATACCTCCCTTTTTTCATCTGAAATATGTCATTGAGCTCACTGCTTATCAGTATATAAACAGCTTCTTCATCCTATTTCAATAGCTGAATATTATTGCATCACACATGTAACACAATTTACTGAACTGATAGTGCAATTATTTCAATTTATAATTACAAATTAGTGATGTAATACACTAATGTAATACATCATTCTACATATGGGCAAAATGTAATACATCATTCTACATATGGGCAAAATACATCTATAAATGAAGTCCTACAAGTAGAATTGCTGCGTCAATTTTGCTGTGTTTTGCTAATATGGTGAGAGTATTTCACATATTCGATAATTAGAATCTAGACATCTGCAAACTAATCTCTCCTATCCATGGGTTTGGCTTCACCGTCTCTTAATTCAGCAGCCTCACTCCACACACAGATCCTGCCCTTATCACTTCACAACAAAAACTCATTGAGTACTGAGTATTGTTCTAGGACATCACAGTGAATAAAACAGACAAATCTCCTTCCTCTGAGGGAACTTTCTAGCAGGAAGTTTTCTCTATAGCCCTCTATGAAAGGAAGACGCAAAAATATGACAACATAAATAAGTCTATTAGAAAGTGCTAAGGAGTAGAACAGTAAAATAGGGAAAGGAAATAGGAAGTGCTAACACGGAAGAAACACCTGAAGCCTATGGGCATCTTTGGGAGAGGTGGTCACTGGACCAAGCAGAACTAACAGCAAAGTGGGTGCTGAGTTAAGCCAGAGCCAAGGGGCAGCAAGCCAGATGTAGCAAATGCAGCTGGGGCATTAGGTGCAGGATACTTGAGGAACTAAAAGAGTGGTCAGGGAGAGTGGAGCTGGGGCAGAGAATAGAAACCCACTTCAACAGAAGGAAACATAAGAACAGTAAAGGTTCTGCCTCCTTCTTGAACAAAAGATTCCAGGTAATCCAGGGGCCAATGGACAAGGACTGGAAAGCCAAGTTATGATGCATTTAAGTTATCAATTTCTCATTTGCATGGGCAGTAACTTTAATTGCTAGGATTATAAACAGTCTTTTGTAAAAATTCTATTAGCAGTAAATTTTGGTTATCAAAGATTATATCATAGTTAGAGACTTGCTTTCTAAAGATTATCCCAGCAGGCACATTGTTTAGTGCCAAGGACCCATCTGTTTTCATTTTAGTACTAACTTTTTTATTCTTACACTCCTTTCCCTGAGAAGTTTAGGAGTGGTGTAGGAGGTAGTAGTGGTTATTACCCTGATGGAAGTACAGTTTATACTACAAAAGCTGTAATCTATTTCAATTCCTCTTTTCCAGAGAAATTGATTAGCACAATTCTCTCAGCATTATAAGCAATTATAAAGAAACTTCCTAATTTTTCTCTTTATTGCTTGAAACCTTTATTTGCTTGTCACTTTTTCACCACTTATCTCTTTACCTTCTGCAATCTGATTCCTAGTCCTACTGTGTCACCAAACTTGCTCTCATGAGAGTTTTCTTCTTTATTCAGATCCTTCTAGAACTCATCACTGCCTTTGACATTTATGACCACACCCTCACACCTGGATGGCTCTCAAAGCTCATATTCCATGACAATACTCACTCACAGTTAAATGAAAGAAAAAGGCACCTGATGAAAATAAAGTCTGGGGTGTGTGTGTGTGTGTGTGTGTGTGTGTGTGTATAATATATGCATATATATGTATATATATTATATACGTATATATATATATATGATATATATATGAATGAATTTAGTTGTAGATACTCAGAAGCAGAGCTGAGTTACAGCAAGGACTCAGGAAGAATTTTTATTTTAAAAACCAAGAGGGGATCCCTGGGTGGCTCAGCGGTTTAGCACCTGCTTTTGGCCCAGGGCGCGATCCTGGAGTCCCGGGATCGAGTCCCACGTCGGGCTCCTGGCATGGAGCCTGCTTCTCCCTCTGCCTGTGTTTCTGCCTCTCTCTCTCTCTCTCTCTCTCTCTCTCTCTCTCTCATGAATAAATAAATAAATATTAAAAAAAAAAACAAGAGCCTTAGAAGTCATTTAGGCAAATGCCCTCGTTTTATATATGAAATAATGAGGTACAAAAAATATATAAGTTAGGATGTCTTTGGTTGCAAGTAATAGAAAACAGAGACTTCATTTGGCTTAAACAATAAGGAACTGTTCTCTCCTACATAATATGAGGCCTAGACACAGTATCCCATCATTGCTCTCCTCTGTGGCACCTGTGGCCATGCCACCTTCCATGTGTCAGCTTCAACTTCAGGTTGTAAGCAGACTGCCTCGGCAGTTTCAAGACCTACATCAGAGTCCTGCACGTTGGGGAGGAGGATGAGGAAGAGGGGAAAGCATGTCTCTTTCTTGAGTCTCTTCAGAAGCAAAGAAACCTGATCAAGGAGCCCTAAAAAGACTTTCTTGTCACCTTCTCATTTCTAAAGTTACCAATGGCAAGGGAAATGAGATTCTAAGGTTGGTTTGGTTCAAGCCTTGGACTAAGCTTATGGTAGAATGAGTGCTGAAAAGTCAAGGTTAAATAAATTAGTCATCATCGCAATATAACTTGTAGATTCTAAGAGATTCTTTACATTTGTCTTTCTACACTTGTTAGAATTTTCTTCCTCCCTGCTCATTAATGCTGGATTCAACACTTCTCTCTTCTTGCAAACTTCTCTGGGGTGCTCACTTGGTTTTTTGGTAATTATCTTAGGCTTCTGAGGAGACAGCACAGAGTAATGGTAAGCACTGACATTAGAGCCAGACTGATGGGGTTCACTTGTGTGTGTGTGTGTGGCACAATAGGCATGTCAATCTCCTTCCTCTTCTATAAAAGGGGATGGTACTAGAACCCACCTCACAGAGAGGTGAAATTAAATAAGCCACCATGTATAATATGATCAAAACAATGCCTGTTACAAGGTAAGTCCTATACAAGTGTCTCCTATTATTATTAAAGGGCATCTGCCTGTCCAGCAGCCCTTCCCCACCTTCTTTTGATAAATGTTTCTGTTTTCCTTTAAGGAGTAGACATCTCCACCATCCCATACAATCTTGGCACAATTCTCAATCAGTAGGAACTGCTCCCACTCCCCATTGGGTAGAGGGTGGGCACGAGGCCCAAGAGAGGCCAATCTCACATTTTCCCTTGGAATCTGAAGTATAAACAGAATGACTCATGACAGAAAACCATCAAAATTCAGCCTTTCTGATATCAACATATTCCTAATTTTTATACCCCTGGAACTGTGTTCCAGAAATCTGATTCGGAGTGCTTACTAAAAAAAAAAAAAAAAAAAAAAGAGAGAGAGAGAGAGAGAGAAAGAGAAAAAATTTCTTCCCTTGATTGTGTTAGCTATCCAATTCCTTTAATAAGTTCCTTTTTGCTGAAATTGGCCAAAATTGATTGATGTTGTCAATGTAACTGCTATGTTGAATGAATAGGACTCTCAAAATTAAATCATCAAGTAACTTCATTCTTTGTCTCTGTCTCTTTAAATCTACTCATGAGCCTACCTCCTATCTGGCCTTTGCATATATAGCACAGAAATCAAGAATGTAGCTCTGCAGCCTAACGTTCTGGGCTCAAGTCCTAGCTCTACCTCCTGCTAACCATGCTACTTAAAGTCTCTTTGGCTCAGTTTCCTTACTGGTAAGTGGGGGAAACACTACACCTGCCACATTAGGTTATCAGAAAATTTAAATGACTTCCCAAATATAAAGTACCTGGAAGTACGCTTGGCATGTGGTTAAGTTCTAAGAAATGTGATGATAGCACTGGTGGTTCAGCGAGGCTGTCTTTCTTCCTCACACCCCATCATATCAGGCCCTGACCATTCTTGTTTCCATACCTATGTTCATGTTAGGCCTTCTCTTTCTCTTCAAGACATAATCAAGTAAAGCATCAACACTTCCACAAGGACTACATTGATCTACAGAGACCTTGTTGATCTGATACTTTGTAGGATTTATAATCTGTGACAGATACTTGAGTCTTGAGTTCATGTAATTTCTGTTGTTTTTTTCATTGAACAGTGTGTACAAAGCACTGCCCAAACAAGAAAAGTCGTTGCTGAAGGCAGAAATGATACTTGATATTTTCCTATGTCCTTCATATCACTTACTCCAGAGAAGACTCATGGTAAATCCTTGATAAGTAACTTTTGAATGGCCCTCTGAACAGCTAAAAATGTTTCTAGTCACAATTAACTTTCAAATTTGTATAGCTACAAGCCCACAGGACTATGTTTTAGTATATGTGCTACTAAAGTGTGCTCATGGCCTATGTTTTTATTGTGTGCATACGTATACAGAAAAGACAAGGTATAGAACTTCCCATTTTCATCCCACGCTGGCCCATACACTCCAGGCACTCAATAAATGGTATAAACTACCTTTAAAAAAAAAAAGAGCTGAAAACTTTAAGAGCTGAAAATCAATTCCAGATATGATAGGAAATTCCAAATATATCTGTTACCAGTTAGATTTGGAAGTATAATACACAAAGTCCTGTTTTGTTTAAAAACTAACAACAGAGAGATAAGGGAAATAGATACTTTTTCACCTTCTAATACTTTTTTTTTCTCATAAGAATTATTGATGAAAGGGGGATCCCTGGGTGGCTCAACGGTTTGGCGCCTGCCTTCAGCCCGTGGCATGATCCCAGAGTCCTGGGATCAAGTCCCACATTGGGCTCCCTGCATGGGGCCTGTTTCTCCCTCTGTCTGTGTCTCTGTCTCTGTCTCTCTCTCTCTCTCTCCCCCTCTCTCTCTGTATCTCTCATGAATAAATAAATAAAATCTTAAAAAAAAAAAAAAGAATTATTGATGAAGGACAAAGTAGAGGAGGTAACTATTATTAGCTTATTGTCATGTCTCTGGAGAAATGTTCTATTGTTGAAACTCTGCATAAACATAAAGTATATCATCTTCTTTTACTGACTTCTCTAAGCATGTGAAACATACACGCAGAAATAAAAACTTCTCTCATTGATGTCCCAGAGCATATTGTTTACATGTAGAAACATGGCACTGTTTCATAGCTTTGTGGGCAATTATTTAATCATGTGAAAAAGCCCACTGGGAAAAAGAAATTGAGTAAGCCTGGACTCGATTCCATGTGAAACCATGTGTGGGATGGAGACATATAAATTGACTCACTTAACCAATTCTCAAAACAAACTTATGTTACATCAAAATGACACTTCTATAAATGACACCTCCATACTTTTTTGGCTTATTGTTGTTTAATGGATATAGTTATTTCAAAGTTAGCAGGGAAAGATGCTTCTTTTCTAAATGTTGTCCACTGTGAATTTCTCAACCACACCAACTCTTCAACATTTCCTTCCTTACAGTAACAGTTGGCCTCAGAGAAAAAGGAAAGGGAAGAGGGAAAAGGATGAGAGAGAAAAAAGAAAAAAGCTGTATATCTTACTTGGATTGCGCAAGACAGCCTGGTGCAATCATACTCTGATTTTTCTCCTCATTCTGGAGTGCCGTAAGTTCCACCATGTTAACCATCACATCGTTGGTGTGGCCTGGAAGCTGGGGAAGCACTGAAATAATCTTCTCTACCAAGTTGTCTCCATGATGCCCAGCTGCTCCTGTTTAAGCAGACAAGAAAATATAAATTCACAAAATGGGAGGGAAAAAATACAGATTAATGTTTTATAATGGCCCTTCTATCAAAAGTAATATATGTATATATATATTGTTTCTGTTACATAAATCTGTAACACAAGCCAAGCATTTTTCCCTCTTTTATTTATTCATGAGAGACAGAGAGAGAGAGAGAGAGAGAGAGAGAAGCAGAGACACAGGCAGAGGGAGAAGCAGGCTCCATGCAGGGAGCCCGACGTGGGACTCGATCCAGGGTCTCCAGGATCATGCCCTGGGCTGAAGGCAGTACTAAACCACTGAGCCACCCGAGTAACCCAGGGATCCCCACATTTTTCTCTCTTTAACACTAATCAAGCTCACGATTACCTAGTCAACCAGTCTGTACCTTGTGCATTGAACTTAATGCTCCATGAAGGCATATGCAGTGTCTGCTCTGGTTAGTACTATATTCCTATCACCTAGCACAGTACCTATACATGGTAGGCATCAATAAATTTTAATATATAAATAGGTAATTAGCATATATTCAGTCAGGAAAATAGTGTCATCAGATGATCCTATTGTAATATTTTACAGCCAAACTTTATTTTACTGATGAAGACATTAAGACCCAGAAGGGCTTAGAGACCTGACCAAGAATAGCAGATCTCCCCTCTGCTAGAATCTTATCTTCAAAATAGCAACTGTTCATTTAATTCACCCTGTACTCAGCACATCTAGTAGGCAGCTTGGCAGCTAGTAGGCTCTCACTAAATATTTGTTAGATTATGGGAAAAATAAATGAATGAATGAATGAACGAACGAACAAATGAATGAATGAATAACAGTTTGTAACAACAGAAACATTAACGGAGTACTTTCTGCATAACAGGCACTGTTCTAGGTACTTCACATGTATTAACTCTTTTAATAACAAATGACTTAGGACCTCGAACTGAAATTCAAGACTAGTGACAGTGTAATATTTTTTCCATGAAACCATGTTATCTTTCCAGAAACCATCACTCGCTTGGAGACCTCTTTCCAACAATGGATGGGACTTGGTGCATCTTGTTCTGATCCCATCCACTCCAAATCAATCAACCTTTTGTTTCCTGATGTCTATCTCTCGTTTTTGCCATATCACATCAACTGGACAGAACTAAGTAGAAAGCACCAAATCAGGCACCCAAGGAATCCTTGTCACCACCACCACCACCACCACCACAATAACCAACATTTTATTGAAACCAGGTATTAAGGTTCATACTGTACATTTATTATCCACGTAATTCTCACAGCTCTAAATAGGTATTATTATGCTTATTTACAGAGTAGAAGATTCAGTTTAAGTAACTTACTCAGGATTACATAACTTGTAAGTACAGAGCAAGAATTCAAACTCAAAAGGCAGAAATCACCAAAACCACACTATTAACAACAACAACAACAACAACAAAATCAGGGCCCATGAAAGTGACTTAAGATAGACCCAAGATGACTTCTAATGGTAAAGAGGAAAGAGTTCTCATACCACCAGTAGAAGATTTATTTATTAGGCCTGGAAGGAACCACATCTTAGTTCTGCTGTCTAAGGTTTACGGTTGTCTCCTCGGCACTCAGACTTAACGAGCAGCTCTTTAAATACTTGCTGAATGAAAGCCTGGTGACTATAAGTGTCCTAGGATCCAAATGCGGGTCAGAAGTCCCTAAGTGAACTATATCTTTAAACTAAGCCTGGAATGGAGATACTAGGATTACCTCATAGCATCATGAATTTATTTCTCCATCAGTTCTCTCATCACTCACTAAAAATTTTCATAAATATCCACTCATCACCAAAATAATGTTTCTTTGAACTTGGTACCTAAAATCAGAACCCTGCTCCAAGCTATTCACATTTTTCGACTGCTATTTGTTGACACATGGTACACACAAGTGGTCTATATGTGCTACCATTCTTCCCTAACTTCTTCAGCCCCTATAGTCTGGCTGCTTCTCACTCCTCCCCCTGTGCCAAACTCAGGGGTCCTTCTTAAGTTCATTAAACCCTCTGCAAATTGTTGATTATTCCAATCCTGAAACTCTCCAAATATTAGAAGTCAAAATGCAGCATACTTATCTTTTCTTATCAGGTTTAAAACCTGAGAACTATTTCTACATATTCAAAGTATTCTTCATATGCTTAAAATATTATGTACTAATAACCTAAATATTCAAAGGTAGAGAAATAATTTTTTTCTCATTATGGTATATTTATTGAAGCAGTTCTCAAATTGTGGTTTTCATTTTCTTCTAATTATTTATAGCCTCTAAACTCTCTATGATGAACAAACATTCCTATTGTAATAGGAATAAAAAATGTTACACACACACACACACACACACACACACAAATATCCCAACATTTTAATAAGGGTTATCTTTGGATAGTAGGATATTTTGGTTGATATAAACTCTACAAAAACTTCATTTTCTCCCAATATCTTCTAGAAGGAGTATATGAGACTTACCTAACTGGAAAAATAATTTAACATTCCATCAGGAACTGTTTCTATTACTGTATCAAAGAATTAACAAAATGCTAAATTTTCATGAACACAATTATTCAACTTCTTAGATTTAATCAAAAGGGTATGTATAGTTAACATGTTTGATAATGACAGATAAAGCAGGTATGGGCTTTCAACTAAGTGTCTTGCTCTTCTGAATACAGTTTCTCCTATCTCTGGCTTTAGAGGGTTTTTTTTTTTAAGGGTAAAAGGTTTAATATTCATTTTTAAATTAATTAGTGCCATTTATATGACTCAAACATAGACTAAGAATTCTGGGTCTCTCAATTTCATAACTTCAGATTATTTTATGAAATGAATAAAATGCTGAAATTTGTATCACAGTCAAATTTTCAGAGAGCTTAATTTTTCCTTTATTACAGAAATTTTAAAATATTTGGAGATTTAAGAGTGGGAGTCAACCAGAACTCAGTTATTTTGGCCAACAGCAATGTGGTCTAGTATGGCCAGAGAATGGTTTATTTCCCAATGTCATCTTTTCCAAGAGGGGTATAGGAAAAAGAAACTGGAGACATGGGTCCTAGTGGTCCTGTCCTCCACTAGTTCATCATGTGATCTGACATAAATTCATTAAACGTGGTGCTGTTTTACCAAGCTAAAACTCAGAGTTGGTCCAAATGACACTTAAATATCTTTGAACCTCAAGATTTGAAATCCTAAGTCAATTACTTCAAGAGCTAAACTTGTTAACAGCATGAGAAAAACACCAATCCTCCATTACTTTGTGGCTTATATGTGAACGTATATGCTAGTATTATCATAAGGCAGGTAAAATCTTCACTTGCCCCTACTGACATAGAATAACATGAGCAGCAAGAATCTTGGAGCCCTCAATATCATATAGTAAGTATACTGGAACTAAAATATTATATATATATATGTATATATATATATATATATATATAGGAAAAAAGGATAGGAGTTAAGATGGCAGAGCAGTAGGGGACCCAAATCATTCAAACACCCAAGAAATTGATCAGAATGCTGAGAGAACAAACTGCAGGACTGGAGGGAGAAAAGTCACAATGTAGAAGATACGAGTTACAGAGATGTGATTCCGGAGAGAAGACTCATGGGTGCTATGGAGAGGAGGGATCCTTGATCATGAAGTGAAGAGAGAGCAAGAGCAAGAGAGAGAAATAGAAAGCATTGTGCAGGAGATTGCACAGAAGAAATACTTCCCCAAAACCACTGACTGAGAAAACTAGAGCAACCGATTATTACAAGTTTTTACAAGCAGTGGAGCTCAAAGTCTGAAGTTTAAGCAGTCGGAGCCACTGCCAAGTGGAGGCTGGTGGGCATCACGGTGCTCCCATGGGGAAGGAGGGCAGAGGCCACGTGGGAGCAGACAATGTGCTTTGAGGATCCCCTGGGTCGCACTGAAAGAGAATGTTTCCCTTCTTGGAGCCATTTGGGAGAGGTAGCATGACTTCTCAGGGGAAAAAAGAGCTGGCGGGTGCCAAACACCTGCCCCGTTTAGTAGCATAGAATCAGAAACACTTCCTGAAGACAGCAAAGCTTAGTGCAGGCTTTTTGCTGCACTTTACCATAAACTCTGAGCCCCTGTGTGATCATGTGACTGCTTTTCCTGGGACAAACCAGCACTACCCGCAGCATGGCAAGACCTTTCCTCAGAAGATCAGCCCAGGGCCACACAGCGTGGGTCTCTAAAATTTGGAGTTTGGAAATCCAGCAACATGCCTGAAATAAAACACAGGAGTGCTGCCTAGCAGACAGATAGCCCAGACACAGGTAGGATAAAGTCAGGTAACTGACAGAAGCCAAGGGCATAAGAGGGGAGATATTTGCTCTCTTGTGAGGGCTTCTTGAATAACGGTGGGCGTGAACTCCCTGCTCGGGGAGAGAGTTGTGCATCTCCTCCACCCCCATCAGCACTGACAGACCTCAGTGAGCAACACAGTGTGCCCAGTGGAGGCTGGAGCCACTGACACCAGGTCCCACACCTCCTGCGCTCTGCAGGTGCATCTTTACTAGGGCAAGTCAGCCTGAGAACCAGCGGAGCATGCCCATCCCCAGAAGGCCAGCATAAACCCCCTGCACAAACCAAGTCCACTGATGACAGGGTGCTAGAGCTTGAGCTCTAGTAGAAATAGGATCAGGCTTATTTTAACAAACAGATCAAAGCACACCTGGTTAAAATGCCACACACAGGACAAGGTCCAAACACTCCCCACTGCAGGCAAGGAGAAACTCTTCAGAGGACTGACCTGAGGGTAAAGGCAATCAAAACACAACAGCAGAGTATACATTTGAAACACTTCCTGGGGATCCCTGGGTGGCTCAGCGATTTGGCGCCTACCTTCGGCCCAGGGCATGATCCTGGAGACCCGGGATCGAGTCCCTTGACGGGTTCCCTGCATGGAGCCTGCTTCTCCCTCTGCCTGTGTCTCTGCCTCTCTCTCCCTCTCTCTGTGTGTCTCACGAATAAATAAATAAAATTAAAAAAAAAAAAAGTTTCCTGAAGCACCAAGCCCTGGACAGTGAAGGACCTCCTCTTAATATAGCCATTACTCTCAGGAACAGGAACTATAACAGGATTTCCTAACACACACACACAGACACACACACACACACACTTTCACACTGACCCAGAGAAAGTGATAAGATGCAGGACTTCACCCCAAAAGAAAGAACAAGAAGAGGTCATGGCCAGGGATCTAATCAAAACATATATAATTAAAAACAGATTTTAAAACAACAATCACAAGGATGCTAGCTGGGCTTGAAAAAAAACATAAAAGACACTAGAGAATCCCTTACTGTAGAGATTTTAAAAAATTAAAAACTAGGCAGGCTGAAACAAGAAATGCTATAACCAAGATACAAAACTGACTAGATATAATGACAACATGGATGTACGAAGTAGAGGAACAAATCAGTATTATAGAAGATAAAATTATGAAATACAATGAAGCTGAAAACAAGAGGGAAAGGAAAAAGTATTGCTTCACGAATGTAGACTTAGGGAACTCAGTGACTCCATAAAGCATAATAACATTCATATCATAAGAGTCCCAGAAGAAGAAGCAAGGGAAAGGGGGTAGAAGGTTAATTTGAGCAAATTATAGCTGAAAACTTCCCTAATTTGGGGAAGGAAATAGACATGAAAATCCAAGAGGCAAAAGAGAACTCCCATAAGAATCAACAAAGGCCAGCCAACACCAAGATATATCTTATTAAAACTTACAAAATACACAAAGAAAAATCCTGAAAACAGCAAGGGAAAAATGTCCTTGACCTACAAGGGAATATGAATCAGGTTAACAGCAGTTCTTTCCACAGAACTTGGCAGGCCAGAAGGCAGTGACATGATATATTCAATGTGCTGAATGGGAAAAATGTGCAACCAAGAATACTCTATCCAGCAAGGCTATCATTCAGAATAGAAGGAAAAATAAAGAGTTTCCCAGACAAAAACTAAAGGCGTTCATGACCACTAAACTAGCCCTGTAAAAAATATCTCTTTGAATGGGAAAGAAAAAACAAAAGCGACAAAGACCAGAAAAAGGAACAAAGAACACCAGAATCATCAACTTTACAGGTGACAATGGCACTAAATTCAGATCTATTAATAATCACTCTGAATGTAAATGGACTAAATGCTCCAATCTAAAGACATAGGGTATCAGAATGGATTAAAAAAAAAAAAGACCCATCAATATGCTGCCTACAAGAGGCTCATTTTAGACCTAAACACACCTGTAGATTGAAAGTTAGAAGATGGAGAATCATCTATCATGCTAACATACATCAAAAGAAAGAGTAGCCATAGTTATACCAGAAAAACCAGATTTTAAACCAAAGACTGTTACAAGAGATGAAAAAGGACACTATATCATAATTATAGAGTCTACCCAACAAGAACTAATCTATACCTCAAATATATAAATATATATTTGGTAATAATACAACAATAGTAGGGGACTTTAGCACTTCACTTACAGCAACAGACAGATCATCTAAGCAGAAGATCAACAAGGAAATAATGGCTTTGAATGACACACTGAACCAAATGGATCTAACAGATATACACAGAACATTTCATTCTAAAGCACCAGAACATACATTCTTTTCGAGTATACATGGAACAATCTGCAGAGTAGATCACATACTCAGAGTTGATCGGAGTTGATGATTCTGGGTCACAAATCAGGCCTCAACAAGTACAAAAAGATTGAGATTATACCACACGTACTCTTAGACCACAACACTATGAAACTTGATGTCAACCACGAAAAAAAAAATTGGAAAGACCACAAATAGATGGAGTTAAAGAATATCCTACTGAAGAATGAATGGGTTAACCAGGAAATTAAAGAAGAAATTTAAAAAAAAAATACATAGAAGCAAATGAAAATGAAAACATGACAGCCCAAAACCTTTGGGATGCAGCAAAGGCAGTCCTAAGAAGGAAGTGTATAGTAATACAGGCCTATCTCAAGAATCAAGAAAAGTCTCAAATACACAGCCTAATCTTACACAAGAAGGGATAAAAAAGGAACAACAAATAAAGGCAAACACCACCATAAGAAGAGAAATAATAAAGATTACAGCAGAAATAAATGATATAGGGGATCCCTGGGTGGCTCAGCAGTTTAGCGCCTACCTTTGGCCCAGGGCAGGGTCCTGCAGTCCCAGGATTGAGTCCCACATAGGGCTCCTAGCATGGAACCTGCCTCTCCCTCTGCCTATGTCTCTGCCTCTCTCTCTCTCTCTCTCTCTCTCTCTCTCTCTATCATGAATAAATAAACAAAATCTTTAAAAGAAAAAAAAAGAAAGAGAGAAAGAAATGATATAGAAACAAGCAAAAAACAATAGAACAGCTCAATGAAACTAAGAGCTGATTCTTTGAAAGAATTAATAAAACGTATTAACCCTTCCCCAGACTTATCAAAAATAAAAGAGAAAGGACCTAAACAAATAAAGTCATGAATGAAAGAGGAGAGATCACAACCAGCACCACAGAAATACAAACAATTACTGGAGAATATTATGAAAAATTATATGCCAACAAATAATCTGGGCATCTGAAAAAAATAGGAAAATTCTTAGAAACTTACAAATTGCCAAAACTGAAACAGGAAGAAATAGAAAATTTGAACATTACCCATAACCAGCAAAAAAATTGAATCAGTAATCAAAAATTTCCCAACAAACAAAAGTCCAGCCCAGATGGCTTCCCAGGGGAATTCTATCAGACATTTAAAGAAAAGTTAATACCTATTCTTCTCAAACAGTTCCAAAAAATAGAAATGGAAGGAAAACTTCCAAACTCATTCTATGAGGCCAGCATTACCTTGATTTCAAAACCAGACAAAGACCCTACTAAACAAGACAATTACAAGCCAATATCCTTGATGAACATGGATGCAAAAATACTCAACAAAGTAACAAATGGAATCCAACAATACATTAAAAGAATTATATTCACCACAATCAAGTGGGATTTATTCCTGGGTTGCAGGAGTGGTTCAAAATTTACAAATCAATCAATGTGATGCACCACGTTAATAAAAGAAAGGACAAGAACCATATGATCCTCTCAATAGACACAGAAAAAGCATTTGACAAAATACAGCATCCATTCAAATCCCTCAACAAAGTAGGAATAGAGGGCACATACCTCAACATCATAAAGGCCATATAAAAAAGACCCATACTAATATTATCCTCAATGGGGAAAAACCGAGAGCTTTTTCTCTACAATCAGGAATAAGACAGGGATGTCCACTCTCATTAGTACTTAACACAGTACTGGAAGTCCTAGCTTCATCAATCAGATAACAAAAAGAAATAAAATGCATCCAAATCACCAAGAAAGAAGTCAAACTTCACTATCTGCAAATGATATGACACGCTGTAGAAAACCCAAAAGACTTCACCAAAAAAATTGCTAATTTTGCTAATTCGGTGAAGCTGTGGGATACAAAATCAATGTACAGAAGCCTGCTGCATTCGTATACACTAATAATGAAGCAGCAGAAAGAGAAGTCAAGAAATCAATCCCATTTACAATTCTACCAAAAATCATAAGATATCTAGTTGTAAAACTAATCAAAGAGGTAAAAGATCTATACTCTGAAAACTACAGAACACTTGCAAAGGAAACTGAAGAAGACACAAAGAAATGGAAAAACATTTCATGTTTATGGATTGGAAGAACAATTATTGGTAAAGTACCTGTACTACCCAAAGCAATCCACAAATTTAATGCAATTCCTATCAAAATACAATCAGCATTCTTCACTCAGTATAATATCCTCCAGTTCCACCCATGTCCATGTAAATGCGAAGTATTCATCCTTTCTGATGGCTGAGTAATATTCCATTGTATATATCTACCACATTTTCTTTATCCATTCATCTCTCGATGGACATCTGGGCTCTTTCCACAGTTTGGCTATTGTGAACACTGTTGCTATGAGCACTGGGGTGCAGGTGCCCCTTCAGATCACTACATTTGTACCATTGTGGTAAATACCTAGTAGTGTGATTACTGGGTCATAAGGTAGTTCTATTTTTAACTTCTTGAGGAACTTCCATACCATTTTCCAGAGTGGCTGTTCCAGCTTGCATCAAAAGTTTTAAACTCACATCATTTCCCACCTAGATATTATAATAGCCTTCTGATTGATCTCCACAATGTCTTGATTATGGGTTTTGGTGTCACAACTATATGTTGTTTGACAAAATTTTGTGCTAAAAATGATAAATGTTACTATATGTAAATTATGCTTTAATAAACTAGACTGCGGGGGGGGGGGGAAGCAAGTAAAACAACAGCAACAAACCCAGCCCATCAGAGTCTGACTCATCTCTCAGTTCCCACTTTGGAATCAATAAATCTATCCACCACATTACCCACCAGAGAACTCATTCAACAGGAAATGTGTGCATGAAGTTTGCCTGCCTAAAAATTTGTTATGACTCCTCACTGAGCATGAAATTTAAGGCTTTTGAAACATGGTCCCAACTTCCTTCCTCATTATCTCCATCACCCTTCCTCATCCCTTGCCAATCCCTATTTCATCCCAACCTTTATGCACCTTAAACCCTAATTTTAAAAAATGATCTAAAAGGAATTCCCAGAACAACCTATGCTCCTTTTTACATTTTTGCACATGTGGGGACCTTTTAAAAGAATGCTGATACTAGTCTCTGCCCAGACCCATTTTTAAGAACCAGGCTTTCTGGAGTGGTGCAAATGTGAAACCGGGTTGAGAACCACTGGTCTAGTAACGGCCACCCCTCAAAGGAGAATTTTGTACCTAAACCCTATGAAGGCATTTATCATTCATACTCTAATTTGCTGAACTTTGTGCTTCATTTAACTCTGAGTTCCTCATGGACAAGAGCCTTGATTGCTCTTTACATCAGCGCTTCTCAAACTTTATTATTCATTTAAATCACCTAGAGATGTTGTTAAAGTACAGGTTCTGATTTCAAGTCTGCAAAGAGGCCTGAGAGTCTACATTTTTAATCAGCTTCAGCTAAGCCAAGGCTTCCCGTCCCCAGGACGTGAGTAGGGAAGCTTTATGTCACTATCACCTAGCACAGAACCTGCACGTGAAAGTTGCTCAATAAACATTTATCGATTATAGGTATCATCTGCATCATTCTTCACACCTTCCCCAGGTAACCAAAACATGGAGCTATCTTGCAGGACCAGTTAAGAGGAATCTCACTTATTCTGCTGCTTCTTATTTTTTTTCTCAAGTATGACAGAACAGAGTTCCTGACAAATGGTTAATTCTAACCAACTCTCATTTCGTTTAGTGGCAGGTAAGGGGTCAGGTAAAAGGATTCTTCTAGGTTATGTGTACGGCAAATCACTCTCGTATGTACGCTCTTAATCTTAGAAACATATTTGAAGTAATAAAACTTAAGTAATTTCAAATGCATACCATTGATTAATTAAGAAACATTTATTTTCCGGTGCCCACTATATACCAGGCACTGTTTTACGAGCTAGCTGTGTTAACTTATATTATCTTCGCAACACGCCTGTTGGGTATCTTGATTTTATAGATCACAAGACTGAGACCTATATGTCAGACAGAGGCTCAAGGACTTATGACTAGAAAGAGGCAGAGCTAAGACTTTGTAACTAACCAGTCATGCTTGTTACCCAACCTAGATAGTAGTTGCAGCTACCATACATTGAGGATCTACCTCAATCCTCTGCCTCCTTCCATGTAGGATTCCATGTAACAGAAGTCTGATCATGTAACATCACAGCTCAGAACTCCCCAAGGTTCTGATCATACTTTGGCTTTTATATAGTCCTTACTTTGCCCTATGGTACATGGCCTCTGCCTATCTCTGCAACTTCATCTCCTCCCAAGGCAAGCTGAAGGGACCCACACCAGCCTCCTACTGTTCCTCGAACCTGTCAAACATATTCCCACCTCAAATCCTTTGCACCTGCCGCTCGGACTGTATGTTCTACACCAAGACAGCTTTATGGCCTGCTTCCTCTCTTCTTTCCATCTCTGCTAAAATGTCACATCCTCAGAAAGGCCTTCCCCAACTAAAATGGAAACCCTGTCACTCTTTAATCTTACCCACTGTATTAGTTATATATTCAATGAATGAATGAATGATTTTGTATCCTTCCAACAGTAATTTAAGGTCATTATCTAACCCTGTTCACAAATGAGAAAACCCTCAAAAGGCTCAATGCAAAGGCATCTACCTTTGAGTGGCTCAGTGCATGAGCGTCTGCCTTTGGCTCAGGTCGTGATCCTGGGACCCCAGGATCAAATCCCTCATCAGGCTCCCCAGAGGGAGCCTGCTTCTCCCCCTGCCTATGTCTCTGCCTCTCTCTCCTTGTGTCTTATGAATAAATAAAATATTAAAAACAAAAAAGGTTCAATGAAGATCAAACAGCAACTAAGTAATTAAGCCAGGACTTGAAAATATACTAGTCTGGATCTAACACTAGCCATCTAATCAGAGCCTTGAAACGCTTCTCAATCATTTCTCACACTTACGTTTATTTTAAACAGTATCCACTGAACACTAAGATGAAGATATTAGTTGATAACTTTTTGGGGGTGGAAAATCAGATTGAGGGAAGAATAAGTCACTTTTCTGAACATTAGAGCAGCACCAGGGCCCAACAACTGTGTTTAGTCTTTAAAGCTGCTAGCTTCTGGACAACCTAGCAGCAGCATCTATACTGTCCAGGACAAGGCTTCTCAAACATTTTTCTATAGTAACATATATGAGATGGGTCATGAACATAGTCTTTGGAGTAAGCTGCCAACATTCAAATCCTGACTACCATTTACTAGCTGCATGATTTTGGGCAAGTTACTTAATTCCTCAATTTCTCTGTTTCCTCATCTGTAAAATGGGGATAATCATACTACCTCACAGAACAATTTTGAAAATTAAAAAAGCTTAGATATGTTGATGGCTAAGAAAAGTAATATGCTCTCATATATTAGCTATTAATAGTCTCGAATTTCAGTACTTTAACAAATCATATACATACCTTAAAGCAAATATAAATGCATCAGTGTATCATAATCTCAGGAATACGAATTACCCTTTGCACTGAAAGTTAATCTTTAATTGAATGGATTTCACTTAAAAGTTTACATGAAACTAAAATTCAGAATGGAACCAGGGGAGGAAATTAAATTCCCAGAGTTACTGCCACCTTCTATCTTTTGAATTTTTTAAATTTTTATATATTTATTCATGAGAGACACAGAGAGAGGCAGAGATATAGGCAGAAGAAGAACCAGGCTCCCTATGGGGAGACCAATGCAGAACTCGATCCCAGGACTCCAGGATCGCGCACTGAGCTGAAGGCAGACGCTCAATCATTGACCCACCCAGACATCCCCCTATCTTTTGATTTTGAACTTGAAGCATTCTAGTCAATCCTAAGAGCCAAAAAAGAATGGAAAGGAAACCAGACTCAAACCTTTGAAAGATTAATAAATCACATCTACCTTTTTAATTCTCCCCTGAAACAAATCAGCAGCCAGAACAGTCCATAGAATGTTGTACTTAGGGGATCCCTGGGTGGCTCAACGATTTAGTGCCTGCCTTTGGCCCAGGACGTAATCCTGGAGTCCCGGTATCAAGTCCCACATTGGGCTCCCTGCATGGAGCCTACTTCTCTCTCTGCCTGTGTCTCTCATGAGTAAATAAGTAAAATCTAAAAAAAAAAAAAAAGAATGTTGTACTTAAATCTCCTGTGCAAACATGCCTGATGCACTCTGCAGAGACACAAGCTTCTGAGTGGTTGGGACACGTAAACCAATATCACTGCAAACAGACATCAGCGACTATTTACTTCTCACATAATTACAACAAACTTCTTATATTTTTAGGTGTTGAGAACTTATCAACTGTTTCAGGAGAGCAAGGAAATAGCCTATCTTGTTCATCACTGTTTCCCTAAACCTGTATCAATGCTTGGCACACAGTAGGCCTTCAATAAATATTTACTGAAAATAATAAACCAACTTATTAGACAAATTAATGTTACTTTCAGCAAAGATAATGACAAAAAGATGAGAAAGAAACTTGCCTGTACTATAAGCAGGATATTAAGAATGTTGGATATCTACGAATTATTGGAGGTTATTTTTGGTAGTGCTAATTTTACATCTAGAAGACATATAAGCCTACAAACCTTCTAGTGGTAAATATCAAGGATGTTTTCCAAAATACTTAACAACTAATAGTAAAAGTTAATATATGTTTACGGAAATGAACACCTAAATCAAAATCTAAAAAATGTATTTCCCTTTGATCTCTATATTAAAACTGCTGTCAAATAATTTAAATTGAAATTCAAACCATTCGAGTCTTTCCAATAATTTTCAAATCAGCTTTTAATTTTTAGAAATTGTTGGTGCAATCTTTTGTATGCTGCAGTATCACTGGCTAAACAATGCACTAATCTAAGTCATAGTTTGTCGTAAGACTCCACACCAAACTCTTATAACAATTTCTCCATCAAACTTACTGTTATGACTCACAGCTCCTTATGCTTGTTATATTCAAGACATATCAGAAAAAACAGTGAGTTTTTTTTTTTTTTTTTTGATCAGGTATGTTCCTGGTCACCAGAGTCTAGACCAAAGACAGAGAGCACCCAAGACAATAATAAGCCACCAACACACCTACCTCCCTACCACCTTGGAGGAGAGAACAAATGCCACATCTCCACAATCATCACAACCTCCCTCGCTGCCTCAGTACCTTTAGCAACTCTGGAGGACCAGCTGTGTCCACACCAGCACTCTCCTCTTCTCCACTAAGCAACAGTATTCAGTGGCTTGTGGGCCCAATAAGTAATTTCCTTTTACTCATTAGTACAGAAGAATTTTAATGATTAAAAAGTAGGTTTTACAACACAGCTATGTACCAAATCAGCCCTGAATATTACTAACATGGCACTATGTTGAAACAACTGTGACACAAATGAATCATTAATCTGCTCATCTGGAATATAGTTTGAGTGATTATTCAAAAGGTATCCATTAAAAGACTTCAACTTATAAACTACTAGGACCCCAGGAACAAACGACTCCCAATGAGGGTTAGAGAGTAGCTAAAGGAGGTCCCGGAAGGCTTGTCTGAGAAGCAAAAATCTGAGCACAGATTTAAAGGAAGTGAACAAGAAAGCCATGTAGATACCTGAAGGAAGAACGTTCCAAGCTGAGCTGCAGAACACCAAAGACTCTGAGGCTGGGACATATTTGGTGAGGTGGCCAGTGTGGTGGGAAAATAACGTGTGAGGGGAGATTAGTGGAAGATGAGGTAGGAAAGGTACACATAGGCAGGTCATATATTGCCTTGAAAACAATGGTAAGGAATTTGGATTTGACAGTAGGTACGATGGAAGGCTGTGGGAGGACTGTGAGCAAGCAAATGACATGTCAGATTTACATTCTGATGGGGTTACACAAGAAACTGGATTTATCTGTGTATCTTTTGTGCATCTTTTAATATTTTTTATTATTATTTTTAATTATTTGCATCCTCTACTCTGCTGTATCAAATGCTGCTTTGAGATTGAGTAAAGTGAATCCTGATAACTGGCATTTGGCAACATGGAGGCCATTCGTGATCCTGAAAGAGGAAACTGCTGTACAGAGAGCAAGTATGGACAACTCTTTCAAGTTTGTTGTAAAATGGAGCAAAAAAAAAAAAAAAAAAAAGAACAAGTTGGAGGAGCATGAGGTGTTAAGAGAGGAGATGTTACATTCTGTTTGTATGCTGACCAGGAAAATCCAGTAAAAAAGATTTTTTCCAATGAAGATCTAGAAACAAGAGAGGGTATGTGACAAAAGTAAATCTATGAGACAAGTGAAAAGGGAGAGGACCTTGTCTGCAAAAGTGAAGAAGTTGGCATTTGATAGTAGCAGGGACAGTACATCTCTTCTTTAATACAAAGGAAGGAAAGGAAAATATGTGGTACAGATGTACAAAGGCTGGGTAATTTGGTGATAGGAAGATATGAAAGTTTTCTGATGGCTTATATTTTCAAGAGTCATATACAAGGAAAGCATGCCTAAGACTTACAAGAGCTGTTACCATGATGCTGGAGGGCAGGGACGTTAAAGTCTGCCCAGCCGAAATCAGAGGGGTGGAGGAGGGGCACAACACTATGTGACCTTGATTAATTATGAAACAATGTCATATTTGGGGCCTAAGAAAGTAGAAGTAGAAACAGTATATGCCGCACACTCAAAAATTCAGCAAGCATAAACTCCTCCGGTGCTTTTTAGTCCTCTAAGAGTTCTGAGATGTTATTATTTTTACTTGTACTTAAATCACAATGACGGACTATTTTTATGGTCACATCATTAAGCTTACATCACAGTATTACCACTTAGCTTACTTTCTATTTTTTGATCTAAAACTTAGTCTTATAAAGTCAAAAACTCAAATACAGCTATTGTGGTTTTTGTGACTTCATTCCACTTTTTTCCTGACCTACTAAGGAGAATATTTACTAAGATCAGTTTCCTGACCATGACCCCTGAATATGGGTGTGGCCAAACCATACTGCTAGCAACACTGTATCTACCTAATTAGGGAACAATAAATGTGACCTTTGAAAATATGCACATGTCACTATCAGAAAGTGTTTTCTGTTCACCTATTTTCAGGGTTACCCTTGTTTTCTATGCACATAAATAACTGATCGTTATTAAAATTTGACATCACCTATCTAATCCTCAATAGAGTAACAGCTAAGAATAAATCAATGAACATTTGAAAATATTTTCTACAATTGGATTTAATCTCAATTTCTGGTAATACTTCAAGTTTATTTATTAACACTCACTTAAAGAAACCTAAAACTGGGCAGCCCGGGGGGCTCAGTGGTTTAGCACCTGCCGTCGGCCCAGGGCGAGATCCTGGAGACCCGGGATCGAGTCCTGCGTTGGGCTCCCTGCATGGAGCCTGCTTCTCCCTCTCCCTGTGTCTCTCTGTGTGTCTTTCATGAATAAATAAATAAAATTAAAATAAAGAAACCTAAAACTAAACTACCTATGATAATTTCATGTATTGTTGCACGGTTTTCCTTCCACTGGTTCACCCGTCAACAACTCTCTCCAACAAATCAGAGCCTTCTTATGGAGGATTGCTGTGAGTCTTGGCGACTGCACATTTCTAAAAGGTTCCCAGGTGTACAGTTCTCAATGTCAGCATAATTTTCCCCAGTATCTTTGGTTAGATTGTAGTTGTGAAACAAAACATGCATGTTAAAGATGCATTTAACAAATTGACTGTAATTGATTTGCTCTCCTGTATTCCCCCCTAGATGGAAAACTCTGTGCAATCCGGATTGTGTCCGTCTAGTTCATCTCTGTATCCTCAGCCCGACATAGAGCAAGAGGTCAATAGAATAAATGCTGAGGGGATCCTGGGTGGCTCAGCGGTTTAGCGCCTGCCTTCCCTGCAGTCCCGGGATCGAGTCCTGTGTTGGGCTCCCTGCATGGAGCCTGCTTCTTCCTCTGCCTGTGTCTCTGCCTCTCTCTCTCTCTCTGTCGTCTATCATGAATAAAAAAAAGAATGTTTGTGTAAATCTCCTGTGCAAAACATGCCTGATGCACTCTGCGAGGACCAAGCTTCTGAGTGGTTGGGGACCGTAAACAATATCACTGCAAACAGACATCAGCGACTATTTACTTCTCACATAATTACATACTAACTTATTAGATTTTTAGGTGTGAGACTTATCATACTGTTTCAGGAGTGCAAGAAAAGCCTATCTTGTTCATCACTGTTTCCCTTAACCTGTATTCAATGCTTGGCACACAGTGGCCTATCATTAAATTATTTACTGAAATTATAAACAACTTATTTGACAAATTATTAATGTTACTTTCAGCAAAGATAATGACAAAAAGATGAGAAAGAACGTGCCTGTACTATATGCAGTGATATTAAGAATGTTGGATATTACGAATTTATTGGAGGTTTTTTTTGGTCAGTGTTAATTTTAAATCTAGAAGAATATAAGCCTACAAACCTTCTAGTGGTAAATATCAGGATGTTTTCCAAAATACTTAACAACTAATAGTAAAAGTTAATATATGTTTACGGAAATGAACACCTAAATCAAAATCTAAAAAATGTATTTCCCTTTGATCTCTATATTAAAACTGCTGTCAAATAATTTAAATTGAAATTCAAACCATTCGAGTCTTTCCAATAATTTTCAAATCAGCTTTTAATTTTTAGAAATTGTTGGTGCAATCTTTTGTATGCTGCAGTATCACTGGCTAAACAATGCACTAATCTAAGTCATAGTTTGTCGTAAGACTCCAACACCAAACTCTTATAACAATTTCTCCATCAAACTTACTGTTATGACTCACAGCTCCTTATGCTTGTTATATTCAAGACATATCAGAAAAAACAGTGAGTTTTTTTTTTTTTTTTTTTGATCAGGTATGTTCCTGGTCACCAGAGTCTAGACCAAAGACAGAGAGCACCCAAGACAATAATAAGCCACCAACACACCTACCTCCCTACCACCTTGGAGGAGAGAACAAATGCCACATCTCCACAATCATCACAACCTCCCTCGCTGCCTCAGTACCTTTAGCAACTCTGGAGGACCAGCTGTGTCCACACCAGCACTCTCCTCTTCTCCACTAAGCAACAGTATTCAGTGGCTTGTGGGCCCAATAAGTAATTTCCTTTTACTCATTAGTACAGAAGAATTTTAATGATTAAAAAGTAGGTTTTACAACACAGCTATGTACCAAATCAGCCCTGAATATTACTAACATGGCACTATGTTGAAACAACTGTGACACAAATGAATCATTAATCTGCTCATCTGGAATATAGTTTGAGTGATTATTCAAAAGGTATCCATTAAAAGACTTCAACTTATAAACTACTAGGACCCCAGGAACAAACGACTCCCAATGAGGGTTAGAGAGTAGCTAAAGGAGGTCCCGGAAGGCTTGTCTGAGAAGCAAAAATCTGAGCACAGATTTAAAGGAAGTGAACAAGAAAGCCATGTAGATACCTGAAGGAAGAACGTTCCAAGCTGAGCTGCAGAACACCAAAGACTCTGAGGCTGGGACATATTTGGTGAGGTGGCCAGTGTGGTGGGAAAATAACGTGTGAGGGGAGATTAGTGGAAGATGAGGTAGGAAAGGTACACATAGGCAGGTCATATATGGCCTTGAAAACAATGGTAAGGAATTTGGATTTGACAGTAGGTACGATGGAAGGCTGTGGGAGGACTGTGAGCAAGCAAATGACATGTCAGATTTACATTCTGATGGGGTTACACAAGAAACTGGATTTATCTGTGTATCTTTTGTGCATCTTTTAATATTTTTTATTATTATTTTTAATTATTTGCATCCTCTACTCTGCTGTATCAAATGCTGCTTTGAGATTGAGTAAAGTGAATCCTGATAACTGAACATTGGATTTGGCAACATGGAGGCCATTCGTGATCCTGAAAGAGGAAATTGCTGTACAGAGAGCAAGTATGGACAACTCTTTCAAGTTTGTTGTAAAATGGAGCAAAAAAAAAAAAAAAAAGAACAAGTTGGAGGAGCATGAGGTGTTAAGAGAGGAGATGTTACATTCTGTTTGTATGCTGACCAGGAAAATCCAGTAAAAAAGATTTTTTCCAATGAAGATCTAGAAACAAGGGAGGGTATGTGACAAAAGTAAATCTATGAGACAAGTGAAAAGGGAGAGGACCTTGTCTGCAAAAGTGAAGAAGTTGGCATTTGATAGTAGCAGGGACAGTACATCTCTTCTTTAATACAAAGGAAGGAAAGGAAAATATGTGGTACAGATGTACAAAGGCTGGGTAATTTGGTGATAGGAAGATATGAAAGTTTTCTGATGGCTTATATTTTCAAGAGTCATATACAAGGAAAGCATGCCTAAGACTTAAAAGAGCTGTTACCATGATGCTGGAGGGCAGGGACGTTAAAGTCTGCCCAGCCGAAATCAGAGGGGTGGAGGAGGGGCACAACACTATGTGACCTTGATTAATTATGAAACAATGTCATATTTGGGGCCTAAGAAAGTAGAAGTAGAAACAGTATATGCCGCACACTCAAAAATTCAGCAAGCATAAACTCCTCCGGTGCTTTTTAGTCCTCTAAGAGTTCTGAGATGTTATTATTTTTACTTGTACTTAAATCACAATGACGGACTATTTTTATGGTCACATCATTAAGCTTACATCACAGTATTACCACTTAGCTTACTTTCTATTTTTTGATCTAAAACTTAGTCTTATAAAGTCAAAAACTCAAATACAGCTATTGTGGTTTTTGTGACTTCATTCCACTTTTTTCCTGACCTACTAAGGAGAATATTTACTAAGATCAGTTTCCTGACCATGACCCCTGAATATGGGTGTGGCCAAACCATACTGCTAGCAACACTGTATCTACCTAATTAGGGAACAATAAATGTGACCTTTGAAAATATGCACATGTCACTATCAGAAAGTGTTTTCTGTTCACCTATTTTCAGGGTTACCCTTGTTTTCTATGCACATAAATAACTGATCGTTATTAAAATTTGACATCACCTATCTAATCCTCAATAGAGTCACAGCTAAGAATAAATCAATGAACATTTGAAAATATTTTCTACAATTGGATTTAATCTCAATTTCTGGTAATACTTCAAGTTTATTTATTAACACTCACTTAAAGAAACCTAAAACTGGGCAGCCCGGGGGGCTCAGTGGTTTAGCACCTGCCGTCGGCCCAGGGCGAGATCCTGGAGACCCGGGATCGAGTCCTGCGTTGGGCTCCCTGCATGGAGCCTGCTTCTCCCTCTCCCTGTGTCTCTCTGTGTGTCTTTCATGAATAAATAAATAAAATTAAAATAAAGAAACCTAAAACTAAACTACCTATGATAATTTCATGTATTGTTGCACGGTTTTCCTTCCACTGGTTCACCCGTCAACAACTCTCTCCAACAAATCAGAGCCTTCTTATGGAGGATTGCTGTGAGTCTTGGCGACTGCACATTTCTAAAAGGTTCCCAGGTGTACAGTTCTCAATGTCAGCATAATTTTCCCCAGTATCTTTGGTTAGATGTAGTTGTGAAACAAAACATGCATGTTAAAGATGCATTTAACAAATTGACTGTAATTGATTTGCTCTCCTGTATTCCCCCCTAGATGGAAAACTCTGTGCAATCCGGATTGTGTCCGTCTAGTTCATCTCTGTATCCTCAGCCCGACATAGAGCAAGAGGTCAATAGAATAAATGCTGAGGGGATCCCTGGGTGGCTCAGCGGTTTAGCGCCTGCCTTCCCTGCAGTCCCGGGATCGAGTCCTGTGTTGGGCTCCCTGCATGGAGCCTGCTTCTTCCTCTGCCTGTGTCTCTGCCTCTCTCTCTCTCTCTGTCGTCTATCATGAATAAATAAAAAATATATATTTTAAAAGATAGAATAAATGCTGAATCACTGAAAGTGCCAGCACCCTGGGGAGAGGTTCGGAAGACCTACAGCAGCCCCACTTACCCGTGAGATCCAGAGTCCTGTCCACAAAGACCACTGAGGCCCTGCCCGCGGCGGTCTTCCTCCTGTTCTTGGCAGGGGCGTAACTAGCCAGATCTGCAGCGATGATCCGGCTGAGGGAACCTACAGCAAAACACTCCTCCCGCACCCCCAAATGTTCACACAGAGAACTGAGGCCTGACACCAGGCACCTGATCTGCAGAAGCAGCTCGGGGGGCAGGGCGGCGGCATCCACCTCGCTCAGGCTTCCTAGCCTCCTCTTGTCTGGACGAGCCCTGTTGAGGAGATGCACATCCCGGGGCAGTAGCGGGAAGAGGGAAGCAAAGGCCGGGGTCAAGGCAAGGTGGGGCGCCACGGGGGCGAGCCACAGCGGGACGTGCAGCACCTCGGCCGTGTAGTTCATGTTGCCCATCCACTCACACAGCTTCTCCTCCAGCTGCTCGAACACCGGCTGCCCCTCCAGCTCGGCCGCTGCAGCCGCCGGCACGTGATTAGCGGTGAGGTGGGCAGCGTGGCTCACCGCGGTGACCACCACGCAGTACTGGAAGCGACTGCGGCCGACGATCTCCCGGAGGGTCTCCACGGTCCGGCCCTTCAGCAGGCAGCTCAGCACGAACACGGCCTTGGGCTGCTCGGCGCCCCCGCCCACGGCCGCGGGCTCGAACTCCCGCAGGTGACACGCCGGGCCTCCCACCGCCTCCAGCAGCCGCGACGCTCCGCAGCCCCAGTGCAGGCTCTCGGCGCAGGCGGCGTCCAGGTAGACGAGCGCGCGTTTCACTTTGGCCAGCACCTGCTCCCAGCCTTGCTGGGTGAACGACAGCACGCCCGGGGCGCTCATGGTTCGGGGCTCGCAGCGTCGGGACTCACCGCTTCCGGGAACCGGGCTCCTGGACGCTTTGACAGTCAACACGGTACACGTGGTGCGGCTCGGGCTCGGCCCGGGTCGGCGCGCGCTGATGACGCGGCGGAGCGTGATTGGCCGGCGAGGAGAGGCGGTGGGCGGGGCTCCGGGGTCGTGGGGAGAGGTCTGTGAACTGCCCGCCCGCCCGCCCGCTGCTCTCCTCCCTTTCCTGTCCCTCCAGGCTCGGGTCGTTCCTCCCTGTGTCTTGGGAAATCTCAGGAAAAAAAAAAAAAAAAAGCTAACTCGAAGTTTGGCATTTTCCTTGCACCCTAAAAGTCGCTTTGCCCATCTAAACTAAGAGACACCAGAGAGGATGAAAAAAAAACAAGTGTGGTGTTCTGTAGTTTCTGGATCGTTGTCTCCTATGTATTTTATAGAGCTCGAGCCTCATGAAAAACCTACTGGCCTCGTTTTCACTTTCTCCATCCTCCTTCCCTCGTCTTACTGGCACTAAATCTTGATCTGAATCAAAAATGCTGGAATCCAGCCCCTTGGGCCCATCCATCCTCGCCCATCACTGGCTTAATCCACCATCATCACTCAACTGGACAATAGCAATGACCTCCCCCCCCCCCCCCCAATCATTTCCCAGTTTTGCATCTCTTCTCCCTCCAATTCAGTTTTCTTCCTAATGAACTATGGGGGCCCTACCATTTTCCTGCTTAAAAGCCTCTCCTGGCCCAGTTGCCTACAGGATACAGCCAGATTCCTTATAATAGCACCAAAATCTTTCATGATTTCTCAATTTCTCTCCACCTACTCCCTGCCTGGAACATTATATACCTGCACAATTAAGTCAACAGGTTGAGCCCAGAATGTTTCACAGGTTGAATTCAATTCAACCACTACTTATTAAGCACTTATTAAGTATAATCCCTGACCTAGGCTCCAAGGACACAATGGTTAATAAATTCCCTGATCCACGAAGAATTTTCCCCTCTGCTAAGTACTTGCCATATCATGAGGTAAGTTTTAACATACCTGTTTTCCAACAAGATTGTGCACTAGAGGCATAGTCACTCCAACACTAGAAAATACACAAGTGGGATCCCTGGGTGGCGCAGCGGTTTGGCGCCTGCCTTTGGCCCAGGGCGCGATCCTGGAGACCCGGGATCGAATCCCACGTCGGGCTCCCGGTGCATGGAGCCTGCTTCTGCCTATGTCTCTGCCTCTCTCTCTCTCTCTCTCTCTCTGTGACTATCATAAATAAATAAAAATTTAAAAAATAAAGAAAATACACAAGTATTCAATAAATGTTTGTTGACGGGGATCCCTGGGTGGCGCAGCGGTTTGGCGCCTGCCTTTGGCCCAGGGCACGATCCTGGAGACCCGGGATCGAATCCCACGTCGGGCTCCCGGTATATGGAGCCTGCTTCTCCCTCTGCCTGTGTCTCTGCCTCTCTCTCTCTCTCTCTCTGTGACTATCATAAATAAATAAAAATTAAAAAAAAAATAATAAATGTTGACTAAATGATCAATAAATCGTCAATTTATTTTTTTTAAGATTTTATTTATTTATTCATGACAGACACAGAGAGAGGCAGAGAGAAGCAGAGGGAGAAGCAGGCTCCATGCAGGGAGCCCAACATGGGACTCAGTCCTGGGGCTCCAGGATCACACCCCCGGCTGATGGCAGCGCTAAACCACTGAGCCACCCAGGGATCCCTTCAATTTATTTTTTTAATAAATCTTCAATTTATATCCATATAATAAATGATATACTTAACTAATTTTTAATGAACATGTACAATACTGCAGACACTGTGTTTGGCATTAAGAATATAAATAGAAATAAGGCGCAGTCTTGCCTTCAAAGGGATCTGAGATAAGGGACCCACATATGTAAAGAAAGCAAGTGTAATACAATGTTACAGAAGCAACTGAGTGAAGGAAAAAGGGAAGTGGTCAGAAGAAGTTTCATATGAGACATGAGTTTTGAGTAGTCTTCAAAGAAAACCAGGTGTTCACCAGGTGGACCGGATGAGGAGGAGCATTCCTGGCAGCTCAAGCAGAGAGTGCAGCATGGACAAAGGTGTAGAGACATACAACATGTTCTCTGGAACTACAGTTTAGTATAGCTGGAGTGTATTGTACGAAGAGAGGCCCAAACTGAGACAAGCTAGTAACTAGAAAATAGGGACCAGATCAGAGTGAGTCTAACTTTTTATTCTAAAGTAGCAGCCAATGGAGTATAGTTAAAGTATTGTTAGGAGTGAATATAATTTCATATTAGGAGTTTTAGGGGAAAACATATTAAAATGGAAAAGTGGCTTAAATGAGTAAGATTTAGGAGAGGGAGAGTATTTAGAAAGCAGTCACATCAACAACTCAGAGTGAGAACAGATAAGGATACCCACAGAGGGGCTGGAGAGCTTGGGGTATATAAAGAGATGTTAAGAAGATGGAGCCCAAAAGCCTGATGACTGGATTGACAAAAAGAATGTGGCAGAGAGAGAATATCTGATTCATACCCTGTTTTCTGCCTGGATGACTGGTAAGTGGCTGTCCTTGAGATTCAGAAAACTGGAAGAAAAGCGGATTGGGAATAAATGTACTGAGTTCAGTTAGGACATTTTAAAAAATTTAAATCCAGTGAATTAACATATAATGTGTTATTGGTTTCAGAGGTAGAGGTCAGTGATTCATCAGTCTTATGCAATACCCAGTGATCCTTACATCACAGTCCCTCCGTAATGTCTATCACCCAGTTACCCCATCCCCCCATCCCCTGCCCTCCAGCACCCCTCAGTTTGTTTCCTATGATTAAGAAGATTCTCTTATGGTTTGTCTCCCTGATTTCATCTTGTTTTATTTTTTCCTCTCTTCCCTTAAAATCCTCTGTTTTGTTTCTTAAATTCCACATATGAGATCATATGATAATTGTCTTTCTTTGATTGACTTATCTCACTAAGCATAATGCCCTCCAGTTCTATCCATGTCATGGTAAATGGCAAGATTTCATTTTTTTTAAAGACTTTATTTATTTATTCATGAGAGACACAGAGGGAAGCAGAGACACAGGCAGAGGGAGAAGCAGGCTCCATGCACCGGGAGCCCGACGTGGGATTCGATCCTGGGTCTCCAGGATCGCGCCCTGGGCCAAAGGCAGGCACTAAACCGCTGCACCACCCAGGGATCCCAAGATTTCATTTTTTTATGGCTGAGTAATATTCCATTGTATATCTGTACCATATCTTCTTTATCCATTCATCTGTCGATGGACATTTGGGCTTTTTCCATAGGTTGACTATCATGGACATTACTACTATAAACATTGGGGTGAAAGTGCCCCTTTTGGATCACTACATTTGCATCTTTGGGGTAAATACCCAGTAGTGCAATTGCTGGATCATAGGGTAGCTCTATTTTCAACTTTTTTAGGAACCTCTATACTGTTTTGGGACATGTTTTTGTCTGTTTTTAATTGTAGCATAACACATAAAATTTACCATCTTGGCCATTTTTAAGTGCACGGTTCAGCAAAATTAAGTATTTGCATAATGTTGTACAACCAATCTCCAGAATTTTCATCTTGTGAAACTGAAACTTTATATCCATTTAACAACAACTCACCATTTCCCCTTCCCACTGGCTGGCTTGTTTCACTTAGCACAATATTGTCAAGGTTCATCTAACATATGTCAGAATTTTCTTCCTTTTTTAAGGCTGAATTATATTCCATGGTATATATCATTGTGTATACCACATTTTCTTTATCCATTCATCTGTCAATGGACATCTGGATTGCTTTCACATTTTGGCTATTGTGAATAGTGCTGCTAGTTACATGGCTATACAAATAATTCTTTGAGATCCTGCTTTCTATTTTTTTTTTTTTGGACATGAACCCAGAAGTGGAATTGCTAGATCATCTAGTAATTCTAGTTTTTAATTTTCTTGAGGACCCTCTGTTTTCCATAGCTCCTGTATCATTTTAGATTTCCACCAATGGGGCACAAGGGTTCTAATTTCTCTACATTCTCACCAACATTTGTTGTTTTCTGTTAGCTGTCCTAATTGGTGTGGGAACTTCTCGTTTTGAAGATACTGTGGGACATCCAGGTGGAAACATCTAGTAAGTAGTTGGATGTATGATTACGGATTGCAGAAGAGAACTCTGATATTTGGGAATCATCTGCAAATGCATGTGCTTGAGATTGCTTAAAGAGAGCACAAGAAAGAAAGAAAGACAATAAGAGTGATGGATAGATCTCTGAGCAACATTTCCAGGTCTGCAGAAGAATTGAAACCAGTGAGTAGGCTTATGGGGGAAACAAGTTTCAAAGAGAACAGAGTACAGCAGTGGCAAGTGTCAGAAAAGGGAAAAATGGTATTGAATCTAAAAAAAAAAAAGTGGGGAATAATATGAAATTAAGGTCAAAGAAATTAACTTGGCCCCTAAAGTGCAAGGAAGGAATAGTTTTGTGATACTATAAGATACAGGGCATGGCCTTGAATGTGGACTGATGAAGTAGAGTAAATGGGATTTGCCAAATAATTAGATTCTAGGAGGTCAAAAAATATGAGACAAGCAGGATGTGCAAGTCACTCATCATGTTGTCAAGTGATAGAGAAAAGGAAGACTGTGAATCAGACCCCAACATTGTATCTGTGAATGAGGGGATGTGAAAAGAGAAAGGTAGAGGTAGTAAATGAGGTTGCTAAGTGCTGGCAAAGAGGGGGATTTTTATGGAAAATCCTTCAACTGTATTGGTCCAGTGGTGACCCCCAAAAGCCAGGGAAAAGGCAACATTATTTTCAAGTTCTTTTTTTTTAATTTTTATTTATTTATGATAGTCACACACACACAGAGAGAGAGAGAGAGAGGCAGAGACACAGGCAGAGGGAGAAGCAGGCTCCATGCACCGGGAGCCCGACGTGGGATTCAATCCCGGATCTCCAGGATCACGCCCTGGGCCAAAGGCAGGTGCCAAACCGCTGTGCCACCCAGGGATCCCTATTTTCAGGTTCTACAATACAATAGGGTGAAAAGAAATGGTAGGCATCTGGTATGGAAAGAGCAGGAAAAGTGCTGTCCTTGGAGGGAAGTTAAATTTCAGTTTCAGTGAATGAATAAAGACATCCTTCTGCTAGAATAGCGATAATACTAGACACACACACACATCTATATATATAATTGAACAAAGGTGGGGGCCAAGAGGCAAATACAGAGTTGAGATATAGGCCTGAAGAAATGGCAGTGGGGAGATAAGCACAGAAAACGTGAGGGAATGACACTGTAAGAGTTGACAAAAAGTAACTGAAGAATGAGGAGGTGTGGAGGGGCCTCTAAAGTTGTGCAATGCATGATCTATATGGCCACATGCAACCCCAGATCATGATGGGACTTGTAGGTCACATGGTAGGATATTTGGATTTTACTCTGTGTAACAGGAAGCCATGGAAAGGTTTGTGTTACTTGAAATACAGTATGGCAGTAGAGATGGAAAGAATTAGACAGATTTGGGATATATTTTGTAGGAAGAACTAATGGATCTTGCTAACGGGCTTTCCAGGGTGTGAGAGGGACTGACTCATAAGGGAAAGAGAGGTATCAAGGGTCGTTCTTTGAGTTTTGGCTAGAACAATGCTGAATAATGGTTATCGACCCTAAGAGGGAGTATGGAAGTGGGATAGAATAGGTTTGGGAGGGCAGTTCATAAGTTCTGTTTGAGGCATGAGCTTCACATATCTATTAAATATCTAAGGGAGGTATGAGTGAAGCATTGGAGTGAGCTTAAGGAAAAGTTGAGACTGCAAATGGAAAATTGGGAGTCATTGGCTGTCAATGACACATATCACATAGATAGTATTAAAAGTCATGGGACTAGGGGCATCTGGGTGGCACAGTCTATTAAGCATCTGACTCTTGGTTTCAGCTCAGGTTGTGATCTCAGGGTCTTAGATCGAGCTCCATGAGGAGCCCGTGTCTGGCTCCATGCTCTGTGGGGAGTCTGCTTGATATTCTCTCCTTTTCCCTCTCCCTCTCCCCCTGCTCATGGATTCTCTCTCTCTTAAATGAATACATAAATTTTTTTTTAAGTCATGGGACTGGATAAAATGACCTTAGAAGACAGGGTAGACAGAAAACAGAAGAGAATCCAGGAATCTTGCTTTTAGGTATTATAGTGGAGTCAATGGATTCCTGCTGAAATTGCATGCTTACAATAATCAGATTTACCTTATTTCAATGTAATTTGTACTTCTTTGCTCAAAATAACTAGCAATTATTTCCTATTTCTCATAAAATCAAGCATATCTTCCTTTGCCTCATTTCTAAGTCCTCCATGTGCACAATCAATATTTAGCTTAAGGATTTACTAAGCACTTAACTGGTGAATACCAGTTAATCTGGTGAATACAGAAATAAATTTGTTTTAACCTTTAAAACATGTGCAGTTCATGTAACAGTATAGATGTGAACAGGGGATGACACAATTTTCCGGAAACAACTAGCAATATAAAATTTCATATTAAAATATGTCAGAATGCAGAGGAAGATGGATAATTGGGGCTTAATTCCCCTTTGAGATATCTAGAAAGGAAGGAAACTCTCTCTCTCTCTCTCTATATATATATATATAGTTATTGAGGTCATTCAAGGACAAACCTAAACCATTTTGCTTACCATAGCATGCCACCATTTTGCCTCTAACTTGTCAAGTGCGTTGACATTGAAACTTCATTTTTAGCTTTGTTATCCTTCTAGGAAGCAAGGGTAATATGTTGTTTTAATATATCAATTTACTGATGAAGAAACTGAAGAACACTGAAATTTAAGTGACATAACTAAAGTTGGCAGTAAATAAAACAGTTGGACCTAAGTGCCACATTCATCCAAAACACATTTATGAGTACTCACTACTAGATATTGAGCAAGGCACTTTTGTTTGATCTTTACCCCTTGCCATCATTTTAATCACCATCTATTAGGCATCTATTTAGTACTTCCCAGAAATGGATACATTAAAACTGATGTTTGTTGTTTTGTTGTGGTTGTTGTGTGCTGAGAACCAACAAACCACACACACATACACACACACATAAAACAGAAAACAAACAAATATAATCAGAATATACGGAGTACTGTAATTTGATAAGTTCGTAAGTTTACATAATATCTTTGAACTACCTATCTTTAAACTCTTCCATGGTGAATAGGGAGATAAAGACATCTTTAATAAGGAAGCTCATCCAGGCAAGGAACTCAGTTTAAAAGCAAGGAAGGAAGAGGCCTTTTCAGAGTGGTTATTAGTGATTTATAGGCTTCCCTGCTTGTGACAATCTTTATTTTCAAAGCTTAGCTGCAATGCTACCTCCACCATAAAGGCAATTCTGATGCCTCAGTAAATATTCATCAAGTCTTCAGTGTAAGTAGTGTCTTGAAATTCAGAGAAGCTTATTTTAAGCAGCTGAAAGGAGAAAGATGATTCTCGGCAGAAGGCAGTTGGTTCTTCCATGAAACCACCAAATTTCATTACAGACTCATAGAAAAACGAAGAGACAGGACTATGAGTGATTGCTGCATGATACTCCTAAGCAGAATGTAAACTCTATATTCCATTACTCTCGGGAGAGGTCAAGACCTACTGAGTGTTAGGCACCATGTTACCAATAAGTGACATGTAAGGAGATGCTTTGAGGAAGAACTCCACCTAGGTAAGAGTGCTAGGGAAACACATATGTAGTCAAATAATTACTATAGGATGTGATAGGCACATGCCATAGAGGCAGCAGAGTCTAAAAGAGTGTGATTAGCCCTGCTCTACCCACTCTCCAATAACTCTGATCTCTTCTATATCCTCTATCTCACTCCCTCCACTCCAGCTCATTATGGGTTCCTTGAATGCACCATGTATGCTTCTGCCTCAGGGTCTTTGCACTTCCTGTTCTGATAGGGCTTTACCCAGAAATCCACAAGGGCTTACTTATTTTTTTCTATTCAGCTCTTTACTCTTATGTCACCTTATTAGAATAGCTTTCTTTCCCTGACCTCTTTTTTTTTTTTTTAAGATTTTATTTATTTATTCATGAGAGACACACACACACAGAGAGAGAGAGAGAGAGAGGTAGAGACACAGGCAGAGGGAGAAGCAGGCTCCATACAGGGAGCCCCATGCAGGACTCAGTCCTGCGTCTCCAGGATCACGCCCTGAGCCAAAGGCAGGAGCTTTAACTGCTGAGCCACCCAGGTGTCCCTTCCCTTGAGCTCTTGAAATAAAACTGCCTCTAATCCCTCTTCATCACTCTGCCCTAGGTCCCCCATCCTGCTTACTCTTGTACAGCTTCCGTGCTGTACATTAATATGGTTATTGTCTGTCTTCATCAGAATGAAAGCTTCACAAGAAGAAGGACTTTATTCTACTCACTGCTGAATCTACAGAGCCCCTGGCACTTGGTAGGCCCTTCATAATAGAACAAAGAAATGGAAAGAGGCAAGGTGAGATTCAGGAAAGACTTTTTGTCGGCTACACCTTAATGGAGTTTAGAACGATGCAAGGGATTATCCTAAACAGATAAGAGAACTGGAGAATAGCAATGGAGTCTTCAAAAGTAAGGGGAGATTAAAACCATAGCATTTGTTTAAATAATGGGAGATGGTGTGGCATTGTTGGGATGTAAAAGTTTCCTTTGTGTTTTTTTTTTATATATATTTTATTTATTTATACTTGAGAGACACAGAGACACAGGCAGAGGGAGAAGCAGGCTCCATGCAGGGAACCGGACATGGGACTCGATCCCGGGTCTCCAGGATCACGTCCTGGGCCGAAGGTGGTGCTAAACCGTTGGGCCACCAGGGCCACCCACCTTTGTGTTTCTGTTACAGCACACCCATCTTTTTCCCCTTGTAGGCTAGTTAGCTAAGACCCTTCTGATGTCCTCAATAATTCGAGAGCTCTTCAGGGGGCAAGGACTATGCTTTACTCATACCTTTGTTTTCCAAGTTCTTGAGTGAATCTTTTTTTTTTTTTTAAAGATTTTTATTTATTTATTTATTCTTGAGAGATAGAAGGAGAGACAGAGCCAGAGACACAGGCAGAGGGAGAAGCAGGCTCCGTGCACCGAGAGCCTGACGTGGGATTCGATCCTGGGTCTCCAGGACCGCGCCCTGGGCCAAAGGCAGGCAGGCGCCAAACCGCTGCGCCACCCAGGGATCCCATGTTTTCCACGTTCTTAAAGATGGTCAATAATCGTTCAATAAAGAACAATATGTAGTAAACCCATCGACTGATTTGTAAACTAGAATGAATTTCTTTCTGTTGAAAAGCCAGTGTCCTGTCCAAGAACCTTGGACCCAAAAGAGATTTCTCACATCATCAGACTCTGCTTTCCCGTTTCACAGGTGAGAAAACTGAAGCAGAGACGTTAACCACCTGAGGTCACGCAACCAGGTAGGTAAAGAACCCGAACACCGATTTTGACCCATCTATCCTCTTCTCCCAGAAAGAGGTGTTCAAAAGTAGCCTGAAAATGTGGCTTTATCTACTAAAATCAAAACCGCACAGACTTTATGGGATCTTGGAGAAATACTTGTAACACATCTGCAGGAAATCATTTCCAAGGCTCTTCACTGGGGATCGCTGGGTGGGTGTACATCTAAATGTACATCACTAGGGAAATAACCATATTCCTTTGTCGAAAGCCACGCTATGGAATATTGGGAAGCACTTAAAAATGGATATAGTTAAAAAAAAAAAAATGGATGTAGTCTGATAGGCTCCCTGCTTGGAGCCTGCTTCTCCCTCTGCTTGTCTCTGCCTCTTTCATGAATAAATAAATAAAATCTTAAAAAAAAAAAAAAGGATATAGTCTGGTATATACTAAAATGGAAAGGATCTCCAAGACACTATTATTTAAAATATATAAAGAAATAAAAGCAATCCGCAGAACGATAGAGTATCATACCCTTTAGGACTCGCCAACCTCAGCTTCCTCCCCCCAGACAGCACCATATACGCGTGAATTTAGACAATTTGAGGATTCACAGCCAACAGCAAACGGGGGGCGGGGGGTAGTGGGTGAGCGGGTTTTCGACCTTAACTTCAAAGTCTCGCTTTAAAAAAAATTATTTATTATTATTATTATTATTATTATTATTATTAAATGACTCGCTTTAACAAAGAGAAGGCGTCACTCATTCATTGGCTTGGCTTTCGTGCGCCCTTACAACCGCCTTTTTCCCTAACGTAGGCACGAATCCTGCTTTCTTCCCGACGGAGGAAGCGGCAGGAGGCGACGACCGCGCCCGCGGGCTGGGACCCCACGTGGAGGGCGACCCCAGCCCTCCCGCGCGGCTTGAGGGCGGCGACGTTGACGACAGCGAGCGAGCATCCCGGCTACGGGAGAACAAAGGTGCGCCGGCCGCGGACGGGGGCCGACGCAGGACACCCCGCGGAGAGCGCGACCCGCGAGGGGCGGGGCCAAGCGCGCCGCGCAGGCGCAGCCCGGCCCAGGTACCCGGCGCCGCGGAAGCGAAGCCTCCTAAAGACGCCGCGCCGCGCCGGGGCTGCTGCGCGTGCGCAGACCGACCGCCGCCGGAGCCCGTCCTGTGTGCAGCCTCCGACGCCGCGGCCGCCGCTGTGGGACTGGAGCCTCGCGCTTCCTGCGTTCGCTCGCCGGCGGGTTCGCGGCCCCCTCGCGCCCCCGGGCAGCGAGGCCGGGAAGGGGTTGGAGGGGGCTGTTGATCGCCGCCTTTAAGTTGTGCTCGGGGCGGCCATGTCGGCCGGCGAGGTCGAGCGCCTAGTGTCGGAGCTGAGCGGCGGGACCGGAGGGGATGAGGAGGAAGAGTGGCTCTATGGCGGTACGAAACTTCCTGTCCCTTCTCTCACTCCCGGGTTCTCTCAGGCCGCCCGGCCCGGCCCGCAGACGGCCGGCGTCCCGCGCTCCTCACGCCGCTGCCGCCGCCGGGGCCTCCGTACGGAGCCTTCTCCGGCCTGAGTTAGGCCGAGCGCGGCGCGCGCGTTCCCTGCCTCCCCCTCCCCCCCCCGCCCCCGCGCAGCCCACGTCCCCCCCACGCAGCCCACGTCCCCCCGCGCGCAGCCCACGCAGCCCACGTCCCCTCCACGCAGCCCCCCTCCCCCCCGCGCTGCTCACGCGCCCCCACGCAACCCACGTCCCCCCCGCGGGCCACGCCCCCGCAGGCCACGCCCTCCCCGCGCAGGCCACGCCCCCTCCCCGCGCAGGCCCCCTCCCCACGCAGCCCCCCTCCCCCCTCGCAGCCCACGCGGAGGCGGCCGGGCCCCTGCCTCCCCCTCCTCCGCGCTGGAGCTTCCGGGCCGCTCCGCCTCCCCTCCCCCCCTTCTGTTTCATCTCCGTTCTGACCTCTTGGTGTGTCCCTTCTTGCCCCCTGGCTATAGGATGCTCTCCCCGTCCTTTTCTTTCCGAAACCAGCCTTTTCTGTAATAATAGCTTAAATAAAGTTGTTGCTGTAAAAACTAACGTCTTGTTTCTTGATGGTCAGTTTGTATGGAATGCACCTGCAAGGGTACCTCCTTGTCTGAAAGTCGTGCTTTAAAAGTAATTAATTAAGAGACAGAGAGAGAAAGACATGGAATACATTATGGCCCATAAAGAAAACCCCGAATGTCTCCTGTATTAAGGTGAAGTTTTTCCTTTTTAAGAGACTGCTGTATCACCCACATGATTAGAAGTAATCTCATGCCCCTTAGGCTTACAGTTTTCAGTTAATGTGTAGATCATTTTTACCGAAATAAATCCAGTGCACTTTGTATTTCGCTCTCGAAAGGGACTTGACTTCTGTTTTTTTTTTTTTTTTAACTTTTCATTAAGTCACAGTCTCTTTTTGTCTGTAGATGGTAACTAGATTTGGAAGTTAATTTGTGTTCCTTGCCTAAAATGTATATTCTTCAGTAGAAAAGTGCACGTTTGGGCACCAAGCAGCTCCTTGATGCTATGACTTTGACAAGCTGGTAAAATCCACTATTTTTGGTGGTGAGATTCAGCATCAGTAATATTCCTTGAAATGTAAATGTATAGGGTTTCCTTAAAGACCTAGAAATCTTTAATGCCTCTTAAGTTAAGCTTACTTTTATAGAAGTAAAGTCTGATTTTTTTTTTTTTCATAAAAGACATATCTTGTTCAGTCATTATAAGGTGATCTAACTTTGGATGTACTTATAGGCCCATGGGACGTGCATGTGCACAGTGATTTGGCAAAGGACCTAGGTTAGTGCTTGTGATGATCACTTCAGATTTTCATAATACTGGTTTCTTTAAGAGTGGTTTGTGTGTTAATTTTATTTATTTATTTATGTATTTTTTTTGGTAGATGAAAATGAAGTTGAAAGGCCAGAAGAAGAAAATGCCAGGTTAGTGGAATTTGTTGTTGATACTTAACACGGATTGTATGATGGCAGGAGTTCCATCAACGGATTGTCAAAAATCATTTCATTGTAGTCATTGGCTTGATTACAGCGTACTGACTGAAGGTTCAAAGACATTGAATCTTTTCAAAGTTTATTTCTGTTTCAGGACCTAATCAGTTCTATTTGTTTGCTAGTAGCTGAGGGGACAAAGTTTTTGAAGTTAGGGTTTGAATATTAAACCCTTACTATACCCTTAATATAACCCTTCATTATTAAGTGACTTTATACTCTTAAGTAAGCTTAATAGTGGAGTATGCAGTATATCCATTGGACTGGTAAGAAAAAAGCTTAACATTTTTTTTGATAAAATCCTGTAAATGACTGCTTTTGCAGTTTATTAATACCTTTGATGGCATAGTGGACTTTTGTTATAATTTCAGCATTTTGTATTTAAATTCAAAGTGGAATTGTTACAAGATTGATTCCCTTTGCTAGACTACTAGAAAGATGTATCATTTATAGAGCATGTAAAGGGAGCTTGAGACTTCTCTATTTCTAAACAACTCCCGCAGACAAGTGTATGTGTATGCTGATGTTACCAAATCTATAGTATCAATGCCTTAATGTCCCTTGATGGAGAAGTCGTTAAAAAAAGATATTTTAAAGAATATTTGAGTTTAAAAAGTGGAGGAAGTACCACTTTACAACCATTAGGATGGATGGGCTGTCATCAGAAAGAAAGTAACAGGTGTTTGTGAAGATATGCTGAAGTTGGAACTCTAATACCCTGATGGTGGGATTATAAAAACTTGCAGCTACTTGAAAACAGGCAGTTCCTCAGAAGCTTAGACATTGTTACCGTATGACCCAGGAATTCCACTTATACGTATATTCCTTAAGAGAAATGAAACGTACCCACACAAAAACTTGTACATGAATGTTCATAGCAGCATTGTTTATAGTAGCCAAAAAACGGAAATAAGCATCCATCAAGTGAATGGATAGTTAAAATACGATATATCCATAGAGTGGAATACTGTGTGGCAGTAAAAAGAAAGAGTACTGGTATCTGTTAAAACATGGATGAACCTTGAAAACAGTTAAAGGAGCTAGTCCCAAAAAACTACATATTGTATGATTCTGTTTATATTAAATGTACAGAATAGTTAAGTCTGTAGATACAGAGTGGTTGCTAGGACTGAGGTCAGGAGAAAACATAGAGTGACTACTAATATACACAAGGTTTCTTTTTGGAGTGATGAACATGTCCTAAAATTAGGTAGTTGTATTGGTAGCCCTGTTCTGTGACCATGAAAAGCCTTTGAGTTGTACACTTCAAATGGGTGGTTTGTGTAGCATATAAATTCTATCTCAAAGCTGTTAGGGGTATACCTTGGAGATACTGTGGGTTCAGTTCTACACCAGTAAAGTGAGTCAAATGCATTTTTTGGTTTCCTGGTGCATATAAAAGTTTTGTTTATAATATAAGTGTGTGATAGTATTATGTCTAAACGACAGTGTACATCCCTTAATTAAAAAGTGTTTTATGCTAAGAAAATCCTAACCATCATCAGAACTTTGAGGGATTGTAATGCTTTTGCTGGTGCAGCATCTTGAAATTGAATGCTGCTAACTGATCAGGGTGATGATTGCTGAAGGTTGGGGTGGCTGTGGCGGTTTTTTAAGATAAGACAACAGTGAAACTTGCCACATCCATTGACTCTTCCATTATGAACTATTTCTCTGTAGCAGTGATGCTGTCTTAAAGCATCTTACCCACAGTAAAACTTCCCTCCAAATTGGAGTCCGTCCTCTCAAACCCTGATGCCTGCTGATTTATCTACTAAGTTTAGGTCATATTTTAGGTCTGTTGTTGTCATTTCAACAGTCTTCACAGCATCTTCACCAGGAATAGGTTCTGTGTAAAGAAACCAATTTTTTTTTTTGCTCATCCATGAGAAGCAGCCCCCCATCCGTTCATGTTTCATATGAGATTGCAGCAATTCAGTCCCATCTTCAGGCCCCACTTCTCTCTCTAGTTCTCTTGTTATTCCCACCACAGCTGCAGTTCCTTCCTCCACTGAAGTCTTGAAGCTCTCAAAGTGCTCCGTGAGTTTTGGAGTCAGCTTCATCCATACTCCTGTTAATGTTGCTATTTGGACCTTTGCTCATGAGTCACGAGTGTTCTTAATGGCATCTCGAATGATGAATCCCTTCCAGAAGATTTTCAGTTGTCTTTGCCCAGATCTGTCAGAGGAATCTCTGTCTGTGTCAGCTGTAGTCTTACGAGATGAAATGTATTTCTTCAATAAGACTTGAAAGTCAGAGTGACTCCTTGATCCATGGGCTGAGAAGGAATATTGTGTTATAAGGCGTGGAAACGTTAATGTCCTTGTATGTCTCCGCACCAGGGCTCTTAGGTAACCAGTTGCATTGTCGATGGGCAGTAATATTTTGAAAGGAATCTCTTTTTCTGAGCAGTAGTCTCAGCAGTGGGCTTAAAATCCTGAGTAAACCATTGTTGTAAACAGATACGCTGTCATCCAGGCTTTGTTGTTCCAACTATAGATCACAGGCAGCATGGACTTAGCATAATTCTTAAGGGCCCTAAGACTTTCAGAATGGTTAGCATTAGCTTCAACCTGAAGTCACCAGCTGCATATTAGCCCCTAACAAGAAAGTCAGCCTGTCCTTTGAAACTTTGAAGCCAGGCCTTGACTTCTTTTCAGTTGTGAAAGTCCCCGATGGCATCTTCTTCCAATAGGAGGCTGTTTTGTCAACGTCGAAAATCTGTTGTTCAGTGTAGGCAGCTTTATGAATTATCCTAGCTGGGTCTTCTGGGTAACTTGCTGCAGCTTCTACATCAGCACTTGCTGCTTTACCTTGAGCTGTTATGTTATGGAGAGGGCTTTTTCCCTTAAGCCTTATGAACCAACCTCTGCTAGCTTCAGACATTTTTTTTTTTTGTAGTTTCCTTATCTCTTGTCAAGTTTTTTTTTTTTTTTTTTTAAGATTTTATTTATTCATGAGAGACACAGAGAGAGAGACTGAGACATAGGCAGAGGGTGGAGAAGTGGGCTCCACTCAGGGAGCCTGAGGTGGGACTCGATTCCGGGACTCCAGAGTCACGCCCTGAGCTGAAGGCAGATGCTCAACCGCTGAGCCACCCAGGCGTCCCTAGCTTTTGAATTAAAAGGAGAGACATGTGGACTCTTTCACTTGAGCACTTAGAGGCCATTAGAGGATTATAAATTGGCCTGATTTCAGTATTGTTTTTCAGGGAATACGGAGCCTGAGGAAAGGGAGAGAGACAGGTGATGGTTGGTCAGTGAATCAGTCAGAAAACATAATATTTAGTGATTAAGTTCACCATCTTAAATGGTTGCCATTCATAGCTCCCCAGAACAGTTAAAATACTAACATCAAAAAGATCATAACAAGTACAGTAATGGTAAAGCTTAAAATATTAAAAGAATTACCAAAATGTGATAGAGACACAAAAGTTAGCAAATGCTATTGGAAAAATGGCACGGATAGGTGGTACTTTTTTTTTTTTTTAAAGATTTATTTATTTATTTATTTATGAGAGAGAGAGAGAGAGAGAGAGAGAGAAGCAGAGACACAGGAGGAGAGGGAAGCAGGCTCCATGCAGGGAGCCTGACGTGTGACTCGATCCTGGGACTCCAGGATCGCGTCCTTGGCCAAAGGCAGGCGCTAAACTGCTGAGCCACCCAGGGATCCCCAGGTGGTACATTGTTAATCACAGACCTTCAGTCTATTAAAAAAAACTCATCTGGGAAATATAATAAAGCAAAGATGACAAAATGAGGTATGTCTGCATTTTTAAAACGAATGGAGGGAATAAGTGAGACATGGAAATAGAACTAACTTAAGGGCCGCTGAAATTATACTTCCTCACTTAAGAATATCCCCTAAATTGGAAGATTTTTTTTTCCTGCTCATTGGTGTATTGTAAAATTTTGTTATTTAAATTCGTGTATCCAATCCAGTTCCTAACCCTCATTTAGTTACAAAGTTGTGATTTGTGTAGTTTATAGTTACAAAAGTAATTATAATTTCTTCATACCCTGTTTTTTAATTGGTCAAGAATCAATGGCTAATGTTATGTATTTGCAATTAAATACATATTTTGTGAGCTAATCTTTATTCCATTAATTGTGTTGGTATTAGGTCTTGGTTATGATTCTTGAAGCCTATTTTCTGATAGAATGTTTTTTAATTAAAAGATTCTGTACTCAGCTTGATGTATTGGAGAGAAATCTTCACCCTTCTCTGAGCATTACTGTCTTTATATTCTTTACTAAGAATTTATTTAGATAGCTATTAAATTTCTTTCTTTCTATGGGAGAAGTCTGCTCTTAAAGCTTAATTTTTCTAGCAAGGTTATAATATTACGTTTCTCATTTTTTAATGGTGATAGGGAATTAAAACATTTAAAAGTATTGGGGATGGCATGTTCACCAAACCTGTGTTCTAGTATTCAGCTTGGTACATGACTGCATTGCCCTAACCGAGCAGAGTCCTCACTATTAGAGATCTCTCCAGCTTCTTTGTTCATTATTTTGTTCATTATTAAAACTTCTTGCATTATTCTGTCTCCAACTTTGTCATGTTTTATTTGCCCAAGTTTTGGCCAAACTGTTTTTTGGCAAGCTGAACTTGTTTTCTGGCTCTCTAGACACTTAATTAAGCAGGAGGTAAATTACTGAATTTTAGTTGTATATTTATTTTCTTGGGTCAGGCAGTAACACAGTGAAAAGTTAACATTCAAGTTTCCAGTTTTTATCCTTCATTTTGCTTTATATGAGGATTCTATAATAAAATACCATTGGAGAGATTAAATTGACCTATATAAAAACTGCTTGACAGCAAAGTTTAGAAGAGATAAACAGAAATCTAATTAAGAGAGGTTTGAAGAATATCAACATCTAGATGTTACTCTTAGAAATCCTACTAAATGTGAGTTAGTTGCTTTGTACTAAAGTACCTTTAGTTATAAAATGAGGTTACTGGTTAGTTCCCACTATTGAAATCATAATTATTAAAACACACGCCAATTACACTATAATAGTATAAGTTTTATATAGTGATTAATGACCATATGCTTGAGTTTCATGAGAAAAGCGGGGTTTATTGTTTTGTATCAGTTTTTGCTTTAATAAGGCAAATTCAGGTATTGGCCTTCATAAAGTAATTTGTTTTTTAATGCATCAGAATTAGGTCTGGAGCTCCTTATTGGCATCAAATTGGAAGATAGGCTTATGTGATGATAAACTTTTTTTTAAATCTTAAAATGTATCGCTTATGGAACAAAGAGCATATATCCAGTAAGATAGGTGAAACAAAACCAAGAAGAAGCATGTATGTTGGCTTAAGACTGAAGGAGTTAATGTGATCATAGGACAAATCCTGAGTTCCTTAGGCATGGGGGGCTGGGTGGAAGAGGCAACTGCGTGTTAACATAGCCTTTGGCAATTACAGTAGTACCTAGCATATAGTGGATGTTCAATAAAGAGGTTAAGTGAAGGTAAGTGTGATGCATATTTTTAAAATAATATGGTAAATAATGAAAGTAAATAATAAAAATAAATAAAAATGAATAAAAAAATAATTAAAACCTTGAATTACACCCTATTGTCAGATTGCAAATTTGATATTGACAAATTGTGGAGTCAATTCTATTCTACTTTGAATGTTGAGTATGGGTATTATGCAAGGCAGTAGGAATAGCATAATAACACAGGCAGCTTTTGCCATCCTTTTTTCTTATCCAGGGGAGAGCATAATTTTAGGAAACTATCAGACATAGCTTAAAAATTGTGGTATACTCTGTCTGTACTTCTGAAAAGTAATACCAGACTTGTGCACTTATTTTTGTTGTTTGTAGTGCTAATCCTCCATCTGGAATTGAAGATGAAACTGCTGAAAACGGCGTACCTAAACCGGTAACATAAGGCTTTGAAATCTAGTTACTCTGCATTTTAAAATCTTTATCAGTAGTTTCCTGTTCACTAAGGGATAAAGCCAAAAATTTAATGTGACTTTCGGTGTTCAGCATGATGCAGCCCCCTTTTATATCTCTCATCTCATCTGGTGCCATCAAAAGCACAGTGATGAGAATAGTGGGAGGAGACTTTCCATGAAATAGAACATGTACAAAGGCTTGAAGTTTACCACTTTCAAGGAGCTGAATGATTGTAGCTCAACTGAAGAAATCATAGTGAGCCTCATTTTCAGGGAAAACATGAAGTCCTAAGTTTGATTGTCAGAATTTTTGGCAAAAATTTTTATGTAAATATGTGATAGTCTCTAACCTCAAATCATGTCTCTTAAAAGTGATGTTTTTCGGGGTTAAGTAATAATACTGGTTTTATGAATATTTTAGCATTCTGATCCTGTAAAAAGAAGGAAATCGTTATCCTACAGGCTTGAACTTGTATACAAAAAAATATTTTGCCCAAGTGATCTACTTTTTTGTTTACTATTATGTGGCTAACCACAAAATAACCTGTTAGAGCCACAGTAAAGCCTTTGTAAATAGTCCCACTTTATTTTATTTTTTATTTTTTTTATTTTTTTATTTTTATTATTTATTTATGATAGTCATACAGAGAGAGAGAGAGGCAGAGACACAGGCAGAGGGAGAAGCAGGCTCCATGCACCGGGAGCCTGATGTGGGATTCGATCCCGGGTCTCCAGGATCGCGCCCTGGGCCAAAGGCAGGCGCCAAACCGCTGCGCCACCCAGGGATCCCAGTCCCACTTTATACTCATAGAAACAAAGTATTTCTTCAATCATTTGCATCCAGGGACTCTTCTAACTGTAAATGAATGACAAGAATAAGTGAGCTACTCCTTAACTATTTGGGGCTTTTTAACCATTACTGTTACAGGTAATTGTTTTCATATTCTTGCCAAAAATTCCTTTTCTTTTTATAATTTTTTTATAATTTATATTCTAGATATCTTAGTACATGCCTTAGATTCTTGCTTTAGATTCTTTTTGCAGAGAAGCAGTTATAGGTCATAGGGAAAAAATACATATGGTGTTATTTACAAAAAGATGATGCTAAAAAATGCTGAAGGATTTTATTTCACATTCTTATTAATTTTAATCACATATAACAGTTATAATTGAGGTAGCAATGCTATGAAAATGTAACTTTTTCTCTAAAACTGTATGTCAGTGAACACAATGATTGCTTTTTCAGTTATTCATGTTAGATATTGAGATGGATTATTCAATATAGTATTTTATAATTGTTTCTGTTGGTATAGAAAGTGACCGAGACTGAAGATGATAGTGATAGTGACAGTGATGATGATGAGGATGATGTTCATGTCACTATAGGAGACATTAAAACAGGAGCACCACAGTATGGGTAAGTTGGTTTGTTTTTTTTGTTTGTTTGTTTGTTTTTAAGATTTATATATTAGAGAGAGGGAGAACATGCACCCAGAAGGGGAGGCAGAGGGAGAGAGTCTCAAGCAGACTCCCCTCTGATGAGCGCTGTGTGGGGCTCAGTCTCATGACCCTAAGATCTTAACCTGAGCCAAAACCAAGAGTTGGACACTCAACCGAGTGAGCCACCCACGCACCTCATGGGTAAGTTATTTTTAAGTAATGATTATGTGCGTAAATCAAAGGTAGTGTGCTTTTATCAAACCAGTGGTGGTGGATTCCATTGTTTTTACTTTTTTCCATTTTACCATGATATGAAAGAACTTTTGTTAAAATCTCACCATGAGTTTTTAGAAGAGTAGATCTTAAAAATTCTCATCACAAGAAAAAATATAGAACTGTGTTGGTGATGGATGTTAGCGAATTGTAATCATTTTCAGTTTATACATCTATTAAATCATTATACTGTATACCTAAAGTTACAGTGTTGTATAATACACTTTTATCTCATGATAAAAAAAGGGGTTTCACCATGAAAATATCTTAAAGGGAAAGTTATTTTATAGGTAAAGAACGTGGAAGCAGCTGTTTTTGATTTCTGAAATTAAGGTGTTTTTATAAATGAATTGATTACTGTAATTTCTTTTGTTAGAAATCCTTAAATTACAGATTTCATCTATATTGTTCTTCCCTTGTATTATCCAAAACTGAGTTTACATTTTAATTTTTGTCCAATAAAAACAGTATCAAAGATTTTTTTTTGCTCTTCATAGTATATTTTTGAAGTTGTTAGTTATCCGTAGGCTTTTTAAGACATTATATCATCTCAAGTTTTATAGTCTGTAAAACTGGATCCAGTGAATTGACTGTCATTAGCTTACTGAGCACATAAAGAATCCTGCAGGAAGGTTAGAAGGGAATATACTTAAGTACAGAATGTGATTTTGTTATGGTGGTACTTAGAAGTACTTTTTCTGTGTTTTATCAGATTGGATATATAATGTGGTACTTGCACATTGGAAACAAACTTTTCATTAACTGCTCTATAATTCATTATGCAGCCTTATCTGGACTCAATATATACATAAATATTTTTGACTATTTCTATAGTAGAACCATTTTTTTTCCAAAGTTATTTTAGGAGCTTAATGGTAACTCAGTTATTGTCATGGTCGATTTCACATTACAATAAGGACTCCCTGTGTAATTTTAAAACTGGGGATCAGGGTTTAGGAGAGACTTAATCATGTTACGGGTAGACAACTCTGAGTGTTCTCATTTCTACTTAAAGATTAGTTTTGGGCTTACATATAATGCTAGTAGACCTTTATGCTAATAGGCCTTTGCCATCTGCATTATGCAAAAGGAACACTATAATCATTGTGTGTTTAGTAAATACTATTATATAAAATTATTTGTGTTTACAACTGTAGAACAGTTAAAGCAAATGGTGGGTTTTTAAAATTAATTTGACCAAATTTTTGTAGGAATTGCGTTCAAATATTAAATGTACATAGACTCCCATAGTACTTTCTCTGAGTTTTATTTCTTATAGCAGTTTCTAGTTTCATGAAATGTGGTTAGTTTGTTCATGTTTATCACCTTTAGACTCTAAATTCCTTGAGTAGAAACCATAGTTTATGAATTTCCCTTTTCCTCACATTGCCTTACATGTAGTAAATATTCAGTAAATGTGTATTAACTAAATAGACTGAATGTTAAGAACTCAGTTGTCTTTCAGTGTTTTTTCCTCAGTATTTCAATACAAAAAATTTCATATTATCCAAAGTTGAAAGAAGTGTGTGAACACCCATTTACCCATCATCTAGATTATACAATTTACATTTTGCTAGGTTTGCTAAATGTATATCATACAAACGTGTAAATGTATCTCTGTCCATGCTTCTACCCTTCAATTGGTCTACTTTTTGTTTTTTCTATATTTCAAAATAACTTTTATAGATCTTTCTAAAGACTATAGAGCTTATTTAACGTTGATATTTCAAGATATATCTCTTGAAAACTGAAAGAGCCTATAAGAAAATAAAATTTGATGAATACTTTGTGCACAGAATTTTCAGAAGCAAATTATATTCAAGGAACAATACTAAATGGGTTTGTTGTAAGCTCTTAGTACAAAATAGCATTTTTTTTAGGTAGCATACTTTTGTTACAAAGTTCATTTCATCTAAAATGTAATGAAGAAAAGCAAAGTTTAGATTAGGAATAATTTAGCTTGTAAAGAGAAGTGGTTTCTTACCTTTGAGATTCATCCATTCATTCAGTAAACACTTAAAATAATTGTCTGGTACTGCATTAATTGATGAAAATATGAAAAATAATAAAATGTCCTTATTTACTAGAATCCGTGAGGAAGACAGACATGTGCAAATATTTTCAGTACAGTCTAAGTGCTAGAATAGAAATGTACAAAGTGAATTAAAAACTTTTGAGAGGAGGGTTGCTAAAAGCCTATATGTGTTGAGAAGATCCTACAGGAGATAATACTGAATTTGTGTGAACAATTCTTGAGACAGAAGAAAGAGGACTGATGATTTATCAGAGGCCACTACTAAGATGTGGAAGCAGGGCTTAAAGGAGCTGCATGGCTGGAGAATACAATAGATGGCGAAAAGTGGTTGAGACCTCTTTTGAGGGAGTACATACCTTTAAAAGTTTTTAAGCAAGTAAGATTATTTGAAAAGATAACTAGCAGCAGTAGTTGAAATAGACTAAATAGAAAATTAGTTACTATATTTGAATTGTTCACATGAGGTGATAATCCAGACTAAGCTAGTGGTAGCAGTATAGGGATAGATGGAAAAAGATGCATTTGACTGTGTCATGAGTAGAAATAACATGGATAGCAATATGGTTGTGGATGCAGAGTGAGTTAAAGGACTCAGTGACCTAGACGTTTCTAGAGCAGTTAATGGAGTACCTGACATGTATGGGTGATGTAGAAACAGTAGGTTAAAGTACATTTTTTTGGATGTATTATTTTGAAGTTCCTTTAGATACCCAAGTATGTAGGCTATAGCATCTAGAGAATCTTGAGACCTCATAGGAGTCTAATGGAAGGTATCAGATTAGCTTAAGTGCAATTTTGCAAACAGCTAAGCTTCTCTACAATGAATAGAAAGCCTTAGTGGTTTTTTTTTTTAAGTGATTTTTGTTTGTTTTAGATATTATTTATTTATTAGAGACAGCAAGCGATCAAGGCGGGAGAGGCAGAGGAAGAAGGAGGGAGAGAGTGTTAGAGAATCCTAAGCAGACTGCACTGAGCATGGAGCCTGTTGTGGGGCTTGATCTCATGATCCTGAGATCTGACCTGAGCCAAAATCAAGAGTCGGACACTTAACTAACTGAGCAACCCAGGTGCCCTGAAAAATGGTGTTTTAAAGGCCAAACGTGGAGGGAAATATAATTAGGTAGGAGCAAAGAAGTTCATTTATTGAACTTATGGCTAAACCTTTTATAAATACCATGTTTTATCCTTGAGCAATTCTGTAAGAGGACCTTTAGAGACTACTTGATTTTTGCACATTTGACTTTTAAACAGCTAGAACTTTTGTACATTATATGTAGATAACCCAAAAGCACTAACCCAAAAGTGCTTTTGCTGTGCTGAATTTAGATTATTGAAATGTAAGCCTCATGGGGCAGGAGCCATATCCGTTCAGTTCCTCATTCTCCTTCATAAGCCTAGAACTATATATCTGATGCATTGTTGGTGTTTAAGCATCTACTAATGAATGAGTATCATTGAAATGATTTAAACATTTCAAGATTAGGGATCCCTAGATGGCGCAGCGGTTTGGCGCCTGCCTTTGGCCCAGGGCGCGATCCTGGAGACCCGGGATCGAATCCCACGTCGGGCTCCCGGTGCATGGAGCCTGTTTCTCCCTCTGCCTGTGTCTCTGCCTTTCTCTCTCTCTCTCTGTGACTATCATAAATAAAAATAGAAAAAAGAAATTAAAAAAAAAACAAAAAAACAAAAAAACATTTCAAGATTATATGATAGTACTACCTGACATTAACAGTTTAATTGAGGCTATTTAATAGTTTCTGGATTTATAACAGTGGTGCTTTATACAGCTATTTGGATATTTTATTACATTTATTTTTCAATTTATCATTTTTATTTTTTTTTATTTTTTTTTTTATTTTTATTTTTTTTATTTTTTATTTTTATTTTTTATTTTTATTTTTTTTTCAATTTATCATTTTTAAAAGCAGAACACAAAAATGATAGTGCTGATAAATTTAGTACATTGGAGATAAAAATGGAAATTATTAGGTAGATCAGAAACAGTGAATCTTCATAAATCCAGTTGCCTCAGAGTAAAGAAGCAAATTCAATAACCAAACGTAATGTGAGAAACATATCCTTGAAAACATTGAGGTCTTATTAATTACTTAAGTCTATTTTGGTTAGTATATTTGATTTTTCTCCTCATCTAAAAGAATGGATTTATGGAAAAGTAGAGAACCATCTGTAAACTCATATTACAGAACATTTATACAAATTCCATGAGGTTTTAAGTGACTTAGTCAAGGTTAGACAACTAATAATTGACAAAACTTGTATTTGAACCTGGGTCTGACTCCAGATTTTATATTTTTTAATCCTCTGTCATGTGTAGATTATATAACGTTAAAGTACAGCTCAGTATCTTTTTCAACTATATACATTCAAGTAACCACTACCCAGATCAAGATAATGGGACATTACTAGCATTCTAGATATTTCCGTCTTATTTCCTTAGTCATTGATAATCACTGATTATCACAGAACACTGTTCTGCTTTCACCCTAGATTTATTTTTAAATTTAATATAAATGAATTTATTTGTGGATAAAAGTACTCCATGGGTATTTAAAAGAGGATTTATCAACAGTATCAAATGCAGAAAGGACTATAAAGAGTTCGCTGGAGTTGGGTACAAGGTGGAGAAATTTCCTTCTTGCAGGATTACTGCATGTTGAATAACTAGGAGGTGAGGAAATGAGGGCATGGTGTATAGACCAAATGTCTTAGCCAAAATTTCTTGCGAAGTTTGTTGCAACCAGGTGGACTTAGTGGCAGGTAGGTTTTTCAGATAGAAAATAAGTTAGACTGTAAAAAAAATTTTTTTTTCTTTTAAAATTAAGACATTTCCTAAAATTTATGAGTCATTGTTAATATATGTAATTACTATGTGGGTGTATGATTTATTCGTATACATTGCATATATTCCTGTTTTGTTTAATTTCTTAGGATAATTTTTATTTTGTTTTTAGGAGTTATGGTACAGCACCTGTAAATCTTAACATCAAAACAGGGGGACGAGTTTATGGAACTACAGGTAAAACTTGTATTTGTAGCTATATCAATAGGAAAATAAGGTGTGTGTGTGTGTGTGTGTGTGTGTGTATATATATATATATATATATATATACTATTTATTCACTATTTATGAATAGGTCATAAATAGGTTGAACTATTACAGTTCAATTGAAAAGAGCAGTTTTTGACCATACATCATGGAGATGGACAATCTTTTTCTGTAAAGAGCTACAGAATATTTTAGGCTGTGTAAGTCACAGGGTTCCTGTCATATTGTTGATTTTCTTGTTTGTTTTACAACCCTTTAGAAAGGTAAAGATTTTTCTTAGCTTATAGGCTGTACAAAAATGTGATTTAAAACATGGATGTTAGCAACTTCCTATTGATATAGGAATTCCTTATAAGTAACAAGTCACTTATCTCTTAATCCAGAGATATTTTACATAAACTACTCCACAAAGTTTGACTTCACCTTTTATTTATGGTAAATATTACTCTAATGCTTTGTTTGGAACCTTTGCCATATTTAGTGCTGTTGGTAGTAAAAAAGGTCAGTGGTTTCTGTTTACCTGTGGTATCTCTTAGCTTTTTGCTTATAATCACCTTCATTTTGTAATTTTATAAAATAGGAACAAAAGTCAAAGGGGTGGACCTTGATGCACCTGGAAGCATTAATGGAGTTCCACTCTTGGAGGTAGATTTGGATTCTTTTGAAGATAAACCATGGCGTAAACCTGGTAAGATTATTGTGGATTGTATCAAAAGATTTTTTGTAAAAAAAATTAGAAAATTATTTAAAATTATTATTATTTAAAATTATATAAAATTATTAAAATTAGAAAAGTATTTGTTTTAGCAACCATTTAGAGTATTATTTTTTTAATGTCATTTTTGTTTTCTTAAGCACATGAGGAATAAGAATGGCCCATATTATTAAATCTTACTGAATTAGAACAAAGTAGACTTGCATATTATTTTATTATAATGTCATTTGTAAAGGAAATACCTTTTCCCCCACTATATTCATTTGTTTCCTAAATTCCACATGAGCCAAATCATTATAGTGTTTATCTTTCTCTGACTGACTTATTTTGCTTAGCATAATACTTTCTGGCTTAAAGGGAGTACTTTAAATCAAAATATTTTTATGCTCCCATTGCTTTATGGTGGTAACTGGGAGAATTGGGAAAATTAGAAGGGGTGCTAAAACTTGATAGAACACTAAATTTGTATTTTTATAGTTATATTTTATATGCTGCATAAAAACAGGATCAAAGTATCTGTACACTAATACTGTGCTTTATCTTTAGGTGCTGATCTTTCTGATTATTTTAACTATGGGTTTAATGAGGACACCTGGAAAGCTTACTGTGAAAAACAAAAGAGGATACGGATGGGACTTGAAGTTATACCAGTTACCTCTACTACAAATAAAATTACGGTAATTAGTAAATATTACAGAATACCCTAGCCTTTCCTAGAGTCCCAAATTTACTCCCCAGATAAATCACTTTTTCCCCATTAAGGTGGTTAAATGCTATAAGATAGTTTAAAATTTTCTTTTTCTTTACCATGTTTTTTTTTTTTTTTCCCTTCCTTCCCTTTCAGTTTCATATTAATATTGTCTGATGTTCTTAGTTTCAAGTCACAGACTAGCCACAGCTAGTTTGTCTTTATATGGCCTATCAATTAAAAATTATGTGGTATCTTAATGGGGAATATGTTATTTAACTTAGGCCGAAGACTGTACTATGGAAGTTACACCAGGTGCAGAGATCCAAGATGGCAGATTCAATCTTTTTAAGGTGAATTTTAGTAAATTATCCTTGGTTGCTCTCATTTTTTGTTCTTGAGTCTGCTCCCATACCACTACTCAAGGGATGAGATTAAAGTGGAAATAGCTACCTTTTTTCCAAACCTTCAGCTTCCTGGTGACTTACAAATTTGCTGATTGTTGTTGTATCTCCACTTTTGCAAGCATGTGAATTTATAGCCTATTATACTAACAAATGCGAAGTAAAACTATTCTTGCTATATGTTGTGATTTTATTTTGAATTATAGTATGTGTTTGTTTGTAAGACATAAAAGTTCACACCATAAGGCTAAGCTCTCATTTTAGATGATGCTATAATATTTTATCAGAATTGGAGACTTTTCCTAATTTTTATTTAAAGAAGTGATAGAGAAGATGGCATACTGCTTATCTGTATGACACTAAAATCATTGGTATAATGTGTCTTATAGTTTAAGATGTCTCAAAAAACTTAGGCATTTTTGAGAGTCTCAAAGACTCAACAGAATAAGATAAAGCCATTGATTTTTAAAATTTGTAACTTTAAATCATTAGGTTTAGGTGGGACTTGCAGGTTGATATTCCTTCCCACTTGGGTATAAAGTCTGACTTCTGGCTTCTCCATTCCATATCACAGACCCAGTCCAAAGATTAATGTCATATTTCATATCTCTACAATATACAGCAACCCACAAACTTTTCTCGAAACCTGATTGTATACTCTTTTCTTTTACCTTATTAATTCTTAGTTCTTAATTCTTGTATTGAACGACACTGGAATGAAGACTGGGAATGGCTTTTAGATTGGGTTATATACTCAGGGAACTTCTGTGGACAGGAACTTTTCTGTGATCCTTTTGGGACTACAGCCCTGTCCACCACAATACTGCCTTATGCAATACATGTGCTATATCCGCAGATGTAGCCGCTCTGCTGGACACAGTTCTGTGTAGAGAATTTAATTTAAATTTACATCCTACTTTGGGTAAGTATTTGGTTCTTGTTCTGCTGTCAATCTTTTGAAAGTGTGTGATGATGTCTATTCTATTTTAAATGGCTTTCAGGTTCTTTTTGGTGCTGTCTTATTTAAGGAATGAATATATTGTTACGCTTGATTACAATGAATAGAAAAGTTGTCTTGATGATGAAATACTTCGTTTGCAGTGGTCCTTTTGTTTTTTTTCTAACAGAAATGAAAACAAGATGTCTTTGAAAACTGCCAGGTTCTATATTTTTTGTCTTTTTGCAGTAAACTTCTGAAACTAAAGAATTAAAAGAATTCCTAGGAGCTGGTCTCGAAAGTGGACGCTGTGAATGAGTTTTTTTTATATACATACAATCTACCAAAAGTATTTTGAAGTTTGTTTTGGTTATATGAGAGGAGGTCGTTGTTCCATTCTGATTTATTTGGTTCTGAATTAATGAGGATTTGAATTTAATGGGTGTAGTCTAATGTTTTTTCTTGCCTTGATAATGTGCATTAAATATTATTCATTTGTTAGAAATACTGATTTGGAAATAGGGTGTGTATTTTATTAATTTTAAAAAATATTTGAGGGAGCATATCCTAGTCAGGGGGCAGGACAGAGAGGGAGAATCTCAAGCAGACTCCCTGTTGAGCAGGGAGCCTAGCTAGAGGGGGTGGGGGTGGCTCAGCCTCATAATCTCTGAGAACATGACCTGAGCCAAAATCACAAGTTGGAAACTTAACTGACTGAGCCACCCAGGTGCGCCTACGGTGTGTATTTTAATAATGTGTGTGGCTCATCCTTTTTATGTATATTGTGATCTGTAAGATACATTTTATTGATGTTGCTCAAAATCTGCAACTGCTGGTTGTATGGGAGTGTTTGGCATTTTCAGGATACAGTTTGACATTAAATTTCAGACAAGTTTCTGTCACCTTAAATAAATATCCTTGTTCAAATTTCTATGTCGGACTGTATAGTGCTTTGAAAAAGTCTGAGTTGCCTTTTACTATCTATCCTGCAACTCTGGAAAATACAAAAAAATGTCATAAGAATATAATGGGTAACCCAAATATGCAGAGATAAATTTATTTCTTAGGTATTACTAGGTACCAAAATGCTTACTTTAGACTAAATGCTGTAGGAATTGGAGAAATGAGTTGATGAGAAACTACCCTAGGATTAGAAATGGCATTGAAAAAAAATGGAAAAAAAAAATGGCATTGAGTACAATATATAGCTACGTTTTATTTCTGTATTTTTTATAAAATCTGAAGATGCAGTATTAGAGAAGCATATGTCATTTTAATCAAAACCTTGTGAGTGGAGAACAGAAGGAAAAATATTATAGATTAGGAAATGGCTTGGGCAAAGAAAGAAACTCAGCTTAATTTAGTAGATAGTGGATGAGAGTATTATTTAAGAAATTAGCCTTACTGGGTAAGTTCTTTTTGGAAAAGAATAGAAGAGAGATGGCTTTGTAGGGTGTGGTTTCATTCTAGAAAGCCTAGAAACAAGGACAAATTGGAGGAGTTATTGCCTATTTGTGAGCAAGAAAGTGCCTTATAACTAACATAAATTCTGGAAGTACAAGTAATATAAGTAACAATTCTGGCAGCAATATAAGGTGTGGTCAGAAAAAGAAAGTCTAAGCTCTTACCTACTAATCCACTGTTTGAATTAGTTATTAGGGTTGGTGAGACAGATAGAAGAAAAAGGACTTCTCCAATTTTTTTTATTATGTCTGAGCACCTCTAATGTGCACAGCATTGTGCTTGATACTCTAGTAAGATAAGGTCTCTGTATTCAAGGAGCTCATGATCTGAGTAATGTATATATATGAACAATATAGTGTGAGAAATGTGTTAGTGCTATTATCAAAGTACAGTAGGGAGTTCACAGGATAGAGTGGGTTACTCTATGGTGCAGAATCTAGAAGGATTCAAACATGGTAACTGTAAGATGCGTGAGTTTTCATTAGTAGAAGAGGGGAAGTATAAAACATTTAAGACAGAGCAATATGAGCAAAACCTGATAGCATGAAAGGAGAGTTGGGGTGGATGAGAGAGATTCTAGGAGAGAAGCCTGGAAATGGTAGACATCGGGCTGTGATCTTAAACTAGCCTGCAGACATTTGTGTAGGCCATAGGAAGCCATTGGAAAGTTTTTGAGTAATAGAATAGCATGAGCAAATCTGGTTTTTAGAAGAAGAACGGGCAAGTGTTCTTGAGAAGGGTAGGGTATAAGGAGAAAATGAAGTCACAGACCAGATACGAAGCTGTTGGAGTACTGTAGAGATGAAATGAGCAAAGAACCCATCTTAAACTAGTGAATATAGAAAAAGGGAACAGATTTGAGAATCACAATTTTTCTTTTCACGTCTATTTTTTTTTTCTCGTCTACTTTTTAAAATCTTTAATCAACTGAGAGACAAACAACCTACCAGCCTCTTTAAAACAATTTTTAAAACTTTTTAAGTAAATTTTCAAATATACTAATCAGTAAATGAATAGTACAAATGCATTCCTATGTATTTATTACAGTGCCTCAATGATTATCAACATTTTGACATTCTTACCATTCTTTTATATATTTCAATATATATAAGGTTTTTGTTTTATTTTTCTGGTTTTTGTTCCTTTTTTTGAAACGAAAGGAGATGAAGTTTAATAAGTATAAAAATAAAATCACTTGGGTGCAAAAACAATTGTGTAATTTGGAGTGAGGAGCAAGGAAAGGGTGACTAGTGGGAATGAGTAGCATGTATGTGTCAGGAAAAATTGATCACAGCCTTCTCTGAAAATATTTTTATGTCTGTATGTGCGCGCACACACACACACAGATGATTTTATTTTCCTCGGTGGATAAGTATAAGCTGTGTCACCCTGTTTTGATATTTCCCAACTATGTGTCCTGGTCTGTTATGATCTGTTGTACCATGCGTTCATTTGTACCCTCTAAATATGGGCACATATATCCTTTATTTATGGGATATTTTCTTCTCTATTATGTTTTTACTTTTTCTATGCTTTCTAATGCCTTCTGGACCTCCCATTCAAATATTGGACCTGTTATGCTAGTGCTTTAATTTTCTTTTCTCTCATTTTCTCCCTCTTTGCCTTCTATTATCTGGGAGATTTCTTTAGCCTTATAACTCTTATTCATTTTTTCCTTTCTGTGGTTATAATGTTAATATCCAAGATCTATCAGAAGATATTTATGTTAATGATAGGTTGTTTGTTTCATTTAGGTTTTATTTTTCTACAGTGTGTTTGTTGTTTTTGGCTTCTGACTTTCATCAAATGTTTGTTGATCCTTGGACATTCACTCATAAGCGAATGGGCCTCTAAAGTGATTGGAAACTGAATATAAATAAAATTTACTGTAGTCTTTACTATAGAGCTAAGTTCTTTTAACTGTCTCACATGTCAGTATCATTTGGGTTATTTTGTTTTTTCTTTTTGTGGCGATATGGTTTTTCAGGAAATTGATTTCAGTGGCCTGCCTAGAGGGTTTATACTTGGCTGGTTCAGATGTTCTGGGAACTTGAGTTGTCAATTTCTGAACCTTTTTGGGTCCTGCAGTGGAAATCATAATAATATTTTTGGTTTTTTGTTGCTAACTTAGGATTCAGGTTTCCTTAGACTGCTCAGTTACTATTTTTTAATCTGCTTTCAAAGTCCCAAATTTTATTGCTTTGTCAGTCATTTTGTTCTTGTGGATTGAAACAAAATTATGATAATTTATGTGCTTTGCTATTTTTCCCTTTTTTACTTTAGTATTATGTGACAAATATTTCCTAGGTTATTAAGGTTTTTTGATAAATAACATTTTAAATAGTGCATTATTTGGATGTACTACACTTAACAAATTTCCTTTTAGATATTATTTTGTTTGTAAGGTTAATCTTTTATAACCTATGAAGAGCAGTTGAAAGAAATTTCACAAATTAAGTTTTGGTACACTAGTAGTATGATTTGAAATATTTAGCTTCTCAAGTTTACAGATTTCGTTCAACTTTTGTTTGGATATGTAAGACCTACTGACATGACTTTGTTTTTAAAAAATCTGTCATATCTTAATAGTCATTTCTCAAAATACTAGATCATGTTTAAAAAAAAATAGTCTCATTCTGGTTAGATAAGTTTTGACTCTGTGTAATCCTGAGTGCAACATCTGAAAGCAAACACATGGATGCAAGTTAATGAGAGTTGCTAAAATGGCAAAGATGTTCAGAATTAAGAGTATTTTACAAAGAAATTAAGGAAAAAAGAAAACTTAAGTGAGGAAACAGAAGCAATTTTTATGTTTAAAAATGTACTGTCTTCCTGATGCCTTTTCTTTTTCTCCCTATTGTAAATAATCTTTCATCCGTGTGCTCTTCTCTCTCTTCCCCTCCCCCTCTTCTGCTTCTCTTTTTCTCTCTTCTTCCTTCCCCCTTCCCAGTTTGTAATTGAGTGTTGACTATACCAGGAAGCATCTCAGGCTTGAGCATTATTGACCTAGACTTTGTAATCTTAGAGTTTTTCTGAATTAATGGGGGAAGTAGTCATTAATTAGATAATTGGGCCAAAAATTATATAGTTATAAATTCCAAGTCCTATGAAAGACTTTGTAGTGACATTTAGGCTGAGTCCCAAAGTCAGTCAAATAAAAAATAAATATTGAGTGCTTACTGCGTGCCAGGCACTATTTTTAGGTTGGGATACAGATTTGAATAAAACCTAAATACAGTATAAATCCTTGTAGGCCATGATAAATTTAGGTTTTATTCTGTTTGCATTGGGAAGCTATTGGAGAATTTTGAGCAGAGGAGAGACATGAGTTGATTTACACTTTTAATAAGATTGCTTGGCTGTATATGGAGGATGGATTTTACAGAGGTAAGACTAAAGCAGAGAGAACATTTAGCAGAACAGTCGATAAGTGGTGGTAGATTTAACCTGGATTTTAGGCGTAGACATAATCAGTGGTTGAATTTGGTATGTATCATAAAGGTAAAGGTGACAGAGGATGGTCCTATCTGTTGGATAATTGCTAGGATTTCTTTTTTTTTTTCCTGAGTAACTCAGTAGATGATGGTGCTATTTACTTACGGAGAAGACTTGGATAGTATCAGATTGGGGGATAAGTGGGAAATCAGTAGCTTTGTACTGATCACGGCAGGTTTGAGTTGCCTATTAGATAATTGGATATAAATTACTGAAGGGGAACAATTGAGACCATACTCTTAACTCTCAATATTCCTGATATTTGCAGGAAGAATTTTGCATTTCTTTTTTCTGTGTTCTCATAGCATCTTTTATCCCACAGATACTTTTTTTCATAGCATTTATTGTATTGGTCTGATCGTTCATGTATCTGTCTTGTCCCATGGTCTAAGATTTTGTTGTATTTTTCTCTCTAGTCTCAACCTCTGGTAACAGATTTTTAGATAATAAATAATAGATATTTAATGTTTGATGGGTGAACCGTGTTTATTTCCCATCATCACATTCTGTCGGTTTACCTTTCAAGTGTCTTATCAGATCTGTTTCTTTCTCCCCCCCCCCCCCCCCAGATCTGTTTCTTATTATCTATCCTCATTTTCTTGGTACTGATCCTCTGTCATCCCTCACTAGGATCTGGGTCTTTTAAATGCATTTTTTTTAAAAAGTGGAACTCTAAAATGTCAGTGTTAAACCCTAATTATATAAAGACAGCTATTAGGGGTTGGGTTCAGCAGTACTAATAAGAGATCTCACTTTAATGCCTCAGATACATTCTTTTTCTCATACAATGATTATATGAGAGCTAGATGGTTTCTGGAATTGGTGGTTTGAGTGTATCAGAGTCAAGGTGTCTGAAGTTTTCTTGGCTTTTGCCTCATGGGGAAAAAGAATGATGCTGAATTTAGATTTTAAGTAGGACATAGAATATGGTGTGATGTTTTTTAAGTGTAGGGCAACTTTGTTTGAATTTAATAAATTAATGATGATTTAAGATAGGAAGGGGAGTATAAAAGGAGAGGAGCATAAAGAAGAATTTCACCAGTTTGTAGGAGTATGACTGGACCATACTCAAAAGATCTGCTGGGAGCAGAAAAGATGGCTAAATCTGGGAGAAATTATGGAGTAAGTAGATAACTGGTTTGAAAATGAATATAAAGAGGGAAAAAAGTTATTAAGGGGACAGATGACTACCTTCCAGCTGCTAGGGGTATTAAACTGGCAGGATGGTGGTACAATTGGTTGATGAGGGGGAAACAAATGGTTTGGAAGTGCAACAAGGGGTTATTAATACTTATGTTGGAGCAGATCACAGTCTGAATTGAAAATGGCCAGAATGGCTAAAATGGCCACTGGTGGTTTTTTTTCAGAATGGTAGTAAACATAGAAGGGGAAAATTCTTCAAAGCCTTTCTTGAACTCTGAAACATGGAGTCATAACCAAGTATTTTGGACTTATTTGTGGCATTTAAGGGAGTTTATGAAAGGACTTATAGCTTATTAGAGTGCTAAGTGACATTAGTGTGAACTTTTTAATAGTTGGGAACATTTTGATCCCCTAATCCATCCTTGGTGCCTTTACTTAATGCTATTCTAAAATAGGATAATTTTATTAAATATTCAGCAACAAAACATACTTCATATTTAATTTGAAATCACATGTTACAAATTTGAATACCTTTCATGTATTTTGAGTGTTCTATTAAATAAGCTAATAACCCTTTTTTTTAAGGTACAGCAGGGAAGAACTGGAAATTCAGAGAAGGAAGCAGCGCTTCCATCTACAAAAGCGGAGTTTACTTCTCCTCCTTCTTTGTTCAAGACTGGACTCCCACCAAGCAGGTTAGTTAGACAATTATAACTCCATTTATTGAAGGCATTGGTATCCTCATCTTGTATTAGGGCTATAAAGTATAAAAGTGCTGAATGTTCTGCCAAAAAACTGGAACATTCTATGTTGTTTTAGTACAAAATGAATTCCCTGAAAAATTCTTCTGGGTGCCTTCCATTTAAAAAAAAGTAATCTAGGTAAGCAATAAATGAAGCATGGTATATAGTTACATGTATATTAAAAAGATAGTCTTACACATAGGAGAGATGGCGTTAACAATGGTCTTGCTGTTTTCTGTGCTCATTATTGTTCATAAATAAAGAATTATTGGGACTTTCTAAGTCTAGATCTATTGGCCTAAATGTGTTTTACTAATTTTAGTCAAAGGGATTGTAAAAATTTCAGCCTGGGCAGTCTTTCTGATTAAAACCATTTTCTTTTCTTTCTTCGGTTTGTTTTGATAATACCTAACTTTGAATTTCACAAGATGACAATTGTAAGAGGCAGATGTGCTGGCAAATGGTTAGCCTGTTGCCAGGAAAATGGTAAAGGGTAAGCTAAAATAGGGAAATATGATCTTAGTTTAATTTGAGTTAGATAAAGATGACTTAAGTCAGTTATTTCTTTGGGCTTGAAACAAGTGAGTAACGCAACTGTTAACTAGTTCTCAGTCATATCATTTACCTTTTGTGGTACTTAAGTTTACAGTTTTCTGGTTTTGTTATTCTGTAATTTTGAATTGCTCTAAGAGATTATATTTCATAATATGCAAATGCAGGAAGAGATGGTATGGGAACATGTGGTTTAGCCCTAAGATAAAGGTTCTTGAAACTTTCAGCCAAAATTAAATGTCACAAAGCCATCTTGGATTTTGACTGTCTCTTCTCCTCCTAACAATTACTAGTCATGGACATATCCAAATTTTATTTAAACTAAATGAAATCTCATCAAATGTTTGGCTAAGAAGTTATGATAGCTGAGGAGTACCAATCCTTTTAATATGTAGTCTTTTTTTTTTCCATATTTTAAAAGAGGTTACTTTTATTCATTTAGTTTATTGTGTTCTGCAGTATAGAATGATGTGACGATCTTTGACTCTGGTGCCAGACTTCTAGGGTTTGAATTCTGCCTCTATTACTTACTAGCTCTGTGTCCTTGAGCATATCCCCTAATCTTATTCTTTCATTTTCTGATCTGTAAAATGTAGTAATAATTAATAATAATAACCTATCTCTGGCAGAGTAGTTATGTATATTAAATGATTCAATTTATGTGATGTTTTTAGAACAGTGGTATGCACATAGATAATACTCTATAGATGTTTGCTAATTAAACTATTTAAAAATCAGTAGCAGGTTTTCTGTTATTTTGCCTGCCCCCTCCTTATTAAAAACAAAAAACAAACCCCCAAAAACCTTGGGCCAGATTATGTAGGGCATTGTACCATTAGAAGTGCTTTGGCTTTTCCTGTTAGTGAAATAAAAAGGATGTTACTGACAGTTTGTGCAGAGGAATGAAATAATCTACTGTAGGGTTTTTGTTTTTGTTTTTTAAGATTTTACTTATTTGAGAGAGAATAAGAGAGAGAAAGAGCACCAGCAGGGGAAGGGTCAGAGGGAAGCAGATTGCCCCACTTAGCAGGGAACCTGACTCGGGGCTCAATCCCAGGACCCTGGGATCACGACCTGATCTGAAGGCAGATGCTTAACCGATGGTTGAGTGTCGCTTGAGTGACCCAGGTACCCCTTACTGTAGGTTTTTAAAGTCTTAATTGCTTTATTAAAAAGATCAGACTACAGAGTGTTTAGGCGTAGAAACTAGGAGGCCAGTTAGGAGGTTGTAACAGTTATCTAGGTAAGAGATAACTTGGGCCAGAGTGGTTGTGGTGCAGATGGTGAAGATCATTTACATCTGAGATGGAAGAGACAGTAGGAGGAAGGAGGGCTTTTCAGAGGGAGACCAAGAATTCAGTTTAGGACATAATAAAATTGAGATGTCTGTTGGAGAATTTGCATAGGAAGGGATATAGGAATCTGGAGTCAAGGGGAAAGATACGGGCTGGGGATAGAAATTTCGGAATAGTTGATGTTTTAATTAGTATTTAAGTGAAGTTGTGAAACTGAATTAGAATGTATTGATAGAGAAGTAGTAAGGACAGAGCCCTGGGGTGCTTCTTTCCAGGTAAGAAAAAGAAGGTGGAGGAGATCCATAGAGAAGAATGAGTACTGGCATAGGAAGAACACCCATTGTATGTCTTGAAAAATAATGTATTTCAAAGTAGAGAATTAATTACCAAATAATACTGATTGGCCAAGAAGAAGGGGACTGAGAATGACTTTTAGATTTTATTTAAGTGATTTCTACCGTCAGCATGGGGTTTGAACTTATAACCCCAAGATCAAGAGTCCTATGGTCCACTGACTGAGCCAGCCGGGTGCCCCAACTTTTTTTAGATTTTATTTATTTATTTATGTTTTTAAATTTTTTTTTTTTAATTTTTATTTATTTATGGTAGTCACAGAGAGACAGAGAGAGAGGCAGAGACACAGGCAGAGGGAGAAACAGGCTCCATGCACTGGGAGCCTGATGTGGGACTCAATCCCGGGTCTCCAGGATCGCGCCCTGGGCCAAAGGCAAGCGCCAAACCACTGCGCCACCCAGGGATCCCCTTTTTTTAGATTTTAAAGCACAACGGTTGCTGGTGGTCCTGACCAGGATCATTTTTAGTGGCATAAGGTGAAGTTTGAAAAAAAGGACTTTTTGGAATGGATTCAAGAGAGAATGGAAGGAGAGGAATTATTATTATTTTTTAAGATTTTATTTATTTTATCATGAGAGAGAGAGAAAGAGAGGCAGAGACATTGGCAGAGGGAGAAACAAGCTCCCCACAAGGAGCCCAATGTGAGACTCGATCCCAGGTCCCGGGATCAAGACCTAAGCTGAAGGCAGATGCTCAACTGCTGAGCCATCCAGGCGTCCCTGGAATTAGAATGAGAAAATATGGGCAACTCTTTTTTTTTTTTTAAGATTTTATTTATTTATTTATTTATTTATGCATTCATTCATGCATTCATTCATTCATGAATGACACATAGAGAAAGGCAGAGACACAGGCAGAGGGAGAAGCAGGCTCCACGCAGGGAGCCTGACGCAGGACTAGATCCCAGCACTCCAGGATCACGCCCTGGGCCAAAGGCAGGTGCTAAACCGCTGAGCCACCCAGGGATCCCCAACTTTTTTGATGAATTTTTTTGAGAGGGCAAAGAAACAACAGTATTAAGGCAAATGAGGAATCGGGAGAATTTTTTTCTAAAATGATAGAAATTATAGCATGTTTGTATACCTAGAATGAGTTACTAGAGGGAATATTGATGATGCAAGAAGGGGCAGTTGTAAGAGCAATGTCCTTAAGAAAGTTAGAGAGGATGTGATATGCAAGAAGAGGGTTAGCCTTAAAAAGGAGATGGACAGTTTACTCATACGAACAGGAGAGAAGGCAGGATGCCGTCAAGTGAGTTGGGTAAGATAGTATTGATGGGAACAACTGAAAGCTCTCTCCTGACAGCTTCAGTTTTTCCCAGCAGCACAGGATGCAGACTTAACCTGATGAATGTGAGGTGTGTGGAAGTGGGTGTTGACTGTTGGAGAAGAGAAATTCTGAAATAGTCATTTAGAGGTGTACGAATAAACTAGGGGAAAGAAGTAGGATTGCTAGATACTACCTGGAGGGAAACTTGCCATCTAGAGAAGGCTTTTTTCCAAGATGAGAGAAATCACAACATTTTTATATGTTGATAGGAATGAATTAGTAGAATGAAAAATTCACACAAGGAGAGAGAGAGTACATTTCCAAATTTTCTTGAGGTTAATGGCTATGGTTGTGTGTCTCTTGTCCTTGTCAGGTGTTGGTATGTTCGTAAAGATTAGCTAGAGTTGGATTTAACAGGAGTTGCAGTTATACCAGGCAAATATGACAAAGGGACAAGGAAGGGGAGAGGATCCCTAAAGTGCTTATAATGATGGATGTCCATGGATCGAAGGAGACCTGGAGAGTAGTGGCAGCTAGGGACAGTGAAAAGGAGGTAAAATAATGATAGAAAAGTTAATGGACCTATCACTACTACCAAAAACGTGGATAATTGCCCCCATAACTTATAGAAACATACCCAACATATTAAAACTATCACTTTTTGATATGAAGAACAGTACCCATTGCTCATTAGGAAAGCTTGTTTTCTGGGTTCATCTTGATCAAAAGCGTACTTTTGTTCATTGTGAAGTAGTTCCCTAAATAAATGTTTGTGTTTTTTGTTTTAGTCTTTGTATTTATGGAGATTAGAGAGACATGTTTGATAGGAAAATTTTATGGACTTTAGGGAGAAGATAGGAATGTCACTTAGAACATGGTAGAGATGACACAACAAATAGTAATGAATTGTACTACTGACCTAACCACTGTATTTCCTTTGTTAAAAATCTTAGATTGCCTTATTGAAGTGTGGATGGCTGTTGGTATGTTTGCATAGAAAGTTTTTTAATGATTCTTTGTACTTAATTGGTAGAAATGCTAGGTTTCTAACTTTCTGTATTGCCCAGCAAATTGGCATACTTAAGTAAATGTTAATATTTAATATATCAGAATGTTTTGCTTAATCTTTAAAAATTGTCATATTAGGTCACAAACATACAGCTTGATAAACTTTGACAAGCTGAACACTCATGGACTCTCATGTATTATTCCTCCGTATTCACCAGTTATTAGCATTTGGCCATATTTGCTTTATAATTTCCCAAAAATATTTTCCTTTGCGAACCATTTATTAATTGTAAACATCATGCCTTCAACCTCTAAATACTTCAGCATGAAAGAACAAGGACTTTGTTATGTAATCACAGGGCACAGTTATCAGAGTGATAAAATCTAATAATGAGCCAGTATGTTAATAAACAAGCCATAAATTTAGCTAATTATTTCAATAATGTCTTTCATGGCAGTTCTTTTCCTTGATTTAGGATCCAGTCCAGGATCATCCATTATAATTAACTCCTTTATCTCTTTATTCTTTAATCTGAGAGTTTCTCAGACATTCTTTGTATTTATTGACTCTGCATTTTGATGAGTATAGTCCAGTACTTTTGTAAATCATCCTCAATCTGAGTTTGCCTGATGTTTCCTCTTGATCAGATTCAGGTTTTGCTTTTTAGGCAGGAAACTGCAGAAGTGATGTTGTGTCCTCAGTGCATCAGCCTGGAGGTAGATGATATCATTTTGCCCCATGGTTAGCGATGATAACTTTAATGGTTTAGTTGTAATGGTGTTCTTTGGGTTTTGTACTGCAAAGTTACTATTTTAACTTTGTATTTAGTAAATCTTCGAGGTAACTGTAAATATCCTAATTCTTTTTAAACTTCCAGGGAATTTTAGTATCCATTGATGATTTTTACTTTTTCCCATTACTATTATAATAGCTGTAAAATAGTGATTATCTAATTCTGTTACTTTTCTTACATTAATTTGTTGGCATTCTTCTTTAAAAATGAGCTTTCTCATCTCTTCCACTTATTATCAACTAGACTCATTAATTTTTGTTTTATGTGTGAGAGTGTTTGTGGCTTATAAATATGGTTTATTTGTATATGTAGTGTATATAAACTATATCTATAACTTACATATACCGTAATTCATATTGATGTTCAAATTGTTCCAGATTTGCCCTATGGCAGCCTCTTCAGAGTGGCTCCTGTGACCTTTTGATTTGTTTCCATCATTTTTTTTTGGAGGATTTTACTTTCTAGCTTTACCAGATGTTCCAGGCCTATCTTATGCTTTTTCTGCCCCTCCCTGGAAACAACCATTTCTTGAAAGCGCCTTGGTGCCTTTTAGTGGGAAATGATTAGAAGCCAAGATCTTGGCACCAGTTATGTTCGTTGCTGTTGGAGTGTCGTGGTATTTGGGCTTTTTCAGCATCTGGCACTTGGAGAAAACAAAACAATTTCAATATGAAATTGCCTTATATATAATTTTAATCATGCAGTCATCCATGTTTCTTTCACTTCAAATTTGACACCACAGGTTTCTACTTCCTTTCTTTTTTCCATATTACATCTCCATCTCACTGCATTGAGAATCTGGTTCCCAAAAACTTCAGTGTTTGTACTTACTTGCTTAATCCTAAATACACTTAGAATAGATTAGGACTTCACCTACCATTTTGAAAACCAAACCTGTTAAGTAGAATTCAAGATTTCTTTGGAATTCCTTTTTTCTTTTTCTCGGCTGAGGGTATGTAGTCAAAATATTCAGCTTTCTTCAGAGTGATTATATTAATCGTTTAATCATTTAAAGTATAATTGTTCCATTGTTTCTGTTTGTATTCAGTATTAGCTTTTCTTTTTCCTCCATGTTTATTGACTTATTCTTTGCGTATATAAAACATTTAACAGAGTTCCAAGTATACTCAGATTTGTCATCCTTTCCCCTATTTCTTTCACTTTTTAATAACTGACTACATTTTATCTAGTTTCTGGTTTATTCTTCCTGTTTCTTTTTACATAAATAAGCAGATACGTAACATACATGTTTTTGCTATAGAAAATTTACCTATTGAAGGTGTGTTCTTACTAGTCCTTTAAGGGACTGGCAAGAGTGTAAATAGCTGAACATCTTATGGAGTGTGTCACTGTGGTTAAAATTAACTTTCTTTTGAAATTTATTTTGAAAGAGTTATTTTGAAAAGGAATTTTTATTAAATGTATATATTTATAGTAGGCTTTTATAAAACACATCAGAGTGTTACTGTTAGCTGGTATACTACTTGTACCTATTGAAGAATATAAGGAAAGGAATACCAAAGTTTTGAATAAGGTTTTTTGAAGCCACAGAAGTTAATATTATTCATTAAAGCACATAAATTTATCTCTTAATGATATATTATAACCTGATATGCCCTTGGTTCTTATTTCTTGCATTTTGACATCATATTATTTTGAAAAATATTTCTAAAAATTTTCTAGAGTTAATAAAATGTTGGTAACACATTTATATTTAAATACCTACTAGCAGTTACAGTACCACAGAGACTTGAAGAGAATGATATAATAGGAACATGCTAAAGGACTTTAGAAAAAGCATGTCAAAGAAAAAGAAAAAGACAGAACAAGGGGGGTCAGAGACAACAATATATAAGAAAAAACATAGAAAATTTATCTCACCAGAAACAGCACCTCTTCTCAGTCTCAGACAAGTACTGCCTCCAGAAAAGCCAATTCCAGCGTTGGGAAGTGGCAGGACCGGTATGGGAGGGCCGAATCACCTGACCTAAGGTAAGGCTGTTTTTAAACATTGGCTACTCCCTGATGTTTAGATCATCAGTGTTGTTTTGTCTAGTAATAAGATAAAATTTTGATTAGACTGTACCATATTTTTACCCCCTCAATTATGCTTTTTCGTTACAGAAATTGAGGGTTTTAAAAATCATGAGTCAGGCCCTGTCACCTTACACCTTGCCTCTCATCTCTCTGGCTTTTTATACTATGCTATAAATTGCATGGAACCATGCTAATGGGACCTCAATAAACTTTTTTTTTCTCCCCACTGCTGCAGGTTTAATTTTTCTTTCTTATATCACACCCTGTTAAATCCCTGGGTGTGTTTCTGACTATTTGTTGAATAAGATTTAGCCTTCTGAACTAATATTTAGAACCTGTAAAATTGAAGTGCACTCAGTCTTTCCAAACTGCAGTGCAAAAAGCAGCCATTTCATTGAGTCTACCAATTGTTTTAGGAAGTATCATGTCCCTTATTGTTAGTATGCTTTTACTCCTGATTCCCCTCTGTAGAATTCTGGTTTGTGTTCTAAATCATGACACAGCATGCAGCCTTGATGGGTACTATATACTCTCTGAGCCTGTAACATGGTAATAATAATTTTTACCTCATGGGATGTAGTGAGAAGCAAATATGTTAGATATGACAGTGCATTGCCAATAGTAATCCGTCTGAGCAGTTAACAGTTTGCTTGACTGAGAAATACAGACTTAGATACCTCCCTAATTTATCATTTAAAGTTTTAAACAATGATGGTATGGGGGTGGTATTTTGTTTGTGTTTGTTGTTACAGCATTTTAAGTTTTCTTCCTGGGCAGGTTGATGCTATATTAATGTGCTTTTAAATATTTTCATTTGTAAACTTTTAAATATGTCATTTATGATCGTATATCTCTGATCATAACAACTAAAAGAAAAGCAACAGGAGGAAACACTACCAGTTTTATTTTCTTAGGTTTCCTTTTCTTCGAGGTCTTCATTATATATTCTCCATGAATAGTAAGAATTTCTAGTCAGCTTGGCTTTGATAGGCTCTCTTGTTAGGAGAGAATAAGCTTAGTCATTCTCAAAAGTGACTATTCATCTGAAAGTCAAAAATATTTTGACCTTTTAAATAATATCCAAATTATAAGTATAGTAATTGATGCAGATAGAAATATATTATCTAGATTCTTAGAATAGTCTTAGTTGTTGCATGGATTGCTTTAATGAAAATTTTTATTTTAAAAGTGTACCCATTGACATTTTTCATAGTATTACATGATATTGATCTTTTTAAAACTAGAATTCTTGAAGAACCAGTAAAAATTTCAAGTCTTTGAAATAAGTTAGATCTGATAAGTCTGGAGTGGAGTCTTTGAAGCTTTTCACATTTAATATTTCCACGAAACCCCAAAGTTTAACAGGAGCGCTAATAATACAATTTCTATATAATAATTAATTTGGTTATTGTAGCATACAGTGCCTAGAGAAACTCTTAGATTTATATTTAACCTGGCCAGCAATCTGGACAGCCTGTTTACTGATCCCAAAAAGGCCAGATGATAAGAGCTTTCATTTTCGTTGTTCTGTTGTTGAAATGAATCAGTATAGCCAGCTTTGTAGATAAAGAATAACTACTTTCTTCAAACAGTCATTGCATAAATACTGGATATGGACATTAGGTTTGGTTTTGTGCCTGTGTGAATTTAAGATAGTTCTCTAAAATCTCTGGGCTTCTGTTTCTACATTTTTTTTTTTTTTTTTTTTTAAGGATTTTTATTTATTTGGTGGTGGTTGGGAAGCGGGAGAGGTGAAAATCAGACTCTCCACCGAGCAGGGAACCTGACTCAGGCTCCATCCCAGGACCTTGGGATAATGACCTGGGCTGAAGGGAGATGCTTAACTGACTGAGCCACTTAGGCACCCCTGTTTGTGCACTTTTAAAATGACAGGACTGGATTGTGTTGTCAGGAAGGCCTTTTTTTTTTTTTTTTTTTAAAGATGTTATTTATTTATTCATGAGAGACATGGCGAGAGGAGCAGAGACATAGGCAGAGGGAGAAGCAGGCTTCTTGCAGGGAGCCTGATGCGGGACTCATTCCCGGACCCTGGGATCATGCCCTGAGCCAAAGGCAGATGGTCTACCGCTGAGCCACCCAGGCATCCAGGAAGACCTTTTGAATCTTGAAATTATTTTCTGGCTAGTCTCTGGTTTGTGTGGAAAAGGAGATCTGAGAAAGTAGGAAATATGCCAAATTTATGGCTAATTAAGAGGCAAAGTCAGGCCTAGAATTCCTGGTTTTCTGCCTTTTAGTACCAGCAGTTAAGGCAGGTTGATTTTCATAAGCAAAGGCATAGGAATACTTAGATCACTTATTTGTAATGCAATATGAAACTGTATATGTTTCTTCTCTTATTTCAATATCTGGAACTCCTTCTTCTTAAATCAGTCATTTAGCAGAATTTTTTAATAGTTGTGCCTTTGATTTAATGGTTTGTTTCTTGAAGTAATATAACTATAGAGAAAATATTATTTCTTGTAACTGAAAATAATACATCTGAGTGTTTATACTGTTACTCCCCCACCCCCAAAAAAGATGCATTGGGAACACAGAATACTCCTATTCTGACTTTGTGATTAGTCTCAGAATGTAGGTAGTAGGAAATATGACACTATTTTCAGTATGTATTTTGTGCTTTTGAAAGTTCAAAAGAAACTCGAGATAAAAGCTCTTGTTCTCCTTTGGAATATATGTATATATGCACACACATACAGCATATAAGTTTATAACTTAGCCATAAAAAAATGAGATGCTAACTCTTATAATTAAGGTAACTGAGAAATATAGGGGTTTTTTTGAAACATGGCTTAGATCTCTTTGTAAAGAGCAATTAAACAGTGGTTGCAATCCTTTTTATATGTTACTGTGTTTGGAGACTCAGACTTTTATCTCGTGGGTTCCAGTTAATTTACATAAAACAGTATTGTTCCACCTTTGATTCACAGTACTCTTCAAGCTATATATGTATGTAACAAGGACATTTTATTGGTACGAGTTTGTTTTATGAATTTTGTGACACTTTACTAAGCCAATTAGTAAGAAGAATGAAGCAGTTTTAATGAACACAGAAAATTGAAATTGGCAGTATGGATGATTGCTGTTATCGTCTCCTAATGTCCAGTTTATTTGTATGTTTTGTTTCTATTTATATCAAATGCTGGTAGATAGTTTCAAATTCTAGGTTATCTTATTAAGCTTATTTTTAATATTAATAATGCTTTTTAATTGATTCAGACTCTTGAAAGAAGAATAGTAAAATTCTTAATGTTGAATCACCAAAATATTTAAACCTGCTTGCAATTCTTTTAACAAACATAAAACTTACAATAAAACTGGATGTTAAGTGGACATTCAATCCAAGATCTCTTCATTTGTTCTTGCACTAGTTATTTTATGTCTTGATGAAATAATATATTCAAAAGATGTACCTGTACCTTCGTGACATTTGATAGAGCACTCTGAATGCTTCTTGCTGTATTATGTAGCTTATAAGATTTTATGTGATTGGACATATGAAGGCCTTTATTTTAAAAGATTGCCTGTAAAATGATATCTTTTCCTATATTTAAAAAATGAAATTAAACATAAGTATAGCGTGTAAGCCTTTATTTCAAGCTCTGTGCAAAAGTGAGTAAATTTGAACACAATTCTTAATGAACACAGTTACGTTCTCTACTGAGTCAAAGTTTAGCATAGTCTGTCCACCTTTAAGCCTTCAAAGGTTTTTTGTTTTTAAGATAGCTTAAAGAAGTAACAACATTGTAAAAATTCAGGCCCCAGAAAATTAGCATGGAAAAAAAGTAGACTTTGGCGTTAATCATACCTGAGCCTGAATCTGGGTACTGGCACCTTATTTCACAAAAAAGCTTTTTCCATATCTGTGAAAATGAAACTAATTGGACTTCACGCCAAGTACTTGTGGGTTAAATGGCTTCTAAGCCTGCAGAAGCACCTTCTGCAGAGCACCTAGTAAGTGTTAGTTCCCTTTGGATCTCTGCTCTTTAGCTGTAGTACTGATAGACAAGAAATTAGATGCTCTGAAAACAGTTTTAAATTCTGTGATTTTTATTTTGGACATTTTTTTCAAGACAAGTTTTGATTAATCTTCACTTGGAAAATAGTAAATAGAAAATAGAAAATATTAAGCTTTCTATATAAACTGTATACATTGTAGAGAAAATTCTTGTGCTTATGAAAGTAAAAGTATAGAGGCAGTACAGTGTGACTCCACAAAATTCAAAATATGAATATAAAAATATGTGTGCAATGAATTATAGCAATGCCTTGGTAGATATGACTTTATTGAGTAATAGGGAGTTATGTATTAATTTTTATCAGCTAATGTAATTGATTTCTGAAAGAAAATACAATGTAAGTGTCTTCCTTGGGCATGCCTTTAGTTGTAGTCCTTAGCTTTGGTTGTGTATTGGAATTACCTGGAGAACGTCAAAAAATTATAGATGCTTAGGCCCTAGAAACTGAATTAAGTAGTCTGGTGTACACTCTGGGCATTGAGATTCTTAAAAGCTCCCAGATGATTCTGATGTGTAGGAAGCATTGAGAACCACTGATTGAGAGATCGGATTCTGGCTTGGCATGAAGATTATGAATTGATTATTAATCAAATATTTAGTGACCACCTTGGAATCTGAGGTAAACTGTGATAGATTTAGTAGGATGAAAACTGACATTTGCATAGCATTTTTATAACCTCATAGAGCTCTTTCTTTTGTGTCTCAATTTATATTTTCTTCTTCTTTAAAAGCCTTTTTTGTTGGTAGCCAGTACCAAAGGTCTATCATGCTTTTTCTGTTGCAAACAGATTGGTAGGTAGTATATTTGCTGAATTGGAAATTGGAATCATGCCCATTATTTTCCTTACGTATTTTCTGTGCTCATGTTTTTCCTCCATTTGAAATGTTCTCCATCCTCTGTGGCTAAATCCATTCTTTGTCTTTCAAGGCTTATCTTTCCTAAAGTAGCTTAAAAGATGTGATACCAATTTCCATGCAGAATTGTTACAGGCATCTATTTTAGGTGTATGACCTGAGTTAGACAGTGATACTAGTGCCTCTGTCTTAACTTGGGAGTATTTAATAGACACATCTAGGTTTTTTTCCCTAGAGAATGAATCCTTGAACTGTTGCTGCACAGTTCTCACTAGAAGCTCTGTTGTGAGAAAATACACTCATAGACTTGTTCAAGGATATGTGATTCATTCATCTTTTAGAATAGTGGTTCTGAACATTAAAGCAGTAACCTCTTTGAAAATTTGCTGCAAACTATAGATTCTTATGCCTGAAAAATACATTTATACACATGCATATATTTATTTTTTAATTTTTATTTAAAAATTGTTTTTTCTATTTATTTATTTATGATATGTCACAGAGAGAGAGAGAGAGAGTCAGAGACACAGGCAGAGGGAGAAGCAGGCTCCATGCACTGGGAGCCCGATGTGGGATTCGATCCCAGGTCTCCAGGATCACGCCCTGGGCCAAAGGCAGGCGCCAAACCACTGCGCCACCCAGGGATCCCACACATGCATATATTTAAATTCAGGTACCTCCTGATCCCTCCGTAGCCTGTGTATGCTAGTTAAGGATTCTTGCTCAAAATTATATAGTTCAGTCCTTAGATCAAGTCTGTATCAACAGGGCTATATGTACTCAAACCACATCGTTTTGCTCTACCTGATTAAATTGCTTTTATTGAATTGCATATTATGCTTCATTTGGTATTGAACATTTTGAGAAATAGTTCTGTGAAATTCACTTACATTTTCATTGTAGTAATATTGGAGACTTTGTCCCTGTGTTTTTCACAGCATGAGATTTCAGTCCATTAGAGGGGTGTGAAATCAGTTTCATAGTCTCAACCACCAAATATTTCTTGGTTTTGTATTATTTTGCCTTTTTTATGTATGATTATTTAATACTAATAATTCATGTTTGATTTTAATGTACTCTTTATAATAGTACTCTTTACTCTTTATAATAAATGTAAGTATTGTTTCATGAAACTTCTAGTTTTTTATATGTGTGTACTGTATTGCTGTGCAAAATGTGTTTCTTAAATAACTATTTTAGGATCAAAAATACTGAAAACCGCTGTACTCCCATGTCTTCTTTTAACATGGACCCAGGAGAAATTTTTTTCTCTTTATTTTTATCTGTAAAATAGAAATAATAGTTGCTACTTCATAAGGTTATTATGAAAAGAAAATGCATATAAAGGTGCTTAGAATAGTGCTTTTGGCACATAGTAGGTACTCACTAGTAGTATTACCAGGAAATGCTGTCTTTAGAACTAATGCTTTATTTTGATATTACATCAAAAGACTTTTGTTATTAATGATGTCCTTTATTTTGACTGTTAAAAAATGAAAAGCTCAGATAATTGGTGACAAAGATTAATAGCTAATTCCTTGTCTTCATTTGGCCCTAATTTTGTCACTCTTAAAGTTTTTGTTGTATCTTTATAAGCAGCCTACATCAGTATCACCAAAATGTGTCAATTGAATTCCATTATAATTTCAGAGATATTTTCATATTCATGAAAGGTAGAGGCTTTTGTGAACATCTACTACCTGCATTACGATATCTGTCGTGATTAGTTTCTGTCTCTCTCCAGCTTTTTACTGTATAATTGAGTCCAATATAGAGAATTTTGACATCTACATTAGCTATCTGCCTTACTTAACAGATATGTAAGTAAGCCCAGTTAAACTTGTGCAGTTGGAAACTCAAGTTACAGTAGATCCCCATAGTGAAGCTCTATTAGATCTTTTTATGCCCTGAAATAAAAAGTGATTTGTTAAAAATTTTCACAAAAATGTGCTTCAGCATCATTTTTTGTAATGTGACATCAAGATAACTGGATTGTTAATTATCTCTGTTAAATATTATGTATTTTTTGTTACTTTGGTATATGTTTATATATCTGTCAAAAATATTTGTACAAAATGATAAACTTCACATACCTGATTAAGGTAAATCTGTTTGTGTAGTAAATATTCATGGACAAAGAGTTATTATTATTGTAGAAATGTAAGAAATTGCAGTTTTTTGGATTTCCTCTACTGATGTTAAGGCTGATTTTCCATGTGTGTATTTTTAGAAGCTTTTGAGTCTTCAGTGATTAATCCATTTAAAATTGAAAAATTAGATTTCTCTGACTATATTTAAGATAAACCTTGGGGAATGAGTACTCTCATATGTTTCAGAATTTTTGGAAGCAGTCTTTAGAAATCCATAGGATATAGAAATTTTTCCTTTAGGGCATGGGCATTAGAGTGTTAGATCTAGATTTAAGTTTTGCTACTTTAACAATTTGGAGAAATTGAAAATCCAGATAAATTTGTGAGAATTTGTACTTAAGCGGAATAAATTTTAAAAGTTGGAGGAGGGAGAATGTGGCAATTAGGAATAGAAAAAAGTGGAAAAGGAAATAGTAGAGGTTAAGATTTTTACAATGAAGCCTCGGTAGCAATAAAAGATGAGGGAAATTCTGGCATCAAGATATACACCTATATCTGTTAGGATGTTGGAATCTGAGTTGTATATAGCTATCAGTGGGATGATGGCATTTGCTTTGATATGAAGTTATAGTTTTGTAATTGTTCTAAGTTTTAGGGGAAAATAGCAGTATTTTTTATGTCTGAGTTATTTGGATTTTTCTCACGTGTGAATGTTAGGATAGTTTCCAGCTATATTGAAGGGTAAAGTTAAGTTAGAAATCACTTTTGCTCTTTGAGTTTGTGAGGAAATCTGGGAAGTCAATGACCTGAGCATAAAATCAGAAAAGCTTGAACTTAAAAAAAAAAAATTCTATTGGAGTTATATAGAGCACAAGTCTAAAAGTGGGCAAGATGATAAGTAGGAATGGACTATGTAATTGAAGACATTTCAGATCCCACTATGCATTTTTTACAGGGCTATCTTTATTTTTTTGTGAGCATAAAATTATTTATGGGGCTTCTCAAGGTTCACTTGAGGCAGACTTTCACCAATTTTTGATTTTCAGAATCAAAAGCCAGTTATCTTGCTAGGAGGCATAATAGCTCAAGGGAAAGGGTCTGTAGGCTTTGGAATCAGACTGAAATTTGAAAGTTAGTTTTGCCATTTAATTATTACTGATGTTAGTGACACCACTATGAGCCCTAGCCTTAATACCTCTAACAAGCATACGGTAATTTGTTAAGGGAAGGCTTGTGGTTGTGAGGTTTAGGTATAATGTGTAAACATTCAACAAATGGTAGTTGTTATTAGTTGTTTTAGGAGCCTAACTGTGATGACTGTGGAAAGATCCATGGTACTGTAGTGTTTTGCTTCTCTAAAATTGTTAAAGGCGGGATTGTTTAGAGAACTAAAGTAGAGATGAAGAGACATTCATCTAATTTGCATCCATTTTTCATTGCCTTTTCTTTCAACTGACTTTTCTATCTTGTTAAGCATATCTGCTTTAATAAAATCCTCAACTACTAGCTGGCTTTTAACATTTTTTAAAATGTAACTTACTATCTTCTCCTCATTAAATTTGCAGCATTATTTTGTGGTAGACTTTTTCCATCTACTCATATACTTAAACTTTAATGGATTATAAATACAACTGGAGTGGGGCAGGCATTTAAATATTTAAAATTTTCTATTTATTTATTTATTTATTTTTTTAATTTTTTTATTTATTTATGATAGTCACAGAGAGATAGAGAGAGAGGCAGAGACACAGGCAGAGGGAGAAGCAGGCTCCATGCACCGGGAGCCTGATGTGGGATTCGATCCCGGGTCTCCAGGATCGCGCCCTGGGCCAAAGGCAGGCGCCAAACCGCTGCGCCACCCAGGGATCCCTAAAATTTTCTATTTAAAGGCAAGTTATCAGAAATGGAAAATTGGATCCCATTTTATACTTTCTAATTCTTGGAATAAATCACTAAGAAAAATACAGTGTGTATCAAAATGAACATTCTTTCTTTTCAAGTCTTTTGGGGGAATTTTTAAGTTTCTGTAATAGAACTGTAACATGTTTTACAATTATAGCAGCCAAAAATTTTTATTTCCATTTGCTTAGCATTTGTTACCTGATTCAATTCCACAAAGATAAATTTAGTTGGAGACTATTAAAAAACAGGAGATCTAAAAGAAAACCTATAAAAATACTTAAATTTAACATGACCATCATTAGGTACGTTTGTTCCAGCTTACTAATAAAGCTTAGCTTTTATGACAGTACAAAGTAGTAAGATCTAACTAACTAAGTGAATTTTTTTTCAATGTGTGTTGTGATCTGGTTTTATTTTAAAGTACATGGCAAAAGGTCTTTGGTTTCATGTCTCACCTAGTATTTGTGTTATTTTTCAAACATCTAATTAGGTGAAACTGAATTGATTCAATTTCTATGTTACAGGAGATTACCTGGAGCAATTGATGTTATTGGTCAGACTATAACAATTAGTCGAGTTGAAGGAAGGCGACGGGCAAATGAAAACAGCAACATACAGGTTTCCTATTTTAAAATTATTAATTTTTAAGCTGAAGGATTACATCTATGTTCTAACTTAATGTATTAATATACATTTATAGTACTATGCTATATGTTAGGTACTTTAGGTGCTACAAAGAAGATTTAAAATATGGAATTAATCACCCTTTTATTACAAAAGCTATTTCATTTAGAATTTATTATCTTTGGATCTTTTTTAGTAAGATTTCTTTTCCTTTGCTGTAAAAAATAACATGTAGGTTACTTGGACCAAAAAAAAGGGAAAGATACGGGAAAAGTGTAAAGAAGAAAATAAAACCACCAATAATTCTAGCATCTGAAGATAACCACTCTTAACACTCTGATACATCTCTTCCTTGTCACCAGACAAGATTAGGATATACTGTTATAATTATTTTTTGTGTATCTTCTTTTAAAAAAATTATTATTTGCATTTTCTATATATTTTTTTTTTTAAGATTTTATTTATTTATTCATGAGAGACACACACAGAGAGAGAGAGAGAGGCAGAGACACAGGCAGAGGGAGAAGCAGGCTCCATCCAGAGAGCCCGACATGGGACTCGATCCCGGGTCTCCAGGATATCATGCCCTGGGCCAAAGGTGGTGCTAAACCGCTGAGCCACCCGGGCTGCCCCATTTTCTATATTAAAAATATTTAAATTTCTTTCAAATAGTTCATTATATGGATATACCATAATTTAACATGTCATTTTGGAGGGAAGTAGATTTCCTTTGTTTTCAAGTGAAAGAATGAAAGAGTTGATATTAGTAACTTGGATTCGAGTTAGAACTTTAGTAACTGAGACTTTCAGATACTAACTTGATCATACTGGTTTTTGTTATTACCTTTTCATGAGTACTTTTATTTTAAAAATGTCAAAGTATTTTGAATTTCATTACTTCTAGTAAATTAATCTTTTTAGCCTGAAGAGTAAATCATTTCTAAACTGGAAGATAGCACTCTTTTCTTTTCTTTCCCCCACCATTAAAATGCCATGATTTCTTAAAATAATTCTGTTAGCTACTTTAAAAAATAGCTTATCAGCATAAGCATTACAAAAGTTACTGTACTTATAATGTAGGAAAAGTTAATGAAAAGAGGGATTATATGTTTAAGTGATACCCTTTAGCCAACAATGATTTTAGAAGTATAAATTAAACTTACAGCATTATGTTGGATGTTTCTCCTGTTTCCCAAATATGTTTACACATCGGAATCCCTCATGGAGCCTTGACAAAAATCCAGATTTCTCTGTGTGTCTCCTTTACGTTTGCTGACCTGTTTACACAGATCAGTATTTTGTAAACATGTTTACTTTTCAAGTATAAATCCTTGTTCTTAAAATTACAAGGCTCACATGGAAAAGTTATTTTATATCTGGCTGCTTATTTATTAATGCATGCAACCTGACTATGACAAGCCCTAGTACAGTGAATATCCATTTCTACTGCCATGTTAATTTCTTAATGCTGGCATTTGTGATTAATGATTACATTGCCTTAATTTGAATACTGTAATTGATTGGGTAACAGATAATACTTACTACCTTATATTTATAATGTACTTAATTTAGAAGTACTCTTGTTTAGAGTGTTTTTATTATTTCTTACTACATTTTTTGGTAATGATTCAGTTCATTTTTTCTAGGCTTTATATGGACATCTTAAAAAGTGTGTGTAAATGTATATTCACATCTGTATATATACATAAATATCACACACAGAAAAAATTACTTCTACCTTCTCAAAATATGTATATCTGAATAAAACTTTCTACTTCGTTTCTTAAATGAATTTATTGAGTTTTAAATCTTAGACAAGAACATTTATTCATTTTTTAAATTAACTGTGCTTTAATTTTAGGTCCTTTCTGAAAGATCTGCTACTGAAGTAGACAACAATTTTAGCAAACCACCTCCATTTTTCCCCCCAGGAGCTCCTCCCACCCACCTTCCACCTCCTCCATTTCTTCCACCTCCTCCAACTGTCAGTACTGCTCCACCTCTGATTCCACCACCAGGTAAATAGTAAATAAGACATTTGATTTTGAAAGAAAAATAACCATGAGTGTTTCTTTTATTTTTAACTCTTACAGTTACAATATATATACTTGAAAATAAAATCTTCATTGATTACACTGTATTAAAATTAGGAAACTTATGTTAAATCTTCAGTAAATTCATACTGAAACAGATCTATACGTGCTATTAGCATAGCAAAGAGAATATACCAAAATAGAGAATGGACAGATACTAAAATTGTGATCTAAAAGTAGTAATCACTATGGTTGCTAATTTTATACGTATAAATCCATATTGAATTGTAAACCTTGTTAACTGGTTTTGAAAAAAAGTTTCAGAGATACTTTTAGAATTGGAGTAAAATTCAAAAAATATATCCTATGAAGAGATTGAAGTGAAAATCTCAGTCTGGTCATCTTTGTATACTGGTTTCCTTTTAGGAGACTGCTTCTGGGTGCCAGGTACCTGGTATTTACTTCTTTTAAACAAGACAAAATTAAAGTAAATTTCCATCCTATTTTGAGCCACTTTTGATTTATTATTTTATTGATGGCAATAGATAAAATTGACAAATAATCCCCAAATTTTGTATTTTCAACCTTACATCCAGTAGTCTTCGTTACTTTATGTCCAGTAGCTTCCAGTATTTATTCCCCTTAATCAGTTTTTAGTGAAACTGACAAGATTGATTCAGGTGATAATTACTTTCTTCCTAGGGAGAGTGCCAGTAGTAAATGATAAAAACTAGCTCCTGGTCCTAATTATAATTGCATGTGTGAGATATGTTAAAATTTGCTTTCTCTTAAAATCAGTTTATACTAAAAGAGCCATGTCCACTCAGTCATTTTAAGAGAGCTGTGCTTGTTTTAAGGTGCCATTTGTAATCAGAATACTGAGGCAAATAAAGGGTCTGAATAGTCCTTCCCTATAATATTCATCCTTCGTCTCTAAATGTCAGCTGTTGCATTGGCCCTTCAGCCACAATACCTTTGATTCCCTTCCATTGTCACTTGAATCTTGAAAAAGGAAAAGAAAATTATTATGAAAGACGTCTGATTTAGAGATTGGGTTGTCTCAAAAGCAGAGGAAAGAGAAGGCTGGATATGTTGGAGGTGCTTACTCCAGATAACATTATTTCTAAAATTCAATGAATTTCTTGTTCTGGAGCATGAACCATTTCAGAGGTTGTGATTGGACTGGTAACTCTTTGGTCTTTTGTACAATGAGAATTAACTAAAGGAAAAGGGAAAGGAATGAAGACTTAAGGGATTCATAGATGAGTCCTTTGTCTACTGAACATGATAAAATGTAGAAATAGTTAATTGTGAACATACTTGATTTAATGACACTGGAAGATAATCAATGTATGTGTTAATAGTCCTTATGCTAGATTGATTGGTAATTTTATTTTAACTTTACCAGGTATTAAAGGTGGCTTAAAAGAATTCTTCTGTATTACTAGCTAACATAATATATCCCCAGATTGCTAATAATTTATATAGTCAACACTAGCTGCTGTAAGAGTAAGTGGTATAAGTGAGTGAGAGAGAGGTAGTATGAAAAATGGTGAAAAAATAAATACTTTTTGGTATAAGAATATTTAGAAGTTCTAAAGTATATTGCTTATAGACACTGGCATTATCTAGAAGTATACTTTTTTCCAAAATGACAAACCTTTTCCATTTTTTTTTGCCATATAACTCTGTTTATAAGGATAGTATCTTTTAATAATGTTCAGATTATTTATATGACATTATGCTGTAGAGTAACACTCATTATTTTTCTCTTGTTTAAGTTATTTATTTACAGGCTTACCTCGGAGATATTACAGTCCTAGACCACTGCAATAAAAAGAATCAAATGAAATTTTGGTTTCTTGGTGCATATAAAAGTTATGTTTATACTCTGCTGTAGTCTGTTAAGTGTGCAGTAGCATTATGTCTAAAAAATAAGGTACCTGCCTTAATTAAACAATACTTTGTTGCTAAAAAATGTTTACCATCATCTGTGTTTTAAGTGAGTCATAATCTTTTTGCTGATCTTGGGGTCTTGTCTTGATGTTGGTGGCTATTGATTGATATATCAGGGTGATGATTGCTGAAGGTTGGGGTGGCTCTGGCGGTTTTTTAAGATAAGACAACAGTGAAACTTGCCACATCCATTGACTCTTCCATTATGAACTATTTCTCTGTAGCAGTGATGCTGTCTTAAAGCATCTTACCCACAGTAAAACTTCCTCCAAATTGGAGTCCGTCCTCTCAAACCCTGATGCCTGCTGCTTTATCTACTAAGTTTAGGTCATATTTTAGGTCTGTTGTTGTCATTTCAACAGTCTTCACAGCATCTTCACCAGGAGTAGGTTCTGTGTAAAGAAACCAGTTTTTTTTTTTTTTTTTTTTTTTTGCTCATCCATGAGAAGCAGCCCCCCATCCGTTCATGTTTTATATGAGATTGCAGCAATTCGGTCCCATCTTCAGTCCCCACTTCTCTCTCTAGTTCTCTTGTTATTCCCACCACAGCTGCAGTTCCTTCCTCCACTGAAGTCTTGAAGCTCTCAAAGTGCTCCGTGAGTTTTGGAGTCAGCTTCATCCATACTCCTGTTAATGTTGCTATTTGGACCTTTGCTCATGAGTCACGAGTGTTCTTAATGGCATCTCGAATGATGAATCCCTTCCAGAAGATTTTCAGTTGTCTTTGCCCAGATCTGTCAGAGGAATCTCTGTCTGTGTCAGCTGTAGTCTTACGAGATGAAATGTATTTCTTCAATAAGACTTGAAAGTCAGAGTGACTCCTTGATCCATGGGCTGAGAAGGAATATTGTGTTATAAGGCGTGGAAACGTTAATGTCCTTGTATGTCTCCGCACCAGGGCTCTTAGGTAACCAGTTGCATTGTCGATGGGCAGTAATATTTTGAAAGGAATCTCTTTTTCTGAGCAGTAGTCTCAGCAGTGGGCTTAAAATCCTGAGTAAACCATTGTTGTAAACAGATACGCTGTCATCCAGGCTTTGTTGTTCCAACTATAGATCACAGGCAGCATGGACTTAGCATAATTCTTAAGGGCCCTAAGACTTTCAGAATGGTTAGCATTAGCTTCAACCTGAAGTCACCAGCTGCATATTAGCCCCTAACAAGAAAGTCAGCCTGTCCTTTGAAACTTTGAAGCCAGGCCTTGACTTCTTTTCAGTTGTGAAAGTCCCCGATGGCATCTTCTTCCAATAGGAGGCTGTTTTGTCAACGTCGAAAATCTGTTGTTCAGTGTAGGCAGCTTTATGAATTATCCTAGCTGGGTCTTCTGGGTAACTTGCTGCAGCTTCTACATCAGCACTTGCTGCTTTACCTTGAGCTGTTATGTTATGGAGAGGGCTTTTTCCCTTAAGCCTTATGAACCAACTTCTGATAGCTTCAGACATTTTTTCTGTAACTTCCCCATCTCGTCAACTTTCATTGAATTAAAGAGGGTTATAAGGGCCTTGCTCTGGATTAGCCTTTGGCTTAATGGAATATTGTGGCTGTTTTGATCTTCTCTCCAGACCACTCAGACTTTCTCCATACTTTTAATAAGGCTAGTTTGCTTTGTGTTCACTGCAGTAGCACTTTTAATTTCCTTCAAGTACTTTTCTTTTGCATTCACAACTTGTCTGTATGGCTCAAGAGCCTGGCTTTCAGCCAGTTGACTTTTAGGATGCCTTCTTTACTAAATTTAATAATTTCTAGCTTTTGATTTAAAGGGAGAGGTGTGTGACTCTTCATTTGAACACTTAGAGGCCATTGAAGGGTTATTAATTGGCCTAATTTCATTATTCTGTCTCAGGAGAGGAGGAGAGAGACAGGGCAGTGGTTGGTTAGTCAGGCAGTCACACAAACATTTACTGATAGTTTGCCATCTTAGATAGACTTAGAGTTTGTGGTGTCCCAAAGCAGTTGAACAGTAACATCAGAAGATCAGTGATCACAAATCATTATAACAAAATAATGAAAAAGCTTGAAATACTGTGACAATTATATGTGACACAAAGACATGAAATCTGTAAACACTGCTGGGAAATGACTCCAGGGATGCCTGGGTGGCTCAGTGGCTTTGTGTCTGCCTTTGGCTCAGGGCGTGATCCCAGGGTCCCAGGATCGAGTCCTTCATTGGACTCCCTGCATGGGGCCTGCTTCTCCTTCTGCTTGTGTCTCTGCCTCTCTCTCTCTGCTTCTCATGATTAATAAATAAAATCTTAAAAAAAAAAAAGAAAAAGGAAATAACTTCATTGGATTTACTGAAGTAGTGTTGCCACAATCCTTCAATTTCTTAAAAACAGTAACTATGGAGAACAGTAAAGTGGGTGCAATAAAATGAGGTGTACCTGTAATGTTAATTTTCAGCTACATGCTTTCTATATTTTAAATACTTTTCCAGATTTCCTTTGATTACTTATTCTTAGAATTTCCATGCTGTCCTATCAACACTTAAGGATACTGATTCAGAGGATTTCTGATGCTGGTTTAAGTAGTATCTAACGGTTATATTTGCTGGAGGCAGGGAGATAATTAGTTCATACTAAAACCAGATATTTGTAAATTGTATCTGAATTATTCCTTGTTTTTACTATGTTGTGAGTTGTTGGGAGAGAACATAGTCTTTTTTTTTCTTTCCATAGCCTGTATTTCCATCAGTGTTTCCCAGCAGTGCTAATCACAGAGATCTTTTGTATACTTGAAATTCCCTAAATAAGACATCTGATTGAGTTAACATATTTGTGTATCCATAACACCAGGGAGCTTTTCAGATTGACAGTTGGTACAGTCACACAGACACTTGTCAGATAGGGCACTAGCTTCCCATAACAGTATGGGTATACAGATCCTTCCCCTCTGAGTAGGGGCCTTGATTAAAGCCACATCTTCAGTTACCATTTACCACAGAAGGACATGATTACAGTATGTTCTATAGAGTTCACTGTAATTTGGATCACCTTAAGAATCATAAGCAGCTAATGAAAGAAAGCTGTGGCTGAGGAATCTTTTTTAAAGTTTGCCTAAAAAGTACTCCATTTTTTTTAGAGAAACCTTGGGTTTTCTTTTTGCTTTCTAGAGAAATACTAAAAGGAGAAAGGAAAAGAAAATCCTTTGAGAAATTAAACGGATTTTAATGTTGTCTTTGTTAACATTTACTTTGAAACGTGTACTCTTTCAAGATTATAGGCCTGTATATGATACAGTATTGTAATGATGTATTATACCCATGTTTTGGAGTGTTGATCTTTTCATAAAAAGAATTTTTTCTCTAATAGAATGATACATCCAGATGTGCCTGGGATAGGCCCTACTTTGTACCTTTTATCCCAGCGTAAATAATAATATTCACTCTCACAAATGCCTTGGTTTGGAGAAAAAAAAGTTCTGGTCAACTCTTAGAGCTACGGTTTCCAGGCATGACTCATTGCATAAGTAGATAGTTACTCCTTGACAATGATGAGGTGATAGAGATTGCATGCATTCAGTCGACTTTTTCTGTCAAACACCAGACAAGGAGAGGTGTACTGCCTCCTACCCCCCTCAAACACACATCTACAGACACAGTTGAAACGTTACAGAACAAAATATTTGCCAGGATTTGTATGAAGAGTGGAGGTTTTTTCTTGGAGAATACAGCAAACATATAGAGACCCTTGGTCCCAAATTAATGTGACATTTGGAGTAGCTTTTTTAAATGAAAAAGTATTTAATGTGGTTTTCTGTTACCATTACTAACAGTAGCTTGAAAACATGGATTATTCAACATTTTTCTTAATTTTCAGAAAATTCATTATTTTTATCACCTAGTGAACCACCCAGTAGTTCTGTTGTGTTAGATTTTTCAGAAATATATTAGTGCAGTTTCATGCTTTCACTGAGTATTAGTAGAAATTCAATTGACACTTGAAAAATACCAGGGTTAGGGGCACCAATACCCCAAGCAGTCAAAAATCCACATTTAACTTGACCACCCAGAAACTTCTACTGATAGCCTGTTGTTGATTGTAATAGTCATTTAATACATATTTTTAATGTTATGTGTATTATATACTATATTCTTACAATAAAGTAATCTAGAGGAAAGTAAATGTTAATATCATAAAGAAGAGAAAATGCATTTGTAGGTCCATGCTATAAAAAAAAAATCCACATTTAAGTGGACCTGTGCAATTCAAACTCCTGTTTTTTAAGGGTCACTGTAATAGCTAATAGTAGCTAATATTTATCAAAAGCTTATTTACTATTTAAGGCACTGTTCTGAGCACATTTCATGTATTAACTCAATATGATTCTTAATATCTGAAAGAGGCATTACTCTAATTTTGCAGAAGAGAAACTGAGGTGTAAAGAATTTAAGCAATAGCTAAAATAGAACCAGCAGGCAGTTTTGTCCAAAAGCCTGTTTTGTTAACTATGTTGAAATGAATCATGGCATTCTGTATATATTCACCCCAATAGTGTGTCTTTTAAAAGTTTTTTTTTTTTTTTTAAGTATTTCTTATGTTGAAGTGCGTACACAGATATTTGTAGGTAGAGAAATTATGGAGGTTATAAAGAGCAGGAACGAGTTTTTTTTTGTTGGTTTTTTGTTTTTGTTTTTTTAAACATCCAGTTAGCTGACATTTTACTGTTTGCCTCATTTTTAATGGTCACATAGTACTGCATTTTATGGTGATATCATTAGTTGATTAAATCAATATCCTGCTGATAACATTTAGATTTCATGGTATCTTCATTTTTTTTTTAAAGATTTTATTCATTTATTCATGACAGACACAGAGAGAGAGAGAGAGGCAGAGACACAGGCAGAGGGAGAAGCAGTCTCCCCATTAGAAGCCCAATGCGGGACTCCATCCCGGGTCCTCAGGATCGTGCCCTGGGCCAAAGGCAGGTGCAGGTGCTAAACCACTGGGCCACCGGGGCTGCCCTCTTCGTGTTTTTATGAAAGTAGTTTTAGCCTTGCAGATTCCTTAGAAGGGTCTTGGAGACCCCCCCCTGGAATCTTCACATAACAGTTTAAGAACTGCTGCTTTGGCAAAAGCTTGGCCTATATTGGGTAAATATCCACACCTTTGAGGAAGTAGTTTTGAGAAGCTATTTTATGAATATATTTATTAAGCAAATTTTTGTAGTTCTGTAAGATTTTTGGTCTTACACAGCAAATCTGCATATTAATTGATGCTGTTTGCCAAACAAATGTTTTCTGGAAATACCTTTAAAAAATAATTTCTTGAATTTTTTGAGAACTGAACTCATTTTTCCTTTTGTTTTTTATATTTAAAAAAATTCCAGTAGTTTATCAGTATTTTCAGTAAACCCAGAATAGGATGTTATTTTTAAAGGGTAGATGTTAGACAATGTATGTGCGTGTGTGTAATTAAAATTTAAAAAATACTGATGCACAGAAAAGCATGTAGTAAAGGTAACATTTAGGGATTTTTATAAACCTTGAGTTTAGGTATTCAAGTTACTTTGTGCAGAATTTACTTAGTCATAGAAATCAGTGAGAATTAAAGAAAGTGATCAAGGTTATCTATTTGTATCATAATAGTGCTGATGAAATTCAGAAGTTACTGGTGAGAACTTGGAAGCCTAATTTGCATAATTCTGTCAAGCTCTTTGTTTTCACTTGAACATAATAGAGAAATGATAGGTAGCTATTAGGTGTATTTGTTAGCTGCTGCTGAGTAACAGCTCACTCCAAAATGTAGTGGCTTAGACATACATTTACTAATTGAATAGGTTTTGTGGGTTAGGAATGTGGGGACGGCTTAGTGGGTCCTCTGCTTCAAAGTCTGCCACAGACTTTGAGATGGTCATCCTAAAGGCTGGACTGAGGGAGTGTTCTTTTTCAAGATCACTCACCTCTGTTGAAATCAAGATTCACTTCCTCTCCCAAAGGCAGCTTGCTTCATGAAAGCATGCATGCCGAGAAAAACGTAGAGGGTACCAGCAAAATAGAAGTCACTGTCTTGTAACCTAGTCACAGAAGTGACATCCCATCGTTTTGCTGGATTTTGTTAGAAATAAGTCATTATATCCAGTCCATACTCGGGGAGGGTATATATACCAAAGGTATAAGGAGGCATAAATACGAGAGTCAGGGATCATTAGAAGCCATGTCAGAGGCTACCTAGCAGATAAACTTTTCTGCCTTAGAAAAACAGTGATGGGCTGCATTGAGAATGAGTTCATCCACAGTTTTTTTTGTTGTTGTTGTTGTTGTTACTTGCAGAGTTTCTATTAATTTTGTGTGAGTTTAAAAAATATAGTTAAATTCCTTTCAGTAAGTATCCCAGGGCTACTGCCTTTCTGCTGCTTTGCCTCTGAGATTCCTTCAGTTCCCAGATAGGATTTCAGGTCCATACTTCCCATTGAAGAGTACGCATTACAGGAAAAACGTAAATCTAATTCTCTTTCTTTTGAGGATACCAGGTAGTTAGTGTAGGGTGTCATTCAGCTGTATTATTTTACCTTAGGGTGTTACATGCTTTGTTAGTTTCATAAAAATTTGGAATGGAATTTACTTTTGTATATTTGACAGTCCATAGAGAAGTTTAGGATCTCATTCATTGATTCTCAAAGTATGATCTCTGCTCAGCAACATCATCCCATCCTTGTTAGGAATGCAGATTCTCTGGCCCTACTCCAGACCTACTGAATGAGAAATTCTAGAGGAGGGACCCAGCAATCTGTGTTTTAATCAACTCTCCAGGTGATTCTGGTGGTCACTGAAGTTTCAAAACCACTAACCTATCCAGTCGTTCTAGAACTTGAATATTACTTTTCCAAAAGCTTTGGCCTACAATACTAGACCTTTTATTCTTACTACTGTTAGGCAAGCTTTCCAGGGAAATAAACATTTTTTCCTACTCATTTTACAGATAAAGGAAACAGTAAAACACAATACTTGTGTAATTCCACTCTGTTGGTTAGGCAGTGTGTGTGTCAGTCAGGAAGGTGGGAGGATTGGGGATGAGGACAGGAGTTTTTGAGACCAATTTTCTCTTTCCTAATGCTGTTTCTCTTGTTAACAAAAGTCAAGTACTAAATAGTGATTTTTATTGATAATTACGTTGAACCAACGTTATATCACATACTAAACTTTTGTAGTTGTATTTTGAAAATACATCTGATAATACTGAGGAATTGATTTGTATTGCATTTCATCAGCTTTGTGGTTCTGGTTCAGTGAACATTTACCAATAAAGATTTGCATTGAAATATCTTACATAAAATGGAAACCTCACACAAAGGGCCTTTTCTGGTTCACATGCTCACTTTGTGATGAGTAGATAGTTACTGGAATGAGATCTTTGAATAGCATGAGATTTTTTTTCTTTATTCTTTCCAGTTGATTTTTTAAAAACCTGTCCTATGATACTACTGTAGTGATACTAAAATTAAAAGCAGAGTGTAATTTTAACAACCTTCATAGCATATTTAATAATTTGGTTGTAAGTCCTTTATGTCTTGTGAAAATTTGACAACTTAGATGCTTTTGAAGGCTAAATTTTGAGAGGGGCTGACTAGTAATTTCTTAGCTATTTTGTATGCATTTACATTTTATTTTAGTAAGCTGTAGTAAGCTTTAGCCAAAGTGCTGCATGTTGCTCATGAGTTCATTTAAGTAGTTCATTAGGATCACGGAGTGGTTTGCTGAATTTCATATAATTCTTTATCTTATACAGTAGTCTCCTCCCATCCCCTGCCCTTACCTGCAAGGGATATGTTCCAGGACCCCCAATGAGTACCTGAAATTGTAGACAGTATTGAACCCATATATATTACGTTTTTCTCCCATTCATTCATAACCTATGATAAAGCCTAATTTATAAATTTGGCACAGTAAGGGATTAACAACAGTAATAAAATCAAACAATTATAACAATATACTGCAATAAAAGCTATTTGAATGTGATCTCTTTTCTCTCTCTCTCTCTCTCTCTCTCTCTCTTTTAAAATATCTTAGTTGTATGTCCTCACCTTTCTTGTGATGACGTGAGTTGATAAAATGCCTATGTCCTGAGATGAAGTGAGGTGAATGGCACAGGCCCAGTGACATACATAGCATTAGGCTACTGTTGACCTTCTGACATTTCATCAGAAGGAGGATCACTGCTTCCAGAATGTGGTTGACTGCAGATAACTGAAACTGGAAAGCATGGCTAAGGAGGGACTACTGTACACCAAAAAGAAAAAAAAAAAAAAATCATGTATTTAAATGTAAAAACTGGATTACACAGTGAAGTTAAACAGTGTTCTAAAAGACTTTTTACTGTTCTTTTTTTTTTTTTTAAATTAAATTCTGTTAATACATAATGTATTGTTGGTTTCAGAGATACAGTTTGGTGATTCTTCAGTCTTATATAACACCCAGTAATCATTATATCATATGCCCTCAATATTTGTTCATCACTCAATTACTGTTCTGAACAAAATTAGGTAATAGTAGATATTAAGAACGTTTAATATGCTCTGCCTTTCTTACTTTTCCCATTTAGTATGGTGTCTGGGACTCTGCTAGCTTGTATTGTTTGCTGGATTCTTTTAGTTTAGTAATTTAGGAAGCAGCACGGTAACTTCAGGATGGATGAGAATTGCCATTTAGTGTAGATTGAGTTAGTAGACATTTGGAGGTGTAATGTTTTTCGAAACATAATGGTTCACATGTCTTTTACATATCTTTTTCAGTCTTGTTGGTTTTGTAAGTTTAGCATATCCTCTTATTGTAAGGGGTGGTTAAATCAGGTGTTTCATCCTCTGTTTTAAGGCCACTGTTTGCCTTAAGATTTTTTTATATAAACCTCTTGTTCTGGTAAAACATGCAGAGAAATTTTAAAATTATTAACAGATGTTTCTATTGACAAGAAAACACTTAAAAGTAATTGTTTTTAATATTTTTCCCCATGCATTTAATGAACTTGACTTTTTTTCATCTTTTGAGCTAATTTTGATGCAGTTTTTAAGATAGGATTTAGTAAACCATTCTGTGTTGAAGTTATTATGGTATAACATTTTTCATGAAAAAAAAATTTTTTCTATTTTCCTACTTAGAAATGTCATTTTTCTTTAAACAAAAAGTAGAATTTGTATGCCACATAAGTTTTACATTAGGATTTAAGGGCACATTTGACCAGTGTAAATTGAGAATGTTTATTTATACATAGTTTATTTCTTAAAGTTTATAATGTATGTAAATAAATGAGAGTCACTCAAATAGTATTTACAGACTCCAATAGAAGTAAATTGTTCACATTTATCTTACTGTGCCCTGGGGGTATATATATATATATATATGTGAATTGGCTATACCCCCCTTTTCTAGTCCCACAATCAAAGGAAATAATAGCCTTTCCCCAGTCCTGTCAACAGTAGTAAAACCTAAATCAACATTTGAACGTCCCACAAAGCTTTACTAAAGTGAATATTCATCGTCTTAGGAGTTAACCTTGTATGACCTGCGATATTAAAGAGTCCATTGATAATTTCCCTATTAAAATATTAAATAACAAGATCAGGTGTTGACTATCAAACTTAGTGTTAATTTCATGGAGTTTGATATTTGTGCACAAAAAAATGCACAAGTGTGCTTTTTAAACTGATGTCTAACTTTGTGATTACACCTAGTAGGGGAAACCTTGTTACCAAGTTGTTAGACTGGGTTTTCATCAGGAAGTCGGATGTTATGCTGGAATTGTTGGTCCTCTGCAAGAATACAGAATGTTTCTTTTTGAGTGAATAAGCCAGGAAAATGAGGCAAGGGGTTTTATTTCAAAGGTTTTTTTTTTTGGTGATGGCATAAATACATAACAGGTTATAAAATCCAATTACTATATTAAATTTCATCACTTGTTTTTTAGGTATTCCAATAACTGTACCACCTCCAGGTAAAACTTTTTTCATGTTTTCTCCATCATTGTTAATAAACATGAAATTTCAAGCTTGTAGTTACAGGAGGGGCAGTGTCGATGTGGTTAGACTATGGAATAGGCTATTGGGATTTCAAGGTCCTATTTTCAGCTCTGCCTTTGCTTCATTCTAGTTTTGATTAAGATACTTAGTTTTCTTATACCTCTCTTACCCATTTTTGTAGCAAGAGAGATTCTGAGAAAATCCTCACCTTATCAATTTGTTGAAGAAAACAGTATGGGATATAAAATAAAATTTTTATGAAAAAGAATTTTTTAAGACCACTGAATTTTTTTATATGATAAAGCAGCTGCAAAGAGAAGAGATCATTTATCTTGACTTTATCATGGTTTTTGGTTTTTTTTTACCATGCTGGCATAACTCAGTATCGTGAAAAAATACGTTCTGAGCCATACAATTAGATAGATTGACAACTGGTCAGATGGTTGTTCTTAAGAGTGATTGTTAAATTGTTGATTGTTGTAATGGTGTGATCAATAGTTTATACATGACCAAGGGTTATTTTTTTACACTTTTTTAGTGTTGTGGTTTTAAATATTTTTAGAATGTGATGCAATATGATAGCAAGTGTTTTTGTTTCTGAGTTCAGTATTCAGAGCCAAGGAATATAAAGAGAAAGAGAGATGACCATGCTTGGAAGGGTGGGTTTTGAATTCAGGATGACCTTGATAAAGAGAAATAGTGGAGTTTAGATACCATAGGATAGTATACATATTTATTTGTGGAGTAGTGAGTCATTGTGTATCAATGTGTCTGAAAAAGGCCTATCAGGAAAAGTCATAGAGAAAGAATCATTGGTGTGTCTAGTTTAAAAGAAAATGTGGTTGAAAAGCTGTATGGGATAGGATTGTGGTCATTGCTAAACTGCAGAGTTCTGAGATGTTTAATTAGAGGAGTTACAGGTCTTGAAACTGGGTAGTGAAGATAAGCATGGTGAATTTGAAACAACTTGTAGCAGGGCCAAAAATTGATTTAAATGGACTTTGAGAAGGTTAAGAGAACTGATTCATTTTTACATAGAATACTAAAGAATGAGGCCTAGTGGAAGTGTTTTCAAATATGTAGAGGGTACGATAATAGATTGCTTCTTGTTCTCATTCAGGACAGCATATGAATTGTAGTGTGAAAGATTTAAATTATATAATTTAATTCATTTTCTAATAGTGAGGGTTGTTAAAACTTGGAAAGAATTGGTATCATAAGGAATTGGTATCATAAGGTATTTAAGTTGAATCTTAAAGTCTTTTGTTGGGATGCTTTATTGCCCATCTGAATTTGAAAGTGCAGAGTAGATTAACTGTTAAGGTCCCTTTTAGCCATATTCTATGGTATTTCATTTAGGTATTGTGAATTATTGAGAATACAGACCTCATGATATAAAGGTGCAAATTATTTTCTCTCTAAACTAATCCAAAAATTATATTATATGCCCTTCTCTAAAATAGTTCTTTAGGGTTGTGCTGTTTAAAACATATTTTATGGTAGATGTTCTCAGCCTTAAGCATTTATATATTTACTGGTAAGATTTTATTTATAAATTATATATTTTAAGGACATTTCTATACATCTAAAATAAAAACATTTTTTGAAAGAGGTAAATGCTATTTTATTTGCTTTTCTTCAAAAGTATTTCAAGTATAACATATCTGGTGGCAACACTACTACTGTTTTATATATGGATAAGGTAAGGCATTGAGATTAACTTTCTCATACTCACAAAATGGGCTGTGTGTGGTGCTGAAAATAAGACCGGGTGTCCTGACTCCCAGTTTGTGCTCTGTGTATTAGACCAGACTGTTCATTTAAAGTTTTATTATTCAAAAAATCTATTTGTAAGTTTAAGCTCCATTTTTTTTCTGTCCATTATAACATAGAGAAGCACGTTATGTCCCCAGAGAAATTTAGTGATACGCAGCAACTTTGTTTCACACTTGACATTAAATGTACATTCTATTAACTTTTTTTACCTTATGATTGAATGTTTCAGGTTTTCCTCCTCCACCAGGCGCTCCACCTCCATCTCTTATACCAACAATAGAAAGGTAAATCAGTATGGATAGGGTAAAACTATTTATCATTTGTAGACTTGTGACAGAAAAGTCCTATGCTTATCTTGGTAATATCTTCAAAGATTTAATTTTGTAGACATTAAATAGTACCTGCCTTTTTAAATTCATGAGTCTAGAACTATACCAGTTACTTTTATATAAGATGTTGGACCTATATATATAGTTCTGTAACAAAACAGGACAGAGAAAACCAAATGACAGTATTTTTGAAATGTCTTGCTTTGATTTAGGATACACTGATTAAAGAAACCCCTAGATTGGTAAAAACTTGGCTCTAGTCATTTTTGTGGGATAGCCAAGTAGATGACTGATAATAATGAATAATGCATGTCTGTTTTAGAATTAAGTAAGGACAGTTATTATCAGGAACCATAGTAAAGAAAAGCTGCCTTATTCCTTTTGACCCTGCTGTAACTCAACTTCCTCAAAGGAAAATTGAATCCATTCTATATGGCAGTAACCTTCTTTTTTATGTCCTGCATTTCTGGTTTATGTTAGTTGGAATGCTGTACTAAAGAGTATTTACCTAGTAGATGGCAGAATGGTGTTTAGCAACATAAGGCTTTGGAAATCTCACAGACCTGGCTCAATTTTAACCTCAGAATTCCCTAGCTTCGTGCTGCTAGGCAAGGTCCATAATCCCTTGGAGACTCAGTTTCCTTTTACTAAGTGGGGTTGATAGAGTTAAGATTAAAACAGCTAGTGAATATAACACATCAGCACAATTCTTAGCAGGTAGAAATCACTAAAAAATGGTAGCTATTACTGTTTCCTCTTAAGTAGCAAGTAGACTCCATGAAAATAATGTATTTCTGAAAAGTGACCCAAATTATATTAGAAATATTGTGAGAACTTTATATCAGTAGCATCAAATCATGCAAAATTTTCAAAAAAATGATAAAGCTCAGAACAATCTTAATTGGGAAAATAGAAGGATTTAATTTTATTAAGCCTTTGTTAAATATATGTTTTTCTCAATCAGAATGTTAAAAAGTATTATTGTTTATTCTGTCAGTGGGGCTGAATTTCTGAATCCTTAAAACCTATTTTTTTAAGACTAAATTTTAGTGAATTCCCAAGTACTTTTTTAGCCTCAAGGTTTCTGTTATCTTGGGATTCAAGCTGAGTTTATTGGATTATTCACATTAAATAGTACTGACAAGCTATGGTTTTCTTTACAAGTGGGTATTAGGTTTAATATATATTGAGATTAAAAGCCTGTTTTTTATATCAAAAAATAAAATTACAGAATTAAGATTTATCATTATATGATGGTTAAATGAAAGTCATAATTCTGCCTTGATGTTTTGCATTTGTACCAAATTATTAAAACTTAGAACTTACTTGCAACACATAATAAAAATACATTTTTCTTCAACAGTGGACATTCCTCTGGTTACGATAGTCGTTCTGCACGTGCTTTTCCATATGGCAATGGTAAGCATTTTCAGTTGCCCAGATTCAGTTTGAACCAGTACTTAAGTAAAATTTTAAAGCGATGAAAACATACTTCCATGGTGTAAAACACTATCTTACAGAGCAATTTAAAAATATTAAGTAATGGAATAACTAGGTCTTACATTCTGGATTACTTAATGATTTTTATCAACTATACTTTTAAAAATTAAAAGTTTTATCAACTATACTTTTAAAAATTAACAAATGGTGATACAAGAGGGATATTTGTACTTTGCCCTTTCCTAAAAGAATTTAAGATTTGTCAGCAAATTGTCTCAGTCTTTGTTCTTAATCTTTTTGTTTCTTAACTCAGGGCATCCAACTAACCTTGTTCTTTTTCTCCCTTGCTGTTTTTTCTTCTAGATCATTGTCCTCTTTTCCTATTCACTCTTAACAACATAATCCATTCTAAGGATTTCTGATACTAGTTTCTGCTTAGATCTCTTGATCATTCATTTTAAAAGTGCTTTGCATTGTACTAGGTTTTAAAGATACAGTAAACTAAACATAAGTTTGCAGACACTTAACTGAGCCACCCAGGTGTCTGAAGATTTCATTTTTTAAAATATTAATTAAGCATTTAGCTTTTTTTCAAAGTAGTATGTGCAAACTTTTTTTTTTTAATTTTTACTTATTTATGATAGTCACAGAGAGAGAGAGAGAGAGGCAGAGACATAGGTAGAGGGAGAAGCAGGTTCCATGCACTGGGAGTCTGATGTGGGATTCAGTCCCGGGGCCTCCAGGATCGCACCCTGGGCCAAAGGCAGGCGCCAAACCGCTGCGCCACCCAGGGATCCCAGTATGTGCAAATTTTTAATCAAGAGTTTTCTTTTAAGCAAGAGTTTTCTTTACCAAACCCAACTCCTCTCTCAGGGAGAAACATTTTTTTTTTTTTTAAATAAAGGAATTCTTTAGTGATAACGATTATAAAGCATATTGCAGAAATTAATGAGAAGAAAGTTACGAGTTTTCTTCATCTTAATCAAAACCTTGGAATGAAGGTAATAGATACATCTTTGGCTTTGCTGGTAATTCTGTTTTACCTTTGTTAATTTATTTTAAAATTTTGTAATGTATCCTCAAATACTGCTATGCATATTAAGATTATGCTTGTAAAGTAAGACCTAGTTAAAAAGTAATCTTTGGGGACGCCTGGGTGGCTCAGCAGTTGAACGTCTGCCCTTGGCTCAAGTCGTGGTCCCGGGGTCCTGGGATGGAGTCCTGCATTGGGCTCCTGGCAAGGAGCCTGTTTCTCTCTCTGCCTATGTCTCTGCCTCTTTCTGTGTGTCTCTTGTGAATAAATAAATAAAATCTTTTTTTTTTTAAGTAATCTTTGTAGAAATATCAACTGCAGAGAGAGCATTTTTGATGATTTTTAGTTCTTCTGATGGTCTGCATGGCATTCATACATAAGCTATTACCCTGTTTCTTGATTTATATAACTGTAGATACCATCTGTTACCCTCTTCCTCTGATAGATGCGTATTTTGCTTACATGTTGCCACTCTCTTTTCCCCACCAGTGACATACTACTGTTTTTGTTCTTCTTTATATATATTCATTCATGTACCATCAATATCTGTTACTGTGCAAATTTCCAAGCCCTCACCTCTTCTTCCCCCTCTGCCTCCCAGCTTTGGTCAGCCATCCTTCTGCTTAGAAACTTTTATATTTGGGGCACCTGGGTAGCTCTCAGTTGGTTTGACTGACTCTTGGTTTTCAACTTAGGTCTTGATCTCAGAGTCTTGAGATTGACCCCCCACGTTGGGCTCTGCACTCAGTGTGGAGTCAGCTTGTCCTTCTCCCTCTGCTCCTCCTCCCCACCCCCCGCTCCACCCCCTGCTCCCTCCCTCCATCCCTCTCTCTCTCATAAATAAAAATCTCTAAAGAAAACAGATACTTTTTATTCTGTCCTATAACCAAAACTCTCTGTGCCCTGATAAGTTTTTTATTCTAAAAGTTAAACAATAAATCATACTTATATTATTATGACTATGTAGATACTGTATACATTAGAAATAATTATAATACTCAAGCCATGCAAAGGGGAAAGTTCCTATGGCAAATAAATTGAAAATACCATTTTTTTCTTATGCTTCATTAGCCGTGTAAAGTCCTACTACATTTTAATTGGGTTCATATTAGGACTATGACTTTATCCATCTCATATTTTTTTTCCAAAAAACGTTTTCAAATTTTGTTTTTCAGGTGTTAAGCCATGTGAAAGGCATTTTTGCCTTTGTTATAAAGATATAATTGTACCAATGTCATCTGTGGAATAGCCTGTCCTTCTGAGAGATCCATAATGTCCTATCCATTCATATATCAGGTTTCTTAAGTATTCCTGAATCTTGTTTCTTGGCTTCCTAGACTATTCACTAGTTGAACTCTTCTTGTGCTAATAATGCCACACTATTTTAATTATGAATTCTGTAGTAAATCTGATACCTTGTTCAGCAAAATCTATCTACTTAGTCTGGTTCAAAAGTATTCTTGCGTCATTGCTCTTACATATTCATTCTAACATCAGCTTTGGAAGTTGCATGAGAAACTGTATTGAGATTTTGATTAATAACTAACATTTATATTATGCTTACTTTAGACAAAACTGTTAACTCATGTAGTCTTGACAGCCTTATAAAGTAGACATACTGTTACTATTCCCATTTTATGGACATTGAAGAACAGCAAAATTCAGTGGTGTCCCCAGTATCACACAATAAGTCGCAGAATCAGGAGTTGAAACCATGCAGCCTGGCTCTAGAGTCCTTGCTCTAACTAAACCATGTTGGAATTGCATTGATGCTTGGATCAGTTTGTGTGGAATTCATATCTTACAGCACTGAGTCCATGAAGAAGGACTCTCTTCATTTATGGAGATGTTCTTTAATATATTTCATTTAAGAGCAGTCCGGGTGGCTCAGCGGTTTAGCGCCGCCTTCAGCCCAGGAGACCTGGCATCAAGTCCCACATCGGGCTCCCTGCATGGAGCCTGCTTCTCCCTCTGCCTGTGTCTCTGCCTCTCTCTCTCTCTCTGTGTCTCTCATGAATAAATAAATAAAATATTTAAAAATATATTTATACATTTCATTTAAGTGCTATAATTATCTCCAAATACTTTTTGCATATCTTTGATTAGATTTAGTCATTGGTACGTATGTTTTTGTTGCTGTTTTAAATGATATAGTCATTTGAACTTTCTGTTCTATTTCTAATTACTTGTAATTAGAAATAGGATTGGTTTTTGTTTTATTTATACATATATATATATACACATATATATACTAAGCAAAAAACTTTTTTTTTTTTTTTTAAGAAATTCTTTTACATTTACCACTAGGCATTTACTGTTTTTTTTCATGGAGTCCTGTATCAGATCAAGGAAAGTTTCCAAGGGCTTTTAAACTGTGAATGGATATTGCGTTTTATCAAATGCTTTCCAAGATAATCATGTTTTTCTTCTCTAATCTGTGAATGTGGTAAATTTCTAAATTTTTCTAACATTTAGCCACTGTTTATTTGCTGAGATAAACCTGACATGGTCATGATTGGTTATCTTTAAAAAAAACAAAACAAAACACTGATTTATTTAGGATTTTGACATCTGTGTTCATATGTAAGATTAGCTTATGCTTTTTCTTTATTTCTACTGTCTTTAACTGGTTTTGGTATTAAAGTTATATAAGCCATATGGAATAAGTTGGGGAATAATCTTTTTTCCCATTCTTTGAAGTTTATATAATATTAGGATGGTCTATATCTTGTAAGTTGTAAAACTTACCTGTAAAAGCTAGCCTCTTGGGAAGGTTTTAAATTACCGATGAGTATCTTTGATAGTTAAGGGACTAGTCAAGATTTTTTTTTCATTCTTGAGTCGCTTGTTGGTAAGTTATTATTTGGAATTAGTACATTGCAGCTAAGTTTTTAGCATTGAGATAAAGTTTATTCTCTATTTCTTTCATGTCAGTAACATCTGTAGTTACAGTTTCTTTTTGGTTCTGATTGTTGATGTGGCCTCTTTTTTTCCTAATCTTGTCAGAATATTGTTATGTTTAATTTGTCTAGTCTTTAAAAACCATCTTTCAGGTTTTTTTTTTTTAATTGTATGATTCTTTCCTAAATGGTAGCTTTTATTTGCATTATCTCCTTTCTGTTGGATTATTCTCTTTGTGTCTAAGTTCTTAAGTTTTGGAAGCTTTAGCTCATTAATTTTCCATCTATTCTAATGTAGTGTTTTTTAAGATTAAATTTATCCCCAGAACAATTTGCTCTCTACGCTTTTGATATGTCCTGTTTTTAAGCTCAGTTCCTAAATGATTTGAAATTTATTAATTTTTTGACCCCTGAGTTTTCAAAAATACATCTTTAATTTGAAATATATGGAGATTATGGTATCTACTATACTTATCCTATGAAAGCATGCCATATAGTTTTATGTTTCATATGTGCTTAAGAAGAATGATTATTATTTATTTAGCTGTTATGGGCAGTATTCTGTGTTATGTCCATTAAATCAAGCCTGTTAAAAGTGTTTTGCTCAAATCTTCTATATCTGTCGTGAACTTTTTTGTTTGCTTCAAGTGGTAATAATTGAGAGAAGTATGTTAATTTCCATGATGATGGAATTTTCTGTTTCTACCTATATTCATACTAGTTTTTACTCCTTAAAAATTAAAGCTTGTGTTGCTAACCACCTGGAAGCTTAGTTTGTTCTGTCTGCTTGGTGAGCTGCATCTTCAATTCCCTGTCCTCATTCAACCCCTCTGTCCCAGGTAACCCGTTGGTGTGAGTTTGTCATTAATCAAGCTGCTCCTGTGGAGATGGGTGGTGTGGGGTGTGATATTTTCCTTTTCTTCCCTTCCTTTTACTTTCAGCCATTTTGTGTGTGTTTATGTTTCCTATATTCAGAATATAGTTAGAGGGATTTTTTTAGTGGTTTTTAGAGTTTTTAAAAGTACAAATCAACAAACTCTATCATTTAACTGGTGAATTCAATCTCTTGAATTATTGTGATTATTGAACTAATTAAGCTTATCTCCTCCAACCCCCATCTTTTCCAAGTCTTTGAACTGAGTTTTTCAAGTGATTTTTTTAAATTCTGTTTTTCCTTATGTTGTTTTGAAATTATACATTTTGTTTCTATTATTTTAGTGGTTATTCTTGGAATGTATTATGTATATATCTCATAGAAGTTTTTTTGGTCAGGTCTGTTAAAACTTCTCATTTTTAAAATTTTGTTTGTTTGTTTATTTATTTATTTAGAAGGGAGGGAGAGAGAGAGAGAGAGAGACAGGCAGGCAGAGGGAGAATCAGGGTCCATGCGGAGAGCTGAATGTGGGACTCCGTCCTGGGACTCCAGGATCATGTCCTGGGACGAAGGCAGGCGCTACACCGCTGAGCCACCCAGGGATCTCAAACTTCTCATTTTTAAATCTGTGAATGTCTTTTTTTTTATTCTTGTGATTTGATTTTATTGAGTACCTATTTCTAGGTTGGCCATTACTTTTTCTCAGTACTTTGAAGATATCTTGTTTTCATTTTTGGTCAGAAAGTTTGTGGTGTATTTAATTCTGATTCATTGACCTTGCCAAATGAGTCTTTATATATTAAGTCTTTAAGGTTTGCTTCTGGATATTACCCTAAACTGTGGGTATTCACCATATGTTACTTCTCTTTTCTATTTATAAAATAGGTTTCTATTATAATCTACTGAAACAGTTTTGATGGGAGTTTTGTCTTTTTCGGTTGGTGTTTTTTTTGTTGTTGTTGTTTTGCTCTTTCTCTTTTTAAGTGCTGTAACTTTTGTTTTTAATTGTTTTCCTTAGTTGCCTTTCCCCACCTTCCTGGTTCTGCTCCTTCATGGCCCAGTCTTGTGGATACCAGCAAGCAGTGGGACTATTATTCAAGAAGAGAGAAAGACCGAGATAGAGACAGAGACCGAGACCGAGAGCGAGACCGTGATCGGGACAGAGAAAGAGAACGCACCAGAGAAAGAGAGCGGGAGCGGGATCATAGTCCTACACCAAGTGTTTTTAACAGGTTTGTTGAGTGTGTGGGAATTTGTACACTTGTGTTTCATATGCACAGAGTTTTCATTTGGTGTAAGGATGGAAAATATAATTCAGTTAGGAAAGAATTGCTTTCAGAGTAGTTAGGAGATAACCATTTTAAAAGCGTCAAGATTTATTTAATTCATAAAGGCTTTCCATTATGTAAAGTAACAGTCTTGAATTTATTCATCTCTTCCTTAAAAAGAATTTGAAATTTTTATCTTTCCATCTTAATTTTTCATCTTAAGTTTAAATAGTTGGCAATAGAGACATAATTTCCAGTGTATTATGAACATTATAATTTTAAAATAAAATCATCACTCTTCATCCAGTGGGTTAAGAACATTATAGTGATTTGCTAAACATCATCATCCATTTTTTAAAAATGTATATAACAGGCTGTCTTTAACAGAGATTTTGCATTTCTCTTTGAATTCTTATTTCTGAACCATTTCCCCCAAAGAATTTTTTCTACTGTAAAATATTTTTATTCTTGAATAAGTTTTTTTAGTTGATCATTCCATCATCTTTCCTGCAGCATACCTGTGGTAAGTTTAAATACTAAAAAAATTTATGACCGTTAGATTAAGTATTTTTAAAAATGTTTTCCCTGATTTTAATTATTACTCATTTTTATATATGAAGATAATGCAACTTCTGAAAATAATTCAGTGGAACTTCATCCTTTAATGTTATGGAGGACCTTTCGCCATCCCCAATTAATACTTGTATCCGTGAGTGAATATTACTATTGATAGGAAAAAACAGACTTTGCCATTAATTACATTTCTTCTAAAAATATATACAGTGATGTAAGCACTGAGAAACCTTGTTCACATAAAATACTTAAATGAGAAAAGATGGAATTTTGTTGTGGCTCTGTTGTTTAATTATTTGAGCACCTTTAGATTCAGTGATGTCAGAATAACAGTTAACCTATATTTAAAATTATTTCTAAGGATCTGTCAGCCCTATCAGCCATGACTTGACTTTGTTGAAAGCAGAGAATTGGAAACCTGATTTGTGAAAGTATTTGTTATTCAGTGTAGCTGTTTCATAGGGCTGCTGTAACAATCCCACAGACTGGCAGTCTGCAACGACAGATACTGTCTCTCTGCAGTTATGATGTAAGCTAGACGTCTGATATTGGGGTCAGCAGAGTAAGGTCACTTTGATAGGCTCTGATGGATAATCTATTCCACGCTTTCTTACAGCTTCTCATAGTTGTTAGAGATCCTTGATGTGTGTTTGTCTTCATATTGCATCCTCCCTTCTGTGTCTGTGTCCAGATTTCCCTCTGTTTATAAGGTTAGCATTCATTAGCTTGGGGGCAGCCAAATCCAATATGACCTCTTAATTACATCTGCAAAAACTGTGTTTCCAAGATAAAGTTACATTCACGGGTATGGAAGGTTAGGACTTGAACATCATTTTTGTGAGGGAGATACAATTCAATCCAGTACATTAAGGAATTAAAATCTAGTTTTCCCAGTTTTCATGGAAGAACACCAGAAGTCTTACCAAGACTTGTTACTGTTTTTGATTCTTTTAGCTGCATCTTATTTAACTTAATATTCTCAGAAAGGATTAATTTTAATAGATCTTTGCAAAAAATCCATAAAAAATAAAACATATTTATGTGTTTTAAATATTTATTTTCATGAGTTGTCATTTTTCCCCATTCCATTTATGGAAAATAGCTACCATATAACATAGTTTGTAAAAGACAGCTGTTGTCAAGCCTGACAACGAAATCACACTCTGTTTTTATCACGGAGGTCTGATTTCATTTTTCTCTTCACTTAATATAAGGTGCTCTCCCTCAACACTTTGATTTGTTTCCCTTCAAAGGGACTTGTGTGCGGTTTTTTGGTTTTGTTTGTTTGTTTGAACTAGGTCAAGGAAAATTGTTAGGACTTCTACTATACCAACGATGTACCTGAAGTTAGAACATCAGGACACAGAATATTCCCATTTCTGACTCCATAGTTTACCTTTGACAGAAAAATGTATAATACAGGAAGACCTAGAGCCTTATATAAGCTTTTTTGTTTCTTGAATAAAATAGATCTTATATTAATATTTTAAATTAGATATTTTTAAACCCCTGATGGTTTACACACCCTGAGTCGATGTATCTTAGTAAAATTGGTGAAAGGAATGCCTTTTGTAAAGGGCTGGAAAGTTGATGATAAGAAAAGAGGTTGGCTGGAGAAGTGTCATGTTTTACCTGCTGGTATATCATTAAGCAGTTCAGATTTAAGAAAGATAAATAAGGAAGTTGTGAATCTGGAAGTTGGTTCCCTAAAACTTTTTGTGCCACTGAAAAGAATTTATATCCTGCTGTGGTGTACTGGCAAGTACTGCTGACCTTGAGAATAATTCAGTTTTTCTTATGGTCCACACGTCCCCAGGTCACTACACTTTCTGACTTTTTTTTTTTTAAAGATTTATTTATTTTATTCTAGAGCCAAGAGTGTGCGTTGGGGGTGCAGATGGGAGAGAGTCCCTAGGCAGATTCCATGCTGAGCCTACACCCTCCTCCATTTTAACCTTAGTTCTCCCTCAAGCCAGTATACACCCCCGTCTTAGCTACGCTGAGCAGATTGCTCTTTTGAAAATTCCTTACTGTTTCATACTTCCTTGTTCATGTTATTCCTCTCCTCTCTGCCTCACTTGATTCTTCAGGGTCCAGCTCATGTCTGTCTTCTGTGAGCTCTTCTGAATCCAAATGAAAGTTGAATTATTTCCTTCGCATGGTTCCTAAGTACTTAATGTATCTTCTTTAAAACCTGTGTTTCTTGGGGCAGCCCCCGTGGCGCAGCAGTTTCGTGCCGCCTTCGGCCCAGAGCATGATCCTGGAGACCCGGGATCAAGTCCCACATCGGGCTCCCTGCGTGGAGCCTGCTTCTCCCTCTGCCTGTGTCTTTGTCTCTCTCTCTCTCTCTCTCTCTCTCACTCTCTGTGTCTGTCATAAATAAATAAATTAATTAATTTTTTAAAAAACCAAACCTGTGTTTCTTAGCAAGCCTGTGTAAGGGCATTGACCACCATCTTCCATTCTGTATTCTCAGCACTTTGTACAATAATGCCTGGCATGCAGTGAATAAAATGACTTATACATTGCAGAGGAGGAAGATGAATACAGTAGAGAAGAAACAGTTTTGAAAGCTGTTGAGTAAAACTGTTAGCTAAGCAGATTTTGAAATTAATAGAAATCAACCTTTATGACCAACAAAGCAATAATTTTGGCATCTCGTTAACATATCAGTCTCAATACCATCACAATATAGAATGAGACGAGTCACAGAACTTTTTTATACCACCTCTTTTAATAGATGAGATAAATAAATGTAAGGTACATAGACAGTTTTCTAATTTTGCTAAATGAAATGAATAATGTATCAATTCAGGATGTGAGCATATACTTGATTCAGGCAGCGTTTGTTGTATTAGATGTGATCATGTTCTTACAGAATTCTTAATCCAAAAAGGTCCTTAGGTATTCTCTAAATTTTGACAGTGGCAGATTAGGAAATGGACACAGAGAAATGAAGACCATGGTAGAGAGCCATTCTGTGTACTGAACCTGTGGTTGAGATTACTTAAAATCTTTTCTGGTCTTGGAATTAGGTAGTTTAAAAATCTGTTACTTTTCATTTTCTTTATTGTTCCCTATGTACTTTCTTATGGGTGGGGGGAGACAGTTCATTTATTCATGTAACTGACATTTTCCGATCCCTGTTACGTACCAGGTACAGAGCTGTGTGCTGAGGATACAGAAATATTCATACAATAGTCTTACCGATTTAAGCACATAATATCATCAAGGTGACTGGGTCTGGTTAGTAGTTTGAAATTTTACCAAAAAAAAAAAATGTGGCATAAGAAACAATAGGATTTATTAATGTTTTTCCCCTCCTATAGCTAATAATGACTTATACATTGTAGTCATCTGATAAAATTTTACTGACTATAAATAAGTATAAAAGTATGATACATAAGTGTGTGTATGTATGTGTATAGGTTTTGTATTTCTGTGGTACTATATGTGCTGTTAACTTTAGCCACATAGTGCATGATTCTTTTAAGTTCAGGAGCATACTTTCAGAAAGTTGAATTGTTTCTAATGTAGTTCAAATGGATATTTTTGAGATAGCACTGCTATCTCTAGAATATACATGTTCACAACTTAAGATGCTGAATGTAAACTTGATAGGAAAGAAGACTAAAATGAATTGCTTGGCTAGACTTCCTAAATTTTCTTTGCATAGATATTTATAGAATATTTGAGGATAAATTCAGATTCTTCAGTGTCACACAAATACTACTCAATTTTTATGGAAACAAAATGTTAACGGTTAAACCATATTTGATTTTCAGAATGCTAAGCTGTAGGGCATTAGAAATCCATGTTTTCCTAAATCTGACTAAAAGTTCAAGCCAGAGGGGCATAAGGTAGAGGAATTTTGTGTTTTTCTGAATTATCCCAGGAATTGTGTTCTCTGGGAAAATCCGAGGGAAGTATAAGTAAGGGCCATTTTTTCTAAAGACTGACATTTTGCAGTATGTCACATGTATGTGTTGTGTTACAAATTACAAGGTCATTGTTTTGAAAATCATAGACCTGATTCAACATCTGGTTTTTAGGCCACTTAAGTGTGGGCCAGCAAGAAGGTTAGTCATTGTAGGATGTTTGAAATGAGCTGTAATGATTTCCAGGCCCAGAGAAACCTCTGTGCTGCAGCTGTGTATCAGAGAAGGTGATGGAAGGATGCCTCTTCATATGTTCTGTGTATAAGGCTGAATCTTGTATCACTTCTCTAGTATGGTTATCATCATATGGCCGTCTTCAGAATCTTAAAGGCATCACAGCTAACAAGAATTGGTATTAGGGTGAGAGGGGAAAGAGGGTTATAAATGACAGATTGAGATAATCGACCTTAGTTATTTTTATGTAAACCCAATTTGTAAATCCGTTACAAAGAGGCCTCTTTCTTTTTTTAATAAGGGTACTATTCATGATAATATTCATTTGTCATAGTAATTATTTTTGGAAATGATACTGGAGAGTCAGTCACCTTTACAGAAAGGGTCTGCTTCTAAAAAACCTAGCACTCAGTTGACTGAACCTGGGGAGTCTGCTTGCTAGTTGCCACTTATTGAGGGCCTACTACTGTGCCAGGCACTTTATAACTGTTACTGCCAGTTTACCAACAACCTTGAAAATGATTGTTGCCAGTTTTACAGATGAGAAAGCTAAGGTTCAGAGAGGTTAAGTAATTTACCCAGGTCACACATAGAGTCACTAGTAGAATCAGGTTGTGATCCTTGGTCTACTCTGTACTGCTTGTCCTAACACATTGCATTTCAGGTGACATGCTTCCAATGTCCAAATGCAAAAGTACATATTTATGGTTAGAAAAATGTGTATATTCACAGATACACATACAGGCATATGTGTATATATACATAGGTATACTTTAAGTAAAATTTGTAAATGTGTAATGTATTTCAGGCAGTGAAAACTTGGTCAGCAGTAGGCGTTGTTAGGTATAACACTACTGCATCACTGCTTTTGGTAGGAGATGATAATTAAGCTTTCTCTTTTATATGGCTTCACCTGATATCGTGTCCTGTCTTACTCAAATGCCTTAACATATTGATGCATCATGCAGATTACTGACTTATATTAGATCTTTCTAGAAACCAAAGCTCTTTATTTAGTGCTCTAAAAGATACTTTTATTTCCAAGGGAATTTCTGATAGCAGGTTATGGAAATTGTTGACTTCTCTGCTGAAACACGCCCCCCCCCCCCCCCCCAAAAAAAAGGCTTGAAGGATTAAGAGAAAGATGGAGAGAAGAATATAAGTGAAGAGACATGAAAAGAGGATAGATCTAGGGAGGTTAAAAGAAAAAAAAAAAAAGACTACCGTCTAATTCTAGCCATCAGTCCCTGTTTCGGCAGTTCATTCTATCCAAAATCAGGAAATGGAAGTGCAACCTAGGTATATGCACTTGTTGCTGTCAGCCATGTGAATCCCCCCATCCCTAGCCACACACACATTCCCCTATAGTATGTCAGACTAAGTTTGTCCACGGGTAGTGTTTTGCCTGCATTTTGTGTGGATATTGTAGAAGTTGCTCTGCTGTCCCTGTCTTTATATCTGTACCTCTTCCTTAGAAGCATGCACTCTTCATGTGATTGAAAAACTTAAGCACCTTCATCTACTTTCCACTCTCTAGCCATTGTGAATTGAATATTTTTATTATTTATAAAATCTTAAGCACACAAAGATTCTAAAAGAATTTTGGTTAGAAATCGAAGATATACAAACATGCTTTTAATTTTAAAAGGAATAAAAGAAGATGAGGCTGATTAAAATTTAAATCTGTTATAGCTCCCAGTTCTTGGAAGGAAAAAAAAAACTGGTATATACAATTTCTACTCCGTAACAACTGTGAAAGCACAAAATAAAATTGGACTTTTAACATGTAATTATTACATGTTTTATATTAGATGTAGTGCTAGTTGGGAATGGCATTGTTTTCTTCTCAATTCAATAAATATTTTGCACCTATTCTATATAAGATGCTAATAACAGTGTGAGGTCTTCTGGTTTGGACTCAGATCACATCCCTTGTAGTTTGAAGTTATTCAGAATTAAACAGTCCAGTTTCATGAAAAGTTTTTATTCCAATTTCAGTGATGAAGAGCGATACAGATACAGGGAGTATGCAGAAAGAGGCTACGAGCGCCACAGAGCAAGTCGAGAGAAAGAAGAACGACACAGAGAAAGACGACACAGAGAGAAGGAGGAAACCAGACACAAGTCCTCTCGAAGGTTTGCTCTTTTATAGTGAATCACTTTGAAGCTCAGAGGAATTGATTTGACTGCAAAAAGTTAAAAACCTCTCCAAATAACTAGTAGAGCATATGTGTTCCTAATTGGAAGATTAAGAGTAATGTGTTGAAATAATTGCTTCCTTATAGGCTCATCAAAGATTTTCAAATCTAAAAAGACCTCATTTAGTACTCGTGGACTTATTACTATCTTGTTGGGAGAGGGGTTTATTTAACCTATGAACCAGTAATACTAATATTTAAAGAAAATTCAGGGCCTCATAGTCTAAAATTGTATGCCTGTTGTTTGTTGGTTTAGGATCAGCCCTAGAAAGTTTTTCCTGTTCTGATTTAGTGCTTCAGTTTCTAATTTGTAATAGTTTTTCAGGATAAAGTATATGGGCTCTGAGAAATAGGATAATATCAGGTGCGGGTGAACCTATACTATACATACAATCTCCATATAAAAGTCACATAACTGGTTACTCCTCAAAGTGTGAGAAAAAGAATTCATTTAAAACCCAGTGTTATATTGGGAATTCACCTTAGACATAGTAGGTTGATATTTCTTATCTTGTGTGTACTTAAGAACACAACTTTTTTTCCTTTTCAGTAACAGTAGACGTCGCCATGAAAGTGAAGAAGGAGACAGTCACAGGAGACACAAGCACAAAAAATCTAAGAGAAGCAAAGAAGGAAAAGAAGCAGGCAGTGAGCCTGCCCCTGAACAGGAGAGCACCGAAGCTGCACCTGCTGAGTAGGCATGGCTATGGCCTGTTGTGTATATTAGGGCCAGAAATGTACCATAAATCTTGTTATTTTTCTGGATAATGTTTAAGAAATTTCCTTTTAATCTTGTTCTGTTAGTATGAAAAGTTAACTTTTTTTCTCAAAATAAAAGAGTAAATTTTTCATGTTAAGTTAAAAATCTTTGTCTTGTAATATTTAAAAAAATAAAGACAGCAATGACTTTATATCCAAGAAAGTAATGTGAATGAGTCACTCAGCAGGGAATTTTAAAGAGCTATGTACACACACAGTATCTGATAAAGGTTAAGGTTTCACCTTGGCCATAGTTTTCTTGAGTTAATCAAATACCAGTCTCAAGAGGTTGCACTGCAAAAGGGCACCTCTGGGTCTTGAGATTAAAAGTAGTCTTTATCAATACTGCTGTGGCACTCTTGCTTATTGTATTAAAGTACTCGTATACAGTTTTGATATCACAACTTTTTGATAGGTTTTCAGTGTTCTTAATTTGGGTTCATGGTATAACTAAAGAGGGAACTTTTATATCCAAATTAGTAAAATCTAAAGGCATTTGGCTGGTGTCTGCAAAATAACTTGCCCTAAGGGTAGTTTTTATAGCAGGCACGTGGACAAACATGCGTCACTGTGACACAAACTTGAATTGTCTCATGGCTGTTTATGAGCTGGGGTCAAGCTGGTTTGGCCTTTCTTGATGCTTTTTCCAAAGCTCATTGGTTGAGCAGTATGTGGAGGTTTTATACAGTTACTAGCTAATTGTGAAGGAAAAGACAAGAGCTTTAGATTAGTCCTTTCCTATTAAATCTAAGAATACAAGTTTATAATTCTGTGAGCGTTTTTAGGGATAAGCCTTAGGATGTATTTGTCAGTGGTGGTAACAACATGGTTTTGAAAGAATGAATTACTAGGATCCTTTAAATAGCGATAATTGAAATGAATTTAATGTCATATACTAAAAGACAACCATAATTTGAAAAATATTTATTTCTCGTTTGATGAACATTTTCAACAGTGCACTTTTAAAATCCTCTGGCTGTAAATTGTTTTTCTAAATGCCCGTAATATATCCTTTACAGACCTCAGCATATACCAAATTTTTAATTGTAGGATTTGAATCCATTGGGGGGATACAAATGATCTCAGCCTTTTAAGATCTTTTTAATGAATAGAAAAATATAAACTTAAAGTTGTGGAGTAATGAGAAATCTTCCACACTGAATAAAAGCTATTCAGATTTATGTTTTGAGTATTACATTTTCTGAGGTGTAATTGGCTTTCATTGGATCATACTTTTCCTGACGAGTTTACATTTTTACAGTGTATCCTTTAAATATAAAAATTGACAAGATAAATACATTGTTTCAACTTAGCTTATCTGTAGTTTTCTGTTTTCCTATGACCCATCACTGATTCTACAAAAAAGTGCCAGGCCAAGAAACAATAGTAAGAGTAATCTTTCCTTTAAGTTCTTTCAGCATCCTTGCCAAGCAAGCATGTATCATTCCTGATGTACTTCTACCATTGACAGCCAGAAGAATGTCTCCGCATCTAAAGAACATAAAACACCACATGATTAACATTTTGATCCATAGCTGAAGTCAATGCAAGTGTATTTGGTGGTCTTAGTTTTTGCTTCATCTGTCAATTTTAATTACATAAATTTCTAATTAAATTCTGCAAACTCTATTTGGCTTCTGTTAGAAGTTAGTTAGAAAGGACCCTAAAAGCCTAGGAAGTTGCTGTATGGGACCAAAGAATTCTTAGAAATTGAATGCTATGTAAATGTTTTTCTTACCAATACAACACAGTATATAATACATGTGTTACTTCTAATGGGGCCAAACTTTTGCATATATAAAACAAAATATTGTTAATAAGTAGTCATTATTACCTAATTCTTCCATCATTGTATGCTGGTGTTCCTTCGACAATGGATTTAATAAAAAAAGGTTTATTCCCATTATATTCTTCATAACCTCCTACAATGCAGAAGCCCAGACTTCCAGCTGTGTTTCTTCGTAATATAACATCTTTACAGTTATACAGGTACCTGAAATAGAATGTGTAAGCAGTATATCTGCAGTTAGGTTGAACTCTAAATAATTATTATGATTCATCTCCCATTCCCTTTATTGATATTTTTTCAGGCTAAATAGTGGAGGGGGTCTTAACTCAAAACTGTCATAGCCAAGTGACCTTTGTGCTTTTAGCGGGCTTTTTCTAGTTGAACTATTTTCCATTGCCAAACACCCTTTAAAAAATATTATTATATTCTGCTTACATGTTTACTGGGAAAGATAATCATATTTTTGGCTTAAAGATTTAATGCTTCAATTTATATTAAACAAGTTGGATAGGCCTAAATCCTTATTGATGAACCAAATTCAAACATACTTAGCAATATCATATCTTTATTTACTTGTGAATATAATGAAAGCAAAAATCCTTTAAATGATTAATCTCAGTGGGAAAAAAAAATTAAACATAACCCTAATAATTAATGCATTTGCCAGAGTTTTGACTTTCGAAAAACACCAGTTTAAATGTAGTTTCACGTGTTTGATAGGTTATAGAGAAGCATGCAGGCATAAGGTGAATGGAAATTGAGGTACATTTAAAGATAAGAATTATTCATACTGGAGAAAAAAATAGTAAACTGAATAGGGAGTTACAGAAGGAATGGGAGAAGGAGAGGCCACAGGTCTTCTGTAAGTGAATAGAATCTTCACCTAAGGTAGAAGACGGAAACACTCAATATAATTCAGTGGCAGCTGGATCAGTGTTCATATAGGTACAAGCCAAGTGTAAACTGTTACAGTTGTGACAGGTGGTGGTGGTGTCAGGAACTGGATTTGACTAAAACCCCCCAGTTCAGGAACTGGTTTTGGAAGAAAATCAGCATTTTCATACTGGTAAAACTCAAGATATGATTGTTTTGTTTATAAGCTGTACCTTAAAATAGTAACTGCTTTTTAAAAAACCAATAAAACGTCTCATGAAAGGTTTTGTTAAGTGATGTAGTTGGTCTTTACATTTGTTACTTGATAATCCACGTAACATGATTTTTCATGGTGTTGCTGATTGCAACTTGAAATAAGCTTTGGCTTTGGGGGATAACTTTAAAAAGTAGTCATGAAGTTCAACTCGATTTTGTTTTGTATCTCTTGTCACAAATAATTTATAATCAGTCTCACTGATAGCTGAAAAGTGATTTTCATTAAATAAAGCAACTATTTTGATTGTAAAATACTCATCAGCTATATTTCACCGATTTGATGTCAGTAATAAATTCATCCTGTAGGAGATACCATATTTTACATAATGGTTCACTGACTGCTCATACACAAAGCAGGTAATTGGCAGTTCTCCAAACACCCGAGCGTTACATTCCTATGCTCAATATTTGAAGGAAAGCACATGAATTGGCTGATTCTTACCCAAGGTCATGAGCAAATATCTATCTTAATACTTCCCAGCCATGATTCCTTAAAACAGAAATGGGTACATAGAACAATACTTTTTTTTTTTTTTTTTTTAATTATTTATTTATGATAGTCACAGAGAGAGAGAGAGGCAGAGACATAGGCAGAGGGAGAAGCAGGCTCCATGCACCGGGAGCCCGACGTGGGATTCGATCCCGGGTCTCCAGGATCGCGCCCTGGGCCAAAGGCAGGCACCAAACCCCTGCACCACCCAGGGATCCCCTAGAACAATACTTTGAAACAAGTATTTCCCCTTCCATTGTCCACTGAGTTTTTACATTAAGTATCACCTTGGACTTTACATTGGTCCTTACTGGGTATTTTATTTCATGTAGATAAGCTGTAAACCTCAGCATCTAAAATTTATTATGTTCTAGTATAAAATTTTTAATATTGAGTCACAAATTGTATCTATTTTCCTAGACTCTTGATATTGGAGAGAGTGTTGGCTTGGATTATATTTGAGCAGATGTTTATTGAGTGTACCACACTCTAGGCACTTGGTAGATTGGTGAACAGAACAGGTAAAAACCCTGCCCTCTGGCTGTGCATTCAAGTCGCTAGCAGTGTTACTAGTATTTTTTGCACTAGGTGCTTTCCTTCCTTTGGAGTATTTCAACTTCATTGTAGCAGCAAGAACTCAGTAAGTTAAACCTTTTCAAAGTCAGACCTTGGTTAGTTGGAACCGATGTGTACTGGGGCATTGGTTTTTTTCAAGCTGAATTACTTTACTCCCCATTGGGAAATGTGGAAGCTGGCTTTGGTTGACGATGTTGAGGATTTACCTTTGAAATATTAAGTGACTTTAAATTCTAAATGTGAGCTTTTTTCCTATTCTGAACTCATTCTCTAAATTTAGGGCTCATTGAAGGAGAGTTGGCATAGTTTAAAGAATAGCAAGGAGTTTAGTAATTTTCCTCCAATAAGTAAATTATGGTTGCTTCAAAGATCAACTCCATGTTAAGGACTATGGTGAAGTCTTGGGTTGCTCAAGAAGCTGTATATTTTTCTGTTTCAACTGGCTGTTCCTTCTCCATCTCCTTCAAAGATTCCCCTTTTCTCAAAGGACCTCAAAATTTCACTGAGCCCCTATACTAACAAAGTGGGGTTCTCAAAAATATGTACCTTTCAGGGAGTGTAGAGGTGAAAAAATGCTTTTATCTAATAAGAGTGAGACATGATTTGCCTTTAAAAAAAAAATCTCATTTTCTAATAAGCATTTAAGCTCAGACAACACACAATAGGTGACCTGGCAACAGACTGAATGCAGAAGTAGATGGGAGAGTCCAGTTATCTTTTGCTCAAGCCAAACGTTAAAGAGGTTGGTAAAAAAAAAAATGTTGCCACTTTTCTCACTAATTCACTCTAAAGTCGTTCCCAGGGATCCCTGGGTGGCGCAGCGGTTTGGCGCCTGCCTTTGGCCCAGGGCACGATCCTGGAGGCCCGGGATCGAATCCCACGTCGGGCTCCCAGTGCATGGAGCCTGCTTCTCCCTCTGCCTATGTCTCTGCCTCTCTCTCTCTCACTGTGTGCCTATCATAAATAAAAAAAAATAAAAAAAAATAAAAAAAAATAAAAAAATAAAGTCGTTCCCAAAGCACCCTCTGCCTGCATAACAGTAATACATATTAACTCATCTCTCCTCTAGTCATACTAGTCCAGATGACAGCATGTTTTGAAAGACTTCCAGATGTGGAGTTTGGGCCTGCAAGCCAGCAGAAAACAAAGCAGAAAGTCTTCAGTGATCTCTGCATCCCCCCCACCCCCTTCAATTGAATGGCACCTGATAATCTGTATAGCTTTGAGACAGTATCTGGAGCTCCCACCCAGGGGTCACTCCCGGCACAGAAGGCACTGCTAATAAGGGTGAGATATATTTGCAATGTCCTTTATCATCCACTTTTACTTTCTGCTACTGCTTATATCTGACACCCACTGGTTGAAGACAGGCAGCCACCGGTTCAGGGTATGAACACTATCTTCTTCATGTATATTCTTTTGTGTGTTGGACTGTACCCGAGGGCATGATTACAATGTCCTAGAAATGGATTTCCTGTTTCTAGACCTGCTGATACCATTTTTCTTCATTGGTAGAGAATGTTAGGTAACTGACTGGATCCTACTTTAGGGCAAATAGGTTTCCTCAAAATCTGTTCGTCGAAAGGGGAAAATGTTTTTGAGTAAATGTATAACTTGGAGGGAAATGCCCTGGTGAATTTTTTTCAAAAATATCTATTTTCAGGCTCAGTCTATAGCCGTTCAGACAAGTAACTTTTGCCGAGGTATGATAAATGGCCTGAAATTCTTAGGACATCAGTCATGCCGAATGTTGAGACCTTTAGGCCAATGGTATTACATCAATCGAGGAGAAACTGGGGTCTTTGAACCTCTCTGCCGTCAAGATTAGAGATGTGAGTGGATATTCCCATCCATAAAAATTGTAGCAGTGTTATGACTGAGTGCTCGCGTCCTGATACCAGCTGAGGGCCTGATCCAGGGACATAATGGAGTATTAAGGATGTCTGAAAAATGCCAGGATGGACATACTTGTAGTTTCAAAATGTCAGAGTAAACATTATGTTTCCCCTTCTGCTTTTAAAAATCACTGTAAAGGCAACTAGGAGACTTGGAAACAGAAATGCAAACTCCATCTGAAAACAAAACTGGGTCACGGCATTTGAGGGAGAACCAACTGCCAGAGGCAGTGGAAGAGTAGGTGCCCGCAGCTGGAGCCCTGGGGCCTGCAGGGAGCGGCCCACTCAGGCAGGACACCCACTCCCACAGGGCACCACCAGAGCCAGGCAGGCTGGTGTTCGCAAAGGAGGGCACGAGTGAGGCAACGAGAACCCCAACAAGATAACCCGTTACGTCCAGGGAGTAGCCTGGCTGGAGGAAGGGATGCACCTGGACTGCTGATCTTGGTCTGAGAGAAGTAAAGCAACACAACCCTGTGTCATAAAGAGAAGCTTCTGCCACTTGGAAGATGGCCCTGGTTCCTTCCTCCTTGTGAACCTCCAGCCAATAGCTGCTCCAGGAAAAACTGACCTAACTCAGAGATTTAAAAAGAATTAGCAAGCAGACACTCAGGACAACAGAAAAACGGAAAGGAACAGTGAAAACAGCAACACAGAAACCACTTGCCAGAAAAATGCTGCCACAGGAGTGAAATGCTTCTAGAGAAAATGAAATTTATAACCCAACCACCTTACCGTGAATTTAAATAGTCCTGAAACAATTCCTCTATAAACCAGAGATCCCCACAGAGATGTAAGATTTCCAGGAAGATAGGAGACAAGAGAAGAAATGAACTGACAGTAGAAAGACAAAGAAGGGAAGAATAAAAAGCCACCACCAAGATGAAAGTAGAAGCTGGAAAGGACAAGCCATAGTAATGAACATGGAGGGCAGACCAGAGTAAGCAGAGGAAACAAAGGGAAATAAACAGTTGAAAGGAGTCAAGAGAATGCAAGATGTGAAAACAAAAGGTAAAGACATGTTTGGAAGAACCCAAATAATCAGTTATTTCGAAAATCAGGTGAAGGGATGCTGGGGGGAGAGGGGGGAGAGGGGGGGCTCAGTGGTTGAGCGTCTGCCTTCAGCTCAGGGCGTGATCCCAGGGTCCTGGAATTGAGTCCCACATCAGGCTCCCTGCTTCTCCCTCTGCCTGTGTCTCTGCCTTTCTCTCTCTCTGTCTCTCCTAAATAAATGAATAAAATCTTTAAAAAAAAAAACAAAAAACCTGAAAGGAAAATCAGGTGAAAAAGGACAAGCCACGTATACAGAGGAAAAGATGAGATGGGCCTTGCGCTTGTCCACACCACCTCTCGATGCTCACCAACATGATGTGAAGCCTACTCAGTCCAAAAGAGGGTGACCCAGTAATCTTATAGCCTGCCACACGGCTGTGCAGATGCTCTATAATTTCTGTAACGAGCTCGACGGCTAGTGGACACCACACTAGTGCAATGGCTACCCCTGTATGACCCTTATGAGGTCTTATGACAGCATCGTTTGTGAAAGCAGAGATGGAAAACAACTGAGGGTTCACTACTCATAGGAACTGGTTCAATGACTATGGTACATCTGGATAACAGAACACTCCTCAGCCATAGAGAAGAGACACAGCTTGATATATGCCCATGTGAAATAACACCCAAAGTGTATTCTTAAGATTAAAAAAAAAAAATCCTGGTGCACAGTAGTGTGTATGCTATGTGTGTCCATATAGACCTGGACCAGCAGCCCAGTCCACGGCCTGTCTTTGTGAACGAACAGCCACGCCTCTCCATTGGCATGTTGCCCACGGCTACTTTCACACGACCACGACAGAACCGAATACTTGCAACTCAGAATGGGACTCTTGAAGCCTAAACTCCATCCCTTTACAGAAAAAGTTTGCCAACCCCTGATGTAGACTTTCCCTGGAAAAACACACAAGGGATTGCTCTCAGTGATTACCTCTGTTGAGCGGACCTGGGAGGACAGATCTGAGGGCACCCTTCTCCCCCCTTTGGTGCCTTGGGATTCCCCCGCGAATATATATTACTGCGAGGAGACGAGGGGCTGAGGGAAACGAAGAGCCGCCAGGGTGACTGAGGACCAGTGTTGTCTGTGCTGGCATCATTTCACACTTCCTGTCTACTTCTTTCAAAGGAAATGAACCAAATCCAGACTATACTTCTGGCAGGAGCAGAGAATTGCTGCCTAAGGCCAAGTGACAAAAAGTAGAGGGAGAGAAAGCCATTCACATGGTTGTATTTGGAGTAAAAAGCATCTCACATATCTCACATTTGTCCTGTCTTACACGAATGAATAGTGAGGAACTCTGAATATATGACAAATAGCTTTCAAGCACAAAAGGTAAAAAAAAAAAACAAAAAAAAAAACTATTTTTATAGATTCTGGTTTCAGAAATATTAAAAAAAAAAAATTTGAAACGAATACTCTCTTCTTCCACTCAGACTCTGTCCTAAAATGCTTGGAGGTTTTCAAACAGCCTCGGTGCTCAATGTTCAGCTGTTTAAAAATACACTTATCTTAAAAATAATTTATCAACTAGGAAAGGCTCAAAAAGGAATCTAGGTCAGTGTATTTGAGACAGGGATGTTTTTAAATACCTCATTTAAAATTAAAAAAAAAAAAAGAAAAGACAGAGAGAGAGAGAGAGAGAGAGAGTCATATCTCCACCCTCAAGAAAAATGTACTAAAACCAAACATCCTACTTTTATTCATTTAATCCTACAGCACTTCATCTTCAGTGACTCTAATATCTAACATTTAAATCATGTGTTTGGAATTTGTGAGGCAATTGTTTGAAGGCCAAGAATTTGTGCTCTGATGCAGGTGTGCAAACCCCAATTTATCTGTCCCTTGAATATTTAATTTCTGCTTGTAGCTATTTAGTAAGTCTGCTCTTAAAACTTTTCCTGAAGTGTCTGAGACATTTTAATGGGTTCACCATAAAGCTCTAGTTACCTCTCACTAAAATGACAACCTAGCTGCTTCCTGAAGATCTTCATAAGAGTAGGAACTAGGTAGACAGTCTGAGACATACCCTCAATCCACACATGCTCAAACATCAAGGCACAGGCAAAAAGGTCTTCTGCATTGTTTTATGTTTAGCCAGGGCCACACGAAAGCTAAAGAGGTAAAACCTCCATACAAGTTCTGAGGATTGCCACTAGCAAATTTGGGAAAGAATCCTTCCTCTGGCTCCATAGTGGGTTCCAGAAGACTGGAGGTTAGCCTTCTCTCCCTGTCAGCAGAGTTCTTTTGCTGCATGAACAACTGATATAACCATACAGGGCAGCTCCAAGCTCCTCAACACAAGGGTATAGCAGTATTTCCATGTCTAGGCTCTCACCCTGCCCTGGGCCTTCTGCATGCATTTTTAGTAACAAAAGGGAAGACAGGATCATGTCAAATAGTCTCACAGTCAAACTGGGGGCTCATTCAGACGCTAGTGCCATGAATCAGCCCAAGAGAGTAAAAGAGTGCCCTAAGAAATATAGTGGTTCCCTCCCATGCCTCCCCAAGGATGTCACATTGGGGCTCACCGTGGTAATTCCAGCCACATGATCCAGGAGGGGGACCAGTCTCTGGCTGGGGCCATGTTGTGGTTGGAGTCCAGGGCTGCTGGGCTGCTGCAGGCTTCCTGGGGCTCGTGTTCTTCGACTTCCAAAGCTTTCAGAACCACCAGGGAGGATGTGCTTTTCAATAATGCCACTGCCTCGCTCCGGTTGACCTCTGTTAGTTCAACCCCGTTCACATTTAACAAAATGTCACCTAATGGCCAGAGAAGCAGAAGCCATCCTTAGTGAGAGTGCAAAGGGGAAGTTCTGTAAAAGTGCCAAAGGGGCAGGGACTGAGTGGGATGCAGGGGAGCGAGCAAGCTGAAGGGGGCATGTCATTAGCCTCCTGCACTGACCTGAGGCTGAGTTCTCGAATAGCAAGTGGTTAGTGTGTGCACGTTTCAAGGCATTGGCAAATCATGCTTGCAGGTTTCTAAAGCATACCCATTAGTGTTTGGCTCTTGCTTTAAAAAAAAAAAAAAACGGGGGAAAGAAGGAAGATAAACTAGCTTCGTTTACTATTTAGTCAAAGATCATCTACTTCTTTCTTTACTTCTTGTTTTTTGTTTTTACCACAAAGGGAGAGCATTTGGCAAAACTCTGAGTGCTTGCATGGAGCCTGGCATGTGATAGGCACCCAATAAATAGGGATTACATGAGTGAATAAGAGACTACCCCTGAAAGGGCCTGGCAGAGGGGTCTATAGCAGTGAAGAAAAAGGAGCTGGAACTACGCCCTTGAACAGGGGAAAAAGGAGTTAACATCGTTGTGATTTGCTGCAAAGGGGACATTCCTACCGTTGGGCAGGCACCTCATATGTGCAGGGCCACTTCCATCCACCGTCCCGCACAAGCCTCTGCTCACATTCTCTCGCTAACAGGTCACTTCTTGGTGAACCTCATCATTCAACACCCAGGTGCTTGGGTACAAAGGAAGAGCAAGAAAACTAAAGCACATTCCTCTCCTACCTCCGGTTTGTATTCTTTTATCTCTCTCCTGATCTTCTGCTTCCTTTGAATATCATCTTTTTCACACAGAATAACCACAGCAAGAGAGACAGATGGCAAAGGCCTGGAGTCCTGCCTGACCCCAAAACATGCTCTGTTAGGTTGGCCAAAGAAATCCCTACCATGCCACCCACTGCCCTGTGGCTCCTTGGGCTGAGCGACGGTGCTTCAGAAACTTCGTGCATCTGAACCCTTACATGACATAGTTGCTCAACCATCTGAGCTACCTCAATTGGCAATATTATTAAGGATACATATGTGACACCCCTTTCCTTCACCAAAAGTAGCCTAGGACACATAAGATTAAAAGACGATGACATTTCCACCCGTGGAAAAGAACCTAGCATGATACTTTCACTTAATACTCGTTGACTCAAAACTCTGAAAGTATTTCATCCACCCAACCCACAAAAATGGAGCAATTCATGAATAGGTTCACCACACGATCAACCCAGCAAAGAATCACTTAGAACAAATGGAACCAAGTTATGCTATTTAGTTGAGCCACTCGCTCATAACTGTAGAAGCTCCCCATTACTTCCCGGCATACTTTGCAGGTACTTGCTTTCTTAGCAAGCCAAGCAGCCCACGTCAACCCACAAGAACTTCAAGGGGTGAAACACCCAATCCAGCAACTATACTCAAGCCGGTCACAGTCAGTGTGTGACAGAGGTCCTGGGCAGCTCAGCATCTCATGCTCTCATCAGTTCGGGAAGCAGTTACCCAACCCAGCAAGCTGCGAGTTCATGGTAACACTCCACTGGCCCAGTACCTTGTCTTTTTACCTGTTTTTATTCTTCCATCTCTGCTGATGACTCCCCCGGGCTCCACGCTGATGACGTAGATGGGCAAGTCCCACTCCCGATGTGATGCTCCACCAGCAACGGTCATGCCGAGAGACTCACTGGGGTCTTTTCGGACACTTACCACCTTCTCACGGCAAGTGGCCACAGGATGGAGGGGCTAAAGGCACAGACAGGAAAACAAGCGTGGCACACCTGTTCACAAGGGAGCTTGCATTTCCTCCGCACAAAAAAACCCTACGCAATTGGATAAATACATGACAGTCGTCCTTGGTCTCATAGAGAAAGACACATGCAGAGGGAACCCTCGCTTTGCCTGTCACCCTCAGCAGGGCAGCCTTATCCCAAATCCCCTAGGCTGATTCAGAGAAAGTTTACATTTCAAATGGGAATGGAAAAAAGACAGAAGAGGAGCAGTTTGGAGACCACTGGAGAAATAGCTCACAAAGTGAATCACACCCCCAAGTTTTCAAGTGATTATTCCCGATAGTCATATTTCATAAAGCTCCTGCCATTCATGAGTATCAGGAGTTTTCTTCTAAGTTAAAAAAAAAAAGAATTGTATTTTAATTAAATGACCTCTGTTTAATTTAGGTAGGGAGTCCATTCTAGAACTCCATAGTTAGAGAAAATAATGGATTTCATAGAAACTCACTACTGACTGGGTTCTCTCCAATTAGCATCTTCAGTCTTTCAAAATAATATGTAGTTCTACCCTTTAATTTTATTATGTAAAAACATAGTATATACATTGTGTAGCATACACTGAGGACTGACTTTTGAAAAGCAAATTAAGAGAACTGTGATTTTGGTTCAGCAACCCTAGGTTGAAAACAGTCAAAGCTACATGCAGTGTTATCTTGAAGCAAAAAGAGTCAAGGGCACTGTTTGTCAGTGAATTTATATCAACATATAATTATCTAAAAATGTATTCTCCTCCATGTGTAATGACCTAGGGGACTATGTGTGAATGTGCATTGCAAATAAATGTCACCCTCTGATCTGACCTCAGAGAAGTCTAGGGCTCGGAACACAACTTACAGTTTTATCTACGGAAATAAAATTTAAAAACTCATCTGGCTACAAAAGAAAGTGTAATTATACTAACTTTTGTGTAGAAAGAGGGAGGAGAGAGAATTTGTATTGTTATTTACATTTTCATGAAGACGCTCTGGTAACAAGAAAGTGGTTTTATGGGCGTGGAGGTGGGAACCAGACAGATGGGGCCTGGGTAAGAGGCTCCTTCCTCATGGGTTTTTTTTTTTTTTTTGAACCCTGTGAATATATTATCTATTCAACAAATCAAGTGAATGATAAACTTCTGCAAAGTTGATGGTTAGCATCATATAGAACTATTGCTTGCATTAACAAGAGTTCATTTTTACCACTTCATTATGAAGATAAGCCTAGGCTTTTTGCACATTTATTATCTCATGATTTTCTATAGTATAAAATTACCCATGTCTGTTTTAATTGGCCCCATTGTATCCAGTAATAGCCTGTTACTATATCCCTAGTACTGCACATAGCATTTAGCACATTAAAGATGGTAACTATGCTTGGGAAATAAATGTATGGATAAATTACAAGGTGCCACAAATTGTTTTTGGTAGCCATGGAATACTAAATCCGGAATCACAAATTATTATGGGAAGTTATATGTTACAATTAGTATTTGTAAGGTCTGGATTATATGTTTCTATAAACCTCAGAACCTTGAAGAGATTGGTTACCTGAAGTGAGTTGTAAAACTAAAATGGGATCTTCTTCAGGGCCAAGTTTCAAAATAAGACAAATATGTAACAGTATGAATACAGTGGTCCCAGCACTCCTGAGTAGTTCTGGAGACGCTCTCCAGATCCCTTCTCAGTTCGTGACTTTTCTCCTCCACAAAGCAGTGAGATTCAGGACGTCTCTGCCTTTGAACACAGACCTCTCAGAAGAGCCCTACTTGGAGACGCAGGCTGTTCTGAGACGCCCCCAACCCAGGGCAAAGCTCTAGACCTAGAGACTCTTACTGGCTGCTCTGTTGCTTCCGCTCATTCCTGGGGATATTCATAAAGCATTTACTCCTGATCCTCACAAAGAAGGGCTTTCCTCCATTATTTCCATATGGAAGCCAGGGATATTGTCAGGGTAGCAGATCAATCTCCCGAGGTGATATCTAAAACACAGTATGGAATGCTCTGGAAAACAGAGACATCCTTTCACATTGAAAAATATGTGTGTACACACACACACACACACACACACACACACACACACACGCTCTTTTGCATTCTTGAACAGCTGCCTAGTACTTCATCATGTGGATATGTCATATCCCCCCATTGATGACCATTTTGGTTGTTTATAAGTCTCTTGCAAAATTAAACAGTGTCACTGCGAACATCCTTAGACACACATATCTTGTGCATTTGTGTAAATATTTCTTTAGGCTAATATCCTAAAAGTACAACTGCTAAATCAAAGAGCCTGCATATTTTACATTTTGATACGTATGAAACAGTTCGATCACCTATAATCTCACCAATACATTGTGAAAATGATGATTTCCCACAATTCTGCCAATATTGGGTTTTATCAATATTTTACAATATTTGCCCAGAAGAAAAGAAGATCCCAATAATTTAACTGCCTTTTTAGGTAGCAAGTTTAAACCTATTTTATTGTTATTTGGGTTTCTAATAGTAATATCCTTTGAGATCTTGTAATACTGTCATCACTCAGAGCACCCCCAACCTCATTTATGAAGTGGGGAAGAAGGCCCATATAGGGCACACCTGTGACTGAAAGGGACACCTTTGATCTGAGAATACTTAGTTTTAAAAAATGTGTCCCTAAGTTCATTTGGAAAGTAGCAAAATTATCTATCTTATAAGATATTTCAGAAATGGCTTCGTGCCTGCCACACCAGTTAATAGAAATAAGTGAGGCTCTAATTGCTCTGTTGTGAATAAATATTCCTTGAATAATGTACAGATTGGCCAGATACTCTTTGAGTAAGAGAAATATTATTTTTTTTATCTAGGCATCCAGGCAGAAAAACTGAAACTCAACATTAAAACAAATCTGATCAGTGAAGTTCAGCTGGTGGGGGGTTGGGGATGGGGTTGGGAACTGAAACCCAAGATATCTAATTCCACACTCTCTGAACTACTCTGCTTTCAGAGGTCATGTTTTAGCACATGATAAAAATTAACCTATCAATTTTCAGATAAGTGTCAGAAAAACACATGAAAGAATCAGTTACCCAATTTTTCCAGGAACAGTTTATCTCATTGACTAGAGAACTCAACTCAAACCCAAGTCTGTCAAATAAAATACATGACAAATAAGATTTGGATGCGGAAACCTACGTTTTCCTGGCTGCAGAGATAGGTTATTTATGCTTTTAGATACGAGTTCCTGAAGGGCAGAGTTTTCTTCCACATTTGTTCAGTGCTAACCCAATAGCCTTGCTGTACTGAGCAAGGTAAGGCTTCAAACACCTCTGGGCTCCACATAAGTGACTGGGTTACCCCAAACAGGAGATGCGTCCTTTGTCTCGTGTTTCTGACAGCCATCTGCCTTCCCCCCTGGCCCCCAGAGAAAGAGATCCACGTTAGCAATGGAAAACCCAAGTACCGCCATGAACCCTTCACATCCAGAGTGGCCTGACTCTGGGTGGGGAGAAAGAGAGTTAAATATGAGAGAGATCTTCTTTCCATCTGCATTCTCTCCCAATGCTCCTTCCTTACTTTGGAGAGAGACCTCAGAATGTTCCCTAACATGGGATATAAGAAATAGTGAAAGGGACCATAACAGAAAGGAGGGAAACTGAGTGGCAAAGAATTACAGAGGGAGACAAACTATGAGAGACTCCCAACTCTGGGAATCAAAGGGTTCCGGAAGATGAGGAGATTGGGAGGATGGAATGACTGGGTGACGGGCACTAAGGAGGGCACTTGATGGGATGAACACTGGGTGTTTTACTATATGCTGGCAAATTGAATTCAAATAATAAATAAATAAATAAATAGCCCCACAATTTAGTATGAACTAATTCAAGCTGATTAAAAAACATTATGGGCACAGATCTACTTATTACTCAGTTGTAAGAAATACTTCATAGAATATTGGGATTTCTAAAATAAAACATTTTAGATTTATAAAAAAAAAAAGTATGAAGATGAACATAACGACCTACCCATGTACCTTACAACCCAGCATCAGCGATACATGTTCCAGTACAATTGAAGTCCCTCTGTGATTTCTCTCTGGTCACTTTCCCTTTCCTCCCACAGAGGTAGTCACAAGCCCACATTTGACGCCTAATTTGTCTTTAGTATTTCAGTTGGCTACAAACTTTTCTGTGTCACAAGTGTAGGTTTGCCTTCTTTGGCATTTCTCTGACTCATTTAAGCTCCTACTTCCAGAAAGCCATGTTGTTTCCTAGGTAGAACAAGGCTTAGTAGGATCATAAAAAACTAAATCATCAAAGAGCCAGATAGGTCTTAGTTTTATTGTAAATAGGCCACGTGTGTATGTGTGTGTTTGAGGGCACCTCAGAAGGCAGACAGACTATTTTAACTTAAAATGAAAATATTACAATTTCCCACTAGGCCAGTTTGGTTCTGTATGTTTTCCAGGAATTAGATATGTGATAGAGATTGCAGCAAAAATTTGAACAGCTCATCCTGGCTGTTTCCATGATTCATGGTGGTTAGATGGAAGGGATTATAGACCACAGTGCTGGTGGAAGCCTCATGCTTAGTGGTTTAATGAGCTAGAACACCATATGGTCTAGTTGATCCAATTATAATTAATTAGATGAATTAGATTAAGCTAATAAACTAGTTTTCCATTAATAAATACCATTAGTTTAATTTAAATACACTAATGATATTTACTAGCAAAAGACATCCGGGAGTTCTCATCCATAAAATGTTTCAGCAGGAGTTACCTGGTCCGTCTAGATTGCTTACTGTAAATAAGCTTGGAATTTATGGATTTATGGGACATGGCTGGCTAGCTGGCTGGGGAAAAGGGTAGAGCTGTGGCCTTGTAGGCTGTGTAATTAACAGTATGTTTCAAAATCAAGATTTTGAGTATTGTTTCTGTATACATTACTCAAAAACCCAAAACCTGTGACTTATTCCTAATTGAAACATAGCCCGATAGGTTCTGATTGCCATGATAGACATTTCCCTAATCTCTGTTCCAAGAAGAATGGGCTACCTATCGATTTGTTTTTTAGTTACAAGTGATTTAATGTAATCAGATCTTAGGAAAAGTGGCTAGAAACTCATTGCCATCACAATGCATGCCAAGCCAAGCCTACAGGACTCTGAATTCAGACTAAGCGAGGTTTGTGTTGCTTTAGAGACCCATCCAATGGAGAGGTTATAGCATTAGCTTCCTGATTTGTCCCATTTCCCACCACTCCCTAATGTTATATGTACTTCAAGTGTTTATATTATCTTCCTGGGTTCTTCTGCAAAAACAAACATACTAAAATTAGCAGAAGAATTATTTTAATAATTTATATTAAATATATAACATACTGTATGATATATAATTATATTAAGTTTAATTTTTATTTTTTTATTATTTTTATTTTTTATTTTTTTAAGTTTAATTTTTAATAAGATACTTCAATTTTCAAGTGGACTGGGAACTTCAAAAATAAAAAAACCAAGCCAATCTCGTTTCATTTCAAAATGAGTAAAAACGGTCCTTAAGCAAAAGGACTATTGGAAAAACATGACATCTATTTGGCTTACACTTGAAATTATGTTCCCATACAAAGTCTGCAAGATCAGGTTTCAAAACTCTCCTGCACCTTCTTCCCTCTTGCTTGGATGGGAGACACCTGCTATCTCACCAGGTCTTGAAGATGGGACTTTGGGCTTTTTGTTTTACAAGACAAGTCAAACAATATTCAAGTGATGAAGTCCAGAAATGACGCTTAGAAATGTTAAAGTGTGAAGCCTTCCCCAGAAACAGCTTCCTGCAGGAGAAGCAGACATACCCTGGCTGGGGCTCACCTTGGGAGTGCTCCTGTCCCCCGGCCCTGGGGATTGGCTGCCGTCACTGTTCCAGCCGGCTTCCTGAAAGATGTCAGGACTCTGCAGACGCACCTGGCGGGACACGACGAGGTGAACACGCCTTTCACTGGCCTGGGTGAGAAGACACAGATATTAGCCACTCTCAGAGCTTCCATCCAAAGGGTCCAGCACCAGGGGCTTATCAAGATGCGAGTTTTATTCTACCCTTTTTGTGGGAAAAAAAAAAAGGTATCTACCATTTCTCATGACAATGCCCATTTTGTAATTTGACAAGAACGTGAGAATTATTTCCTTTATCTTAAATCAGGAAATGACACCTGCTTCAAGGGAAAAACTAGGGAAGCTAGTTTTAAAAACTGAAACTGATGCAACAGTTTTTGAAAAGACATCATCAAACATCGTTTTTTTTTTTTTTAAGGGATGGCTCCATTGCATATAAGCCACATCTGAAGGACTTTTCAGATTGAACAGAGTATACAGTGTAAAGTAGTAGCCCAGTCTAAAACTCAGACTGAAGGAAAATAGTGTAGAAAAAGGAATAGAGTTGGTGGCAGCAGCACTACCACTATAGGAGGAGAAATCCTGCATCTACAGTGCTAAACATGTAGTAGACACGGGAAAGGATGAACACTTTAGAAATACAGGGATGACTTAATAGGTTCAAATACAGCCTCTTCAAGGGCCTTTGCCTTGATCCTTTATTTTTTTATGGGACTATCGTTAATTCTGACTACTATTCCTCTGTGCTATGTACATTGATGCTTGCACAGAACATTCCAAATAGCAAATATATTGCTTACTGCGGAGGTCCATTATTCCTCACCATAAATTTACAAACTGGCTTCCTGCCACAGATGAATTTCACGTCTGTTTGAGGACATTACTCATTTTTCCAGAACTGCTGACTACTGAGCATCCAGATCCTCAAGGCAGACAGAAGAGATCTTAGCCCTGTGAAATGTACGTCAACAAAGCACCCCGATGGCCCAGAGTTGATTAGAAAGGTCCCCAAGAAAGACTACATTTGGGGACAAGGTGGAGAGGAGCGAAGTAAGCTTTTGCAGTCCCTCTCTTCATCCCATCCCCTGACCGCTTACCACAGCGCAGAGATAGACATTGGCTGGCCTGCCTTCTTCCTTTACAGGCATGGCAATCACACCATGGGAAAATTAGGCCATGAAGGAGGACCATGTTTTTAAAACCTTAAGCAACCAGAACCCCATTGATGAAATCAGATTCCCAGGATTGTTCAACAATTAGCCAGCCCAATCCTTTGTGATTTTGCATCCTTATATTAATGAACATTTCTTCTCAGAGCTCTCTTGAAACTTAGGCGTCATCCCCTAGGTAACTGTAAATCGGATGAAAATTTAAAAACCATCTCTCAAGCACATTAAGAGTGTCGGTCAATGATGGGCCAGTCAAGTTGATTCGCCCTGCAACTCTGTAATTACAAAAATCCTACCTAACAGGCCCCGAAAAGCAAGTTCAAGTCTTTCACTCACGTTCTTTCACATAAAGCCCCTTCATCCCTTTGGCTGGTCTACGCAATCATCATTTACATACCTTTCCTCTGTTCATTTGCCTATCTTGAATTCCTTGTTGGTTCTTATCACATATAAAACTTGCATCAGAGCGAAAATAACAAGCTCCGGAAACAACAATGAAGCAAGCTGACATGAAGAACTATGAGATTGGCCAACTAAACTCAATTCTTAGAAGAGTATTTTGTAATAGTGTTTCTTTCTTTATACTGTAAGCCTCGCTTATCCCGAGGAGGTTATCTCTAGGAACTTTCTGAAGCAAAAATGACTAAGAGATAAGTGGCAAACACACCAGTCAAAACTCCAACTGCCATGCCCAGAGTTGCTCCTTATCTTCAGGGAAACTCCGATGTTGTGAAGGATCTTGTTGTGAAAAATACCAAATCCAGGGGGATTTGTCTTTGGCCTGCACATGGTATCATGTTCGCTTGGCCCTTGAGCAATTACATGACCTAGGCATCTCGGAAGAGTTGAGAAAATCTGAGACTTCTATATCGAATCAACTTGCCAGGAGAAATTCAAAATGCCAAGGAGCAGCCTGCAAGAACTGTTTAATTCACATTTTCAAACCCAAATTTCTCACTGGGGCTTCAAATGCTGACTTTGGTAGTAAGCTGCTGGCAGGAACAACACTCCAATGAGTAACACGGGTATCAATTTTCTTGGACATACGTTCTCTGCAAGGCTGGATCTGTGGCTCTTACCAGCCACCTTACAAATTGCTCTCGGGGAGACGGTGCTGGATTTGCTTTCTTTCCCAGTGTTTGAAGCTGTAAGGTGGAAAATAGGCTAATGTGTTTGTACTGGCTCTAGCCCTCAGGAGCAGCTGGATTCAGTGTCGAGAAACAGCTCTTAGAACCAGTGAGTCTTTCTTTCTGTGGGTGTGAGCCTGGTGTGAAGGTGAAGCGTGGGCAGGGGGTGAGGGGGAGACGGAACAGCAGAAATTTTTTATTGCGTGCCCGTATCACATGTGCCAGAAAGGTGGCGCAGCAGATCTGTCGCTTTCGATACCACGCTCAGAGGAAGAGCATGCTAGCAGGCAGGTGTAGGATAGCCTCTCGCGTGCATCTCTTGGAGAGTTGCAATTTGGGCCAAAGCAGTGTTTAACTCCTAAGATTGTGGCTATCTTGAGTAGCAAGCAAGGCCAGAGGACAATCCTTTTCAGGTGAAGTTTCCTCTCTCCTCTCTCCCTTAAACACCCTCAGTTTTGATCCAGAAAGACTCTGGACGTGGTGGTTACAAGTTGCATAGTCTCACTGCTTATACCTATTCTTTCTCTTCGTAGAGCCCACTCATTAAACTCCCTCTCTCCTTTCTATGGGTTAAGGGAAGCACTTCCGACGGCCTTCTCCCCCGGGGACCTTAGCTTGTTGGCAGCCGTTCTGTCTCCGTGGCTGACATGTGCCAGGCACTTCACGACGAGCCTTGGGGACATGGCTCCTGTCCCCTTACGGGACCATCAGGAGCAGGTGCCAGGAAAGAGATATGGGTTCCACACATAAGAGTCTCTAAGGGTGGGACTAATTACTGCCAGCAAAAGGAATAAGAAAAAAATCTAATATTCAGAGAAAACCAAAGAATTAAAATGGAGTAGCATTTATCATGGGAAGGCTTGTCTTCTTGGGTCATGTTTGAAGGATCATTTTTCTTTGCTCTTTTGAGACTTGACTCAAGACTGCCAATAATATTTCCATGACAGGACTAAGCAGGGCCAAAAAAGGGAACCATAGTCTAAGGCAGTCTCATTTAGATGCAGCCTGTTTAAAAATCATAAAATCCCACCTCTTGTAACTGGAAGGAGTTGTCTGAAAGCACCACACTGACATCTTGCAGGGCAGGCATCTTGTAGGGTCATGTTCAGCCTGGAAAGGGCTCTTTTCCCTACAAAAGCCACTGTGGCTGGTAAGAAGTGTTCACCGTGTCAGGATCCAACACAGGTCAGAAACTTCACAGAGCAGAGAAATGGAAAGTCAAAGACGCCACCACACAAAGCAGGAGAGGCATTTTGCAGAGCTCTACATTGGAGCTGAGGGCGTCTTTCTACTATTCCAGCACTGCATGGGTCCACGCAATGGCAGAGCCAGCCAGCGACAACTAGGGCAGACCAGCAGTAGATAGGGTACCTGTACTTCAAGGTGTGACCTTCTCACCTAGCCCAGGGCTTCACCTATTCATTGTGAAAGAGGACTGAGTTAAACCAAATGCATTACAGCATTTGCTGCTTAAAAAAAAGAAAAAAAAAAAAGAAAGAAAAAAAAGGACACACACACACATAAACGAATATGCTTAAATAAAATGGTTTTTAACATTCTAAAGACCCAAAACAGGGAATCTCCAAGCTGTTAGGCATCCAGACGACTGCTCAGAGCATGAGACCATATATACACAACGCTTATAGCATTGGTATGGGTCCTCAGGTGACCCATGCTTGACTGGAAGCCCTCGTTACAGAGACAACTGAGAGCTACAGTTGCATTTATAATAAATAAGCTTGTCTCAGATTAGTGTTCCACCAAGAAAGGTTTTCATGATCATTGCTTTAAAAATAATTCAGCCTGGATCTGCATTCCCCACTAGTTTATTTTCCCAGGATCCCAGAGTGAGATAGTCTAGCTTTAGTATTCAGTGTATAGTTGTAGGGATGGTTTTTTTCCATGCTGTTTGGGGTTGCCCCATCTTAGCTTCCCTTCCACCAACTGCTCACATAGCCTTGCCAGTTCATCTATCTTGTGTTCACAGTGCCCTGGGGAAATTGTGGAGCACTGGTTTCCGCATCATTGAAAAGTCACCTATATGGAAGAGAGGTCAGACATCATCTAATCCAACATTCTCTCTGTAACCCAGGTTTCAGTTCCCCCTACAAAATCCTTGCCATGTTGTCTCCCAGCTCACGCCCCAGTGCCTCCAACGACCGTGAGCTCACTGTGTCCCATGCAGCATGGGCCATTCTTGGCACTAATTAGAAAGTTTGTCCTTAGGCTGAATTAAATGTGCCATTTTCTTGCTTGCCCATCGGCTCCACTCATGCTCTCCTGGGCAGCCCAAAGTCAATTTCCATGTGACAATCTTATTTGGAGATAGGGGTTTACTGTTCTCCCTCAGCTCTTCTCCTTTCCAGGTCAAATATTTCTACTTTCTTAAATATTTAATATGTTTTCTTTCTTTTTTTAAAAAATATTTTATTTATGTATTTGACAGGGAGAGAGAGAGAAGAGAGAGCGAGCATGATCACAAGCAGGGGGAGCATCAGACAGAGGGAGAAGCAGGCTCCCAGTTGAGCAGGGAGTCCAACACGGGACTTGATCCTGGAACCTTGGGATTATGACCTGAGCTGAAGGCAGATGCTTAACTGACTCAACCACCCACCCAAGCGCCCTAATATTTCATGTTTTCAAGTGATCTCAAGAGCTTGATGAACTCTGGACCCACTCTAATAAAGTTGAGCAGGTGTGTGTGTGTGTGTATAGAATCGGATCCAGAAGACCCGATACAGAGTAGTATTTTCGCCGATGGACCAGCTGTACCCAGGACCTCAGGGATAGAGTTTCCGTTTTGCCATGTCTTGTGTGCCTAGGGGATTAGCTCTGCGAAGCCAAGGACTGCATAGATGTCTGTCTTCATTATTCCTGATTAGTGAAAAGATGACAGGGAGGTTCCCAGGCCTTCACTAAAGGACGCATTACATCAGTATGGCCTAGCTCCGACATCATGTATGGCATCGACCCTACATGGCAATCAGAACTGTTACCATTTGCGATGATAGAAAAATACCAAAGTCATCAATCATCTGCTGACCTGGCAACACGCTACACAATGGGGTGCGGAAACAAAGCCCTTGCCCTAACCCCCTTCTTCCAGTGAGCAAGAGAAATTGAGAAAAATCCCTCTCACTGAGCAAAAAGTTGGGGGCTCCAAAAATAGAACTCCAGAACAAGTTAATGGAGAGAGGGTTTTTTTTTTTTTTTTTTTTTTTTTTTTTGAGAGTTTCTATAAAATGAGCTTGGTGAAAGCAAACCTGGGGTGTGCCGATTTGTGCACCATTGCATGCAACATTAGCACCTAGTATAACGCCTAGCACATTTTTGAAAGAATTCAAGAATATCTTCAGCAGCTACTTTAGTGAGCAAAGAGCAACCAGAGTCTAGCCAAAGAAAAAGGAAATTTAAGAGGCGTTGAGGAAAAGTGATGAATAGGACCTTAGGATTTCACCAGGATAGAAAAAGATTTGAGACAGAAATTCTGTCGATTTTTCCCTCTTGACTGTCACTCCATTCGCCCATGTGCTCCCAGAGGCACATCTTTTAAGTGCTAAGATGTTAATGATGACAGGCTGATATACGCAGGGTCCTATGGATGTCAGTGACAAGGTCAAAAGAAGAATTTCATTCTTGAGTTCTTGTGGCTGCTGATTGCTCAGTCAGCAGAATGGCCCACATCCTTTGGCTCAAATGTCATATCTTTTATGGTATCTAGAAGTGACTCTCATGGTTCATTCTGTTCCGTGGTGTTAAAAAAAAAAATGCAACATGGGGGATCTATTGAGTTGGCGGAAGGGCAGTGAAGCCTCAAGATTCCCTTAAAAAAGTTAAAAAATTCCCTAATATTTGCAGTGTGTAGCTGTGCATGAGATTCTCTCACAAAATTCTAAGAAGCTGTACAGTGTCCCAAGCCATGCTTTATCATGAACGCATGAAATTTAGAGCCTTATAGAAAAATCATCTGGGCTTTGAGAATTCAGCTCAAGAAGACTGTTCTTACATCTATGTATTCTTTAGCCTTTGTATTAAATTTATTACAATGTCATGTTAATAAAATTGGTCTAAATGGGGGATTTGACTCGGTATTAGCTGTGCTGATTTGTAAAAAGCACATTGATCTATCAGGTCTTATTTCACTGGCAGTTCTTACTGGCTCCAGGGGACAAGATTTCTGTCTGTTTTCCAGTTGTGCAGAACTCATGAGCTGGAATCACGTGTTCAGAACAAATGTAGGTAATACGAGGAGTCCGTTATTTACTTTCTGGCTCTGTCTAGAGCCTCTCACATTCTTTTGAAAAGTTCGAAGAGCCTGGATGTTGGTTGTTCTTTGATAAAAATAACTTCTCATTGAAATATTAATTCATGCAAAGGGGAAAAAATAATCACACATATGCAAGTATTAATGAAAATCTATGTTATTATCACCTCTATGGATGGCTTTGAATTTATGTTTCTGCATCTGCCTCAAGTCTGGGAGTGGCCTAGGGGGAAAAAAAAGGCATAGAAAAGAGACTCAAATTTGAAATCCAAAATTACTTTCTTCACTTATTAACTGTATATATTTGAACTCCCAAATACATCTGAACTCCCTGCTCCAGAATTGCAGATAGATGAGAACATCTCAAAATAGGCATACCTGTCAGCATAAATCATTTGCACACTGATGTGTGGAGAGGGAGAAGCAATTTCCATGATAGGAGGGTGGAGAGCCCTTTCTTCCCTTGAGTCTCAATCTTTGGTCTGTATTTTGTGGTTCTCTGGTTTTAGGTAGGACACCAGGCAGTGTCACTAAGCTGCCTCTTTCCTTCAGTTATTCTAGACATGGTGCTCAAAAAAAAAAAAAAAATTCAAGAAATTGACAATGGAGAAAAAGTCAATAAAGTTAATTGGAGTCAACTACTCCATATTCGAAGCTTCTGTCTCCTTAGGGTTTCTCCTCCTGGAGGAGTCCAACTCACTCCTGGGATCTGGCACCCGGGGCTGCTGAGTAAGTGGGGGTAGGACTCCACATATGTAAGTTGGTCAAATTTAAAACAGTTGTGGCTTCTCTGTAATAGCTTTTCCCTGAAATAATGGAGAAAAAGGCAAAAGTGTGGTACTGTGGGAGAAAACATGACCAAAAGGACATGTTGTCTGGGAATTTCTTTCTAAGGCAAGTATGATTCATGGAGGAGATACACGAGGGCCAGACAGCCAAGGATTGGTGGGTAACTTGACTCTCCACCTTTGAAGGGTATTAAGTTTAATTCCCGCAGCCTGGTGTGTGTTACAAGTATCACATAAATAAAATCAACGCTTGAGATTGCTTAACTGGATTTTCCCAGCACTCTACTTTTTCCATTTCTTTTCCAGCTAGCTTTGCCCAAGCCTTTAAAAGAGTTTTTCTTCCCCTTTTCTGCTTATAAAGTACGTTGGCTTTGTTTAGTAAGCAGAAGAGTCTTTTAGGAAGTCCCACTGTTAGGCAAGATTTTACTTCATAAATTTACATTCTCTGGGAAATTTTTCTCCTCTTCTGCTATTAATCTAAAAAAGTAGAATGCCACATGTAATCAAAAGTTGTCCAAGTGGTATGAGTAAGGGAGGTTTCCTTATGCCTATTGTGAGGTGTAGTGGGCAGCTTATCTCTAGAACATGAGCTGACCTGCAGGGGGAGTTGACAAACACAATAGGGGAAAAAAAATTGATGATGGCCTAAAAGTCTAGTTCCAAAGGAGGGGAAAAAAAATCATGCGTAGGGGGTTTTTCATGACAAAAACAATGATTCTTCCTTTTCCATGGGTGAATGTTTTCATAAAATGTCTATTTTCTGTTCTCATCCGTTGACATATACAGGCTAGAACCACCTGCTAAATGTTGACTTGATTGTATTTGAGATCAGAGACCGGAATATATTCCAAGCTCTACAAGGCCAGAAACTGTGCCCATCTTGTTTACCACTGTGTCACACACTTGTTGGCACCTAGAAGGTGCTCAACCAATAATAACTGAACGAAGTCAAGAGGAAAAGATGTAGAAATTCCATCTTGGGGACAAACAGCATGTAAAAGTCGATTTGGTGTTTGCTCTTTGGCAAATGGTTTGATGATGAAAAATCCCTAAGAGATGGAATTAATGCATAAATTTTATCTTCTGTATATTTACGTTTTTTTAACTTGGCTCAATGTACTCATTCAACAAACATTTATTGAGTGGCTGTTCGTGCCAGACATTTCTCTAAGTGCTTGAGTCACAATACTCTACTGTATTATTCTGCACTAGGCCAACAGGTAATAAAGTAATTCGTTGGTAGGAAAAAATAAAGCATATTCCATAAAGGATGTAGAGCTGGGATGGGAGAAGCTATCTTAAGTGGGATTGTTGGTGAAGGCCTCTCTGAGGTGACTTTGAGGATACCTGTATGAAGCATGGCAGTTAGATATTTGGAAGATTCTTCTAGTCAGAGGGATAGCAAGAACATCAACCTTGAGGTGAAAGAGGTCTTGAAATGTTTGAGGAGTAGTAGCAAGAGGGTACTGTGACTGAGCATGCTAAGACAAGGGCGAGAATACTAGAAATCCTCTACTTTGCTTACAAAATGAAGTTGGAAAAATAACTAAAGGTCAAATTACATATGGCTCTGAAGGCCACTGCTAATATTTGGAGATTTTAATCTAGGTGTCTTGGGAAGCATCGGAGAGCTGAGCGTGGGAGTGACAGGATAGGACTGATTTTGTAGAGTGGCCGTCTAACTGCCTCGTAGAGAGCAGAGGTAGGAAGTCATGTGCGGAGGCAAGGAGGCCGGTTGGGAGGGCTCTCGCAGAGACCGTGCTGGTGGTAGCATGGCTCATGGATGCCATGGAGATAGTGAGAAATGGATTCCAAAAAGAGCATGTTGAAGAAAGTGAGAAAATCTTCTGGCCCAAATAGCTGCATAAATGGTGCCATTCCTAGAGACTGGAAAAGGATGGAAACCTGGAAAGGGCAGGTTTGACAAGGAGTAGAGAGAAGTCAAGGATTTGGTTTTAGATATGAAGTTTGAAGTTTGAATATTTAAAAATATTCACATGGAGATACCAAGTAGGGAGTTGGTTACGTGAGTATGGTGTTCAGAGAAGTTAAAGCCGGGCATGTGGGTTTGGGAATACATGGCATCAACTCAAGAGGGGAAATGCCTCTTGTAACTCTTGATTTTCTTCTCCACCTGCTCCACAGACTATGGCCTCAGGGCCTGTTAGGCAGATAAATATCCATCACGTTAAGCATCACCTCGAGAGTGGGACAGCCCATGTGCTTCCTATCCTGGTGGACGGAGGACGGAGGACGGAGGGTAAGTCTCCTTGCACTCTTTGCCTCAGGCCGTCCACACCTAAAAGGACAGTAGCACACACTCCTTGGTTCTCCTTGAGGAAGAAGGAGAAGATACCACACACACGACAATGAAGAGACTTGTGAACACCTGCAGGAACTCCATGGCCGGAACCCAGGGTAGGGAGATTCGTATGTGTGCGTAAGCGACCAAGTTCTCGAAAGTACTCTCTGTCTTCTGATTATCATCCTCCGCGGAGCTTGGTACAAGGTTCAGTCAACTACTGCTGCTGACTCGCTGTCCCTTCTTGAAGTATTAATACTTTAATTGGAAGCTGACGTGGTGTGCCGGGTAATTGCAAACGCTTCATACGATAAGGCCTCTAATCGGGCCCCTCCCCTATCAGCTCTCTACTACCTCTAGAGAGATCTAGAAAATCATGTCACTTCCTTTCTTAAACCCTTCCAGGGACACCCCCATGGCCTTGAGGATAAAATCTGAGCTTCTTAGAGTGGCTTATAAAACTCCGCAGGATCTGGTCCTTGCCTCCCACCCCTGCCTTGCTACGGCTGCTTTTTAATAGACACCACGCTCCAGGTATTAATGCTTTTCCTAACCACCTTCCAGGGAAATGTTCCTTTGTGGTGTATTGCCTTAAAATGACCCTCCCTGCCTTGTCTACCTAGAGAATTTCTACTGATTCCTCAAGCCCCAAGTTCAAGATTTTTTCCTGTAAAGAATTCCTAGGCCCATGCAAGAAAAATCTCTCCATCTGAAACAGCATTATTGTACTAACATATCCGATGGCAATTATTTACAGAAAGTCCATCCCCTGTACTAGATTTGGGCTCCTTCGAGAGCAGCCTAAGAGGCCACCATCTCTATGTTCTCTGTACCTGACACTGTGGCTGGGTGAGTAGCAGAAACTTAATACATCTTGGCTAAAGGGAGTGAATAAATGAATTAGAGTACAAGAGCCCACAACAAAGCCTGTCCTAAGAATAAGGATGGCAGCTCATTAAATAATGGAAAAACATGGTGACCTAGCCAAAGACAACAAGACCCAGGCTAGGGCTTGATGATGCTATGCCAGTCAGGAAAGTGAATTCATTTGAACCAATGTCAGGCTATCGGGAACATCACTTGTATGCCTCTCTTTCTAGGGCCCTTCTGATAGATTCATACTTGAGTTCCCACGGGCTTTCCAAGAAGGCTGGACTCAGCCATTGAGAGGAGGCTCAGCCTTAGCCAATCCCACGGTGGTCTCCATCCACAGGATTCCTGGAGGGCACATGGCACCGCTTCTTACGGGAGTTAGTACCCCTAGGTGTCTTGGAAGTGTCCAGAATGGATGTGAATGACCCCTGGGTCTGCAAATAACAGACTGGGCCCAAGGATGACACAACGCTGCTGATCTTAAGTGACCTTCACCTGGTTAGGTTACAACCCCTACGTGGGCAGTCAGATCCGATGGCTGGCAACACTGAGGGAACGGCCGTGGGCCTGAGACACATCTTTTGCTGGAGTAATGTTCCTACCTGGCCCTTCAGTCTTGACTCCTGGGAAGGGGGCCACTGCACGTCACACACAGTCGTCAGAGGGCGGGTAGGTCAGGGTAAGGAGCATCCCACTTACGCTGACAGGTGCTAACCAGGATCTTGGTAATGACCCGTGACTCACCTGAATCAGGTGAGCCGCACTTTCTGGGCTGCCGTACCGAAGGTCGTGTCCGTTGATGGCCAACACACGGTCGTTCTCCTCCAGCTGACCGTGTCTGTCCGCCACACCGCCGTCCAACACGTTGAAGATGTACACCCCGGGCTCATCCACCCTGCGCACCAGTTTTATTCCCAGCTGCTCCTCGGGGCTGCTCTTGTTGAGAATCACATGAAAGGTGTCACTGCGGGGCCCGTAGGCATCCAGGGCCTGTCCGCTGCTCCGGCTCTGGAACTTCTGCTCACGCAGCACCGTGAGCCGCAGCACCTGGCACGGCTGCCGCAGGAGGTGCAGGGCATAGTTGTGAGGTACGTTGCTGATGTCCATCCCGTTGACCTGGAGGGGGAGGCGGACGGTGGGGGGGACCCGAAGCTAGAGCCAATCAGCCAGCCCCACCTGCCACAACAACCCTTCCTGCAAGGCCCGGCCCCACAGCATCAGCAGGACCCTTCCTGCAAGACCCCTCTGGTTTGTCACCTTCTCCTCTGTCCAAATATTCCAAAGACCCCCCATCTTCCAACAGGACTTCTAACCCCACTTTCCTCCTGTTCCCTGCACCTTCTGCTGGCCTCTCCCTCTTCAGCCTGTCCCTGCACACGCCCCAGGTGTATTTACACAGTCCCAGCTCTCCATTCTGTTGCTTGCCCAACTTGGTGTTCAGCTAAGGGGCTCGGGGTGGGGAGTGGATAGAAAAAAAGGAAGAAAAAGGAAAAGGCAAAAGAAGAAAATTTCCCATTGAAGGTCAAATGGTTACATGAAAATGCTGTTCAGATTAAACTGAGCTGACACTTTCTTCCCTAAAACGTCTAGGTGAATTTTTCTCCTGAGGTCATCTCTCTGCTGGAACTTCCAGGCCCTGCCACTGTACATGTGTGCGCGTGCAAGCGTGTGTGTGCAGGTATGTGCGTGCGTGGGTGCATGTGTGTGGTCTGAAGCTGGTTGCTGCCTATGAGGTCTTTTGCCCAGGTTCTCAACAAAAAAGGGAAAAAAAATCTCTGTATAGTTTCAAGCAAACTGATGGGCATGAGCTCCCAGGCCCTCTTACTGAAAGGCTGGATCACTTTATTATGCTACTTACACGTCCTCGGGCTCAGCCCTCTAATTTGTGCCTCATTAATTATCTGCGGGGCTGATGCTGCATGGGGCTTTCTGGTTTTAATTACTCTGGCTAAGCAGGCCCAGCCGGAGGGCTCAGCCCCTAGTGGGAGTCACTGCTTCGCAAGAAAACCATCTCCCAGCAGCCCCACACTCTGCGCAGGGTCTGCAGGACCGGGGCCCCACAGGAGAGAGACAGCCTTCTCGAACTTCTGTGGTTGGGTCGGATTTCTTGTACTTGCAGCCAATTGATAAAGGAGACTCAGAGTGAGATTTTAAGAGGTCTCCCTGCAGGACACAATCATCATTTTTTTTTTTCTGCCTCTCCAGGGATGGATGGAGGCTCGCGTGCACAGACAAGCCTCACCACTGGTATCCAAGCACAGGTGAGCTTAAAGCCCTTGCTCCGCCCTGTCATGTATCCTGTGTCTCGTTTCCCCCATCACACCCAGGCCGGGGTCATCTGCTAGACAGTCCTGGCAGCCCTTGGCCTGCAAGGGCCACCTGAAGGCCCTAAGAATCAGAATGTCTTATGTGACCCTCCCGGGCAGAACAACTCCCTCCCTCTGGAGGGAAGCCACGTAGAGTCCACTGACTGCACTGTGGACTGTCTCTGGAGGTTGACGGGCCCGGCCTTGTGCTTTACCCCAGAGACCAGGGGGAGGTTTGATTGCTGCTTTAAATGCTTTCTCCTCTTATTCCCCCCCCCCCCAAAAAAAAGAATAAGAATTTTTTTTGGCAGAGAAATAGCTCACGCTGTATCAGGAGCTGGCCCCTGAACCACCTAGAAGAAACGGGATGAAACTCTTCTCTGGGTATCAGACAGGGAGTCTACAGCCAGGGAGGGATTCCTTGTCACTCTTGCCGCACGTCCGACCTCTGTGTGATGAACAACTCTCCCTTTGTCCTTTCTGCTCTCAAGAGTCTTCCCTAGCATCCTTCCTCTCACCCAAGCCCCCAAGCACAGCAAGGCCCAGGGTGTGCTGTTCCACCTCCTGCCCGCCCTGGAAGGTCGGTGCCTTGGTGGGAATAGCTTAGCCTCACCTTTTGGGTTTTCTCATGGAGGGCCATTAAGCTACAGGAAGTTTCCTGCAAGGGGGGTGTGTGAAAGGGAGTGACCAGATCCAAGATGACATGTTCCATTAACCTGCTCTAAAAACAATACGAGAAGACAAATAGATGCTCCAGTTTCATATTCTTTTATGTTATGGTTACTTCAAGCGGGAGGAGGGGTTGGGAAGGAGACAGGAAGAGAAGGAGGTAGAGAAAGGGAAGCGGGGACAGGAGCTGGAGGGGAGACGAGGAAGGAGGGGAAGACAGAGACAGACAGAAATACTCTTGCCCAGAAGGAGGCAGAGGCTATAAGGACAAGACAGAAGGGGCAAAGACCTATCTCCATTAAATGACAACTCTCAGGGAAAGAGCCCTACCGGAGTGACAACCCTAGAAAGTGACCGCTTCCCATCCATCTGGCATTTCCTCCATCCATCCGCTGACTTGCTCCGAAGGGATTTTAGCAAGCCCCCTCTTCCCGGCCCCACAGGACTGCGGCCTACCTTCAGGATGATGTCTCCTGGCAGCAGCCGGCCGTCCCTGGCAATCACCCCGTCGCGGTAAATGTGCTGGATGATGATGTGGACCAGCGGGGTTTCGCTGCCTCCCACGAGCCTAATGGAGAGGCTTTCGTTGGGATCCACTCGATTGATCTTGACGCTTGTAATTTCACCATCTGGAATCAGGTGATACAACCTTGGAAAGACTAAAATGGACAAAGACAGTATTTATTTAAGACACCCACCCGGCGGACATTTCCAAGCCCTCCTCTTCTTGCCAAACCTTGGTGTCAGCCAAACTAAACTATTCATCGTTCCTCATACATGTTTTCCATTTTCCTGCCTCCTTGCCAGCATCGGTTTCTCTGCCTGGAATGTTTTTCATTCTAGGCCTAGACCCAATTTTTCCTTCAAGACTCGCATGAAATGATCCCTTTCAATTAAGCTCTACCTTGGTCCCTCTTGCCCTGCTCTGTCCAAACATCCCATTCCACCCCCCCCAAAAGCTTGTATTTCTCCCCAGCACTGAGCCCTCTGTTGTCATTCATGCTCATTTCATTCATCCTCCCCCGGGACCCTAAGATCTCTGAGGACACTGTTTGCAGCTGTCCTGTGGCTGTGTGTTCAGATCACGAGCACTGGCCAGAGCCTCCTGAGGGTGGAGGGGTGCATGAGGACGAAGGGTCACAAAGGGAGAGACCATAGGCTCAGCTCCTCCCTGTCGAGGGACAGAGCAGACCAAACCAGCTTTTCTGCTTTCTCAGGCCATTTTGAAGATTTCTCCCCGGCAGTCCCTGCTCTTCAGGCTCAGGGCACTCCCAGGCCTCCCTCCCAGACACTGCTGTCAATAAAGGGAAGTCAGCCAGCCCAATCCCTGACCAAGGAGAGGTGGTGGCATCTGGAGGCTCATCCCTGCTCTGGCTGGATTGTTGAATTCAGAGCTAACAGGAGATGCAGAGAGCTCAGACTTTACCTTTGAATGGAAGACTCTTCTTTCCCCATGAAATCCTTCCCGGGTCCCTTCACCACTAGCCCCCACCGCACCCCACCCCAACCCGACCCCACCGCTGGGCCCACATGCAGAAGAGCTTCCTTAGTCGTCTGGTTTGACAGCAACAGACACCATTGTGCAGCTTTATTCTGCATGTGAGGGCGTTTGAGCTGAGAATGGGGAAGTGACCTGGTCTGCTGGAGGCTGCAAAGTAAGGTGGCCCTCAGAGCCAGTCACACCCTGGGGCTCCAGGTGACCTGCTGTCCTGTCACCCACCTCCCTGGGGTTTTGGAACAACCAGGGATTCACAACGGTCCCACGGGGGACTCGCCGGAGAGACCCATAAGCCAGCACTGTCTGCACAGAAGTGTGCAGAAGGGACACCGCGGGATGCCAGGCAGGCCGCACCTGGTTTGGTGGCTCCGGCGGCTCCTCCCTGGTTGCTGAGTTTGGATGCGGTGGGCGGGATGCTTTTGTCTCCTCTAGCTGCTGACAGCTGCCTCTGCCCTAAGATTCTCTCTTCATTAAGTCAGCTGGGAAGGGGGGAAACAGCAGGTCTGGCTCTGCATAATGAGCCCTGTTTTCAAAACCCATGACCTTAGTCCATTTTCCCTAATGAACTATGAGTTCATTAAGAAGTGCTCAACTCTCCAGGAACAATACAGAAAGAATTAAAATGACTTCAAAGTACCGTAGGACAAGATCAACAAAGCAATTTAGCAGCCAGAGGAAGCCTGAGACGTTGCAAATGCGCGTCCTTAACCTCCGCTGGGATGTAATTTAATGTAAGATTGGCTTTGCTGGAAGGCTGTGGGCAGCGGCCTTAATCTGTCAGTTCCTGGTGCTAACAGTACTTGGGTGATTGCTTTCAATTAATGTTTAAACTACTTTGATTACATTAAGTAGGCGTTACCATAAGCACTTGTTGGAACAGGTCTGGTGACAGGCAATGGCTATTTAAAAAAAATCACTTTGAACAAAGATTTAGAAATAATCATCAAAGCTGCTGCTGATTCTTGCTCCCCTTTCCCCCGTCGGCTCCTCCCCCATCCCTAAGAGATTTACAGAAACCATCCTTCCAAACCTAAATTACTCAGGGCGTTTGATTTGAGAGTGTGAAAGGGCACACCCAGTTGTCCTTTTACATAACGTGAATTAGAGCCACGCCTATGAGACCCTAGTGACCTCGAAGTATTAAAATAATTTTTGGGGAGGGTGCCTCGGTGGCTCAGTCAGTTGGGCATCCCACTCTTGATTTTGGCTCAGGTCACGATCCTGGGGTCATGGGATGGACCCCTCATCAGGCTCCATGCTCAGCAGAGAGTTTGCTTGAGATTCTCTCATATAAATAAAACCTAAAATGACAACAACAGATCCAACTGCCAAATTTGTACTGGTCTGGAATGAAACAGAGTTGCTGAGTATCGTGTCCTCACCGAAGGACTAGGGATACGTTATTATTATTATTATTTTTTTAATTTTATGGTAGTCACAGAGAGAGAGAGAGGCAGAGACACGGGCAGAGGGAGAAGCAGGCTCCATGCCCCGGGAGCCCGATGTGGGATTCGATCCTGGGTCTCCAGGATCGTGCCCTGGGCCAAAGGCAGGCGCCAAACCGCTGCACCACCCGGGGATCCCTAGGGATACGTTATTTACTGAGTGTTTGTTATGTGTCAGGCATTGAGCTGGCCAGTTGCATGCATATTTTGGGGGGGGGGGTGGTTGTCCTTACAACAATCCTATGAAACAGATTATTATTATCCCTGCTTTTTAGAGGACAGAATGCTGGACCTCAGAGAAGTTAAGTAACCTGGCCAGGGTCATAGAGCCAATAAGCAGCGGAGCCTCTTTCCCCGTGACGGATGGATACACCATGTCACGCGAGTTCACGGGCCCAAACACAAGTTGCCGAAGCAATGAGACTTGAAGGCCATTTTGGAAAGGTTTGTTGCCCTTTTTTTTGAATCCTGAAAAGACCATCAGTACCAGCCTTGTTGAGTCTTTAGCACCTCACCCCATGCACCCCTGGAGCATCTGAAGAAACCCATTCTCTCCTGCTCTCAGGCCCCTGCACACCTACTTCGGCAGCCATCCCCATCTTCCTGGGACACAGATGCTGCAGTAACACTGTGCAAAAGCTTTCAGGTGTGCTCACTGCCCCAAATCAAGACCCCCGAGCGGCATCCGGGACCCTTCCAGTCTAGTCTTAACCTCATCTCCCACTGCTTTCTAACACCCAGTCTAGATCCCAATGCCCATCCGGGTCATAAACTGCCCCTTAAACGTGGGTTATGCTGCCCTGCTCCGAAGTGATGCTCCTTTTCTGGGGCTGCTGCTGCCATTTGTTTACAGCTCAGTCTTCCTGGTATTTTATTTTCTTCCAGGCATGAACGAGCCTCTCAAAGCCAGGAACTGGATTTTATAATCTTGGTATAAAATCATAGAGCCCAGGCCAGTACTTCACACACAGTAACCTCTGCTCAGAAAGGTTTCTGCAATAAACACGCAAACCGATCTTATCCAGGCAGAAGAAACCTTTAGAAAGCTCAGGACCCTTTCATAAGAGGGAGGACTGGCAGAAAGGAAGTTGTAATCCTATAGTCACTGCACATTCGGCGAATGCCATAATATGTGCCAGATATCACACTTCACCTTGAGGATGCAAACACTCACCAAAGAACCCCTGCTCTTACAGACGCAGTTGCAATGAGAGGTGACATTTGCTATAATAACGATGCAGGTGCGTCGAGAACACAAGGGAAAGAGGACTGAGGGAATCAGGGGGGCTTCTAAGAGGAGGCCAAGCCTACGCAGAGCCTGGAAGAAGGAATTCGAGTGGCAGCAGAAGGGGTGTGGGAGTGAAAATTGAACAACAGCCTGGAAATATTCACAGGACTGTAAAGCTCAGAGTAGTGAGAGTGTGCAGTGTGTGTGCATGTGTGTGTGTGTGTGTGTGTGTGTGTGTGCAGTGGGGGGAGAGGTGACAGGTGAGCAAGAGGGCTTCTCTAGGACAGCTCATGGATTCCCTGAAGGCATGATAAAGACCGTGGTGGGGGATTGGCCTCTCAACCCCCTAGGAGGAGAGGGCACGTAACCCAGCAGTTGACAGAGTGGGCTCTGGAGCCAGAAAGCCTGAGTGACAGTCGATGTCATTTTCTAGCTGGGGGACTTTGGGCTAGTTACTCTCTGGGTCTCAGTTGCTTCATCTGCAAAATGAGAATCATCATCCCTATCCCTTGGCATGTGACCTCTAAATGACTGAGGACAAACATTACCTGGCACCCAAGAAAGCTCCACTTTTTTTTTTTAAAAAAAGCTTGCTCTGAAGCTCTAATAGAAGATAAAAAGAAAGTATTTCCTAGCTGCATTTTTATTGGCAAAAACACGTAGGATCTAAGGTTCAACAGAGCCTGGACTCTAGAGCCATGCTACCTGGATTCAAAGTTAAGCAAGGTAATTCGGGGCAAGCTAGGTAATCTCTCTGTGCCTCGATTTTCTCATCTGTAAAAGAGGGTAATAATAATAGCAGCCACTTCTAGATTTGTTCTGAGCATTAAATAAATTGGTTGCGTGAACAAACACACTCAGAACCACGCATTATGCATAGTCGTCATAAGAACTTATATCTTATAAGTTATAAGAACTTATTTACTGCATGCCAGCCACCGTTCTAAATGCTTTTCATTTAATTATTATTATTTCTTATATGTGTGAAGCTAGCACCTGGAGGTCAGGGCTCCAAAACCTACTTGCTCAACCTCTGTAAAAAGAGGAGAATCATTTCTGCCTTTAGCTACTTATGTAAGAAGTAGTCTAGTCAAGGTTAAAAAAAAAAAATCTTATGCCCTTGTCCTAGAAAGGTGGGGTCCTAGAAAGTGGGCGGGGTCAGGTTGTCATCACCCCTGAGGTCATCCTGGAGGCCTCGCCCATGTCCAGGCCCACAGGGAGCTCACTTGCCTTCGGGGGCAGTGGTGTCTTCAGAATTTTCCCTGCCCTGGTCAGCTTGGTTGGCAACTGCACTTCCACTCTTTGTCCTTCGAAGAACACTCAGAGCTCGGTTGATTTTTTTAAAAGATCTGCTTCTGATCGTGGATCGCTCAAAGGGCCGTGCTGAGGACAAGAGACAAGGAGAGACAGCAGCTATACATTCACAGAAATCTGCTTTTATCTACGCGTCTGGTCAGATATATATACAACAGCACAAGAACGGTGACCACTCCTAGGTGGTAATTTGCTTCCCTGCACGGTCTCAGTTTTCTACAATGAAATATGTAAGGATTGTTTAAAAACCTGCTTTTCTCTTTTGCTGGGCTGAACGTAGCAGCACTTCTCTCGAGCAGCAGGGATGGGAAGGTGCCCACACTGGCAGTGGTAAATCATCGGCCCTAGCTTGGCTCCTTCCACCAAGTTCGATTACACGTTTTTAATGATCTGAGGTACTTGTGGTTTCATTTCACTTTGGAGAATTGGACGTTGGATTGCTGCCAAAACTACCAGAATGATTTCCCCTTTTAAAGAAAGCATTTCTAGAACTCTCTACAGTAAGTATTCCACAGAGGGCAATCTCAAGGCAAGGAGCCTGTTCCCAGACAACCACCCGTTTGACTCACCCCTAGTTCGGTTGCTCCGGCCAGAGTCCAATGGGCTGTCTGCTGGCTGACCATCCTCCACGGTGGACACGTAGGCAGGGTTGTCTAGGCCAGGCTCATTTGTCACCAAGGAGACGGTGGCAGCGGCAGAGACCTCTGGGGAGAGAGCTGTTGCCGTGAGGCTCACGCAGCCATCGGGGCAGCCATCCTGAGAGCGCCTCTTCTTGTCTTTGGTCAGGCCGTAGTGGGAAGCACCTTTACAGCTGTAACAAAAACCAGTGGGAGGTCAGAAAACGTGGCTTTGCTCATTGTTCAACCAGGCTTCTCCAAGTATACATGCTTGTTGCACTTGCAACGTGAGTTGTTCGCTCCTATGTTTGCTCCCCCCCACTCCCTTTATCACAGGGAGGTACTCAATATACACTCATCAGCGAAATGATTTAGTGGCTTGAGAAAACAAATGCCAAAAGATGGTTTTTGCATTCTCTTAAAGCTCTCTCTACACTGGTATCTACAAGACCAGAGCTTGAGGCTGGCAGTCTTCAACTGTGGACTTGGTCATTCCCTCCTGTTGGTGTTTATTTTGACCACAAAAGTCCTTAGTCACACTCAGTCCTTTCTTTTGGGTTTGGTTTCCAAAGCACTGAACATAAATACAAAGCTCCTCCCAGATTCCATATTTAACTGTCCATGGAAACAGAATCGCCATCGCCACAAAGCCACAGGGGTTTACTTAGCATCAGTATTCTCTAGGGGCAAGCTTGCTGACTTCCATGCTCTACCTCTGGGCTGCTGGCCAGAACCAGGGGCCGGGGGCTCCTGTGTACTAAAATCTTATTCATTCTCATGTCTTCCAACATTAGGAAAGGAAAACTACATTCATGGTCTTTAAGAAAGGAAATGGTGATCGTCTATAACCATTCACTCTCCATGTTAAAGAGCAGACCCCAGGGCCAGGAGCCAAGGTATAAGCTGATTTAGGTCCATATTTTGCTGTGAATGTACATCTATGTGTCACTGAGAAAGTCATTTCAGCTCTTAGGTAGTATTTTGGTCAGAAAATAGTGACGAGTTGACCATCTCATCCTACTGTGGTGAGCAAGTGGCAGTGGACAGTCACATCAGCTCCCACAATTGTTGGAAGGCAGAAATCATATGGGTGAGTCCTTTAAGAAATGTCCATTTGCTTATAATGGATGTACTAATAATAAATTATTTTTTATCAGTTCCTTACAGAAAATCTTCTGTGGTCAGAAAAAAAAAAAAAAAGGAAAAAAAAAAAAAAGAAAATCTATGGTTGAGCTATTTTATTTTTTATTTATTTTTAAAAATTTATTTATTTATTCATAGAGACAGAGAGAGAGACAGAGACACAGACAGAGGGAGAAGCAGACTCCATGCAGGGAGCCCGACGTGGGACTCGATCCCGGGTGTCCAGGATCAGCCCCAGGATCAGCCCTGGGAAGGTGGCACTAAACTGCCGAGCCACCCGGGCTGCCCAAGGTTGAGCTATTTTAAACACAGATCCTCTGAGAGCCTATTTGGAGTGATGCTTCTTCATGTTCTTACAGGTCAAAGGAATCAAACAGCAGTCTACAGTTGATATGCACACAATTTACATGACCTGTAGAAACATAGAGCTGGTGGGTAGAATGGCTTATTTTCTGCATCAGAATCCTTGCTCTGAAATTTACCTGTGTAATCTGGGGCAATTTTGTTAACCTGGTTAAATGTCCTCATCTGCACATACGTCTAGGGCTGCTGTGAGGTCGGGTCAATATTAGGTCTTGCCAAGATTTTAGAACCCTGCCAGATATATGGTATGTCATCAAAGATTGTAGCTACTTCCATAATTGGATCCATTCTAGGATGCTTGTTTGTTCATACTCTAACATCCTGAGATCAGAAATGCACAGGTGTTGGAGGGAGTCCTGCAGCTTCTACTGCGAAGCTGCAGTCATGATGCAGAGGTCATTATCTGAGCAGGGCAAACACAGTCACAGGTGACCATCTTGTAACTTCCATTGAGTTGTGTCCATTCTTTGTGCTACGTCGTTGAATTTACTTGCCATTCGATGTCTTAGAAAAGATTACATTACGGTTCAGCACTGAAATGAAAAGTTAACTGTATATATAGAAGTCTCTAAAAACAGCAGTGGCATGTAAGTTTGATGTTGATAAAGCAAATATTCATTGTCAGGAGGAAGATAGCAATGCTATATTTTCTTGTAAAGAGACAAGGGAATGCTTTATTTGCTTATAAAGGAAGATGTCCCCAAGGAGATTAAAAAAAAAAAAAAAGTGGTGTTATATTTTGTTACTGAGATCATTCAAAAGGACTGGCCTATTTCATGCCAAACAATACAACTAGAGGGCAGGAGAGGTCACCAAATTTGTCTGAATGGATTTCAAAACCATAGGCGTCTGACGTGACCAATCCACACACTGCAGGGAAATCTTTAAAGGTGTTTTAAAATAATTTAACCAGGCAATTTTTAAAGCCGTTGGTACATAAAATATGTTTCTTATCATCAACGGCATCTTAGATTTGATGAAATGTGGTTTTAATATTAGTAGGAAAGGACTTTGGTTATACAATCCTATACCTTTATCTTCTAAAAGATGAAACAGGCCTCCAGTTTTTAATGCTAGTCTTTCCCCTCACTGAAAGAGTTTAAGCTGCTTGCATGAATTGCTAAGGTTTTACTGTTCTGATTAGCTACTTTGGCTTAAAATTGTTCTGCTTAAAAATAGCAAAGTAGTTGATACGGGAAACTAAAAAAAATTGGAAGAATCACTGTGTGATGGAAAAAATAAAAGCCAGCATGCATTTGAACAGCTCCAAAGTCATAAATACATGAGTGGAACACTTCTACACAAGCCAACAATATTTGGTTAGCAATGCATGGGAAGGAAGTTCCTAGACTATTCAGTTGGACTGGGAACAGCCTTTCTTTTCTTGGGGGCAGCAATGCCCTTGACCATGTGCCCGGCCAGAGCAGGAAATGAATTTTCCAGTTGGACAAATGGCTGGTAAGGGCACAAGCCATGGCTTCTTGGGAGGATATAGCACATCCCAATGGAACAAAGGGACATCTTATTTTGCTGCCACATTCATGTGGAGGATATTTAAAATATCTCAATCTGAAGAGCATACCATTAAGAAATCATTGCTGTTCCAAGTCCTTGGGGTTCCAGAGTCACATGTTTTAGTCTAGGAAAAGAAAACCTTATAAAATGGGTAAGTGACCTTCCCTTTTGCCTCATATCGTAGCTGTCTTTATGACAGCTGGGGTTTGGAGGGTGGGTACAGAATCTAGATTTAAATGTCCAGACTCACATGCCTTGAATAAAAAATGTTCTGCTAAAGCAACTCATAATTGTGTGATGCTGCTTGCTCCAGTTTCTTGGCTTAGCTTGAATCCAAGGCACAGAATGATCTATGAAGATAGCAGGTTGTACTCACTAATTATCTCTTTTGTGGTGACTAATACTGAGGGCTCTTGATTTATAAGCACAAAAGAGGGGAGGAGTGGGGAAGAGCTGATTAGCATTGGCCAGTACAGGAACCTACAGTGAACCTTGGGTTGTGTTCAAAGCAAGCAGGATTTATTCTCCCTTTTAGTTATCCTAAGTACTAAGTACTCTCAGGTGGTGATGGGTGATGGCCATGAACTTGAAGGATGAACACGAGGAACATAAAAAAACTATTTTTCAAACAAACTGTGCACTTCGGATATGCCATCTGTTCAACAAAGCAACTCTGAATCATTTTTTTTTGTAGTAAGGGGATCCTGAACTCTTATATCAAAGTTAGCAGAGGTAAATCAGTTTTAATATAAGAATGTGGACAATGGGGGGATCCCTGGGTGGCTCAGAGGTTTAGCACCTGTCTTTGGCCCAGGGCTTGATCCTGGAGACCTGGGATCAAATCCCACATCAGGCTCCCTGAATGGAGCCTTCTTCTCCCTCTGCCTGTGTCTCTGCCTCTCTCTCTGTCTCTGTCTCTCATGAATAAATAAATAAATAAATCTTAAAAAAAAAAGAATGTAGACAATGGATGTGCCATGGAATTGTTTGTTTGCTTGTTGTTTTCTGTTTTTATTTTGCAAGGGGATGGGGAGCAAGAAGAGGAAACGAACCCCTTTCTTGAAAAATTCCTGAGTCCATGAGTTTGCTAGTTAAAGGAGTTAACCCGAAGCACGCTAGACCCCAACATAATTCAAAGAGGCTCTGATGGGGTGTCCTGCTGAATTTACCCAACTAGGAAGCATCAGCTGTTTTGCAGTGGAGGACTCCCTCTGACAGTGAACTTATCCACTTAGGATAGAAGAATATACATTATCTGTAAGAAAGAGAGCCTCAATATCTCATCATAATAGTCTGGCTAACTACACAGCTACCCTTTGATCTAACTTCCGTCACATTCTTTCTCTCTTTGTTCACTTCTGAAATAGGTAAACATCAAGTCTGTTCTTCACATTGAGTTAATTAATTACCCAGTGTGATCCTACTTTAAGCCAAGACTTGTAAACTCATATGCTAGTGAAGTGAGGGAACTAGGATGGTCGGGCCCGGTGAGGACCATGGTGAGGAGTGCTGCTCCATTTCAAGGGTCTAGAAGCTGTTATGGGCCTTCACTGGTCCTTATATCAAGAAGACCAGCCTGAGAGCAATTAGGGAAGAAAAAGAAATAAAATGCATCCAAACTAGACAGGAAGAAGTAAATCTGTCACTATTTGCAAATGACATGATATTATAGAAAACCCTAAAAACTCCACCAAAAGACTATTAGGACTAATCAATGAATTCAGTAATGTTGCAGGATTTAAAAATCAATATACAAAAATCTGTTGTGTTTCTACTTACTAATAATTTCTGATAATTCATGAAGAAGACAGTTTCACTTATAATTGGATCAAATGAAATAAAATACCTCAGAATAAATTTAACCCAAGGGATGAAAGATTTGTACACTGGAAACTGTAAGACACTAAAGAAATTGGAGATGGTGGGATGCCTGGGTGGCTCAGCGGTTGAGCGTCTGCCTTTGGCCCTGGGCATGATCCTTGAGACCTGGGATTGAGTCCCATGTCGGGCTCCCTGCATGGAGCCTGCTTCTCCCTCTGCCTCTCTTTCTGTGTCTCTCATAAATAAATAAAATCTTTAAAAAAAAGAAAAAGAAATTGGAGATGGTACACATCAATGGAAAGCTATTCTGTGCTCATGGATTAGAAGAAAACTGCTAAAGTGTGCAACCACTTACAGCAATCTCGATTCGATGCAATCCCTATTAAAATTCCAATGCCATTTTCACAGAAATAGAATAATCTAAAATTTGTATGGAATCACAAGAGACTTCCAAGACCCAAAGCAATCTTGAGAAAGAACAAAACTGCAGACATTGTGCTGCCTGATTTAAAACTATTTTACAAAGCCATAGCAAGCAAAACATTATACTATTGGCATAGAAACAGACATATGAGTCTATGGGAGAGAGTAGGGTCCAGAAACTCATGTATATATGGTCAATTAATTTATGACAAAGGTGGCAAGAATACACAGTGAGAAAAGCACAATTTCTTTAATAAATGGTGCTGGGAAAACTGGACAGCCACACGCAAAAGAATGAAGCTGGACCACTATTTTGTACCATATCCAAAAATTAGCCCAAAATGGATGAAAGACTTGAATGTAAGGCCTGAAACAATACAAATCCTAGAAGGAAACATAAGCAGTAAGCTTATGACATCAGTCTTGGCGATGACTTTTTGGACCTGACACCAAAAGCAAAGGCAACAAAAGCAAAAATCAATACGCAAGACTACATCAAACTAACAAGCTTCCGAACAGCTGAGGAAACCCTCACCAAAATGAAGAGGCAAACTACAAAATGGAAGGAAATATTTGCAAATCATAAAGCTGATAAAGGGTTAATCTACAAAACATACACAGGAGTCGTACAACAGCAGGAAACAATCAGATTTAAAAGGGACATATACAGATGGCCAACAGGTACATGAAAAGATGCTCAACATCACTAGTCGTTCAGGGAGATGCACATGAAAACCACGATGAGAGATCCTGTCACACTTGTTAGAATGGCTGTTACTAAAGACCAAGAACTAAGTATTGGTGAGGATATGGAGGAAAGGTAACCCTGTGTGCTGCTCGTGGGAATGTAAATTGATGCAGCCACTCTGGACAACAATATGGAGATTCCTAAAAAAAAAAACAACCCTAAAAATAGAACTACCATATGATCCAGCAGTTTACATCTAGGTATTGATCTGAAACAAAAAGAGAAAAACAAAACAAAACAAAACAAAACAAAAAACTCCACACCAATTCAAAAAAACATCTGCACCGATGTTCCCTGCAGCATTATTCACAAGAGCCGAGAAATGGAAACCATACAAGTGTCCATCAATGAATGATCAGGTAAAGAAAATGTAGTATATATACAATAAAACATTATTGAACTATAAAAAAGCAGGAAATCTTGCACTTGTGACAGCAAGTGGACCTTGAGGGCATTATGGTAAGCGCAGTAAGTCAAAGAAAGACAAATATTATATGATCTCACTTGTATGTGGAATCTAAAACAACAGTAGCAAAAACAAAATCCAAATACCCCAAAGCTTCTAGAAACACATTGGGGGTTGCCAAAGAAGGGATGTGGGGGTAGGTAAAATGAGTAGAGGGAATAAAAAACATACAAACAGCTGTTAAAAAATTAAAAAGAAGTCACGGGGAGGCAATGTATATAGCATGGTGACTAGTAAACAACACTGTATTGCATAGTTGGAAGTTGGTAAGAGAGTGAATCTTAAAATTCTTCATACCCAAAATAAAAATTTATAACTACGCGGATGATGGATGTTCACTAGACTTCACTAGATCATTTCGCAATATCAAATAATTATGCGGTACACTTGGAATTAATCACTAATAGAGTTATATGTCAATTAACTACCTCAAATCCTACCTCAAAGGAAAAAAAAAAAAACCAGCCCGGTGCTGCTGGAGTGAAAACTTTATAAGCTGAAATCCAGTTTCTGATGTCAACTTGTAAAAATCAAGAGACTGTACAACGAAGTCAACATTTTAAAAACCATTGTGCGGGCCAAACAAAACACACCCATAGGCCAGATCTATCTCAAGGGAAGACAATTTCTACCTCTGGGGATTAGAAATAAAATAAAAAAGAAACAAGCAAAAACAAAAACCAAAACCCCAGCAAAACCCCAACCACCCAGCCAATGTGACTTGGTCAGACCCATTTCTCTCCTTTCAGTCCTCTTTGAAGCAGTGCTACCCTCCCTTTACTTTTTCCCCCATCTCCCCCTGTCCCCACTGAGTGAGGGTGTGTGCACGCATACATGGGACAGATGGCTCTAGAAGGGGCATCCCTTTCAAGATCTGCCCCAGCCCTATTTCTGACCCAAGTTTGAGGAGACTGAATTCCCGGATGTTTGTGTCTCAGTCCTGGGAGAGCTAATGACTTGCCCCAAGCTACTGCTTAATGGGACAAGGGGCCATTCAACCCTAATGGATGTGTTCACTCTTTCAGGCAGCGAATGGAGCTGGGGGGTGCGGGGAGCTCTGGAGGGAAGCAAGCTCTCCTGCCGGTGGCAGGGTCTTTGGCTTCAGCTGCTCTACTGAAAGGATGAGTGACTCAGCTTTGGCTCCAGGTTCTTGGGGCCAGGCCAGGAAACTGCTGCAAGAGATGTGGGCCACCGTGAGATAGCAGGCCCTCGATGGTGTCCTTGGACAAGGCAACAGGAGGGGGACAGGCCATTGAAATTCTCAGCGACCCTTAGTGCTCTGGCTCTGAGAAAGCCTTTATGAAGGTGCTGGTGACTCTGCACCAGAGGGTGGCCTAAGACATGAGTGCTCCATCTCCTGTGCCCCCACCCCAGCCCTCCTGACCCTGGACCCCCCTCGCTTCGCAACACGACCCAGCCCGTCTCCCTGCTCCCGGTCTTCCTCCCCAGCCAGTCCATACTAAACTAACCAACACAATGTATTTTACTCAAAAATCTCCTGTAGAAATATTTTCCACTGCATTACAGATAGTCCCAAGTCCTCGTGCTGACGTTCTAGGCCTTGTCCCATTTGTATGGATCATGGGCTCACCCCCGAAAGGGGTTGGGAAGAAGACAGTTATTGCCTATTGATCTACTGTGTACCCTGTTACACGCTACGTGTGTTGCCTTCCTTAACCCTCCCGACTGTCCTGTAAATACTCACTATGTCACCTCCACTTCACAGGTGAGGACACAAGCCAACAGGGAAGAAAGCCTTGTCTAGGTTCACAGGGTGGAGCTGGGATTTGAATCCAGCCTGCGGGGCTCCATGCCTTCTCCCCTCCTGTGGCCTGGCCCCCAGCCTGGATCCTCCCCGGCTCTCCAGGCTCATATATCAACCTGCTTCCTCCATGTCTTCACTTCCACGTCTCACAGGTCCTTGAACTCAACATATCCAATCATCCTAAGCTTCCCTGCCAAACCAACACTTCTCACATCTTCCCTGTTTTATTGAACAGCACCTCACATCCTTCCTGTTGTTCAGGCCAAAAACCTCAGTGTCATCCCCGAGTCCTTTCTGTCTCTCAGCACTTCAAATACAACCAAGAAGATATATCCAGAATCCAACTACTTCTCATCACTTCCACTGCCACCATCCTGGTCCAAGCGACCGTCATCAATGCCTGGATTATGGCAACAGCCTTCTATGAGGCTTCCCTGTTTCTATACTTGTCCCCCTTTCCCCATCTATTCTCCATAGAGCACAAGGTACTTGCAAAGGCTCACAAGGTCCTGTGTTCTCTGTCCTGTGACTCCCGCCTTCATCCCCAGCCCTCACTCTTTCACCCCCTGCTGGTTCTCCCAGGGCCCAGCCCATTCCTGCTTTGGGGGGCTTTGCATTCTGCTGTTGCCCCTATCTGGAACACTCTCTCCAGGTTCCTACCTGGTCTGCCTCCTCATCTTCAGGTCTGTGATTAAAATCCACCTTTCCTGACCACTCAGAGCAACTTTTTTTTTTTTCCTCCCTGGCACATCCTATCCCCATGCCCTCTCCCCTGCTTATTTTTTCTCTACAGAATGCAAGCTCCCAAGGGAGGTTGGGAAGAGTATAGTTCCATAATTTAGCCAATAGAATCCAATTGTGAAGTCTTGATCCTTCTAGGCATGTAATAACTTCCTCATTGGTACTCGTATTGGTGCTGGGGGAAGAGTTAGCTCATGGATTCCCATGTTACTTGCCACCTACCTTCGAGGCACATTAGCTCTACCCCCGCTAACCAGTTAGCTCAGGGCAAGTCTTGCTCCAGGGACTATAAAGGGACAAAGTCTTGGTCACCCAGGTGCCTCTCAGAAGGTCTGAATAGCATATACGTTTCCTAGGGCAGGCATCCAGTCAACATTTGTTGAGTTGAACTAAACAACAGTCACCCTTCTGGTGTTCCATTTATTGAAATTATCAAACTGGCAATGGCTGGATTCATCCTCATGGTCCTGAGAACACATAATTATCACAGCTGATCGTGATAAGATGTGGGTCTCCTTCTTCCCTCAGCAAGCTCATGATGTTCCTTTTCATTGCCCTCACTCCAACTCAAGAGGAGAAAATGAAAGAGAAGAGGGGAGACCTTTTTTTTTATTCTTCTGCTTTTCACTTACTTCCCTAATAAAGGGGAAGTAAGGATTTCATAGGATTTTATTTGATCTGGATTTTAAAACTATTACACACATAGTAGAACTAAGTAATAGCTATCATACACTGCCTTTTGATGGATTATGCTGGTAGAGCAGGCAAGTGACTTTAAAATGCTTTGTTTTCCATTCAATATACACTTAGGAAATTCTTCCTGAGAAAGATGGCATAGCAAGGCAACAAAACCACAGGCTTTTGAGTTTAAGTTCCCACATCTGGGTGGGAATCCTAGGTCTGCCATCTTCTTGCTCTGTGACAAATTCCTTAATCTCTGAGCCTCATTTCCCAGATGTGCACACCAATGTTTACTGTAAGATTTCAAGATCCACGCAAAGGATCCAACAGGATCTGGAACAGAGGAGCAATAAGCAGTAACTAGCATAGTTATTATATATTAGGCACAATGTGAGACACTATGGATGCAAAAAAAAAGAAAAGGATACAACTCTACACAGCGTATGCACTCGAGGTGATGAACATGAAAACTGAAAAATCCCCATGTCACGTTATCTGAGGGACACAGAGGTACGAGCCAAGTGTTGAGAGATTAGAGGAAGTGGCCACTCGCTGTGCTTGGAGGCAACCGGGGAAGGCTTCCCAGAGCACAGGAAGCTGGAGCTGAGTCTAGAAAAATGAAGGACATTGATCCAGCAGTCTAGATATGAATGCTACACTCAGAGGCCCCAAGGAAGCAAGTACATGGCAGGAGCCAGCATCATTGGGTTCACGGGGACTCTGTCCCAAGGGACATTGACAGGGAGAAAAACAGAGCTGAAGGGACATTGAGGAGGACAGATACTGGGAGTGTGCAGGGGATAAAGACCCAAGGCAACTGACTCCATAATCCACTTCTGAGGTTTAGCAGGATTAAGCTGTGCCTGTGGGGGCAGGAGATAGCTGGGCAGTGAGAAATCTGATGCCAACACTGGAAAGGGCAGGAGGGAGCCCAAGGGATGAGTTGAGTGTAGAAGGCTCAAAGTCACCTCCGTTGATCTAAAATGGGCCACACCTCTCCCACCAGCGCCTGATTTCACTTCCTTAACATCTTAGGAAATTTATTTTGTATGTTTACTTGCTTCCCTTGTAAATATAGGTCTCCCCCGAAAAGGACATCACTTCCACGAGATTAAAAATCCAGCTCGTCTTGCCCACCATGACATTCTCGACACCGTGCTGACAGCACTCATGGATGTGGGTATGTCAGCAGCCTGAGAGATTTGGGAAATGGCCATTTTTTTTCTTCCTTTTTTTAGACACCTTCTGTTTATGCTTTGAATTGTGCTGGCCCAGATATTTTTTTTTCTCTTGATGGATTTTACTGAGGGATGATTGACATACAACATTATTAGTTTCAGGCATACGACACAATTTGATATTTGTACATATTATGAAATGATCGTGATAAGTCACCCATGCAGTGACAGTTTCCTTGTAATACGGACTTTTGAAACCTACTTTGAGTACCTTTAAAATATGCAATACAGTACTGTTAACTAGAGTCGCCCCGCTATATGTTAATCCCCGTGGCTTATTTTGTAACTGGAAATTTGTGCCTTTTTATACCCTTCACCCATTTCACACATCCACCTGCCCTCCTGTTCTCTGTATCTAGGAACTTGTTTTTTGTTTTGTTTTGTTTTAATATTCCACACGTAAGTGAGATCATACGGTATTTGTCTTTGACTTATTTCACTTAGCATAATGCCCTATGCTATGTTTTTCCTTGCCCCTTTTGTTAGAGGCAGAAGGTTTATACTTTTAGTTGTGCTGGCCCAGATGTGTTTTTATTTGTTGCAGGCTTCCTTGATTCTTTTTTTTTTTTTTTCCGAAGAAGGCAGGCTATATATTTTAAAGACATGATGACTAGTATTTCATGATCCGTTTACTGCACAGTACTAGAAATTCTTGTGTTTAAGATAAAAATAAATGTATCAATCATCATCTTCCAAAAAGTCCCATTTGAGCTCCCTGAGCCCACCCTCGAACAGGACCCACCCTTGCGAATTAATCCTGATCATGTTACTTGGACAAGACTCAAGGAACAGTAATACCACTCCTATTAATAGGATTCCTCTGCTTCTCAGGCAGCCTGGTCCTGAGCATATGCTCTCCCTAGGGACCTTCCTGAGTCCAGATTGGATATTTTCTAGAATTCACACTCACTATACCTGCAGCTTCTTCAATAACCTCTTTGGACGAAAAATGTTAGGTAAAGTCATTCGTCCTTGTCTGGACTACTTCGGCTCCTTCCCTAGGTTAAAACCCATGTTCTCTGGGGTCGAATTACATGGCCACTCACAAAGCTACTAGAAACTATACATGAAAAAAGTCATTAGCACTTTAGTGTAGTCACAGGGGACGTCAGCATTAGTTAATAAGTAAAAGAGGTCATCAGTTGGTCAAGCCCACCCTCTGGGAATTTGTTTAGACCCTAAGTATGAACTTGAGCCTGAAAGACTCCCGCCCCCCACCCCCCCCACCCCCCAGGGGGGAGTCGATGGACTTCTTACATCACCACCAACCACATACTCCTTCCTCTCATTAGTCCCTTTCTTCTGCCTCCAAACCACTAGGGAAAATGTCCCCAGCAATTCCAACCACCCCTGCCTCACTTGTTAATGAATACCAGGAAGGGAAAATTAAAAACACACTGGAAAGCAACGGGGAAATGCAGGCCTAGCCTTGGGCAAGGAACGCCAGCCTCTTGACTTGGGCACGGTGAAGTGGGGGAGAGGTGCAGGGGGCTCTTGAGGTAGACTCAGCTCAGAAAACAAACGAGTCTGATGGACAACTTAAGCAAGTGCACTTGACTCAGTTTACCCAAGACGCCGATAGGTTCCTACAGTGATCTATGGGACAGACGGCCCACTGCTGCGCACACATTAGAAACAGTTGGCCAGTCTCTGCATGGTGTCAGTATTTTGAAGTAGATACTCTTAACCTCATGTGAGCGGCTCTCCTTTTCTATTTTTTCTATTTGTTTACAGAGTTAGGTCTGCAAGATAATCTGTGGCTACACTTTTTTATCCTTTAAATCCCAACTCACAGTTAATAACTTACAATTACTGCCAGCACGTACGGTATACTTACTACAGACCAGGTGCTAGTCTACATGCTTTGCACATATTAGCCCATTCAGTCCTCACCTCATCTCAATGATGGAGATCCCTATCACCATTTGCCAGTGAGAAATTAAGGCACAGAGAGATTAAGTAATTCTCCTAAGGCCACTCAGCTGGTAAGTAGAGGCACTGAGATGTCAACCCAAGGCTTTTAATTGAGGCAGGCGCCTTAGGTCTATAACATACCATGCACCCAGATCACTGAGGGTTTAGAGATGACTGCAATGCAGGAGCCAGGGAAAATGCAAAGAACCTTAGAAGCAGGTTATTTATAACCTTATATTCTTTAAAAAAAAAAAAATTTAGGGATGCCTGGGTGGCTCAGTCATTGAGCATCTGCCTTTGGCTCAGGTCGTGATCTCAGGGTCCTGGGATCGAGTTCCACATCGAGCTCCCTATGTGGAGAGCCTGCTTCTCCCTCTGCCTATGTCTCTGCCTCTCTCTGTGTGTCTCTCAAAAGTACATAAATGAGATCCTAAAAAAAAAGATTTTAAAGACAAAGGAGTGAGAGAGGAGGGATGAGTGGAAGAAGACAGAGGGAGAGGGAGAAGATCTCAAGCAGACTCTCCACGGAGGTGGAGCCCATTGCAGGGCTCCATCCTAGGACCCCGAGAGCATGACCTGAGCTGAAATCAAGAGCTGGATGCTTAACTGACTGAGCCACCTGGGAGCCCCATATAACCTTATATTCTTTACTACCGTATATCCATAGTCAGCTCCTGAGTGGTGCTGTGAAGAATGCAAACAGCTGGAGCTGCCAAGCGTGGCCCGTTGGCATCCTCAGGTTTGCAGTTGACAGGCACAAGTGGTGAGCTTTGTGTTCCTTACGACTTTGCTTTTACCAGGTCAACAAGGCCATGTCTGTAGAGCATGTTGGTGGGTTGGTGGGTGAGGGAGGCAGGTATAGTGGTCCCCAAATGCCCTTTACTTGCTGTCTCCCTGCCATTCTTCCTCTCCCCCCCGCAAAAAAAAACCCACCTAATTATCTCCAAGAATATGTATGGCCCCAAGCATCCTAAGAAACAAAGGCTTAGAATGATCCTCTCAGAGCATCTGCAGGTGATTTGTTCCTCTTTTAGGTGGAGCCCCTGAGTCCAGGCATTCATATTCAAATGTACAGTAGAAATACACCACATTTGGGTAGAAAAATTGGATTTCCAATACTCTCCCCCTTATCTACTGTCTCGCTTTCCATGGTTTGCTACTTGCGGTCCATGACAGTCAGGAAACAGAGGGTCCTCCTCCTGACACGTGGTTAGAAGGTCAGCAGTCGCTGAGTGCTACACCATGCCTGTGTCATTCACCCCCCCTTGCCACCTGGCATTTCATTGTCTCACTTTGTCACAAGAAGAACAAGGGTACCATACAGTAAGATTTTGAGAATGAGAGGATGCACATAAGTCACAGTATATTGTTATAATAATTCTATTGTATTATTGGTTAATATTTTACTGGGCCTAATTTATAAATTATACTTTATCACAGGGGCGTATGGATAGGAGAACATAGTACATAGAGGGTTTGGTGCTACCAGCAGTTTCAGGCATCTGCTCCGGGTCTCAGGATATCCCCTGTGGAGAAGGGGATGCTACTGTTGGGAGGCCTGGGAGGCTCAGTGGTTGAGCATCTGCCTTCGGCTCAGGTCCTGATCCTGGGGTCCTGGGATCGGATCCTGCATCGGGATCCTTGCAGGGAGCCTGCTTCTCCCTCTGTCTATGTCTCAGCCTCTCCCTCTCTCTCCCTGTGTCTGTCATGAATAAGTAAATACAATCTTTAAAAAAGGGGGGGGGGGAGGATGCTACTGTGTCAGAGGGAGAAGAGAAGCGGACCTACCTGTCCCACACTTGCTAGGGGTACATTCTCTCTCCTATTAATAGCAAGTCAAAGCATCACCTCTGTGCTTGATCTTTATCATGAGACATGGTATCATGGCTTATTCGAAGCAAATACTGCCACAGCTGGGTGCTAGCATTCCCATTTTACAAATGGGACAAATGAGGCAGAGAGAGGGTAAGCGACTTATCCAAGAGGATGCAGCAGTAAGCAAAGGAGCTGTGAGTCACACACACTTCCTCAGTCTGGGGCTTTGCTGTCTATTGAAACCAGGAAGCTGTCAAGTTGTTCTACGATAAAGACACATGCGTAGTCCTTAATGTAGGTTAGGGAGGTCTCAGCACTTCACCTGCTTTCATTTACTCCTCCCCACAGCAGAATGAGGTAGCTGATGTTATCCCCATCGTGCATATGTGGAAACCTGACGCAAAAGTTCCCATGCCCAGGGTTATGCAGTTGATGTCGAAGGGGACCAAACATCCCTGTTTGCCTAGGACTGACTGGGGGCCTGGGGATGAAAGATTTCCAGGTCGGTTTTTTGTTTGTTTTATTTTTTTTAAGATTTTTATTTATTTGAGAGCAAGAGAAAGAGCGGCGGTGGGGTTGGGGGGATGTGGAGGTGGCGGAGGAGGAGCAGAGGGAGAGGGACAAGCAGATCTGCACTGAACACAGAGCACAACACAGGGCCAATCCCACAACTCTGAGATCAGGACCCGATGGAAACCCAGAGTCCACTGCTTAAACCAACTGAGCACCCAGGCGCCCCAAGGGATTTCCAGTTTTAAAACCGGGTCGGCCCTGGGTAAACCAGGATGAGCTGCTCCCCCTGAAGGCAGCAGAGAGAGAATTTCAAGTTGGAGTTCTGGGTCCAAATAACATGCCCTTCCCCATGGCCCTTCCTCTAGGTCTTTTCCCTTTTCGTTGATTTTTGTCATGATTTAATAGGAACTAGCTGTGTGGGCCTATGGTGGTTTCAGGTGTCCCCCTCCCCCTGCATGTGTTCACACACACACACACCCTCTTAGAAGGGTGTCCAAACGGCCACCCTTGAACTTGGCACCACACCTTGCAGGTCCAGGCCTCACGGAATTCCAGGGCTTCCAGGAACTGGAAGAATCGACTCCACTGTTTAGTTAGCAAGAGCCCAGCGGGTAGCCAGGAGCGCCTGAGAAAGACCAGTACTGCTCCCTGGGGTGACCACTCCGATTCTGAAGCTCCAGCCAGATATGAAGTTGACAGTGGTTAATGAAGGATGGTTGAGGGCTCGGGCACAGTCCAGATGCCAGGTCAATTCTTCACAGAGACGTCGGAATAGTTTATCCATTCCCTGAGTCTCTGGCATCCTCAGGGTCACGGAGTTGTTTTCCTGGACACGTTGGGGGAGGCAGTGCAGACAATCCTCATGCCACAGATGATTTGAGTTTTCCGTCCACTGTCCATGGACCTGGGGAGTGTGCGGTGGGGGGTGGGCGGGGGAGGTTGTCTTTCTGGTTAACGCTCGGTCTCTGCAACTCTTGGTTCCATTCAGAACTTACCATCTTTACCCCCAAAACAGTTGGAAATAACCCACTTTTGGCTTCTCATTTTCGGGAAACTGGGCTACAGATCAACTGTACTTTCTATTTCAGGAGGGACTAGGAAATGTTTTTAGGGTAACTGGGAAAGGGTGGATTTCATAGTGGTGAGGGTTCTTAAATATCAGACTGCTGCCCAGTGAGGTTTTCTGACTGGCTAGGAAAGCAGCCTAGCTTTCCATCCTCTCAGGGGGAGTCCTTTCTGAGGGCCTCGAGTTTGGGGGAGCCTGCACAACCCCGGGGGGCTGTCCGGAGGTGATGGCTTGGCGTGGGGGTTGGGGGTGCAAGACGACAGTATGGCATTTGAGTGGAAATCATTCCCAGACATTTTTAAAGTATTTCCTTCATTCCTCAAAGTGCATTCCCCTCCAGCTCTTAGGGTAACTATGAAATGCCGGACACTGTCTCGGGGCCCTTTCTGAGCTGGGTGTGGGGAGCCCTCCTGGACATACTACTTGACCCTCAGATGTTGAGAAAGGGTGCTCTTCCTCACCCTGAGACTGTATCATGCAAAGATTTTTGGCTCTTTTGGGCCAAATCTTTCTGAATGAAACAAAAATCCTGATTTTATCTGCCAGTTTCTGTTTGCTAAAGGAGCCTCCTCTTCCCTCTCAATATATTGAAAGGAAACCACCTCCCCCCTCCTGTGAATCCTATTTCCTTTCCCCCAAATCGTGTTATGTAAACAAAGGGAGGGGATGCTTCTATTCACAGGAAAAGTGGGGGGCCGGGTTATTTATGTACTTCTTGGATCACCAAAGGCCTCTCCTTTCTCCACCTCTCTCTCCTCAGGCCCACCTTCCGCCTGTTGCTCTGCTCCATTCCCTTGGTTTGGCACAGTTGCCCCACTAGACAAGGCTCTCTGCCGTCGAGCAGTCGAGCACGTCTACAAACTGTCAAACTGTCCCTCCTCACCTCACGTCACACTCGCCTCACCACAGGTTTATTGACCAAGCTGGCTCCTCACCTGGAAGGGCCGCCTTCCAAACAAATCCACCTCATTTACCCAGAGCCTGCCCCCAATCCCTCTTTCTCCTTTGAAGTGTCAGAGGAATCTCTCTTCTCTCATTCATTCATTCTGCAGATATTTGAGTGATGGCTAAAGTCCACCAAATGTAAGGCTCAAGGCGAGGTGCTCCAAAGACTCTTCCCTCTCAGCGATGTAGCACAGAAGACAGACAGGCAGACAAAGTACAGTATGTGCTGCACTCGTCTTACTCCAGGTCCTTGGTGTTTGCTACACCCTGACACAGCGCTGATGGGCCTTGGCGAGTCTCTCTGACTAGATAAAAACACCCTGAGACCATGTCTTGCATGCAGGGGTGAGGAGGACACGACGTATTCTTAGTTTTATTAGAATCAAGTATTGATGGCCTTTTTTTTTTAATTTCAAAAGAAGTTTTTGAAAATACAGAAAAATGAAAATAATCTATAAACTCTATTCCCAAAGAAAACCCTTGTGAACCTATTTATTCTTCCAACTTCTTTTCAATGCACAGATATGCAGATACATATTTCAGTTTTGGTGGTGCTTTTCCATAACCAGACCAAGTAAATAGACATTTAAGGGTTTTGATGTACTATTGTTACGTAACACGGCTATCAGTGTATCAGTGTGCTTGTTACCCTACCCAGTGCTTCTCAACTTGGTTGAATAATAGAATGACCTGGGAAGATTTTTAAAATCCAGCCTATCAGGAGCTCCAGACCAAGTGAGTCAGAATCTCTGGGACTAAACATTGAGGTTTTCATAAAGCTCCCCAGGCAATCTCAAAGTGTGGCCAGGGGTGAGAACAACCCTAATCCTTCCCATCTCACAGATTTTAATTGGTCAAATTACACAATCTGCTTTGCACAATCTGCCCACTGAGCAACCATTGCCATGTGAATTCTGGAGATCATTTCATTGTTGATGTCTGGCTGACCAGGTGTCCTAGTTTCCAGGGTAGCTGAGTCATCTTCCCCATCCTTCTGTAAATGCAGTGCAGAGAATGGTCTGGGATAAAGTCTGGGGTAGTGGAACCTAGTTATGTCGATTCCCCAGAGAAAGAGATGGAATAAGGTTTCTTTCTCTGATGAAATCATTTGGACCCTGATAAGGGGAGAAATTAAGACTCACTTCCATCTCTTCCACTGGACAGTATCTACTTATCCTGATCTTCCACAGTGTGTGTGGGAGGCTATAACGTGCTGCATGAATCCATTTCATCTAAAATGCTAGCAGTTGGATTCTTAGTTTTGTTTATTTGTGTGCTATAATCAAGATACAACCAAGCAAACAACCCATCAGAAGATAGCCAACATGATCATGAAATATTCCCAAGATTCATATATAGCTCAAGGGGTAAGTTGAAAATACCACCTCAATAAACACAGTGATGGATTCCTATGGGTAACAATAAGCCAGATTAAAGTCTTCTTTGACAACCTTAAATGGTTAAAACCTTTAAATAGAACCCACTGAAGTCTCTTTTAGCTCTAACCATATGCCTAAAAATGATAAATCCCTGCTGGGAGCCATGCTGAGGTTTTGGCATATAGGAGGCTCTTAATGAACACTTGTTGATTGATGACACAGGAATATTCCAATAATTACATTCTTGATTCCAACTACCTATGTAAAAATGTCACCCTATTCCCCAGGGTTTTATCATCTTTCTGATTTTGGTTCACTGGAGAAGGAAGTTTGAAAGTTGTATGCTGTTAGTGGTTCTCTGCTCATGTCCTGCCTGAAATACGATTGTTTATGAAAAGTATCTTTAATAAAGCTGGATACATTTTTGCTTGACACTCATATAAAATTGAAATAATTTTAATAACACTCTCTTACTTTATCATCCATTTCCACACCTGCTTCAACACAACATACATGCACACACGCACACTATGAATGTTAAAATTATAAGATCCTTGAGTCAAGGATCTTGGGTCAAGATCTTAAGGTTTGGTCAAGGTCTTGACCCCTATAAGAACTTGGGTCAAGGTCTTAAGTTCCTACTTGCCCACCACGTGCCCTTCATGATTTTTGACAGAGGTTTGCCTACATGTTAAAGACTCTGTCCTTATTATTGACCCTTCAAAACTTCAGTGTTTAGTTTTGACTCCTATTGCCCTGGCTGAATCCTCAACCTGGCCCTACCCCTTACTTTCTATCACTTGTGGGCTCTAAGGTGGCCTTCTAGGCTTCAATCCATTTGATTCTCATTCATTTTACTTCTCTTAGGAATTCAACAGTCCTTAGGGAAGAGAAGGCAAAGAAAGGGGATAAGATAAAAAAAACAAACAAACCAAAAAACCACATAAGTGTAACTTAAACTTTGGCCACTTGTCAACCATCCAATTCATCACTCAACCTATTCATGACTAAAATCTATCACCAGAGAACCACACTGAAATCACTGGGTCAAACATTTTAATCTGCCCAATTATTCCAGGGGGAATAAACACAGTTCCCAGATTTATTAGGGCAATGTGGACTTCACGTTGTTCTAATCAAGCATTTATCATGCCAAAAACAGAAACAAGAGACTGCAAAACGAAGCTGCAGAGTCTAATATCCCAAACTGCAAGGACCCACATCTTTATATTATGGAATTTGGTGCTAACATCCTTTGGATCTGAATTGTTCTAGAATTTTACATTTGTATTGAGATGTTAAACATTTAATTTATTATGAATTGTTTATCATAATATAAATACAGATAAATAATCAAGTAGACTTCTATCTAGATTGAACAAGACCCTCTAGAAAGCTTTCAAAGAAATATCTACCTGGGTATGAGTTTATGTCCCTGGCAAAGAAAAAGTATTGTTACAGAGAAAGATCATGATATTTTAAACTTTGAAAATCATTATCTCAAGCTGTGTACAGTGAGTTTTCAAATATAAATATACACATCTCATAAAATCAGACAGTGGCCTGCTAGAAGGAGACCATCAATTCTCCGCTTTATAGATGAATTTGGAAGTTCAGTTCTGGCTTCTTCAAGTGAAGACAGACCCAAATACACTGCAGAGATCACTGTGGATTCAGGTATAATTTCAGACTCTTGAAACAATGAGTAACTCTTTACTCTGCCAACCGTCCCAAAATACCCTGTGAGGGCTCCATTCACACAGTTGCCCCCATCCTCCTGTTTGCCTGTCAGTGATAGATGATTTGGATAATTATAGTAGAGGATTTTGAACATTAGGATACTGAAAACTGATTTTCAGAGGACAACTTCTTCTATTAACTTAATTGTAATCTGGCTGGCCAGCCTATTCTTAAATTGACCATCAATTGGATTACATAAAACTGATGTTTTGGATAAGGGACTTTTGTTCCACCAGAAAACCAGATGATTTGGCTGATGTCTCCACTATTCATGTTAATAGTATTGATTTGTTTTGAGGAGACATGTTTTGTTAAGAAACAGTCCTATGATTTAAACTAAAGTGTCTCCCCCCCCCCCATTTTGAAATTACAGTAAACAAACTTTGCTTGGACCTTGTTAGCGCTAAAGTCATTATCTTGTTGAAATTGTGATTTGAAGAACTAGTTAATAAAGAGTGAGGTTTTCTGTCCCAGGAACAACCAAAGAGCCAAGTTGGGAGGTGGCTGAAGAGAAGTGGCACTTGAGGAAGTGAACGTTTGTCGAGTCCTGTACTACCCTTCCATACGCGGTATCTCCCGCATTTAATACCACCAACTCTGGGGATGAACGTGTTGGTGTTCTCCATTGCACAGAAAAGGAAACAGATCTAGAGATGCTAAGTCACTCACTCAAAGTCACATAACAAGACCACCAAGATGCTTTTTCTTGAAGTCACCCATTCTAATACAATTAGTAAATGGCAGATCAAAACATGAAAAATGCATCTGTCTGACTTCAAGCTCATGTCTTTTCTACCAGGAAATGTTACTTCTAGAACCAATCGAATTCCTGGAAAGCTAATTGCATTTCTGAGGAGATTATTAAGGTTTAGGGGAAAGAAACATAGTTGGACAGTTTGGCACCTGCACAAAGGGGGCCAACTGAAGACTTCAGGGGGTGGACATTCAGCTAGTGCTCTGCTTTCCAAGCCAAGTGCCAGCAGAGGATGCATCTGCCAATAGGAAAGGGCCCTTTCTGAAGGAAGGAAAGAAGGAAAAGAAAAGAAGAAAGGGAGGGAGGAAGGAAGGGGAAAAAGAAAAGAATTCTGTCTACCTGCTTGGGGCGGGGGGGGGGGTACTTTCTTCTAATTTACAAATGATCTGAAGTTCTAATGTGGAGAGACTCTGAAAGTGTACAGATGGGAATTTGTGCTGGATTTGGGAGCTTCCAGAAAGCTCTCATGTGTTGCAGAAATCATAATCTACATTTTATAGCTGTTTGCAGGACCTTCACATACCTCACATGCCCTTGCTCTTCTTTCACTCATGGAGAACTCCCAAAGCCACTCATTGTGGGCTACAGTCTCTTTTGCTATACATTTAAGAAAGTGAATTAAAAGCTCTGCCTCTTGCCCAAAACCATACAGCTGGTAAACCAAGAATATTTGAACCGAAGTCTTTTCCTACCTCCTATTTTTACAGTTGTACACTTTCAGCCCAAACTAGCTTATCTAGCTAGCCACACACAAAGATGCCGGTTTTCTGCTTTTTCAGCTCTATTTTGACTTCAGCAAATCACAGAAATGTTTCAGACCCTCAGTCAAAGTTCACTGACCATCATCACCTCCATGGGGAGGGAAAAGTCAGTTAGGCTGGCAAACAGAGATAGCTCAAGTGTTCACAATTTCTTAATGGTAGATGGAATCAGGAAGGTTCTTGAGTCAAAATATGGTAGGCAATGCTATCATCCAGTGGCTGAGAGCTCATCCCTCTCAGGGAAAGTCCTCAGAATGCCAGGAAGGGGGTGTGATTGGGGAAGACAATGGCAAGTTGGGCCAATGGTTAAAATAATGAAGTTCTTTGTTAGATTATTTTTAGGAAATACCACCTGGGGTCATGCTGATCAGGGTCAGCATGTACCCTGTCATTTAATAAAATGGGTAAAGGGGTAATTTGCAAATTAGACATTGCAAATTGCCAGTATCTAATTATTGTTTAATCAAAATAATTGCTTGGCTATTGACATTTGATTTTTTAAAAAATACAGACCATTTGTTTGGAAGTTGCCTTGAGGAAAAGCATTATAGTATGTTTGGGGACTTCTTAGGAAACAAAAAATGTAATAAAGATTCCAGGATAATTTAAGTTCTGTTGGACAAGAAAGCTCTTCTAATCAATGGTAATATGAACAAACAACCCAATCACTGGATACATTCTTAAGGGTTCATCCCCATGTTTACATCAGAAATTCAGTTGGGGGAATTTATAAATGTTGATGTAAAATGATGAATACTGGTACTATGTAAGCAACACACGACAGCTACTGTGAACGATTTCCATTTTCCTGAATTCTTGTGTCTGAATTACCTACCAATCAACCCACCAATCCTTGGCGCTAAGTGGGGGAAACCAAAAGCTTCAACTTCATATGAGAATGACTACTTTCGGAAGGACATTTAAAGCCGAGTGAAAACTGCTGGCCAAGTAGCTGGTAAGGACCCAGTACAAACTGACCCCCAGGCTTTCACCGTCACAGACACAGCAACGAGAGGCTCTTCCCTCCAGCCACGCCCAACACGGTCCTGCTCTCAACAGGAATTGCAACCATCCCAGTCTTGTCTGTCCATTTTAGTGTCTGTTTGAAATTCCCTTTCCCCTCTTTTGTTGGCCAATAAAACCCTCCTCTGCGTTCAAGACTCGGCTTAAAGGTTATTTCTTAAGAGGCTTTCTTAAGCCCCAGGATAAAATTATTCCTTTTTAAGATTTTATTTATTTGAGAGAAAGTGAGAACCAGAGAGATCACAGAGGGAGAGGCAGAGGGAGAAGCAGACTCCCTACTGAGCAGGGAGCCTGATGCGGGGCTCAATCCCAGGACCCCGAGATCATGACCTGAGCTGAGGGCAGACACTTAACCGGCTGAGCCACCCAGGTGCCCCAAATTATTCTTTTCTTTGAACCTTTGTAACTTCTGGCACTTTTCAGCTGGAAATTCCTTAGTCTCCCCTGTTAAGTCGTGAGAATCTTAAGGGTTGAGAGTGCGGCTTAAAAGCTTTACCTCCCCAGGAGTTGGCTCCATAGGAGGCTTACAGGATTCGTAGAATAAATTAAAATCCAGAGCAAGTTCCTCTTCATAAGCTAGACACTCATCATTCTAAAGTAATAGCAAATGAAACCTAGCTGGGGGTGGGATCAGATGGCGGAGGAGGAGGATCCTGAGCTCACTTCCTCTGGCAGACAAACCAGAACAACAACTGTGTTTAGAACAACTTTCTCTGAGAATGACCTGAAGACTAACAGAAAAGATTTTACACAACTAAGGATATAAGAAAACCCCACACTGAGATAGGCAGGAGAGGCAGAGATGCAGGCTAGTCAGGACCATACCCCAGACCCAGTGTCCCATGCATGGGGGTATATCAAACCATACAGGCTTTCCCTAAGGAATGAAGAGTCTGGGCCACATGTTGGGCTTCCCACCCTGGGAAGATGAATCCCCATAATGTCTGGTTTGGAAACCAGGAGCACTTAGGTCTAAGAGAGCCAGAAGGCAGTAGGAAATGGAGACTCTGGTTTTAAAGGGTACATGCACAGTCTCACTTGCTCCAGTCCCAGCACAGAGGCAGCAGTTTGAAAAGCACCTGGGGATACAAGTAAAGGAAATCCACTGACTAATTTTAGTGTATATTGGAATATTCTCTGAGGAGTGAACTGCTGGTGAAGATCACTTTTTAAAAAAGATTTACTTCCCTTCTCCTAGCTGGCCTGGCACTGGCAGGGCCATTTCTGATGCCCTCTATCTACTGTGTGTTAGCATACTTGGCCTATCCTAGTGTTCTCCTGGGAATTTACCCTGCCCAATCCACCTGCCCCAGCCAGAGCCCCTCTTGAGTGACCCTCTCCCCACCACACCTGGCATGCACCTCAGCCATCACTGGAACCCTTGTAGCCCTTTCCAGGGGGTTGACGAAAGTGAGGGACAGTCCCACACACTAGAGCACATATAACAGTCACAGCCAGACCTCAGAGCCAGCTAGAGGGCTGCCCTGCCCATCAGGATGCCTGCAGTGATCATGACTGGCTCTCAGTCAGATGGGCTGGGGGCCAGCCTAGCTCACAAGTACATCTGTAACAGTATGTCCTGACCGCAGCAGAGGAGTGCATGCAGCTACCCTGGGAGCACCTGGCTTGGGTGGCTGGAAGGGTTTGCCCTACTGGGCCCCACAGGACACTTTCTATAGAAAGTCACCTCTTTAAGACTAGGAGATGTAACTGACCTACCTAATACATGGAAACACAGATAGTTCAGTAAAATGAAGAGGCAGAGGCATAGGTTCCAAATGAAAGAACAAGACAAAATCTCAGAAAAGAACAAAACAGCAGAGATAAGCAATCTACTAGATAAAGAGTTCAAAGTAATGGTCATAAAGGTGTTCTCTGAACTCAGGAGAGTACTAGATGAATAGAGGCAGAACTTCAACGAAAGATATCATATATATATATATCAAAGCTGAAGAATGCAATCACTGAAATGAAAAATACTCTAGAGGGAATCAACAATAGATTAGATGATGAGGAATGGATTGGTAATCTGCAAGACAGTAATCAATGTGTTTCATATAATTGAAGCAGAAAAAGAAAAAAAGAATTTAAATAGTCTAAGGGACCTCTGGGACAATATCAAGCATACTAACACTTCTGAGACTGGGTCTCAGAAAGAGAAGAGAGAAGAGAGAAAGAAAGAGAAAAAGAAAGGGATAGAACACGTATTTGAAGAAATAATGGTTGAAAACCTCCCTAACTTGGTGAAGGAAAGAGACATCCGTGTCGAGAAAGCACAGGGTCTACCAAATAAGATAAACCCCAAAAAGACTCAAACCAGACACATTATAATCAAAATGTCACCAGTTAAAGATAATCTTAAAATCAGCAACAGAAAAACCAGTTATATACAAGGGAGCCCCCAAAGACTGTTAGTTAACTTTCAGCAGGAACTTTACAGAGCAGAAGAGAGGGGTACAATATATTTAGAGTGTGAAAAGGGAGAAAAAACTCACTATGAAGAATATTCTATCTAGCCAGTTTATCACTCAAAACTGAAGGAGACAGGGAGTTACCCAGAGAAGAAAAAGATAAAGGAGTTCATCACTATACTGGCCTTACAAGAAATGTTAAAGGGACTTTGATAAATGGAAAACAATAGGCCATACGTAGAAATAAGAAAATTGTGAAAAAAAAATCTCTGGTAAACATATAATAAAGGTAGTAGATCAACCAGTTACACAGTTGATATGAAGTTTAAAGACAAAAGAGGTAAAATCATTTAGACCAACAATAAATAGTCAAGGGGCACACAAAGTAAGATGTAAAATATGACATTGAAACCAAGTCATGAATGGTGTAGTAAAAATATAGTGCTTTTAGAATGAATTTGAACTTCAACACCCATCAACTTAAAATAAACTGCTATATACATAGGATGTTATATATGAATCTTATTATAACTGAAAACAAATACCTAGAACAGAAAATAAAGAGAAAAGAATACACACATAACACTAAAGAAAGTCACCATGTTGCAATGGAAGAGAGCAAGAGAAGAAGAAAGGAATAGTAAAGAGCTATAAAAACACTAGAAAACAATAGACAAAACGGCAAGATCTACGTACCTACCAATAACTATTTTAGATGTAAATGGACTAAATGCTCCAATCTAGATATAGGACGAATGGATAAAAAATAAGACCTGCCTATACGCTTCCTACAAGAGACTCACTTTAGACCTAAAGACACATACAGACTGAAAGTGAAGGGATGGAAAAAGATATTCCATGCAAATTGAAGCAAAACAAAAACAAACCAAAACCAACACCCCCCCCCCCCACAACTAGGTTAGCAGCACTTAGAAAAAAAAAAATAGACTATTTATTCATTTAGTAGGCTCTACACCCAACATGGGACTTGAACTCATAGCCCCTAGCTCAAGAGTCACATGCTCTACCAACTGAGCCAGCCAGTTGCCTCCCAGACAAAATAGACTTTAAAACAAAGATTGTAATGAAAGGCAAAGAAGGGCATTACATTATGGTAAAAATCCAACAAAAGGATTTTGCAGAAATGCGGAAAGTAAATATTAACAGATATAAAGGGAGAACTGATAGTAATAATAGTTTAATAATTAATATTAATTAAGAACACTCCCTTATGCCAATAGAGAGATCATCTAGATAGAAAATAAATAAGGAAACACTGGCCTTAAATAGCACATTAGACCAGATGGACTTAATAGATATACAGAGCATTCTATCCAAAAATAGCAGAATATTCTTCTCAAGTGCACATAGAACATCCTCCAGGATAGATCACATGATAGGCCACAAAACAAGCCTTAGTTTAAGAAGACTGAAATCATATCAGGCATCTTTTCCCAACACAACAGTATGAAACTAGATATTGATTACAAGAATAGAACTAGAAAAAAACCCCAAACACATGGAGGCTAAACAACATGCTACTAAACAACCTTTGGATAAATGAAGAAGTCAAAGAAGAAGTAAAAAAAAAAACAACGGAGGGCAGCCCAGGTGGTGCAGGGGGTTAGCACCGCCTGCAGCCCGGGGTGTGATCCTGGAGGCCTGGGATTGAGTCCCACGTCAGGCTCCCTGCATGGAGCCTGCTTCTCCCTCTGCCTGTGTCTCTGCCTCTCTCTCTCTCTCTGAATAAACAAACAAATAAATAATATTTAAAAACAAAACAAAACAAAAACCAATGGAGTCAGGTGAAAATGGGAACACAATGTTCCAAAAATGTATGGGACACATCAGATCAGTCTAAAATAAAAGTTTATAGTACTAAAGGAAACAAGGAAAATCTCAAACAATCTAATCTTATACCTAGAGGATCTAGAAAAAGAACAAAGACAAAAGTTAGAAGAAGATAAAGATCAGAACAAAAATAGAGACTAAAAAGATAATGGAAAAAGATCAATGAAACTAAGAGCTGGTTCTTTAAAGAGATAAATTTGATAAACCTTTAGGCAGACTCACTGAGGAAAAAAAGGGGGCCTTGGAAGTAAAAGGGAAGAAGTTACAATTGATACCACAGACCTACAAAAGATCATAAGAAATTATGATTTTCTAAGACTAAATCAGGAAGAAATAGAAAATCTGAACAGATGGATTACAATTAATGAAATTAAATCAGTAATCAAACTCCCCCAAAAAAGTCCAGGATCATAGACCTTCACAGGTGAATTTTACCAAATATTTAAAGAAGAGTTACTACTTAATTCTTCTCAAACTATTTAAAAAAAATTGACGATGAAGGAATGCTTCCAAACTCATTTTACAAAGCCAGCATTACCCTGATACCAAAACCAAAGACGTGACAAAAAAAATAGAAAATAACAGGTCAATATTCCTGATGAACAAAGATGCAAAAATATTAACAAATCGAATTCAACAATACATTAAAAGGATCATACATTATGACCAAGGGGGTTTATTCCAGGGAGGCAAGGGTAGTTCAATATCCACACACACAAAAATCAACGTGATGCGCATTAAAGAACAACAAGAAAGGATAAAAATTATATAATTTCAGTAGATGCAGAAAAAGCATCTGATTAAAGTTCAATATCCATTTATGACAAAAACTCTCAACAAAGTGGATATGGAGGTAACATACTTCAATAGGATTAAGGCCATATACAACCAATCCATGGCTAACATACTCAATGGTGAAAAGCTGAATGCTTTTCCTCTAAGATCAGGAATAAGACTATTCTCACCACTTTTATTCAACATAGTATTGGAAATCTTAGCCAAAGCAATCAGTCAACAAATAAAAGACCTCTGAATTGGAAAAGAAGCAAAGGTGTCACTATGTGCAGATGATATACTATATACTAAAAATCCTAGACTCCACCCAAAACCTATTAGGACTAATCAATGTATTTAGTAAAGTTGCAGGAATCAAAATAAATATACATAAATCTGTTGCATTTTTGTAGACTAATAGTGAACTATCAAATTAGGAAACAATCCCATTTATAATTGCATTAAAAAGAATAAAATACCTGGGAATAAATTTAACCAAGGTGTAAGAAAGATCTGCACTGTGGAAACTCTAAGACACTGGTGAACAAAACTGAAGAAGATGTAAATAAATGGAAAGATGATCTGTGCTCAAGAGTAGAAGATGATCATCATTGAAATGTTCATACTACCTAAAGCAATCTACAGTTTCAATACAATCCCCTTCAAAATACCAATGGCATTTTTCACAGAACTAGAACAAATCCTAAAACTTACACAAAACCACAGAAGATCTCAAACAGCAAAAGCAAACCTGAGAAAGAACAAAGCTGGAGATTTCAGGATCCTTGATTTCAAACTGCTCTACAAACCATGGTTATCAAAACAGCATGGTTCTAGCACAAAAATAGACACACAGATCGCGGTAACAAAATAGAGACCCCAGAAGTAAACCCGAGCCATTATAATTCAGGTCCTCTTTGACAAGAGAGGCAAGAGTGTACAATGGGGGAAAAAGCTCATCTCTTCAATAAATGGTGCAGGGAAAACTGAATAGCTATGTGCCAAAGAATGAATCTGGACTGCTTTCTTACACCATATATAAAAATACACTCAAGATGAATTAAAAATTTAAATGTAAGACTATAAACCATAAAACTCCTAGAAGAAAACATAGGCGGCGGGCTGCTCGAGGTCTGCCTTTGATGTTATATTTTTGGGGGGTTGTCTCCTCAGGCAAGGGCAACAAAAGCCGAAATAAGTGAGACTACATCAAACGAAAAAGCTTTTGCATAACAAAGGAAGCCACCGACAAAACAAAGGCAACCTACTCTGTGGGAGAAAATATTTACAAGTAATATCACTGGTAAGGGATTAATGTCCAAAATGCATAAAGAATACCAAACAGCTCAATCCAATTTTTAAAAATGGCGATGCGTGGGTGGCTCAGTTGGTTAAGCGCCTGCCTTAGGCTGAAGTCAAGATCCCAGGGTCTGGGATGGAGCCCTGTGCCTGGAACCCCTGCTCAGTGGGGAGTCTGCTCCCCCCACCCCACTCATGCTCTCTTGCATGTGCTTTCCCTCTCAAATGAATAAATAAAATCTTTAAAAATCAAACAAAAAACCAAAATGGGCAGAGGCCCTGAATACATGTTTCTCCAAAGAAGACATGCAGATGGCCAACTGGCCCATGAAAAGATGGGCAATTCACTAATTATCAGGAAAATGCAAATCAAATCCACAGTGAAATATCACCTCGCAGAGGAGCCTGAGTGGCTCAGTGGTTGAGTGTCTGCCTTCAGCTCAGGTCATGATCTCGGGGTGCTGGAATCGAATCCTGCATGGGGCACCACCCTGCAGGGAGCCTGCTTCTCCCTCTGCCTGTGTCTCTGCTCTCTCATGAATAAATAAGTAAAATCTTTTAAGAAAAAATCACCCTGTCAGGGTGATAAAAAACACGAGAAACAACAAGTGTTACTGAGGATACAGAGAAAAGGAACCCTCCTGCGCTGTTGGTAGGAGTGCAAAAATGGTGCAGCCACTATGAAAACCGGTATGGAGCTTCCTGAAGAAAATTAAAAATAGAACTACTGTATGGTCCAGCAATTCCATTTCTAGGTATTTATCTGAACAAAACAAAAATACTGGTTCAAAAAAAATATATGCACACCCGTGTTTATGCAGCTTATGTACGACAGCGAAGATACGAAAGCACCATAAGCGTCCCTCAACAGATGAATGGATAAAGATGGGATATGTATACGTTTATGCACAAAGGAATATCACCCAGCCATAAAAATGGGGAAATCTTGCCATTGTGGCAACATGGATGATCTAGAGAACATTATGCTAAGTGAAGCAAGTGAAAAGACAAATAACCCACTATTTTATTTATACGTGAAATCTAAAAAACCTGAACAGAATAAAAACAGATTTATGCATTCAGAGAACAATCTGGTGGTTGCCAGTGGGGAGGGGTTGGCAGGACAGGCGACATAGGGGAAGGGGATTCAAAGGTTCAAAGTTCCAGTTATAAATAATTCCTGCAGATGGAACGTGCAGCATAGGGAAGGTAATCAATATTGCAACAATTTTGTATGGTGTCAGGTGGAAGCTAAATTTATCACTGTGATCATTTCATAATGTACATGTATGTTGAAACTCTGCTGTGCTTCTGAAATAATAGAATATTGTAGGTCAACTAAAAAAAAAAACAGAAAGAAAAGAGAAAAATGAAAGTTAAATGAGGGGTAGGGGTTGCAGGAGTCAGAGGCCAAATACATGCTGGGTCAAGTGAGGTTTCAGACTCTTCTTTCTGTGCCCTGACTCCCCTCCCTGGTCCCCCACGCTCCCCCGCCCAGCAAAAAAAAAAAAAAAAAAAAAAATCCAAGGCTGTGTTTACAGACCTTAGCTGCAACTGAAATATATATTTTTGAGAATTTAAAAATCCAGTTCTATAATTCTCAGCACCAAGGTCAACTTCATTTCATCTTTCCAAATTGAGGTAGACTTTCGGTGAAGGGATATTAATATTAGTTTTAACTCTATACGTTCAACACACCAGCTAATTCCCAGGTCTGTGGTACAAAGAATCTGTGACTTAGAAAAATAGCTTAAGCATCCATTGCAACCATCTCTCTTCTACTGGGGGTGTTTATGCACTTAAATGTGTTTTCCTAATTTGGCGTGGTGCTCACTGTCTGATGGCTTCAAAATCCTTTCGAGAGCCGGTCTGCGTGAATTCCCCACGCCCAGAATCCGTTTCCACAAGTCTGGTGTTGGCTCAATTCTTACAAAGGTTCTTAGCTCCAGGGCATTTCTTGGCTCGGCCTGCAAGCATGCTCCCTTTCAGCACTTCATCATGCAGAGGAAATGCTCGGGGTTCCTCTGTACGTACCCTGTGCTTTTAGGTTCATCGGCATTTTCCCCTTTGCTCCGTAAGTTGGAATTCTGATTTCTCCCTGGATCCGGGGTAAAGCCAGTGCCCACAGATTCATGGTAGAGGGTACACAGTGCAATGGGGGAGCCTCAGCAGGGGAGGGGGCACCCCAGGGCTGTCAGCTACCAGCCTCTGTGAAGACAGAAACCTTGTGAAAGCCCCCACCCCTCCCTGGCCGACCTAGCACCTTCCCCCAACATAAAGAGAGAAAGGGGAGGGATTCTAATCAGCAGTTAAGTGATGTTTATGCTCAAATATAGTTTACTTTGTTTTTCATTCACTTATGTGCCCCCAAGAAATATTCATTTTGAGCCCACAATGTGCCAGGTCCTGGGAATAAAGTCTTAGGTTTTCTAAGTTTACCCAACCTTCGTGCCCATGTTCGATGGTCTTTCCATTCTGGCTCCTAAAATTCCTCAGAACACAGAAGTTGTTGCCTAACTTGTTGTGTCTGTTCAGTTTTGCCCTTGACAATGGCAGGTCCCAGCAATCAGTGCTGTGAACTCACCGGAGAGGATGTTTCCTCCAAAACATTACAAAAGCAGGTACAGCCTTCACAGCGACCAGTGAGAAGAGATGATCGGCCTATGTCAACCCAACCCAGACTAAAGGGACCGGCTGCCTGGGCCGACCCTGACACAACCTCCCTTGGAGGAGGGAAGGGTGAGGCACGTGATGTAACCTAGCCAACCAGGACATCCGTAGTCCCAAGGCTTGGTTCTGGGGTGGACACGTGACCCACATCTGATCCAGGCTGGGACTGTGCATGACCGGTTGGAGGGAGGAAGGTGTCTGTGCTGAGGAAAACAGAGCTGTGAGCTGCTGAGGGGCACATTGTGGAGGAGGCCCAAGACCCAGGGGTGCCTGGGATTTTCAGTTCATGAGGTGTTCAGTGTTTGCTGGTTTCCTGACATCTGCACCATAGGAGTCCTGACACACACACACACACAGACACACTGCGCACACACACACACACACACACACACACACACACACACAGGAGAACCCAGATGATAACATCTAGGTGAGGAGTGGGAGTGTGTGGGGGGGACACAGAGGGAGGAGAAGAGGAAGGTAAGACGTCTTCAAATGGCACAACTCGGGCAACGAACCGACCCAACCTAGGAAACAGGGCCTGCTGGGGCGGATGGAGAGACCCAGCAGCTCAAGGTCTTGCCTCACGCGTGGACTCATGGAGCAGAACGGGATCCATGGGATCGACCTGGGGCAGGGTGGAGACTTCGGGGGCCCCTGTCTGCTCTCTGGTATGGAGACCTAGAGAGAGATTCCCAGTGTAGAGTGGAGGAGCTCAGTGTTGAGGCAAACAAGCTGCTGTTATCACATTCACTTATTTCTATCTCCACGTGAAGATTGCGATTTCCAGGGAACAAGAGAACAAAGGTCAAGGGAGAGGGGATGATGGGCACCTTGTATCCTGGGGGGGACAGTCCACCTAGTAAGGTATGAAGCTCTGGGAGGAGCTGCAAGGGGATCCTAGGAGCGGAACAAGCTGGCACTTGACAGGCCTGTGTCCATCGTGGGCTGCCAGAGCGCGACAGGCCAGGGCACCGCAGAGCATGCTGGTGGACAGACCCTACCACCCGGCGGGGAGGCCCTGGGCCTAACTCACTCAGGGTCTGTGACTTGCAGAGAGCACTGGCCTAGCTGCCAAGCCCACGTCGACCAGAGCTAGGAGAAGTGGACACACACCGTCCAGGGCCAACACGCACTCTTGGAAGAGCATGAAAAATGCTGTGAAAAATGTTACAAAGCCTAGAAGACAATGCAAATGCCTTTCCTTCTGAGGCTGTCATTTATTTCCCTTAACCTTTCCTCATGGTATGTTAATTGTTTTTCTCTTTTTTCCTCAGCTTCCTTCCTTGCCATCAACTTGTCTTCTATGTCACTCACTCGTTCTTCTACCTCGTCGTTAGGACTTCCAGTTTGGACTGCATGTCATTTAATTGATTTTTAATTTCGGCCTGATTAGATGTAAATTCTGCAGTCATGAAGCCTCTTGATTCCTTTATGCTTTTTTTCCAGAGCTGCCAGTAGCTTTATAATTGTGCTTCTGAATTGGCTTTCTGACACCAAATTATAATCCAAACTCTGTGGGAGGAGTACCGTTTCTGATTCTTTCTTTTGTGGTGAGTTCTTCTTTCTAGTCATTTTGCTCAGTGCAGAGTGGCTAAAAACGAGTTGTACTTGTTAGAAGTGCAAACTCTTCTCTGTAGCATTCCAGCTGTTCTCTCTTTAAATCTCAGGCCAAATTTGTAGGTTTTCAGGATGATTTGAAAGTTATCTAGGTAAGTTGGTGGGGACAGGTGACTTGAGGACCCTACTCTTCCACCATCTTGCCCCACCCCCTGCAAATGCCTTTCAGACCTCAATATGAAGAACTTTTTCCACCTCCAAGAAATGGAAGAGATAAAGATTGATGTGTTTAAATAAGTAAAAATTAAACAGTCTGTCAACCAATATCCTAAGCAGATTGGAATTGTGCCAAAATGCCTATCTTTGGTCGCAAAACAGTAACAATGGTTGCATTAGAGCAGGCTCTAAGTAATATTTGTGTTCTCTAATTTCCAAATTTCTTTTTTTTTTTTACCGTTGTCTTTCTATATATTTGTAAACATGACTCAAAGGATAAATACAAAGACTAAGAGAATGATTACAACATATATAATCAAAGGATATCTCTAATACATAGAAAGTATAGTGAATCACTGAAAATTCCACCAAAAATGGCTAAGACATATTGAAATGTACATGGCAAAATGAAACATTAAAAAAATTGTTCAGCCTCAGCTGTAATGAAAGAAGTAAACCGTTACAATAATAATAATAATAATAATAATAAACACAAGATAGCATTTGATGTATGGAAGTAGCATGGATCACATCCAGTGCTGGTAGACGTGTTTCCAGTGAGACATGGAGAGAAAAGACAGGGGTGTACATCTTTCAGAAAGCAATTTAGCTTACATGTCAAATATCTTTGAAAAATCTACTTTGAATAAGAAATTCTAAATAGAGGAATTCGGCCCCAAAAAGATGTATGTTAAAGAATATCCATCACAGATTCCTTAGGATAGAGGAAATTTGAAAATTTATGTTGAAGAAAAATGTACCCATGTCTAGAGAATCTTTTAATCAGCTAAGACACGCCAAAAGTCAGGATACCATGTGGTCCGTGAAAAACATTTTGTGGCGGTATTTGAGTAAAATCACATAATGTCTGGAATTTATTTTAAAATATTCCAGAAAAAAAAGGGAAGGGGGAGGAGAGCTGGAGATATAGTAAAACTATAAAATGTTTGTGATGGTTAAAACTGGAAGATGCACCTAGGAGAGTTACTCTACTATGCTCTCTACTCCCGTGTGGGTCGAGAAATGCTGCCCTGTATGTTGAAGGTCATGTTTGTGAAGAAGAGCAAATAAAATAGAGACGGGATTATGGGTATTATATAAATGCAAGATAGAAAACTGGCACACCTACGTATACACCTGTTATTCATATGGTTTCATATTCAAATTCGTGTAGTTTCTAACCTTTCAAAACAGTGCACGCCTAATTCCATGCCAGCCTTTCCCATGCATAGGTTGGAGCATGCAGCAGTCCAGGTATATTTCTAGTAACCATACTGTATAAAGTAAAATTTTCAAAGCAGGTTTATTTTAACAGGCTCTATTTAACCCAGTGTATAAAAATATTACTATCTCAACACCTAGGCAAAAATTGAGATAGTTTACATTCCTTTTTTTTTTTAATCCTAAGTCCTTGAAATCTGCTCTGTGTCTTACATCCGTAACACATCATGGCCTGGAGGGGCCCAGTTCAAGTGCTCGGCAGCCACATGAGGCCGGGGCTACCCTCGTGGACGCGCAGGACACAGCCTGCCCTCTGAAACCTGTCCTTCCGCAGTGGGCTTCCGAGCACTCTGGTTCGACACCAAACCAAGCCAACCGGCTCGCACGAAGCTGCCCTAACCCCCAGCCTGCTCTCTGGGAAGACTGGCAGCCCAAGCTCAAGTAGGGCAGGCCCTGTCAGACAGTGACAGGAAGTTCTGAGGGTCCAGGGATCTGGCCTAGCTCCAGCTTCACCTCTGTGCTCATCTCTTCCTCTCTTTCACCAATGACCTGCGAAAGGTCTTGGCATGAAATGACCATGCCCCCTCAGCAGGCCTCTGAGGGACTCTTGCTCACGTTGTTTTCTCTCTCTCTCCTTCTGTTGCTCTCATTTCTATTTTGCCCAAAAATGTGCATGTGCATACACCATATGGGGGACTCGATTGCATCCCCCCACCCTAAAATTCATGTGAATGCCCCAACCCCTAGTACCTCAGAGTAGGACTATGTGGAGATCAGGCCTTTAAAGAGATCAAGCGAAGGGAGATGGCTCAGGTGTCTCTACTCCAACTTGACTGGTGTCTTTACAAGAAGGGAAAGATAAGGGCTGCCTGGGTGGCTCAGGGGTTGAGCATCTGCCTTTGGCCCAGGTCATGATCCTGGGGTCCTGGGATCCAGTCCCGCATCAGGCTCCCCACAGGGGGCCTGCTTCTCCCTCTGCCTGTGTCTCTGTGTCTCTCATGAATAAATAAATGAAATCTTAAAAAAAAAAAAAAAAAGAAGGGAAAATTAGGACCCAGAAGGGTACAGAACGTTGACAATGTGGAGCCACAGAGAGGAGATGGCCTACAAGCCACAGAGGGAAACCTAGAATAAATCCTTCCCCCATGGCCCTCGGAAGAAAGCAAGCTTGCCTCCGCCTTGAGAATGGACTTCTAGCCTCTAGAGCTGGGAGGAAATGCGTTTCTGTTGCTCCCTCTGGTCTGTGGTAGCAGGTTATGGCCAACCCCTGTGCCCACCCCCTCTCCCCTCCCCGCCCCCACACACAGAGCTTTCAGCCTTTTCACTCTTTCTTCCAGTAAATTAAACTCAAGTGGCACCGGTCAAGCATTTCTCTACTCTGCCCAGCAAGGAAGTGCTGTGGACACAAGGGAGGGACACTTCACGGGCAACAGAATTCAGTTGTTTGCCAAAAACGGGGTCAGAAACGAAGATATGCCACCCGTCCTTTCTCTGTCCCAGCTCCTCGTGTTCTTCTAAGCAAGCCACTCGGTTTTGCAGGGCAGCTTCTCATCTATGCCGTGAGGGGCTTCAACTGGATGAGCTTTGATGCCCCTAAATAATCTTCAAATTCTGTGGCTCGGCCCAGCCCAGACACGGGCTCCATCTCACATTCTACACCCGCAGCTCCCTGGATGAGGCACACAGAAACGGACAGCGGTTGGGATAATATTTAGTTTTCAAAAAAAAAAATTTTTTTTTTTAGTATAAATTATTTTAGCTCGAAGCTAGTTGTTTAGCTTTGCCTGCTCTGATGTTTCCCTGCCGTGTAAACATATAAGCCTGGGGAGAATGTAAAGGGAGGTGAATGAACTCCTAATTGTTGTGTAAACTGTGAGCCAGGGTTAACTGTGAGGCTGAAATGCCCCACATTTGTAATACGTTTGAACCAAACTGCTGGGAAGCCACAATTTCTGCACTTCATTTTTCTTGAGGTTGGACCACAATGAATGCTTGGAGTTCTAAGAGATCTCCAGACAAGTCCTTCCAGACTCGGGGGGTGGGGGGTAGGAGGGGTCACTGCCCTTTGTTCTATCACAACAACATCCTGGTGATGGATTTATTTCACTCTCTTCGAGGATGTTTAGGGGACAGACACAGGGTGGCCTCTTAGAGGACTGGACAGCACTTTCTGCCTCAGTTGTTCTTTTGGCTGAAAAGGACTTAAAGAGCACTGCTGCTGAGGAAGGAGAGAGGTCCCCAACAGGTAGGGAGGGCTTCCAATGAGAAACAAAGGCAACGTTGTTGCTAACCTAGCCAGGGATGGCTGAACAAAGGGATGGATGAAGGATACGAACACACATTCGGTGTCCCTTTCAAGAAAGCCCCTTCTTCCAAGAAAGCTCAAAGCACGCTGCCCTGGAAGTTGGTGCCAGGCATCCCCTGCTCCAAACATGTCCCCCTCCAAGAGCCTGCTACCCTGATGTTCTCTTCTCGCTTTTTTGGTCTAAAGGTCCCATTGGGGAAGCTTGTTTATTGTTTCCCGGGGTTAGAGAACAACAGGAATGTTCTCTCCAGAAGGCTCTGTTATTAAGCACATATGCTCCCCTAGATGCAGAGAGTACTCCTCAAGAGCACAGAGTGTGATTTCATTTATTTGTTACATTCCTTCTGGGTGGCACAGTTGACCTGGCAAAGGAAGACCCGAGCTCTCCCTTCTCATCCCCTAGGTGGCCATGGAAGCAGGGGCGGAAGGGCATGCAGTGTTGAAAGGGAGGATAGGGCCCAATCGACTACACATAGGAAATAGATTTGTCCGAGATGCTTGTTAAAATTAGAACCTGGGCCCCACTCTCCCCTTGGGAATTCAAGTCCTTAAGAATAATTCTCAATCGGGGCCAATTTTGTTCCCCATGAGACATTTGGTAATATCTAAAGACATTTTTGATGGGCACAACTGGGGAGGTTGCTACTAGCATCGTGTGGGTAGGAGCCAGGAATGCTACTGAATATCCTGCAATGCACAGGACAGCTCCCCACACCAAAGAATTCTCTGCATCCAAGAATCAATAATGCAGAGGTTGAGAAACCCCACTGTATTGGTTAGGGGGTGCCAAGTACTTGTGTTTTCGAACAAGCTCTCCAGGTGATTCCAATGCACACTGAGGTTTGAGACTCTCTGTCCATGCCTTGGAAGCCAGACGAGGACATCAGGTTGCCAGGGCAGTGAGGGTGGGGGATGTAGCCACGGCAATCCATGGAGCATGCCCTCGTCACTAGCACTGAAGACGATGACAGCCTACTGTACAGATTTATTCTAAGACAGCCCCATGGAAGCTTCACCATATTACGCAACATGGGCCTTATTATGGGCCTGCGGGCATGAGTAAGCCTAAGTCCAGTTACCCCGAGCAGGAAGGCAAGGGTATGAGGAGCAGCTGCGCCCCTGAAATATCAACCTCACTGCCAGTTTCCCCATGGTTCCCTTCCTGCCTTTGTTGATTCTTCGAGACCATTCGCGAGTCCTTTCCTGAGTGTGCAGTGCTTTTGGATAATATCCTATCTTCCACCTTAAGTGTCAGAAGTTGATAAAAAGGGAGAACAGGCCTTCATATTTTGGTCAGTTGGGATGCAAAAGAAGACTAAGAGAACCTGTCTTTAGGGAAAGATGTGAACCGGTTCAGGAGAAATAGCTCAACTGTCTTGTAGAGCTCAAGAGAGTAACGTTATCAAGAGCCAAAGATCTGTGTTCTTTTTGTCTCTCTACTCGGCAGCCATGCCTTTTGGCCAGGTTGCTGTCCCCGAGTTCTGGCCTGTGATGAGGCCTGTAATGCTGAAGGGATTGCTGAGTGAATGACCAAGCCCTGGCCTTTTAAAAAGTTACAGTAGAGGGCAGCCTGGGTGGCCCAGCGGTCTAGCACTGCCTTCAGCCCAGAGCGTGATCCTGGAGGCCCGGGATCGAGTCCCACGTTGAGCTCCCTGCATGGAGCCTGCGTCTCCCTCTGCCTGTGTCTCGGCCTCTCTCTCTCTCTCATGAATAAAAAAAAAAAGTTACAGTAGAAAGATCACTGTGGTTGAGTGTGGAAGGTAAGAAACCAGTAGCGTGAAGCTGTCGTAAATGACAATTTTTGTATTTTTCTGTTAAGTCACGGAGTTGATGGGAAAGGTGTTTGCCAACCTGGGAATAATTATAAACCTCATGGCTGAATCAGAAGAGCAATAGAAATTTTTTTTTCTGTGTAATTCAAAGGCTTAGACTTTAAGGAACACAAAGGATTTAATTCAAGTTATAGGAGACTGATCAGTATTGCTGCTTCCATTACAGACTAAGCCTGTTTCATTAGGTTCTTTAGAGTCTGGAAACAACCGACCAGGCAGGCTTTGCTGTTTGGCGAAGGCATGATTCTTTTGGCCCTTTTTGCAAATTCTAGCAAATGCTGTCTTTCTCCTGAAATACTATTTCCATGACATAAACCCTGCATTCCGATATGGCTACAAGGGAGATATTTCGGCCTCCATTCACAACAGCAAACTTTAATTCTGACTACCTGCAGCATTGGATGAGAAATCCATCCAATAAAACAAACTGACCATTAATTTGTCTTGATTAGCGGGGCTTTTCTCTTCACAAATACTTTAAGACACCATATTAATGTTCTCAGAGGTAAACGTCACCATCAATTATAACAAAACAAAACCCGTGAAAATCCGATTGAGATTGGGGTGGGAGGACGAGAGCCAAGGAAGTAGGAGTTGACTCAATGGTCAGTTCTAGATCCTGAATCGGCTCCCCAAAGCCAGTGCCATGAGGATGCTGGTTACTCCCTAGTCTGTGTCTCCACCTTAGCCTCACTCTCTCTGTCTCTCTATCTCCCCGCGCCCCCCCCCTTTCATTTCCTCCATTATTTCTCCTTCATCTGTTGGCTTAGTTTATGAACCCACGGAGCTGGGCCTACCTTACCTTCTACATTTGGTATAGCATCTGATGACTGTTGACAAAGTCCCCATCATCCCCATTTTACAGATGGGGAAGCTCAAATACCAAAGTATTGGACTTCATCAAGGTCACTACTTCTGAGGGGTTTTCAGGGACCGCCCCAATGTAAGCCTTGTGGGTTCATCGCTTTGACCCTGACCTCAAGCCTTGCCACCTATTTTTAAACACATATCTTACAACACCTGGTAACCATCTTATCATTGTTTTCTTAAGTATATTACATAACAAGGTAGCGTGATTTTCCTTATTTAACCATGAAGATACGGGCAGGGATAACTGTGCAAATGCAATGCCCTTCCTCTGCAAATGCACCTCCTATATTCAAGTCAAACGTTCATGGGAATCTCATAGGAAATGCCTAATAGGATTTCCTCCCGTAACTGAAGCTATTGATCACCCAGGGGAAGAGACTGTCTGCTTGCTGCCTCCTTTGGAAGACGGTCCTAAAACAAAGGGCACAGCCACCAAAGGTGGTCCCCGAAGAACTCTTCCTGTGGAAGGCAAGCACAAAAATGGTCATAGTAAAGTTATCTAGAGATGTTACCGAGTGGAATGGTGCCTAGGCCACAAGCAGCTCCTGACCTCAGGTTTCCCTGTTCGCCTACGCCTTTGTCCAAGAACACAGCATGTTCTACGAGTGTGCCTTGTAAACACTTGCTCAGCAGTACTGATTTACCACTCCTGGGTCAGCCCTCAGAGCCACTCCATTCCTAGCCTAGCGCTTCTATCCCCACGTCACTTCTTTGTGAAGAGTTCCACAGACACTGATGACACACTTTCCTTGAACGAATGCTCTAAATGCCCCCTCCGGAGCTTTTGGTTACACTGAGCACCAGGAGCTCATGAGAAATCATGTCTTTGATTTTTTATAATCAGCTGGTTCTTTTCCCCTTCTTGCTTCTACCCCCTAATGATGCGTGGACTTGGTTGGAAACCACCGCCTCAGAAGATGTGCTGGATTGCATTTACTACACCAGGATGTACATAGTTGCACCAACACAGGATTTCTGCTCCTACCCAGGGATCTTTCTTGTCCCTCGATAGCAAAATCTAACTCTCGCTAACCTGCTTTTAGCAGTGATAATTTCCTAGGAAGCTGTACCGTGTTGTTTATTGCTTTATTCACAGCCCAAGCCAGTCATTATCCCGGCATGCCATTAGATGAAGAAACTCACCTCCAGGCTTATTTTCTCTGCATTTGAAGGTGATGGTGGTGATTGGTGGAAAGGTGTATAGACTATAGACTTTCCTGTCAAAGGTGATGGGCCTTAAAGCAGGCAAAAAAAAAAAAAAAAAAAAAAAAAAAAGCTTATAATTTTTTAAAGGCAGCCAACTTGCATGAATAGCTGGTGCTTTTTAGTGGAATCAAACATCCAGCCAGCTATGAAGGGATATTGAGTGTGCTTAGAAAAGCTCTGAAATGGTGACCACCGCCCTTGAAGTCCTATTTGTACAATAGCCTGAGGTCCACCCTTTCTTAATCAACTGAATCTTTTGTCTGAGGGTGGAGTTAGAATCCTCCTGATGTCCAGCCTCATTTCTGGGTGGAGAAAGGAGGCAAGCTTCAGTTTCTATCAACAGGTAGCCAGTCGCTGCAGGTGCACACATGCAAACACACACACACAGTGAGTAGTTACAAAGGATTGGGTCATGGCCACTTTTTAGGTTCCTTTAGTGTTCCCCCACCCTCTCCCTCTAACCCAGCACTTTGTGCCAAATCCTGGCTCTGCTGTCAGACTCAGGAGCTTCTCGGTAGTGCCTGAGCCCCAGGCCGGAGGACAGAGGACAGCCCTGGGCGCCTTCCTTAGTCTTACTCCCCACCTGCCAGGAGTCTAGGACCACACCTAGGAAGTCAGTGACCCGCTGGGACAGAGTATCCTAAGGCTGGGTGGGGCTTGGCTATGGGGAGTAACTGCTTCTTTATTTATTTATTTATTTTTAAAATTTTTTTTTAGATTTTTTTTTTTTTTTTTTTTTTTTTTTTATGATAGTCACAGAGAGAGAGAGAGGCAGAGACACAGGCATAGGGAGAAGCAGGCTCCATGCACCGGGAGCCTGATGTGGGATTCGATCCCGGGTCTCCAGGATCGCGCCCTGGGCCAAAGGCAGGCGCTAAACCGCTGCGCCACCCAGGGATCCCTATTTTTTATTTTTTAAAAAGATTTTATCTATATATTCATGAGAGAGAGAGAGAGAGAGAGAGAGAGAGAGAGGCAGAGACACAGGCAGAGGGAGAAGCAGGCTCCATGTAGGGAACCTGATGTGGGACTTGATCCTGGGTCTCCAGGATCAGGCTCCAGCTGAAGGCGGTGCTAAACTGCTAAGCCACCCCGGCTGCCCAATAACTGCTTCTTTAATTACTCTCCCTTGGAATGTGAAATATTAGGGATGCAAAGCATGTAAAGGAATTTGCATAAGCCTTGCAATTGGTTTCAATCTGTCATTGGCTAAATATAAATGTCTCCCAAAAAATCACCGCCGCCACTGCTGCAAAAATCCCACCAAAAACCCACTTCCAGAGGATCCTGGGTGGCCCAGTGGTTGAGGGTCTGCCTTCAGCTCAGGTCGTGATCCCGGGGTCCTGGGATCGAGTCCCGCATTGGGCTCCTCACAGGGAGCCTGCTTCTCCTCCTGTCTATGTCTCTGCCTCTCTGTGTGGCTCTCTCGCAAAAGAATAAATAAAATCTAAAAAGAAAAAAACCCGTTTCTAAACCCAGCATTCAGAATACATAGTAAGAGAACATGCTTAACACACCAGGCTGAAGGACGGGTGTCTGGATAGCTCCTGGGTGGGACAACCCGGGGTATGTGTTTTATCTGTACCCCTCTCTGCTAGGCTGCCTACGAGACCACCCAGTGGAGTGGGACCTCGTCTTTAAAGAGGCCAAGATTGGCCAAGGCTAAGGGCTGAGATGGGCAACGTCAGAAAAAACACTTCTGCAAGGCCCTGCCTTTTGGGGCCTAGGCCAGCTTTTCCTTACAGTTCTGCTGCTTCGGGGGCTCCTAGTAACTCCGAGGGAATGCAGGGAGGAAGCACACGTATCTGGAGGAGGGGGTAAGAGATCAGAAACCCCGTGCTTCTTTTCTGGATGGATTAGGATTCATCTCTGGAAAAACCACTAACTTGCAACTCAGATCCAACCGAGCTGAGTAAGTCTGACATCGTAGAAAAGTCCGTCAATCTTGCTTGCACTGCCAGATGGCTTTTAAGCCTCGCGCCCGGCATGTGTTTGGTTAAAAGCTCCCCCCCACCCCCATCAGCCTCATCTTACGTGATGCATCTGGGATTCAAAAGCTGTGATTGAGAGGCCTTCGAACTTGCAGGTGTGCAGCTCACTGGGGACACCGCACACAAATGTAAAACGCAGCAGTCTTCAGTGTCCAGGCTCGTTACCCTCATGGGCAGGGGAGGCCGAACATGAATGCACTGCAACAGGGGCCCTTTTGGGGTCGAGAAGGAGGGCGGGGGGAGAGAAAAGGTAACTGAAGACCCTCAATAGGGACAAGATGTTCCGCAACTTCTGGAAGTAATCAGAGAGAGCAAGCCAAACAGCCCATAACACGCGCGCACAGACAGCTCTACCCGGCCAAGTCCGGGACATCCGAGTGGTTGAAGGGGATCCAGAAAGGGGACTAAATCAACTCGGTCCCTCTGAAAGTGGGGGCAGTTCCAAGGACTTCACCTATCTCGAAGGTTTTTTTTGCTTTGTTTTTTAGACCACACTTTAAATAAGGTAGAGTTCCTGAGCAACAGTGGACGGGCCACGTAATCGTCCTGCTCCATCAAAGGTGCGCATGATGCTTTACGGAGACCATGGGCTCCCTCCGGCTCTAATAGGACCACAGGAGGCCTCGGCCAAGTGGAGCTGCCAGATGTCCGAGGCCAGGGTCTGGACTAGGGGAATGGCCAGTGTTCCCTTCCCAGCAGGGTCCCTTTCCCGTCCTCTCGTCCTGCAGGATCTCAGGACATTAGGGCAGCTATTTTATCCTCTCTGGACAGCAGTAGGGCTTATAAGGTACGTACCCACTGAGTAGTTTGGGCTGACCAAATGCTCGGCTGTTTCCTAGTCCCTCCTTTGCCAAGAGCCCTTAGGATTTGAGAACTTTTGAATGTCTCTTCTTGTAGCAGAGGATTCACATAAACATCCTTTCACTTGCAGAAAACGATTCCTTTCCAGCGGCTTTGACTTCTGCTCTGAGCTCTTAAGAGTACGTGTGTACATAGATCGCCAAATGCCAGGACCATGGTTATGCTACTGACAAAAACACTGCTGACTGCAGGTTTTAAGAATAAAAGTAGGCTTTCAGAAAACAGCGTCTTGTAAGCTGCGGGGCTAGGCCACCACTGCAAGCTGCTCCCTCTTCGAAGTGGCTGTAATTAGAATTTAATTTCTGTCATCCCTGCATGGGGCGTCCCTGACAAAGGTTCACTTGGCCACGTGGTTAAGACTGGAAATTTGGTTTTCAGATGTTCCAGTTATTTTTTGGCTCAGGCTGCCAATCAATACCAAAATCTAGTGCCATTGGAATAAAATAAAATTGGCACAGCAACTACCCTGTTCTTGCTCACAGCTCCAAATGACATTGGGGCATCACTCGAATGTACTTCAATACCAGCTTCAAAGTCAAGTGCCACCCCAGCTTGTAATATGTTAAGAAGAAGGGTAATCTGCGTATAAAGCTTGTTAAGAATAAGGGTTATTGCATTATAAACAGAGCTTTCTGCTGGAGGAGTCACTGGCACGGAGCGGTTACAGATTTATGTGTCCTTGCTTATTGGGGTCAAACATTTGTCTTTGGTAAAGTAAGGGCGTTGGATTATATTCTAAAAATAAATGGCAGGAATGTGTGCTGCGACTTCAGGATTCTCTAGTGGGTGGGTGGAGGGATCAACCAAGTTAGGATACAGATAGCAACTACATAAACTTCAGAATAGCACTCTCGAAAATCATGTTGATTTGGCAAGATCATCTTACAAAGATAGGTTGGGTTGAATAAGATTATTTCCCCGAGGAAAAGAGTGAATAATTAGTGCCAAAGCATCCACGTAGTGGAAAGTTCTACACTTTGGGAAGCTGAGCGACTTGGTGGTTTCTAAAACTCAGATCAGCATATTCCATTGGTATTTTTTCCCCTGAAATTTATAGTTCATAATTTCTTTAATTCCAGTCTCTATATGAAATGGAAAAAGTGGACATCTATTCAGTCATGTCCAGAGCCTTAGGTTCACCAAACAGTTCTGAATACCTGAGATAAGAAGTAAGATGTCCAGGGACATCTGGGTGGCTCAGTGGTTGAGTGTCTGTCTGCCTTCGGCTCAGGTCGTGACCCCGGGGGATCCTGGGATCGAGTCCCACATCGGGCTCCCCACAGGGAGCCTGCTTCTCCCTCTGCCTGTGTCTCTGCCTCTCTCTGTGTCTCTCATGAATTAAAAAAAAAAAAAAAAAAAAGAATAAGATGCCCAGACAATGGACTGTATCCATTAAGCTCAGAGAAAATACATACAAGCTGAAACAAAAGAATATTTAGCAATAGTCTTAGAATCCATAAGCTTACCCTGAGTCATAAAGCACAGGCCAAGAAGCTTAAAAGAACACAGATCTACAAGGCTTTTTTAAAAGAGGCCAACACTGAAATAATAATAATAAAAAGACACAAAATGCTAAACTCCTTTAAAAATGTAAGCACAAATAAGTACAGTTGAGAGTTATAAACTCGCGTGGATCAGTTCGGACAGAAAATAGGTACAGGAATATTTGGCAAACACAAACACACATAAATCAGCTGCTCCAGATGACACATACCCTCAGGGAATAAGAGAATTTGACTAACATGCTTACTGAACAATGGTGCAGTAAAGATGAATAATTATTTCTGAAAAATTACCTTGCACACAGGGGGATGTCAGAAGATGGGAAAAGACCAACAACATGTGATAGTGATAGAGAAAGAAAACAGAAAGGGTAGGGAGAAATCAGCACATGATATAAGCAGTTGTTGGATGTGGAATAAATATGAGGGGAGAGAAATTTAAAAGGGTCAGAAGACCAGGGATGAATAAGCAAAGAACGATCTGCATTTAAAGGACCAGAGACAAGTTTATGAGATTATCTTTGAGGACTTCAATACAGTTCTTGTCGTAGTGAAGAATGTAAGGCTATGGGGAGGAGGGTGTGGAGCTGAACGTGCGGTGGGGCGTGGGGAAGGCCTTCTGCAGTCCAGAGACTCAAACCAGGGGTTGAAAATGGATGGAAATCCCAAACAAACAAGATAATGAGCCCAGTTACGGAGGGGTGTTGCAGGGGGGGATCTTAATCCACCGTCACATCAATACCCTGCCTCACTACCTGGGACAGGGTGTCATGAAATCGATGGAGGTGGGGGACACCACAGGAGACCAGAGACGGGAGGAAGGAGGACAACCAGGTTAGATAGACACACCTGCAAACAGAGTCCACCGAACACAGGTATGACCAGGCTGGAGAAACTTAGGAAGCAACACAACTGGTGGTGGTGGTATGTGTGTGGGGGGGTGGGGGGGGAATGGGAAAATGAAACAGGAATTCACCCCGGAGCAAAGTGGGTGGTGGTGATAGGGGAAGGCCACTGGTATTGGAGACTTGTCTAGAACTACCTGGGAAACACGTGACCCAGAGAGATGTTTAACCAGGTGGAAGCCCTGCCCCAGCCCCCCTCAAAAACCACCCAGCCAAGGTGAAAGCTGAGATAGCAGGAACTCCCCTTGGGCCTCCTGCCCAGGCACCAGCTCCCTTCCCAGGGTCCCACTCCTCTTGGGAAGCCTGTGCTGCAGGAGCCACGCTCTGGATGAGCCGACAGGGGAGAGGGGTTAAGGCCACACACAGACAGTGTCAGACCCAGGGGGTGCCAGCAGGTCAGCAGGACTCCAAAGTCAAGCTCTCCGATATCAGACGTCCTCACGGCCCTCCCTCCTCCCCTTCAGGTTTCTGCTCAAACGCCACTTTCTCCGAGGCCTTGTTCTATAAATAAGCCAGGGTCAGGACCTGCTGTTTCACTTCATACCACTTATTTCCATCTGATACGCCAGATGTTTGTTGACTGCCCAGCTCGTTGGAATATACACTTACTGCAGGATCGTCAGGGCCTTAGAACGTGCCTGGTGTTGCACAGGTACTTGATATTAAATTATACGCTTCCCAGGAACGAGTGATTTGTTTTTACTAATTCACTAATTAGTAAAATTGGGAATTCACTAATTGCCAAACTAATGCCTAGTTTGGGAAAACAACAACAACAACAACAAAAACCCCAAAACACCTAGAGGGGAAGAATTTTAAGAAGTGGGAAATGACTTGCTGAATTTTTTTTTTTCCCCGAACATGGATTTACTTCAACTGGACAAAGCAGTCAATCTGTTTCTGTAACGCAGTGATTTTATGAATAGAGACGCCCTGCCTTTGTTAGGTCTTGGACAAAGAATCTGAAGGAGAACCAAACCACTGGACTCCTCCGGGGTCCACGTGTCTCAATCCGATCCCACCCACCACACCGAGAAAGAGGAGATGGATATACGTACAGAGAAACCACATGAGAAGTTGAGAGGTTAACTAGTCCCCCTGATGCTTTGTCTTTGAAGATACTAAGCAACTGATGAGGGGTTTCAAGGAAAATCCAAATTGGCCACGTTTCTCACAGGATAACCTAAGTTGTCTGGTTATTTGGTAATTGAAGACACAATGCCGACGTTAGAGCCCTTTTTTCTTAGTCTCCCTGCCCCTCCCCTGTTCTATTTTTGAGCCCTCGACACCATTCCTGCCTAGCTACCATCTAGAGTTGTAAATTCTCTGAAGCAGGTCATAAGCGTTTGGGGGGCTTTTTTATGGAGAGTCAGCATCTCTCAAGGGTTTAATCATTCTTTTGTGACATTAAAGGAATGATGGTCCTCTGATGAGGTTGGGCTGCTGCCCTGCGTAGAACGGCCAAAAGTGGGGATACCTCCGGAAAGAGTCTCCAGTAATCAGACACTGACACCACCACTGTCCAATACCACATGGGGCTCTTTTCTAAGGAGAAAAAGCAAGCAGGGCACAGAGAAAGGAAGTTGGCTTGTAGAGTAGCAAAGGGGGAAGCCAAAATAACTACCATCGGTCTCTACTGCCCACGCGCAGGTGTGGTACTGAGCTGCACATGCAGGAGCTCTTACTGACACCACAAGGCTGAGTTAGGGAAGTCGAGGCAGCTGCCCAAAGACGTGCATCGCATCTAGAAAGCACAGAGCCGGCGTCTGGCTGGCTCTAGAGTCCACGCTCATGATCACAACGCTCTGTGACCTGCGCCTCCCCGATGACCCCTCAGATCCTCACAGGGTTTGTGTCATGGGGGAAGGGGCTTCTGCTTTTGACGGTCGCCCCGGCTGTTTTTCTATAAAAACCACAGCATTGTGGAGCAAAGGGTTTTTGCAAATGCATTCACAACAGAATCCCTTGGATAGCCTCTTCCTTCATCAAGGAGCTCATGAGGCCAAAGAGGTTTTTTTGGCCGAGCCCTCTTATGCCTATTTCAGTGGAAAAAAATAATTATACCTGCTAGGAAGCTCCATCCTCAGCACAATTTTAACTGGCCAGAGAAACTACGCAAACGTTTTGCCCAGAAAAGTTTCATCTATAAAGCAATTTACGTTTCTGGTTCAGAATCCATCGCAGTCCATCACAGGGAATTAGAAAGACCTGCAGCTACTTGACCACCGCCCCCCCAGTGACGCCATCTTCATAGCCACCAAGGAGGATGTGGTGAGGGGTGCCAGGTGGGGTCGGGTTGGGGGAAGGCCTGGCCCTGGAATCAGGATGCCTGTGTTCCAGCTTGGCTGGCTCATCTAGGGGAGCTTCCCTAACCCCATTGAGTCTTGGTTCTCTCATTAGTAAGCTGGGGATTCACCGCATTTGCCGTGAGGTCCAAGTGAGTTCATCTATCTCCTCTTACGCAGCTAATGTTTACAGTGCACTTATGATATTCCAGGTGTCTACTAAGAGCTTCACGTGTGCATTTCATTCTTACCCCATGAAGTAGGTGTTACCATTAAGAGCTCTGATTTAAGGACGGGAAACTTGTGGCCCAGCTGAGATGAATTAATCTAAGGTTACACAGCTGGTAAGTGATGCACCAGCATTTGAACTCAGAGCTGCGTGGCTTCAGAGGTTAATCCCTACGAGCTGAAGCTTGTAACTGCTTCATGATCAGCTTCAGCCCTGCTTCTCTGTGGCCATCCATTCGTTGCAAACAAAACCCTGGAATGCCATATTCAAACGTTAAGCCATATTACTGTCAAGGGCTCCCGTTGGCAAATTGGTCGAGGAATTCCTGAGAGAGCATTCTGAGCATGCTCATCTGGGGCGATCCCCTCAGAGGACGCCCAATTCCTAATAGGTGATGTGGGTGGTCAGGTGCATCATCCTAGCATGTCTATGCCATTGCTTTGCCCGAAGCTGTAAAAAATTTTAATAACTAACTCCGGCTTTATTGTTTCCTGAGGATACATTAATAAGTGTATTATAATTTTTCCTCCTCAGAGTGTCATGACGTGTTCGAGGTCACGTAGTTAGTTGCAGACAAACTGAGTCATTCAGGTAAATGACTGTGCCTAAGTTTCTTCTTATATAAATGGGAAGATTGGACCAGAAGAAATATGTTCTTGTATCTACTGCTATTAATAAAGTCTACACTCAAAGGGTTTGCTATACACTAGGAACTGTATTATGTGCTTTACATAAGCTTACTCAATACCTACCACAACCTGCGAGGTAGGTGTGGTTATTCCCATGTATAGATGAGAAAAGCTCAGAGAAGCTAAGTAACTTGCCCAAGGCTGCCCAGCTGGCAGGGACCGAATAGGAACCTGAGTCAATCTGACTCCCGAGCATGTGCCTTTAGTCACCAAGGTCTCTTACCACCAGCCTTCACAGTGGTAGGCCATTTGATTATGGTCGTTGGGATGATGAAGGGACTTAGTCATTGTCTTGGGGCCTTGGCTTCTCCTTTTCTTAGTCTAGGTAGAAATGCTAATGAAGAAAAGGATGGAGAAGGGATCACAGGTACCTCCTTGGGCCATGGAGCACTGAGAAAACTCTTCTTAGCTCTGGATATGCAAGAGTTAAACACAAGAGAAGTGGGTACCAAAATTCCCAGAGTTGGCTCTATGTGGAAAGAGAGAGGTGGGGGGGGGGGGGAAGAAGGGGGGATAGGTCATTGCTCACACGGGGGGTGGCGGGGGTGTTACTGTAAGACTGATGATTATACCTCAAGGCATGCAGGAGCCTCCCAAGGACCTGCCTGGGGACCTAGCAAGTATGAATTCATGATTGTGTCTTACAAAGAGAACTCCTCAAACTCTAAATCCTTCAGCTTCCACAACCCTGGGCCCTCCCCAGCCCTGCTCTTGAGGGTGGTGGGGGTAGGGCTATGAAAAGAGGTACAGTTGAGAGTGGAGGAAGCTGGGAGAGTAGGGTCCACAGGGACCATACAAAGGAAGCAGTGATGGTCCAAAAAAAAAAAAAAAAAAAAAAGGGAAAAGTGACTAAGAAAAGAAGACGTCTGGTTCTTTGGCCCACAAGTTTTCATTGGCCTGCAAAAATGGGCCATTTCCTGCCCTATTCCTTCCAAGGCCAATCCCACAGATGGGCAATGGGAAATTTACTCTGTTGACTTTGAAGAGGTGGTGTTCTAGTGCAGGAAGAGTCCCGAGAGCCTGCGACTCTGCGGTGGTCTCCAAAGTGCAGACACCCACGGGGAATGTGGGGAGGATGTAATAGAACTCTTACGTAGACTTGATCCTTTACCGGTATTTGTGCGAGGTTTTCTAATGAGTAGAATATAGGAATACAGGTGTAACTAGATAGCCATACAGCAGATAGGCACATGGACCGATTTCCTTATTGATACAGGTCTGTGACCAAAAAGTTGGAAGATTATCATCTTCGGGAGAAGATATTCCCTCATTCTCTTGAAGTTCCCCTCAAAGCTCTGGATAAGACCATCAAAACAAAACAAAACAAACCAACAACGACAACAACACACTCATTCTGGTTACATTCATAGGTTTGCGTTGGCTCTTGCCTTTACATTTCCCTCAACTTGGTAGTAAATTAATACAATTATTTTTTCTCTTTTTCCAGCTACTAGCTTATATCTGGAGTTTGCCAAAGCTATATTCCTCAATATGTACCTCATGACCTCCCTTTTGCATTGAGGGGGAAGGTAGGGTGTAAATGAGAGACATGACAACCGGTGGCAAAGTGTAGGCCTCATCTGGCTCGTGATTCAAATAACCTGTAAGAAGAAATGACAGGCAAATGGGGAAAAATTGAGCTGGCTGGATACTGAATATTAAGGAATCATAGTTAATTGCTTCTGATGTGATAGTAGTGTTACGGTTAAGAATCTTTACCCTCTAGAGATGAAGACTAAAAGGTCTACAAGTCAAACAGCGTGTTTGAGATTTGCTTCAAAACAATTTGAAGTTCTAGATGAAACGAGATACCCATGACTTGTTATTTAAGGTGGGGGATAGGGTACATGGGGATCTATTAGACTTTTCTACGTTTGCATTGAGATTTTCATTATAAGAAGTTAAAAAGAAAATAAAGCCAATCAAACATGAAGCTATCAGCGAGTAAGTCCTGACGTGAAAGAAATCCTCACTTTTGCTGGTCATGCGCCTGACTTAGTCATGTGACCCAAAGAAAGGCAACCACAATTTGCCAAGCATCGGAGTGGGATCTCAAAACTCCTGGAGTTTGCATTTTAGACCAGAAAGTGAATGGCTTGGGCCTGGAGTTGCTTTACGGCTGGCAAAAGAGAACTTGCTGATTCTCAATGAGGAAAAAAAAAAGATTGTTAAATCAGATCCCTGTGAAATTTGGACATCAAAGAATGATTACAAAGCAACATTTTGATGAGTGAAGTATATAAATGAACCAGGAACATGCGGCTTCAATTTCCTTCCAAATACACACGTTTCTAGATTTAAGAAAAAATGCTCTATTAAACATGTGCTAAACTGCAATGCTTCGAAAGACATTAAGAGACTCACTGAACCTGAATGGGCCCTGGCTTTGTTCCCCCAGATTGGACCCTGTTCCTCTCCGTTGGAAGAGGATTTCTCCACCTCACCCCATTTCCTCTATAAACCCTACCTCCTTCCTTCCGGGTCTAATCCAAACTTGACTTCAGATACTCAAAACATAGGACAAGAAAAATCCAGAGATCAGCAATTTTTTTTTTCCTTTTCTGTTTTGATGAGAAAGAAGCAAATTCTTGGAGGCCCAACTTGGAAAGTGTTTACTGGCAAATCCATAAAGCTCACCCTGTTGGTTTAGACTTGGAAAGTGTCGGGAGTAGTTAACACAATGAAGTGCAGAGGAAATGGGGTCTGAGGTAATCCCCTCGTGCTCCCCTCCCTCCTCCCTGGTGCCAGAAAGGGCCCAACTGCAACCTCTAGACTGGCCTGCGGAGCTCCAAGTGGTACTGACTTTTGAAGAGGATGCTCTCCTAGACTATATGGCTCAGGGCCCAACACCCAGCCCCTGTCTAGCTGAAGTCAGCAGGGAGCAGAGACATCACTAAGGCCAGTGCTGCGGCACAGCCTTGACCTAGAGAAAGGGAACTCGAGAAGCGGGACCAGGGCCAAATGAGTGCCACGCAAGACTAGGGCAAGCAATCTTCATTTGAGTGCCCGGAATGCCCAGCTAGGTGTGATTTAAGATGCTCTTTGGCCAGCCGGCCCCAAAGCGAATGTTTTTGCTGCTGGAAGATGATGCAGTTTGTCAGAAGCATGTTTTGCAGTTTGGTGCGAGAACGTTCTGCTAGGGAGGTGGTGGGTGGTTGGAGTCTTTGGACCTGAGACACTCGGTGGGTGTTCTATGTCTCTGAATCCCGGGCCCTACCCTGCACTCTCCAGGGAGGACACACACGAGGCCGCTGCAGGACGCCTGCTGCTCTTGGCAGTTTCTCCAGGAGACCTCATCCGTCCATAACCCTACATGGTTCAAGTTATGAAATCGGAGTCCCTCATCTTAATTTCCCGAGCACAGAACTCCAAGGGGGAATAAACCTTCCCTGCTTGGATCTGCTGTCTCTCCAGGGGTCAGAGCAGTGTTTCTCCCTCCAGATGCTGGCACGAGTGCTGTTCACGGATACGCCACTTACAGACCCGAAATATTTGGCCATAAGCTGAAGTGAGAGCCACTTCCTGAGAAGCCACACAGCTAGGACAGCAGCGCGAGCTTCGGGGACCGGCGACCGTGGTGACCATGCCTCGGCCTGTCTTCCGGATGCCTGTAGCTCTACAGCCACGGGCAGGTCCCTACTCTGCGAAGTGGGCCTCGGGGCCCACCCGGACTTGCACCACGGCCACGAACCCAGCACCCACCAGCACAGGACACGAAAGTGAGAAGTATTTGAGTGCGACAGATGCTGGGAATCGTAAAGGTGGAGGTAAGATGACAAAACTTGTCAGTTTTCTGTAAATGGCTCTTTAGGGTTGGGGGTATGCACACCCTGAAATGCACGCCACCACCCAGCAGGCTCTAAGGGTTTTTCCCAGGCATTCTTGCAAAACAAAATATGTAGAGAAACATTTCAGAAGCCACAGGAGATCCAAGGTCAGAGCAGGGGCCATCTCAGTTACTCCAGCAGGGTGCTGCCCTCTATGACACCCGAGGTGAGGCTGCTTGCACCGTCACCAGCAGGACCAACACCCCCTCCCACCGAAACCAGACCAGGGTCATCTCGATCAGACCTCGCAATATGTGGCAATCGGCCAAGATAGGGGCCAGGCTCACGTCACTCGGGTTAATGGAAGAAGCTGGTGTGCAGAAGTGAGCATCCCTGAAGCCGGGTGTGCAGACGAGCATCCCTCAAGCTGTCCCCAGGACTCACCAGGTAGAGGGGACCATCGGGAAAGCTGCTGAGGATACAGCACAGACCCGGAGAGCCGAGCCCAGGTGAGGTCAAGGCCAGCCGGCCTCTGAGCTGGAGCTAAGAGTCCTCCTGTTGCAGTGCCCGTAAGGCTCACCCGGTGGGCTTACGAATGAAAACGGATGCCCCCTGCCAAATGTTTCCGTTTTAGCAGGTTTTAGGGCCCAAACCCTTTCCTGCATTTAAAGAAACAGACCGAGCCCTCTGTTCTCACGTGAGGGGTCCTCAGAACCTGTGCTGCTCTGAAGACCTCACCTATACGTTGCCTCACGCATAGGGCTGCAAAGGGGCCCAGAAGGACGGGCAGGCTGTGTCCGTGCTCATGCGACAAGACTGAGAGTCTATTTCCTACATTCACTCTGGGGTCTGGGAAGTGCAGAGAGTTTGTGCAGGAGTGGGGGTGAGGGCTCCCAGGGGAAGAGACCATCGCCCTTCACCCTCTCCCAGGCCCTGAGAGCAGTCCTCGGTGCCTCGCCTCTAACCTAGGGCCTGGGCTTCCACACCAAACACTCTGGTTTTAGGCTGCTTCTGTGAATTCACCGTCTTCCAGGTCAAGGCAGTAGGTGACAATGCACATGTTTAAAGGTGGAGCTGCCCAGGGTCATAAACTATTGACTCGGAAGGCCAAATTGGGCAGGCAGAAGCGATCTGCTGGATTGGACAAAGTGGTTTTGTTTTTAAATTGAATTTGAATGCTTTTAGACATTACGCATATATTACATAATAGGTATACATATTATATTATATACATATATACGACGTACATTAAATTATATGTAAAGTCTAAAAGCATTCAGGTTACACACACACTGCAGTTGCTCAGAGGCCTCACCACTCCCTTTTGTCTTACACCTGAATGATTACACCTGAATGATTCACATGCTTAAATAACTCCTGCCTGGTTTGTTTTTGTTATTTTTTTGTTTTGTTTTTTTGTTTTTTGGTTTTTGTTTTTTTTTTGGTTATGTGTCTTTTACTTTATTACGTTAAAAATAAATAAAAAATTACTTTATTTTTTGCTTTAAAAAAAAGAAAGAAAGAAAAGACTATTCCATTCTACAGAATAAATTGACACTCAGGCAAAATTAAGCTGTGAGCAGAGCACGGGGGCCAGTGTAACCCTGGGAAATCCCGCGGGGATCTGAGGAATAAAAACAATACACTAAAATTTTAGTTTGAACATCTGATGCCTGGTGTGAGAATCAGCTCACTTACCTCTGATTTCCACATTCGTGTAGCATGAGCGCCCATAGATAAGGCTTGTTTTGACAACAACCTGACCAATCGGCTGGGGTTTCAGAGCTATATTTTTAAAAAGTGACTCAGTCTGCGTTTGGGTTTGCAACCCCCAGGGCCACACGCTATACCTGACGCTGTTTACTGGATTAGTTCCAATCTTCCAGCTGGGCTCAGAGGGGACAGGATGCAGACAGAGCCTTTGCCTTAGAGACAAGGGAAAGTCCAGGAGCATCTCCGCAGCGGGAAGTGTGGGGACACAGGTCAAGCTCACCCACGGCCAAGATGCCAAAGCTCAGATGAGGGTGGCGGGAGGAAGCACCTGCCAGGGTTCCACCCAGCTCTGCCTTCGAGATCCCAGTGGCCTGTGGTGGGGAGAGAAGCGTCTCTCCATCTCAGGGCCATGCGGCCACCGTGCCATGGCCCTGGTTCCATGAACAGCAAAGGGGCCCAGCAGTCCCATTGAGCGCCCTCCTCAGCTGTTTCCCAAAGCTTTGGTGACACCCACAGCCACCTCGTGACCGCTCTGCAGTGCCATGTGCCCTGCCCCAAATGCTTTCTCTTTCCATCCATGATTTTTGCCTAACCCTTCCCTACTTCAAAGTCCAGCTCAAAGCCCCCACTTCCCTAGAAGCATTTCCTGACCCATTTCATGGCAACGGGCAAACTCCACCTTCTCTCAACATATTCCCTACTCTACTTTTTGTTTTTTTTTTGAAATATTTTATTTATTTATTCATGAGAGACAGAGAGAGAGAGAGAGACAGAGACACAGGCAGAGGGAGAAGCAGGCTCCATGCAGGGAGCCCCATGTGGGACTCGATCCTGGGACTCCAGGATCACGCCCTGGGCCGACAGCAGATGCTCAACTGCTGAGCCACTCAGGAGTCCCCTTACCCTACTTTTATGCCCTGGATCATTGTTACTATTTCTTACGTGTATAAATTTCGTCTTCTCAATTGGGTTGCCAACTCCTTGAGGTCGGTGCCACACCGGATTTCTCACTGCCTAAAGCACTGCCACACTACCTGAAGGGTGTCGTTAATTCACTGATTAGTTCATTATCACAACTGTGGCATCAGGTGACAGCTACACGGAATTCTCTCATAAATCATTCCCAGTGACTGGAAGTTTCCAGAAAGTCCTGGCAAATTAGTCTGGGAATGCCATCCTGGCAATTTTCTGGCATTAGGCTTCCTGGATTGCTTCACATTTTGGAAAGAATGGCCTGCTTGTGTCCACTGACTCAGCAGAATAGTTGCCTTGATTTATGTTACTTGTAGAAAAGAAAACTGATGAGCCAGTGTGAGGAGCCCTCCTCTAATTAGACTATAACGCTGAAAGTAACTTAGTGGAGGGGCTCCTCGGTAGCACCTGCAGTGGGTTGAGCGGTGTATCCCCCAAAAGATGTCCCGCTGGAACTTGTGAATGTGACCTTATTTAGAAAAAGGTGTGATCCAGTGAAAGATCTCAAGAGGAGATCATCCTGGATGATGCACGTGGGCCCTAAATCCAATGACAAGTGTCCTTTTAAAGAGAGGAAAAGACAGAGAATCAGAAAGGACACAAGCGACAGGTCCTATGATGACAAAAGCAGAGATTGGAGCCCTGCAGCCATGAGCCAAGAAATGCCTGGAGCCACCAGGGACTGGAAGAGGCGATACACCCCGACAGCCTTCATGGAGAGTGTGGCCCTTCTGACAATTTGACTCCAAGGCCCTGGCCTCCAGGACTCTGAGAGAGGAGATTTGCGCTGTTTGATCTTACCAAGCATATGGTCACTGCTACAGCAGCCCTAGGAAATGAGGACGGCAACCAACAAGTAGAGCGAGTGGGGGCTTTGGAGCTAGATTTCAGAGACACCATCACGGGAGATGAAGAGAAGAGTTGCCACAATCCCCGGTAGCTCTGGCCATGAATATTTTTCTAGAAAAGCTTCCACCTGCCATATCAGCCTAGAGATGCTCACCATGCAAGCTGACACCTGAGCCTTCTTATCTGAGGAAGGCTGGGACTACATTCCAAAAGAATGGGACCAGCTAATCCGGAAATGCAGGGTCCTCAAAAGGAATGGTCTTCCTCCAAGGGCCTAGGTCAATTGTTCTCTCCTCTATGTATCAAGAATTTATTGGGCATCTACTGTGCTCCACAAATTGACCAGTCGGGCTAATTATCAAAGGGGCCCTGGTTGTCACCACTCATTCGAGGGGGGGGTTACCTCTATCTGGATATGACCCACTGAGCTTCTCAAGTCCGGGCTCCACTGATTCTCATTAGAATCCTTCTCATTTGCCCACCGACTATAATTTACACATAAGCCAGCCCTTGTGATTTTTTTCCCCATCCAAAAGGTTAGTGAGGAGGAATACACTTTCGTAAATGCTCCCCACACCGAGGCGCACACACATCAGCGCTTCTTATCTGTTGGTAAAAGCTGTTCCCATTCCCCTTCTATACTCTTTTCAAGCTACGAACAAAAGGAACGAGACAGTATCGTTTTAGAGTTTGAGTGTGTGAGTCATTTCCTCTTCCAAGATGGACAGAGGTCATGTAGGAAGATGTATTTTTTTTTTTTTTTAGATTTTTTTTTAGAGATTTTTCTTAGTGAAGTCTTGAGGGGTGACATGTCATGACCGCAATTTACTCCCAACCACCTGAATGAAATACAGAAGGCGAAGGTGGCGAAACGGTCATTGTGAGACCCAGGTGATGGGATGTGGGGGCTCCCTGCATGGTTCTTTTCTGCTCACCCATACGTTTAAAAAGGGTCAGCACTCAAACTGCAGCAGACGTATATTTATCACACGGAGGGCGATCTCTCTGCTCTGCGGACGCTCTACGTGTTTTCAGGTACGTAGACCAGTTGTCTCAATAAAGGGAGTTGTCTCCTCCCAGCTAGAAATGCCTGACAGGGGCTGCAGTTCTGTGTCTGCAGTTCTGTGCCTGCAGTTCCTAATTGCTCTTTGGTTCTATTTAGGGAAGGAAGAGAAGACACATCTATTGAGAAAAAGTAGAGTACAGAAAAAGAAGAAAAAGGCAGTGTTGGCACAGAAGCAAGAAGCAAAATGCCTCGCTGGGAAAGCAAGCAGCGCATTAGTGAGATGGTGTTTTTTGTTTTTTTGTTTTTTGTCAAGTCACAGACCCTAGCATGCCGCTTGGGGCTGCTGCAGGGTGCTTTGTCCCAGTGCATCTAGCTCACGTGGAACTGATTCCTCTACACAGACATCCCAGCCAGGGCACTGACTCCGGTTCCACCCCCGACATGCCCAACACACAGACACAGGCAGGCAGCGTTATAGCGGGACTCACAGTTCTGAGTAGAGGAAGTGCAGGTTGCCCACGTTATCAATGTAGTTGGCAGGGCTGAGCCAAGGCAGGACCAGCAGCAGAAGCGCCTTCATTTTCCATCCAGGATGCTGCTTTCTTCCTGGCCACCTTCTCTCTGTCAGCTGCAGGGGCCCAACCCAGCTCAGTTCCCTGAGACGACCCTGGCCATATCCCCACAATCGGTAGCTCGTGAGGCATCGGACTTGGAGTCCTTAGATGGAGCCACGCTGATGCATCACAGGCCTGCCAGAGGATTGTGCCCTCCGCTTCTCAGATGGGGCGACAGAGACCGGAGGGACCCACCATGGTTGGCAAGAGGGCTCAGGCTGAGAGCAAGCAGGCTGATGCCCGGGAGAGGGACCTGCCCCTCCTGCAGGATGCCGACTGGTTCTCAGGAAGCAGCTGGTATGTTGACATCACTGGCTGGGAGCAGATGGGCTGGAAGCTGAGCTGCGTCGGAAGAGGGCACGAGCCTGGCCCATTCAGACCCCGTGGGGTGGGTAAGCAAATCAGCCAAAGCTGTCCCCCCAGTTCGCCAGAGGAAGACAACTGTAAGGAATGAGCATCCTTGGACACAGCCTGGAGATGTGAGCTCCAAGGGAGCCTTCAGGTGGTGCGACAGGGGAGGGTTAAACACAAACCAATGCCGCGTCTCAATGTGTATTTAGAATGTGCCTTTAGGATGTTTTACCGTCCCTGTCCTGACTGCACTGGCAGATGGAAGAGCAGTGACAGCTTCTCTACTGGTTGGGACACTCTGCCCTTTACGTGATGAGGCTGTGTCACTGTCTTGGAGAATAGCAGAGAGCACTGATAGACAGACATGGAGTCCTGTCCGAACGATGCACAGGTTCCTGTTCTGCAAGGAGAGAGGTTTCTCCGTTCCTCTTCCTCCCCTGAGTGGCTGACCTAAGCTCTGGCACCAGTTGTAAGACAGTGGGCATTTCACTTAAGCCCTGAGCCTCAGCCATCTCATCTCTGAAATGGAGCTCTCTTCATGCCCTCCCCTCTGGGTCCTGCCAGTGGCTGGGCCACACCATCGCTTCCAGCTCTAAGATCCGTGACCCTAACCCATGCTGTCAACCTTCACATTAGGACCTCTTTGCAGGCCAAAGCCCTGTGACGTCCCAGAAGCCCCCGGAACTCCTCTCCTTCTATCCCATCTTCAGGAGATTTGGGCCTTCCTTGCAGCTCGAGACCTAGATCTTCACAGAGATGGCTCAGAGTGATAGTTCCAACTAATGGCACCCAAGCGATCCCAGCAAACCAGACTGGCCCGAGCAAAGCCCACGAGGAAGCCCACAGGGTGAGCTGTAGTGAAACAGGAATTTGGCCTCAGAGACGTGCATGTACCTGAGGCTGGGCTGAGAGAGTCTAAGCCCAGTGGAGCCTGAGAATGCACAGGTGTAACTGCTACAATTTTGATCGGCGATAAGCAATCCTGATGTAAAGCACGGCCTGTAGTCACTTATAGTTTGGTTGGGACTCTCCTTTGAATTCCACTCCTCGTAGGCCTGGTATGCAAGGGTGAGTCAGGGCCCGTAAAAGGAAGTAAAATGAAATAGCAGCCAAAAGGAAGTTAAAGGTTGGGTATTTAGCTGCTGGAGTCAAACAGATGACTTTGAACCCTAGCTCGGCCTCATCCGAGCTGGGTGACACGGGGCATATTGTTTGACCTCTCTGAACCACTGGTTCTTTCCATGTGAAAGAAAGACAGTGACAATAGGTCTTAATTATGGCCTTGTCAGGAAAGTGGAAAGGGCTAATGCCTGGAAAGAGCAAAGGGCTCGATGGGTGTCGGCTATTGTTACAGAAATTGTAACAGGGAATTAATAATTACAGTTAATAACCACCCCTGACAGTGACTGACAGTTACTCCGCAGTGACAGCCAATGACAGTGAGAGAGTCCAGCGGGTGGCTCAGCCCCTATCTCCAAGAGGCTTTGCTATTCTCTTCTTTCCTAGCCTCCTGAGCTGTTAGGGACGTGACAGGTTACAGTTGCTTCCTGGTTGTGGAGTTTCACAGGGTCCTGGGACGTGACCCTCCCGAGTGTCCAAGATCTACCATATGGATCAGAGCTCATGAAAATCATGGTGTAGATCCCTGGGTGGCTCAGCGGTTTAGCGCCGCCTTCGGCCCAGGGCATGATCCTGGAGTCCCGGGATCAAGTCCCACATCAGGCTCCCTGCATGGAGCCTGCTTCTCCCTCTGCCTCTCTCTCTCTTTCTCTCTCTCTCTCCCTGTGTGTTTCTCATGAAGAAATAAATAAAATCTTAAAAAAAAAAAAAAAAGAAAAGCATGGTGTAGAATAAAGGCTGAGGGTTTCCTAATGCGCTAGATTGTATTCCGATAATCTTGGACATGTTCAGTTTGCTTCTCCGAGCCTCAGTGACCAAGGAAGGATGTCTGTCCTTGCATACCATTCATTAACGGATATGAACTTGAAATAAAAACAAAAGAATGGTTTTGTTGTTGCTGCTTATGTCGCTACCTGCAAAAACTGCTGGTTGCCTATCTAATACCTGCTCTTCCCTTCTTCCTTTCAGTAGAAGCTTGGTTTACTTGGTGGCGGCAACGCACCTTAGCCTCTCTCACAGATGGGTGGCCATATAATATGAGACTGGTCGGTGAGGCCCAAGCAGAAATTACGGGCTGAAGCATCCCAGAAGGATTTTTAAAGAGAAGTCCTCCGTTTTCACATTGTCGACTTGCTCTTCCTGGGGTCCTTTCTGCCTGCTTATTTCTGCCTGGAATTTGGATGTGATGCTGGAGTTTGAGAGGCCATTTTGGGGCCAGAGGAGGAGAGCTAATCTGCAAAGCAGAAAGAGCCTGGATTCCTGATGGCATCACGATGACAGCATCGTGGACTTCCTACCCCCATACTTTCTGTTGTATAAGAAAAATAAAACTTTTACAAAGTTCAAGCAAGATAACTTGAATTTTCTAATATCTGCCAACAGGTGTAATCCTGATACAATCCCTCGAGGATGGGATCCCACCTCCTAATGCTCATATTCTGTAGCTACCTTGCCAGGTAATTGCCCTAACCTTAAACCTTGCACCCTTTGCCTGACCTAAGTTCTATCTATCCTTAAATGTCATCTCAGATATCAGCCATAACCTCCTGGTTTCTTGTCTCTTTTCACTAACCAGGGAACTCCTTGAAGGCAGGCTCTCTACTGGTTTTGCTCTAAACTGCATCTTTGCCGTAGTGCCTAGAACACAGTAGATGCTCAAGAAATATTTGTGGAAAGAACAAGAATTCAATTTGGTTAAGGAGTCAAGTGTTGGGGCCAACCTTACTTCATCAGAGGCAAATCAGCGACACAAAACAAAAAGGGACTTCAGGACTTCAAGTGGACCAAGAGCCACAGCAGGAGTCATATGGCAGGATAATAAATGTCCAGGAAGAAAGGAAAAAGGTAAGGAAGATTTTGGGCATGAGTGCCCAGGAGGATGTTGTTTCTTTAGCAAACGGCTCAGAGTGTGATAGAGACTCTGGTTCTGGAGAAGGCAAGGCAGGACGACCGCCTCCTTTCATCCGTGCCCAGGAGAGCACAAGGAGCAGTTCTCGACCAGGGGGGAGCCAAGAAAAATTTGGGTTCAGGGTTGGAACGTCACTGGAAAAAGGTATGTCAAAACACAGAGTGAAGACGTTGAGCCTGGCTGACGTGACCGACAAGACCCGTAACCTACCCATCTTTCCACAGGACAATACTCCCGAGACCTGTCCCCTGGCCACTGCACCCTTCCTGCACTACAGACAGTAACTGTCGGGGCTGTGTTGAACTCCCTGCTGAAAGGGGCCACCTGCTAGACAGTAAAGGTCAAGAGAGGTTCCAGGGCAGGTGTCTGGAGAAGAAACTCCCGGGACTCTGGGTGCAAAGTTAATTAAAAAAACAAAACAAAACAAAAATAAAACCAAACCCAAGGAAACCCTCAGTCAGGTGTATCTTGGGCCAGTTATACACATTTTCATGCAAGGCTGTTTACAAAACACCGAACAACCATCTCTTTATTCCTGCTAGTAAATGCTTAAGGGTCAGCTTTATTATCCACCCTGCCCCCCCGCCCCCCCAGTTATGATCTTCCATAAGACAGAAACTGAAGGGCAAAGGGACGCATCCCATGAAACAATTCGATGGGCATGCGTTTTCAACTTCTCCGCTCTTCAAAGTTCATTGCCTCGGAGGCAGAAATCATGGGGTGTATAGATTTTTCTTTCCTTCCGGCCTGGCCTATTGTAGATCCTTGATAAATACACACTCGGATGATGATACCACACAAGGAAGATGTGGGCTTGGGCCTAAGACGACGCCCACTGAGGATCAAGGAAGTAAAGGCTTTCTGGGTCAAGAGGGATCTGGGTCAAGAGGGATGCATCGGCCTGGCCCCTACAGCACCTCTGGGAGGTCTCCTGGCAACGGCCTACGGTTAGGAAACCTGTCCATCCCTCGACTCAACAAGCCTATTACCCTCGTGGGGATTCTCTACAGGAGACCCACACCTAAGAGGACAGAGGTCAGTGGAATCAGCCAGAAGATTCCAAACACGAGCTCACATGCTCAGGCTTACTCTTGCGGGAGAGCCCTCTCATCTGAAGTCAGGAACAGTTGTCCAAGGAGCTGCTGGTTCAGCCAGTCGTGCACAAGCACAATCAGTCCTAGATGTTTTGCTTCAGGATTTACATTCAACGCAGGGTCTGAAGTGGTCAGATAACAACGTTTACAGCGATGTTTACAAATGACATGAGTCCTGGAGCAACCCGGCAGCGTTTGTTTAAAGACGTGATGCCGCCTGCCTGCATCCTTGGCTCAAGTCAACTGTTAGGATTAGCGGGGGCCTACAGACGGGTCATAAACAGAGACCTTGGCTGAGCGGGAAGATATTTCTCCGCCACGTCTTCTTTTCTAGAAGGACAGTGGCAACATTCTACATGTGACCCATCTCTGAAGAGCTTTGTATTCAAGGAACCCCACTGAAATAAGTTCCCATTCTCCAGGTGGAGAAGCCTAAGTCTGGAGCTCCCCCCTGAAGCCCGGGGCTGTTAGGAAGCGAGTGTGTAGATCCACATCGGTCACATGCCAGTCTTCAACCAGAACTGTAGTTAAGTCTCCTTACGAGATCGACCCTGAGCCTGCCTAGTTTCTATCCATGCCAATGCCACAAGCCAAAAAGTATCTTAAAAAAACTCATTACATTTTAAATACTGAAAATGAGATGCAAAATTTACAAACAAAGCTATCTTCTAGGACAGAGGTGTGACGACACTCTGGTACCTGCGGCCACCAAACTGGGGGTCTCCTATAGAAACGTAAGGAAAACACCTGCCTCCTGGCCACCTCTTGGCATCTTCCAGTTAAAGGGACTCCAGAGTAGTAACAACTTGATCTCAATATCCCTTCCTTCTTTTTTTTTTTTTTTTTTTAAAGATTTTATTTATTTTTCCATGAGAGACACAGAGAGAGAGGCAGAGACACAGGCAGAGGGAGAAGTAGGCTCTCCCTGCAGGAACTCGATGTCAGGACCCCGGGATAACACCCTGAGCCAAAGGCAGATGCTCAACCACTGAGCCCCCCAGGCGCCCCTCACTACCCCTTCTGAGGGGAGGAAGAGATGGTCCCTTGGCCCAGTTGCTGGCCCGACACCTAACAGGGCTCCAGAGTCAGGTCCCAGATTAGCTCCAAGTGTCTAGTCCTTGCCAATCAAATGCCCACAGGGCGGGAGGGGAGGGAGTGTATATTAAGCATTTGATGACTAATATACACGATGTATTTTTGGAAACGTTGGTTTCAACCTACTTAGGAAGCTGATGTGTGGGGCAGATCAAGAGCGGGTGTTGAGGCCCCACATCCCTTACGTGGGAGTTTCCCCGTGCACAGGGAGCTGGGATGGGCGCCTGTGAAAAACTCCTGAGGCCTCAGTGTGAAGAGATGATTTCAATTAGTTCCGAGTTCTTTCCTCACTGTTGTTTTTCAATGATGCATATCATTATCAGCTGAGGATTCATCCAGACTTTTCCCTGTGCTTCCTGGAGGTGTGTGGGCCACGGTGCCTGCATGGGGGTAGGGGTGGGCGTGGAGGGGTGAATGACATGCCCACTCCGGACAGCTGAGGGGGCGCCATCTGTCTCCTGGAGACCCCGTAACACCCAATTGCTTCTTCCTGGCCCTTCCCTCGCCCCACTTCTGGTGTGGACCCATCTCTGTGCCATATGCCATCTTATCTCCAGGTTTAGGGATAATCTTGGCCCCACATCAGTTCTTGAGGAGGAGCTGCTATGTTCACGTTGCCTCCACAGACCACCTCCATTTCTCTCCTCTCTCCCCTCTCTTCTCCTCCCCGGCAGGGCTTCTGTGGTGGGCAGAACAACGCCTGCCCCCACAGACAGCCACCTCCGAAGCCCCGGAGCCTGTGAATATGTCACCTCACGTGGCCAAAGGGACTTTGCAGATGTGACTAAATTAGGATCTTCAGATGAGGAAATGGTTGTAGGTTATCCAACTGGGTCCAGTGTAAAAACCAACTGGGTCCTTGGAAGAGGGGGGCAGGGAGGCCAGAGCCACAGAGGGAGATGTGATGATGGAAGCAGAGATGAGACAGAGACAGAGACAAGCATCGAGAGAGAGAGAGACGGAGACAGAGACAGAGACAGAGACAGAGACAGGCAGAGAGAGTGGAAGATGATACTGGCTTTGAAGATGGGGAGTGGGGCCATGAGCCAGGGAAGGCAGGCAGCCTCAGAAGCTAGGCAAGGCAAGGCAAGGAATTCTCTTCTAGAACAAGAGGGAATCAGCCCTCCCTACTTCCTGATGTCAGTCCAGTGCCCCCCCAAGGTGGGCTTGTAGCCCTCAGAATTGTAAGATAACACGTATGCGTGGCTTGAAGCTCTTGAGTTGGCGATCATTTGCCACAGCAGCAACGGGAAACTCATGCAGCTCCCAAACACAAAGGTAGAGGGTACAAATGTCGGGAGTGGGGAATGTGAGGTGTGAAGGGAGCCTTACCAGGGCCTTTCTCCTCCACCACTCCTCACCTCCCTTAGCCAGGGTGGCCCCAACCTTGGCTCCGGCTCTGCACCAGCAGCTGTCAGTATCTGCCTCACTGTGACCTGCCCCAGGCCCACTTCCCTGCAGACAGTGCCTCTCCCCTGTGGGTCAAACGTCCAGCAAAGGTCACCAATAGACTCCCTTAGCCCCTTCTCCTCTGGCCACACTTCCTTCTGGGCAATGAGAAGAGGGGCACCCTCATTTAGGTGCCAACAACGGAGGCTCAGAGGCAACCCACAAACCTGGGTCGGATGCCTTTTACTCAACATCCTTAGGGGAGAAAAGCGAGTTCACTGGCATGAGTAGCTTGGAAAACAAGTGCTAAGCGTTACACCCGGGCCACTGCCCTGGATGCAAACTTCTACACTAGAGAATCTGTGTGTCCTACAAAACAAAGACTCAGATTCACGGCCTAAGGTATGTGACCTTTAGAAAAAAACACCTGCACCTACCTCTCGCCCTTGTCACGAGAGGAACTACGGTAAATACTGGCTCCCACATTTCCTCTTACAAATAATTGTGGTATCATTGTTCACCCTCTCTTAAGCACCTTACATGTTCTAAGAGAGGACCTCACATGAAAGGAGGTCCAGGGCTGCCCCGAGGTCATCCACACAGGAAAGCCCAGGAACATGACAGCGTACGTGGACAATATAAGAGGCAGACGAGTAGAGGGGATGATGCTCTCCACCAGCAGAGGTGGTCACACCATCACTCTGCTGCCAGTGTGTCAAACGCTTAGCAGAAAAACCACTGGCAGGCAGCAGTTTTCTACATTTCTCCACTTAAAACTTAGTTGACTCCCATTTAAAACCTCACATACCCTCAAAGAAGAGTTGGACTTTGTCAATTCCCATACAGAGGAAGTTTTAATAACCGTGGATCAAATTGGGAAACTTCTTTTTTTTTCTAACATGAAAAGATACGCAATGGCCACTAGGAAACCTTTTGGGGGCCAGGAGCGTCAGAAAAAGAGGCTGGTCAGGTCTTTCCAGGATCTCTGACATTTCAGAGTGCCTGCGTATGAAATAGGCCAGTCACGAAAGGACAACTATGCTATGATTTCCCTTCTATTAGGTTCCTAGAGCAGTCCAATTCATAGAGGCAGAAAGCAGCATGGTGGTTACCAGGGCCCAGCCAGGAGGTGATGGGAGTACTGGTATGGTTTCAATTCTGGAAGGTGAAAACAGTTCTGGAAAAGGATGGCGGCGACCACTGCACTGTACTTAGTGTGGCTCTTAAAAATGGTTAAGATGTCAGATTTTATGTTATGTATACTTTACCACAATAAAATAACCCCCCTCCCCTACACCTCTACAGGCCACAACTCTATCACGTGCTGGTTTCTCAGACCGGACCGTAGTTACAATCACCTCGAAGGGTTCCTTGGGGTGAATGCTTTCATCGGCTGCAAGGAAGAAGGCAGAGAAAAGGCGTCTCGTGGAGCACCCGGCCCCGAGGACAGCACTGCCCCTGGGCGCAGGTGAGCCCAGCAGTCCCTGAGAGGACAGGGCTGCTCAGGGCTGGCCCACGAGGAGGCCCTACCTTGTTTGAAAGTGCTGCTCCAGGTCACAGCGCTGCACCACCTCGGCGCAGTACTCCGAGAACGGGCAGGTCACCATCAGCTTGTTGAGGAGCTTGTTGACCAGGATGCTGGACTTCTTGCAATGCTGCAGCACCACAAGCTTGCGGTCCACGGGGCAGAAGTCCTTCTCCACCAGGAAGTTGGTGAGGCACAGGGTGCAGTAGGTGTGTCCACACGGAGTGTCCAGGGGGTCCAGCAGAGCTTGTAGGCAGATGTGGCATATGAGGTCATCGTCCACATCTTCTGTGTAGGCGTAGAAGTGGTTTTCCTCAGGGGAGTGAGCTTGGCCACACACCACACACAGGGGTGCGGGGCTGGGATCAGGGTGACTGGTGGGGTCTGGCTGGCTCATGGTCGACTGGGGAGACGGTCTGGCATGAACCTGTCCCAGGAAAACAAGATGTCCTCAGGAGAAAAATCAAGATCCTCCAGGAGCCATCCAAAGACCTAAAAGAAGGACAAGAGGGCTCATCTTTGTTTTCGGGGGGGGGGGGGGGCTGAAGACTCCACTCACAATGGACTTGAAGACTCTGCCACCAGTGGGCAGGGCCCCGTGCTGTGGTTCAGCAGGCCACTCTGGTGCCCAACATGACCTTGGACAAGGGACCTTGCCTCCTTACGCCTCAGTTTATCATCTGTCCTCGTGGTAATCATGTTTACCTCTAGCAGCCTCATGGTAGGGTGGCGGAAACCATTGGGCACTATCTGGGAAACGCCAAGAGGAACTCAAAGGAAATATGCCCTAAGAAATATAAATTGTTAGTATAATTCAATTAGATTTATAAAATGCTCTGTCGGGGGGCACCCGAGTGGCTCGGTTGGTGAAGCCTCTGCCTTCGGCTCAGGTCATGATCCTGGGGTCCTGGGGAGCCCCCTGCCCAGCTCCCTGCTCAGCTGGTCTTCTGCTGCTCCCCCTGCTTGTGCTCTCTCTCTCTAACTCTCTCTCTCTCTCTCTGTCCGTCAAATAAATAAATAAAATCTTTACAAAATAATAAAATGCTCTGTCATATAAGGACAAGAAGAACAGTTAACACTCCAATGGCTTTCTTTTATTTTTCTTCCCAACTTTCTCTACAACTCCAAAAATATAGGGCAGCAGAGCCTTCAGCTCGACCATCTGGGAAGAAATGAGAGCGGCTGAGTCTGTTGTATTTTTCCTGCACGGAGAGCACATTTTCTTCCCTCTGCACTTGATCCGCTCGGCTGGTCACTTAGTGGTTATGGGGCTCTGGGGCTGCACTGCCTGGGTTCGAATCCCGCCACTGCAATGGGCCAGTGATTTAATCGGTATCTGGAAAAGGAGGGTAACAACAGCCTGCCTCCTAGGGTTGCCATGAGGATGAAATGAGATATGAGACGGAAAGTTCTTCCAGTTGTACCTGGAACACAGGAAGTACTCGGCCAAGGTGAGCCACTATTTTTACATGTATTTGTTGAGTTCATTCTGTCTCCTGTCTTACGCAACTGACCTGGAAACTGAAAGCCATAATTCCTCAAAGGGCTCTTTTTGCTTTTTGATGGCACCCTTTTATTTCATTATACATCTATTTCAACCCAGTAGAGCACTATCACGCCATGTATTTTTTCCCCTGGAATGCGAGTCCAAATAGAGGAAATTCTCACGTTCCTGATTAATACCTAGAAGCTTCTGAGAATCATTCAATACCTATTATTTGAGCACCAACCCTGAGCTAGGTAGTGAGCGAGGCGTGGAGGAGACCTTGAGGAGAGCTCTAGAGGACATGCCCTTGTTCTCCTGGAGGCCCCGTCCTGGGAGGCAGGCATGAGCACCAGCAACTGGAAGCCCACGTGACCAGAGCAAACAAAAGTGTGCACTAGGCTACTCTGGGTCAACGCTCATGAGGATGAAGAATCCCACACCCTCTGTCACCCACCGCCCCCTCGAGGTTCTTTTATTTTGGAAAACAAGCAGACTTGAGGCCTTCCACGAGAACATACAGACGCATGAAGAAGCCAACAGGAAGCCCGCTGCATTTGGAAAGGGCACAGCATTCCTAAACCGTGGTGCATCTTTTTTCTTTACCAAATTAAGTCCGAGGTTGTTTGTGGGAGCATTGCCTTATCTCAAAAAAAAAAAATACATTGACTTCAAGCTCTTCAGCTTCGTGTTTACATTTCTGCGCTGCACTAATATGCCTGAAAGAACACTCTGGTCAGGAGGTTGAAGTAGAATGCCCTGAATGTGAAAACATTTAGAAATCACAGCATTTTATTTAGCATCAAAAGAGACCACAGAAGGCAAAGGTAGAGAGCGCAGAGGGAGGGGGTCAAGTTGTTTCTGGTCAAATTTCATGGAAACACACACAGCTGCTATTTGTCCTCAAGGCTGATAGAAGGTACTGGAACCACACAGGAAATGCTTTAAGTGGCATGAAAAACAGTCAAAAAGTAAACATGAAAACGGAAATGGGCCACCCAAAAGATTATCATCCATGATAGGGGAAAAAAGTTCACATATTTTGAACTTTGACAAGAGTTTTGTCAAACAGCCCCACGTGCTTGGGTCCTGTCCATTCGTTCTCGTTGTGCAGTCCTGGAAAGCTACAGGGAATGCAGTTGTGGCTCTGGTCGTGCTGCTGAAAAAGCCAACTTCACATCTCTGGTCCATGCCCTTAGGCGTGCAGTGGTGGGGCGGGGCCAGATTTTTGGTCTGGGCCAGACTGTGCACTGGAAAGTGACAGGTGCCTCAGAGTCTTCCAGGGGAGGGAAGATGGGAAGGCAGTTTGGGTGGAGCTACTTGCCTACTTCTCCCCACCCGGTCCCAGCTCCATTTTTATGTCTCCGACACCAGTTTCCTTACAATATTCTGTTGGAAGAACCCTAGCTTCAAAAAAAGTAAGGAAAAAAGCAAGCCACCAGAGTGATCCCACAATATTCCTTTCAGAAACAGAGTTCTAGGACTCTGTGCTAATACAGCAGAGTTTTGCTTTGTTGTGAGTGGTTGGCTTTTGGAAAAATTTTTTTTTCTTTACTCTCTAATAGTTTTTGAGCATGTACCTTGGACAGGGCACTGTCCTTGGACAGGGGGCCTTATATAGACTATGTTATTAAATCCACTCAAATCCCCAGGGTTGTTGGGTTTTGTTTGTTTTCATTTGACAGATGAAGAAGCTGAGATGTGACATGGAAGCCACTTGCTAGTTAGGCCAAAGGGAAACAAAGCAAGAAGTGCTACCAACTCCAGTTTCTGTTCCTAACCATTTCGCTATGTTGTGTCCCAGCATCTTTCCTGATCATGACTGGTCGGAATTTAACCAACCGAATAGAAGAGCCCCAGGAAATTAGGTTTAAAATCTCTTGAGGCCCATTGCTAATAGGTTTGTCCAAGGCTCTGATTAAGAATATTCCTTGACTTAACTGACTGCAGAAATGCCTAAAACTGAATGAACGGAAAGGGCAAGCAAAAATGGTGGGTTCTAGCTCTAACCCCAATGCTTTTTTCTTTCCTTTTCTTGGTTTACAAAGAGAAATTTGAATTCCCTGGCACTTGTCCATTGAGTACACCAGATTCTTAACATAATATTAATGTAAACAGTCATGTATATATTTTCCAACTTTGCTTCAGACTAAATAAAAACTACATGAATAGACACAGATTATGAGAGAATTGGCCAAAAAAAAAAAAAAAAGTGGTTTGGGCTCTAAAGAAAGAACTAGGTTGCCTTTAAAAATTATGATTAATATTATTTGAGGTTTCTTATTTCTAGTTTACATTTCATCAACGTGTATGATGTATCATGTTTTTGAGACATATGTGTGCCTTGCTGAACAGATAAGAAATTATCCAAAATCATTGTGGCTTAAAAGGAAACTCTTGTTTTTTTCCAAAAGTAAGTGAGAAGGCCCATCAGCTTTGAGCTCGTTCATGTCACGTAGCTGCCAACCCTCAGCAATTCTGGTCCTGGTTGAGGTAGGGAGACAACCTGGCTTTTTTTTTTTTTTTTTTTTTTTTTTTTTAGTTTGGAGAAAGAGAAGGGAAGTGGATTCCGTCCTTGGGTGTGTGTCTGGAGCAGGGGGTTGAATACGCTTCCTTGGTAGAACCCTATTCTATTGTAGCTTTGGAATGATCTTCTCTGTGTCTCCTGTGATTTGGGGCTGCAATAGAAGCTCAAGGTGACTTTTAGAGATATGTGTAGTTTGCCAATGTCATGGTGAGAAGTGACAGGAGAAATAAAAATCTTCATCTGTGTTCCTCATCTCTGCTTCCTTTCCTGCTAGCTTTATGATCACACCTAGAATGTGTACAGAGGTTTTTATTTTTATTTATTTTTATTTTTTTATTTATTTGTATTTATTTTTTTATTTTTGAGGTTTTTTTAAATTTTTATTTTATTTTATTTTTTTTATTTTTATTTTTTTTAGGTTTTTTTTTTTTTTAAACTAACTTTCAAATTCTAAACTTCAGCAGCTGACAGCAAAGACACATTCCAGAGCAAATGTGAACCTGTGCTGTGACCGAAAGGGTCATTAGAGGTCCTATGGCTTACTGTCATCTGAACTAAAAATCCGCTAGTCTTAAGAATAGCCATTGGGATTCAACCTGTTTGGAAGTGGGAATATTTCTGCATGGCATAACCTACTAGAACAGTGGGGTCCCTGATGGGCTAGTGTCCTGTTAATTCTCCTTTAAATGCACGCTGGCTTTATAGAAAATGGTTCCTGGAGATAAACCATCTAGTGCACTGGAAAGATGATGAGTAAACATACCATTTGGCAGGCTGCACTGACGTTTCCACAGTTTCCTCCTACTGAAAGGACAAAGACTTGACTCCATAGCTTCTCTTGAATTGCTACATGAGTCACAGTTTTATAACAACAGTAATGGGACCTCACGTTATTAAAAAGAATTCATCCTCATAGTCAAGTTGGCAGTGTGTCCTGCACTGGGACTTTGACCTTGACAAAGATGAAATGTTGAGCCCATTGAGCTCTTTGTGTTGAAAGGGAACTTGAGAGAAGGTTCCTAAATGAAACAGCCCTTTACTACCTTCTAAAATAGATCATCCTGCTTTGGAGAGCTTTAACTACTAGAAGGGACAGTCTGTATATAGTAAAAAATTTGCCTCTCTAGAACTCATCCCTCCCCACTCCCCCCGCCCCCCCCCCCCCCCCCCCCGGGCATGGGTGCCAGTATTATCCTAGGAGCTATTTAGAATATGTCACATTCAAAAAAAATATATGTCGAATTCCTTAAGTCCTTTAATTGTTGGAAGATGCCGCATTTCCCCCCACCCCCAGGTCCAGCAACCTTAGGCTATCTGGCATTCCTTTCAGTTTCCTTGTGCTCTGTGATGCTGACCATTCTCCTCTGCAAACTCCCCAATTATTTAGTGTCCCTCCTACAACGTATGTTTAGAATGAACCCCCAAACTCTAGGACAGAGTGAAATGGAGTAACTGCACGCATGCCTAAGGCAGTGGCAGGCCACTGATGTCATTGCAATCTTGGCCTGCTCCAAGCCAGATACTGCCCTGAAGCCTGGGGAAAGCTATTAGCAATTCCTGAGCACAGAAGGGAAGAAAAAAAATCAAGGGTAAGAACGTAGAAAAGTAATGGCTAGGGACACAGTTTAGAAAATGCAAAGATATTTAGTAGCATTAGATGGATTTAAATAAACAGAAATTCCTCAGTGGCTAAAGAGTTGAGTATTAGAATCCTCAGCGTATAACCCAATCCCAAGAATGAGTGGTATTTGGGGCTTTGGACTCTCCCACTTCATCTGTAAGCATTCCTATATTCTGATAAACCTTGCTGTTCTAAAATGTACTGACAAACTGAACAACAAGGGAAAAAGAGAAATGGAAACCATTTCAACAAATGGCAAATCAGAGAGCATTTTTTTCTTTCATCCAGAGCACAACATCTATTAACACTCACTGACAATACTAATCAATGAAAAAGTTAAAGAAGTGACAAGCCAAGGGCAGCTGGTGGAAGAACAATGAGATGAGGTGAAAGTCCTGGAGCTCTGGATGCTCGAAGGAAGGAAGGAAGGAAGGAGAAAAGAAAGAAAGGAAAGAAGAAAGGAAGGAAGAGAAAGAAAGAAAGAAGAAAGAAAGAAAGAAAGAAAGAAAGAGAAAGAAAGAAAGAAAGAAAGAAAGAAAGAAAGAAAGAAAGAAAGAACAAGGTGCATAAGTGCTGGAAAAGGAAAGTGTCTGAGGAGGTGTCCTAGTCATCTGGGACCACTAGGTGAGCAGCTCATCAAAGGACTCATAAGCCAGAGTAAGAATTTGCTTCACATGAGAGGACGGAAATATAATCTAATGCCAGACCTCAAAATGCTCACGAGATAATTGAATCCTGCAAGAGCTCTGTTTTGAGAGCACATCAGTTCAGTGACAAACATTCTCTCCAGCAGGGACTCCGTGACTATGTAAACAGTGTGGGGCCCTGTCCTACTGTAGCTGTGTTGCCTCATAAATTCTGCTGACCTATGTAATGTTGTTCAAAATCTCCTAATCCCTTCCACCACCCCCAGTGTTTTACATAAACACGTAAAGCCTAAGAACCTCTATGCTAGATCATTTCTGAGGGAACTTTCAGCTTCAGGTTTTTTGAGGTTGAGGTTTTTTGTCATTGATGAGCTTTGAAATTTGGATGAAGCTACTAGGGCGGAAGGGTTATAGAATTGAGTTCAAACTGGTCATCAAGGCCACACCTCAGTGCAGAGATCCCAGTCACTCAGGTACACCATCCTGGACCGTGAAGACCAGACATAGACTCGTGGGGGAACCAAATTGAATAGTGCTGGTAAATTCTTCACATTGGTGACCTCATTTCTCTTTCCAAAATAATTACTCGCTGCTTTGTTTGTCTTACCACTGCCCTGGCCCGGCGGAACTCCTAAATTAGATTTTTGTGGGGGGCGGGGAGTGATCATCAAAGTTAGGGCAAGCTCTTTCTCTATTAAACGAAGTAAATTTGTAATTACATTTTAAATTATAGATAAATTGTGTGAAAATTGGAGGTATCAATTACGTGCCATCAATTTTTATAAATATCAACTGTGACCTAAGGGACATAGGAAGATGGACAAATGCTCTGTGGTCTATTCCTTAGCTTACAGGCACATCAGTAATAGGGAGGAATTCAGTGCTTTTGTGGCCTGAACAAAAACCGTCACACATGGGATGAAAATTATCTTTTAGCCAAAAGGGTTTGAAGAGGGGGCTTTGGAGGCAGGGGTGCCATATACATTGCAGAGGAAAAGGAGAGGGAACAGAAAGAAGGCAGGTGCTCACAGACAAAGGTCAGGGTTAGCTTTGATCCTTCTTAATATCTAAATCAGTGATTTCCAAGAGGGAGCAAGCAATTCATTAATTGGATCTGTGAATGTTGCCTACACTAGAAAGGACAGAAAAAATATACATACAAATGGTCTTTAACGAGGTCGAAGTATCTTCAGGAAATTAAAGGGGAATTGAACATAAAGGAGACAATGCCTGGAGTCCAACAACTGAGAACACAGGCTGTAAAGTGGGAAGAACAAGGGAGGCACTTAAGTGAAAAGAATCCCAAGTGGCTAGCAGATCTGATACAAGTTTTAGTAGCCCAGGGAAGATCTTTTACAAGCTAGCTGGAGAGGAGCTTTGCCTCTCTTGACCAAAGATTTACTGCCTTTCCCCTGGGTGTCATACTTGGGTTTGTTCGTAAGGACTCTGTCCCAGAAAAAAATGTCCTTCCATCTCTTGGGCTATCAACATGGTGAAATGGTGTTGATCCCTTGCCAACAACAAAAATGAAGGCAGAGTATTTTGCATTGACCAATGGCTCTGATCATGCAAATAATTTCCATAGGATCTTGGGAAGAGCTAGTGCCAGAGGAGAAGCATGGAAAAGCAGGCTTTTCCGCCCAGGGCTGAAAAAAATATGCAGGAAATGATTTTTTTTAACAGAGAACAAAGTGTTATAGAGTGAAAGACAAGGTGAAGGAAGATATTTGAATTCTCGGCATTGTTTCTGCTGTGTTTCAATTCTATATATGTTCACTGATACCTATTTATTGCATGCTTGGTCTTTGTCTTAAATTCTGTGGGAGCTCCCAGAGGGAATTCAATTTTATCTTCTGTGAGTTTAAGTCTAATTAGAGAAAATGGAGCTTATATATAGGAAAAAAAAATAAAGCTCTGCAAAAAAATACACAACGAATATGACAAGGAGTATGATCGACCTACCCCTACCCCATCCAAATAGGAGCCAGGGACAAGTTTCAGAGGAAAAGAGTTAAGAGAACAGTATCATGTGACCCAAAATGGTTAGAAAAGCTCATGGAATAGTTGGGTCTCAGGGTAGATCATCAAAGAGCAATGGTATTTGGACACGTGGGAAGAAATTAAGGTAGGGTAAGAACCTGAGCAAATCCCCCAAAGAAGAGAAATACACATACTAGTATTTGGTCACATGATGATCTATATTTGAGATTTTAAAATTATTTATTAAGAAATCAGAGGATTTTGAGTTGGGTAAGAATTTTAGATTCTCCCCAAGTGTAGGAATCCTCTTTACCACAGAATGGTAATGGCCTATCAGCTTCCGCTTGAAACACCTGCAATGATGGGGAGGGAGCTCATCAGTTTTCCAACAGCTAAATGCTTTCCTTTGGTTATTTTGTCCTTTCAGTGTCATGTAGATCACATTCACTCCCTCAAAACATGGCGGCTCCCCCAAATTAAAGAGAAAATTGGTGGTTTCTCTCTTGTCTTTCTTTTTGTCTCTGGTTATCTAGCTGTCTTCCTCAGTAGTCAAGGTGGTAATAAAACATCCACCCAGGATGCTCTCTGGTTTGTTAAGGTCCCTTTGCAAACATGGCACCTGGAAGTGGACCCTTATCTCATTGTGGTTTGATGGTTCAGTAGAGTGGTTGCTTCCCTAACCAAGAAACTACTGGTCTTTTCAAACAATATAAGATGGCCTTTACTAATTGGCTTTTGTAGACACATCACACTATTGACTGAAAAAACGTAATAGGTTTTTAGATCATAAAACACTCTTGTGTTTTGAACATAGAAATAAATAATGGTAGTGGTGAAGGCTGTCAAATCTAATTCTCTTTATCTTTTTTTAAACATATTTCAGCCTCCACGTGGACAAGAAATCCCTCTACAAGTGGTGAGAGAAGCTTGTGTATACGAGTGCCAATAAATTTTGTTGTGGGGTGTAGTGTTTAGAATGTTGACCCCCTCCTCCCAAATATCTTGCCCCATTCTAATCCCCAGAACCTGTAAATGTGACCTTATTAGAAAAAAAAAGTCTTTGAAGATGTAATTGAGTTAAGGATCTTGACATGAGACTATCCCGGATTATCTAATTTACCTTAAATCCCCATGACAAGTGTCTTCATAAGACACAGAAGAAGAGAACACACACCCATAGGAGAAGGTGATAGGAAGACCGAAGCAGAGGTTGGAGTTAGCTAGCCACAGGCCTAGGAATGCCTGCAGGTACCAGAAGCTGGAAGAGGCAAGGAAGGATTCTCTCCTGGAGTCTTCTGAGGAAGCAAGGTCCTACCAACACCTTGATTTTAAACTTCTGGACTCCAGAAATGTGACAGGATAAATTTTGTTGTTTTAAGCCACCAGGTTTATGGTGATTTGTCACAGCAGCCTTAGAAAACGAGCACAGAAGGCTACGTATTTCCAGGGACATTCCCCCAGGAATGGGGTAAACATCCTCAGTGATCCACATGAACACCACATAGCTACATAGCTTAGGGATATGGAAAATATGTTGGGATGGCAGCCACTGAGACTGCTCCATTCTTAAGGATGGCAGTTCTGCCCTCGTTTAAAAATGTTGTAATTTTCTCTTAATCCATTGCTAAGTTAGAATACAAATATCTGGGCAGCCTGGGTGGCTCAGCAGATTAGCGCCGCCTTCAGCCCAGGGTGATCCTGGAGACCTGGGATCGAGTCCCACGTTGGGCTCCCTGCATGGAGCCTGCTTCTCCCTCTGCCTGTGTCTCTGCCTCTTTCTCTCTGTGTGTCTCTCACGAATGAATAAATAAAATTTTAAAAAATAGAATACAAATATCTCTAGTGATGATTGTTAAGCTGAATTTGCTAGGGCCCCTGGACAGGAAAGACTACAGATAGACTAGCTGAGTGTGTGTGTTTTGTAGAACACTTAATACACATATAACAATGATACTTAATGAGGAGTTTGAAAACACCAGGTGACTCATATATTAATGTGAGTACTCAGGAGCCTAAGCATGCAGCGTTCTATTCAAAAAAGGCCACGTGACTGACAAAAGCAGTCATAAGCAAGTTATGCAAATCATCTCACAGATAGCCATGACATGTTGACACCTCACCATCATGCATGTGTCCTTGCCATGGACTGTGCCAAGAGGCTATTAAAGAAAATTCCTGGAGAGTTTCAACTCTATTGTCGGTGAAGTCTTTTGCATGCCCATGACAAATGCATCAAATATAAGGAGCAAATAAGAGTCACTGGAAAATAATGGTGGAATTTAAATCCACACATTCCAAGGCACAAATGAGTGATGTAAAAAAAAAAAAAAAAGAAGGAAGAAGAAAGAAAGAAAGAAAGAAAGAAAGAAAGAAAGAAAGAAAGAAAGAAAGAAAACAATGCCCTGGTTAATTGGGACAGAACCTACTGCCATGTTCAGTACACATACTACTGTACCAGTGAATCTATCACATCAAAGAGCATGGCTCCAACAGCAAGGGGAAGAAGCTCTTTTAGAAGGACAGAAGAAGAAGGGCAGGGCTGAAAAGAATAGGAACGAAGAGATTATCATTAAAAACTGTGAATCTCAAATTTGGAAGTCATCTTGTCTACTCCCTGCCTGAAACAGAAATCTCCTCTTCCTCTTCCTTTTTAGAATATAGGAGAAAATAAAACATAATGACTATGACTATTTACTGAAAAGTTCATCAGGTGAAAGATACTGTGCTAAGTACTTTATATGTATTTTCTCATTTAATCATTCTAATACTGCTATGAGACCAATGATAACCTTCATTTCACAGATAAACACATGTGTTACTGAAGAAACACGAATTCCCTTTGGTATTCACTCATGCATTTAGCAATACAGACTGGGCACATATAAATATACCAAACATACCCAAGAAGCAATCACCTTCAGTGACAGGGAACTCAGTACCTCAAAAGGCAACCTACAGGATTTTTGCACAGCCTTGATTCTTAGAAAGTTCTTTCTTACATTGACCTGAGATGCATCTCCCTGCAACTAAGCAATGGGTCACTGTGGTGTCTGTGTTCACTTAGAACAAAATGAGAGAAGACGAAATGGTGAGTGTATGAGGCTTACAGGAGGCAACTGACAGTCTCTGTTTCTGATTTCAGCTAAGTGCAGGTTTTATACTTAACAACTTGTATGGTTTTCACATTAACCCTTATTCTTTGGGGATCCAAGGTGGCTAAATCCCATTAACCCAGGAAGAGAGATGTAGTCTTCCTTCCAAATAGTTTTGAAAAGCCCTTGATAGTTTGGAGGTAGTGTCAGAGGACCATAAATGTGCCACCCACATAAAAGTGAGTCTCTGCTATGCCAGTACATAAATAGCAGGAATAGTTATGTGTCACCACCCAGAGGTCCATGAGTAGTGAGGCGATGAGGAGGACACATTTCAGAGCCTCCCTTGTATGCCTCTCTTGGCGGCATCTTACAGAATGGCCTTTCAAGTAGTCAGAATCCCAGAAGACCCTATTTTCTCCACTCCGAGTGAGGAATTCACATCCTTTAGGAGACACTGGAAGCCAGGACACTAGGAATCCCTGCTGTAGGAGAATCCAGTTTATTTATGTCGCAGAATCCGACTGCCACAGGTCTGTAAAAGACCAGGCATTTCGACTGGCAGCTACCCTACCCTGGGGCTCCAAGAGAAGCAAGATCATCTTTGTTCACAGCTTTTCTTTCTAACCCTTCGGGAGCCTTTTGGGAAATCTGTTTTTCTCAAAGAGTCTTCGGCCTTCAACTTAACTACTTGCTCCATCGTTATTATGTCCAAACTGCAGCTTGGCCTAAGAAGTCTAACTTCAACCAATGTGATAATTGCTTCCTACACAGGCACGCCTCGGGGACAGTTCGGGCTCAGTTCCAGACCACCACAACAAAGCGAGCATTGCAACAAAGCAAAGATCACAATAAGGCAAGTATAATAAAGTGAGTCAAATGAATTTTTTGCATTAAAGCAAATATCATAATAAAACGAGTCAAATGAATTTTTTGATTTCCCAATGTGTATAAAAGTTATGTTTACACTCTACCGTAATCTATGAAGTGTGCAATAGCATTACGTCTAAAAAAGTAATGCATATACTTTAATTGAAAAATACTTTTTTTGTTAAAAAAATGCTAACCATCTTCTGAGATTTCAGGGAGTTGTAATCACTGAGCACAGATCACCATGACAAATATAATGGTAATGAAAAGTTTAAAATATTATGAGAATCACCCAAATGTGACAAAGGGATACGAGAGGAACCCATGCTGTGGGAAAAATGGCATCGATAGACATCCTGGAGGCAGGCTTGCCACAATCCTTCAATTTGTAAAAAACGCAGTATTTGCAAAATGCAATCAAGCCAAGGATGCCCGTATGTACTAATCTAACAAGAGTTACCACGCATCGAGCACCTACTATATCGAATCCAATGAAACCGTTTATATTGAATCTACAGGAAACCATTTCAGCACTGGGTTTGGGAAATATTCCATTTTCCAGTGATGCCACGTGAGACAAAGAGCACTTTGGGACTTATTTAGCCTGATAATTACATGGTGGAATTGGGTCTTGAACCCAGATCGGTCTCACTCTACCTCCCTTTACAAAAATAATACTAGCAAAAGCTCAAGTTGTGCCAGGCAGTCTTCTAAGCACTTCACACATTTCACTCATTTCGTCCCCATAACAAAGGCCTGTTTTACAGCGGAGGTAAAGCGGGGCTAAATCACCTCCACAGGTCACCCTGCTAGTATAAGGGGGAGCTGACTTTTGAACGCAGGCAGTCGGATGCCAGAGGCCAAGCCACTATTCTAAAGCAGTAGCACTGTTCCACGAAGAATGAAACAAGACCCCTATTTCCTAGTGAGGCATTGTCTGCTCCCCTGCCAGCCTGACTCACTCACCTAGGTCTGCAGCCCACCTAGCTCTTGCTGTAGGAGAGCTGGTGGTGTATACCCTTGTAGCATCCCATTTTTGGGGAAAGATAAGCAAGGAAACTGATGGGCAGCAAGGCTGGAGTCCTTCCCCAGGTTCCCCTAAGCACGCCAGGGTGGAGGTTATGAACCTCTGCCCTCAATCTGTTCACGAATGATGGAAACTTGCCTTAGCTTTTCAGGACAGGAGACAGGAGACTTAGAGATGCCTGGGAGCACTTCTGCTGCTCTTATGCAATGACTCAAGGTCATCCAAGGGCGCAGGATACTCCATTAGTGAGGCAATCATATCCAAGAGAGCCACAAGCCCCCTTCCTCAGTGCAATGCAGCCTCTAAACCAGCCACCACCTTCTCCCCAGCCTCCTCCTCTGGGTGACTTGGCACGACAGCTCACCAGGCTGCGGCAAAGGGTGTTTATCTGCAAGATTAGAGGAAACCAAGCACCCAGTCTGCCCTGGAGAGAGCACAGTTGCAAGCAGAAAGGGCTGCCTGCTAAGTCAGATTACAGCGAATGACCACAGGACTTTTATCCCCCCTGCAGGCCCGTGGAGGACCACGTTTGGTGGGTCTGTCGTGGAATGAGAGCTCTGAGGCGGGAAGGGCAGGAGGCAGAGCAGTGGCCAGCCGCTCCTGAGCAGGTGGCACAGACCAATCCGCTCGGCTTGTGTGCATAGTCGAAGCGTTTTCCTGTCTCCCAAACTGTTTTCTTCCTTTGAACGGTTAACAGTGGAGTTAATTATGCACAATTAATAACCATAGCAAAGACTATCAGGGTTCCTAATGACGGCAACCACAGAAGATCTTTTATCTTGGTAGGGTCAGACTATCTCTGCCAAGGACTCAGGAAAATCCTTCAAGAATGGACTTTGCTTCTATTTGGCCCCCAATAGACACCCTCTCCACGTTCCCTCGTTTACTTCTCACGATCAGTGCGTATTATTGGGATCGCCTCCCCTTTTCCTGATGAAGAAACAGAGGGTCTGAGAAGTTGAGTCACTTGTTCAAGAATGTAAATGGAAGACATCGTATATTTTCCAATGGGGCCCTACTTATTGCCAAGAGATGAAGTTGAACCAAGAGATGAAGTTACTCCAGGCAGGGAACCACTGTGGGTCTTTCACTCCTTCGGATAAGGCTTGGGTGTAAATCAACCAAGAGACCAACTACATTCTACAGAACCTGACTCCGCATTCCAGCCTCTGTCATTTCTTTCTTCTCTTAGATCTGGGGGCATAGCAGCCACAGCTTTGTTCCTCTTAGTGGCCAACGGACCCTGACCTACAGGGATGAAACGATGTATTCAATCATAACCTCACTGCTGTGCAAAAAGCTGACAGACCACGGGGATCCACAGAGAGGGCATCCTGGGGAGAGGTCTGTGACTTGAACGACACATGTCCCTCCAGAAGATTCAGGATCGAAGAGATCTTTTGCTTTCTTCTGCTGACAAAGCTCTGAATCAAGTGAAAATACCAGCAAGGGACAACCCAGTAGCCACCATCCAAATATACCACTCAGGGGAAAAGAACAGACAAAGGTCAGTGAACAGAACAATTCAGGCCTCCAAGGTGTGAGAGAGAGACTGGCCACAAGGCCAGGGCGGATTCCCAGCGGTGGTGAAAAGCAACTGGTCAGAGACCAAACCTTTCTAAGCTTGTTTCAATGTTGACTTCCACAGAGTGGACGGGCACTCTGAATTTCTGGGTGGATGAGTATGAGCAGAACTCCCAACAGGCTGTTCCTCTGCAAAGGTATTTGTGAACCGAAATCCTCCAAAAAGTAGCTGAAGAAGGAATCCAGAAGGAAATGCCCTCTAGCAGGTTGATTTCTCCCTCCACTTTTTTTTGGGGGGGGAGGGGTGGGGGTTGAGAGGGAAATGACTCATTTTTTTTTTTTTCCCCAAGCAGGAGACTGGATTAATTTTCCCTTCTCTAAGGACAGCGCTTGGGTGTAGAGAGTGGCTCTCAGGCTGTCAAGAACAGAAGTACAGACCGAGTGATCAGGATTAAGAAAACGAAAATGGATCCTAGAGCTAAAATTACTTAACAGCAACAAAAAAGTCAGGTCCTGGCAGAGCCATCTCCTCGGTATACTTGCTATCAAGAGAGAAGAAAGGGGAAGAGTTAAAACAAAAACAAAAACAAAAACAAAGCAGACCTGAAGTTCCATCCATTCTTGGAAGCTCGGAGGAGAAAATCTTTCCATTAACCAAAGGTCAGCAGGCAGCCAGTCCAGGTCTGGATGTAAACAGTTCTAATCCAGACGCCAAAGGAGCCGACAAAGAACAAAGAAAACAGTAGATTTTGGGTGTTTTTGGGGGGAGAAGAAAGGGGGGAGGGCTGCCAGGAGGCCCACAGAAGTTACCTGTCTGGGGGCCGCCACCTGGGGGGCAGGAGGCGTAAGGTCATCTCAGAGGTTCAGATGGCAATTGCCTCTTGTGAGACGAACGCAGAAAAGTGAGGCCAAACAAGGCAAATGCAGCAAAAATAAGACAACTCTGCATTCATTCGGCGCAGGCCTCCCAACCCCCATTAAACGGGCCGAACAGGTCTGAACCTTGGCGTTCGGTTTTTGACAAAGTCTCCACTGCACTCCACTGCAGGGTTAAAAAAAAAAAAAATCAGATCAACTTCCCAGACAAGCAGAGGCCGGTTTAATGATTAAGAGAAACAAAAAGGATTAAATATCTGGCCCGGGAGAATTTTCCTGTGCAAGGAAAATGTCAAAGGCATCCCTCTGCTCTTCCTTCTCATAAAGGGCTTCTCCCTGTGGGACAAACACGCAGCTAAGCCATTCGGCTCTCATTTATTTATTTTTTTTCCATCCAAATGGGTCCCTCCTGCGGATCCCCCAGGGGCTGGGGGTCTAAATGCCAAAAGAGAAGAGTGGAGGGTTTCAACTCACCTTTCCCGGTGCGTGGCTGGGGTTCTCAGGGCAGCGGCAGCCCCGAGGTTCCCAGGCCTCCTGGGTGAGTCCCGCGGCTCCTGGGGCCGCCCGAGCAGTGACCAGGCTCACCCTGGGTGCACAGGTGCCCAAGCAGGAGGAGGGCATTGGCCGCTGGAGAGCAGGAAATGTGTGACCTCACAGGGGCCTCACCGATAAAGCATTGCAGGGACCTCAGCTATTGAAAGAGTCAGGAGGTCCCGCCCACCTGTCATTTACCTGAATACCTGCGGGCAGGTAGGTGGCCGGCTGTGTGCGGACAAATGAATCAGTTAGAGCAATTTGCAGGATGGAATTTACTTTCTTTCCTGAGCACAGCACAAGGATGTGGATGGATCTGAATTGGGAAGCCGGTGGCTTCCACGGCCCCCCCCCTCTGGCCCCCTCCCTAGGAGCTACCTGTAAAGGAGTCCAAAGGGAAATTTAAACACCGAGGCAGTGTTCTGGAGGGTGGAAGAAAGAAGGGTGTGAAGGCTGACTGCTTGGAAAAGAGCCCAGAGTTACCCTCCAGTGACTTTCTGGATGGCATCCGCTTGAATCCCAAGCGCTCCTCTGTTCCCATATAAAAAATTTGCAGGCGACCCTTCAGATTCATCAAAAAAAAAAAAAAAAAAATCTAAACACGGTATTTGTTGTCTTTCTTTCTTTCTTTCTTTCTTTCTTTCTTTCTTTCTTTCTTTCTTTCTTTTTTTTTAAAGATTTGTATTTATTTATCCGTGAGAGACACAGAGAGAAGCAGAGACACAGGCAGAGGGAGAAGCAGGCCCCTTGCAGGGAGCCCAGTGCGGGACTCGATCCCAGGACCTGAGCCAAAGGCAGACGCTCAACCACTGAGCCATCCCGGTGTCCCTTGTGGGCAGTTTCAAGGTCGAGTTTTCTTTCTTTCTTTCTTTCTTTCTTTCTTTCTTTCTTTCTTTCTTTCTTTCTTTCTTTCTTTCTTTCTTTCTTTCTTTCTTTTTTTTTTTTTAGATTTGTTTCATTTATTCATTTAGAGAGAGAGAGGCAGAGACACAGGCAGAGGGAGTAGCAGGCTCCAGGCAGGAGCCTGATGTGGGACTCGATCCCGGGACTCCAGGATCATGCCCTGGGCCAAAGGCAGGCACTAAACCGCTGAGCCACTCAGGGATCCCCAAGGTCGAGTTTTCAAATACTTTTTTCCTACACGCCCCCCCCGCCCATGGTGGGAGGACAGCATTTTAATTCCATATCCAGGGGTCTGTAAAACTTCGGTGGTTCCTCCGGCGGCTCGCCTGGCAGTTAGTCACATGGCGTTGACAGTTGACTCTAGGCCTGCAATTAGGAGCCATTTAAATGATTCAGATTCGAATGCTAGTACAGTAATAAGGTGGCTTTGTCTGCTGGCTACAGCCAGGAAGAAGGAGTCAGAATTATTTCTGTCCCACGCATGGTGTGTGACCCTGGGCAAGTCACGGTGTTGCCTCAGCTCTTCCAGAAGGAAACGACAGTAACGCTACAGCTCAGCCCTGCCAGCAGCACCGCACCAGCTGGCAACAATTATGACCAACTGTTTAAACCCTTTGGCATCCTCCAGAGGATTGTAAACAACTCCCTTCATTGTAGTTACTGGTTGCGTAGTTCTGTGGTCCCGGTCCAGCACCTCCCAATAATTTATTCATTCTCTGGAAGGTGCTACCTGGGGAAATGGGGAGTTCTCCGTCCCAGAAGATGGCCTGCTTGCCCAGAGAGACATTTTTTTCCCTCAAAGATAGAAAAAAAATACAGGGATTCCTATTCTCCACCCTGGCCCCCTAGTCTGTGCCCCTCTTCTCCTGCTACTGTGTCACACGGTCACTCCTTATGCTGCTGCAGCGTTGTTGGTGGGTCCCTGGGCGGGTAGGTTGGCCTGGCTGGGGGATGGGTGGAAGAGGCAAGGAAGGAGTCCTGATTCTGTTCTCCTGGCCTCAACTTTGGGTGCAGCCAGTCATCCGATACCTTGTAAAATGACCAGGGAGGGAAGAAGGAGAAATTCTAGTCGAGGGCCCAGGGTGCAGGGCGGGCTCTGGATACCTCACCAGGAGGAGAGCTGGCTCCTCAACCCCAGAGTCCCAGTCCCAGGCTGTTTCCTGCCACCATCCCCACCTGGAACTGGGTGAAGAGAATGAAAAGCTTAAAAAAAAAACACACACACAACCCCAAACCACTCAACACCCCCATTCACATTTTTTTGCAACAGAAACTAAGGCAGGGGTGGCCTCTCCTTAACAACAAGAGGAAGAGGTAAACCCTTTTCCGTGGGTGTCACTTGGGAAAAGTACTATCCACCAGCTTATACTGAGCTGAGAAACATCAGCAAAGCAAAGGCTTCTCCTTCACCTGGGGAGGGTGTTCCCTGAGCCCTGAGAAGGGCAGGGCGAGCCACCAAGCAGATGAATCATCTAGAAGGCCCAGCCTCCCAGCAGTCTGGAGGCCGCCTGCCCTCCCTGCGTGTCAATCATGCCTCACCTTTTTCTAGGGCCACCAAGTCTGTCCTGCGAGGCTGGAGTCACAGATTTTTTGTTTGGGTTTTTTTTTGGAGGGGGTGGGGGGAGTTGGGGAGGAAGAATTTATAGGAAGTGATTATGCATAAAGCTTTATCCAAAGGCCTCCAGGCTGTGGGGCTTCACTCGCTGTATTCATATGTGCTCAGCCATCCGCATATATGGCCTGATGAATAAAAGGGAAGGACAAGAGTTGAAGCAGGAGTGGAGCTCACTCTCTGGTGTGGGATATAAACGAAGAGGAAGAGAAAAAAGTAGATGTATTTCACACAATCAGCCATCCTGAGTGAGATAGATCTTGGTACTCCCGGATTTAGAATAATCTCTAAAGGTCAAATAAAAACATCAATAGGGACTTCATTATCCCATTAGGGCTATTGGAGTAAGAGCTTAATAATGTATTCCATTGCATTATTAAGGAAATGATATTTCTAAAGTATTGAGGAAAAGATATAACTAACAAATAAAAAGCTGACATCAAATAAGTGCTTAGCAAGCGCCACTTACTGTCCTAAGTACTTTTTACGACAGCCCTATACGTTAGGTACTATTTGCATTGAAAGCTGGGGAAACCAAGGCATAGAAAGGCTGAGAACTTACTTAAGGGCAGCCCAGCCAGCGAATAACAGGCCCAGAGCAGTTTTAACCAATGGAAAGAAGGGGAGGAGAGTTTCTGATTTCATCCTCACCAGGTAACTAACTTCTTGGATACTAACGAAGCTTCTTACCCACCCTCTACTCAGAAGGAGGTATCTAGTGGAAGTAGCCCAGAGGGGGTGTAGTTTCTGGGAGAAGTGTCTTCCGTTGCAAATGAATTATTAATCTGGTTTATACATAGACCACATAAGTCTAGGACATATACCCAGAGGCATGTTTGTGCCCATAGTTCTGAGAAAACACACCCTGAACGTGTCACTTGAAATCATCTTTTTGAAGCCTGTCAAACCAAGTCCAAGAATGGAAGATCAACCTGAGGCCCCTTCAGAATGATCAGTTGTAAGTCTCAATGACATCTTTTATGGTTATTTCTCTTTATAACTTCAACAGTCCATCCCCTTAAAATCTGAAAATCTTATCAGGACAGCCGTAAGAACAACGAACTACATACAATTGGATAATATGAAACAACGTGAAATTAAGTTCCAGGACAAACCACTGCCATGATGGCTGGTTGAGGCCGGGCTGGCAACTACTAAATGCACACTGTTCCATTCTTTCCCCCCATACCATACAGGGGAACCATTAGTCCTTGCTGAAGGGCCATGGCACCCTGTAGCTCAGAAGTAACCTCAGAATCTTCAAGATGGAAGTCCAAAGACAGTGTAATTTCTATGCCTCGCTTCACAGAAGATCGAGGGATAATCAGGAAAGGAAAAGAGTAGTGTTGGCTGGTGCCATCGGGGAGGACTTCACGGAGAATGTGTGGGACCTTGGAAGATTGGCGAGACGATGAGGAGGGCACATAGTTCTGAACGGGGTGGCAGCATAGACGGATGCAGGGATGATCCCAGCCTGTGTGTGCTGGGGAGGAAGGCGTGGTGGGGGGAGCTGGGGGAGGCAGGGGGAAGAGGATCCACTGCATGCTACATTTGGATGGCTAAGGGGGGACCAGATTACAAAGACCTTCAAGGGCTCACTGCTTCAGGTCTTCACGGTGTTTCTGGCTACTATGCTTATGATGGACAAACAGCTTTTTTAACTGGGACCAAAAAAAAAAAAAAAAAAAAAGGAAGGAAGGAAGAAATTCAGCATCTTGGGCACAGAGTAACTTATTAAGAGTGACATTTTAAGAAAGGTCGAATACAGAGAAAAATAGACTCTTCAGTACAGCGAACAACTGTAAAGTCAATAACAACAACTGTAAATAAGAGCAGACTTCTCCAGAAAACGTAAAGAGTGACCATGTTTTCAGTGTGGAGCTAAACTTCCAGGAGATGCCATTTCGGCGACCTTATGATCATCCTTCCCTTCAGAGGCAGGCCTCCTCTACGGTCCTCACATCCCGTAAACGTGGTTGTCTGGAGGGACAGGTGGATCCCATTAGAACTCTCTCTGAACTCAAGGTTGGGCCTGTCCCGGTTAACCAGCCAGCTCACTTGGGCTTTTTGATTAGTTTTTATTCTTTTATGTATCCTGACAGGGAAATCTAAGGGGAGAAAGGAGGTCTGTTTTCAAAGCTCTTTCCTTCTAGATCAACACAATGAAGGTTGGCATGCTCAAGGCCTCCTCCTGCAGTGAACCTACGGCTAAGACCATGCCTCATGACTCGTCAGAATTACTTAGCCCCCGTTTGCTTCCTTTTTTTTTTTATGGCATATTTGTAGAGTTGTCTACGATGACTAAAGGCCACAACAAAACATATTCCATGTGATTTTAATAAACACATCTCGAGAAAAAGCCTCTTTGGCCGAAAGTACTCAGCATTATGAGATGAAATTACTGTATACATTCCATCATATTGGCCTCAGGTTTTTTTTTTTTTTTAAATGAGCTTAGCCCCTGATCTTTCATTGGCTAATTACAAGTGCTGAGCATGATGCAAATAAGCAGATCCCACAAGGGCAATTATGGAAAATAATAGTAATAATCACGACGATCAGCTGATGTGATAGATGCCGTCTGGTCCGTGTATATGGAAGAGATTCTGGTTCTCTCACAACCTCAGGGCCTGCGCATTGCCTGCTGTGCAGATGAACTTCTAGGACGCTCTACGGATCTACGGTTTAGGGGCAGACACTTCTCTGCTTTGTGTGCTACTTGTGGAGTTGGGGGAGGTTGCGGGGTTGGGGGTGGGGTGGGGAGGGAGGACATTAGATATTGGACTTGGCACCTATTTTGTGAACGTGGCACATATTTGTGGCCAGCATGCTCTTCTTTAGCGCGCGCGTGCACACACACACACGGACTTCATTGTTGGCGGTCTCTAAAATTTTCACAAGGCCTATATTCCACAGCTGTAAATATGTTAATATGCCTCCACTCCTGCATAAACCAGGTGGATCAGTTCCATTCTTTGGTGATCCGCTGAACCAGTTCTTTATTGGTTCCTTCATATGCAGCTGTAATGATGAGCCAGGGCCACGTATCAACGATAGAAGATATCTCTTCATCTTGTTAACTTTGGCTTCCATGTCCTTGTGGATGACCCCTCCAGCATCCTTGGCCTCCTCAACTCTGAGGACATTTACCGCTGCTCTTCTTGAGCTGCTGCTTCTTATGGCCACCTCTTGGATCTTCTTAGGACTTCCCAATCTTCCATCTCAAAAAATCTGAGAAATGCCATTCTCTGCTGTATTCGCCACCATTCAGGTTCTTCACTCCCTTACTCACACTTTGCCTTCTTCTCTGCATTGATTATGTCCCCTGGTTCCTGGAGGTCACCCAAGAATATCTTTCCCATACTGTTTTCACTTCAAGCTTATCTGGCCCAGATTGCACATCCTGGCCAGCATCTTCCACTTCCTAGTGACCTGGTGGGTCTGTGGCACTGGCCTTCTCTCTTCCCATAAGCCTGAAGACTGGTGCCACTATTTTAGGGATGTCCTGCGGTGCCTGCTGTACTCGTTACTCTCCTTGGCATTCCTGTACCACTTCTTCCTTCCCTCTTGATGCTCACCCCACCCTCGGTTCATTTTCCTCACCTGGCACCCTAGGCTTTTCATGATCTGGGCCCTGCCTGCCTATCAAAACTCAGTTATATCATTTCTTTCCCATCCACAGAACACCGTGCACCAGACCTGAGGTGCCCAAGTAACTCTGTCAGAGAGGAGCACTTCTACACACCCCCATTTCCATGCAAAAGTGGTTTCCAAAGTGAACCCTGACCGGCTCCACCCTTGGCTCACTCTGCCTCTGGGAGTCCCTGACTGGGAAAATGGGAAAGAACAAGCAGGCCAGCCTGGTTTTGCTCCTTTCTTTCCTGTCCTGGGAGTGAGCCAGACATTTCCTGTGCTGTGCCAAGCTCTGGGTCTTTTCTGGGCAGGCTTCTGATTGAGAAACTGCTGCTCACACATCTGCCTGGTCCCAGAGTCCTCAAGCTCTTTTTTCCCTTGTTCCAGGTACTGTTCTTCAATTTAACCATTCCCATGTAAAAGGTGATCTTTTTGCCTCCATAATTACTCTTTGGGACTTTGCTCAAATTATCTCAAATGTAGATGGAGAACAGTTCTCCTTAGATACCCCCAAAACCTGTTTGTGGTTCCCATAAATAATTAGCATCTCTCGCTTCCAGGCTCTTACCCTAACATTTATTGTTCATGTACCATTGCCCAGATCGACAATATGCACATTATCTGTGTTCTTTTACAGAATCCTGGCAGAAATCCCAGGAACTAACTCTACTTAACAGATGAAGAAACGGAGTCTCTGGGAGGTAATGTAACCTGTCCAACATGCCCACTTGGTGGCAGGCAGACGTGAGACTCAGGTACGACTCCTCCCTTGGCCTGGGAGACTCTTCCTCCCCCTGCAGAGCTCAGCTCCAATGTCATCTCCTTCACAGAACCTTCAGCGACCTCCCCGAGGTCTGTGCCTCCCTCGAGCTTGCCACACACTCTACTTCAGCTGTGTTTCATGGATTGCCATTTTTAAAAGACCGTCTCGTCTCTAGATACAGCTTTTCATAGGCCCTCAGGACTCAGCCCAGTGTCAGGAAGGAACTTAGCCCAATGCCTGTGATAAATATTAGTTAAAAGAACTAAAAGGGGTGCCTGGGTGGCTCAGTCGGTTAAGTGTCTGCCTTCAGCTCCGCTCATGATCTCAGGGCCCTGGGATCAAGTCCTGTGTCAGGCTCCCTGCTCAGTGGGGAATCTGCTTCTCTCTCTCCTCCCTGCTTGTGCTCTCTGTTGCTATCTCTGTCTCTCTCTCAAATAAATAAATAAAATAAATAAAAAACTAAAGATGAATACAAGACAAAGGGAGGAGGAGGGGATGGAGAAACTCATGTCAAGTTAAATCTTGAGGTTCTCTTTCCTTCTCCCAGCACTTTAGGCCTGTGGACTTCAGAAAGGGAGATGATTTTATCCCATTGAAGTGCTACAGTAATACTACAATCTAGACATTCATTATTCACCCCTCCATTCTTTCACTTGCTTATCCAACAAATTTATTAAACACTGCTAATACACAAGTCAGTGTCAAGGATGTGAAGGATCTATTTTCAGAAACTCACAAAGAATAAGCAGAGTTTAAGACCAATGGTTAAACAATCAGAGGTGGAAATTGCCTAATGGAGGAGCGGCACAGGTGCAGTTGCAAGGAGGGTACGGGCTTGTTTCTTCTAGTCTATAGGCTCCAAGTTGTTAAAAAGTACTTGTCTGAGTTTGCCCAGCTAGCAATATTATAGTAGCCTCACCTGTTTCTGGATCCTATGTGTGACACCCCAGAGAACCTGTGGCCTCGTACGACTTACGGTCTTCACATTGTATGGGCGGGTTCTCTGAGAGGGTAGAAAGACAAATCACTCCTTGTGGTCTCAAAGTTTCATGACCACAGTCAGAATTGCTGGCATCCTAGGCAGAATCTGAAAAAAAGACCCGTTCTCTGCAAGTGCCAGAAACATTTGCAGAATATTTACATCTGTAGAACTGAAATTCTTTTACTGTGGATCGGTCTACTTCAGTAAGCTATTCTTAAAGATCCCCACCTCAAACCTCATAAGCTTTGAAAGCATCTGGTGTAATTTAATTCCCTTTTAATTCCATTTTCTGAGCCGTCAATCCTTCATGGAGGACAAATTACCATTTTCTTCACCGTGACCCTCCAATGGATTTGCTGTCTTTTCTGCTGTCTTACAGAGTCCAGGCCCAAGAGCCTGAGTTCTCCAAACTTTATCCTGAGGGAGTCTGAAAATTCTTAATAACTAGTAACATAAAGTGTTTACAGATACACACCCCTCCAAAAAATGTCCCTGTGAGATGGAGTGGAAAAGGCAAAATCAAGAGGGGAATCGTATTGCTTGGCCTTCTCAGGTGTGATAAACACAGAGGAAGCCAACTTTCTCGGTGGGGAAGCATTTTCTTTCTCAATGAAATTTCACTTCCGTCCAAGAAAGAGCAGGTCCTCAAAAATGAGGATCAGAGCCAAGAAGCCTGTCCTTTAGTTCTCCTGAATTAAAGAATATAAGAACGAGAATATGACGAAGACCACTCACCATTAATGAGGAGATGGACTCATGGTCAGATTCTGACTAAGAGTCTCAACAATGGAAAGTTCATGTGACTTTTCTCGAATCATGGGCAGGTGAAGACACTCCTTTTCAACTTGGATGATGAACCTGGATGGGTGCTTTTTCAGGCCTTTCTTAGAGCTGAATTCCATGGCTACCTGTCACTTCTCCATGACAAGGTGCCTGGAGTTAACAAGGGTAGACCTCCTGGTGGTCATGAAGCAGCCGTGAGGTGGAGCAGTGCACCTGGGCTGGGATGATGTGCAGGAAGGGCTTCCCCACGTCCAGTCCTGGGAACTCTGCAGCAGGAGCGGTCATCTACTCCCAAAGTCAGCATGGAAGCTGCGTTTCCAGTCCAAAGTTTAGATTATCACAGAATAATGAATACTTGAACCTACTGTCCTTTGCCAATTATGAGGCCGTGGGGTTGTTATCACCATAGACCTTTCCTGGAGTCCTTCATTACTGAGTGTCTTAACTCATCCTGAATTGGAAATGTTGACTTCAACTGCAACTGAGGGGCCAAAGTACAGGTAAGACAGCAGGAAATCATCCCTCGCCCCTGGGAGATGAGAATGTCTGAGAAGAGGTCTGCATTTTGCATTCAAATCCCTTCAGCTCAGTTCACTCGGCATTTATGGAGAGTTAAGAGCCAGGAGCAGTGTTATTAAACAGAGGCCCTAGGTTTCCAAGTTCCCTGTTTGTACTGTCTTAATTTGAGGCTTTGTCAATATCAATGCAGGCCATCAGCTCAGGGTGGCCAGGCTGGTTCTTCTGGTTCAGGCTGTCCCCCTGAAGTGGTGTGGTCCTCTGGCAAGGGGAGAGGTCACCCTTCCAGTCCAATCTCACTTTCTCTGAGTTGCCCCAGGAGGTGGACTGGAAGTACAGCTTTGACATGTCCTGCCGCAGGCATATTCACACCCCCATGTTAGGTGACTCTCACTAAAGTGTCTCCCCAGGGTGGCCAGCCCTTGTAGGTGATTTGGCTGCACCTGGATCAACACTGTTCATGTTCCATCTGCCCATTAAACTCACAGCTGTGACTACGGTGTGAATGCGGCAGCAAGCTAGGTGTACTGCGAGATGCTCATTCTTCAACATCATGTAGCTGCAAAGTTTTGGCAGAGGGACAACAGTGGTGCTAGGATGTCCCTTCCTCGTCTCTGCCCCTCGGGCTTGCTGCATACACCAACTCTGAACTTGAAGTTGGAATAAGATCTATGATGTTCCCGCTCTACCTTCAACCCATTTCAAGGGAGCATCTTCTCCAGGACGAAGGAACCAGGAACCACATGCCAGGGGTCACTGACAGGTCAGTCCCAAGTGTCAGTCTTCTCAAAGTCAAACTCTCTAAACCATTATTTCTCCCTGTAACCCACTCCTTCTCGCACAATTCTCCCTGTTCTATAGAATCCGTATACCACCTACCCTCTTTATCCCTGCTTGACTGGCTGTCTTCTATCAGTACCATATTCCTCCCCTGGAAATGATCACATGAGATTTCATAGAAAAGCAAAAGTAGATCCTCATTAGGAAGCCTTAGGATTCTGCTGGCCAATGGAACGAGGGACAGAATGAGAAGTAACAATCAGGGTCTGCCAATGTACGCGTCAAAAATGATGGAAATGAAATTAACTTCTGCAGTGATCCCAGGATAAATCCAAATGTAAAGAGTGAACTCTGCTGTCTGTGATCTTGATACAACCATTAGGGAGTTTGTCCGCTCCTGAGAGAAACAGATGCCAAGATATGATGAAACAGGCAAGGACTTTATTAGGGATAATACCTATGTGGGCGACAATGGGACTGGAGCTAAAGAAAGATTGGAAGAGCACCTGAAAAAATGTAATAATGTCTTTGTTGAATAAGTGTGTGATGCACAAAGTTCAGTTTGGAAAGGGAAAGAGAAGAGAAAGATTTGGGCACAAAATGATGTGAATTAGCAGAATTGCTATTGGGTCAGAGGTAAGGTAAGCAGGCATCCACCATGTGGCTGTTCCAGGTAATTACTCCTGACACCTTATCTGACTGGTCTAGTCCATTATTGGTTGATGCCTGTGGCTGTACTGATTCTTAATGTTTTCAAAACAACCCCCAGTTACATGGGCTATCATACTGCCTGGAATATTTGCCAATGATTTCACAAATTAAAAATTTATTTCTGATGGCCTTCTCGCTGTAACATAGGCCTCTCACACGTATTAACAATTCTTATAGATAGTGGTGCAGAAACAGAGGGAACTGTTGTTGTTCTATGAATTTGTTGGAGGATAGTTTATTAAGCTGATGGTACATCCAATAAAATTTGCCAATGAGCTGCTGGTTTTTGTTCTATTCTTCCTAGAAAAGAATGCACATTACTCTTTTCCCATTGCCCCACTAACAATATACCAGCAACTAAAGCTGGTATACTCCTTATTTATTCTTTTATCCTAAATACAGTATCCCCTCCTTAAATAGGAAAGGGTTGAAGAAAAAATGAACTGAGACTGTGAAATGTGACCTGTTATTAAATTTTTTATACTCACAAATGCTAAAGTAATGAAGATGTTTGGGAGAAAACTAGTGAAGTTTCTAGACTTAAAAGCCTGGTAGACAAGAAGCAGAGCTAGCAGAGCCCATGCCAATGTGGGAATGTGGAGGCAGGAAGAAGCAAGACAAAGTGACCCAGGAACGCATAGCTATTAAGGTGAGGACTGAATTCTCACAGGCAGTTGTACTGGAGTTCAGGACAAGTTTAACTAGATCTCCAAAGAATATCTGATATCTGGAAAACACTTAGATTAGATGGATTTGTTTGTTTTTCATAACTAAAAGTAAGTTATGAATATCAGTCCAAAGTCAGACAGAGTAACTTGTCTTTCATATAATGAACTAGAAAGTAAATTCTCAGACTAAAGATGTGTGCTCATGTCTGGGATGGGTTGGACTTCTTGTGTGGGGATGGCAGGTTGTCATCCCTTCCAAGAAAAGAGTGATGCAAGGACAGGAAACTAGGAAAGATGATGCTATGAACGTATAGAATTCCAGGGGAAGTGACATGCTATCTCACGTGCATTTAAACTCCTCTTCCAGGGGGCACCTGGGTGGCTCAGTTGGTTAGGTATCTGACTCTTGGTTTTGGCTCAGATCATGATCTCGGGGTTGTGAGATCAAACCCCATTTGAGGCTCCATGCTCAGCGGGGTGTCTGCTTGAGATTCTCACTCTCCATCTCCCTCTGCCCCTCCTCCCTATTCTCGCCCTAAAAAAATAAATACATAAATATTTAAAATAAAAATAAAGTCCCTTTCACATTAATGAGGTTAATAATAATGATTTTCCAACAGGGCACAAACTCCGAGTTCTAGTCATTGCTTCTGTTCTCCTGTGTGGTAATGGCTCCACCCCTCCCACGGAAACACTCTTACTAGCACTGAGTACTACACTATCCCTGTGCTCACCTTCGGAATGGCCCCTTTAGGAAGTTGTTTTCGATGACCTCCTATGACCATGACACCTGTTTCCTGCCCAGACTGCCACAGTGGCCCAAAGCCACACACAGCCCTCTTCCTTCTTCCGTGCCCAGGGCCTACAGGAAAGAATGGCTAAAATTCCCTGTCTCTTCTTGTGTCGGGCAAAGACAGAAATGAGATTAGGCTAGAGACCAGAAAATGCAAGAAATTCAGACTGGGGATATCCTGCCTCCAAGAATGGCCAAACTTTTAAAAATTAGGAAAAAGAAAAAGTGGGGAAAAAAAGTCAAATCAATAATAACCAAATTAGAAGAAATAGAGTTAAGCATGTCCACCATCGTGCTAAATGAAGAACATAGCATTTCCTTTTCATTTCTTCAAAACCGTGCATACTCAGCCAAGTTACCAATGATGTCCCTATCGCCTGATCCATGATGATGCTCAGTCCTAATCTACTACTTTCCCTTTACCCTACCTACTCCAGCCACACTGGCTTCCTTGCTTTTTCTTTTTTATGCCAAACATACTCTGTCTTATAACTTGGTTATTCTTTCTTCCTGGAATACTCTTCCTCAGGTGTTCCCCTGGCTGGCTACTTCCCTCCTTGAATTTTTCCTCAAATGTCACCCTCTCAATGAGACCTATTGGGACCACTCTATTTACAGTTGCAAACCTCCCCATTCCGCTCCCGATCCTACATACTCTGCTCTACTTTCATTTTATTCCATGGCATTTGGTACTTCCAAAATGCTTTGTTATTATTGCTTATTTATTATGCATATTGTTTATTTTCTATCTGCTCTTATAGATTTTCTTGAGGGCAGGCATCTTGGTTTTATACATCAATGTCTAGAACAGAGTCTAGGCCATGGTAAGGTGCTCAATAAGTATTTGCTGAATAAGCACATAGCAGAGGCTTTCATACACAAAATTCAACTAAATGGGATTAATGTATGAGAATAAGGGCAGGAAAAGAGAAGAATGCAAAGATGAAAAGGTCAGAAATAGGATATTAACATCAGCAAAAATGGAGTTAAAATTAAAATCATTAAATAAGGCAAGAAAAAGACACTCCACCATGATAAAAGACACTTTTTATAAAGAGGATATAATAGTCCTAAGCCAGTTTGCATTAAACATCAAAGTATGCATCAAATATCAGACAACTAACTATATAAAACAAACACAATTAGAAATAGAATAACAACTTGATTTTTTAAAAAGTACGATTCCGGTGGGTAACTTCAGGCTGTCACTAGAATGACTTTGGAGTTGTGACCACAAAAGCAGGCCAAAAGAGATATGCAAAATTAATGAGAGGTAATTTCATGATCTATTAGGAGTCGATGAAAAAATATTAAAATAATTGAGAATAGAACCAAATAACAACAAAAAAAAGGGGAGTTGACTGTAAACAAATGCTAAAACTACTTATCCCTCCTCACAGCCCCTGGTTGATTTGCATTACTCATCAGAGAATTAAGGGAGGATCCAGGAAACCTAGATTATAAAATCACTGCAGGACTGGGAGTTCCCATTAACCTAGTGAAGTGGAAGCTGACAAGAGTTAAGGGCCATGCCTAGAACTGAATTAGCATAACTTCTCCCATATTCTAGTGGCAGAAGGAGTCACAAGGGCCACCCAAATTTAAAGGGATAGAAAAATAGTGTCTCTTGATGGAAAGGAGCAAATTCACACAGAGAGCAATGGGATAGGAATCATGGTATGGTAGCCATTCTGGAAAATACAATCTACTGTAATAGATAGTTGGCATGCTTAAGAAGAAAATTTAATATACTATCTTTATATCACATAATTTATAGTGCAGTTGAAGATTTTAAGGAAATTTAATAAATTAAGTTATAAAAGTACCATAAAAAGGAACTGCATTTTTTGGCCAGATTTATAGATTAAATAATAATATTTGTCAATTAATCTTAAAATCTCAGTAAATGGATTTTTCTTAAAATGTAAAAATCTGGGGATGCCTGAGTGGCTCAGCAGTTGAGCGTCTGCCTTTGGCTCAGGGCATGATATTGGTCCTGGGGTCAAGTCCCACATCGTGCTCCTTGAGAGGAGCCTGCTTCTCCCTCTGCCTGTGTCTGCCTCGCTCTGTGTGTCTCTCATTAGTAAATAAATAAAATCTTAAAAAAAAAAAAAAGTAAAAATCTGGAGGAAACCTCACCTCCTAAGAAAAAGGAAAAGCAGAATAATCTATGCAATTATAACTCTTCTGGGTTTCATTGAAGAGCTGAGGTTGTAGGGCAACCAACTAGCCTGAAATCTAATCTCAAAGGAGAAATAAAATGAGTACTAGCTAATCTGAAGCAGAGTATGGGAGACAGATTTTTCATAAAAGTAGGTAAGAAACCTTCAGCTAAAATTTGCAAACAATTTCTGAAGTCAAGTTTGGGCTATCAGGAAAGCATAGCAATTCTGGGAGCTGCAGATAAAAGGAAAATTCACACTCAATCATAGGCTCTTCTCCACAGACCACACCAGGTGTTCATGAGAAAGACTGGGGTAGGGTAGAAGATGAGAGAAGGCCTTCCCAATGGTTCAGACGTGTGGAAGGAAGATGAGAAAGACAGCAGGACCTGTGAAAGCCAAAGGGTATAGAGGAACACCTTTCAAACACTAAAAAGGAAATACTGTAAACACAAATTTCTATACGCAGCGAAAAGCTGTTCAAGTAAAGGGAAATTAAGACTTTTTCAGATAATCAAAGATTGAAAGCATTCATTACCAATAGACAAGAACTCCAAGAACTTTTAAAGGAATTTCTTTAAACAAAAGGAATATGAGACAGAAACTTGGATTTGTACATTAAAAACAAAAAAAGCATTGGAAATGACGAAAATAAATGGACCATGGAAGTCAGGACACAACACCATTTTGGGAGCACACACTCCTCTAATCCAATCTGATTTCATGGGCTACTTTATCTTGCCCAAACTACCCTGAAAAAAAAATCTAGCATTCTAAAATATAGTAAGAATAGTTATTTATGTGTTATTTGGGGGAAAAGGCAACTTAGTTAAGGAAGAATGAGATTGGGACCAATTTATAAAAGAGCAAAATTTTTTATTTAAGTGTGGTCAAGTGTAAAAAAATAAGTAGCAAGGATAAGAAAAATCCAGAGTGTAGGATGAACATTGAAAATATGAGCACTGGGTGTTATGCTATATGGTGGGAAATTGAACTCCAATAAAAAAATATACAAAAAATAAAAATACAAAAATACAAAAAAGTTATAAAAGCCAAAAAAAAAAAAAAAAGAAAGAAAGAAAGAAAGAAAGAAAGAAAGAAAGAAGAAAATATACAGTTATGGGTGCCTGGGTGGCTCAGTTGGTTAAATATCCAACCCTTGGTTTTGGCTCAGGTCACAATCTCAGGGTTCTGGGATTAAGCCCTGTATTGACTTCCATGCTCAGTGCTGAGTCTGCTTCAGATTCTCTCTCCCTCTGACCACCCTCCCGGCCCCCACCACCACTGGGTTGCTCTTAAATAAGTTAATAAAATCTTAATTTTTTTAAAAAAAGAATATATACAATTTTAGAAAGCCAAGGAAGTCTTACATTTTAAAATTTGTCATTTTAATAATTTAAAATTTAACTAAAAAAGAAAATAGCAAGAGGATACTGTTTTAACCCACAAGCCATCCCCCCCCCCCCAAAAAAAAACTTATATTAACTTGATATATCTCTTTGGACTGTATTGGACAATTCTGCAGAAAGAAAGAAATAAGGACATAGACTTGATTATTTTATTTACATAATAACTATGTAGCACTTGTTATTGCTTATTTCCATTCTAAATACCTTACTAATATTAAATAATGTAATCCTCATAAGAACTCTATGAAGTTGACATTATTATCATTCATATGTTACAAGTATGCTCATAATCATAGGGTAAAGTGAAGATTCGGAAGTAGACATTTTCTCTGAAGTCTTTGCTTTCGATCTCTATGCCATGCTGCCTTCCAACACCATAATTGGCCCAAACCCTACATTCCTGATAGAATTTTCATGCCTGTGAAACATTTATGAACATTTATACCTGGCTGCAAAGAAAACTTCAGCTAATTCAATGAGTAAAAATTCTATAGGTTATGCAGTCTGATCCTAATTCACTACATAAGAAAGAAAATATTTTAAAATGACCAAAAAATTGACTACTTGGAAATTAAGAAATTCTTAGATTACATTTGGCTAAAAAAAGAAATTAAAGGGAAATCATTGGCCATCATAAAAGCTACAAAAAGAGAATTTTATAATATTATACTCTAAGGCTCTACGAAGGTTGTATCAAAAATTTTATAGTCAAAATGTCCTTGTGAAAGAATGAAGATGAGAAATAAACTAAAACCACATTCTACGAAATTATCAAAAAAAGAAAAGAGTAATTAATAAAGTTAAAATCTTAAATTAATGAAGTAAAAAAGGTAGTAGAATATGTAAATAAATTTAAAATCTTGTTATATTAAAAATGCAAACATTTACTAGATAAACTTGATTTTTAAAAAGAAGAAAAGGCAAAATTATAAAAGATCAAGGAGTTAAAAGAACAGATTAAAATGACCAAATGGATTAAAAGAACATAATATGAAATTTTATGGGAACAAATTTTGAAACTGGAAAAAACATTGGAAAAGAGGACAAACTTTTTTTTTTTTGTGGATGACATGATTGTAAACCTAGAAAACCCAAAGGAATCTAGTAAAAATCTCCCAGAATTAAGAAGAGAATTTGGTGAAGTAGATGGATCTAAAAATATGAAAACAAAATCAGTAGCTTTTCTTTACTCTGGCAATAAGAACAGGAATGGAAGAAATCCATTTAAAACAGTGAAAAAGAAACCCTTATGAAATACTTAGATTTAACAAAAAAAGGAAATAAACAACAAGGTCATACTAAAATATGTAAAAGGAGAAATGAAGAAATGGAAAGATATACCAAATTCTTGGATGAGAAGACTCAATGCCATAAAAATTCCCCCAAATCTCAACAGTGTGGGTATTTTTTGTCTTTGCTTTTGGCAGTTGGGTAAAGTGATCCTAAAGCTTCTGGAGAAAAATAAATACCAAAGACAAGACAAATAATTTTGGAAAAATAGAGATAGGGCAGTGGACTTCCTTGCCAGTTATTCCAACCCTCTCTGAAGCCATTATATTCAAATGAGAACCCTATTGGATCCCAATTTTATGGCACATCCAAGGATATAGTACAAAAATATGAATGAAAAATATAAAGAAAAAGCAAAACTCTTGCAAGAAAATCCAGTAGATTATATGTACTATTTGTGCAAGAAAAGTTTTCTGATAAAAACTGAGAAGTCAAAAGCTACAAGAGAAAAGACAGGTGTCTTTAACTATAGAAATTACAATTTTTAAGGCAAAAGTTTACAAATATCATTGACTATGACAGATTTGCAGAAATAGATATAATGCAGACAATATGGTCTTTATAATGTATTTTAAAGATTATAATTTGACAAGAGAGACAAGAACAAGCCAATAGGAAAATGGGTAAAGAATGTGAATGGCCAAACTCAGAAAAGTGAATCCAAATGCAAAACATGCAAATAACCTCAAATTCACCACAAGGGAAGGGGTTGCAAATTAAATTAACAACGAGATGTCAGATTGTCTAAAATTTAAAAGATCCATAACATTTACTGCTGGCAGGGCTGTAGGAAAGGGAGCAAATTCATGCAGCGTGAATGAGATGAGAAATGTTAGAGCCTGGATGCCTGGGTAGCTCAGTCAGTCAAGCATCCTACTCTTGATTTCGGCTTGGGTCATGATCCCGGGGTTGTGGAATTGAGCCCTGCATTGGGCTCTGTGCTGGACACGGAGCCTGTTTGAGATTCTCTCTCCCCCTCTCTCTCTCTGCTCCTCTGTCATTCCCTCTTAAAACATGAATTAGAGACCTTCAGATGAAGGGTAACAAGGAGATGGTATATGACTGCCCCAGCTCTTCCTTTGATGGGATCATTGTGATGATGAGTCCAGAGGACCAGCTGGGTCTCCAAGTGGCACCGAGTCAGCCGCTTTAAGTCGAATATGTATGGAGTGTCGGTCACTGCTCGCTTACCCCAAGGAACTATGCAAGAGCTGTAAAGTTGAAGAGTGGCCTACAAATCCAGAGACACGGCTATTAAGACCTAGCAAGATGCATGGCCTCCAGCATCTTCACTCCCCACCTCCTACATCCGCTTGTTTTCTGTTATGGAACTAAAGGGGCGGAATTCCAGATACTGCCCACCCTCCAATTCTGAGACTTGGTAGACTGGTGAGAGAGCGCAACGTGTCCCTTGGCCATTCTACCTTTGGACAACTGGTAAGGCTGGTGGATTAACAGAGACTGAATGGAGTGCAGGGTAGGAGACCAGGTCTGTGCCCTGGCCCACGGGTAGGATTCTGGGTCAAATGCCAGACCCATAATCCATAAAAATGGATCCCTAGGAAAGTTCTTAAGCAAACCCCGCCCCCCCCCCCAAAAAAAACAAAACAAAACAAAAAGTCACAGCCTCTTGGGGAAATAGTAAGGTGATATATATTACAATTTAAAATACATAGACTCTTCAGGCCAGCAGTCCTTTTCCTGAGAACCTGTTGGGTAGAAATGAGGTCACCAGAACCAAAAGGTTCACATAAAGGTGTTTTTTGGAGAGTGAGAAGTTATTTTAGGTTTTATGGGGTTTTTGTTTGTTTGTTTGTTTTTGCATATTGTTTGCAAAAGCTACATTGTGTTTCTAGGAATAGGGGAATGGCTGAGTAAACTATGGAATATCCATATGATGGGCCAGTGTAGCCACTAAGGAGAACGGTTCCAAGCTGTGCTGGTTGACAGGAAGACCTTCAGAAGGTGTTGCTGACTGAGTAAGGCACAATGGTTCTATTTTTGTAAAAGAACAATGATCAGAAAGCACTTGTATGTTATGTGTGCGCATGTGTATGTGATTATGTAGCCATTGGTAAAAATAGGAAAGACACATCTTAGACTATTCATATGGGTTATCTGGGTAGGTGGGTGGGTTGGGAATTGGTAGGTGTGGAAGAGAAAAGGAGGCACCAAGCCAAAAAAGGAGAAAACAAAAAGACCACTCACGTATGACCGCACACTTGTACCTCTGCTTGAACTGAATCACCTACGCAGATTGGACAAAAGGAACTCACCTGGCCAGTTGGAGGGACCGTACCTCACGGATAACTTCTTCCTATCCAGGAAAATTTGCTATTCCATTTGTATTCCTGCGCGCCAACACATTCCCCGAGAAATAGTTTCTGCTTCTGGGGTTCCTATATTTAACTCTAAGACCCCTCCCACATGACATAGCATTTCCTCTCAGAAATAGCACTCAGAAAGTCTCCAACACCTTCTGGAAATGGTTATCCTTTGATGTTTCTACCTCTCTTGCTACCTTGTCCATGCTTCCTTTCTTGGCTGCAGGGTTAACCTAAGTAAAGCGGATCACACAATTCTGGGCAGAAGGTGAAGGGTTCCATCACGGGTACCTGCGGAAACGGCCAATTCTTTAGGTCATACATCTTAGAGTCACAGACTTGTCCAAGTTGTGAACTTCCTCAGGATCCAAAATGAAGTAAGATAGAAAGAAGCCAAAAACGAACTTGAGATACTTTTAGTCAGCCCACGCTGTTTACTGCTCCCGAGTCCCTTCCCTTCTGGTGTTTATAGAATGTTTACTAGACTTGCATTCCACACTCACATCTGTCTCCTTCAGCCTCCTTGCGGTGGAGCCATTTCCTTCACTTCAAAGGGAGCTCCAGGTGCAGGGAGGACTCCAGGGGTGTGGCCCCGCCTGGGAATCTGGCTCCTTTTCTCTGCTAAGACATGTACATTCTTCATCTTATCCCAAGTTGACTTTTGGAGCCGTTCCTAAATTCATTCATCTGTTTTTGGACTCTGAAGTGAGACAGAAATGGAGATCTCTTTCCCCTTTCCTCACATCATCAACTCTAGTTTTGTCATGACACTTCAAAGTCATTAGCTGTGGAAAGAAATGAGGGCCAAACATCCCACTACAGAGAAAATGCCACAATTTAAAGAGTGGTACGTAGGCTGCAGGAGATTACTATGATGATGGCCTCCAATGAATTATGGAGACATTTAAAACTCATTGTTTTAAGCTATTATCATTATTTTTTAAAATTCAGCGGTGGTTAACTGATGCTGTGCCGTGTGATATGCTTCTCCCAACAAGAAGGGACTATTTCTCCATCCCCGTAAACCTTTCTGGGCTGGACCCGGGCTCTGTGGGAGTTTCAGAGCCTAGGCCCTGGGAGGCTTCCCCTCTTGCTGGCTTGGAGCCTTGAGATGGCCATGCTGTGTAGGAGCTCAGGCCAGCCTACTGGTGAACGAGAAGACTCTGGAAGAGAAGAGGCTCTGGCCTGTAACCAGCCACGTGAGTGAGGCCAGCTAAAGGCAGTCTCACAAGTGATTCCAGACAAAACCTGCCGAGGAATAGCTCAACCAACCCCCAGAATCATGAAAAATAATAAATGGTGGTTGTTTCAGTCTCCGGGTTTTGAAGTGGTTCATCATCTAGCAATAGTTGACTAATACAGAGGCTTGGACATTTTGATTCAGTACCTATCCTTTCTCTTTTCTAGTGTTCTGTGTATAATGAGGCTCCTTTTCATTTTTTTTCCCCATAGAAATCTAGGAAAACACATTCCCTACATGGACACAGGTCATTCCTAAGTACTAAACACTTTAAAAAGTTCACAAGAGACAAGACTGCAAAGGCAGGCATTAGGTCTTAGGGCAGCACCATATGACCAGTGAGAGGTCAGCACTTGTTGACCAAATTAAGAACCTTATGAGATCCCTGTCGCTGCAGTCATCTCATTCTCTGTGCTTGCGTGTGTCGCAAAACGAATATCTGGTTGGTTTGGCCGGCTCTGCAGGTGTTCCCTTGTTGCCTCACTTTTCCAAATAATAGGTAGTTCTCAAAGATCCCAGGCTGGAAGCAGATAGTACCCCCTCCCTGCCCCCGCAGTGGGTGGAAGACTGGGTACATTGGTCAAGAGGGTAGTGGTTGTAGATATATTAGTGGCCGGGGCGGTAGGAGCAGCAGCTAACATTTCCTGACACCTTATCAATATGCCAGTCATTATGCCATTCACTTTCTTTAGTCAATCAGTTATTTATCACTTCCATAAGGAAGCTGAGGCACAGATGTGTGAATTAATCCGTCCAAGCTGACAGTTAAAAGGCAGAGGCTTATCTCTTAGCCAACTCTCTGGCTCTACATGTGGCTAATTGTATAGTTATAGCCAAGGAATATTTAACTAAGGTTTAAACGAAGGACTATTAAACATAGTCACTCATAAAAGTTACCCGATAAGAAATCACCTATAAGTTATAATCTCCAAAGCTTTTAAATATCACTTGTAGTTCTCACCAGTCAAGAAACAAGCATTACTGAGAACATAATATATGTCTGTGCTTGTATGCACAAAGTGATAAAACTGTGAACCAATAAAAAAACATCAGGTAAGAATCTTGGCCCTAAAGGTACTTACACTAAAGAGAACCAGACTTACTCAATGAAATGACCACAGAGTAGGACAAGATTAAAAAAAAAAAAAAAAAAGAAAAGAAAAGAAAAGAAAAGAAAAGAAAAAAGAACAAAGGAGTTCTGAGACCTCACCTCTTAGAAGGAAGAATCTGAGTCATATTTCAAATCATCCTTTCTCCTCGAAGCAAAACCACAGCTTTCTTTTGGGATGTCACAGCACTAAAAGATGGTTTAATAGGCCAGACTAACCTGTGTTAACAAGTAGAATAATCTCCAAAAAAAGAAAATTTACTTTGGGATTTAAGATAATCAAAACTGATTACTTCTCAAGAGGCTTAGAAACCCAAAGCTGTAAACACAGCTGGGGAAACACTTGAATGTGGGTCCGTAAAAACTCCAGTGAATAATCCATCCTTCTGCCTCATGACGTGGACATTACACCACACCACTAATGTCCACCACGTGGACATTACACCATGAACCTATAGGAAAGCAGTAAATATTTTTATACAACCTTGTTGGTGAACAGAAAAAAAAAATGTATAGAGATAGGCCCACCCACATCTTCTACGCGTGTAATGTAAATATCTTTCTTGTTTTATTGAAGTAAGGGCTGAAAGATCACATTCAGCCCAGCCACTAAATCGTAACACAGGGATGTTGTATACCAAACCTATACAAACTGGATTTTTCTTCTGAGAATTTAGAGTGCCAGTAGAATTATTTTTGATTGACTGAAAAATAAATGTCCTACTATTTGTTATCCAATAATCCACGACAGCATTTGCTCCAGTTTTCCCTACATGGAATAATTATGACTTACCAAGACCTTTTTTTCTTTTTTCCCAATGGAAAGATAGACATTTGTGTATTAACAATGATTATCTCTGGCAGTGAGATTAGGAGCGTTGGTTATTCATTTGTGTTTTTTTGTTGTTTTTGAAATGTTTCAAAATAACACACATTGTTTTCATAATAAAAAGATGTTATGATTTAAAAAAATTTTTTTAATGATTTTTTTTTTTTATGATTTTTTAAAAAGCAATCAACTCACTTAACTTCCTCACTGAAGGACATTCCTTTACTATTTGAATAATTTGCCCTTCGTTATTGTGCCTACCAAATAAACCCTTGCGTTCAGTTCATGTAAATACAATTTCCCTTCCAGGAGAATTCCTATGATCCGTTTTCACTTAAATCCAGAAATGCATGTCAAGGCTAAGAATATTGTGACACAGAACTTGAGGCTTGGAAAAAAGTCACTGTGAGCAGGAAAGAAATGATATTTTAAAAATTCCTTTTTCAGATGACTTGCTGTGTAGTTCATTAGCAAAAGACACAAAAAGTACTTTCTAAAATAATAATGACCCAGAACCTTGCTCTTTGAGATAACAAGGCTCTGTTTTTGCAGGTGGCCTTCTACTCAAAGAACAAAAACTGGAAGCATCCATTGAATTGCCCTGTTTACATGTGTTGAGTCATGCTAATGGAACAGAGCTAATCAGGCCCAGGGTACAAAGCCCTTTATGTGAAGGAGAAGGGCCAGCCTCAGATTCGCTAACTTCCAGATGCAAACACTTTCACTGGCCTCTGCAAAGACACCAACCTGCTGTGGGTGACCTTGAAGGCAGAGCTGGCCATGAGAAAGACGATGTGAGCCACATACAGAATTTTAAGTTTTCTAGCAGCCACGTCTTATTTATTTATTTATTTATTTATTTATTTATTTATTTATTTATAAAGATTTTATTTATTTATTCATGAGAGAGAGAGAGAGAAGCAGGCTCCCTGCAGGGAGCCCAATGTGAGACTCTATCCCAGAACCCAGGGATCACGCCCTGAGCCAAAGGCAGACGCTCAACCACTGAGCCACCCAGGCGTCCCTCTAGTCGCCACATTTTAAAAAGTGAAGAAATAAATATGTAAGTCCGTTTTAACATTATATTTTATTTATATATATCCAAAATAGTCTCATTTCGATATCAAAAAAATACTTCGGTAATGCACGTTCTTTTTCTTTCTTTAGCGAAGTTGTTGAATTCCAGTCTGTTTTTTCACTTACAGCATAGCTCATTTTGGACTAATTGCATTTGAAAAGCTCAAGAGCCATGTGTGGCTAGTGGCTAGCGGCCTTACTGGACAGTGCAACTCTCAGATGAAAATGTTATTCTCACCAAGTAGGATTCTAGGCTCTTAATCTTTTTTTTTTTTTTTTACATTGAGATATAACTTACATACTATGAAACTCACCTTTTAAAGTGTATAGCTCAGTGGTGTTTAGTGCATTCACAGGACTGTACAACTGTCACTACTATCTAGTTCCAGAACATTTCATCATCCCTAAAAGAAATCACATGTCTCCACTCGTCGCTTTCTAGTCCCTTCTTTCCCTGGCCCTGGCAACCACTAACTTGCCCATTTTGGACATTTTATATAAAAGGAGTCATACGATAGGTGGCCTTTGTGTCAGACATCTTCCCCTTAGCAAAATGCTTTCAGGTCTCAGCCATGTCGTTGCATGTATCATTCCTTCCTCCTTAGGGCTGAGGGCTAGTCCACTGTATGGCTATCGACCACATTTTGTTGGGTTCTTTCCACATTCTGGCTGCTATGAGTTGGGCTGCTACGAACATTCATGTAAAAGTCTTTGTAAGAGCACACATTTTCGATTCTTTTGGGGATCCCACCTGGAAGTGGGATCATAGCTCCAATGGTAACTCCATGTTTAACTTTGTAAGGATCTATCAAACTGCTTTCTCAGGTGGTTGCACCATTTTACATTCCCACCAGCAATATATGAAGGTTCCGATTTCTCCAACATTGGTTGTTGGTGTCTTCTTTGTTACAGCCATCCCAAGGGGTGTGAAGTGTAAAACTTTTAACAAACCCAGGAGTCAGCTAATGTTTTTACCAAAAGAAAATACAAAAACCGTGGTGGCGAAAGTGCAACAGGGCCTGTGATATTTCTCCAGATTTAAAAGATTAGGGATTAAAAGCTTACATTTGCCACATTTTTGGGTAAAGGAATGCACTGTGGCTTTGTTAAGAAGCTGTTTTCTTCTCTCTGTGCCATCATAAAGGAAGGGGGTTCCTTTAGCAGTAACAATATGTATTTGCAATTCCTGAGCGTTTTCTTTTTTTTTAAGTTTAATTTTATTTAAATTCAATTAATTAATATAGAGTGTCTCATTCATTTCAGAGGTAGAGTTCAGGGAGTCATCGGTTGTACGTAACGCCCAGCGCTCATTACATCAACGGAGTGTTTTCAACATATTTGCTCAGTGTGAACCCTCACCTTGGCCCTAGTAAGTGGGTGCTGTCATCATCTTCATCACGAATGCTTACTCTGAGGCCCAGAGAGGTTAACTAATTTGCTCATGATTCTACAGCTTCGAGGGCATGATTTTAGTCATTAACTTACTTACTTTATCTTATTTGCTAACACCATTTGGTAGGAAGTAATCAGTGATCTCCCCTAGACCAGTGGTTCTCAAAATGTGGTCCCCAGACCAGCAGCATCTCCATCACCTATAAGCATGTTAAAGATGCAAATTCAGAGGCTCCATCCCAAACTCTGGGAGTGGGATCGAGCAATTTGTCTTAAAAGCCACCCAGGTGATTCCGACACATGCTAACATTTGAAAATCACTAATCTAGAGCAAATATATCACATGACCCAAGTTCATGGAAAAACTTATATAGGTCAGATACAGTGAGAGGTGTTGGGTGCATGCAGTTTGTGGATGCAATGCTGAAAAACATGTAACTGTCCTTCCAGTGCTTAGAGTCCAGTGAATTTGATAGATGGGTGATTCAGCATTACCTTCCAGTGCAACAGGCTCTAAATTAAGGTACGCATGTGATACTCCACCCAGGGATGGTGAGAAAGCCGTCTGGTGGAAATGACTTCCAAGCTTCCCATAAACTTAGAAAGCCAATATCAGTTTCAAGTTACCCAAGTATATCTGTTACTCCTGTTATGTTTTGAAAAGAATCCAAATTCGATAGCATGACCTTCCAAACGCTTTACTAACCAGCTCCTGCTTATGACCCTACCTTCATCTCCTCTTTACCTCCTTGCTACTCAGATTGGGGGCTACAGCGTACATTGGCATCACCAGCGGGTTTGCCAGCAATGCAGAATTTCAGAGCTTACTCCTGACTCGCAGAATCCGAATCCACATCTTAACAAGAGCCCTAGGTGATCTGTATGCATATTAAAGTTTCAGAAGCACAGTTTCAGCTCTAGTGAAGGACCTAGCAATTTCCCCAAACTGCCAAATTATATTCTCTTTGCAGTACCCTCTATCCAGGACGCCCTTCCCACCTTTGCCTTCTCCGCCCCCCACCCCCAGAGAAGTTGGACACCCTTTCAAGACAACACACTGACTGTGCATTGTTCAATTACTTTTTTTTTTTTTTTTTTTTTTTTTAGTACTAGCTTGTGAGCTTCTTAAGGACAGGGAGACTGTTTTATTTTTCTATATATTTTGCAGGGATTCAGGACTTACTTGCTGCCTCGCATATAACGGATGTTCAGTTGATGTTCATCTGATAAAACATCGTGTGAAAGAAGGAGATGTGCCAATTACCCGGGGTAGATACCATGTCACACACTTCTCGTCAGTTGTGAGGTTCACAGGTGTCCTAGAGAATCAGACAAAGCTAGGGCAAGAGGAGGCAGGGAAGTGGCTAGCGGTTAAAAAGAAAATCTGGTTTCTACTTTAAAAAAAAATTTACATTATGATTTCTCATTATGTTTCTACTTCCCAGATCCCATCTCAGAAGACAGAGGCAGTGACAAGATGAGATGAGCACTGGGTTGAGAGCTGGGTGCTAAATTCATTCCCTGCTACCTTGCTTTGGGCCTCTCCTTTCACCTCCCCGGACTGTCTCCTCACTAATAAATGAGGAAGCTGGATGAAGCAATCCCATAGATCTCCCCCAACCCCACCATAGATCTTTTTAAGCACTAGAATTCAACTATTGTGGGTATGTAGGCAAGTTTTGGAAATTAGGGTTTTAGTCAAACAGGGCTCTAGAGGATAATACGGTTTTCAAAATCTCTTTTACAGGCAAGTTCCACTCAGTTATATGTTCCTCCTCTTTCCCTAGATATTTTTGACAACATTATTTATTGTACTTTTAGTTTTTCATGAGAAGGCAGCCTTTGCATGCAATCTGCTTCAGAAAGATGTAGGTATGTCGGAAGCCAGGAAGGGCGGATTTTGATCACAAAAGTTGGCATTTGCAATAAATCCAACCTTGTTCTGAGCGGTTGAATTCCTTGGAAAGCCTACTGACGTTTCAAAGAGTGCGTCGATTAGAAAATACTGACAATTTTCAAAACACTAGCCTTGCATGTTAATGCCCCGGTGTCGTGAGCGTGAACAGTAAAGCACTGTTGGTGCACACTGGGCCCCTCTCACACATGAAGTATGTCAACCTGACGGGCCTGTGGAGACTACAGCCCTCCTTGTTTCTCCGTCATCCCTACACCAGGGCTAGCAATGGACCATTATCTCTCCGTCTGACATCTGAGGCGAGGATCTGAATGCCAGGAAGGAAGGAATCTGAATTCCAAATCGGTGTAAAAACAAAATCCTCTTATTACAACAGGATACAGTAAAGAAAACAAAAAAGAAAGCTCATGAGAGGGAAAAGGTTTAAGTGTAAACGAAAAATACTCTGAGGAAAACAAGATGCCCTAAGTCATGGTTCCTTGTATTTACTGGGGAAAATCCAGCATCGCCAGAGAGACTGGAGTCTGGGAGTCAGGCTGACGCCTCTGTCGCCAGGAAGATGGCTCATCATTGTCTGTGTCACAGGGCTTGACATGGGAAGTCAGTAGCGTTTTCTTTCACAGTTTTGTCTCCCTTACAAGTAAAATATTATTCTTCGGGAAGGGAGTGTTCATGAGTTTTGCACAGAGTAATTTTGGTTTGCACAAGAAAGGTGGAAAGAGTTTGTCCTTGTATTACCTGGAGATTAGGAAAATATTGTGTTGAGAAATGCAGTCATCAAGGGCCCGAATCACTTATCCTAGCTCGGAGCTAGAGATTCCAAAATAGTGGCCTGTGCTGTGCCCCAAGACCCCTCACCCTAGACGGAGATCGGATGGCTACCTTGTGTGGCTGGAGTGCATCCAAGGCAGCCAGTGTGAGTGGCTGGACCCAAAGGCGTGCCAACTGCATCTCAGTTACACCAGAGGACAGGAGGGGAAAGAGATTCAACTCCACATGACACAGGTAGGGTGAGTCACAGACAGTCCTTAAACAAACCACATGTGCTTCTCAGATATTTGTCAAGAGGACTGTGCCTAAGTGGTAGGAGGAGGGTTATGATAGAACGCAATATAATTTTAACCAGTGGAGTTCTCAGTTGCAGGATGATGGGTGTGCTTTGTCTTGGTTAGAGCTACAGAGAACTTATAACGACCAGGAGATTTATGTGTCGTTCTCATACGATCCTCACTCAAACAGCCAGATGAGGCGGGTCTATTATTGTTGCCACTTTATTTATTTATTTTTAATTTATTTATGATAGTCACAGAGAGAGAGCGAGAGAGAGAGGCAGAGACATAGGCAGAGGGAGAAGCAGGCTCCATGCACCGGGAGCCCGACGTGGGATTCGATCCGGGGTCTCCAGGATCGTGCCCTGGGCCAAAGGCAGGTGCCAAACCGCTGCGCCACCCAGGGATCCCTGTTGCCACTTTATAAAAGAGGACAGTGAGGACGCGGGTGAACCAGCTTGGCCCAGGTTGCACAGCTACCGAAAAGCAAGGCCAGAATTTAAATCTGTGTCTACCTGAGCCTGGAGCTCAAGTTGTAGATTTTGAGCTTCTTTTAGTATAAACTATAATCTTGCATTGAAAGATCTCTGTATAGGTAGTTACTCCTCAAAGGAAGAGAGCTTTTTTTAAATTTTTTAATTTTTTTTCATTTTCAAGTTCCTTGTGTAATCTGTGCTCTTAACGCTGTCCTTTTTGCTCACCTCTGAGAACTGGGCTCTGCTCCTCCTGTTCTTGGGCTCCTTTGGAGGGTCCTCATGATTATCTCTTCTCAGTGCACACATGTTCAGGTTTCCCTTATATTGGGTAATTTGTTCCTCTTTTGTACCTTTTAAGGATTCACCGATTTCTCTCCTTTTCATGACAAATAGCCCCTGAGCTGTGACTTCACAGCCCTCACTGCCACCTCCCCAGTCTGCTGGAGTCCTGCTCAGGGCACTTAGCTAACCACCATGCCCAAAGACCTTTCCTAGCCGTCCTTCACCTTGACCTTTCTGTAGCATCTGGCCCTGCAGACCATCCACGCCTTGGAGAGCTATATGTGCACATTAGACATACAAATTTATCAAATGATTGGTTAAATAAAACGTTCAAACATTTTCCGGTTTTCTAAATACAATGTATATATATGGCTAAAGACAAGAACATTATTTACATGTAAACATTCTTGTATATTTTTAAAGAACTCATGAAAAAATGACTTTGGTTTAGGAAACTGTCCAACGCTGCAACAACAGCCTTCTTCTGCAGAGTAATGAATATATTCAACTGTTTCTATAGAGACTAATATATTTTTAGGCTAATGTTTTTAAAAATCATAGGCATACCATATATAAAAATTAACTCAAAATGGATCATTGACATGACTATGGTTAATAATACTGTACTGGGTACTTGGAAGTTGCTAACAGAGTAGATCTTAGGAGTGCTCATCATAAGAAAAAAACTATAACTACGAGCACTGATACATGTTAGTGAAACTTATTCTGGTAATCATTTTAAAACATATACATATATCAAATCACTATGTATATACCTAAAATTAAAATACTGTTATATATTAATTATAATTCAATAGAAAAAGGATCATTGACCTAAATGCAAGAAAAAAAGCTATAAAATTCTTAGAAGAAAACATCATGACCTTGAATTAGGCAATAGTTCCTTAGAGGTGACACCAAAAGTAAAAGGAACAAAAGAAAAAAATAAATTAGTCTTCATCAAATTTAAAAGCTTCTGTGCTTCAAAGGTACCATCAGGAATATGAAAAGCACCCATGTAAGACAATACTGGCAAATCACATATTAGATGAGCAACTTGTATTCAGAATATATAAGAAGTTGTTATAATTTGACAATAAAGAGACAAGCAAACCAATTGAAAACTAGGTAAATGATTTGAATAGATATTTCTCCAAAGAAGATATATATAAATGGTCAATTGCACATGAAAAGATGTTCAATGTTATTATTAGAGAAATTAAAATCAAAACCATGATAAACCATACCCACTAGGGTAGCTAAAATAAAAAAAACCACAAATGTTGGTCCATAATGAGATATCACTGCACACCAATTAAGATGGTTACAATTTAAAAAAACCCAGAAAATAACTAGTACTGCCTAGGATGTGACAAAATTAGAACCCTTGGGCTTTGCTGATGGGAATGTAAAATGGTGCAGCTGCAGTGGAAAACAGTATTGCTATTCCTCCAAAAAATTAAACATCGAATTACTGTGTGATCCAGGAAATCCACTTCTGGGCATATGTTTAAAAGAATTGAAATCAGGGACTCCAACAGGTATTTGTATAACCGTGTTCACAGCAGCATTATTCGTAATCACCAAATGGTGGAAGCACTCAACTGTCCATCAATGGATGAAGGGACAAACAGAATGTATAACCCTGCGAAGAAATATTATTCACCCTTCAAAAAGAAGGACATTCTGACACATATTGTAACATGGATAAACCTTGAAAACATGACGCTAAGTGAAAGACGTGTGACACAAAAGGCTGCATGTCATAGGACCCATTGAAAAGAGATATCCAGGATAGGCACAACCACAGAGATAGAAGACAGCTTAGTTTTCAGGGGATGAGCAGAGCGGGGGAGTAGAGAGGGACTGCGACTGGTTCTGGGGTTTCATTTTGAGGTGTTGAAAAGATTCTGCAACTTGATGGTGGTGATGGCTGCACAACCTTGCAAATATACCAGACCCCACTGAATTACATACTTTAGAAGGGTGAATGTTATGACGTGTGAGTTGTAACTCAATAAAGCTTTCAAAAAATAAGCAGAGATCAGCTACCTGAAAACTAGTATTCACTTCCTCATTCATTTATTCACCAAATTTTTGGAACATGCTTTGAGCCAAGGACAGTGATAGATGCTGGGCTTAACAGCATTTTGAAAAGATCACCCAACTTCGGCATGGAGACCAGATTAGAAGGGCATCAGAAGCCATCTGAACAGTTGACAAAATTGGGAGCTAGCCAATAGAGAGAATCCTATCTCTTCTCAGTTAAAAGTCCTTTCTTTACTTTCTTTTTGCCATAAATAGTCAAACCAAAGAAAGGAAACGAGCTCTTCTTTGGCTCTTTTGTGATCCCAAGAAAGCTCTGAGGTTTCTTAAGGGCTTCAGAAAAGAGCTTTACAATCATAAAAGCCAAAGACTTGAGTATTAATTCTACTTTTGAAATCTAATGAAAAACATAACCGTGTACCCATCTTTGCCAAGAGTCTGAAATGGAAAGAGAAGCTAGAAGCACAGCAAGTAGGCTGCAAGACTGAGCCTTCATTCTTCAGATGTCTTTGACAAAGGAAAAAAAAAACACTATAAAGATTGGCCAAGGATCCGAGGCCACTTTGGTTAGACAGGAGTAGTGGGGAGGAGCACCACAAACCCCAACAGGGGCTCTTCCAATCAGCTACATTTACCCCACCTACACATACAGGGTTTTAAGAGGGCTTTGGCATGGGACAGTTTAAGCTTTGTACCCGGCCTTTGTCTCATAGGCCCGTGGTGTCTTCAAGGAGAAGGAACATTTTGCTAATGTCATCAGCCTCCTCTGGATGCTGTGAAGGAGACCAGGCTTGGAGTTTTTGGTGACCTAGGAGCTTCCCCATCCTCTTGACTCTTCCTATTATGGTCCTTGACCGTAAGGGAAAAAAAAAAAAAAAGTTTGATTCCCTTCCAGATAACTTGGGTTGACTCTCCCATTCGCATTTCCATGAGAATTCCTTCTAATGGTGCACGCTTATGTTGCAAGTAACAATCACAAATCAACAAAACAAGATTTTCTGCTTTAGGTTGATGCACCTCGACTCTAATGAATAAAACAATCCCAAACTAAATTCCTCCGTGCTAAAGAAAATAATATTCAAATACAAAAAAAAAGCCAACTAATTGTGGAATGAATGCGAGGAAGTAACTTATTTCTCTTCTTTAAATGTGCTTATGGCCAGGTCTGTCTTGGGTTTGCGCATCTCTGAAGAGGGTTGCCATAGTCTGTTCATATTTAACTCTCTGAACTGAACCAGAGGCTGTTAAGCCTCTGTTGCCATTGCTGCTTCTCTTAAAGGTCTCGAGGTGCTTCGCTGAGAAGTCCTGCACCCTCTTCATGAGCCAGTCCTCTTCCTGCATTTCCTACTGGTTTATTCCAGGATGGGTGTTCAGGGGGAGCGCTCAGCGCTCGTCAGGTGGACCTGTGCTTTACATCATCTTGACTCCACAAGTCTCTAGGGAAAACTGCATTTAGGAAGCAACGGAGACAGATCATGATATCAGTTTACAGCTCTCCAACTTGCAGGTATTCTTTAGCACCTCTTCAAGTTTTCAAGTGGGAGTGAAAGTTAAACTCACTGGAAACAGGCTCATCACCAGAATTTCTGTTAGGCAAACTTGAAGGCAGCCGTGTAGCAGGAAGAATGAAGCAAGTAGAAGACTTTTCTTGAAATTGGGTCTGCATGGCAAGCACACAGGTACAGAAAGTTTGTTTGGGCTGAGTAGGGGGCTACTTGAAGTGGGAGGGCGGGCCAAGGCCACTCCCCTTTGTCTCTAACCCTCGCTGGGTGGATCCACAAACAGAAACAGGACCGGAAGCCTGAATAATGGCTAGAAGGTCCTCCCCATCAAGAAACAGACCAAATTCATGCCAACTCTAGCAGAGGAGCGGAGTTTCAGTGCTGAGAGCTCACTCTGGCTCCTTCTGTCCTTGCTTTGGCCCATCCTTTCCAAATATCTCAAGCAGTGCCAAAGCATGGGTTCCCTCCAAGACCTGGAAAGAAAGTGTGCTGTCAAAGGCAGAGTCGGCCTTCCAAATGGCTTGTCAGCCCACAGGCTGCAGCCCAGCCCATGGCTGCTCTGAACTAGCAGCAAAGTTGTTTGCCTTAGGGACATAGCAATAAAGTTAGACAGAAGGTAAGAGACAGGCTCAGACCTGGGAGTTGGGAAAAAAGACACCCATTCTCCTTGTTTGCTACATCTGTGGGGTGAGCTGAGTCCTAGAGCTTAGTCTGTACCTCTCCCTAGTGATCTCAGCTGGACCCCACTGAGGCCACACCCCTGGCCTGGAGAGAGCTTTTTGTTTTATTTTGTTTTACATTACAGGCACACCTTAATTTTTTAAATGGTTAATACCATTTTTAGAAAAAAGAAAAAAGAATCCTCTTTATGTATCCACAATAAAGACCACAAATACATCTGTTTTTCTCATTCCTCCAAAACACTGTTCTATTTAGAAGCCAGAATCTACGCAGTGCACCTCGTCTCATTTTGTCTATTCTGTTCCATTGGTCCGGAAAGCGAACAAACAAACAAAATCTTCAACTATCCTTGGAAACATAAGTATTTTCCCATAAAAATAGTTACTTGGTTGAAAAAAAAGAGGAGGTAACAGCACTGTACTTGAGCTGTCTGGTATTTCAGGAGAGCTAGCTTAAAACAGAGGCTTTTGAATTAATAGGAAGGCATTAAAAAGTCTTGTCACTCAGAACTGGATGCTTATGTGGTCAATCCTCAGTATTTGTGGGTTCCATAGTTGTGAATTTCTCTACCTGCTAAAATTTATTTGTAACCCACACTCAGTATTTGTGGCACCTGCACACTCTTTCATGCACATGCTCAGCTAGGCCTTCCTTCCTGTTTCAGCTCAACAAGCTTACTTCTCATGGTCCATTTAGTGCCACCGTTTTTGTGCTTTCTGTGGGCCACTTTGCTGTCTAAACTGTCCCCTAAGCATTGTGAAGTGCTGTCCAATGTCCCTTAGTACAAGGAAGCTGTCATGTGTCTTACAGAGAACACAGGTGTCTCAGATAAGCTGTGCTTAGGCATGAGTGATAGTGCATGAGCCATGAGCCCAGTGTTAATGAATCAATAATATATATTAAGTAAGGTGTCTGAAACATGAAACAAGGTTGTATGTTGATTGTGGAAAATGTGACCAGAAGCTAGCAGGAAGCTAAACCTCTATTTCTCCTAGAAACAATGGTTCAGTATTTGCCAATTTAGTGTTTCCAGTGACTTTATAGGACATTATTGCCAGTAATACTGAGAATCAACTGGATCAGTTTTTAGATCCTGGAAGGGGGCATCAGGAAAGGGTATGGGAACCAGGATGGGTTGGGGCTTGCCTGGCTGTGCAATTTGGACACACCAGTCCAGGTGAGCCAGTAAGGGGAGCTATGAGGAATTAGCAGTAAGGTCCACAAGGCTTGAAGTGCAGACCCAGGGATTAGGTCAACACAGAGGCTGGGGGTTGGGGGGGGTGGGGTGGAGGCAGAGGGCCAAGAATTCGAGGAATGCAGCTACTGGGAACTAATTTCAGTACTAAATGGCTGGTCTTCATGGGATCTAAGTACCTGGTGAGGGGAAGGATCAGGACTGGGATGGAATAATGCCTGAGCTGTCTTAAATGAGTAAATTAATCCTGAATTTAATCTCACGTATGGTAATCTCCTTCCCACTCACCAGTTTTGGGAGCAGCCTCTTAGTGGATCTCTTACAGAGAGCCACTGAGGAACACCGGAAGAAACCAAAAGATTCCTGAAACATGTAGGTCCATTTGCATTTGATGGGAAATGTGATCAAACTGGCTGTTTCACTGTCAAATTAATAGTGAGAATCTCTTCTTTCACCTCTGCTGCTACTGTCCATGAAAGCTTCTTGTCCTACAGTTCGAAATCTCCCTATCCTGACATGCATCCCCATGGAACAATTTTTAAAAATCCCCAAGCCAATGTCCTTCCTCCTTGCCTGCACATGAAAAGCATCTGGGGAGCTTTAAAAATTCCCAATGCTAGACTCCCACTTATGACCCATCAAATCAGAATTTCTGGGGGATGAGATTTAAGCATAGATATTTTTTTAAGTCCCCTAGGTGATTCTAATACATAGGCCCAGAGTGACTGAGGAATGCTGGGGATAGTAATCTTTAATCCTGCAATTAGAATCACCCAGAGACTTAAGAGAAACCTCAGGTTAATAGATTCAGAATCTCCATGGAGGCGGAGGGAGCCTAGGCATTGGTGTAGTTTTAAAAGTTCTCGAGAATCCTTGGCTTAGTGACATTCTGTGGTTATGTGTTTACAATTTTAAAATAAAATCTGCTAGAGAAAGAAGAGCCAACAAGAGAGTGGAGAGAGAGGTGGTGTTAAATATATGAATGTGGTGAGGGTGAGGTCAAAGATCCCGGGCCCTCTGATTTTTCTAAACCATTAAATCTTGACCTGGGAGAGAGGAAGGGAGCCACAGAAGGGAGTAGTATGGTTTGGGGGCAGATATAGGAGCACATTATCACAGAAACTGCCCCCATGTGAGGTCTGCAGGCACCTCACAGCTTGACTGTGAGACTGCCTACCGCAGTGGCTAGGCCTTCGGAACTGACACCGGCGCTCAGAATGGGCTCTTCAGTGACCATGAGGGCAGTGGCCACTTCTCTTCTGGATTCTCCTTTTCCCTTACTTTGCACAGTCAGAGATTGGTAGCAGGGTGCAGAGAAGATGCTGTTGCCTGGTGCAGATCACCTTTCCGGTGCTGGTCCACCCAATCCTCCAACTGCTAGGAACATTGCTACTAAAGGCTTACAACCACCTCCTTCTCCAGAGACCTGCCTTCTTCTAAAGAGCCACTCCCCTGAGATGTTACACCTCTCACATCCACCTTCACCAAGAGGGATGGCCCACAGATAATGACTGACTGATGGGGGTGCCAAAGTCTGACCTCCTTGCCTCAGGGTGGGATGAATTCTGAAGGGCATTCATGTTTCCGGCTGGATCAGCTGGTGATAAGAAATTGAATAATATCCTTACTTAGAACTTCCCACTGCCGTCTCCCACTTCCATTACTCTCCTCCTTCTGACAAACTTTCTCAGGAAATCCTTTGTATAAGAATCCTTGTCTCAGGCTCTGCATCTAGATAACCAGTCCTAAGATTAGTGATTAGATAACATGTGGATGATTGGAGAGAAGGGTGGAAAGAATCTCACCTTGGGGGTCAGATATGTCTGGGTTCAGCTCCAGCTTCATCACTGCCTAGCTGCATGAATCCATCAAGTTACCTGGACACTATGATCCTCTATTTCCTTCACAAATTACCGTGGGATGGTCACACTTTGCATGCAAGGATGTCGCAATGATGGCATTAAGTACAAGAGAGTAGATGTGAGCGCCCATGACACGTAGTAGGGATTTGGTAATGTCAACTTCTTGTGCCTCCTGGAACTTTGGCACCACTTACCTCTGAACTTGGTTCTCCAATGTCTCCTTGGTTGCCCGTGCACTACAGTTTTCTCAGTGTCTCCTTTCTCTTTCTCCCCGTTTATATCTTCCTTTTACTATCTCTTTTCTCCAGGGTTTCCATCTCTTGTTTTTTTGCAGTGCTTATCACTGCCCCCAGCCATGATAAATGAAGAAAGATGCACGGCAATATCCAGAAATACAGATCCTTGGTCTGTGGACCGTGGCCAGGGAAGCTGAAGTGAGGTTATCAGTTTTTGCCAGCTCAGCAGAGTTAAGTTGGGCTCAGTTTTGTAAACAGGACTCAGGGGGCTGCTTTGTGGCTTTTCCTGAAATAGCATTTAGCCAGAGAAGGATATGTTATTTTCCTTCTGAGATGAAAATAAAGACCATTAAAAACCAATCACACTAGTGCTTGACATAAGAACCCTCATCACCATCAATCTTCCTCATCTGGGCCAAATGGTGGACCAGAAGGGAGCTGATCCCTGCAGTTGGGACCTAAGACAAGAGTTTACTGGCTCAGCCACAAACTGGTCGTGGGACTTTGGGGAGATTGCATAACCTCCTTAGGGCCCAGTTTCTCCATCACCAGAAAGGCTATACAGCAAAATATGTGCCAGCTACTTCACACGGGACGGCCTAGAATTCATAAAATATGATGTAGGAAACACTGTAACCCTGTGCAGAAACTGATTGAGAACAATGTATTTGGTTGTTAATGTTCTTGTTAATAACACTGAAACCATCCCAAATCAACTCAGTAGGGCAAAGTGTATTTTGTAAATCACGTGTGTCACGAGAACATTCTACACTGAAGATGATGGGAAATCTGAAAGTCATACATTCGCCTTGAGCACCCGATACTAGCTGCTCAACTGGATTTTTATAATAATAATTATTATCATAAGCCCTGTGGAACAGGCTGAGCTAATTAATACTTTTTTGTCTGTGAGATTCTTTCCACCCTTCTCTCTCAATCATCCACATGTTGGGATGTCTGCCCAGCTCATTTTTCTGTCCTTCCTCTGGCATTGCTACGTCCTTCCCTCTGGGCAGCTCCTTCTCCACTCCTAATGAGGTCCTAGTGGGGCTGCGATCCTAGCCTGTCATTGCCTAATCGATTCACTATGACACCCTGCAGGAAAGGTGGGCACATGACCCAGCCTTTTGGCCATAGTCCACTCTTCTCTGGTCTCAGGGATTGGTCCAAGGGGTGGCTTATTCATCAAATCAATGAGAATCCTTCACCAGCGTTTTGGAATGGTGGGGAGGGGGAAAGGTAGCACCCTTCACCATTCTGAAAATAAGCAGTTAGTTCAAGGCCTACCATCCGTCTTTCTTGACACTTGGGGTGGGGGCAGATAGAATGCTGGCAATGCACTATGTAGGCAGAAAGGTGCAGAGGCCAGATGTGGGGAAGGAACAGGGTGCTGACATTGTTTGAGATGGATCCCTACTCTGAACTTCTCCATCTTGTGAGCCAACAAAATCCTCTTTTCTTTTTTTTAGTAAGTTTGAATTGGGATTATTTTACGTAACTCCCTACAATGTTTAAAGGAATTTAACTGACTAAGAAATAGAAATTTCCATTTAGATAAGTGTTTTCCTTCCTCAATGTCTTATAGTAAAGAATGTGTGTGATTAGGATACATTGAGTCTGTTCAGTGTACCTATATTGCAATTATTATAATATTATCATAGAGTGAAATAGAAACAGTATCTTGGCAGACGTTATATATGATTTAATATAAAACATGTCGATTGGGAAGCAAGGGCACGATTTGACCAATATTCTAGCCAATGCATTAAAAACAAGCCTTCTTACAACAGACTTTTTCCTACTATTTCCAACACGATGTTTCAGAGCATCATGAGCTTAGGAAAGTCATCACAGTGAACGTTGTCCTCATTGTTTCTCACCAGTGCACTTCTAAGTGACCACAGACCTTAGGTCCTTTAGTCCAGGTTGTACTTTCTGCCCAGAACACTAAAGAACAACCAGGAGACTGAAAAAACAAAGTAGAAGTCTTAAATCTTGGGTCTCTCAGTTCTAGTCCAGCACTTTAATTATCAGGGGTGTTGTGTCCCTTTCATTCAAGTTCATGTTCCTCACATCTGTTTTACATGCATTTATATATACACACATATATATACATACAAGTACTTCTTGTCCTAACTGTGGCTGGGAAGATATTTAAGCTGTAAATATTTATTAAGTGTGCATAAGACAGCGGGGTGGGCTGATAGGGGAACTATTGGGAGTATTGGGCTCCCCTTCTGGCTCCATGGCTAATTCCTGTGTGAGGTTAGGCAGGTCAGTTAAAATCTCTGTGTTCCAGTGTGACGTTTAAGAAAAGGAGATATTAATCTTTATTGGCCAGCACCCCCAAAGTAATAATTACTGAGGATAATACTTCCGATTCAGAACGGAAATCAAAGAGGAATCTCACTGAGACCACACATCTATTACTTTTTCTCTTTCTCTCCTCTTATTCTAAGGGAGGAGGCCCGGTGGAGCAGAAGGGATGTATCCTTGCCTGGCTTGTGGGAAAACAAAACTTCATTGTCTCAAAAAAAGAAAAAAAATATATATATATTAGCAAGCACCTGTTTATGCATGTCACTGTGGTGAGAAGACAAGAGTGTGAATCAAGCAGCTCGGTTTGAAATTGCTCTCAAAGGTCACAGGAAAAGTGGATGACAGGACAAGTGTAACAGCATCTCTGAGACATTAACTGGCCCCCCTTGTGCCTGAGAATACAATGAGCAGGGCTTTGAGGCAGCACTTGGGTGTTAAGGTGATTCTGTTCCTTATTCCTGTGGTCTTCAAGGAATTATTTCACCTCGTGTATCAAGTATTGATAATAGTAAAACAGAGATGGTAATGCCCATATGTAGGTGTGTGGGAACACTTGCACACAAGCACTAACAAAATGGCACATAGAAGCAGCCTCATGAGTTCTGGCTTCCTACCCCCTTCCATGCACTCACTTACCTTGCTAGTAATTTGGCAATAGGATAACTGATAAAACAGCCTTCATATTTTGTTATCGGGGAGGCAGGATTCGGCCCTGCATGCCCAATTAGATGTTCCCATCACATGTCCATATTTAGACTCCTGAGATATTTTTTGGATTTAAATTGACCCTTGGCATCAAAGAACAAACGTACATAAAGGAAACATGGCCAAAGTCTGTATTTAAAGCATCTGTGTGAAGTGAAGGTATTGTAAGCTTTGTCTTGGACACAGAGTCTAGGTGACCTCCCTTCCCCAAAAGAGAGCAATCGAGGCGACAATGTGGATGACCCGGATGGAAGATTCTTTGGGTTATATGGTTAACTTAGGACTGAGTTATTGCCTTAATGTTTTCACTTTCATTACTGAGAGGACAGAACATATGCAGAAGCAGTTAAGTGACAGGAAGTCCAACTCATACTGTCAAGGAACCTCATGATGCAAATAAGAGAATCCCAATAATTGGATCCCATGCACCCTCACAGCTGCAATATCATAAACACAGAACAAGGACTGCACTAGTTCTCATGAAACTTTCATTTTACTTTCCTCAAAGTAATAGTTCTCAAACTCTTTTTAGAAGCTATTTCCAATGACAAAAAAAATTTTAATGACCCCCCTAAACCAATATGTTTGTATCACCATTGCATGAAAAGTATAGTCAGAGTTGTAGGAGTCATGGTACAATTGCAAAAGTAAGAAGTCTGACTACTCCAGGATCAGGGCAATACTCCCAGTCATGATAATTATTCACTAATTTGCAACTGATGGCGCCATACATGTCTGGTCACACACACTTTTTGACAAGCCTGTGACAATGCAGCATTGCTCAATCCCTATTAGACCAGGAAGTAGGTGTTGTTATTGCTGTATTCCATCATTTCTTAGTTTCCCACAAAAGGATGGAATACGCACCTTTGTTTGATATACCACACAGAAAGAAAACAGAATACTGCCAATTAAACCACAACACATCATCGATGATAAAACAAAGAAACCAAAAAACAAAAACAAAAACAAAAACAAAGAAACCATCTTAGATATTTTAAAATGTGAAAGAACAAGTGTCTGAGACCTGATGAAGCATAGATTTTCCCTTCCAAGATGAGGGAACACATGCCTTGTTCAAGGTCAGGCTGCTGATGGAGATGGAAGCCTGAAGCCTCACTCAGACTCAGACCTCCTGACTTCCACCCGACTGGGCTCCATGCAAACACACCTATGGTTCTGAAGATGATCTTGGAAGCAAGACAGAAGGGTCCTACCAGGTGTTCCTGAATGCACCACTTTAGAAGGAAAGGATCTGTCATGATACCTGGCAACCATCACAGTAGCATTTTAATTTATTTTTTATTATTATTTTAAAAATATTTTATTTATTTATTCATGAGAGACACAGAGAGAGAGAGAGAGGGAGGCAGAGACACAGGCAGAGGGAGAAGCAGGCTCCATGCAGGGAGCCTGACGTGGGACTCAATCCCAGGTCTCCAGGATCACACCCTGGGCTGAAGGCAGGCGCTAAACCCCTGAGTCACCCAGGCTGTCTGCATTTTTAACAAAAAAAGTGACAAATTATTTTCAGGAGGGAAGGATGAATGGCCAAACGCCTTCTGTCCTCACAGTGTCTGGCATTAATATAATGTAGGTACAGTAGATTCTCACTAATCTTGGATTCTATATTTGCAAAGTCATCTACTCACTGAAATTTATTTATGAGTGCCAAATCAATACTCATAGCACTGTCACGGTCTTTTGAGGACAGTGAAAAATACAAATGACCAGCTGAGGTTCAACAAAATACCTTCCAATTCCAGTACACAGCCTGAGCCAAAGGCAGATGCTCAACTGCTGAGCCACCCAGGCATCCCTGTTGGTGATTTTAGTATTAAAAATGGTCCCCAAATGTAGTTCTAATGTGTTGTCCAGTGTTCCTCCACACAAGAAGGCTGTGATGTGCCTTATAGAGAACCTAGGTGTGTCAGACACGCTTTGTTCAGGCCCATGATATTTGTGCTGCTGACCATGAGTTCAATGTTAATAAGCAAACAATATATATTAAATAAGGTGTCTTTATATAGAAATACACATAGAACAAGGTTGTATATTGATCAATTGATGAAACTGTTGGAACCCCAGGCTCACAGGAACCTGACTCTGTATTTCCCCTAGGAACGCTTAGTATTCACTGATAAGAATTGACTCTTTGGGTATTAAAGTGTCAGAAGGACTGTTTCTTCTGTTTCTAAGCTTTCCAACCATTCATATCTCCTGGCTGCAAATTCAGTGGAGAAGTCAAGTTACAAGAATAATCAGGAGGTTTATATATGTATATGTATATATATGTGTGTGTGTATGCATATACCTATACATGCATATATATGTACACACATACATGCATATATATAAATACACACACACATATTGTAAACAAAAAAAGTATGCCCAGTGACAAGATCTGGAGGGAAACACAGAGCTATGATGACATGGCGGTGGGAATATAGGTTTTTAAACATTCTTTCATTAACATTTCTAATTATTGGCACTTCTTTGGAGATTTGTATTAAAAGACAATAAAGACTATTAGGAAGGGGAAGAAGCAGCCCCAAGCAGAGGGTGCAGGGGGTGGCAACGCAACCCAGAAAGCAGCACCCCAGAGGTGATGCCTGCAGAGACTTCCTTCTCCTTTGGAGTGCTTCCTTGGCTGCGGAATAAGCTGACCTGATAATAGAGGAATCCCAGAACTCTGTATAAGCTTCTTGAACTTTCTACCTTCTCTTGAAAAAAGTCAGTAAGAAAACATGAGGGGGGAGAGGAAGAGGAGGAGGAGGACGGAGAAAATGAGTCTGCGATCTCAGTGTTTCTCTGCTGAGGATAGAGCACTGGCAAGCACATCAAACATACCCCTCTTTGCTAACAACAAGGGTCCAATCACATCGCTTTATGCCTTGATGTGATATAAATGATAAGGAGCCAGCAGTTAGAGCGAGACCGCCCTGCACCTGCAACCTTGAAAAATCTATCAGTTTAAGGGCCACTGCTGTCAATGATGCAAACCACCACCAAGACTGTGCCATTATGGAAATACTGTGCCTCCCTGCTAAGCAAAGGAGTGGAGGGCCTTGGAAGGCAGTTTGTTTCCCTGTGGCTGCTGGCTGATTTTTCACAAAATTGTGCATTGGCTAATTCTCACAAGAGGTTTTAAAAATGAAGCTAGGGTTTCAGGTTCGACTCACATGAGCTGCCTTGATTTGGACAGTCTTTGTTTTCCCCAGTCTGGTCGGCCGTCCTTCCGGAGCCTTCCTCCATCCCTGGCGGGGGCTGAGGCCCAGCCGTTGTTCGGGATGAAAAGGTATTGGAAGGCCGACTGCTCTAATTGGAGCCTGCACCTGCAGACCCCAGCCTCAGAGGCTGCTTGCTCTGGTGCTGCTGTTGCTCTGTGTGTGTGTGTGTGTGTGTGTGTGTGTGTGTGTGCATTTGATTTCCTCAATGAACACTGGGATACTGCTCAGTTTTTTGGCCTGAATATGCTGGAGAGGATCCAAGCTGCTCAGTCACTTTCTCTGTTCTGGGTGGGGAGGCGCTCTCTTGACTCTCTAAGAAGGGATTTCGCTATGCAAATAAATCTAGTGTATTTTGATCGAATCTCTTCTGGCTCTAAGAGGGCTTACCCAAATGAAAGGTGCCCTTCGGGGTGTATGAGGGGTGCCCTGGCAAGGCTTTCACCCACCCATAAGTTGCTACATTTTTTATGAGTTTCTCACACTTCACTCTAGTAACACTATCCAGGCAGTGACTGCTCAGCCTGATGAGAGGGAAATGGAGAAATCACCCCAGTGGGTCCACTGAACGACTGTGCCTGTGTCCCCCTCACTGCACCCTCGCTCCAGAGCTCCTTCCTAATGCACAGCCAACGAATGCAATCTGACCAACTCTGGCATCTGGATATGGCCATGCAGTCATCACCCCAGCTGAGAAAACGGACAGGTCCGTCACCCCCAGAGGGTTCCCTGTGCCCCTTGGGAATCCCTCCCTCCCGCTTCCCCCTGCGCCGCCATCCCCAGGCAAGTCTTGATCTGCTTTCTGTAACTATCAATTATTTGCATTTTCTAGAATTCTATATAAGGTATGTACTCTGTTTTGTGTGGCCTTTTCCGCTCAGCATAAATAACTCTGGATTCATTTATACTGCGTGTATCATTCCTTCTTACTGCTGAGCGGTATTCCATTACGTGCACGGACTAGTCGGGTCCCTGCATTTATCCGTTGCTGCGCATTGGGTTGTTTCTAGTTCTGGATGATTACAAATAAAACTACTGGGAATATATGTGCACAAGTCTTTGTGTGGGTATAAATGCTTTCTTGTCTCTTGGGTGAATACTTAAGGGTGCAACGGCTGCATCATACGGCAGGTATACATTTAACTTTCTATGAAACTGCCAAAGTGTTTTCTAAAGTAGTTGGACCATTTTACCTTCCCTAATTGCTACGGATCCTTACCAACATTCAGTTAGTCAGTCTTTTTCGGTTGAGCCATTCTAATAGATATGTAATGATGTCTCATTCTGGTTTGAATTTGCTTTTTTCTAATGACTAATGATGTCGAGCATCATTTCCATGTGTTTTCTTGTTATCTGTTTGTCTCCTTTTGGCCAAGGGACTGTTCAAAGCTTTTGAGCCCTTCTTAAATTGGCTTGACCATTTTCTCATGATTGAGTTTGGAGGGGTTATTCTGTGATTTCTCCCAGGGATATTTTCTATTTCAAGAATTATCCTGGAATGTAAGACATTGCAAAGAAAAGTTTCATAGAATTTTTCAGCACTAATCAGAGCATGTGGGGAATAACTTGGGGGCCAGGGCCTTCTAAGCCCTGGAGATAACACTCCTTATGTGCCATATTCTGACTTATAATGATGAAAGCAGGCCTCGCCAGAAGCCCAGACAGGCTGAGGCCACACCCACTTTTGGAGGCTCTTGGGACGTTGAACATGAAAGAAATTCCAAAATAGAAATATGAAAACCGTGATATATTTTGAATGCATATATTGAACACATTAGTGCTTTTGACCAAATGCAAAAATTCAACATGTATACAACATTGAAGATGATGTCAAATTTTAAATTTAAGGCCCAACGTGGGGCCTGGAACATCTTGTGATAGGCCACAAGAGACCAGCATCAGCTTGGGGACACTTCTGATATACCCCGTATAACCCTGAAGTCACATCTGGCATGGCTACTCTAACCATTTATGCCTGGGGGTCAAAGGAGTGCTACAGCAATGGCTATATAAGAAAGGAACATTTCCCAGTTATATCCAAATTTCTTGTCACAAAGGTGGTGACATGAGGAAGGCTAATCATGGCCCTTTAAGGCCCTTTGGAGGGACCCTTGCTCTACCCATGTGAGAGCCTGAGGCTTCCTTTGAGCTGGTTAGAGCCTTGGCCTTTTAACCACTTTGAATCCTAGTGGTGCCATGACTATGACAGGGGTTGCATCATTCGAAGGATCCTGGAGACCTCCCAGACATACACACAGAAGCTTCCAAACCTCTGGCCTTGTTCACCATCACTTCAGTGTGACCTCTATATCCTTTCACTTCTGGTTATATCTAGTGCAGTGGCTCTCTTTATGGGGCAGTTTTGCCCCTCAGTGGACATCTGGCATCACCTAGAGACATTTTTGATTGTCAAAACTTGGGAGGTATTCTTGGCATCCAGTGGGTTGAAAGCAGGGATGCTTCTAAATATCCTACAATGTACCAGACGGCTTCCCACAATCAAGAATTATCCAGCCCCAAATGCCAGTGTTGGTGAGGCTGAGAACCCTTGATCTTGATGATTTAACCAGGTGTCAGCCAGAATAGACAGTGGATATGACTGTCACAGGTTCTGGGAAAGCGGTTCTTTATTCATTAAGCAGATGAGCGCTGCTGTACCGACGTAGAGCCTTGGTCCAGAAGCTTGAAGGGATGTGAAGAGCTGGCTGCCCAAGCCCTGCATGCTCTCACAGCCCCCCTCCCCATCCCTTCTCCCTCCAGGAGCTCTGAAGGATCAAGGACGTGCTTTCAAACCCAGTCCTGCCACACAGTGACTCTAGGCAAGTTACTTAATCTCTCTAAACCACAGAGTCTCCACCTGAAAAATGAAATAACCTTAGTATTTTTTAGAAATATGAAAAAAGATAAACCTAGCCACGTAGGGTTTGACAGTGGCTGACACAGGAGAAGAACCCAGTAGGGGGTTGTGATTATTATTATTTCACGAACTGAGCACCTGCTGAACACAAAGCGCCTTGCCAGGTGTGTTTCCCAGTCGCTCAGTGCCAGGTGGCGACAAATTTTTGTTAGTCTATGAAAAGATATTTTCTCGACAAGCCTTAACGATAGCCCTCGCCCCTCAGCAACAAAACCTGATGGATATGTTGAACTCACTGTGTTGTATACTTCACTCTAGTGATGAAAGAAACGAATGAAAAGGGATTTAAGTTAAAACAATGTTATATATTGAGATATTTGTGAATGTGTGTAAATGTGTGCCTCTATATTTGTGTATGGTCTGCGGAAAGGAGTGTACACGGTGAGCTTTGTCAGAAAACATAGCACTAGCTGGGACTGCTGTAGCAAGTCCTTGGGAACTCTAGGACTGTCCCATTCCAGGGCGGAGCAGGATTCCATGTCAAGTGACTTGGATAACATCTCCGGGAGGGTCGGTTACTTCAACACCAGGAGGGCCTCATTGCCAGATGGCCAAGCAGAGCCTGCGAGGCTCATGCCAGCCACTGAACTCGGGGTGTTTCTGGAAGGTCATTGTTGCAAACCCAGAGAACCAGTTCTGTGAGGTTGGTTCAAAGGGGATATTTAGTCAGAGTAATGGAGAAGGGTGGTAATGGAGTGGAGGAAGTCTGGGTAAGGATTACACCTGGCAGTCAAAATGCTCTTCTTGGTTTTCAAAAGAGTGAGGGAGAAGCGATGTTTTGGTTCTGGCCCTTGGACAACGCCTTGGTTCTTGCCAAGTGCAGGAGACTGAGCCCACAGAATCGCCAGTGAGCCAAGAGGTGATCCAGGCGATAAGGACTCAGCTGGGCGGCATCTGGGCCAAAAAAAATAAGGACAGAAAATTTGGCTCAACTGTATTTTTGCCTACGTGTTTTCTCCTGGGACAGGAGGCACATCTCAAGGTGTAGATGCGCTCTGCACCTGGGGGTTCACAGTGGAGCTAACATGAACTAAGAAGCCCTGGGGCTCCTTTGGCGAGGGAACTCTTATGACACTCTGGACACTGGAGCCCTGAAAAATCTCCCTGGGAACATTCTAGAAGACAGGCTAGATCTCCTGCCAGCCCAGGAATGTAGGAGAATCTTGTGCAGGGGGCGAATGGATGTAATCATTTCCTTCCCTCGGGTGGGCTGTCCTCCACATTAAGGAGTCAGTGTGCATAACCACCCATGTTCCCCCATGGGGCTGTTCCAGTTAAAGGGAAGGAGATTTACCTACTTACATCAAGAGGTCCAAAGGCCACAGGAGTTGCCTTTCAGTGATAAGGATGACTGTCACCGAGCAATGTCACGAGGAGCTGTTCATTCTACTCTTTCTTTCTTACGAACCAGCTGAGAGAGGCTAGATTTATGGAAGGAAGAGAGTTTGAGTGACAGGCATTCTGGCCATCGTGCGGACTACCCCATGCATTGAGGTCAGCGGGAACGAGGGGTCTGCGTGACATTATTTTGACCTTCACTGAGGTTAGTGTAGATGAAGCGTGGTCTCGTCTGTTGTCTATGGACACTAGGGGAAAAAGAAAAGAGCACAACAGGCCATTTTTGCATCTCTAGTGCTTATCTTAGTGTCTCAGTGACGGTGTTTTGAATGAATGACTGAAACCAAGGAAACTCTCTACTTCTGTGCCTGTGTTGGTGAGACTACTGATGACTTTATCACTCATCGTTCCCTCTAGAGAGCCCAGTGTCATCAGTTTCTACTCCAAATTCAGGTGATGAAAGCTCTGCACCTATGAAGGAATGAACGGCTTTATTTCTGTTCTCCCCAAACTGAAAATGCCCCCATAGGCCATATCTCCTTTGGCTCTGAGTTCCAGGAAGCGCAGAGTGAAATCTGACGCTCAACTGTAACCACTCATGTAGGCTCTCGTGGCATTCATACTTGGATCCTATTCCTTCTGCTCTTGCCATTCAACACTTATTTATTTATGTATTTATTTCTTTTTCTTTTTTTTCTTTTTATTTTTTCAATGCTTATTTATATGTCCCCCATTCCTAATTTAAATTCTAGATTATATTTTCCATCATTTTGGGATGCCTGGGTGGCTCAGCGGTGGAGCGTCTGCCTTTGGCTCAGGGCGTGATCCCAGTTTAGGAATCGAGTCCCACATCAGGATCCCTGTGAGGGGCCTGCTTCTCCCTCTGCCTGTGTCTCTGCCTCTCTCTGTGTCTCTCATGAATAAATAAATAAAATCTTTTAAAAATATTTTTTCCATCATTTTATTGCTCACGACCTCAGATGCCTCCAGCTGCCAAACAGGCAGCAGGAAATGACCTGGGGGTGAGCAGGCCAATAAGTCATGGTGTGTGGACTGTGGCAAACTGGAAAAGTTCTTCCCCTGCCCACTCTCCTAAAATAGCACTGCCTTTTTACCCCATCAGTCTCTAGCCTCTGACCCTGCTTTGTTCGTAGCATTTCTCATTTTCTGTAATCATCTTATTTATCTGTTTAATTAATTATAATAATCATAATTACTTTGCTATGTCCTCTGCTATGTCCCAGCACCCTGAAGAGCGCCTGACACAGAATTCTCACCCAGTCCAAGTTTGCTGAATGAGTGAATTAGCAGAGAAACATGGGGCCTGTGTGGCCGGATGTTTCTATATTTTAACAGAATTTAAAATTTGGATTTTTATATGAAATCATCTGATTTTTAGTTGCTGGTGGCTAATGTGAAAAACTAAAAGCACCATGCTGACCAGAAACATCTCTCAGTGACTCTCTCCTACTTCCTATTATCTGCTTTGTCGTCAACATAATTTCTTTGCAGAATGAAGTAGTATGCAAATAAATAAAAACACACATCTGTTTTGTGGCTTACTATGCACTGTTGCCCGCTGGCATTTCATTATTGTTCCGATTTTACATATGAGTAAATTGAGACCCTGCAGAGGTGAAGCGAGCCTGCAAGATTAGCTTCAGAGGAAGCAGTAAAAGACCGGACCCGCCCCGGGAGGCAGAGCTGGCCTCCTGGTCAGGTATTCAGGAAAGAGGGAGGAAAAGCCCTCCTTGTTCTATTTCCTCCTTTCCTGCTGACCCAGATCCAGAGGTTAGGCAGATGTTTCACCCAACACAGGCTGTGACCTCAAATTCAGATTTAGCCGCACGCTGGGTCTGTTTCTGTACTTTTCGGTGCCCAAGGAACCAGCACAAGACATTGAGGCGGATCTTTTAAAAACCCTCTCACACAGCACCATCTGCCCCCAGTCAAGAACTACAAGCTTTAAATATTTTAGCACCGCACGCATAATTGAACCATCAACCTATTGAATAGTGCCTCTTTCACACCTGCATCTTCAAAATGATGCTGATCGTATTAGTTTTAGGAAGTGACCTCCTTACATCACCAGAAGACTGGTAGGTTGTGATGGGCAGAGAATATCTCAGCAACTCTTTGAATTTGACCAGATTCTGACCGAGATGGATTTTCTTACTTCTTTTCTCAGAGAAAGACTTCAAAAAAAATTTTTTTTTTGAGTACCAAAGTTTAGGTCTCTGACATTCCTTGGGAAACTCTGAGATGTGGGAAATTTCCCTAGAAAGTGTAGGATTATTTTTCTTCTAGAGTTCTAATTTTTTCTAGAATCGACTTGCTAGGGAAAAGCCCAGCTTGATTGGCATTTCTTAATTATGATTTTTAATTGTGGTAAATATCAAAAGGCATCCAATTTACCATTTTAAAAACCAGTTGAAAGTGTACAGTTCAGGTGGTGTAAAGCACATTGATGTTACCTTGCTGCCACCACCCCCACCATCCAGAACTCTTTTCATCTCCCCAATCTGAAACTCTGTGCCTGGTAAACAGTAACTCCCCATCCCACCCCCACCCCCCAGCTCCTGGCTACTCTAGGTTCCATATAAGTGGGATTCTATAGTATTTATCCTATTGTGACAGACTTAATTCAATTAACATAATGTCCTCAAGGCTCATCCATGCTGCAGCAGGGATCAGAATTTCCTTCCTTCCGAAGGTTGAAGAGTATTCCATTGCATGGATATACCACATTTTGTTTATTCATCTATTTATGGGCTTTTAAAAAATTCAATGTAGTTAACATACAGCATATTACTAGTTTCAGGAGTAGAGTTTAGTGATTCATCGGTTGCATAGAACACTGGGTGCTCATTACATCACGTGCCCTCCTTAGTGCCCATCACCCAGTTACCCCCTCCCCTCCAGCGACCCTCAGTTTGTTTCCTGGAGTTGAGTCTCTTATGTTTTGCTTCCCTCTGTTTTTATCTTATTTTCTTCTTCCTGCCCTTCTCCTATGTTTATCTGTTCATGGACTTTTGAGTTTCTTCCATCCCTTGGCTTTGTGAATGAAGCTGCTATGACTGTGGGTGTACAAATATCTGTTTGAGTCCCTGCTTTCAATTCTTTGGGGGTAAATACCCAGAAGTGGAATTTCTGGATCATATGGAAACTATTTTTAATTTTTTGAGGAACCACCATATACTGTTTTCTATAGCAGCTGCACCATTCTCCAATCCTACCAACGGTGTAGCAAGGGATCTTACCAATACTTGTTATTTTGTGGGTTTGGCTCGTTGTTCCTTTCTTTCTTTCTTTCTTTCTTTCTTTCTTTCTTTCTTTCTTTCTTTCTTTTTTCTTTGTTTCTTTCTTTGTTTCTTTCTTCTTTCTTTCTTTCTTTCTTTGTTTCTTTCTTCTTTCTTCTTTCTTTCTTTCTTTCTTTCTTTCTTTCTTTCTTTCTTTCTTTCTTTCTTTCTTTCTTCTTTTTCTCTTTCTTCTTTTTTTTATAGCAGCCACCCTAATGGGTGTGAAGTAATATTTCATTGTGGTTTTGATTTGCATTTCTCTAATGATTAATGACATTGAGCATCTTTTCATATGCTTTTTTGCCATTTGTACATCTTCCTTGGAGAAATGTCTATTTTGCTCATTTTAAAAATGGGTTGTTTGTTTTTGTCATTGAGTTGTAGGAGTTCTTTATATATTCTGGATATGAATCCCTTATCAGATACATGGTTTGCAACTATTTTCTCCCATCCCAAGGGTTGCTTTTCACTGTGTTGATTGTGTCCAATGCATAGAAGTTCTTTAATTTGGATGCACCATGTGTACTTTTGAGCTTCTGTTTTTGGTTCCCCTGGCTCTCAGGGGGTGTGGGCTGTGGGAAAGGAGGACTGTCCCCTCAGCTCCAGTGACAGGGGGGTAGAAGGCCACTGCTGAAAGGCTGCCAACTCTTATTTCAAAAAGACTTTAAGATGGGTTTCAAGACCATCCCTCCCCCAACACACACACATACTTATGGAGCAGTCAGGGTGCAGAATTGCTTTAGCAATAATTGAGTTTTAAGATGGCCTCTCTTCAGCTTTGGGGTAGCCTTGTTTGGTGCAGGTGTCAGAACAATCATAACCGATCCTATTGCCCTGGGACTTCAGGAGTGTGTACAATGGCTACTCCTACTGGATCTCTGTGCCGGGGAGACCAATAGAACAGAGGTCTCCATAGCATGTTTCTCTTGTAACACCCCGACCTTTAGAGGCCAAAATAATGAAAAGATTACAGTGGACTCCCAGCCCCCAAAATCTATCAAAAGAAAACAACAGCAAGCCATAAAGTAAGCTTACAGAAGGGCACAAAAGTTCTGATTTTTCTCAAGATAATGACTTCAGAGTTTCTGTTGAAATGCCCAAATCCATTCTTTTAAATTTATCTGTTTTAATTAGTGATGATTTTTGGTGTCTCTGTTTTGCCAATGTCTTAATCCCTGTTTGATCTATCTATTGGGAAATAATAAAAACATCTAATATTTATTACATGCTTTATGTACACTGTGCATTTTTCTATGTGCTACGTAAAAGAATTAATTTAACAATGGCCCTAGTCTCATGAGGTAAGTACTATTATAATCTCCAGGTTTTTTTTTTTAAAGATTTATTTATTTATTCATGAGAGACACAGAAACAGAGAGAGGCAGAGACACAGGCAGAGGGAGAAGCAGGCTCCATGCAGGGAGCCCAATGTGGGACTCGATCCCAGACCCCAAGATCACGACCTGAGCCGAAGGCAGTCACTCAACCGCTGAGCCACCCTGGTGTCCCTATAATCTCCAGTTTTATAGTTAGGAAACTAGAGCACAGAACAGTAACTTGCCTAAGATCACACAGCTAGTAAGTAGCAGAGGCAGGGTTTGAACCCAGAAAGCCCGGCTCCAGAGTCTCTTGTCCTCAAGTCTAAAATCCAGCTATGGTTTAAAAAAAAAATTAAAGATTTTATTTATTTATTTATGAGAGATACAGAGAGAGGCAGAGACATAGGCAGAGGGAGAAGCAGGCTCCCTGCGGGGAGCTCAAAGTGGGGACTCAATCCCAGGACCCCAGGATCATGCCCTGAGCTGATGGCAGATGCTCAACCACTAAGCCACCCAGGGCTTCTTAAAATCCAGCTGTGTTGGCCATGATGTGTGTAGCCTCCCTCCACCAGCCTACACCCGCATTGCTAGCCCCACCCTTGCCTCTGGCCCTTTATGCGCACAGGGCTCCCTGTGCCTCCCACCAGCCCTCCGCACCTCCTCACCTTGCTGACCCTGCCTGGTCAGGATTCCCCTCGGGCATCTGCTCTCTGCTGGTTGCCCTCCCACATCAGGCTCTTGAGACAGCTAACACTGCACATAGTCACATGGAAATGTAACTGTCTGACCCTTGTCTGCTTCCCACAGTGGACTGAGAGTCTCTTGAAGGTGGACAGCAAGGTTCAAAGCTCTATGTCCCAACCTAGCCAAGTACCTGTACCCAGTAAGTGCTTAAATATTTGGTTTTGAGGAAATAAATGAGGAAAAGCCTAGACTGGGACTTAGAGTAGGAAAAGGAGCTGTGATTGGCCAAATCATAGTTTTCACTCCGGAAATGCAGTTAGTACCCTAGTGGACAGTGAGCAGCCACATCCAAGTAGATTAGAGCAATACTGAATAGAATAGAATGAACAGTGTGAACCTCAGTCCCTTAGGCCTGCTACTGGAGACGTGGGGCCTACCTGTGTGGAGGAGGCTGCTCTGCTCCCCACCAATCAAGGAGCAACGACAGATATACATACAGAAATGCACATCGTGGGTCACAGAGCAACTTCTGAGTTTCCCAAAAGTGTCAAAATCGAATAAATGTCTTCTCTGCCTTCCCTCGTCTTCCTGAATAATTCAGTCTTTCAAGCTCTACTATGGGGCCAAGTAAGGTAGTTACCCACGCAGGGGGTGGCAGAGATATGGTGACCCAGACAGGGGGTCAGAGCCTGAACAGGGTGAGGAGGTCGGCCACACAAGAGGGCTGCCTAGTACAGGTGCCAGAGTCCTTGTGAGCCGGGGAAGGTCTCCCTGTGGAGGAGAGACTGGCACAGAACATTGGAATCCAAACAAGATGAGGAAGGCAGCTGTGCGGGGAAGGGCGCAGAGATCATGACAGCAGTTGGTCACAAACAGGGGACTGATCAAATGTATTAAGGATGATGGGAGGGGAATCCCTGGGTGGCTCAGTGGTTTAGGGCCTGCCTTCGGCCCAGGGCATGATCCTGGGGACCCGGGATCGAGTCCCACGTCAGGCTACCTGCGTGGAGCCCGCTTCTCTCTCTGCCTGTGTCTCTGCCTCTCTCTCTCTGTCTCTCTCTCTGTGTCTCTCATGAATAAATGAATAAAATCTTTAAAATAAATAAATAAATAAATAAATAAATAAATAAATAAATAAAAGGAACCAGAGCTCCTTGGAGCAATCACTGATTTTCAAGGCTGGAACATCTCATTATACCAGGGGAGTCAGGAAGTGCTCAAGGAATGACGGGAACATGTTGGAAGGGCACGTGGAACTTTGGATTAAGAACGACAGTCATGTAACTTCAAGTACACTGCAGAACATTTACGAATTAAAAAGGGAGGAGGAGTAACTTTACAATGGAGGGCCCTGGCAGGCATGACTTTCACAATCTCAGTGAAGTTTATTTATTTTTTATTTATTTTTTTAAAGATTTATTTATTTATTCATGAGAGACACACACACACACACACACACAGAGAGAGAGAGAGAGAGAGGCGGAGGGAAAAGCAGGCTCCCTGCAAGGAGCCCGACGTGGGACTTGATCCCAGGACCCCAGGATCACGCTCTGGGCCAAAGGCTGGTGCTCAACCACTGAGCCACCCAGGTGCCCCCTCAGTGAAGTTTAAAATCGTCTGCCACCCAATAGGATGCAATGAGAGGGACACAGCTTCATTTCTGTGATGTTTTTGGGCCAAGGTTGTAAAACTTGAGTCGAAGCACAAGGAAACTCAGGCAAACCCAGATTGAGGAACATTCTGCAGAAAAACTGGCCTGTATTTTTTAAAAAGGGCCAAGATCGTGAAAGTGAAGGGACTACTGAAGAAGGCTTGATCATGGAGCAAAGAACATGGTGACAGTTAAAGGTAGCACTTGAGCCTGAAAACCTTGAGTTGGTCCGAGGATTAACTGGCAACTGGTGGGGGTGCACAGGTGGCTCAGTCGGGTGAGCATCCGACTCCAGGTTTCAGCTTAGATTGGGATCTCATGGGTCGTGGGATGGAGCCTCACACTGGGCTCCACGCTCAGCACGGAGTCTGCCTGAGATTCTCTCTCCCTCTCCTGCTGCCCCTTCCCCCACTCAGACTCACACTCACTCTCTCTCTAAAATAAATAAATAAATCTTTTTTTTTTAAGATTTATTTATTTATGATAAATGATAGAGAGAGAGAGAGAGGCAGAGACACAGGAGGAGGGAGAAGCAGGCTCCATGCCGGGAGCCCGACCTGGGACTCAATCCCGGGACCCCAGGATCACGCCCTGGGCCGAAGGCAGGTGCTAAACCGCTGAGGCACCCAGGGATTCCCTAAATAAATCTTTTGTAAAAAGCATTAACAGAAATGGCAACTGATGAAAACTTGCCGGGGTCTGAAGATTAGAAAACAGGAATACGTCAACATCGATTTCCTGACTTTGCGGTTATGCGGGAGAACATCCTTGGGTATAGAAAACACACCCTAAAGTACACACTACAATACATGGGGAAGAGGAGGCACTGTTTTGGCAGCTTACTCTCAAAGGATTCTGGGAAAATGCAGTGCAAAATTCTTTGTACTATACCGTCTCTGTGACTTTTCTATAAGTTTGAGGTCTGTCTAAATACACACATACGTACGTCTATGCTTCATCTATATCTGTATCTCCATCTACATGTAATGCATATGCTAAGTTGGAATCGTGTTTTCCAGACTTTCCAGAACACAGGCACCCAGAGGCTGCTTTGGGCAGACAAAATTTGGAGTGGCTGCTCCAGAAGCAGGCTCAGGGTCTGTCTGCAACAGGCTGGCACTCTGACGAGGTGCGGAGGAGAAGTATTCTCCTTCCACTCACCTAGTGAAGGATGGAGAGATTCCTAAATAAGTAGAGATCCACGCGGTGCTGTGTATGTGGCTGGGGGTGAAACTGGGATTCAAAATCACATCGGCGCAGCTCCTTTCACTATCTTATGCTACCTGCCTACACAACAGGGCCTCTACTGGGAAACGTCTTCCCGCCTCCCCCAACAGGCCCAGAATACCTACAGAGGATCCCTCTGTCTGTGGTCCCAGGGCATTACTGCACTGCAAGTAGCTGGTTGCACACAACTAATTCACAATGTCTGATCAAATTGAGAGTAGAGCTCCTCTCATCTGCACTCCTAGTATCTCCCACGGAAGCAGGCATGGGGTAATTAAATAGTATTTTTGAGCGCTCATTACGTGCCAGCAAAGGCTTTACATGCATTCTCTCATTTAAACCTTAAGACAACTCCATGAATGAGCTGTTACCATTATTCCCATTTTGCCTTTCAGAAAACTGAGGTCATAAGAGTTAACTGGATTAACTCCAGGGCACAGAGAGAGTGGAAAATAGTACCGAGATTCAAGTCTAATTCCCAGAATGTGCTCTTTGTCACCTGTTCTGTTGTCACCATCTTGCTCTAAATGTTCCATGAGCAAATTCCTATTGTGGGGAGTGGTCATAATCTGAAAAGCTCCCCCTCAGTCAAAGTCCCCTCTTTATGCCAAGCTCAAGTGTGAAGCTCCTGTCCCGTGGAGAGTCTTCTCACGTACAACCTCCACCCTCGGCCCCCACAGCGCATTCCTTCAGCACGCCTTGGCCACATGGTTTGCACCGTGCTCCGATATGTGGCCCAGTGCTGGGCACCCAGAATGCAGCTTATCAACATTTGGTGAACTGGATTCGGCGCCCAGGGATGGATGTAAACAGCGATTAATAACAAGGTGGCATATCGTACTGGATACTCTATTTCTGGATTTTCTAGGCGAATGAGTTCCAATTTCTAAAATCCTATCCTCCCATCGGATCATTGGCCAGAGAATATGTGGCAAGAAGATAGCCTGGTATTTTGGTTTGAAGAAGCACCTGGCTGGCTCAGTCTGTTGAGCATCCAATTCTAAATTTTGGCTCCGGTGGTGATCTTGGGGTCATGCTCGGCAGGGAGTCTGCTTGAGGATTCTCTCCCTCCTCCCTCACCCCTCCCCATGCTCTTGCTCTCTAAATAAGTAAGTAAATAAATAAATCCTTAAAAAAGAAAAAAGGTAGAATAACCGTTCTACTGCAAAGAGGCAGGAATAGAGAGAGGATGTGCCCTCTGTTACTCACCTACCCACATGTTGGCAGGCAAGTCAAATTTCCCTGGACCTAAGTCTCTCCGTGAGTAAAACTGCAATGGCAATACCTATTTCCACTACCGAAATGAAGCAAAATAGGTGAATATGTTTCGGATACCGATGAGGAATAATGTTACATGAATCCAATTACTGTTAGTGGGATTGTTTATGTTTTTACTGACCTGTTGGACCAGTGAAAAACAAACAAACAAACAAAAAAAAACCCCAACAAAATAAAAAAAAGCAGTTTTTCTTTTTGAAAATGAAGGAAGAAGTTTCTTGTGAAGAGTAGTGCAATAAAAAAAAAAATCAGGTATTAAAAATGTAAATATCCTGAGGGCCTTTCTGGAGTGTTTTGAAAAAGACATACCTAGACATTTCTAGCTTTTGGCTGTCTTCAACAACTTGGGGGGGCGGTGTGGTGGGTGCTGGGGGGTGGGTGGTCGGGCTAAGGGTGGGAGGCTGGGCTGGGAATGTTAGGAGCAAAGTGTCTCAAATCGCATGAGATGTTCCCTGGAGGGGGAGGCGGGCCTCTTACCTTTGCTGCACAGTGAACTGGTTCCCAGTCGTGTGAGGCCTCGGGTGGGGGGCAGTCCTCTTGGGAGCTGATCTTCTGTGGCCCAGGGAGATTTTCTCTCTCTTTCCTGTGTCTCCTCTTCCAGACAGGCATGAAAACCATTCGGCCTTGGAGGTAATCAGCTCACCTCCTGCCCCTTTTGCAAGGCTTTGTGTCATGCTGATCCATGAACCCAAGAGCAGCCTCCCAGGAGCTTCCAGGGAGAGCAGCCCCCCCACCGAGCAGCGCTCATTAGCATCAGTGACTAATCTGTTCTGGTCTGGAAGGGGCCCAGGCTCCCCTGACCGTCCCTGTGCTCTCAGGAAAAGCCAAGATCCTTTTGTTCACCTTTCGGCCTGCCAAGTCAGTCCTACCGCACCCCTGAATGTTGTTTTCCTGCAGGCAATGGGAAAATGAGCTGGGAGCCAGAGAAGGGAAATCAACAAGGAAGTAAACACAGGGTTCACTGCACCTCCAGGTCCAGGTCGTCCCCAGGGCCTGGGACATCCTTGTGCTGGGACCAGTTCCTCAACAGGCAGGGGCTGCTGCCTGGACGGGCCTCCGAACCCTGGGCGTCTTCTTATTTTTAATTATGCAGAGAAGCATGAGCTGAAATGGGTATCAGACAAATCAAGGCATCCCGACTCGTTCCACGGCCTTGCCAAGACTTTAAAAGATTTTCCATAGGCAGCATCTCTTATAACGGAACACGGCCTGATGTTTGTCAGACAAAGAAGAAAAAGATGAGCAAGTTCATGGCTGATATTAGTTAAGACCTTTAAGTCTAAAGATACAGGACTGTTGTTTAAATAAAAGGTAAAAAAAAAAAAAGCAGTTTTTATTTTTGAAAATGAAAGAAGTTTCTCGTGAGGACTAGTGCAATAAAAAAAAAAAAATCAGGTTTAAGTAAAGGTTTCTCCTACTTACTCGTGAACAGCGGGGTCAGCATCTGCAGCCCAGCAGCGTCTCTGCCAACATCTGTCGAGGGCTGACTGGCTGCAGGGTCCTGTGCCAATGACCTGACCTGCATTATTATCTCATTTACTTCTCCACATAGTCCTACAGTTATCATTCCCATCGTATAGGCGAAGAAAGGAAGGATTCGAGAGCAAAGTGCTCCGGCCAAGCGCTCCAGAGAGGTATGAATGGAAAAATTGCCCTTCTGGAAGTGTGGCCTTCCCCACCAGTCAGCTTCAGGACCTCTGTGCACTGGCATCTGTGGCGATGGCCAAAGAGCTTGCTCCCTGGGGCTGTGAGTTCGATGCCATCTTTATATAACTTGTTTGTAGCACACACCGGGCCGGGCACCTTCTCTTGTCTCAACCACAGTGGGGCTGCTGGCTGCTATAGACCCGGCTCCCCCCTGAGGCTCCTATTTACCCACAAGGAAGTGGGCTACAAATCTCTGGGCCTCTCTGTGTGCTTTGATCATGGTCTGATTGCGAGTATGCCCTTCTGGTTTTAGGAGCCTAACAGTTATGAGCTTCTTTTAATCAATAATCCAAGGGATGAATGACAAGGAGTTCACAGCCTGGAAACCTCTCCCTGGTGAGAAAAAAAAAAAAAGAAAACCAAACCAGCACATGTGTTCCCAGTCCTCAGGTCACACTGCAACGTGTTTTGGTTTTATTGGCCTCCGCCTTACTTCCAATTGTTAGCATTTAGCTCTCCTGTGCCACGGCGGTTCCCCGGGACAGCTGGCCGCTGGTCAAAGGAAAGTAAAACCGTTAATTAGGAGACAAGGAGATGCCTCCCAGCGGGGTCAAAGTTGTCTGTTTTTGTAAATATAGGAGTTGCGACATCAGGGCAGTTGCTCACCCTTGTTACCCTGGGGTTGGTTTGGGTGGAGCTTTGGGGTGTCTGGCTCTGAGGCCACATAGGCCTTGAAACGTGAGGTTGGGCAGCTTTCCGTTCTCAGCAGAGACTAAAGATTGATTTGTTGGAATTATGGCAATAAAGAAAATTGGAAAGGGGCTGGGCTTTGATAGTAGGTATCATTTCATTTGTCTTTCCCAGTGGTTTACAACTAAACACGTGTCCAGATATGTTTATAGACTCCGATCTTGGAGGTCTTTGATGAGGAAAGGCAATTTATAACAGTCAAATGGGCCTTTTCAACCTTATCATTTGAAACAAAAAAAAAAAAAATCAAAATGTTGGAAAGATGCTAATGTAACAGAGGCTTTCATGTTCCTCATCTGCTTGCCAGCTTTGCCCCACCAGGGAATAAAGACAGCAGATTTGGGGACTCTCAGAAGCTCGGGGCTTTCCACTCCAAAAGGTGAGGTAGATGGATTTTGTTTCACCTTCCTGTGAGCATCTGGATCAGTGCTGATTGAATGGCTTCCAATGGTTCAGTCCATCCTGGGATTCACAATAAACACACATACCCCCCGAAACATATTTTTTGCACGGTCACGTAGCCGAGGCAGCTCACTGTTTCAAACTGGAAATGGAGAGAAGTCACGGATGAAAAACAGGACATATTAATTTAGCTTTACAAATGTGCCCTTTCCAATGCCAGAATTACTCACTCGCTGGCAGCGCAGTGTGGAGACCTGGGTCTGCTCAAACGCCATGGCTTTAGTGTCCTTTCCATTTGGTGTGGGACATTCCTGCTGAGTGACAGGATCCAACTCAGCAGAAATGTCCAGATGCAGTTAAAATCCCGCTCGTCATTGGAAGGCAAATACAACTGCACCATGTGAGGAAAACAGCCCATGTTTAGAGCGTCCCCCAGAAGCAACCTGTCCTGTCGTACGCAGACCAAACGTCTTCATTTCTGGTGCATGTGGAGGGAGGGCTAGGACGGCTGCGAAATGGAAAATTGCAGAGGGGCTTGTTCAATATTCTGTAGTAAAGAAGTCAGAACCTGAGCGAATTTTCCCTCAGGCCTGCTTTGCTCTTGCACGATGCTCAGCCTGAACGTGGATGGATCACAAGAGGAGCGAGAACATGGCTTCCTTGGACCGTCATGGACTGGCTGCTTTCCTTTCCCTTCTGTTGACACACAACTGAGAGCTTTTCCACCCTGTCCTACATGTGGGGGAGGCAGTGAGGAGTGCAAACTGCCCCCCACCCCGGGAGGCTGTAAATGCCATCTCCATGTCAACACTTCAGAGTTGTGTCTCTGCCTCAGACCTCTCTTCTGAGCTTCCAACCACGTTCTCAGTGTCATGCAACCATCTCAGACTCCACCCACCCAAAGCCAACTCTTCATCCCTCCTTGCCCCTCCTCCTGTGTCCACCTCAGCTAACACCCCTTGCCTTCTCCCAAGCCCCCAGCCTGGGGGTCACCCTTCCTTAGCCTGTCCTCCTGTCCGACACCCAGTCCATGAGGACATTCTGTCAACACCCCCTCCAGAACTTACAGCAGGACCAACCATGGCCTTCTGTTCCCACTACCACAACTGCCTGCCCTCCATCCCACCCCACACCCCTTAACCACAGGAATCTCCTAGCTGGCCTCCCTGGCTGGCTTCCTTGCTTTTCTTCTTGCTGCAGTCTCTCCACCAAATCTGTACCCCACATTCCAGCCCAACTAGACTTGGAAAAATCTAATTCAGATTATGTCATTGGCCTTTCTAAAGGCCTCCAGGCCCTTCAGTGCACTAAGGGGGAAATACAGAATCCTTAACTGGCCAGCTAGGTTTGGCTTTTTTCGGTCCCTGCTCATCTCTCCAGTGTTACCTCGGCGACACCCCCTCTTCGGCCCACTCTGACCATACTAGCTTGCTGTCAGCTTCTTGAACATTCCAGGATTTTTCTCCATCTCATGGCTTTGCTGTTTCTGGACTGGCTCGTACTGACCTACAGTCTTCTCCTGCCACCCTTTCCCCCTAAATAAAATCCACGCCAACTCCCTCTCACTTCCTGCCTCTTTCTCATACTTCGTGTCTCAGCTCAAGTGTCATTTCTTAGAGACACCCTTCAACACACATCATTTCCTTTGTAGTTATGATTTGCCCTCCTATATCCACCCCTCCACCTACCACTTGGTTTCCTTCCCTGAAAGCAGGAACTGTGTCCGTGTTGTTTGCAACTACATGTCCAGCTGCATGATGGAATGAGTAATTGAATAAGAAAATATTTTCTCCCCTAGCTGGAGAGAACAGACAGATGGTCACCAGAGGGGAGGTGGGTGGGGGAGGGGTGAAATACGTGATGGGGATTAAGAGGACACTTATCATGAGGAGCACTGAGTAATGTCTAGAATTGCCGAATCACTAGATTTGCTCCTGAAACCACTAGAACACTGTATGTTAACCATATTGGAATTAAGATTAAAAAAAAAAAACCCTAATAAAGATACAATAATAAAAAGAATTTTTTTCTCTCTCTCTATTCAGCTCACCTAAGGAACCTGAGTTTCTTTGATACCTATTGAGGGGTACTTGCTTGTTCTTACTTAGAAGCAGATTCAGTTTACCCTGGTACAGATAACGAGCAAATGACAGTGGTTTTCGAGAATCTAACCAGGTCCTCCCTTCAGTGGAAGCACTTTCTACTGCTTCTGGGATGGCTGTTCCACAGTCCAGGGAAACAGGCAGGGGGAGTGGGGCAGAAGCCTGCTACGGACCCAGGACTAGTGTGTTTCTCGCTTCCGTGTTAGATTGTGTAATTCATTCCCCATGAAAATAGTAGGGAAGAGTGGAAACTGTTCTGATATAAAAACGTTTGGAGGCCAGCTTTGGGGAACCAAAGACCATTTAGAGGTAGAACATCAGTTTATGGGGGAAAAGTGTTCGGAATTCTAACAACCAACACACCAACCAGCCAACCAACCAAACAAAACAACAACAAAATCTCTCTCAGAGCAAACACTTTCTAAGTGGGAGTGGCCTGTTGTGTGTTTTATATGAATTCAAATATATGGTGACTCGGCCACACTTTCCCAGACATCTCTTCTTAGGTGCTGGTGAGCATGCATCTGATAGCATTGGGAATGCCTCTGAGGTAGTTTATTCAGCCAGGAGTTGTATTTATTTGTGTTGAGGCAGAGCCAAGAAACATTTATTTTCCTGTCTGTATTTCAGAAGGAATCCCCCATTCATTCCCCAAAAGAAGCAATATGGAGCCATACCTCCAGGTGCCTCCCCAGCTCCTCGCTTCTTCCTTCCAAGAGGAGAAGTAATGACCAACCTGACTGGTGAGACAGGAGAGCCCATCCTTCCCTGGGACCTCTTATTCAAGGCCGTTGGGCCGCTGCATTGAACGCAAGGGCCTCCCTCCCATTGGCTCTTGGATTTTGGATGGTGAGACTTGGATGAATGCAGGGGCGGCCCATGCAGCATCTAGTCTCCCTGCTTTAGGCAGGCCATATGGGGGTGCCAGGCCAGCTGACGCAGGTCTCCGCTTCCCTGCTTCCACTTTCTTCCCTCTCTCAGGTTGGAGGCGTAAGACTGTCGTGGCTCCCATAGTTCAGGGAAGGCAGGATGAAGCTCTGTACTATTCTCAATCCAGCTTGTCAGAAGGTAGCAACGATATTAAGATCTCTTTTTGGCTCTTTATTTTAAATCTCAATGAGAAGGAGACACCCATTCTCCCCCAGGGTCAGCAATTTGCATTTTATTTGAATCTGTCACTTTTATAAACAACTTTTCTATGCCTGGGCATAAAATGCTTGTGAAAATAAATCTCACACTGGAATTAGAAAGTATGTAAATCGGGCACTTTCCTTATGTACAAAACCAGCCTTCCTACATCCTGGATTTTTCAGCAAAACCTAAGCAAACTCCCTGAGGATTTTATATTAAGAGGCTTTGCCCTTGAGTCAACCCAATTGGATGCACAGCCATGCATCCTATCTCCTTCTCTAGGATTTCTCTTCTACACTTTTGCTATCCAGAGAATAGTTTTTCAGTGCTTTGCCCGCCAATAGCTATTATATCATGGAAGGGAACGGGCCTCAAAGGATGTAGAGGGCTTGCTCAAAACCACAGTGAGTCTTGGAGCTCGGCAGACAGATCAGAGGTCGGGCTCCCAAACCTGCACACTCTAAATTCCAAACTCCTTGGCAGGGGCTGTAGTTCTTAACTGCTTCCCACAAAAACCCAGTTTGCAATCTCTGGGAAATACGGTCTTTTCACATTTATACATCTTAGGTGCCCCAGATTTCTGTCTTGAAGGGGACTTGGAGACAGACATTCAACTAAAAGCAGTCAGGATAAACAAAATGAGTTGTTTACATCGAGAAAAATAAAGTTTCATTTGCAATGTCTCTGAGTTTTTTATCAGAATGGGAAAAGCACGTAAGCTTAGGTTCTTCCAGGGAGATCCCTGGGTGGCGCAGCGGTTTAGCGCCTGCCTTTGGCCCAGGGTGTGATTCTGGAGAACCGGGATTGAATCCCACGTCAGGCTCCCGGTGCGTGGAGCCTGCTTCTCCCTCTGCCTATGTCTCTGCCTCTCTCTCTCTGTGTGTGTGTGACTATCATGAATAAATAAATAAAATCTTTAAAAAAAAAAAAGCTTAGATTCTTCCAGTAAATCATAAATATTAGAGATTCTGAGCAACCTGCTTATGATCCCCAGGGGTTAGGAAGATGTCATCTTGACCTATATATTTCTTTATTTGATGCTTTTTTTGAAATTGGGGATATTTCCCTTTGAGGTGAAACCATCTCTCTCAGGACGCTGCAATGCCACGAGACTAAATATTGTACATTCTGGGACTGACAGGAAGAAGAGAACCAAACTCTCATGATTAGCAAGAGACTCCAGTCTCCTCAAGGATTTGGTTTCCAGCCCCGAGGATACTGTCAACACTTAATAAATAAGTGAAAAGAGCAATAATAAATATTATGAGTGGAAATAACAATGTGAGGTGCACTCCGATTTCTTACAATCCAGGAAGAAATGTGCAGAGTTATCTCAGGCTTTGGGGAAAATCCCAAGATTCTGTGATACTTACCTCTACTTTCAGGGGACAAAGGCCTTTAGATTCCTTATTTTGAAAAGACCCGGTTGGGTGCACTAACTGATTGGGATATTTGATTTTTAAAACCACACTGCTATGAAAAAGCGACTGGAAAACATATAGGAGCATTTGTTTTTAAATGTGGAGTTCTCTAAACTGGTCCAGACAGCTGGACCCCATTTTGTGTTTGTTTTTTCAAACAGATTCTTAGTGTTCTAAACTAGATCCATCTGTACGTACTAATTGCATTCCACTGACTAGGTTGGATGTCGTCTTTTTGGGAACATTTAAACCATTTTTTTGGTTTCATTTAAAAGGAACACGGATGCTTAAATCTCATTGTAGCTGCTTTATTATTGGAGTCTCCATGCTATACTTCGTTGGAGAGCATTCATCGCGGTACACCAAGCCCATGCTTGGGTTCTGGGGCCATGTTGTGCGGTTACGAGAACTTAAATGCCCAGAGCAATCATGCCAGATGGCCTCTAAATGCTCTCAAATGGATTGGTACCTTCTTCACATACATGTGTACATAAAAATGCTTTGAAATACCATGATAAATTATTTTTTGTTTAAAAAAGTATAAAGTCAACATTCTGCGTGAAGAAACTCAAACAACTGCAAAGACAAAAGTGGAGAAACTGTAAGTCTGCCTGCCTCTTGGCACTCATCATCAACAGCACACACACACACAGATACCTTTATTCCCAGTCTCAAGGGATAATCAATATATATATATTGATTATAATATATATAGATAACTCTCTTTATATATAACATATATTATATATATTTATATATAATATATAGACATACATTTATATATATCTATTAGATATATATTATATATATATATATAGACATAGAGATAGATCAGTGTGTGTGAAATTTTTTTAAAAAAGCTTTTAATTGGCAGCCTTCTGTGCTTAATTTATTTCCAAAAAAGCTTTCAGAAATAGAAAAAGTATCTTTGGGCACGCACTCACATACGCACACAGGTCACAAATCATTTGCATTGCTTACTCATTATCTAATGTTGCCTAACCAATCACTAAAACCCAGTGGCTTAAAATAACACAAATCATTTCTTCTCTCTCAATTTCTACAGATCAGGAAGGAGGGAGTGGCTTGACTGAGTGGTTCTGGGTTCTGGGCGGTTTGGGGGCTGTCACGACGTTGTAGCTTGAGATTGGCTGGGGCTGCAGTCATTTGAAGATTTGCCTGGGGCTGGAGGGTCTGCTCCCAAGGTCGCTCACTGCCACAACGACATATTGGTGCCAGCTGTTGGCAAGAGGCCTCCGTCCCTCTTCGTGAGGGCCTCTCCCCAGGCTGCTTGGATTTCCTCAGGGAATGGCATCACACTTTCTCCACAGGGAGAGGCCCAAGAGCAAAGGAAGAAGATGTCATGCCGGTGACAACCTGGCCTCAGATGTCACACACCACCACACACTGGAGTGCAGCCCAGGCTCAAAATGGACTACATACAGACATGAACCCCAGGAAGTGAGGACGATGGGGGGCACTTTGGGGGGTGTTTATGAGACAGCAACTCCCATTAAGTCCAGAGTCTATCTCCCCACTCCTTGATTCTGCTCTAGCATCACAATTTGTTTTGACCAATGGAAACTGAGAGGAATGAGCTGGCGAGGATACCGAGCCAAAGCTGCAAGATGTGCCCTTTCGGCTGCCTCATCCTCTTAGAAAGCCACTGCTGTGCGAACAGCCTGCACTAGCCCTCCTTGAGGATGAGGGGACAGCACCCGGCTGGCCCTGGCACCCTTGTTTCAGCCTCAGATGTATGAGTGAGCCCAGGCAACGCAGCATATGTCAAAGACAAGTGGTCCCAGGGGAGCCCAACCCAAATTGCCAAACCACAAAATCGTGAATAAATATACATGATTGTTGTTCGAAGGCACTAAAGCTTTTGGGATGGTTTGTTATGCAGCACTGGGAAACTGATACAATATGCTAAACAAGGCTCTATTTTCTTATTTGTGAATTTGAGAATATATTGTAGGCATCCTTTCATCCAAGTAGGTACAGATCTTCCTCATGTTTTAGAAAATGTTCCAATCGGGAAATTTCATAATACAGAAATGCCATCATGATTTAGCATACTGCTAGTGAACATTCAGGTTTTGACAACATTTTTGCTAATGCAAACAACGCTTTATGCACTTTATTGCATTATATCCATGGAAGTGGAATTGCTGGGTTAAGGGGATTATGTGCTCACATATTTGATGGGCCAAATTGTACTTCAGAATGGTTGTGCCAATTTCCATTCCACTGACAATATCGAATTTTAAAGAAAAGTCCTAAGAGCTAGTGTATGCCCTCTTCTTAGAGTTGCTTAAGTTCAAAGCCAGGGGATTGGGAAACAGAGCTGAGGTGACGTACAGGACTGTGTAGAGCTAGTACTTTCTCTCAAGCTGTCCTGAGAACAGCCCAAGGAACACAATGTGAAAATTCCAAAGGTATGTGAGAGAGAAATAGATGGACTCTTGGCGGCAGCTGGCTCTTCCCACAGGACCCAAAGATACTTTCTCTATCTCTGAAAGCTTTTTTGGAAGTAAATTAAATCCACACGGTGGCCAACTAAAAAAATTTTTTTTTGAACTATGACAATAATTGGCATTAAGTCTGAGGTATTAAACATAGCAACTGTGGTTAAAGTCCTGTAAAAGTTTAATGTTTTTGCACCTGACATCCAACTGGTCAGTCAAATTTTTAGGCATAGCTCTTCTTTTTTTATTGGAGTTCAATTTGCCAACATATAGCATAACACCCAGTGCTCATCCCATCAAGTGCCCCCCTCAGTGCCCGTCACCCAGTCACCCTCCACCCCGCCCACCTCCCTTTCCACCACCCCTTGTTCGTTCCCCAGAGTTAGGAGTCTCTCATGTTCCGTCTCCCTCTCTGATATTTCCCACTCATTTTCTCTCCTAAAGGGGACTTTATTCCCTTTCACTATTTTTTATATTCCCCAAATGAATGAGGCCATATAATGTTTGTCCTTCTCCGATTAGGCATAGATTTTGGATGAACCCCCAAATCGCAGGAGATTCTCTGTGATCCTAGCCACACCATTAATGATGCTTAACATATAGCATGTGACCCATACTATTCAAAGGGATTTACATATATTGTTGCATTTAATTCATGCAGCAGAGGAAGAAACTGAGGCACGGAGTAAGTAACTTATTCGAGTTTATGGTAGTAAAGAGTAGAGAAGATGGCCTTCTAATCAGTTTGATTCCAGAGGCTCTGATATATCACCTTCTGCGTGGTAGACCTGTTAGCTGCCCATTCCCATCATTCTTCCTTCCAGGAAGAAGCCAGAGAGGTGTTTTCTTCCCTGGCAGCTAACAGGTCTACCCAATAGTATTATACAATACTGGCCAATGGGACCTTAGGAAAAGTCAGCTGGGAGACATCTGGGGAAGGCTTTCCCCCCTAATAAAAGAAGATATATGGAAAGGAAGCTCCCTCCCCACCTCAACCTCTGTCCCAGATATTGTGGGGTATAAATGTGCTGCCTAAATGTGGCAGCCTTTTTGTACCTATGCTGCCAACCTTGAGATGGCAACATAGAGAGATGAAAAGAGCCTTATCCCTGATGATGCTGTTGATCTGTTGATCCAACCCTGGCCTTGCCTGCCTACCTCTCAAATTCTTGTTTTGTGAGATTACTAAGTGGAGGTATTCTGTTACTTGTAGCTGAAAGCAATGCGACTACAACATGACTGTTACACCGCCTCTCAGAGGATTTGATTAATTGTAACCTGAGTACGTTGAAATTGTACGTTGAAATTTTAAACACAACCAAGAAATCCTAAAAGAAGAATCCAGGGCACTAGTTCCATATATAATAACCAAAGTCCTGCTTGATTCTACTCTTTCAGCCAACACAGGAAAGGTTATTAATAACAAGTTTCATCCTTTTATTTATTTATTTATTTATTTATTTATTTATTTATTTATTTTTTTAATTACAAACCCTTGTGTCGAGGGCTGACTTTCAATAGATCGCAGCGAGGGAGCTGCTCTGCTACGTACGAAACCCCGACCCAGAAGCAGGTCGTCTACGAATGGTTTAAGTTTCATCCTTTTAAAATGACTCATACGAAAAGAAAAGTGCAAGAGCTAACTCAGTTTTTAAGTGATGGGGACCCTGGCTTTAAAAAGTGCTCCCCAACCTTACTGGCTGTGCCAAGGTCTAGTACTAATTGTTGAAATAAGGGAGAATTAGAAATTTGAATCGGAAGTGCCCCACACTTGGACCCCACTGTGGACCAGAAAGCTCACATTCTTCCCTGCCCTTGTACCATGAGTAGTTTTTAAAAATGTATTTAATCATTCACCAAGAAATGGTCATCCAGATATATTTTCAAAGTCAGAAAGTTCGAAAGGCTCCAATTTCTGCCTGTCTCCCTTGGAAAACCAGATCCTCATTCTCTGACATTCCAAGAAAGGCTATAATCCAAGGAAAGGAAATCTCGAAAGCACTTTCAGTGGAGAACACAAAAGTTTTTGCTTCAGATCATGCTGCCCTGCACGGTATAACCTCACTGAGGATGAATTAATCCGGGCAAATCTCACCCTGCCCGGTAAGCTAGCAGCACCTGCTGGGGTGATTGTTGTTGGCAGTGGGCGAGGGGGAGCTTTGGAAAAGGACAGTGGTGGAGGACGAGGGGGAGGACCTGTGGCTGCCCCGAAACTCACTGCAGCCAAATGGGCTGCACTGGAGTCCTGCTAACTGCCTTCTTCTCGGTATTTCCTTAGGAAGAAAGGCAAAGCAAAGAACTCAAATCTCTGAGTTTGAGCACTGGAGGACGAACAAAAGGGAAAGTTCCCGGGTAGCCCTGTGCTAATTTTAGAATTGCAGAGCTCAGGACCTAAGCCAACCAAGCTCATGCAAACGTTGTGGGCAAGCAATGCCACGCCAGCTGCTCTGGGCCAGGCCAAACATGTGGCAGGTGAAAGCGGATAACGTTTCCTCCCAAACATTTGTTTATTATTCTTTACAATCTTTGTTCTTAGAGAAGAAGAATGAGATTGGCTGGAATTTTGAATCAATGTGGATTTTTTTTCTTGCTTATTTATTTTGAAGTCTCTTGATTGGTTTTCTCACATGAAAACTTAAAGCTTCCTCCACAAAAAAGAAAAAAAATCTCAACAACCCCAAAATGGATAAGGGAACAAGTGAGAGCCTCTTGGCCTTGCCTTCCCCCCTGCCTCCCCCTTCTGCCTCTGGCCCTTCTTTCTCACTGTACAGGGTTAGTCCCCACTTAGGCTCACTGTTACTCATTCAGTTTGTATCCTTTTGAACTTTTTTTTCTGTGCACATGAACAGAAGATAAACTATTTTAAAAGAAAATCCACTGCCACATGTTCTTGAGGTGACTAATACTTCTGTTCCCATTCTCGAACATCTTAGAAAGATGAGAGGTAGCAGATGGTCCTGTGCTCAGGACTCCCTGTCAGTGTCCACATATTCTCTTGAGACTTCCAGATCGGATTTAATTAACTGAACTTTACATAGCTGCATGTGGCCACCACGTCAGACAGTGCGGGTCTACAGAAAGTAATCTTTCTCCAAAGAGATCCAATTCCCCAAAATGGAAGACTCTCACCTATGTCCCCCCTGCTTTCTCTATCTGGGCTCCTTTTCAGTGATCCAATTCTGATCCATTTACGACTTGGGCTCTGAAACTATAACCTTGAGATAGGGGTGATAAACTTTAGAACTGTCACACTCATTGGAAGTGAGCAACGGAGCCGGAGAATTGGGTTGTTCGCCGGTTGCTGTTTCCCTTTTGGAACAAAGTAAATTATGAACTCTCCATAATCATAGACTGGGAAGTCAATGGGGTCTATTTTTTTGCCTTTAGGAGGACAATCCCATAAGTAAATCTGGTTAGATGTTCACATATTAATTGCTAAGAGGCCTCCAAAGAAGGAAACAGCCAGCCTGCCTCAGTACCCCAGGCCAATGTTTAATTGGCCTCCCCCTAAAATGCTCAGGGGGTGTTTGGGTTCTTGTCTGCTTTGACTCTTCTCTGCTTCCTGGTACTCACGGTGGAGTGAGTCATCATTTTTCTTCTTAGATTCCAATTTAGAAAGACTTCACTCAGTTTCCCTATTTGTTTTGTAAGCTTCTCCTACTAGGATCCTGGGTAATCGTCACTAGTCATAAACACCAACCTTTGCCCTAAGGGGCAGTGAGCAAATAGCTGGAAAGGCTGAAGGTGATGCTTCGCGGAGACATGTGATATCAGGCAGCCTGTGCTTGGAACCCGAAAGGGTATGATCTGTGACTGGTATAACACAGATGCACTTTCCCATTCGAAACTGGGTACGCCTCTTATTTCCCCTATGTCTTCTCAACTTGTTTGTGTAGCCAGAGGATGCTATTTTGCACAGAGGGTCATTTTGAAGCTTCCAAGCATTCTTGAGGCTGTAATCATATTTGGACTTAGTGGATACACGTGGTAGTTTCTTTGTTTCCCAAATGGCAGTGCAAAGTGGGGAGAAAAAAAACCCTCAATTTTTTGCTGATTAAAAACTAATTTTAGTTATTTTTTAAAATGCAGAAATTAGAAGAAATAAAACTCTTCCACTCAATGCTCACAACTAGTAACATTTTTGATGAGTTTTATTCCAGATATTTTCCCCTGCAAGTCTACACAAATATAGTACTCCATTCCAAGGCTAGCAACATCTGGAAGGCTGCGAAGGCAAAACGCATTTCCATCAAGAAAGTGATCATACGGATCAGAAGACGGTACAACATGTTACATTTCCCCTGATATCCCATTTTAGGCCAAACAGAGCCATGTAGGTGGTCACCTGGCCCTCAGCACCTTCTCTGATCTGCCTCTCCCTACTCCCCCTCCCCACACAACCCACACAGTCTTTCCTAACCCCTGCTTGCTCCCAGAGGACCCAGCTCCCTCCTAGAGGCCCAGGGCCTTGTCCTGCCTCATTCCTGAAGAGCTCTTCTTTCGGTACCAGAAGGATCACAGGCCTCCATGCTATACAGAGTGATCAGTTATAAGGACCAGCACTCTCCACCATGTTCATCTTGTCCACCTAAATGTCCCTGCCTCCCACCCCACTTATACCATTCTGCATTGGAAAGTGATCTAAAGAAGTAGAGAGTGTGACTTAGTCTAGCACTTTGAGGATAGGAAGAGGCAATCAGGCCAGACTCCTACCAGGGATGTCCCCTGTAAGCCTGGGTCTTCTCAATGGTCAAATGGACCGTGATACCTACCTCACAGGATTGTTGGGAAGATAAAAAGAGCTCCATGGAGAAGTTTAAATAAAGCTAAAAGTAAGAGAGTCTCCTAGATACCTGGCTGACTGTTCTCCAAGAGTTCCTGCAAAGTAGCAGCGCCCTCATGTTCCCAGATCTGGCCCTTAGCTTTATAGGTCCAGAATCTGGATGATTCATTCATCATCCATATAGGGCCCTGGGGTGGGAGGAGCTGTTGTGCATAATTCAATGATTTAATTAAAATGTTTCTGGTGGAATTCTCACAGAATAATCTTACTAAGTCCTTCGAGGGATAATACGATTCTCATAACGTTCTGAAAACATGCTGTGTGGCTCAGAAGAGGCGCCATCTGATCCCATATGCTTTTCTTCATCTTCCCAATCAAAGTAGAAATTCTAATGAGAACAGGAAATGGAAAAATTTGGTAGGTGATTCTTCAAAACAGCCTCATGACCCTGGGGCAAATTGTTCACTGTTTGGTCTTCGGTTTCCTCGTTGGGAAAATGAATGGTTATCTGTAAGGTGCTTTCCAGACTTCAGGGTCTGTTCTGTCTGTATTCCACAGGATCTAGAATGGCACTGGAGCGAAGACAGCACTCGGTAAATACTTGTTGATTGAAATCGGGCCAGAGTAGCAAGATGCACTTTTTAAAAGCTGTCCTTCCACGAGTGCCAGAACAAAGTGTTCCCACAAGGGTGTGGAAGACTGAAAGACTAATGGAAGGTTTTTGGGAAACCTTCAAGCAACAGGGGAGAGTCCCCCAAACAGAACTTGGCTAGATTACCATAGGAGAAATAGCAGGAAATTGCACAACTTTGTAGGAACCAGATTAAAAGTGCTAACGGAAGGAGACATTCCACTTTCAAAAGACATGAAGCAGGAGGCAAGATCCATTTGTTGCTCAGAGCAAAATAATGTAGGAAGTCACCCGGCTCTAAATGTCCACTCCCCCACAAAAGGTCTTTGTCTTAAAAATAAGACAAAGCGTTATCACTCCCACCAGCAGACAAAGTGCTCTAATGTTTCCATTAAAGTTTTCTTCCTTGACTCCCTTAAATACCCAATTTTATCTCCTTGTCTCGAAGGGGAGGGGTCCTTTGATATAACAATGCATCCAAGTCTCCAATGGATGCTTTTAATAGAAGCCTTCAGCTATCAGGATGCACTGTGCTCCTCCCAGGTTGCACTGAGGGGAATCAATACTCTGAAGGGGAAGCCAAGGGATCCAAAAGGGAAGTGGTAGGAGAGAGGGCACAACAAAATGGAGATATTTATATGATTAAATTAGGCCACAGGACATTCCCAACAGTGGCTGAGACTGGTTGTTGTCTCCTAACATCTATTCTCCTTTCAGAATAGACACTTAAGTCAGGCACATGGAAGTGCCATTAAAGAATTGATTGCTTTGCAGAGAGGTGTGGCCATGTGACTGGGATCTGGCCAGTGGAATTTGATTGGAAGTGATGCATAGAGATTTCTCACCATGTCTTAAAGGGAAGAACTGTATCCTCCCTTTTTTTTATTCCTCCACCATCTGGCTGGAATGTGGATATTAAGGTGTGAGCTAGAGCAGCCATCTTGGGCCATGTTATGGACTGAATTCCATCCTCCTCAAATCCATATGTTGAAGCCTTCACTCCCAGTGTAACTGTATTTGAAGATAAGGCCTTTAAGGAGGCAATTTGGGTTATATGAGGTCATAGGGTGGGGCCCTATTCCAACAGGACTTGTGTCATTATAAGAAGAGACACCAAGGGCAGGCATACACAGAGAAAAGTTTATGTGAGGACACAGCAAGAAGGCAGTTATGTGCGACTCAGGAAGAGAGTCCTTGCTAGAAACCAACATTGCCAGGACCTTAATTCTTTGACTTCCAGCTTCCAAAGCTGTGAGAAAATAAATTTCTATTGGTTAAGCCCTCAAGTCTGTGATATTTTGTTATGCAGCCATAGCAAACTAACATAGGTCACGAGGTAAAAGTCATGTGTTGAGGATGACGAACAATAAGATTCGCAAAAGCCAAGGTTTGTGGTGGTTGTAAGGTTGCCATACTAGCCCTGGATCACTTCCCTGGTCTTCCAGCCTGGATCACTTCCCTGGTCTTTCATAGGAAAGAGCACAAACTTCCATGGGATCACTGTTATTTGGGGTCTTTGTTAAAGCATCAAAGTTTGTTCCCAAACTAATATAGCAACCCTCTTAGGTAAAAAAGGATTGGCAGTTCAAGAGAAACATTCCTATGTTGTATGTTTGTAATTAGTGATATGTCTACCTTTACTGTATGGTAATGTCAGTTAATAAGTCAATCAGAGTGAAAAAAAATCATTCTCAAATGTATCCTTTGGTCTCACAACCTGATTAAAATCCTTAACTGAATTATTTATTTATTTATTTATTTATTTTAGACATTTTATTTATTCGTGAGAGACAGGGAAGGGGGGGCGGGGACAGACACAGGCAGAGAGAGAAGCAGGCTCCATGCAGGGAGCCTGATGTGGGACTTGAGCATGGGTGTCCAGGATCACACCCTGGGCTGAAGGCAGCGCTAAACCGCTGAGCGACCTGGGCTGCCCTTAACTGAATTTTTTTAAATGATTGATTGATTTATCTGAGGGAGAGAGAGAGAGAGAGAGAGAGAGCAGGGGCAGAGGGAGAGTGAGAGAATCTCAAGCAGACTCGTCATTGAGCTTGGAGCCTGACTCAGGGGTTGATCTCACCACCCTGAGATCATGACTTGAGCTGAAATCAAGAGTTAGATGCTTTTTTAAAAAGAATTTTATTTCTTTATTTATGAGAGACACAGAGAGAGAGGCAGAGACACAGGCAGAGGGAGAAGCAGGCTCCATGCAGGGATCCCGATGTGGTACTCAATTCCAGGACCCTGGGGTCACACCCTGCGCTAAAGGCAGATGCTCAACTGCTGAGCCACCCAGGCATCCCAAGAGTTGGATGCTTAATCAACGGAGCCACCCAGGCACCCCCTTGACTGAATATGGACTGAAAATAATGATTTGAACCAAGATGATCTCCACTAGATATGTGTTCTGCAAACTGTAGTCCCTACAGGGATGCTCTAGTTCTTCTTTGTAGCTACCCTGCTCTGCCATTTTCCATTAGATACAAAAGGAGGTGGCATTAGAGATTCAGGAAAAGGACAGATATTCGTTGTGTCTGTGATACTCCCGACTTGCAGTCTCACGAACCCTCAAAGAGGACACAGAGAGATAAAAGCAGAGATGCAGTGGAGCGATGAAAACTAAATTCTGCAACTACCTACCATCAGAAATGTCAGGCCAAGAATCTGTTATTATGGAAATGGTTTTATGGTGCACCTAAATTTATTATAACTGCTTGGTTATTAATTTTAAAGAGCCCAGCGCTTAAATCAATTCCTCTCTCTGACTAGACTACGCATTCACAGACTTTAAAACTTATCCCTTAGAATTTCTTAAAAGCAACAAAGTTCATATTCTTGAAATAACTTTGCAAAGCAGAGAGAAGGGATATGTTGAGGTCATTTGTTTTAGTGCGTGGAAACCTCTCCTATATCATGATTCTGAAGACTGGCTTGACGGCCTGTGAACTATTTATACAGCGCACATGTGTATATACACAATACGCTTACAGATTCCGTATGCTCTTTGTCTCCTACCTCTCAAAAGTCCTCTTCAGAATGGAGGCTGCCTCTGCATTTGCTTATTTCCTGCTACATTTGCTATTTCTCTGTATCTGGCCCAGTTTCTTTGCTCGCAGTTTATAATAACCATCCCACCCGCTAAGGGTATATGGACAGCCTCCCCATCCCCCTCACTGTTGATACAGAGCTCTTAAAATATTAATACTGTCTTTGCTGAGTATGTTAAGGATCCATGAAATCAAGTATAAACTTTCAATTTGTCAATCTTGTAGCGTGGGAACCTGACCTCTGAAATACAGGCTGGCTCTTTCCATCCCAAAAAAGTTCCCTTTCTCCAGCTTTTCAAAAAAAATCATAGTCCTTGAGCATCTATCATGTGCCCGATGGCTTCTTTCGCATACATGTCTCAATGAATATTCACAGAGAGACTGTTGCTATTGCCTGTGTGCTATGCATATACCCCTTTCTCCCTTGCTAACAGAACCTGGATTTCATTTGCAGAGGAAATAGACCCAGAAAAAACTTGCTTTCCCACATTCCATGGCTGCTAGTGGTGACCATGTGACTAGCTGGCCAATGACATAAGTATACCGAGGAGGAGGGGTGGTTCTGGAACTGCATTACAGACACAGCTGGCATTACTCCCATCTTCTTCCAGCTTCTTTCTGCCTGAAACTCCAATGTGATGGCTGGAGTCGTGGCAGCTACCTTGCAGTGCTGAAGAGGTCAGCTCAGTAGAGCTGTTGAATCTATGTTGGCAACGGTCAACTTCGTGTACTCTGAGAAAAAACAAACAACTCCTTGTCTAAGCCACTACAGTCAAGTCATGAGGTGTTCACAGCAATGGGGTCCACAGCTTACAGTGATACCGAAGTTGGTTTTAATTCTGTGTCCCCTTTTTTCCTTTCCTTCATTTTTACTGCATTTTCAGTTCATTTGTTTTCTCTCTCAGCTATTTATCCTAACCCTTTTCCCATCCAGGGTTTCTGCTTGACTTTATTTCATTTATGGCTTTTTTTTTTCCTCCACTGCTGTTTCTTCCTGGAGTGGTATTAAGGCCTCTCTATCTACTATATGATGAGATGTGATTCAGTCGGGGCAAAAAGGTGATGTGGCTTTGGTGTCACTGTGGCTATCCCTACTTACATTACCTAGCCCACACTTACACACACGTCTTTACCTTTAAGTCTTAGATATCCTAAAAAGAGCAGTGCTTTTTATGCCCTATAAGTAGCCTTTGCATTGTTGCCGCTGGTTGCCTACATCACAATCATAGCCTCATTCTTTCTTTTTAGCATAATCTTGATATTTTTCAGTTTACAGGAAGGACTGTTCATGCTTATAGAATAAAGGTCCCCCCTACTCACCTTCCTGCCACCAATCACAGGGAATGACCTGAAACTGAAGGGTTTTCTTTCTACCTCTCTCCCAGGAGCTCTGAGGGTAAAATGTTTGTGCTGTATTGTCCCCAGTAGCCTAAAACTTTGCATTGTATGGCAGAAAGGTTGGCAGTGATTTTTGCCTGTTCTCCAATGACATCTTAACATTTTCTACATGCCTGGGCCACTGAGGGGTGCTCTTTCTGGTCCCTTCTCTTGAAAGCCTTCAAGCTTTGTGAAAACCTGTTAGGGGCCCAAGGAGAAGAACTTGAAAGTAAGAATTCCTCTTGTGTTTGTAGCTCACAGTTAAACTATACGGGTATATCAGCCACATACTAGGAATTCGCTAAAATTTTAGCTTGTTTCTTCTCACTCCCTTCTATGGCAGCTACCTCCTCTCTGTGTGCCTTGCCAAAGGCAAAACAGCTTGTGTATCTCCTTTCTCCTGGGAGAATCTTGTCACTTTTTTTTTGAGTTCCATTTCTTGGGTTGCCTTGAGACCTCAGGTCTCTGATGAGCTTAAGAAAAGTCATAATTCTATTGATTATCCAGATTTTTCTCATTGTTAGCATGGCGACAATATACTCTTGTGGTTTTCTACATCTTAAGTAGAAACAGAATTTTGAGAAATTGTGTCAGCTTTAAATTTAAAATTTGTCCTAAATCTGACCACCTCTCACCATCTTTACTGTTTCCTCTCTGATCTTATCTATCAACAGCTCTCACTCGTATCATTACAAAAGCCTTTTAACCATAATCCCTGGTTTTGCCCTTGCTTTGCACACAGTCCTTTCTCAACATGTCATCCAAGGTGATCTTTTCAAGCTTTAAGTCAGATCATGGCACTTCTTTTGCTCAAAACTCTCCAAAGGTTCTGCACCTAAAATAAAAATTGAAGTCCTTTAAATGCCCTCTAAGGCCTTGCAATAATCTGTCCTCATTGTCTACTGTCCTCTCCCTTGTTCATTCTGTTCTAGTCACTTTGGTCTGCTTGTTGTACCTGAACACTTTTGGAGTGTGTTAGCCTTAAGGCTTTGCAAAGGCTGTTCCCTCTCCCTGAATCTTGCCCCCCACCTCCCACGTATCTGCATGATCATCACCTTATTGCCTTCAAGCCTCTGCTCAAATGACTACTCTAATGGACTATTTAAATTGCTGCCCCACCTCTCTCGATAATGCTAGTCTTGCTAACCCTGATCTCCTTCTTATTCCATATCACACTGATCACCTTCTAACATACTTTGTAATTTACTTAATTATTATCTTCTTGTTTTATTTGCTGTCTTTCTCTGCTAGATTGTCAACTCCAAAAGTAGGAAGTATTTTTACCTTTATGCTTCTTGACGTACCACATTTAGAATATAAATATTTGTTGAATAAGTGAATTAATGGCCACAACATATTATGGATTGGCATGTTGAGGGAACTCTGCACATCCACCACTGGAACAGCTGATGACTAAAGGTTGAATTGTGAATCATAAGATCTAGAACACAGTACAGTATGCAAAAAGTACAATGTATGTGCATGAGAGCACAATATTCATTTGCAAGCACTCAGACACACAAAATACATATTAAATATACTGGAATGGATGCTGGTGCTGAAGGCAAATAAAAGGTAAGAAGAAAGAAAGAAAAATGGAAAGAATGAAAGAAAAGAATTGAAGGAATTTCCCAAGGACAACTTATAGGAATGCATCATGAAATGAAGAATGTAAGTTAATTCAACACTAGGCATGTGTTGAATTTCAGCACTTTTTTTTTTTTACTCAAATTGTTCTTCCCTTCCATGAATCAGAACAGAAAGGGTTTATTTACTGTAAATATGTATGTGCCCAACATGAGAGCAACCAATTACATAAAACAGTTAATAACAAACAAAAGAATTAATTGATAATAATATAATAGTAGGGGACTTTAACACCCAATTTACATCGATGGACAGATCATCCAAACAGAAAATCAGGAAACAGTGGCTTTGAATGACACACTAGACCAGATGTATTTAACAGACATATTCAGAATATTTCATTCTAAAACAGCAGAATACACATTCTTTTCAAATGCACACAAAGCATTTTCCAAAATAGATTATATAGGCCACAAAAATAAATCTCAACAAATTCAAAAAGCTTGAAGTCATACAAGGCATCTTTTCTGACCACAACACTAAACCAGAAATAAATCAATCACAAGGAAAAATCTGGAAAGAACATAGATACATGAAGGTTAAATAAGCTGCTATTAAACAATGAATGGGTCAACCAAGAGCTCAAAGAAGAAATAAAAAATTACATAAAAAGAAATTAAAGTGAAAATACAGCAGCCCCAAATCTTTTTTTTCTAAGAGGAAGTGTATCGCCATATAGGCCTACTTGAAGAATCAAGAAAAATCTCAAACAACCTAACTTTATATCTAAAGGAGCTAGAAAAAACAAACAAACAAAATCCAAGACTAGAACAAAAATACATGAGATAGAAACTAAAATCGATAGAAGAGATCAATGAAACCAGGAGCTGGCCTTTTGAAAACATCAACAAAACTGATAAACCTCTAGCAGGACTTATTAAAAAAAGAGAGAGGATCCAAATAAACAAAATTACCAATGAGAGAATAGAAATAACAACCAACACCATACAAGTACAAATAATTATAACAGAATATTATGAAAACCCATATGCCAAAAAATTGGGCAACTTAGAAGAAATAGATAAATTCCTAGAAACATATAACTCACCAAAACTGAAACAGGAAGAAATAGAAAACTTGAACAGACTGCAAAGAAATTGAATTAGCAATGGAGAAAAAAACCTCCCCCAAAACAAAGGTCTAGGGCCAGATGACTTTACAGGTGGATTCTACCAAATATATTTATTTATTTATTTATTTATTTATTTATTTATTTATTTATTCATGAGACACACACACACACACACACACACAGAGGCAGAGACACAGGCAGAGGGAGAAGCAGGCTCCATGTAGGGAGCCTGATGTGGGACTCAATCCCGGGTCTCCAGGACCACACCGTGGGCTGAAGGTGGTGCTAAACTGTTGAGCCATCTGCGCTGCCCTCTACCAAACATTTTAAGAAGAGTTAATACCCATTCTTCTCAAACTCTTCCAAAAATTACAAGGGAAGGAAAGCTTCCAAGTTCATTGTATGAGGCCAGAATCATTCTGATACCAAAAGTAGATAAAGACACTACAAAAAAAAAAAAAAAAAAGAGAACTATAGGTCAATATTTCTCATGAATATAGATGCAAAAATCTTCAACAAAAGATTAGCAGAATGATTCTAATAGTATATTTAAAAAATCATACATTACAATCAAGTGGGATTTATTCCCAGGGTGCAAGCAAGGTTTAATATTTGCAAAACAAACAACATGATATATCATATCAATAAGAGAAAGGGATAAAAACCATTTGATAATTTCAACTACACTGATGTAGAAAAAGCAACTGACAAAGTACAACATCCATTCATGATAAAAACTCTCTGCAAAGTATGTCTAGAGGGAACATACCTCAACATGATAAAGGCCTTATATGAAAACCCACAGTGAACATCATACTCTATGTTGAAAAACAGAGAGCTTTTCCCATAAGGTCAGGAATAAGACAAGGATGCTGTTACCACTTTCATTCAACATAGTACTGGAAGTTCTAACCACATCAGTTAGACTACATAAGGAAATAAAAGGCATCTACATTGGCAAGGAAGAAGTAAAACTCTCACTATTTGCAGATGACATGATACCATATATAGAAAACCCTATAGACTCCACCAAAAAAACTACTAGAACTGACAAAAGAATTCAGTAAAATCATAGGATACAAAATCAATGTACAGAAATCTGTTGCATTCTTATACCCTAATAATAGAGCAGCAGAAAGTGGAAGTAAGAAAACAATCCTAATCGGACTTAACAGATATATTCAGAGCATTTCATCCTAAAGCAGCAGAATACACATTATTTTCAAGTGCACATGGAACAATCTCTAGCATAGATCACATACTGGGTCACAAATCAGGACTCACCTGGACAAAAAGACTGAGATCATACCATGTTTCTTTTTAGACCACAATACTATAAAATTTGAAGTCAACCACAAGAAAAAAAATTGGAAGGACCACGACTACATGGAGGTTAAAGAACGTTCTACTAAAGAAAGAATGAATCAACCAGGAAATTAAAGAAGAATTAAAAAATAGATGGAAGCAAATTAAAATCGAAAATGGAATCAAAACCTTTGAGATACAGCAAAGACGGTCCTAAGAGGGAAGTATATAGCAATATAGGCCTTCCTCAAGATGCAAGAGAAGTCTCAAATACACAACCTAACTTTACACCTAAAGAGCTGGAAAAAGAACAGCAAATAAAGCCTAAAACTATCAGGAGAAGAGAAATAATAAAGATTAGGGTGGAAATCAATGATACAGAAATTTTTAAAAACTTCTAACATTTCAGTGAAACTAGGAGCTGGTTCTTTGAAAGAATTAACAAAATTGGTAAACCCCAACCACACTTATCAAAAAGAGAAGAGAGAGGACTGAAACGAATAAAATATTGAATGAAAGGAGAGAGATCACAACCTACACTGAAGAAATACAAACAATTATAGGAGAATATTCTGAGTGATTATATGCCAAAGAAATCAGGCAATCTGGAAGAAATGGATAAATTTCTAGAAACATATAAACTACCAAAACTGAAACAGGAAGAAGTAGAAAACTTTAACAGACCCATAATCAGCAAACAAATTGAATAAGTAATCCAAAATCTCCCAACAAAAAAGAGTCCAGAGCTGGATGGCTTCCAAGGAGAAATCTACCAAACATTTAATTAATACCTATTGTGCTGAAGCTGTTCTAAAAAATAGAAATGGAAGGAAAACTTCCACTCTCATTCTATGAGGCCAGCGTTACCTTGATCCCAAAACCAGATGAAGACCTCACCACAAAAGAGAATTACAGACCAATACCCTTGATGAACATGGAGGCAAAAATCCTAGCCAAGATACCAGCCAATAGGATCCAACAGTACACTAAAAGGATTATTCATCATGACCAAACGGGATTTATTCCTGGGCTGTAAGGATGGTTTAACATCCACAAATCAATCAACATGATACACCACATTAATGAAAGAAAGGAAACCATATTATCTTCTCAATAGATAAAGGAAAAGCATTTGACAAAATCCAGCATCCTTTCTTGATAAAACCCCTCCACAACGTAGGGATGGAGGGACATATCTCAACATCATAGAAGGCATAGACTAAAGACCCACAGCAAATATTATCCTCAACGGGTGGGAAACAGCTTTTCTCCTAAGGTCAGGAACACCGCAGAGACATCCAGTTTCACCACTGCTGTTCAACATAGTACTAGAAGTCCCAGCCTCAGCAAACAGACAACAAAAAAGAAATAAAGGCATTCAAATTGGCAAAGAAGTCAAACTTTCACTCTTCTCAGATGACATGATACTCTATGTAGAAAACCCCAAAGGCTTCCCCACAAAATTGCTGAAACTGATACAGGAACTCCACAGAGCCGCAGGATATAAAATCAGTGCACATAAACCTGTTGCATTTCTATACACTAACAATGAAGCAGCAGTAAGAGAAATCAAGGAATCAATCCTGTTTACAATTACACCAAAAACCATAAGATACCTAGGAATAAACCTAACCAGAGAGGTAAAACTATAGCGCACTTATGAAAGAAATTAGATAAAAATAGAGAGGGAAGTAAACCATGAAAGGCTCTTAACTCTAGGAAATAAACTGAGGGCTGCTGGAAGGGAAGAGGGTAGGGGGAAAGAGTAACTGGATGATGGGCATTAAGGAGGGCATTTGATGTGATGAGCACTGGGTGTCATATGCAACTGATGAATCACTAAATGCCACTCTTGAAACTAATAATACACTATATGTTAACTAAATTGAACTTATATAAAAAACAAATAAAATAAAAAGTAAAAAGAGGTTCAGGATACTTGTGATTTTTGACCCACTGATAAATCTACGATTATAGTTAAGCATGGATTTCCAATACTATAATTGCCATTAATAAGAGTTGAAATCAATCGCTTCTTGGCCTTTTGGCTAAGATCAAGTGTAATAAAAATTGAAATCAAATTGTAAAAAGAAAAGAAAAGAATGATCCCACTTACAATTGCACCAAAGCAATAAAATATCTAGGCATAAACTTAACCAGAGAAGTGAAAAATCTGTACTCCAAAAACTATGAAACACTAATGAAAAAAATTCAAGATGACGTAAAGAAATGGAAAGACATTTCATGCTCATGCGTTGGAAGAACAAATATTATTAAAATCTCTATTCTAGCCAAAGCAATCTACACATTTAAGGCAATCCCTATCAAAATACCAACAGTATTTCTCACAGAACTTAAATCTTAAATAATCTTAAAACTTGTATGGAACCACAAAAGACCTTGAATAGCCCAAGCGACCTTGAAAAAGAAAAACAAAACCGCAGGTATCACAATTCCAGATTTCAAGTTATACTACAAAGTGGTAGTAATTAAAACAGTATGGTATTGGCATAAAAATAAACACATCAATGGAGTAGCATAGAAAACCCAGAAATAAATCCATAATTATATGGTCAGTTAATCTTCAACAAAGGAGGAATGAATATACAATGGGAAAAAAAGACAATCTCTTTCACAAATGGTGTTGGGAAAACTAGACAGCCACATGCAAAATAAAATGGACCACTTTCTTTTGCCGTACACAAAAATAAACTCAAGATGGGTTAAAGTCTTAAATGTGAGTCCTGAAACTAAGTATCCTGGAAGAGAGCACAGGCAGTAAGCTCTCTGACTTCAGCCAGAGCAACGGTTTTCTAGAAATGTCTCCTGAAGCAAGGGAAACAAAGGCAAAAATCAACTATTGGGATGACATCAAAATAAAAAGTTTCTGCACAGTGAAGGAAACAATCAACAAGAATAAAAGACAACCTATGGAATGGGAGAAGGTATTTGCAAATGATATATTTGATAAAGGGTTAGTATCCAAAATATATGAAGACCTGATACAACTCCAAACCCAAAACCCAAATAATGCAATTAAAAAATCAGCGGAAGATATTAACAGACATTTCTCCAAAGAAGACATACAAATCACCAACAGATCCATGAAAAGATATTCATCATCACCCATCATCAGGGAAATGCAAACCAAAACTACAAGATATCACCCCACACCTGTCAGAATGGCTAAAATCAACAACACCAGAAAAAACAGGTGTTGGCAAGAAGGTGGAGAAAAAGGAACCCTCATGCACGGTTGGTGGGAATGCAGGCTGGTGCAGCCACTGTGGAAAAGAATATGGAGGTTCCTCAAAAAGTTAAAAATAGAGCGACCCTATGATCCAGTAATTGTACCACTAGGTATTTACCCAAAAGACACAAAAACACTAATTCAAAAGGATACATATACCTCTAGGTTTACTGTAGCATTATTTACAATAGCCAAACTAGGGAAGCAGCCCAAATGTCCATCGATAGATGCAGGGATAAAGACGTGGTGTATATACATGATGGAATATTACTCTGCCATAAAAAGGAATGAAATCTTGCCATTTGCAGCAACATGGCTGGATCTACAGGGTTTAATACTGAGTGAAGTAAGTCAGCAGAGAAAGACAAATGCCATAGGATTTCACCATAGGTGGCATTTAAGAAATGAAACAAATAAGCAGAGGATAAAAGAGAGAGACGCAAATCAAGAGACAGATTCTTAACTATAGAGAACTATAGATGGTTCCCAGAGGGGAGGGGTGGAGGAAACAGGGGATGGGGATTAAGGAGGGCACTTATCACAACGAAAAAAAAAAGGATGAAAAAAATGCATTTTAGCTCTTTTACTAATTGAACTGTTCTTCCCCTCCATGAATCAGAGCAGAGTGCGCTTATTTAGCGTGATTTCACTTCTCAGTTGGGGAGCCTGTGGTTCAGGTGAGTAAATGGTGCAGGAGTTAAGACTGAGAAGGTCTAAGACTGGGTGCTGGGTGCGTCTTTAAGTGATGTGATGTTGCTCGTCTGTAAGTGACCGACAGTCCAGAGATGTAGCTGTCAGCCGGTTCTGCAATTTAGGTGTTCAAGTCCTTTCTCTAAGACTGATAGATTATTTCCTGTCTCTAGAATTAACTGTTTCTCTCCCTCTTATATCTTCTACCAAAATGTTTTCAAGGACAAAATTCTCCTGTAACTCTCTCTCTCTCTCTCCTTTTTTTTTTTTTGCTAAGAACAAGAAAGTGCCTTTTGAATTTACGAAGTCACCTACGTACATAAACAATAAACAACTGAATAAAACAAATCCTCAAGAGGCCAGTTGTAAGCAGTATCGAACGGAAGGGGCTCAGTCTCATCTGGCTCATACGTTCTAGAATTTTCCTAGAACAGAGCATCACGCATCTATGCACAGGAGACACATAAGCATTTATGAGGAAACTCTCCTACTCTGACCTGCATGGGGCCAACATTTCGTTCCGTTAACACCGGGCAAGTCCTTACCTTGTCCAACTCTTAGGCATCTGCATCTTACATGATTTTTTTTTCTTATATCCCAAACTCTAAAAGAAATGGCCTACTACTTTGCATGAAGAGATGCATCCTAGGGGGGGTGGGGGGGAGGGGGGTAAGGCAGTGGCAGCGTGGCCAGGGGTGGGGCCGTGCAGCCCGTGGGAGCCTCACGCCGGGTGTGTCTGGGGACTGGCAGAAGGTCTGTGCTCTGAAAAAGAAACCACCAGAAAGGTCACTGGTGAACTGCACTGGTCGGTTGAGAAACAGAATCCAAGGACATCGCGAGTGAAGCTGGCGAAAGGAAATGCAACTCATCGGAAGAGAATGGGTTGACAGCTCTCCAGCATTTCTTCTCCCTCACGTGCTGCTTACAAAGCAAGTTTTCCCGGGCTTTGCAGGAGAAATGGGCCAGAGACATATGGATTCTATTTTCCCAGAAACTCAGATGTCTTCCACAGTGATGTGGAAAACTGCTCAGAAAATACACACCAGAGGTTACCCGGGGTCCTCCAACCTTCGAAACCTATTTTCAACTATTTTGCTGATTTTAAAAGCTAAGTCGATCCCTAGACATGAATGAGTTCTTAATTCTAATCACGAATAATAGTAAATGGTCACTTCTCACCCATCCCAGGTGAATTTCCATGAACTTAGCCGGCCTGGCCAACGGCCTGGGCACCCGCCAACCTGGGGAGAATTTCTGGAACTGTAGGTTGTCACTGGCGGCTTCCTCCTCCTGCTCCCCGACCCCTGTGTCCCCCTCTTCTGTTCTCCAGTGGGCTGTGATCTGCACAGTTGACAACGGAGGGAGAATTTGTGCTGAGAGGTCATTCATTCATTCATTCATTCATTCATTCAAAGTGGCTTCCTTGTGCATTTGTGTATTGTCATTCCTAAGCGCTGGTCATTTCGTCTGTGTGACACAGACTGCATCAGTCTGTTGGGGCCGCTGTAACAAAAGCACCACAGACCTGACGCCTTACATCACAACGAGGTGTCATCTCAGCTCTGGACGCTGGAAGCCTGAGATCAAGGCCCTGGTGGTGTTCCTGGCGATCTTTTGGTTCATTACCCTGACCTCTGCCTTGATCCTCACGTGACATGCTCCCTGCAGGTGTGTCGGTCTCCAACTCTCCCCTTTCTAGAAGGACATCAGTTGTATTGGATGAAGGGCTGAGCTGGTGGCTGCACGTTAACTTGATCGCCTCTGTAAAGACCATATCTCCAACCAAGGTCACATTCTGAGGTATTTTAAGAAGTGAGTTGGGGGAGGGGACAAAATGTGACCTGTAACATGGACTGAACCCTCTCAGACCCGCTGCTTAGGCCCCTTCTCTCTGTCCCTTTAGCTACACAGGTGTAGCTCCTTTGCAGAGCGCTGCTCCCTCAAACTTGGGATCCAAGCATCCCCAGTAACGCTCCAGGAAGTAGAAAAGCTGTCTAGGACGTGCATTTGGACCTAGAGCTCTCTGTAGCAGCTTCCCTGAAAGAACATGAGAAAGAACCTGCATCCCATTTGTTCCAGAAAGTGAATGGGTTTGCCTGGAGTCTCCATCCCTTTTCTAAGACAGAAGACAGAAGCATGTGGCTGGACTGTGCTATTGCCTCGAGGCCCTAAGCTAGTATCTTTTTTTTTTTTTTTTTTTGAGAAGGAGCAGGGAGGGACAGAGAGAAGGAAGTGGGAGAGAGAGAATCTTAAGCAGGCTCTACACCCAGCGTGGAGCCTGACATGAGGCTCGATCTCATGACCCTGAGATCCTGACCTGAGCTAAAACCAAGAGTCAGTCGCTTAACTGACTGGGCCACCCAGGCACCCCTCCCTTTCTCTTTAATCAACCAATCATTACAACTTGGTCTGGGGGAGCAAGGGTGAATTTAACAATATTATATAGCAATATGTTACCTAATGGAAAGAAACCCATTCTCAAATATTATTTTCAGATTTCTTCAGCCAGTGTTGAACATGTGTATTATACTCGTAGAATCAGGGAATTTTAGAGCTAAACACACCTGAGAAACCCATTTAACTAAGGAACCTTTAGCAAGAAGAGACGGTTATTTGCAGTAACGGTTAAGCTGATACTCACCGCGTGCCGGGCATGTGCCAAGCACTCTCCATCGAGTATTTTCTGGCTTTTCCGCATGGCTGGGCAGTCCTGGGCTGAGGTGGGGATGCAGAGGCTGGAACTCCAGGGCCAAACTCCTCACCATCTGCAGTTGTTGCTTAGTGGCAGCGCTGGGGTTTGCAGCCAGGCCTCCTGTATCCCCATCCAGTGGTTGTCCGTTACCCCGCCCCCCAATTGCCTACCCTGCCTTACTCTGTTCACAGTATGCACACAACTGCTAGAACAATTGCTGCTAAGAACAACCGTGACCTTCCGTACACACGCTTGCAATCCCTTGCCTACCGGGAGGCGGCACAAATTCTTCTTGGTAGATACATGGACGGCCTGGGATGAAAATTTTTCGTCTTGTTTTTTAGACAAGACACCCTTTGTGTGTGCTCCTAGACTCTTCAGCCAAACTTGGCTACAAGCTCTTCTTCTTCTTCTTCTTCTTCTTCTTCTTTTTTTTTTTTTTTAAGATTTTATTTATTCATGAGAGACACAGAGACACAGGCAGAGGGAGAAGCAGGCTCCTTGCAGGGAGCCCGATGTGGGACTCGATCCCCGGTCTCCAGGATCACGCCCTGAGCCAAAGACAGACATTCAACCACTGAGCCACCCAGGCGTCCCCCAAGCTCTTCTTTAAAAGAGGCCTGTCTGTTATGCCCTTGCCCAAACTGCCTGCCAGGCCTTGACCGCCCTCCCCAACATTGCTTGAGTGTAGTCTAAACCTTCCCTCTCTGTGCATTTTTTTTCTTGTTCTAACACTTGTGACTTTCTGTGCCAGAGGCTGCTGGCTGCCTCTCCGCATCCATTCTCCCTTTTCTTCTTTTCAAAAGAGACTCTCTGAGTTTTAGTGAGGCACGTGGCTCCCTGGGAGGAAGGGAGCCCAGCTCCCCTCATGACTCTGTGTGGCCCCGTGACTAGTTCTGGACAAGGGTCTGAGCAGAAGCAAGGTGTGCGGTGACAGGTGACACCTAGAGGACCCGGGGTCCCTTCTCCCTCTCTCTCTTTCTCTTGCAGGAAATGCAGACCCAGTGGATGTGTGGGTAGCGATGCCATCTCCAGCCGGGGAGATAAAGGCAACACCAAAAGTGACGGCAGTGCCAAGAGTCGGAAGGATTCTGATCCCCAACACAGGGAGCTGTTACTTCAGTGGCCTGGGCTCAGACCATCATGTGTGAGAGAGAAATGGTTCCGCCTTGTTTAAGCCACTGTCTGGTAATTCTTGGTTCTCTTCATTACAGCAGCCCACCTGCAACCTTGGGAACGCACTCTTGCTTCTTTGACCACCTTGGGGGTCCTTTGTGCTTTTCCCAAGACATTTCTTCAACTTACCACATAACAGAGAAAACTTTGGATTTTTTATTAAGTTTTCATTTTAATCCCAGTGAATTAACATCCAGTGTTACGTAAGTGTTGGGTGTACAATCTAGTGATGCAGCACCTCCCTTTATCACCTGGTGCTCATCACAGGTGCCCTCCTCGAGTCCCATCACCCATCTAACCCATCCCCCGACCCACCTCCCTTCGGCTTGTTCTCTAGAGCTAAGAGCCTGTTTCTTGGCTTATCTTTCTCTCTTTTGGTTCCCTTTGCTCGTTGGTCTTGGTTCTTAAATTCCACATATGAGTGAAATCATATAGAAAACATGACATTCTAAGTTAGGTGACACTGTCTTTGAGTTACAGCTCCACCACGTATCAGCTGGTGACTCTGAGCTGCTTACTTAGCCTCTCTCTGAGCTTCGAGGTCCTAACCTGTAAACACTGGTGCTAATGATACACGGAGTAACTTTCCACTACTCCGGGCTGCCTCTCCAGCGTGATTTCCATCAGCCTGGGGGGACCCTGTGAGTCACTCTTCTCCACTATAGGAAAATACCAACCACAGAAACCAAAATGTTCACATCTGCTCCTCAGGCACCCTCTCCCACGATGTGAGCTGGAAATGCTGACACATTCTCCAGCTCTCCTTGTGCTACAACTCTGGGCGGGCCGTCACCCCTCTGTTTGTAGATGCAAGGCTATGATTCACCCTTCCTCTATCCAACTCCTTGCATAAAGAGATTATTATAATCCCAGCTTCACAGCTCATTCTTCAGACACCCATTGATGCTTGCAGTTCCAAGTCACTAGAGGGTCCCACGGTGTGATCCTCTCTGTCAAATGAGTGGGGTCCTTGCAAGGACCACACTCCTCCACAGCCGGCCTCACCAACCTAACCTTGCCTCTGCCAAATGGCAGATTGTTCTGGTTTTCAACAGCACAATCATGTTAAAGCTCTCCTTGACATTCTTATCGTGTCCCATTTACAGAAGGCTCATCGCTTAGGAATTTTAATTCTCAACACAGGGTGGGATAATTCAGGGGTTGTGCCCTGCAGAAAACTCATCTAACTCCTTATATACATCCTCGACAGTGTCAGTTTTAGGGGTGCTTAACTACAATCTCTCTTTCTCTGCTATCTCACACGTGGCTAGCGGTTTCCAAACGTTTTCCACCAAGCACCTCCATCAGTAAATAACGCTGAGCATGCACCTTCCGACATATACATATTTGTTATGTGATGATATATGTGCTGCGGTAGTAACATATTATAAAACTAATAAGACACCTATAAAGGCAGATATTAAAGATCATAAGAAATGCGTAAGTGGAAGTTCAAATATTTCCCACCCACATACCCAAAGATCGTCTTACACATCTCTGGGTTGCGAATCCCCCCTCTGTGGATACCTCTGAGCTACACATGATAAATTTCCTCACTGACGTGAGGCTAGAGATTCGGTTGCATCTTCACTACCGCATCCCAGGATTTACAACCGTGTCTGTCACACAGGACACACTGTGTGCAAATGTTGATCAGTGAGTGATTCCCAAACCTTTATATACAGTGTGACTCCTCCTCTCCAACTGTCTACCAGTCTTACCTGTACTTCCTTAGATATCTGAAACAGAACACAGGCCAGGTTGAGCTCTCTGTCTTCCCACCTACAACGCGAGTCCCCCCTCCAAAGCAACATTCTTTGCTCTTCTCTGTCTACTTCCTACTTGCCCTCCTGTGGCTAAGCTGGCTGAAGCTGAACACGCAACCAGACTGCCTGATTACACTTTAAATTAGGCACCATGTTATTCAGCCATGAGAAAGAAGGAAATCCCGCCATTTGCAACAACCTGGTGGATCTTGAGGGCATATACTAAAGTGAGATAAGTCAGATGCAGGAAGACAAGTCTGGTACAGTCTCACTTATATGTGGAATCTACAAGAGCCCAACTCATAGAAACAGAGCGTGGAAGGTGGTGAGAACATGAAAACTTCTCAATATCTGCTGGCTCTTCCTTTTGCACACTGTGCAATTGGCAGAGGATGATCAGATATGGATAAAGAATAGGAAGGTATATAGGGCTATGTGAATATGGAATAACAATCTCCCCCCCCCCTTTTTTTAGGAAACCGAATGTATCTAGTTTAAGCTGCCCTTCTCCATAGTTGTCTTGTTGCCTTATCCACTTAATTCATTGTTGATGCTGACAATAAATGTTTTTGGAGGTAATTTGGAACTACCAATTTGCAAGTAACATAATAAAACATTTCATTTAAAAAAGGAAAAAAATAAACAGAGTAGGATGGAGGTTGCTAGCGCTGGGGGTGGGGAACAGGAGATATCAGTCAGAGGATACAAACTTCCAGTTATAAGATGAGTAAGCTCTGGCGATCTACTCTACAGCTTGGTGACTAGAGTTACCAATTGTTAAAAGTCCCTAAGAGAGATGCTCTCAGATGCTCTCACCACAAAAAAGAAATGGTAATTCTATGACACGATGGCAGTGTTAACTAACACTAGTGTGGTAATCACTTCACAATAGATAAGTGTATCAATGACCATCATACACCTTGAACTTATATATAATATTATGTGTCAGTTACATCTCAGAAAAACTGGATAAAGAAAGTTTAAGGATAAAGATTAAAAAATATCTTAGCTGAGCACTCACCATGGTCTGGCAATCCTAAGACATCTGCTATCCAACTTATTCTCCTGACCTTGTGGCTTCTCAAAATTCCTACATCCTTTTCACTTCCTCACTCAGCTGAATATTTTCCCGAGGATATAAAAACAACTAGAGAGAACTCCTGGTAGGATCAAGCACCCGTGCCCCTTGTTTTGCCATTTCTCCTCTACCAGCACGGGGGATGGCACCCATCCCTAAGACAACCCCCTCCACTGTGCTCTGTATTTCATCCCTCCTGCGTAGGCCAGGGTTTGAGTCCTACAATTCACCCCCTCTGTCCCCTGTGTTGTTAGATTTCCTTTCTCTATTGAATAATTTCCATCTGTACATAAATATGTTCAGGAACAAAACAAAGTAAAATCCCCTTGGCCTCTCGTCCCCATCCAGCTCTCATTCCATCTCTCTGTACCCTTTAAAGCAAAGACGTTTGTGAGAATCATCTATAGTCCTGATGTTACACCTTGCTGTGTCCAGTGATCAATTCTCAGGTCTCCTCTCAGGAGAATTCTCAGCAGCAATGGGCATGGAGGATCACTCCTTGAAACAATTTCTTCAGTTGGCATTTGGAACACCAACCTCTAAAATATATCTTCCCAACCCTTCTTTTTCTTTCATTGGCTTCTCCTCCTTCTCCACTCAACCACTATTATCTTGAGTGAATAAGCATCAACCCTAGACCACCTTCTCTTTCCTAGTAGATTCGGCTCCCTGGGGTGGCGATCTCATTCAAAATCATAATGTCAAACACCTTGAAAATTTTATCTCAACCCAAACCTTCCCTATGAGCTCTGGATCTGAGCAGCTAGCTGTCTTACCATATTTCCTCTTGAATGCTAAATACGCCTGAAACAAAACCTTTGATTCCCTCCTCAATTGCCTTAGAACCTAATCTTGCCCAACGCTTCTTAACCTCAGTAAAGAGCGCTAACATTCACATATTTCCTCAGGTGAAGAACCTAGGAGTGATTCTTGATTTCTTTTTTTCCCCACATTCAATCCATCGCAAATCCTGATTTTTCTACCTTCATATGGAACAAAAAGTGATCTACTTCTCAACATTTTTGCTGCTGTAACCTGACTTTCCACCATCATTGTCTTTTGCTCAGACTACTGCTTTCATTGTTGCACCTCTGAAATTCATTCTGTGCTCTACACCCAGCATTTCAACAGGAACAACAAAAGTCAAATTGCTCAAAGCCATCCCCTGGCTTCCCATCATACTTTGAATGTCACCGTCATGGTGGAATTTGTAAAAATCTAGCTCCTGCCTACGCCCTGATATCCTATGAATTAACTTAGTGACCTTCTCCTTGTTTGTCAAACAAGCATCTCTTCTTTCAGTCTCAGCTTCTTTATGCTCATTATTCCCTCCCTCTCCCTGGGTATCTTTCCTTCTGGGTCTTTACAGAGCTTTCCTGAGTTCTAACATCACCTCTTCAGAGAACTGCCACCTGACTCCTGCATAAAATTAACATTCTTCTCCATCTTTTTACCATGTTTTATGTTTTATCATAAGGCGTATTACAATCCAAAATTATATACTATCTCTTTGTTTACTTACTGACAATCTCTTTCACTTGGGCTTTCTCTATTTTGTTCAAGGCCGTATTTCCAGTGCCTAGAGTCATGCCTGGTATGTAGTAGGTTCTTAATAAGTATTTGTTGAATGAAATTATATATTTACCTCAATTACCCAAAAGACACTCGGGGGAATCATTCAAGTCTTTTTCTCCTCAAGCTGGACAACCCCCTCGTAAAGTCTTCGAGAATCTGCTACTTGATATCTGTCTTTTTAAAAATTCTTTACTTAAATTCAATGTAGTTAATGTATTATATATTATTAGCTTCAGGGGTAGAATTTAGTGATTGATCCGTTGCATATAACAACCAGTGCTCATTACATCAAGTGCCCTCCTTATTGTCCATCACCCAATTACCCCATTCCCTAACCCCTCTCCCCTCCAGCAACCCTCAGTTTGTTTCCTAGAGTTCAGTGTCTCTCATGGTTTGCCTCCCTCTCAATTTTCATCTTACTTTATTTTTCCTTCCCTTCCCCTATGTTCATCTGTTTTGTTTTTTAAATTCCACATATGAGGGAAATCATATGGTATTTGTCTTTTTCTGATTGACTAATTTTGCTTAGCATAATACCCTCTAGTTCCATCCATATCATTGAAAATGACAAGATTTCATTCTTTCTGATGGCTGAGAAATATTCCATTTATATATATATAATATATATATTATATATATATAAATAATCTTTATATATAATATAAATATATAATATATAATATATAATATATATAATATAAAGATATATATATAATATATAATATAAAAATATAATCTTTATATATATATATAATCTATATATATAAATAATCTTTCCATTCATCCATTGATGGACATCTGGGTTCTCCCATATTTTGGCTATTATGGACATTGCTTCTATAAACACTGTGGTGCATGTCCTCCCTCCTCTTTTTTAAGATTTTATTTACTTATTCATGTATTCATGTATTCATGAGAGACACACACGAAGAGAGAGAGAGAGACAGGCAGAGGGAGAAGCAGGCTCCATGGAGGGAGCTTGACTTGGGACTCAATGCTGGGTTTCCAGGATCACACCCTGGGCTGAAGGGGGCGCTAAACCACTGAGCCATCCGGGCTGCCTGCATGTCCCCCTTTGAATCACTATATGTTTATCCTTTGAATAGGTACCTAGTTGTGCAACTGATGGGTCATAGGGTAGTTCTATTTTTAACTTTTTTGAGGAACCTCCATATGGCTTTCCAGAGTGGCTGCACCAGTTTGCATTCTCACCAACAGTGTAATAGGGTTCCCCTTTCTCCACATCCTCGCCAATATCTGTTGTTTCCTGAGTTGTTTAATTTTAGCTATTCTGACTGGTGTGAGGTGGTATCCTATTGTGGTTTTGATTTGTATTTCCCTGATGCAGAGTGATGTGGAGCAATTTTTCATGTGTCTGCTGGCCATTTATATGCCTTCTTTGGAGTAATGTCTGTTTATGTCTTCTGTCCATTTCTCAACTGGATTATTTGTTTTTTGAGTTTGATAAGTTCTTTATAGATTTTGGATACTAGCCCTTAAAATTGCTAGAAATTATATAGGAGTTCAGCAAAGTTGTAGGCTATAAAATCGATGCACAGAAGTCAGTTGCATTTCTATACACTAACAATGAGGCAGAAGAATGAGAAATCAAGGAATCGATCCCATTTACAATTGCACCCAAACACATAAGATGCCTAAGAATAAACTTAACCAAAGAGGTGAAGGAACTGTATACTGAAAACTATAGAACACTCATGAGAGAAATTGAAGATGACACAAAGAAATGGAAAAAACATTCCATGCTCATGCATTGAAAAAACAATTATTGTTAAAATGTCTATGCTATCCAAAGCAATCTACACATTCAATGCAATCCCTAGCAAAATGCCATTAGTGTCTCTCACAGAGTTGGAATAAAAAAAAATCCTAAAATTTGTATGGAACTGAGAAAGACCCCAAATAGCCAAAGCAATATTAAAAAAGAAAACTGAAGCTGGAGGCATCACAATGCTTGGCTTCAAGTAGTACTACAAAGCTGTAGTCATTGAGACAGTATTGTACTGGCACAAAAACAGGCACACAGATCAATGGAACAGAATAAAGAACCCAGAAATAGGCCCTCAACTCTATTGTCAACTCATCTCTTCAGCTAATGGTGTTGGGAACACTGAAAAGCCACATGCAGAAGAATGAAACTGGACCACTTTCTTACACCATAAGAATAGAAACTCAAAACAGAAGAGAGACCTAAATGTGAGACAGGAATCCATCAAAATCCTAGAGGGGAAGGCAGGCAGCAACCTCTATGACCTCGGCTGCAGCCACTTCTTGCTAGACATGTCTCCAAAGGCAAGGGAAACAAAAACAAAGATGAACTATTAGGATTTATGAAGATAAAAAGCTTTTACACAGCAAAGTAAACAGTCAACAAAAACTAAAAGACAACCAATGGAATGGGAGAAGATATTTGCAAATGTCTAGTTAATGTATCCCTCAAATCCCTCCCCTTGCCACACTCAGTCGCTGCCGCTTGGCTCAGCCATCTTCAACACTTCTACTGAAGCAACCTCTGAAGCCCTTCTTCCCAGCTTCCCCCAGTTCTTTCCCCAGGGGACTTCCCCAGAGGTCTTTTTAAAACATAACTCCAGGGGTGTCTGAGTGGCTCAGGCAGTTAAGCGTCTGCCTTCAGCTCAGGTCATGATCCCAGAGTCCTGGGATACAGCCCTGTGTTGGGGTCCCTGCTTAGCAGGAGGCTGCTTCTCCCTCTCCCTCTGCATCTCCCTCGACTCCTGGTTTCTCTCTCTCTCTCTCTCTCTCTCTCTCTCTCTTCCCCCCTCTCCCTCTCAAACAATCATAAATCCAATCATAGCTCTCTTCTGCTTAATAGCTTTTAATAGCTCCCATCATCTGAAAGAGGAAGTCAACATTCCTTAGCTGGACATGAGCTGGGGTTGGTTTACATTTCCATCTTTGTTTCTTGCCACCACCCTCTCCATATGCATCCTTTCCTCCTGTTGTACCAAATCGACTTGCAGTTCCCAAATAGGCACACTCTTTTCCTTAACACTGTTTCCTCTACTCGAGTACCATCCCTTTTTCTTCACCTAGCTACGTGCTACTTATCCTCTGAGATTAAGCAATGAGCTTTTGAATGTCTATAAGGATTTTCCTCTGTGTTCTCAAAACACCACTATACCTGTGTAGCATTTGTTTCTTTGCTTGCCATGAATGTCTCCTTTTGTCAAAAAATAAATTAATTCATATTGAGCAACTACTACATGCTAGGCACTATTCCAAGGACTAGGGATACAGTTGGATATAAGACGGTCAAAATATTTGTTCTTAAGTAGAAAAGGAGAGACAGACAATGAAAGTAAGTATAACACACAGTGTTGTTAGATTATGGGGAATGAAATGGAATAAAATAATTCTGGGAAGAGGTGAATGGAGGCTTGGAATGGGAGCTACAGTATCAAATAGGGCAATCAGGGAAATGATGTCTGTATAAACCCTTGACGGAAGAGCGAACCATGTGGACCCCTAGTGGATGAGCATTCCCGCTTACAAAATAGCAAGTGAAGAGCCACGAACGTGGGAGTGGGCCTGGCCTGCTTTGGAAAAAAGCAAGAAGGCCAATATGTTCACCGCACCATCCCCAAGGGGAAAAGAAAGAGGAGAAGGTCAAAGAGTAGCAACAGAGTGCTCCCCAGAGAAAGAGCACGCTCTGACATGTGTCTGAAGGGATTTCTCTGTCTGGTATAGAATGGAGGACTAGGCTGGATGCATGGAGATCAGTTAAGAAGCCTCTGGAACCGTCCAAACGAAAGGCTGCGGTGCCTCGGCCCAGGATGGTTGTCTCTACTAGAGTGGGAATGACTTGAGATGTGGGACAACTTCCATTTATGCTTTAATCCCCAGCTGCTAGCACAGTGCCCAGCACATAACACAGCAGGCACTCAAAGGCACTGAATCAACGAATGAACCAAGTTGTCCAATCAAGAAACCAGAGCTCCTGAAGCCGGTACTGTTTGTTTTCCTAGGGCCAGATTTTGCAGGATTCTGTTTCCAGTGGGCAAACTTTGTTTTCTGTTTTTCCTAATTAAATGGCCCGTAGGCCACATTTTGAAGACAGCGTGGGTGTTTGCATGGAGGCCAACATAACCAAAATCTGATTGTGAAATTGTTTTTTAAATTATGTTTGGGCATTTGAAACATGTTTTCTCAAAAAAAAAAATTAAATAAAAACTATACATTTTCAAGGCAGGCTGCCTCAGGTAATCAAGTACCCCCAGAACCTAGGTGTATCTTTAGAATACAGCCAAAACTTGTTCAGAACCTAAGTTAGGCCTCTGGCTGTCAAACCCCATCTTTCTGGTTCTAATTTAAAGATCAAAAAGGAAAAGGCATTTTAAAACAGATCCCAAAACAATATTTAGATAAGCTAATTGAGAAGGATTTATGAATATGTGGATTAATTTTTCTAAGAAAGCGAAAGACACAGTGAGATGTGGGGGGGGGGCAGGTGGTGAGTAGTGTCTTAGACTTACTGTGAAAGTGGGTGATCAGAGTTGTAAGGCCTCAGTGAAAAAATGTACCTAAAATGTCCAGCACCAAACAGAGCAGAGAGTGGCCCTTGAGAAATGTTTCTCCCACCTTGCACTTTTCCTTAAAAATTCTCCTGGCTCATTTGCCACAGCTCGAACGTTCCTCATCCATTAGACTTCTCACGCCATGACAAGATCACTTCTCTAACCTGGTAACAAGCAGGGTGGCAACGTGACCCTTGTAGGCCTCTTCCTCATAGAATATTCTAATAATATCCTGGTGTAACTTTAAATACTTCAACACTTTATTCATTTGTTATTTTAGGCAAAATGTGATAGATATTCCTAGACCCTAGAATTTTCTGTTTGCTTTTATTCCCCCCTGCAGTAGGATAAAAATAAAAGCATTTTTAACCCTTAAAGCTTATTTCTTTTCCTTCTGATTTTAAAAGTCATGAAACCATGGTGTGGGCCCTGAAAAGGGGCCCCAGGTGCTATGCCTAATGGATGAGTGGTCCAGAGAGAAAGAGTGAAGGGGTCTCCAGTCTATGGGAAGTTTCCTCGTTCCCCAAATGGGTCTCCTCAGCTCCCTGACCCTTCAATCCCTTCTAGAGGGCTGGCAAGAGAAGGGACAATATAAGATTTGTCCCCTGAAACTGATGGAAAACAAAGGGGCAGTCTGTGACAGGGTCGGTGGACGTTAGCTAATGTGAACCAGAGCACGGGCTCCGTCTCACAAGGAAATTAACTATTCCCAGGCACAAACGCCCAGGCTGGTGCAAGTCTTGCCCCGAGGCCCACAGTAATGAATGCGGAGCAGCCCTTCCAGAGTGGCCAGGAAATCACCACCCCCCAACCCCACCCGAGTTCAGGGGCCTCCAGGTCATGCTCATGGGAGCCAACGCAAAGATTGGCAAACAAAACCAAAAAACCGAGCCTGCTTTTGGGGGACAGGTGATTCCTGGACCACTGGGGAGTGTTGAAAAGAGATTAATTGGCCAAGGAATGGGGGAGGCAGTGGGGGTGCTACTCTACCCACTTTTTCTGTAAGTGTGGGCTACTCTCAACGTCTCTGGGGAATGTCACCAATTAGTGCTTGGGTGGAGAGCCAGTTTGGGCAGCAGATTCTGGGAATGAGCTAGCCCTAGTCACCTTCTTTTCAACCTTCCCAAAAAGTCTCTGCAGGTCTCTTCTTTACCCTGGAGGATGAGCCCTGCTGACCTACTAACATTCTTGTTAACTGGGCTCTTTTCCCAGTGTCTGGTGGATGGAACAGTGAAGAAATAACTCCTCTTGTCATTTGATTTCAGCCTCTTTGTTTTATTGTCAGTTTATTCGACAAATGTTCACTGAGGTCTGACTCCATACCAGACTCTTCTAGGCCCTTAACGCAAGGCAGCAAACAAAATTAAGGCTCCTATCCTCCTGGAGCTGATGTTTTGGAGGGGGAAACAGACAAGAAACAATAGCACAGGGCACCTGGGGGGCTCAGTGGTTGAGCGTCTGCCTTCAGCTCAGGTCGTGATCCCAGGGTCCTGGGATCGAGTCCCGCATTGGCCTCTCCAAGGGAGCCTGCTTCTCCCTCTGCCTCTCTCTCTCTCACTCTCTCTCTCTTTCATTCCTTGTATCTCATGAATAAGATAAAGCAAGAAAGAAGGAAAAAGAAACAATAACAACACCGTAGCTTACCATCTCTAGGGTGGCTACCCTACAAGATCCATATGCCACTAATCGCGATCATTCATAAAACTCTTCCTGATTGTATGTACCTTAGAGTGTGGGGGGGAAAATTCACACAACTTAGAATTGATTAGATACGGTAAATAAGCTATATAGTGTATCAGAAGGTGATTAGGAGGGAAAAACCAGAACAGGCGAAGGAAGTTTGGGAAGGCAGTGGTGATACTCAACAGACTTGAAAGAGATGGGGCCCTTAAGGGTTTTTTTTAAGACTTCATTTTTCATAGCAATTTCAGGTTTACCATAGAATTGAGGGGAACGGGCGGGGATCTCGCATGGACCTCCTGCCCCCACACATGGAGAACTCCCCAATTACCAACATCACTCACCAGAGTGGCACGTTTGTTCCGAGGAGCTACATCGACACAACCTGATTTCCCAAAGTCCATCATTTACCTTAGTGTCGTACATTCTATGGGTTTTGACAAATGTAGAATGGCAATGCATCCACCAGTATCAAACATAATTCCACTGCCCTAGACAACCCCCCACCCCGCCCCGCCTATTTATCCCTACTCTCTGGCAACCACTACAGTTTGGCCTTTCCCAGAATGTCGTATCGTTGAAATTATATAGGATGTAGCCTTTTAGGATCATCTTCTTTCACTGCGTAATACGCCTTTAAGGTTCCTCCCTGTTTCCGTAGCTTGATAGCTCATTTCTTTTTTAACGCTGAATAATATTCCACAGTTTTTTGAAAACAGCTTTATTGAGGTATCCCTTGCATACCATAAAATGCAATGAATTTTAACGAATTTAAATGTACAGAGTTATGCAAACATTACTGTAATCCACATTTCTTTCTTTGTTTCTTTTCGTTTTTTATTGTAGGAGGAACACTTAGGATGAGATTTACCCTATTAACAACTTCCAAGGACTGTGCAGTATCGTGAACTGTAGGCATCGTGTTGTACAGCAAATCTCTAGAACTTAATCATCTTGTATTAAGTGAAATTTTATGTTTATTGAATAACCAGCTCCCTGTTTCCACCTCTCCTCAGCCCCTGGTAATCACCATTCTATTCTCTCTACGAGTTTGACTGCTTTGATTCTTCATATGCATGACATCATGTAGCATTTGTCCTTCTGTGGCTGGATTATTTCACTTAGCATAACGTCCTCAAGGTCCATCCATGGTGTTGCATACTGTAGGATCGCCTTCTTTTTTAAGCCTGAATAATATTCCATTGTATGGATAAACCACGTTTTCTTTATCTATTCATCCAGCAGTGAATATTTAGATTGTTTCCACATTTTGGCTACTGTTAATAATGCTGCAAGGAACATGGGAGTATGAAAATCTCTTCAAGATCCTGATTTTAAGTCTTTTGAATAAATACCCAGAAGAGAGATTGCTGGATCATGTGGTAGTTCTATTGTTAATTGTTTGGGGAACTGCCATACTGTCTTCCATTGTGGCTGCATCAGTTTACACCAATGGTATACAGGAGTCCCAATTTCTTCATCTTCTTACCAATATGTGTTATCTATCTATCTATCATCTATCTATCTATCATCTATCATTTTACCCTAATAGGTGTGAGTTGATTTTTTGTTGTGGATTTGATTTTTCATTTCCTTGATGATTAGTGACACTGAGTATCTTTCATGTACCAATTGGAATAGTGGCTATCTACTGAACAACTTTACACTCTGTGAGGGCACAGATCATTGTGGTCACCATCCTGTTCCTGCTGTTAAAATTTCTGACACATGATCAATACATATTTCAGGCAAAAAAAATTTTTTTTTGAATGAATCAACTACTGTATGCCAGGCACTCCACAGATATTATTTCTAAATTCTTATCAATGCTCAGAGGTAGGCATTACCATCCTCACTTTATGGATGATGAGACTTTGATCTGGAAAGTTTAAATAAGCCGCCTGAGCTCACACGGCTTGAGTCCTTTGATATAGGACTCAAACCCGGGTCTCTCTGAAGTTACCATGCAGGCCCTTCTTCACTTCACTAGTTTCTCTGCTTTTGTCCATTTTGATATCCTTCTAGCACACACACACAAAAACAGGCAAATTGGGACATCAGGCAAGCAAGACCTGTGGGCGAAAACCAGACTCAGAGAAATCAGAATGAAGCCTCCAGGAGTAGGGCACCTGGGTGTCGCAGATGGTTGAGCGTCTGACTCTTGATTTTGGCTCAGGTCATGATCTCAAGGTCATGGGCTCAAGCCCCATGTTGGACTCTGTGCTCCAAAAAGAGTCTGCTTAAGATTCTCTCCCTCTCTCTCTGCCCCTTCCCACTGCTCACTTGTTCTCTCTCTCTCTCTCTCAAATAAATAAATAAATCTTTAAAAAAAAAAAAAAGGGGGGGGGGAATCTCTGGGAACAAAATACCCCACCTAAGGCCTGGGAGCCACTGCATTTTGCAGAGCTAGGAGCTGTCCGGCTTATTATCTCAGACCTCACGTCCTAGCTACCTTCACTTTGAAATCTATTATTTGAGTGAATCAAAACTCCTTGCCTAAAAAGAAATAATTTTTAATAAAAACACTTTAGCCTTATTATTTTAACCCAAACTGGCAGCAAAACTGTTAAAAATAAACTTACTGTGATATTTTATGAAGCACAAGGCCAAGTAATGATGGATGTGGAAATCTACCACAATCTTTCCAGGACTTAGTGAGACATCCTATGTATAGAAAAACATCTTGGGTAAAACCTGTTAAGCCAATATTGGCTTAATGCAAAATCACAACTAATTTGAAACAACTGTTTTTTTTTTCCTTAGCCAATTGGCTAACCTAGTGTTCTTCAGTGAAAACAACAGAAAAATCCAAATTCAAAGTCGATTTCTCCCCCAAGAAAGCTATGTTTCATATTAACAAGGCTCTGCTGGAAACCACTCAGTCTGTGAGCTGGGGTCTCTGTCACTACCCCAAAGTGGGAGGATTGTCTGTGTGTAAGCAAAATCCTGAAAGACTTGAAATTTTGCTTTCAAACATGAGGGGATAATTAAACTTGGTCTGAATGAACCAACCTGTGGAAAAGCCCAGACAGAGATCAAAATTCACAAGTTCCTGAGTCCTTTGTTGTTTTGTTTCGTTCATGACTCGCTCAGAGGAATGCTCAGAATGGGTCCTATGTATGAGGAGCCCGTTCTTTTTTTTTTTTAAGATTTTATTTATTTATTCATGAGAGACAAAGAGAGAGAGAGAGAGAGAGAGAGGCAGGGACACAGGCAGAGGGAGAAGCAGGCTCCATGTTTCATTGCAGTACAGTATCCCATTGTATTGGCATCCCAGAGCTTGCTTATCCATTTTTGTGCTGATGGACGTTTGGGTTGCTTCCAATTTTGAGGTATTATGAGAGAAGTGGTAGTTACCAGCCAGGGTATGGTTGGCAGTGCCATGGACCAAGTGGCATTCCCCCCAAATTCTCATGGTAAACCCCTAACCTCCCAAGGTGGCTGCATTTGGAGATATAAGCTTTATAGAAGTAATTATGGTTAAATGATTTCATAAGGGCTGGGTCCTGACCCGATAGGACTAGTGTTCACATAAGAGGAGTGTCTGCTCCCTCTACAGATACGCTCAAGGGTCTGTGAACACACAGCAAGAGGGCAGCCATCTACAAGCCAACTCACACATGCAGGTTATGTATAAGCAGGCTGGAGATTAGAAAGGGACACAGAGAGACTTTTCACCCCAGGGTAATGGGAATACTCCGTATCTGGATCCGAGTAATAGCTGCATAGGTGGATACATAGGGAAACAGATTTATCAAACTGTCCATTTAAGATTTATACATTTTTGTGCATGTAAATTTGACTTAAATGGGAAAAAATAGGCCTTCCTCCCCTTCTTAATTGTCTGAATCCATTCAGGCTACTACACAGAATCACAGACTGGGTGGCTTATAAACAATAAAAAGCTCATTCTCACAGTTCTGGAGGCTGGAAGTCTGAGACCAGGCGCCAGGATGGTCCCGTGAGCGCCCTGTCCTGTCCGTGCAGCGTCCTCACATAGAGGAAGAGGCCAGGATCTCTCAGGAGCTTCTCCTACAAGGGCACTAATCCGGTTCATAAGGGCTCCACCCTCCCTTTGACCTAAGTACCTCGCAAAGGCCCCACCTCCCAATACTATCACCTTTGGGGGTTAGGATTTCAACACATGAATTTTGGAGGGACACAAACATTTAGACCATACCACCAAGGGAATCTGTGGTTCAAAATGATAACCATACAGTCTTAACACCTTTGAGCGAGCCTGGTGTGTAGGGGGGAATGAACACATAGCAGTCATTGCTCACATATTTATATACATTTTTGCACGTCAGAAACAACCCCGGGAATTTGGCAACTTGCTCTAGACCAAGCAACTACCAAATGGCAGACCTGGATTCAGACCCAGGCCCGGGTGACGACAGGCCAGGCGCCCTTCCCTAACCACCCTAGATCTGCAAGTGAACCGGCTCAGCTAAGGGGGTGTGCACGAAGGACACCCTGAGGGGTGGAGGTGGGGCGGCTCTCTGGGCACAGGGCCTGAGTCACCACCTCTGGAGGAGCAATCCTGCTGTGCTGCCCTGTAGGAAGGGAGCCGAAGACACTGGAAGGAGCCAGCAACACGGAAGCCAAGGGCTCTGAGAGAGGAGCCAAACAAACAGCCGGGCAGCCTGGCCAAGAACAACAGGAAGCTCCCAGCCGCACCCCTGCTCCCTGTAGTCCGGCCTGCAGACCCGGGGTTATTTTCTCCAAAGGGCCTTCTGCACATGTTACATAAACAAAACCTCCATTGACTCCAGTTCTGGGCCTGGCCTAAAATAGCCCACAGGCTCCACCCTCCCTCACCAACCCCCCCACCCCAACACTCCAGCTTCTGGGCCACCCCTCATGGTCCCCAGGGTGGGTGAGCTGCTTGCTCGGTGACCATACCTGCGGACCTCACTCTGCTGTGTCCCCAGGACCTTTCCCCTCAGGGTTTACTCTCCTTGACAGGCCGGACACAAGGCGTCCCTCTACGACCTTGGAGGACCCCTGGGCCAAAGGACATGTCTCCTCTCACCAGCGAGGCAGGAAGCAGGTCTTGAGGGACAGCTGGGCTGGTCAAGCAGGAGACACAAGAGGGCCTGACGGGGGGGTCTCTTTCTCTCCTCTTCTTGGTAGGATGGACTTGGAGTGAGATCCCGAGAGCAAACTTTCCAGGAAAGAGCACAAGCCTCCTCTGTCAGGGTTTCTTTTCAAGCTGGATTTGGTGATGGAACCACCCTGCTCCTAGCTCTTTCTGGGAGGCCCTGCGAGTTTCTTTGACCCCCATTTATAGCTCATCCTCCTTCTGCAGAAAACCATTCCACTTGTGAACATCTGGAGACGTGCAGATCTCTGACACAGCACGGGGTCACCCTGCCTGGGCTCTACTCCTCCCACACAGGCCCCGGAAAACCTATGATAATCTCCCCCCACCATCCCTTGCCCGGCCGCCTGCGCTCCCCCAGAATCTCAACTCATAAAAATAACAAAAACAACATCTACAATTCAGAAAAACATTTATGTTAAAAGTTTACCATGTGCCTGATAGCCCGCTAAAGCATTTTATGTTTTATTTTATCTAATCCCCACTGAGCAGTCCTATGAGCTAGATGCAATTATTATCTCCAAATTACCGAACAGTAAACTCTGGTTGAGAGCAGTTAGAGGACCTGTCAAGGATGCACCGAGGTGGAACACAGGCCTCAGTCTGTTTGGCTGGTTTTCATGTCTTAGCCTCTGCATCACGTATCCCAGGGAACAATCAGTAGGTCTTACAGAACCTCTTTTCCACAGCCTTCCTTCTTTCAAAGTCTAAGCTACTGGGCCTGTTACCAATGTAGTTAAACATAAGATACTGACCAATTAATTATCCAACCAGTATCTTCCGGGCACTATGCTATTTAAGTCTATACCAGGCCAACAACAACAAAAAAGTATGAATATGTACTAGGGGAATATTTAGCTCTTGTTTTATTAGTAGTTATACTTCGGTCTCGAGAGAGTCTTCTACTCCTCCAAGTTGGAGATCCTCAAACCAGGTCTCTAGAGAGAGTCTAGAAGGCCTGCAGCCTTGAGGTCTTAGGGTAGGAAGCAGGGGGAGCATATGGAGAGCTGAGAGAGACCTCACAGGAGCCAAAGGAGAGGTCCTTACTCAGGCTGATTGGCTCGAGCCAGGCTGTGGAGGTACCGTGGGGGTACTGATGGATCCTCAAAACACTGGCATTCTGAGGAATTTGGTTCAGAGCCAGTTGTGTTCACTCTGGTGGCCTCTGTGAGGCTGGTTCGTTCCATGGTAGCCCTAAGATAACCCCCAGGCCTGAGGCTGCCTTGTCCATGGACCAAGTCAAAGCCTTCATTTATTTCTAGAAAAAAAAAAATCCCTAACTCTCTGGGTTCCCACAATTTTATTCTCTATTCGTTTGTTTTATCCAGCCATCCCGGGAACATTTCTTGAGCATCTACTACGTACAAGGCACAAGGGGTGCGGAGATGCATGGAGAAAGAATGCAATACCGTCTTGCATTTCAGAAATTCAAGCTCTAATGCAGGAGATGAAAAGAAAACAATTGTGGTTCAGAAGGATAAGGGGAGCCATAGATGTAACCGCAAGCTTGGAAGCCCTGGGGTGGGGTGGGGGGCTCCTGACCCCCTCGTGGGAGGTCCCGGCGATGTGCATGAGTGTGCCTGAGTGTGCCTCAGAGGGAAGGAGGGAGGGTAGGGATTTACAGAGGCTTCCAGAGGAGATTGTTGGGGACACTCTCTTTCTCTTGCTGCTTCTTTCCCTGTGGAGACCTTCCCTAGACTACCACTCCTGGGCTCTGGCCAGCCCATTATTCATCTCCCCAGGGGAGGACGGATGACTTAGCTGATGCTGAGTTCAGGAGAGGGAACCGTGGCAGTGTGACTCAGCCATTTCCTGGTGGGGACCCTTCCGTTCTGCTCCTCCGTGCCATAAACTTCATAGAAGCAGGCCTTTGCCGGGAAGGTGCCGCTCGTGGCTGGGTAAGTTGAGCAAGAGAAGAGAAATTGGAACGTCCACTTGGCTTACAGATGTAAGGCCTCGCTCTCCAGCCTCGCCCTCATCGGCATGGTCATCTTGCTCTCCACTGATCTGATTCCTGGGACAGGGAAGGTGGACGTGAAGAGGTTTGCAACGGGGTGGACCTGCCGCTGCGGCCCACTCCACGTGCTGGACAGGGACCGGGGTGACCCCGAGCTCTGCAGAGGGAGGAGGCACTTTTTCAGGGATTTCCACAACCTCGTCCCCTGTTTCACAGCTTCCTGTTGACCCACGTCGGCAGCTGGAGAAAAAGAAGAGCGCACAGAATGAAATCTGGATTGTCCTTCTTCTTAAACGTAGGTGGGGGGGGGGGGCAGCCTCTGGTCCAAGGCCGGAGTTGCCACCGAGGTCCCAGATGAGACTCTTCAGGATAGCTGCCTGCCTTCCTTTGGGTCCATCTCTATCTTGGAAGGGCCACTTTGGTCAATGTGTTTTGGGTCCCCTTTCTGGAACACCTTTGCCCTGGTGTTCCTCATGCTTGTTGGCTTCCCGAGGAACTGAGCTCGGGATCATACTTGTCCCTGGAAGAAAAGGCTGTCACTGTATCATCCCTGGCCTCTTGGGAGGCCAGTCAGAATTACCGCCGCTTCTTTCTCAGACGACAAGTTGCTGCAGTGCAAAGAGGGATCTAAGGTGGCCGAGCACTCAGAAAGGACTGGCAAAGCCCCAGAGGGTCCCACTTACGCACGCCCCCCTCGGGATTCTCACATCAGACAACGCCCACTCCTTCTGGATTCTCTCAGCTGGGTTCCTCAGTTGGTAGCCACAGGAGTTCTTTTCTCCTACAGTTTGAGGGACACTGAAAACTTCAGGGTGACGAACAGCCCAGTAGAGGGAGCTGTGTTAAACAAATTCTCCAAGCCGGACAGAAAAAAAAAAAAAAGCTTGCATTTAGCCAAGCAGGTGGCCCTGTGTGTACTTTGGAAACTCCATCTATCAGTGGAGTGGTTGCCTATTCGAAAGCTCTGAGCTAGAGCAAAACTTTTGCAAGGTGGTATCTTGGGTTTTATGGGCTGCCCAGGGCCAGGCGTCTTGCTTCCATCAGCAGAACTTGGTTTTGGCTCAACCTGACAGCTGCCACAATCAGACCATCCCGAAGATTCCATAGGCAGGCCCTGACTCCAGCGTGGCAAAGGAGATGCACAATTCCGCTGACCCCGTGCTTGCACACCAGGCAGGGCTACTCATGCTCTGTCTCCAGAGGTAGATTTTTCAGAGAAACCTATAATATAGCAGTTTTATTAGTGACAGGCTTGGAGGGCAGAGGTTGAGAAGCGATGCAAAAATGTTTGGATCTTGTGTTCACTCGATCCACCTAACCCTCCGTGGGGCCTAGGAATAGGCTAAATTCAAATCCAGAGCAGCCCCCGGTGAATAGTTTCAAATAAAACTCTGTGATCAAGACAACTGCGGAGTGTGGAAAATATCATGCAAAAGCAATACGGGTGTATTTGGAGTCACACGAGAACTACCAACGTTGATCGCAGGTGACGAAAGATACTTCTGGCAGAGACAAAGCCAGGGACACCGGCATCTTTGAGGACCCACAATTGCTCACAGGTTAAAAGTACAAGCAAATCTTTGGGGAAATAAGAAGAAAACAGGATAATACATGAGGGCTATACATGAGAAGACCTGGCCATGTGTATTGGTTTGGTAGAGCTGCCGTAACAGAATCCTACAAACGGGTGGTTTAAGAAACAAAAATTTATTAAAAAGTAAAAATAATTTTAAAAAAGTAAAAATACAATTAAATTTATGGGCTCCTGGGTGGCTCAGTCGGTTAAGCATCTACCTTCCGCTCAGGTCATGATCTCAAGGTCCTGGAATCGAGCCCAGCATCAGGCTCTCTGCTCAGCAGAGGGTCTGCTTCTCCCTCTCCCTCAGCGCCTCCTCCCACTCATGCTTTCTCTCTTTTAATATCTCTCTCTCAAATAAACAAATAAAATCTTGAAAAAATTGTTTCATAATTCTGGAAGCTGCAAGTCCAAGATCAGGCGTTGGTAGAGATGGTTTCCTCAGAGACCTCTTGCCGTGGCTGGTAGAGGACTGCCCTGTGGCCATCTCTACATGATGGTCCCCTTGTACACTAAACCCTTCTTGTATTTCCCCTAAGAACATGAGTCATGTTAGATTAGGGCCCACCCTAACAGCCTCATTTTAATGAGTCACCTTAAGGACCTTAGCTCCAAATACGGCTATAGTCTCAGGTACTGGTGTTTGCGGCTTTGACACATATATTTGAAAGGCTGGGGACATAATTCAGCTCATAACACCATGAATGCCTATGACAAAGAAATTGTACTGATTACCAGAAATAATGCCAGTTGTTATAATAGATAAATCTGAAGTATTAAGGTTTAATACAAAACATTTATTCTGCATCCACATCAGAGTTCATTTCAGAGGTTGTGAGATGACCGGACAAAATGTGGTCCTCTAGGAACCTAGCCACCATCTCCAGCACATGCTGTGCCCAAGGACACTCCTGGGAGAGAAGGTAGGAGCAAAGTGCGAAGAAGACACATGGCTCTTAGCGGCCTTGACCCAGAAGCGACACGCCACTTCCACTGACATTCCATCAACAAGAGCTGGTCTTTCATGCCCACGCAGGTGAAAGGGGCCTGAGAAATGTGTTTTGTGTCTAACCCAGGAGAGGAGTGAGCTAGGTGAACATCTAGTCAGTTGCTGCTTCAGGAAAAATACAAGTCTAAAGTCTAGAGATGGGCCAGTTGTTTTGGGGAGCGGTCACCAGGTACTAGAGAGTCAAGCAAATGTGCCTGAGGATAAAAGTACTGAAGGTCCCCTCAAGGTTTCCAAGGCCATGATGAACCTTGGTCCATGTGGAGCTCCCCAACCTTTTCACATCGCGGCACACAGAGAAAGGGATGAGTCTTACATTCTCTGTTAGACTATGGGTGAGGACATTCAGGCCCAGAGGTTTAGGAGGCTCCGACCACTCCAGGAGGCCGCGTGGCCATCATGAGGCCTGAGGATCAGATACCAATCACCTGCCTGCAACATAGTAGCATGCTGTGCCTTACCTAGCGGGAAAGTTGTGGTTTCCAGAATAAAGCAAGTTAAATGTACATCAGAAGGTGCACTCTGTGAAGACCAAAACCTATTGTCACCATCATGGAATAAAACCAGAGACTGAAGCCAGGTGCTGTAAAAGCCAAGGGAAGCAGAATCATCCTGAAAGACTCTATGGGGTGATAAAGTACCGAGACCACAGACTGTCGCTTCATCTGGAATCCACATTCAGAGTGGGAGGGTCCCTCCTGGTGAGGAGGGCTAGTGAATTGGACTATCAATTATATTTATAGCAACTTTTCTTTTCCTCTCCTGAAGTCATTAACTGGGGAAACATTACAAAAGAAGAAACCCAGACATGGACATTAATACCTGTCAGAAAACACAATGAAGGACTCTGGAACAAGCTAGAGAGCTCAGAAATAAGCCCATGCATATAGGGTCAATTAATTTATGACAAAGGAACCAATAATATACAATGAGGAAAGGACAGTCTCTTCAATTAATGGTGTTAAGAAACCCCAGATCACATAAAAAAGTGTAAAACTGGACTGCCAGCTTACACTATACACAAAAATCAACTCAAAATTGATTAAAGAAGTGAGTGTAAAACCTGAATCCACTAAACTCCTAAAAGTAAATATGGAAAAAAAAAAAAAAGAAAATATGGGGGCAGGCAGGGGGTGGGGTAAGATCCTTGATATCAGTCTTAGCAATGATTTTTTTTTAATTTGACATTTAAAAAAAGCAATAAAAGCAAAAATAAACAAGTGAGACCATATCAAACTGGACCGCTTCTGCACAGCAAAGGAAACCATCCACAAAATGAAAAGGCAACCGGTCAAATGGGAAAAAAAAATATCAGTGAATCATTTATCTGAAAATGGATTAATAGCCAAAATACATTGAACGCATATAATTCAATAGCAACAACAACAAATCCCATAAAACACTGGCAGAGGAACCGAACATCTTTCCAAAGAAGAGATGGCCAACAGGCACGTGAAAAAGTGCTCAAGATTATGAACCATTAGGAAAATTCAAATCAAGCCCACCGTGACACGTCACTTCTCACCCCTTCTCACCAGAACGGCTATCAACACAAAGACAAAAGAGATAACAAGTGTTGGTGAGGAAGTGGGGGACCTCACGGATTGTTGGTGGGAACGTGAAATGGTGCAGCCTCCGTGGAAAACAGCGTAGAGCTTCCTCAAAAATTTTCAGATAGAATTATCATATGATTGGGCAATTCTAGTCCTGGGTATATATATCCAAAGGAAGTGAAACGAGATGTCAAAGAGATGCCCACCCTCCCACGTTCACTGCAGCGTTGTGCGCAATCGCAGAGATATGGGAACAACTGTGTCCATCGGTGGCTGAAAGGAGACGTGATGCGCGTATACGATGGAATATTATTCAGCTCTGAGAAAGAAGAAGATTCAGCCCCTTGCCACGACATGGATGGACCTTGACAGCATTATGCTGAGTGAAATAAGCCAGACAGGGACACCTGGGTGGCTCAGCGGTTGAGCGCCTGCCTTGGGCTCAGGGCCTGATCCTGGGATCCAGGATCGAGTCCCACGTCGGGCTCCCTGCATGGAGCCTGCTTCTCCCTCTGCCTGTGTCTCTGCCCACCCCCCACCTCTCTCTCTCTCTCTCTGTGTGTCTCTCATGAATAAATAAATTAAACATTAAAAAAAAAAAAAAAGAAAGAAAGAAGCCAGACAGAGAAAGACAAACATGGCATTGCCGCATGCTATCACTTACATGTGGAATCTAAAAAGAAAAGTCAAACTCACAGAAACAGAGTAAAAAAGTGGTTGTCAGGGCCTGGGGGTCGGGGGAAATGAGGAGAGATTGGGAAAAGGGTACAAACTTGCAGCTATGCAGTGAATGAAGTCTGAGGATCTAGTGTAAAACACGGTGACCGTCCGTAATAACCCTGCATTGCACAGCTGAAATCTGCTAGGAGAGTAGAACGGCGGTGTTCTCACGCACACACAGAGAGAAATCTGTGAGGTGATGGATGTGCCAGTTAACGAGACTGGGGAAGGCTTTCGTTATCTTTAAATATACTTTAAATATTATGCTTTAAAAATTAAGCTTTAAATATCTCAGAACTTTATTTGTCAATGATACCTCGATAAAGCTGAAGTTTTTTTTTTTTTTAAAAAAGGTGTGTGGTGGCGGGGGACACATACCAAAGAAGAAACCAGTTTCTGAGCATTGAACACAGTTTCAATGCTAATAAAATTTATGCATGTGGTCTTTGGGTTTGGCTTAAATCGTCTCCACCTCTCAACTAACAAATATCTAGCTTTATCTATTAAAAAATTCATCTGGTGTCCACAAATTATGGGAAAATGTAGTCCGATCACATCATGGCAAAGAGGCGGGAGGCCAGTTTAAAAGCTCATATGCTATTGAGGGGCATCACACTGAAGGAAATCAATTTACATCCTTGTGATTATTGTATCATCCAAGAATCTTTGCAACGTTATCAACTCTGCACATCTTAAAATACAAATGCCAGGTGGCACTTAAAACTGATTTACAGTGTACTCAACGATTTAAATGATGTTTTTGCCTCCAAACCAGCTCTTTCACAGAAATCATTCTTGCTTTCCACAAAGTTATGAAAAATATATTGGAGAAAACTCGTATTAAGATTTTTAAAGCACGCAAATAGCTTTCAGGGTAATATCCAAATCGTTTGTCATTTCCTGTCTCCGTGTTCATCAAATATGGGAACATTTAACCACACAGGAAGAAGTTGGTGGATTTGGAAAGTTGCTGAACTCTCTTATTTGAATCAATCCACATTGAACACGAGCAGTTTCTTTATTAGCAAGGGAAGGATAAACTCAGCTTCTGCTGAGTGGACTATGGAAGGGAAGTCCCTCTGAGCCCAGTAATCCTGGAACAAATGAATGACTCCAACAGAAGCCCCAGGAGAGAAGGGGTTCCTGGGATCTGGAAGGCCAGCCCACCCGCAGAGCAAACCCCTGACGTCCACAAAACCTGCCTCCAAGGATTGCTGACTCCTGAGCTCTGTGCACCCATGGGGGTGCAGGAGATGATTTGGGGGAGGTACAGAGACCAACAATTTAATTTTAACAGCAATGTATTTAAATTAACATTTGCTAGAAAAAGAATACATCCTGCACTATTAAACCCTGATTTCATCAATACCACTACCTAGAATGAAAGTAAGTATTTAAATTATACGAAAGAATATTTAAGTTAAAAAGATATTAAGTACCATTGATCGTCATTATTCATGGATTCTGAATTTGTGAACTTGCCTCCCTGCTAAAATGTACCTGTAACCCCAAAGTCGATACTCACAGCGCCTTCGGGGTCATTTGCAGACATGCGGAGGGATGAGAAATGGGAGTGCCCAGCACCCCTTCCCAGCTGAGGCTGGACAAGGTGACAGCTCTGTGGTCTTTCTTCAGCTTCCATACTTAAGACAAGTGTCCTTTCTGTGATCTATTTAGGGCCATGTTTTTGGCATTTTTGTGCTTTTCATTTATTTGCTACTTAAAACGATGCGCAGGCATGGTCCTGACGGGCCGGCTAATGGTCCTTCGTGCAAGAAGGTCGCAAGGAGCCTTACAGAGAAAATACCTGCGCTAGAGAGGCTTTGTCCAGGTCTGAACGCAGTGTGGTTGGCCATGAGTTCAATGCTAATGAATCAACAGCATATATTTTTAAAGGTGTCTTTTTTCATTTTTTACTGTCCTAAATTATTAGGTAAGACTTTTACAAACATGGGGCACCTGGGTGGCTTAGCAGTTGAGCATCTATCTTTGGTTCAGGGTCTGATCCCAGCGTCCTGGGATTGAGTCCCGCATCGGGCTCCCCACAGGGAGCCTGCTTCTCCCTCTCCCTGGGTCTCTGCCTCTCTGTCTGTGTCTCTCATGAATAGATAAATAAAATCTTTAAAAAAAAAAAAAAGAACTTTACAAACATTACTTATATCAGCAGGTGGAGCTGAGGGTGTTGCACCTTCTCCATGCCAGAGTGGCGAGAGCCTCCAACAGTGTTGTAAAACTTGTGACCTCTTCTAAGGCCACGGCTGTGGCGGCCTGCAGCTGTCAGCCCTTGCATCTCCCTGTGCTGGTGGATGGGTCTGGTGATCCACTGGGTGTCAGGATTTCTTCTGATGGCTTTATGGAATGGATCACTGAGGGTAGCCTCAAAGAATCTGTATGGGGCTGGGCGTTGGTGGCCACCATGACCTACGCAAGTCTGATATGTGACATACCCTTGCTTGGCCTTGTACCCCAGTCCACGTGCCTTACCTGGCCTAGTGGGGTGGGGGGCCCTGTGGAGCACAGAGAGCTGGTGGTACTGGCAGCCCCACACCCCAAGAAGAAAGTGCATTATTGCACCGGACCCCTTCTTCCTTCATAGCTCCTCGACGCACTTGTAAGTGCCCATCGTGGCCGACCTCTGAGCTGCTGGCTGCTGCTGTCCAGAAAGGGTTAGAGGCACACGTAAAATGACGCCAGCTATTGATGGGTGGATGAGAACGTTGTGGAGGCTCACCCTGGATTTCCCCAGGGAGCACTGTCTCAGTATTTGCTAATTCAGTGCCCCGGATTGTGAGTAGCAGAAGAGGTGGTCGTGGTAGACTCAGGTGCAGCACCCAGGTCTCCCTAGAAGGACTGCTCGCCGCCCGACAGCAGGGAGGGTGGTCAGCAGAGAGCCTTCGGCTGGCAGCTCCTTCAGGATCTGCTGGGAGCTGCCCTCTGCCCAAGGTCATGCCCTTTCCCCATTAGCCCAAGGTTGGTGGGGAGGGGGGGGTAGAGAGGCTCCCACCTTCTTGGCTCCAGACCCTCAAGGGGTCTTGTCAAGCCTGCCTTGCACTTAGCCTCTCCCTTCGCGGGATCCTACTCTGCCCCTTTGCCTTCACAGGTGCTGATTCCTAACAGGTCCCAACCCAACCTTCGTTTCAGCTGCAGTTTCTGAGGAGCCCAAGCTGCTGGGCCAGTTCGCAAAGAGGGCAAAGCAGAGACATGCTCTGCTGAGGTCCTGCCTTCTTCCCCTCCGGCCCTCCGCAGATACCGGCCTATAAGCTCTGCCCTTCCCGGTTCTGGGCTCTTGGTCCATCCCAGCTGGAGGCCAGTGCTTGTGGCTGTGAAGTCTGGGTCCTGCTCAGAGATGCATTGGAGGTCACAGGTGGGAAGGGTGGGGGCTCTACCCCCAAACCATGGGTCCTGGTGGAGGTGCATTGTTTGGGAGAAGGGGAGTCCCTTCCTAACTGGCCCCCAAGAGTTGTATGGCTAGTGATGGTCAAGGCTGTCTGCCCCCCCTTATCCACCTGGCCTAAATCCTCCTTGGCCCCACGCCTGCTCCCTGAAGGGGGCCTTCACCTCCTGCCTTGGCATCTGCCATTCTTTGGACTTCTTACTTGGGCCCAACCTCTAATCCAGCCCCCTGACAAGAGAAAGAGATCTGGGGAGCCAAAGACAGAAGCATTTCGATTTCTAAGCCTCCTGAAAGCTCCTCCCTCTCAGAGGCAGTGCTCCCCAAAAAAGGCACCTAGGAAAGCTGGTTCGTAGTATTATTCCCTTGCAGCCTCTCCAAGTCACAAGCATGTTAAAATAAAGACAGTGCAATATCTCACTGGGCTGTACTTCCCAATATCTAGGAGACATTTATGAAAACAGCAGCAACGTATACTGCAACTCGCTATGTATCAAGCACTCTGCCGAGTGTTTTATGTATTTTTTCTCATTTAATCCTTCTAACAGCCCTGCGAGGTTAGCATTAATATTCCCATTTAACAAGGCTTGGAGAGGTTCATTCGCCTTGTACCTGGGAATTGGCAGCGCAGGGTTTCATCCTTTTGCCTGAATACAGAGCTAGAGAAGCTCTCTCAGGTGTAACATCAGAGAAGACTTGGTCTGAGGCAAAGGCTCCTGCTGACAGAAACAGCAGAAAGAGCAAAAGCCAGGCAGACAGACAGCCCTTCCCTTTGCAGTGAGGGGAGAATGATGCTCTCTTCTTACCTTGAAAGAGTTCAACTCAAGCCTAAAATTGAACCAGGATGAAGATCTGAGCATTTGAGCTTGGCTGGCTTCATTTTAACAGGGTGCCTACTCATTCATCATCCAAAGACCATTTCCTCTGCACCTGCATCGAGAATGCATTCAGGGTCCAGTATTTCAGGGAAGAATTACTCAGACCCTCTATTTTGCTTCTTAACCCTCCTCCCCCCACCCCCCGCCACTTCTAAACTGGATCACAGCGTGTGGATAGCAAGGCCTCTCGAAACCAGGAGAAACGAAGCTGGTAACTCCTGACCATTTGGCCTCCTGAAATGTCAGGGTAGGAGGTGAAACAAATAGTTGAAAATGAGGTTGAAGACTGAACTGTGGATTTCAGCCATAATTCCTGTGTCATTTCTTCCAGGGAAACATGACAATCGGCAGCTTCAACGGATTTCTGGTTGGATGTTTTGGCACTCCTTGGAGAGTCTTCAGAAATAAGTGAAACTCATCCCCAGATTCTGAGGGTTGAACCTTGCTATGGAGATGTAGTGATGGGCAGGATGACTCTTATTTTATTTACTTACTTATTTATTTTTTTAAAGATTTTATTTATTTATTCATGAGAGACAGAGAGAAAGAGAGAGAGAGGCAGAGACACAGGCAGAGGGAGAAGCAGGCTCTGTGCAGAGAGCCTGACGCGGGACTCGATGCCGGGACTCTAGGATCACTCCCTGGGCTGAAGGCAGGCACTAAACTGCTGAGCCACCCAGGGATTCCCCAATGACTCTTCTTTTATATTTCTCCCAGATTCAGTAAGAAGACCAGTTTCTGATGGTGAATATTCTGATTGATTAGGCCACCAATTAGAGACCTAAAAGGGATGTTAGCGGCATTCCAAGCTTCAACGGGACACCCCAACCTATTTGCCTATCTGGTGTGCTGGACGTTTTGGGGTCGCTCCCATCACTCAAAGACCCTGCGATTCCTGGGGCCCTACGTGTCCAGCGACCACTCACTGCTACTCAGCTCAGTGATGAGCCATCCTGCATTTCATGGGCCCATCTCACTCAAGTCCGGCCCTTAGGGAACTTCCCTACTGTCAATACAGCTTTGCAATGTACTTTTTTCCTGTTTAGGAGACTGGAGGGGCAGCACAATCAGGACTCATCCACAAGGATTCTGGTAGTGGAGCCTGGAGGTTAAGATCAATGGCTTTGGATTGAAACCCCACTCTCTCGCTTATTAGCTGTCTGACCTTGGACAAGTTACTTGGCTTCTCTAAAGCCCCCATCCCTCATCTGTAAAGTGGATAATTGTCTATGCCCCATTACACTGTTGTGAGGATGAAGTGAGATCATGATTGTAAAGCACTTCAACATAGAAACTCACTGAGTATTAGAAGAGAAATTCAAATTATTCTCAAAAACTCTCATCCAGAACCTTAAAAGAATTAAGTGAGAAAAACCAGACACCAAAGGCCATGTGTTGCATGATGCCATCGGCGTGCAACGTCAAGAATAGGTAAATCTAGAGATGGAAAGTAAAGTAGTGATTGCCTACAGCTAAGGGCTGGAGGAATGGGGATTGACTGTTGGTGGGTATGGGGTTCCTTTGAGAGTAATCAGAATGTTCTGGAAATAGACAATACTGATGGTTGTGGAAATTTGTGAATATACTAACATCCACTGAATTGTACACTTTAAAGGGATGAATTTTAAGTATATAAATTGTATCTCAAAAGTAGTTAAACTTAAAAAATATCCATTATGAGCTAAAACCATGGATTTTGAACTCTCCCTACCCCTTTGGCATGGGAAGGAAAATGAATGGTCATCTCACTGGAAGAAGACTGTCTCTTTCTAGGTAAATCATTTGTTCTATGACTGCATAATGAATGTTAACCCACTGCAATTTTGGCATTTGCAAGGATCGGTAGCATGGAGTTCTCTTAGCAAGAGAGATTGCTGAGCAGCCCGGATTTATGGGCAGAGAGAGGCAACCTACCACCTTACATTGGAAGATTCTTCGCAGCTCAGTCCATCTGGGAGATATTCCAGGTTGCAAATTAGATTTTTTCCGTCTATCTGGGATGGAAAAACAAAGGCAGGAAACAGAAATGAAAATCTATTGGATTAGCTATAAATATTTTGATGTATTACGGTCATTGGTTCTAACTGTAAATTTGTGTGTGTCCCTGAATGTGTGTGCGTGTGTGCATGTGCGTGTGTGTGTGTGTGTGTGCACATGTTGGTGGGGGAGGGAGTCGGACTTTGCCAAACGGAAAAGGGGAGGAGTTTTGGATGAGTTAGTGCCTATTGCAAAACTGGAGTGGATTAATTCTGGAATTTCATTGAGTACATTCAATGCTTCCAAAATATAATTTTAAAAATACACAGTATTTTCAGATTCATGTCTCAGACAGGGTTGTCAGCACTGCTTAGGGACAATTTCTTTTGGCATAAGTAAGGTTACAAGATTTTGATAAAAATTATTTCTTTACTGTTTGGAATGTCCAAATAGATTTGTGGTCTTTCATTTTGCTTTAAAACATGATTAAATATGCCTTAAAAAAATCAAAGACTTCTGTCTGGATTTTGAATTTCATCCAGACTTATAGCTGGTTAATATTATGGATGTCATGTCGCTTTTTATTTTTTATTTTTTGGCTCAATAATGTCAACTGAGATTCTTTCAAAAAGAAAAAGGTTTATAAAAGAGGAGGAACTATTTTTTAAACCACATTAAGGCATTAAGAAATTTACCAAAATCTATCAGGGACATTGGATTTTTTTAGATCTTTTCCTGAAACTTCTAGGTGGAGTTTAGAGCCAGTGAGAGAAGTGGAGAGAGATCTCAGGGCAGGAAGGGAATCAAAGTGAAGATAAACTTAAATAGGTTCTTCTTGGACTAGCATAGATGCCCTGGACTCATGTATTTCCTTTGGGGTTTTTTGTTTGTTTGTTTGTTTTTTGTTTTTTTGTTTTTTGTTTTACTGAGAACGTACTGTGTATTGAGATTTTTGTTGAAACTGAAGTTCCCACACTCTGCTATGTACTAACAACCTTGAAGAGACTAAGCAGGGTATCTTCGTCAGCTCAGGCTGCTGTAACAAAATACCATAAGCTTAACCAACACTGTAATTGTTTAAAAAACAGAAGTTGTCCACGATTCTAGAGACTGGGAAGTCCAAGTTCAAGATACCAGCCACCTAGGTTCCTGGTGAGAGTCCTTTTTCCTGGTTTGCGGTTGGCCACGTTCTCATTGTATCACCACACAATGGAGAGGGAGAGAGGCAGGGAGCGAGAGCTTAAGTCTCCTCCTCTTCTTATAGGGGCATTAATGCTATCTTGGAGGCCCCACCCTCATAACTTCATCAGAACCTAATTACGTCCCCCAAGTCCCACCTCCAAATACCATCACATTGGCAATTAAGGCTTTGACATATGAATGTGGGGGCAGGGGGGGACACAATAACACCAGGGAAGGAAAAATGTTCCCATGGAATGATCTGACTATTTAACAGGCAGTAAATAATGACAGCTACCACGTATTGACCGGGGGCTCTACTGAGGATTTCACTGATTCTTCACAAAATCCAGTGGGGTCTTTGTGATCATGTCCATTTTATAAATGAGGGAACTGAAGATCCAAGAGGTTAAATAAAGGGGCCCATGGTCAAGCATCATGGGAGTGGTCTGTCCAAAATTTGAATCAAATCTCTTTGGTTCAGGTTTTGGACTGCCAAAAAACCTGACATATGAGCTTGCAATCTTTTAAAACACACACACACACACACACACACACACACACACACACACACACACACACACACAAAACCCCACTCACTCTCTTTTCATTGCTTCAGGAAGAAGTTCAAATTTCTTAATATTCCTTACAATGACTTCACTGTTTTGGCTTTATCATTCCAGTTCATTTAGTATATAATACTCCCTGGATCAGGATTATATTTGGTTGCAAGTGACAGAAAACTAAAAATAACAGTGGTATAAACTATAAAAAGCTGATTTTTTTCCCTTTTCCATATGGCAGGTGTGTTTTTCCAATTATTCAAAACCCAAGTTCTTTCTGTATTACTTTTCTTTTTACTTTGTTGATCACGTAGCTTCCATATCATTGGCCAAGACGGTTACTTGAGATCCAGCTCTTAGATCCACATATTAGCCCCCGAGAAAGAAGAAGAACCAAAGACAGTTGTGCTCGTCTCTTGATAGTCCCCTCCAAGAAGTACCACTCAGGAACTTCCAGTTAGGTCTCACATAACCTTGTCACGTGGGCACATTTGCTGCAAGAGATAGCGAAACAGTCATTGTTTTTGGTGGTCATATGTCCCGCAAAACAAAAATAAAAACAAAACAAAACCCTCATATTTTTCACTCTCAACTATTTGCAGTAGCTTTACAGAAACTGTTCTGTCTGCCTTTGGTGTGCACCCGACCCTTGTACCTCCATAAGTGCATCTATAATACACTATCTGTATGGATTTTCTTGTGTACTTCTCCATTAGTCAGAGAGCTCCTTGTGGGGATGAGTGACTGACGGGCATGCAAGTTCCAGGTTTTGGTGTTTTTTTTTTTCTTCCAATAGACCATTCCATTTAGCTTAACTGTAGAAACATAACCATAAATGTCTGAGAACGTGGACATAGGCATAATTCTGCCCAGGGAACATGCTTTGCAACCCAATGACTGGTACAGAGGCCTCCTTAAATTAGGGGTGATATTTGAACTAAGAGCAGAATTGGGAGAAGGAGCTAATCGTGCAACAATCAGAGGGAAGAGTGTCCTAGGCAGAGAGTTCAGCTAAGACAAAGGCCTTGAGTTAAGGCAAGCAGGGATTTGGCATTTTCAAGAACAAGAGGGAACAGTGTGGCTGGAGGGCAACTTGTGAAGGGAGAATGGGAAGAGTTGTCAGGGCAGCGGTGATAGGGACAGACTTCATGCCAGGTGAAGGTGGCACAACATGGAGGTCACAAGTATGGGCTCTGGAACAAGCCATTTGGAGAGCCCATGGTTCTACCACTGACCAGCTGGGAGACCTTGATAGGCTGCTTAGTCTCTCTGTGCCTTAGCTTTCCCGTCTTTAAAATGGTTATAGGACAGACTCTTTTTAGAGTGGTTGTTAGAGTGGTTTTAACAACAGGAATTTATTTCTTACAGTTCCGAAACACTGTGAGGACCCGATAGGTCCTTGGCACCTGCTCTTATGAAGGTGTGTCCAGCTTTTTGCCACTCCTGTCATCCAATATCTATACCCAAAGCTAGGCTCCTGCCACCCTCCTGCTCTCTAACTCAGTTAGTTGTTTGCTCAGTCGGAATTAGGTTTGCTATAATATCAAGCAGATTAAACATAGAATACTTCCTTCCCTTTCAAGTAGAAATCCTGGGGCAGACAAGTCCAAGCTGAGATGGTGGCTCTGTGGATGATAGAGACCCTACTCCTTCCATCTTTCTTCTTCATCATCATTGACTCTGGCTTCAGATAGTTGCTGGAGTTTAAGCTGTCATTGTGTCCCATCCCAGAAAGAGAAAAGGTGGAATGAAGAGGCGTTGGCTAGCTCAGTGGGTTAAGTGTCTGACTTTGGCTCGGGTCATGATCTCAGGGTCCTGGGATGGAGCCCTGCACTCAGCCATCACCCTGCCCCATGCAGCCCTGTGCTGAGCAGGGAGCCTGCTTCTCTCTTTCCCTCCGCCCCTTCCCCTGCTTGTACTCTCTCCTCTCTCTCTCTCTCTCTCTAAAATAAAAAATAAATAAATCTCTTTTTTTAAGTGTATGGAAGGAAGAAACTCCTTTTAAAAAGCTACTCCTGAAGCCCTATCCAACAGCCTGATGTCATTTCATTGTTCAGAATTATTCACGTGGGCACACCTAGCTGGAAGAGAGGCTGGTGTATGTTTTTTCCAGCCTGGCACATTGTATGGAATTCAATTACTATGAAAGGATCCTATTGGCGTAGACCTCTCTTCTTTCTCATTGCCTAGATTCTAAGCCAGACTCCTATTCTTTGTCTCCTAGGCCACTCCTCATGGGCTCTCTGCCTAAAAATGCCCATCTTCACCCCACTTTACACATGTGCGGTCTTCAGTGGCTTTCATTTGCATCGAGCAGAGCCCACAAACTAGAATCTCAGAAACTGAATCCAGCCTACAGTCATATTCTGATTGACCTTCATGGTACTTTCAAAACTAAATGAATTACTTACCACTGAATTGAATTACTTACCAGAGTTTAACAAACCAAAATTCTCTCTAAAATCCTGCATTTCCTTCTTTTGATAGCAGAGGTTCTGGGCCCACATCCCTGAATAGCAATAATTAGCTGTGGTTGAGTAATCACTCACTGCTTTGGATAGCATTTGGGATTTCCAGTTTGCCCCAATCCCAGCTCTTCCTCTTGCCTCTTCCCAGACCATACCCAGACCACTTCCCTAATTTACACTTTCTGACTATCCCCTGGAAGAATTTGAGTTTAAAGATCCTGGGGATTGAGTTTAAAACTCTTTGTCTTTTCTTCAAGACCCTTCCATGATCTGGCCCTAGCTTGCTCTTCCAGCTATTCTCTTCATGTACTGTCTGCTCCAAACACTCCCCACCCTGCACCTCTTGACTGTAAGCTCTATGAAGGCAGAGGCCATGTCTGTTTTGCTTCTATTCAGTCTATTTCCAGCACCCACAACACTGCCTAGTTCATAAGGAATGCTCAATAATTAATTGTTCGATGAATCCATACTTGCTTTTTGTCACCTCCCTGTTTATGCTCATGGTCCCACTCCCTCAAATGACCTTTTCTTGTATCTGCATGATAGGAGCTCAAACATTCTTCAGAGTCCAACACCCCTCCTTTCTAAAGACTTCCTTGACACACTTGCTGGCAAAAACTACAAATCCTAGTGCTTTTAGGAATCATGGAGTTCCCAGGACATATCCCAAAGTGCCCAAGGCTTCTACACTCTGGAAGAAAACCAGGTTGGAGAAGACTCAACAGGCCTGAGACGTTATATGCCAAGTTACTCTGGTGGCTAGATTTGGAACCGAGTGAGAAAAAAGATAGGAGGCTACTGTAGTAGTCTAAGCAAGACATGATGGTAGCTTGGGCTTGGGGACTGGCAGAAAGGCAGGAAGAACTAAATGGATAGGAGAGATTATCAGCACATTAGAATGTCAGCACTTGACAGTATAATGAAAGATAGTAAAGACAAAGGGAAGGAGAGGGTTTCAAAGGTGACTATTTGATTGCTGGCTCATGCAAGAAACACATACTACTATTTTTTTTTTTATGATAGACAGAGAGAGAGAGAGAGAGAGAGAGAGAGGCAGAGACACAGGCAGAGGGAGAAGCAGGCTCCATGCAGGGAGCCCGACATGGGACTCGATCCCGGGACTCCAGGATCCCGCCCTGGGCCAACGGCAGGCGCAAAACCGCTGAGCCACCCAGGGATCCCCCCACATACTACTATTATTCCCTGAAAAATAAAGAAAACCAGACCTTGGGGTCTAGTTTGGGCCTTGTTGATTTTGAAGATCTTGGAAATATTCAACTTAAGATGTCAAGTAAGAGGTTAGATATATGGGTTTGGAGGTCAGAAAAGCATTCTGAGCTGAGGATATGAATTTCAAAGTTATCAGAATTATCTATCAACTGTTAAAACTCTGGATATGGTTTTGGTAGCTAAATGCCAAGGGAGGTAGTATAGAAGAAGAGAATAGGGCTCATGGCCAAGTCTTAGGAAGTCGACGCTTAATACCCAGGCCAAAGAAATTGAGCCTACAAAGGAGATAAAGGGGGTTGTCCAAAGATCTAGGAGCAAATCACATAGGGATTGCATTGGAAAGCCTAGGAAGAGGGTATCTCCGATGGAAGGAGTGATATATTGGTGAAAGGTGAAGAAAGGTGAGAACTGAAAAACACTCATTAATGTAGCATTGTGAATGTCATGGGTGACCTCATGGGAGCCATTTGGAAGGGTGAGTGCTGGGCCTGATGGGAGGAAGCCTACTGAAGAGCATTGGTTGGGAGGTGGGGCAAGGGAGATTTATGGGCAAAGAGAGGTAACCTACCACCTTAGATTGGAAGATTCTCTGCAGCTCAGTCCATCCGGGAGATATTCCAGGTTGTGGCACCTTGGGCCAATGTTGGATTATGTGATGTAGTCATCAAGGACATCCCTGGGATGTGACTAAAAATGTCTAATGGGTTGAGCAACATGGAGGTCATAGGTGTCCTTAGAGGTGGGACAGTATGAGGGTTGGGAGACAGGGTTGAGGCTTGGAAGAGAAGGAAATGGAGAATGGAGACCATGAAAATTATGTGAAAACTAGCTTCTCCCTCCTTAGTCTCTCTGCTTCTACCTGCCTATGTGCTTAACAAGAACCTCATTTACCCCTCTGCTCTCTCCCAGCAGATGGAACCACAGATGGTAGCAAGGAAGAGGAGATATAATGTATGGATAAATGCCTCAGCCCTTTCCTGAATCCCAAAGACAGCTGGTGCCTTGGATTTTTTATGGATAGAGGCCATACATCCTGTATTGGGTTTCCTCATTTGTATGTGTGTTTACATGATTTTAAACTCAATCCCAAAGTCTACTGCTGATTTAGAGTTCAAAAGCATCTCCTCTATAGTTAGGTACATCCCTGTGTGGTTTCTGAGAAGAACGAGGAGCTTCCGAAGGGAAGATGCTGTCATTCATAGAAAACAAATTCACTGTGCAATCCAGGAGGCATAAAGAGCATGGCATATGGCAGGGCTTCCAGATTCTGTCCCTCAGAAGTGAGATAGGGACAGCTCTTGAAACTTCACACTTACTCGCAACATCAGAGGACAGGGGACTCAGATTATGCAGATGGTGGTGAAATGCAAAAAAAGTAAATGTTGACAACTAGACTTCTTTCCCATCAAAGACATTTAATATAATCTCTAATGATTAAGTACCTAACCCTCCTTTCAAAACTCCATTGAATTTTAGGCAACTAGATCTTTATAGCAAAAGATGAAAAAGATTGAAATATGTCATTGATCACCTGGGTTTTAGAGAGGCCTTGCAATTTAATTTCGTCATTTCTCTGGACCTGTAACTGTCCAATAGCAATATAAGGTGAGCCACAAATCTAAATTTAAATTTTATAGTAGCCATATCATGAAATTAAAAAGAAATGGTGAGATGTCTTGAGAATATATTTTATTCATCCCAATGTATACAAAATATTATCATTTAAATATGTATTTAATATGCACATGTATTAATGGAATATTTTATGTTCCTTAGTTCATACTAAGTCTTTGAAATCTGCTACACATTTAACACCACACACCCTGATTCTGACTAGCTACATTCCAAACTCTCAATAGCCATGTGTGACCGGCGGCTACCTAATTGGATAACCCTACTCTAAACAAATCATCCAAGAATCATGGACAAAAGAATCCATCTCATTAAAAAATATGCGACTCCTATTGACTGAGTACCTGTTACGTGACAGACACGGGGCTGACAATTTTACATATGTCATGTTATTTACTCCGCACCGTGATTCTACACATAGATATCATTATCCTTCTTCTATGGAGGGGAAACTGAGGCTCAGAATAGTCAAATAAACTGTGCTTCACTAAGTGTCAGGATCAGGTTTTAAACTGAAGCCCGTGCTTTTTTTAAGACTCAACATTTGGGGACACCTGGGTAGCTCAGTGGTTGAGCATCTGCCTTTGGCTCAGAGATTGAGTCCCATATTGGGTTCCCCACAGGGAGTCTGCTTCTCCCTCTGCCTGTGTCTCTGCCTCTCTTTCTGTGTCTGTCATGAATAAATAAATAAAATCTTAAAAAAAAAAAAAGGCTCAACCTTTGGCCATATAGTTGGTTAAAATCTCCGAATCTTTGACGTAGATCATGATGTTCATTCAAGACACATGTTCACAGTAAGAAGCACAGCTATAAGGCCACCAAATATTAAACACTCAGGAAAGCAACAAGGAAGGAAAGGGCCCGTCAAATCCCAATTCTTATTAAGTAGTAGACATTAACTCATCTGAGAGCAAATTTTATTGAGCACCTTCTTTGGTTTGGATTTTAAAGATTTTAAGTCATCTCTACACCCAACTCAGGGCTTAAATTTATAACCCTGAGTTCAGAAGTCACATGCCCCACCAACTGAGCCAGTGAGGTGCTCTGTGCGCTTCCTTGTATCCCAGGCATTATGGAGAAAAGAAAGAAATACACAAAATTTCCTGGCTCTGACCCACCTCTGCACCACCCTCTGCCCTCCTTCCTTTCTCTCACAGAAATTTCCTATTTCCGGACTTGCCTTTCCTGACTCACATTTGTGCACCTCCTGTTCCCTCTGGTGGAAGAGAAGCCCTTCTCCAGTCTGAGTGACTAACTCCTCATCCCTCAAGCTCTGGCTCCAATGTCACTTCCTACAGGAAGTCTGCCTTGACACTTCAGGCAGTTTTGCCCTTCTTGGGTTCTCTCAGAGCACTTACTACACATTTGTTTCTGAGTCTTTTCCCAGAGAGTGAGCTCCTGGAAGCCAGGAGAATGCTTGATTCAACAATTTGAGTGTCTAACCCAACTATCTGCTAGGGTCTCCTAGTCCCTAAACTCTAGGTCAGATTGACTCAAGTCCCAATTCTATAGATTAGGGAAACCTAAAGCTCATCCTCAGGATTCTCCAAATTTGGGGAAACATTTTTACAGTCTTATGGTTAATTCTCTTTTTATGTTCTGATTTTGTCAGAATTGTTCGCTCTATCTCATAGCTATGTCTTCAGTCCCGCTCTGGCATCAGACCCCATACAACACACAGCTTCTCTCCTAGTCTCTCCCCGCCCCAAAAGCAACCACATAACCACGTAAACAAGGCATTTGACTAAAGACCAAGTGACCACAGGGAGGGGCGATGTGGCATATGACAGAGCAAAGGCCTCAAAATCATATATTAGAGCTTTCTGCAGCCCTTCTGGGCAACCCTGCCCCCTCCACAAGCATATTACAATCCCACTTCTCAAAAACTTCCCAGCTCCTCTCTCCAATCTTTTTTCTGCCACCCACTCTGCTTCGCCTTCCTTTTTTTTTTTCTTTTTTTTCTCTTTTTTAGGAGCCAAAATCCTTCTCATTTTCTCACATAGAATAGTGCATCTTTTCCTTTCTGCTTGGGCTCCTCCAAATACCTAAGTATTGGTTATTCTCCAACCCAAACCCTTAACAAGGTATTTTCCTCAGCAAAAGCAGTTCCCCCTCTTAAGAAAAATCTCAGACAACGGTTAAGGGAATAATAACTTCTGTCTGGAGAAAGTGCTGGCAAACTTTTTCTGTAAAGGTCCACAGGGCACATAATTTTGGCTCTGTAGGCCATGGGATCTCTGCCACAACTACTCACTTTTGCCACTGTAGCACAATAGCAGCCGGTATATAAATGAATGAGCCGGGCTGTGTTCCAATAGAACTTCATTTGTAAGAACTGGGGAGGGGGCAGGATAGGCCCTCAGGGCCCATTTTGTCAATGGGCAGGATTTGACTCCCAGACAATAGCTCCTGACCCTTTACCTGGAGAAGAGGGGTTCCTGCCTGTATGGAACTTCCAATCAAGTCTGGGAAACAGGGCAGAAACATGAAAAGATAGATCCCTGATATTTTTAAGAGATATAAATGATAAACTCCAGATGAATGGTCTAGGTCCAAGTTGACACTGTAACAAAATTTCTTAATGCAATTTTTCATGAAGCACAGGTAGCTTTTGGATAGTGTTGGAGAGGAAGAGCTCCTTTCTGAGAGCCGCCTTTGCTAGGAGAACAGGGTCACCTAACGCAGGTGTCAATAAGCTACAGCCCCCCAGGCCAACTCCTGCCCACCACCTGTTTTTGTAAATAAAGTTTAATGGCTAGCCACGCCGTTCATTTGCATGTTGTCTCTGGCTGCTTTCCCTTTGCCTTCAAAGTTGTTTTGACACATATAGCCCACAAAGCCCAAGGTATTCACTATCTGGCCCTCTACAGAAAAAGTTGGCTGACCCCTGAGCTAAGACATTTGCAATATGGGGTTGTAAAGAGCACAGATTGTGGAGCCAAAGAGCCTTAGATCCAAGCAACAGGCCTGTTACCTTCCAAGTGTGGCCCTAGACGAGTTACTTCAGCTCTGAGGCTAGTTTTCTCACCTATGAAATGAGCTGGTGGGTCTATTTCACCAAGGTGTTGGGTCTATTGAGCGAGACAAGGTGAAAAACAATACAGTGCTCAACACACACACACAAATACGATTTCCCTTTCTCCCTCCGCATAGCACCTGATTATAAAATAATACTGCAGACTGCGGGTTTTAAGTGATTCCTGAACAAACATGATTGCAGTTCAGGTGTTATTAAGGCAGGTGGAGTCTCACGCGCAAAGGATTTAGAGATTCTTCTAAAGGGAGCTTCAAGTGCGTTGCTAAATGTATGTGTTGTTCTTTCCTTTAAAAGTGGCATAAAACCAAGGCAAAGTGGCTTTATAAAAAAGAACATTTGTTGGTTTGCGTAACTAAAAATGTGTGGGTTGGATCTTTGTGCATGGTGGGTCCAGATAGTCACACAGGCCATCGGGAATCTGTGGTCTGTCTATGGTCCTGCGGGCGAGGCCTTCTCCTGAGCCATTGCACTCTCAGGCAGCCCCTCCCCACGCGGTGGGAAAAGCCCAAGAGCTGCTCAGATCTATGGGTTAGCACAGGGGTCCCCACCCTCGCCCCAGGGCCAAATCCCACCCGATGCCTGTTTTTGTACAGCCTGTGAGCTAAGGCAAGCTTTTACTTTTTTAAAGGGCTGTAAAAAAAATGCAAAGAAGGTCTACGTGACAGAGACATATGGCTGAGCTGACAAAAACCAAAATAATTATTATCTGGCTCTTTGCAGAATGCATTTGCCAATGTAGCAGCTCCACTATCAAAAGATCCCATTCTTGTCCATTGCTCCCAGTAAAAGACCCCAGAACGCCTTCCTGGGACCATCTTGTTTACCTGCACTGCCTCGTGGGAAGTATTCTCATTTCTTTTCTTTCTTTCTTTCTTTCTTTCTTTCTTTCTTTCTTTCTTTCTTTCTTTCTTTCTTCTTTCTTTTCTTTTCTTTTTTCTTTTCTTTTTGAAAAACTAATTTTTTTTTTTATTGGAGTTCAATTTGCTAACATATAGCATAACACCCAGTGCTCATCCCATCCTTTTCTTTTTTTTTTTTAATTGAAGTTCAGTTTGCCAACCTGTAGTATAACACCCAGTGCTCGTCCCATCAGGTGCCCTCCTCAGTGTTCTCATTTCTGTCGCTGATGTCAGATACAGCTGGGTGGATTAGGGGCTCCACTGATTTTCTCTTGAGCCCTTGAGCCCGTAACTTCATTCATTTCTCAGAATTTTATGTAACACAATCGGCTGGACTTTCTGATGGGTTCTTTTTTTCTCTCATTACTTCCTTCTTACCTTTAACCACTTTAAAGCTTCTTATTTTATAGTCTGTATCTGATATCTGAGTATCGGAAAGATTTATATCTGCTTTTCATATGGCCGCTGGCATGGGTTCATGTGTCTGAGGTTTTTAAAATCTTGGATTGTGAATTCATCTTAAGTGGTGTTTGATCCTCAGGAATCCTGAAGCTCCAGGTTTGGGGGTGTCTCTCCAGTGAGGCTTCACCTCTGCTTTGTCAGGAACTTTGGGAGCATCTAAGAACTGTTTCTGTGCTAATATAACATCCAGAGGTCCCCAGCACCCTGTAGCAAGTGTACCTTTGAACCCCAAAGCTAGTGAGGGCAGGCCTGGGGTTTCAAATCCCCATCTCCTACCTACCCTGCCAAAGCTCTCTCCAAAAAATGCAAGCTTGCCTCTCATTTCCTTTGGTCACTTGGGGGCCTTTTTTCTCTTTACCCTTTGACTAAGGGTAGCAGCTTTATGTGGAATACCAATTTTTCCTTCTGTCCCAGAGTAACCATTAAATCCCGAGCGTCCTGGTTTCTGAGATCATCAAACACCCCCAGGCAGCCCCTGCTTTCGTGTGCAGATTGTACTCTGGTTTTTAGTTTCCATTTCATTTTTGGTCCCTGGGATTTCCTTTTCTTTCTTTTGAGCCCCGTTGGCCATTTAAAGGGATGCTAGTTCTATTTTATACTGCATTTCCAGGTGTTTCATAGCAGGAGGGTTTTATGTAATGCAATCCACCACATTGCCGGAAATGGAAATCCCATTAGGCCTGTGAGCCTGTATGAGACCATGCCAGCATCATATGCCACCTGCAGATATCTTCCTCAGCCACTTTAATCACCTCGGATAGCACCAGGGGAGGTGCTCACGAGGGATTTAGTGGAGGTGATCAGTTGAGTGAGTTACCAGAGGGGTTAGCAGAGCGTGGCGGCGACGTGTTTCAGGCACAGGCACTCCCCATACTCGTGTATAGAGCAGCAGCACTGTGTAGGGTTTAAGAGGACAAGCTCTAGAATCAGATTGTCTTGATTTAAATCTGAGTTCTACTTCCAAGATGGGTAACCTTGAGCAAATCCTTTAACCTCTGCACCTTCATTTCTGGCACATGACATCCTCCCCAACAAGGTAAGGTGAGCCCTTGCTAGGTGCTGGGGAAGACACCCATCTTCCCTGAGCTCTCACACACAGGGTCAGCCATGGGAGGGACATGAGCTCATAGGAGAGACCTGCCCCTTCCAAGAAATAAAAAAAGGGAAGAAGGATGTGGAAAAATCCTGAGGTCATCACCTTTGTAACTGAGGAGAAATTGGCCCAGTGCTCAGGAAAAAAAAAAAAAATAAGATTGTAAGAAATGCTCTTTGAAAATGTAAAATTGGATGAGGATTGCTTAGTTTGTGTGCACGGATCTAAAAATGAAAACTCCCCCAAAGGGTCTCAAGGTCTTCGCCAGCCCCAGAGATGTCACCCTTCATTATGGAGGCTGTGGGGAAAAGGAGCAAAGCATGTCTGCCTTCAGCACAGGCAGGGGTGGGGCTGGGGAGAGTCAGGGGTCTCCTGACCTTTGCCACTTTGGGTCTCTATACCAGCCCTGCACCTCCATCTGCTTCTCATCTAACCCCTAAGTCCTGGGGTTGGAAGTGCCCTGCAAATTCCTGGGGAACATTTACTCTCAGGAGAACCAAAGACCACCAGAAACTGCTCAGCTTTTCTAAGGGAAGTGGAAGCTGATGAAAAGGCAAACAAGTGTGCAAAATAGAAATGCATTTCTGCCACAGACTAGAATCGGCATCCTTGAAAAGATTTTTCCGTAAGTATCTGCACAACATTTGGCTACAAGAACAATTATTCATCCAAACAACTTTTCCAATGGGTCATTTGGCACTGCCATGCAGAAGTGTGTCGATTAGGAAGTGTTCCGTTGTTTCCTCCCGAGAAGTGGGCTGAGCCCTGGAAAATGTGTTTCTCACTCAACAAGTCCTTATTCAGCAGCCTGAGAGGCAGAGAGAGGCAAGAGTGGCCAGCTATCAGCAACACTCCATTTCTTTTCCTTTTTTTTTTTTTTTTTAAGGTTGTAGGAGCAGCTCTCCTTGAACTTTGAACTACATCTTGTAGGTTCAGGTTAAATCCAGATAAAAACTTGCCACAAAGTTAATCTGGCATTTTTGCAGTTAAAATCATTTTTTTCTGGACATTTAAAGGGAGTGGAGGAGGGGGAAGAGGGGGTTCAAATAGAAAATAATAATTCACACAAATTTGTTCCCTTATAAGCACATAAATCCTTTCATTGTTACGTCTCCTTTTCAGGATGCCGGGGTCTCTGCCTTGTGACAACGTCAAAAGCTGTCCATTATGCCACCTGCTAAGCAGAGCAGAGCTAGAAGCTATAGGTTGAAGTTCAGGAAGGCACACTTCACCTGGAGAGATGGAGATAATGACAAATTCTCAGGGCTGTCCATCTTCCGAATAACAGGCTTGGCCAAGAGGTGAGTCCCCTCACAGAAGGAAGCAGAAGCCATCATCAGGAAGGCTGTTGCCGGGTTTTTGACTTGGGTATGGGATTAAAACACGAGGTCCTCGGTCTATTCCAGCCTTAAGATTCCAGGACTTTTCCTTTTATTTATTTATTTATTTTTTGGACTTTTCCTTTTAAAAATAACTTTGGCGTGGTACTTCAAAGTTTTTAATGAACCTCACGTGATCCCATTGCTTTTTTTTTTTTTTAATGGAGATGACTTTTCCTGACTTTACAGTGAGCATGAGTAATATAAACAATGTAGGCTTCTGAAGGAAGATGAACAGAATGAAAGCAAAATAGAGATTCTCCTCCCCTGATGTCTAAAATGTGAACGGAAATAATGAAAACCAGCAAAACAAGAAAATTGGCAGTAGCAAGCAAACAAGGAAATGTGTACAACCTCAGGTCACGTACCTCAAGAAGTGAGGGATAGAAAGGGGAGATTTTCAAGCAGTGTAGCTTCTAACGCTGTGCTCACGCTGGAACCTTGAACTAATTAAAAATCTTAAGAATTTTCATCATAAGCTCTAAATCTAAGAAACAAACTAGCCGAGCATAGTGTTTCCCCTGAGTGTTTTGAGTTAGAGAACTTGTGAATAAGAATATGAATTCAACATACCGGGGCCCAGAGAAAAAAAATTATGCAACAAGAGAAGGATCTGGGAAAAAAAAAATGAAAAAAATGGAAAAAAAAAAAAAGGAGACTTCAGTTCTAGGTAAGCAATTAAAAACCAAAACAACATTGCCGTGGAGCTAATAATAATAATTTTTAAAAAACCCTATATAGACATAGCTCAAAATAAAATTAGAGATACAGAAAAAATACTAGAGATAAACATGATGAAGGCACAGAAAAGGCATAAGTGATTTGAGCCTCCCTGTTCCTAGAGCAGAGAACCCACAGACAGGATGGACTAAATATACAAAGACATGAAACAAGAAAATTGCTCTGACAAATGAAAAAATGAATCTACAGATTGAAAGAGTACACGAAGACCCAGGAAAACAGACACTGAATGATCCACATGGAGACTTGGCCTTTTTAACTTGCTGAACTTCAAAGACTTCAGAAAAAGACGTCTTGGCGTACCGATAACAAGTAAGGGAAGCCAGTTAGATTGGCCTCGATCTTTGATAATCTCTATTCAATGCCAGAATAAGAATGAAGCACCGTCTAGAACTTCCAAGGGAAACTGTGACTCAAGATGGTTTCATCCATCCCAGATAAGTTCCAGAACGAAGGCCACAGGCAAACACCCAGGGCCCATGAAGGAAGTCAGAGGATACGCACCCATGGGTCTTCTTTGAAAAAAGAAAAAAATTATTGAGTGATGAAGCCCAGTCAATTTAGAGATGAGTCAAAATAAAGGGTTTGAGGAAGGACGGCCTGGGGTGAAAAGGATTTGGCATGAACACACGATTCATTGGAACACAGAACCGGTGACAGTAAGCGATGAGGGCACGCTAGCGTTTCCACGACAGAACGGGAATAATACAGACTATGCTGTTGTACAAATAGTAATAGAGCCAACATTGGGAGGTGAGGGACAGAGAGATGGGAGGAAGCACACGTCTAAAGATTGGCTCATCTTTCATATCCGTGAGTCATTCAATACTGCCTGAAATTGAAACCTACGGCTAAAAAAATAATGACTCCAACCTCTTAACATTTTTCATTGCTTTGCTTAACCTTCTTCCCTCAAGAGGGGCTGTTAAGAAATAATATCTCTTGCGGTAAAGATGCATTTAACTAAAGGGCAGCAATTCGCTCTTCTACTGCGGAATTTGAGTGCTAAGTAAATCTATTATTTTAAAAGCAGCGTGGATAATATACTCGTATTTTTGTCCAAAATATATCTGCCTACAGTTGCTTCTCTTTCGATCTGTCTCCAGCCTGCATTCATTCCCCTGTCCCTCTTCTTCCTCCCACACAGGACTCGGATTTTCACTGATGGTGGGCTCTCGGCCAGGGAGCCCCTGTTCTCCAGGGTGCTCGGAGCCCAGCTCTGGCTCCAGCCCCGTGGGGTGAGGTTGGTCCCAGCATAAGCCTGTTTCTCCTCGCCCCGTGAAACTGGGGGCAAAGACAACCAGGGTGTGGGATATTCTTGTCACAGAATCTGGCCGGGCCTTGTCACCCAGTTAAGGCCAACAAAACTGGAGGAGTGGGGAAGGCTCCCCAGGGATTTCTGGGGAAAGAGGCTTCCTAGCTTTAAGAGGACACTGATCATTGGAGGCTCCCTCTCTCCCTCTGGACTTGGTGGTGGGAAGGTGCAGAACCTGTTGCAACGAAAGCCACTTGTAAAGCCACCTGTGACTGACACCCCCACCTGCCGAGGCCAGAGTCACAGACAAATGACGCTGGGTCAGGCCACCCTCTGAATGTGGGTTTTGGAAATCAACACATTTCCATACGTGTTAAACCAACTAGAATCAGATTTTATTTTATTTTTTTATATATAAATTTTATTTTTTATTGGTGTTCAATTTGCCAACATATAGAATAACACCCAGTGCTCATCCCATCAAGCACCACCCTCAGTGCCCGTCAACCAGTCACCCCCACCCCCACCTCCCCTTCCACCCCCCCAAGTTTGCTTCCCAGAGTTATGAGTCTCTCATGTTCTGTCTTAGAATTGGATTTTATATGTATTTTTTATGCTGAAAACATTGTAACAAACCAGAAATGATCCCCGACACGTCGATTTAGAAAACTGTGAGATGTTGTTCGCCTAATGGTAATCATATGGAGTTATTATCAAAAAATGTACATTTCTCCATTGTCTAAATACTTTGTAAGAAGCATGTCTTATTTTTATCAACACAAAAAGTCATTCTTCTTGAATATTAAATTGTTTAATATAAAAGCAATCCATGCTCATTGTAAAAAACCAACCCCCTCCCAAAATCCAGTTTCTCTACCAGTTGCCCCAAATGGAACTAGAAAGAGAGAGAAACAATATTCTCTGATCAGAAAATATAATAAACGTGATCTTAGAAATAGTCAACGTCTTTACCAAACTAAGCACTTTATGTGTATTATTTAATTTTCACAACATTATCTATGAAGCAGTTAACATTAACATCTCCATTTTATAGAGAAAGAAGTATCTTGTTCATTTCTCTGCAATTGCCTGAAATGCCCTTGAAAAGAGGCAAAGTCTGTCGGAGCGTATTAAAGACCAACCGTTTATACCACACACACAAATAACATGTGTGTTCCTCAAAATAGATATAAAGGAAGCAGATCATGTTCTAGTTTAGTAGGCACAGGGATGAGAGGACTGCAAGTCTTGGGGCTTTTGGAAGTTGCGGGTGACTGGGCTCTCTCGATCTTGTAATAATGAACCCCCAAATCACTCTGAGAGCTGTCACCACCTAAATTGTGGACTTCTGTCATTTTTAACAATCTATTCAGAAACATAAGCTCCAGGAAGGTGAGAACTGAGTCTGTGTCAATTGATGTTGTATCCTCAGTGCTTAACACAGTACGTGGTACATCGTGCTCAATTAAAGAAGGAAGGAAAGACAGGAGGAAGGAAGGAAGGAAGGAAGGAAGGAAGGAAGGAAGGAAGGAGGGAGGGAGGGAGGGAAGGAAGGAAGGAAGGAAGGAAGGAAGGAAGGAAGGAAGGAAGGAGGGAGGGAAGGAAGGAAGGAAGGAAGGAAGGAAGGAAGGAAGGAAGGAAGGAGGGAGGGAGGGAAGGAAGGAAGGAAGGAAGGAAGGAAGGAAGGAAAGCTGGGAGGAAGGATGGGAGGAAGGAAGGAAAGAAGGGGGAGGGAAAAAGGAAGGATGGGAGGGAGGAAGGATGGGAGGAGGGAAGGAAGGAAGGAAGGAAAGATTGGAGGAAGGGAGGGAGGAAGGGAGGATGGGAGGAAGGAAGGAAGGGAGGGAGGGAGGAAGGGAGGGAGGGAGGGAGGGAGGGAGGGAGAAGGAAGGAAGAGAGAAGGAGAGAGGGATTATTTTCCACTTGACTTCTGGTCCCCTCCCCTGCATCTTTGGTGCCTTTAAAGGGACATATGGGCCTTCCCCTTCCTCCCCTTCTCTTCCTACTGGCAGGAAGACACATGATGACAGGGAGCCCAAAAGGCTGCCTGGGACCACGAGGGCATGAAGCTACATTTTGAGAGTGACAAAGTAACAACACAGAATCCTAGTTAAGCCACAGTCACAGCCCTCCAGACTCCTTCACGGGAGTAAAAAACAACCATCTCATTTAAGTTGCTGTATTTGGAGATCTCTCAAAAATAGCGGACTGATTCTTGACCAGTGTTAGTCAAGTATAGACACATTCTATAGAAACTATGCTTGCCGGGGTGGCTAAATCATTGACATTCCCTTAATTCGGTTCTTTAGTTTATTTTATCTTAATATCAGATTTCTAGAAATTCCGTTGGCTTAAGGGAATTTATGGCTAAAACCTCTGGGAGACATTGGGCCTCCAGGATAGTTAGATCCAAGGGTTTTTTTTTTGTTGTTGTTGTTGTTTTTAGATTCAAGGGTTAAACAATGTTCATAGAAGTCAATCTCTCTCCCTCGGCTCTGCTTTTCTCTCTAGTGGGTTAACCCCCAGGCAGGACCTCTGTGTGGAGTGAAGGCTGAAAGCTCCTGGCCCAGAGTATCCTTAGAGACAGGAGTTAGAGTAGGGAAAAAACTCCTACCCCCAGGCTTCCCTGAAATCCTCAAGGCCAACTCTCACCGGACTCTTATGGGATCATGTGCCCAAATGAACCAATCACTGTGGACCGTGTGGCTCAGGCCTGGAACCTGTGCCCTCTCCTGGAGCTAGAGGGACTTCAGCTTTACCTGAGCCAGGTGCCCTGAGACTGAGAAATATGAGGGTCCTCAAAGAAATGACCGGGTGCTCTTACCAGAACCAAAGGAATGAATGCAAGGAGGCGACAACTACAGATGTCTGCTATAACTTACTTATTTCTTGATTGAGCAAATATTGATTGAAACCCCAAGAATGTGCCTGGCCTGGGCCTAGGTGACGGGGGTAGAGAGCAAGGAAAACAGACAAAAAAATCCCTGCCTTCCCTAAAGATCCTTCACATTCAATGAGGATGAGGCGGTTTCTTGTGTGCTCTTAAAATGCTTGTGTGTCTCTTCTGGGACACTTCCAAACCCACCAGAAAAATCACTAGGTTCATAAAAAAGCAATTTGGGACTTTCACATTATGGGGAGGATGCAGAGGCTGGGGGGGGGCGGGTTTCTTTGTGAGACGGGGACGAAGAGGGGAGCCAAGAAAAAAGTAAAGGTAATATCCGAACAGTTTATAGGTGGAGTCTGGTCGTTTTGGGGTGAAGTCATCTCGCTCCCCAGACAACTCAATCACTCTTGCCCCCGCCCTCCGTCCTAATCTTGCAAGCAGAGTATAAAGAGCTGGAAGAAATATTAGTCTGACATATGGGCACCAATTAGGTTTTTATAGGTCCAGGAAATAAAACACTAACTTCTATAGCTGCTGCTAGTGCAAATGGCCCAGTAATCTGACCCCCGAGGAGTATGAAAGCGCTTGGACGGTTTCCTGCGTTGCACACCGTCTCCCCCCATGGCAGTTTGTTGTCGCAACAAATTTATTTTCAGCCCTTGTAAGAGCCATATGCTTACGGTTTTAGGAAGGGAGCCACTCCAGATAAGGTGGAACCTGTCCCTGAAAAATGAAGTCCAGGCACGTTGTTTCTTTGCCCATGTTTTGGGATAAAGTTTGGGATAAGTTGATCATCCTCCAGATTGATTCAGAGCTTTGTGCGAACTTCTGACACAGGCACGGAGCATATTGTAAAAGGCACGGGAACATTTGCTGTGCACGCCTCCTCCTCCGTGCTGCCCTCCATCCCCACCACCTCCGCCCCCAGCCACCACGACTTGGCAAATACTGCCGACCATAAGGTCTTTATTTATTTCAGCGAGTACCTGGTGAAGAAAGAAAATGGGAATAATCATATTTTGGTGGTGGTTGGGGGCAGTGAGGGTGGGGAAAGAATTGAGGAAAGACCAGCAACGCATTTCCTTCTCCTCCAATAGTCACTCGAGCGTTTCGGGGTGACCGGTTATGTCCTTGCCCAAAGCGGAACAGAAGGGCAGTCCTGATACAGGTGAAGACAGTTTTTGTGTGTGCCCTTTGACTCAACGTCTTAAAAACTGGTCTCCTATAAACATGCTTACAAGCTACTTTCTCGCTCTGAGTCTCAGTCTTCCTCATCTGTGAAATGGGCTTAAGAACATGTAGCTCCCAGGGGGGGTTGAGGGGTTAGATGGCAGGTCCTATGTAAAGGCACAGAGGAAGTGCCCAGTGAAGGGTCGTCGGGCATGCATGAGCCCATGTCATGTTTATGGGGTCGTTCAAGGCATATTAGGCCTGGGACGACAGTCCTTCCACATACAGGTGATCCCACCTCCAAGGTCTCCAGACTGAACCCCGGAGCCCCCCAGGCGTTGGAGAGTGACAGGATGTTCAGAGAAACTCACTTCGAACCTAGACAAAGACAGCTCTCCCTGCTGGCTCCAGCATCTGTTTTCCAGCCCCAAAGAGGCCATTTAGATAACAAGGGCAAGTCTGAGATGTGAAATGGCTGATAGCAACCCCAAAATAGAGCAGACCCGAGGTGGAATAGAAGCCCTCTGGTGCCCATCAGTGTCAGCGTCACCTATGTGTGAAAGGTGGGCCCTGCAGAGTCCCAGTGAGGGGAGCTTCCCATATAAGGCCAGAGAGGGGACCCCAGTAGGCAAGGGAGGGGTTGGAGACCCCTGGGCTGGAGGAGGTCATTGCTCAGGCCACCCACACGACACAGACCCCAGGAGCAAGCTTCCCTCCAGCGTCATCTCCTGGAGGAAAGGACGCTCCGAGGGTGGACACGAGTTTCCGAGGGGTTCGCACCAGCAGGTGCAGGACTGGGAATTGCCCAGGTCTCCCCCCCGCTCAGGCCCACGGGTGCCACCCCGGAGCTTCCTGGGTCAGTGGGGCTTGAGAGCGAGTGTTCTGGGCAGCAGCCAGAGGGTTGGAGAAGCAAGCTTCCGCGAGGCAGGGGAACACCAAAGAAGAAAGGGAAAGAAGATTCTTTTTTAAAAAAGGGAGAGAGCAAGAAGAGAAAGGAATGGGTTTTTTAAATAGAAAATTGGTATAGGAATATATGTATCAAAACTGTACCAAACTGTAGCAAATGTACCAAATAAAATGGGAAAATCTCATGCTCCTTGTCAGGCCCAGCCTCCCCATCTCACTCTCCACGGGTCAAAACTGTTAACAATTTTAAGCATGTCTTCCAGACTTTTCCTGTACATTTATATGTATATACTGTTTTTTTTTTTTTTTTTTGTAAGCAATGTACAACATATCCGGTTTGGCAATTTGGTTTTTTTTTTTTTTTTTTTTTACAATGCAGGTCTTTTTGCATAAATGCTTATGGATCTACCTCATTGTTTCAAAGCGGCCCTGCAGTGTTTCATCATGTGCGTGGAACATGATTTATTTAATCAGTTCTATAACGGTGGGCATTCAGATTGTTTCCAGCATTCTTCTCACGAATACAAACAAGCCAGTTGTAAGTATCTTGTTCACCTGTGTGAGTATCTCTCCCATAAATGTTTTAGAGTTGGGTCAAAGGGCATATATCTTTCAAATTTTGATAGATTTGACTAGCTATGCTTTCAGAAACTGAATTGATCTGTACCTCCACCAAGATCGTGGGCCAGTTCCCCTTCACCTATACCTTCGTCAACACCAGGTATCATCTATCTCTGTGCTGCTTGCTTGTGTTTTCACATGTATTCTTGAACTCTGAGTAGATATCCATTTATTATTTATTTATTTATTTATTTATTTATTTATTTATTTTTAAAAGATTTATTTATTTATTCAGAGAGAGAGAGAGAGAGAGGCAGAGACACAGGCAGAGGGAGAAGCAGGCTCCATGCAGGGAGCCCGACGTGGGACTCGATCCCGGGTCTCCAGGATCACACCCCGGGCTGCAGGCGGCGCTAAACCGCTGTGCCACCAGGGCTGCCCTAGACATCCATTTATATTGTGAGATATATAATGCACACATATATAAATGTGTGTGTGTATTTGTGAAATACAAATAGCTATTTATTTAAGTGTGAAATACTTTTTTTTTGGTATTTTTTCCATCTTTTTCCATTTGGCTTTCACCCTTTTTTTCTTTTTTTGAAGATTCTTTTATTTTTTATTATTTTTTTAAAGATTTTTATTTCGTTATTCATGAGAAACACAGAGAGAGAAAGAGAGGGAGAGACACAGGCAGAGGGAGAAGCAGGCTCCATGCAGGAAGCCTGATGTGAACTCGATCCCAGAACCCCGGGATCATGCACTGAGCCAAAGGCAGATGCTCAACCACTGAGCCACCCAGGCGTCCCACCTTTTTTTTTCTTATTGGATTACAGCAGTTCTTTGTAAATTAAACAAGTGAATCTTAGTCTGCAAAATGGGTAGCAGCTATATTTTCCAGTTTGTTGTTTTTCTCTTGGCTTTGTGTTTTGCTATTTAAAATTTATGTGTTTGGTCACGTTTATAAATCTATTCTTTATACCTCCTGGGTCTTATGTCATGCTTTGAAAGAATCTCACTACTCCAAGGGGATACAATTCTACCTTTAAAGTTTTTATGGATTTTTTTAATTTGTTACAAATAATAGAAAAAGTGGCATTTCCTTTAGATAAGGAAGTGTATAGGAACTCAGCTTCCTCTTTCTTTCTCCTCTTATTTTCCCCAGATCATTAGTCTATTGTCTTAACACTACTGATTGGTTGGTTGATGTGTTCTTCGATCACTTCTATGAAATACCACTATTTTCATCAATCAAATTACTATTCATACTTGAGTATATCTCTGGACTCCATTCGACTAATTTGCTCTGTTCATTCATGTACTAGCATCATTCTGCTTCAAATACTGTAGATTTCTAATACATTTTTAGTTTCTATGGAGGATAATCTCCCCATAACTCTTCCATAAAATGTTTTTTTAAAAAGGGCTTTTGATTATGCTCCAAAGAAGAGACATAACATTATATTTTACAAAATCCACTTGCATGCACATTCTTGTTTTTTTTTTTTTTTAAGATTTTATTTATTTATTCATGAGAGACACAGAGAAAGAGGCAGAGATATAGGCAGGGGAGAAGCAGGCTCCATGCCTGGAACCTGATGCAGGACTCGATCCTAAGACCCCAGGATTACAACCTGAGCCAAAAGCAGACACTCAACCACTGAGCCACCCAGGTGTCCCTCCCACACACATTCTTTAGGTTTCTACCATTATATCTTAGTAAAATCTTGCAATGTGTATTATTAGCTCCTTCCTCTTCATATGTTCCCGACACTGGGGCACGTTGAGCTCTGACCTGTTGCTATTTGTCTAGTAGCAACAAAGGGTAGCTGTGGTGTATCTGGAAGAGAATGAGTTCCCGTTACAAATCTTCTGTCCTAGGTGAAGTTACCACAGGATTTCCAGCCAAAGGGAGGTTCGATTCCTCAGACATGGGAGGAACGCATGTCCACTGGCAAGGGAGGCCCAGAGTGACTCAGCTGTGTTGGGGTGTCACGTCCCCCCTTCATGTTCCATAGTCTCCTTCCTTCTCAACCAACTTTCTGACTTGAACATGAGTAACTTGCTAAGGCTGTGAATTCAAGTGACCTTGTAATTCTGCAACCCTCCCAATTACATTTTGTGTTTGATGTTTAGCAATGTGAGCCTGTGGCTACAATAAATAAAAGATTCTTTTAGGGTAGCCGTGGCAACTTTCTGGTTCTTAGAGCATGGCTTGAACTGAGAGTTTATGGACATTATCTTGTCAATTGCTTTCTATCAATGCCCCACTGCACCTAGGAGAACATGTCCAACACTCCAGACCTTGCTCCTGCTCATACTTCACCAGTCGTCTTAGCTTGATGAACGCTCACTGAATACCATGATGAGCATCTCTTTCCCACTGGCAAGGAGCCCCTCGCTGCACTTGAGCCCATGTGTACGTGTGCACGTATGGATGGATGGATGTGTGCATATATATGTGTAGAGAGAGACATTACGAGGAATTGGCTTATGTGATCATAGAGAAATCCCATGATGGCAAGCTGGAGACTCAAAAAGGCTGGTAGTATAACTCCAAAACTATGAGCCTCAGTTTTATGGCCAAAGAAGATGAGATGTGTCCCAGTTCAAGTAGCTTGATAAGGAAAAAAGGAGTGAGAGGGTTTTTCTTTTTTCTTACTATATCTCTTATTTATTTGGGCTCTCAAAGGATTGGCTGATGCCCACCCATACTGGGGAGGACAATCTACTTTCCGGAGTCCACCAATTCAAATACTAATCTCATCCGGAAACACTCACAGACTCACCCAGAAATAACGTTGAATCTGAGTACCCCATGGCTCAGTCAAATTAACACATAACATTAACTGCCACACGCCTTTACCAACCTGATGCTTGATTGTCTCCTGTGCCTCTCCACGTATTGGCATTTGAAATCTACAACGTCAACATCTCTAGTGCTCAAAACCATGATTCCTTTCTAGGGAAAGCTCTGGGGAAAAAAAAAAAAGATCTTTCTGGGAAAAGACAGAAACTAATAAAATAACGTAATCTAAGGAGATGAGCCTAACCTGAGCATGGGATATAGATGAGAGTCTATTTCCTTGAGCACTAGCTTGAAACCACCAGCTCAGAAGTAAGAATTTGAGCTGAAGTCCCCTGAAACATTATCAGTGGGATGATGAATGTAAAATATTCCCTGTATTCCTCTGACAAAAAAAAAAATATTACTTTACTTAAGACTTTTTTAGCAAAATTCAAGACATTGACTAAAGAATTATATCTCTAAGGATAAACTAAACCAGTGCCTACCACTAACACAGTGGACCTCAAAATATGACCACAGACTGGCAGTGTCAACATCACCTGGGAATTTACTAGAAATGCTAATTCTCAGACCCCACTCCAGACTCACTCAGAATCAGAGACTTGTGGGGTATAGGCTGGGTGGGGCCCAGGAATCTGTGTTTTAACAAGCCCTCCTGCCCTCCATGATTTGATACATACTAATGTTTGAGAATCACAGGTTTTGACAAACCTGAATTCAAGTCCTGACTTCTCCCCTTATAACTGGGATGATTTTGGCAAGACATTTAATCTAAGCCTCAGTTTTCTCATCTATGTCAGCTGGACTTTCATGGTAGTCACCTTAGTGGCTTGTGAAAATTAAGTATTAAAATTGGTGTATAGAATGTATGAAAGAGCTTGCTACAGAGTGCTTAAAAACTTAGTTTTTTTTTTTTTTTACAACTGTCTCTTAAGGCTATAATGAGGATTAAAAGGACTAATGTTTTTGGAATTTAGTAAACACCAGGCACATAATAAATAATATATGCTTGGGGCTCCTGGGCGGCTCAGTCGGTTAAGCATCTGACTCTTGATTTCAGCTCAGGTCATGATTTCAGGGTCAAGGGACCAAGCCCAGAGTTGCCAAGTCAGGCTCCTCTTTCAGTAAGGAGTCTGCTTGAGATTTTCTCTCTCTCCCTCTCCCTCTGCCCCTCTTCCCACTCTTGCTCTCTCTCTCTCCAAAATAAATAAATCAATCTTTTTTTTTTTCTAAGAAAACTAGTATATGCTCAATGATGGTAGCCAGTAGTAGTATCACTGGTGGTGGTGGTGGTGGTGGTGGTGGTAGTAGTAGTAGTAGTAGTAATAATGGTAGTAATAGAACCCTTAACATCTATTGTACTTAAACTTTGTACTAAGCATGTTGTGAGCCCCTTACATGCTACATTTAATACTCCGAACAACCCTATGGGACAGGTATAGCATAATTATCACCACTTTTGAGATAAGGGAATAGAGTATAAAAGGGTTAAGTTTCCTTTTTTTTTAAGATTTAAATTCAATTTGCCAACATATAGTATAATAAAAGGGTTAAGTTTCTCCCCCAAGATTACATAGCTCTTAATTGGTGGAACAAGGACCCAAACCAGGTTGCCTAGCTCCAGAGTCAGCACAGAAGCACTAATCTGGGGAGATATGGAAGAAATGTTGATAGTGGAGGGAGGGAGAGACAGAGGATAATGGAGGGAGTGGAGAGAGGTAAAGGGAAAGAGACAGAGAGAGAAGATGTTATTTTATATTTATTCCATTTTCTAGAAATGGAATCCATCTTCCTGCACAATTTTCATCCAAAGAAATGATAAATAATGTTGCCTCCACTCTAAGACTCCAAGGAAGGGAAGGAAAATGTTCAGCAGGAGCTCTCAGGGGCCAGGGGTTGGCCAGTGTTACAACTTTTTCACTGGTAATGACCTGGGAAATGGGAAAACATCACCTGTCAGTGTCATTAGAGCTGGTGCTGGTGGGAAAGGCCCCAGTGGGACATACAAAGGGATATAAGAGAACTTAGACATTCTGGCAAACTTGGGCCAAGACATCTGTAGAAGAATAATCCCAAGTGGACTTGGGAGAGGGGCAGGGAAGAGGCAGGTGAAGGTACAGGTCCTTTCAGTCCACTGTCACACTATGGACAGAAAAGCCCAAGCTCCCCCAGTAAACCATGACCACAGCTGACAGAAATAGGAGGCAAGCTCCCTTCCCCCTCAAGCCAACAGGACACATCTGGAGGATGGCCTTTTGGAGGTGCAGGGAGACCTCAAACTCCAGTTTCTAAAGATGGCAGGGAAGAGCAACCCCAAAAGACTGTGGAACAGAGAAATGAATTCTTAGGTTTGAGAACTACATAGGCTGGGACCCCCTGGAGGGCAGGGAAACCCATTTGCTAGTGTATGAAAGGTGAGAAGGAAAGTTTCAATTCAGTTGATCTGGTATTTATTACATGCCTACTATGCCTACTATGTGTCAGTTACGTCCTAGGTTGTGCCAAAGTAGAGCTAAAAGAAACACAATCCTGTCCTGAGATGTTCCCAGTTTAATACAAAAGGACAATGATAAACAGATCAGTTTGTAATCATCAGTTATAAACATGCAGTATAACAAGGGTCATTAAGAGGATGACCTAAGGACACAGAAGCAGGAGTATATATAATCTAATCTAGGCCCAGGAGGGACTATATATCAAGGAAAACTTCCTGGAGGAGGTGATACTGGAGTTGAGTACTGAAAGCTAAGGGAATATATCAAGCTAGGGTGCTTTTGGGTGCATACAACCAAAAAATCCAAACTTAGTTGACTGACATGATAAAGGAACTTATTATATTACATTACACAGAGTCTAGAGATTGGTTAATTCAGCTGGACTGTGTGATCAAGGACCCAGCTTCTTTCCATGTCTCTGTTGCGCACTCCTTGATGTGTTAGCAATGTTCCCAGACCACCACCCTTCACGGTCACAAGATGGCTGCACAAAGTCCAGACATCACATCTGGACATACCCATGTCAAAAGGAAGGGGGAAAAAAAACCCTCTTTGTATTTTTGTTTGTATTTCTTCAAAGGACATAAACCATTCACAGAAGCCTTCCCATAGATTTTCCCATGTTTTATTGTCCAGAAAGGCTATTAGTGCCTATGCCTGGAAAAAGAAAAAAAATGGATAAAACCACCATAATTAACTTAGATCGTTTGGGATCCACCACTCAGGAGAAGAGTGGTTGTCTCAACAAAGGCAACGAGGCCCAGACTGTAGAGGATGTTGCATGAACTGTAATCAACAGGGCAGTTATTCACAATAACCCCATTTTCTCACAGATTTGTGCAGGTATAATTGACATATAAAAGTTTCACATATTTAAAGTGTATGATTTGACTGTTTGACATGTATAGACTTACAAAAACATCACAATAATCAATATAATGAATACAACCAGCACTCCCAAACGTTGCCTCCTGCCCTTCTGTAATACTACCCACCCACCCCACCCCTCTGCCCCCAGGCAACCACTAATGAACTTTCCACTCTGATAAATTAGTTTGTATTTTCCAAAATTTCTAATGCTAATTTCAATGATCATGCAGCATGTATATTTTCTTTCTGGTTGCTTCCATTCAACAAAATTACTTTGAAATTGGCCATTAGTTGTGTGTATATCCATAGTTTCATTCCTTTTTATTGCGTGGTATTAGTCCACTTATGGATACACTGCAATTTGCTCATCCATTTATCCGTTGACAGACGTTTGGGTGGTTTCCAGTTTCAGCTGTTACAAGTAAAACTGCTATGCACATCTGTGCAGAGGTCATCGTATGAACATGTGCTTCTATTTCTCTTGAGTAAATCTCTAGGAAGACAAGGGCTGCATCATATGGTAAGTGCATGTTTAACTTGTTAAGAAAATGTCATTCTGTTTTCCAAAGTGGTTGTACTATTTTACATCCCCAGCAGGAGGGTTTGAGCATTCTAGTTTTGTTCCACATCGTCACCAACACGTGGTGTGGTCGGTCTTGCTAATTTTAGACATTCTAATAGAGGTCAATAACTCCTTTTTTTTTTTTTAAGATTTTATTTATTCATTCATGAGAGACACAGAGAGAGAGAGAGAGAGAGAGAAAGAGAGAGAGAGAGGCAGAGACACAGGCAGAGGGAGAAGCAGGCTCCATGCAGGGAGCCTGATGTGGGACTCGATCCCGGGTCTCTAGGTTCACACCTTGGCCCGAAGGTGGTGCTAAACCGCTGAGTCACCCGGGCTGCCCAATAACTCCTTTTTATGATAAATGCTTAGCAGCTCTTCCTTTGGGTTACCTCCCACCACTGACATCACGGGGTCAGGGGCTAGGGGCACACAGTGGTGCCAACAGGTGCTTGAGGCCACCTCACTGGACCAGGTGCTGGTCTGGTACATGAACCAGTCCACCTACCACTCCAGGCAGCTCCACCAGGCTGGGCCAGCCAGTCGGCCTGGAACTGATAGCTGCATGGCTCGCAGTTCTTTAGGGGAAGCTGGGTGCTGACAAATAGGAGCACGATCCAGAATTAGAAAGGATCCAAAAAGAGAGAAACTACTTTTGGATGGACATAATAACCATATGCAAAGGTAAGTGACCAGATCATGAAGAAAAGATGATGTTCTGAAAGAGGAGCATTTGCACCCGGATGATGAGATCTGGTATGTCTGGCACAGCAGAGGGTCCTTTGACGTGAGAGACAAAGAGGACAAGTGGATCCACATTTTTAAGGAAAAGGAGACATGATAACTTTTCCTGCAAGGATTCATCACCACTTCAGCCCGGAGGAAAAGAACTGTGCAAAGGCTCCAGGGCTGTTTATGGGAGAAGCGGTGTGGACTGCATACAACGGGTGTTCAAATGAATACAACAATGACAAAAAAAAAAAAAAAACCCTCAATGTATGGATTAAACAGCACATCAGACATAATCAAAGAGAGAACTGGTGAACTGGTAGATAGACCTAGGGAGATCATGTGGATTGCATCACAGTGACACAAAGATTGAAAGATACAGAAGAGAGCTTAAGCGACATGGAGGACAGAGTGAAAAGGTCTAGCATACTTCTAATCAGAGTCCCAGAAAGAACCAAAGAATGGAGGAAAAGTAATATTTGAGGAGATACTAGCTGAGAATTTTCCAAAACTGATGAAAGACATGAATTCATAGACATAGGGAATACAACATACTAATCAGAATAAGTAAAAAGAATTCTAGATATTTGATACCTAGATACTTGACAATAGAACTACAAAAGACCAATGATATCTTAAAAGCAGGGAGAAAAAACAGATTACCTGCAGAGGAGGACTGGCTGTCCCATTCGAAGCTCAGGGGCGTTAGGCGGAAGTTTGGAGGCAGACAGCATAGTGGAGCTCCGGGGGCCTTGCTCACCCTTGGCCCTTATGAATGTCCTGAACATGATCACAGCAGACAACCTGTCCTTTCTCCCTGCTTTTATTTCATAGACTTGGGACTAGGAGAGCTTTCCTTTGCAAGATTATTTGACCAGAATATGTTTTTTTCTTTTGTTTTGTTTTATGTAGGTAGCCACATTATTTTTTTTCCCACAACATTTTAAAAACTTAAATTCAATTAATTAACATATAGTGTATTATTGGTTTCAGAGGTAGAGGTCAGTGATTCATCAGTCTTCTATAACACCCAGTGCTCATCACATCACGTGCCCTCCTTAATGTCTATTACCCAGGTACTCTACCCCCTCCCCACACCTCTCTCCCCTTCAGGGACCCTCAGTTTGTTTCCTGTGATTAAGTGTCTCTTGTGGTTTGTCTCTCTCTCTGATTTTGTCTTGATCAGTGTATGTGTTAATGAAAGGAGCTTTATTATAAAAGTGATTTTTACATGGAAGCAACTGTGAGAATGTGGGCAAATCACACCCACTTTACCTAATTCAACATCAGTGGCCTGTAGCCTGGTGTTAGTGCATGCTTTTGAGTTGAACCTGAATGAGAGTCATCTCCCAAAAGGTAAGTGCCCAGCTGCTCCATCTGGACCTGATTCTTGGACTATAAGCAGATGCCAGTCGATGCCACACCTGCCTTGTAAGAAGGTGTCCTAGTAGAGAACAGGACTAGCTGGATAGATGATACTTTTCTTTCAAAACTGGGTGAGGAGTGCTGTCGGCGGCAGAGGGGTGGTGGTGAGGGGAGCATAAGCTCTCCTATTAGTGAGGGGATTTGGGGAGTTACTTATACCACTTTCTTGTTCAAAATAAGGTAGCTGCCTTAATTTAAACATAAATTTTAAAATGCTTTGTAACACCATCTCTGTTATCCTGAAATAAAATTTAATGTCATCCTACCAACCTCTAACACCTCATTAAAACAAAAACAACAACAATATAATGCCCTGATTATGAGAAGAGTAATAAAAAGAAAATAGTTCCTAATAAAATAATATGCATTTTAGTATGTAAATAAGTGGGCATAAACTGGAAGCCATGATAACATAGTCAAATGCTTACACGTGCATGTGGAGTAAACATGACTGTTCCTTGGCAAATGCAGATAAACATAGACACGTTGTCTGGCAACCCCCATCCCATTGCCAACAGGCATGTGATTTTCTGAAATAGTAAACAACTTCAACTCAATTTCCAGACAAAATAAAGTGCATTCTTCCTTAATGTTCCCAGGAATTGCATTTGTGTAAGAGTTAATGTTCATTAAAACCATAAAAAAATTGTTTTATGTTACTCATAAAGTTAGATTCTAGGCTTGGATACAAACAGATTGATTGATTGATTTTTTTTCTACATGGACACCCAGTGGACATTAGAAGTCCATGTGGGCAAGACGTTTGTATTCTGGATTTTTTTTTTTTTTTATGCTCAGACTTAGGTCATGATTTTATTTATTTTTTTTTAATTTAAATTTTGTTAGTTAACATACAGTGCAATATTGGTTTCTTGAGTAGAATTCAGTGATTCATCATTTATATACAACACTCAGTGCTCATCATAACAAGTGCCCTCTGTATTTTTTAAAGATTTATTTATTGATTTGAGAGAGAGACAGAATGAGAGGGAGGGGCAGATGGAGTGGGAGAGAGAGAATCCCAAGCAGGCTCCATGCCCAGCTCTGAGCCCAACATGAGGTTCAATCCTGGGACCTTGAGATCCTGACCCAAGTTGAAACCAAGAGTCAGTCACCCAACAAACTGAAGCACTCAAGTGCCCCAACAAGTGCCCTCTTAAATACCCATCACCCATCCAGCTCATTCCCCATCAACTGTAATACCTGTAGTTGTGCAAGAGAATGCCTTTGTATTTAGGGAAGATAAGCTGAAACATTTAGGAGTAAAGTACTATGATGTTTGCAATTAAATTTCACATGACTTAGCCAGAGAAAAAGGGTTTTTTTCTATATACACACAGAGAGAAAATAATACAGCACATGTGCCAAAATATTACCACTTGAGAATATAGATGAAAGGTACTCAGGTGTTCCTTGATCTATTCTTGCATTTTTTTCTGTAGGTGTGAATATTTTCCAAAATAGAGTTGAAGAAGAGGGAAAAAGCTTTTTGTTGGCCGCAGAGCTTAAACAAAAGAAAGACATGCAGGATATGGGACAATTCCTTGCCATGTGGGACAGCCCCGCACTTCCCAGAACCTCTAGCACTTCCCAAGCTTCAGCCTACACTGTGCTTAAAAACTGGCAAGTCCAAAAGTCCTATACCAAGAGCTAGAGAGAGAGCAAGCTGTGCTCCCTGTCTCCCCACTCCGTTGAGAACCATCCCTGGAGGGAACCCCATGTAATGAAGTGCACTGAGTTAGGGGTCAAGAGAATTCGTAAGCTTTTAGAACTAAACAGAGAGTATCTCACTTCTCAAGAGTATGGTCCACTGACCAAACATAGCCTGGGGGCTACACTGAAATATGGAGTCTCATCTCCTACCAGCCCAACCCTTCCACCCTCTGCACCCCTCACCCTCCAACCTCTGAACTTCTGAATCAGAATCTATTCTAACAGACTCCAGGTGATGTCAATGCACATTAAAATATGAGAAGCATTGCTTTAAACTGTGGATTTTAAGCTGTGCTCTCTGAGTAAGCCCCTTGGATGGGATGGGGCATGGAGACGAAGCCACCTTCAGGCTTGCTCCCACCAGAGGGCTCAGCTCCTGGAGCTTCCACTTAAACTCTGGGTTGAAGAAAAAGGTAGACAGCTAAAAACACTTGGAAAGCCGTCTCCTGCTCTCGGTCTACCAATGAAGAAACAGGCCCTGGAGGTTACGTGACTTGCCACATGCACAAGATGCACTTCTGAAGGTCAGGACTCAAATCCACGCTCCCGACCCTGAGCACATGCTCTCCCCACAAGCACTGTTTTCCTCAGCAACCCAGGATGAGGCTGGACGAGACTCCTGCCATGGTCCCCAGCACCGACATGCTGGGTACCACCGACAGCATGTCCCCAGACCACGCTGGAAGCTGGGCAGCAGACCCTGGCCTACAGACCCTGCCCTGCTTTGCGTCCACAGACCCTGGCCATCAGTGCGCACCTGCCACGTGGGCCCAGCCCCCCATGGATTTTGTTGGAAGCATGAAACAGTCCCCCTCCGCCTGCCCAAACTCCCTGTTTGAGTTTGACAGTCTTTCTGACCTAAACTGTTCTATTTCTAACAGTAATAAGCATCTGCAGCCTTTTTGCTGAGTGGTCCACAGCTTTTTTTTTTGCTCAGGGTAGGATGTGAGGCAAGATAATGAGACAGTCCGAACTTCAGAACATATGTGCTTAGCCGATAAATACTAACACTGCCCCCCGCCCCGCACGTACTGATGGAGATGTTGGCCAAGTCATTCACCACGGGAGCTTCGATCTCTTTAGCTGGAGAATGGGTTTCTAACACACGACCTCCAATCTTGTCGAGCTGCCAGGGTACAATGGAGGTGGAGCATCTCCGCCCCCACCCTCCTTCCTGGCCTCTCCCTCTCCCACCTTCTCTCATTCACCAGGTTATAATGCCCTTTGCACACCATTATGAAGCTGCAGGTGGAAGGTGGAGGTGGGGGACGGGATAAGAAGGAAGGAAGGAAGGTGGGGAGGCTGCTCCAGCAACTCCAGGTTTGTTCGGGCAGCTGGACCAGCCTGACTCAGTGGCCACTGGTGGTGTGTCCTATTTGTCCCCGACCTTAGATTTCTGCTGCACACTCTGTCGGGCCTTCAGAGTCCCTGTGGTTGCTCCTCATAGGGGCTTCCAAAGGGACGTGGAAGACACAGGTCAAGTGTGGTTTTGGTCCTCCAAGGGGCTCTGGTCCAGCCCCTGCCCCCCAACTCCTCAGGCCTCCCCCCCAAAAAGGCCAAGTAGCCAAGTAGGAGGATTAAGGAGAGATGCCTTCCAGGACTAATCCTGTTAAGAACAGAAAGAACAGATCTCGAATGGTCTCTGTTCAGGAATTGCAAGGGTAGTGAGTGAACTAGCTTGGTGCCATTACAGGTAGATTTTTATCAGTCTCTGACTTATTTCTTGAAGAAAATCCTATAGAGCCCGTACCACGTGCCAGGCATGTGCTAAGCATTTTATAAATATTACCTCATTAAACTTCCTGACAACCAGACGAGTGACCAGGCCACTGAAAGTTTAAGAGTTTGTGATGAGCACAAACCAATCTCTCAGGCAGGGAGCAGCTGCAAAAGAGTGATTGGCATCTGAGCCCCCAGATCAGAACATGATTCCCCCCACTTTGGTGCTGAATGCAGGTGCATGTGGGGAAACAGGCAGATTTAATGATTGAAACTGGTCTCCTCTGGGTTGGTCGCAGGCTCTCAGCAGCCTTGCTGGCCCAGCCGCCAGTCTCAGAGTGAGGGGCTTCTTCGACCAGGGCTGGGCTGGTCTTGCCCGACACACTCCTACCTGCTTTATTTCCCATGAGGCTCACTTGTAGACTTCTGAAACATCAGTGGATACTTGGTATGTCAGCCCAGACCACTAAGGTTTTCGTTGGAACTCTTCCCCACCACCTCCCCAAGCATCACCGTGAAACAGCCCCCCTCATCCCTGCCCAACGTCTGTGCAGGTCAAAAGAAACAGTCTTCTTTATAATCTATACTGGAATTGGCTCTGAGATCTGAGATTGATTTGTTAAATTTCTTACAGTAATAAGCAGGGGCTGTCACGGTGGATGTTATTCACAATTGTTTTATCTCCTAAGGGCTGTCTGAGACATTCTGCCTGCACAGGCCTTTACAAATTATCATCTGCCTTTTAGGCAAGCCGTCTTTATTAACTCATGATCTGAGGCATTATTAATTTGTCACTTGACTTTGTGTAGTGGCTTGCTTTAAAAAGGCCAGCAATTAATCCCATCTCTCTGCTTTAAGAGTCTTGATTTCACTTCCTTTTATGTTTTTACATGTATGCATGAGTTTGAAACAGTGAAACGACTCTAAAGTATATATGAAACCTCAAATTAGTGTTTTACACGTTCAAAAATTGCAGCAAAATAAATTTAAAAGGAAATACTTTCACCTAATTGGAAAAGATGATGGCCCAAGCCTTATTTATTTGGATACGGTCTTTCCTCAGCAGGACTGGCAGTGGGCCCTGGAGTAAGGCAAGCTGGCCTGCCACTCACACGAAATCAGTAAATAGGCTGATCCAGTTCCAGCTGACTGATAAACACAAGCTAAACAATCCCATGAAAGCTAAAGAGCAAATTGGAAACTAAATATTCTCCTGCTTTTATAACTTCTGCTATTGTTTGCTAACTTGGGGGAAGAGAAACCATTGAAAAGTTCACTCATATTTCTATCTTAAATGACATTTTAAGCCTTATCTTGTTTGAGCTGGCTCTAGGTAGATCAGTGATCAATCCTGAGATCATTCAAAGTAGCTTAATGAAGAATGTGCAGATTGGAAGCTACTGCCTTGTGCTTGTTCCCAGTAATCTCACTGGTGGAGCACCGTGGCCCAGCATATGCTCTCCACACGTCCTTTTGTCTCAGAGGCAGGCAGCAAAGCCAGAAGTCCAGGGCTATCAGTGTTTTGGCTTCATCTCTCTCTCTTTCTTTCTTTTTTTCTTAAAGATTTTATTTATTTATTCATGAGAGACACAGAAAGAGAGGTGGAGACATGGGCAGAGGGAGAAGCAGGCTCCCTGCTGAGAGCTGGACATGGGACTGGATCCCAGGACCCCGGGATCATGACCTGAGCCAAAGGCAGACGCTCAACCACTGAGCCACCCAGGTGCCCCATTGGTTTTATCTCTTACTGATACCTTGCTTGTCCAATGTGATGGGCTGAATTATGCTCCCCCTAAATTCCTATGTTGCAGTCCTAACCCCTAGTACCCCAAGATGTGACTATATTCAGAGAGAGGGTCTCTAAAGAGGTAATAACATTAAGATGAAGTCATTAGAGTGATCCCTAATCCAAAATAATGAGTGTTAAAAGAAGAGGAAATTTGAATATATACATGTATAGAGGGAAGGCCATGGAAAGACACAAGGAGAAGATGGCCATCTACAAGCCAAGAGGAGAGGCCTCAGGAGAAATGAACCTCCCTGACACCTTGATCTTGGACTTCTAGCCTCCAGAACTATGAGGAAATAACTTTCTGTTGTTTAAGTCACCTAGTCTGTGGTACTTTGTTACAGCAGGTGTGGGAAACTAATCCCCCCAGCTTTCATTCAGGTCTTAAATTCACCATTTAAGCTAAAAATAATAATAATACATTTGATCATGGAAGCTATATGCTTGTAGTGAATAGAAATAATCTGAGAAATGAAGTTGGAAACCTCGGCAGGCCACGGAGCAAATTCATAGCCATCAGGAAGGCAGATTCTTCCCAGTGACTCGGTAACTGGACGGTTGCAAGTCATCCTCCTAAAATGAGCTTCTCCCTCTATGAGTCAGGAGGAGACAAATTATACATGAACCAGAAAGGCTGCCCTGAGCTTCCTACCTAGAGAAACTGAGGTAGTGCCAAGAATGTGCACTCCTAGTAGAAGAAAAAGGGTTTGATGATTTGAATGAAAGTGCTTATGTATCTTAATCACTAGCTGTGCTCAGCTAATTAACAGAAGCTGCCACACAGACATTCCTTAAAGTATCAGTTCATTTGTGAAAAAGTGTGATATGTCTTTACGAGAAGATTTGATGTGGCTCAGCAAGTGTTCTCCTCCAAGTGGTGACTCAGGGATGTAGGATCCCTCTGTCCTATGATGCTGGCATCTCAACATGGAGCTTTCATGATTACTGTGGTGGGAGGAGACAGAGAGAGGCCACACACCAGCTTTTCACTGCCTCTACCCAATGGGACACATATGCTCACGGTCCACTTGTTCCAACTAATATCGAGGAAAGTTAAATATAAGGGAGCAGATACAGTATTTGGTGAACTCAGATGGTCTGTCACATTTTTTCTTTGAATTTTTGTTATGCATTAGCCATAGCACTAGGAACTTTACATATAGTGTCTTGCTGCATTCCCTTTTTACATGTGAGGAAACTGAGACTTACAGAGGTTAAGTTGCCCAAGGTTGTACGAACCTGAGGGAACCCACATGGGGATTCAGGAATGTCTATTTCCAGAAGTCCACAGCCACTAGGCTATACTAATGGGAAATTTTTTACTCCAAATCTCAAAGCTCTCATCTTTTTTTTATTGGTCTCCTTAATCACTCTGAAAATTGAGGAAGAATTTTCAGATTCTGGCCTCTCATAGGCCAAAATCCAGAAATATTTGACTATTTACACTGTCTGAACCCTCTGAGTGACTTGAGGATATAGAGACTTAGTTTAAGACTAATGATACTCTCACTAATCTTATAAGCATCGAGGCAGCATTTTATTTTTCACGTTAAATAACTTCACTGAGTAGTATATCCTTACAGTGTGCTCTACTTTATTACAAAAGAAAAATGTTAAGACGTTTCATACACTTGTGATGGATTGTCCCTGAAATGTCAAAGAAAGGAATCAATCGTAAAGATGATGGTATTCAGCTTCCATGGTTGAATTTTCATACAGGTCCCCAGGAAAAGGAGATGCTGCCCTCAAGATGACCTGTGACTCATAAACTAAGAACTGTGTAATGTTGAATGGTCAAAAAAGGTCTGAAAAAATGCCAGAGCAGGGCAAGGTCACTGGCCCCAAACAAATCAGACCCATGCAAACATTGATCAGAGCCTAGCCTTCCTTATAGCTGAAGTGAATTCTCTTTGCCCATTTGTACTGTGATGGATTATCATTTTGAAATTGTTGGTCATCTTTAAAATAATGGTCTTCAGTTGGAACCCAAGACGGATTCAATTATTTGGTTTGAAAACAAAATGACTTCAGTAATACAGTGATTTTATTTTCAAAAAATTATTTAAAGACACATTCATATGGCTCAAAACAGAATACTCTGACCTGTGAGACTTACCCTTAATTTGACCTTGTCTCCAAGAACCTTACTGGAGACAATAGGGAAACCTCAAATATTCAGACTAATTTTGTGGTGGAAAAGGATAGAAACCAGATGAATTTAGTGGGAAGTCTGAGTTCCAAAAGATTATAAGAAACACCATCCTATTTTTTATCCATGCTAGATTCAAACTCAGAGTGTCGCTAATCAACTGCCAGCGGATAGATACTCCCAGGATTAGTTCTCATACTGGGACCAGTCACCAGGGCAGGACCCTTGTTTTCACTGGTTTGAAACAAGATGGAAAAAAGCAAGAACCATGCAGTGATTTGTTCATGGAGTTAAATTTATTCAGCTCTTAAATTCTGAAATTAGTTATTTCTTACTAATTTTGATTTTGATTTGGTTTTGATTTTTAAATCATTCTTTCTCTAGTGAGATGATGAAATAGGTTTTTTAAAAAGAAGTTACTTATTTAGCAAAGGAAATATTTGACACTCCTTTGTCAAATGCCCAAATAGTTTAAAAATGTTATTCATCTGTAAAATCCAGCAACAGTGGGCCCACAGTCTTTGGAGACCTGCCTTTCTTAATGAAGAAGAGGTTGATAAATATTTGGACATCACTTGCTTTTACCATGGAAGCAATAGGGAGAAGTGTTTAAGAGCACGGGCTCTCTGATGAGGAAGACCTCAGTTCCCTATACCACTGACAGTGATGAGCCCACCGGGCAAGTTACACATCTCTAGTCTTCTATTTCCTCATCTGTAAAATGGGGATAGTAGCACAGTATCTGTTTTCTAGAATCAATAATGAGAAGTAAATGAGAAAATGAATGTGAAGCAATTAGCACATAGTAAATGCTCTATGATAGTTAACTACTATTATTACTAACAGTATTAATAAATAAATGACTGCTTGAAATGTGTTCTCTCAGTAGTAGTTTGGATTGCACTCTATGCATTTGCCAAGCCAATCCTGTCTTCTGGGATGTTTCCAGAATGAGTAGATTCAATCCCTGTTAAATGAACCCAGCTTCCAGATTATAGGTGGAATGTTGAGACTTTTCTGTCCGATTCTCCTCTCTCCGAGAACAGAGCAAAGAAGGTCCTCTCTGCTCTCCCCACCCCATCTTGGACTCCTGGTGCCAAATGACTTTGCTGCCATGTTGCCTTATGGACACCTCTCACGTCACTCAGGTTCCACAGAGACTCCAGAAAAATGGAAGACAGACAGTGGCAGCAGCCCTCTGTGCTCCTGCCATAGCCACACCAGACTCTCAAGAGAGATTAGAGACAGTGTTTGATCTTATCATTTTCTCAATGAGGCAACTAAAGTCAAGGTCATTAAAGTGCCTTAGGAGTGAAATTGGGGAGAAAAAGAGTCAAGAGGTGGAATCAGTGTTTGGTCATCATTTCTTACCCTCTAAATAACAGCACACTGTATCACCACAATAACTTCCTCGCAGGACTAGAGCAGTTTGCACATATCTGTGCTTGTCTGTCACCAAATGTCAAGGGAGAGTTAACTTGGAGACTGAGCTGAATATTGATGAGCATTCAGCACCATCTCCCATGCTGAGCCCCCTCCCTGCCTCTCTTTTGGCACCTCATTCTCCCCTCCCCTCCAAACACACAGTGCCCTCAGATCATTTTATTCTAGCCCTATGTTACCTGTTCTCATTGCATCTCATCCTTCTCTTTCTCAGATCTTATCACAGTTTGAATTTTACTTCACCTCTTCTAGACTGAACTCTCAGAACTCTGTTTCTGTTCAATGTCGTAGCCCACCTTTTGGCAGGAAGCCTAGAATATCACAGGCCTTCAATAAATACCTATTAAATAGGGTTGGATGGATAGATGGATGGATGGTTAGGAGGGTGGATGAATGTTTGGATGGACAGATAGACGGATGGATGGATGGATGGATGGATGGATGGATGGTTAGGTGGATGGATGAATGTTTGGATGGATGGATGGTTGGATGGATGGACAGATGGATGGATGGAGTACCCAGACTACTTTCATCCCATAGAATTCTAGGATTGGGATCTCTAATTGCTTCCTGCTTCACCAAAATGCACTGTCCTGTTTTCCATCTCTCTGCTCGGAGTCTTTTTAATTTATTAAATACATCTGAATACATGTTCTCCAAAGCAACACACAGGCATTTTAAAAGGAGCCTTTGTGAAAACAAAATGCCTAAGGAACAACTGTAATAGTCAGACTCCAGGCCTCATGGACCTGGGGAAAAGTAAGAGATTGAGTCAGGAAGTCCCTTTGGCAACCTCTCCATTCGGTAGTTTCTAGGCCGCTCAGGTAAATCAGGGGGACAGCGTATCAGATGGTTAAGAGCAAGGCTTCTGGAATCAGACTTGGTGGAACTGGACTCCAACTCTCTCCCTCGGGAACTGTGTAACTTTGGGCACGTTACTTTGCTTCTCTGTACCTCAGTTCCCTGCTCTGTAAAAGTGAGATGAACTCCCTAAGCCATGAGTTTATTGTGAAAATTAAATATGCAATCCGGAATACTCAGAATAGTACCTGGCCCGCCTCGGTAAACATCAGCTATTATTTTATACAAACTTGTGCCTGATTTTTCCGTATCACATAACTGGCTTGACCACATGCTACATTCATCAGATTTTAGCATCTGTCCCAAAATCCAAGCCAAAGCTTGACTTGCCACCAAGGAGAAAGCTCACCAGACTTGGGTCTCTGCTTGTAGGCCTGTTCAAAGCAGTGTTCCAGGGAGATCCTGGGGAGCCTGATGACATCCCCATGGCACAGCAACTTTGAGGAAGGTCACCACCATTTGGAATCGTGTGCTTTTAATTCTGGAAGGCAAACTTAAAAAAGTCAGCTTATAAAGGAGGTGGGCTTTGCTTAGCTGAGAGCATATATAGGGAGCCCAGATGTAGCAGATGAGGACACATAGACCCATGTTCTTCCTGGGTTTGGGGTGCAGAGAGGCCTGTCCTTAGGCAACACCGGCATTCCACCTCTGTCTGTTGGCCCCAGGGTTCTGTACCTTTGGCCTCTCCCCCTGCTGATAAGCCTCTCCCAGGGCCCTCTCTGCAAAGTTCCCGGTTCAGAGTTTGTTTACCTTACGACAAATGCACATCTCATTATTAATGGAGGCTCGCAGGGGACTCAGAGGGGATGAGCAGCTGTTGTTTCTCACTTTGCTTTACAGACTTCAGAAGCCTCCATTAAACTCCTCGGACAAAAGTGTCCATGGGGCCACAGCTCACACCATCCCCCTGAAGGCCTTGTTTATATGAAAAGTGAAGGCAAATGGGGAGCAGCCCAAAAAAGGTGAAATTCAAGGAACCAGACACTACTGCTTTGATTAGAAGCCACAAGAAACAGAGAGTGGCAACTTCTGCCCTTTTACTGAGACCTGGGTGTGTTAAAACCTAGGGAGAGAGAACCCATCATAAACTGGTGGACCAGGAAAATTAAAAATTAAAAAAAAAATTTTTTGAACGTAGCCAAATCCCAAGTTTCCAGGGACAATGATCTTAGACCTTTCCAAAAACAGCTGTGTGTGAAATAAGCCAGGCACAAAAAGACAACGACTATATGATTCTACTTGTGTGAAGTACTTAGAGTCATCAAAACCACGGAGACCAGAAGTAGGATGCCTGTTGCCAGGGCCGGGAGAGAGGAAGGGGGAGTTAGTGTTCAGTGGGCACAGAGTTACAGTTTCACGTGGTAGAAAGATTTCTGGAGGTAGAAGGGGGTGATGCTAACACAGCATAATGAATGTACTTAATACTGCTGGACTGTACACTTAAAAATGGTTAAGATGACACATTTGGGTCATGCGTATTTTGCCACAGTTAACTATACATATGTCCTGCTCCTTGGAGAGCAACTTGCCTGAATTCCAAGCCATGGGCATGATGTGTGGAAATGGCCTCTCTCCCAGGCTGTTTAGAAATTCGTGCCCAACTTACTTCCATGGGGACTGGCTTGAAGAATAAATGGCATTATGGCAGGCTCTGCGCTGGCCACACTGAGGGAAGGTGCGAGAAAACTGTGTGGAATTAGCCTGTTGCAAAAACATAAAGAAGGTGAGGTTGGTCTTTGCCTCATCAGCCATTTCTTTTTTTTTTTTTCCCTAATTTTATCTGGCTTGCATGCTCTCTTCTGAATTTCTCCTCTCACAGAGCAGGATTTACAACCTGCTTAAAGATAAAAACTGTATTTTGGTCCTTACATGCAGGTGACCCTTGGTCAAAAGTAGTTGAACAAAGAAACTCGTTTCCCCTGCGAGGACTGATTATTTGTAAAGTCCATTTACTCTTTCCAAGCCTCTTGCTCACTTCTGTTAGCTTATTTTATCCTCAAAAACGTTCATCTCAGGTTTGCCACCACTGGGAACTTGGCATAAGAGGCATTAGCTTTGCCATTTATCAGGCGAGGAAAATTGAAGTACTCTCAGTCAACACCACTCAGACAGCATTTGGAGAGGAAGCCCTAGTATCAGGGCCTCCTGGCTGGTTTTTCAATGCTCTTTGCGCACAGCCAGGACGCCTCACTCTGAGGATAACAGCTGACATTTATTGAGCACATACTAGGTGCTGGATACCATGCTAAGAGCCTTATGTGTGGTAGCTTCTTCAATCCCACAACAACCCTCCTGGGTTAATATTACTATTATCCCCATTCACCAGGGGAAATAAAGTACAGAAAGAGAGAGGCCAAGTAAAGAGAGATAAAGGCACATAGCTTCTAAATGCTGAAGCCAAGATTTGATCCCAACTTTTCAGGCTTAAATTCATGCACCTAACTGCTAATTAAATTACTTTCTTAAGATGAAAGCACTGCAATATTATTCTACAAGAAGCTTTTTTGAGGAAAACCAGAGAAAGAGGGAATGTTTAATCCAAGAGGATGGCTCCCTAAAGGTAGACTCTACTCTCAGGCATATGGGGTGAATAGGATTCTATGGGAATTTGGCTGCCCCAGAGCCCTTAGTCTTTGAAATCTATTTGATGGGATAGATTTTTTTAAAGAGTTTATTTATTTATTCATGTGAGACACACAGACACACACAGAGAGAGAGAGAGAGAGAGAGACAGCAAAGACATGGGCAGAGGGAGAAGCAGGCTCCATGCAGGGAGCCTGATGTGGGGCTCGATCCTGGGTCTCCAGGATCAGGCCCTGGGCTGAAGGCAGTGCTAAACTGCTGAACCACCCGGGCTGCCCGATGGGATAGATTTTTATAAGAAAATACTCAAATGCATCCTGGCTTATATAGAAATTCTAGAATGTTGATCACAATTTTTACCAATCCTGGATAATCTTTTGTGTTGCCCAAGGGAGGCTTCTTCAATAAGGAGTGTATCTTTATCCTCAGATCTAGTGGATTTCACTGGTCATATGCAAGTCCCATCTCTGCTCTTTTGGTTCTGTTTTGATTACAATAGGGAGTATAACATTGATTTTTAAAAATTCCTACTTTCCTCTAATGACACCATATTCCATTGTATGACTTCCTTAGAAGTACATAGAGCAATATTTTCACTATGAGTATGTAAAGAATCACAATTATTTTCCTTCATAATATTATAGGTATGATGCATATTTTAGTATGCATATTTAGACATCTCTGTGCTTTTTTAGTATGCATCATACCTATAATATTACTAAAAGTAAATTGGAGTGGATATAATTTTATTATTTTAAGAAAAGGAAAAATAGTATTTCCTGTATGTATCAGTATTTTTTTTTTAAAGATTCTTATTTATTTCAGAGAGAGAGAGAAAGCAAGCATAAGCAGGGGGAGAGGCAGATGGAAAGGGAGAGAGAGAATATCAAGCAGACTCCCCCTGCTGAGCACAGAGCCCACTACCGGGGTGGACACCAGGCTGGAGGCTGGACTCAATCTCACAATTCTGCGATCATGACCTAAGTCGAAATCATGAGTTGGTCACCAAATCCACAGAGCCACTCAAGCACCCCTGTATGTGTCAGTATTTTTAAGGTAACAAAATGAAAGAAAGTCAAGTAAAACCACTCTAAACAATGAAGAAAATGCCCTGGTTCATATAACTAGTAAATTCAGTGGTCAAGAGGACCTAAAAATTTTTAAGACTCAGATGATGTCACTTCCCCTCACTTTTTCCCTCCTGTCCTTTTCTGTCCCATTGCCAGCCTCTGCTTCTGCTATATTTGGGCCTCGGTTCCTCTCATTATGTTTGGACCTCCACTATGGGCAGGGCCAGGCTGAAGAGAAACGTGGCCTCAAACATAAGCGTAACCACTCCTTTAAGCATAACCACCCCTCGTGAAAATTTCCAGAGGAAACAGAGGTCTGTTCTCTGAGTAAATAAATATACAATCCCAAGGAAGGACCCTCACTGGTTCTTGTTTGGTCAAATGTTTAATGCTGGGCCCACTGTCAGCATAGCCACTGGAGAGGTTTTAGATTGGCCAGGCATAGGACACATGCCCACTTCTGTGGTTAAGGGGTGGGTGCTGTGATTAGCAGCCCTTCTAGAACCACCAGGAGTGGGAGTAGGCACAGTTTCCCAAAGGGAGTTGGAAACTATCAGTAGAAACTGGCTCTAGCGTCCGCTGGGGCATTCTGTGCTCTGGAGGAACATAAACCTCAGGCAGGGTCAAAGCCAATCTAGCCTTAATCATTTGAGCTAAAAGGGGATTCAAATTAGAAATAAAATAACTGTATTATGTTGCCAGAACTACTGTCCCTGTGACACATACAAAAACTCGCACACACACTTACTGGGTGCCTACAATACACTAGAAAGATGTGCAATGCTGGGTTTAATGAAGCACAGTGCCACTTACCAAATGTGTGACTTTGGACAAGTTACTGTTGCTTTTCTTTTATTTCCTTATCTTTAGTGGAATAACAATATTCAGTAGCTCATAAGGCTACTAGGAGGATAAATAAGTTAATATATGCAGAGCAGTTGTTAGCCCCTGGCTCATAGTAAATGCTGCATAGGTGCTTATTGGTTTTAGTATTAATATTCATATTTGTATCAGAATTATGTGACCCTGGGCAGGTTGCTTCATATCTCTAGGCTTTAATGATGCCCTTCTATAAAATGGGAATGGGGTGCCTGCGTGGCTCGGCGGTTGAGCATCTTCCTTTGGCTCAGGTTATGATCCCGGGGTCCTGGGATCGAGTCCCGCATCGGGCTTCCCCCAGGGAGTCTGCTTGTCCTCTGCCTGTGTCTCTGTCTCTGTCTTTGTCTCTCTCTCTCTCATGAATAAATAAATAAAATATAAAAAAATAAAATGGGAACGATATACCTATTTCAAAGGTTTAGGTAAAAATGGTACATATATAGCAGCAAGCATATTGCAAACAAACAAGCCTGGCCATCCTCAGGTGGGAAATGTACTGGCATTACAACTCCTGACCCTTCCCAAACACCCTTACCGTGGAGAGAGAGAACCAAGTTCTGGTGATAGAGCAGAGCCTTGCTGTGAGTGGAATCCAGTGTTACTCTTGAAAAGTCACTGCAAGTGCCTTGCTGGTCTGTGCCCCCTTGGTCTGTTCCTGGTCTACAAATAGGTTTTTTTCCCCCCGTGTATGAACAATTTTAACATTAGACCCAAGTAAATAAGCAAAATCAATGTACTTTTGAGAACGAAAGAGAAAAGGCAGTTTCTCACCGTTTAGATGATGTTTGACTCTTCTCTTTTCCTGCTTCACACTTCCTGTTCCAGTCCACAGAGCGTTGTTTGAAATTTTAGCCTTAAAAATGACCAATAAATACTACCTAAATCACAGTCCATGAGAAGGGCGAGAAGTTAACCATATGATAACAATTAAGATCACTGGGCTACGGCTAGAAATGTTAAAGGTTGTTGAAGAGTGGATTCCCAGCTGTCTCCTGTATATAGCTTTGTCCTAAGTAATTTCTGGTAGAACTTTATCACTTTTCTTTCCTGCTGAAGGCATCCTACCCTTAAAACTCTTCCCAGAAATAGAATCTTACTTTAAGTTCTCTTAGATTCTGAAAGTAGGCAAAATAGTTGGATAAGGTGAGACACTGGGCCACTTTAAAGAGTTTCCTGTGCCAAGCTTATTTCCTCGTGGTCTGTTCTCAACTGAGACATCTATTTATTAGTCATTAATACAAGCCAGTACAGCAGACGTGGCACCAGAAGTGGGGAATGTTGGTTGTATAATTGACACAAAATAAACTATACACATTTAAAGTGTCAACTTTGATGGGGTGGCTGGGTGGGTCAGTTGATAAAGCATCTGACTCTTGATTTTGGCTCAGGTCACGATCTCAGGGTCATAAGCTTGAGCCCTGTGTTGGGCTCCACGATGGACAGGGAGCCTGCGTTAGATTCTCTCTCACTCTCAAAAAAAAAAAAAAAAAAAAAGGAAGATTCTTTCTCCCTCTCCCTCTGTCCCTCCACCCCCTGCACACACACATACCCCTTCTCTCTCTCTCTCTCTCTCTCTCTGTCTCTCTCAAAAATAAATAAATAAAATAAAAAATAAAGTGTTAGCTTTGCTAAGTTTTGACTATATACATGACATATTATATATATATATACATATATATATATATCTGTGACATCATCACCACAATCAAGCAAAATACCATATAATCACTGCCAGAAATTCCCCATGGAGTTTGGATGTCTTTTTTCCTTACTTCTAAAGTGTGTTCATTTTTTTCCCAAGGTAAAGGAAAACACTATTTACTTATCATTAGAAGCAAACATTTTAATACATGGGTACATGTGGGAACCTAGATGGAAGCTGAAGGTGGGACAGCTCCATTACAAAATGACTTTTAGAACTGGGAGAGGAACCGGTTCCCCCATTATGTAGAGTATCTGCTTCCCAGCTACAGGTCAGCTAACTAGGAAAAGACTGGGGGGAATGAGTTATCCTTGGGGGATTTCTAAGCACTCCATAAACTAGGCTCATTCAGCCCGATGGGGCTCTCTGAGGTCTTATTATAAGCAGATGGGAAAGAAAGTGCCTCCCCATGACTTTTTTGGAGTCCCTGAAAAAGTCACCAGTGAGAGGTGGATAGCCATGAAAATGTAGTGCCCTGACTTCTGAAGCAGAATTCAACCCACAAGACCCAGCAGTCCCAGGTAGAGCTCAAGACATGTACTAAGAAACCAAAAGAAAAAAAAAAAAGATAAGAACAGAGGAAACATTCATCCTCCCTTAGTGACTGCAGCTTCTGAGCTGGCCCCTCTTGGGAAGGACTGAAAAATTATGAAACGTTTTGGCTCCGCAGGAGGAAGGAGTGTTCACCAGATTGTCCTGCAAAGTGCATGCAGGAAATTATCCATCAGGTGGGAGAGGATAACACTGCGATTCCATCCAGATGAGACATGATCAGAACAATGAAGGGTCTACATTGAAAAATGAAACAAAACCAAATGAAATCAAATGAGATGAGATGAGGAGCTGGGAAGAGCAGCGCATTTGAAAATAGTGTATGTTCATTATACTATACTCCTGGACCTTAGAAAAAAAATTTTTTTCTGTTCCATCCCAGAGCTCTGATTCTCATCTCTTAAATTCCTTGGAAGCCCAGGAGTGGTCATAAGGGGAGGGGGGAAAGGGAGCATCCATTGTTCAGGGGCAGGGGGTGGTAATATGTAATTGTTGAAATGGATTCAATATGACTGAATCTAAATAAACACGCAGCTTTATCAGCCAGAGATGAAAGGGTCTGACCAGCTCTGAGCCTCTGAGAAGCACAGAGATACTAAAAGGGAATCTTATCAAGGGGTTTTAGAATCCAGAAGGAGATATGAAGGAGCAGACTTAAAACATATACAAGATAGGATCAGGAGACAAGTTGAACCAAATGAATTCCCTTTGTCTCTCCTTCCATTTTTCTTCTTTGCTAAAAGCTGATGAATATCTGTGTGCAAAGGCAGCGGGGAATCCAAGAAACATTATATTTCTAAAATAAAGGAAAAATTCACCCAAGTATATGTGAAAAGGCTCTTTTCCTTCTTCCCATTGGCATGGTGAACGAGCCTTAGCTAAGCCTAGGACTTGCTTGTCTAGGCATAAAGATCAAAAACCTTCAGTGCTGGCCAAACTGGTTTATTGCTGCTTTAGGGGCTCCCTCAAACCAGGAGGAGCCAGGCACGAATACCCACTGCAGAATCAGAAGCGCCTCTGAGCAGGGCAAATGGGTGTTTTAGTTCTGTCTTCCTAAGTTTTAGTTCTGGCCCTTCCTATTTGTAGGGCCACCCCAGGAAGGAAGGGATTTGCAGGGCCACCCCACGAAGACGTTTCTGTGCCTCTTCAGCAGGGAGCAGGGTGGCTATGGAAAAAGTCCCTGTCAAACAAGCAGTTGAAAGAAATAATCATTGGAAATTTAACACAATATAATTTGAAATGGTGATTTTCGCTTGTGTTCATTTAAGATCGAAAGTACAGACAGGCAAAAAAGAAAACTATTGTTAACATTTTCTTGAGTATTCTTCAAAACCTTTATAACACCAAACGAAAGATGACACGACTTCCTTTTTTATAATTTGCTTGCTCCCCCCACTTCACAATACCTATGATGACTTTGTCATTGTATGTTTCCCTAATTCCCTTGTATTAGATAGTTTGGTGGTTTCCAGTATTTTGATATAATAAATGGCCTGCAGCTAAATCTTTGTGCAAATTCCTCATTTATTTCCTTAGGATCAATTCCTAGATGTTGAGTCAGTGCTGTGGATGTGTATGGCTGCTGTCAAACTGCAACCTTCCCAACACCGACCCCTGCTCCAAGTCTTCTCAGTCTTCACGCCCATCTCTTACACCTGTGGCGAACTCTAGGTAGTGTCAACTCTGGTAGCAGAGAAGTGGGGTCTTGCTGTTGCTTTATTTTTTCAGCAGCCTTGAAATGATGGTTTATTGAATGCTTTCATCCTCTGTTGCCTCCTCGGAACTTCTGGGCTTAGCTGGTCTTAGGCTCGCGGAGACACCAACCTCCAGGACCAGAGCAACCGTCTCTAGCTGTTCGGTTTCTTTAACGATTAGTAACATTAATTATTTTTCATTTGTGTATTGTCCATCTGTTTTTCTTCACCCCCTTAGCCCATTTTTCTATTGTGATATCCATCTTTTTCTTCATAAGAATCTTTTATATGTAAAAAGATATTCTTTATCAGATTTTAATACAGGCAATATATTTCTTCAAAGTTTGTCATTTGACCTTTAACTTTTTAATGCTGTTTTGTCATATACTCAAAAAAAAGTTTTTTTCAAATTAAAAAAAAAAAAATTCTGCCCTGGGAAAATGGTGGCTTTTAGACCATGTTTCATCAAACCTCTACGGCTATGCTTCTTATGCATTTTTGACCAAAAAGAACTGAGGCAGGGAATAGATTCATATTATAGTGGAATAAAATCTTAGATATTTTTGTTTCCTGGTGTTGACTTGCTTTTGCTAATTTATCACAGAGCATGAAAAGTCCACTGACGCCCCCAAATACACAATGAAGCCCAAAGGCATGCTGCTTCTTTGGATGCTCAGATTCATTTGGAACCCTGTTTCTTTGGGGGGGGGGCTGCATTCTAAGCAGACACATTCACCTTACCTCAAGCTCCTCCTCATCCCTGAGCACCTTATCTGTTAAATACTTTGTTTGTTAAACTAGTTGGAATGACTGCCTGTAAAGCAGAGCCAAGAGGAGAGCCTCTTTGTTAAGAGAATGTTTCCCTGGACTTGCTCGGATAGAAAACTGATCAATCCACGGGGGTGAGACAGGATGGGGTGACATGGTCCTCTACTCGGGATGACCTGAAATATTCTTCAAAACCTTTATAAAACCACAGACTCCAAGCTGGAGACACAATCGTCTTCTCTGAATTTCATGGTGGGCACATGTACTTTGCCCATGAGAAATTCATTTTACGGCAAAGGGGTAATAGCCAGCAGGAAAATCTCACCCATATTATCTAGAAATCCACTCTGTTATTTGACCCAAGTCTCAGTGGCTAGAGTACATCTGTTTCATGCCTGCCCAGCAGCGCCCCTTCTCTCTTCTGGGGTTGATGGAAGTTTGGTTTTCCTTTGAGGAATCTTACTGGCCTCATTCTCCAAGCATGTACTTTGAGAATGGAGGGGACTGAGCCCATCCCCTGCCACCATGTAGGCATAAGAGTCAGACTTAGCCAGTCAGAGTGTCCCATTCCCTTTGGCTGCAGTTAATGGTTCAAGAATAGGCACATGTCTCAAGCTGATCAGAAAACTTCAGCGCCCAGACTTTTTTTTTTGATATTAATGGGAGAGAGCTGAGTTATTTTCACTAGTGGTACCGAGCAGAGAGGAAGTGAGCCTGAACCTTGGTCGCCACCTTGTCCTGTCATGGGAGGAGCCTGTCTGAATGAAACCTGCCTGTTCAGAGGAAAGCAGGGCCAAGAAACAGAAGGGGACTGAGTGCTGACTGCTACAGTGAGCCTCTGGACGGACCCGTGGCTGAAACTGGAATCCCCTCTAACCTATTTCTTGAGCCAACAAACCCCCTTTTCTGCTTATGTCCGTGGGAGATGACATTTTTGTCACCTGAGAACTATTTCTCAGTCATAAAAACCCGGCATCTTCTTATTAGCTCTACACCCCTTGGCAATGAGTTCGAGTGTGAAAGGAGATCGGTCTGGGAGTCTGGGTTGTAGGCCTACCTCCACTAACTACGTTCACGTCCTTGGGCTCGTTACTTCATTCGTGTGGGCTCGCTTTTCTCATCTGTGAAAGAGGCTGTTGGAAGAGAGAAATTCTAAATGTACCTTCTAAGACCATCAGGCTTAGTTCTGTGGTAACGTTATGTCAACACTTCAAGCTAATCTGAAGTCTGTCTCTAACTGACATCTTCACACCCAATGACAAGTGACACTGATTTATTTAAAAGTTGAAAAACACATCAGAAGGACCGCATAGTCTCTAAGGGACTAGGAGGTAGAGCAAGACCATCTCTAAACCATCGCTAGGATATAGAGTCCTCTGGAAGTGTGTTAATGAGGTGAGTAATATATTAATACACTAACTATTGTAACTATTGTATAGGCGAGCAATAAATATTTTGCTTTTAAAAGGTTTTACTGCTCCAGTTTTGGTGAACTAAAAGTAAACGAAGATCCTAGTATGTCAACAGATGACACAAGTGTTCAGAAGTGATGCTGTCTGCTTCAAGCAGAGGCTCAGAGGAGGCAGGAAGAGAGAAGCGGGTCACACTCCCAAGTAGCTTTAGTCACATTTCCATTATTTACTTTGGTGAATTAGCAATGCTCAGAACTTCAGACATAGTCATAGAATGATCTTTGAGAAATACAAATCACATTATATAATTTCTCTGCTTCCAGTATCTCACTGATTCCCTGGTGCCTTCAGAACTAAGTCGAAAACTCTCGGTGTGGTATAAAAGTTCTCCGTGATGTAGGCCTTGCTTTTAATTCCATCTGGCCGTTCCCTTTTCTTACATCCCTAGCCTACCTAGCAATGCATATAGAACACTTAGCCTACTTCCCGGCATTTAGTAAATGCTCATACGTGTTGGCGGTCATCACCGCACATGAGTGCTATGCACAGTTCCCCTAAGAGGCATTACTGGTCCTGGCTGGTTTGCCCTGATTCCAGCCTCACCCTTTCCCTGCTCTGTTTTTGCCCATTGTGACTGACCCTTGAAGGCTGCATTGTTTCAGAAGTCCAGCTGGTTGGGTTAAGCCACTGGGAGGCACTGGTAAAATTACGAAGGACAGGAAGAAGGGAGAAGGCAGGGCATTTCCCTCCTTGCTGCCTTGGTGGCTCCTCAAGCAGTAAGTATGTGTCATCTGCAGTTCCAGCTGTCCCCAGACAGGCCCACTGTGGTTTCAGCTCTAGGTTTCAGCCTTTCCCCCCCCTCTAGCAGAGGCGACAGTGGCTTCCACATTGCCTCATCATCCCATGTTCAGCCCTCAGCATCTCTCTCTGTCATCTAGCCCCCCACCCCCGCCCCTGCTTTCAATTCCCTCTGTTGTATAAACTCAAAGAGGTGTCTGTTTTCTGGAAGAGACCCTACTGATTCACGGAACCTGCTCTCCTGCTGCTTATGCTGTACTTCTCTCCGCTCACCCTCAAGACCAGCTCTTAGTCATCCTTCCAGATTTTGTTCTACCATCACCTTCTCTTTGAAGCTGGCCCAATTCTTCTACCCACTTCTTCCTGAAGAGTGAATTAGGTGTCCCTCCCCTACACATCTCTCTCATAAAAGTGGTTTCTTTTTGGAAACCATCAGAGACTTGATATTCTTAAAAGCAGTACGTGGTTGTGTTCAACGTGGTCTCTCAAATCTACGGTGTAGAAGATGTGTTTATTGAATGAGTGACTAATTGAGTAACTAAAGAAACACTTTTCAAATCCAGATAAAAATAATTATAAACTGTCATGTCTCCTTGTTTCTTGCTAACAGAACCCTAGTTCTGTTTGGAACAGCAATGCTCCCAGCTCTAGGAAGGACTTGCTTTTCTAGCCTCCCTTGCTGCTCAAGGGGTCTATCCATTGAAACAGTGGAAGGCTGCTGGGGAGGCTTCTGGAAAAGCTCTGCTTTTCTAACAGAGGGGAAAGCCACAGCCCATACCACCTCTCCTCCCACCCTGCTTTTTCTGTGCCCTGAGCATTTGTGTGCTATCTGGAGCTATCATGAAACAATGAACAGGAGGGGGAGGAAAATCTAACACATTTAAGGCAGCAAAGCAAAGGACAGAAAGACTATGGGTCTCTTACGGCATTACTGGATTTCTGGATATGACAGAAAAATAAAACTCTTCTTTGGAGCTATTGTTCTTCCAATTTTGCATCACTTACCGCCAAATGCATGTCTAATGGATAGAATCTGCCATTTGGGGATACTCTCTATTATTGTTCCCTTTTATCTTCCCAGATAATAATGTATGGCACCGTCCCAATTAGATTACCTAGTACCTGTAGCTAATTGGGGGAGTCCAAAGATAAAAGTAGGATGATGGATGCGATGATTAATTTTATGCGTCACCTTGGCTACGCTACCGTCCCCAGCTATTTGGCCAAACACCCGTCTCGATGTTGCTGTGAAGGTATTTTTAGAAGAGATTAACATTCAAATCAGTAAACTTTGAGTAAAGCAGATCACCCTCCATCATGCAGGTGGACCAGCCTCATCCAGTTGTTTAAAAGTCTTAAGAGAGAAAGACTGAAGTTTCCCAAAGACAGGAGAATCCTGCCTGCGAACTGTCTTTGGACTTGAAACCACAACCTGAACTCTTCCCTGGGTTTCTAGAGTGCAGCCTGTCTTACAGATTTTGGATTTGCCAGCCCCCACAATTGTGTGAGCCAGTTCCTTAAAATAAGTCTCTCTCTCCTTTTCTCTCTCTCTGTCTCTTTCACACACACACACACACACACACACACACACACACACACATACACCATATTTTATTGGTTCTGTTGCTCTGGAGAAACATGACAGATACACTGGGTATAAAGAAACTCAGAGAAAGAATCAAGTTTTGTTGGGAAACAAAGACTCCTTGAAATCTACACCTTAGTAGAAACCATTTAGAATTTTCATTCCAAATTCTGTTGACCATGTTTATAATTTCTTTTTCTTTTTGAAATTTTGGATAAAGAAAAACTTGATGTAGCATCATTTCTATTTTGATCAAAGAATAGCCTGCATTCCTTCCAGGCTCCATTTAAACAGGCTTTAGCATTCTTTTCGCCTCTGTGGAGTTGCATCCGTTAGAGCCTGGCCTAGTGGTGCCTTCACCAGCCAGTTTTCTACCAAATGCATATGGAAGCCTCCTGTCCCTGAGATTTATGATCTCATTTTATCATCCAGAGAGTTTCTTTGTTGTTGTCAGGGTCCAAGCTATAGGCCTGTCTTCTGCTGCTTGGAATGAAAAGTTTTGAGATGAGGAGAACCTATCAACAGGAGTGAATTATTTATGAAATCGGACTTTACCATTTTAACTTCTGAGCGTCTTCCTGGGTTGCACTGCTGAAAAATGACAGCATTTCTGAGTAGTGGGATGAAAGCCATATTGAAGCACAGATGTTAGTCTGGTTCTCACCTGTTCCTCACACTGATGCCTGAATAGTCTGAAACAGGCTGGCCTTACTGCAGAATCAGGCAGTGTAGACATGACTCAGTCTTCCTGTCTACGTCCTTCAGCCTGCTAATCTCTGTGTTGGGTCCCTTCCCTCTGTGGCCACCATTGTTCTCTCCTCTCCTGACACAGAGAGAGGGAATGAGAGAGACAGTGAGAGAGAAAAGGCAAAAGCCCCTTTCCCTGTTAGATCCAACCCAACAACCCATTTATGTGGATGGAGAATCTAATCAGACAAACTCCAAGTTTCTTTAAGCCTTCCTCAAGCAGGGGTCAGCAAACCACGACCCACATAGTCCTCTTAGTTAAAATCCTGCCTACAAAAAAAAATCCTGCCTACATAGTCCTCTTAAGTTAAAATTTTTAAAAAGAAGAATACATGACAGAGACCACGTATCACTCACAAAGCCTGCGATATTTACTCTCTGGCTCTCACCAGGTAGTTGCCGACCCCTCAGGATTCCAGAGGAGTAAAACCCTTACAGTAGAACTGTAGGCAGGAGGAAGGGAACGGAGAAATTTTGTGGTATGAAGCTTGAGCCAACTCAGCTCTGTTTCAAAACAAACAAACAAACAAAAAAGATACAAAGAGAAGTCCTTGAAAGTTTTGGATTGAACAACTTGTCCACAGGAAACGGATGTATTGTTGATAGGTTTCTTTTTTTTTTTAAGATTTTTTTAAAATTTATTCATTTGAGAGAGAGAGAGAGAGCAAGCAAGAGCATGAGCAGTGAGAAGGGGCAGAGGGAGGGGGAGATTAAGACTCCCCACTGGGCAGGGTGCCTGATTCGGGGCTCGATCTCAGGACTCAGGGATCATGATCTGAGCCAAAGGCAGACGCTTAACCAACTGAGCCACCCAGGTGCCCCTATTGATAGGTTTCTAAGACTGGAAAAGTCTCGTGCCTTTATTGTCATGGATTTTGTTGAAAACTAGCATTGTTTCTATTAATTCTATGTATTTACCTTGCACCAGGTATTTCCAAAACAGGTTTCATGCATTTATTCTACTTAATCCCCACAGAGATTCAAAGAGGTAGGCCTAGTTATTAGCCTCATTTTTGTGGATAAATAAAACAAACTTTACAGATTGAATTGGTCTAGGATACACAGCTGGTTAGAGAAAGAACCTGGGCTCAAATTCATAATCGACAGCAACATGCAACCATGATTTTATGTTGTTTTCCAGTTCTGAGAAAGGCAGTGCAACTGGTTGTCTTTCCAGAGCCCATTGGGAGGTTCTTGATTCTTGGGCATGCTTTCCCCATGTTTCTCTGCCCTTCTGTTTCCCATCCTTTGGCCCCAGTCTTCTCCAGCCTACTTCCTCTCCGAAGACTGGTCCCAGTGTGGGGGTGGAGGGAGACTCAAGTAGTGCAGTCATTTAGCCGCATTATGCAACCTTATAATATATCCCAGTCCTTCAGGAAGTTTGACAAACTGGAATATGTGTTTAGATTTCTAAACTCGGAGACATTTCAGAGCAAAGAGGGTCTGGCTGTGTCCTCCAGATGTCTCCAAATGGTTTTACTCTTCTGTGTATGGTAGGGTTGCAGCTGCCACTAGCATACAGCTGTTTATAGAGTTTGTGAAGGGGAATATGCAGAGAATGTCAATGTTGTAGGCCTGCTTTTTTCTCCCTTAGGAAGGGCGAGCAGCCTAGCCTGTGAGTTTCTATGTGAAAACATACCTGTTTGGTTCAAGAAGAGTGGAAGAATTTAAAAGGATTCATGGCCCCAACCCTGCACAGCACAAGCAAGCCTGAGGTGCAGTGAGCCAGTGGGTCTGTATGAGTTTCCTGTGGCTGTTGTAACAAATCACCACAAACTGGGTGGCTCACAACAGCCAAGAGGTATTCTCTCACAATTCTGAAGCCCAAAGTCAGGGTGTCCGCAGGGCCATATTCCCTCTGAAGGCTCTAGGGAATAATCTGGTCTCTGCCTCCTCCAGCGTCTGTTGGCTGTGGGCTTAGCTTGACTCATGGCTGCATCACTGCATCTCTGCCTCTGTGGTCCCATTACCTCCACCTCTTTTTCTGTCTTCTCCTCTATGTGTGTGTCTTATAGGGACACTTGTCACTGGATTTAGGACTCATCCAGAGAATCCAGGATGATGTCCTCTCAAGATCCTTAACTTAATTACATCTCTTTTTCCAAATAAGGTGACATTCATAGTTTCTGGAGATTAGGGCATGGACATATCTTTTTTAAGTCCGTTGTTCAGCCCAATGCAGGAACTAGCGTGAGAGAGAGAAAAAGAGAGAAGCCAGGGCATGGAAGGAACCGGTCACCTACCTAAGAATTCTGGCATCGGTCCAAACAGCTCTAGGCCTAATCACATTTTTCGGTCAAGGGGAAATGCACCACTTCCAATTTGCAATTAGTGATGAGTATCACAGATAGGGTGACTTAAACAGTGTGGGTGTTCATGTTTATCCCATAAAGAGAAGTTAAGAGATAGACAATTTAAGACTATTGTGCTGTTCCATCACCTTCTGGGCCCCAAGCACCACCTGTCCTTCTGTTCCTTGTCTCTCCAACCAGCCTTAGTCTAAGTCTTCCATCTTAAGATCAATATATGGTTCAACCAGGCTGCTGAAGCCTCAGCCATCACATCTATATTTCAGGCAGGAAGAAGGAGGAAGAGTATGAAGGGCAGAGTGGTGTGTGCCTGTTGGATCAGCTCACTTAGATAGCTTCATAGTAGGTATGCCTGGTGCTTATATCTTATTGACCAAAACATGGAAACGCATAGCTGCAAGGGAAGCTAGGAAAAATAGGGGTGTGTGTGTGTGCGCACGCGCACACACGTGTGCGCACCTGTGTGTGTTTAATCTGCCACTGCTACATTGAATAAAACAAAATGTTAATTAGTAAGGAGGAGGAAAAGAAGAGATATCAGATGGGCATCTAGCACTCTCTACCATGGGGGCCTTATGAGTCATGCAAGTCCTAACACTCGTGTGGCAAGTGCAGGAACTGTCACCTCCTCTCGCTTGTAATAATAATAAAAGTAGCTAACATAGGCTGAGTGCCCACCAGGTAGGTGCCAGACACTGAACTTGGTTTATTTCAGCTTCATTCGACCTTCCAACAACTTTTGGAGGTTAATACTATTATGGTATTCTTGTTTATGGTTGGGAAAACTAAGGCCCAGGAAGGTCAAGTAATTCCCCGAGTGTCACATGGCTATAATGTGACAGAGCCAGGATTTGAACCTGATGTGCCTGTCTATAGGCCAGGCTCCAGGATGGCTACCCCACATGGTCAGGCTGCTATGAGAACTTGAAGAGGCTCAAGAGGAGAATTTTGGTTATTCTGTAGCAGAGTGATGAGGTGAGCATGGCGGCAGGGCTCCCTTGTCTTTCTTTTTGCTACATTACCTACATATGCACTAAGTTGGCAAATCTGTTATATTCTACTGCTCCTTTAAAAACATTTTCTTAATCTTCCCACTTTCTTTTTCTTTAAGATTTTATTTATTTATTTATTTATTTATTTATTTATTTATTTATTTATTTGAGAGAGAAAGAGAGAGAGAGCAAGCACAAGCAGGGGGAGGGACAGATGGAGAAGCAGACTCCCCAATGAGCAGGAAGCCCAGCTTGGGGCAGGGCTCCATCCCATGACCCGGCATCATGGCCTGAGCCATCTGGGCACCCCAATATTTGCACCTTCTACTCAGCTCACAGCTTCATATATGTACAGACTCCTCTACATATGAGGCAAGTAGATCCACCCGGCCATGGCTACCACCCAGCACATGAGACCTCTGCTCCTTCCCTGTGCCAGGTTATGTCCACCTCTCCACCTCCCTGCCTTTGTACCCACCAGTTCTTTCTTCTGGAATGTTCCCCCTTCTGTCTGCTGATCCTAAATTTAAGTTGCTGCCCCTGAGACCCAGATCAAGTACCCTCTCATCATGATGCCTTCTTTCTCAGACTGCCCTTGCTGGCAGCAATCTCCCCTCTCTTTCCCTGTCCCTTACTTCTCAGGACCTCTTTTTTGTATCACCCACCAGGTCACTATCACTCATTCACAGTTGTCTCCTGTCTGTGTCTTTTGGGTCTACCTTAAGCTGTCTATATTTCAGGCTATATGTGTTTTGAAGACCAGTGGTGCATCTCATACTTGCTGTGTTCCCTGAGTCCTCCAACACCCTGACCCCTTCATGCCTCACCCCTCTCCCTAGCTCATAATGCAGTCATGGCACTTTTACGGTCCTGGCACAGTGAGTTAGGTCTCAGTGAAGGGCTCTCATACACAGGTTGCATGAGCGTGTTCATGCTACAATCCTGTTTATTTAGCCAAAATACAGAGCATAAGGGAAGGGAAGTGGTCACAGCGAGCAGAAGCAGGTGCAATGTATTTTGATGGGGTTCCTCCTTTGCTCCTGGGTTCCTTTACAATGCACAGCTGCCAGCTGGACTCTGCAGATGGGACTCTGCCAGAGTTGAGAAAACATCCCAGGCTTCACTCAACCACTGTCCTTTTAGCCTCAGGCTCATCCCACCCCAGGAAGAACTTACACTAACAATCTGTGTACTTGCATTCATGGAACTGTTTGCAAGCATCAGGCTCTCCAGGTTCTGACCTGTGCTCAGCAGCAGTGAGACCACATCCTTGTCTACAGGGAGAAGGCAGTGCCTGGTAGACCCTGGACCACATCTCTACCTCCAGCCCTCCAGCATTCACGAGAGCCCATCTTCCTGAACTTGCCTAGGTGGCTGACGAAAAGGACTCCACCCCAGTGGAGCTCAGATTGCCCTAGGAAGCACATGAGGTCAATGGTAGAGCACGGCCATGCACATTGCGCACCCCCTCCCCCAGCCCTTCTGATGCTGCCTGGGAAAGGCGAGCCTTTATGCCCATCATGGGCTTGCTGCGTCTCCCTACCTTGGCTTTTCTGCCCTGGGCTGCTGAAGCCATTTCACCAGTTAGTATGGGAGGAACAGGCCCCTTCATTGTGTGTGCTTCGTGAACTCAGAATAGGCTCCCGTCACTGGCAGCGACACCGGCTCCACTGTGAGTGACTGCATTTAACAGACTGCAAACCCTAAATCCTGCTTCCCTCAATCTTATTTTCACGGATAAGATGGAGAGCTGATGTTAAATGGAAATATTGTTAAATGGCATATCCCTGAGATATTTGCTTATACTCCCAGCGTTTCAGGTGAGTCGGCGAGAACCAGCAGCTCAATAACACTGGCACAAGACTGAGCGCCGTGAATTTGATGCGTACTCCCGCTCCATCAGGGGGATGAGCCCCTGGTGGGTGAGTCAGTGACTATCCCTCGGACACAGTAGTGTCTTAGGCACGCACCTGGGGTTCTGGGCCTCAGGAGCATCTGAGAGCACCTCTCCTTCGGAGGCCCTCTCAGCTCCACACTCGGTTAGCAGGTCTTGTAGAGTATTCCCTCGCAGAACCCATCCCTGTCTTGGCACCCCCATCACGCCCACCATTCCGGGTGAAGCACTGATCTGCTCACACCTGGATGGGTGAGGGGTCAGAAGCAATACTGCACTTTGTCTTCGCTCTACCTTCAAGTCCCCACCTACTTACACCTTCCCCCTGCTTTGCTCCCAGCTTCTTCTCATCTGCCTCTTTGCTCGATCCAATCTCCCCGCCCGCCCCCCACCTCTCTCTGTCTCTGTGATTCTCTCTCAAGGAATAAGTTACCTAAAATACACAGTTCTTACAGGGAACGCAGTAAGTTTTTACAAAGGTATGCACCTGTGCTCTCACCACCCAGGCCCACAGGGGCTGGCTCCATGGGCCTTGCCAGCCAGCACCCTCCTCCCTGGGAAGCACTCTTCTGACCGCTCTCACCACGGTTTAGTGATGCCTGTTTTTGAACTTCCTATAAATGCGGCCAGACCATAGGAGCTCTGTTGTGTCTGCACTACGTCAGTCTTATACTTCTCTCCCCCAGCAAGTGCCTGTGAGATTCATCCCCGTTCTTCCTAAAATGTGAGTCTTTGGCTTTTGCGCTTCTGGGCAGCATCCCACTGTACGCAGGCACCTGCCACAATGTGTTGATCCGCTCCCCTGTGGGTGGATGTTGGGTCGCCCCTCGGGGGCTATCACGGATAAAGCGGCTGTGGATGCTCCTGTCCACGTGTTCCCTTGCTCTTCCTGCCATCCCTGGTCAGTTCTCTATTCAGGTGTCCCCCCCCCCCCCACCTCCTCTGCCCTGGCTTCTTCTCCTCAGCCTCCACACAGGGCCAGAACTCTCCTGAAAGAAAAGAAAAGAGATGGTTTGAAGCCTTCCAAGCAGAGTCCTCCTCTTCACCAATCTGTCCTCTGTTCCCCAGATTCCGTCGCTGGCGTCTCCACTCCCACAGCACCTGCTCTAGGCCTCACCTTACAGGGCCTGTCCTCTCTCCCAGGCCCTCTCCCACCCCCTCACCCCCATGCTCACAGAGCAGGCCTGTCTCCTCCACCGGAACTGGTGATCCAGTGGCCCCTAGCATGCTTTGTCCTCCCATCTGTCTGTCTGCAGACCCAATCCTGCCTCCCCAGCTGATGGCTGATAGCGCTAACACTACCCTCCTGCATTGCCTCAGCTGGAAGGAATCCCCGGCTCCTCCTCCTCCCTCTGAGCCTCTGCTGCTTCTCATTGGAGCTGCTCTCAGGCCTCACGTTATTATCTGTCTGCCTCACCTTATTGTTATTTAGATATTCATCCCATGGGGTGCCTGGCCTGAGAGTGTCTGCGTGCGTGTGATCTGTGCCTGAATCATCTCTGATTTGTTCCACCACCTAGCACCCTGGTGGGCACTGATAAGGCTTATTTTTAAATGAACACTATTCAATTTTACTTGCTATTAATAAATTATTAAGTGACTTATTTCCTTTTTTTGTAGATCTTTTTTGTTTTTAAGATTTTATTTATTCATGAGAGGCACAGAAAGAGAGGCAGAGACACAGGCAGAGGGAGAAGCAGGCTCCCTGCAGGGAGCCCGATATGGGACTCATCCCAGGACCCTGGGATCATGCCCTGAGCCAAAGGCAGATGCTCAGCTGAGCCACCCAGACACTCCAAGTGACTTATTATTAAATCATTTCCTAACTCTACCTATATTATGAAGATTCTACCTCTGAAACACATCTGAAAAGTTTAAAGCTTTTAAACAGTAAAGCTATTTGCATGCACCCGTGTGTGTGGTCATCAGAATGGTCAGGTTCGGGTGGCCTTGAGTTGGCAAGCGTGTCAGTGACGGTGCAGGGGCCATTTGAGGCCATAGGCTATTCCCGAGCATTCAGATGGGCCCAAAGATTCTTTAGCCCTGAGTCCACCTTCCTGAGGATCAGAAGACTTAGCAGAGAGCAGAGAAAGGAAGTGCTCAGTGGACATTCAGCAGACTTGGGGGCTGACTGTAGCTAACTCAGCCTTGCCGAAATTTCCTTGTGATGTCTCACTGTCTATTTCTTGTCCCAATATTTTCACTACTGGATGACAGCTGGTTTTTCTATTTGATTTCTGTCTGTGTGCACCAGGGTGTGATCAAAAGGAACCAACTTCATCCTCCAATTTTCCTCTTAGTCTTGAAATGCAACCAATCTAACCAAACCCATGATTTACCGAAAGTAGGTGGGTCTGACATCACTTTTGGATACCAAACACTCCGGTTTTGTCACCATAGATTAAGCCTGTGGGACTCTGCACTACCCCCCCCACTCCACTCCAGCCAGGGATTGAAGCCCTGGAGGGGAACTCAGACTTCTTTGTAACCTCTAAGGCCAGGCTTTTCCCTCCCTCTGTGGGATCTCCTTAAGAGATGGCCGTGAAATTACCCTCTCCTGTCCAACGAACACTCCTCAAAAGGGCAGCATTCTCAGTTGTCCAGAACTAACATTTCAGAAGAAATGCTGGTTCAATGACTTCTCGGTTTCAAATTTTAATCCAAAAATATTATTTATCTACTGGTCTGAATATCAAACTTGGGTTTTATCCTCAAGGGGGAAAAGATAAGATAGCAAAAATCTGCTTGAGAGAGAGTTTGCAAAATGAGACTTGTACTTATGAATCACTCACATTTCTGGGAGGGGGGTGGGAAAGACGGTTGATCTCTTAAAAATATATGGGCTTTATTTTTTAGAGAAGTTTTAGTCTCATAGCAAAGTTGAGGGGAAAGTACAAAGCTCCCATTTATCCCATTTCCCTCACATACATCCTCATTATCAACATCCGCCACCAGAGTGGTCCTTTTTTTACAATCAATGAGCCAACGTGACATGTGAAAGTCACCAAAAATCCATATTTGACACGTGAAAGTCACCAAAAATCCATATATTGATCCTTAGAGATCACAGTTGGTGTCGTACATTCTATGAATCTGGACAAAAGTATAATGACATTAATTCACCATTATAGTAGTTGTACTGCCCTAAAAATTCCCTGCGTCTTCCTAGTTACCCCTCCCTCCCCCATTACCTGGCAACCCCTGAGCTTCTTGCTATCTCCATAGTTTGTCTTTTCCAGAATGCCATATCATCGGAATCACACGATATTTAGCCTTTTCAGATTAGGTTCTTTCACTGAGTAACATGCATTTAAGCTTCCTCCGTGTCTTTTTGTGGTTCAATAGCTCATTTCTTTGAGAGCTTCCTATTAGTCCATCATCTGGTTGTAGGACCCGTTCGTTTATCCAACAATAAACACCTGCTGCAGGACATCTTGGTTGCTTCCAAGCACAGGCATCCCCAGCTTTCCAAAAGTTTGTGTTATGCCATTTTGCTTTTTCCAAAGACCTACATGAGTACCTGTTTTCACTAACCGAAAAAAATCTGAAGAGAATTTTCACTTTCACCAAAAAAGGCCAAAGGTAAAAATAGTGCTCAGCATTTGGTTTACAGCAAGAGAAGATCTAGAGGCAGCTGCACCTTGAGGGGTGAGAGAGGCCCCCCAGACTCCTTCCCAGGGACCACACTCAGCATCTCAGCACCGAGCCACCATAGCCTTCAACCGGGTCTGTGAGCATCTGTGCTTTATCTCCATTTATTCTGTGCATCCCTTAGCAAGATGTGTCATAGGTATCAGAGGAGCCTAAGAGAGCTTATGTTGGGGGTCTGGGAAGACTCAGAAATTTTCCATAAAAATTAATGATACTTGCTGCTTCACTTTAGGCCATGCGAGCTTATGAAAGCCTTCATGGGAACATTCTGACTTCGGAGAGTGAGGGGAAACCTGTATGGAAAATTATGAAAAACACTGCTACAAAAGTCTGTGTGCAGGGGTTTCTTGTGGACCTAAGTTTTCAACCAATTGACTAAAGAAAGGTTTTTTTGAAACAACTTGACAGCGTCTCTGAGTCCCACCTAAAAACAAAGCTTCACTATAATTTGAAGGATTCCATACCCCGTAGAGGATTGTTCTAGGTGCTGTAGGGTAGGAGACAGAGAAGAATGAGGTGTTTCTGCCCTTATTTCATGGTATGGAAGTGAAGGTCCAGTTGTAAACTCACTGAGAAACATGACAGCGTGTAACATGTGCTAAAAGAAAAACTCTAAAATGGGCAAGTTGTAGTTAAGAAGCTGTAACTAAGCACACCCCTAACAACAGAGAAAGAAAGGAGAAGTGAGGCCTACTCTCCATTTCCGTAGTATTCAGCTTAACATTTAAAGAGAGGTCAGGGTCCTTGTGTCCTCCCACCCTGTTCAGGGTCTCTTCCTCCCCATCAGCCTCCTCAGTCCCCCGGGGACACACCCTCCATACCCAAACAGCACCAACAAGGAGTGGAAATGGCCTGCTCTCCCAACTGACATGGAGGAGGGAAGAATGAATGTGTTGCCTTCTACACTGGGCTGAATCATGGCCTCAAAAAGATGCCCCCACGTCCAACTCATTAGAAGCTCTGAATGCTGCCTTATTTGGAAAAAGATCTTGATATAATGAAGTTAAGGATCTTGAGAAGAGATCATCCTGGATGATGGGTCTTCAGTCCAGTGACAAGTGTGCCGATACGAGACACATAGAGGAGAAGACAGTCAGAGAAGGAGGAGGCAATGAGACCACAGAGGCAGAGATGCAGTGATGCAGCCATGAGTCAAAGTAAGTCCACAGCCAGCCGAAGCTGGAGGAGCCAGAGGCCAGATTGTTCCCTAGAGCCTCCAGAGGGAGTGTGGCCCTGCAGACACCTTGACTTTGGGTTCTGTGTTTCTCTTCAAAACTGGGAGAGAAAACATGTCTACTGTTTTAAACCACCCAGTTTAAGGTATTTGTTATAGAAGCAACAGGAAATGAATCCTCTGGAAAACATATTCACTTGAACAAATCTAACATGCTGATTGATAATAATCATTTTGAACACTGTCGATTTCTGGGCCATCCAACATCTGACTCTCTTCCCTATGATGAGGAACATATCAGATAAATCGTGTATGACATAGTTTCATCTAAGTACAATTATTCAGTCTGCAAAGACTTAGCCTTTCAGGACCATAAGAGAAGAGGGGAAACTGAGTGGGGAACAATTAGGAAGACAAACCATGAGAGACTCCTAATTCTGGGACATAAGGGGTTGTGGAAGGGGTGGAGGATAGGGTAACTGGGTGACAGGCACTAAGGAGGGCATATGATGAGATGAGCACTGGCTCTTATTCTGTATGTTGGTAAATTAAATTTAAATTTAAAAAAAAAATTTTTAATAAAGATCTAGCCTTTCACTTTTGGTTGAAGACCTTGGTGAAGTTATCTGCACTGTGTCATCCCATAAGGAAAACTCCTTGAAACTATTCCCCATAACGTTAAGGAGTGCACAGATATTAGGTGTGCATTTAGTATTGTTTGATCATAAAAAAAAAAAGGAAGTCCAAATGGCCTTCATGAGTTCAGGAAACCAAAGATACTCTTAGAAATATAAACACCTGGGATGCCTGGGTTGTTGGGTGGGTTAAGTGTCCAATTCTTGATCTCAGCTCAGGTCTTGATCTCAGCATCCTGAGTTTAAGCCCCATGCTGGGCTCCATGCTGGGCATGGAGCTATGAAAGAAAGAAAGAAAGAAAGAAAGAAAGAAAGAAAGAAAGAAAGAAAGAAAGAACAATTCCTGATCAATCTTGCTTTTTCTAGCCTCTCTCTCTCACAACTATACTCCATACTGTAGACAGACTGACCTTTCTAATATGTAAACGTATCCAGTGTATAAAGGCTGGAGTTGAAAACCACTTGGAAGACACAAAACATGGAAGGACTTCACAATCTGGTTTCAAACTTTCTTTTAGGGTCACTTGTCCTGTCATCTTTCCATTCTCAACCCCTATCTCTGCCCAGACTCCTCGTACAACACAGCCACCCTCAAATTCTGCATGCCTCGAGGGCACCATGTTCTTTCAGCCTTCAACTAGACTCAAAACTGGAAAATTCAATACCCCCACACACACTAATCTGCTCACTCTGGGTCCCTAAGAGTCCAAGGCCATGTCAGGGGATGCTTCTTATAGCACATGGCCCATCTGACTAGTAACCTACTCCTTGAATCTTCTATGAAGCCTTTCCCAATTCTTCCAGCAATAAATGAAACCCACTAAGAAAGTACTGTTAACACCTACCACTCCCAGGGACAGAAGAAAATGTTGTGACCTGGATGGCGGTCACTGGCTAGGACTTCTCTTACTAGAGTTCCTTTTTGGCAGTCTGGCATTAATTAGATGGTGGCGGGCAGAAGTAGGTGAGCTCCTGCAGGCTGGTAGGAGAAGCAAGTCCAGCAGCCCTGCCACTCCCAGGAGGCTGATCTCACACCAGCTACTGCCAGAGAGGAAATGAGGGCTTTCTGCAAGGCCCCACTTCATGCAAAATGGTTTAAAATGGGGCCTATTTTAAATGGACCATCTGGTATAAATTCACATACTAAAAAGGAATAAATACCAAATCATCTCCCATCCTCCTCAGAACATCAAAGTCGTCCTGTAGTCTTTTCTTCTACCCCTAGATAATGTAAATACCAAAGCAAAGTTCTTTTGTTCTCCTTCCTCAGGAATGTTCTGACCAGGAGGCCTCACTATAAGTCTAGAAAAAAAAAAAAAGCAAATTTTACATGATACTTTGAAATGTTATTTTTTATAAGTCGATTCCTCTTTTCTCTTGTGAATTGTGACCACTGCTTATTGGCACTCCCTGGAAATTAAACCTGATAACATAACTGGAATCTGCAAATATCAAATGTTTAAGAATTCTTTGGAGTTTGTGCTTAGGAGAGGTTTTCTACAGCCTGTTTCTCTACCACACAGTAAACAGGAAATACCTCTTAAAGTTTCTGAAAAACTCAACAATGAAAAAAAGCAGTACAGGGATACATTGGGTAATCAAGGGGTCATTTTATTGTTTGACCTTCATAGAAAGATATCTGCCACTGTTGGTGTCTTTCCTCTTGGGGAATCATCGCTTGAGATTGAAAAAAAAAAAAAAACTCTGCTCTTAAAGAGAGCCAGAGAGAAGTCAAATGGCATCTCTTTCTCTTTCATAAATACCAGACTGCAGTTGGCACAACAACCTTACTCAAACCACTTAGGTTACCATCGTAGTTTCTCCAGGGCAAATGGTGCTCCCCTGAGGCCCCATTCTTTCTACTTTGGTTTCAGGCACTTTCTATAATCCCTCTAACATGGAAGGACAAGCAAGAAGTGCCCCCTTCAGTTCCTGGTTGGATATAATGAGATTTATTCCCCACCCCCCAAATATTCATGTTCTGGTTCACAAGCTTTAGAGGCAAAAGTTCGACTCTTCCCCTAACTTGCAAGCATCTGGCCGAATGCCGGGCCATGAGGAAATCGAAGAACTCCTCCATGATAGCCCAGAATGGTTGATGTCTTCCAATACATCTCAAGTCGATGTCAAGCTTTTCCAACTGAACCAAGACACACTTAAAAGGGGCATATAGATGGAACATGGTAGGAAGCAGTAAATAGCTTTAGGGAAGAGGCAGGGTTATCTTGGATTTGTAGGTCTTGCAAATATTTATGCAAGGTGCTAAAAAGTAGCATCGCTCCTTCTTAAAATTATTGGCCGACGTGGGCTTATGCCTTTACTTTGTAAGTAAATATTGCTGCAACATTCTAAACAGATTTATTAGGCCTGTCACCAGCAGCCAAATATTTATGTAAGCTCCATGGGTTGAAAAGGTAGTTTAAGGAGACCGTTTTAACCACAGCTTTGTAAATGTTTAAGGTAACATCCTGTCTCTTTGAAACCGTCCCACCTAAGCGTATCATCATATTTATAATAAAAAGACAACACGTTCAAAGTGATGCATTATTTCCTGCTGTCCAAAGTTAGGCCTCTACCTTTTCATCACAGCCAAACAGAAAAAAAGAAATGACTTCAGAGAGATCCTTCTACGTAATCCCTGGGAAGAAACCACTGAGAACGTTACTAGCGGGAGTAGGGAGAGAAAAATGTAACTGTTGTGGTGGTGGTAAATATGAGTAATTTTACATAATATGATTAGGCCTCGGTTTATTTAATGGCTGTATTCATTTGTCAATCAACTGCTTCAGAAGGGCCTCAATAACTATTAGTGAAGTTTGATCCCCGCATCTGGTCTGGTTAACTGAATATACTGTGTGAGTGTGAGTGTGTGTGTGTGTGTGTGTGTGTGTGTGTATGTGTGTGTGGCTGGCTAGCTGAGTGAATTCTGGGCTGTGCTAAACTCTGATCAGTCTCATTTGCTCGTGGTACTACTACTGGTCACACGTTCAAGACTATGCTCTATCAGTCAGGACTCTATGGGTACAAGTGAAAGGAACCAAACTCAAGCGAGCTTAACCAACACAGGCCATGGATTGGCTTGGCTTGCATGGTGGAAAGGTCCAGAAGATACATCTTCAGGCACAGTTGGACTCAGGTACTCTGAGTTGTTCCTAAAATCCTTTCCTTTCATTCCTTTGTATTGACTTCACTCTCTGGCAGGCTTCTGCTATTGTGGTGGCCAAGATAAGAACCAGCAGCTCCAGGCTTTTTTTTCTACCAGCTTAGCAAACTACAGACAGAGACTTGGTCCAGACTGGGCTCTTCACAAGAACCATTATGACATCATGTGCCTGCCTTTGGAACCAGAGGTAGCCAACGGGGGCAGGGGAAAGCTGCGTCGTAAGCCCCCTGATGAAAGAGGAGAAGGTGTGATTAGTGGAAAACAGTGAATAGCAAAAGAAAAAAGGATGACTGCTGAATGAGCAAAAATAACTGATCCCTCGCAGATCTCTCTGGGGGGCTGGTTTGGTTTCTTTGGGATTGACTCCTGGCGCCTATTGAAGAAAGCAATTTGGAGAGTAAGCAGTTGCAATTTCACTGGGAAGGAGGCTTCAGGGTGACAGGTGGCCCTCATTTTATGGGAATCCAGAGGAAGTGAAGATGAAACTTGCGTTCATGGTCAGTGTCATCATCATCAGTAACAGAGAAGAGGGCACCTACCATAGGCCAAAGGCTAGGTGGGGGTGAGGTACGGGGTAGGGCCAGCGCTCTGGAAGAGCATGATCTCACTGCAGGATGATACCTCCTCAGGAATTCCATCTGGCCGGATTGACTCAGGGTGGCCGGGTTTCTCTCGCAGCATGCTCGTTGAGCAATGAGATCCCTACAGGAGAAAAAAAGCCTCCCTGCTTCTACCCACCCTCTTAATCTTTACATTCAGTAAGGCTTCATCAAAGACGTTTCCAGAAAGCCAGGAGTTGAGTGGATTGACCTATATTGATAGTGAACCTGAGCAGTCCTTCCTCACTGGCACCCCCCAGGATTTCAGGAGAACAAAATGGAAAGCTCGGTTGGTGTAGCAGCTGTCATCAAAATCCATTTCTCTCCTGGTACTTCTGTTCTTGTTTTCTGGTTGAGGCTGCTACCCAGAACCAGCTACATAATTTGCAGGGTTCGGCGCAAAATGAAAATGTAGGGTGCATTCAAAAATTTCTCAGAAGTGGGATGCCTGGGTGGCTCAGCAGTTGAGCATCTGCCTTTGGCTCAGGGCGTGATCCCGGGGTCCCAGGACCAAGTCCCATGTTGGGTTCCCTGCAAGAAGCCTATTTCTCCCTCCGCTTGTGTCTCTGCCTCTCTCTCTGTGTGTCTCTCATGAATAAATAAATAAAATATTTTTAAAAAATTACTCAGAATTTCGAAATTGTGACCAGAGAACATAAACCCAGGTATGGACCCTTCTGAGCATGCAGCCCACTGTGACTACCAGGGCCCACACCCGTAAGCAAGGAAGCCAGTTCCGCATCACAGGAAGGGTAGCTCAGATGGCCCATGTCTACATGCGTGTTAAAGGACCCACCATCCAGGTGCTCAGTCCTGCATGGAATTAGAAGGGGACCCCATAGACATGCACTCAACAAACACTCACGGTGTCTAAACCTTCCTGACTGCCCTTTAGGCCAAGTGGTTAAATTGTCAAGGCAACCCCCCCCCCCAAAAAAAATCAGCTGCCTCCTCCTGCCCAGTGTCCCCTCAACCCCCACCCCCGAGGCTGAACGATAACAGTGGGCACAGCAGTGACTGGGGACAGTTCTGCAACCCCAGCACCCCCTCCAGCTGCGCCCTTCCCCACAATCATTCCAAAAATAGGTGTCTGTGAGCCCCCCAAAGTGCTGCAAATGCAGTTCAGACTCGTCGTGCATCTGAGCCTTGGCAGCTGTATTGCAAAGTTGCAGAAGAGGAGCACAGCATTTGCTCTGCTGCACGCAGGGTCCTGCCCGCGACTCGGGACAGCATAGAAACGCTGGTGCCAGGCTCTGCCAAGGTCAGACACTTGTCCCAAGGCCGCAGCAACTCAGGGGGCTCCCGACACTCTGTGGCTGCTCAGCGCGGGCAGACATTTGGCAAACAGACCTCCCTTTGAAGTTCAGGCAAAACTGGGCAAACTTTCCTGCCTGGGAACATGTGGCTGTCAGTGGGAGGAGGCCCCCCTTCTCCCCCCACACCCCCGAGTTTAGGAGTTGGCACTTCTTTTTCTACAGCGTTAGAGCTGCTGCAGCTTGTGCAGACCTCTCCAGGCGGATGTAGGCCTTTGTCTTCTTTGAACATCTCAGCGCAGTGCATCAGCTCAAGGTGCAGGTACCCACCCTGACTCCACTTGAAAGAAATCAGAAAGGGGATGACTTGGCTAAGGGCGGGTATAATCTCACCAGTGGTTCTCGAAATGAGGTCCCCAGACCTGCAGCATGGGTAACCTGGCCACCCCGTTAGAAAGGCGAATTTCAGGCCCCACCCCAGATCTACTCAATCAGAACCTCCCGAGACAGCCACCAGTAACCTTTACCACACCCTCCAGGTGACTGATGCAGCCCTGCTCTAAATCATGGACTCCTTACCTGGAACCATCGCACCACTAATTTTCAACAGGAGGCATTTTAGTGACTTTCACGAGCTAATAACCGACAGGAATTCAGTGCTGGGCTAAGGGCCTTTACATGCATAATTACTTTTCTTTTTTTTTTTTAAGATTTTATTTATTTATTCATGAGAGACACAGAGAGAGGCAGAGACACAGGCAGAGGGAGAAGCAGGCTCCCTGCGGGGAGCCCAGTGAGGGACTCGATCCCAGAACTGAGCCAAAGGCAGACGCTCAACTGCTGAGCCACCCAGGGGTCCTGCACAATTATAAGCCACCCAGGTGTTTGGGATTTTGTTGTAGCAGCCCAAGCCAAGATAGTTGACAATTCCTAAAATGCTGCTGCTTGGTCTTTGTGGGACACAACGGGGATGTAGTATGTTCATGGTTGGCATCTGGATCAGCCTAACATGTCACACACACACACACACACACACACATACACACACGCACACACACACACAACCGTGCTGGGCTCTGGGCGTCTTTGACCAACCAAGCCAACACAGGCCCACGACGTAGTGCACAACTGAGCTATTCACCATCTCCTGCTTAATTAGCACAGCAGACGCTTTCCTGAGAACTCACTGTGAGCCAGGCCCTGTTCTGAACGCTTTAGGGATGACTCTCCCAATTGAACAGAAGAGGAAATGGGAATGTACATCGGTTAATGCATATTTTGTTTGTTCCAGGTTATATGACTGGTGGCAGATGGTGCCAGAACTCAAACTCAGGCAGTCTGGCTCCAGAGACTGGGTCCCTAACCACAACTCTCCCCTCTCTCAAATGCAACCTGAATTGGAGCTTGGCTGCAGAGAGGAATGTGCCCTGAGTCCTCCCCAACAGAAACCTGATCTGAAAAGAGCCACAGAAGTTTGTCTGGTTTGGCCCTCCACCTCAACCCGGGAAAGGTGTTATTATCAATAGATGAAATAACCAAGCATCTTAGGTTAAACACACACACACACACACACACACACACACAACACAAAAATCTCACCCGAGTTTATTTAGCCGGCAAGTGGTGGCTGGATCAACAAGCATTCATTACGCGTGTGCTCAGTTTGGTGGGAGTCTCGTGGACCATAAATCAGAACGAGCCCCAATGACTTTGTGGGGCCTCCCCAACGAGCCATTTGTACCACCCCAGGCTGGAGCCACAGTTCGCTGTGAGCCTGGCTCTGCTGTGCGGAACTCCCAGGGCCTGGCACACTGCTAGTCTGCTGGTGGTTGTGCTCACATCCTGGCCTAGTCCAGGAGGCACCTGGGAGACCTCTTCTTACACACATCCAGCCCCTGCCCCTGGCCCCGTGCAGTGGAACCCAAGGCTGCTGCCAACTGCGCATCTGACAGCCCAGAGCCGGAAAGTAGGGCTTTAGGGAAATGGCTCTTGCAGACATGGCTGGGCCAGGTCAGAAATGAACCACAGGCCCAACCCTCAGCAGGACTTGGTGTGTAGCAGATCTAAGCCAGATTCTTCTCTTACTCAACATGAAGAGAAAAGGTGGCTGAGGATTCTACTGGGGGGTACTTACAGCAACCCACTAAAGAAAATGGCCTGGCTCCCCTGGAATTTGGGGAGGCTGATATTCCCACCTAAGATGTGTGCGAGTGAGTGAGGAGTGGAGTAGCAGCTTGTCTGAGAAAGGTTGGAGTTTGCTCAGTTTGGGATGGGCAGCGCAAGGATGCATGCATGCTTCCCAAGGCAAATGTGGACCTCCCTCCTGAAGAAATGAGCTGGTGGTAGGTCGTCTCTGAAGGGATCTGGCCGAAGAAGGCCTCCTGGAGTCATGGCATGACCCCAACAGAGAAGCAACCAGAAGCCAGAGGCCAGGGCAGGGGGCAATTGCAGCCAAAGGAGCTATCACCTTAAAAGGTCCTTAGATATGAGATCCTCAGTGCTGAGGGCTCCAGGGAACCCAGAGGAAGAGCAGACTTTGAGGCATGCAGCCCACAGAGGGCTTAAATGCTAACCCACAGTGACGACTTTGCCATCATCCCCTAACTCACCCAACCTCCCACCCCACACACTTGCCCCATCTTGACCCTGAGCACAAAACAAGAGCTAGAAGAAGAGGAGGACCATGTCCTTTCCACTGCAGGCCCCTGGCCCAAGGCAGGTTGGAGTTGGGGGAGGAGAAAAAGTTTTCACTGTGTAAGAGTTCAGAGTTTTAATGCTGGGTGGGACTGGACTTCATGATCTGAAATGAACCAAAATGGCTGTTGGATCCACCTGAGACTTCACCCAAAGGGTAGAGAAGCACAATCCAAGCCTCAGAGTATCTGATAGAAAATGGTAAGAAAAGATTGATATAGTTAGAATTTTTGATGTTCATTTCCTTCAGCTATACATATCCACACACACACACACACACACACACACACACACACGCAACACTCTTTGTATATGTGTTCATAAGCAAAAGGCAGGGCAGGTGGCTCAGCAGTTTAGCGCCGCCCTCAGCCCAGGGCATGATCCTGGAGACCTGGGATCGAATCCCATGTCAGGCTCCCTGCATGGAGCCTGCTTCTCCCTCTGCCTGTGTCTCTCTACTCTCTGTGTCTCTCATGAATAAATAAATAAAATCTTTTTTAAAAAAATAAGCAAAAGGCAGAGTGGTGCTCCACGATTCCAAGGTGGTGCATTGTAGTAGTTGTAGGGCTGAGTCAGGTCTACAAAGGATGAAGCAAATGCCAAGGAAACTTCGTGGATCCTCAGAGAGAAAACAAGACCACATGTCGAGTTTGTCATTAAAAAGTCAACACAGTGCTATTGTAATGGTGATAGATGGTAGCCACACCCGTACCGGGCACAGGAAAGTGTCCTGAGATGTGGAATCACCAAGTTGTACACCCGAAGCTAATGTAACGTTGGGCGTCAACCCTACTCAAATTAAAAAAAAAAATAGTTTTGAAAGTCAACACACGACAAATATATAGAAAATGGTGGAGAGAGCGTGGTATTTGGGAATAGATGCCAGGCTGAAAACTCAGGGTAGTAAGTGCAGGGCCAAGTGTCCACTTTTTATGTGATTTCATTACTTTTAGTGGACATTTTGTGGGCGCTCACAACGTCCTTAGGGATATACACGTGTTCTTTTCAAATAGTAAGTGTTTCCACCACCTAAGTGGAATTTCTTAGACTCTAACCTCCTAAAATGTAATCACATTGACCGCTTTTTTTTAAAAGACCTACCCTTCACAGCATATTTTGTGTAGTCATAGAAACCTAATTTTCTAGTAGAATCTCTGTGTCACCAAGTGGAAAGATATTGGTAGTGGAGGAAAATCAATGTCATTACTTATGGAGAAAAAGTAGGAGAGCAGATCTCTACTGGGTGGTGGACTCTCCACTCTATTTGGGGACCACGTTGGAGAAATGTTGGCAACCAACTCTTCAAATACTTTATGCATTTTAGGTTAAACATTTTTACAGCGTACACGCTGTCTTAGAAGAAAGGGAAAAGCTATTGGTGCAACAGTATCTCAAACTAGTGTAATAGTAATGATACATAACCTTACAGATTATTTAAGGTACAAACTAAGAGACCCCAAGTAAAAAGTCTTAAATAAAATGGAAGTTTCTTTCTCTCTAATGGAAAAGTCCCAAGTAAAGCAGGTGGTCTCTGGTGCAGATGGTTCTGATCCATGAGCTCATGCATGCACTTGGCGCCTCTGCCCTCCTCAGTATGTGGCTTCCATTTCCAGATCGAACCATGATGCTGCAAACGCCACTGTCACCATTCCCCACGGTAAGCACGGCTCAAACATTGCACGCCTCCCTTCCTTCCACATGCCATTGACCCAAATGTGGTCACAAAGCCACAAGTGACGCTGGGTGATAAAGTCTGTTGTTGGGCACCAAGGTGCCCAGCAAAACCCAGGGATTCTGTTCCTAAACGAAAAATGAAGGAACATACACAGGGAGTGGCAGGGGGTGATAGAAATCTCCTCTCTCTATGCATCAGTAATCACTGGAAAGAAACTGAGCCTGTAATGTCATTTGACACACATTTATTGGATGCTTTCTGTGGGCAGTATTCGATTTTACTGTGGAGATGATCTTCCGAGGAAAAGGATTTCATTAGCACGATGCTTTTAAAAGGAAAATCCCGCCCCCCCAAAAAAAGGAAAAAGGAAAATCCCACCGTTTTTAAATTAAAGTCACAAGACCAGCCCTTCAAAGAAGTAGTCACTTCTTTGTGGGGAATGATAACAGAGACGAACCCTTTCTCTCCTCACCTGGCTTCAATGGAAGGAACATGTTTTGAACATCCACAGATGATATGGCCCTGGATGAGCTCATGGAGATGGAAAGAGCTGGCATTATATTCATTAAGTGCTAGGAATCAAATCATTTTGGTTTGGTGGGTTGGGTTGGGGTGGGGGGGAATGCCAGATCTGCAAGTGATTGTTCTGAGCCTTTTGCTGTGTGCCATTCCATTCTCTCCTCATTTTCGTGCCACATGTTTAATCCTCCCCAAAATAAGTACTTTAAGTTTGCCATGTGGAAGTAGAGGGAGCTGGGGCATCTGGGTGGCTCAATCAGTGAGGCAGCTGCCTTTGGTTCAGTTCATGATCCCTCAGTCCTGGGATCGAGCCCTGCATTGGGTTCCTTGCATAGTGGGGAGTCTCCTCTCCCTCTCCCTCTGCATGCTCTCTCTCTCTCTCTCTCTCTCTCTCTCTCTCAAATAAATAAATCTTAAAAAAAAAAAAAGTAAAGGGAATTCTGGTCTGGGAAGCAGAAGCCTTGAAGTTGATAATAGATCTGCTGCTAAATTGTTGTGAGACCCTGAAGAAATAACAGTCAGCTCCTGCTTTCTGATTCATAAATCCCTTCAGCAAACTGTCACCTGCACCTGTCACCTGCTATGCAGACTCTGTGCCAAGTCTCTGGAGTTTCCTCCCATCTCTCACCTTTCTGGGTTCATCATGATGTTCTATGTACCTCAGTCTCTATGGCCCATAGAGATGTGGCTATAACCTTATCATACACACAAAGCCAACAAATATTTGTGGCATTGGTGTCTGTGGCAGGGATTGCTAATTATTCCCCAGTCCATTCTCCTGTTGTTGCATTGTAATAGAATCCTTGATTTTCGCTTGAGCCTAAGATTGCCCCGTCCATCCTCCTTGGTCGCTAAGCCATGCATCCAAGTTGTGGCCAATGAGATGGGAGTGGAAGCAAAGTGTGTAGCCTCTGAATTATGCCCTGAAAAATAAGAGACATGCCCTCTCATTCCCTTCTCCCCTTCCTGCCAGCTGGCGTGTGAGCATGCTGGTGAGTCACCTACAACCGGGCAAATGAGGGTGACACCCCAAAATGGCAGAGAAACAAGATGGAAGGAGCCCAGTCCCTTGTATTGGCTGCTTCTCTCTAATAATTTATCCCTAAATATAGTGGCTTAAACAACAAACGTTTATGATCTCTGGGTCAGGAGTCTGGGCTTGGCTTTGCTGCATCCTCTGCGGTGGGACCCACACCCAAGCTGTTTATTGGCAGCCATCAGGTCACAGCTGGATGTTGACCCAAGACATCACTTAGTATGAGCCTCTCCATGGGGCAGCTCACAACATGGAAGTTGGCTTCTCCCAGACTAAGCAAGAGAGTGAGAGCCAGCAAAATGGAAAGCAGTTCTTTTGTATCCTAGTATCAAAACACATCCCACTCCTCCTGCCATGTATTGTTTCTTAGAAGGGAGTCACTGGGTCCAGCCCACACTCACGGGAATGTGATTACACAAGGGCATAAAAACCAGGAGGAGAGGATCTCTGGAAACCATTCTAGAGGCTGCCTTCCAAGGATCCTGACACCATGGGGTTACCCTCTCATTGTTGGGCTATTGGTGCTACAACCACTATGAGAAAGTGAAATAAATACCCATCTTCTCTAAAGCAGGTCTGCGTTAGAGTAGCCACATTTGTGTTTTAATCAATAGTGTCTAATTTGTTTCGCCCTGTGAACATTTCTCCAATTACTGAGGCCCCTGCAGTACATATTTTCTGAAATAACTGCTCACCTAAACTCCTTTCTCAGGAAATCTTCCTTCCGCCACCTCTGACCTCCCTCTCCTTCCTGGGAACTTCTGTGCCATTTTTGTACTAAATAACCCTGGTCCTCCCGGGCTCCATCTAAATAAAGAAAGAGTAAGCAATTGACCTAAGGCGGGCCACGTCTGTCCCATAGACATTTAGAGTTGGGATCCGGGAACCCTGGTCAGTGCCTCTCAAGAACTGGATGCCATGCGAAGCTAGGAGTACACCTGCAGGTACCTGGGAAGGCAAGAAAGCCAGTGTGCAGAGAGGTCTTCAGAGTGGGCTCAGCTCATGGCCTCCTGTTCCAGGCCTTGCTGAAGCTGGCTCTTCTCCTCCCCCCCACCCCCCGGGTGCATGAGATGCTTCTATAGCGTTCCAGCAAGATGTCCTCACCTTCCTCTCCACCTTTATTTCTTTTTTCATTTAAACCAGTTGGAATGGTCTTCAGGTCTTTGAAATTAAACAATATCTTACTAGGAAAGGTCCTTAGCTTTTTGTGAGTTTTCAATACCTTAACATTGTCTCAACCAGCTCGTGACATCCTTGTACACTCTCCTAAACCTCGTCCCCTGAAAAACGAATGAAATCTTGCTGACAATCACTGGGGTGGGGTCAACAGGGCCCACCAGGAAAGAACCGTGCAAGGGAGGACACTGTATTGACGTATGTCTGTGATTTGACTTGTTACTTAGTCGGAGGTCAGGAGAAGATGTTTTAGCTTGCGGGGTGCTCCGCCAATGTGGTGGCACTCTCTCCAGGTGACAGAGGATTAAAGAAGTCATCTTTTCTCACCTTAACCCTCTGTGCACTCACATGAGGCTTGTCTAGCCCCAAAACAAGCTCCTTTGTATACTTGTTACTGAGTTAGAAGATGCATTGGTTCATCTCGAGGTCCCTAACGGCACTCCGAAGGCGGTGTCTCTGCCCTGAGATGGCATCTCTCTCCACACATCCCTCAATGTGCTACTCTCTGCCTGGATTGTTTACTGCAGAATCCAGGCCAGGGTGCTGGGGATGGGTTGTATTTCTTCAGTGGAATTCCACACTCCCTTTCCTGAGTCACACTCTGCATTCCTATGATGCCTCCTCTGAGCTGGAGGGTCATTTTGCAGCGAAGCTATTGGCTGCGCAGCCCATGGAGGGCTTGTACCCAACCTTGTCCTAGTAGTTGACCCTCTTGTGTGGAAGGAAGCAAAGTGGGATGTGGTAAACAGGAAGACAGCAAGCCCGGCTTGGCCTGGAGAGCAGGAAACATCAGCGACCGAGCTCAGCCCTGTGCCCAGATCACAACCTTCTGAGCTTGCAGCACTTGCCAGGCTGGTTCAAAGATTGTTAAAGCAGCTTGAGATTGTCAATGCAGCAGGAAGAATTTGTCTTAAGACACTACCTCAAGAATTTCATGGTTTCTGAGTCTGGTGTGATAGATGGGTAAACAGACGGACGAAAGGAGAAGGGAGAGTTGGAGCCTACCCCTCTGCACCTCATTTTAACTGCTACCTGACTCCGTCCCACCCCGCACTTGCAATCCTTCCTTACCAGGCTGTATCTCTCTATTGCTGTAACATAACATACTTTTATCAGCTGTCTCCTCGTGCTAGAATATAAGCTCCATGAATGGAGGGATCTTTGTTTGTACCCTGGTGAATCCTATGAGCCTGCATGTTGCCTGGTATGCAGATGTTCAACAAATATTTATTGAATGAATGGATGGATGGATGGATGGATGGATGGATGAATGAATTTCCCTAGGGATGCTCTCCATGATTTTCTTACTAAATTTCTTTTACTCCTTTCCCCCTGTTCTCCAAACTGGGATGCTCTTTCCTGCTTCTGCTAGTTATGACCCCATTCATCTTCCAAGGGGACCAGCTTCAGTGCCACTTCTGCAGGGTGGCATTGTGGTCAAGAGCCAGGCTGCCAGAGTCCATCTCCCTGCTCTATTGCTTGCAAACCGTGGAAGCCTGATTAAGTTATTGCACCTCTCTAAGCTTTGGTTTCCTTACCTAACGGGGTTACTGTGAGGGCGAAATAATCATTGAGACACGTTCAGTTCACACATCTCCACTGCTGCTTCATAAGGGGGGACCTTCTCGTTCTCCTTCGAGCACCCATATTATGTTAAGTCTCTCTTTAAAACTCTTCACATTTTCTCTTATATGCGAGTTATTCCTGCACATATGGTATTTTCCTTGACAGAGAGTGCTTCTGACATAGTGCCTTGCAAATACAAACTCTTAAACATCCTCCTTGGGTACTTAGATTTGCAGACCTTTGCGTTCCTTGTTAACAAAGGAATAGCAGAGCGCAGGAGTGAGCATTGCTGGGAAGGAGGAGTAGGGTGAGCTTATATTCAGAGGATGCAGGAGGCATGGTCTGGAAGGGCTTGAGGATGTGGTATTGTGATGCAGACACACATGATCAAAAAACCATTTGCCCAGCACAGGCATTTCACATCATGAGCTGCAACTTCATGCAAGTTTTGGGGCTAGAACCTATGAGTAGGAGTCAACCATCTCCTATAGATTAGAGGCCCCCCAGTTCAAAGAGAGCTGGTAGAGGAGCAAGAGTCAGGCCTGGCCTTGAAGCAGTGAAGCTTTGGCTTCTGAAGAAAAGGACCTGCCCCTTTCTGTTATAGGGATCCCCTGGAAAGTCACTCACGATAAACACTGGTGTGTTTCTGCAATCTGGCTTTCATCCCTTCAAAGGTTCCTGAACTGAGGGCAATTAACAGAGCTGGAGAAGCCAAGAAAATGCACTGAGAGTATAAACAGCTTGACAGGACATTTATACAGCAGCGATCAGAGCAGAGCCCTCCTTCCCGGGTGTGGTAGAGGCCAGGAGCAGAGACTGTGAGAGCAAGATGCCCATCTTTTCTCTTGTTTCTGAGATGGGCGTCTTCTCTTGGTTATGAAAGATCCTGCCTGGGTTTTAGGAAAGTGGGATCGCAGGGATTGCAATGCTCCCACTCAGGACCACCAAAGCTCTTTTATACTAAGCAGAAGGGAAGAAGTCACAATCTAACTTTCTTGCCCCAGCTTTATGGAGGTACCATAGACAATACCCAGTCCCTAATAACCACCACTGTCCTCTCTGCTTCTATGGATTTGCCTTTTAGATTCCACATGTGAGTGAGATCATACAGTATTTGTCTTTCTGGGTCTGATTTATCTCACTTAGCATAATGCCCTCCAGGTTCATCCATGTTGTCACAAATGGAAGGACTTCCTTCTTTTTTAAAGCTGAAAATTTTTTCATTGTGTATTTATGTGTATACACTCAGACACAGACACACACACACACTTCACATTTTATGTATTTATTCATCCATTGAAAGACATTTAGGTTGTTTCCATATTTCCACATCTTGGCCATTGTGAATAATGCTGAGATGAACGTGAGCGTACAGATTAATCATCAGGGAAATGCAAATCAAAGCCACAATGAGGTATCATCTCTCGTCTCCCAGGACGGCTGTTACCAGAAAGACAAAAGGCAACAAGTGTTGGTGAAGATGTGGAGGAAAGGAAGCCCTGTGCACTCTTGCAGGGAGTGTAACTGGATACTAACTTTTGAAAGCTGAATCAGCCAAACCGAGTTCACTGTATTACCCATGGTTAGAACTCATTGATTATAATTATAGACTCAATTCTCAATATCCACCTTCCCTACGTGCAAGATGGAAGGATCTTATACCCCCCAGAAATGGTTTATAAAGGTCCCAGAGTACATATATATGAGTATATCCCTGAAAGGTAGACTGCCTTGGGGAGCCTGTTTCTCCCTGTGTCTCTGCCTCTCTCTGTGTGTCTCTCATGAATAAATAAATAAAATTGTTTAAAAAAAAAAAAGTAGACTGCCTTGAGATCCCATAGTGGTCCTGCCACCTGCCACTTGTCAGCCCTGGGCAAGTGACTGATCTCCTAAGGTTTGCTGCCTCAGTCTCCGAAATGAGAATAGAGTTAATACCTACCTCACTGGGATTGTTCTTGGGAATAAAAAATAAATAAGCACAACCCCAGGTTGCCAAATGTCCTCAATGCAGAGTGGCTCCTTTGATTCTTATTAAAACATGAAATCTATATTCTGTGGTGCAGAGGAAGGCGCTCTCATGGAAGAGAAGGAGAATTGGCTTTAGAATCTGAGTAGAATGAGGGTCTTGAAACCACATTTCTGGCTTCCTATTTGAAAAGATTACCACTTTTCTCGAGGTGATGAATATGTTCACTATGCTGACTGTGGAGTTGTAGTTGTATGTCAAAACATAAAATTATATACTTTCAACATGTACGATTTACTGCATTTCAATTGTATCTCAATAAAACTGTCTTAAAAAGAAAAATAATTAACTTTTAGAGCAGCAACAAAAAAGAAGATCACAGTAAGAATGACTTTCAGGCGATGATTAGAGATGGATGGGCTTGGGGGTAAATGAAAACTCCAATATGAAACCACACTGGTTCACATAGGACTGCTCCTTGCCGTTGTCTTAATGCTCCCCCTTCACTTCCCCCTTCATCTAGCCAGATCCTTCATCCTGTAGCCTCAGCTCAAGTCCCACCTTCTCTGTGAAGCCTCCACGGGCCACTCCACCCCACTACCCATCCACAGGTGGGATGTTGACCCTGGACACATGAGCTGCTCAGATAGTGCCTGTGGCTACTCATGTGCTTTATTCTATTACCTGAATCATGATTTGACTCGATACATGCGGTGGTGATGTTAAGGTTTTGAAGGATCTAGTTTTCTTCAAAATAAGTTTTGAAGAAGACACATCTTTTGCATCTTTGATCACACGATGTTTGATAAACATCTCCCTGTTGAATGTTAAAATCCACTGTTCTACCTGCCAGGCTTGATTCTCATATCACCATGAACTCCAAGGAATGATCTCCAGGCTTCCATTGGATGGGAACGTTATAGGATCAAATACTGATGGACTAAGCAGGCTATTGGCCAGACCTAGACTATCATCCATTTTCAGGTGAGGAATCTGTTTTAATGCTACTGGTTGTATTCTTTGTAATAGCTTTTCACATAAAACTAAAGGCTCTCAGGGCAGCCCAGGTGGCTCAGCGGTTTAGCACCACCTTCCTCCCAGGGCATGATGCTGGAGTCCCAGGATCGAGTCCCACGTCAGGCTCCTTGCAAGGGGCCTGCTTCTCCTTCTGCTTGTGTCTCTGCCTCTCTCTCTCTCTCTCTCTCTCTGTGTGTGTTTCTCATAAATAAATAAATAAAATCTTAAAAAAAAAAAAAAAAACCTAAAGGCTCTCAGATTTGAGAAGCCCAAGCAGTGATGCACATACTTGTTCCAGCACCTTCTACATTGGAGCAGCATAGTTCTAAATCCCAGCCACACTTGGATCCAGGAATGCAGGGTGCATGGGTCCCAACTAAAGTGGCAGCACTGATCCTAGTCCATTATCCTAAGCCCTTTCATTTTCTGTTTGTTTGTTTTGAGCCCTCCTGCAAGTCTAATGGAGTCAGATACCACATCTCCCAGAAAAGGAATGACATTTATAACCCCCTTCTGTTCCTGCAAATGGAGAGGTTATCTTGAGATTTTCCCCCATCAGCATGCCTGGGTATCTCAGGCAGCTTCTCAGCCCGGTGCCCTTGGAGTCAGCTCCAAGGCTGGTGGTTTCAGCAGCCAGGGAGCCTCAGACCTGAGCATAAGGCTCACGGTTGAGAATTAGCAGGACAGCTCTAAGTATCCTCTTCCTGTTTCAGAGGGTTGCTGGCAAGTTTCTGAAAACCTGCAGCTTATTTATGTCTTCAATGCTGGGCTCCTTGCCACTGCTCATTTCAGAACGAGATGTAGCTCTGTTTAATATTAGGCCAGTCCTCCCACCCTCAGCACCATTCTGATGAGAAAAGATGGGCTCCATCATGTTTAATGCCTACCAAGGAAGCAAAGTCGCTGGGGATGGTCACAGGGGATGCACCCTGGAGAGGCAGCAAGGAGGGTATTGTTTCTCTGGTGTCCAAGGGAGGACAGAAAGGAGCTTTTCTGGTAGGAATGGAAAATGCGGACTTATTTAGGAGGGAATGCTTTTTCCCCACAACAGTCTGCTGTTTTGTTTTTCCTTTAAATAATATTTCATTGCTGAGTAATTGTTGACATTAGTATTTCCTAAACTGAATTCTATGGTGTCAATAGACATTTCTTCTAAAAAATGTTGGTGTGAGAGTTCTGTGATCAAAAAAATTAAAAAAAAAAAAGAGCCAGAGGATGAGGGCTTTAGGATCAACCATAGGAACTGGTGAGAGAGGTTTCAGTGGTCTTGGGGGCGATGGCAACTAAGCCAGGTTTGATTTAGACCAGGTAGGAAGGGGGCATGTTCCAGGTAGAAGCGATCAACAAATAATAAAATAAAAATGCTCCAGGAGAGAAGAGAGATCTCTGGCTTGGAGGTTTGGCTGCAAACTTTTAATGGTATAATTCCAGGAAAGTTATCTCCCTTCTGATTGCTTTCAGGAGAGACGCTGCAAGCTGCCTGCTTGTGGCAGACACAGTCGTGAACTCACACTTGCACATGGATGCAACCGCACACGTGTGCACACACACACACACACACACACACACACATAATTCCTTGCTGGTAGAGGCTTGATTTTGTCTAGGTGCCCTCACCCCCATGTGGTCAGGGAAAGGAACCCCTCATCCCCGTCCTGGTCCCAGAGGTGAATATTGGTTAGTTTAAGCAAACAGTAGTAATTTCGTACTCTTTCCATGGGCTGGTTTGGGCCTGATCACATAACCCAAGTCTGACAAATGGAACCTGAGAAGCCCTCTTTTCATGGCTTCTGGAAAGCTTTTTCTTCAAAATTAGAAGAGACAGACACAGAGAAGGAAACACCCCTCTTCCTTGCCGGGTACAGAGTTTCTGTAGACCTATCAGGACCTACTGCAACCAGCACACAACCGGCAGGGGTGAGGGAGGGGGGCTATGACATTCTCCTAATGGCAGAGCCGAATAACATCATCAACTGGCCGAATTCGCATAGGAAGCTTTCTCTCTCTGGACCGGGTATTCAGTGAGACAGTAAAACCCATCCTGTCCAGGCCACTTTGAGTTGAGTCTTCTGTTCCTTGCGCTAGACACTTTATGGTGTCCTTCCCCTCCATAGAACACCCCTGATGACAGGACCCATTATGCTCCCACCTAATTCCTTGGCCAATCTTTTCATTTAGCCTCATCAGAGTACAAAGTCTGGCCTCCCAGGCTGCCCCTGGTGGATGCCTTTCTCTACTCACTCCACTTTCCTCCTCTTTGGGGGTGCTCTGGTCCCACCTCACCGATTCCCATCACTATGGTTTACCAAGTCTTGATTGTCAGTTTGGAGCACCGGTTTTAGAACAGATAGAACTGAGTGTTAGTCTTGGCTCTCCCACCTGCTTATCGTGGTTTCACACAAGCAATTTAAGTTCTCCGAGCCTCAGTTTCCTCACCTGTAAAACAGGAATAACATCTCGTTTTGATGCATCTGTTTTAAGAATTGCATGAGATCATAAGGAAAGGGGCTCAACCGTATCTGACATGCAGTAAATGTCCATGAGTCATAGTCTTAACAGTAATAATTATTAATATTTTTCGTTAAAACTGATCATGGTTGGGGCACCTGGGTGGCTCAGTCGGTTAAGCATCTGATTCTTGATCTCTGCTCAGGTCTTGATCTCTGCTCAGGTCTTGATTAGAAAGCTGGGAAATCTCAAGCCCCATGATGGGCTCCACACTGGGCATGGAGCCTACTTAAAAAACAAAAACAAGAAAACAAACAAATGACTGTTCATTGTTTTGGATTGACTAAGGCTACCCAATTCAGACCAGGTGGTTCAAATAGCAGTAGGATGTTGTTTCGTTGTTACGTAATGCAGTCTAGGCCCAAGTAAAGGCAATAATAACTAACATTGGTACACTGCCTTATAACCTGATGTCTTACTAAACATACTTAAATGTATGTTTGCTTTCAAAAAGAATCTTTTAAATGTCCATAATATTCCCATTTTACTGAAGCAACTGAGATTAAGAAGGACTGGGTAAATGCCTTAGGCTCACATAATTTGGGATTGAAGTCCAAATCTGAACAAACCCCAAAATCCATGCTCTTCCCAACATGCTACGTCACATTCGCACTCACACTGCCACTGTAGTGTGCTCTCAGCTTCTAAAGTCTTGTGATTGGCCTCCAGGACTTCCTAGATTGGTTGATTTCTTTTCTTTCTGTCTAGTAACTTGATTATCAATACCCCCTGGTTTTGAGAGTGTTCCCATGTTTGGGGAGGGGAGAGGAGAAGAGTGGCAAACAGCCCAGTATTCTAGCATCCTCTGTGGAAGGCTGGGTTTGCTGCTGCACTTTGTATAAGCAGCTCCTGTTTTTGGCACTAAGCTGTGTATTCACACCACTTCTTAGCATTTCTTTGTTTACCCAGGGGGTGCGACTCTGTGATAAGGAGTCTCTAATGAGGTTATGTGACCAGGAGAGGACATGTGCTATGAAAACTGTTTACCATCTACTGAGTGTCAAGAGGGTCCACTGGGTGGCTGTCAAGAGATGTTCATTCAAACAGAGAATAAGAGGGAGAGAGAGAGAGAGAGAGAGAGAGAGAGAGAGAGAAATTTCTATTTAGGGAAAATAGGGATGTCTTAGAAACTGAAAAAGAAAATCTTTTGGAAATTCAGTGCCAAAGAAACAGCTCCATTTAATGCTGGGCTTAATGGCTTGAGCATGTTTATCAAAGGCAGTTTTTACTGGTATTTCTGTAGATGATAGTCTAAATTATTCTCTCCTGATAACTACCCATGCTTTTTGGATATCTCCTGTTACCTTCCTTCTTTCTCAGAGTCTACCACAGTCAACCCAAGACAGGTACTTAAACATGAAGAGTTGAGTTTCTTTGTATAGTCTGTTGTGTTTTGCAGGATTCGAATAGAGACTTAAGATAGTCACTGGCCAGGCATCTTTAGAATGAGAGGCTCCAGTTCTAAGTGGGAAGTTGAAGTAAATTACCATCTGAATCCTTTCCAGCTCCAACATGTAACTGCATAAGCTGTTGGCTGTTAACTTATTCTAATGTTCTAATTCTCCTTGTATATCTCTTGAGTTAATTCTACTTGTGTGAAGTTCAGAGTAAGAATATGACCTCTCTGAGATATATTATTCTTTAGGGAATATCCTGTCTGGGTTTCACCAGAGGAAAAAATTTGAGCACAAGCACTTATAGGAAAGTGGAGAAGTAGAACAGGACAGGGAAGGAAGCCATGAAAGGCCTATTTCTGAGCCAATTATGAGGGTGGGCAACTGGAATTTAATCCTCCTAGGGAGCTCTGGAAGGTAGTGTAGAATATGCCTCAGAGTTATCCCAACTAACTAAGAGAGATTAGAAAGCTGGGAAATCTGCCTGCCCACCAGTAACACACCCCTCCCCAATCTGTCACTGATTCAAGGGTGATTCCCAAGGGTATTAACTCTGGTATTTCTGGCCTATGCACAAGCTGAGCTTGATCCTGCAATCAGGTAAAAACTCTACAGGAATAGAGTTCCAGATGTTCACAGCAAGCGTCCTTGGGTGAAGAGAAGTGAGTGCCAAGGCAGGGTGGGTAGAGCACCAACAGTGTGTGCTAGGAGGTTATTTCTTTGTGGTTCCCAACTTTTGAATTTTTTTCTCTTGATTATAAGCACTGGTCTTTTTCACGACCTTCAGGAGTGGGGAAGGAGGAGATACAAGGGGGGAAATAGCTTTGTATTTCACAACTGTTTCTGATGCTATAGCTCTAGTCAGCTCAACATTAGAGCATACGTTAGAAGCATATGGTCAAAACACTGTCTCTCATAAAGCGTTTATAGCTTGAGGGAACTTAAATTAAGCATGTGAATTAGTGAAATGTTAATGTGGAGTTTAAATATGCTCTTTCAAAAATATTTTGTTGCAGAATGTCTGATTGGATTATTGCTTCTTTAACACACTAGAACAACCCTCTGTTGTACTGTGAATATGTTTTTTCCCCAATTAGATAAACTTCTTGAGGATCTAGTATAATGTTGGGTGTACAATGTTATATAAATATTTAACAAAAAATAAATTATTATACCCCTGACATGAAGTACATACTACAAAGAGGGTTTGTGTTATGGGGACAATCCCTCCTGATGAAGAAGGCAAGCTCATCGTAATTGAGATAAATAATAAGGAGCTGAGAGAAATTCCCTGGAAAGTTTCTTTCTCTTGACAGAAAGATTATAAATCCTGTTGGGGATTTCAATTAATGATGTTGAATTGAAAGTATGTCTTAATGTCTACTCCCTCCTGAAATTCCACTTAAATAACAGTAAAAGAATAAAAAAAAAAAAGACAGAATTCCAGGGAGGATACAATAGAAACAAAATTTCGGAAGTTAAAAAGCAGATGCATGAGTAGTTACTGATTAGTACATTCAAGAAAGATAAATCCTGAATGAAAGAAGCGGAGACATAATTTATAGTAAAGAAGCCACAAAAGTGTCCTACTCCTAAGTATGAGCATATAGTCAAGCAGACATATTATGGAAACACCTCAGTTATAAAAGATTAGGGGGAAAATGATAAAGGAAAACAGCTTGGAGACAGAGACTATGAAAACCAAAAAGAAACACTTATTATTAATATCTTTGGACAAAGAAGATATTTCAACAAAAACAAGAAGAATATGAGATAGAATCAAGAGACAGTTTAAAGATGAGGTCTCAGAAATTAAAAATAAGATAATAAAAAGAAAGAAAGATAAATGAAGAACAAATTGAAGAAAAGAAGGGGAAATAGGAGAAGACAGGTAAGAAGATATAAAAAAAATTTTTCAGAAGCTCCAACATCTTAATAAAGAGTTCCAGAGAAGATGATGTTATCAACAAAATAACTGAAGAAAATTCCTTAGAGTGGAAGTAAGTGAGTTTCTAGAGTGAAAGACAATCATTGTGACCTTCAGAACTCATGTCTTAGAAGACATTATCGGTGCCTTGTTCGGACACTTGTACCGGGCCAGCGCATCCAACAGCTGTGAGTTCTGTCTCCTCAGGGCTCACAGCCCCCTCCTCTAGGGAACTGCCCTCAGCCAAGTGGCAGCTGTATCTCCTTGGAGCTTCACCCACCACCCCAGCTTCAGCACAGGAGAGCAACCAGTGATTGGAAGTTTGGAAAGGTCAATAACCTTGCCTCAAAAGGGAAACTAAGTCTGTGGCACAACTTGTGTTCCAAAGTATCAGGCCAAAGCTAGACTACAGTTGTGATCACATCCTTAGCTCTTTCCCCCAGATACATCCTCCTTCCCTCATTTACCTTCTCTTGAGATTAATCCCTCAATTAATCACATGCACTCAAAACCCTGCCTCAATCTCTGTTTCTAGGAAACCCAATCTTAAGTGATAGGAGACAAAGGATTCCAAAACCCTCCAGAGAGAAAAAGCAGGCTTCGTACAAAGTATCAAGACCAAATGGCTTCAGCTTTCTCAACACTGGAAGCCAGGAGACAATGGAGCTATTCCTTAGAGATGTTAATGGTAAATTATTCCCAACACAGGATTTGATGTTGCGTATACAAGATAAATGAAGGGAAAGAGGAAACCCAAGACATTTTCAGAACTCAAGATCTCAAAAGTGCTGCCTCCTTTGCATCTTTCTTAGAAATATTTCACCAAAATAAAGAAGTCATCCAAGGAAGAGGCAGACATAGAATGCAGAAAATAGGAGACTCAACAAGAAAGAAAGGTAAAGGGAATAGGCATGAAATTAATGAAGGCAGATCCAAGATGACAGCCATTAAGAAGCCTACTAGTCAGGCTCCGGGAGAAATCCCTTTGGAGCATATGAAATTGATAGAATATCTAAAGGATATGAATATACCAAGTTACACAAGAGGGTGAAGGTAGAGAAATACAGGGGTCACAATAGCACAGAAAACCAAGCAAATATAAACACAAAGCCATTATTAACTTTAAGGGCCACAAAAATGTTTGGTGGGAAAGTAATCCTACATGACTTGTGTATAGCTAGGATTTACAAAGTCATCTAATGCTACCTATCAATCTTCCCAAGATTATGATATACCAGGAAGGCAGAGAACAAAAAAGTTTATGTGTGGCACAGTTTAGGGGGATGGGAAAGAGTGGCAAATGAGCAATTAAAGAACTCTGGTCATCTTCCGTAGTTGGAAGTCAATAGCTTATGCTTAACACTGAAAAATCCAGAAGTTGCAGGAGGACCATGTCAAGGAAATGAAGGTAACCATCATAAGAAAGGCAGAGGGGGTTGAAAGTAAGAGCTTTTGAGGGGGGATAAATGGGCCAGGAGAGGCTGCTGTAGTTTTTGAATGCCTTATGGATGCATTTGATTTTTTAGATGATGTGCAATGTAACTTTGATTTTTAAGAACTGCATTAAAAATGTAAATGCCTCCAGGGACAGTTACCAGAGGATGCTGATTAGATTTTGGGATAAAATGCTGTGAGGAGGGCAAGTTCTGATCAGGTGCTGGCTGGGAGCCCAGGTTGAGGAAACCATTTTTCTCAAGGGAGCTTAGTTGCTGAGAGAAAAAGCTGACTGTGGACCAGACGGTGGAAGTAGAATGATGAAGCATAAGGACGAAAAGCGCGCTGGCCCCGGGGTCAGAGCTGGAGCTTGCTAGTTCGGAGGAAATTGAGAAGAGGCTGGAATATTTGGGGTTTCAGCAACTTGTGCACTCACATGTGGTCATATCGATATTAATGCCAAATTAGGAGTTCCCAGTTCCCATTTGCTTGTTTTTAGAACAAGGGTCTTTACCCCTCAGCTCCCAAAGTCCATTCTGGGAGTCTCCAAAGTGGGTTTTCACCCAGGCTCACAAATCTGACAACTGCAGACACAGAGCTACCATATTTCTTCTTTCTGATCCCCTCACTCTCATGCTTAGGTTTTCTGGAGGCTCATCCTGTTACGGAAACTTACTTAGAATTAAACATGGAAGCCATGGGCCTGTGTCTCTGTTAGAGGGTCTATATACCAAGAGCCATGCTGATTGCCATGGCAATAGCTCCACAGGGAGCTCTATGTAAAGCATGGATGTTAACCTCAACCCTGATTTCTGGAGTTACCTTTTTTGTTTTCCTAGGAGGTGGCCAAGGAAGTTATTCCAAAGGTGATAAATGCAGGACACCCACTGGGGGATTCATGTTATAATGCTGCATCACTAGAGGATCCTCAAGGAGAGAAGAGAACTGCCTAGCTGATGAACAGTTTTTCAATTTAAATAAGAACATTGATTTAAAATTCATATATCCACATATACATATACACCCCTATATATACACGTATGTGTGTGTGTGTGCGTGTGTGTGTGTGTGTATCGGTGTATGTGGATATATGAATTTCATATAATTATATATAATAATTTATAAATATAATCAAGAGAAAATCTATTGGATTAACCAGAGAATTACTAGAAGATTCACTGATGTGGTGAATTACCCTACTTTCTATACATTCCAAGTCTAGATTTCTTTTGGCTTAAATTATCTGCACCTTCAAGTGAGGCAACCACAGCAAAGATGGGATGGTGAGTATATTCCCACAGATTTCTAAATCTATTATACTTTTCATGAGAGGAGATATCCATGGATTACTAAATACAGACATCAGATGCTGATATAAATCAGCAGCCCTCACACCCCTGCCTGACTTGGAATCTTTCTACCCCATTTGGAAGGGAGTGGTTGGGCAGGAAAGAGCAGGAATAAGAGAAAAACAGTAAAGCCAACAGGCTGCCTGGCTTCACACACAGAGAGAACAAATGAAGAGCTCTGGTCAGAGAGCTTACCCGTGACCCCTGTGGCCAGGGCAGCTCATCAAGATTGATGGCCAATGGATTCCACAGCCAACATTAAATTACCAAATGACACCTGAGAGATCCAGTCTCCTCTTTCCCCTCAAGTGACCCCACCAACCTCTATGTAGACTCTCTAATCTCTTCCACCCACCCCCACTTAAGTTTCTACTCTCTGATGGCAGCCTATCTCACTTCTTATTGCCTTAGTCTGACAAGAGATCGACTATGTCAAATGCCTTCCATCCCTTTCACCTCAGGCTACTTTAGTAGCATCCCACTTAAACACCTCTCCCACAGCCAGCCCAGCACTGGGCAAGAGAAAGTTGTTAGACTTCACAGAGAAAGAGATCTGCCCTTCACTTTGCTCAACCACTAAATAGGGTCAAGAAAATTTCTTAAGCATGGGATCCGAGGTCACAGGGGAGACACCAACTATAATAGCGAGGTTGAAAGGGAACCTTGGAAGTACCCCTGGGGCCTGCCTTGCAAAATCATAGAAGGGTTAGTCCTGAGAAAGCCCTTTCCTCCTTGCTCCTGGACCGGTTTATAAAGAGTAAGTGCAAACAAGACATCACATGAAAGAGAAAAACGAAGGGAAATAAGTGTTTCTGGACCTACACAGAGAGGATGCATATTCATGAGGATTTGGGGGCCATTAGGGAAACAACCACCCTTACTAAAACAAAACACAGACTCTCCAAGGTTTAGCACTGGAAGCAAAAATACCAGGAGAAGAAGCTGAAATGATCTAGTGGCCCCTACTAGTGTTATGAAGTACAACTGTAAAGGTTAGAACTCGTGTTCTAGAATCTGACAGATTCAGATTCAAATCCCAACTCCCTTACCTCAAACCTGTGTAGGGTTATTGGGAAAATTATCTATGTCCCCTGAGCCTCCACTTCATCACTAGTGATATTAGTAACTGTCTCCCTTACAGAGCTGTAGCGAGGAAGCCATGACATGTTCTCACAGTGTCAGCATATGGCAACTGACCACTGGATCCGAGCTGGCATTATGAGGACAGGTTCATCTTCTCCTTAGGGTTTGATCACTGTTGATGATGTCACTTCTACATTAAGTCCCAGAAGAGTAGCAATTTTCCCTCCTTTAGTGGATAGTGTTTCTTTTCACCCTTGAACATATATGTATATATGTACACAGAAATATATTGGCAGAGTTGACTAAATGGTAGAGCCACTTAGGATTTGAACCTGTGTCCTACTCCTGAGCCCTAATGAAGAAGTGTCTTAGGAAAGAGTACCAAACCACAGGGATATTACGTTCAGAATATCCAAGCCCCAACCACACCAAAGGACAGAAGGTCATTCTCTTTCTCACCCTTCCTCCAAAGAAGGGTTTTTTGCTAACTTGATTGGAGACAGATCATGACCTCAAACAGGACTAGTAGGCTCTACTGGTGCACCATTTTTCACTCACATTCTTGTTCCTACTTTTTTCTTTAAGCAGCTAAGTGAGCAAGTCAAGCTATGGCCTATCCTGCCGCCTCAACTTCCTTACTCTGTGAGTCTGAACAAAGGTCAGAAAGACTGCCAGTGGCTGAAGATGTAAGCCGAGACAGTGAATTTTTCTAAATTGACTTTTGATTGACTATGATCATCTTCAGAAGATTAGGCAAATCCTATCAATGGCAGGTTTGGTCTGGTTATTTCTGATACAGGTTGATGGGCAATCAGTTTAATTAGTACATGATTTGGTAAGTCCTGAAATTCCAAATCAGCATTCGAGTTCTCCTGGTGGTGCCATTAATTCTGGGACTGCAAAAACTATAACTGATGATACAAACAGAAATACTTATCCTGAATTATCCTCTACCTTAAGTACCTATTTGTGATGGTTCATTTTATGTGTCAGCTGGACTGGGCCACAGGCGCCCGGCTATTTGGTTAAACAACAAATAGGTGTGTCTGTGAGGGTGTTTCCCTAATGAGACTAATATTTGAATCAGCAGACTGAATGAACTGGATTGCCCTCCCCAGTCTGAGTGAGCATCATCGAATCCTTGGAGGGTCTGAATAGAAGGAAAAAGTGGAGAGGGGAGGATCTGTTCTCTGCCTGACTCTTTGGGCCAGGGAACTGGTCTCTTATTGCTCTGGACTGGGATCTATACCTGGTTCTCAGATTTTCAAACTCAGACTGGAGCTACACCATGAGCTTTCCTAGGTCTTCACCTTGCAGAAGACAGATGATAGAACTTCTCAGGCTTCATAATCATATGAGCTAATTCCTTATAATAAATCACATATACCTAGATATGTCCTATTGGTTCTCTTTCTCTGGAGAACCCTAATATATCATCTGATCTTTAATTCCTCTGCATCCTCTCCTAATTCTACCTCTTTATAGCCTCAGAGAACACAGTGGGTGTTGACTAATGTCCCCTGCACAGACTTATTTTACTATCCTTTATAGGCTTCAGTGGTAGGATCATATTTACAAATAGTATCATACAATAGTTAAACATGAAAGATGTTACCTTGTGAATCAGAATCAATTCCAAGTGGCTTAGAAATTCAATGTGAAAATTCAAGGCACCTGTCAATGAAGAAAATGTAATATCACAATTCTGATATAGGGATCATTTTCTAAGCATAGAAGGATACTAGAATAAATAGTAAAAGAAGAGATTGACTCGTTTCTTTGCATTTTAGAATTTAGAGCTACACTTAAAGAATAATTTTAAAGACTAGAATAGAAAAGCATTGAAACTATGTTTGAGAAAGAGTTAAACAGAATCATTCCAATCCAAAGCTGATAAAAATAGACACCAAAAACCCTAAGATACTGGTAAAAACAATTAGATGGACAAAATTTCTCAAAACAAGGTGAGAGTTCGCGTAAACACCATATTTACAACCACCTTATTCATAATTATCCAAAGAAGAAACAATCCAAATGTCCATCAGCTGGCAAATGGATAAACAAATTATAATTTAGCACATTTGTATGATAGAGTACCACTCTGCCAGTAAAAGTAACAAACCACTGATACACGCAACGACACAGCTAACTCTCAAGATCATTGTGCTACGTGAGAGAAGCCAGACACAGGAGAATCACACATGTTATATGATTCCATTTATATAACATTCTAGGAAAGGAAAAACTGTCAGAACAGAAAACATATTCAAGGATGTGGAGGGCTGGGGAAATGGGGAGGAGTTTGACTACAAGGAGAACTTTATAGGGTGAAGGAAATATTTTATATCTTGACTATGGTGGTGGTTATAGGCTTATAAACATTTGCAAAACCATATACCTAAAAATGATGAATTTCACTGTATGGAAATTATATACCTCAATAAACTTGGTTTAAAAAAATCAAATAGACCATGTTTCCTATTACTAGTAATCAAGTAAGTGAAACTTAATGTAAAAGGGATCATTTTTAACTTAACTAATTTACAAATATAATTGATAATATCCAATTCTGGCTAAATTTCAAAGAATTTGGTATTCTTATATAGTCATGTTGGTGGTGTGAATTGGAAAGACTTTTTCGGAAATCATTCTTTTTTGTTTTTAAGATTTTCTTTTTAAGTAATTTCTACATCCAGTACGGGGCTCAAACTTACAACCCAGAGATCAAGAGTCACAAGATCTACCAACTGAGCCAGCCAGGCGTCCCTGGAAATCATTCTTGAAACAATGTATCAAGGGTCACAAAAATGGGTTGCTGGCAGGGAGGGGGGTGAGGGGATGGGGTAACTGGAAGATGCACATTAAGGAGGGATCTAGATATAAGGAGCACTGGGTGTTATATAAGACTAATAAATCATCGACCTCTATCTCCGAAACCAATAGTATATTATATGTTAATTAATTGAATTTAAATTAAAAAAAAATTTTTTAAAGAGTGATGAAAATGTTCACCCTTTGACCTGGAAATGCCATTTATGGGACTCTATACCAAGGAAATTCTGAAAAAATGACTCGAAAACAATGATATTTATAGGATAACTTATTACAGATTATTAATAATTTTAAACAACTAGAGGATTTCAATTTCTAAGAGTGGAGGAATGGTTTGTAAATTGTTATGAAAATCAATGAGGAAATCTTATGCATTAACTCAAATGGTTGTTATAAAGTCTAAATAGCCACATATAAATGGAAAGTAAGTATATGATAAAATGTTACTGAAGAAACCAAATACAGACTTATGTGTGCTTTCTAGAAAGGTAATAAGTATAGTGGTTAGGAGCATAAATTCCAGAGCCCAATTGCCTGGGCTCATATCCCAACACTGCAGTTTACTTAACCTCTCAGTAGCTCGATTTCCTCATTTGCAAAATAGGAAAAATAATAGTGGCTTTTCATCGGTTTTTCTCAAGGGTTCAGTGAGTTACTATGTCACATGAAACTCTTACTAAAACTACCTGATACGAAGTAAGCACTTTTAAGTTTTGCTCTGCTGTTTCATCCCTCCAAATGCAGAAGGATTCGGCAAAAATAACACAAGAGTATTATTCTGGAATATGTGGCTGCTGAATGATTATATTAGCGTGCTTGCAGCTGTGGTCATTTTTGCCTACTTTTTCCACTTTTGCAGTTTAAAAAAGCCATTCTGACTTTTAAAGGTTTGCCTAGATCTCACTACAGATTTGTATTCGGATTTCACTGAAAGAATATGTTCTTAATTGGTGGTGTTTTTGGGTTTTTGGTTTTTTGGCTTGTTTGTTAATCGATTTCCAAGCGATGGTGGTGAATCAAGAGCTAACAGGGTGTGCCTACCAATGATTCACGTAGATCTCTAAAGGAGATACTCTGGAAAATAGAAAACACCATAAAATGGCTTAAAGGCAGTCATATCCACAGAAATGCTAATTAAAGATTATTAATGGTGTTAAGCAATTAGAAGGTGCTCCATTTCCAATAGGGGAATGATGAATTAAATAATAAGATGACCTACTAGAGGGAATATTATCAACAATCTAAATTGTGATGATAAAGATTATATAACTCTAGATACGCATGGAAACATGTAGAATAAAACACTGGTGAACAAAGTAAGTATATGATAAAATGTTTTCCCCCCAAAGACTTCACGCGTCTTTTAAGAGACAATTAAACTTGGCAATTTAGATCCTGTGCCTTAGACCTGTCTGAGGGGAAAATGATCAAAAGCAACAAATGGACATTTCTGGAAAGTTGGGAGACCAATGGAAAATAGAAGTAAGTTAAAGGAAGTGTTTATCATGAGTGAGGGATGGATCCCTCTCTCCTGGGTGTCCATCCTCCTCAATTTCTTGGTATTTCTCATCCTGGTTTTAGAAATAGTTATGGTCTTCCAAAGCAGTCAACACCAGGGCTTTGCTTTGTCTCTTTAGGGCTGGTTTTCACATAAGATCTATGCTGGGTGGCACTCACATAAAGCCCTTTCACACGAAGGGTCAGTTCACTACCTCTGCCCCTCTCCATGTGTGTTCCGGGCAGCACCGCTAGCAACACCCGGCCTCGCAACTAATCTGGGGAAATTTATGCTGACACTTGGTTCCACATCTGGAAGTGCTGAGGGTCAGTTATGATTCTTAGCATTGTGGTCATTCTCTTCTTGAGCAAAACTTCAACATACCTCGCAGGCAAGCACTCTTGTTTGCAGACGCCCAGGACATTCCAGAAACTGACTTTCCAAAACTGGAACGGGTTTCAATGTGTCCTAAGTCACAAGATTAAACTTTCTGGTGTTTTCGGGTGGAAAAATCCAGACCTGTGTAGATCTAATACCTGTTAAGTTTGGGGCCATAAACACAACATTTGAAAATATTTTCCCCCCAAAGACTTCACGTGTCTTTTAAGAGCCAATTAAACTTGGCAATTTAGATCCTGTGCCTTAGACCCGTCTGAGGGGAAAATGATCAAAAGCAACAAATGGACATTTCTGGAAAGTTGGGAGACCAATGGAAAATAGAAGTAAGTTAAAGGAAGTGTTTATCATTTTATTTTACATAAAGGAAAATGGTCAGCCAAAGAAAACAGAAGTGTCTACTTCACGATTTAAAGAGAACTTTATCTCTATCTATTTCCCTATCTTTGCTTCATAGTTTGTATAACTTGTCTTTCAGTAAAGGACAAAGACATTTATTTATGCTTTGACCTAGACAGAGGGAAAGGAATTCAGTGGGACTGTAGTAAGGCCATGAGGTACTCTGTCAATCAATAGACTACTATTCAGAAGTGCTGTCCTATAATCTACCTCCACCCTCCTTATTTTTCAATGCCATAATTATTTATAGGGCCAGTTGCAGACTCGACTCTGCGAAAACCATTTCTGGGAGGGCTCTAAGCCCTTATCCCAAGCACAGCACTGTCCTATCAGGCCTCTCTGCACAGATGTTTGCCCATATGGATCCTGACTCAGCCGTGCCTGCATGTGTTAGTAGCGATGAGACTCACGCTTAATCTGGGTTTGGGGGGGAACATCTTAGGCCATAATATGGCTAAGTACTATAAATGACGGAGTAGTGCAAGCTGATTCTCTCCATTACTCTGCCAAGGAGATGGTCCTGACACCGGAGGCGACACAAATCCTCCACCCACTGGCTACCAAAATGGGAAGCCGGCATAGACTTGATTCACCATGGCCAACGAAATTAGACCACCCTTGAGAAGAGTGCATGCAGGTTGTGCGAGGTCAAGAGATCCACATCAGATATAGACATCCAGGCCTCATATTCCGTGACCTGGGAGTATTCGGGAAAGCTTTGAAAATCTGCTTTTGCCTCAAGTGCATCTGACAGTTGGCAAGTAAACACACCATAAACCTGCACATCTGACCCGGCACCTACTGCGGCATTTCCTTGGACCTCAAGCGCTCCAACCAAGGAAGCAACCTAATAGAGAGATTCAGAACGTGGGCCCTGAGCCTGACTGCCTGGACTTGGACTCTGCACTGCCACTTATTAACTGGGTAACCTTGAGCAAGTTACTTAACCTGCTTATTTTTCTGGAAAAAGGAGATGTTAATTGTACCTATTTTGTAGGGTCAAGAGGAGGCACACATTTGGAAAGTGCTTCACCCAGTGCCCCGTAAGAGCTGTGTAAGTGTGTGCCAAAGAAAATGAACAGATTTACAGATACCATCTCATTCCTGGTTTCACCCGCTTTCACCCAGGGGTTCTGCACGGTTCAAAAATAGCAGAATTTTTCTGACTTGTCCTAGATCTTTAATCCTTAACTTTCAAATTAAATTTATTTAGGCAGGAATGGCTTTGCCATTAGAAGCAGGAGCACCGGGTAGACATCAGACATTCATTGCACAATGCATCAGGGTTAAAATATGAAGTCAATCCTACAATAACTACAGAATAAGGACTTGAGAAAGTCTCTTCACTTCTCTGAACTCAATTTAGTCATTAGCAAATTGGCAATAATCTGAACCTTTCAGAGCTGTTATGAAATTAATAAAAGTTATTGTGGAAAGCACTTGGCACATAGTCTAGTGGGGGAAAAAGTCCACTTCCTGATAAGATCCAGGCCTTATCTTTTTTGCTTTAACCCCCCTGCATTCAACTGGTTCTCTTACAATTTTTGAAAGCCTGGATCAATGATTCATCGTAGGTTTGGAGGTGGTCTTCTGATGTAAACAGTTGAAACTTTCTATTCTTTGGATGTTGTCACCATTAATATTATTCTTAAGTCGTGTTTCTCTGTTCACTTTATCTGAATCACCCTCTCAATGATACTGGTGAGATCCAAAGAACTGGTGAAAATTACATGGATGGAAAGAATATTTTGAGAAAGTACAGTTCAGGAAAATCCTACAGATCTGGTTTGTTTCTCTTTAAGATCTATCAACAAATGTGTCTCAGGAATTCTCTCACACTTTTGTTGTTTTCAAAACTTCACGCCATTAGGCAGATGTCACAGAGAGCTGCTTGCCTTTTTCAACAGGTTTTTTTTTGGGGGGGGGGGTGCAGTGAGGGAAGGGGGTGGGGAGCTTTATAAAAGACAGTTTTCTAAATCATTTTCTCAATTAAAATTAAACTTTCAACGTGTCAAAGTTCTCCACGATTTTCAGCTGCTCAACATTCGTCTCACATATGTTCTTTCTTAGCACAGATTATTTTTTTCTTCCCAATGTCAAGTTTAAGACCCCAAATCCTCTTTTAAAATCTATTTAAAATATTGAGCAAGTTGCTCTCTGTGGGGTTTGCTGACGCAGGGGCGCCTGTGTTTGTTTTTACAAAGGCATGGCTGTTCCTCTGGTCCAGTTACTTCACTCCGCGAATGTTTCCCTGGAGAATTCACCAAACCGACTAACTGTCTCTCCTGGAAAGAAGAATCCAATAGCTGTTAGTGTGTTTGCCACACTGTGTTTCTGTGACAGATACACAGGCAAATCACAAGCTCGTGGGCCCCTGGGACCACCCTGTCCCCGAGTCACTTCCCTCCTTGGAGATACCATGTCCTCTCCCGAAACCTCTTGCAATCAGCCCTGTGCTACAGGAAGCTCCAGGAGAGAAATAAAAAAGATTCCTGTGGGCAAGGAGGCCAGGAGAATCTCTGGAGAAGAGTTTCAATCAAACATGTTGCAAACTGTGGTCCTTTCTCTGGAGTCGCAGTGCACATTAGCATATTAGATTTGCCTTAAATTTCTTAGTAAAGAAATGACTATTTATTAGAAAGAAATAATGTCACTGTGTGCTACCCAGAACTGTTTAACATGGGATTCCCTTTCTCAGCATTGTCTACTGGAAGCCTGAGAACTTGGGGTTCCGTGTTAGATACTCTGGGAAACAGTGTTTTACATTTAAGAATGCTATGATTCCCAAAGTTAGGTGGTGTCACACTCATGGGCCAGGAAATAGCCGGCAGTGCCCATTTTCCCATCTTCGTGATAACCCGTCTCCATTTCCCTCGTGCTGGCATGGAGAACCCTACTCCTAAGCCTTGTGCCATGATGGCTCTAGAATGAGAACACAATGATAGACTATTATGCAGTCTTTAAAAAGAAGGAATTCCTGCCCTTGTGACAACACAGATGAACCTTGAGGCTGTTGTGCTAAGTGAGCTAAGCCAAACCCAGGAGGACAGGTGCTGCGTGATTCCACTTCTATGTATCTAAAACAATAGGACTTCCAGAAGCAGAGGACAACAGTGGTCCCCGGGAGGTGAGAGGGGAGATGAAGAGTTGCTGTTCAATGCACGTCAAGTTTCAGTTATGCACGGTGACTAAGATCTAGGTGTCTGCTGTCCAGCATCGCGCCTGCACTTCCCAATACTGCATTGTGCATTCTCAAATTTGAGAGCGTAGATCTCATGTTTAGTGTTTTTCAACAACAACAAAGCAAGAAAACAAGCAAAACCATAGAAACACACACACACATACACACCAAAAAAAAAAAAAAACACTCAGAGGTGATAGGTGTCTATTACTTAATTGTGGTAACAATTCATGTGTGTACAGACGTGTCCAAGCTCATCTGAAGGTGAGGTTGAATAGGTGCACTTGCTTGGATATCGATTATGCTCAAGAAAGCTGTTTTTTTTTTTTAAGATTTTATTTATTTATTCATGAGAGACACACAGAAAGAGAGAGGCAGGGACACAGGCAGAGGGAGAAGCAGGCTCCCTGCAAGAGGCCCGATGCGAGACCCGATCCCGGGACCCCAGGACCACACCCCCCGCCAAAGGTAGGCGCCAAACCACTGAGCCACCCAGGGATCCCCAATAAAGCTGTTTTTTAACAACAGCGCATATGTAGATGAGTAAGAGGGTACATGTGTGCGCACTCACAAGTGTGCCTATTCACATTCCAAAACCAAGTGAATGATCTAGAGTTGTCTATCACGCTGCAGTGTTTACTTCTCATCCCCACCTTGTTAGCACAGGTCATTGAGAGAAGTTAGATATCTGGAGACTGTCAGAAACGGATCAGAATTGGCAGGTGGCAGAGGTTGGAAGAAAGCCACTCCAGCAAACAGGCCCTGGGGATCTCTTAGCTCTGACGCTCTCCTGCTGGAAGGGCTGTCCCCAAACTCCCCACTGTGGGGATCTGGTGAGGCCCTCTGGTTTGTCTTAACCACGCTCTTTCTCTTTCCTCAGCAGAAACAAGAATATTTAAGAACGCAATAGTTCAATAGTTCCCATCTCTCTTGAAATCAAGTCCAGCCTCTCTGAGAATGTTCCAGGAGGATCAGTGAGATCTGACTTCTGTCTTCACTCAGATTTTGACTTTTTCTTCCTCACATGTTAGAATCCAGTCACTTGTCACTTTCTCCCACTACCCATATATACTTTCAGCAATTCCCTCTGCCCAGAACTCTCCAGGCTGCTCCCTTCCCTCACCAAATTCTCTCTGACTCTCACCCTGACCACTGCCTGGTGCCTAGCTGATTCCCTCTTATTGCTTATGTCACAGTCTAGACATCATTTCTTCCAAGAAAACTTCCCTGACCCTTCCACAAAGCTGAGTTGGCTGACCCTTCTCTGGCCTCCCTTAGCAATTCTACTACCCATTTCAGAGCATTGCCTACACTTCACTGTAATTGAGTCTGTCTATTGATCTGTATCCCCCATTGGGCTGTAAACGCCACAGGGGCAGAAATTCTATTTCTCGCCATTGTATTCCCGGGGCCTAGCTCAGAACCTCTACCATGGCAGCTGTTCAATAAATACGCGTTGAATGAAAAAAAACCAGTCAGCCAGTGGATCAATCTCAGCCTTGTTGCAAAGTAGAACAGTGAGATTCTATCCCCAGATTCCCAAATCTCAACTTCTCGCTTCTGGATCATTCAGATGAATGACACACTACAATCCAACTACACAGTTTATCTTTCTCAAGCATGTGGAAGGTGTAAGACCTGAGGGGATGGGGGCTCCCTCTTATTGACAAAAGTAAGGTACAACCTCATGTTGCCTGCTCTTCTATTTTTGAAAAAGTCAACCAGCTAGGTTATGAGTCCTCATCGGAGTTTAACTGGGCCTACATTCAGCCTTGCCAGAAAACCTGCTTCCCGTTTTCATGACAAATCATGCATGTTCTAGGGCTCTGAGAATCTTGCTTATATTTTTCAGTCTCATTGCATAATGAAAGACAGACACCCATGGTCACACACAGCCTCAACAACAACCTTATTCTCCTCTGTTCTTTTGCAAACTGCGGTCTTACCCAGCTGCCAAATTCATATTCTAATAGGATGACAAAAAACTATCTCCCTAATGCAATAATGAATCAGTCTGTGTCACACAGGACTATTCACCGCAACGCCCTTCCTGGTTGGAAAGCAAAACTTGTAAGCTGGATGGTTTCAGAGATACAAATTGCTTCTGGCTGCAGAATGAGATGACTGTGTAGTTGACCAAGAAAAACACAAAAACACACAAAAACACCCCTAGGAGATGAATTACTTGAAATTAGGAGGCCCACATTCCTGGGGCCAGATAGTAAAACTATTTTACCCCCTTAAGACATGATGCTACAGTTAGTCAGACACTTCCAGGATTTGTGCTTTTGGAAAAATATGTTGACCCCATTTCAGAAAACTGCCCTAAGAGGGACATGTTGTAAGCATATCCATTGCAGAATACAGCTTTTGAATAATATTAAGGGGAGGATCTTGCCACAATCCCTGCCACCACTTCAATAACTGTAATTATGAAAAGAGTTTTAAGGCCGTGGGGGGTGGCTCAGGAATAGAATTGTAAAATGACTCTCCACCCAATGGCTGTAGAGTAATCCATATGCTGTACCCTTTTCGATTCTCTGCGTTGTTCAAATCCCAGAAAGTTCACATACTTTGTTCTGTACTATCAGTTGCCCAGCTGTCAAAGCTCATCCTTTGTTTTTGTACCATTGGTATTATAAATTAAAGGGTGTCAAAGAATATGTGAGATGAGTTGTAGAGAATGCTGGTATATTAATTAAGATAATACTAGCTGCTGAAACAGAGGAACTTGAAAATCTTGACAACTTAATACAGTAGAGATTTATAAAGGCTAATCAACTGAGAGTGGGGCAATGGGGAGGCTCCTTGAAGTCAGTCAGAGACCTTGGTTGATGGAGGCTTTACCTATAACCTATGCTTTCCAAAATCACCCCAGTCATTGACATCCAGTTGGCCTATGGAGGAAGAGAAAACATGGAAGATCATGTGGGAGGTTCCATGGACCAAGACTAGAAGTGGCACAAAGCACTTTACCCATAGAACTCATACATTTGATCTCAAGTAACTGCAAGGGAAGCTGAGCAAGGGGTCTGGCTGTGTGTGGGCTCAGAAAGTAAACAGGCTTAGGTGAACACATACTATTCTTGGCCACTGTTGAACACGTTAGTCACCAAATATCCATTTCACTTGTCCTCCCACATCAGCAACAAATATTTACCTTCCCAAGATAGGAAACCTGAAGTCTCATCCAATGACTTCAGAATCCAGAACCTCCAAGAGATGCAGATTCCTTCCTATTGATCACACTGACATGTGGCTCCTTGTGACCCAATCACCTGGACACACACACAATGCAATGGGGAGCAGAGATTGGAAAACCACAATTAAAACTCCCATTTTCAAATAAGAATGGAGAACATTCAGCATAATTATAATCCAACAATGATAGAATTTTGCTGGACAAGTACTGTAAAAACCTCTGTTCTAGAAGTAGGAAATTTTGCTGTTTAAGATGATCATTAGGGGATCCCTGGGTGGCGCAGCGGTTTGGCGCCTGCCTTTGGCCCAGGGCGCGATCCTGGAGACCCGGGATCGAATCCCACATCGGGCTCCCGGTGCATGGAGCCTGCTGCTCCCTCTGCCTTTCTCTCTGCCTCTCTCTCTCTCTCTCTCTCTCTCTCTCTCTCTCTCTCTATCATAAATAAATAAAAATTTAAAAAAAAAAGATGATCATTAGAGGTCTGTTATTCTCCATGACTCGTGGGTCGCCCTGTGGGACATCATGACTTTCTGGTCTATATCTGAAGTAGGCATTGGAAAGTATGCCCTTCTAGGGGCTTCCCAGCTCTCAAAGCTTATTCCTGAAGCTTCAAATTGGGGATCTTAAATATTGCTCTAAGCTTCAAACAGGAAAAGGCTTTTTCAGGCTAGCTTCATGATTCTTTCTTCATATAACACACAAACATACTATGGTAGGTTTCCCATCTGTCTCCTTCCAGTCAGTTGCATGTCAGTTCTTAGATATAATTCTCAAGCCTGATATATTTCTTTGCTTTCTTGCCCTCATAACTTCCTCCTAAATTAATGGCAATCAACTTCGGGCCATTCAGATTGGATAGAAAAGCCATACACCTAATCTGGTCTTTGCTATAAATCTGAATCTTAACGAACCATTGTTGCTCAAAGCGTTTCTCCATCTTATTTCCTACTATTTGGCATCTAAAAGCAGATGGCAAAAACCAAAACAAAAATAAATAAATAAATAACGCAGATGGCTTTTTTGATCTTTCAATACCCAAACCCTGGACTCTTTAGACTCCTTTTTACTTACGCTTTCACATCAACAAATTCTTATCTGAAGCCATCTCTTTCTTCTGATAACTTGGTAAATGCAGCCAGTCACAGCCAACACACACTGTTAGCACTGTATCTTCCAAACTCTTTTCTAAATTTACATGGCTGAGAGCCACTTGGTCTTCTTGCTACATGAGCTCAAACACAGTTTTAACAAATGTGTTTCCCAGTGTAATATACGGATCACTATCTTCCCACCTGCACTATCCCTGTCTGCCACCTGACTACTAAACTGATATCACTTAATTTGAGTATTGAGTCCATTTATATTAGTGTAGTTAATGTTACATTGGGGGTTTTAGTTACCATCTTACCATTGATTTCATATGTAACCCATAGTCCCTTTTTCTCTCTTTTTCTGCCCTCTTTTGATAACCAAATATTTTATTACACATTTTACTTTTATACATATTTTACCTAGAGGTTAAAAATGTTTCCTTAACTAATTACAATTTAAAATAGCATTTTTACCATTCCCCATAAAGCACTAAAAACTTTAGAAACTTTTAACTCCATTTATCTCCTTCTCAGATTTTGTATTAGTGTTGTCTTGCATTTTAATTCTATACAGATATTACAGGATTAATATTCAGTCAATATTCACTTATATTTATCCACATTTGGACAGCAACATTACTGTTGCTCTTTATTTCTTACAATTCTGGGTTTTCCTCTGCAATCACTTTACGTCTGTCTCAAAAATTCTTTTTAAGATTTGACTTATTGAGGGTTTGCTGGCAATAAGTTCTTTCTTTCTTTCTTTCTTTCTTTCTTTCTTTCTTTCTTTCCTTTTTTCTTCTTTCCTTTTTTTTTTTTTTTTTTGTCTGAAAATATCTTTTTTCCTTTGACTTTTGAAGAATATTTTCACTAAGTATAGAATTCCGGATTGACAGTTTTTTCTTCCAGCACCTTAAAGATGTCTTTTCATCATCTTGAAGTCAGTTACCAGATTAATGTTTCCTCCTTTGCAGATAGTGTATGTTTTTTTTTTCTAGCTCCCCCTATCATCAATCTAGATGTGGTTTTTCTTTGTATTAATTCTGCTTAGGGTTTGCAAAAACTTCTTGAATCTATGTTTCTTTTATAAATTTTGGAAATATTCTAAGCCATTATCTTTTCAAATATTCTTTTGTCCTATTATTTCTCTCTCTTCTTCTACTAGGAGTCCAATCACACATATGCCCCACACTTCTTAATGCTCTCTACTGCAGTCTCATTCTTTTTTTTTCCCCCTCTCTCTGCTTCAATTTGGTTATTTTCAATTAATCTATTTTCTAGTTCACTAATCTCATTTCATGCTATGCCTAACCTGCTGTTACATTTATCTAATCAGCTCTTAATTTCAGGTATCCTGCTTTGCTTCTAGACTTTACTTTGATTCTTCTTACAGATTCCTTTTAGTTGGTGAAATTCTCTTTCATTATATAGTTTCTCTGCCTTTTCTCCTATTTTCTTAAAGATAGTAGTTACAGTTATGCTAAAGTTCTTGTTAGCTAACTCCAATGTTGGCCCATTTCTATGATCTGTTTTATCACTTGGTTTTTATTCTTATTTTCCTGTCTTTGCTACAACTAGTGATTTTTTAATGAAGGACACTGCATATAAAAAGTTTTAGAGGCTCCAGATGACGGTAACTTCATTCAAAGTGTACCCTACCTTCTCTTAGACCAATAGATGTGGTGTTATATCACAACTCTGTTTCAGCCCTCATGATTTTAATATACTTTTTGTTTCTCTCTGGCTTTTAAGGTTTTCAGCTGAGCACCTGGTGTATTATGCACAGTCCCTCTCCCTGGCAGGTCCTTGCCTTGCAAGATTGCCAAATTCTCTGATTTTCAAAGGCTTGCTGCTATATCTATGGTCTCTCCAGTTCAGCCTTAAAATTATGCAGAAGTGCCAAGGGAAAAGCTGGTCATGTGCTTGAGGCCTTAAATTATCTTCTAAAAGATGCAGCCCTCTTAAGGTACAAACCTAAGATCTTCCCCTTCAGCTTGAGCCCAGAAATGGTACATTCTCCTAGAGTTAAATTTGATGAATAAGTCAGTTCACTTCCCTGAATTTACTAGCCTCTGGAGTCTTAGATGTACAGTTCATATCACCTCTTCAGCTCTTTAGGCCTTCAAATTCCCTAGAAGATTGTGATTGAAATGTATATTCTCAGGCCATGCTCCTTAAAACATAGAGCTAATGACCAGGGTCCAGAAATCTGCCCAGGTGCTTTAATACAGCTAGACCAGGGATTATAGGGTGACAAATGCTGGCCTAGATCCTTGCCTACTATCCCCTCATAGTACCATCTCTATCAGGGAATTTGTTTGTACCTTCTACAATTGTTGCTGTGAATGCAAGTGCTGTGCTAGCTACCAAGGACCTTCTGACACCACCCTCAGGAGCCCTTCCCAGGAAGGGGTCTGACACCATGAGCCAGCTACTGCTCCACCTACCATAGCCTTAAACTCACCCAACAGAGAACATGTTAATGCATTCCTTGCTTATCCAGTTGCCATCTGACTGCCATTGTAGCCAGAAATCTCAGATGATGTCTGCCATCTTACACAAGCTCATGGATACTCCCTTCCTTCCTTGTTGATGGATATCAACAAACTCCCAACATGCTTTTTCTTCTCCCACCTGTGGGAGGAAAAAAAAAGTTTAAATAAGGCCCCAGTGGAGCTCATCCATGGAATACCAGCTTTTTTCTCAACATAGTATTTTATCCATAACATAGAACAGAGCTTTAGTGTTAGAGGATTCTTTTTCTATTTCTGGAGTTTTATTCTAGGTCCCTCCTATGGGTGCCACTGGGAAACATAGCTTGACCATCAGCAAAAACTTGAGCCCCTGTTGGTAGGAAAAAACTGAAACCACACCAGACTTAATGATGAGGGAGACAACAAAATATCTTTATCTGTCTATTACTCACAGCCAAAAGCATTCTAACACATGCAAATTTAAGCATACCACATATCCATGATTAAAAACAACATCTTGGACACACATATCCAGAAGTACAGAGCTCTTTCTATTCAGGAAATAATGTGGGAACAATACTTAGGAGTTGTTGATGTCCTTAGTATAGACCTAATTCCAAATGAACCAACTTGTACCTTGCATCTAAAAGTGGTTTCATGGCGGTAGACAGGATTACTTGTAACTGTACTCAAATTGAACCAAGCCCCATTGCTCCAGATGCCCATGCTGTAGGTAATAGCCTGAGAAGAACCATGGGAAGAATTACAAAATAAGGAAGGCAAGCAGGCTGCTAGAAGTCAAGTGTTTGAGGCCACATGTGTCTTGTTATGGGTCATGACTCATTGGACCAACTGCTGCTCTCTCCCTTGCCTCATTTTTTCCACAGAAGAATAGAGAAATAGCAACCAGAGAGCTGCTGGGGATTATCTTCACATCCTTTTTTTAGGGATAGTTCTTTCTTCTCTTGTATCTTTTCATTGCTAGCCAGATGCATTCTGAACGGCTCGATACCACTTTTCCTTGAAGTGATAAGGTGCTCCTGAAATTCTCACCTCAGGAAGTGGATCATTTGCAAGCAGTGTTAGCAAAAAATTCTTTAAAGCTCCAAAATCCAGGCTGCTTTAAAATATAATTGACCTTGGAGGGGTCCTCATAGATAAAGTTAAGCAGACCCTTTTTCTAAAGCATTGATTTGAATAATTTAGCTTCAAAACTAACAAGGGACCACCAGAGGGATTTTACTGAGTGGAAGGCCTAAATTCATGTCTACAGTGAGATAATCAGTACCATTTGCTGAACTGTTTTACTTTGTTTGAGGGCTTATTTATTCAAATTATAAATGGCTGGTCTTATTACCAGCCCCAGACTTTTTTTTCATTGAGGTCCAGGTGACATACAATATTATACTTGTTTTAAGTCTATAACGTAGTGATTCAGCAATTATATATATTATGAAATGCTCACCCTTGTAAGTGCAGGTATCATCTGTCACCATACAAAGTTATTACATATTGATTGTATTCCCTATGCTATACTTTTCATCCCCATGACTTATTAATTGTATAAATGGAAGATGTACCTCTTAATTCCCTTCACCTATTTTGCTCATCCCCCCACCTCCCTCCCCTCAGCAACTACCAGTTTCTTCTCTGTATTTATGGCTCTATTTCTGTTTGTTGGTTTAGATTCCACATATAAATGAAATCATACAGTATTTGTATTTCTGTCTGGCTTATTTCACTTAGCATAATACCCTCTGGGTCCATCCCAATTGTCATGAATGACAAGATATCATTATTTTTATGGTGAACAATGCTCAACATGTTTTATATGCCAGGCGCTATGCTCAGCTCTTTATTTGCAATACCTCTTGTAAAGATTGCAATAACCCCTCCAAAGGTAGGGTTTCTGGTATCCATATCTATTGATGAAAACAATGAGATTCAAAAAAAATCTGGACTAAATAACTCACCCAAAACATGCTAAAAATGGGCTAGGAATAAACAAAACAACGGCTCAAGCATAGTGATAAATAGCAATGAACACAGTACATTTGGGAAGACAATGAAAAGAGATCTTGCCCTAATTAAGAGGAGCTACCTCTCTTCAACTGCAGCCCCTTTTGCTATGAGGAAACACAAACACTGGGTTTCCAGACCTCCAATCTTTCGGGAGTATGTAGAAATCCAAATTTTTATGTGAAATTGAAATCTTATTGTTAAATGTTGGCCGCTATTAAAAAAGTTTTTCAGCTCTCTGCAGCCAAACAAAATACAGCTGTGGGCTAGATTCAACTTGTAGGCTTTGCAAACTCTGTCCTCTGTCCTGGGCGATTGGGAATCATCTTGGGTTCTTTTGTTCTCTTAAAGAAACATGGCTCCTTCATCCAGAGGCTGGAGGGCTTTAAATGATCATTAATGGTTTTATACTGAGGTATAGCCATTGCCCACCCACCCACCCTTAGAAATACAAACATTCATGACATGACTCCTGGGAACATTCATGTGTAATTTGTGAAATCATTATTCTGTGGGACTTGAGGGATCTGAGTGGTCATGGGGATGCCCAAGGAAGAAGAAGATATAAGAAAGAAAAGGAAAAATGAGTGCCTGGAGAAAGACACAGGAGCACCCTGCTGAGGGCTGCCCACCCCCATTCCTGGCCCCTGTCTGTTTTCACCATTCAGACCCCTGAAGCCCAGCATTCAGAGCCTTGCCCCACCATTCTTCATTTCTGATTTCTCTCCTCTGAGGAGATAAGGACGACCCAAGGCCTCTCGGTATGTTTTACATCAAAGACCACTGAAGGGTCCTGACAGGCTGGATGTCAGTGCTGTAAATAAACCATTAATCACTATGCCATTTCATGGACATACTTTTCCCAGAGGGCATGAACTTTCTCCAGGTCACTAATATAAACCACATCTTCCCTAAGCCAACAGGGGAGGCTGAGTGGGGTGTCAGAGCTCAGGGAGCAGGCTCCCTCATCGACACACCATTATTTTCCTCTTAACCCCCCAGGTCATTGCTATAGTCCCAGCAGATTGTAAATGGTCAATTAAAGGGGAGATGGTTGAAATGAATTAAACAAATGAAGTCGCAGCTTCAGGGAACATGTATACCACAGGGCAGCTGCTTCTACTCTCCTAAAACTTTCCACCTCTAGATCAAGCACCAAGAGAAAGGCTACAGGGACACAACAAGACACTAATGATTTTGCCATTGACCCAGAGCAACATGCCTTTGGCAGACCCCCATAGTCTGAGTTCCAAGAATTAGAGCCCAGGGAAAAGGCATAAAATAACTTTCCAGAACAGAATTTCTCCTCTGTACTATGAAATTAGGCTCACCTGACCAATGGTTCTAACCTGGCCAATGTTACCCACTGGAGACCAAGTCTTAGGTGCAGGTTCATTCATTCACTGAACTTTTCCTCTGGGCAGGCACTGCTCTAGGCCCAGTGAAAAGACAGGTGAGGTCCTTCCTCTCTTGGCATTTACATTCTTGTTGGCGCAGGCAGACAATAAATAAACCAGATAAATTTAGGTAGTGACAAAACTAAAAAGAAGATAAAATAGGTAGGTGGTATCAGCAGTGATGGAAGAATGGCTACTTTAGCTTGAGTGGAAAGACGAGACCTTTTATCCTCTCAGCAACTAAACATGGTAGTAGGCAAAGGAGGGTTACGACAGAAATAAAAGGAGTGATATTTCTGTTTGAAGGACCTTACAGTTAGCTGGAGAGAGGAAGCAAGTATGTCAGGGTCCAGAAGACATCATGAATATCAAAAACCTACATGCAAATCTGGAAGCCCAAAGCTGAGCTACAGGAAACAAGGGGATGATCTGGACAAGTTAAAGTGAGATGGACAGGTTTCTCAGAGAAGATGAGTCTCAACGATGGGGAATAAGTTGCATCTGGGTTGTATCAGAGAATGAGCCTTAGGTCCTTCCTACTGAGACATTGGAAACTGGAATCAGGATTTGGTCCAGGGCTGGCACCCCCAAGCTGAGGTCAGTTTTGGAAGGAAGGGCAGAAAGAGAAGTAACGCTGTGCTTCAGATAAATTCTAAACAGCTTACCCTAGTCTGCAAAGCACTGCCTGCCTCCCCCTGCCTAGTCTCCTATGTCTCACCCGCGCCACCCACCCCTCCCCGCCCCGCAACCTCACTGCAGTCACACTGGCCTTTCGCCCACACTCACTCAGCTGGGCTCATGCTTGTCCATGGAGGGGACTTTAAATTTGCTGATTCCTCAATTCACAAAGTGCCTTTTTCACATCCTCACATGTCTGGCTCCTTCTTGTTAACTAGGTCATGGCCCAATGATCTCCTCCTCTGTGAGGTCTTTGCTGAGCACCCTTCCAGGAGAGCCCACCCCCTCATCATCCTAATCCCTTTCTCTCACCTCCCCTGACATATTCTCTTCAGAGCACCTCAGTATCCGACACCTTTCCTTCCCTCATTAACCTGACTGTTGTCTAGACAGTGAGCACTACTTACTTATGAATATTTGCTGTAGAAAATAAGTTTGATGTGAACAGGAAGATGTGTTTTGTTCCCTGCCTCATCCCATTGCTGGAATGCCAGCTGGAAGGTAGCAAAAGTGGACTAGATACTTGTTGGACTCATTAAGTGCCTACTCTGCGCCAAGCACTGTGCTAGGCTTTTCCTTAATAATATGACATTCTGCTAGTTCTAGAGTTCTATGCTTCTACATAGTTGAATATTTCACCATGCTGTTGCTGGGGTTTGGGACTAACACGGGAGAGCTACTAATTTGATGTCTAACTTTAAAGTCCATAAATGTTGTCTCCAGAAAAATATTATTTGACCTGCAGTATGTCTAAATCAATCTAACAAAATCACTTGATAACAGGAAAAAAAAAATGACATCACATTTAACCCTCATGACAATGCTTTGTGATGGGCCTTGTCATACCCATTTGACAGGCGAGGAAACCAAAGCCCAGAAAAACTGATCGGGTCCCTCAACAGTACAAAGCTAGTAAACAGCAACTGAATCCAAGTTTGCCTAACCCGAAAGTCTGTGTTTGTCCTACTCTCCTACTTTCTTTCTGTGGAGAATAGAGGAAGTGAAATCAGGAACATGAAGGATCTAAATCAAGTTAAGATGCTCATGCGACGGTTAGGAATTGAGGGAAGTTGGTCCAATTATTAAGTGAGGACCAGGAATCCCAGGGTTCAAGATGAACATAGTAAATGATAGCTGCTGGAGCAGGGCAGGACTGGGTAAGGAGGTCACCAATGGAAAGGAGAGTGATGGCCCTTTTCTCTCCCTAGCTGTGCCAAGAGCCATCCAGCTAAGCATGCCTCTCACTAAGCCTGGGCTTGGTGCCACCTTAGTGCCGCTTCCCTCCCCCAGAGCTCCAACAAAGAATAAGAGTCGAGGACAGGCATGTTCAACACAGAGTTTGGATCACCATGGACAAGAAGCCTTGCCTCAAAGGTAGAGAAAGAGAATTTCAATTGCATGTGATAAGGAGCCATGTAAAGCAAGGTGGACTGTGCTGGCTTGGCCGACATATTTGAAAGAGGGATAGCCAAGTACGCCTCAACCCCAGCATGTGAATTTGCTGCCATGCAATGACTCAGCCCGTGGCCCTTGGAATTCAGGCTTGCGGACAACCACCTGCCTAACACAGAAATAAATGTATCGACTACTCAGGCTCCTTGAACAGGAAGTGTGACAATGGCTGCCATGTTTATTATGTAGCCAGTATTATTGCAAGGCAGTTTATATTATCCTAAACATGTATATTATTAGTATGTATTAGTATTTCCATTTTACAGGTGAGGAAACTGAGCTCAAAGAGGTTAAGAAGATTGTTCAGTCACAAAGAGAGAAACCAGGATTAATACTCAGACCTCTCTAATTCCTTAGCCAGCACTATGGGTGCCACACCAGAAGTTTCCATCCACACCCTTCATACAGCTTTTGCCAATTCGTGACGAAATGAGAAAAAAGAAGGGTGATACTGTAATTTTCTTAACTCTGAACCATCTGTTATAAAACAAAGATTGTTTTATAATATATCAGGGGAGGAAAAAAAGCATAAGGGTAAATGTATATGTTGATTAGAGAAGTTAAAAGATAATGATCTCAAAATCATTCATAGATGATAAAGATGTGTGTTAGAATTGAAGAAATAAAGGGACATGTTGGTGTAAGGGTCTGTCATAACTGAAAACCTGCATTTATTTGAGCTCATGTTATCTAGTTTTGGGTGTTTAACTCTTTTTGAGAATTCCAGATGATAATAGCTTCTTTTAAAAGAAAAAAATCCTTCGTTGGCCAAAATAAAAACAGAACGCCCACTCCGGAGAATCTTTGCAGTCTTTCTTTTATTCTTTGAAGACTCCAAATGTCCGAGAACCAATGCACCTTCCAGCATGGTATCCCACTCCTGCTGACAGAGGTCACAGACTGGAGGCTAATGAGTCAAATTCAGCCCACAGAGGATTGTAAAGGATTGTAGGGGATTGTGGTTTGGCCACAAAGGATTGTAAAATTTTAACTGACAATATTTTAAATCGGAGAATTGATATACAACTCTGGATTTCTGGCTTCTCTTTAAAATTCAGAAGATCTAAGAAGGAAATCCTGCCCTTTGAGGCCACATGGATGGAACTTGAGGATATTATGCTAAGTAAAATAAGTCAGAGAAGGACAAATACTGTATGATCTCACTTTTTGTGGAATCTTAAAAAAAAAAAAAAAAAAGCCAAACTCAAAGAAACAGATTGAATAGTGGTTGCCAGGAGGCGGGGGGGGGGGGGGGGGGGGGGGGCTGGGGGAAATGGGAAGGATATAAACGTCCAGTTATAAGTTATATTCTGGGGTTCCACTATTCAGCATGATGACTATAATTAACAATACTGTATTATGTATTTGAAAAGTGCTAAGAGAATAGTTCTTAAATATTCTTATCACGCGAAAAAAAAAAGGTAAGTATGTAAGGAAATGGATGTTTAATAAACTTTACTTGGGGAATCATTTTGCAATATAGGTATCCATTAAACAATCATGTTGTAACCCTTAGACTTATACAACGTCAATTAACTCCCAATCAAGCTAAGAAAAGAAGATAAAATTCCAGAGATCTGGCTACCCCAGGCCTACATGCCCTCAGGGAAAGAGGGGCAGATCGTAGCTGCTTCCTGTCCCAGAAGCACGTGTCTAGGTGACAGTACTGCCCGCCCCTTATGTGCCCTGACACTGTCATCTTCCACACTCCCAGGACTCTGGGCTTTGCCTGTGCCACTCACTTTGGTCAATGGGACAATAGCAAATGGAAATGCAAGCCGAAGCTGGAAAAGTACTTGCCCAGGGGGAGCTTATCTCCTCTGGCTGCTGAGAACCATCGTGAGGCCACCCTGTGAACAAACCAGGTGAGCCCACTGGGAAGGTCCCGAGGAGGAGAACCAGAGCACCCTGCCTTGCAACCCACCATCACCCCACACAGCAAGGCCACTCCAGACTACCCAGCCCCAGCTGACCCAGCAGCCCCGTGCAGCCACATAGAGGAGCCCTGGGGAGGCCAGAGGAGAAACTCATCAGCCAAGCCCAACCCAGATTCTAGTAAGTTTTGAGCCACTACTTTGGGAGGTTATGTTTTGTTATGCTGATAGCACACCCTTGGCCTTACTCATTTGTCTCAGCTCCTGGATTTTTTTTTTTTTTTTAATTCATGGGAGACACCCAGAGAGAGGCAGAGACACAGGCAGAGGGAGAAGCAGGCTCCCTGCAGGGAAACCTGATGCGAAACTCGATCCCAGGACCCTGGGATCATGACCTGAGCTGAAGACAGACATTCAACCACTGAGCCACCCAGGTGTCCCTCACCTTCTGGATTATGAAAGCGTGTGAGCCTATGACTCCTACTTTAAGACACCGCAGACCCCTTGCACATCCCTATGCACACACACGCACACAACCACATACATATATAGGCACTTGGTGTTCAATGAGAGCAGGAAATTTATATCATTCGCTCTGGCCCCCAGAACAGCACCTGGCACACAGTTGGACCCTAATAAATATCTTTTGAATGAGTAAACGAATTCACAGATGGGTCCCTAAGTAACTTAATTTAAGAGGGTGCCTGGAGCGGTCACTACCCCTAGGACTTCGGCACTAGAGGAATCTCCAGGATAAGCTCCAGGTAGCATGAATGATCGCTCAACACCCATCCCAGCCAGGCCACCAGCCTCCCAGACACCCTGCTGGGTCTCCTAAACTGGTTTAGGAAAGCTAGCACGTGTGAGCCTACTCAACGGGGATTGAGGTTTGACAAGACTGGTAATAGCAACCTATTTGTCATGTATGTTAGTTTTCCACAGGTGTTGACAGAAGTCTAAATGGCAAGGGGACCGTCCCACCAAGGCTGAAGGAAATATGAGGTAGCCATGGGTGTCAGCCGAAGAACAGCCAAAACGAGAGCTGGATCTTATTTACCTATTGAGTGAATTGTGACTGTGACTTTTTTCAAGGGATTAAGAAAAAATTGAATATTGAATGCCATGTGGAAGAAAACCCTGGCTACCCCGATCACCGTGATGTGAACACACAGCATTGTTGTTTCGCCAACAGAAATGTTCAGCAGTCTCCTGCCCTTTGCCATTTCGTTGTCTTGCTTGTTCTCTTTCCTTTCTCAAAAACAAGAGGATGTTCATTAAATTAATCACAGACACCATTCTGGGGAGATGAATAGCAACCTGGAAACCATAACAATTGGAGAAGTGGGAAGCAATTCGCAAAATTGGAAGGCCTAGATTTTAGTATAATAGCCAGCTTCTTAATTACGCTGTGACCCAGCCAGCCTGTCTAGACCCCTGTTTACACTCATCTACACGAGGGTGAAAACAGTATCTGCTGTTTCGACTTCATAGGGCTTTGAGATGAGATGAGACAACATGAGTGAAAAAATGTCAACCCACTGTTAATGATTCTAGAATAAATTGGTATTGATTAATAGGCACAAACACAAGAAGAGAAAATCTGGGCAGGGCTGTCCTTCCAGGGCACTGTGGCTGAGCCGATTGGAAGCCATATGCTATGGGGAACGGGAGCACCAACCCCAAACTATCAAGGAAGGAAACAGAGAGGAACCAGGATGAGATAAAGAGTGTGAAATCAAAAACAGATGTGGGAGGTAGTAGGGCAGGGAGTAGAGGTGTTCAACCACAGAGACACCGAGGCTCACCGGGGTGTTGAGTGGACAGCTGCTGGTTTTGCCTGCCCAGCCTTAGTTCCTCCTTCTTTCTTGAAAGATTTTTTATTTATTCATTTGAAACAGGGAGATATGGAGAGCAAGCACATGAGTTGGGGGAGAGGCAGAGGGAGAAGCAGGCTCCCCACTGAGCCAGGAGCCTGACCTGGGGCTGGATCCGAGACCCCCAAGATCATGATGTGAGCCAAAGGCAGATGCTTAACCATCTGAGCCACCCAGGCACCCTTGTTCCTCCTTGATTTCCCTCTGAAGGGCTCTCCTTCCTTCACTCCATATCTGACCCACAGCCTGACCAACAGCCCTCCCTGCAAATGGACCAGTGTGAGCCTACTCAAGGAATGCTTCTCTTTGCTAGGAATGAAATCTTCACTGGAGTGACACAAGGACAGGAATGGTCTAGAGAGACTATGTTCCCTAGAAGGACCTTTAAAAAATCATTCATGAATCCTGTTACTAAAGTCTTCCAGGCTACCCTCGATGAAGTCCTTTCTGAGGCCTAATTGGTCATATTAGTCAACCCTTCTTGATTCTTCGAGCCACCCAGAATGCTTCCAATACCTTCTGTTTTTCTTTTCCTTTTTTCTTTTTCTTTTTTTTTTCTTAACAAAAGTCCATGTCCACTGCTTATAAGTAAGCAAAAAGACAAATGCAAATGATCAAGGTATCTACCTAAGTTCTAGGCTCATAGACAGGGACAGATGTCTCACACATCTTGCTCTCCTGGGTAGTGTCAACCATCTCCTCACCCTGTCCCACCCTGCTTGCTCCTCTGAGTTTTCTGATACAGCTCGAGGAAACTTTGGGGCCTCTCAACAGGGAGGTATAGGAAAGAATGGTGTGTTGGCCAATTCTAAGATTTAAAGCAAAGCCACTACCAGGACATGAAAACAAAAATAGGGGAAGCAATGGGGTATAGGCCAAATCGTCATTAGAGTGTCATGACTGATTTTACATCCTACAACCTTAAGAGAGTCTGAAGAAAGCCACAGTGATAGAAATGGGCCAGTAGAGCGCATGGCTAAGGGACACCAGGGCTCAGAGCCTCGCTCTGCATCTTGGAAACAGGGGTGACCTTGGAAAAGTTACTTAACCTCTCTGCTCCACTTTTACCTCACTGAAAAATAAAGACTGTACAGGTGCCTGTCTCGCAGAATTGTCAATGAGGATGAAATAGTTTGATCCTTGTACCTAGAATCATGCTTGACATCTTCCAAGCTTATGTTTAAGCTATATATAACCCTATATAGAAAGGTTTCTTAAAATAAATCACAAGTGTTTCCCTTAAGAAAATGTTGGAGGCCTGAGGTGGTCTAGCCTGGAGAGGAAAAGTCTCAAAAGAAAAAACCCCAAACTCTCACTAACAAATATGAACATTGCTGGGCTAGCCACACGCCATTTGACCCTGAAGAAAGGATCAAAGGAAATCACCAAATACGGCCCCTGTGTCATGGTTGTTTGGGGTCAGTTATATCAATTGACCCTTATTTATTTTGTCTGAAAAGAGGAGGCTAAGGCTCCCCCATGGAGCCTGCTGCTCAATGAAGATGGATTAGAGCATGAGAGCTGGAGAAAGGGAATACAAAAGGGGGACCATCAGCGGTGATCTGAGAGGACAAGTGAGCACTAGGGCTAGAATTGCTCTTGGCACCAGCTCCAACTTAATTGTTCTTACCTAACTAGACATATTTGGGGTTCGAGCTGCCAGCAGTGACTTCTTGCATCTCCATCATATGGTTTTCCCTGCCTCACCTGCTAAAAGCTGCTCAGGCAGAGAATCTTTCTCTCCACTAACTTCAATGCTGAAGTGAGGGCTCTGCAGGTGGCAGGACCACCAGAGGCTTCCATTACTCCCCCTTTGCCTACACAGTGCCTCCAGGCCCATCCCATTTCCTGGCCCTCAGCAGCTTCATTGGCCATGGCATACACCCCCGGTCAGCCTCTAGTTCTTCCCATATCTCTCTCTTAAATCCTCTTCCATTTGCTCTCCACTGCACATTCCAACCCACATTCCCCAGCCTTTGGCAGGATTATTTTAAGACCTTCATAGACCCTAAGCATTCTTACTTTTGAAGACCCCACCCCACATCAAAGAAGATGTCCTAAACTGTATGCACATCCATCATCAAAAAAAATTGCCATGTAATAATAGATGGATTGAGTTGCTGTTGACAAACTGACATGATCACTTTCTTTTAATGATTTATTTATTTTAGAGAAAGAGAGAGAGAAAGAGAGAGAGAGAGAGTGAGCGCGGGAGGGAGGGGCAGAGGGAGAGAAAGTCCTAAGCAGACTCCAGGCTGAGTGTGTAGCTAGCTTGACTCAGGGCTTGAACTCATGACCCTGAGATCTCAACCTGAGCCTAAATCAAGAATCAGATGCTTAACCAACTGCACCACCCAAGCACCCCACAATTACTTTTAATAGATATTTAATTAGACATTTTAATTAGGGGTACCTGGGGGACTCAGTGGTTGAGCATCTGCCTTTGGCTCAGGTTGTGATTCCCGGGGTCCTGGGATCGAGTCCTGCATCAGGCTTCCCACAGGGAGCCTGCTTCTCCCTCTGCTTATGTCTCTGCCTCTCTCTCTCTGTATCTCTCATGAATAAATAAATAAAATCTTTTAAAAATATTTTTTAATTAAACTTTTATAGGTTTCTTTTTTTATATTTTAGAAGGGAATTCCTAAAACAAAATTTTTACTGGCCTTTGAAAATCCCTTAGGCCCTAGATATTGTGCCTGTGAATAAAATATTCCTGTCTTTCAACCAAGGACAGTAGCTAGAAAGAGATCCAATCTACTGCGCTTTGAGAAGCTAAGCAATGCATTTGGAAATGGAAAGTGGGGCTTGCTATGGGATTGTGCTGATCAGAGGCTGTAGAAAACTGCACAAGGGGGAGAGCACAACTGATAAGCTAAGGATCACACATCTGATGTTAATAACATCATCGTACATTGTTATAATTAATCATAATAACCACCCCTTGTTAAGTATTTCCTGTTTACTGAAGGCTTTATATATATCATCTCAGCTAAACTTAATGTAACACATATGATCTGCATTTTATTAATGAGACAGCAAAGACTGATGGAATAACGGGAGGCACAGTTGAATTTGACCCTAGGTCCGGCTGACGTCAAAGGATGTGTTTTTCTGGCTCACCATTTGCCTGGCGCTTTCCTGTATTAACTAAAATCATCAGACCAGGTAGGACCATACGTATCTGTGATCGTTAATTTTACATCCCAATTTGCGACTGAGCCATGAGGTGCCCAGATATTTGGTTAAACATTTTTCTGGGTGTTTCTGTGAGGGTGCCTTTTCTAATATAGTTTTTTTTTTAAATTCAATTTGTTTAAATAAAAATAATCCACCCATTTCCCCCTCCCCCACCCCCACCTCTGATAACCACCAATCTGTTCTCTGAATCCAGGAGCTCAGTTTTGTGTGTGTACGTGTGAAATCATGCGGTATTTCTTTTTCTCTAACTTATTGCGCTTAGCATAAGGCCCTCAAGACCCATCCATGGTGTCACAAATTGGCAAGATTGACATTTGGTAAGGCTGAATAATATTACGTTGTATGTGTGTGTGTACGTGTACCAAACCTTCTTTATCCATTCATTCATTCTTCCATGAACACTTAGGTTGTTTCCATATCTTGGCTTTGTAAATAATGCTGCTCTGATCACAAGAGTGCACGTGTTTTCAAATTAGTGTCTTCATTTTCTTCAGATAAATAGCCAAAGGTAGGATTGCAGGATCATATGGTAGATCGTTCTATTTTTAATTTTCTGAAGAACCTCCATACTATTTTCCATGGTGGCTTCACCAATTCACATTCCCAGCAATAATGAACAAGGATTCACTTTTCTCCACATCTCTGCCAACATTTATTATTTCTAGTCTTCCTGATAATAGCCACGTTGGCGGGTGTGAGGTGATATCTCGTTGTAGTTTTGATTAGATTTTGATATTGAGCATCTTTCATGTACCTGTGGGCCATCTGTGTATCTTCTTCAAAAAAATGTCTATTCTGATCTTCTGTTTCTTTTTAATCAGACTGGGTTTTTTTGCCGTAGGGTTGTATGAATTTTTTCTATATTTTGGTTATTAGTCCTTTCTCAGATATATGATTTGCAATTACTTTTTACTATTCAGTAGGTTGCCTTTTCATTTTGTTGGTGGTTGCTTTTGCTGGGCAAAAGATTTTTAGTTTGATGTAGCCCCACTTGTTTGTTTCTGTTTCCATTGCCCTTGCCTTTGGAGGAAGGTTGAAAAAAATCATTGCAAGACCATTGTCAGAGAGCTTACAGCCTATGCGTTTCTCTAGGAGTTTTAGTTTCGGGTCTTACATTCAAGTTGTTCATGCATTTTGAGTTAATTTGGGGTCACAGTGTTATTTTGCATGTGGTAGTCCAATTTTTCCAACACCATTTATTGCAGAGGCTATATTTTCTTCATCCTTGACTCTATTGTCATAAATTGGCCATTTACATGTGGGTTCATTTCCAGATTCTCTATTCTGTTCCACTGATCTATGTGTCTGTTTTTATGCCAATGCCATACTGTTTTAATTACTAAAGCTTTATAATCTAGTTTGAAATCAGAGAGCATGATGCCTCCCAGCTTTGTTCTGTCTCAATATTGCTTTGACTAGTTGGGGTCTTTTATGGTTCCAAACAATTTTTAGGATGTTTTTGTTTTATTTCCAAGAAAAATGCCATTGAAATTTTGATGGGGATTGCATTGAATCTGTAGAGTGCTTTGTGTAGAATTTTCTTCCAATCCATGAGCATGAAATAGCTCTCCATTCATTTGTGTCTTCTTCAATTTCTTTTATTAATGTCTTATAGTTTTCAGTATACAGATCTTTTACCTCCTTGGTTAAATTTATTCCTGGATATTCTAGTCTTTTTCATTTAACTGTAAATGGGGGAACACCTAGGTGGCTCAGTGGTTTTGAGCACCTGCCTTCAGCCCAGGGCGTGATCCTGGGGTCCTGGGATTGAGTCCCACATCGGGCTCCCTGCATGGAGCCTGCGTCTCTCTCTCTGCCTGTGTTTCTGCCTCTCTCTTTCTCTGTGTCTCTCATGAATAAAGAAATAAAATCTTTAAAAATAATAATAATAATTGTAAATGGGATTGTTTTCTTAATTTATCCTTCTGATAGTTCATTATTAGTGTGTAGAAATGCAATAGATTTTTGGGTATTGATTTGGTATCCTGCAACTGCATGGAATTCGTTTATTAATTCTAACAATTTTTAATATGGTCTTTATGGTTTTCTATATATATTATCGTGTCATCTGCAAATAGTAACAGTTTTACTTCTTTCTTTACAAAATAGATGTCTGGGTTTTTTGTGTTTTTTATTTGTTTTGTTTTGTTTTTTGCCTAATTGCTGTGGCTAGGACCTCCAATATTATGTTGAATATGAGACTGGGCATCCTTGTCTTGTTCCTGATCTTAGAGGAAAAGCTTTCAGCTTTTCACTGTTGAGTAAGAGGTTATCTGTGGGCTTATCATATATGACTTTTATTATGTTGAAATATGTTCCCTCTATATATGCTTTTTTGAGTTTTTATCATAAAGGGATGTTGAATTTTGTCAGATGCTTTTTCTGCATCTACAGATATCACCATATGATGTTTACGCTTCATTTTGTTAATGTGGTGCTTCACATTGACTTGTGAGTATTGAATCATTCTTGCATCCCGAGAATAAATCCCATTTGGTCATGGTTTATAATCCTTTTAATGTGCTGTTGAATTCAATTTGTTATATTTTGTTATTTTGCATCTGTGTTCATCAGGGACATTGGCCTGTGATTTTCTTGTTTGTGGTGTCCTTGTCTGGTTTTGGTATCAGAGTAATGCTGGCTTCGTAAAATAAGTTTGGAAGAGTTTCTTCCTCTTCTATTTTTTGGAAGTGCTTGAGAAGGATTTTTTTTTAATTTTTAAAAAATGTTTAAAGAGATGGGAATGGGGCGAATGGAGAGAGAAAGAGAATCTCAAGCAGGGTTCAATCTCACCACCCTGAGATCATGACATGAGCTGGAATAAGAGTCAGAATAAGCTGACTAAGTCACCCAGGAGCCCCAAAAAGGATGGTGTTAATTCTTCTTTGGATGTTTGATAGAGATCACCATGAAACGATCTGAACCCAGATTTGTTTGTTGGGAGATTTATGATCACTGATTCAATCTCTTTACTAGTGATCAGGAAACCTTCAGTTTCCTGTTTCATCACAGTTCAATCTTGGTAGACTGTATGTTTCTAAGAATTTTCCATTTCTTCCAGGTTGTTCAATTTTTTAGCATATAATTGTTCATAATAGTCTCGTGATCCTTTACATTTCTGTGGTATCAGCTATAACATTTCCTCTTTCATTTCTGATTTTATTTGAGACCTCTCTTTTTTTCTTCATGAATCTAGCTAAAAGCTTATCAATTTTGTTTATCTTTTCAAATAATCAGGTCTTAGTTTCATTGTTTTCATTCTTTTGTCTTTTTAGATTCTGTTTCATTTATTTCTGTCCTAATCTTTGTTATTTTCTTTCTTCTACTAACTTAGTTCTTTTTCTAGTTCCTTGAGTTGTGAAGTTAGGTTAAGACTTTTCTTGTTTCTTAATGTAGGTGTTTATCACTATAAACTCTCCTCTTAGAACTGCTTTTGTTGCATCCCATACATGTTGTATTTGTCTCAAGGTATTTTTTATTTCTCTTTTGATCTCTTCTTTGGCCAATTGGTTATTCTGTAGTATGTTATTTAGTCTCCACATATTTGTGAATTTTAAATTTTCTTTGTGTAATTAATTTCTAGTTTCATAACACTGTGGTCAGAAAAAATGCTTGAGATGATTTCAATTCTTTTAAATTTATCAAGACTTGTTTTGTGGTTTAACATATGATCTATTGTGGAGAAGGTTCCATATGCACTCGAGAAGAAAGTGTATTCTGTTGCTTTGCAATGAATTGTACTATAAATATCTGCTAAGTCCATCTGGCCTAATGTGTCATTTAAGACCAATGATTCCTTATTGATTTACCATTTGGATGATCTACCCATTGATGTAAGTGGGGTATTTAAGTCTTCTATTATTATATTTCTCCCTATTTCTCCCTGTAGACCTGCTAATATTTGCTTTATATATTTAAGTGCTCCTATGTTGGGTGCATAAATGCTTACAAATATTTTATATTTTTGTTGGATTATTCTTTTTATCATCACATAACACCTTTCTTTGTTTTTTATTATGGTCTTTGTTTTTTTTAATTTTATTTATTTATTCATGAGAGACACAGAGAGAGAGAGAGAGAGGCAGAGACACAGGCAGAGGGAGAAGCAGGCTCCATGCAGGGAGCCCTACGTGGGACTCTATCCCGGGTCTCCAGGATCACACCCTGGACTGAAGGCAGCACTAAACCACTGAGCCACCCGGGCTGTCCCATGGTCTTTGTTTCAAAGTCTATTTTGAAGTGCCTGGGTGGCTCAGTCATTATGCATCTGCCTTCAGCTCAGGGTCCTGGGATTGAGTCCAGCATCAGGCTCCCTGCTCAGTGGGGAGTATGCTTCTCCCTCTGCCCCTCTCCCCACTTGTGATCTCTCTCTCGCTCAAGCTGTCTCTCAAATAAATAAATAAAATATTTTTAAGTCTTTTTTGTCTAAGCATAGCTATTCCAGCTTTTTAAAAAAAAAATTTTGGTTTCCATTTGCTTAAAATATCTTCCTCCATCCCTTCATTTTCAGTCTGCATATGTCTTTACATTCACAGTGTATCTGTTGTAGGCAGCACATAGATGGGTCTTGTTTTTGTTTGTTTGGTTTTTAATCCATTCAGCCACTCTATGGGTTTAAATTTCATTTAAAGTAATTATTGAGAGGTATGTGCTTATTGCCCTTTCTAAATTGTTTCCTGGCTGTTTTTGTAGTTCCTCTATGTTCCTTTCCCCTCTTACTCTCTTCCTTTGTGGTTTGATGACTTTCTTTAATGATTTGCTTAGATTCCTTTCTCTTTCTGTTTTATGTATTACTATAAGTTTTTGTTTTGTGGTTACCATGAGGCTTATGTATAACAACTTATATCTATGATAATCCATTTTAAGTTGGTAACAACTTAAGTTTAATCTTATTGTATAACTCAACATTATTATTACCTTCCCACCCCATGTTTTATGCTTTAAAAAAAAAAGTCAAGGTTGTTTTTCTTTTAAGACTTTATTTATTTATTTGAGAGAGAAAGAGAGAGAGAGAGTACTCATGCAAGCAGTGGGGAAGAGCAGAGGGAGAAAATTCCAAGCAGGCTCCCCAATGAGCACACAGCCTGATGTGAGGCTCAATCTCACGACCCTGAGATCATGACTTGAGCTGAAACCAAGGGTCTTATGCTTAACTGACCTAAACATCCAGGTGCCCCTACCATGTTTTATGTTTTTGATGTCATATTTTACATCTTTTTTATCTTGTGTATCCCTTAATTAATTATTGTAATCAATTATTTTTAATACTTTTATCTTTTAACCTTCATGCTAGCTTTATAAGTGATTAATTTACTGCCTTTACCATATATTTACTTTTCCAGTAAGATTTATTGTTTCATATGTGTTCTTATTACTAATTAGAACCTTTTCTTTTTAGCTTAAAGAAGTCCCTCTCATGTTTCTTATAATGTTGGTTTAATGGGGATGAACTCCTTTAACTTTTGCTTATCTGGAAAACCTTTTATCTTTTCTTCGCTTCTGAACAATAAATTTTCCATGTAGAGTATTCTTGGTTAGAAGGGTTTTTTCTTTTCTTTCAGCACTTTGAAAATATCATGCTACTTTCTTCTGGTCTGCAAAGTTTTTGCTGAAAAATCTGCTGGTCGTTTTATGGGGGTTCCCTTATCTGTAACAAGTTGTTTGCTCTTGCTGAATTTAACCTTCTTTCCTTGTCTTTAACTCTTGACTTTTTAATTAAACTATGTCTTGATGTGAGTCTCTTTGCATTCCTCTTATTTGGAACCCCCTGGGATTTCTGGATCTGGAATTCCTCAGGCTTAGAAATGTTTTCAGCCATTATTTCTTTAAGTAAGGTTTCTTCTCCTGTTTCTCTCCTCCTCATGGAGCCCATTTCATTTTGTCCTATAAACTCTCTTCACTGCTCTTCATCCTTTTCTCTTTTTACCTGTCTAATTGATTGAGTTCCACTGCCTTGTCTTCAAGTTGATCAATCCTTTCATTTGCTCATCTAGTCCGCTGCTAAAATTCTCTAGTGTATATTTGTAATTCAGCTTCTGTATTCTTCAGATCTGTGACTTCTACTTGGTACTTTCTTATATTTTGTATTTCTTTGTTGAAATCCTCTTTACAGTCATCCCTTATTCTTCTGAGATCAGTGAGCATCTTTATGACCATTGCTTTGAACTCTTTATTTCATCAAGGTTTTTTCCTGGGATTTTATCATTCTTTCATTTGGAACATATTCTCTGTTTCTTCATTTTGCTTGACTCTGTTGGTTTCTATACAGTAGATGCAACAACCACCTCTCCCAGCCTTGAAGGTGTGGCCTCATGTAGAAGATGACCTTTATTCAACTCTGCCTCACTTCTTGACTGTCTTTCAAACTTCTGTGCTTATCCAGCAGCCTATTATATTTTAAGTAGCTCCTAGTAGTTGAGGATGTGCCAAGACCTGTCAGTATCCCAAAAGGGAGGATTGCAGCATTTAGATTCAGGCTGACTGAAAGCCAGGCCCTCAGGCATCAGCTTTTTAAAGTATTCAAATGAATAGAGTCCTGTGGGACTGCAGGAATAAGCCCTCTGGCTGCCAGAGCCAAGCCATTTGGACGTGTCTTCTGAATGGCAATTGCAGAAATTGGGGCTCCAGATGAATATACATTTAAGTTCATTTCTGGGTGATAGCTGCAAGTCAGAGCAGAGCAGAGGGTGTGTGCCAAGATGGCGTCCAGAGCCTACATTCCTTGAGAGCAGCTTCACAGGCCACTAAATGTGTGCCAAACCCAAAACCTGCCCCTCAGGCTGATGCTCCAGAAGAAGCAGAGAAAGCTTCTTCACAGGAAAACTGACTGTGCAGCATCCTGAGGCTGGTAACCTGCCAAGAACCATCTCTTTGATTGTCATTAGGCCTGTAGGACCTGGAATGCAAGCCCCCCTAGCTACTAGAGCCAGATGATCAAGGGGCATCTCCTGGGCAAATGATTAGCTAATAGGCTTCCTTCACCAAAAGACTGAGCTCCTGAGTCTGTTGTCTCTTGCTATGCCCTAAGGGTAGTAGCTGTTTAAGAACTCTTTCTCCATTGATTATAATCCTTGGGACCCACAAGCATAAACTCCACTGGCCAAGGATCCAGGTGATATAGAGGTGTCTCCTGACACCAGCTGCAAAAAGTCAGGATGCCAGACTAGGGTATAAGCTCCTTTCTGGGAGTTTATAATTGTAACACTGATTATTACAATCCGATGTGACCAGAGCACAAGCTTCTCTGTTCCCCAGGACCAGGTGATCAAGAGGTGTCTCCTCAGCAGCAACCACAAGAATTGGGGCACCAGATGCATACACAAGCTCCCTGCCAAGAAACGCCAGTGCTCTGGAGCATGGCAAAGAAAGTGTAAAGATAGAACCCCTCAAGTCTCCTTCCCTACAGTGTTCCAGCAGGCTCCTAGGTGTGTGTGTTAAAATTAGATGCCTGCCCTTCAGATGGACACTTTAATATAAGAAGGTGAGTCTCCTTCGCTTTAAGTCTGGGCATGATTGGCTGCCTCCAAGCTGGGTCTAGGGCAGGCAAGTCTGACCTTGGAAGTCCTTTAAGAGCAACTTCTCAGATTACTAGAGTCTTGTGGGTCTCAGGACGTGATTGTTAAGAGTTTTCAAAGCCAGATATTTAGGAGGCCTATCTAAATTTACATCCCAAAAGTTGGGATGCTCAACGTGGGGTCTGAGGTCCTCACTTCTCAGAGAGAGACTGCAAGTTCCAAGTTCCTTCCCACTTATATAGAGCATCACCTTAGGGGTAGGTTTATAGTGAGCATATATTCCAATCTCTCTTACCCACCTCAATACGGTTTTCTTCTTGTTTACCTAATATGTAGTCATCACTCAGCCAGTCTTTAGGGTCAGGGTTTTTTAAAGAGACAATTGTTCCATATGTAGCTGTAGACTCAGTGTGTATGTGGGAGGAGTTAAGTTCAGGATCTTCCTATGTTGCCATCTTGAACTAGACTCCTATGACGGTGTTTCTGGATGAGTTTAACATTTAAATCCATCATGTGAATAAAGCAAACTGCCCTTCCTAAAGCTATAGTACATGCTGGATAGCTAGATTGTGCAAGCACACCCTGAATGTCCTGTTAATCACTATCTTGAGAATGTAGAGATCCCATCCTCCCTCTATATTCCCACTAAGAAGAATGTGTAAAAGAACATATTCAGTGTCCAAGGTTGGGTACTCTAGGAGTGGCCAACCTGGAGCATCTCTCTTGTAACAGAGAATGTCCAGAGGGCAGGCCCTGATCTCTTTGGAATGCTGGCTGTGTAAAGAAGGGAAGGGCTACAGATAGTTGCTAGACTAAGTTGCTACACTACAGAGCTTGCTACATGTAGATCCCATCAGCAGATGCTTTGTACAGTTGGCTGCTCCTGGATTCCTTTTAAGTAAGTTCCTCCAGTAAACCTATATCTTGATCGCTGTCTCTGGTCTTCAGTCTGGCTGGACCATTACTCACCTTTGGCTTAGAGTCTGCTGGTGTACAGCAACACACTAATATGGATGGACTCCATCTAATCAGTTGAAGGCCTAAATAGAATAAAAAGACTGACCGTCTCCTGAATAAGAGGGAATTCCTCTTGCTTGACTGCCTTTGAGCTGGGACCTTGGGATTTTCTCTGCCTTCACACTTGTACCAAAACATTGACACTTCTGGAGTCTTATGCCTACTCGCTTTTAGACTAGATTCATGCTATTGTCTCTCCTGGTTCTCAGGCCTTCAAACTTCTCCCAGGTTTCCAACTTGCTGACTGCCAATCTTGGGATTTGTTAGCCTCTGAGATCACATGAGCCAACTCCTCATAATAAATCTTTTTATTACAGGTTCTCTCAGAATCCTGAATAATATAGTACCCTTAGTTTTTAGTCTCTCTGCAAAACATGTTCCACTGTGGGACTTCTGCAAATACCTTGTCAGGAAGCAGTATGTGGAGGCAAGATTTGCAATGGTAACTCCTTTATCCTTTTTAGGGGAAGAAATGAAGACTTAATCACAGTTTTATTATATTATTTTTACGTTAAGGGGGGAAAAAAAGAAATGCCCAGCCCAAATTCTAGCTGACAAAATTAGAAGAATTTCTACCTAACCCAGCAGAAGTATGAAAAAACAGAACAGTAAAGGGTTGGGAAGGGGAAGAGTCTATCTCTTATTCTGGAGTTTGGGTCTGCTTTGAGCCTTATGTTTGTTGCTCAAAGAGTAGGATCCTATGGTGTCCTATGGGATTATAACCAGGCCAATTACCATTATTGGGCAGGATTCCTTTGTAAATGGAATGCTCCTACAACCATTGCCAAAATCAAGTATGGTGTATGTGCAGTAACTATGAAATCAGCTGAGTTGCGATTGCCTAGTTGACATATCGTTGCTTTTTATAGATATTTAGTTAAATATATTTAATTGTGGCCACTTTCAGTTCTTCTAGTCAGACAGAGAGTAGGCACATAGTTTAGGACTGGAGGAACTAGCTCAGTATGTGTATAATGCAGAAACCTGGCCTTGGAAACTTCGCACTTAATCTCAGAAACAACAAGTACTGAAGCCACTTTCATCATCTGGGTGGAGGGGAAGGCAATATTATATAGGGAAGAGAGGATTCTGGTCTTCTTTCCCAGGATTAATGCTCTGGTCTAGCACCAAAGGTCACTAGACCAGGGTTATGCTTTTAGGTTTTCTACTCTGAAACAAAACTAAACTAAAGCAGAGGAAGTTGGGATGCTTGGGTGGCTCAGTGGTTGAGCATCTGCCTTCAGCCCATGGCATGATCCTGAAGACCCGGGATCGAGTCCTACATCAGGCTCCCTGCATGGAGCCTGCTTCTCCCTCTGCCTATGTTTCTGCCTGCCTCTCTCTCTGTGTCTATCATGAATAAATAAATAACATCTTTAAAATATATATATAAAGCAGAGGAAGTAGAAGACAGCTTGCCCAAAGTTATCCATGTGATAATGAGGAAGAGGAACAGGAGGAAGAGGGCCATTTTACCAACCCTGCTACATGTGAGGGACCTAATTACATGCATATGGAATTCCTAGTCCTTATGACAATCCTACAAGATATAATGATTCTCCTCTTATGGTTGAGGAGATTGAGGCTCAGAAAAATTGGTTACTTGGATGTAGTCACGTAGTTTCTAATGGTTGAGAAGAGATTTGAACTCAAATCCATTTAACTCCAAAGTCTATGTGCCTTCCTTCTTTTTGGCATATAGTTGTTAGGTGTTTTGTTGTTGTTGTTGTTGTTTTTATCTCCCCTTTATGATAATAAATGAGGTGGATAAGCCAATCTGATGGACTGTCCAGCTAGCTGCCACCCTCTCTCTCTCATAGAATTCTGGATTATATTACTCCAGAGTTACTGTTCAGTGGAGAAGAATTTTTTTATGCTTCTGTTTTTGACTCTAACTGTCATAGTAGTTACCCTATGCTGACATAATGCAGTTCCCATTGGTTTAATTGTCCGGGAGCCTTGAAATGACACTCCACTTCTCTCCAAACCCGTGTTCTGTGGTCTCCAAATTGAGGACGTCTGCTCTAACTCCTATTTATGTCTTTCCAATGCTGACTCCACCATTTCTGGCTAGGAGAGGCTATGTTTTTAAATACACTTTTGCCTTCTAACTTCCTCTGCCTTGCCCTGTCTGATCCTTCCAAGCTATGGCCAGAGTTGTGTATAATTAGTTACCGTCCCTCACTGTCTCTTGTGTTTATGGTTCTCTGCTCAATTCTACATGACAAATGGCCATCCAAAGCCATGGGCTTGACCTCAGATGACCCTGTATTTGATTGCCTTCATCCCAGTGCATGGGTCAGCAGTCAGTGTCTCCCCGAGCTCTTGCTCAGCTAGTAATTGATTACCATGTGAATTCATGGGCCAGTTGGCAGAACTGGGCCACTGGGCACATTGACAGCACAGGCAGGGGGCAGCCTATGGCAGCCACTCTTTTAGAGAAAGTTTGCCAGAATATTCATGTCAAAAAAGTCCTGTATTTGAGGGGCCTTTCCCAATTAGTGCCAGAAAGGTACAATGACTACTGAAGTGGATTCCTAACCCAAGGTCCCCGGACTTCTCCTGGAAGCAGGAATTCAGTGAACAATTCTCAAGCCATAAAACAATAGTTTCCCCAGTTTTCTTTTCAACCTTTTGTTTGGCTTCTGTGCTGGCCGATGCCAATCAACCATCAACAAATGAGGAACAGTGTCTAGGCACACCTCTGTTTTCTATCTAGTGGTCTGTTTATTTATGAACCATTAATACCTCCACTTTAAGCATTGTTAATGTTTCAAAGACAATGTTTGTTCAAGCTCAGTAAAGTGCAGTAAAGAAGGAAAGGTCGTAGATAAGAAGTGTGAAGACCTGAGTCTTAGACCCAGCTCTCCTTCTCCCTGGATGTGCGCCTCTGCAACTACTTTACCTCTGCATATGGTTTCTTCATTTGTGAAAGATGGAGGAGGAGAAGAAGGAAGATGAGAAATAAAGAAAAAGGAAGGAAGGAAGGAAGGAAGGAAGGAAGGAAGGAAGGAAGGCAGAAGGGGAGAAAGCAGTTTGAAAATTATTTCAAAATTCCCCTTTAGCTTCCTGCATCATGTATTTCAAAGCTGTTATTAGGTGAATAAACATTTAGAATCGTTATGTCTTCTTGATGAATTGAGTCCTTTATCATTTTATCAGCTGACTTTCTTAATCACTGGAAATATTCTTTGTTCTGAGATCTATTAATTGCTAGTAAAACTATTCTAGTTTTCTTTTGATTAGTGTTAATATGGTATATCTTTTTATTTTTAACTTTTAATCTGTTTTCGCTTCATATTTAAAAGACATGTTTTGTAGTCAGCATATAGTTGTGTCCTGTTTATTTTTCCTCTGCCTTTTAATTGGAATATTTAAATCATTTGCATTTATTGTGATTACTGATATGGCCGGATTTGAATATATCTGTTCTTTGCCTCATTTTTTAAAAGCTTTTATTTAAATACCAGTTAACACATACAGTAAAATTGGTTAGAGGTATAGAACTCAGTCAGTGATTCATCACTTATATATAACACCCAGTGTTTATCACATCTAGTGCCCTCCTTAATGTCCATCACCCATTTAGCCCATCCCCATCCACCTCCCTCCACTGGTTTGTTCTCTATAGTAAGAGTCTCTTATGGTTTGCTTCCCTCTCTTTTTTCCCCTTCCCCTATATTCATCTGTTTTTTCTTTCTTAAATTCCACATATGAGTGAAATCATAGGGTTTTGTCTCTATCTGACTGATTTTACTTAGTCTAATACCCTCTTGCTCCATCCATGTTGTTGTAAATGGCAAAATTTCATTTTTGATGACCGAGTAATATTCCATTATTTATGTACACCACCTCTTCTTTATCCATTCATCAGCCAATGGACATTTGGGCTCTTTCCATAATTTGGTTATTGTTGATAATGCTGCTATAAACCTCAGGGTGCATGCGCCCCTTTGCAGCAGTATTTTTGTATTCTTTGGGTAAATAGTAGTGCAATTGCTGGGTCATAGGATAGTTTCCATTTTTAACTTTTTAAAGGAGCTCCATACTTTCTTTGCTTCATTTTTGCTCCTTTTCTTCTTTAGGATTGATTTCATTTTATCTTTTCAGCTATAATTCTTTGTTGTGTTATTGTAATTATTGCATTAATGCATACATCTTTAATTTATTTACCTTCAAGTAATATTATCCCACTTCACATATAGTGTAAAAACCTTATGATAGTCTGCTTTCATTTCTCCCTTCCCCACCTTTAAGTGATTATTATCATTCATTATGCTTTTACTTTTGTCATAATCCCCACACAACACTTATTTTTTAAATAGTCAATCATCTTTTAAAGAGACTTATTTTTTTTAATTTTTATTTATTTATGATAGTCACAGAGAGAGAGAGAGAGAGGCAGAGACACAGGCAGAGGGAGAAGCAGGCTCCATGCACCGGGAGCCCAATGTGGGATTCGATCTCGGGTCTTCAGGATCGCACCCTGGGCCAAAGGCAGTCGCCAAACCATTGCGCCACCCAGGGATCCCAAGAGATTTAAATAAGAAAAAAGCTCCTGTATTATTACCTACATGGTTACCATTTCCAGTGCTCTTCATTCTTTTGTATAGATCCTTTCTCCTTCTGGTACCATTTTCCTTCTGCCTGAAGGACTTCCTTTGGCATTTCTTGTAGTGCTAGATCCACTGCTGAATTATTTTGGTTTTTGTAATTCTTTTAAAAAGCCTGTATTTCATCTTTGTTTTTGAAAGCTTTTTTTTTTTTTTCTGAGTATAGAATTCTGGGCTCTGGGTTGGTAAGATTTTATCACAGAGAGAGATAATAATTCCTTTTCCTTTCTATAATTTAAAGATATTGCTTCACTGTCTTCTCCTTAGCATTGTTTCTGATAAGATATCTGCTGTCATTTTTACCTTTCCTACTTAGTACATAATATTTCTTTTTTCTATGGCTATTTTTGATACTTTTACTTTAAGGCTGGTTTTGATTAATTAGATTCTGATGTCTTTTGGTAAAGTTTTCATCATGTTTCTTATGCTTGAGATTTATTGAGTTTCTTGGATCTGTGGGTTCATTGCTGTCATCAAATTTGGAAATTCTTCAATGATTATTTCTTCAAATATCTTTTTTCTCCCTTCCCTGTCCCCTCTGGGAACTCCAATTACATATATATTAAGGAATAAACTATAAACATACTCTACAATTTGAGGGGACTTTAAAATAATTATGCTGAGTAAAAAAAAAAACAGGCAAAATAAGAGTGCACACCATATGATACCATTTATATCATGTTCAAGAATATGCAAACTACTGGATTGTAAAAGGAAACAGATCTATATTTCCCTGAGAGCCTGAGGGAAGGGAGAAATCTGGAGGAGGAGGGATGAATTATAAAAGAGCACAAGGAAACTTTAGGGAATGATGGATATGTTTATTATCTTGACTGTGATGATAATTTTATAGGTGTATCCATATGTCAAAGCTTATCAAATTGTATACTTTAAATATTGCAGTTTACTGTATTTCAGTTTATACCTCAATAAAGCTACTTTAAAAAAAAAATAAAAGAATTGATTTTAAGTAGGCTCCCACTGGCCAAGTTCAGGATAATTTGTACATGAAAAGAAATAATAATGGCAATGGGTAGAATAAGGAAAATAACTCATGAATCCACAGTGATACTAAAGAAGAGGTAAAGAAAGAGAAAAAGAGGAGGGCGAACAAACATGATGGGGCTCTTGTTTATAATGCCATCCAACAAATATAGAAGGAAGGATAAAAGGAGAAAATCACTATTTATCAACTCCCAAATTAATAATCAACTCAGGTAAAAACAAACAATGGATGCTAAAATAGTGAGAAAAGTACTTCCATAAATATTAGCCTACTCATTGAGATATGATTACGTTACAATCAACACACATTGTTCTTAAAAGCAGAAAAGTATATACTACTTCGGGAGGTTTCTATCAAAATGGTTAACAAAGGAGTGGAAGCTGTGAACCTTTGGCATGAAGGTATTGGTTCTAGGTGACTGGGAAAATCATTATGGGCAACATAATCCCCTAACCCTACCAGTTAAGTAATAATAATTTTTCTGTGCCTAATGAACCCTGAAAGTCTTTGGATAAAGTTTGCTCGGGACGTGAAGGGAAGAGGTGCAGATGCTGATGGTTGGAAGTCAGCTGAGTGCACTGAACCAGTAAAGCTTACAAATGTGCATCAGGCAAGGATGGCTCTGCCTTAGATGTTCCTCAAATAATTTATCTCAGTTTGTAATTATAGATTTGTTAGTATAATTACTTGACTCGTGGCTGAATTCCTCCACTAGACTATAAGTACCAAGAGAGAAAGGACCTGGTCTTTCTTACCTCACCAGAATTCCATAGGGTGCCTGGAGTATGGTAGGAGCTTGCTAACTACTTCTGAAATGGAAAAGTGAAGGAGTGAGTGAATGGAAAATGAGGACGGCAGATAGTTCTTTAACTGAACTGCCCGTGTTCAAGCTAGCTGTTGGCTGTACTTGTAAGCACCATGAGGGCAGAAGGCTGGCCTGTTCTTGTCACTGCTTTAACCACAACACCTAGAACAGTGCCTGACACTCAGTAAACATTTGCTGAACTAATTAATTAAAATAGCTCTCTCCATCAGACTATAAGTTTTGTGAGGGCAAAGACAATTTTTTTAATCTCTCCAGTGACAAGCACAGAGACCTGCACAGAGTAGGGGCTCAATAAATAAGGAGCAAATGAATGACTGATGAATGCATGAATCCTGTCCACATTTCCTTACTAAACAGTGAACATCTCAAACATTCCAAGGAAAAGTGGTTCAGAAATGGCTGAATGGAAAGCACTGTGGAGAAATGGCTCTGGGGCAGTGGATGGAAGGCCAGGTTGGTGGGGGCTAACCTGTAAGCAAGGGAGCAGGCCCTGTGACCTTTTCCCCTCTCGTGTCCCTAGGGTTGGAATCATTCCAACTTTGCCAGGAAAACGTCACCCACTAATTCCCGCTATTCCCCCAGAGTGTCCACACCCCACATATCCTGTTTGGTGGCCAGGCTGGCTGAGCCCTTGGCCAACAACCTCCTTGAGGAGGGCTCTCTGGAGTCTGGGCAGGCAGTGGGGGTCACCTTCACTTAGTCCGTGAAAGGAAATGGTCCAGAGGAACAAAGACCATCATCCAGAAAAAAAAAAGACATCAATAACCCAGGATTATTTTTGAAGCTCCAGATCTGAAAGTAGTGTTTTTGCTAAAGCAGCAACCAAATTTAAAGAATGAAAAGAAAGCAAAGCAGAGGAAACCAGGCTAAACACTTTGCTAATAAACTTATCATTAAAGGAGCATTATATTCTGAAACTGAGCCTTGCCCCAGAGAATCACAAAACTGTATTGTTCATATGCTCTGTGATTTGTTCGGGACAGAGTGCTGCCTGCCATTTAGGTCTCATATCTTACAGCAAATGCTTCTAGGACAGAAGTTTCTCTGCGGTCAGAGCTACAGACAAAGGCTCACTCATTTAAGATACACTCTCAACAACAAAATTCCAGCATGGTGAAAGCATTGTTTACCTAGAGTTTATAGTACTGGCTTTGAATTGATCCAAGTTCTTAAGTTCAGAGCTCCCAACAAAAGGAAAGGCAGCTCGCTACCATGCTCCAACCCCACCTGGAACCCTGTGGGAGAGCCCTGATGGACTAAGGAGAACTCCAGTTTGATTCAAGCTGGATCAGAGTCGAGCCACTAAGTCATCCAAAGAGAGCAGTGGCTTCTATTCCATCAGGTCATTGAAAAAAAAAAAAAAAGGAATGCCTTAGCTTCTTGCTACCCAAACTGTGGATCTTGAAAAAGCAGCATCAGCATTACCTAAGAATTTTTATTTCTTTTTTTATTTTTTATTTTTTTTAAAGATTTTATTTATTTATTTCTGAGAGAGAGAGAGAGAGAGAGAGAGAGGCAGAGGGAGAAGCAGGCTCCCTGTGGGGAGCCCGACGTGGGACTCGATCCCAGGACTCCCAGATCATGCCCTGGGCGAAAGGCAGATGCTCAACTGCTGAGCCACCCAGGCGTCCCTACCTAAGAATTTATCAAAATGAAAAATCGTTGTGACCCTGGATTAGGAATGATTTTTTTTTTTAGATGCAGCACCACAAGCACAAACTACAAAAGGAAAAGTAGATAAACTGGACATCATCAAGTTAGGGCTTCAAAGGGCACTATTAAGAAAATGAAAAGACAGATTCTAAAGTTAAGGAAAATGTTTACAAAACCATCTATCTGATAAAAAGCTAGTATCCAGAATATATAAAGAACACTTACAGCTCAACAATAAAAAGAGTTCACACTTTAAAATGCGCCCAGGAGGGATGCCTGGCTGGCTTAGTTGGTAGAGCATGCAACTCTTGATCTCAGGGTCATGAGTTTGAACCCCATATTGCGTACAGATATTACCTTTTAAAAATGCATTTTAAATGCTAAGGATTGGGGCACTTGGGTGGGCTCAGTTGGTTAAATGTCTGCCTTCAGCTCAGGTCATGATCTCAGGGCCCTGGAATCGAAGTCCACCTTGGGCTCGCAGCTCAGCAGGGAGTCTGCTTCTCCCTCTTCCCCTCCCTTCACTCATGCCCTCTCTCTCTTTCAAATAAATAAAGTCTTTAAAAATAAAATAAAATGTGCCAAGGACTTAAATAGACATTTCTCTAAAGAACATACAGAAACGGTCTATTTAGCACATGAAAAGATGCTGAACATTATTAGTCATTAAGAAAATGTAAGTCAAAACCAAAATGAAATGCCATTTCACACCCACTGGAATGGCTGTAATCAAAAAATCAGACAATAACAAAAGTTGTCAAGGATGAGAGAAACTGGAACTCTCATACACTTGGTGGGAATATAAAACAGTGCGGTGATTTTGAAAACCAGTTTGGAAGTTCCTCCAAAAAGGCTAAATAGAGTTACCGTATGATTCAACAATTCTACTCCTAGATATACCAACCAGAATTGAAAACATATGTCTATACAAAAACTTGTACACACTGGTTCATACCAATATTATTTATAATAATATTATAAATAGTCAAATAATAGGAGCAACCCATTTCTTCACCAACTGATGGAAGGTTACACAAAATGTGGTATATCCATAGAGTGGAATCAGCTGTCAAAAGAAATGCTGTGCTTCAGGGAAATACAATGCAAAACTACAATGAGACATCATCTCATACTCATCAGAATGGCTAAAACAGCAAACAAAACAAAAGATGTTGGTGATGATGTGGAAAAAAGGAAGCCTTGTGCACTATTGGTGGGAACGCAAACTGGTGTAGCCACTGTAGAAAGCATTATGAAGGTTTCTCAAAAAATTAAAAATAGAATTACTGGGGTGCCTGGGTGACCTGGTCAGTTAAATGTCTGACTCTTAGTTTCAGCTCAGGTCATAATCTCAGGGTTGTGGGAATCAAGCCCCACATTAGGCTACACGCTCAGTGGGGAGTTTGCTTCTCCCTCTCCTTCTGCTCCTCCCTGACAGTCATGTGCTCTTAATCTCTCTCTCAAATAAATACATAAATCTTTAAAAAATAAATAGAACTACTACAATCCAGTGATCACACTACTGGGTATTTTCCCGCCCCCCCCCCCAAAAAAACACTATTTTTTTAAAGATTTTATTTACTTATTCATGAGAGACACAGAGAGAGAGAGAGAGAGAGAGAGAGAGGCAGAGACACAGGCAGAGGGAGAAGCAGGCTCCATGCAGGAAGCCGGACGTGGGACTCGATCCTGGGTCTCCAGGATCACACCCTGGGCTGAAGGTGATGCTAAACCACTGATTGAGCCACCTGAGCTGCCCCCAAAACACTATTTTGAAAGGAAATAGACACCACTATGTTTATAGCAGCATTATTTACAACGGCCAAATTATGGAAGCAGCCCAAGTGTCCACTGACAGATGAATGGATAAAGAAACTGTGATATATACACACACAATTGAATATTATTTAGCCATAAAAAGGAATGAAATCTCACCATTTGCAACAACATAGATGGAGCTAGAGAGTATGATGCTTAGTGAAATAAGTTAGTCAGAGAAAGACAAATACCATATGATTCCATGTGTAGAATTTAAGAAATAAAACAAAGAAACAAAGAAAAAAAGAGACAAACCAAGAAACAGACTCTTTTTTTTTTTTTTTTTTTTTTTGATGATAAATTCTAAGGTCAATTTTTATTTCTACAAAAAAAGGCAGTCAAAACAATATAAAACACATGTAAAGGATATTACTGAGTGAGCTTCAAGTGGAGCTTGACTCTGCAAAGGCTGTGAGTCCAGAGGGAGAGGGAAGGCCGTCTTGCTCCTGGGCTGGGCGGCTGTTCCGAAGGAAGGGGCCAGCAGGGCGCCGGCACCCCCAGACTGCTGCTGGCTACAGCCAAGTCCCGCCAATTCCAACCCCGCAAAGGGCCAAACTGTGCCGAGGGAGGGTCGCGGTGGGGCTGCGCTGCCCTGGGGAGCTGGGAGAGCGAGCTCAGTAACAGGTGAGCGTGGAATTTCACATGGACATCCTGGCTTCAGAGTTGTCTGCAGTGACCAGCACATCTTGTACAGTGGCTGCAGGGAAGAGCATCAACCTTTGGCCTCAGGAGCCTCTCTGGCAAGAAATTCCTCACACAAGTGCACAGCATCCTCTGGTTGGCAGGCCCTCCTCTGGGGTTGGCCCAGACCTGGGTTTCCCAAGCAGGCCAGGCCAGGCTGAAGTTCAATCAGGCACACAGACATCAGGGCTTGCCCATTTAATCAACGTTATTGTGGTTAATACCGGCCAGATTTTTACATAAGAACTGGGCCTCCCTTTTCACGGCTGCATTTTTTTTTTTTTTTTTGGTGGGGGTGGGGGTGGGGGTTGTGAGTGGTGGTTTGCTTGTTTTTAATATTTTTTAAAAGGATGTTATAAATTGGAGCCAGGAGAATTTGAACAAACTCCCACACAGGGCAGTGCAACATGGGAGTAGAGAAGCCACCAGAATTGCCAGGAGCATTTTTTCCTCCTTTGCGGAAGAGATAGCCCTGGGTCTGGGAGAAGTGAATAAGTGAAAAACAAACCAAGTGCAAGAAAGTGGGAATTGTAAGGGCAGGGGAAGAAAGGTAACTGCAACCTTTTTGTTTGTTTTAACCTTAAGGGCTAAGTGTAAATTGAAGGTTTTGGATCAATTTGGACAAGAAAAGAAACACCATTATTTTAAAGTAGATTGAAGCAGTGATTTTTAAAACAAAGAAAGCAGAACTAGAACATCTTAAATTTTTAATCCTTTCTTTACAGGTTACCTAGACCACTTTTGATTAAGAAAACTGTAGAAAGTTAGTAACTGCCACAAGCAAACGCCAGGCGGCGGCACGTGTCAATTTTCCACAGAGTCCTGCTTTGCGGGGTGTCTGAATGCGCTGCTCGGGGTCTCCGCTCACGCTCGCTGGAATCAGTGGTGGCAGAGTTTAGTCCACAGGTCGCTTCTCCCCGTATTTCTTTGTAAACTCTTCAGCGTTCTTACAGAATTTTTTACGGTCCTTAGAGTATTCTTCAGCTAGGTCAGCCCGAAGTGGGTGCTCGGGCTGGGGGTCGTTCACCAGTGCTATGAGGGACTGGATTACTTGGTCGGTTTTGGTTGCTGGCTTCCAGTTTTCAGCACTAATTACTGGCAGACAGACCTGCCCCTTTTCATCAATGTTCGGATGATAGATCTTTGTTTTAAATGTGATCTTCGGTGGTTTGAATGGGTACTCTGCTGGAAAGTTGATTTCGATTCTGAAGGTCCCCTTATCATATGGAGGGTTGTCAGGAACAATAAGCCCTTGCCAAGTCAATAAATTAGCTTCATCAACCTGGATGTTACGGAAGTTTTTCATTCCACATTTGCGGATTTCTTCAAGCTCCTTCATCAGCCTCCTGCTGGCCGCCATCTTGGATCTGGTGCTGCTCAAGAAACAGACTCTTAATGATAGAGAACACGCTTATGGTCAGCAGAGGAGAGGTGGTGGGAAGATGGATGAAATAGGTGATGGGGATTAAGGAGGGCACTTGTGGTGATGAGCACTGCGTGATGTATGGAAGTGTTGAATCACTACATTGTACACTTGAAACTAATATAACACTGTGCTAACTATACTGGCATTAGATTTTTAAACAATTCAAAAAAGAGAAGAAAAAAGGAATGGTGTACTGATAAATGCCACAATATTCATGAGCCTTGAAAACATCATGCTTAGTGAAAGAAACCTGACACAAAAGGCTACATATGGGACTATCCAACTTAAATGCAGTGTCCAAAATAGATAAATCCACAGAGGCAGAAAGGAGTTGTGCGTTTGTTAGACCAAGGGGAAGGAATCAAGGAATGATTAACACTGATTACAAGGTTTCTTTTTAGGGTGATGAAGATGTTCTGAAATGAGATGGTGGTGATGGCTGCGCAACCTTGTGAATATATTAAAAATCACCGAATTGTATGCTTTCGAATGGTAAATTTTATGGTAGGTTAATTCTATCACAATGACATGTATATGATGGAAGCAACTATTGAACCCAGACCACATGCCCACACTACGCTGTGTTACATTCTCTAATGCAGTTTTGGCAGCGATTCTAAGACACGTCAATTCATCCAGAAAATATCTATTAAGTGTTTTCCGACAATGTGCCTGACCCAGATGAGAAATTAAAGTCAGGTATCTTAGTTCAGGCAGCTAAAACAGACAATCATGAATGGGATGGCTCATAATCAACAGAAACTGATTTCTACCAGTTCTGGAAGCTGAGATGTCTAAGATCCAGGTGCTAGCAGGTGTGGTGTCTAGTCCACTTCCCACTTTGTAGGCACCCATCTTCTCACTGTGTCCTCACAGGGTAGAAGAGGTTGAGGGAGCCCTGTGGGGTAATATTTTATAACAGCGCTAAACTCATCATGAGGACTCTACCCTCATGACCTCATCACCTCCCAAAGTCCCCACCTCCTAATACTATCACACTGGGGACTGGATTTCAACATAAGAGTTTTAGGTGGACCCAAATGTTCAGTCCACAGCACCAAGGAAGTTAAGTGACCTGACCGCAGTCCCAGAGCGCATGAGCATGGAAGCCCAGTCTGACTCCAGGATCTGGCTCTGGCCAACCACCTTCTGTGACCTACCCTCAAAAGGATACAACTGGCAGGAGAAATGCAAAAGTGAGTGGCCAACTGGGTGCAGGTATGTATGAGAAGGAGGTCTGGGGATTCCCAAAATGAGTATTTGTGGTGGCCCTTTGGACCAAGGCCCCTAGTCACCTGCAAGGGGAACATATGTGCAGCCCAGCCTAGCGGGGATTGGTGCTCTAGGGAGTGGGGAGAGCAGAGGGTCTGCTGTGATCACACAGGAGCTTTCATAGCCTTAAACCCTGGCACAAGGTGGGGAGCATTGTCAGAACATGAAGTGAACCTGAAGGCTTCTCCGTGAGCCCAACAGACTCCTGGACCCTGGAAGGCCTCCCCTCATCAATGGCACAGCAGCAGCCCGTGGTCGGTGCCCGCCCCAGCTCACAGGCTCACACAGAGCTCATCGCCAGTCTCCTCAGCCCCTCAGCCACCAGAGCCACAAATCCTCACCTAGGCACCTCTTCCTCACTGCTTGATCTGCTTGCTTTCTTTATTTCTTTTTCTTTCTTTCTTTCTTTCTTTCTTTCTTTCTTTCTTTCTTTCTTTCTTCTTTCTTTCTTTCTTTCTTTCTTTCTTTCTTTCTTTCTTTCTTTCTTTTTTTTAGGGACTTTATGTTTTAAAGCTGCTGAATGCAGAAGAGAGGAGAGACTTGGCCAAAATCTAACATGACTATAAATGAGTGGCTTGAACCCACTGTGTCCCAAGTCCTTGCAAAGCCCCCACATGCAACTCTAAATTCCTTCACCCTGTCACACATTCTCTATGCCCACATCCAAAAACCTGAAAAATAAAGCCCCTCACAGGCTCTAACTCTTGCCATTTTTCAAACACAAACAATGTTTAAATAAGTGCTGTTATTGTATATTCGGATTTCAAAGTGGGCTTGACCCCAACCAGATGTTATTGCTTACATGACTGTCTTCTGCGGGGGAAACGGTGCAGAGGGCCCAGCGTCTGAGACACTTCTCTGTAACTCACCACTTGGCTGTTTTCTTTCCAAAAGAAATTAAAGAAAAGAAAAAGAAAGAAAGGAAAAGACTGTTTCTGATGTGAGACACTAGTTGACTTCAGAATTGTGGCTTTTCGCCTTGCTAAACTTCTTCCTCGTTTCCTCCACCCAGCCAGCAGTCTCTCTCCAGAATCTCCTAATGGAAATGCTGGAACCACTTACCCTCCAGTAAGATGCTAACCTGTTTCAGAAAGGAAAGTAAAAAAAAAAAAAAAAAAAGAAAGAAATCAGAGTCATGGACTCAGAAAGAACGAAACAGCATGAACACATTCGTGTGTGTGTGTGTGTGTGTGTGTGTGTGTGTGTGTGTGTTGGGGGTGGTGGGCAGAGAAGAGTTAGGAAGATCACTCCCAGAATGATATTTATCTGACTGTTTTTGCAAAGCAAAGAAACACCAGTCTAGCTTCTTAATTAGATCACAATCACATTTGGTTTTAATTTACCCTTGACTTTAAGAGTCTTGGATGGGCACCAGGATTGGGAGTCATGGTGACATGGGTCTCTGTACATAACTCTTTCTTAAAGTTTGTTATGACTTTTTTTTTTAAATAAAAACTTTCAAATAAACACTAATCAATTCACCATCTCAAGGTAGCGACTCTTTTGATGTCCTCGTGTCCTTTTTCACGTTGTCAAACATATTACCTGAATGTGCTCTATCTGGTCTGATTCCAGAACATAGTCAGGCCTTGTTAGCCCTGAGGGGGAGAGGGGTGTGGGCAGGTGGTGGGCAGCAGGCCAGTAGGAAGCTCATGGAGTCAAAATATCTGGGTTCATAGCCCAGATCCATCACTTACCAGCCCTCTTCACTGGGACAAGTCACCTAGCTTCTGAGAATTTCAGCTCTCTCTTGTCTAGAGGGAGCATAACACACCTAACTGGCAGGGATGCCGAGTGGCCATATATAAAAAATATAGTTATTTTTACAACATATAATTTTCCCTAGTTAGTGTTTGACTGAGATGTATGGACAATTCGCTTCTTTTCTTGTTTCATCTAGCCATGTTGTTGAATGTACAGGCAGTTTTTCCACAAAGTTTGTGTCTTTGAGTAACATTCTTGCAATAGAGATGGGAAAGCCAAAATAAATTTTCTTTCTGAGAATATGGAAAGGATGTTCATAGCTCTGACAGGGGAGCAGCTGCACCAAAGAATAACAGCGACAACAATGACATTCCTTACGCATCAAGCTGAGCACTTCCATGCCCTATACTGGAATTCCTCGACCTCAGCACTACCGACCTGCTGGCCCAGATCATTCTTTGTTGTAGAGGCGTCCTATGCATGGCAGGGTGGGTAGCAGCCTCCCAGGCCCCTGCCCACCCCATGCCAGTTGCAACCTCTCCACTCCATCCCACCCACCCCTCTTGTGCTATCCTCCCAAAGACCTCTCTAGATGTTGTCAAGTGTCCACTGGAACACAGAATCATCCTCCATAGAGAACCCCTGCCTTAGAGCACTTAAGATTTCCAATGAATGGGTGAGAACAGACATGGCTGTTTTCAGGAATGGAGGCACCTGTTCTGGGGTCACTGCCTTCCCACTCCCCTGAAAAGTGGGTTTGGTGCCCCCCCCCCCAGCAAGGGTAGTCAGTGAAGTAGGGGGAGAGCAAGGTGGAACAGTGTCCTGGGAGCCATGAAAAGAAAGTGCTTGGAGAGAGAATTATCATCTGTGTCAACTACCGCTCATTACGTGATTTAGGGAAGCTTAGCCCAGAGAACTGGCCAGTGAGGAGGCCCTGGATGACCCCTAAAAGAGCTGGTCAAGAGGTTCAAGCTATTTGTATTAATATATCATGAATTCCATGAATGCACTTTGTTTTTAGATAAAATATTCCATACGAAAGCTACATTTAGCATCATCGGAAGCGCTTCTAATTCAAATTGTGCCATAAAATAGAGCAACCACTTATGATGAATTTCTGCAAAGAGAATCACGAGTTCTGGGCTCTCCTCCCTTGTAACAAGATTGGGAAGTGTGGGATGGTAACCTAGATGATGAGGGAGCCAGTCCTCTGAGGAAAGAGGCTCAGGTAAACTGGCCTCTGCTTCCCACACCAATGAGACACAGCCACCACCAGTAAATCTCCAGAAGTGGAAATCAGAGCCAGAGGTGTCCAGAAGAGAGCCGCTGGTAGAGGATTTGAAATCAAGACTAGGGCGCACTTTCTGTAAGCGAAAGAGGAGAACTATTAACTCAAGCTGTTTCTAAAACACAATACGATGCTAAAATGCTTGGTTTTGCCTTATTCAGTGGCGAGGTAACTTCCTTTTGGATTGTATGATTGAACTTGGAATTGCAAGGACTTTATGGCCTTTATGATACAAACTGTTCCTTGTAATAAATGATGACCTAAAGTGGGTTTTAAAAAGAGTCACAAGGAAAACCATAGACCTTGAGCCTACTGCAGAAGACAGTAACACCATTACCCTCCCAATTAGTACCTTCATGGGGTTCCAGATACTCCATGGAGTAGCATGTTGTTGCCTTTGGGCTTTTTGCACCAAAATTCTGACACTGGTAATCTGTTTCTCCTAAAAACTGAAAAGTGACTGTTTCCCTGAGGAAGGAAGGGCAACCTTTAAAATGAGTTTTTCTTTGTTGCTCTCACTTCACTGACTGACTCTGCTTCCAGTTGGAGGAGCCTGGGGCAGATGCCACTGGGGGGCCAAGGGAAGGGAGGGGACCAATTCCCCAAAATCTCCTGTCCATTCTCCAACTTTCTCTCCTTCATCACCCTTTCCACCAAAGAACAGCCCTACTCTTTCGTCTTCCAATTTTGTTTCCAACATTTTCATAGTGGTGTGTAGTTTATGAGGTGCTTTGGCATGCAGGGAGGGTTTCCCACAAGTCAGGAGACCTCGGCCACTTCCTTTGACTGAGGTTGCCAGCATACTCAAAGTGAGGAAAAGTCAGACCAGAAGAAAGTCATAAAACTCACGGTACAGTTAAAACATTTATATTTAGCAAACTACTACTTTTAACACACATACGCAAATACAATCAATGCCAAACAATTGTATTTCATTGGTATATGTACATATATGTGTATATAATATCTTTAAAACTCTAAATTTCAGGCCATTTGTGAAGATGAAGCTGAAGGGCCTCCCTACCTCCTCACTCCACCCCATTCCTGCTACCCACCCAGCCCTGCTTACATCTATAGGACAGTTGCTCTTCACAAGGAAGAGTGTGTATTATTCACATTTTTCCACTTAATGATGAAGGATACCAGAGCCTGGAAGGTTGTGTGAAATTCCCATGATTGCAAAGTTGATTGGCCGAGCAAGGAACCGAACCTCGGGCTGTGTATTTCAAATTCAGAGTTCTTACTGCTACAATACCTTATATCATTCCTTCCAAAGTGCTTTCTTTCCCCCAAATAATGAGAACTGGCTGTGGTTCCCATTTTTAGATAGTTGCAGGTAACACGTTAGAAGCCCACAATTCAAGAATAAATATGTGCTAAACTGTGTGTCCTGGAGGAAACTCTAGTGGAGGTGGAAGAGGCTGACAGACCTCACCTCAACCCCAGGACTACACACCCCCCAAGGCCAGCAACCTTTCTGCTCTCTACTTCCTCAACTCTATATGTTGGGTGTAGTGTCTCCCAGATCATCTGAGCTTGGTAAGAATTCACCCATCCCGGCAGCATTTATGGTGTTGACTCTGTGCCAGGCACAGGGCAGCAGGCTGGACGCAAAGCTGGCTTGGGCAATCTCTCTGACCTCTAGGCACTCAAGGCTCCTGGAAGAGACAGTGGCTACCAGCATGAAACAGTGGCCCATTGGGCAATGATTTAAAACTAAGTCTGATAATATAATAAGATTAAATGTCCAACAATAAGAAGAGGTTTGGATAAAAGAATCATCCATAACTTGGAATCCCATGCGAACATTTGTAGAACTGTACAACTCTTTTTCAATTGGGATATGAGTGACGTATTGTATTAGTTTCAGGTGTATCACATAATGATTTGATATTTGTATGTATTCCAAATGATCACCACAATAAGTCTGACATCCATGACCACACGGAGTTATAAATTTGTTTCTTGTGATGAGACCTTTTTAGATCTACTCCCTTAGCTATTTTTAAATATACAATAGAATATTATTAACTATAGTCACCATCCTGTACAGTACATCCCCAGGACTTATTTATTTTGTAATTTTATATTTGTGCCTTTTGACCACCTTCACCATTTCACCCAACTCCACAAGTGTGAGCCTTTACTTAAAAAGATAAGCCAAGGGACACCTGGGTGACTCAGTGGTTGAGTCACCTCAACCTGAGCCTTTGTCTCAGGTTGTGATGTCCTGGGATAAAGTCCCACATCAGGCTTCCCTCAGGGAGCCTGTTTCTCCCTCTGCCTAAGTCTCTGCTTCTCTGTCTGTGTCTCTCATTAATAAAGAAATAAAATCCTTTAAAGAAAAAAAAAAGGATGAGCCAAAGTCTTTTTAAGTGAATAATCCAGGTTAAAAAATGGCACATAGAATATGTTCTCTATGTAGATCTATAACATAGATCATCTGAATACAGAAGGAAATGCACCAAAATACTAGCAGAGGATGTCTCTGAGTGGTGGAATTATTCATGGTCTTAATGGGTTTTTATTTGAGCTTATCTATGCTTTCAGATTTAATAAGTAACATGTTTTACTCTTGTAATACGCAAAAACCCAATAAAGGTCATTCTGGCTATAAAGAGAGCCACAAATCATGGAGGAATGCTTATTATAATGTCTAGCAAAAAGGAATCAGTGAGAAAACTGTGTAAACAGTATGCTCTCTACTTCATATTAAAAAATAATATAAAAGGGGGACAAAAACTTTGCGGGATGGGAACGCAACAGGCTGAAAATGTGATCCATGTTGTCTTTGGAGAGTGATTTCTTTATCTCTGTTTCTCTTGCATTGTTTCAGGTTTCCTACAATCAGCACGAAAGGCTTCCACGCACTGGAGATTAGATAGTGAGTGATTAGGAAGAAACAACGTGTGGTACAGGAGTGAGGACAAGGTTAGGAGGGATGCTTGTGCTTCCAGGAAGTGTAATAGGCCACCCAGGAGGGGGAGCGTTTCGGCCTCTGCCTCCCACAAAAAAAAGGGGGGGGGGTTCCACTCAGAAGAGATTGAAATGCCCTCTCCATTACCAGAGTACACCAAAAATGCTATTCTAAAATTAGCTTGGCAGAGGGCAGGGACCTAAGAATGCAAAGATACAAAACAAGTCAGGGGGGCAGAGGGACAGCTGTAGTAACAACAGCCAATCTCTGTTCAGCTGCTAAGGGAAGACAGCCCTGAGCAACGCAGCGTGAGGGAAACCAAAACCTCCAAATAAAACATCGACTAAAACTTAGTTCTCCAAGACTGTCTTCTCAACAAATGCAAAATCAAGGCTGAAGAACTTTCTATCATGAGCATTTAAAGGCCTGATGTTAGGTGGATCCATCCTAATGCTACTCTCTGGGATCCACCAGTGTGTCCCCAAAGCTGGCAGATTAATCCAGGCTGGCCCAGAACTGGTTTTTTGGAGGGTCATTTTGTTCCCTTGTGAGGGGCAAATGGAGAATGATGCATCTTTCAAATTTCAAAGACTTTCAACAAAACTTGGCCAGCTTTATAACTTCTTGAATGAAAGAGCTCTTCAAGAGTAGTTGGTTGTAGCTGCCATATTTAGGTGCATGTGACTTGACAATTACAGTCAAAATTCTAATGCCAAAGAGGAAAAAAGCCAAATAATAAGAACTACTGTCGACTAAGTTTTTATTTTAGGCCAAGCCCTTTCTATACATTACCACATTTTATTCCCAAGACAACTCAACAAGGTAGATAATGATCCAAAACCTTTTTTTTTTAAAAGATTTTATTTATTTATTAGAGAGAGAGAGAGAGAGAGAGAGAGAGGCCGAGACACAGGCAGAGGGAGAAGCAGGCTCCATGCAGGGAGCCTGACGTGGGACTCGATCCCGGGTCTCCAGGATCACGCCCTGGGCTGAAGGCAGCGTTAAACTGCTGAGCCACCCAGGCTGCCCACAAAACCTATTTTATAGACAAACAGAGCCTTTAAAATATTAAGCAATTTGGACTTCTGGTTTGGCACCATCTTATTCAAATCAATTTTTGCTCAAATCAACTCTCAACATTAAAAACAAGTTAATTTGCTTGAGCTTGCCCAACTAGTAACTGAGAAAACTGGAACTTTGGTTCAAATCTCTAGAACCACCCCCCCCCCCATTTTAACCACCCAACTATGCTATAAGGAATTTAGTAAACTGTAACTCCTTACAGAATTTAGTTTTCAGATTATTTCTGTCTGGATATGTTACATATTGTACATGATTTACTTTCCATCATTGAAAAAAGGATGCTAACTCAATATTAAAAAAAGTTCCCTATTGTACCTTTACTGTATATTAATTTTTAAGGCACATTCTAAGCACTTTATAAAAAAACAACACATTTAAATCATCAAAACAACTATGTAAAATCCCACCGTTATCCCCCATTTACAGTTGAGAAAGCAGAGGCACAGAGAAGTTAAATAACATCAAAATCACACAGGAAAAGGCAGAGCTGGGATTTGAACACAGGTCTACCTGACTCTAGAGCCCATTCTCTTAACACACACTTGGCAGTTAGTTTATAGCAAAAATGACCATAAACAGGGATGTAAGCAAAGATAAGTGAAAACACTTTCCCATCCCATCATTAAACTGAGTGCTTTACAGGCATTAAGTCTCTTGTTCACTAAAAGCCACCTATCTAAAAAAAAAAAAAAAAAGCCACCTATCTTTCCAAAACCTAGTATAGGAAGTCCTACAAGATATTGGTGTCTGAGTGTATTTTAAGAACTTGTCAGATTGAAAGCATAAACAATACGCTACTGTGTTATTCCAAGTCCTATTTTTCCCTTACTGAATTTCCTTTTAAAGATTTTAGTTATTTATTTATTTACTTACTTACTTACTTATTTACTTATTTATTTATTTATTTAGAGAGTGTAAGTGGGGGCAGGAGCAGACAGAGAGAGAGAGAGAGAGAGAGAGAATCTCAAGCAGACTCCCCACTGAGTGGTTCCATCTCAAGACCCTGAGACCATGACCTGAGCTAAAACCAAGAGTCAGACACTGAATCAACCGTACCACCAAGATGCCCCTGAATTTTCTTTTAAAAAAACTCCCCTTGGAGTGCCTGGGTGGCACAGCCAGTTAAGCATCTGACTCTTGGTTTCACTCAGGTCATGATCTCAGGGTCATGGGGTTGAGCCCTGCATTGGGCTCCATGCTCAGTGTGGAGTCTGCTTGGGGTTCTCACTCTCTCTGAAATAAATAAATCTTTAGAAACAAAAACAAAAACCCTCCACTCATCTATCCATTCCATTAAAAATGACTTTCTGCCTTGCACTATTGGTGTCACCAGAAAGATTAAAAAAAAAAAAGTAAAGAGAGGGATCCCTGGGTGACTCGGCAGTTTAGCACCTACCTTCGGCCCAGGGCGTGATCCTGGAGTCCCAGGATCAAGTTTCTGCATCAGGCTCCTTGCATGGAGCCTGCTTCTCCCTCTACCTGTGTCTCTGCCTCTCTCTCTCTCTCTCGCTCTCTGTCTCTCATGAATAAATAAATAAACTCTTTAAAAAAAAAAAGAAAAAATTTAAGAGAAAGTAAGAGCTCCCAGTTTCACCTAATTGAGGTAAAGAAGCAGAGCGCCCCTGAACTTGGCCCTCTCAGATAGCAAAGGAATCCTCAGTATGAGAAAAGGCCAGAACCCAGGCGGAGGAGAGGATGCTTATGGACCAACAGAACTCTATCCACCTGGGAAATCCTTCTTGATAGGCCCAAGCATTCTGGAGATGTGGGCCGACTCCCAGGGGATCACATAATCCCTTCAGTTTACTAGACTAAGAACCATCAGGAAAACTTTCTACACTTGCTCTTTAATTCCTGTTATCTTGGTGATTTGACCACACCATGGCAAGCCTTACGTTGACCCCTGTGGTAAAACCAACAACAAATTATAAAACTATGGTATTTTAAAGTGGGCAGCAAGTTCACACTGTCCTGTCAATACCATCTTACCTATTTGAATATCAAAAAGCTGAACAGAGAACAATACCCACTGCTGACAAAGGTACAGGGAGACGCAGGCAGGTTGTTGGTGGGAACTTGAACAGGTGGCACCATTTTGAAAATGAACCTGGCTGTATCTTTTAAAATTGTTTTAAAACCTACATTTTCTTCCATACGGTGTTTCTACTTCCGGAAATCCAGCCTCTGAAAATAAACTTACACAGTATGCAGGATGTATGTGCAATACCTATTCTTTGGAATATTAAACAACATTTCAGAAAGAATGAGCTAGGTCCACGTCTATTGATCTAGAAAAATGCCCACAGTGCATTTATTAGATGAGAAAAACAAGCTACAGAAAAATGGACATAGTATGAGGAGAAAGGAAGAGGAGGAGAAAGGGGAAAAAGTAAAGCAAAAGTTTGAGAAAATATTATAATCTAAAGCCAAAATATAAACTAGACAATGGAAAATACTCCAATTTCCTTGCATCAAGTTGGTATAGGAATAATACTGTCTCAGAGGGCTACGGTTCGTGTTTTTAAAGGGCTCAGGACACAGCCTGGCTCGTAGTACTGAATGAATGTTTTTGTTATTTTAAAATTCTGTCTATAATATTTGTGGAAAGATGCACATATTAAGTGCGCACCAACATATACATGATAGAGAATAATACAGGCGCATGAAACTCTGCTTTGGTTACACAATCATATTGTTGGCAATCCTTGTCTGGGATTTTGTTTTTAATGCTGCTTTTTGGTTTTTTGGTTTTTAATATTTTAGTTATTTATTTGAGAGAGAGAGCACGAGCAGGGGGTGGGGGCAGAAGGGCCTGACATGGGGCTCCATCCCAGGACCCTGAGCTCATGACCTGAGCCGAAGCCTTGCTTAAAGGACTGAGCCACCCAGGTATCCTTTTAATGTTACTTTTGCCTAAAATTAGCATAAGTGACGGTGGGGGGTGATTTCATCTCCAACTACAGCTCCTTGCCTCAAAGCAGAACTATATTTCCCCCATTAAGATGAAAGGATTCGTTTTCCTACCTATTTTTTAATAACTATTTCTACTTAACAGTGTCAAAAACTGCCTTAAATATTGTATTCCAAGGTCTAACCCACCTTACAGCGCTTTTAGCTATTGTGACCATCTTTTTAGAATCCTACACAGAGACACTTTATATAACAAAGGATTTTTGAAAACTCTTGCAAAACGCATCAAAGTCAAATCACACTTCTTTATACATGTAATAAACAAATGACTTTTACTGAAAAAAATTAACTTACACAAATGCAGAACTGTGCTGCCCAGCCAAAATAAAGAATGACCATCTGTCTAGGCAGACCCTCCTTGGAGTGCACACCCTCTCGTCTCAGTGGAGGCCCTCGGTATCATACTTTTCATAAATCTCAATATATTTGAGGACACCCTTCAACTTTATCTTTACACGGAGAGGGCAGCATTCTGCTGGATATGGCCAAATCTCTCCAGAGACCAGCCTCACTGAACATAACATTTGGAAAAGATCCTGGCAGATGCCAAGTGTGGAGAAGGATCATTTCCTGAGGCTTTCGTGTCATGTTCTTATTAATATAAATCGTTGTCTCCATTTTGGTAGCAAGCCCAAACCCATTTGATCCTCTCTGAAAAGGATCTTTAAATTCTAAGGAGCACAAGCAACTAAAGAATTAAAGATATTTCTTTGCTTAGTGGAAGAACTGGCTCTGGAACTAGAAAAGTCAAATTATACATCTTTGGCCAAACAGTTTTCTCTACATCATTTTCCTCTGGGACTAGATGGGAAACAGCTGGATGTTTGGACAGAGAAACCACTGGAAAAGCTCATGTTGGCTAAGGGCTAATGATGCTTCTCGCAGACCTTCACACGCTGATTTGTCTCCACAGCATTCTCACCTCCCTGGAGTCTCTTTCTCTGATACTCAACCCCATACCCTCTTGTTACACACTATCATCCTCTTTCTTTATGGCACTTATCATGACCAGGAATTATCTTACTTGTTTAGTGTCTGCCTTCCCACCAAAATGTGAGTGTCATGAGAACAGATGTCTTGTCTGGTTTTGCACTGCAGTGTCCCCAGTGCCTGGAATATGCTAGCTCGCAGTAGGTGCTCAACAAATATTCGTTGAATGAATTCAACACAAATCCATAACCATCATGCTTTTCTACTTCTACATTCCTTCCAATTCTTTTTAATGAGCATGGACTTTGTTTATGATAATCATGACAGCATTTATTTTTTTAAGAGAAAACATTAGTCTTCCTGAATTCAAAATCCATTTTAAATACTTAGGAAATCTAATTAGTGTAGGTGCTTACGAACCCTGGGAGATGGGGCGTCTTATTCATTTCTGTATCCGCAGCAGGCATTGTGGAACCTGGCACAGAGTGGGTGCTCAGTGGATGAGTACACATGTACTGATTATGTGTCTGACCCTGCGCTCGTCATTTCCCGATCCATGATCTTTCTCATCTGATCATCACACAGTCCTATGAAGTTGGATTGTGATCCACATTTTCAGATAAAAAGCAGGCTTAGTAAACTGAAGTTTGAAAATTTGCTAGAGGGATGCTTGATTATGTGTCTGACCTGCGCTCGTCATTTCCCGATCCATGATCTTTCTCATCTGATCATCACACAGTCCTATGAAGTTGGATTGTGATCCACATTTTCAGATAAAAAGCAGGCTTAGTAAACTGAAGTTTGAAAATTTGCTAGAGGGATGCTTGGACGGCTCAGGCAGTTCAGCATCTGCTTTCATCTTAGGTCATGATCCCAGGGTCCTGGGATCAAGTCCCACATTGGGCTCCCCACTCAGCAGGGAGTCTGCTTTGCTCTCTACCCCTTCTCCCTGCTTGTGATCTCTCTCTTTTTCATGCTCTCTCTCTCTCTCTCTCAAATAAATAAATCTCTAAAAGAAAGAAAAGAAAGAAAAGAAAAGGAAAGGAAAGGAAAGAAAGACAAGAAAAGAAAAGAAAAGAAAAGAAATGAGCCTGGGTGATAAAAATAGGCTAAGGCCAAGCAGGATACCCAAGAGCATGACCAATCAGCAAGTAGGGGTTTATTGGCTTGTACATTTTATTGTGCCATAACATCCCTCCTTTCAGCTTTAGATGTCAGCAGCTGGTTGACAAGCTTAATGACCGATGAGGGAGAGACTGCCTGGGACACCAGGGCTGCCTCTTCAGTGGCCCAGCTGCTTGAACCTAAGAACACTGGGTGAGCCTGTACAGTCACAGCTGGGCGGGTGGAGAGGTGCCGGCTCCCATCGGCTCAGCAGGACTGGTTTCTCCCTTCTAAAGAGAGGGCTGGGCTGCCCAAGAAGAGGGTGTATAGACTGACAACTGTATGAGACACCATCTCAAACACGAAGGTCCCCTCCCTCGTCTTCTACAGTTTTGCCTGGGCCCCCGCCGGAGGAGATGGGATTCTAGATTACTGCAGCGTCTTCATGCTCTTGAATAAGGTCCCTGAAAACGAACATGCTGACAGGGCACCTGGGTGGCTCAGTGGTTGAGCATCTGCTTTCGGCTCAGGTCGTGATCCCAGGGTCCCGAGGTCGAGTCCTGCATCGGGCTTCCCTGCTTCTATCTCTGCCTCAATCTGTGTCTCTCATGAATAAATAAATGAAATGAAAAGAGAGAAAAAGGAAGAAAGGCCAACCATCCTTTGCCTTATGAGATGGATGACTTGGGTACCAAGGAACCAAGGAGTCAGCTTCCTGCCTCTGTGACAAATGCCACTGACATCCCAGAGAGCCCAAAATGTCTTTCCCTGATGAGAGAGTACCCTAGCACACCTCTAGGAGTGTCAGCATTTCCACTGGCTTTAGTGGTCTCTAGAGGAGGTCCGGCCCCTTGGATGGGTTGACCCTGTGACCTGATGGAGAGGCCTTCAAAAAAATGAAGGAAAGAAGGGCCATGGAATCTAGGACAAAAACTCCCGCTCGTACCTCTGGTTCCACAATCACACGGAGGAACACACTCGAAGATCAGATGCCAAAAGTCCGTGACTGATTCTGCTCGGATCTGAGGTGGGATGAATGTGTGGGAGGAAGGAAAGGATTAATGAGCTTCTTTCTTTGATGACTGTAAAAACCAGAGGTTCGCTCTCCTGAGTATAAAGCGTCTCATTTGAAGTGGTGGCAATTCACGCTCAACCGCCTCTTTTCCCAGCACGTCTGAGAGGGAAGAGATCCCATCTGTTTTATCCGACTGCTGTAGAGCCAGCCAGCCCCGCCACAGCGCCTGGGCACAGGGGGCATGCAATCATATCTGCTAATTTACGCATCCCATGTATACTAATTGAATGCACATCGACAACCCTTCGTCTGCGATTCCAAATTCCAAAAAAGCTCTGAAAACCAAAAGATTTTTCTCTAAGCTGACAGTGAGCTCATTTGACAAGGACTCCTGACCTGGACAGACCTGAGGCTATCCGAAGTCTTTATTGCTCTCCCTTACTGAGAATATTCATATGTTCTGCATGTTTCACTGCAGATTATGCAAAGGTGTCTGACTAGAGGAGGCTGCCCCAGACTCTTGGGGGGTGTTACACAATTTAATGATATGCACCCCGGGACCTTTCTAAAATCTGAAAACTCTAAATTCCCAAAGCCCTTGGACTCCACGGGCTTCAGATGAGAGGACTCTGGAACACCTACCTGCTTAGAGGTGTATCACGGCCTTGTGGCCGGTGCTATGAATACCATGCTGGATGGAATATGACCAAGGTCCTCACCTCCCTGGAACTGACTCTCCAGCCAGCCAGGCAATGACAAGGAAGCAGATTAATAGCTTCTGAGGGAGATAAGTGTTCTGGAGAAACTAAGTCAGGAGAATGGGACAGAGGTGTGGTGGAGTATCAGAGAAATCTCAGTGGAGAGAAGCAGCAGCCATGAGAAGATCTGATGTCAGGGCATCTTTACTGATTCATTCTTAGAATCAGGCCCAATAGGCTGTACCCGTTCCAACCTCCAGATCTTTTTTATTTTTTTTTAAGACTTTATCCATTTATCTATGAGACAGAGACAGAGACAGAGACAGAGACAGAGCAAGGGCCAGGGGAGGAGCAGAGGGGAGAGGGGAGGACACCACACCAAGAGCAAGCCTGATGCCAGGCTCAGGGCTCGAGGTGGGGCTAGACCTGGGACTCCATCTCAAGACCCCTCCCCCTAAAACCATGACCTGAGCCCAAACCAAGAGTCAGATGCTCAACAGATTGAGCAACCCAGGTGCCCCTTACCTTAGGATCTTTGCATTTGCTGTCCTTTCTGCCTGGAAGGAGCAAGTCACTGGTACCTTTTGGTATCCTAAGGACTGCACATGTCTATAAAGGGTCGAAGTTGGGACAAGAAGTGAGGCTGTATGAATTAAAATTACGTTCACCACTGATAAGGGAAACACTCACTTCGAGAGGAGGTCTTGAGAATTGTGTGGAAGTTCTCCATAAATTATAATACATCGCAATATCACAGTTTCTCTTCTCGTGGTAATGAAGACTGCCCAGGGCAGGACCTCTCAGAGCCAGATATGTGGGCCGTCCCACAGGAAGGCTGGGGCCTGGCTGGAGGGTCTCCTGAACTGCTGCTTCCAAGTTCTCCACTCCCTCCACATGGGGCTTGAGTTTTTCATCAACAGACATAACCCAGAGCCCCAGAGGATCCTCAGCATTGTCTCTCCAGTAACTGTAATGCCAATGCAAAATGCTCCTTCCCAGGAGCCAGCACCCAACTCACCCCAGACCAGCTCTTCCCAGAGGAAGGTGTTGCTAGGAGTGTCCAGTCTTAGATTGCCTCGGTGTTTATGGTTGCTGTTATGGTTGTTTCTCCCTCGGGCTTCTTGCTTAAGAGAGGATAGAGGCTGCTCCAGGGGCAATGCTTATGTCTGGAACTAATGAGCCTTTGTTGTAGACAAGCTCTGAGGGGACGCCTGCCATGAGCCTGGGTGATAAAAATAGGCTAAGGCCAAGCAGGATACCCAAGAGCATGACCAATCAGCAAGTAGGGGTTTATTGGCTTGTACATTTTATTGTGCCATAACATCCCTCCTTTCAGCTTTAGATGTCAGCAGCTGGTGACAAGCTTAATGACCGATGAGGGAGAGACTGCCTGGGACACCAGGGCTGCCCTCTTCAGTGGCCCAGCTGCTTGAACCTAAGAACACTGGGTGAGCCTGTACAGTCACAGCTGGGCGGGTGGAGAGGTGTCCGGCTCCCATCGGCTCAGCAGGACTGGTTTTCTCCCTTCTAAAGAGAGGGCTGGGCTGCCCAAGAAGAGGGTGTATAGACTGACAACTGTATGAGACACCATCTCAAACACGAAGGTCCCCTCCCTCGTCTTCTACAGTTTTGCCTGGGCCCCCGCCGGAGGAGATGGGATTCTAGATTACTGCAGCGTCTTCATGCTCTTGAATAAGGTCCCTGAAAACGAACATGCTGTCTTGTGCACCCAGAAAGGATGCACCGTCTCTTTTGTGCTTTTGTCCACTCTCACCTCATGCTCTTAGTCCCTGCGCTCTGATGAGGTTAGAAATGTATCAACGTAGTAATGACCTTCAGAGCTGCCTTTATGAAAGCCTCTACGGTTGATAAAATACTTTCATACACATTGGCTTCCAGAAGGGCTCTGAAAAATAAAGGACTAATACCCTTATAAAGAGCCATCCTGGGGCACCTGGGGGGCTCAGGGGTTGAGCATCTGCCTTCCACTCAGGGCGTGACCCTGGGGTCCTGGGATCAAGTCCCACACTGGGCTCCCCTGCAGGGAGCCTGCTTCTCCCTCTGCCTGTGTCTCTGCCTCTCTCTCTCTGTCTCATGAATAAATAAATAAAATATTAAAAAAAAAAGAGAGAGAGAGAGAGAGAGAGAGCCATCCTTAGTGGGCACTTGACAGGATGAGCACTGGGTGTTACTCTATATGTTGGCAAATTGAACACCAATAAAAAATAAATTCATTAAAATAAATAAATAAATAAATAAATAAATACTAAAAAAAAAAATTGGTCACCCAGTCCCCGGCCCTCCCATTACAAGAAGGCAGGTCCCCCCTTTTGTTTCTGTCATTGTTGATCTAAGTTCAAAGTCGAACTAGCCAGTCTGTTTTGTCGGATGGGAAGCTGCACCCTAATGGTTGGAGAGGCTCAGGGCACAGCTCACTGCCTTCCCCCCCAGCTGCACGAAGAAGCTGCCGTCTTCCAGAGACATTAGCCGCTTTGTGCTTTCATTTATTTATTTAATGCTGCAAAAGCCTAAGCCGGTCTGTGAAAAATGTCCTTGCACCCTGGGACCTCGGGGCTGGGAGGGATTCCTGGAGAAACCGATTCCACATTCCCATGGTAAGGCCAACCAAAACGTGGTTACACTTAATAGGCCCCTACCTGCTTGCCCGAATATTATTTTGGACTATATCAAGCAAGGAAGGCCTGGAAGTGGGGCACCCCCAGGGCCAACACGTGGCAGTGGTTCGCAGGGCCCCGCGCGGACTCGGGCTGGAGGGTGCGGCTTTAGTAGGGGAGATACGGTAAGTCCCTGGTCCCGCAGCCGCGCTGCTGGAGGGATGCGCCCCCGGGGAGCTGCGGCCTTGGGGACCCCGGTGCTCAAGGGATGCAAGGGTGCTCAAACCGTGGCCAGAGAAGGGGGGATGAAAGGAAGAGCCCTTGGGGACCCCGGTGGGGAAGGAAGGATGCTCAAACCGTGGCCAGAGAAGGGGGGATGAAAGGAAGAGGGAGAAGGCAATTGCGGGGCGCATGCTGCACCCCAATACCTCCCTGGACAGTTTGCCGAGCACCAGCCTGTGACTCAAAGGAGGGTGACTGGCATTCTTCCATTTGTTTCCAGGTTGCTCACCCCACCTTACCCCCCACCCCCCAGCTCTACTGCCAAATGGGTGGACCCACGAGAAAGATCTTTGACAAGGAGAGCGCAGTAGCCAAGCGCAAAACCCAGTCTTCCCTATTTCAGTGACATGGCAAAGGAACTTCCAAGGCTGTCAGAAGAAGCAGCAGCCTTAGCTTTCAAAGCAAATGCGCCTTTTCTTGTTAATAAACAGACATCGCCTTCCAGGCGGGGACTGAGGCTTCAGATTTTTTTCCCCAAGGAAAGCCCATAAACCCAGCGCTGCTTTTCCCTTCAGGAAAGCAGCTGCACGACGTGTGCCACAATCAATCCCCAGGGACTGTCCAATCGTCCTTAATGTGCTCCTTTTTGCTTTCTCTGTTAGATAACTTTTTTTTTTTTTCAGAAAAACAAACAAGCAAAACAAACAAAAAACCTCTTGGGGTCAGTACTTGCAAAATATGTCAACACATTAACAGTCAATACCCAGGGACTGTCCAATCGTCTGTAACGTGTTCCTTTTTGTTTTCTCTATTAGATCACAATTTTTTCAGAAGGAAAAAAAAAACATTTTGGGGTCAGTCGTTGCAAAATATGCTGATACATTCAGCGTTCCTAACCAAGCTACTGTGGAAAGGTCCCAAAGATGGGATGGGGCGCTGAGGGTCAGATTTCACCTCCAGGTACCTGAATGGAAGCCGCCTCTGGCTGCTTCTAGGCACCAGAGGGTAAGCCAATGCACATGTTCCATCAAGGGCCCTTCGCAGAAAGAAAACCATGGAATAGATCTGTTTCCTGACTTTGTACTATGATGGTATTTTCTTACTCCTAAATTTACTGCACCCCTGATAATGTGGAGAGAACTATCATGGGTGCAAGGATATCGTGCACCAGCAGGGTCTTGACATTCAATTTGTACAGGTGAGTGTTCCCTGCTCAACAGGGAGGAAGTTGCTAGAGCGTCTCTGCAGGGCTCTTCAAAGAGCAGTGGGAATGGGAAAGGCTCTCCGGGCCCCTCCCCTGACTGCTCCGTTTGTGCTGATTACGACTTTATCTAACCCTGTTTTCCAAACTGCCAGTCAAAGCACATAGTCTGAAAAGTCCAAGTTCCTTTAGGAGCAGAATGGGGCTGATTATCTGTCCCCACAACTGTCCCGGGACACAAAGGATGCAAAGTTGCTATAACTCGAGCTAAAAATCAAGAACAAAATGACGTGATGCAGACTCCAAACTCCAAAGTTCCTCCCCTTTTTTTCATATTTTATTTCTTTATTCATGAGAGACACAGAGAGGCAGAGACTATGCAGAGGGAGCCTAATGCGGGACTCAATCCCAGGACCCCAGGATCATGCCCTGAGCCAAAGGCAGGCACTCAACCACTGAGCCCCCCAGGAGCCCCCCAAAGCTCTATTTCCTTGAAATCATCCACTAAACCTCCCCCTTTCTGATCACAGCACCTCTTTACCCTTGTCACGTGCACCTTGATGCGTGGCTGGGTGCACAGCAGATGCACAAACACCTGATGATCTATTGATGATGCACTGAGTCCTCATCACTACTTCTCAAGCTTTCTGTCCAAATTAAATAATTTGCATTATTTAATGCAGGGCCAGGAGGACACTGCACTTCCTCTTCACCCCTCGTGCCCCCTGCAGCCCCTCCAAATACAAGTGCACTTTCACAGAATGGAAAGCACTGTAAAGCGTCATTCAGGTCACCCGGAGAAGGAGGTCATATTAATTTTTAATTTCTAGTTATGCCTATAAAAAATGTATAGGTTGTCCCACAAACAGGCATGCCCTCCCCTGGCCAGTGTTGCTTGAATCCCCTCAAACGCCAGACCAATATATTTGCCTCCCAAGGTCTCTTACGCAACACACAGGAACGTCATAACCAACCGAGAGGAATTTCTCAAGTCTCTAGGACAAAAGCCTTCTCTTCCCAATGAGAGGTTACTCAACGGGAAAGGTAACCTTGCTCCGTTCCTGCTGACAGTCGCTTTCGGCCTGGGGTTTATCTTTAGCTCCCCAGTAATCCAAGCGGAGCAGGGAAAGCTCAGACAATGGGGCCTCTTTTCTCCTTTACATCTCCTTTTTGGGGGTGGGCCGGGTTGGGGGGTCAGCATGGAACAACCATCATTAAGTGGTTGCTGGTGCAAAGTGGCGGCCTTGAGTAAGCTGGGACGTTTGTGACCCAAAGTAAAGATGCTCCACGCCGCTTAAACTGCTCAGAGGCACGTAGAGAACGAATGCACTAGAATGCACTAGAATTCCACGCCAGGGTTTACTCAGCAGGATGTTAACTCTTGTGGGCCCGACCTGCACTCTTGAGGGAGAACCAGCAGGAACCCGGTGCGGACAAAAGAGGGCAGTGTTCGCTGCGTCTTTCTTCCGGGCTCCCTGTTCTTTATCAAAAGGCCTCTGAGCCAAGGGAAAACTATGCCCAGCATTTCATAACACAGGAAATGGGGGAAGGATGAGATACTGGGCTCTGCAGCCACCACAGAATCAGCAGCGTCTGTGTGTGTCTGTGTCTGTGTATGTGTGTGTGTAAAAGTCACTTTTTCCCCCTCTAAGCAAGCCTGGCCAATAATGGCTAGTTTGGGCGTTCTGTTGTTTAGTCAGATTGACCAAACTTCTCAAAGCATATAAAAGAAGGGGTCCTCCCCCCCCCCCAAGCTATCTATAACATATCAGAGAGCTCCCTGGGTTCAAACCCTTCATTTCGCAGACGAGGAGCAGGTTTGTACGTTTATCATTTGCTTCTCTCTGTGCTCAGATTTTATTATCAGCCCGTGGGAGAGGGGAGTCAGAGTTTCCTCTTGCAGGTCCTTAGGGAACTTTCAGGCATTTCAAAATAAGACCCACATATGCCATCTGCCAAAAAAAAATGAGGTCCTGGGATGCCTGGGTGGCTTAGGTGGTGATCCCAGGGCTCCCCGCAAGGAGCCTGCTTCTCCCTCTGCCTGTGTCTGGGCCTCTCTCTGTGTGTCTCTCAGGAAAAAATAAATAAAATCTTTAAAAAAAAAAAAAAAAAAGGTTGAGGTTCTACTCTTGTCTCCTGCCCAGGATGTCATCATACTGGGTTGGACTTGCTTCTCATTCTTCGGGAAGGGTTTCTACACATGTGTCACTTTAGCCAATAAAGGATCACGACTAGAGCACTCAAGCCAACGTACCTGCCTATTCTGAGTTATATTAACCTGCTGGCTTCTCTTGATAGGGAGGGAGTCTTTAATTCCAGGTTAATCCCCCTCTTTCTTTCTCCCCATATTTCTGAGCTCCTGCTGGGTATAAGGTTCTGTGTTAGGCCCACAAAGACGCTGTTGTAGACTCCAAGAGACCACACATCAAGAAGACTCAGACACAAGACCACAAATAACCATAATACTAAGCAGAATGGGGTCCACCTAGAACGATACCCACAAAAAGCCAAAGAACGTTTTCATCTGGAATGGGGAGCGAAAGTGAAGCTTCAGTAAAGGAGACACTTTGCATTGGGCCAGAGAACAAATAAGCTTCCAGAAGCGGACAGAAGGCCAGGGGAAGGCAAAGATGTAGAAGAGTGCGGGCCCAGTTCAGAGCAGCCAACGGCCCCGTTGCTTCTACTTGCCAAGGGGGGAGATAAGAGAAAAGGCTGGAAAAGCTAATTAGAGCCACATCGTAGAGAGCTTCAACATCGGGCCAGGGGAGTAGGTTCCAAAAGCAATAATAGGAAACCATCTTTGAGGCGAGCAAGACCCTGAGTGGCACTACTTTTAGGCAATTTTTAAAATTCTGACATAAAGAAACAGAGCACATTGGGGAGAGGAAGCGGGGACGGAAAGTGGGGAGACCAGTGAGGCACTCCTGTTGCAAAAACAGATGGGAATGAAGTTTTGTGGGGCCAGCACCCCTATGAGCCCCACAACGAGGCTGTGAGAAACCAAAGGTAAGATCACAGGCTGAGTAGAGTCAAGTCCCTGTTCCATGACTCGATAGCTGTGTGACCCTGGACAGGCGCTACCCTCTCTGTGCCTCAGCGCCACCGCTGCAAAATAGAGCCGATGGCAGTAAAACTAGGTTATCAGGGAGCTTAAGGAAGATAATACAGCTGAGAAAGCTCTGAGACCAGGACCTGCTGCAGCAAGTACTCCACAAGGGCCTATTACCCACAGTCTCCCAGGGATGAAACTGAGGCCCAAAGGTCAGGCCCCAGCTCAATCCAATGTGTCTAAATGACAAAGTGGGAGCTCATACCCAAAACTCTCCAAAAAAAAAAACAAAAAAAACAAACAAACAAAAAACACATAATTGCAAATTATTTGATCAAGAGAAAGCAAAATAAAAGTCCCTTTAGGGGCCCCTCTCTTTTATTATTAAGAATTTCCCTGATGGAAATATTACTCAGCCGTCAGAAAAGACAAATACCCACCATTTGCTTTGACGTGGACGGAACTGGAGGGTATTATGCTGAGTGAAGTCGGTCACTCAAAGAAGGACAATCATCATATGGTCTCACTCATACGGCGAATATAAGAAAGAGTGAAAGGGATTATAGGGTAAAGGGGGGGAGCTGAGTGGGAAAAATTAGAGAAGGAGACAGACCATGAGAGACCCCTAACTCTGGGAAACAAACAAAGGGTTGCAGAAGGGGAGGTGGGGGGGGGGATGGGGTGACTGGGTGACGGGCACTGAGGAGGGCATTTGATGGGATGAGCACTTGGGGTTATACTATATGTTGGCAAATCGGACTTCAATAAAAAATATATATATTTTAAAAAAAAAGAACCACACACACACACACACACAAAGAATTTCTCCAGTGAAATGACCTCTGTTCTAGCTCATTCCTCTCCTCCTCCCTTCCCCCCACCCCCCCAGATGATGAAAGGTCAGGTTCTGTAGAAACTTTGTGTATTGGGATCATCCTGAGGGGTGGGCTCTCTCCCTCCCTGGAGCCTGTCCCCTCGGTGGGGCCCCCTGGGGCCTTCCTTTCGACCCAGTTCTCGTGATTTCCATTCATCTGTTGAGCAAATGCTAATTGAGTCAGCATCCCATTAGGCAGTAGATGAAAAGATACAGCCCTACCCCAGTTAGGTGACCGTAGAGTCGCTGTGTACCAGAGGCAACTGAGTTACCCAAGGAAATTATGGAATGTTCTTCTCTTTAAAAATAGGATCGTCCCTTAATCAGCTGCCTGTCTGGCTAACTTATCTGGAGCACCGAGAGCCAAGGCCTGGGAGAGATTCCTATCGTATCAAGTGCGGAGGAGGCTTGTTCTTGGCTGTTTGACTCACAGCTCAGAGCAGAGCTGGAAATTTCTGTCTTCCTCCCCCAGGATGCCTTCCAGGGAAGGCAGTGATTCACGAGGCGGTGAAGAGGCCAGGCCTTGGCAGGACCCGTGTGCTTCGAATCCCCGCCGGGCCCCTTAGCCGTGGTGTGACCTTGGGCAGGTTCCTGGGCTCTCCATCACGGCGTCCTGACCCGACTCCTCACTCGAGGCCTAAGGGCCGTGGAGGCGCCCAGTGCTCACCACAGGGCTGGGCACATAGTGGGTCCTCAACCAATGGCGACTTAGAACATTTTATGACAGGGCCAGGGGTGGGCCTACGCAGGCCAGGCCTTCCTAAGTTGTGCCTCACAGGCTTCCAGAAAAGTCTGAGCCAAGCTTGTGACTGCTGAGTGGTGGACCAGGCCGCCCGCCTCTAGACTGGGCCCCGGAGGCCACGCTGTCAAGTGGCCAAGTCACCATCGTTGGCGAAAAGCTCTCCTTGGTCTCCCTGCTTCCATCTTGCCCCTTGTGTCTTCTTTCTTTTTTCTTTTCCCCTTCCTTTTTTCTCCCCCCCTTTTTTTTCTTTTACGATGCAACCACATGACTGGGAATTTGTAGTTTATTCACATCCACTGCTGTGGAGTATTTTTGTACTCGTGATTTATCTCTTTACTCTGTTGGGGGTTTTGATATTACACACAGGGCCGCCCGTTAGACACACCGGTTTATCTGGGGTATAGACTTAACAGGAGCTAAATTATCCAGATGTTTGTGCATCTTCAGCTGGATTAGGGGGCGCCACATGGTTTTATTACCCAGCTTTAACATTTTTGCTAATCCGGTGGATGTGAACCCAGACTTCATTATGGCCCTAATTTGCTTGGCTGGGATTAGTAATGAGGTCAGGTATCTTTTTATTTTTTTAGATTCACAACTCAGCTACGTACACACAAATTTTTAGCCTGTAGGACTGTTTCTTTTCTTTATTAATTAATCTTTCTGTCCCATCCCTCAGCTTTCTAATTCCCTGGGCACCTACATTTGCAGCTGCTCCTCGGCCCCCAAGCATGAGCTGGACTCGATCACGTCCACCCAGGTCGTCAGCCTGGCCACGTCTATGCCACAAAGATCACATCGCTTAAGCTTAATGTTCCTGTTTTAAGTGGATTTCTTTCTGTTCCTTTTCTAGGGCTTGGCTCTTCATTTTCCCTCTCATCGATATTTTTGTTTCCCCCCTTGACCTTCTTCCTCCAGTCCTCACCTTGCTCTGGACTCCTGACAAAGCTGTTTCCAGACTTAAACATACTTGTGTGGATAGAATATTAAGGCTGTGTCTATGCAGGCAAAATGGGGTGTTAGGGCAACTTTTTTTTTTTTAGGTTTTAATCCCCTTCACCCGTCTCTCCCATCTTCATCCCCAACTTCTAGAAACCACCAATCTGTGCTCTCTATGTATAAACTCGGTTTTTTGGTTTTGTTTGGTTTTTGGGTTTTGGTTTCTTAAGATTCCATACATAAGAGAGATCATACAGTGTTTCTCCGACTTATTCAACTTAGCATAATGCCCTCAAAATTTATCCACATTGTCACAAAAGACAGGATTTCCTCCTTTTTCATAGCTGAATAACATTCCACCTGTGCGAGTGTGCGTGCACACACACACACACACTCGCCTTCTTTATCCATCAATGGAAACTTAGTTTGTTTCCATATCTCGGCTTTTATAAATAGTGCTGCGGTAAACGGGGGGGGGGGGGTGAATGTATCTTTTTAAGTTAGCGTTTTTGTGTTCTTTGGATAAATAGTCAGAAATAGAATTGCTGGAGCACAGGGTAGATCTATTTTTAATTTTTAAGGAACGTCCATACTGTTCTGCGCAGTAGCTGCACCAACTTGCATTCCCACCAGCAGAGCGTGCGGCTTCCCTTCACCCCACATCCTCGCCAACACTAGAAATTTCTTGCCTTTTTGATAGTAGCCATTCTGACAGGTGTGAGGTGCCAGTCGTTGTGGCTCTGATTTGCATTTCCCTGATGATGAACGATGCTGGGCATCTGCTCCTGTGCCTGTTGGCCATCTGTGTGTCTTCTATGGAAAAATGTCTATTCTGATCTTCTGCCCATTTTTTAATTGAATTGTTTTGTTGTTGTCGTTTGTTTGGGGTTGGGTTTTTTTTGTTCTGTTTTGGTTTTTTGCTGTTGAGGGTCTATTTTTAACACGGTTTCTAACGAATAAGTCAGACTATGTCCTTCCTCTGCACCCAATCCTACAAGGGGCATCTATGTCTTTTGGAATAAACCATGTCATTAAAAAGAAAGCTTGCTCCTAGCCCCAAGACATTCTCCTTCCTCCAGGAAGACATAATAGTTCTGCATCGGGGCACAAAGCTTGGTGAGTTCAGGCATCCTTGTGCAATAAACAACCCACACAATTGTACCCTCCGGGGCAACTCACGGTCTCCCTCCATGGCCACATCACTTCTCACTCCATCTATTACCCATCTCCTCGCCCTCTCTGATCCAACTGCACTTGAAGTCCTCTGAGCACCCCCAGGCATGCCTCTGCCTCAGGACCTTTGTACTTTCTGTCCCCACCGTCTGGGAGTCTCATCCCCTCCATATTCTCAACTTTGCTCCCTCACCCCCTTCCAGCCTCCGCTCTATTACCATCTTCCAGTGGGCTCCTCACCTACTTCCATATTTAAAATTGGGATGCTTCTCCCTCTAGCAACCCCCCATTCCCCACCCTTATTTTATGACCTCTTTAACACTTACCACCATCCAGCAAACTCTAGCTCTTATCATTTTATTGATATTGTGTCCTGCTTCCCTTCACTGGAACATAAGTTACACGAGGACAGAACATTTTTACTGCCATTCACTGCTGTATCCCCAGGATCTGGCACGTAGCAGGAGCTCAGTAGATATTGGGTACATAAATAAGAGTCCTGAAAACAAGCCAGCAGCCGAGACAACCTTGGCTCCTATCTCCTGCCTCCCCCTCGGCAGCTCCAGCAGTATTTGGAGTATGGAGACAGGCTTGCACAATTGCCACCCAGTACACAGAGGGATGGGAAGTGCCACCTCACCAGGGCTCGGGCGTGGGGCCAGCACTCCCCAGAGGGGCACCAGGCCCAGAGACGCTGTAGTTCTGGCAAGGATTCCCACAGGAAGCCTCGCTTGGAGTAGATGTTCAGTGGGCATTGGAATGATTGGCCACATCCTCCTGTTGCCCAACTGAGCTGCTGGCCACACAGCAAACAAGATGGTTCGCTCTCCAACATGGTACCAAAAGGCCGGCTTGCAAGTTCCCGATCTGTTTCTCACTCGTGTTTTCCCAGCTCGGTCATTTAACGTTTCCACATGTCGGGCAGGGGGATGGGTTCAATGGGGGACGGGGATGAAGGGGGGCACTTGTTGTGATGAGCATTGGGTATGATATGTAAGTGATGAATCACTAAATTAAATTCTAATTTAATTTAGAATTTAATTTAAATTCTAATTTAAACTAATATTACTCTGCATGCTAACTAACTGGAATTTAAATAATAACTTGAAACAACAACGACAAAATGAATGAATGAATAAATGAATGAATGCATGCATGCATGAGTGCAAACTACTGACCTAGCCAGAGGGGGGAAAACCCCACCTTTCCAAGTGACAATTCTCTCACCAGCAAAATGGAGACCATAATGTGTACACTGTGAGTGTAATAGGGCTGTGATGAGGGTCAAGTGAAGTACTGGGCATGAGTGGTAGAGATCCCGAGTCCTCCCCTTCCTCCACAAGAGCATACTTGTAACCTGGGTATGGCTTCTCTTCCAGTAAAAGTCTACATTTCCCAGCTTCCCTTGCAGCTAAAAGTGGCCCATGTGACTTAATTCCACCCAACGGGATATGAACTGAAGGATGGCAATTCCAAGGCCCCGCCCTTAGAGAGAGGGATTTGCCTGCCCCCTTCCCCTCCGCCCTTCCTGAGCATGGCAAAGCAGAGAAGGCAGTGAGCGGTCTCAGGCCGTGCACAGTAAGGAACAAACTGGGCTCTTAAACACTTCAAGCAGTAAAGGCCGTATGCCAGCTAGACTTGTGTATGACAGAGAAATGACATTTTTTTGAGTGGCCATTGTTTCGGGTATATCTTCCCTCATCCATTGATAGAAAAAGAATGGTTTGAGTCCCTATGTGTGCCAGGTAAATTTTACGTGCTGAGGCAGATGCAAAAATTCCCTTCTTTATGGGAGAACTAGAGGGCAGACGTGGCGTATACCAGGCATTCCAGCATGAGGTAGTAAGAGCCTTATGAGGGAAAGACAGGGTCCTGTGGGACCCCGGAGGAAAGGACAGATGCTTGGTAAGCTCTTCTACTCACTATACTTTCATTCACTCACATGCTTGTTGAACACCCATTATGGACTAGGCTCTGCTCTAGGTTTGGCGAGCACAGTAGTGGACAAGACAGATAGGGCCCTAGCTTTTTCTTTTTCTTTTTTTTTTTTTTTTAAGATTTTATTTATTCATGAGACAGAGAGAGAGGCAGAGGCAGAGACACAGGCAGGGGAGAAGCAGGCTCCATGCAGGGAGCCCGACGTGGGTCTCGATCCTGGGACTCCAAGACCATGTCCCGGGCAGAAGGCAGGCACCAAACCGCTAAGCCACCCAGGGATCCCAGGCCCTAGCTTTCAAGTAGCTTACGTGCCTTTTAAACAAATAAATCATTTTTATGCCTAATAAATAAGATGGATTCTAAGAGGATTATGTACTATAGAGACCATAAAATGGGATATTTAATAAAGGGACAAGTTTGTTGAAGAGGGGTGCCTACTGTAGACTGTGACCCTGGGAATGCCAGTGACAACAGACTGATGCAGAAACTGGGAGGAGAACATCTTATGTGGAGGGCAAAGACAAGGGCTGGTGCAGAGGCCCCGATGAGAAAGGAAAGCAAGTGGTTAGAGTGACTGAGTATGTAGACAGTGTCAAGGGGATAGTCTTGCTGGACAAGTGGCTTTGTCAGCCACAGGAAGGGGTTTCCATTTTTCTGAGTGTGTTTGGGAGTCACTAGAGGTCTTTAAGAAGGGGGTTCAGCACAGATTCATGTTTTAAAATGACCCCTCCAGGGGCACCTGGGTGGCTCAGTGGTTTAGCTCCTGCCTTGGCCCAGGGTGTGATCCTGGAGACCTGGGATCGAGTCCCGCGTCGGGCTCCCTGCGAGGAGCCTGCTTCTCCATCCGCCTGTGTCTCTGTCTCTCTCTCCCTCTCTCTGTGTGTCTCAAGAATGAATAAATAAAATCTTTTAAAAAATAAAATAAAATAAAATGACCCCTCCGGGGCACCTCAGTAGCTGAGCATCTGCCTTCAGCTCCAGTTGTGACCCCGGGGTCCTGAGGTCGAGTCCCACCTCGGGTTCCCAGCGGGGAGCCTGCTTCTCCCTCTGCCTGTGTCTCTGCCTCTCTTCTGTGTCCCTCATGAATAAATCAATAAAATCTTTTTTTTTTAATGTCCCCCCTGGCTGCTCTGTGGCAGGTGAGCTGAGGGGACAGCACCCCAGGCCAGAGAGCTGATGACTTAGATGTGGCTGGCAGCAGTGGGACAGAGACATGGTCATATTTGGAATCTGTTTGGGAGGTAGGGTTGGTGAAACTTGCCGAAAGGATGAACAAAGACATGCAAGAATGAGTATAATCAAGAGAGAAATCTGAAAGTGTGCCTTGAGCAGCCGGGCCGGTGGTGGCAACACACTGGGATGACGAAGATGGGACATGGGAAAGGAGGGACGTGTTTGGGCTGGGGTTGGAACAAACGTTCCAATTTCTATGTAATGGTAGCTACTGGCAGCCAAGGTAAAGACCTGGCTTTCCTCCAGATGAGCTGGAGAGCCTCAGCAGGGCTTTGCCACCCCTTCCCCAAGCCCTGTCAGCTCTCTCTAGCCAATGGCCAAAGTCCCTACTGTATGACCCTACACCACCTGGCTCCCACTGCCTCTCTGACTTCCCCCAACAGGGTTCCTGCTTGCTCACTAGTGGCCTCCTTGCCTTGTCTCAATACCTCCAGCCCGGCTCCTGCCTCAGGGCATGTGTGTTTGCCCTTTTTGTGTTGTCTCAGCTTGGCCTGCTCACCTCCAGACACTCCCCTGCTTCTCCCTTCACCGCCTTCAACTGTTTGGCCAAGTGTCACCTTCTCAAGGAAATTAGTCCTGGCCACAGCACTCTGGAAAACTGCAAAACTACTCTTCCCCTCTTGCCAACAGACCCTTCCCCTCTCACCAGCTTTATTTTTTCCAGGGAACTTATGACCTCGTAATAGACTAATACCTTTTTGATTTATTTAATTTACATATTGTCTATCCCCTCCCACTTGAGTATAATCTTCATTAAGACAAGGGTTTTGTCTGCCTTATTCACTGCTGTCTCCCCAGAGCCTAGAACAGTCTCTGGCACATTATTGGGAGCTCAAAAACTACATGCTATGAAAATTAAGGGGCATTATGTTATCTTTCTCTCATCAGGGAATTATTGTCTCAATATTTCCTCGTTTTTAGTAGGAAGTAAGAAAGAGGAGGAAGTTCATGTCCAAGGACCTATCCTGGACTGAAGACTAGCTTCCCGGGTAAACCAGAACCATTGATCATCTCCATTATCATCCCCATTTTACAGTAAAGAAAACTGAGGCTTGGTAAGATTCTAAGGGTTAGTGAAGCTTAGTGAGATTCTCATTTTTCTAGTGCCTTAGAAAAAAGAGCCTTGCCCTGGTCTGTTTTGGTCATCCAGCCAAACAAGTACACCCGAGCAAGACCCAGCATGTCCTGCTCAAACTCCTGCCCACTTGTGCTGTGTCAGTAAGGACAGATTAGATGAGCGAAGATCTAAAAAGCCCTGCCACTCGTAAAACATAAAGCTGTGTGGGATTCCGGGAAGGCAAGGAATCTTCTGGTCATCGGTACAAAACCCTGGACTTTGGTTTTGCTTCTTGGACAGTCATTCAGTACTTGCTACCTTCTGAGGAAGGCCTATCCACACAAGTCATCATAACAGCACTGTTTATAGTAGCCAAATGTAGAAACAACTCAAATGTCCACGAACAGACAAAGGGATAAGCAAATTGTGGTCTATACACATATACGCAACAGAACGTCATTCGGCCATAAAGCTGAATGCAAGGAGGAAGTCATGATCCACGCCCCAGATGACGAACCTCAAAAATAGCATGCGGAGTGGAAGAAGCCAGACACAAAAGGTCACGTATTGTATGATTCCACTTATAGGAAAAGTCTGTAAATCCACAGAGATAGAAAGGAAACTGGTGGTTGCCAGGGGCTAGGACAAGTGACTGCTCAGGGAGTATGGTATTTTATTTTGGAGGAAAATATTTTCAAAGACACATAAAGGTAGTGATTGCACAACATCATGAGTGTATTCAATGTTACTGAATTGTTTGCTTTAAGTGGTTAAGTTTGTGCTATATAAATTTCATCTCAATTTTTTTTTCTTAGAGAGGGAAAGAGAGGTAGGAAGGGGCAGAGGGAGAGAGAGAGAGAGAGAGAGAGTGAGAGAGAGAGAGACAGAGGAATCTTAGGCTTGGAGCCAGCAGGGCATGGAGCCTGATATGTGGCTCGATCTCATGACTCTGAGATCATGACGTGAGCAGAAATCAAGAGTCAGACACTCAACTGACTGAGCCACTCAGGTCACCCGATTTCAATTTTTTTTGGAAAAACAAAGAGCACATGTGTGAATTTGCTCATGTAGTCCTTACAAAAGACCCTGTAAATTAGATACAAAAACCCTATTATTCCCATGAGACAACTGAGCCTGGAGAGGGTAAAGGACCTGGTCAAAGTTGCACAGACATTAGACTTGAAGCCAGGGACTGATTGACCCCACAGCCTTGCTCTCCTGAACCACTGGCCCCTCGGCCCCGTCAGAGTCAGGTGTAGACCCTGGGAGAACAGACGGCTTGTCGGGAGAGAGCCAAGGGACAGACGCACTAGGACAAAGAAAAATCAAAGCAGAAAGGTTATGGGGTCTCTAGGATCTCAACTTAGTACCAGCAAAAGGTCTCATTCATTTGCTCAACTTAGTATCAGCAAAAGTCAGAGTCTTGAACCCTTTGGTTCCTGCTACTTTTGTCCTGTGGTCCGACTGAGCTCCTTGGAGGATGAGGGAACAGTCGAGAACCATGGATAAAAGGTGAGATGGGAGGATGGCGGGGATTGAATGAAGAGTTAGAAGAATAGCACAGAACACTAGGCCAAAGGCCCTCTACACAACGTCTCTATCCTTCTTCCTTAAAACGTCTGAAGTCTTTAAGGAACGGAGCACCTGAGTGACTTGAATGTGAACATATTTTGAAAGAAGAGCATATTTTAGGGAGTTCCATCTCAGAAGATTTGAATGTCAGGTAATTCAGCTTGTGGGGAGGAGCAGAGGTGGCTGGTGGGTGGATGGAAGGATGAAAGTGACTGTGGCAGAATGACACAATAATAGGGCTAATGATTTCAACATTGAAAAAGTTTAACAGCTCGTAGTGAACACCAGAGATAAGCTCCAGTGGGTGGCTTAAAAAAAAAAAATCCACTTTGACGGTTTCTGCTCTTTCTGAGCTTCTCCTGTTTGTTTCCTCTTCAAAGCTTGTTAGTACCTCCCACTGGGGGAGACTTTGGCCACCTAAGGATAGTAATGAGGCCTGGTTCCCGGGGGCCCAGCCCCCAGCCAGGGCTGAGGCTGTTGACAATTCAATGTGAGTTTGTTTATAACAGTGGGGGTGGGGAGGCCCTAGAAGGCAGAAGATCCCAGGAGACCCCTTCTTGCCATCACCAAAGTCTTTCACCCTAATTTCCTCCGAGACCCCTTAAGAAAGTAACTTTCAAAGAAAGAAGGGAAGAGTGTGACTTTCATGAATGTACAAAAGCCAAGGTAGGACTGGACATGAGCAGGGGACCCAACCCACTCCTCCTGCCAAGCAGAAGCGACCTTCAGGAAGATGGGCCCTAAAATCCCAAGACTACCAGATTCTTCTCCTGGGCCCCTGCCCACAGAGTGTCTTTTCCTTTTGAAAAATCACGAAGCTCTAGTCCACAAAGTTGTTAAGAGGCCTCACAGGAAGCCACCAATGGGTCTCCATTTATGCTCCAAACATCCCAAGGCAGCAATGTGTCCAAATGGTACAGACTTCCTTCTGGGCTTGGGCTGCAGCCAGGATGGCCACGCGGTCAAGACCCTCCATTCGAATTACTCGGCCATTAGGAACGACAAATACCCACCATTTGCTTCGACGTGGATGGAACTGGAGGGTATTATGCTGAGTGAAATAAGTCAATCAGAGAAGGACAAACATTATATGTTCTCATTCATTTGGGGAATATAAATAATAGTGAAAGGGAATATAAGGGAAGGGAGAAGAAATGTGTGGGAAATATCAGAAAGGGAGACAGAACATGAGACTCCTAACTCTGGGAAACGAACCAGGGGTGGTGGAAGGGGAGGTGGGCGGGGGGTGGGGGTGACTGGGTGGCGGGCACTGAGGGGGGCACTTGACGGCATGAGCACTGGGTGTTATTCTATATGTCGGCAAATTGAACACCAATAGAAAAATAAATTTATATATATATTAAAAAAAAAGACCCTCCATTCGAGTGCCCGGCAGTGTCGGGCCCCAGGAAAGGATGAGCCCCGCCGGGTCCCTCAGGTCACGCAGCTGTCCCACTCTGTTCACACCAAGGAAGGGGAGGCTGGAAGAGGTGAACAGGCAAGGGATCCCACTGCATTGCCCTCAGCCAGGCGAAGATCAAACAGGCCAAAGAGACCGTCTCCAAATTTACCAGCTGCCTGCCCAGATTTGCAGGTCCTCTCGATCAGCTCGGATCGTGGTGAGGTTTTCACTCATCTTGATTCACTACGGATTAATTCACCAAGCTACTAAAGTCACATCTGGGGGGAAGTTACATTCTGCTGCATGACCTCATGACCGTCGTAGAAGCATTTTTCTTCAGTCTCTGTGCTTTTGCTGTTCAAGGGCTCTCTTATGCCTGATGTTTTTAAATATAGTACTTTTTAAATATTTTTTTTATTGAAGTTCGATTTGCCAGCATATAGTATAGTAAAACAGAAGTGTCAAAGATTTCTCGGAAAAAAAAATAAATAAAAGATGGAACAAATCAAAGGTAAATGGAATGCCCAAGGATGAGGTGGGCGTAGAATACAACAGGGAACGTGGACCAGTGAATGAGAAATGACAAAATGGTCCCCTAGCTGTTGTTAACGTCTCCAGAAGTTTCCCCTCCAACCCCTCGAGTGAGCCACATGGCGTAGTGGTTGCGATGTCAAGCTTTGAAACCAGAATATCTAGGTTCGAATTCCTCCTCAGCCACTTATTAGCTGTGTGACTTCGGGCACGCACCTGACTCTGTGTCCTGATTTTCTCCTTGGTGCAGAGTGGATGCTTCAACTTGGCCTTGGACCGGCTGCTCCAGGGCACAGCCAAGGGAAGGGCTTGCTACAACACATGGCTCTTGCTTTAAAAAGATAAAAAATAATAAACGAAGCGTCTCTCTGCAGAAACATTGTTTCCCCTCTAGAAGCCTCCTGAGTAGGCCCTTTCAGCTGTTCAATACATGCGTGGCGTTCTCCGCCAGAAACAGGGACTTCATATTTGAGCCGAAATGTAAAAATATCCCCAGTGTCGTGTGAACCTCTTCCGTGACTGTTTACGGGGAAGTGTTTCCTAGACAATTGCACTTCGCATTCCAAATACTTTCAGTTAGGATGATAGGTTCCAGAAGGTTCTAGGTGGCCTACCCTTGGTTCCCAAGCCCCGGGTGAAGGCACCAACTTTGTAACACCTGGCAGAAATAACAGTAACGGCAATTACGTATTGCCATAACTCAGTATTTCTGAGTGCCCTGCTGTATGCCAGGCACTGGGCTAGGTGTCTTCCGCACATCTCTCCATGTAGACCTCGAATCTTCTTCTCGACTCCAGGAGGCAAGTGCTATGGCCCTGTTTGGTAGATGTGGCTAGGTCCAGAGCTGCTAAATGCCACCAAGTGCATTCCTTCCAGGCCACAGGGTGTCTGACCAGCTCTTGGTCCTTTCCCCTATTATTTCTGAGGCCCCTAGCCATACATCTCAGCATCTTATCATCAGACAGAAAGTTCTTCTCATTATGGACTATAAATCTCATCTGTTACAATGTGTGCCCCTCTTGGGCCTCTTCCTGTGTCCTTGACACCCCTCCCAGTCACGGTGACCTCATGGGTTGTTCACTTTAATCCACCGGCCCTCAACCCGGGGAGTTTTGCCCACGCCCCTCCGACATTTAGCCCTGTCTCGAGATATTTTTGGAGTCGCAGCTGGGGGAGGCCATGTGCTAACAGGCAGCTAGTGAGCAGAGGCCAGACAGGGGCTGCCCGATGACCTACTACACACAGGACAGGACGGCCCCACAACAAAGAATTACCTGGTCCCAAAGGTCAACGAGGCTGAGAAACTCTGAAAGCAGAACTCTTGATTTCTGTGCCCCAAATCCATTACTCCTGCAGGCTGCCCATCCTCTGGAAAAGGCACTATCACTCCCAGGTAGCTCCGGCCCCAAACCTAAGAGTTAACCCCGATTTGTCCCTGTTCCTCACCCCTTTTTACACAAATGTTTAGCTGTCACTATGAGAAAGAGCATCGATTCTGCGACGTTCAGCTCATATTTCAACCCTTGCAGCGACGCAAGTAATCCATTAATAATACAATTATATTATGAATTAATTGGGCACTGAGGGGGGCACTTGATGGGAGGAGCACTGGGTGTTATACTATATACTGGCAAATTGAAATCCAATTTAAAAATATACAAAAAATATTATGAATTAATTAATTCATGATTAATATAATACCGACGCATTCACTCAATTGCTAAATGATGATGGGGAGACCACCAAGCGCTCAAGCTCCACATCAGCTTTTCACCAGAACTTTGTAGGGTCTCCCGACGTCACAAACTTGCAAACTTTCACGCCAATGCAATTGAGCACCAATGGGCAATTCACTTAAAGGTGTTTAGAAGATCTTGCCAAAATGCCAAATGAAGAAAAGTTTAAAGATAAACATTTAATGGCATAAAGTGAAAAGAAAGCCAACCAAAAAGGAAATTGGAGGCAGGGCTCATGCCCACGTCTTTATTAGGCTCTCTGGATACCCAGGCTGGGGTGGGGGTGAGGGGTGCAGGGTGGGGGGTGGCTAGAGCCTGCCTCGATCCTTGTCTTGGGTCGCCTAGAGTCTATACATATCACAGGGTGTCGGGGGGGGTGTCACAGGAGAAAATAGATTATTTAAACAGACTCCTAGAAATCCTAAATTCAGTTGCTTGCTGCTTGCCATCGGCCTCTCCAAAGACCTTCTGCTCTCCCGAAGGTGACACGACTGTTCAAATCTAGAGAGAAGCCCCTGCATAACCCCCGAGGCCAGGCCACTAAAGGGAAGCCACATGCTGTAGAGACACGCTTTTTCTTTTCTGAGCGAGGCATGGGGCAGTTTCAGCCCACATCTCATCCTCTGCTGTTTAGCTGCTCCCCGTGATTGGTGGAGAAGCATTTTTAAGTAGTCACCCCCAAAAGGAGGCCTAAGGGGGCTTGAGGCCATCCCAGAAATGATTCCAGTTGCGCCTCTGCCTTCTGGAGTGAGAAAAATGACCCCGTGGTCCCGGGGTGGCTAAGGGGAGGGCTTCGAGGGCTGTCCCTCACCCGAAGACCCCGCTCAGGGGGGCATGGAGGCCAGACCTCAAACCATGCTCTGGGCACCTCCGTGATCCTGCCTCCCCAGCCCCTGGGGAGTAAGCTGGGCCCAGGACACCCCGCTACAGATGTGGAGTCCCGGGTTAGAGTCCCAGGCCAGGTGACCTTGGGGAAGTCACACTAGCTTTATGAGCCTCATTTTTTCTCATTGGTAAGCACCTCCTTCAGAGGGCTCTTGGAAGGATTAAATGAGCGCTTACGACAGTACTTTATATAAGTGTCACGTACAATCTCCTAATTGCCATTGTTGTCATCATGGCTTCAGCAAGGGCCTGGCGCAGAATAGACACCCAGTAGTAGATGTCAACTTAGGCCTAAGGTCGACCTGAGAATCATGGGTGATCTTGTAAAATCCCAAGACGCTGGGATTCATCCACAGATTACGTATGAGCAATCATTCGAGATGTCGGGGGGGGCGGGGAGCTCCTACTTCCCAAAGGAGTGATACACATTTATTAGGCACCCACTGTTTGCCAGATACTGTGTAAGGCACTGAAGACAGGCAAGTGAGCAAAAGCTCTTGCTTTCTTAGTGGTTCTTGGTACTTGCAGGGTCACACACACACACACACACACACACCCCCATTGACTACTCGCGTCGACCCTTTAATGATGAAATAAAGGAGGTGCCCTAGTTCCGGGCAACGTTTTCCCTTGGCCCTGATTACATCCTACAGAGGCGAATCACGAGTTAACTGGGAGTGAAGGGTGAACTTCACTGGCGTGGCCACCCCCACCCCCCACCCCCAGGTGGTTATCTAGCAGCAAGCAAAGGCTTTGATAAAGGTGAGAGCATGCTAGACCTGCAGAGATCACAATTAGGATTTCGCCAGGGTGAGCAGAGAGATAAGAGCAAGCCATTGCTCCTTGGTTTCTTTGTTGGGGTTTTGTTGTGGTGGTGGTTGTTGCTTAAGAAGTATCCAGGACAGCTAGACAGAGGCATGTGACAGTGGATCTGCACCATCACGCCTTTTGTGATGATAAAATCCAGTTTTCTTACGGATCCAGTCGCAGAGATCTCCCCGGGGACCCTCCTCCCCGGGACGTAACCCTCCCTGCCCGTGACCTTGCTCAGCGCCCCTTCCCCAGCCTGCACCTGGCCTGGGGAGACCATGGCACCAGGCTACAGTGAGGGCAGGGGGGAGCATCTGCTCATCCCGTGTCCAGGTCATGAGGTTCAGGGACGGGACAGCCACCCCTGGCCACCTCCACTGAACCAGAGGAAGAGCGACCACAGGCTGGCCTGGGGGCCAGAGCGGTCTGATGGGTGCTCAGGGCCTCCCCCTCTGGCTCTGCTAGTCCCGCAGGCCCCCAGCCTGTCTCCAGGCCCTCGGCACCCTCGGCCCGGCCACCCCACGCCTTCGTCCCTCCTTGCCTCTGCCCGTGGTGCTCCTTCTCCCAGAAATGCCCACCTCCTTCCTTCGGACTCTAACATCCACCGATCCTTCCAGACCACGCTAGGGCCTGATCCTTTCCCGATGCCCCGGGGCAGGGCTGGGTGCTCCCCTGGACTTCTGCACTCCCCTGTCCCGGGGCACCCGAGGCATCGTCCCCGATGATGGACGATGGGCACACAGTGGCCCTCGCAATGGCCTAAGCTCCCCAAGGGCTGGATATGGACTGAGCTGACTGTTGTAACTTCTGGTGCATTGGGCAGGGAGGCTCTCGGTAAGTGTGGAATGAACGGATAACTGACGGAATCAACCATGGTGCTGGTCTCAGATTGTAGCTAAAGTCACTCTTCTAGAGGATCGCAGAGAGATTGTAGAGATCACTTGTCCCAACCCGGTTCCACTCCTTACTACGTGGCCTTGGGTGAGTTACTTAACCTCTCTGTGACCCAGTGTCTTGATCTATAAAATGCAAAGAACAGAACGCAAACTCCATTTCACAGGGGAGCCATGAGCGTCAAATGTGTCTATAAGGAACTTAGAACAATGCCTGGCATACAGGAAGTGCCCCAGCCATGCCACAGTTTGCCACCCTCGTTGCAGTGACATCATGAGCATCCTGCCCAGCACCTGCTCCACCCACCCCACCCCTGGGCCCACCGCTGGGAGAGCTGGCTATGAATGGCCCTCCCTGCACCCTTTCTTTGGAGACCTGCCCACGGCCAAGGGCAGCAGCCTCACCTAGAAGGTCATACTCTGGGTATCCTGCATGTGCGCTGCTCCTCTGCGTCTCATCCGCAATCCCTGATTGACCTGGGCAATGGAGGCCCGCACCCTACCTTGAGGAAGGATCGACTTCACATTGCAGTCTCTGCTCCAGAGCTTCCCGCAGGAGCAGACCGAGCCAGAACCAAGCTGAGCATGTTCTGTCTCCCTGTCCTGCTTCCACACCCCCTTCTCCCAAGGGCACCCCCCCCCCAATAAATCACTTACACGAGAACCCGCACCTCAAGCTCGGCTTCTTTTTTTTTTAAGATTTTATTTCATGAGAGACACAGAGAGAGAGGCCAAGACACAGGCAGAGGGAGAAGCAGGCTCCATGCAGAGAGCCCGACGTGGGACTCGATCCCAGGACCCCAGGATCATGACCTGAGCCAAAGGCAGATGCTCAACGACTGAGCCACCCAGGCGTCCCTCTAGCTCGGCTTCTCAGGGAGCCTGGTCTATACAATCATCGTTACCACCATCATCCTCAGTGAGGGAGATGCAGACCCAGAGTGGCTGCCCGACTGATCCAAGACCCAAGGTCAGGAACAGAACCAGCTGGCAGCCAGGCAGTGACAGGGAGGTAGTCCTGTTAGAGGGGAGCAGGTTTCTGAGTCTCCAAGGAATTGTTCCTCACAACAACCTAATGAATTAACTGAGGAGGGGTTAGAAAAGCAGCCAAAAGCCTGGGGTACCTGAGTTAGGTGCAGAAAGTTCCCACCTTTGGGGACGTTGAGGGAAGGCAGGGCAGCTTCTGTTGAGACCAGACATCCTGGGATGAGAGAGCCAAGGGGCACAGGCCCACGGGGGGCCTTCAGGCCAGCTCGTGGGTGTGGGGGAGCAGGAGCAAGACTGTGTGTCCGCCGGCCTTGGCCTGCCCGCAGGTCCCAGCTCCCCACCATCACCTGCACTGAGAAGGCACCTTCACCTGCCCCCACCCCCCCCAGCTGGAAATCATCTCGGCTTGATGGCCAAGGTCTGCCCTCGCTCATGCCAAGTGGTCACTCTACCCCACGAGGTCCCAGCCGTGGGTCATCACCCTGCCCCACGGGGGAGCTTCTGTGCCGGGGAGGAAGAGGGACAGAAAGACCTTTATTTCACAGCCACCCAGCGACTGTCACTGATGAAGCGACATCCGCCCCTGAAGTCTGAAGCTAAAACAGACGATGAAAAGGAAAATATACTCCAGGTGAGGAGTTTAAAGACAGCCGATGTAATTAGATGAATATTCGGGTGGGAAAAGGGGCTGGAAGGAAAACTTTACAGGGCCTGGTGCAGGAGTTCTTTTATTCATTGATTTTTTTATGTGAAAAAAAGTTTTTTTTTTTGTAATTACAAAAGTAGCACCTATTTGTAAACAAGTTCAAAGAAAACAGAAGTGCATAAAACAGGTATTACCAGTGCCGGATTCCCTCTCACCCTCTGTAACAGCGACTATGAAGAGTTTAAATATTCTTGCATTTTTTTTTATTTTTTTTTTATTTATTTATGATAGTCACACAGAGAGAGAGAGGCAGAGACACAGGAAGAGGGAGAAGCAGGCTCCATGCCGGGATCCCGACGTGGGACTCGATCCCGGGGCTCCAGGATCGTGCCCTGGGCCAAAGGCAGGAGCTAAACGGCTGAGCCACCCAGGGATCCCCTAAATTTTCATTTTAAAATTACTTTTATGATTGGTATTTTTCACATGTTCAATAGCTACATGAATTTCTTCTTCAGTGAATTGCCTGTTCTACACTCATCCACCTTTTAGAAAAAGGTTTCTCAATGATTTGTGGAAACTCTTTTTTAAGTAATGGGCCTCAATTCCTTTGTCATGTGTGTCGCAAATATTTTTCCCCATTGGATTATTTTGCAACCTTCTCTATGGTAGGCTTTCTGGAGCAGAAGTTTAAATTTTTATATTGTCAAATTTTTTCTATCTTACCTTTAGTGGGTTTTGGTTTCCTTTTGCTGGAAAGACTTTTTATTCGTGGGGTAACAGGCCACTCAAGAGTTTTGATTGACAGGAATTGATTCTAGTATATATGGAACATTATACTGCATTTTGGGAGCATATAAATACTTTTGGGAGGCAAGTTGTTTTTAAACTCCTGTAATTCCAATTTAATACTAGACCAAACATATATTTTTTTTAATTAGATGAACAAGAATGCAAAGAACTACATTAAATTAAAAGTGAATATCTAATGAATTGTTTTTAAATAAGTATCTTTCTAACTACAGAAATGATACATACTTATTATAACTGAGGGAAAGAATTCCATCATAGCACAAAGGAACAAAAGCTTTTCTCATAATTGCATTCCCCCGAACAAATAGGTCATATTTTACTATTTTTCATTCTGTCGCTTTCTAGTTTTGGTTACTTACAAAAAGAAATTTTTTTAACAAAATTAGGTTCAAAAAAAATTGGGTTCATACTCTTCTGAAATGGGCTTTTTTTTTTTTTTTTTTCAATCAGATTGTGAGTTCAGGGGGAGGGCTGGGTATCTACTGTGTACTCCAATCCACAGCCTGGGATTGATTCATCTATCAGTACCCGTTTCCTAGGGAGACTGTTAAGATAATAAGGTATACACCAAACAATCTTCCTTGAAAAATCTCTCCATCCTTTGATCTTTTATTATCTCGTCCTTTTTTTTCTTCAGCTCCTCTTGTAGGTAATTGTGGTGCTGTGCTATCTTGGGGCGATCCACCCCCTTTTCCCCATTATCACCAGGCCTCAGTGGAAGGCCATTTTAGCAACACTTCTGGCTGCTGTTGGGTTGGGATGCAGAGACAGCTCTGACTCTGTGCTCTTCCAGGCTCTGTGTCAACCCCCCACCATCCTCTTTCCCCAGGGACATCATCCCATCGCATCTCAGAGGGTCTCTTCATTCCTGACCGACCTCTAGCTCCCGAGGGGGGCCTTCTGATGTGTTGAGGCTGCGTTCCCATCACACCCCGGCCGCCCTCGCTTTCTGGCAAATCCTGTAAAATGTGTTCATCCAGAAGGGCCACCTCAGCAGAGGGGTGGAACCCACAGATGCTGCAGCTAGAGGGCGCTCACGGCCTCACATTTCTGAGGAATTAGGAGGAGATGTGTCTTCCCTTGGTGCCGAAACTTTACCAGCTTACTAGTCTTGCGGAGAAGGGAGCCAAAAACTAGGGCACATGAAATAACTGAAATAAAATAATAATATATTAGTTTCCTGGCTAAAGCTGACATGTACTGAACTGACATAGAAAGCAGGTCAGATTCTGTTCTAAGCCCTAAACTCGTCCCCCAGCCCCCAAAAGAGCCAGGCACAGTATAGTGAAATCCTCCCTTTACAGATGAGGCGCTAGAGATGTGTAATTTCCCCCAAAGTCAAAGGGGCAGAGGTGGAGGGCAGGCTCAGGCTACTTGCCCCAAAGCCCACGCTTCGTCACCAGGAACTGGCTCAAGAAAAAAGCATTTGCAGAGCAATGGCAAGTTAACGGTGGTTGGCCCTGGGGAACAAGGAGTATTGGGGGACCACATTATTTGGCTTTGACACGGAGCTCTGTATTGTCCAAAATTATTTTCTCACGCGTAAAGTCCTATGGTTAGTTTTAAAATTCAATAATTTGGGGGGCGCCTGGGAGGCTCAGGTGGTTAAGCATCTGCCTTTTTGGCTCAGGTCATGATCCTGGGGGTCCTGAGATCGAAGCCCACATGGGGAGGAGTCTGCTTCTCCCTCTCCCTCTGGCCCTCACCCTTGCTCGTGCTCTCACTCGCTTTCTCTCTCTCTCTCTCTCTCTCTCTCTCCCAAATGAATAAATAAAAAAAATCTTTATAACCCAATCATTTTTATAGGTATAAGACATCTAATGAGTACAGCATGTCAGATGCTTTTCTAAGCCCTAAACTCTTCCCCCAAGCTCCCAAAGAGCCAGGTACAGTTGCTCCACTGTGGTTAAGGGTGGACTGAGGTATTTCAGTTGAAAAAGGAAATCACAACACATTACAAATTTATGGAAGGTGACAGATACCTTATATATAACAAAACAATGAAAAAAATTCTATACAATACCTCTATTATACGCTTTCTCCTGGGTTTCTTTTTTCTTTTTTGATTGTAGACTCTTTGAATAATCATCCCTTCATATGAAACCAATTCTACAAATACCATTTTCATGGAGAGAAGAGAAAGGAATTTAAATGCATCTTAAAATGTCATTATATTGGATAGAGCCTCATAATTGTTTAATCAAATTACCCTTAAACTATGTGCAATAACTTATGGATGAATACGTGTGGAAGTTTGCCACAGGAGCACTTAGGTTGCTTGGCTGTGATGTTAGTGCTTTTGAATGTCATTTTTTTCTGTAATTGCCAGGCTTCATCAGGCCAAGCTGTCTCAGATGCTAGGACTACTCCAATATAGGGGGGGTGGCATATAAAGGCAATTTTGCATGCATAAAAATGCTACTTCACAGTTCACAGTATTGCTACAATTTTGTGCCCTACCCACACAAGAACTCTGGTCAATTCTATTTTGCATTGATTCTCATTTTAAAAGCATGGTAGTATGGTGCGTGCTAATTGTATATGTATTATTTTTTTTTAATTATTTTTCTGAAGGTTTCTGCCTTGACTAGACATCAATGAGACCCAAATATTCCACTTATAATTTTGTGCATTGGTGATTAAAAGAACATTCCTCAGACTAGCTTCTGTTTCCGCACATTTTGACTCTTGTTCTTCTCACTACCCACACACTTCCGGTGTCAGGCACAGTGGTTCACACTTATATGGCAGTGTAATATGATGATGCCATGATGCCAGATGAGTATGCTCTGAAGACATCAGGAATATTCCTGGAAGTCATTCTTTTTTCTTTTTAATTTTATTTATTTATTCCTGAGAGACACACAGAGAGAGAGAGAGAGAGAGAGAGAGAGAGGCAGAGACACAGGCAGAGGGAGAAGTAGGCTCCACGCAGGGAGCCCGATGTAGGACTCAATCCCGGGTCTCCAGGGTCACATCCTAGGCTGAAGGCAGGAGCTTAACTGCTAAGCCACCCAGGCATCCCTCTTTTTTTTTTTTCTTAGTTTTTTTTTAATTGGAGTTCAATTTGCCAACATATAGCATAACACCCAGTGCTCATGCCGCCAAGTGCCCCCCCTCAGTGCCCATCACGCAGTCATCCCAACCCCCCTCCGACCTCCCTTTCCACGACCCTTTGTTCGTTTCCCAGAGTTAGGAGTCTCTCATGTTCTGTCTCCCTCACTGATATTTTCTTTTTCTTTTTTTTTTTTTAATTTTTATTTATTTATGATAGTCACAGAGAGAGAGAGAGAGAGGCAGAGACACAGGCAGAGGGAGAAGCAGGCTCCATGCACTGGGAGCCCGACGTGGGATTCGACCCCGGGTCTCCAGGATCGCGCCCTGGGCCAAAGGCAGGCGCTAAACCACTGCGCCACCCAGGGATCCCCTCACTGATATTTTCACTCATTTTCTCTCCTTTCCCTTTATTCCCTTTCACTATTTTTTATATTCCCCAAACGAATGAGACCATACAATGTTTGTCCTTCTCCGATTGACTTACTTCACTCAGCATAATACCCTCCAGTTCCACCCACGTCGAAGCAAATGGTGGGTATTTGTCGTTTCTAATGGCTGAGGAATATCTGGAAGTCATTCTTACCCCTAGAATAGCTAACCCAGGAGTAAGTGTGAACTATATGAATAGACCCATTGAACCCAAAAGAAATCAATCTCCAAGTCAACTTCTCTTTGGCTAGAGTCCCCCAAATGCTCAGGGTCCCTCCACTGACCCAAACTCCTCAAGGAAAAAACTGATGGAGGGGGAAGCCAAGTGGGAGGAGACCACATCGTTGGCGCAGTGCACTTAAGATAGCCTACTTTCTCACTCTCAACCAAGCATGTGACCATGTGAACCCATGCAAGGACCACATTATCGGCAGTTGCCCTTACAACTAGCAAGTCCTGAAGCCTTAGCTGCTTTTGCTTTACAGTAAGTCTGTCCCGACTGTGGGGGGGACAATAATGGAACAAGAGCTGAGGTCATGGATAAATCAGCGTGGACTGGAGTCGTCAAGAAAACTGTGTAGGAGGCAACCCTGAGCGAGGCCTTGAGCCGTTGGTAGGATTCACTAGACAGAGGAATAGGAAGCACCCAAGCCACAGGCTTCTGCAGTCAGCCCAGAGCAGACACGCATATATGTGGATGTGAAATGTGCTCCCTGCCAACGAAAACATTTTTTTCAACACTGGCTTAGAGCTACCTAGAGGGAGCCAATGGCAATACATTTACACATCACTAAAGAATGAGAATTGAACTTTCTGTTCAGCTCCCTCTCCCTGTTCCAACCAGCAAATAAAGACTCCCGAGCCAGGACCAACCGAAGCTTCAGGCATTTGGCACACATGTGTCCACCATCCACCTCGCTTCAATGCAAGGATCCAAGAACACTGGGTTTATTACACTCTAGGGGAAGGAGGGAGGCAAATAGGAACTGGCCAGAAACAAAGTTTTCTGAGTGGACACAGGCCAACCGTGGCAAATGTCAGATCAACCAGTGTGAGGAAGGAAGGTCCATCCCCAACCCTCCCCTAAGACTTGACTGGTCCACCACAGTCATATAGTGTGTTTAATCCTCAATTTTGCTCCTTTTAGTCCAGGTTCTACTCTGGAATATGGAAGATATGCTCCCAGGAAGACCTCGGGTGTGAAGATTCTACTTAAAGGAGCTCTGGGCTCCAGCAACCGTAGCCACAACCATCAGCGCTCCTGATGCCCAGGAAAGCATCAAGACAGAAGTGTCATGTAATCCACAGCCATTTATTCAGCAGCTACTATGTGCCAGGTACTTTCTTAGAAGCTACAGAAATGGAAGAGCTTAAGGTTCCCAAATTCCCCCTTTCCCTTCAGGTCACAGATGTGATTCCCTCTGTCGGTTTCCCATAAATTGATGTCTAGCAAGTTTGCAATTTGTCCTTTGCCCAAATATCACATCAAGGCTAGAAGGCAGCTGGGCCCATTCCCAGGTCGGCCTCAGTGCTGTGGGCTTGGGGCTGGCTCCCTGCTGATAAAGCAGCCGGATTGCAGACCAACTAGTTCACCGTGGGGCGTGAGTGGGATTCTGAACACTGGCCCGTAAGCGAAAGAGAGAAGGTTAAAGAACAATTAACAAGGGCCAGGTTAAGCTCATTTCAGGATGTGGTTTAAAGGATGAATCTGGGGGCACCTGGGGGACTCAGTGGTTGAGGATCTGCCTTTGGCTCAGGTTGCGATGTCCCAGGATTGAGTCCTGCATCGGTTCCCCACAGGAAGCCTGCTTCTCCCTCTGCCTATGTCTCTACCTCTCTCTCTCTCTGTGTTTCATGAATAAATAAAGAAAATCTTTGGAAAAAAAATAAGAATAAATAAAAATAAAGTACAAATCTAAAGCATTTTTTCACTAATTTTAATCCTTGTATAAAAACCATGTATTGACTAATTCTAGCTTTCCCAGCGTTCTCTATTTCATCTTTTTGTACCTTTAGATTCATGTCCAGCTCTCCAGCCATCTTCACTGAGCCACCTCTGGATCGTGCTAAAAGCACGCTGCTTTAACCCAGAGGGCTCTATCCATTTCTCCCAAGCCCCATCTCCTTCCCTCTCGTCCCTTCCCACCTCCCTTGCCCCTCTATTCTGGGAAGAGAAGAAAAAGACATCATCTGTGTCCTCCCTCTAGGAGCTTGTAGTCCATGTAGGCAAACAACATTTATGCCCCTGCTGTAAGCGAAGTGCTCACAGTCGGCGCTCAACCTGGCTGGTTGAAAAAGTAAGCTCAAGTATGCTGTGAAGGCATCACCTAGCAGCTTCTCTATAAATTACTCAGGGCTCCATAAAAACGGTTCCAATGATCCCAATACCCATGACTCTCTACTGTTGCATAACCTTCCTCTTGTTTTTCACATTGGCCCAGTTTAAATCGTATAAAGTAAAACTCAGCGTGGTGACTTCACCCAACAACTCACATAGAAATATAGAGCTAGCTATCTGAATCATTGCTTTTGTTTTCTTTTAGAGGGGGAAAAAAATAAGTTGGAACAGGAATATTATGAGATAAACAGTTTATAGAAATTTGAAGCCATGGAGGGGGGGAAAAACTGGAATTTAGGGAATATTTGTCCATTGGCACTTTGCTGCTTTAGAAGCACAAGAATGTATTCTGTGTTATCAGATCACTTATGAATTTATATTTGGCATTCCCAGAGATGTAAAAGGCTGATTTAAGAAGACAAGACTCGTCTCATTCTTATGCAAATCAGTAGGCAAGATAGGCAAAAAATTAAGTTTTTTGCAATCACATTTTTTTTTCTGATTTTTAAAAACTCTAAAATTAAGATGTTTTCCAGGGACCCAAGATTAAATCTGGGCTTCTGGAATTTTTAACAAGAATATTCAGCTCTTCAGCAGCCATGATATAAAACCAATCTGTCTCTAGCCCAGCTCATTGGTGTCATCCCAGTTAGGGGGGAGCCTGTCTGGATTTTGAGGAGTAGATTGTAGGCTGAGGGGTCTCTGGATCCCTCAAAGTCCTAAATTTCTAAAGCAGGGTTTTGTGATTGGTGCAAAGGATACCTGCTCTCCACCAGTGTCTTGAACGTTGGGATGCATTAGAATCACCTACTGAGTCAGGCTGCCCCAGAGTGGGGCTCAGGGAAGCAACTTCCAACAGACTCCCCAGGAGGTTCTCCAACGGGCTCCCCACAAGTCCTGGGAGCCCCCGCTAGACCAGAGGCTCTACAAGGCACAGATCTCTTATTCATTCCTGTGCCCATGGCCTGGCACGGCACCAGGCAAGTAGTGAGCTCTTTAGAAGTACTTACCAAATTGAAAATAATTGGTACTAAATTCTAGTTGGAATTAGCGTTAACTTTTTTTTTTTTTTACAGAAAATGGATCATCTGAACAGCCTCCAAATGCCGTCAAGCGAAAAACGAAAGATACTCTTAACTTGATTTTAAAGAAAATACAAAAAGATACTTAACCCCTTCTTTTTCTTTTTTAAAGATTTTGTTTATTTATTCATGAGAGAGGCAGAGACACAGGCAGAGGGAGAAGCAGGCTCCCTGCGGGGAGCCCAGTGTGGGACTTGATGCCAGGACCCGGGGATCACGACCCAAACCAAAGGCAGATGCTAAACCACTGAGCCACCCAGGTGTCCCAATATTTAACCTTTTCAATTCAATTTCAATAACTGTCATTGCTACAAAATCAGCTGGTGTCAGGAATCACTAAATACAAGATTTTTTTCCATGCCTGCTAAAGCAAAAAAAAAACAAAAAAACAAACAAACAAAAAAACCCCACATCACCCTGTTTCACAAAAGCCAGAGGTGGCAGTGGCAGTGGTGGTGGGGAGTTCAGACAATAAATAGTCAGACCTGATGATATAGAATACTTAAAATAAAATCCACCTTGGGACTGTGCCCGTGCTTCTGTTCTTCCTTGCCTTGCTCTTTTCCCTTTTTGTCCTCAGGTCTTTCTCTTCTTTGACTTGCTGTTCTCTCTCTCTCTCTCTCTCTCTCTCTCTTTCTCTTGTCTTCTCAGGAGCCACGAATGAATGAGTTGTGCTCTGAGTGGGCGGTGGAAAGGCTCAGGCTGGCACTGTTGAGAGAACAGAGAATGGATCTGGGGAGACTTCCAGAAGGATCCAGAGCTTGAGGAGGGATGGGCTCCAGCCTTGCCGAGAGTAGCAGGGGCACATCTCAGGACAGCAATTTGTAACACGTACACAACCTTAGGAAGCTCACGGTTCAAGTGGGAGTCTTGCACTAGAGTCAATTCAACTCAACGAGGACTCGTGGACGTGGCAGTGATGGCGGAGGACACGGCGTCTGCAGGCAGACAATGTTCTCTCCAAGCCCCGCTCCAAAACTTACTGCCCCTGTCACTTTGGGCAACTTACTTTTCCATGCCTCAGTTGATCTGGTAAAGGGGGACAACTTGGGATCCCTGGGTGGCGCAGCGGTTTAGCGCTTGCCTTTGGCTCAGGGCGCGATCCTGGAGACCAGGGATCGAATCCCACATCGGGCTCCTGGTGCATGGAGCCTGCTTCTCCCTCTGCCTGTGTCTCTGCCTCTCTCTCTCTCTCTGTGACTCTCATAAATAAATAAAAAATTAAAAAAAATTAATTAAAGGGGGACAACTTTAGAGATGATGGAAAAATTCAACAAGGGTGTGATGACCTACAAATATTGGGCATTATCTTTAGCCATTATGGCTTCTCTTCTCTTTCTCTTCTCTTCTCTTCTCTTCTCTTCTCTTCTCTTCTCTTCTCTTCTCTTCTTCTCTCCTCTTCTCTTCTCTTCTCCTCTTCTCTTCTCTTCTCTTCCTCTTCTCTGCTTCTCTTCTCTTCTCTTCCTCTTCTCTTCTTCTCTTCTCTCCTTTCTCTTCTCTTCTCTTCTCTTCTTCTCTTCTCTTCTCTTCTCTTCCTCTTCTCTTCTTCTCTTCTCTTCTTTCTCTTCTCTTCCTCTTCTTCTCTTCTCTTCTCTTCCTCTTCTCTTCTTCTCTTCTTCTCTTCTTTCTCTTCTCTTCTCTTCTCTTCTCTTCTCTTCTCTTCTCTTCTCTTCTCTTCTCTTCTCTTCTCCTCTCCTCTCCTCTCCTCTCCTCTTCTCTTCTCTTCTCTTCTCTTCTCTTCTCTCTCTTCTCTTCTCTTCTTCTCTTCTCTTCTCCTCTTCTCTTTCTCTTCTTTCTAAAGATTTCATTTATTCATTCATAAGAGACACATAGAGGCATAGACACAGGCAGAGGGAGAAGCAGGTTCCATGCAGGGAGCCCAATGTGGGACTCAATCCAAGGACTCCAGGATCATGACCTGAGCCAAAGGCAGATGCTCAACCACTGAGCCACCCAGGTGCCCCACAGCTTTTCTTTGCCAAGCAAATGAAAACAAGAGCTCATAATGTAGTTGGGAGGAGTGGGCAAAATAGTATGAATGACTCATACTGATTTTCCTCTTCTGGAAAGAAACCCAGGTATTCCTGGGTTTGTGTTTAAGCAGGACATCTATACAAGTAATGGAAGACATATTGACCAAGGCACTTGGGCAAGTGCTTTCCCTAATTGTGTCGAGAAATCCTCACAAACCCTATGAGACAGATATCATCACCCCTATTTTGCAGGTGAGGAAACTAAGCCTGAGAGGGGTAATTAAGACGTCCAAGGACTCACAGCTAGTAAGCGGGGAGGGGGGCAGAGGTGTGAGCTCTGGTCTCCTCCCAACCCATAAACCCTTGTGCTACCCATGAAGCAACCAGAGAGTTGGAGAATGGAGAAACCCCATCAGCCTAAAGTTTTCCCCTGTAGTTAACACCGTCGACCTGCAGAATGAACCGCTTTCCTGCTAACACCCCTCAGAACCCCACCCAGCTGACTCACCAAGAAACTCAAAAGTCAGTGTCACCAGAGAAGTCACAGAAACATGGGAAATCTTGATTGGCTTGTCTTTCAAAGCCTCCAGGCAAAGTAATCAAGCTCTGGGGACATTAGGTCGTCTTTGGCAAATGTGGAATACCGGGCTGCCAGGATTCACAGGAACCTGTTGGATCCTGGTGTTTATTGTGCTTTCACTGGGCTCACAAAGACGCCCGCTTGGAGCTCCTATTTTTTTTAGCCAGAGACAAGAATAAATTTGGGGTTAATCCATCCATTTACCAAACGAGACAGCTCAAATTTGTCTACCAAGCGGACGGCACGCCAATATCTTCTCTCCACTAGGTCTTCGGCAACGGGCAAAAGTTTTAGGGTCCGAGTCCATACTGGCAAGGGAGGTCCCACTTCCCAGAAGCATTCCAGAGAGCTCTGCGGAAGAGCGACTGCTCTGTGACCTTCATTGGGTCACTTGTAGCTGGACTTGGATAACATCCAAGACCTTAGGACGGATCTCCTCCTCTTCTTCTTTGGATGCCATCAACCGAGGGGTGTTTAGGAATGTGTTAATAATTCCCAGGAGAAATTGGCCAGGATTACCTAGTCATGACTAATGAAGCTGTCATCCACCGATCCTTCCCGCTGTTCAATAATGCCTTCCAAGGAGTGCTTTATGAAGATGGATAGTATCGTAACACTGCACCCAAGAAACTGGCACGATGTCAATGAAAACAGAGGCCAGCTTATTTTGCATGCCACTCTATTTTTCATTATACTTCACAATAACTTGTTATTAAATGAAAATGAATTCACCATTAGGGACTTGATACTATTTAATAACTGTTTAGAGATGTTTTACGATTCCATTTTTTTTTTTTTTTTTTTTGTCTTTTTGGCAACTCGTGTGGCAGCCATGTGAGTAAATATCACTCTGGATTAGGCGGGGTTGGATTTTCTAGAACTCTCTTAAAGGTTTTAGAGAACTTGGTCATTAAAACTATGGTTCAGATCTTACTTTCAAGATCCTGCCTCTGAACTGGCCATTGGGGGAAAAAAAAAAAAAAAAACAGAAAGAGTGAGGTAGACTGTATAAGTACCCCCAGAAAATGACATGGAATGTGGCTAGGATGGGGAGTTTCTAGCGCACACACTCTGGCTCTCCACAGAGGGGCTAGGAGGCTTTCTGGAAAGCACTCTCCCTGGCCACCCTCTCCAAAGAATATGCATGGGTCCAGGACAGTCAATGTCATTTTGTAATAGCAAATAAACCCCCCAGATTCCAGAGGTTTAAACGGCACTGGTCTGTTTCTTGCTGGTACTTTACGTCCATGACAGGGCTGTCTCTCTGTCATGAGCTCTCTTAGAAGATAGATGATGAAGCAACTACTATCTGGAATGATGGGAGAGACAGAAAGAGCTCCGGAGGGTCTCAAATGGCAATTAAAAGCTTGACCTTGAACTGGTCACATGGCCCCAGCCACCCGGAGAAGTGGGAGGAGGCCAAGAATTGCAATTGTATTATGTGCCCCAAAAGCAGAAACATTATATCTGGTGATCAGCCCTAATAAGTACAAATGTGAGATCAAAATAAGTATTTTTATTCAATCCGTTTCAGGCCTGACTAGAACAGAAAGGCTGACTCTCAACCCAAGAAAGAGAATTCTTTCTACCCTATAGTCTTTGAGCCAAGACATTGGCTTTTTTCCCCCCTATCTTCAGACTCCAAGTGAAATATCAGCTCCTCTTGGGTCCTGGGCCACTCCTATTCAAGATGAAAATGGGCATATTCTTTGACCTAGCAAGTCCACTTCATACCCCAGAATGAATATGTGATTATAAGTTATTATCTCAGTCTCAAAACCGTATTTCTGAATGCATGTGCCAAGAAGATTAAAAACCTAGGGAGACCACACACAAGCATAAGTTGGAGAATGGGACATCTGGTCACTTCCACAGGAAAGACTGTTATGAGACCGAATGGCCGGAGCTATGATTCTGGCTGTGGTCCCACAGCCCGGGGAGGCCCATCTGGAGAGAGACTGTCGTCCTCTCTTGCCTATGAGACTTTAATTTCACCATCTCCGGAGACAACATCCCCACTGGTAAGAAGGCCTCACTGGAGAAGGAAGGCACACCTAGCAGCAAGTTCACAGTCCCACACATGAGCTGGTTCCCTCTTATAGATGCTAGGGCAAAATTGGCTTTTCAGTGGCTCTGGAGGTGGTTGTATCTAGAATTTGATGTCTTGGGACACCTGGGTGGCTCAGTGGTTGAGCATCCGTCTTCAGCTCAAGTCGTGATCCCGGGGTCCTGAGATCGAGTCCCACATCGGGCTCCCTGCTGCTTCTCCTGCCTGTGTCTCTGCCTTTCCCTCTCTGTGTCTCTCATGAATAAATAAATAAAATCTTTAAAAAAAAAAATCTGATGTCCATAAAGGTAGGCCAAGAAGTTGTTTGCTCCTTGTCTTCAACATGCAGCCACACAAATCAGCAAGATCACTGATACTCTACACATGAGAAAGATACGGAGCCCAAAAGGACAGATTACAAAGATCTTCATGTGTATGGCATGTATGAAAACCAGCAGGAAGAAACAGCTTTTCTTGGCTCCAACTCATTCATTCATTCATTCATTCATTCATTCATTCAACAAGTATTTATCAAACCCCTATATTGGCTCACACACTGTAGGCTAAGCATTCTACTTTTGAACAAGCAAAACAGGCAAGGTGTATCTTCATGAAGCTGGCTTTCCACTGGGAGACAGGTTGTCAGTCACACAAACAAATGCAAAATTGCAGAAGTGACAAATGACACAAAGGAGAAGTTCATGGTGCCAAGAGAGCCATAATGCAGGGTGTCAGCTTATGATAGAGGACAGGAAAGGCTTTCTGGGGAACAGATGCAAGAGTGATGAGAAAAGAAATTTCCAAGCATAGGAAACAGCCTATGGGAAGGCCCGGGGCTAGGAAGAGGTCACCAGGAGGAGATTTTGACCTTCTCTATCCTGAAAGCAGATGAATAGGCAATGGTATTTTCTTCTTGCTCTTCTGTAGTTTCATTTTTTACTTTTTTTTTTTTTTTTTTTTTAAGATTTTAAGCTATGTCTGCACCCAGAGTGGGGCTTGAACTCACCATCCTGAGATCAAGAGTTGCACGTTCTACTGACTGAGCCAGCCAGGAACCCCTCTTTTTCTTTTTCTTTTTTTTTTTTTCACTTTTTCTAAACCTCTCTGGAAAACAAATCTGATGCATGATGGTGTGGACATCTCTAAGAACCCCTGTTGGTTCCCTCACTGATTTGAGACCCCGCCTCCCCTTGGATCTCTTTCTTTTCCATGTCATTGATTTATTTGTGTACAAAAACCATACTCTTGTCGTTACTGAGAATTCAAAATATCTTGCAGTGCAGACTCCCTTATCTCGTCATTTTTTTTAAAAAAAAATTTTAAAATTGCAGAGAATAATAAAACACCACCTGCCACATATTATTAGGGAAGAGTAATTTTTTAGCATAGTTGCTTCAGACATGTGTCTCAGGAAAATGTATAAAATGTAGCAGATTGATTCAAAGTCCCCAGCCCACTGCCCTTCCTCCCACCCTAGGGGTAACCACCAACGTGAACTTGAGGTGGAGCCTTCAGTTCACATTTTAAAACTTTAACTTAATTTGTATCTACCCACAAGGAAAATGCCATATTGTTTTGTGGGTTTTCACTTATTTATTCCTCCAGGTGAGTTTTAGAATCATCTTGTCTAAATCCCTGTAGACTCCCCTTTTTGGATTTTTATTGGAGATGCATTAAAGGGATTTATTACTTTGGAGAGAATTGACATCTTTACATTATTAGTCTTTCCCTCTAGGGATGAAGTATGTTTTTCATTTATTCAAGCCTCCATCAAGTCCCTTCATAAAATATCTATTTTCCTCCTTGTTGGTAGGGCCCATTACTTGTTATGTCTGGGTAGTTTACGATCTGTGTTGATGTGAAGAATAGGATTTTATTTTTGTATTATAATTGCCAATTCATTCTTACTGATATAAAAAGAGGTTAATTTTTGAAATACTTGTTTGATAAGTGGCCATTTCACTATCCTTATTATATTTAATACTGTAGTTTTGCAATGGATTCTTTTGTGTTTTCTTGGCAGACAGAGTATATGTCATACTAGAATTTTGCAAATAATGATAATTTGGCCTGTTTTCTACAGACAGTCACACTCCCATTTTTTTTTCTTACTCAATAAGTTAGCCAGGACTTCCAGAACAATGTTAAATTATTTGGCGATGTCTATTATATCATATCCAATGAGGTATCTTCACCTCGTCCTTTTTCTTAAGAGAAGTGCCTCCAATACTGCGCTTTTTTATAGAGTATCAACAGCTGTTTGAGACAGGCTTTATCACGATATTGTTTTTTTCTTTTACAATAATGAGAGGCTCCCCCTCACCCCCCACAACCTAGGTGTATTTACAAAGCAAAGTGGATTAAAAAGAAAACTCACGTCTTTTTTTTTTTTTTTTTTGGTACTATTTTGCAAAATTGAAGATTCAATTCTCATCAGTTCTCTCTCTGGTTATTTGTGTGGGGAAAAAGCATGAGACTGGCTCTAGTTCAGGCTTTGAGTCTAGTTAATGGTTTCATTTTGGGCAAGTCCTCTTACCTCTCTGGCCCTCAGCTTCCCCCCACCACCACCCTGCCCGGTAAAAAGGAGAAGGATAAGATCATTTCTAAAATTTACTTCAATTTGTTAATAATTGAAGCCCTGCTGGACACCTGGGTGGCTCAGTCAGTTGAGCAACCAACTCTTGATCTCAGCTCATGTCTTGATCTCAGGGTCATGAGTTCAAGCCTCGTGTTGGGCTCCATGCTGGGTGTGGGGCCTATGAAAGAAAGAGAAAGAAAAGAGGAAAGAAAGAGAGAAAGAAAGAAAGAAAGAAAGAAAGAAAGAAAGAAAGAAAGAAAGAAAGAAAGAAAGAAAAAGAAAGAAAGAAAGAAAGAAAGAAAGAAAGAAAGAAGAAAGAAAGAAAAATAATTGAAGCCCTACTTTACTGAAACCTCTATTTTCTTAGTCAAGTAATTTCAGAGTTAACCACACCCCATAATTTGACAAGATTAAAGATTAAACACTTAGGTTGTGTATATAGGAAACTGAACTGAAAAGAATTCAAGATAAGTAGACTGTAAACCTGCATGAAGTTCATGGCTAAAATTTCATTTTATTTTTTTTAAGATCCTTTCATTTATAATAATCTCTACACCGGTCTTGGAGTGTGAACTCACCACCCAGAGATGAAGTGTTGCGTGTTCTACTGACGGAGCCGCCAGGCGCTCCACGGCTAAAGCTTTAAAATAATAACTACCACTTATTGAGTACTTACTGGGTACCTGTTTTGCTTACACTATAGCCCAGTATTGCTTGTAACAGCTCTGTGGAGTAGGGAGCATCATGATTCCCATCTTACAGATGAGGAAGCAGAGGCGCGGTGGGGTAGAAGCTCTGGAGGTTAGCCCCCCCCCCCCCGGGCCTGGTGGGTCCCTTCCTTTCCATGGACCCTCCTTCCCGTTCACAGAGCCTGGGAAGCTCAAGTTGACAGTGCCCAGTCTCCCTCACAAGTAAGTTCTGGATCTGACTTGACTTTCCTCTGTCAGCTGCACTGGCCAGAGACTGGATTTTGAAATGGAGTCAGGAGGGGAAAGAGGCAGGTTGCAAGGCTGTGTTTTTGCAGATCCTGGAGGCGCTGAGGCCTGCAGTTGTGGGCCTGGCTTGCTAATCCCCAGATCACAGTCAAGACAGGGGGTCCTGGGTCCCCCCAACCCCCATTCCGGCTGCGATGGCAGCTCCCCGAGTCTGCAGATTGAGGCAGAGAAGTCGTGTCCTTCCAAGGGTCCGCTTCTCCAGAGCCCTTCTGGAAGCCGTCCCCAGAGGCCAGTCTCTGGCCACCCCTCCAGCCCTGCCAGCAATGCTGCGAGCACCTAGGCCCCTAAGGAAATCCCTTTCTTCTTAAACCGGTTTAAGTAATTTCCATTATCCGCGCTTGAACTGGGATCATGATGAGCCATGTCATTAATCTTCCTTTTCATGTGCCCCCTTCAGCTCCGTAGGAGAAGCCCCACAGTCTAATGAATTTGGATCCGTGACCTGAGTTCTAGTCGCACCCCCACTACCTAACAGCTGCATCCTCTGGGCGAGTTCCTCACCCTTCCATGTCTCTTGATTTTGGTTGTTGCTGTTTCATCTTTGATGTGAGGTAATAGAATGTCACTTTTGGCTCTAACATTCCATGATTATCGTCAGCCTAAAGGAATATGAAACACCCGGTGGGGGGCTGGGTGGCTCAGTGGTTGAGCACCTGCCTTTGGCTCAGGTCATGAACCCAGGGTCCTGGGATCAAGTCTCACATTGAGTCTCTGCCTCTCTCTGTGTGCCTCTCAAGAATAAATAAATAAAATCCTTGAAAAAAAAAAAAAAAAGAATATGAAACACCCGGAAGACTGCCAGGTGGACGGTCACAGGAAGCCAATGACACACCTGCCAGTAGCAAGGCCGTGTCAGTGCCCAACTCTTGGCTCTTCCTTGGTCTAACCCATGTGGCAAAATGGTCTGAGGTGGGCCTGGGATCCAGACCCCTCCGTGGGGAGGGACTGGACCCCTCGGAGGCCCACGCTGAAGGCAGGGGGGTGCAACCCCAGCAGGACTTAACTTTGTGAGGAAGCTGCTGAGCACACAAGCCAAGCAAAAGGTCAGGAAACTGGAAAATCAGGACAGGACCCTGGAGAATCCTGAGGGCAGAGGTCAATCACAAGGCAGGGACAGAAGCCAAGAAGGCCAGCTGCCAGCTGGAGGCCACAGAGGGGACAGTGGGTAGAGCTGGGGTCCAAGCAGGGATGAGGAAGGAAGTCGGGCCTCACCAGCGACGACAAGGATTCGGAGTCCAGGTTGTGAGTGAGAGGGGGGAGCTCATCCACCCTCCACTTGCTTGCTCAGATTCAACTCAGCCAGCAGCGTGCTTGGTCATCGGATTCCGATATCAGGTTGCGACATCAGGTTGGCCTGAGTGGGTGCAGACCTCAGAGTCCTAACAGAGCACCCGCGCTCTTGGAGCAGACGCTTCCAGGCCCAGGGATAAGCAGTGTTTTCATAAGTGGGCACATCAGGGGCATTTGGGGAGAATGGTTCTGATGTGCTCAGATGACGGGGGACGAAACTAGGTGCTATTGAATTCTGGCAAATTGTCTAGGGGATGGGGGGGTGAGGGGGGAGAGAGCCAGGTGGGGTGCGTTCTAGCCACGGAAGGGTGGACCTCCAAGATCTCACGTCCCTCAGGGAGAATCTTCATTCTCACAGTTGCTATGCCCATGTTGATGGCTCCTTCCACCCCCCTCTCCCCATACCAACCCTCTAAACACGGCCCCTTCCAATTTGCTCCCCGGCCCTCCCAGCGAGGAGATATTCGTCAGACACAAATGACTAAGGTAACACAATGTGTTTCTCTTCCCAGAGGCTGTGGCCCTTCTTCTAGGCAAACCAGCCGATGACGAACCCAGAACAGCAGCAGAACACTGCGGGGCAGGACCCGGGTTGATGCGACCTTACCCCGAAGGACATCCCCTCAATCTGCATCGTTCACCGATTCTGTTAACTTGTGAGTCCGTCTACCCACTCAAATTCACTTGTGACCCCAAAGCCAGGACTCGGCAGGAACCTTGGGTCACTCCCAGACACGGGCAGAGCGGAGAAGATCTGGAGCAGCCCAGCGCGCCCGCCCCCAGCCGAGGCTGGACGACTCTCTGCCCTTCTTGCTTCAGCTCCCAGACTGCAAACCAGTGTCCCCTTCCTAGTCTGTGTAGTTCCCTGGCTCGTGTGCTCTTTGTACGTGGCTTCGCTACTTAACGGCCCCAAACATGACGCTGGTAACGTGCTGCCTCGTGCCGCCACGTGCGAGCAGGCCGCGATGGGCCTTAAGAAGCAAGCGGTCGTGTTAGAGAAGCTTCCTTCAGGCATGAGTTTCGGTGCTGTTGGCCACGCGTGCAAGGCGGAGGCATCAACACCATATACAAAGTAAGGTGCTCTGAGATGGAAACACACGATACAAGGTTATGTGTTGATCGATTGACGAAGATTCCAGAAGCTCGGAGGAAGCCATCGGAGTGGTAGTCTGGTATTGGCTAAGCACTGCCTACAGTGACTTTATAAGACATAACTACCTGGACTACCAAGACTGGGCTGTCCTTGCTCCTTGGTCTAGCTCCGAACACTGCTTCACCCCAACACCATGACTAGGGGCCTCCTGCGTGATGCCTGCAGAGAATTACAGTGAAAGTATGAGGAAGTATTTTTCAAGATCTTTACTTCCTTTTTTTTTTGTTTTTTAAAGATTTTATTTACTTATTCATGAGAGACACACAGAGAGAGGCAGAGACACAGGCAGAGGGAGAAGCAGGCTCCCTGTGGGGAGCCCGACGTGGGACTGGGGTCACGCCCTGAGCCGAAGGCAGGCGCTCAACCACTGAGCCACTCAGACACCCCGAGATCTTTACTTCTGCACCTCTGTGTAGACATGGCCAAGGGCCCTCATCGGCAAGCCTTGAATCTGATGGTCCCCTTAGGATGGGATGCGACGTTCCAGAAACGAAGCCAGAGAAGAAGCTCTGCAGTTATTCTACCTGAATATATATATTTTTAACTATCTTACAGCTTAAGGGGACTTCTCCCCCCTGAACAGATAGATCCCTGATGAATATATAAAGCTCTTGAAAGGGGCTCCTAAGCGAAGAATAATTTCGCTGACGGGCGTTCACTCAGTCTCGACCTGAGTCCTGAGCAGCAAGCTGGGTCTGGGGCAGCGCCGGGGGGCACAGGTGGACGGGGAGGCCTCCTCCTCCTCCAGCAGATGGAGTCACCAACAGAGGGCCATTTCCCTTTGGCTCTGAGTCGGCACCGTTTCCACCCTTCCAGAATCCTCCGGACGGGAACTGGAGCCCAAATAGCAAGCCGCAAAGAAGAATAAGCCCAAATAGCAGGAATAAATGTGGGCGACCCCGGGAGAGGGCTGCGGGTACAGATGCCTGGCAAGGGTTCCCCCGAATCCTCAGGGCACAAGCCTCATCTGACCACAGGATCCTGTGTTTATGTTTAAGCAGTGACCCCAGGTAATTCACTTCCCGAGATCGTTGAGGTGTCTTGTGAGGCTCTGAGGAGCTCAAGCCTTGGCTAAAAGCTCTGCTTCCCTGGAAGGAAAGGCTTGTCTAGGGGACTCGGACTCTCTCTCCCCCTGTGTTTCTCTGTTAAGTTGTGGTGAATTTCTTTTTTTTTTTTAATAATAAATTTATTTTTTATTGGTGTTCAATTTGCCAACATACAGAATAACACCCAGTGTTCATCCCGTCAAGTGCCCCCTCCCAGTGCCCGTCACCCAGTCACCCCCACCCCACCCCCCGCCCTCCTCCCCTTCCACCACCCCTAGTTCGTTTCCCAGAGTTAGGAGTCTTCATGTTCTGTCTCCCTTTCTGATATTTCCCACTCATTTCTTCTCCCTTCCCTTATATTCCCTTTCACTATTATTTATATTCCCAAAATGAATTCTTTACTTTGCATTTAAATTCTCGAGATAAAAAGGAGGCTTTCCTCCCCATCATTCACTGTGCCCCAAGCTCCTAAATGCCACTGGGTTCTGAGCTCCAAGTCCTGGACACACATTTCTCACAGAAGAAAACTGAGGCCTCCAGAGCGGCCTTCCCAAGCCAGGGGCCCTCTGGGCCTCCTTCAGGGCCTCCTCTGGGCCTCCCTCTGGGCCTAGCCTCCCTCTGGGCCTGGCCTCCCTCTGGGCCTCCCTCTGGGCCTCCCTCTGGGCCTGGCCTCCTTTTGGGCCTCCTCTGGGCCTCCTCTGGGCTCCTCTGGGCCTCCTCTGGGTTCCTCTGGGCCTCCCTCTGGGCCTCCCTCTGGGCCTCCTCTGGGCCTCTGCAGCTCCCCGCGGGGGCGGCTTGTGTGGCTGAGTCCAGGGAGGAAGTGGTAACTGGGGACAGACGGGTCAGACGCCTTCCAGTCCTCCACTTAGTGACACGCTTCCTCACACAGAGGCCGAGAACTCAGGCGTCTTTGGAGAGAACATTCCACCAGGAATGTTTTCTTCCTAAGAAGAGGCCTTCTCTTTTCCCCGGGGACCCCGAGCACTCGAACCTCAGAACTTTCGATCCCTTGACAGAAGCCATAAACCACAAGTGGGCCCCAGGCTGGAAGGACGTGCAAGGGCCAGGCCCGGGGCTTCCCCTGGCTGAGCCCTCGAGCCCGGCGGTCTGCCCACCCTGGCACCGGGAGCCGCAGGGCCAAGCCAACTCCCGCGGGCGCCTCCCGCCTCGCTGTGTGGGGACAGCGGCGTGTTTGCCGCGTCGCCCTCCTCCCAGGGACCCTCTGAGGCGTCAGGAGCCCTGCGGCTGCCCCCGGGGTACAGCAGCGCGCAGGCCACCCACGGGGCCTGGGCCTCCACGAGGGCCGCGGGGCTCCCCCAGGCCGCCAGGCCCGGCCTGAAGAGAGGCGGTCACGGCGCACATCTGCCTCCTCCTTCCTTTGCCTTTTTAACTGATTTGCAAAAAATGTTCAGCGAATGTTAAAATCTGTGTGTGTGTGTGTGTGTGTGTGTGTGTGTGTCTGTCTGTCTGGTGGGGTTGGGGTTTCCTTCACTCTGGACAAGAGGAAAGCCCAAAGGAGGGGCAGGGGGCAGGTGCTCAGCTGAGCAGGCCAGGGCCAGGCGGCCCAGGGGCAGCTCCGCGGGGTCCCAAGCCGCCCTGGGCCTCCCCCCCACACCTCCCCTCTCTTCACTGCTCCCAACATGCCCTTTGCCCCCAGTGCTCCCCCCGCTTCCCGAGACAAGCCCACGGAGCCCGCGCCCCTAGGCCCTTCTGGGTGGTCAAGGGGATCCGCAGGCGCAGGGGACTCTGGAGAGCAGCTCAGGGCCCACGCCGGGCTCCACGAGCAAGGGACACCCGTTCCCCTCCCCCTGGCTCCTGCTCAGATCCCAGCTCCTGACATTCCAGTAGCTTCTGCTGTAGAACTTCTCTTCCCCCCAAAGGCGAATGTCCTCCAGGTGGGGTAACACTGGTAAAATTGTGGCGAGGTGACCACATCGTCCAAATATCAAATCAGAATATTCACAAAGCACTTTCCCTATTTTTTTTTTTTTCATTCAGTGAACTCTTTTTCTAGAAATCTTTCCCAGGGGCACTTGGGTGGCTCAGTTGGTTGAGTGTCTGCCTTCGGCCCAGGTCATGATCCCAGGGGCCTGGGGGGAGCCCTGCGTCTTCATCCTCTACCCCTCACATTCTCTCTCTCTCCCTCTGTCTCTCTCTTTCTTTCCCATAATCAAACCAAGCAATAAATGTTGTAAAAAAAACATTTTTAAGAAAACTAAAAAAGGAAATCCACCCCTACCAGCGCGTCACCCCCTCCCATACTTTGCAGGAAGTATAACCACCGTCCACAAAGTGTGGTGTGTCCTTCTGGGCGTTTCTGGTGAGTGTGTGCACGTGTGTGTACTTTAACAAAAACATATTCCTCTTTATATATTTCCAGTATTCAATTTCTTTTTCACTTACTGAGTTAGAATCGTCTTTCCAGCAAGACATTTGTTTTCAGTCTATGAATATCACATGAAAAAATCTTCAAAAGGTGCACTTCATTTGTGACATACTTAACAGATGACCTCTGCTTTTGATATTGCCCTTGGTCTTCCCGAAGCAGAACAAAATTACAGAAAGTCGGGGGTTTCCTAGAGCAGGGCCGTCTATCAGCTCTTTCGGCAATGATGGAAATGTGCTCAAAAAATAAAAAAATATATTTTATAAATATAAAAATACATATACATAAAATATAAAAAATATATTTTGTAAATATATAATATAAAAATAAATATATAAATTTTAATTTTTAAAAATATTTATTTTAAAATTTATTTAAAAATATTTATTTATTTTAAAATAAATTTTAAAAGATTAAAAAAGAAAAAGGGGCGCCTGGGTGGCTCAGTGGTTGAGCATCTGCCTTCGGCCCAGGGCGTGATCCGGGATCCAGTCCCACGTCGGGCTTCCTGCACGGAGCCTGCTTCTTCCTCTGCCTGTGTCTCTGCCTCTCTCTCTCTCTCTCTCTGTGTCTCTCATGAATAAATAAATAAAATCTTAAAAAAAAAAATGTGCTCTCTCTGTGCTGTCCAACACGGTGGCCCCTGCAGTGGCTGGGGAGCTCTTGCCATAGGACGAGTGCTCCTGAGGAAATAAATGTTTATTTAATTTTAATTAATTTGGATGCTAATTTAAATAGCTTCGGGCAGCTAGTGGCTGCTGTATCGGACAGCACATTTCTAGATTCCAGATGATTCCATCACCTACTCCTAGAGGAGTTACAGGAAGAAACTTTGAAGCCAGACTTCCTCGATTTGAAGCACGATCTCTTACAGGTACCGCCACTGTGACTTTGCGTCACTCAACCCCTCCTCTGAGCCTCAGTTTGCTCATCTGTAAAATGAGGATAATAGCAGAAATGCCCTAGGGTGCTGAGATGAGGGCTCCCCGAGTTAATACCTGTGAAGCAGTTGAACACACACGTGCTCGGTAACTATGGGATATCTAAGTCCTTCCTAAGAATAGGAATGGAAGGGGTAGACTCGGGGGAAAGGAAGGAGACTACAGAGAGAACTTTCAAGCAAAGAAGAGGGTGCTTTGGTTTTTCTTTCTTTCTTTTTTTTTCTTTTAAGATTTTTATTTACTTATTCATGAGAGACACAGAAGGAGAGAGAGGCAGAGACACAGGCAGAGGGAGAAGCGGGCTCCATGCAGGGAGCCTGATGGGGGACTCGATCCCAGGTCTCCAGGATCACGCCCTGGGCTGAAGGCAGGCGCTAAACCGCTGAGCCACCCAGGGATCCCCTGGTTTTTCTTTAAAAAAAGAAAATATATATATTTTTTAATTTGGTCAACAGAGAGAGAGTGAGCACAGGCAGGGGGAGCGGCAGGCAGGGGGAGACGGAGAAGCAGGCTCCCCCCTGAGCAGGGAGCCCAACACGGGGCTCCATCCCAGGACCCCGGGACCATGACCTGAGTCGAAGGCAGATGCTTCACCGACCAAACCCCCCAGGTGCCCCAAGAGGGAGCAGTGGGTCCGCAGCGCTGAGACATCACAGCAGGTTCCCTGTTGCACAGGCCTTACCTTGACCCCAGACTTTCAGCCCAGGGCGGTGATGAGCAAAAGCTGGTTTCCACCCCGACAGCAGCAGAACTACTGGGGCCACCTGGGGAATTCCTCTTGGCCCCTGAGGGCACCTTCCCAGTCTAGCATCTCACAACCAGGCCCAGCCTGCACCCCGCCTGGGCCCCCCACCCCCTGCCCTGCGGCCACCCCTGCCCGCCCCTGGCCTTCCGAAGCCAGGCGGCTGCACAGGCCTCTGTCTCTAGCTTTGTCCAAGAAGTGGGAGCCTCCTTCCCCGGGCAGACCATCTGCACGGTTGGAACCCCCTGGCCGAGTGAGGCAAGCATGTTTCATGCGTAAGAGGAGCTCACGCATTCCTTCAGGCTGTGCGCCCTGCCCACCTATACTAACACACCCACGTCCAGGATGCTTGGAGGCTGTTTCCTGGCTACACCACGGCGGGCAGCAAGATCACCGAGACCCCTACCTGCCTCTCTCGTCCCCACCCAGTGAGTGATTTCGTGAATGAATGAATGAATGAATGAGTGATAATTGAGTGAGCCCCTGAAAACCCATATTCTAAAACACACATTCTCTGAACGTCCACCTTCTGCATGACTAACAGAATTTCAGCCCTGTCTTGGGTCAGTGTGGATTGTAAAGAAGGGCAAGGAACATTCCCTCACTTTAGGAAAAGGCACCAGTGGCAGAAAAAATAAAATAAAGTAAGATTTTATTTATTTATTCATGAGAGACACAGAGAGAGAGACAGAGACACAGGGAGAGGGAGAAGCAGGCTCCACACAGGGAGCCCAACGTGGGACTCGATCCCGGGACTCCAGGACCATGCCCCAGGCCGAAGGCAGATGCTTAACCACTGAACCACCCAGTGGGAGAGCCACAGATGAGCCCCAGGACGCCTCCAAGCTCACACCTCGCACACTGCCTGTGCTCCCTGGGGTGAGCCCATCCTACCTACCCAGTTGCGGGTTTCTCAGCCAGGAGAACATTTCTGAAGGGTTGGTGGTGCACCCCAAAGTAATCGAGCCATGCATTCGGCAAGAGCTTCCCCTCATGGCCACAGAGAACATCATCATGGCCGAGTGACAGCTGGGGGTAACCGCCAGGATTGCCATGAGAAAATCAGGGTGCTTTCCCAGGAGGCAGCTGCTGTGGTCAAGCAGGAAGGGGGTGACAGTGACCTCATAGAGTGAATCCAGGCTGAGGCCTACGTTAGTCCATTCACTCCCAGTTGGACCGTCTACTGGATCCTTGTTCTCTTCTGCACCCCGACAGGTGCAGAGATTCTTAGGAGAGGAGGAATATCCCCTGCTAAAACCATATGAAAATGTAATGAAGGTGAGAGCAGAATCATGTCTGTAGAGTTGGAAAGATTTAAACAAGAAGTTGTTGGCTTCATTAACTTCAAAACAAAAAAACAAAACAAAACAAAAATCAAAACAAAAAAAAAGCTTCCAGGCCCCTGGGAAGCCTGTCGAGAGCAGCAGGAGCACTACTCCGCTCTCGCTGCGGCTTCTCACAGGCCGGTCATCCCAGTGGTGCGACAGAGAGGTCCCCAGTGGTTGTCCTCTCGGGGACCCAGGCCACCCCTCCAGATGCTGCTGCAGCTCTCATCCCCTCGCTGGCTTCTGGGGCGAGACTTCCATGCATCCATGAGTCCCATTCCAAGGCTTTTTGGAAGCCTTCTGTCCTGGTGCAATGAAGCAGGCGGCCTCTTTTCCCACCAAATGTCCCAGAGGGAAATGACATTCCCCAAGAATCTGGACAAACTTTTTTTTAGAAGAAACAGCGTGAAAATTGCACGGATCCTTGTTACTTCGAGCGTTCGAGAAGAAAACTGCAGGAAGTGGTAGATTCAGGATATAAAGGACATCACTTTCCCTGCCTTATTATCTCATTTTTCAGTGGAGCTGACAGGACAGCTGCCTGTTATTACCGGGCACACCAGGAAATGTTTAGCTGCCAAACAGAAGAGAACGAGCGAGGGATTAGCGGCCCTGTTCATGCCACACAAATAGAATTCTTGCACCTGGTAGTCATGCAGTTAGATTTATCATCTTCGTAGGGTATGTTACTTAAATCCCATTTACAGAGAAACAAAAACAACCCAAAAAGGCGCCTTAATGTCATTGTGATTATGATAAGTATTAGTAACCACTTTGCAAGTTTTTAGCCTAGATGAAATTAATTGGCGGTGGTTTTCATTGAATCGCCCTTAATCTTTTATTTGGCTCCCGGAAGGTCGTGAATTTGCTATTTTACATTTCAAGTCAAAAGTGTTCTTCGAGAAACGGAAGCTGGATAACAGTTTAATCCTCCAGGAGGCTGCGACCATGGATGATGTGTAACAAGAGTGATCTCACTGCAAGGTAGCAGATCACCTCCAGACCTGACATTTCAAAAAAAGTCAATAATTTGCTTTCCAGGTTCATTTTCTAATGCCAGGGGCGGTGGGGGGTGGGGGGGTGGATGGGTGGGGGGCGGTGCTTGGAGGGGTGGGAGCAGGGGAGCCAGCTCCTTGAGACGGAGCACAGCAGAGGTCTGGGGCCCGGAGACGCTGCGGAAGGATGGTTGGTGGGAGGCCTCCTTGTTCCCACTGTGAGTGAACCCACTTCCCTCGTGCCGAGCCCCAGGGAGGAATCCGGCAGGAGGAAAAGGTGAGTCTTAGATCCCATGAAAAGTACTCTTTAGTAGGAATCTTGGAATCGTCTTGGAGGCTTGTCGCTTGGAGGATTAGGGACGAGCCTGGAGGATGCTAACCCTTCATTCCTCTTTGGCACTGCCTAGGGTCCCTGTGCACCAACCCCTGATGGAAGGCAGAGTGAGAGCACCGTGGACCCTGTAGGAGCGCCGCACGGTCTGAGCGCACCAGCACTGCCTGGAGGCCCCAGGCACATTGGGGTTTTCCAAGGGGTCGGGGGAAGCATCATGCTCCAGGGGGACAGGAGGCAGATGAAGGCAACCTTGAAAAGATCACACAACAGGGCTGCGAGGCACCTGCAAGAAGTCACAGGGAGTAGAGGCCCCTGCAAGAGGTCACAGGGAGCTAGAGGCACCTGCAAGAAGTCACAGGGAGCTAGAGGCACCTGCAAGAGGTCAGGGGGAGCTAGAGGCACCTGCAAGAAGTCACAGGGAGCTAGAGGCCCCTGCAAGAAGTCAGGGGGAGTAGAGGCACCTGCAAGAGGTCAGGGGGAGCCAGAGGTACCTGCAAGAAGTCACAGGAAGCTAAAGGCCCCTGCAAGAGGTCAGAGGGAGTAGAGGCACCTGCAAGAAGTCACAGGGAGTAGAGGTCCCTGCAAGAGGTCACAGGGAGCTAGAGGCACCTGCAAGAGGTCAGGGGGAGCTAGAGGCCCCTGCAAGAAGTCACAGGGAGTAGAGGCCCCTGCAAGAGGTCAGGGGGAGTAGAGGAGCCTGCAAGAAGTCAGGGGGAGTAGAGGCACCTGCAAGAAGTCAGTTGGAGCTAGAGCTCACCGTGGCTACAGAGGAGTGAAGGCAGAGGAGGCTGGAGCCCCGAGCGTGGCCTTGAATGCCCTGCCAAGGAGCCGGGCCTCGGGCCTCCACCCGATGGAGAAGAGTAATGCAGCGCTGGGGAGGCTGGTGTAACTGAGCCTCCGGCACACATTGGTAGAGGCCGGGAGGGGAACACTCAGGAGGCCGGTGGGGTTGCCCAAGCGGGAGGTGCTGAGGCTGCAGGGCTGCGAGTGTGGAGGAGAAACAGGCGCGTGGGGACCGGCTTGGACAAGACCCAGCCTCGGGGCGCCAGCTGGATGCGGATGGCCCCCGTGAGCCCCCGGGGATGCAGCAGGAGGGAAGGCTGCCCTGGGACGGAGGGAAGGGGGACCTGGGCCCCCTGGGCCTGCCGGGGGGCCCGCACGGAGGTGTCCCTTGGGACATCCACGCACCTGGTGCCCACAGGCAGTTGGGGAAACAAGGATTGGGTGGATTCTGTGCTGCTGGGGAAAGAGGTGGGGGTCGTGTCCGTGGGACCCAAGAGCATCACTCAGCGGCCTGGCAGCTGAGCAGGGCTTTGAATACAGCTGAGTAAAGGAGGGGGGGCTTCGGGCACGGGCTGAACGTTTGCTCCTCCTAAATTTCCCTGCTGAAATCCGAATCTCGCATGGGACGGTTTTCTGGGCGCTCGGGAGGTGGTGAAGTCACAGGGCTGGAGGGGAGCGCCCTGGGGTAGGAGACCCCCGGGGGACCATGCCGTCTGGGACCCGGAAGGAGGCCTCCACCAGGCCCTGACTGCGCCACAGCCCTGCTCTGGGGCTCCCCGGCCTCCGCGATGGGAGATGCGGAGGCCCGTTGCTCAAACCCCCCCAGTCTGTGGACACTGGCGACGATGCACCTGCCAGACGGGCCTCGGGCTCAGCGCTGGCTTTAGCATCCCACCATTGCTGTGCCCGTTACAGACCCCAGCGGTTCAGCACCGCCTGCAGCCCAGGGCATGGTCCTGGGGTCCTGGGATCGAGTCCCACGTCGGGCTCCCTGCATGGAGCCTGCTTCTCCCTCTGCCTGTGTCTCTGTCTCTCTCTCTCTCTCTCTCTGTCTCTCATGAGAAAATAAATAAAATATTTTTTAAAAAGAATAATGCCTATAATGGATTTTAAAATATCAAGTATGTAAACAAAAGGGATGAGTTTCTAATATTAAAAAAGAGAGAGAGAGAGTTGGGGCGCCCTGAGGGGAGACCAGGGCCAGGAGCAGAGGAGCCAGATGGTGCGGAGGTGAGCAGGGCCCCGGAGCGTGGAGGCCACCAGGAACTTTCTAAAGAGCCGGATAGGAAAGCAGGAAAGAGCCTCTCGGGGATGCGGCATTATGGGGGGGACTTGCATCCTACCCTGAGCCCACATATTAAGGAGAGGCGGGGTGACAGGGAAGAGCGGGGGGGAAAGAGGGGTGACAATGGGAGGCACGGAGAGGGGGGCTGCTGGCCCTGTGCTGGTTCGGGTCCCCCTTCTCTGCGAGGTGGGGCCGCAGGACTTGCCGTCTGGTTTCCTGCGTGCACGTGCCCCTGCTCTCCTCTCTGCTGGGAGGGCCCCCCCGTCCCTCTGCACCCATCACCTTGAACCAGAAGCCGCCTCTCCCGAGGCTCCCTCAGGTGCCCCTCGCTCTAGGGCCCCCCAAGCCTCTGGCTGCCGGCGATGTTTCCCTGTTCGGCCGCCTTGGTGTTGCATCTGGGTTTGGCCTTTTCTCGGGGCTCACCCCGAGTTGCAGTTGTTGGGAGTCGGGACGTCCCCACTAGTGGGAGTCGTCCTGTCAAGGGCAGGATCGTACCTGAGCCACTTTGGAGCCTCCCCCTCCGTTCACCAGCCTGAACAGTGGGGCGCACACCGGGCACCCCAGGGCCCTGCCCAGGAGACCAAGTGCGCCCTAAGCCAGTGGGAGAAAGATGCGGATCCCAGGGCCTCACGCACCCGTGGCAGTGAAGAGGTCCAGCAAAGGATCCTGGAGGGGAAGAGAGGAAAAAGTAAAACAAGACAAAATCAAAAAGGGAGACAAACCCGAAGAGACTTGGTCTCAGGAAACAAACTCAGGGTCACTGGAGTGGGGAGGGCTTGGGGGAAAGGGTGCCCGGGTGATGGGCATGAAGGAGGGTACATGATGAGCCTTGGGGGTTATATAAGGCTGAGGACTCACTGACCTGTGCCCTCTGAAACCTTTTTTATTTATTTTATTTTATTTTATTTTATTTTATTTTATTTATTTATTTTATTTTATTTTATTTTATTTTTTCTCTGAAAGCTTTAAGGTTGAATCCATTTCAAGGCATGTCGTGGTGGCACAGTAGTGGAGGGACGCTAACGTGTGCGGCCAGGTCTTGTACACTGAGTGTTCAACCTGCAGTGTTTTGGACGATAGAAGGGACATTCCATTGTCTTACAAGCAGGGAAATAACGGCACAGTTGACCACTAGAAGGTGGTGCTGGTGGTACAACTGGTTTTGGAGGCAGTACTGGAATTCTCCTACTCCTATGAGTGAAGGGACGGTCTGGTTTAGGACATTTTGCATCATATTTACAATTTGGATGAGCAAATAAACATTTTGCAGCAAATTTACAATTGGGGAAGGCTTTGCAAGGTGAAACAGGCTGCTGGTAAACACACTCATCCCCATTTTACAGGCAGGCCAGTACTTGCAACGCTCCAGAAGTTTCTCTGGCTTCTGGACCACACTCACTTCACTCATTTCAGCTTGACAGATCTGTAGGGTTTCTGCCGTTACTGGGTCAATCTGCAGTCGGGATAATAACTGCCTCTGCTGAGTTCCTTGGCTTTTTTCTCTATTATCTCCCTTTGCTTCCTCTTCTTTAATGGGGGCTCTGTCAAGGGCCGGATCGTACCTGAGTCACTTTCGAGCCTCCCCACTCCTCCAACAGGAACACGGGGTGAACCATGAGAAAAGACCATATAATACACTATATGTTAATTCATTGAATCTAAATTTAAAAAATGAACAAACAAATAAATGAGCGATGGAACTCATAACCTGGGAATACATCTACGGGGCGCCCGGGTGGGTCAGTGGTTGAGCGTCTGCCTTGGGCTCAGGTCATGATCCCGGGATCCTGGGATCGAGTCCCGCATTGGGGTCCCCATGGGGAGCCTGCTTCTCCCTCTGCCTATGCCTGTGTCTCTGCCTCTCTCTCTCTCTCTCTCTCTGTCTCTCATTAATAAATACATTTTAAAAAAAAGAAAATGATTTGCACCTTAACTTGAACTCCTAAATAAAATGCTTTGGAAAAATAAATGCACCCTGATCAAAGGCACATACAAAAATATTTGAGTGATCTTTGCCACCCAAGGCAAGTCATGTAACCTCTCGGTTTAGTGATTGCGGTTCCTCAATCACTAAAGGGAGAATAATAATTATAAAGCCTACTTTTAGTGCTGTTTCAATCATTGCGTAAGATGATGCATATACAGTGCTTAGCACACATTTTGTATACAGTAACTGCTTAATAAATAATAGATATTACTATTATTAACCAACTAGACAATCTCTGAGACCTGTTGTGACTCAGTTCTGTGATTTTTTTCTTCCCCAGTGCAGATGATTCAAAGTAAACCATAGCTACAAAACATGCTCGCATTTGATAATGCATGATAGCCGTGAAGCTAGGGTTAATCCTATACTTTATTTTTATTTTATTTTATTTGTTTCTTCATGAGAGACACAAAGAGAGAGAGAGGCAGAGACACAGGCAGAGGGAGAAGCAGGCTCCATGCACCGGGAGCCCGACGTGGGACTTGATCCCGGGTCTCCAGGATCACGCCCTGGGCCGAAGGCAGACACCCAACTACTGAGCCACCAGGCTGCCCTAATCCTATACTTTAAAGTAGAAAAAAAAAAAGTCAGAACTTGAAGCAAACTGAGAAACGGACCCTTCCAGATCTCTTTCTGTAAACATTTCTAATGTAATTAGGGGCTATTATAGCTCATTCATTTGTTCACTGAACAAGCAGTTTGGGAGCTCTTAGAATGTGCAGACCGCTCTGGAAGGAGCCGCAAGGGAATCCAAGGGGAATAAAACTCGAGCTTTGCTCTGAGATGTTCAGAGGTGGGGGGGGAATAAATAACTGCACACCACGAACAGCCTTCTGTATGGATAGGAGCCGGTCCTGGAGGAGGGCTCTAGGACAGGGGCAGAGAGAAAGGGGCAGAGAGGACGAGGCCGTAACAAAGATACTGCACCAGGCACATCGATCTAGAAGCAAAAGCCTTAGGAGCTTGCCTTTGACCACGCTGGATTAAGAAAAAATATGCTGTTCCTCTGAGTTTCCTGCTCTCCTTCACTCAAATTCTTCACAAAGGTGGGGAAAGGGGCAGCCTTGCCCACAGGAAGCGCCAGCGGGGCCCGAGGACGCCAATTTCAAGGGACCTTCCATTATTAGGGCCGGTTGGATTTAGGGAGCCCTCGGAGGTTTGGTGATGTCTGTAGGGCAGGTTGATGCTGGATTTTTTTTTTTAAGATTTTATTTATTCATTCCTGAGAGACACAGGCAGAGGGAGAAGCAGGCTCCATGCGGGGAAGCTCGGGACTCGATCCCAGGACCCCAGGATCATGCCCTGAGCCAAAGGCAGATGCTCAACCATTGAGCCACCCAGATGCCCCTGTTTTGTTTTTGTTTTTTTCTCTTTCTTTCTTTTTCTTTCTTTCTTTCTTTCTTTCTTTCTTTCTTTCTTTTTCTTTCTTTCTCTCTTTCTTTCTTTCTTTCTTTCTTCTTTCTTTCTCTTTCTTTCTTTCTTTCTTTCTTTCTTTCTTTCTTTCTTTCTTTCTTTCTTTCTTTCTTTCTTTCTTTCTTTCTTTCTTTCTTTCTTTCTTTCTCTTTTCTTTCTTCTTTCCCAAGTCCTCAAAAGAGCCAACAGAACCAAAATCTGAAGGAGAGGTGCTTTAGGGCTTTCTGTGGAAGCTAGGTCTTCATTAATTCAGAGACTTAACTGGCTCCCTAGTATCTCCATGAGCAGGGAAGCAACATCATCATGCAAGGAAAAGACACTCCTTAGAATGCCAAGCAGCATTTTTAAAACAGAATTTTCCAAACCATTTGCAATTTGAAATACAGACTTGAGCTCTAGGTTTTTTGAGAGGGGAAAGTAAGCCAACCGTGTGACTCTAATTAATGGCGCAGACCAGCAGCCCCTGGAAGCCATGAAAGAACTTCAGCCTACTGGCTCACTGGGGGGCTCTCCCCTTCTGCCTGTCGTGGGGTTCTAGGAGTGAGGCAGAGGGGGCTTCGGGGAAATGCTTGGTGGGGGCAATGGCAGTGCAGGACCCACCCTCGAGGCCACTCGTGTGACCTACCCATTGCCTACCTGGGAGTATTTCCCTGGTGAACCTGAAGCTCATGCTTTGAAAGTCTTGGTGCAAGAAGAGTGTTCCACACTCACCAAGAAACAAACAAAAACCAAAAAACACACACGAAAAGATGCCCTTGGCTTTAAAATGTCTAAACCCACCATGCACTGGTGACAATTTTGAATTATTTACATCAACATGAGCTTTTGGTGTTCTTAATAGAAGCTTTAGAGCATAATGAGGATCATTTGCAGATACTCTGAGTTTTTAAATTCACATGAAATCTATTAGAGGCACAAATTTTAACTAACTCTGAAACCTAGTTTTCTTTAGTCCATAAAGCTCAGTGTAGACTCCTTATTATTCTATTTAGAAATTGAGAAAATTTTAACCATCGGTTTCAAGGGGATTTAAACCCTGTCAACTAAACATTACAGAACGAAATTCTCCTAAACAGTCTCATTTGCAAACTCAATTAAATTCCATCAGAAATTCAAGCTCTCCTATATATTTAATATATTGGATCATTTTTAGCACTTCAAATGCTTCTAACAAGCAAAATGTTCCCCAAGTACTTACATTAACTCTAGCAAAACATAACGATAGTGAATCTCAAGTTCTCTTACGCATTCCAGAATGGTTTCTAGAGGTCTCTTTACACGTTTCAACTGACAGTTAGAAATTACACTCTTTGAATTGGGATTGCAATCCTCTAATGAGCCAAATCCTCCTTTGCAAATACTTGAAATACCAAACAATGCACATCATACTCAAGATTATAAAACTCTCTTCAAACACACACACACACACACAAACAACTCTCTTCCTGAACTTACACAAAAATGGTAACTGCAGATTTGATCAAGTTCACCATGTCTCTAGTTAACTCTGTATCTTAACACCATTAGTAATTCCACCAAGGGGGCACCTGGGTGGCTCAGTCAGTTGGGCATCTGACTCTTGGTTTCAGCTCAGGTCCTGATCTCTAGGTCATGAGATCAAGCCCCGCTTCACACTCTGAACTCAGTGGGGAGTCTGCTTGAGATTCTCTCTCTCCCTCTGCCCCTCCCCCTGCTCTCATTCTCTCTCTTAAAAAAAAAAACCATCAAGAGAACAGTTATACCATCCCAAGCGAAGGTCACCCCATTAGGAGAATGAGCATTCATATTGGCAGGAGGTTCCTGGCCAAGGTATGAGATTTTTGTTCTCCCCCTGACGATGGCCAGAGCACACTCTCGTTATGGTCACCATAGCAAAAGCAACTCCAGTCCATGCCCGTTAGAGGGTGTTGGTCTCTCCCAATTTTAAGATATATCAGATATATCACTACCTGGGGTGCCTGGGTGGTCCAGTTGGTTAAGCGTCCAGCTCTTGATTTCAGCTTAGGTCAGGACCTCAGGGTCAGGAGATCAAGCCAGTTGGACTCCATGTTGGGCGTGGAGCCTACTTCAGAGTCTATTCCTCCCTATCTCTGTCCCTCTACCCCCACTGCTCACACTCTCTCTAAAAATATTAAATAAACCAATAAATAAAATAAAAATAAATTAAAAATTTAAAAAGATTTATCATTACCTGGTGCATCTGCAGTCCAGAACCTGCCCATTTGCTTACTACTTTATTAACTAGAATATTCATGCCTACTTCTATTCTGAATGTTTTTCTTATTCTTCCGGTCTGACCAGGCCATGACTCTTATAAATATGCAAAGGATATTTTTGTCAAATTTTGTATATCTGCCTTTGTCTGGCTCTGCCTATAACTCGATCGAAGCGACGGTCCAAACTGCTTCTGTCCAAATGACCTACCTCATCTCACAAGATGTGGGAAGGCTGACACACGCTCTTTCCCTCTCTCATTAGGCCCACCTCAAACAGAAGCTAGTCACTCGCTCCCCAAGGGATCCACCCAAGATCACACACTGCAGATCAGACGAGGTGACAAGTGGCTCTTTTTCACAGCACTGCCTCTCAGACTTGAGTGTGCGGGTGATGAGGACCCAGGATCTGGTTCATGTGCAGACTGTGATGCAGCAGTTCTGGCCTGAGGCCCAAGACTCCTCATTTCCAAACCTCTGGCCATGCTGGTGCTGTTGGTCTTCCGATCACACCTTACATACGGAGCTTGATAGTTGATGGTGTTTGAGCTGAAGGGTCGATCTGGCCCCCAATTTCTATAAAGTATGCGTAGAAACATCTAGTTTCCCCTCACTTAGTCCTTCTGTCTCTTTTGTCAGTCATCTTCAACTGATTCTCTGTTTCTCTCTCTCTCACACACCCGCACACACATATACACGCACACCATGCTTTTTCTTTGCCCCTTTTCAAACCTGCCGGTGAGAATCTAATACTTGAGTCACTTTTAAAGTATCACTCTGTGGAGTTGGAAAAAAGGCTCTAGGGAGAAAGGGCACACATTTCAGCTATGTACTAATAATAATAGTTACCTTTTACTGGGTGGTAATTACACGCTAGTCACAATAGCCATTGGTCTCATCTGATGCAATCCCAGGAAAAAGGTTATCATTACTTACATTTTATTTTTTTATTTTATTTTTTATTTTTTATTTTTTTCACTACTTACATTTTAAAGGATGAGGACACTGAGGCTCAGAAGTTATTGCAAGTTGCCTTAGGCCAGTGAGCAGGGTGGGTAGCAGCTCAGACGCTCATTGCAGCTCATCCCACCAGGTGGCCTTGCGACTAACTTTGCCCACATGTAGCAGAAGTGCCTTGAAGCTTTGGCCTCCGGAGGCTGGAAGCTTCAGCTCTCACCTTTCTAGAACACCGCTGCCTGTGAAGAAAAGCAGCCTCCCCTCCTTGAGGATGAGAGACTGCCTGGAGAGTGAGGCCCAGTTATTCCAGTTGTTCCAGCAAACTAGACACGTCTGGCACCAGCTACACCTGGCTCATCTGCCGGCTGACCAGAGAGAGACACAGGAACGAGCCCAGCCACCACCTTGTGGGACACAGAGATGAGCCGCCCAGCTGAGCCCAGCCTAGATGAGGAAATAAACAGTTGTTGCTTTAAGCCACGAAAACACATGGAGGTTTGTTATATAAAAGTAGATGAGTGGGGTGCCCAGGTGGCTCGGTCGGTTAGGCATCTGCCTTTAGCTCAGGTTGTGATGCTGGGGTCCTGGGATCGAGCCCCACCTGGGGCTCCCTGCTCAGTGGGGGGTCTGCTTCTACCTCTCCCTCTGCTGCTCCCCCTGCTTGTGCTTTCACTCTTTCTCTCTCTCTCTCTCTCTCTCTCTGTCAAATAAATAAATAAAATCTTAAAAAAAAAAAAAAAAAAAAAAACCCTAGCTAAGTGAGCCAAGATTTGAATTCCAAGGATGTGGGAGCCTAAACCTCTTCTGAGTGAGCCCAAAGCCAGCACCCACCAAATCTAACTTGATGCTCCATAACTGGTCTTGGTCCTGCTTACTCCTCTCTGGCTCCCACCTCAGGCCTGGTCCGGCTCACACATTGCTACAGATTTCCCTGACTACCCCCACCCCGTCCCCTCAGACTGACTGCCTTCCAGTGTCCCCTCAACACCACCCCTTCCACTCTTCTCTGAGCTCTCTTCCTAATCTTTATGTAGGGTTAACCTCTGGTCCTCCTTTGATGTTCTAGGCCAGTGTCTCTCTTCCAGTTGGGTCAGCTTAAGAATCCTCTGAGGGCTAGGCACAAGGACTCCTACAGGTGACCCTGTGACAGCGGTGTAACAGCGGGATAGACCAAATGTTGCAGCTGCATGTGTGGCGACCACAACACGACCTGTGGAGCTGTGGGATCACTGTGTCGTACCCCGGGAGTGAACATGACGTTGTATGTTGACTATACTCATTAAAAAAAAAAAAAAATCTGAGACTCTGCTAAAATGCAGATTCTGGCCTGGTGCTCTGCAGGAGGACCTGAGATCCTGCATTTTGAAGAAGCTCCCAGGTGATGCCTTCACAGTGGCTTATGGGTCACCACTGGGGCAGCTAGGCTCTAGGCTACTCTGTGAGGCAACTGTGGCCCAGCTTCACCGTCTGCACGAGTAACGAGCAGAGCTGATGGGGGGCAGGCCTGGGCTGGATTCTTCCAGCCAAACAGACAGCCTCCACTGGGCACTTGCCAACCCCCCTCGGCCCTGGCTCAGAGGAACCTGAGGTCATGTGCTGCGCGCTGACCTCATCGTGCTTGACCCAGGGCATAATGCAAGAGAGAACAGATAAAAGACACAGGTCCTGCGCTCGTGGCATTCAGACCACAGCGAGCATTTACTGAGCACCTACTGCAAACACGATGGGATGGAATCTGGGCAGGGGAGCCCAGGGCATCCTCTCCTGGGGGCCTGGACCCCCTAAGCAAATATCGTTTTATAATGACACTTCTTTCTCTGGCCGCCAGACAGGCCTCTGAGCTAGCTGAAGCCTGTGGCCTTTACCCAGGATGCTGTCAGATGCGATTCCATTGTAAGACAGCAGCGTGACTTTAGGAGTAAGTGTGACACTGGAAATGTCACAGTGCAGTTAGTGTCCAGCTATCTGTGTGCAGAGGAATGATGAGTCTTTAAGAGTATGTGTGTGGGCGGCGGGGTGTGTGTGTGCCTGGGAGGCTCAGTGGGTTCAGCGTCTGCCTTTGGTTCAGGTCATGATCCCGGGGTGTTGGGATCGAGTCCCTCCTTGGGCTCCCTGCTCAGCGTGGAGCGAGCTTCTCACTCTTCTTGCCCACCTGTCCCCAGCTCTTGCTGTCGCTCAGGCACACGTACTTGGGTACACGCTCTCTCTTTCTCTCTCAAATGAATAAATTTAAAAATCTTTAAAAATAATGTGTGCATGTGCAGACCAACCCCTTTCTTAACAGGAATCAAGAATGTCCACAGGTGACCCCATAACATGGCCAGGTCGTTATCTTTTTTGATCAGAATCCCTGAAGACTTTGCTTCGGAAGTACAGGCCCCCAAAGGAGGATGCCCTGGGCCTCCCTGGACAGGTACTGCCACAGCATGTCTGGCACAGGTCCTTGGAAAGTATTTGGTATACTACTGAATGAATGCCTTGAAATTTGGATCTTTTTATCTTTTATCTCTTTTCCTCTTTTATCAGCTGAGTCCTCCTAGGACAAGTGCTATGTGTCTGACCAGATGAAGGAGCTCGTTTCTTTCTTTCTTTTTTTTTTTTTAAGAGTTTATTTATTCACAAGAGATACACACAGAGAGAGAGGCAGAGACACAGGCAGAGGGAGAAGCAGGCTCCATGTAGGAAACCCGATGTGGGACTCGATCCCGGAACTCCAGGATCATGCCCTGGGCCAAAGGCAGGCTCTAAACTGCTCAGCCACCCAGGAGTCTCCGTGGAGCTCGTTTCACTAGGGACCGATCAGCTGCAAGAACATCCCCACCTCCCATCCCCAGTACACACGCCCCTGCCTGGCATGGCGAGGAAATGTAATTCTTAACTTTTCTCTCCAGCCAGGGATCCACCTCCCTTCTTTTCTTCTAGAAGAGTAGAATGAGATTAAAGCTTGGTTTGTTGTTTTGGGTTTTGTTGTTGTTGTTGTTCCTTTTTAAGATTTATGAATTTATTTGAGAAATAGAGAGCATGGAGGGGGGCAGGTAGGAGCAGAGGGAGAGAGAGAGAGTGTGTTAAGCAGACTCCATGCTTAGCCTGGAGCCAGACGTGGGGGACTCGATCTCACGACCCTCAGATCAGGGCCCTGAAATCATGAACTAGGCTGAAACTGAGAGTCAGACCCTTAACCCACTGAGCCACCCAGGCGCCCCAAAGCTTGCCTTGTTTTATCCATTCCTGGGTTTGCAGGTCAAAGGCCTACCTCTGGAACTATGAGCTCAGCCTTCAGTCAGCCCACAGGTTAGGCTGAGGAAGCAGACACAGTCCCTCCCTCTCCATGGCCTAGTGAGAGACTAACTGGTCCAGCCAAGCTCTAGGGCATGAAAGTGGTTGCATGCTACAGTGAGGAACAATGGCTGTTCACACGGGAGCACTCAAAGAGGGATACCCACCCTCGTCTCGGGAACCGGGCTGGTGGTGGCTGCAGGAAAGACGTCCCTAAGAAGTTGTCACCTAAGCTGAGTCTTAAAGACTGAGTAGTAAGCTGAACCAAAAAAAAAAAAAAAAAAGGAAGGAGGGGGGAATCCCTGGGTAGCTCAGTGATTTGGCACCTGCCTTTGGCCTGGGGAGTGATCCTGGAGACCCAGGATCGAGTCCCGCATTGGGCTCCCTGCATGGAGCCTGCTTTTCCCTCTGCCTGTGTCTCTGCCTCTCTGTGTCCCTCCATGAATAGATAAATAAATAATCTTTTTTAAAAAAAAAAAAAAAAAGGAAGGAAAGAGCATCCTGAAGGAGGAAAAGCCAATGTATAAAAGATGTTTGCAAAGACTGTGGAATCAAAGTCCAATCCAAGCGGCAACGCAAATGGAAATGTGGAGGGAACCTCAGTAGCACCATGTGGGCTGCAAATACACCTGAGCCGGTCCCGGGGGACTGGGGAGTTTAAAACAGGTATATATTATCCTTGCAAAGAACTATTTCTAGAGAGGAGACAAATGCACGCCATTCTGTTTCTTAGCATTTGGAGTGTGGCTCCCTTCTTTGCAATCGTGCTGCCTTCCAGAAAGTGCATCCCGCGTTGGAATGCTCCCCCGCGGAGCATGTGCCAGTGGCGAAGGCCGGGCTGACAGTTCCCTTGGCTGCACCTACAGAGGAAGAATTTTGCTAAGTTGATGAGTAGAGTGACCGAAAGCGGAGAGTGTCCTTAACCTACATCAAGGGGACACGTCTTTCGTTGGGCATTTTGCTAACCACGCTATATGCAAATGATGTTACGCATTAAATTAAAAATCGGCCTCATCCATCCATCGGGAGCATGGCCGCAGCTTCCCCTCTACTGGAAAACACTTAGCCCTCATAAAAATAAGCTTGAGCTGAATTACACAATGCAGCATTTCATAAGTACTTTTATTAAAACCTTGTATGAGTTTTACGTGACCTTCTAACTCATCTGACTGGTGAGGTTGCGTCAAATTTGGCAGATGCTCGACTTACATTTTTCTTTTTCTTTTTTCTTTTTTTTCTTTTGATTTTTTGACTTACATTTTTCTAAGCCTTGTATATAGAAAGGCAAGTTTCTCAATTCTTCTGATATGAAGAGTTTAAGCACGACTATAATAACCAACAACTGATACATATTTTATTTATTACCACGAAACTTAGGCCCAGCCTCCTTATCTAATTGTCTTACGGAGGCTTTATTGGTAAGACAATTGTTTTTTAATGTCTGGCAAAGGGTGTCAAAAAATCTTTAATGCCGAGCTAGAGAGGAGCTTAGAAGTTTCTCGGACTCCAAGTCCTCTTTCTACACTGAAAGAACTAATGTCTAGAGAAATGAGGGATTTCCCGTAAATTCACAACTCTTAGTAAAATGTCACTATAGGGTCGCCTGTTCTCATTTGAAATCTCAAAAGCTCTTGAAAACAAAAATTATTTTTTAGGTTTAGTACCAAAACGTTTTTTAAGATTTATTTTATTCATTTATTTGGGTGGTTTTGGGGGGCGGGCATTGCGGGCAGAGGGAGAGGGAGAGAATCGCAAGCAGACTCTGAGCTGAGTGCAGAGCCCGATGCGGGGCTCCATCTCACGACCCTGAGGTCATGACCTGAGCTGAAATCAAGAGTGGGATGCTTAACGGACTGAGCCCCCGGGTGCCCCTTAGTGCCAAAACTTATTAAGTAGCAAAACCTGGCCCAAGCTAACATGAGGCTATGTAGCCCACTTAATGTGAATATTCATACAATTCTCTGAAGAAATACCAACGTGTTTGATTGTGGAGAGCTATCCAATATCTCAACAGAGATGCCAATGCACAGCCTTTATACAATCTGGAGAGTTCCGGATTATAAACCATACCCGGTGTCGAAGGTTTTGGGTAAGGTATTAGAAGCTCTTAGCAACAGCCATTGAGCATTTGCTTTGCACCAGGTATGGGCCCAAGATGTTAGATGCCCTTTCATAATTCCATGCTGCCCCCGCCTCCCGTCTTCCCAGCTCACTCTTTCCAGTGCACCCCTTCCTCCAATCCATTGATCTTTTCGCCCATTTTTTTTAACTTGAGGCCCTAGCTTCTGTCCTTGCCCAGCTCAACTCCTTGTATTATCACATTGTAATTACTCACTTCAGAACCCCTGAAATCCCTTGCCCCTCTCGCTTTGTCACACTCGCTTAGCAAACCCACACGCCTGGCAAAACCCAAGCCTCAACACGGACCCGAATGGTTGAATGTGTCTGACGAAAAACTCAACTGTGTGGACTGGCCTCATTTTGAGCTCATGATCCTTAACCCCGTACGTGGGCCCTTCCTGTTGCCTCCCATTCACAGTGTCTCCCAAAGGCCACTCGCTCTCCTGTTCTCGACATTCCATACTTTTCTCTCCCCCATCTCCTCTCGGCTGATTACTGTGCTCCCCTCTTCTCTGAGACCTTTGAGAGAACCGGAAGCAAATGTCCACAGACTCCCATCACCAGACCCGCCACTGCCATACCTCTGCCCTTCACCTGTTGCCACAGAATCCCTGTGCGCCCACCCAGAGCCGATCCCTCTCGCTACCCAAGCACATCCTCCGAGCATTGTTCTCTCCTCTCTCCTGCATCAGCAGTGTTCACTCATCACGACTGTCACACAACTGGATCGTCTGCGCACAAACCCATTATCCCTCCCGCACCCAGGCCCCCCTCCCCAGCCACCAATGGTGAGCCTTTAAAATATCGGTCAGACGGACTCCCCATTGCACTCCCCATTGCACTGTGGGTTCTGACGGCAGCCCGAAGGCCTCCGCAGTCTGGTCTGCAGTTGCTTCTCGCCCTCCAAGCCAGCCACACGAGCCTCCTTCACACTAGCTTCTCTCACACGTGCCGGGCATACTCCTGGCCTCTGGCCTTTGTACTGGCTGTGCCCGTTGCCTGGAACATTTTGCCTTCTGATATCCGCATGGTTTACCCTCTCGCAAACCTCAAAACTTTGCTCAAGCATCACCTTCTCAATGAGGCCTAGCCGGTCTGTCTCTGTCTCCACTACATGGAGCTGCAATGTGCTCCCACCTCCCGGGTCCCTGCACCACTGTTTTCCCAGCCCACAGAACTTCTAACAAAGCATGTACTGATTTTATTCTGTTTATGGTTTCTTCATTTGCCCCCCACCCCTCTACCCTTGCATTGCTCCATTCCCTGATGTGGGCCGTGCCTGGCACACAGTAGGTGTTCGGTGCGTGTTGAATGAATGCAATCCTTCACAGTAACCTTATGAGCGAGCTTTTCTATTAACTTCATTTTATAGATGAAGAAACAGGCTGAGGGAGGTCCCCAAAATGTGCCCATGGTCATGCCACAAGAAAGAGAGACGGTGAGAAACCCAAGTCTTTCTGACTCCGTAGTCTGCTGCCTAAATGGCCCTGCCACATGGCCTTCCTGCGCTGTGCTGCCTCGGGGTTTGGAATAAACGCGTTGAGTCACATCTACCATAAATAAACCAGCATCCAGGGCCACCATCTTACGTCCCCTTGGGGCACTTGACAGTTGGTAGTTTTCAATCTAAGATCAAACGCTACTCAATTTACTTCCTTACTCCAGAAGACAAAAGGCCGGGAGGCCAACCGAAGGGATGGGTTTTCCCTCCTTTATGTCTACATCCACTCGATCCGTGTTTATTGAACACCACCCTGCTGAGGCTGTAGTGAGGACTGGTGCTGTGGATGCAACCAGTGAACCAAATTTCTCCTTCAAGCCACCAGGAAGGGAAAAACAAAACCAAAACCCAAAATACTCCACCATCATTTTTGGAACTAAGTCCGCAGATGGCAGATGATCTTCACTCCAACTCCCTCAGCAGGAGTGGCACCCCCTCGCTCAGGAAGCATCTGGGGCGAGGCCCTGTCCTCCCGCCTCCCTTCCAAGCAGAGTGACAGAGGCGAGCCTGCGGGGCCAGGCCCAGTGCGGAGAGCTTGCTGCTTCCCAGTGGCCCCGTGCTGGAATTTGGAAGGAATTTGTGCAGTGCTCACCATGCAGCTCAGTTTGGCTTCAGGGACTATTTTAATTAAATTAATTATCTCTAGAAGAAACACTTGGAGCTATTTAAGCCTAAACAATAGGGACTTGTTCTCACTTCTAATAGGATGGCCTTGTGCAGCGTTCTCGTGGTGAGCCGAGGACAAAGCCACAAGCAGATATTTAAAGAAGGCCCCCACCCCCATGCCCTCTCCTCCTCCTCCTTTGCTCTCCCTGCACACGCAGTGAAGAGGCTTTCAGGGAGGAGGGGTGCAGGCACCAGCAAGAGGGAAGCGCCCAGAATCCACAGAAACGCGCTCTGTGGCCTCCCCGGCTTTCCCTCCTCTGCCTGCTGAGGCCCCGGTCACCCAGCCCGGGCCCACTAGTGTGCATTTCCAGGAGAAGGGGGCCCACCCCTGTGGCCCTTCCTGTGGTTACCCTAAAGGGAAAAGAGGTCACCACTCTTCTCCCCGCCTCATTTCCTCCTAATGTGGTCCTTGTTTCCAAGAACTCCGGGTGGATTTTTTGGTTTGTTTTAATGTCATACCTGCCTCGTTGCAAAAAAAGAAAGAGAGGTTCACGCTGGCTCATTTGTTCCAGTCTATCCGTTCCATTCAAGACTGTGGTGCAAGGAAGTAAAACGAGTCAACACCCACCTCGAGCTCACCCCTGGTCCTCACATCTAGCGATGCTCTGCGACATGTCACTAGAAACGGAAGTCCAGGCCTGGGGGTTCCCTTACCCCTCAAAATCCACTCTTCAGACCTGTGTATTATCTCTCAGTGTGCATCACTCCTTTGGGGGAAAGTCTTGATGCCATGGGATGTTTTTTTTTCTTTTTCTTTTTCATTACTGAAAGTGAGAATGTTTAAAACCTTTCTGTGTGGGGCTCAAACCCTCCTCCCTGAGCCTTTCCTCTGAGTTTGATTTACCTTCAACAGAGCCATAAAGGGCCTCTATTCTTTGGTGGCTCTCCCAGGGCCCGGTGGACAGGACACACAGCAGAGAGCCCTAAGGGGAGTCGCTATGGATGGACAATGACACTATTAAGTGCCATAGGGGCTGGGTTTGCTGGAATGAGTGCAGAGCAAGGACCAGAACTTGTCGAATTAGCTTCACGTAATGACCCTGTGCAACTGGTGTTGGAAGAAATGACCAACAGCCCAGGCCGCAGGCCAAACGGGGTCCCACGCAGCTTTGACTGGAGGCATTATTTAGCAAGTCGGACTCGGTCAATAGGGCCAACTCCACGCTTAAACTACAGTGATGCGTAATAATGACACTCTGGATTATCTTAAATTTCCTTTTGGTATATTCTAATCATTACTAACGGGCAGTAGAGAAAATGAAAACAGATCTGTTACTTAAAGAAAAAAAACAGTTTTGTTGTAATTAAAATCTCATGACTAATTGTTAATGTCTGTTCCTTTTTCTTTTCAGAGATGACCCCGACTTCCAACCTATTTAGCAAAAACTCTTAGAATGTAACACACAGTAAAATTCCAAGTCTTTTCAACATCATTTGCCTACAGGTTAACAATCCAGGGAGTAGACCAATTGCGAATGGCCAATTTTTAGTTTTCCTAATCTGCCTTGGTACCCTTTGCTTCATGGCCTAACAATAATGACTAGAGCCCTTCCCCCCTTCTACGGGTGAGGAAGCAGAAATCTAGTAAAATTCAACAGTAAAAGTGAGTGTGATAACAGATCATATTGAGACAAGCCTTCGTTCATGAACTGCTAAAACTTTAATTTAGCCCGTGCACTACCCATTTTTTCTGAGATTGACTATCTTAGGATACAGATGAGTTCCCATATGTCCTACATAAGAGAAAAGAGGCAAATATCTAAGACCGGTAACCATACTCTGCCTTCCACTTGTAAATGCCTAGTAAGGTTTACTCCACACACACGCATTCTCACACTAGGGCATACATTTGGATTAATGAGGACTAAGTTTCATGGTTTCACTCACTTGAAAAGTGAAAAAGCAAAACAAAGCAAACAAAACCCAAAACAACGAACTTCTATAATTCCAGAAAAGATTAGTCTGTGGTCAGAAAAGAGCAGACTACCCTCTAAACTGTACTTTGGACAAACACAAAAAGGATAGAGATGTTGGTGCTGTTTTTCTTTCCTGTGTGTGTGTGTGTGTTTTTTTTTCCTCATAGGATGGACTGTGTGTGGTCTAAAGTCATGACCTGTCCAGGATTTACATATTTTCAAAGTAGACTCCCGTCTTTGTCTCATCTCTCTTCACATCACATGATACTATTACCTTTTGTGGGCCCCATCAGGGAAGCTCACTACTTTACTTAAATCAAGGGTCAAGGCAGATAGATACTCGAGTGTGTGAGAGATTTTGACGATAGTGTCTCTGGGTTTTTTTGTTTGTTTTGGGCCTGCACTGATAATCTACTGATGAGTTTCCTCACTGATGTCTCTTCAAAGATCCTTTTGCCCTTCTTCTCATTCTGAAGGGGTTTGAAGACGATAATTTCTTAACAGTGGCTCGTTAGGAGTGGCCAAGCTTCTCAAAGCAAGGAAGGAGGTAGTGATGCCCTGGACCCACAGAGCAATGGGAGAAATGAGGCACATTTCCTAGGGTCCAAGTTGTGGGGTAATGCCAGTTGTATATTAAAACAAGGGCAGCCCTGGTGGCTCAGCGGTTGAGTGCCTGCCTTCAACCCAGGGTGTGATCCTGGAGACTCAGGATCGAGTCCCACGTCCGGCTTCCTGAATGGAACCTGCTTCTCCCTCTGCCTCTGTCTCTGCCTCTCTCTCTCTACGTCTCTCATGAATAAATAAAATCTTTTAAAAATAATAATAATAAATAAATAAATAAAACAAGTATGCCTGCAAGATTTATTCATTCATTCAACAGATATTTCTTGAGCACTTATCATGTGTCAGCCTATGTTCTTGGTGCTGGGAATATGGGGGCTGCGATTTAAATTGGCCAATGTCCTCCACTTCATGGGGCTGATAATCTAATAGAAGACATACCAAGGGACAAAAATGTGAATAAGATAAATGCAGACCGTGCAGAGTAGAATCAAGAAAATACAGGAGGGCCCCCCCCACCCCCCTGAGGCAGAGGGTCTAACTCAGATTGAGCGGCTGGGAAAGGTTTCACTGATGGAGGCGGTGGGGCCCGAAGGACAAGAAAAATCAGTCGTTCTGGGAAAAGGCAGAGGGGAATAAAGGGCCCCGGAGGAGAACTAAACCTTGTTGTTTTGAGTAACCAGGAATGACCAAGGATCCAGATGGCAGTGGGTGAGAACCGGGTGCTGGGAAGGGGGTGGAGGGGTGAAGGTGAAAGTGAAGGAAGGACCAGATTACACAGAAGGATGGAAAACCAGTTAAGGGGCGGCCTGGGTGGCTCAGAGGTTCAGCACCTGCCATGGCCCAGGGCGTGACCCCGGGGACCCGGATCGAGTCCCACTCGGGCTCCTGCATGGGGCCTGCTTCTCCCTCTGCCTATGTCTCTGACTCTCTCTCTCTGTCTCTCATGCATAAATAAATAAAATCTTTAAATAAAGAAAAGAGAAAGGCAGTTGAGGGCGACACTCCTGGGAGGAAGTGACAGGAGGCCTGGACCAAAGGGAAGGCGATGCTCTGGACAGAGATGCGAGTACCGAGGCGGCGGAGGGGAGGGGAGAGGGGCGCTCGAACCCGGGACCGGAGGAGCCACTCGTGACTCGTGGGAGGACACCGAGGGCAGAGTGGTTTGCTCGGGGGACCCAAGGGCCCTGCCCCGGCCCCGTCGGGGGTGAAGCCCTCGGAGCCCCGGGGCCCGGCGCCCAGCAGCCGCGGAGGGGCAGGGAGGCCGCAGGTCTGGGGGCGAGGTCGCTGGGGGAGCACGGCCAGGCCCAGAGGACGGGCGCTCAGCCGGGCGCAGGTGGGGGCAGCCGGCCCGGGCAGGTCCGCGGGTGGGGGGCTTTGAGGCGCTGTCCGACAGGGGGCAGGGAAGCGCCCCACAGGGCTCAGGCCCGGGGCAGGCTTGCTTGGGGCAGAGCTGGGAGGCGCCAGGGGATGCGCGCACCTGTGCTTAGAGGGGGCGGGAGGAGGGGCCGGCGCTGCACACCTGGGCGGGAGGCTGCGGCCCCGCAAGACGACTCAGGTGTGTGTGAAGCGGGGGCAGCTCGGGGAGTCACCGGCGCTGGCTGCAGGTTTGTCTCCAGCGGCGCCCAGCTGCCAGGTGGGGGGGGGGGGGATGGCGTGCCCCGGGCCCCGGGGCGGGGGGGGGGGGCGCCGAGGGGCAGCGGCCGCGCGCCAGGCTCCCAGAGGCTGCGCCCCGAGCGCAGGGCGAGTGTCCAGCGATCGGCAGCCGGACTCCATCACTTCCAGAGGAGCAAGTGTCCCCAGCTTACCCCGAGGCCCGGCGTCCCCCTGGGGCCTGGGGAGGGCGGCTGAGGTCGCCCCTGGCCATATGCAACCTCCCAGGCCGCGCTGCTCTCAGCCCCGCTTCCCCAGCACGTCCTGCTCCCCCCACCCCGCTTGCGTTCTAGGGCGCCCGGGGGTGCAGTCACGGGGCCCTGGGCACCTGCCGGCTGGGCCGGCGGGCGCTGTGCTTGCAGAGATGCTGGAATTCGATGTTCCAAGCCTTTCAGTTAAACTTGCGCAAGAATGTTCAAAGGATCAGAAGTCTGACATTCCGATTTATCCTGAGTTTGAATAATAGTGACCCGGGGTAAAAAATCTAAACATAAGAAAAATCTATCCACGTAGGAGAGGCCAGCAGAGGTGGAAAGCACCGTCGCATTCACTCTGAAAATAGACCACAGGTTGTCCCTGTGCTAGGTTCGGAGTGCACGCGAGCCTTGGGCTATTACAGTTCCTTTTTTTTTTTTCTTTTTTAAGATTTTATTTGTTTATTCATGAGAGACACAGAGACAGAGGCAGAGACACAGGCAGAGGGAGAAGCAGGCTCCATACAGGGAGCCGATGCGGGACTCGATCCCGGGTCTCCAGGATCTGGGCTGAAGGCAAGACGCTCAGCCGCAGAGCCACGCAGGCGTCCCAATGTCACAATCCCTTAAAAAATAGTTAAGCTGTAACTTTACCCCAAGCATTGCACTAAGCCACGAAAAACAGAAAGCAGCCCCTGGCATCTGGAGGCCTCTGGCAGCCCAGGGGGCCCAGCAGTTAACACCTGCCTTTGGCCCAGGGCGTGATCCTGGGGTCCCCGGATCGAGTCCCAAATTGGGCTCCCTGTGTGGAGCCTCCTTCTCCCTCTGCCTGTGTCTCTGCCTCTGTGTGTGTCTCTCATGAATAAATAACATCTTAAAAAAAAAAATCAGCGAGGCCTTGGTGCTCTCCTGTGGAACACAGACTGAGCCTCACAGACCACCCCGCTTAGCCAAGGTCACTCTGTGACCCTGATGAAGTGAGGCCAACAGATAAGAACTCTCCATAATTTTGTCTAAGGATGGACAGGAACAAAGCCAACAGCGCAAACCACAAATTCCAAAGGACCTCCTGTCTCCCCTGTTGCTCGGCCCTGCTGCTCCTTTACCAATTACAGCCTTGACTTTGCTTCCTTTGTCCCGTCTTCTAGGCGAGATCCATTAAGATGCCCAATCATAAAATTAAACCCACTTCCTTAGAGAATCTGAATCCAGAACAAACTCTCACGGCCTTGAACTCTTCCAAATCCTATGGGAAGTCCTTTCCGGGGCCGTCTGCTTGAAATACCCTCACTGATTCCCCCTGGTGTGCGCTCTGGTTTCAAGGAGCGGCAAACCCGATTTTGTTCAGCTCCCACTCGTGCTGGTGGTCTTTGGTGGGGTGGCGGTGCCAGGGGAACATATGCATGATGTTACTTGATCCTCACAGCTATTTCTTGAAACAGGTGGCATTATAAATCTATTTCACAGGCAGGCACAGAGCCGGGAGGTAACATTCCCAAGGTCACACAGCTGGAGAGTGACAGCCAGGATTAGACTCCACCTTGGACCCCAGAGATGCCTTGATAAATTCCCAGATAATTACCCAAAATGGTTAGAAAGCTGGTCTTTCAGTTTAAGGGCACAGCCGTTTTTCTGCACCTTCATTGGTCTTCTTGAGAGAATAATGATCTATTGAACTAAGGAATCAGGCCTTGTTAGCTTTAAGACATTAACATTGGGGCTTGTTTATTCCGGCTCATTTCAGCGTCAGAATGAGCCTTATCAATGATGGACTGATCGGGTCCATCCAATCATTTTCCCCAAAAAGTCCTTCAATAGCTGCAGGGTGGAGTTAAAATTTCAGCACTATCCCTTCTTCCTTTTCTGGCCTTCTCTTGATGCTTCCACGTAACTTAGTAATTTAACACATAATTACTATGCACCAGACCATCTCCCCCTATTTTCCAGGCATGCAGAACCCGTTGTTGTGAGAAGTGTGTGTGTTTGCAGTTGACACACAGTGTTGTATTAGTTTCAGGAGTACAACGCGGTGACCCCACAACTCTGTTGGGCTATGCTCACAAGTGTAGCTACCGTCTGTCACCACACAGCGCTACTACGGTGCCCTGGGCCTCATTTTCTGTGCTGTACCTTTCGTCCCTGTGCCTTATTCATTCCTTGACTGGAAGCCTGTAGCTCCCACCCCCCCCTTCACCCAGTTTGCCCATCCTCCCACCTCCGCCCCCCCCCCCCCCCCCCGCAACTGTTCCCTGTTATTTCTCAGAACCCCTCAGGTTCTTAATGCCACGCATTTGTATCTGTCTCTGCGTATTCCATTAAGTTTCAACTGATCCTTCAACATCACCTTTCACTGAACTTCCCACCCAACACAAAAAGGTATTGCCCTGTTGTGGCCTGGCCTTGCCAGGTAGTTCCCTTGACCTTTATCATGTCACAGTACGTGCGTAATCCTCCAGCCTCAACTCATCAGAGGCAGGGCGATGTTATTTTCTTCAATATCATTTGCCCTTGGCACAATGTCTGCGAATGGGCTAAGCCTAATATGCTGCTTGAACCCTTCCTTCACCAAACCAATTTAAAGTAGGACTCTATTAAGAACAGTTCGATTTCATTGGAATGTATTTCTAGCCCTGTAACCTGGCATGCAAATCTACATTAATCAACCAGTAAACTGCATTAGCCACAGTGAGGGGCAATGGTTTTCAGACTATTTTCCTAAAACCTACTGTGGATTGGAAGATAATTTATTAACTGGATTTTTCTGTCTCACTCAGGAAGAGAAGTTCAACAGATCTTTAGGTTACAGCAGCGTCATCTCTTAGAAGTATGCTTCAATACACTTTAAAAAAAAAAACATTTTATTTATTTATTCATAGAGACACAGAGAGAGAGAGAGGCAGAGACACAGGCAGAGGGAGAAGCAGGCTCCATGCAGAGAGCCTGATGTGGGACTTGATCCAGGGTCTCCAGGATCATGCCCTGGGCTGCACGCGGCCCTAAACCGCTGCGCCACGGGGGCTGCCCTCAATACACTTTTTTTTAAAGGAAATCTTCGTCTGCTATTCCCGGCCACAATTTACATGATTTAAATCTCTTTGATAACTGATAGGAAAATAAACACTAATAACTTAAACAAAATTTTAAAAACTCCACAATGTAATACAAATATTACCTTGTGGAAGGAAAACTGGCAACTTCTTCTGTGCCTTCTGAACTTTGAACAACAACAAAAAATGATGAAAGTTTTCTTTAAAGCTGTAGTTGTTGGAAATGACAAAGTCATGTAGATAGCGTGAGGCAATTTATTTCGTTTACTCGAATGTAATGGACAATCCTATGAGGAAGAGTATGTTAATAGCAGCATTTAATAGTAGATTTGACATATTGAGCTGGACTCCTTTGCTTTAGGAAAAGAGATTCGGTAATCTATTTTTAAACGGTTAAATTGGAGTCAAAGAAAACACGCTTGAAGTGGCATTAAAATGACAATAGTAAATTTGTAAATTTGTTTCCCCGCTTTTGTTTTTGAGAAAAAGGTATCTTAGAAAGGCAATTTTGTGAGTAGATGGATTTGCTGTGATAGTAAATTCTATCTTGTTTGAATTATTTTTGACATTCCCTTGGATTTGTTTTCAAAACTTCAGCAATTAGATCTGGCAGTTTCAAAAAGTTTAGACCTTTTCATGTTGAAGAAAGCAAAATAAGCATTTTGTCAAAACAAACGTGAAAATAAAACTCAAATTCTGAAATCTAAATGTTATTCCAAGGCAGAACCGTTTAGGATCTCTGGTCAGCGCTTTGAATTATTTAGAAACAAAAATCATTTTTCATTTTATTCTGTTTTATTATTTTTTTAATAAATATTTTATTTATTCATGAAAGACACACAGAGAGAAAGGCAGAGACATAGGCAGATGGAGAAGCAGGCTCCAGGCAGCGAGCCAGATGTGGGACTTGATCCTGAGACCTCGGATCACGCCCTGAGCCAGGGGCAGGTGCTCAACTGCTGAGCTCCCCAGGTGTCCCTATTCTTTCTGTTTTAAACTATTTCAATATTTCTCCAATTGATTTTAGACACCACTCAAAAGTATACTTAGGACAAATTTTAATATACTATTTAAGTTATCTGTAGGTTTCAACATTGCTAGCCCCGTACTTCATCTTCCTGTTTAAATAAAACATCCTCCAGGTAATTTTGAATGATTTAATGAATTTCATTTGTGATTTTAATACAAATTCATTCCACGAATGCAATCTTGATAAGTAAATCATAGTAGTTAATGGAGGAACCACAAAGATGACCAAGATTCTTCATGTTTTCTCCTTTGTGTCTGAAAATGTGGCATTCAATTATAACACATTTGAAGCACAGTGACAGGGGCTCCATACTGCTGGAAGAAGACAGTGTTAAGAAAGACAACTGTCAGAGTTCAGTAATCTTACATCAAAAGGCTGTATCTTCACTGATGGCTGCTTCTTCAAGAAGAGAACTCCAGTACCACACTGTCTTGATGATCACAGTTTTGTAGTGCAATCTGACATCTGGCATTGTGATGCCCCCAGCTCTGGTTTTCTTTTTTAATATTCTCCTAGCTATTTGGGGTCTTTCCTGATTCCACACAAATCTTAAGATGATTTGTTCCAACTCTGAAGAAAATGGAACAGAACAGAGAATCCAGAAATGGCCCCTCAACTCTATGGTCAACTAATATTCGACAAAGCAGGAAAGACTAACCACTGGAAAAAGGAGGACAGTCTCTTCAATAATTGGTGCTGGGAAAATAGGACAGCCATATGCAGAAGAATGAAACTAGACCACTCTCCTACACCAGACACAAAGATACACTCAAAATGGATGAAAGATCTAAATGTGAGACAAGAATCCATCAAAATCCTAGAGGAGAACACAGGCAACACCCTTTTTGAATTTGGCCACAGCAACTTCTTGCAAGATACATCTATGAAGGCAAGGGAAACAAAAGCAAAAATGAATTATTGGGACTTATTCAAGATAGAAAGTTTCTGCACAGCAAAAGAAAAAGTCAACAAAACTAAAAGACAACATACAGATTGGGAGAAGTATTTGCAAATGACCTATCAGATAAAGGGCTAGTATCCAGGATCTATAAAGAACTTATTAAACTCAACAGCAAAGAAACAAACAATCCAATCATGAAATGGGCAAAAGACATGAACAGAAATCTCACAGAGGAAGACACAGACATGGCCAACAAGCACACGAGGAAATGCTCTGCATCCCTTGCCATCAGGGAAATACACATCAAAACCACAATGAGATCCCACCTCACACCAGTGAGAATGGGGAAAATTAACAAGGCAGGAAACCACAAATGTTGGAGAGGATGTGGAGAAAGGGGAGCCCTCTTGCACTGTTGGTGGGAATGTGACCTGGTGCAGCCACTCTGGAAAACTGTGTGGAGGTTCCTCAAAGAGTTAAAAATAGACCTGCCCTACGACCCAGCAATTGCACTGCTGGGGATTTACCCCAAAGATATAGATGCAGTGAAACGCCGGGACACCTGCACCCCGATGTCTATAGCAGCAATGTCCACAGTAGCTAAACTGTGGAAGGAGCCTCAGTGTCCATCAACAGATGATGGATAGAGAAGATGTGGTCTATGTATACAATGGAATATTCCTCAGCCATTAGAAACGACAAATACCCACCATTTGCTTCGATGTGGATGGAACTGGAGGGTATGATGCTGAGTGAAATAAGTCAATCCGAGAAGGACAAACATTATATGGTCTCATTCATTTGGGGAATATAAAAAATAGTGAAAGGGAATAAAGGGGAAAGGAGAGAAAATGAGTGAAAGTATCAGTGAGGGAAACGAACACGGGGTGGTGGAAAGGGAGGGGGGCGGGGGGACAGGGGAACTGGGTGACAGGCACTGACGGGGGCACTTGACGGGATGTGAGCACTGGGTGTTATACTATATGTTGTATACTGAACTCCAATAAAAATTTTAAAAAAAGAGAGAACTCCAAACTATATAAGTTTCTGAGAGTGCTCCAGGCACTTTCCTCTCAAAGGAAAAGCACATCCATAAAAGTATTAAAAATTCTGATTTTCGAGGCTCATAGTTTTATCAAAAATATATCTAAAACTGATTTTTTTTAATAGCTGCTGAATTTGCAAACTATACAAGACCAAGTTCTGCAATGGGAGATCCTGGTTAAAGGGCTTCCAGTCAAGAAAAACAGCTTTAGATGTTGTAACTTCCTGCAGCTGAATAGTTAACACGCTTCAAATTCATATGATACACGATTTTCTTCTTCAATCACAGCCTAGAGTCATAATGTCATCATTACTGACGCCGATAACTAAAAGTAGGGCCTTTCCTGTCATTTCTCAGGCACCTGCTTGTCAATTATTCTCAACTGGCAGCCTGCTGGACAGCCGGCTCCCTGAGCACAGAGTTCTTAGTTCCAACATTGCAATTCATTACGCTAGCCAGCCACTATTTCCTCCACAACCCTTTCAAATTCCTTGTAACTTCACAGAACTTCCCAAAGTAGAATATGTTTACAGGAATGACAAACCGAAGTTGAATAATTCTAATCTCTAGTGAATATTAACTGTCAAACATTCCATTTCTATATTGTCACTCATTATCAAGACTGTTGATTTCCATCCATGTGGATGCAGAACTAGAGTGGCAAGTCTATGGAAAATTGGCTTACTACATAGCTGAGCAATGATGCTCAGACTACACTTCATTATCCTCAAGCATTTGTTACCTAAGGGAACATTACACGGGGTTTATGTGCATAGATCTATAGAAAATGTAAAGTAGGGTTCACTGAAATTAATGTTGCTACACATTACAGTGAGCTCACACTTTAAAATAAAAAGGGAAATTAATGGTAAGGAAACAGGATATAGTTAAGTTAGCATTACATTATTCACTGTTTGCTTGGAAAATGCAATGAGAACACACACATACAAATCAGTATTTGTAGACCTGCCTTTGTAATTTAAAATGTTAATGACATGTAAATTTTTTCAGTACAAAATTCATGAATGTTCATCTCTAGGCTACATTGTGTCCAACCTTGCTGGAGTCCTTTTTTGATTTTATTAGTACCAAAAGTCCCTCATTGTCCATTTCTCTTCCATCTCACCACCACCAAAGAAAATACACTTGACAATCACAATCAGAATGGTGGCAGTAAAACATAAAATAATTTTAATTTACAAAACAACACACCCCTTGCATTTTTTTGTAACAAAATCAAGTTTTTGGGTTCCAAGCTATTCATCATGAAGAGAATGTGTTTAATTTGATGTGAAGTTGGCTACCCAGCAGTCTAGTCAGGCCGTAGAATGTTTAACTCAGGGCCTGGTAGGCTGCCAGCCATTCTGAATGTTTTCACACGGACCAGCAATAAATAATTAAATGTCTAAGTCACAGTTCTCAGGTTGGGCAGTAGATAGAGCTAAAATCTCCTCACTTCTGGAGATTAAAGATTGGGGGAATTTTTTGGTCCGACAATTTGCTTCAGGAGATACTCTTGCAGTTACACAGAATCAGTTTTGATAATGCTTTCTGGATTTAAAAACGATAACTCCTAGGATTTTTTAATCACTGAATTTGCAAAGAAGACTATTTATAGCACTTATTGCAGGAATGACCCCACATTTGTAAACTAGAGTTCCTATGTCTGGTTTTAGTCCTGGTGCTGTCGCTAACCATCTAGGATCATAGACAAGTGACAAACTTCCTAGGTCATTATAAGGTTAGAATGGGGAGGGAAGGTGTCTTACCATAATTGAGAGCATTTTTCAAAATACACAGGCTCTCCTTTCCTCTCCACCCACTTCTAATGGGGATGGGGATACAGTTATGTATAGTTGAAAAACAGAAACACTCCCCAGTTGATTTTAATGCATATTTCCCATAGGACACCTTCGGGGTTTCTTCAGCTCGCAAATACCACATTTTTAATCAACGGATGTAAGAGCAAGAGCCACTACTGACAGACCTGGAAGAGAAGTTAGTGTTTTTCAACACACATCCTTTCTTCAAAGCTCTTTTATCAGCCTCATTGTTGGTGGTTTTGATAGTATTTACAAGCCTGCCATGCATTTACAAATAACCTACCTCATCTTTGCCCTAAATAAACTAAAGAAATATTAGTCAATCGAGGCCGAGGGATTGATTTCTTACACTTGCATTCTTTTATAAAATAATCTTCCAGCAGGTAGTAGTATATTACATACAGAAGACTAACTAAGAAGAACTGGATTTATCAGAGTCTATAAATCTTAGAATACTTCTGATAAATGTTACCTATATTTGGAAAATAATTTCACAAAAGTTTCTGGTACATGTTGGATGCTCAAAGTAAAACTACACTGCTTGTGTTTTGCCTACATGAACAAAACAGGTTTGCCTACCTCTTAAGGTCAGGCTGTCCAAGCACAGGAATTCTAAAGTTTAAAGTAATGTAAAAGTCACTTTCAATGGATTAATACCAACTGGGGGTGGGGGTGGGGTTGAGCTCTCAATATAGAATACAAAAATACTATGTTTCTCACGTCTCACTACCTTTCACCTATAATTAATTCTTAGCTATTCTCCTCATTCTTACAAATTCTCAATTTCAGGATTATAGCGTGGAAGAATGGTAGCATTAATACAGAAACCACTGACAAATACAGTCACATATGTCAGGCTGAAGATATCAATTCATCCCTATACTTTTCAACTTTAGTCTTTAAGCTATAGGTAATTCATATTAAAAGCTTTAAAAATATTACAGGAAGGAAAAATAGCCATACCCAGAAATATGGGTATACCACGATTTGGAGATAGAAGACAAAAATTCTTACCAGATTTAGTCTGCAAGTTGGGATTTTATCTATGAAGCACAGCAGTTGACACACATCTTCTGGGAAAACCATCTAATGAAAAGGTACTATAAACAGAGGAATTAAGGATTTCCTTTTCAAATGTTCTTTATAAATTTCATATTTTCCACTGGTAGCAGAATGCCTTTGCAAATTTATGCTTCTTGCCCAGATCATTCAACATTAAAGAACTATTAGAGTTTTTACTGATGTAATTAATTAATTGTTTTGACAGAAACAGTCATTTCTTGTCTCCAAATAATGCAAGCTTGTCCTTTTAACACTTGAGATACTTCCTTTGTGATCAATTTTAAATTTGCTCAGACTTGTGTAGCAATATTCTTCATGGTTTCTACATTCTTTTTGACAGTTCTAATTTAGAACGTCTAAAATTTTTTCAAGTTATATCAGTGCAGTATTTGTGCTGGTTAAAAAACAAAACAAAGCTAAGCCATGGGCATTAATAGCAGACTGAGCAATGTACACTACTGAAAGCGTATGTAGGGCTGTGCCACAAAGGCATCTCTTAGCCACCTTCAACGTACCGCGACCCAAGCAAATCATTTCACTGGTGCAAGATGGGACTCCTTGCCTTCTCCTCCCACTCAGAATGTTTGAGTTTTACGTAAGTGAAGAGAGCCTTTGAAGTCTAGAATAGGATACCAAACAAGGAGCACAGAACCAAAACCTTCAATTTAACAATCTAGTTAACATCCTTCTCATCCAGTGACTGACATACCAACAACAATATTTGAATATGCTAATCCGCACAACCCAAAGAACTGGTTCATCCAGAGGGCTTCCTTTAAAGGACAACTAAGGTCATAAGGTATGGAAAGTCTAGCCTCACTCATGCACGAAGAAGAGTTCAAAAAAGAGATCTGGGGGTGAGAGGGAGAACCATCTCTTTGCCACTCGAGACAAGAGTTTCTCATTTTTAAGGGCCCTGTGTTGGTCAATGAGGTAATCTGTGGTATGCAGCCTGGGCTCCAAAAAGTGGGTGGTCTCTGCAGAGGGAGGTGCTCACTCACTCTACCTCTGGCCAGAGCCAGTTCCTGCAGCTGGACCGAAGGCAGCCCACAGACTACACTCGGCACATTTCTTCATTTCTCACTTGAGTGCCCTTCTTTAGTTCCCTTTCAACTGCCCACTTTATATCGGCTTCATTACACCACCGCTCCATTTGTAATGTAAATTGGGAAACTCGGGGAAGTTTTTCTTTTGGCCTTGTCTACGGAAGAATACGGAGAGGTATTCAAAACGTATTAACACAAATCAATGGCACCAATAAAAGCAAAATCTCCTTAGCAACATAATCTTGATTGCAAAAGGAGAACTGAGAGCATTTAGCAGAACAGTGGCCCACATGGAATACGCATTTGTCTGGAAGAATCCAGCACAAAGCCTAAAAGAGAGATTTTGAAAAAATCCAAAATTAACTCACAGGGAACAGTTACTCTTTTTTTCAAAAGTACACAATTGGCTACATTAAATCTATCGTGTGCTTTTGGCTCAGCAACATTGTATCACACCACTTTGCAAACTGAAATTACAACACCCTGCATGCTTCACATGAGTTACAGGGTGTTTTTTGTTTGTTTTGTTTTTTGAGGTTTTTTTTTTTTTCTTCCTTGATTTCTTTAGTAAAGCAAACAAAAAAGTCTCAAGAAATATTCATCTCACACACAATGCAAAGAAAATTGAATGGCTATCTAACAATATCTAAGACTGTAGGTACAAAAGGTTGGGCTATCTTTTTAGGCTTTCTGTGCTGGGTTCTAAGATAGTAAAGCCTGCCAGCGGTAATGGCATTTTTGCCTGGGTCTCCATTTGTGAAAAAGGAAACTGAATACACTTCTGAGAACTCTCATATTTTGTCAGAATGAAAATAAGAAGTGAATGAAAGAACAGGAATCCTGAAAATAAGGAATCAATTCTTTTAACACTACAACACTTAGATGATTCGAGGAGACAAATAGTCCACAAACACAAAATTTCCCTTAGTTTTCAAATGGTTCAAAGAGAATTGTCCTTTTGTATTTTAACTAAAGCAAACCAGGTGATGGGGGCGAAGGCATCTTTATTGCCAACCATAAACTGAGGTACAGTTTATCTTAGAATGAAGTGTGTGCACACGTGTGTGTGTGCACATACACGTATTTTTCCCCATCTATGTGGAACTACTTCTTAAAGATTTGCACTAGAATCTGGGTCAATCAAGTAAAATGAAAAAGTAAAAGTGTGTTCGACAAGTAGTTATTTGAAACAATACAACAGATAAACTCTAAATACTGCCAAATATGTGATGTGTATTTACAGTAGTGATTAGAATTCTTTCTGCTGCCCCCTGAAAGCTTAAAAACCAGTGCTAAACCTAAAAATAGGGTTCTCAGATAACTAAGAACCCTATTTTAAAAGCTGTATTGGCTTTTAAAATTTAGGGACAACTTAAATAAGATCTTTGGTGAAAAAAAGACAATATGTAAGTTGTATGTTTTCTATTTTTTCTAACTATGTGCAACTTATGAATACATAAATACAAAATTTCTTTATTATGCATGGTTCCTAGCCTCACATTCATAATGTCAACTATTTTATCCGCAGATATTTGTACAGGTCATATCTACGGAAGTATTTGTGTATGTATTCATTCATAAGGTCATTTTGACAGACATCATTAGTTTGGCCAATTTCTTTTAAAGTAATTTAATCTCTACTTAAGTACTAGGCTCTCTTTTCCAACTTCACCTAAAATTGGCTTAAAATCTTATTTAATATAGTATAGTCTTTAAAGACCAAATGCTGTAAATTAGCCTACATTTTAGTTTCAAACACAGAATCATGCATTACAACCAACTCACTTAACAACAAAAACTCAACTAGCCAAAGCAAGCAAGCAGAGAAAAAGTAAAAAAAAAAAAAAGTCCCCTAGTTCAAATTAGAAATCCATTTGTTTACTAGGAAAACCCTGTCAATTAACATTTGATTCTTTTTGATTCATTTTTTTTAAAGACTTGATTTTGTAAGACTAAATATACTGCAACCAACATGGAACCAAAAACCAAACTCCCCATCTACATATTTCTTCACAATTATGAAGGCCAACAAATTTTTATCTAACAATAAAAAATCTTGTATTAGATGTTTGACAATGGTGTTAATTTCTTAATAATGTAAAAAATATAACATATACCTTTAAAATTCAACTGTATATTTTACCAAAGTTATTTTCATTTTTTAAAATGTTACTAGACTTACCTGAATGTAACCAGAATTACCTGAAAGCAAATAGGGACCTTATCTTGGGTCTACATAATTAATTACTCAACCATCGTAAGTTTCTGATTATTTTATTTGAAAATTATTCCATGCTTATTAAGGATATAGGAATAAATTCCAAAAATCCTTTAGTGTTTTTTAAAAAATTGTCACACTTACATTATAAAAGATAAATAAAAGAATACTTTATTCAAAGTAGCCTCCCATTATCTTCTCAAAGGACATGATAGCAGAGGAAGACTATCTAGAACAATATTTTTTCTTTCTTTAAAAAAAATAAGTTCCATTGTCATACATAAAGTATAAAAGGAAGCATAAAGCTGTGTGCAATTGCATAATTTTGCCCCTTGTAAATCAAAGCGTAGGATAACAATGTAGTTATTTCTCTCACACGGTAGATTTCAGCATACTGCTTTTCAATGTCTACCTTGCTTCCACTGCCAGCTTCATAATACTTAGCTCCTCTGAGAGGACAAAATGTCATTCATTAGCTCCAACAAATGTAAAAAGAAATAAGAGACTTTAAAAGAGCTTTGATAACTTCAGTTAAAACAAACTCCTGTTTGTGAAGACTTCATGGCAATGCAAGGAGATTATTGTAATTACCTAACTAAATAAGCTGCTACTAGGAGAGAAAGGAGCTGGTCTTTTATTAGTGCAAAAGGTTTCTTGAAGGAGTAGAATCAATCCTTCTAGAACATTTTAAATCCGTATAGTATTTATGTCAAGAACTGGAACCAGTTATACTAAATTACAAACCAGCAGGAGAGAGAACAGGAGAGGAAATTTGCAGTTTGAGAATGTCTTATGGTCCAATACAATAGCCAAAACATTGATCCATTACTTGTCTTCTCTTAAAGGCTGGTTGATGCTCTTTAAAAATAAATACATAAAATTCTGGCTTATCTGCCAAAATTAAGAATGCCTACTATGGTTAATTTATTAAAATATTTCTGAGATAAAGAGCTGAGAAAGCAATATACTCTCTTTCATAAAGAGAAAAAAGCAAAAGCAGCCAACTCTCCAATTCAGCACCATGTTTATGAAGTAGAGGAAATGCTATTTAAGGAGCAGGCATGATTTTGCTTAGGTATCTGTAATTATATCTGAAAAGGTCTTATTAGAAAGAAGCTTTTCTCAAGTATTTAATGTCTATGTGATTTTTAAACATGCAAATCATTACTATAAATATATATAGGAAGTACTCTCTTAATTTTAAATGCAAAATTTGATAGTAACTCAGTTTTCTGCTGACTATGTAAATAAGTCAAAAAGCTACTCGTTCACTTCTATTCTTATATAGACCTTAGTAAATAATAGCAACAAAAAAAAATTGTAAAATATGAGGTAGTCATAGTTATCTTCCTTTTGTGGAAAAAGATAAAATGCAAAGAAGCCAAGTAATTTGATAATTTTGCAGAACATCAGACATAACTTCAAAATCAGGATTAGCATTCTAAATTTCTATCTTCAGTATTGTCTATTAAGGCTACAAACAACCTCTGTTGTTTCAATTCACAATGATGGCAGGAAGGGGAATACTGCTCCCTAGTACACAGAATTATGACTACTAACAAACATAAACAATATTTAGGCTTCTCTTATATTACTATCTAAAAAGCTCTGTAAAAGTACAGAACAAGATAATAACTCAAGTTTCAACTTAATATAAAAGGTATGTTCACATTTCAACTTAATATAAAAGGTATATTCCTAAAAATAAGAAAGTTGGCAATTATATCTAAAAGTATACTTAACACAACTATTATGGGATAATTAATAGTTTGGTTTAGGATTGGCCTTAAGCCTATTCCTTCTGCCATAAGACTAGATATAAATCAGCTTTCTTCAGAAATGGTGGTTTGAGAAGCTCCACATGCAACCGTCCTATTATCCTCTCCCTGCAATGTCTGGACTGATAAGGTCTGTTGAAAAGGAAAATATCAATTGTACCACTGCATCAGTGGGAAATTTAAGTTAAGAAACTTTTAAAATGCAAGTACCACCTTAGCAGAATTGAGAGTGTCACCCATTAATCACTTAATGTGACTAACTCACTTTAATTGGCCTTCTAGACACCCAGCTAAGAATGCAAAAGAATTACCATTTGTACTGTGAGCTCTGGGGAAGGAAGACAAAAGGCAATGTGAACTATGTCCCTGTCTGGATGAAGACTGGACATCAAGAGGGCAGCAAAAGGACCCAAACTGCTTCAGTAGGATAGAGAAGAGAAGAGGGTCCAGGACTAGATGTTGGAATTCAGTCAAAGACAGTTTTAAACAGATTGTACTTCTGATTTAGTACTACTGACCAATACTTAAACCAAAGCAAATATTTACAGTGAAAATCAGGCATGCAGCTAAAGGTTATAAATGCAAAGCAGAATACCATAAAAGTTAAAACAGTCTACGTACACAATGTTACATAAGACTATTGTAGTTTGAATGCATGCAACTGTGGGTCCAGCTGTACAGGTTACTATTAATATCATTCTTTTATAACCCAAGATTGATTTGGAATGTTGTCAAAGTTTTATGCAGTTTGCCTGTGTCTACTAATATAAAGAAGCAATCAGAAGTTGTCTACAAATAAAACCGAAAACCATGGAGAAAGTTGTAGTTCTTCCTGATTTAAAATTGTTCAATTATAAAAGTAGTTTCTCTAGTAAGAAAAGAAAATCATTGCTTACTATTAAAAGTTTGAACACATTTTGAGTTTCAGCCAAAATTACATGTTTATATTTCAAATGAATGGAACCTAGCCTTTAATTAAAGAGTCTTAATAAAGCATCTATGACCATTTTTATATGAGTAGGATGAACCTCTTGTGAGCAGGGCCAGTATCTGCCTTAGAAACTAAATGTGTCACTAGAGTTTTACTTATTAGTCTTTAGGTTCTAGAGTACATATTTTAACCCAGATATGTAATAGTCATGTGTTAAAATAAATAAGCTTTGCAAATAAATGTTTCTCCACAAGAATGATGGACTACCTGTAAAACGCCAGTAATATATAAACAAAGTTCATTAAGTTATTCACTTAGCCTATGTAAATCCTACACATATAATTCTATACGTACTCTGAAAAATCTGTACTAGATTTTCTGCCAATAATACCTTTCTTCGGCCAGTTTTAAAACTACTTACACTTCATATCTCACAAACTTTAAGTCAGAAAACAGGAACTGAAGAACAATTATCATTTTAAATACTTCCTTTGGACTAATGTTCACACAACATAGGCATCTCTGACATTTCTAATTTCCAGTAACATGGGAACTTAGATTCATGAATCAAGAAAAGATAAGCCAGAGGGCTTAACTAGGGGCCACAAAGAAAAGACCAAACATGGAAATCTAACGGCTCAAGGCGTAGCTGGCTAATGGCAATGCGACATATTAAGCATTCCTGGTTCTTTTCTACATATACATTAGAAATGTCAGAGTGTACATTTCTAGGGGGACCTTAGGGCAACTGACATACCTCTCAAAATCAGAAAAGCTTTAAAAGGATTCCGTATAGGAATTTAGGTATACTAAATACTAACAACTACAAAAATTATCTTACTGCTACAATATTCTTTGGGGAATGATTTTTAAATTGAAATTTCCAGAAGATTAATAATAGGAGAAAAAAATTATACCTAAATAGATACAGTTGTTCCTATAAAGCTGATCAATATGGTACCCTACAAATTTACAGAATTTAGGACACTGTGTTGCAGAGTCTACAGTTATATTTTTCTGCTCTTTCAGAATCCAGAGGCAGTTGGCCTTCTCCAGACAATAATCTTTCACATTGAAACCATATAGGAATACTAGTTTTTGAATAGCATTACCTTTCAGTTCCACTACTTGAAAGTGGTAGGACACACCCTGGACACAAGGTCAATAAAGCGAGAAGTACTGGAATTATTTGTACTTTGAGCTCTTCATAGGAAAAGTGGTTCATAAATTCAAGTTGCGAAGTGTTTTGGAGAGCAATGGAAACAATTAATTCTCAAGTGAAAAAAAAAAAAAAAAAACAACCAAACCACCCTAGTTTTTAAGATAGTTCCTAATGTCCAATATAAGATATAGGATATAAGATATTAGAATCCAACTGTTCAAATTTATATAGAATTACAGTACTTTGGAGAAGTACAGAGAAATACTTTTAAAAAATACAGGTATATAAATTAATGAAACTGGTATTTAAAAGATTTAATACAAGGAGAAAAGATATTGTATAGTGGTACCAATTCTTAATACAAATTAGTAAGCATAGTTTATATAATTTCAAAAGTTATTCACATTATTGCTAGATACCACAGCTGTATGGAACAAGTTTTTGACACACATTAAAACTTGTATAATGCCAGGTCTATAAAAACAGAAATTTACACATAGGCCACTCAGAAATTTAGAAAGTTTTAAAACACATGGAGATATGTACAACCAAAAAGAAAGAAAAAAAAATATGTATGTGTATAGTTAAAAGAAACAAACTAATCTGAAACTTATATGTCACATTCTCAATCAAAAAAGTATACATAACTGGACTGAAAGCAAACTAGTGGATAAAAACAGTACTAAATATGTCCTCCATTTCTTAGTAATAATCTAAGTATCAATGGGGTATTAAACACCAGTTTACTTTTAGTTCTAGCACTTTTGCTTTCTTTCAAAAACTTTTCAGAAACATAGCCATTTTACAATTATGTTAGATTGGGAGAAATATTTTCCTTAGAAATTTTTAAAGGAGTATTTCCATACTTTTCTATATAAGATTTGATAAACGATAAAAAATAACGCAAGTAAGGCCATTATTATCATCTTGATCAAAAATATACACAGATTGTAATGCTACCATATTTTGTGATCCTGAGCTCTAGTAACCATTAGGTGCATGCATACCATTCATTATTTGTCTATTCTAATAAAAATAATTTAATCCTGCCTTACTACCTCTGAAGACAGAAATACTTTCAAATTTTTTTTGATAGGTTTTCATAATGTTAGGGATATTTCTGCTGTAAACAAGAGCATTAGGAATTGTATGGGAAAGGATGTGTTAGGTTCAAAAAGCTATTAAAGAAAACTTACTGTTTTAAAATAACAACTATTTTAAATTTTAAAAGGAAGAAAAATAATACAAAGAGTGTGCTTGCTAGAATAGATAAGTAGAGCCTTACAAAAGTGTTCTTCTATATTATGAAATTAATAAATAAAGGACTGTGTGTACCTTGGTGAAAAATAAAAAAGGCTGGCCACTTTTTATGCTAAGTTCAAATGTATTTTTTCGATAATACAAAAAAGTAATCCTTGAAAATCAGAATACATAACAGAAAAGAGCACAATAACTTAAGTATTAAACATCTGTATGAAATAACTTGCAAAGTTTGACAAAAATGCACACTTAGAACATGCGGTTATTTAAAAAAACAAAAACAGAAAAAAACACCACACGATTCTGTAGAACCAATGTTATGTCACCACCAGGAGAGCACCAAGCAAGGCACCATTGGAAAGACAACATACTTGGAAAGTCTCTATAAATAAAGTAAATGCTAATCTGGTCGAAAAATCGGTGTCTTTGGTAAAAATTCTATGAGGATGACCTGTAGAAGAAGAAAAAAAAGTTTTAAAAAAAGATGTAAATGGATTTTTATCTTAAAAAAATTTCAGTTCTATTTCATCACTTACAGCCATTTTGATAGTGCCCCTGAAGCAGAATGTATGCAGGGATGAATGAGGAAGGGAGCCAGAGCTAGCATCTTTTGAGAACCGACTACATACCAAGTGTCTCATACACTATGGATCTATTTAACCATAACAACTTCTCTATGAGGCAAGTATTATTATCATTCTCATTTTACAGATGAGGAAACTGATGATTCAAGTAAGTGTAACACCATGTACTGTGGAGTCAACCTGAACAAATGACTACCTTACCTCGCCCTTTCTACTAGAGCACAATGTGGTTACAACCAACCCAGTATTTATTTCTCCTGCCTTCCTCGTTTTTATCTCACTCAATTCTATAGGTCTTTACGTTCTAGATTTGTTCTCATTTTACCCTACCAGGGTATGTAATCTCTTGATAAAGGGTCCTATAGCTCTTTAATTTTTTAAAAAAAGCTTTTTTCTTCTTAGGTCAGCAAAATTAGAAATTAAATTTGCTCCAAAGGAACTTTTACTAGGAAACTGAAGGAAAACCAGTAAAAACAAAACACAGTAACACAGAAAAACACAAGTTGACCAAAGCTAATTTTTATTCCAAACTTGAGCTGCCTTAAACGACAATCAATTCTTTCCCTCGTTCCAACTCTGTATGAAATTGATACTAAACAAAACATTATTTGAACAGCTTCCAACTTTGGTGAATTCCTCATTTTTCTTTCAGAAACTTGTCCTCATATAACCTCCAGGTTTGGACACTCTTCTACATTTAGCCAAATGGGCCAGAAACTTTTGTTTTCACTCTTCAATTCTCCTGACTTTTGATCTGCCTCAATAAAGAAGGCTCTCCCACACACAGCTCAAAAATATTTCTCTATTTGGTTATTTGGTTCTCCTGTACTAAGCTTTAGGTACCACCCTTTGCCACTCTTCTGACCTGGTATTTGCTGACAAGATGTTCACTAGCTTCCTGTCTAGCTTTTTATTTGAGCGAGATTTCCCTGTTTCTCAGTTTCCTCATGTAAGAAAATAAAGGGACTGGACTAGATGACAAAATTCAATGCAGCTCTAAAATTTGATGATTAAACTATCTGATTTGATGTTTAAACTACTTATGAGTTAACATTCAATAAACACTTCTATAATTTCAAACATGTCCTCATCAGAGATAGTTTTTATAATTTCAGGTCTTAGGTATAGGGATTACATTTTACAGTATTTACTACATAATGCAAAATAATTAGGCTACTTTTAACTGTATTTGAATTATCATTAGTTTTTTTTTATCATTAGTTTTTAAAGACTATATCCTACAGCCTCTTTTCCTTCAGAAGTCACACAGACACTGCCACTTGTCTTATTTCTTCTAAATCATACTGTTCTACTGTATTTGAAAAAAAGAAAAGTTGGTATTTTTTCTAGATTGTCCCCAGTATTCAAAACATAATCAAGGAGAATTATTTTCCTTTAACTAACAAATGATATTTCTGTAAGTTAAAGAAAAGTGAAGGTCAAAGAGAAACGTGGTAAAAAAAGGGACCCAATTCATTAGAAAAATAAAGCACTCTCTTCTTACTATTTTGCTATCTCAACTTTTGAATGGGGAGATATTTTTGTTTTGTTTTGTTTTGTTTTGTTTTAAAGATGTTATTTATTTATTCATGAGACAGACAGAGAGAGAGGCAGAGACACAGGCAGAGGGAGAAACAGGCTCCATGCAGGGAGCCCGACATGGGACTCGATCCCAGGTCTCCAGGATCACGCCCTGGGCTGAAGGCAGATGCTCAACCACTGAGCTACCTGGGCTGCCCGAATAGGGAGATTTTGAAATTATGTTATTCCCCCATGCAATGTATCAAAAATATACATACTCTGAGAAAATTTAGAAAAAATACATTTTTGCAGCAATTTTTATATATTTTTCCTTTAAAAAAATTTTTGTATTTTTAAGTAATCTCTACACCCAACATGGAGCTCGACCCCACAACCTGAAAATCAACAGTCACATGATCCACTGACTGAGCCAGCTGGGCACTCCTATATTTTTCTTTTTGACAGCTCTTCTGGGTATCTTCTATGATGGTGTATACTAAATAAAATGGTTTTAGGAAAAGAGTTTATCTAAATATTCATGACAAGTTAAACTATTTTGCAAACAAAATACATAGTTCAGAATATTTTGGATGGTTAGTAAATTATTTTATTTTTAGTTAATAAAAGAATGTCATAAAAATAAACATGAATATTTGAGTGCATTTTATGAATGAATGACGTTCTTATAGCTGTATCTGGAAATAACAGCACTGGAAATAGCTTTCAAGCTTTCCTTTCCAATGTAAACTCAGAAATGTATTAGTATTGGGGTTTATAAATATAGCAGGTATTTTTTTCACAAAATCCTTTAAATCATCCCTCCCTGCAAAATATAAACTCTCTTACCATCTATGATGAAAGCACAAGACTAGAATTTTCATAGGTCAATCTCAAAACAAGTTATTTGAATATGCTTTTTTAAATAAAATATCAACTATCTTTCTCATCATCATAAATTAATATGTTTGATATAATAGATAATGATAAAATCTACATTCTTTGATTCACTGAATAGAACTATTCTATGAAAAAAGAGACATTTTTAAGATGTCTTTTATCTTCAAGGCTAGAAATGGGATTTGACTGTATGATAATGAAAGAAAGGGAAAAGGCTACAGAGAAAAATGATTTTATGATAATTTCCAACTATTTAAGTACTGTTTTAATCAATCTCTTGTTCAGACACACATGCACACACATACATATACTATCTATGATAGCTATATTGTTTCAGAGAATAGACAAAATCTGCCAGAAGTGTGCCTGGTACTTCACAAAGACTATGACTTTCATTTTCAACAATTAACTCTTCCGCAGATCTTTTTCTTTTAACATAATAACCTTTCCATATTTAAAATAAAACACCCAAGCTCAAGGGAGAATATATAAAAATTCATGATTTTCTACAGTATTTTGAACTTCTCAAAAGGAGGAAAATTGTTTAAGTAAATCAAGGAGTCAGTAAATTAAATCTCATACCGAATAAATACTAAAATTCATTGTTTACATGTGCCAATTAGATATCTTTTAAAGAATACAGGATGAGCAACATCTCATCTCCTGCTTTACTTTCAGGATAATTCTTCTTTACAAAACAATATTCTTATAACATTTTGAAAGATTCTTTAAAGGCCACTGAGGTATGGGCAGTTAAAATCTATAAAGGCTAAAGGTTTCTTAAGCTCCAACGGCTTGGCTGAAAGGTTTTCTTCCATACTTGGAAACTTGATTAGCATTATATAAAAAAGCCATATCTGACTTGCTGCGTAACCAAAGTTGTGGTTATTCTTTATACAGCATCTAAAATTTCACACTCCATCAACACATGTTCAGGCTATTTTATCTTGGCAATTAATTTATTATTTTTCAGAACAGAGTGAAGCCTTGTTTTCAAGTCATTCATAACTTTATAAATCAGTCTTGCACATGAAACCATGCATCTGTGAACCGTAGAAAATCCTTGCGCTCAGGAGATTAAGCTCCTGACACCTTTGCTGATTAATAATCATGGAAAGAATAAGATCAGAAGCAAAATAAATGATCATTTAATAGAGAAACTCACAAAACAGCCCTTTAACTTACATATTCCATCATGTTATTCGTTTCACATTTCCTTTTGCTCAGTCTCCAGTGCAAGCACAGCTAGACAAGTAGGAGAGTAAAAGAAGAAAAATGAGCTCTATTTTATTGCAGCACACAGACTAACCCATTTGTCCACCTTTCATATTTTTAGTTCAACAAAAGCATCTGTTTCCATACTGTGCAATTCAGACCCCAACAGTACGAAGCTGCTCCCTGTGGTACTCACCTTGTGGTATAACCTATTGTTTTCCCATTCTAATAACTTCTCAATCGATCTTCGTGTCTGGAAGACAAATGAGAAAAAAGTTTACTCTTGACTGGTTTTAGAAAAACTTTGTTATGCAGCTGTTTTTTGTGTGAAAAGGAGAGACATATAAGACAGTGACTGAGTGAGTACATGGTGGTCTATAATACTTTCAACATTTTAGTACTAAATAGTAACCTGAACAGAAACAGTACTCTATTTCAATAAAGATATGGTTTTATTCTTTAGTACTGTATCTTTTTTTTCAACTGTTTCAAACTTACTGGCCTCTCATATGAAACTATTAAAGTCTTCTAAAAAGCTAATGTCAAAAAAATAAACAGTGTCATCTACCAAGTGATATGAATTTTAGTCTCCATTTCTTTCAAAACTACTTCTGCAATACTTAAGCAATGATAAAAGTTCCTCCATATATGTTTTAAAACAAGTTATTTAAATATTAGTTCACAAAATACAAATGACTTTAGGGTAAATTCAAAAAGAAAGTAATTAAAAATAATAAATAAATAAATCAGCTATCAAAACAGATTCTCACATCATACTTAAAAAATAATACCCAATTTAAAAGCTAGCTTATTAATTATTCCACAGATAAAGATTTTCAAACAGAGGCAAAATACTGTATATAAACCAACAGAAATGATACTAAAGTCAAACTCCTCTTAAAGGAATCAACTGAGAAGTTTATGTTTAAGTTCACTGGATTTTTGCAATATCTACCAAGCAGCATAAAATGTGTCTTGCCTGGAAGTATGAATAAAGGAGAGGATAATTCATGACGCCAGGTGTTAGGATGAGACTGACGCAGCTGCAGGTGCAAAAGGGACAGTGTTGCCCCAAGAATCAACTGCAACTTGGTGCAGCTGCAGCTTCCTTGCAAGGGAAGGAAAAAAGCATCTACCACCATTAACATGTATAACTAAATGAGTACTAATAATCAAATATGAAAATCTGCATGTCAAGCAAGGATGAGTGAGGTGAAAAAGTGTTAAGATCAAGCCGGTTTTGAATAGTTTAATGTTATATAATAAATGGTTATTATTTAAAGTATCTACTGTAGTCTAAATTACCATATTACCTTTTAGCATGTAGTACATACTAAAGATACACTAGTCACATAGGTGCCAATTATAATTCATAACTACCAATGAATTACCGACCATTACCATTTTCCAAGCTTATGTCCTAAAAATCAGAAATTCACCTAACTCTGAGCAATAATACGCCAATGACTAATTTATTACATTACTTTTTTTGAAGTTTTTTTTTGGCAAGAATTTTAAAGGAAAAAAAGTGCCCTTGTTAACAATGATCAGCAGACCTCACTTGTTTCTTTGTAAAGATAGCCTTTTAGAGGCAGCTCTCCTTTTAAATGAAAATAGGGCAGCAGTTATGGTCACACTTTTTGTTAATTTAGTTGCCAGTCAGCCCCAAATCAAAAGAAAATAAGGCTGCAGAGTGTAATTAACATTCAGTTCAGTCGTTTTGTCCCTTGTCTAGCCCCCAAGCTTTGTTAAAATTGCCATCTGAATGCTGAAGGCTGTAGGGAAATCGATTTGATTCTAATCGCACCATGAAAAGAACATGATCTAACTGCTTTCAGCCCTCCGTAAATCTGTACTAGGTCTTTAGCACAATGCAACTTCCAATTTAAAAAGCACTGAATGTCTCGTCAATGACTTTGTGAAGAAAAAAGAACAAGGAGCAGACATAAAAATTCCAATAGTTGTTTAAGCATTAAAGTTCATTTGCATCACAGCGAACCTGAAAAGGGCTGACCTCTCAAACCGCCTCTCAGGTCTATGAAGTTGTAGCCTTGACAAGCTCACATTGACAGAGCTCATTGACTCTGAAAGGCTACTCTATCAATGGTGAAAAATGGCAATAGGTTCTACTCTGAGCAGGCATCTGCCTGCCCACCCGCTGCTAAACCAATGGCAAAACCGATTCAAAACCTGAATCTACCTTGTAATCTTCCTTTCTAGGACTTTTTAATAATAGATTAAGATTACTATACAATTTGAGGTTTTACTTTTACTGATGTTTAAAAAGGAGGGTGGAGAATGAAAGAACTAGGATGGGGAGAACAAGCTCTCCAAGTCCATGCTTTTATATCAATGTATAAAAAGTAAAAGCTTAACATTACATTCAGCAAATATCCATATACTCAAAGAAAAAATTACCATCATCATATTTCATCACAAATTTAAACCTATGCTATATTATAATAAGAACAGATCTCATTAGGGATGGATCTCATGGTGTATATAACATACAAAATCTATTTAGATACTTGGAAATAGTTACTTTAAATAACCTAAGTCAACTAAGCAGTTTTTGGATAAAAGGTAATTACTACAAAGTATAAACCTGAAATTCCAAAATATTTATGTATGAATTCTGAATTTACTCTTTGCCTCTAATTAAGAGTTTAATGATAGGGTTTGGTATAATAATTGTATCTTACAATATTTAAGAACTCAAAACCAAACAAACCCTGATATGCCGTATTCTAAATAGGCATCTAAATATAAAATATTTCTACATACTTGACAGTCTAGAGAAAAAGCTGTGAATTAGCAGCATCTAATCTTGCGATAAGACTTCTTTCCTGCTTGACAGGTGAAAAAAAGCACTTGCACGTGCAGCTTAATTAATCATTGCACTTGACATCTCAATGATTTACAGTGAGGAGCAGGTGAGAACATACAAAACCAGAAAGGAACCCTTGATCTAAGTGGAACATTTCTAGGACACTAAGGTGACAAGTATATAGATTCTAGCAGTCATTTTAAAAAGGAAAGAAAGAAAGAAAGAAAAAGAAAAAAAGAAAGACAGAAATAAAGAAACTGTGCCACAAATTATTTGTTAGTAACAACAAAAGCTCAAATTAAATGGAAAAAAAAGCTTTAACTACCAAGAATGTTTAATACTCTGCAATTATTTTAGCTAAAAAAATCAAAATATATTTTCAAGCTTACATACAATATTAATTTAGCAAATGCTGAAAAAATATATGACATCTTAGCATTTGTAAAAGCTATTTAAAAGCCTTCAAGAATGAAAAAAGTACCTTATAATTACAGTCATCTAAAAATAAAAGTTAGTTTATGTCCACAGAGTTGTTAGATAGCTATTTCTAAAGAAATGTAAGATTCAACACTGCCAAACTCTATTACTACTAGACATGCAAACCTAACCACATAAAAATCTGTTCTTGTTTTTTAAAAACCTGTATCAATCACCAAATTCAATATAAATTAAAGCAAACTAATATGCATCAGAAAAAAATTAGTATGTACAGGGCCTGTCAACACAAAACACCAAGAAAATCATCTTGCAGTATTCTAGGCCAGTGGATTTCTAAAAATAAGTCATCTTAATTTTCTTAAAAGAATTTGGTGCTTGTGAAAAGCACCAGATTGATAGTCATGGGAACTAAAAATCTTCTATTTAACTGAAAAGAACAGGGGAAAGGGCAGTGCAGGCTTCAGTGCAAGCTTCCCTACAGTGGGCCTTAATCCTTTTCAGTGTTCACACCCTGGGGGTGAGAGGACAGGTTAGTGGTTCTTTACCAATGAATCTTCAGTCCCGAAGCATAAGATGATGAACAAGAAATCTAATTTTATCATAGAGTCTTAATTAAAAGGACCAAGACCACCAACTCACACCATGCAAGCAAAACAAGTTTTTAAGAGAATAATTTCATGCCATTAACCTGGTCTGGACAGAGACAGCCTCAAGAATCTGATGTGGACCCCCAACTATCTTCCTTATCACAGAGCTCATTTTTAATTTTTTTTCACAGATTTCTCTATTTCAACATCTTGCTTACTATATTTTTCTCACAGGTGAACTAATTCTAATATAGCCATTTGGCAACGTTAAAGTAAAAAATAAGACAGATTCAAAAACATTTCAGTTTCTAAGTTGAACTCAGCTAATAAACAGACGTTTAAGCAGCAAATAGTAATAATAGAAGGATATAAATTTTGGCTCCATTTCTATTGCTTTTGACTCCTTTTAATTTTTTGACAGAATTGGGAATAAGTGAAAACATGAATACTTTATAGATGTAAAATGGCCTGGGTAATTCACAAAATGGCTAATTAAATAATAAAAAACTTACATTAGGCATGACATGTTCCTATCAACTTCCAAAGAGGCCTCCAAAGTAAGCTTACAAGAGGAAAACACCTATAGAGCACCTAGAAATAGTTAAGTTAGGGACTTGAAAATTAGTTTCCTGAAAATTCATATTTGAGTTATTATGAAGCATTTTTTTTCATTTTTTCCTAAATATCACTACTTTCTAAGGAATAAATTACTATTATCTATTAGCAAATTACATACCATTAGATATAAATAAGTCATTCAGGGCAGTAAGGAATCATTTAGAAAACCCTGAGTGTATTACTCCCCTACTTTTTACCACTATTACTTAATAGTACAGTCATCACCAATGTTTCATTTATCACAGTCAATTGTTTGAAACGTGGTTTTTCAAAAAGTGGTTTTCTAGAAGTTGCTAATAAAATTAATGGAAATCTCATGAATTTTAAAGTACTTTAAAGCCAAAGGAAAAAATGTTAAATGTGGAAGCTGTAACAAAATTTCTCTGAAATTTTCCCAAGGAAATGGCATTCTTATCAGTCTTTAAAACATAAAGATGCTAAAATATGTTAACAAGATGTATAAATAGAATATCTCACTAATACTAATAACTATAAAAGTTCAGCTATTTAAACTTAGAATTTATTTGAATGAAATTTATTCATAACATCACAATGTCAAAAAGCAATTTCAAATGCTCAATTTCTTTTTTAAAACAAGTTTTAATTTTAAACTCCTGAATTTATAATGCATTAATAAGCTTTAACTAGAACAATGCTTTGAATATATGCATAATCTTTTTTTAAGTATTTTCAAGGAAGAACTATACTTTCTTTTGACATCTGTACAAATTCAAATTGCTAAAATAAGTGACACAAAATGTTTTCAGTTAGAAGTCATTAGAAGGAAACCATATAAAATTTAAATGAATTATTTTAACGAGAAAATTACATGATTCACTTCCATTTCTTCTGGATTAATAAAGTCATATTGTGGTGATGTGCAGAAAACTAAATGGCATATCTCAGTACTGTGACGCATGAAAAATCTGGATTCAGCAAAAAGACAAACTAGGATCTGATCAGATTCCTCAAAAGGATATTTAAACAAATTCCCTTCCTGTACTTCAAAGCTCCTTTTAAAAATTTTTATGTGAACATTAACTTTTAAATAATCTAGATTAACTAAAATATCCACCGAAGTATCATTACAACTCTCTTAGTACTATTTGTTAAAAGTAATATTTTGAGATGGAGATAAACTAAGCAACTGCAGATATTTTATGTATCAAAACTATAACTAATCTTAAATAAGTCATGCTTAAATAAAAATTTACCAAGAGTTTATGACCAAAACTAGTGGTTCTTAACTTTTTTAGGTTACTCTACTTGGTGAATGATGAAAAAGGTACATATGCATAAATATATAAAATGTTGCACATAATTTTAAGGGAATTATCCACTAACCCCTGATAACATTTCAGTAAATAATGATAACATCTCAAAAAATGAAAACTGCATTCATTGTGGATCCATTATACTCGAATAAAGATTTTTAAAAACTAAAATTGAGTTTTAATTGACATCAGAAGATCAGAAAAATTGTTCATAAGACGAATGAATTTCACTAAGCTAATATAATCAAAAGTATTATTATCAGGGATTTTTAAGAACCATGTATTTACACAAGAATGAAACACTGGTTAGGACCAAGAGGTAAAGGGGGGAAAAATCACTTGCTAAGTGATTATAATGGATAACTGGAGAAACAAAAAGGGGTAAGGAATAGTATCTATTGATCATCACTTTAAGACTGAGCCCAATGCTAGGTGTCTTCCCTTTGTTACGTTATTTAATCTTCAAAAGCATCTATAAGGCATCTTATATTACTTTCATTTTACATATGAAAACTACAGCTTAAAGGGGTTAAGAAACTTAAAGCTGCACTACAAACAGAGCTAGGATGTGAAACCAGGATTGTATGGCCTTTGATATAATGCTCTTTCCACTATACATCAGAGCTATGAGTTTGTAAAGAATCTGTAACTTGTCAAATAACACATCTATGACACGCAAAAAGTATCTAACCCACTAATGACGCTATTGGCCTTGCCCATCCAACTTACTCTAAAACTATATTTTCCACCTCTGATACTTTGTGATTCTAAGGTCTGGGAAAACCCATTCCATTCTACTCTTTAGTCTCAATGAGAGTCATCCAAAATGTATTTTATTTTTTATACCTTTCCTCATGCAATTAAACATGACTTGAGGTATATTTCTATTTTACACATCAAGTGCACAGAATTACAAAATCTAAATGGTTTGCCCAAGGTTGTATCACCATTAAGGGGAATGACAGGATTCAAGCTCAAATCTCCAAACTTTAGATCAGCAACTATATTTCTGCTTGCATCTGAATTTCATAAAATTTCAAATAAAATGTTAAAAAGCAAGATAAAAACAATCATCTAATTCTTTTCCTTCAATCACGCAAAGAACAGAATCATTTACATCAAGCAAAAGTAGTTGAAGACTTTTACTTCTGAGTAGCTGTTGTAGCTGGTGTTAAGCCAATACTCCACTATCAACAGATACGGATAAACTGAAGAAGAAAAAAAAAAAAACATCATTTTTAAAACATCAGAGAATTCTGAAAACAACACAGAATAGATGAAATAAAATCCAAGGAAGAAAAGAGCCCTTCCAAAATCATTTCATGATTACAGGTCATTTTCTTTATTTGTTGATTCTAGGGGTGAGCTGAGGATCAAGCTTGGCAACAACCAGTGGGACTCAACTGCGGGGAAAGGGAAATCAACAAAACTTTTTCAGGTTGTGCATGCTGGCTCAATGGATTGGAAATTAGATGTACCCTAAAATGCAAAGCCAGTTCTCCCCCAAGAGATATTATTGAGCTTTGGGGCAGCATGAGAAGGTCGGAGACAAAGCCAGAAAGGCAGAGAAAATTACTCATACAGTCTCCCAGGGCTCAGGAGACAAAATTCCACTGGAAGGAGAAGGATCTACAGGATCCTGGGGTCCTGTAATCAGGCTCCCCACATCAATGAGTCCCACATCAGGCTCCCCACAGTGAGTCTGTTGCTTCTCCCTCTGCCTATGTCTCTGCCTCTCTCTCTCTCCCTCAGTCTGTGTCTCTCATGAATAATCTTTAAAAATTAATTAATTAACTAACTATGGTTAATATGTTCAGTAAAATAAAAGGAAAAGATGGACAAGTACGGGTGAAAAGAACATGATTTCGAAGAGAACTGGACTCTCAAAAACATCAAATGGACATTCTAAAATTTAAAAACAGTGTCTGAAATTAAAAACACTGGATGTTAACAGCAGACTGGACACTGAAGAAGATAGGCAAAGCAAATTTTTCTAAAAACCACACCAATATTAGGTTCTAAATATTCAAAGAGAACTAAATGTCAGCCAGTTCTTGGCAAAAATACATTTTCTAAGTTGTCTAATACATCTTTCTTTAAAGTCCTAGTGCTACTTCTGCATGTTTAATGCTTAAAATTTATACTTTGAGTATCTTCATTTATGATGAGAATTTAGTGACATGTTTTTATTGCAATTAAAAAATTATTGGGATCTGGGTGGCTCAGGAGGTGAAGTGTCTGCCCTCAGCTTAGGTCATAATCTCAGGGTCCTGGGATCGAGCCCCATGTCAGGCTCCCTACTGAGTGGAAAGTCGGCTTCTCCCTCTGCCCCCCTTCTTCATGCTTGCATGCTCTCTCTGTAAGAAATAAAATCTAAAAAAAAAAAAAAAAAAAAAAAAAAAAAAAAAAAAAAATCAGTACTGTTCACCCTAATGGCCATAGTATGTTTACTTTATGTAAGAATCAGTTTTCTAAGTTTCAAGCCTCAAATGTTCTTTAAAATGAAATGACTAATAAGTATATTTCTCATTATGTCAAATGTTTTACATCCTTTTCCAAAGCTATTGAAGTAACATTTCAAAGAGGTTACATCTATTTCTTTATCCCGCACTTTACAACATGGGAGATACTGAGGAAGGGGCAACAAACTACAGACAACACCTACAGTTGGACAAAGAAAACCCAACTCTTGAGAGTCTCTGTCCTGCCTATGTTGCATTAACTCATTACATGGCACTCTGAATCTCTCAAAGAGTAAAATATATGTTTCAAGGAAAGATGTAATTTTAGGGAGAAAAAAAATACTTTACCAGAAATCAGATATACCTACTGGTTAGTGAGAATATCATAAATAATTTTTTAAAGACACATATGTTGATTTTTATTTGTTTTTATTTTTTTAATTTGTTTTCATAAAAGTAAAATAGAACCAAAAGGACTCTATCAACTCTTAGTTGTCCAACTGGAACTCTGTATAAAATTTGATTAAAATGTACTTTTCTCCTATGTCCACTTTATCTGTTTTACAGCCTTCTTCCTTAACTGTGACTCTGTATCTTCAATAAATACAAATTTATTTAAATATTAGGAAAAAAATTAATTGGAAAGATAAATTTGCTGAAAAACTAAAGTATTATAAAAGCTAATATAAAATGCTTGAACATTATTACCATTTATAAATCAACCAGATAAACTATCCTAACTTGTGGAATAACAATCTTTTAAGTCCTTTCAAACCTCTAAAATCTCCCTGCTTCTAGGTATAAAATCAAATTATAATAAGTAATTTTTAAAAGCTTGATTTTGTATCCTTATTGGAGAATGGGTGGGGGGGAGGAAGTCATGAGATTTGGAGCTGTACGCCTGGGATTCTAATTGTGCCTTAGCCTTAAGATTGTGGGGCTTCCAACAGATTACTTAACTTCTAAGCCTCAGGTTTCTCATCCTTAAAGTAGGAATAGCATGAGCATCTACTCTTGGAATTTGGGGAAAATTAAATGGCATGGTGCAAGTAAACTGATTTAGTGATCTTGACATATAGCAAACATTCAGTAATTATTAGATGTTATAATATTTACCACACAGGACTGTTGTAAAGATTAAATTAAAAGAGGATGTATAAGTTTTATAATATATGTATATATCAAATCATGTTGTACACCTGAAATTTATACAGCATGCCAATTATATATCAAAGCTGGATAAAAAAGAAAATGTATGGAATAGATCTTAAGTTAAAAATTTTTTTTTAAGATTTTATTTATTTCTTCATGAAAAAGAGAGAGAGAGAGAGACAAAGAGAGAGAGAGAGGGAGGGAGAGGGAGAGAAGGGCAGAGACACAGGCAGAGGGAGAAGCAGGCCCCATGCAGGGAGCCAGATGTGGGACTCGATCCCTGGACGCCAGGATCACACCCTGGGTGGAAGGAAGGTGCTAATCCACGGAGCCACCCAGGCTGCCCTTAAGTTAAATGTTCTTATCATACATACACACAAAAGGAGGAGGTAAGGAGAAAATTATTAGAGGTAATGGTCAGTTCATGGTATTGTTTATGGTAGTTTCACAGGTGTATACTTAGCTCCAACTTATCAAGTTACATTGATATGTACATACATTAATATGTACAGCCTTTTTTGTATGTCAATCATACTTCAATAAAAAAGGAGACCAAAAAAAAAAAAAAAAAAAAGGAGACCAAAAAACCCGAAGTGAATGATGTATATGAAATGCTCTGACAACAGCAAGTGTACAATACAAGTTTCCCCAGCTATCCAAGAGTGTTCTTTTTTCTTTTTAGAGACAGTGTATGTACAAGCCGGAACGGGGGGGAGGGGTGCAGAGGGAGGGAGAGAATCTTAAGCAGACTCCAGGCTTACCACAGAGCCCAACATGGGGCTCGATTTCATGACCCTGAGATCATGACCTAAGCTGAAACCCAGAGTCAGACACAACCAACTGAGCCACCCAGGCACCCCTATCCAAGAGTATTCTTAGTGAAACCTTTCATAAACTGAAATAGCATAAAGAAGCAATTACCATTAATTTATACAGAAAAATTTCTGAGCCTTCCTAGACCCAAAAAATAACCTCTTAGGCTTTACTGATACCCTATGATGATGTATCTTGCTAACAAATGTCCAAAATAAATAAGAGACAAAACACAGATGTTCACAGACACAGTTCAAAACCTGGCAGCTTGATGCTGAGGTGTTGAGTATGTAGTTCCTGGGGAAGGAGCTTGGTGAGGCCACCCTTGCTGCTCAGGACACACACTGCCTCTATAATAGCTGGGGGCAAAACAAACACTAAACACTATTTTTGCTTTTTGCCTTTCTTCCTGAAGCGAAAATCCTCTTTAGATTTTCTTCAATTAGCAAAAACAGGTACTAATATAGATCTTTTGTAAACTGAAATGTATGTCATAATGTGAACTTCCAAAAAGCAGGAGATACCTGTAATTATTTCGCATCATTTGTTCCTTGGAGTCTATTATTCCATTACAGATCACCATGGATTTTATATCTTAGCAAAATATTTTCAGTTATGGGGATGACTGGGTGGCTCAGAGGTTTAGTGCCTGCCTTTGGCCCAGGACGTGATCCTGGGGTCCCAGGATCAAGTCCCGCGTTGGGCTCCCGGCATGGAGCCTGCTTCTCCCTCCTCCTGTGCCTCTGCCTCTCTCTCTCTCTCTCTCTCTCTCTGTCTGTCATAAATAAATAAATAAATAAATATCAGGAATTTAGCAATTTGGAATGACTTATATTATAAACCAAACATTAATCTTAAATTACATTTAAGAGGGGGTAAAGGTCAAATATCTAATACAATATGAAAGATTTTTAAAAATATAACAGGATGGCTCTCATTTAAATATATAAATGTGTAATTCAAGTTTGTTTCTCCTGGTTTATAGGATAGAAATTTCTGTAAATTATATTTTATATTGCTACATCTATCACGGTATATTAAACAGCATTAAACTTTCCTGTACAACAAAGATCAGTTTCCTGAAAAACCTCTGTAATATGGGCATATAAAGTCAAGACAAAAAAGGATACCAAAGACTAAGAGCATTACTGACCACATAAAAGCCCTTATATTTGTTATATTTACAGAAACAAAGCAAATTAAATAGCATTCTAAAAAAGACAAAAAAAAAGTTAGCATTGATTTTCTACATCTTCAATTAATAATAATGGCTGCCATAAGAACATATTTCATTCATCATCTTTTGTTCACTAGAAGCTTTTCAGTATTTCCCTTTAGCAAAATTTCATTAAGATGCTTTTAAGTTTGGGGGTGCCTGGGTGGCTCAGTCAGAAAAGCACACAACTCTTGATCTCGGGGTCATAAGTTCAAGCACCACATTGGGTATAGCAATTACCAAAAAAATAAATAAATATACTTTAAAAAGAAATAGATGCTTTTAAGTTTATTTTGTTTTGTTTCATTATCTGCAATATCTTAAAGGCATTTTTGTTTATCTAATTCTTCATCCAAATGTTCAAGGCCATTTTCATTTTATGATTCAGTTACCAACTACAAACACTCAAATTCCAAACACAGAGTAAATTAGAAGTCTAAAAGTTGTGGGTAACTTTCAATACTGTCAGTATAACTGAATAAGTATATTTCAAATTCTTCCCATATACAAATATTTGTAGCTACCCCCAGGTTGACTTTCCCTTGAATTTCTTTAAGTCTTACAAGACCACATTCTCACTCAAAAACTCTACTTCTGACCTCTCCCATTTGAATTTTCAACTCCTACAACAACCCAAGAAAAGTAACTTACAATTACTAGATAACTAAACTGAGGTTAGAGAAAAGATATCCAAAAGTAAATCTAAGCATACTAAATTTAAAGAGAAATGCACTTAGATTGGATACAGACCCTTTTCATCAAAGTTTCAAAAACTAAACAGCAATTATCTTTAAAAAATAAAACAAAACTTGGGGTTCCTGGCTGGCTCAGTCAGTGGAGCATGCAACTCTTGATCTTGGAATTGTGAGTTTGGGTCCCACATTGGGTGTAAAGATTACTTAAAATAAAAACAAACCCAGAGAAGACACACACACACACACACACACACACACACACACACACACACACACAAAAGCTTGTATGAAAATTTTTACTAAATGTTAATTCTTTAGATTTGAAATAAAAATCAACATTGAAAGCTTAAAGCTTAGAAATACAAATGTTTTTTTACAGCCAGACACAGCTCAATATTCTAAGGATTATAGATTTTCAGAGCTGTAAAGTACCTGAGAAGTCAGTTACCTTCTCTTTTTCTTATATTAAAAGAAAAAGAAGGGGGCACCTGGGTGGCCCAGTCAGTTAAGCATCTGCCTTCGGCTCAGGTCATGATCCCAGGGTCCTGGGATAGAGTCCCATGCTGGACTCTGTTGGGCAGAGCTGTTTCTCCCTCTCCTCTGCCCCTTTGCCTGCTGCTCCCCCTGCTTGTGCACACGCGTGCTCTCTGTCAAATAAATAAAATCTTTTTTTTTTTTTTAAAAAAAAAAAAAGGATAATGGCTGAGCATATACAAAGTCTATAAAGTCACTAAAGTTGGGATAGGATATATATTTATTTACAAAATCTCAGAAGATTAAAACTAATAGTTGTTACTTCAATATGAAAGACAAATCAAAACAAAAATATTGTAACACAACATACAGTAAAATTACAAAACTTGTTTCCCCAAAAAATCAGCACATACAAGTCATAAAGATTTCACTCACTTGGACATCAATTTTCTAAACTATAATACTACAATTAAGACACAATCAAAAAGCAAAGTATAAACAAATATATAAATAAAAATAAGCTTTTGCAAAGAAAATGTCATAAAATCTATTTAATGAAGCTGAAGCATTTTATTCACTTGGCAGCTCCGCAGGCACTTACAAAGAACCTACTAAAAGGCTGAAGCTTCTTGTTTTATGGTCTTCCAAGTACTTATCACTATTTGTAATCACATCATTGGTTTTTGTCTATCTTTTAAGTCCACAAGAGAAACCACACAGCCTCTAAATAGTAGTATCTAAACAGTGTCTAAAACAGTACCAAGCCCATAATGTGGTTTCAGAAATATTAGTTGAATTAATGAATAAATAATTTCCAGAGAATGGTACACTAGCAGCATAAAGAAATGGCAGCTGAAATCTGCATTTTCATTAGACAAATATGCTCTTTTCCCAACAGTATTGACCTAATAAGTCATTTTAAGCATTTTCTATTAAAACAAATATATGTTATATAACAGAATGAAAAGTTCAAATGCATATTTGAGAGGTAAGACAAGACTTCAAATACATTTTGTGATTACAGGTGAACATTTCACATTTCTAGGCCCTAAAGATACATATTTATTGTCTTTGTTGTTAGAGGTACTTTATGAAAAATATGACAAATACTTACAAACTTAAACTACCTCTGCACTCACCCAACTGTCCAAGAAGACTACATGCTCTCTGAGTAGAGCATGAATATACATCTTTCTATCCCCAGCACATGTAGCACAGTACTTACTTACTCTATAAAGTCCCCCCAAGCTAATTAAATATTTCTAAATAATGCATTGGTCACAGAAGAAATCAAATGAGGAACAGAGAAGTAAAATGAACTGAATGAAAATTAAAACACAACATATCAAAATTTGCACAATACAACTAAAGTAGTATTCAGGAAGGAAATTTATAATATTAAGAACCAGAAAAAAAAATAAAAAAATAAAAATAAAATAAATAAAAAAATTAAGAACCAGAAAAGTTTCAGACTAATGACTTCTGTTTCTACAGTAAGAAACTAGAAGAAAAAAATTGAACTCAAAGTGAGAAGAAAAGACATAATAATAGTCAAACTAAAAACCAAGGCAATATAAAACATAAAATCAATAGAAACAGTCAATGAAATCAAAAGCTGGTCTCTGAGAAGATTAATAAAATTGATAAGCCTCCAGCTAACTGGCCAGGAAAAAAAAGAGAGAGAGAGACAATGAATAAATTAACAATTTCAGGAATGAGAAAAGTAATGATCTCCAAAGATTTTACAAATGTTAAAAAGGGGGCAGCCCAAGTGGCTTGGCAGTTTAATGCCGCCTTCAGCCCAGGGCCTGATCCTGGAGACTTGGAATCAAGTCCCACGTCAGGCTCCCTGCATGGAGCCTGCTTCTCCCTCTGCCTGTCTGTCTGTCTCTCTCTCTCTCTCTCTGTGTCTCTCAGGAATAAATAAATAAAATCTTTTTTAAAAATGTTAAAAAGGTAATTAGTAAATATTATGCCAATTATAAACAACTAAGATAAAATGGACAAATTCCTTGAGAAATAGAAAACTATAAAGCTCAACCAAGATAAAACAGATGAGCTAAAAGTCCCATATCTATTTAAAAAAATTGAATTTGTAGTTTAAACTCTTCCAACAAAAAACCTTCTAGGCCCAAACAGCTTCATCAGTGAATTCTTCCAAAATTTAAGGATGAAACAAATGCATACTTTGCACAAACTCTTTTGGGAAAATGAAGAAGAGAGAATATTTTCCAACTCATTTTATGAGGCTATCGTTACCCTAATGCTAAAATCAGGTATTACAATAAACAAAGACTACAGAAAAATATCCCTCATGAACATAGATGTAAAAATTCTCTTTTTAAAAAATTTATTTATTTATTTATTTCAAGTAAGCTCCATACCCAATGTGGGGCTTGAACTCACGACCTTGAGACCAAGAGTTGCACACTCTACCAACTGGGCCAGCCAGGCGCCCCTAGATATAAAATTCCTAAACAAAGTTATATTCTATTAAACACGACAAAAATATAAAAATAGACACAACCAACCAAGTGGCTTTCACCCCAGGAATGCAAGGTTGGTTTAACACCAATCAATGTAATTCAACATATTTCTATCTAAAAGAAAACCCATACAACCATTTCTAAAGGAGAAGAAAAGGCATTTGACAAAATCCAACATGTATTCCTGATAAAAACTTTCTGCAAACTAGTCAAAAAAAACTTCCTCAAGCTGGTAAAAAAACATTTACAAAAATCCTACAATTGGAGTACCTGGGTGGCTGAGTCAGTTAAATGTCTGCCTTCAGCTCAGGTCATGATCTCAGGGTCCTGAGATCAAGCCGAATGGGACTCCTTGCTCATCAGGGAGTCTGCTTCATCCTCTCCCTCTGCTCCTCCCCCTGCTTGTGCATGCACACACACACTCTCTCTCTCTCCCACTCAAATAAATAAGATCTTTAAAAAGAATTTTTTTTAAACCCTATAATTAAGAAGATAAGAAATGAAGAAAGTGTATATTCATTTCTCCTAAGTCAGGAGCAAAACAAGGATATCTGTTTTCACTACTTCTAATCAATATTTTTCTGGAGATTCTAGTCAACTAGTGCAGTAAGGAAAAGCAACAAAAAGCATCCATATTACAAAGAAAAGTAATATTGTCTTCATTGCAGATGATATGACCATCTATAAAGACATTCAATACTCTACAAATAAATCAATCGAATTTAGTTTAGCAAAACTATACCCTAGTATGAAAAAAATAAATGATTGAAATTTTAAAAATATTTACTACATACACAATTCCAGACTTCAAGTTATATTACAAAGCCATAGTGATCAAGATAGTATGGTACTGACTCAAAACTGACACACTGATCAAGGTAACAGAAGAGAATATTGAGAAATAAATCCACAATTACATGGTGAATTAATCTTCAGCAAAGAAGAAAACAATGCACAGTGAAAAAAAGTCTCTTTAATAAATGGTGGGAAAACTGGATGGCTACGTGCAAAAGAATGAAACTGGACCACTTTCTTCCATCATGCACAAAAATATAAACTCGAAATGGATTAGAGACCTAAATTATAAGACCTAAAACCATAAAAATCATAGAAGAGAGCACAAGCAGTAATTTCACTGACACTGGCCATAGCAACATTTTTCTACATACGTTTTCTGATGCAAGGGAAATAAAAACAAAAATAAACTATTAGGAGGACATCAACACAAAAACTTTCTGCACAGTGAAGGAAACAATCAACAAAACTAATAGGCAACATACTGAATGGGAGAAGATATTTGCAAATGATATATCCAATAAAGAGTTACTATCCAAAATATATTTAAAAATGTATAAAACTCAATACCCAAAAAAATAATCCAATTAAAAAGTAGGCAGAAGACATGAACAGATATTTCTCCAAAGAAGACATACATATAGCCAACAGACCCATGAAAAGATGTTCATCATCACTTATCATCATGGAAATGCAAATCAAAACTATAATGATATATCCCCTCACACCTGTCAGAACGGCTAAAATCAAAAACTTAACAAGTGTTGGTGAGGATATGGAAAAAAAGAAACCGTCATGCACTGTTGGTGGGAATATAGACCTGTGCAGCCACTGTGGAACACAGTCTGGGTCCCACAAAAAAGTTACATATAAAACTGCCCTATGATCCAATAATCACACTACTGGGAATTTGCCCAAAAAAATATACCAAAACACTACAGTTTACTGTACCCCTAATGTTTACTGCAACATTATTTACAATAGCCAAATTACGGAAGTAGCCCAAATGTCCATCGATAAAGGGGTAAAGTAAATATGGTATACTCTCTCTCTCTCTCTCTCTCTCTCTGTCTCTCTCTCTCACACACACACACACACACATATACACACACAAAATGGAATATTAGTCATAAAAAAAAGAACAAAATCTTGCCATCTGCAACACGGATGGAGCTAGAGTATATAATGCTAAGCAAAATAAATCAGAGAAAGACAAATATCACATGATTTCACTCATATGTAGAATTTAAGAGGCAAAACAAAGGAGCAAAGGCAAAAATAAAAAGACACAGAGAAACCAAGAAATAGACTCTTAACTACAGACAACAAATTGGTGGTTACCAGAAGGTAGGTGGTTGGAGGTTGGGTGAAATAGGTGACGGAGATTAAAGAGTACACTTAACATGATGAGCACTGAGCACATGCAGAATTGGCAAATCACTATATTGTATACATGAAACTAACCCTGACTTTCGTCAATGTACTATGGCAATTTAATGAGGAGAAAAGTCTTTTCAACAAATACTGCGAGTCACCGCCATATGCAAAAAACAAATACTGCGAGTCACCGCCATATGCAAAAAAATGAACTCTGATCAGTCTTTTATATAAAAATTGGCTTAAAATGGGTCATAGATCTGAAAGTAAAATGCAGAACAGATCATAAGAGAAAAAGTCTGGAACCTTGGTTTAGGCAAAGAATCCTTATATATAATACCAAATACATAATCCATTTTTTTACATAATCCATTTTTTAAAAATTGAAATTAGGCTTCATCAAAATCAAAAACTTTTGCTCTGCCAAAAACATTAAGAGAATGAAAAGACAAGCTACAAACTGGAAAAATATATTTGGTTACATACCTGACAAGAGACTTAATTTCAGAACATGTATAAAGAACTCTCAAAACTCAGCAATAAAAAATAACTATTTAAAAATGACCAAAATATTTGAATAAACACTAACAGAGGTTTTACAAATGGCAAATAAGCGCATCAAAAGGTGCTTGATACCATTAGTTATGAGGGTAATGTGAATTTAAACCAGAATAAGATGCCACATCTATCAGAATGACTAAAATTTCTTAAAGTCTTGGCAAAGATACTGAACAACTGGCACTCTCAAATATTGTTGGCTGGAATGTAAAATGGTATAGCCACTTTGGAAAATGATTTGGAAGTTCCCTATAAAATTAACTATATGCTTACTATAGGATCCAGCAACTTGACTCCTAAAAGTAAAAACTTATGTTCACAGAAAACATGCCAGTGAACATTAAAAGCATCTTTATTCAAAATCACCAAAAACTGGAAACCACTCAATGTCCTTCAGTTAGTGAGTAGATAAACAAATTGTGACACATCCATACAATGGAATATTACTCAGCAAAACAACCCCAAAAAACAAAAAACTATTGACTCATGCAACAAAATAAATGAATCTCAAATGCACTAGCTAAATGAAAAAAGGCAGATTCAAAAGGCTACATATACTGTTTAATTCCATTTATTAACATGCTAGAAAAGGCAAAACTGTAGGGATGGCAAACAGATCAGTGGTTGTCGGGGTTTAAGAGCTAAAAAGAATATGACTACAAAGGGACAACACAAGGAAGGTTTTTTTGGAGAGAATTATATCTTGCTTGCAGTGATAGTTACACAACTCTATACATTTGTCAAAAATCATAAAACTATACACCAAAAAGAGTGAATTTTGCTGTATACTAAATAATTTTCAAAAAATAGGTTATGGCAATTTTTTTTAAAAAAGGAAAGGCAATTTGGAAGGAACAGTAATAATAATAATAATGATTAAAAACAATGTCTCCAGGGCAGCCAGGGTGGCTCAGCAGTTTAGCACCGCCTTCAGCCCAAGGTGTGATCCTGGAGACCCAGGACTGAGTCCCATGTCAGGCTCCCTGCACGAAGCCTCCTTCTCCCTCTTCTGCTTCTCTCTCTCTCTCCCCCTCTCTCTCCCTCTCTCTCTGTGTTTCTCATGAATAAATAAAATCTTTAAAAAACAAAAAAAACAATGTCTCCAGAACGAGGTCAGTTCATAAAAAGGGGCACTCAGTTGGAGATGGATTTCCAAATCAAGGCAAAAATCTAGTTGCCCAAATTATTGAATAATGTCATAAAGGTAAAAATGCTGAGCTGCCTATGAAGTATGCCTTTGGTCCTGATTTATCTCACAAATCTACGACAATTCTAACCATATTCCACATCACAAATGAAGACAAAGGGAAGGCTCAAAGCTAACAAATCAGGCAGGACTTTAGCCTTTACCTATACTAGTACATCTTAATCAGGGGTTCTTAACATGGAATACCTAGAGAGAATTCTAGGAATCCACAAAAGTGGATGAAACAAAAATTCATCTTTATTTTCACTAATCTCTAACTGAAATGTGGTATAGTCTTCTTAGTTTATGAATGTATGTAAATAACTGTGTAGACTAAACAGGACCTGTAACTCTATAACTCAGAAATCAGATTTTTCCCATCATATCGTATTACCGTAGATTCTCTCCTATCTTATTTTGGTATGCATTAACAAACATTTATAAATAACATATCTGAGGAGTTTTAGTACTTTGATAACTTTATTTCATATAATTAGTTTCCTTTATAATCTTGTGTATTTCATTTCATACATTTAAAATACATTAAATCTCTTAAAATACAGATAAAGCATTATTCTAAAAAGAGGGTTCATAGGCTTCCCCAGAACACCAAAGGACCCATGAGAAATATCCCTGCTCTGAATTATCCTGCTCCCATCATACACAGCACCACTTTTTTCAGGTCTCTAACACCTTCATACATGCATGAAGTATCACTCTCTCCATGGATATATAATAGTTTACACCCAAGACAGAGAAATGCACAGTTTTGTTTTTTAGCAGTAATCATATTTGTTTGTACTCACTAAATGGTAAAGTCCATATAAAATTAAATCATATACATACAAAGAGAAACCTCAGACTAAATACTACATTGTTAAATGAAACTACACGAGAATGGTTTAAAAAAAAATCAACCTATCTTATGTCTCAAATAAAAAGGAATTAAATGAATCATCTGAAAAATATTCTTATGTTGCTAAAAATGCATGGAGAAAAGTAGGAAGTTGAGTTTTGTTTTCTAAATCCTATACTATGCACACATTGCAATACCTTATCCTCTCATTTAAAAAGTAAAAAACAGGGGAACCTAGGTGGTTCATTTAGTTAAGCATCAGACTCTTGATTTCAGCTCAGGTCATGATCTCAGGGTCGTGGGATCAAGCCCCACATGGGGCTCCAAGCTTAGCAGGGAGTCTGCTTTAGATTCTCTCTATCCCTCTCTCTCAGCCCCTCCCCCTGCTCACCTCTAAATAAATAAATCTTTTTTAAAAAGTAAAAAAACAAAGGATCTCAAACTTAAAAAGAACTAGATCACACAGATTTCTAAAGTAAAATTCTTATGACTACTTGGGTTAAATAATAGCAAACTGCCAACCAAGTGGGATACAGTAGTCATTTAAACAATGAAAAAGCCCAAACAGTGGGGAGTGAGTGAGAGGATCTAAAGGCCAAGAGCCACAAATTCAATTGTGGATCAAGGGATAACCGAAAAAATTTTTTTAAATTCTGTAGTCTGAAGATGACCTGGTCAGAAATGGGGGGGGGGGGGGGGGGGGGGGAGGAGAAACATTCTTGGAAAAAAAAAATAAATACTACAAATATTACGAGAAATATTACAAAATCAATTCTATTATAAAGGTATTATCTCCTTATCAATAAAATATAGTAGTTAAAAAATTTTGAGTAGGAATATACTGCTTATTTTGTAACAGAAATCAAGAAACGAATAGAATTTGCTTTTCCATATTTCCTATCATTATTTGATGACAAAATGAAATGTAGCCACACAAAAATCACTCATTCAGTTTTAACCTAACCGTATTTCATTTTTATACATAGTTACCATAATTTTTAAGATGTTAACAAAAACGTAATGCACTCCATCTATAACAATTCGCCATATCCCTACCCATATCTTAGAAATTTTTCATTTTAAGCAAATTATGACTCTTCAAATCATTTTTTTTCTGACTACAGAATCACTATGTACTCATCTCAGAAAACTTGTAAAATACAAAAGAAAAAATTTCTTCAAAAGAAACCAGAATTCCCTGTAATCTTACCAACTACAAACAAACACAACCATGTTATTTCTTCTATGGGTACCAGCTTACATATTAATAATAATGCTATTAGTCAATGTCTATTAGACACTTTGAGCTATTTAGCTAATAGCTTTACATACACTATTTCATTTTACACTTACAACAATCCTATTCAAGTAGGCAGATGAATATTGCTATTTTACAGATAAGTCACCTAGAGATTAAAGAAGTTAGGAAACATGCCTAGAGTCACAGAGATAAGTGGTAATGCTATACCACCATTAATGTATATATAAACAGAGAATGCTGTGTATTCTAGTCTATTCTAAGGTAACTCCCTGATCATAAAAATTATAAATAAAATTAAATTTAATGTAACAGCATGTGGACATACCATAATTTAATCACTCCTCTACTGGATCAGATTATTTTTGTATAGTATTCAGCATGGTGTGACTCATTCAATACAAAAAATAAAAAGTAGATAAATGCAAGACTTCCTTGTCTACTTCTACATTTAAATTAAAATATATTAATTCAACTTACTCTTTTACTGAGGCAAATAACTGGCCACATACTGCAACCTAATGTGCAGCAGCAACAAAGGCAGCCACAAAGTAGCCAACGTACATTAACAGGAAGGTTCTTCTTAAGACAACTGTTAACTCTGTTGATGCTGGCTTTAAATTCTTCAGGAGCTACCTAAAGAAAAATTTTAAGAAATAACAATACTGCAATATTAATGTCAATAAACATGTCTCATTAGCATATTGTTTCTCTAATTTGTTAGGAAAAGACTTTACTTTTGAGGTATATAAAGAGTACCTAAGTAAATGACACTCACTTTTCCAGTTAATGAAGAAGGGAATTCTGATTCAAATTTGTTGCTCAGTCCAAATCTATTTAAAAAAAAAAAAAAAAGTTATTACCTGTCATTGTTGGGGGAAAGAAAAGGCCATTTAACTTAATCAAAGGTCAAGTAAATAGATGCAACTTGATATACAAAGTAACAATGGAAGTTTGAGACACAAAAACATTGTAATCAGCAATTTATGAAATGTAACAAGCAATTTTAGCAGCTGAATCAGAACTTCCCTCAAAGAAGCTAAGAATACAAAACTAAGCAAGCAAAGTATTAATGTAATGAAAAAACAACACAATTATCCAATTTTCTCAAAATTACTGAGATTCTTCCAATTAAGTACTAGAAAGCTACAATCTCTGCTATTGATTATTCTTTAGGTCAAGAGCACTTGTTAACACTCAAAAAAGCAGTAAGATGTCTAAGAATGCAAATTGATCAGTTAGTATTTTCTGAGAACGGCATATCCACACTGTTGTTACAGCCAGAAAATGCCTTAATAAAAAAAACAAAAAAACAAAAAAACCTAGAACAATGTGATAGCTGCCTGGCTACTTAAACTCAGAAGTACTAGACACTTACTATACATACCAGAAATGGAACTGAGGTAGTGAATTTTAATATCTTTAAACTTTTAAATGTCTGCAAAAATCACAAGGATTGATTAGGCACTTAACTATTCCTTTGTATAGGTTATTATGAAAGGATAAGATACTCATGGACATATTGGTAATGGCAGATTGCACCCGGAAATAAAAACTGAGATACCTAAATATGATGACTTTTGTTAGATCCTGAAGCCAAAAATTTTTTCAATTTTATTGAGATATACTTGACATAACACTATTCATTTAAGGTATACGAGATAATGATTTGATACATGTATATATTATGAAATGATTACCACAATAAGTTTGGTTACCATCCATCTCCTTACATAATTACAAATTTTTTTCTTCCTATGATGAGAACCCTTAAGATTCACTGTCTTCACAGCCCTTATAAATACACAGTCCTGAAACAAGGAAGAAGAGTAAAATGCTCACTGATAGCTCTCTCAGTGAGGTCCCTAGATAATGTACCTCCTTTTCATCTATTTTTCTTAGAGATGAGGACATTCAACAAATGTTACTGAGTATAAATTATACATTTCCATCTCTTGAAGTATAATCTCCCTTGGTCTGAAGGTTTTCTCTTTCAATCAAGAGTTTCCATTTCAATTATGTCTATTATTGCAATTAACCATCTACTTCCAAGTGGTCTTTGAAAAATTTTAGAAAAGCAACACCCAGAAACCTCCAAGTCTTCGCTTTTTTTTTTTTTTTTGAGAGTGCACACCTGCAAAGTGGGGGAGGGGTAGAGAGAGAATCTTAACCCAGCACAAAGTCCAACGTGGGGGCTCGATCTCATGACCGTGAGGTTATGACCTGAGCCAAAACCAAGAGTCAGACACTGAACCAACTAAGCCACCCAGGAGGCCCTCTCCACCTTTCCTAAATAGAAAAGTCTCCCTCTTTCATCCCAGCCATTAAGATATTTAACACAGATTAAATGGAGGGAGCAGTCCAGGATGAGTTTAAACCCTAATTTCCTTTTTTTCTAGAGCCTGAATATTTCCTTATTGGCTACACTGACTGCTGGCCATGTGAGTGTTGATTCTTTACCCAGGGAACATAACAAGCTCATTAATTGCTCTGTTGTTCCTGCAGGTCAGGGCTCCTTTTAAGTCAGGCTAGTTATTCTTCTGATAAGAACTTGTAGTTCCAAGAACATTGACTTAGTTCCTCTTCAGTCATACTTTTTGTTAAGTTGTATCTGAGGAACAGATAGTAAACCTTCCTCTTCCTTCATCTCACCCCTAAAAAAAAAATCCCAAGAAAGATTACCCCGTGACAAGATTACCACTATATAGAATGCTTAGCTTTTCTACCAGTCATTAATTTGGTGCTAATGAATATTCCATTCCCCTTTGCTTGCATTTCCCACCCACTGAACAAGAATACCTGAAATAAATGTAAAGAAAATGCTGCACTTGAAGCCCTTGAAGTCCACAAGAGTGAACCCCAACCACGCTTTGCTTTCTCTTTTAAAATCTCTAACCAAGACATATAATATCCAAATAAGTACTTATGATTACTAGTAGAATGAGCCATGATAATCAGGCACCCCTTCTCCATCTGCATTTGGAATATAGTTCTCTGTTACAGGGGTATTCAAAGGTTTGGCATCAGGACCTTCCCTCTCTTAAATCCTTGAGGACCTTAATAACTTAAGTTTATGTGCTTTATATTTACCAATATTTTGGATTAGACATTAGAACTAAGACATCTAAAACATTTTTACAACTTATTCATAGGGGCCCCTAGGTGATGCAGTCAGTTAAGCAACCAATTCTTGGTTTCAGTTCTGGTAGTGATCTCAGGGTCATGAGACTGACCCCTCCCACCCCCACCCCAGTCAGGATCCACACTCAGGGCAGTTGGCTTGAGATTCTCTTCTCCCTCTGCCCTCTTTCTCCCCTTCCAGCTCTCTCTATTCCTCACAAGTAAATAAATAATTCTTAAAAAAAAAAAAAACCACCTTATTCATAAATGATCCCAGTATATGCTAACAAATATAACATTTTTATGAGAAATTACTTTTTCAAACCAAAAAATTTTGGAGAGAAAAGTACTATTTTACATTTTCACACCTCCTTAACGTTTGACAATGGAAGACAGTTGGATTCTCACATTTCTCTTTGGTTGATGTTTATAAAGAAAATTAGGCCTCATCAGATATGTAGTTGGAAATTTGTGTATACCATTCTTTGATAATATACCAAAACTCAACACATGGTAGTGTCTTGGTTTTTTGTTTGTTTGTTTTTTTGTTGTTGTTGTTGTTTTGGCAAGGAGATAACTGAAACTACATCAATGATCTTTTAAACTTTAGCTATGTTAAACTAAATTCCATTGGTATATATTACGTTTTGAATGGTTTTACCAATACCTGATTTTGTAACTTCATACATTTGTCCCTTGAAAATATTAGTAAACTGAGTAAATTGAGTTATTCAAATCTTCAAAATGTTGGCACACTTCATTATAATATTAGAATCATCACATTCATTAATATGACCACTGAGCTCACTAGAAAATATGGGAAACTGCCAAGTTCCAGTGACAGATACAAGTTTTCCAAAATTCTAATTTTCATCTGAAAGCTAGAATTTCATTACTGACAACAAATGCTAAGTGACAGTCTTGATTTTTAAAAAGTAAGAGGCTAAAAGTTAACGAACCAACACTACATAAACAAGAGAAAAAAATGATTCAATTAAAAATATTAGAGCTACCACCTATACCTTAAAAACTAAGTTCAAAGCATATTACTTTAATAGATTTTTTTTTCCTAGCTTTGAATGTTACTGGTGGAGATGAGCAATGGTTGTTATTTTTAGTGGGTCTCTGGGCTACACACAGGCAATAAAAAGCAAAAGGGAAAAAAAATGTAGGGAAAAGTGGGGAAAGAGAAGTAGAAGAGGGAAAGACAAAATAAAGAAGAAAGTAAACATTGACAAAGTGCTACCAACAGCTGTCTCATTTACCATTCAATATCTACTGTCAGTCCATAAGATGGTATAAAAGAAAATGTAAACATGTAGACATGTGCTATATCTACATTTCCCATTACCTAAAAGACCTCTTTCTCAATTATGGTTAAAACACTCATGGCTTCAGAATTGATAAAAGATTTAAACTTTTTTCAAAGAATGGTAAATATGACAAGATAAAGTACATTAAACTTAACCTAGTTTATTCTTATCCATAACAAGTTTACAAGTCTTGAAAAGAGAATTCATTCAAATCACAACCACTGAGCATCTTCTCTGTAATACTTCATAACAAGATCCTAGAATAGACGACTTATACAGCTTTTAAACCAAAGATAGCATGTACAAAGCCAATTTTACTTCTATGTAATTTGAGGTAATTCTGAAAGTTCATGTAATATTATCTAGTAAAGCTTTGGAGAGAAACAGCAACTTTACACCTAACTCTAAAGGAATCTTCAAATAGGCTTGTTTTACTCTTATCTCACCTTCTTCCATTTCACTCTCACCTCATTCTATAGCTATAACTCAAAGCGTAAGCCAATCTGTTACCTTGCACTCTCATCTTCATCCAATTCAGAATCTCCTTTTTCTGGGGCACCTGAGTAGCTAAGTCAGTTAACCGTCTGACTCTTGATTTCAGCTCAGGTCATGATCTCAGATTCCTGAGATCAAGTCTAGCGTCAGGCTCCACACACACTGCAGAGTCTGCCTCAGATTCTTTCTCCCTCCCCATCTGCCCCTCCCCACTCATTCTCTCCTAAATAAATAAAATCTTAAAAAAAAAAAAACAAAAACAAAAACAAAACTCCCTTTCCTGATAGATCACCTCCCTTCTAAATTCCTTTTAAGACTTAACTTTGGTACCCCTAATCTGTATATCTACCCTGCATAACTCCTTATCTCTTCTTTAAAAAAAATTTTTTTTCTTCTCCAATATAACCAAACACCCTCATAGAATGACACCTTTTCCTAAAAATTCTCAATCATAGCTCATTTTCTGGAAGCCCACCTTCCAGACTCCATCTTCCATGTTCCCATGATACTTGACTACATTCTCTCTTGTGCAGTCCTTATCATACTTTATAATTATGTTTACAAGCCTAATTCCCTACTCTGAGTTGTTTGTGGGTAGGTATCTAAATTATCTTTATATCCCAACAGTCTGGCCCAATGCCTGATAAATACTCAATAAACATTTGCTGAATGATCAATTTCCAAAACAGAAAATATGTCTACATTCCACTAACTCTTCATTGCAAATTTCCACACCACTGTTCTGTCTTCTTCTGATGCCCATGATTTCTGTTTCTATCACATTGCTCCAAATCTCAATCATCATTTTCAGCCTTCCAAGTCACACTCTCTCTGTGCTAGAGCTCCACAAAACTACCCTCACGTTTGATGATTTACTAGGAGGCTCACATGACTCAGTATATAGTTGTACTCACTGCAGACAGATAAAAAAGCAAAATCAGCAAAAGGAGAAGGAACAAAGGGCAAAGTCCAAAGAAACCAAGAGCAAGCTTGCAAGAGTATCTTCTCAGTGAAGGCACAAGGATGTGCTTAATTCCTCCAGCAACTAGTTTTAACATGTATACAATACTGTCTACCAGGAATGTTCATTAGAGATTCAGTGCCCAAGGCTTTTATCAGGAATTGGTATACATGCACCCTCTACTAACAGAGACCAAAATTCCAGATTCTCAGAAGAAAAGCACGTGTTCAGTATAAATAACATTGTTTGTTCAAACAATTTAGGCTCAGTGAGCCATTCCTATCAGTTTGGGGAATACTGGGAACCCTCCTCAAGTCCAAGCTTCCAGACACCTGCCAAGAGCCAATACTACAAACAAGTGTTTCTAAGGACAGAAGTCTGGAGCCTGCTATGTTAACTCCTTTCTGTACACCTTCCTACTCTCAGGACAGTTTAGACTCTCATCTTCATCCCAATTAGACGTACTTATGTCCTCAGTATCTTTACTATTTTTCTCAATGAAGGCAAGCTTAGCTTCCCAAAAGCTAACCATTTGCTCCTGGTTGTATCTCCTCCAGTCTCCTCTGCAATCCAGTGTATTGTTCCCTCTCTTTTGGCTACTTACACATAGCCTACAAACCTGCTTATGTCTACCCAGGTGGAGAATCTGAAACCCTATTCTCTTCTCCCTCAGTGTATGAGGGCATCCACCTCTGTTCCTTCCTCATCTAGTGTCTTGAAAGAGTCCTCACATTAACTGTCTTTATCTCATCTTCCATTCATTATTCAAACTACTACAACCCAGACTTTAATCTACATTTCTTTACTGATGAGACCAGTCTACAGAGTAGTTGAAAACAATTTTTTCAGCAAGTCCTCCTTAATAGAGCATGCTTTCTCCTAGCAAAGAGCTTGAGAATTAGAGTGGGAGAATATCTTAGTTGGCTACAGCAAATACCTCCTTTGCAATGTCTTTGATTTCTGGCAGGCTTTTTCTATACTGTTATGTATTACCTATATTATTAGTTTGCAAACTTCATTTTTAAAAAGATTTATTTATTTTATTGAGAAAGAAAGAGCTTTTTGTTTATTTCATTCTAGGGCAATCAAAGCATTACTGTTTTAAGATCATCTTACTTTACTAAATCGATTAGAAAAGGCACATGTCATGTTTATTAATGTAACTGCAAAATACCATCTTAAATGGTTTTGATGTTACATAGGTTACTTAGTTTTTATACTACCTTAGTTCAGTTTGGGGGAGTGTTTTTGTGTTTTTTTTAACTTTGGCAGGAAGTGGGGTCTGTTAGCAATGAAAATGAGATATATGTCTCAGCTTAACTTGACTGCATTATAAATTACTGCTTTTATTATAAATTACTTACCTTTATCTATTATGCTCTCCAAGTCTAAAGTTTTTGAGTATGGCAAAAAATAACTTCCTTTATTCTAAATCAAAGTACAATTAGACCTGGACAATATCGAAAAAGCCAAATTTTATCAAGTAAAATTACAATTTGATATTCTTGAAAGAAGAGTAATGGATAGGAAGCTAAACTCCCCTCAAACCTAATAATCTAACACTGTATTAATCTAAAAAGCTGGAAGTAGCATTTAATAATTTCAAAAGATACAATTCAAGGTGGATGGCATCTTAATTCAGTTATATACAAAGACTAATATGTAATGAAACTAAAAAAATATGGGACACCTGGATGACTCAGCAGTTGAGCATCTGCCTTGGGCTCAGGGCATGGACCCGGGGTCCTGGGATCAAGTTCCACATGGGGCTCCTAGTGGGGAGCCTGCCTATGTTGCTGCCTCTTGTGTGTGTCTTTCATGAATAAATGTTCTTTTTTTAAATCTTAAAAACTAACTAAAAAATATTTATCAAGCACCGTCAATGGAATTTTAAATTATTACAACCATTCCAGAAATAATTTGGCATTACAAATATTTAGACCTTTGTCATAGTACTTTCTCTTTCAGGAATCTAGCCTAAAAATAATCCTGCTCTCGAATAAGTCTTTAAAAAAAATAAAGTTTGCAAACTAATAACATAGGAAATATGTGTTATACCATGAAGTTAAAAAGAAAACACAAAACTGTACATACACTGTGCTCTCAACTATAAAGAAAAAAACTTACAAAATAATAGAAACGTTCAGAGTAAAATTTGATAGTATTTAAAAGTCAAAAAAAAATTCATAACTTTTGACCCAGGTAGTACTGGGTCAATTCTTCTAGAAATGTATAGAAATCTATGGAGCCTTGTATGTCATACTTTAAGAACCCATCATATAACTGGCAAATGTTCCCAATATGTTAAATGAAAAATGTAGAATACAAAATCCTTTTAAATATGGTTTCAATTTTTTTGTAAAAATATTTACACATATGCAGAGAAAAATTTACAAAGTTAATCCATCAAAATATTAATCATGGTTAATCATAGGCAATAAGCTTATGAGTGATACTTCATTTTCTAGATTTCCAAGTTTTCCAAAATTTCTATAACATATATTGCTATTTTAAACTAAACAGGGACTCCTGGGTGGCTCAGTCGGTTAAGTGTCTGACTCTTGATTTCAGCTCAGGTCATGATCTCCAGGTTGGGGGACTGAGCCCTCTGTGGGGCTCCACACTCAGCAAGGAATCTGCTTAAGTCCCTCTCCCTCTGCTCTTCCCCTAACTCCCCACCCTCAACCCCTGCTCACTCTCACTTGTGCACTCTTTCTCTAATAAATAAATATTAAAAAGAAAAGACTCCTAGAAAGAAAAATTTAGTACGGATGAAAAATAAAGACACCAAAATATTAAATGACCTTGGTCTCTTGGTAATCATAGGCAGTTTATTTTCTGCTTCACTGAGACATCACTATTTCCCAATTTCTAAATAATCTTTGTTTTTCCTTATAATTAGAAAAAAGATTTAAGAAAAAGGATTAAACCTGAAGGAAAAAATAGATTAAAGAGTATTTGTTTTTAAAGATTTAATTTTTAAGTAATCTCTATACCCAACACGGGACTTGAACTCAAACCCCAAGATTAAGAGTCACATGCTCCACCAACTGAGCCAGCCAGGTACCCAAAGGGGTTTGTTTTTAAGTTAAAGTAAAGAAATATATGTGCAATTGACATGCCTAGATTTCAAAATAATTCTACTTTTAAGGTATATTGTAGAGTATATTCTTAAAGGATTTTTAGAGATGTAACAAGTATACTGCAAAGAATTTAGAAATTAAAGAGAAAAAATAATTTCTAATTCACAACAGTACAAATCTCAGAATTGGAAAGCTGGAAAAGAACACAGTTTTCATTCAGTCCAAACATTTCATTTCACAGATGGAAAAATATCTAAGAGGTAAATAACATAATATGTAGGATCTAGTCTAGAGCCTTACTTTCTTGAACCCAAGCTGGGGGCAATTTCTACTACAGGTCAATGCCTCTAGTAACTCTCTGAAAGCGTAAAAAAAAAATGTTTATCTCCTTGACCTAGAAAACTTGTAGACTGAGAAAATATTTGAGAAATGGAGGAAGAGTTATTTTTCATCAAACAGAAATTATACAATTAAAACTAGTACAAAATAAATGTTAACATTCTCATATGGATCTAGAAAAATAAAATCTGTTTTTCAGCTTTTCACATTTGTACCTAAACTCCCACAATATACAGGATTTATAAATGTTTGTGTTGATGAATAATATAGAAAATGCATACGTTTGTTGCTTTGGTTCCATAAAATAAAAGAAGCAATTAAGCAAACAGACTCTGGAGCCAGCCAGACCTCCTGGAATGAAATCTTAACACTACCATTTACTAGATGTGTCACTCTGAGTAAGTTACGTTATGTTTTCTGAGCCTGAGTTTCCTTATTCATACACCAGGGACAATAATAGTGCCTAACTCATTAAATAATGTAACAAAGCACCAACGGTGAATGGCATAAACACTGTATGTTGTAACTGCTTTTATTATTATAAAACAACATAAATGTCTAGTGTGTTTTTATTATGGTTATCATTCTTCTAATAAACTGGGCAATATCATTTAATAGCCACTTTGGACAACTTGATAAACTAGAGAACACCCAAATATCAATGACTTCACAAACATCCTCTTCAAACAGCTTAGCAAATAGAATAGCCAATGATTGAATTGCCTAACGTTAACTGTGAAAGATTTTCCAACTTTTTGCCAACCTTTTCAAGGTCAGGAGGTGGTATACAGGAAACGGGGTATCCAGGAAGGTGCTAGGTTTAGGAAAGCTGGGCAACACTGATGAGTTAAAAACTCTACAAGCTAATATGGGCAAGCATCAGGCCAGGAATCCAGGTTAAGACAAAGGTTGAAAAGCACAGAGAAGTTACTGTGGTAAAGATGGTAGAGCAATACAAAGGAGAGACCTAATGCCCAAGTTCTAATCCTGGTTCAGAAAGCCATGAGGTCTACTGTCTTGGGAAAGCAAATCTCCCATCTGGTTTTATTTGCTTCGGGTAAGACAAACTGGCCTCTCGGCGTCAACAATGGCCCAAAGATCAAATGGTGTCCCAAAGTTTTTAAGAAAAAAAAAAATTAGCAAGGCTTCCGGAATTCACATTTTACCGGTGGGACAGTTGCTATTAAAACAAGAAGAAAGTTTAAAACTTTATTTTTGTCATAAAGTTTAGTTTTTCTCTTTGCAAGAGAAGGCTGTCAAAACTTTGTACTTTTTATCAAGTATGTCTCATCTCAACTCCTTGAGAAACCTGTTACGAAAAAAAGAGTAAGGGAGAAATAAATGAGTTTTAATTTTAAATGGGAGGGGGTGGGGTCATTAAGAAGACAATTGTGAAAAGAAAATAACTGTGAAAGATCTGAAGGTGAATGAGCGAGCCATTTGGATATCTGGAGGGAATATTCCAGAAAGTGGAACAAGCCAGTGCAAAAGTCCTAAGCCAGGAGCGTGCCTGGAATCACTCAGAGAATAGAAAGGAAGCCAGTGTGACTAGAGTGGGGTAAACAAATCAAAGAATATAGAGGGGTGTCTGGGTGGCTCAGGCGACTGAGCATCTGACTTGATTCCTGCTCAGGTCATGATCTCAGGGTCCTGGGATCCAGCCCCGCCTTGGGGCTCCATGCTCAGCATGGAGCCTGAGTTTCTTTCTTTCCTTCTCCCTCTGTCTCTCCCAACCCCCTCCTTCCCACTCCCACCCCCACTTGTGCTCTCTCAGGCACTTGTACTCTCTCTAAACTAAATAAATAAATTTGCTTTGTTCTTTTTTTTTTTTTTTTTTTTAAGAAAGAATAGCAGAAAAGTCAGAAAAGTAACAATGGGTCAGATCACATAGGTCATGTAGGCCACCAAAGGAACTTAAACTCTGAAGATGGGGAGCTTTGGGGAGGTTTGATACAAAAGAGACAGGATCTGATTTTATTTTTTTTTTTTTTCAGGATCTGATTTTAAAAGAATCTCTAAAAATAAATAAATAAATAAATAAATAAATAAATAAATAAATAAATAAATAAATAAATAAATAAAATAATCTCTATGGGAGAAGTACTAAGAAGACTGTAAAGGCTGAGAAGCAAAGGGGGAAGGGAGAAAAAAAATTCAGCATAAGCAGAAGTGAGATGGTGACAGCTCACACTGGTTAGCGGAGATAACAAAAAGTGGTCAAATTTTGAATACATTTTGAAGACAGAGCCAATGGATGATTTCCTGACAGCCTGGATGAAGTGAAAGAGAAAGAGAAACCTTACAGATGTGTCAGAGATGTTTTTAGTCTAAGCAAATAGGTTGCCAGATCTGCCACCAATTGAGAATAAAAAGGCTGCAGTTGAAATTGATTTGGGGAAAAGATTATGAAAATCAGTCTTGGATATTTTGGATCCTGAGACATTCAACCTGTACAAATCTCGGCTCATAGAATTTTATCTTCCTACAGATATGACAAGACCTATGAATACATGAACCAAAAATTTCAGATTCAAACTGAAAGCATCAACTATGCAGATGGCAAGTGAAGACAGCACTTATTTCATAATGTTGAACTCTGAGCTCAATGGAATCAGCTTTTTAGCTATTTTGGGAGATAAATTCATCATAACTATGGAAGAAATTAAGAGATGTTAATTCATAAAAACCATGCTTTAAATTCATCTGGTTCCCTCAATATACATCTGAATATCTGAATATCAATGAAACTCAAAGAAGAAGGGCTAGAACTGAAAGTATACTGTGCTTTCCCAGACGACACAGAACCCCTGGAGTTAGGAGATATAAACATGAATCTCAGAACACGTCTAAAAATTCTGTGTGACCAAATTCTGAATATTTGGTTGGGTTCATCCAGCTCTGTGAAAATACAATCTTATTAATAAACGAGTGAAATCAAAGACTTATTTTTTAAATAATTTATTTGTTTTATCATAAACCTCATCACTATATAGTTCTATAATATTCTAGCATTAGAATTTTACTAATTTTCAACTATTAAGATTGTATTTTCAAGTATTGATAGACGATTACATATGTTATTAAACAATGGAAATTATTTAAATATATACTGATTAAACTTCTTGGTAGTAACCTCTAACAATATATGAATTCAACTAATCTAACTCAACTATCTAATTTATACATACATTAGAATATTCTTCACATATAAATCTTGCCAGCAACACAATAGTGATAAATTATGTTCATTTAAGAATATATGGGTTGAACTGGATTATAATATAAACTACCAAAAATAAAAATTTCAAGGACATTTAGAATAGTTTAGAAATGGCAGGAAAAGAAGGCTGGGTACACAGGAATTCCTTTACTAAACTTCAAGGACTCCATTATAACTACAACACAAAATCAAAGAGAATAAAAAAAAAAAAAGAGCTCCTGCAGGAAGCACACACACATATACACACTCACGATTAAAAAAAACACCACCACAAAGTTTGGTTACCCCAAAGTCAAACCAACTCTAACCAACATAAGTTTAGGTTTTCTTAGATGGTAAGATCCTACATAGACCTACATAGATGGCAGGATGGAGAAGAGCTTAAGGAGAAAAAAATCAGTTGTCTAGGTCTTTGTGAGAAAATTCAGCCCTTGTATATTCAATTTAGTTTTAAGTGTAAAGACTTAAAAAGCACAGTCTTTTCCTCAAATCTAATAAACAGATCATTGTCAAACACCACACCTCTCGTAGCCAAAGGGTAAGACTTTACAAAGCTCACTTCAAAATCTATGATCTTGTGGGAAAGCCCCTCTCTACTTCCGGGACACGCTGTTCCCTTGCACTAGCTGCCCTATGGTAGCAGAACAGGAAATGCAGGTATGTCATCGAGACGGGCCTCTAGTCAACAGTAAAGGCAAACACAGTTCTTTGACCTCACTCCTTATAAAACCAAAGCAAAAAACACAGCAAAACACGAGATGGGAATGAGGATGAGATGGGAATGGCGAAAGAGATGGCACGAGGAGTTCCTGCTGTTTTTTCAGACCTCACTGAGAGTTGTGAACTTTGATGACTTCTAGACAGAACTTTATCTAAAGACCATCACCACAACCACCATGTCTCATCCAGGCCATTCAGCAGCCTCCTAACTACTCTCTCCTGTTTCACTCTAATCCCTCTACAATCCTTTCCTGCTCCTACTCAGTTCACCAACTTCATGTCAAGGCACCATCCCCCTTACTCACTACATTCTGGCCACTGCACACAAGTGGCCTTTCAGTTCCTCTGGCCAGCCAGACTTATTTTGCTCTTCTCCATACCTGGAATACTCTTCACAGAACCTTTCATAGTTCCTAAAATGCTACTACTCAGAAGAGCTTCTCCCTAATCCCATTATTATCAGTCACAGCACTTTATTTAATTAAAGGGCTCCTTCCCAGCAATTTGCTCAGACAGAATTTGTCTCTTAACTATAAGCTCTGTGAGGACAGAGCAACTATGTTTGTTTTATTCATAAGTATGTACCTACTGCCTCACATAATACCTAACATAAAATTTAATGTCGGGATCCCTGGGTGGCTCAGCGGTTTAGCTGCTGCCTTCAGCCCAGAGTGTGATCCTGGAGTTCCAGGATCCATTCCCGCATCGGGCTCCCTGCGTGGAGCCTGCTTCTCCCTCTGCCTGTGTCTCTGCCTCTCTCTCTCTCTGTCTCTCATGAATAAATAAATAAAATCTCTAAAAATAAAATAAATAAATAAATAAATAATAAATGCTTGTCAAATTACTTATCAAAAAACCTCAATAAAAAAAATTCTTTGAGGAAACAAATATCTTAAAATTCACGTATTAAAATTCAAGCATCTAAATCCAGTACTCTTAACCAACTTTTATTATTTTTTTTAAAGATTTTATTTATTCATGAGACATGGGGGGGCTGGGCAGAGGGAGAAGCAGGCTCCCTGCATGGCCCCCAGGATCAGGCCCTGGAGCGAAGGCAGCGCTAAACTGCTGAGCCACCCAGGCTGCCCGCAACTTTTCTTATTTCGTAGTTCTAATTATGTTGGTTGTCTCATTCCCAACCTACAATTCATCTATTAGATAGAAAGAAGGTAAACAGAAAGGAAAGCCCACACATGTGAAATTTAAATGGAAGTGCCCTTTAGAGAAGATCTTCAAACCCCAAAATACCTGAATGACCCCTAAGAATATCACTGTATACCAACCTGATAATACCTGCTTTTGATTAAATGTTTCAACTCAATCGGATAATTCTGACTTATGCTCAAGATCTTGTTTAAAAGCAGGAAAGCATATATTACCTTTTAGATGGATTTCCAAGAAAATGATAAAGATGAGCCACAAAATGTGCATGAAGGGATAAATACCAAAATATGTAATAAGTAACAATTTGCTAAATGTTTGAATCCACCACATTAGGTAAATTATATTGGACTCCCATACCTAATCTTTGAGGTAGACATTATCCCTTTTGCAAATGAAAAAACTAAAGCACAGAAAGGTTAATGGTTACATTTAGGTTACAGTTAGGAACTATCTGAGAATTAAAACTAACCTGCTGAACATCAAAGACTATACTCTTTGTGCCACATACCATCAATTGCTTCTAAATGTGTCTAATATGATAAGAGAATCGCCTAAGCTCTTATTAAAAATAAAAATTCCTAGACTCTTCTTGGGATTTTGATTGGGGATGTTAGAGCAGAGAACCTAAAATGTGTATCTTTTAAAACACTCTTAGTGATTTTGATAATCAGGCAAGTTTAAGAAATCTTGCATTGGGATTAAGCTACACTACATGAACACTGAAAGTCTGGTTTAAGATCTGATTTTATAAATAGATTCTGAAACAAATTATGAAAAGTCACAAAAAAATCTTACATAGAAGATACTAAAGATACTAAACATAGCTGTTGCTATGTGTTATATTGAAAACCTAATTTTATTGAGAATAAAATCATAAGTAGTTTTATAGATTAGAAAGCTAAACTAGACACAGACACTATGGAGATTTAAAAGATCCGGGATGCCTGGGTGGCTCAGCAGTTAAGCGTCTACCTTTGGCTCAGGGCATGATCCCAGGGTCCTAGGATCAAGTCCCACATCGGGCTTCCTGCATGGAGCCTGCTTCTCCCTCTACCTGTGTTTCTGCCTCTCTCTCTGTCTCCCATGAATAAATCAATAAAATCTTTAAAAAAAATTAAAAACCCCCTTCCAAGTTTACAGTTGGTCTAATAACCTGAGCCTTTAACCTATTAGAATATAAACTCAAAGTGGGAGTTCAAGAGCAGCTCTCAAAGTAAAAAATACTATTCTTTAAAGAAATATTATTATTCAGAGTAATATTATTTAGAATAATACTATTTGAGTAATTACAATCATAAATTTCATATAACTTATTTTTCACCATTTAGTATTCCACTTAGCTAGTCACATAAAATTTTAAGCAGTAGTCAATTTTATATCTGTTAAGAGGCATAAATCCAACATTGAACTGTTTGGACTGAAACACCATCTAAATTTCAAATTCAAATACAGTAAAATTTTGAAACTTCAGTTCGCTACCATATTCCTCATTTCTTCAAGAAAGTTTATCCACTGAGAAGTTTTAGTAGTTGATCCCATTAAAGTATTCAGCATTTTTTTCTTTATATTATCAAAGATATGCTCAATGCTATATTCTAAATCAAACTAATTTCCTTTCAAATGATAAGGAGTAACAAAAATTTCTCTGGGGAAAAAGTGTCTCAATGTTACAATTTTCCTATAATTATCATCAAATTTTGTTAAAACAAAAAGAGAGAAGCCATTTATCTTTTGAATATGATTTTATAAGAGTTCTACTGTAAAATATTGTTTGCCTTCAGTAGGAGGTTCAGGAAGGGAGGAAAACAATTACTCCTTTGGTAATTCTGACAAGATCCAAAAATGTATGCAATTATCTCATTTACTTAGAGAACATTTTAGGACTTAAAACATTCTACACACTATATTAAATAGTGGAGAAATAAAGACCAATAAACACAATTCCTGTTCTCAAAGAACTTCACAGCTTTATGGAAAAACATCAAAATAAGGTCTTCAAAAACTCAAAACAAAATGTTTAATCTTTAAAAATGGAATATGGCTTATATATCATGCTGGGTGGGGGAAAGGAGGTGAAAATTATAAAGTTAAAAAAAAAAACCTGTTTAATCAAAGTAATTCTGTTATTTGGACAAATCATGATCAGATCTCCGGGTAGCAGTCTTGAAATACTGATACATTTCAAGATAGACCATCTTTTATTAACGCTACCATTTGAAAGGTCAAGATGTTCTTGTGATATCTCCTATGCAAAGATCTTATTGTACCCCAAAGAAGTTTCCAACTTTCTTCATTTCAAGTCACACTTCTAAATCTTTTGATTTTCCACAGCATACCTGAGATGAAGACAAGCAAAGAGAGTGAGTTCCACAGCCATTGGTAAAAACTGGTGCTGAAGGATGAGGAATTATTTGTGGAGATGGTAGGAAGATTATACCTCAGAAGAGAGTACACGAAGATACAATAATTTAGTGAAATTAAAAGAGAATAACATTATTAGAAACAAACTTTAGCAAAATAACTTGGCTCTATGACAGGGCTTAAGTTAGAAGTCAAAGATTATGCCTAGGAAAGCCCCAAGTGATTGTGATACAGGAGGGCACGAAGTGAGACAGAAGCAAATAATGTCAGCTATAGTGATAGATCAGCTAGGAAATACTGGTCTAAAAACTATATTTAAATTCTAACTTTTAGATTAACATCCTTTAGCACTATCATCATTATGAAAAGTTAAAGTCTTCACCAATGATCACTGTATTTTGCACAAATTTACTGAGAGGTAAAAAAAACTTCGTAATTTTAAAATACTAACCAATCTGGCCTACACCACCTAGTAATCACTTTTCCCCTCATCTTCATTACATAATAGGATGAGAAGACTCTCTCCCTCCCCCTTCTTTCCTCTCTCTCTCTCTCTCTCTCTCACACACACACACACACACACACACACACAGAAAATCTACTTTTAATTGAAGTGTGAACTCAAGTCTTTTAAATTACATGTACATCAACATTAAGCAATAATAGGAACTTATTCCCCTCTTCCTCCAAATATCACTTTTCCTCAAAATATGCTTCTGTATAAGAGATCTCTCTGTTGGAACTGCCATATTGTTCCATACTGCTACTTGCAAATCTAACAATGGAGAAAATTATTAAACTCATCCAGAAGAATGTCAAAAAAGAAAACCGATCACGATGGAAGTACAAAGTATAAGTCTGATTTGCAGTCAGTATAAAAATATTTGCAGGGTGCCTGGGTGACTCAGTCGGTTAAGCATCCGACTCTTGATCTCAGCTCAGGTGTTCATCCCAGGGTCATAATAAGTTCAAGCCCTGCACTGGGCTCCATGTTAGGTGTGGAGCCTACCAAATAAATAAATAAATAAATAATAAAAAAATAAATATTGAAAACCACATTAAAGCAGACTTTGTTTAGACAAATTATATTACATCCTTATATCCCTAAAATTTGATTATGCCCCCAAACTAACAAAAACTTGCCTGTGTAGTAGAAAATGGAAGGTAACTTACTTTGTCACATCACTATAATGACTTGCCAAATCATGTCATATGAGAATACAGTGATTTCCAAAATAAGAGTAATACTATAACACGATACATTGAAGTAAGGAGGGAAAAAGAGCAAAAATATCCAACTATAAAGGTCTACTCAAAAGTGAAATCTATGAAAAATACACATGGATGAATCTATATCTTTTCAGACTGATCAGAATTACAGATAATTCAGTTTGTACTATGATTTATTTCCAAATCAGTAAAGGAAGACTTCTCTAAAGAGCTCCTTGGTTTAAAAAAAGAGGTGGGCTGGGAGCAGCAGCAGTTTTACCATAACTGCCTTACTAGTTTTTCCCATCTGTATTTAGAGGCAAGAAAAACTGAGTCTGCTCAACAGTTATAGTAACCCATAAGCACCAATTTCAAAACCTTTATAGGCACTAACTGGGCTACTAACTGGCACAGCATTCCTTTGTATTATGCATGACAAAGTCACACACACAAAATAGTTTTGTATTACTATTACTCCATGTCACCACAAAACAGGTTAAGGTTTTCAATAAAGATTCTTACTAATTGTCACCAAAATATTTTACATGGCAATTTAACCTCATGTCAATTGTGTAGAAATGGAAAATAGGACAAAAGTCAATCATCATTAGGTCTGAAAATGGCAGTTCTGATTTCTTAGTACTCTGCTGCTTATGTTTCTCAAAGCGGAACACTGACTGTGGAGGATAACTAATCAAAGTTATTATTTATTGAGCACAGTATCACATAATGTGATGAATCCTTGGCATATATGGTCTCATATAATCCTTAATAATCTTAAAGGTTATATAATCTACCCAAGTGACTGGGGGTAGATTTGAACCTAGAGCCCAGATTCAAGGTAATGGGGAACAGAGGTAAAGTGATTGTAGAGATCACAGAAATAACTCCCAATATAAAAAGGCATACTGCTTACTAATGGCACAGAGTTCCTCCTCATACTCTGGAATAGTGGTTTTCAACCCTGGCTACACATTAGAATCACCTGTGGAACTTTTTTTTTTTCAAGATTTTATTTATTTATTCATGAGACAGAGAGAGAGGCAGAGACACAGGCAGAGGGAGAAGCAGGCTCCATGCAGGGAGCCTGACGCAGGACTCGATCCCAGGTCTCCTCCAGGATCACATCCTGGGCTGAAGGCAGCACCAAACCTCCGAGCCACCTGGGCTGCCCCTCATGGGGGGGACTTGCTTTAAATAAAAAAAATAAAAAAAAAAAATCCATTCCTGCCTGGGACTCTCACTCAGATACCAGGCATTCAGTTGGCCTGCCCTGGGGGTTAAGGCACCGTTTTTTGTTCGTTTGTTTATTTTTTTTTTTTCATCTCTCCACGTAATCCTAAAGGGGCAGTAAGACTGAAAACCACTAATAATTCTTTCCTATCCTGCTAATCTCTCTAGTAGGCAAACAACTACAACCAAATGTACTCATCACCTACTCGGTTCTGAGTGCTTCATCTATTACATATCCTATTTACTCAACAAAGTGCTTAGTTTTTCTTTTCCTTTAAGCAGAGGAAACATTACAACTATAGCTGCACCTTTTTAAATAACAGAATTTCACAGGCTTTTCCTTTGACAAGCAGAATACAGGGGGCAAGGCAGGGAGACAGCCTCAGAGTCTGAAAATTCCCTTCTTTAGGCACCCATATGCTCTTTAGGTTCAAAACAAGGTAAAAAGGGGGCAGCCGGGGTGGCTCAGCAGATTAGCACAGCCTTCAGCCCAGGGCGTGATCCTGGAGTCCTGGGATCGAGTCCCACGTCTGGCTCCCTGCACGGAGCCTGCTTCTCCCTCTGCCTCTGCCTCTCTCTGTGTCTCTCATGAATGAATAAATAAAATCTTAAAGAAACAAGGTAAAAAGGTCCTAAGACTCACACTAAAAAAATTACATGGCAGGCTATAAAAGTTCTGTGATACATGCTAGAGATTTACTATCCACGCTCTCTCTTAATTCTGCTGGAGATGACGCTGAAGACACTACGTAACTGTTATTGTGGTGATAAATCCTACTGTCTTCCCGTGCAGCGTCTTCACCCTATAAGTCACCTTATAGGGACTGAATGTAAAGGGGACAGGTGCTAAAGAAATCAAAGCATTACATAAGCATACCCAAACAACCACACGGCTGGTCGCACCACGTAGTGAGAGATCAGGGTTCTGCTGACAACCTATGGGAAGGCTTAACCATTTCCCTCCAAGCGCTGTTCAGGGCACATCCCACTCACCCTACACACCAGAAGGGTCATGAAAACTACTCCAGGCCGGCCCCAGGCTCGCTGTCCCTTTTTTTTTTTTTTTCACTAAACAGGTAACAGTCTGGAGAACACCTGACAAGCGTGGAAGCCTGGACCCGGCGTCTTAACAAGAGATCCGAAGCGAACAATAACAAACACTCCACGTCGTCCAAAGCTCCGCACTCCTCCGAGAAACGTTACCAAACTTCCTGCTTCCGGACAGCTCAGGACCTGGTCCGAGTCTTCGCATTCCTTTTATTAGTCATGACCCTTGGGGCGAAGCGAAGCTCTCCCTCCTTATTTGTTTGGAAAGATCTCGGGACTTTTAAACGCTGCAAATCGGACTTACGCGGGGGGGGGGGGGGGGGGGGGACACACGACCCTTATCCGAGCAAGAAACCCTGTATGTGCCAGAGCTCACCCCCAGAGGCGGCCTGGATTCCCCGAGAGCCCCTTTTACAGGAACCTGAGCTCAGTGGGTCCATGGCGTAGATTTCTTTCCAAAACAAAACAAAAAACCGGGTCGTTACACGTATGCGCTCTGCGTGGTCTGCGATGCTGGTTCATCTACACATCGAGATCACAGCCGGCCGCAGGAGCCTGCGTTGCTTCCGCGGAAGTGGGCCCTGCGGGGCTGGGGGCCTGCGTGTGCGTGTGCGTGTGCGTGTGCAAGGCACGGGCACGACGACGGGCCACGGCTCCCCACCAGCTGTCACGGGGGCGCCCCCCCCCGCCCGCAGGGCCCACATCTGGCCGCGGGGCCGTCCGTCAACAAGGGGCGAGGGGACGAGGAAACGAGGGGGAGGCGCCCCGTCCCTACCCCACCGGGGAGACCGTCCCTCCGGGGACCCGCCACAGCGCCCGGGCCTGCAGGGGAGGGACGGAGGGACGGAGGGTCGGAGGGATGGAGGGATGGAGGGACGGAGGGACGCAGGGACGGAGGGGCGGGGGGGAGGGGGGGAGGGATGAGGCAGCGCCTGTCCCCACGCCGGCGACCCAAACACACGAGGCTAAGGCGAGTTGTCACGTCCCGGCGGCCCGGCCCCGCCGCTGCCCGTCCTCGCCCTCCCCTCCTCCGGCCTTACACGGTGACGTGCCCGGAGCCGCGGACCACCACCGGGTCCGGCGAGTACTTGAGCAGCTGCTCCTCCAGGGCCCGCTCCTCGTCCTCCTCCTCCTCGTAGATCTCGTCGAAATCCGCCATCCTGGGCCTCCCGGGCCCCCCCGCGCCGGCCCGAAGGGGCCCGACTCCAGGGCCCGGCCCGGGCTCCGGCGGGCGAGGAGGCGGCGGCGCTGCGGGGAGTCGCGGCCGCGGGCTCCGAGGCCGCGGAGACCGCCCTCGGCCGCCGGCTCCGGCTACAGGGCAGCTGCCGCCCCGGCCGCCGCCGCCGCCGCCATTACCATCAGCAGCAACAACAACACGATGTCAACATCCGCCCGCGGGCCGACACCTCCGGCAGGGCCGCCGCCGCCGCCGCTCCGGCAACCACAGCAACAGCCAGAGCCGCCCGCAGCGGGAGCCGCCGGCTAGAGCATCGCGAGACTTCCCGGGAGTGCGCGCGCACGCGCGGGGGGCGGGGAGGCCGAGGCGGGGGCGCGGAGGGGCGGGCGCGCGCGGCCCGGCGGGCGGGCGCGCGCACGCGCGGCCCCGCGCGCTCCCGAGGCGCCGCGCTTCCTCCGTCCGCGCCGCCGCCTGCCCGCAGCCGGGACCGCGGGGGAAGGGGGGGAAAGGGGGGAGGGGGAAAGGGGGGAGGGGGGAAGGGGGCTCCGAGGCCCGGACGCGGGCACCCCGACCCCGGGAACCGAGCTCCGAGTGTGCAGGGGAGCCCTCGCCCACCCAGAGCAACCTCCAGTCCAAACCACTGGGAATTAGACCCCGGGCCGCGATAGAGAGCGGAGAGCGTGGGTCTCTACCTCTGCAGCTAACGGGGGCCTCGCTGTGTCGGCGGCTGCGGTCTTGGTGGGAACCGGAGGCTACACTTTCCCAACCGACACGCCGCAAGCATCTTTTCTCCACGGACACCCTGCAAATACCTTTTTGTCCACGGACACCCTGCAAATATCTTTGTGTCCACGGACACGCTGCAAGCATCTTTGTGTCCACGGACACCCTGAAAATACCTTTTGTCCACGTTAATCCGGGAATTTTCAAAGCGTGTCCAAATGCAAACATTGCATCCTCCCATCCCCTTGGGTATCGTCCAATATGTGAAGCCAATGATGCCCTTTATTTTTTTTTTTTACGAGAAAACTCACTGTAGTCATGCCGTGAAGCAAAATGGACAGACACATGGTCTAGATTCTAGATTAAAAGATGAGGTTTCCTGCCCCAACTCCCTCATCAACCATGGCCTGTTTTCTTAGGTTAGGACTTTAGAGAATCCGTTCCCCTTCCTTCCAGCTCCTCCAGCAAAGGGAAGAGTGGAGAAGGGAGCAAAGGGGAGGGGACAGGAGGGGGAAGAAGGGATTCTGCTTACCTGCCTAGACCATTAATGAAGGCCTAACGGTCACCTGGGTACTTAGTTTCATAGTCAAGAAACTGTCCAGACATACAAAAAGTTCAGGGGCAGGAGTGACCTCCTGAAAGAGTCCTGGATAATGACTATATACCATGGAGACAGGACAGGATAGTCACACTGGAACCAGGGCTGGCCAGCCCGTTCTCCAAGTAGTGTTCACATTCTGACATCTCCCTTTAGATGGGTCATTGTTGACCTTGAGAAAAATGCAAAAGACTGACAATAAAGACTGCAAGAAATACCAAACATTTTCTTGCTGGAAATGGTTGAAGGAAATGAGTGTAGTTAGCCGAGAAAAGATAATGGGAAAACACAGTAGTTGTATCAGACTTGCTGTATAACTCCCCAGAGAACATTTATTCATTTATTCCTTCAACAAATGTTTACTGGGCTCTAACTATGTGTCAGGCACTGTGTGTGTGTTTGTGTGTGTGTGTGTGTGTGTGTGTGCGCGCGCGCGAATGAGCCACAGTCCTTCTATCTAGTGGCTTATTTATCACCAAGGTATGCAATTATAATTTGGTCAAGTTCTCCCAGAGTCGTTTACAGAGGGTGCTCATGAAGCATCCAGAAGGCAGCTTCGCTTGGTGGTTAGCAATGGGTTCTGAAGCCTAACCGCCTGCCTTTGAATCTCAGTTCTGCCACTTACTCTGTGACCCTGAACAGGTCACTTAATCTCTCTGTTCCTCGTGTGTAAAATGAGGATTAAAGTACCGACCCCCACTGGTCTGCTCTGCAGATAAATGTGTACGAAACGCTTAGAAGAGGGTCTGGCGGGTCACCTGGGTGGCTCAGTGGTTGAGCATCTGCCTTTGACTCAGGTCGTGATCCCAGGGTCCTGGGATCGAGTCTCGCATCAGGTTCCCCGCAGGGAGCCTGCTTCTCCCTCTGCCTGTGTCTCTGCCCCTCTCTGTGTCTCTCATGAATGAATGAATGAATGAATGAATGAATGAATGAATGAATCTAAAAGAAGAAGAAGAGGGCCTGGTGCATAGAAAATGCAGGGCAGCAATAAGGGCTGTCTAAAGCCCCATCCCACTAATCAGCTCTATGAGGATGAGCACAGTTGTTTGCACTACATAGGGCTTTACAGTTTATAAAGCTCATACATAGCATATCATTTCCTATTCCCCAAGAATCCAACGAGGTAACCCAGAAGGATGTAATTTCTTCCTTCATTTCAGAGGTGCTTTGTGACTTTCTCATGGCCAAATGGCCCTTTACTAGTCAGACTCAGGACTTCAACTTCAGGACACTGGGTAGGCCAAGCTCCTGAATTTCCTTCTTGGCACGAACCGAGAGGCCAGCGGCTGCACTCTGTTGTTGAAGGAGTGACTGCAAATGGGAGGGTGAGAAAAGGGAACGAGAGGAAGGAAGGTCAGTGTGTTCCAGGCCCGGCCCACAGCCAGCATGCTGTAACTGAGAATTCACCTTTCTGTGGAAACGGTGGCCAAGATAAGGGGCTGGTGCCCCCAAATCATCACCCAGCTGACAGCTTCCCAAGGGCAGAGGAAGTCACCCACAGCTCCTTCCCTCTCAGCAGTTTCCCAAGTTCTGGCTTCAGAAAAGGAGCCCAATCAATGTTCTCTGAGTTGAGGCATATTGTTACTAGTCCTAGCTCCAGAACATCGTGAGTTAATTAGGCTTCTGAGGACTGTGAGAATGTCACCCTTTATCTTAACACTGGTTCTGTGTGGGAGAAAATGTTCTTATTCTGAGATCTATTCAACAGGGAGGTCTTTGTATCGCCTGCTGCCTCTGTATAAGGTGGGGGCTGTCTTAATTTTGTTCTTCCTATTTTGCTCTTCTTTTTCCTGCTCTGAAAAACCTGTCAGAGCCAGCAAAAGGGTGTGGGACCTGGGAACGAGGTGGAGAGGATGAGAGAAGATGAGTCGAATATTTCTCTGATGATGGTTGACATCATAATCCCAAACTCCACCCCCAACCCTCCAGGGCCCAGCTTCCTGTCAAACTCCTGCCCCAGTCTCTTCCTGGGGATAAACCCCCCTTTCTCTCAGTGTCCAAGGTGTTATCCTGCTCTCTACTGTTTAGACGTCTCTCCATATGTGCTCCTCTTTACATTCCTGCTTCACGCACTTTCACATTTACCTTCAGACTAAATGGCTCAAAACCAAACAGGATAATGCCTCAGGAGCCTCCGGAGGCCGCAGATCTTCAGTTGCTTTCAAGGCAGATATTCCTAGATTTGAAAACTTCCAAGTTCTGTCACTACCTAGCCAAGTGGCGTTGGGTAGATTCAACTTTCTAAGCCTCCTTTTCTTCATCCTGAGACGGAATCTACATTGTGAAGTTATCAAAGATCAAATAAGGTAATGCTATGGACTGAATTGTGCCCCCCCAAAAATTTATGTGTGGAAGTACCGTGGTGATGGTAGTTTTGAGAGGCAGGGCCTTTGGAGGTAATTAGGTTTGGATGAGGTCATGAGGGTAGATTCTCAGAATGGGATTAGTGTCTTTATATGAGACCAAAGAGCTTGATCTCCCCCACTATTCTCCCCTTGGTGTGAGGATACAGAAAAAACACTGCCACTTGCATGACAGGAAGCTATCTCTCACCAGGAGCCAAATAAGCCAGCCCTTTGATCTTGGACTTCAACTCTCTAGCACCAGTGAGAAATAAACTTCTGTTGTTCAAGCCACCCAGTCTATGATATTTTGTCATGATAGCCCGAGCTGACTACGAGAGCTGTAAGCCCTTGCTTCTTCACTCATTCATTCATTCATTAAATATGCATTGAGTTATTCTCATGTGCCTTATTCTGTGTCAGGATCTAGGGTTTAGCAATAAGATATTAAACCAGACACAATCTTTCATGTAGCGTAAAGTCCATTGTGGAGAGCTGACAGAAATGATTACAAAAATGATCAACTGGGGGATGCCTGGTGCCTCAGTGGTTGAGCATCTGCCTTTGGCTCAGGGCGTGATCCTGGAGTTCTGGATCAAGTCCCACATCGGGCACCCTTGCAGGGAGCCTGCTTCTCCCTCTGCCTGTGTCTCTGCCTCTCTCTGTGTGTCTCTCATGAATAAATAAAATCAATCTTCAAGAATGATCAGCTATTAGAATTGTAGTGAGTCCTGTGGAGAGGCACAGGGGACCATGAGAATAGTTAATGGTCCTAAGTCACTCTGAGAAATCGGGAACTCTTCTCTAGAGAAATGACATTTAAGCTGATGAGTCAAGCAGAGGTACGAAGATGGGGAAATAGAAAAGAAGAGAAAGCTCCAGGCAGTGAGACCAGCACGTTTGTAGTAACAGTCTGGGCCGCTATAACATAATACTATAGACTTTTAAACAACAGAAATTTATTTCTCCACTCTCATGACCTAATTATCTACCAAAGTCCCCACATCCCAATTCCATCACTTTGGGGATTAAGATTTCAACCTATGAATTCTAAGGAAACACAAACATTCAGTCGATACCACATTTAAAGACACGAAGGCAGGAAAAAAAAAAACACAAAAAAACAAACAAACAAACAAAAAAACAGGACCTAACAGTTCCTAAATCAGGAACAAACTAAAGCCAGTGGGGTTGGAAGGAAGGCAGAGCCAAACTGAGATGAAATCAAGGAGGTTGATAGAAACCTGAAGGCCTTGGTAAGGAGTCTGAAGTTCATCTTGAAAATAAAGGAGATGCACTGAGGATGTGAAGCCAGGCAGTGCACCCAAGAATGCCAGTGCATTTAAAAAATTCCCAAATGGGAGACCAGTTGTCCAACCTCCCGAGAATGCATCCCTTACTTCTTTTGAAAACAGTACATCACCAAGATGATTTGTGGTAAATCATAACTCCCCCACTCTCAATACATGTGACTGGGTCAGGCTGGCCACATCCCTCATTACAAGAGTGAGCTCATGGACTAAAGCTAGCAAATCAGAGAACATGGGATACCTTGGGGCACAGTGATTGGTTTGAATGGATACGTGATTCAGACAGAGCCAATGAGATTCAGTACCAGGACTTTTAATAGAACTGTGGGGAAGGGGGAAATCTCTTTTTCTTTGGATCTACTAGGAGCTGTTTTGCTCTTGCCATGGTAGAAAATGCTTAGGAATGATGCCAACCCTGAGGAAAGCAGGACCAAGGGATGAAGCAAACATGACAGTGTCTCGATAATCTTGTTTGAGTCCCCCTTGATGATCTTGTGGCTTAATCATCAGCCACACCTAAGGATCTCCGAGGTCTGTAGGAGAGGGTAATGGATTCACTTTGTGGGATATGAAACGCCCAATGGAGATACTGAGTAGAACATAGATAAAGATATTTGAAAGGTAGATGGACAGATGCATGAATGGGTAGACAGATAACACAGAGAGTGGAAAAGGGAGAAAAGGGCAGGAAGAGGCTCAAAACAGAAGTCTTGGCAAGAAATAAATACATCACAGATGATAAAAGTAGCCATAGCAATGACGGAGATGGCAGGGCACCTGTGTGGCTCAGTCAGTTAATGGCAGACTTGGTTTCAGCTCAGGTCATGATCTCATAGGGCTTGAGTCCAAGACCAAGCCAAGCATGCCTGGATCAGCGCTTGTTGGGGACCCTGCTTGAGAATCTCTCCTCTCCCTCTGCCCCACCCACCACTGCTCATACTCTCTCTCTCTCTCTCTCTCTCTAAAAATAAATAAATCTTAAAAAAAAAAAAAAGATATCACTGAGATGGCTTTAATGCCAAGAGGTGGGCAGCCCAGGTGGCTCAGCGGTTTAGTACCGCCTTCAGCCCAGGACATGATCCCGGAGACCCGGGATCGAGTCCCACCTCAGGCTCCCTGCATGGAGCCTGCTTCTCCCTCTGCCTGTGTCTCTGCCTTTCTCTCTGTGTGTGTGTCTCTCATGAACAAATAAATAAAATCTTAAAAAAAAAAAAAGCCAAGAGGTGAGATGACCTAGGGAGAAAGTGAGAAGATAAGAGGATCTAGGATGAAGGAATTTCAGTAATTAGAAGTGGGGAAGGAGGAGGGACTGACAAAAGAAACCAAGAGGAAATAGCCAAGGTGGTGAGAGGCAAACTGAGACAGTGTGGTGTGACAAGTGAAAAAAAAGGAAAGAAAAAGGAGGTAGTAATCATCCATGTGAGATGATGTGAGACAGGAACCAAAGACTGGGGTGTCTACTATATCCCGGAGAAAGACTCCATCAATATTTATAACCAGCAATTTGACAGAGCCAACTTAGAACCCTTTAACTCTGCAAACACATAGAAATCCTAAATCAAAGAGGGGTGCCTTGGGTGGCTCAGTTGGTTGAACGACTAACTCTTGGTTTCCGCTCAGGATGTGATCTCAGGGTCTTCACATCAAGCCCCTTGTCAGTTCCCTGCTCAGTGGGGAGTTTGCTTCAGGATTCTCTCTTGCTCTCCCTCTCTCTCTTTGCCTCTCCCTCTCCATGAGCATGCCTATGCTCTCTATCTCTCTCTCAAATAAATAAAATCTTTTAAAATAACCATCAAAAAAACAGTAATAAAGGAGAGCATAACTCCCCACTGCTTAAGTATGAACTATGCATAGGACTTCCTTCCAAAGAGTGGGAAGTAGGGAAGAAGAGAAGACTAGCCACAGTGGTGACACCTGACAAACACTACTGTAGCCAGGCGATCAAAGTCAAAATCAACAGCTGCCAGTCATGTTGATAGTAGGTACCTTTGTTATGATATGGTGAAAGTGACACCCAACTTTTCCGATCTTCCTCTCAAACACCCATACCCCCACTCTAATCATGAGAAAAACATTCAAAAAATTCCAGTGGTGAGACATCCTGCCAAATACCTGCATGATACTCCTGACAGCTATCAAGGTCATCAAAAACAAGGAAAGTCTGAGAAACTGTCACAGCCAGGAGGAGCCATTGGAGACATGATGACTAAATGTAATGTGGTATCCTAAACGGGATTCTGGAACAGAGAAAGGAAATTGGGTAAAAGCTGAGGAAATCTGAATAAACTATGGACTTTAGTTCATAATAATGTATCAATGTTGGATCAATTTTAGCAAACATACCTGAGGACATGAATAATAGAGAAAAGTGTGTGCAGGAGTCTAGGGAACTGTCTAGACAGTTCTCAATTTTTCCTAAAGTCTAACACTGCTCAAAAAAATAGTCTATTTTAAAAAATAGTAATGGAGTAAATACTAAATTCAAAAGAGAGGAGAAACATTTTAGTGCCAGAAGCAAAAATGAAGCCTACAGCTTGAGTGATAGACTCATAGACTATAGCATGGGGCTGAGAGGTGGAAGTGGGAAGGGAGGGAGTTATTGGGTCACAGGTAGTTCCCAGAAACCAAGGGCAGGAGTTTTAACACTCATGCTGTGATAGGAGACTTGGCCATGGGGTTGGTTTAAGGGAAGAGCACAGCATCCAACCAGGAAGAGCTGCAAGACAGAAACCAGGAAAACTCTGCCTATGGACCCAAGGAAGCAATGTGGAAAATTTTTCTCCTGGAATTCTGCACATATCAACCCATGTAGCCTCACAAACATCCTTTTAATGTAGGTACACTGTAAAATAGGGATATATATATATATATATACACATATATATATTAAGGCAAAAGGAAATTAGGTAAGTTGGCTCAAGATCACCTAACTAGAAAGTGGTAGAACTAGGATTTGAGCCTAAACAATATATTTCCTCATGCCATGATCATATCACTTTGCTTTACAGTCTTAAACACCAGCAGGGAACTATTCAGATTATTTCCATTTTCCCAATTGCTACAACAGTGCTTGGCATATATAGTTAGTGCCTTATAAATATTAAATAGATGGCTATATGTATAAAATCATCCTCTTTCCATTTTTCCTTGATTATTTCGCACTACATATACATATTTACTGTGTCTGTCCCTAAATATTTTTATAATAAAATTGTAAAATCCAGAGCACCTGGGTGGCTCAGTCAGTTAAGCAGTTGCCTTCAGCTCAGGTCAATGATCCAGGGTCCTGGGATTAAGTCCTGCGAGGTGGGCTCCATACTCAGCAGGGAGTCTGCTTCTCCCTCTGCCTCTCCCCCTGCTTGTGCTCTCTCTCACATATATAAAGTCTTTTTTAAAAATTGTAAAACCCATATGGATGCTCTTGGATTACCCTCGAATAGTATCTATGGCTACTCAGCTGATTTAAACCAATTCTGGAAATATGGCATACAAATTGTACTGGGTTTTCTTCACTGCCATCTTTTAAATTCACAAGCGTCTGGAGACTACCCCTAAAATTATAGGCTCACAGAATCAGGATGGAGCCCAGAAGTCATCTTGTCCACACTGGACAAGACTTTGCTTCAGTCTAAATCATGTGGTGTTTCTTTCCTTATTGAACATCTCAATAATTATATTAAAGATCTATAGTATATTGGGCATATGCAAAAATTCGATATTATTTAACAGTTTTTAAAGACTGCATGCTTTTTCTAAAAGAATTATTTATTTATTCATGAGAGACACAGGGAGAAAGGAAGAGACATAGAGGTAGAAACAGGCCCCATGCAGGGAGCCCAAAGTGGGACTCGATCCCGGGATTCCAGGATCATGCCCTGAGCTGAAGGCAGATGCTCAACCGCTGAGCCACCCAGGCGTCCCAAGACTGCATGCTTTAAGGTCTAAGACTGTGTCTTGGCTTTTTTTTTCCCCCTCCCATCCCTTGAATATTGCCTGGAATCTGAGAGTCATTCAATACATTTTCATGTTTTTATTCTCATTCCAATCTCTAGGGAGATAAGTTTTCTCTTTCTTCTATGCGACAGGCCTCAAATAAGTACAGATGTCCCCACCTGAAATCTTTTTGAGTTAAACATGCCCATTAATATCAACCATTTTTCCTTCAAGAAGGTAGTTTCAAGTTCCTAACTCTTTGCAGAGACTGTACCTGACTCCTAGCTTTGTTTGGTGAATAGTCTTTACTACCTATGCTTCAAAACCAGGGATTTGATGAGTGTGAGAGCCAACCTCTAAGATGATCCCCACTGAGCCTCATCATCTGGTATTCATGCCTTCTGTGGTCCCCTCCCACGCTGAATAGAGCTGACTGGTATGACCAATAGGATTGGTGAACGTGACAGTATGTGACTTCTGAGTTCATGTTATGAAAGACATGGCGGTATCCATATTATTCTCTTAAATCACTCATGCTGGAGGGAAGTCAGCTGCCATGTCATGAGGACACTCAAATCCCATGATGGGGAGGTTCACATGGAGAGAAACTGAGGCCCCCTGCCTCTCATGTGAATTAAAGCATCCTGAAAGCAGATTGTCCAGCCCTAATCAAGCCTTCAGATGACTGCAGCCCCACTTAACATGCTGACTAAAATATTATGAGAGATGCTGTGCCACACACGCAGCCAGGCCCTTATCAATTCCTAACCCACAGAAACTGCCAGAAATGATCAACATATATTTATTCTTCTTTAAGCCACAAAGTTTTGTAGCAATAGATCATTATTACAGCCAAGTCAGAAGAAACAGGGACTTACTCTTCCTTCTTGACACTGGATATCATCAGAAATGGTAGGAAGACCAAAAAAAATTAGATTGAACAGATTGATCAAACTATTAATTTTGAAGGTTTGGGGGAGATGTGTGTGTGTGTGTCTGTGTGTGTGTCCATGTGTAAACGTCTCCTTGGTATCTTTTTTAGTTTTATGCCTCTGTGGCAATGCCATAGTGCCATACTTATAAAGACATTCAGTACATAGCTTTTGAAATATTGTACTTAACCTTGAAGGCTTGAGAGGCACAACCAATTCTTGCTCCTAAATGGGAGTGATGATAATCTATTCCACATCCTTTGTGGAACTCTTCCTGGGAGCCAATGGCCTTCTTACCAATGTTAAGAGTTTTGTACACTTCTTTGTGTTGTTGTTGTTGTTTTTTTAATTTTTGTACACTTCTTTGAATGTGGCAAAGAGCTGGATTTAGTAGTTAGAGTCAGGCTGGACCTCTTATGTGATTGAGGTTAGCCAGCACCCAGCTCCCTGTGGGAATGTGGGAGACAGCCCACCCTCTGTTCTCTCTCACTGCTCACCCCACCCCAACACATACGCACAGGCCTTGCTATCGTGTGTTTTTCCTCATACTCTAATTTTTTTCTTATAGTATTTTCTCATATGATTTTCTTTCTGAACGTCTGCTTTTTACATTCACACTTCTGAAGTTTCCTTCTTTTCTGGTCATTGGCTACCATGTTTCAACGTCTTCTTAAAATGTGAGTTACTTTCATATAGAACTAAATGTTGAAAGTGGAATTCTCTCGAATTAACTTTAGGGCTTCAATATTCAAGGTATTGTGTTGCTCCTGGCGACCTTAAGCACTTAAGAAGCGTGAACAATTTTAGGCTTTGGGAGATCAACTGATAACTGAGTGCGAGATGCATTTAACAATACTAATGTGTCCTTAGAAGATGTAATGAGCTATGAGGTATTCTGAAGGTTCAGAAAATTAAGTGTACCTACCTGCCATGAGAATAACTTATACCTGGAGGCACGAAATAGTTGTAAGTGAATTTCTTCAGAAATCTTGCTATTATCCTTATTGTTGTAGTTAATTGCACCACAGGAAGACATTCCGATATAAACAGGTAAAAGAATGCAGTCTTTATTCAGAAAAATAAGGGGGAAAGGGAGGCAAAGAGAAGAAACCATCTACAAGTAAAAACAATATTTATATCAGTGTTTACATAGTGCTAAACATCTTACAAAACATTTTATGTCTCCTCTCACCCTCATAACACTCCAATGAAATAAACAATGGGATATTATTCCCATTCTATAAATTTCGGAGGAAACAGGTTAAATGACTTACTTGAGCTCAAGTGGCTCTTGAGAGGCTGCAATCCAGTGAAGATCAAAGACTCAGGCGCCTGGGTGTCTCAGGGGTTAAGCGGCTGCCTTTGGCCGAGGGTTGATCCTGGAGACCCAGGATCGAGTTCCCATCGGGCTCCCTGCATGGAGCCTGCTTCTCCCTCTGCCTTCTCTCTGTGTCTCTCATGAACAAAAAATAAAATAAAATAAAATAAAAGATCAAAGGCTCCTCTTGGTTCTGTGGGTAAGTTTCCACTACCAGGAAGGGTAGATAAATAAGAAGGAAGAAACACAAACTTAATGAGAAAACGAGGCTAACCGTTTTTACACAGCATACTGAGGAACTGCTGAGTGGTTATAAAAGAACTCATTTACCTCTCCAAACACTTAACATTCCCAGGATGATATTTAAGAAACAGGAAACTAGGTTGACTCAATACTTGTTATCCTCATCTGTGCAGTGGAGCTAATTATAGCTCTCATTGCATGGAGTTGTTGGGAGGATTAAATGAGATAATATATGTTAAGAATGGTAGGTATTCAGTAAGTGTTAGTTGTTATTATTGATGACAGTGTTATTTCAATCAGGGTGGATAGAATACAAGAATAAAGAGCCGTAGATATGCATTTTCATGCTGCCTTGTAACCAGCCTACCCGAAATTATCTTCCTTGACTTCTCTTTTCTAGAGAATGAAGACAGTGTTCCTGTCTAGGTGCCTCCTTCACAGAAACAATTCATCATGCTGGATCATGTTCTGAGCATTTATAAAGGCACACGGAAATACAAGAAAATACCGCCACTATTTCTCTCCTGGTTTTTCTCTCTCCTTGCCCTTCTGAGCTAAGTCATATGGCAGGGCAGTGGGAAGGGTTTAGGAGAAGTCATCCATTCAGACCTACACAGATGTTGAGCAACTTAAAAATTCAATGGTCAAACTGGAAAGAACGGTCAACTTGACTTCATTGTTTTCTGAGATTCAGATGGACAATTCATATCATCTGTAAGGTTTGCTGAGGGGCCAATACATGCATCAATCTAAGAAATAGATTATTTTGCAAGGATTAGCATAGTGATTAGCCTGTGACAGGTCTGTCCACAAGGAGATCACTTCCACCCAATGTCCTTGCAGGGCTGCTGTGGCTGCCATTCACCTTCGAAGTGATCTCACTTTGGCTCGGAGATCTCACTCTGCCTGTGATCTGTTAGATCCTTGTAACTGCCCTTCCCACAGCACCCCTCCTGCCACCTGACCACGGACCATGAGGACCTCATGTCTAAAGGCATGTCACCTGAGCAGGTGATCGATCACCCCTGTTGGTATCCCAGAGCAGCTGACCATTCATGGTTGGCTAAATCAGGGCCATTCGGATCCGACTATACCCTGTGGCATCAGCATGCTATTTTACTCTGTCCTGCCTGATTTAAGATGCTTTAGGGGATCCCTGGGTGGTGCAGCGGTTTGGCGCCTGCCTTTGGCCCAGGGCGCGATCCTGGAGACCCGGGATCGAGTCCCACATCAGGCTCCCGGTGCATGGAGCCTGCTTCTCCCTCCGCCTGTGTCTCTGCCTCTCTCTCTCTCTCTCTCTGTGACTATCATAAATAAATAAAAAATTTAAAAAAAAAGATGCTTTAGGAATGATGTAACTTGGCAAATGAATCCAAAATAAAAAGCTTCGTAGATGATAATCTTAGATCGACTCTAAGCGATGCCAATCAACCTATGAATGTAATGTTCCTCACATGCTGATTTTATAATTCGTGCCCAGCTAATATAGTGGCTTTTTCAGGTTATTGAAATGAGCTTACAGGACCCTATCATCACACACACGTCAACTGCCATTCTGATAAATGCCATTGCCAAAGGCTTAGATTACTTTCTGTTCTCATTCCTAAGATGATCTGAAACAACACTTTGATGGTCATGTCGAACAGAGCAGTTCAGTCAGATTTAATTGAGCCAGATTAGGCTCATACCATTAGGGAATAGTCCTACAATTCTTTTTAATCCCCCATTTGTTTCTGGATCATAATTAAAATAACATAGAAACAATTTTATTAATACAGTTTGAGCTATATTCATCTGTATTGAACCTTTCAGTTTTCTGTCCAAACTTGAGATCTTCTTGTGATTTATTAGCTATTATTTGTGCATTTTCCTATATGACAATGAATTATACAATCTTAGAAATTTTACTGTATATTTTCTCTTCCAGGTAAGTGTTAAAACTTCTCTTTCCAGAAAACTTTTATCCTTATGTTTTGATTTCTTCCATCTTTTCTATATTTTCATTCTCCTGAGATATGTTATTTCTTTCCTTTGACTAGAATCATAGTGACCTCTTTTTTCCTCTCTTCCTTTCCTTAACTAATATCTCAAAGGTCTTTTAAGGATGCCTGGGTGACTCAGGGTTGAGTGTCTGCCTTTGGCTCAGGGCGTGATCCCGGGGTCCTGGGATCGAGTCCCGCATGGGGCTCCCTGCGAGGACCCTGCTTCTCCCTCTGCCCATGTCTCTGCCCCTCTCTCTGTGTCTCTCATGAATAAATAAATAAAATCTTTTTTTTAAAAAAAAAGGTCTTTCAAACACTGACTAAACAACTGTATTAAAAATACTAACTACACACCATTTTTTAAGATTAACAGTGAAAATTTCCCAAAAATATGTGGTGAAGGGGCACCTGGGTGGCTCAATTAAGCATTTGACTCTTGATTTCAGTTCAGGTCATGATCTCAGGGTCCTGGGATAGAGCCCCTTGCTGGGCTCCCCCTCAGTAGAGAGTTCTCTTGTCTTCCTCTCCCTCTGCTCCTCCCCCTGCTTGCACCTCTTTCTCTCTCTCAAGTAAATAAATAGATCTTTAAAAAAAAAATCATAGTCAAAGCGATGCATATTTTATCCTCTCTGGGATATTGGTTAATAGTCATCAACTGTTAAAATCAGCATTTCCCAATGTGATTTTATTCTGGGAAAACCTAGTCCTATAAAATGCTTCTAGAAAAAAAAAAACAAAGAGAAGGGTATTTTTTCATTTTCCTTTCTTTTCTGTTATTTTTTTTTTACCCTAAGTACTCATATTTTTTTAACCTCTGCTTTAAGTTGCAATTAACAAAACTGAATTCAAACTGTTTCCAAAAATGAAGATATTTATTGGCTTCACTTATTGTTAAAGTCTAGAGGTGGGGCAGGCAAAATGTAGTTTGCCCAGGCCTCCAGCTCCATTTCTGGACTCTGCTCACATCTACGTACTAGATTCTTCCCTCTTCTCTGCAAAATGACTACAGCAGATCCAGCCATCATTTGTATACATCACACTCTCCAGAGGATTAGAAAGAATCAGTATTCTTTAAAATTTCTGAGGTTTGTTCTTATTAGACCTTCTTAGGTCACATGTGATTACCCAAGCCAGTCATTGTGGAAGGGATAACATACTGATTGGCTTAGCCTAGATCACATGTTCCTCTGTGGAGCCATAGACAGTGTCAGCTTCCCTAGAATTCCAAGGCTGAAACCATACACTATTAATGCTGTAGAAGCAACTAACAGGTGTCAGGTGTCCACTATATACAAATTTGGGGAATACTGGCTTATACCCACTTCTTAGTTCAAGTACAGTCCTGAAAATGAGGAAGACTTCAAACCTAGAGAATAAGCATCAAGAAGAGAATAGCCCCATGAAATTTATTATCACTGAAACTTAATAGAAGACTGTTGGCACAGAAACCCTATTAGGACAAAATTTATCTGTTATGCTCACTTTTCACTGCTGCCTTGAAGAGTGCTTAATATATTGTAAGCACTCAATAAATATCTATGGAATTAATGAAAGAACTGGTTTCCTGTGAAGGGCCTTTTATCTGAAAGCTTTGTTCTCTTACAGGGAAGGAGGATCCATAAAACTCTAAGTAAGCCCCTTCTGAAGAAATGGGCATGAGGAGGAGTGATTTTTTTTTTTTTTCACTTCTCCACGAGGTCTGGCTTTGCAGCTGCCAAGGTAGATCCTACTCTCCTTTATTTCGCCATCTATCCTCACCAAAACACTCATCTGCTGAAGGAATTAAGAGCCATGTATCCCTGCAAACTCAAATTTAATTCTGACATTCAGTACACAGCCCTGCACAAGGAGGAATGGAAAAGGGTGAAAAAAATACCAGAAACTGTTTCTGTCCTTTAAAAAACAGACACTAAAAACACGGCAAGACTGTGAACTGTAGAGTCTCAAAGACTGGGGTTTTAACCCAGGTTATGCTCTTTACTGGTCACGTGACCTCAAGCAAATTACTTAAACTCTTTGAACCCCAATTTTCTCATCCGTAGAATGAGAATGATCTCCTCCTCATTCTTTAGGGTGACAATCAAATGTAATAATATGGCAAAATGCTTAGTACAGGGGTCTTAGTACAGTGCCATACCACTCAGTGAAGGAATCATCATCAGTATTAGCTCCATCATCCAAAAAACTTCAAATTGACTTAGTGGAACAGTTGAGTCAACTCAATAATCTTTCTAGGTGATGCTGAGGGCTCGTCTATATGATATTGCTCTGGAAAAATTAAGGGTATTCGTAAGTCCTAAAGAAATTATGCCCCAGTATATACTATGTAGAGATAAAATTTATAGTTACCATACATGGAAACACTGAGGAATTTTGGATAATTTGAGTTGTTACCATTAGGAAGAAGAAGTCATATGAAGAAGCTATGGCTTTGAGGAGCATTTTAAAGATTAAAACCAGACAAGTAAGAAAAGGATACAAGCATTTTAAGTGGGGAAAGGTGGGTTGGAAGCCCCATATGGGGCTTTGTGGGCTATGACCACAAACAGGCCTGCGTGGTTGAAGCAGAGAGGTTGATCGAGAACATCAGAGGATGTTAGGGCAATTGGGGCAGGCGGTAACTGATGGGCAATTCACGGGACCAATACCAAGTTCTAGTTAATGACAAACGGTGACACTGTATATGATTCTGTGCATTGATTTGTCATTTCTCCTTCACTTTTCTATCTACATGGGATCTCAAAGATGAGCTATTCTTCCTTCTAGAGGTGGATACAACAGACCATTCTGCAAGCACTTTAAATCCATCCCCCCCCCAAAAAAAATAAATTATTTGGGAAACACAAACATCGTGTGACCTGGAACAGTCACTTAGGATTCTGACTCAGACTGGGAATCTGAGCAATGCTGTGCTAATGAGCCAGAACCAGGCCAGAAACATCTGGCTGCCCTACTTGATGGATCCTTGGCATATTAAGTCATCAACAGGCCCTGTGAAGATAAGGTTGACTCTATCAGAAAATATCTAATATCTGTATGGGAAAAGAATTCTTTTGGAATGAAAACAAAGCAGGGTACCTGAATATGACATTGGGATTTCCCTACTTCACTCTATTTCTATTAGATGGGATGGGATGGGGACTGGGTGCTCAGGCCAACTTTCTTTTTTTTTTTTTTTTTTCAGGCCAACTTTCTAAGGCATTTGGTTGGCTAAAGGAGGCTATTTTTAAAAATTTGTTTAAAGGGTTTTTTTTGTTTTTTGTTTTTTGTTTTTTTTTAAGAGAGCGAGAGAACAAGTGCATGAGGGCAGAGGGATCGTGACCTGAGCTGAAGGCATCACGCTTAACCAGCTGGCCACCCAGGTGCCCATAAAGGAGGCTATTTTTAACTCTAATCCCATATCCACACCAAGCTACCTTCCAACTTCAATAGGGTTTCCAAATCCACTGTATTCCAGTCTCACTGTCAAGAGGTAGGTACCTGATTACCTCTAGATAGGCTGACCAAAAGATTAGATAATTCCCCAGAGAAAGGAAGTGAGGCTCCAGGACAGAGTCAGTATTCAGCAAATATGTTAACTACTTTGTGCCAATTACTCAGAAAGATACTAGGTCAAGACAATGACCCCCACCATCCTAACCATCACCTCAACCCTCAGTAATTTCATCTTACCTTGATGTTCCAACAATTATATATAGTCTAAATTCCACAGTCTGAGGTCATATTACATATAGTCTAAATTCCACAGGCTGAGGTCATATTATATATAGTCTAAATCCCATAGGCTGAGGTCATATTTATTTCCAACCCCAATTTCTCTAAAGTTCAGATCTATATTTCCAACTGCAATTACCCATCAAAAATGTCTCCACTGGCTGTTCTGACAGTATGCTAAACACCAAAAACTTCACCTTGGTCCTCTTCCACCCACTCTATCCACAAGCCCATCTGGAACAATGAAACACACTGCTCATCTTCTGTAACCACTGTATTTGTTAACAGTGTCCTCACTAACACAGATACCTGAGCCAGAAATCCAACTCCCCACTGACTCATTTCTCTTTCTGTCCCCACATCCCACCTAAAGAGCAACCAAGGGAGTCACCTGGCTGGCTCAGCATTTTAGCGCCTGCCTTTGGCCGAGGGCGTGATCCTGGAGTCCTGGGATAGAGTCCCATGTCCGGCTTCCTGTATGGAGCCTTCTTCTCCCTCTACCTAGGTCTCTGCCTTTCTCTGTGTGTCTGTCATCAATAAATAAAATAAAATCTTTAAAAAAACAAACAAAAAAAGAGCAACCAAAGACTGTTGGCACTCTTGAATTTATCCTCTCCTCTCTTCTCCCACCACCCTCATCATCTGGAGACTGATGCCAAGATTTAACTGCCTCTAATTTTTTTCTCTCTTCCAATCCATCCTTTACAATGATTTCTACGTAATCTCTTTGGTTTTCTCCTTAGCATCCCTCCAAGACTAGCCATCTAATACAGAGATACCTCGTACTCCTTCACCAACCACTCAGACCCTCTGTTTCTGCTGCTAAGCAGCCCTTATTCCCTGCTGCATGCACCACCTCCAAAGAATGCATCTTCCAGGCCTGTGCTCACTCATGGACCCTTGGCCTAGAAGTCTCTTCTCTCACTGTTGTGCTATTGTTGTTGTTGTATTGTTTGTAATCTGAATATATCCTATAAATAGTTCAAGATGTTGGCACGAACTTTATCACTCTTTCATCCCACCACCCTCTCATCTAGAGACTGATGCAAGTAATTTAATGCCTTAATTTTTTCAATCTCTTCCATATACCTATCCTTACAATGATTAATCTAGTATTCTGTTTCTCCTTAGCATCCCTCCAAGACTAGCCATCTAATACAGAGATACCTCGTACTCCTTCACCAACCACTCAGACCCTCTGTTTCTGCTGCTAAGCAGCCCTTATTCCCTGCTGCATGCACCACCTCCAAAGAATGCATCTTCCAGGCCTGTGCTCACTCATGGACCCTTGGCCTAGAAGTCTCTTCTCTCACTGTTGTGCTATTGTTGTTGTTGTATTGTTTGTAATCTGAATATATCCTATAAATAGTTCAAGGCCCAATCCCAGAGTCCCTGATGCCTGCTGGAAGAAAGAATGACTCTCTCCTCCATGATTCCATAGATTACTGCATTCCATTATCATATACTTATTAGAATTCATGGAGAAGGAACGCCTGGGTGGCTCAGCGGTTGTTTGGCTCAGGGCGTGATCCTGGGATCGAGTCCCACATCGGGCTTCCTGCATGGAGCCTGCTTCTCCTTCTGCCTGTGTCTCTGCCTCTCTCTGTATCTCATGAATAAATAAATAAAATATTAAAAAAAAGAATTCATAGACAGCCGTGGTAAGACTTTAGTCATCTTTACATCCCAGCACCTATCTCATGCAGATACTTGATCAATGATGATGAATTTCAATAGCAACTGTAGCTCTATTTCCAGAAGTTCATCTAACCATATGACCTAGGCCTTACCTTTAAAAGTAGCCATTAATCTAAGATGCTTTGTCTTTTGTTGGCAACTAAGTACACAAAGACTTCTCTGGGTAGAGGTCATTCTCTGGCCAATGTAAATGGTAGTATGATCATTCCTAGGTACATTGTTGGAACTCCATTTACTTGCTCAATCTCAAACAACAACTCAAGGTTTAAAAAAGCCCCCTTTGGAACAGCAATGATGCAGTTAACTGTGAGTGCCATTGCTCCTTCCTGAACTATGCCTTCTGCATTTATAATTAACATCTCTGTTGCTTTAGAGCACCTGAAACAGAAAAATAGTACATAACTGAAACATGTATTACATTCCAAGCGGAGATGGCATGTGTTAATCCATGAATAACCAAACATCAAATTAATATATTTTTAAAAGATTTTATTTATTTATTCATGAGTGACACATAGAGAGAGGCAGAGATGTAGGCAGAGGGAGAAGCAGGCTCCCTGTGAGGAGCCCGATGAGGGGCTTGATCCTGGGACACCTGGATCACAACCTGAGCTGAAGAAGGATATTCAACCACTGAGCTACCCAGGTGCTCCTCGAATTAATATTTCAATAAGCAAATTGTTCTGTTCCTTTTCTTGTCTCAAAATGTTTACATTTTCCTCATTCACATAAAAAAGTAATAATTTATGGTATTTGAAAGATAACAAAGAGGGGTGCCTGGGTGGCTCAGTGGGTTAAGAGTTTGCCTTCAGCTCAGGTCATGATCCCGCAATCCTGGGATCATCCCACATTAGGCTCTCTGCTTAGCGGGGAGTCTGCTTCTCCCTCTGCTCCTCACCTCAATCGTTCTCTCTCTCTCTCTCTCTCTCTCTCTCTCTCTCTCTTGCCCTCAAGTAAATAATCTTTTCTTTTCTTTTTTTTTTCTAAAAAAGAGGGGCACCTGGGTGGCTCAGCTATTGAGCATCTGCTTTCAGCTCAAGGTGTGATCCTGGGGTCTGGGACTGAGTCCCACATTGGGCTCCCAGCGAGAAGCCTGCTTCTCCCCCTGTCTATGTCTCTGCCTCTCTGTGTCTCTCATGAATAAATAAAATATTAAAAAAAAAAAAAGAAAGATAACTACGAGATACTGTCATTTATTTACTACACATGAACATCCTTGAGGAAATGGTGTTATCCTTTTTTAAGTTTATTTATTTTTTAGTCATCTCTACACCCAGGGTGGGGTTTAAACCTATGACCTCTAGATCAAGAATGGAATACTTCTCCAACTGAGCCAGCTGGGTGCCCCAGAAATAACGGTATCTTAAAAACTTGTTCAGAATTGGTAATTTTATATTTACATCTATTTTCTGAATCATATTATTTTTTTCCGCTATCTTTGTAGTTCAGTGTGATAAACTCTCTCTCTGATAGCAGCTATTGATTAATGACGAGATATTAATGTCCTCATAAGAGGATGCCAATTATTACTAGTATCTGTGGAAGACAATGGTGCTGTATGTGACTAGAGAATGAGGAACGTCGTCTTGCTCAATCAGTTGTCAATGAGCTCATCAGCTAAATCTGATGGACTGACAGAGAACCCAAACATGAGGCAGGAACTATAATGCACTGACTAAGACAGTGTGTTGGTTTGCCCAGAGCAGTCAGATGAGGGAGGGCATCCAGCCAAGTCAAGAGATTCAGGCCAGACTCCAAATGAGCTTGAGCGAACAACAAGACAATATCTCTTATTTTCAACCCTGTGCAAATTATAAAAACAAGAGGATGTGGCATTATGGAATGTTCTCCCAAGCACCACCCGTTTAGCTGGGGATTGCCCAGTATGTAACCCAAAGCAAACAGTGGAGGAAGGACCCCAGCCCTCATCCCAGGGCCAGAATTTAGAAGGATCCACATTGAATCCAGTAACCTATGTTTTCCTCATTTAGCCAAGAGGTTTAGAATAGAGAACTTGTCACCTACCAAATATGCCACTTTGATTTAGATCCTAGTCCTGAATCTAATTTGGATGCATCTTTAATCTCTGAATATCTCATTGTGAAAATAATACTCTTTTTTTTTTTTAACATTTTATTTACTTATTCACAAGAGACACACAAAGAGAGGCAGAGACACAGGCAGAGAGAGAAGCAGGCTCCCTGCAGGGAGCCCGACGTGGGACTCGACCCCAGGATCCCAGGATCATGATCTGAGCCAAAGGCAGATGCTAAACCACTGAGCCAGCCAGGTAGCCCTGGAAGTTAAATTAAAAAAAAAAAAAGTCCTATCCAGCTTATACAACTGTGCACATCCAACGACATAACGTATTTAAGTCCTTGTCAACCCCCAAGTGCTATGCAGAGGTAAGATAGAATTGTAGTACATCTACCAAGAACACTGGCGTTCTTCTTTTGAATCCTCATCAAATTTTGATTGGGCAACTATTATACCAGGCACTGTTCTTAGTGACCACACGGACATAAATATCCTCCAGAAGTTTTCTCTCTCAAAAGGGGAGATTCAGGGAATGCCTGGCCGGCTCAAGGGTTGAGCGTCTGCCTTCGGCTCAGGGCGTGATCCCAGAGTCCCAGGATCAAGTCCCACATCGACCTCCCTAAATGGAGCCTGCTTCTCCCTCTGCCTGTGTCTGTCTGTCTGCCTCTCTCTCTCTCTCTCTCTCATGAATAAATAAAACCTTTTAAAAAAAAGGGGGGAAAAAAAGGGGGAAATTCAGACAATAAACACATAAACTCCATGCACTATATAGTATGTTGGAGAGTGGTAAATGCTATGGGAAACAAAATAAACCATGGTAAGGAGGGGTGGGGAATGCAGAGGGCAAAGTAGGGGCTTCGATAGTTTCAGAAGAGTGAGCAAGTGACATTTGATGGAAGACCTGAAGGTGAGCAACTGGACTTGCAGGGAAGAGTTCTCAGCTGAGAGGAAGGACAATGCAGGAGAGGGCCAGGCAAGAAAGGAAAGCAGAGCGAGTGAGCAGGCCAAGCGGAGGAGAGGAGTTCAGAGAGATAGCCACTGTTAAGACCGTGGAGGGCCTTTTTGTCCTTTGTAAGGTCCGTGGTTCTTACTCCGACCCAATCTGACTTCTGTTTTTAGAGGCTTCCTCTGGCTGCTAAATCGAGAACAGATTGTAGAAGCAGGTAGGGAGGAAGGACCAAGTCAGAAGGCTCTGCAGGAGACCAGAGTGCGGCTTGGACCAGTGTGATAGTGGTGGGGAGGTTGAAAGTGGTCACTTTCTGGATATGTTTAAAGGTAGAGCTATCAGGGCTTCCCACAAGTTAACTGTACAGAGAAATAGAGAAGATTCAAGGAAGATTCCCAGGGTTCGTGTCTGAGACACCAGAAAATAGAGTTGCCAGCCACAGGGCTGTGCCAGTACGGAAGCGAGCTGGGAATCCTCCCCCTTTTCTCCTCCTAATTGCCAGGACATCTTCCTACAAATATATGGATAGTGTGGACAGAGGAGCAAAACTGAGATGGTCCTACTTGGTGACTGCTGGAAGGAGGGACTCACCACTTATAACATTACTTCTCTTTGGACCTCAGTTTCTCTGAATGTCACACAAGATGAATGGGTGAGCTGGATAACAGCAAAACACATTTTCAGTTGCTAAATTTGAGAACCCAGATGCTGCAACCAGTTCTTGTATTTTTCATGATTTTTGAAAATATCTATTTTCTTGAAAAAGCCTCAATAAGGAAATTCAATCTTCAAAGATACACTTTTTGGTGTAAAACAAAATGACCTTATGGTCCTAGTTTGAACTCCTAAAAAAAAAATCTTAGCAAGATGGTAAGACATTAGAAAAAAACAAAACTACCATGTCCCGTAATTGTTTATACAGTACCTTGTTCAGGGAAGTGCATGGCCAATCGGGAAGCGCACTTCCTATGTCACACTTAATGGGAAGTTTAGCTCACAAGGTTAAATTACAGCACGCATTTTGTGTCACCGCGAAAATATTCCCCTTCGCTTTTCATGGCACGTGGGAGGACTAGAAATGCTTCTAAGGCTGCCTGATAGACATCTGGCTCTCGTAGGTTCCCCCCCAATACTTTTTCATTTCCCCTTAACAACAGCACTAGTAATGACATTGGTCCAGGAGGGTAAGAAGTTAGTGGAGAAGCAGAAAGACACCGCATTTACTATTCACAACCCGACACCGCAGAGCACTGTAACACACACACACACACACACACACATTACCTCAAGTCTGCAATCTCCCAAACTGTGCAACCTACACCCGTCACTGGGGAGCCTGGGTGGCTCAGTTGCTCAAGTGTGGGACTCTTGATTTCCTCTCAGGTCATGATCTCAGGGTTGGAGATCTAGCCGCCTCTGCCCCCTTCAGATAGATAGATAGATAGATAGATAGATTGATAGATTGATAGATTGATTTTTTTTAAACCCCACCAAACCACACATCTCCCCTTCTCCACGGCACTCCATCAGGCCAGCAAAACACCACTATCAGCATCACGGGAGCTTGTACAGACTGAGTGCTAAGCATGTGCCAGGCTTGGCACCCACGGTTGGCATGACAACTCACTGGCCACCCACGCCACCCCATCAAGAAAAGCGCCACTGCCATGTCCACTGTCAAGGAGGGGGAGTCACACCCAGGACCGCCTCCCCTCCTCTCCAGCCCGAGTGCACTGTGGAAGGGGTGTGGTTTGGGTGGAGACGGGAGGCACCTGTCTCTTGCTGCCACGCTGTCTTCTAAGCTCTCCACGCGCCCTCCTTGGCTTGAGGCCCAGGCCAAACCTTCTCCGTCCGGACACTCGCATTCTGCACAGGGGCCACACCCGAACACAAAGCCCCGGGGCTCCCCCGCTGCCCGGCCCTGCGGGTTTTCCTAGCGGGTAGAGCAGAGCCTGGTATACTGTAGGCGCTCCATAAATACTTGTTGGGGAAACAGCCAGAAAGACGATCCAGAGGGTGAAGGAGGCGAACTGGGGGATGGGTGAAAAAGGGGGGCCCCTGGCGACGGCCCTAGAGGCCCCCCCCCCGCTTGTTTGCAGGCTTGCACTGTGAGGGGCCACGCGTGTCCCCTCCTTCCTTCTCAGGGCGGGCGGTGGAGGGAAGACCGGGCTGCTGCCCCGGGTGCTGCCCTGGGGGGTGCCCCAGGTGCCTTGGGTGCTGCCCTGGGTGCTGCCCCGACTCTGGGTGCTTCCCTGGCTGCTGCCCTGGATGCTGCCCCGGGTGCTGCCCTGCAGGGTGCCCCGGGTGCTGCCCTTGGGGGTGCCCTGGGTGCTGCCCCGGGTGCCCTAGGTGCTGTCCTGGGTGCTGCCCTGGGTGCTACCCTAGGTGCTGCCCTGGGTGCTGCCCTGGGGGGTGCCCCGGGTGCCCTGGGTGATGCCCTGAGTGCTGTCCGCGTGCTGCCCTGGGTGCTGCCCTGGGTGCTGCCCTGGGGGGTGCCCCAGGTGCTGCCCCGGGGGCTGCCCTGGGTGCCGCCCTGGGGGGTGCCCCGGGTGCCCTGGGTGATGCCCTGAGGGCTGTCCGGGTGCTACCCTAGGTGCTGACCTGGGTGCTGCCCTGGGGGGTGCCCCAGGTGCTGCCCCGGAGGCTGCCCTGGGTGCTGCCCTGGGGGGTGCCCCGGGTGCGCCCCGGGTGCTGCCCCGGGTGCCCTAGGTGCTGCCCTGGGTCCTGCCCTGGGTGCTACCCTAGGTGCTGCCCTGGGTGCTGCCCTGGGTGCTACCCTAGGCTCTGCCCTGGGTGCTGCCCTGGGTGCTGCCCTGGTGGGTGCCCCGGGTGCTACCCTAGGTGCTTCCCTGGGTGCTTCCCTGGGTGCTGCCCTGGGGGGTGCCCTGGGTGCTGCCCTAGGTGCTGCCCTGGGTGCTGTCCTGGTGGGTGCCCCGGGTGCCACCCTAGGTGCTGCCCTGGGTGCTGCCCTGGGGGGTGCCCCGGGTGCTGCCCCGGGTGCTGCCCCGGGTGCCCTAGGTGCCCTGGGTGCTGCCCTGGGGGGTGCCCCGGGTGCCCTGGGTGCTGCCCGGGTGCTGCCCCGGGTGCCCTAGGTGCCCTGGGTGCTGCCCTAGGTGCTGCCCTGGGTGCTGTCCTGGTGGGTGCCCTGGGTGCTTCCCTGGGTGCTGCCCTGGGGGGTGCCCCGTGTGCCCTGGGTGCTGTCCTGGTGGGTGCCCTGGGTGCTTCCCTGGGTGCTGCCCTGGGGGGTGCCCCGTGTGCCCTGGGTGCTGACCTGGGTGCTGCCCTAGGAGGTGCCCCGGGTGCGCCCCGGGTGCTGCCCCGGGTGCCCTAGGTGCCCTGGGTGCTGCCCTGGGGGGTGCCCCGGGTGCCCTGGGTGCTGCCCTAGGTGCTGTCCTGGGTGCCCCTGGGGGGTGCCCCGGGTGCCGCCCCGGGCGGGCGGGAGGGCTGAGAGCGGAGGTCGGGCTCCGGGTCGCCCCCCCCCCCCCCGCGCGCTCTCGCTCAGAGGCCTCCTTCCCGCTCCCACACCGGCGCGCACGCTCCCGCGCCGACTCCCGGGGCGCACGCGCACTGCGCGTCCCCGCAGCCTCCTGCTCGCCCCTGGCGCAGCCGCACCCCCAAGCTCACGGTCACGCTGACAGCCCCCTTCGGGCTCCGCGACACCCACGCGCTCACGCTCCTCCCCACGCTCGCGCCCTGCCCGGGCCAGCACTGGCGGACCGCGACCTCCGCCTCGCACGCGCCCCCGCTCGCGCGGTCACGTGCGCCCTCATTCCCAGGCTCACGCACGCCTCCCACGCGCTTGCGCACACACGGCCACGCGGAGGCCCCCTCCTCGCGCGCGCTCGCGCATGCGCACCGGCGGCGGCCAGGCGGCGGCCCCGAGCGCGGGCGCCAGGTGTGCGGGGGGCGTGGCCGCTCGCGGCGTCCTCAGGCTCGGGGCTCCCTAGGATCCCGCCGACGCGCCTCGTTTTACGGATCGCTGGATCCGGGAGGAGCAGAGGCCGCGAGCCAGAGAGACGCCAGGGAGGGCGCAGGGCGCGGGGCTCCAGCTCCCGCATCCCCGTCTCGGGAGCGCCTCCCTCCGCTGCACCCACGGGTGGGCTCGGGGTTGACCTGGGCCCGGCCCCAGCCGCGCAGCCCGGAGCTCCCCATGCCAGCCCCGGGGCCCGGGGGACACAGCGCAGGATGCTGTGGGCTGCACCTGCACGGGGTGGGGGTGGGGTGGGGAGTCTTGGTGCTAGAAAGGCCTCGGTGAGCCCCCTCTTGCCACTGGGGAGCCTCTCTGAGCCTGTTTTCTTATCCGCAAACTGAGGACTCCAACAAATATTTATCTCCTAAGACATGCCTGCCCTAGGCTGGGTGTTTGACGCCCGTGCCGAGGAAACCAAACAGACCCCGGTTCTGTCCAGCTGTCCAGCTGCAGCTGGCGGGCATCTGGGGGGGGAGGCACGTGCTCCACCAACCCGTGGACCTGTGTCTTGATTACGTGGAAGGCTTTCGAAGTAAAAGAATAAGCTGTTGCTTTTACCCACTTCAAATGTTCAGGGTGTAGGGGGATTAAAAGCAATCGCATTCCCTTTCTTCATCCCAGTGCCAGTTTGTGCCCCGTCATACCACGGGCCACATTAAACTGGCCTTTGTGAGCTTTGAAATATAGGAAAACCTCACATACCAGGAAGCGGACAAAAGGCAAAGGAGTAAATAATAAGAGTACCTACTTCACACGGTCTTTGTGAAAAATTAAAGATACATTTAAAAAGCTTAATTCATACCCTGGCACATAATAGGTGCTCAGTAAAGGCTAGGTATCATTAGGAGATAGTATCACCTCGTCCCTAAGACCCCACGCCCCTGCATCAGAGGGGGGCTGAATCCTGGCTCTCCCATCTTTAACTGTCTGACCTTGTAAGTCTTTGAACTTCATTAAGACAAATCCTGTCTCATATAAGAAACAGCCATAATAAGGACATTTTATCTGGCAGATCAAATGAGGTCATGCACGCAAGTTTCCTCATTCAGAGGATGCGTGCTCAGGAGCTCAGGAGATGGTGGCTGTGAAGACTGGCATGCTGGAATGGCACCTGCTTCCTCTGGTGCAAAACGGACCAGCAAAGGGCTGAGTGGCTGGCTCAGTCGGAGGAACACGAGACTCCTGATCTCCTGGCCCTGAGTGTGAGCCCCAGGTTGTGTTTACAGATTACTAAACAAATAAATAAACCTAAAAAAAAAAAAACACACAAACAAAAACAGACCAGCAAAACTGCAAGGTTTCTCCAGGCCAAAGAAGCATTGAAATTTAGTGCACAGTCCCAAGTAAGGAAGTGAGGTCTTTGAGGCAGGTGGAGAGGGAGCATGGGGAAATTGCCCTGGAAGACCTAGGTTGATGGGGGTGCTGAGGAGACAGGTATATCCGGAAAGGGAAGGTTAGAGAAACCCCAGGTTGGGCACCTTCAGGGTGCGGGCCCCAAGCTGCGAAGGAGCCTCGGAAGTGGAAACTCAGCTCGGGAAAGGTGTGTCATCTCAGAGAGATGATGGGACCCCCTGCTCCAGCTTCCTGGTTCCTCGCTGCAAAGCCCAATGCTCTGACTCTTCATTCCCCAGCCTCAAGGCCACATGGACCTGCAGATCCTGGATAATAATAAAAACCAGAGCCACCCAGAGCTCTTCCCAGGCACTAGGCCTGGTGCTAAGCAGTCCTCAATTCCTCACAAGGACTGGAAGGTGGCATTTTCCTATCTCACAGACTCAGAAGCTAAGATTCTTCGAACATTCTCCCTGGCTTCCTTTCAGTTCTTGCAAATAACCAAAGTAACTCTTCGCCCGCTTTCGTGTGAGCCCTTGGGTGGCCCAGAACACATTCCCCATCTCTCTTTCCCAGGCCAACTGCCACTCATCCTGCAAGTTGCCTTCAGATTTCAGTTTTACCCATTTCTAGAGCCAAGTGGGTGTTTCTCTCATATTCATGGGACCTTTTGCAATTCACCGCCTCTGAGATGATTTGTTGATTCGTTTTAACCTTCCTGGAAACTCCCAAGGGACCTGTCTTGTGCAAGGCAGTCCCTGTATGCCAGAAGCCCGGCATATAGTAGGTGCTCCATACCGGCTTTCCAACCACCAGCTGCTGAATGAGGCTCAGAGAGGTTAAGTTTTTCTCTTCAGGTTCCAGGATTAGTGGGGTAGGATTTGTCCGTTATTTCTCAACCCTCACCTGCATCAGAAGCAGAGGAAGCAGTTTCTCTTTGTTTAATTTTTAAGCTTGGGCCCCACACCATTAAATCAAGATCTCGAAGGCATGCATGCTTTTATAACGCTGTCCAGGTGATTTTTGTAGATGACCAAGGTTGAACACCAAAAAAGGCTGGATCGCTAAAAAAAAAAACTACAGGGTTCACTCTTTTTGGCAGCAGTTAAAAAAAAAAAAAAAAAAACCTGTCTTGAATTCCATTACCAAGCAGCTATTTCAGACCAAGGCTTTCAGCAAACTTGAGGCCGAGGGAAGTGCGGAATTCGTATGCGTGTGAATGATTCAGCCCTCCCCTTACGCTCCCAGCAACACCCTCCCCTAGCAAACAAAAACCACCAACTTTGAAAAAAGGTAGTTGAAAAAAAAAAAAAAAAGGCCAGCTCCAAGGGAACTGGAGAGGGAGGGAGGGAGGTGGAGCATTTGCTTCAATTATCCGGATAATTGTTCCCCACCTCAGGCCATTGTTACTGAAATGAAACAATATTCTATTGGATACAGTCTCGGCCTTTTCAGGCGCGCTCCCCGCAGGGCCTCGCACACGCTGGGCACTGAGTAGGCGCTCAATAAATTTCACTCTGATGACAGAGCAGAGCTTTAAGGCTGGGGGCAGGGATGCCTTGTTTAGGCCCAAGGATTTGGGGGCGGGCGAACATTCATGAAGGGGAAGTGGGGAGCAGAGGGGCTGTGTGCCATCCAGACTGTTGGGAGGGGACTGGGTTTTCCCCCAAAAAATTCAGAGCCAGACTCCTCAACGCCTTTCCCAGGAGCCCCCTCCCACCCCCCTTCTCCGAGGGCCGAATTGAACTCTTGCGCCTGTCGTCGCGAGCACAAAAGGCGAATTGAGGTTTCTCAAAGGCCCATCCGCTCTGAATAAACACGAGGGAGAAGCAAGACCTTTTTTTTTTTTTTTTTTTTTTTTTTTCGGTGGTGATGGTGGGTGAGCCCGAGGCCGCTCGCCTGCGCTGCGTTCCAAGGAATATTCGGGGAGCTGAAGAGGGAGAGCCGGGCGCCCCTCTCGGCTCCGCCAGGCAGCGTAGGAATGCGGGACTGGCTCCATCCTAAGTGCCCCGCTTTGCTTTCATCCCGGCTCCAGGCTCTTCAGGAGGTGGGGGGGGGGGGGGGCTAGGGTCCTCCGAGGGTGTGTTCTTTGCTAATTGCAGCCTCGGCTTTAATGGGATTCTTTGAACTCCACCCCCCCGTACCCCCCCCCCCCCCCGCAGCCCCAGGCCGGTCTGCAGGTGACAGCCCTAACCGGGGATCCTCGTCTTCCACCCTGGCTACACATCCTGTGAACAATCGCCCCTCGGGCTCCTGAAAGGAGAGCGAGCGCCCCATTTCTGCTGAATGCACGTCTCGGTCCCTCCGAGCTGGCGGGCTTTTTGATGGCCACAATGCGAGTTACGCCCCAAGAGTGTCCCTTTGGTCAGATCGACAACGCTTGGCTTCACGTTTGCAAGTTAAACGGGCAGAAACCCGGCTGAAACTCCCACGCCAGACGCCGGCGAACGTTTCCCTCCGCCCTGCTCGGGGCAGAACTGGGGAATCGGTCTGGGGTGGGGTGGGGTGGGGGGGGGGGGTGAGCCGGGTGGGGAGGAAGGAGGGAGGGAGGGGGTTGTTTGGATGCAGCGCGGGAAAAAGAGTCCCGATTCTAAGCCACCATCCAGAAGAAAGGGGGGGGGGGAGGACCATATTCTCCAGCTTATCCCTCCTGTTTGTATTTTTATTTTATTTTTTTTCCTTTTGCTTTGTTGGCAGCTTTACCCAGCGAGGCCCCCCCCCCCCATTAAATAAGTAAATAAAATGAGAGCGTTTTCTCCTTGTCTTCACCTAGGTGGCTGCTTTCCTCCAGCCGCGGAAAATGTGACTCCTTCATAAAATCAAAATTTATGATTATTCAAATGTTGGGGACTGTGAAAAGAGAGGAAGAAAGAGAGAAAATTAATATTGCAGCTGTTCTTCTGATTAATGAGAGATAATTGCTCATGAAAAGTCACCCCTGTGGCATTTTGTTGTCTCCTGGATCTTTGTTCTTTTCCACTATTATTGAGGACTTTCTTGAAGACTAAGCGGTTCTTTTCAATTTTTGGGTATTCAGAAAGGGTTGCCTGGTTACAGAGAATGGGGAAATCTCGGGCTATATCGGGTAAGATGTGCCACAGACAGCAATATCACAATGCCACTCGGAGAAAAGGATGGATACAAGTTAACGATGCGCTTTCAATAAAACATTCATAGACTTGTTCACGCTTTGATAATGACCTCATTAAAGGGAGCTGGGGGCAAGTAAGTCCTGTCTCCTGTTTGTGTTCGGCTAACAAAACCCAGCTTTGAGATCATTCATCGCTTTGGAAACTAATATGAAATCAATGTAAGAGGAGCAAATAAATCCGAGGCCGCCCCGCCAACTCCTGGGCTGTCCCGCCCTGCTTGCCGCCTCCGTTTGGGGCAGGAGAACCGTGTGGGCAAACGCTAAAAATGAGAGAAAAAAGGACTGGGGATGGGGAGGGGGGGAGCTGTTAGGGAGGGGGGGACGGGTGCAGAGGGAAGGGCAATGTGGGAGTTACAGCCAATAAAACAGCTAAGCACATCAATAGGTCAGAACTCCAGGGCCTGTGGAATAAGCAATGCTAAGTCCACATTCTTTGCTTTCCCTGACTTTGCCCATGAAAGGAAACAGAAAGAGTGAGAAACAAGAGGGGAATGTGGGGTCCAGGTCAGGTGTGATCCCAGATGGGGGGGAAGTATTGGAAGACTTCTTGAAAGCTACAACGGAGAATTCACATCTCAAGGTTGAGCTAGGAGGAAGCTGCTCATCCAGGCTCAAGTTGGAGAGTCCCGGGGCAAGAAGGGGGCCCTTCCAAACTGTCTTTTTTTTTTTCTCTCTCTCTCTTTCTCATTTGAGGGTTAGGGTGGGGTACCCTGACTGTATGTGTTAGGGGGAGTGGAGGGGGGACAACGGTGCTACCTTTGTATTTGTGACACTGTCTTGCACTCAAGGAAGACAAAGCCATCCCCTGTCATCCCAGCAAGAGGGAGGAAGTCAAAGGATCCCCCTGCCCCTTTAGAAGAACTAATTTTCTCCTTGAATTATGAAAGTAATGGCTTAGGTAACAGCCTGTACTCTGTACCCGACTGCTTAATACCAAATAAATCCTTCCACGTGGCTCCCCGAGTCGTGGCAATTAGAGCTCATTATAGGCTCATAAGAGCTCTCATTTCAGGGATTACTTAATGGACGATGAAATTTTATCGGACAGAATCAGTGAGAAATAAAATTGTGTGGCAGCGGGGGCACCGTGGGGGCACACTGACAGGCTGCTCAGGGGTCCCCTTTGAGCGGTTTCAAGGAGCTGCTGTCCTGGGCAAGGGTCTGACTGGGCTGGCAGCCACGTAACTGCTCAGGATCCTGAAGGATAGGCTTCCTTTGGGGGGGGGTGGCACAGGAGGCACAGTGGGGCCAACTTCTGAAGATGGGGCTGGAGTAGAGAAAGGAGAGAAAGACTGAGAGATCCAAAGAGAACTAATAAGGAGAATCTGAGAGCCTCCCAATGGTGGAACATGACCCCAAAATATTCACTGGTGGTGGGCTTAAGCGATTTATTTCTTAAATTTTTAAACATTTCTATTCTAATTCCACTTAGCATACAATGTCATATTAGTTTCAGTTGCACCATATAGTGATTTAACACTTCCATACATCGCCCTGTGCTCATCGTGATGGCTCAAGCAATTTACCTAAGTCCTCTCTCATAGGCAAGTTTCCCGGACGTGGTCTGCTTTCTGCCTCCAGTCTGCCCCCCTTGCAGCCCTAGGTAACCCCATGGGCCTCTCATTTTTCTCAAAATTCCTTCCCACTCCAATTGGATGTTTCCATACTTAGACATAAATTAAATTAGTTGCTCAAGCTTCATGATTAGGATTCTCTAAAGTAAAATGGTCCTCACATAAGCGCAAATTCCAGCACATTAGCATGGGGAGTTCTTCCCGTGAGCATACCCAGAACCACTGGGAACACAGTGACCCAAACTGTAAGCCCCAAACAGACCTCAGATAACCTTCTACCCAACCCAGAAGAGGAAAAAAAAAAAAAAAAAAGGAAATGGAAAAGCCAATACCTTCTTTGAGAACTTGCAAAGTAAGCTGAACAAATACACCTAAGTATAGATTATATAAATTATAGAGATATATACACATATATCTACACACACACACACACACACACACACACACACACTTGCAAAGGGAACGGGGAAGTCATGTCTCCTATTTGAACACCCATTAAGCATCTCTTAGTGGTTGAGCTTGCAGTCTTCCTGGGGACTACCTGCATTCTCCTGACACGAGCCAGGGCGGGTGGGCAGGCAGGCTGGGTTGAGGCTGAGCGTCTGTGATGGCTGCATCGGCAAACCTTGTGGTACAAAAGTAGTTACAGCTGAGCTGCCCTGAGTTAAGCCCTGAGACTCCTTAATTGTTGTCACAAGATGTTGGATTAGCACATTTCTGGAATAGCTGTCTGTTTACACTCTGGAGACCCACCGTCCACTAACCGCTTTCTAATTGAATTCTAATCACATTCAAATAGCTCAATAACCAGCCTCAGCTGCAATTCATAAAACTTTAATTGCCATCCATAAATCCTGGGCTCCCCAGAGCGGGGCGTCCCTACAACCCAATTACACTTCTCTAGCAAGCCAAAGAAACGGTCCCAGAGATGAAAAAGGGACAAGGAGAGACGGACAGAGGACAGAGAGATAGCCATGCTCCAGCTGAGAAGCTGGTGCTCCCCTAGGACTTGGCCACTTGGTTCTCAGAAGTGGAGGGAGTGCTGTCCCCAAGTTTCTTAACACCATTGTGAACTCAGGCCTGCAGTCGGCTGTTTTGGGAAAAGGAGCAGACTTGTAGCTGTTGCTCACCCTTCCTGCTCCAACAAGATTTTCTACAGGGAGAAAGAAAGAGAAGGCTGTCACCTCTGCCACCTTACCTTCCCCAAAGTTCAACGGTCCCTATCTTGGCCGCTACCTTCTCTCACAGAGCCGCTAAAGCACAAGTCTCCTGCTGGAGCCTGTGCCCCACAGATTTCCTTTACCAAGCCACTTCTCCCATCCTGAGGCAGGATTCCTTGAGTGGCTCAAATTCCTTCAACCTCTTTCAGCTTTTAAAGGGGTGCCGACGGGGTTGGGGAGGGGGGAGAGTGTTGCTTGGTTAGCCTGCCAGCTGCTCAAGATCTGTAAAATATAAAGGGGCAGAAAAGCACAGGACCCCAGAGCAAAGGCAGGCTTCCCCGCCCCCCCCCCCAAGCCGGCGTGGTCTCCAGGAGGGCTGGGGGTGTGGGTCCTCTCTCCAAAATCATTGGGATGGAGTGTGCAGGGTTGTCCTGGAAATGCATCGGCTTGGAGAATGGAGAGTGGCTCTTCGACGGGTCTGTCCGCCGAGGGTGCCAGGCCGACTACAAAGGAGCACAAGGAAGTGTCTTTGATCTGAGTGGCCCCAGGAAAGCCCCAAGTGCAAAGGCATTTTAGAGCTTCTCAAGCATTAGGATGAAAAGCCCCCGCAGCTTCTTAGCTGGGAGGCTTCACTGGTGCACCCCGGCTCCGCCACGCACTGACCACCTGAACGGCTTTGGCTAAGCCCAAATGCCGGGGGACCGCGTGTGTGCGCGCGCGCGCATCCGTGGTGCACGCGGGGGTGCGGGACTGGGCCGCTGTCCACACAATCGTGCTCTAAACCGCAGGCCCCACACTCTCCTGCGCCTCAGCAGAGGCTGACACGGAGGAGAGGGAGCGTCGGGCGTCCCCACCGAAAGACCTCAAGGTCCCCACCTGGTGCGCTTTTTGGCCGGGGGGCGTGGGGAAGAGCCGGGTTGGGGCCCAGGCTAGGGAAAGGGGCCGGAGGGAGGATGCGGCTCCGATTTCCCGAGAAAGCGTGGAGAAAGAGGGGGGAGGAGGCCGGCCTCCCTGCGAAATTAACAAAACCTACACTTTGCAAAGTCTCCCCCATCCCCCTCCTCCGAGTTCCTCCCTGCCGCGCGCCCGCCCCTCCTCGCCGCTTCTGTTGTGACTCGGGCAGCCTATCCCGAGGGTGGGGAGCCGCCGCGGAGCCCGAGCCGAGCGGTGCTCCGCAGCATCACGTGCCGGGGTGGGGGCTATAAAATCCCGGAGCCGGGGCGCCGGGCGGGGGACGTGAGGACCAGCCCTCTCCAGGGACCCCTTTGTTCGCCGCCCAGACGCCGAGCACCTCCGCGTCCCCGAGGGCCGGGCCGCCCGCGTCCGCGCCGCGCCCCGGGCAAGCTCCGGCCGCAGAGGGGAGGGGGCGCCGCCGCCGGGCCCCCCACCCCCTCGGCATGTCGCGCTCCTTCTATGTCGACTCGCTCATCATCAAGGACTCGTCGCGGCCCGCGCCCTCGCTGCCCGAGCCGCACCCCGGGCCAGATTTCTTCATCCCGCTGGGCATGCCGTCCCCGCTGGTGATGTCGGTGTCGGGGCCCGGCTGCGCGTCCCGCAAGAGCGGCGCGTTCTGCGTTTGCCCGCTCTGCGTCACTTCGCACCTGCACTCCTCGCGCGGGCCCGCGGGCTCGGGCGGCGGCGGGGGCGCGGGGGCCGGGGGCGCGGGCGCCGGGGGTGGCGGGGCGCCGGGGGGCGCCGGGGCCCTGCCTCTGCTCAAGGGCCAGTTCTCCTCGGGCCCCGGGGACGCGCAGTTCTGCCCACGCGTGAGCCACGCGCACCATCACCACCACCCGCCGCAGCACCACCATCACCACCACCAGCCCCAGCAGCCGGGCTCCGCCGCCGCCGCTGCGGCCGCGGCGGCGGCGGCGGCGGCGGCCGCGGCGGCCTTGGGGCATCCTCAGCACCACGCACCTGTCTGTGCCGCCACCACCTACAACGTGGGGGACCCGCGGAGATTCCACTGCCTCACCATGGGTAGGGCGGGGGCTCCGGGCACCTGCGCGCCGCGCCTTCTGGGCCCCCAGGAGCAAACTTTCCGCCTCCAGTGGAGGAAGTGGCAGCCCCCGGGGGGCGGGGAGGGGAGGTGGGGTGGAGGGGGGAGGAGGGGCTTTATGTGTAAGTGTGGAGTCGTCCCCAGAAGTTCCACGAAGGGGGAGGTTGGCCTTCGAACCTCTCCAAGCAGCTGGAGTGCGCGCCCTCGCGGGACCCGGTGTCCGAGCCTTGAGGGCTATGGGGGGCGGGGAGGGGGCTCCGGGACCCCGACCCGGAGGGTTGAGAACCCCAAGGCTAATCGGGCGGAGGCTCGGGGTGGGTCTCCTTGAACTTCAGCGCGGCGATCCGCCGTCGGGGCTGGCTGGAGCGTGGCGATCCTTTTGGCTAAGCCTGCCTGCGTCCCCGCCGGGCTTGGAGGGAGACGCCGGGACAGCGCAAGTCCCCACCCCGCCTTTAAGCCTCTGACTTTACGTCTCACACATCAAAGGCCTTCACTCGCCGGGGGCGTCTCTATCCTGTCCTCCCCGCCCCCCGCCCCTCGCAGGCAGGGGCACGGAGAGCCTCGGAATGGGACAGGGTGCGGGATGGATACAGGTGTCCGGCTGGGCGTCGAGGGTGGGTCCTTCCCCAGGGCTGGCACGAGGGGGTGGGACCACCTCACCCGAGAACTCTCTCTCTGCCCTGTCTTGGCCGGTCTGCAGGGGGCTCGGACGCCAGCCAGGTGCCCAACGGCAAGAGGATGAGGACGGCGTTCACCAGCACGCAGCTCCTGGAGCTGGAGCGGGAATTCTCTTCCAACATGTACCTGTCTCGACTCCGGAGGATCGAAATCGCGACCTACCTGAACCTGTCGGAGAAGCAGGTGAAAATCTGGTTTCAGAACCGCCGGGTGAAGCATAAGAAAGAAGGGAAGGGCACCCAGAGGAACAGTCACGCGGGCTGCAAGTGTGTCGGCAGCCAGGCGCACTATGCGCGCTCCGAGGATGAGGACTCCTTGTCGCCGGCCTCGGCCAACGAAGACAAGGAGATTTCCCCCCTATGAGGGGGCCACCGGCCTCCCTCTCACCGCACGCCCCTGGCACCCCCCACTCACCAACGCAGCCGGCCCCTGGGCCCAAACCCTCGCCCTGCCGTGGTCCCATCCGGAGAAGGACGGAGCCCAGCCTTCTTGGGGCGTCCATGCCCAGCCTGACCCTTCAAGTCTCCTCTTTGACCTGTTTGTTTGAAACTCCGCTCCAAGCGATAGGTCTTTTTTTTTTTTCTTTTTCTTTTTTTTAATGTAAATAATCTAGATTCAACTCAGCCCTGTCCTATAACAGAGAGGGGGGAGAAAAACACACGGTTGGTTGAAGTTTAGCACTGTATGGGGGTTTTTTAAAGCACATGTCCTCTCCCCTTCCCTACTGTCTTTCAGAACCTAAGAAGAATACGGGGTTTCTTGGTTATTTTCTGTTGTTGTTGTTGTTGTTGTTTCTTTTAATGGGAGTATTGAGTTGCAAATAATTTAGAAAAGTAAACCCTGTAGGTCTCGCTTTCTGAAAAATTTGCCTGGGGAGAGATTGGAATTCAAGTTGCTGGAGTCCCTTTGTATGTGAATAGTTTTATATAAAATTTATATTTATATTTATTTAAATAAATGAAACAAAATCAAGGTTTTAAATTTGTGGTGTTTGCTCTCACCGGCTCTCTCCATCTCCCCCTGGCCCAAATCTAGAGAAAGCCAGAGGTGGGGGCGGGGGAAGGTGTCTGAGAATTTAGAGGAAAGTGTTGAATAAAAAGCTGGTAATGTGGGGCTTTGGTTGAGGGAGCTTGTGGCACACCCTCAGTCATCATGTTGCCCACTAGGTTGAAACTCCCCATCCTCAAAATAGCTAAGCTGCTCACAGTCCCTCCATTTAAAGTGACTCTGACAATTAATGACAGACACTTTTTGATTGGGCAGGAAAGGTACAAATCCCTTACCTAGTATTTATTTTCTGTGGCAGTTCCCCCTCTCGCCCCCCTTTCCCCTACATCTCTCTCGGTACTAAAACCTGAATTATGTGAAGGAATTTGAAGAGTCAGAATAGTTTTAGGAAGAGCAACGATCCATCAAACAGGTGGGAAGCATGCACAAGGAAACTCATAAATGATGCTCCGAGTGGCTGAAAACATGAGCCACTAGCGAAGAAATTAGCTGATCCCATCAGTGCTGAGAAAACAAAAGGGCAGGGACAGGGAATTATTCTGCCCAAAGATTTATACCTCACTTTTCTAAAATAGCTCACAGGTGCCTTTGCACTCTCGCAGTGTTTCTTGGTCTCCCTAACTTTAACCTAAATCTGTTCCCTTCTAATCTCTTTCTCCCCATCATCTTGCAGAGTTCATTCCTGCAAACCTGCGCCTGGAGATTTACTCTGGTTCTGCCCTCAGCGCCGCAACCTGGCTCCTTGCGCAGGGCAGCCAGGGCCTGTCATCTAAGGAAGAGAAGTGACGCTGGAATTATGGAAACTAGGTCTCTTTCCCTGCAAACTGAGCCCACTGACACCCATTAGTATTATGTCTGATTATTTTCTGTAAAGACATCGCCCTAGAGGTTCAAGCGGTAGGAGCCCATTACAACACACACACACACACACACACACACACACACACACACATTTCTTTAGGTATGGTTTACTTTAGGGATGTAGGAACTGAAACCTCACCAGGTGAGATGGGGCTCTGAAGCTGAGGTCAGGAAGCTCGTTTGGGAAAAGAGGGAAAGAGGGGAGGATGTGATCATGGTTTTTCCCTGCCCAGGGTTCATTAGTTCTTCTTTTCCTTTCTATTCTATTCTATTCTATTCTATTCTATTCTATTCTATTCTATTCTATTCTATTCTTTCTTTTCTCTCCCTGTCTCTGTGTCTGCCTGTCTGTCGCTCTCTCTTACACACACACACACACACACACACACACACACACACACACAGGAGGCTAGGGAGAAGGAGTTTCACCATCAGCTCCCATTCGGGTACCGGCCAGGGCAGGCGAGAGGGACTGAATAGGGAGCTGTCGCCGCTTTGTGCAACGACCTGGGCCTGGTGCTGCGCAGCGGTCACAGGCGTCCAGCGCGCTCCTGCCCGGGCCTGGGAGGCTCAGCCTCCGGGTCTCTCGGTCACACGCGGAGCCTGGGGCGCGTCGCGCTGCCCCCGCGAAGGGAGGAGGCACAGGCCCGCTGCTCTTCCTGAAGATCCCATCGCCTTCCTTCCCAATAAACAGGCCTCTCTGCGCGCCAGCATCCGAGGGGGAGGAGAGGAGCCCCGAGGCGCAAAGGAGCGTCCGCGGAGAATTCCTGCTCGGAAATAACGGGAGGGAGGAGAGCCCCGGGGGCAGCTCCCCGCGCCCCTGCCCAAAGCGATCGTCCGCCGCTCTCCCATCCACACCCGGCTCCGCACCCCCAGTCACCCCGCGCTCGGTCCTGCCCTGCCCGGGTCCTAGCCCTTGGTCCCAGCCTCTGCACCTGCCGGGCCCCGCGCCCAGAGGGCCCAGCCCCCCACCTGCCGCACCGCCCAGCTCGGCCGCCCTGCGGGGACACGCGGCGCCCGCCCCTCTCGCCAGGCCTTGGGCTGCTGCCACGGCCTCAGCCCCTCTCCTCCCTGCCTTCGGGGGATTTTCCTTAGGGAAGAGAGAACAAACAATGCGTCCCTTACCAAAGGCAAAAAGTTTCAGGCTTAGATGCCTATCTAGACGTTAGACATTCCCGGAAGAAACCCTCTCCAGGGGTTGCAGGGAGCTTCTAGGACATTCGGTGGACCTTCTTCTCACGTTCAGAGTGAACCATGAAGTCCCTGCTCTACTAGGGTAGATGTTACATCTCCCCAAGACCATCTCCCCCACTCCTGCCCAAAGTAATCAGTTGAAGTTTCTGAGGTTTGCAGATCCTAACAAGGCTTTGGGAATCTCTGACTTTATTTTTTTTTTTTAAAGATTTTATTTATTTACTCATGAGAAACAGAAACAGAGGCAGAGACACAGAGGGAGGGAGAATCAGGCTCCGTGCAGGGAGCCTGACGTGGGACTCGATCCAGGGTCTCCAGGATCACGCCCTGGGCTGAAGGCAGCACTAAACCGCTGACCCACCAGGGCTGTCTGGAATCTCTGACTTTAAAGTCCTGCAGTTTTCACCTTAGGTTAAAAACTCCTAGGCCAACATTCAGACATACTCTGCGAAACAACCTGGACATCAGTCAAGCACTTTAAGTGGAATGTCCACAGCTTTATTAAAGAGATGTGTGGGGTCACCCTTGACAATTTCTCTACCTGGGAAGCACCAGATGCTACCTTTTCATTATGCCCCAATTTGTAAGACAGAATTGTTTCCCCCAAAATATGGCCTCTTAGGGGCCTATACACACATAATGGAGAGAGAGAGAGAGAGAATGAAAATGAGAATTAGAAATTAGGATCTTGCTCCACTAAGAGAAAAGACACAGCAGGAGCCATTAATATGGTTAAATCTACCTCTTTTGAGAGCAAGTGCTGAGGTGGCTTCAAACAGAAGGAGGAGGTTCTGGGTGGGAGTGCAAAGCTCAAAGGATGACCTCCTGTTCTCTTGCCCTAAACCCAGTCCTGTCATTCTGAGAGAAAAGGAGGAACGGAGACCTTTCCCCTTCACCCTCCCACTCAGTGACCAATGCAAGCCCAAGGCCAAGGGCCTAGCATTGATAGTAGCACTTGGCAAGGCTTCCTGACTGCAAACCACGCCCAGGTCAGAAGGGACCCAGCAGCCTATAGACCAGCAGGTGATAGAGATGCTGGTGGTGGTAGATCTCATCCCCTCATTAATCTGAAGTTTTCTGAAATGGTCATCTTATCGTGGTTCCTTTCTCCCTTACCCATATCTCCTTTACTCCCCCCCCCCAAGGATATCCAAAGGTATTTTAAGAGAAAGAAAAACTTTGATTTTTGGCTCCCTCCTCCTTTTTCTCACCCTTACGCTACCCGTTTGGATCAGGATTGGAAATTCAGTTTACTTGGTTTACTCTGGCTGGTCAGAGAATTGTCAGAAAGGTAATTGTTCTAACTGCAAGTGGTCACAGAAAGCAAGATGGTCTGTGTGTGTGTATGTGTGTGTGTGTGTGTGTGTGTGTGAGAGAGAGAGAGAGAGAGAGAGAGAGAGAGAGAGAGAGAGAGAGAATTCCACCTGTGTTGGTCATATATATGGAAAGAGAAGAGTTGTTTGCATCAGATTTTGTTTTGTTTTGTTTTGCTTCCCACCTCTACCTTTCCTGCAAGTTCTACTCACTTTTCATGGCACTCCTTGGGAGATCTCTTTTGAGGGAGGTGGAAAGGTGTTTAGAGCCGGTTTGTGGAGAGGAGAAAAAGCAGAGAGAACTGGGAGAGAGAGGTCTGGGTAGGATCTGAAGCCCAGCCTTAAGGGTATGAGGGAGAGGAGAGTGACACTCCCAATAGAACCTATTTGCTAGAGGAAATTGGGTTTAAAGGAGCAATCAGTGCTTTAAAAGGAGCTCCTCCCACCCTCTCCAAACACAGCCTAAAGCTGTCCTAGACGATGAATACGGCTCAGTGCCTCAAAGCAATTGTTCCTATTTTCATTATTCACAGGGAATCTTTGAATGTACCTGTTAAGGTGACAGACCTCTTAAAAGGGAACATTTTTCCATGCAATTAAATGGTGCATTTACTAGGCTTCTATTAACATAATTTAATATAAATCTATTTTATAAATCTTTAGGCTCACATTACTGAAAATTGAGCTGCTCTGAAAAAAAATGCCCACGTCTCTCCCCTAAATTAGATGTAATAGAATCCAAAAACTTGCTATTCTAAGCCAGCTGGAAATATTAAAAGTAGAAGGATCTTTTGTATTGTCTTTTGTTAATGGTGAAAGTGTGAAGGGGGAAAAAAAAGGCAGTCTCTTTCACAGAAGATAAGAAATTCTACAGGGATACAGGTTTCCTACACCCCAGGCCCTGGCACTTGGAGTGACATGGAGTGGAACTTGGAGGAGGAGCCGACCAGAACGGGAACTGAAAGAGAACTCTCAGGAACAGTTCCGACCAGACCTCAGATGAAAAAACAAAAAACAAAAAACAAAACAGAAGCCAGCCCCGACTCCTATTTGGAAGTACGTTTCTTCGATTTGAGGATTGGAAAGCCCATGAGACCTCAGGGTCGCGAAAGCTACTCCACGATGGATATTGTGGTCCGTTCCCGGGGCGGGGCTCCTCGTTCCCAAGCACACCGTCCAAAATTCTGGGCATCCCATTGTCTCTGAAAATAGCGTTGGTGTGCCCCGATATTGATGTCCGTGCCTGCCCTTCTGCACTGGGCATTGCCTTTCTTCAAGCTGAGCCCTGTGTTTTCCTGAACCCTCGGTCCCACCTTTGTTGAGCCTTCCAAATCCCAAACCCAGGAAGGCCCCAGGGGCTCCCCTCTGAGTGAATCCCGACAGATCGGAAGTGTGTGCTGTGTGCTTAGGAAAGTAACTAGTTTCAGATTAATGAAGCAGTGACAATTTCAATCTGCTTAAAGGCGGAGGTTGGCACTGCCCAGGCCTGAGCGTGGGGAGCTCGCCAGGCTGGGCTTTATATTGTCCGCTTTTCTGAAGAGCAGACAAAGATGGATAGAGAGACATTGAAAAGCAGGGGGCGTATTTTAAACAGCCCCATAAAGAGGGCTGTCACTTTAAGACAAGAACCATAGTGCTTTGATGACTTTGTATTAGCTGCACCATTTCAAATAAGGAACTCAAGTCCCCAGCCAGAGGGAGGAAAAGGAGAGAGGGAGAGGGAGGGAGCAAAGGAAGGGAAGGGAAGAGAGAGAGGCCGGCAGAGACCCAGAGATCGTAGCAGTATTAGCCGGTGTCAGCCCCGCAGCCCCACTGATTCTTAGGTCCTACTAGATCTCGGAAGTTCAGGGGGAAACAGCCCACAGCAGGTGCAGAGAAGAAAGGCAGGTGGAGCTGCTCCCGCTGGGCTGGAGTTCCCTGCCCGTGGGCGGCCCCGGCTCCAGGGGCTGGGGGCAGCTTGGCCTGGGTTTGCGGGGAAGGGCTCGAGAGGGCCGCGCCTAGGCGGCCCCAGACCGCTGAGGATTATAATGGAAATTTTTGAGAGCGTGAAAGAGAAAGAATAGGAAGGGGGGGAGGGCAGGCCTTGGGAGTCTACCTCCACAAAGCCTAATTTAAATTGTTTGGGGTCAAGCAGCAGCAAGCCACCTCCCCCCTTTCCTCCTTAATTAATTAATGACTACGATTAATTATTAGGGTCGAATTTCAAGACTTCAAAACGCCTTTGCCCGGAGGGGCTGGAGTTTGCTAGAGCCTGACACGTGGTTTTAACTTGGGAGCAGGGAGTGGAGAGTTGGTAGGATTTGTCTCTCGGTCCCCGCTACTGAGCTCCGTCTCTTTCTGCCTTGGGGTCTCTCTCTCTCTTCTCTCTCTTTTTCTTTCTCTTTTTCTCTTCCTTTGTTCTCCAGGCCGACGTCCCTATCCACCTCCAAACTGCCCTGGTCCTGCCTCAACCCTCCCAACTCCAGGCCCCCAGCCTTCTTCTGATGAGAGAGGAGAATACCCAGGCTCTGGCCTCCACTCGGGGCATCCCCCTCCCCGCGTGGTCCGTGGTGACAAGTGAGTGGGAGGCAACTTAATTTTACCGGTTGGATCAAGAGTTTTTGACAGCTTAGATTTTTCTTTCTTTCTTCCAAAGAAACATTTTTCTTTCCTTTTTCTCTTTCTTACTGTCTTTCTCTCTCTCTCTTTCTTTCTCTCTTTTTCTTTTTTCTTTATTTCCTTTCTTTTAGTCATGCACACGGGAACTGGGACTGGGAGATCGCGCTAACCCTTTAAAAGGCCGGCGAAAGGGCTCCCCCGACGGTGGCACTGGAGGGAGAAGCGTTTAGTCACTGTTTCATTAGGCACTATTTGAACCTTGCAACATGTGGTAATTTCTGGAAGCTGAAAAGGGGGGATTATGTAGGAGGGACACAAGGAAATTAGCGAACGGTTAATTTAACTCGTTTTCTGCTAGACTTTTCGATACATTCCTAATTGACTGAGGGGCAGGTGAAGCTCCCGCCCCATGCAGGCTCATTCACGGTGGGAATAAATGGTTCTTTTTCAACTCACACTGCTCACAATATATCATCGGGGAAAAGACATGCAATGAATATGTTGATTTTTTTTTATTAATGGAATTACACCCTGCCACGCAGGTGTGAGAGTAAAAACCTATACTGCAATGAAATAAGATTAACAATGAAATTAGAATTTTATTAGCTTTATATGTCACATAGACCTGGATTTGAACTGTCAAAACAAGCAACAAGAAAAGATATTTTGAAGGCAGCCCTGCCAATCAAGCAGGAGAGATGGAACAGCATCCTAGCCAAATCATAACCGGCTTCCAATTCCCTTGGCATGTCCCTCGGGCCTTGGGCAGGAGGCAAGTGGGCGGTGGGCCTCGCAGGGTAACTGCCCGTGCTCTGGCCCCTCTGGTGGTAGCCAAAAAACGCCACTTGGGGTCCCCAGGCCCCGCCTGGACCAGGAGCCAGCTGAGGGCAGAAGGGCCGAGATGGCCCGAGGCCGCCGAGAGGTCAGCGAGAGGGGCCGGGCCGCCCTGGCCTGCAGGCCTCGGGCTCCGCAGCCCCTAAATCAGCTGCCCCGGGCTGGCTGCGATCCGAGGAAACGGAGAGAAAAGTCGGGACGCGAGGCTGGAGGCGGAGAAGGGCGCCCCTTGGAAACCACACGGTTTTGTTACCCCGGGGCCTCGGAGCTCAGGCGCTGCTACCTGGGTCTGGCAGGCGCAGAGGTGCCCTATGCAAATGGTTCACTATTAGGGGAGAAAGAAATACTTCAAATGGCCCTTTGTAACCTTCTATAGAAAATCGAGGTACTCTGCATGACAAAGCACAATTAAGCTTTCTATTCAGGAGTTCTGCAGCTGGTAGCCCATTGGGAAAGTGGGAGGAAACGCGAATATATTAATAGTGTGGCAAAAGTTTTTGTGTGCGTGTCCTTTTCTGGGTCGGGGGTGGGGAGGGGCGGAGGGTGGGCCCGGAGGGGAAGAAGGCTCCGCCTTGGATCCCTGCCACCTGAACCCCGTCGCCCGGGCCCACGTGGAGGGCTCCGCTCGCCTGGCAGCCGGGGCCTCCTGAAGGGTCGCGGCCACCCCCCAGCGCAGACCTGGGCTGGGCCGGACGCGTGCCCCAGCCTGGCCTCCGCGGCCCTCCCGGCTGCGCGGAGCCCGGGGGCCGGGACGGTCCCCGAGGGCGCGCAGGAGGGAAGGCCCCAGCCCCGGGGCTCCGCGGGGACCTCGCGGCAGGTGGTGCGCAGCGCCGAGAGCAGGGCCTGGTCTTCCCTTCGGTTCCAATCCCTCCTCCCCCGGAGTCGACTTTCATCTCCCCATCGTTCATTTTTACAACCCCCAGGGAGAAGGATTGTGCTTCTTTAGCGAGAAGGGCTACCGCCTTAGCCACCTGTGCTGGTTTTCTGCTTGCCCTTCTCCACCCATGTCCCCCCTCCCCTGACCTGCAGGGTGCCCGCAGACAGCGCCCTTTGTGGATTGTATTACTTGCTCCCGGAGCTGCATCTCCTGCAGCCCCCTTGGATGCGGCTTGCATTTGGGTTTGGTGAGTGAGTGGCCCTGCGAAAGGCGGAGCAGCCTAAGGAGAGAGAAGCAGAGGTGTGCTGGTTGTTTCCGGGGATGTGTCCGCTGCACTGTTCCTGGTCTGACAGCTGCTGCTATTCTTTAGAAATCTCCTCTCCGGGAGCCTCTTTTTTCCAAGGCTCCAGCTATCATCAGGCTTCCCTGCACCTTCACGGAAAAGGGTTGGAAATGCTTTCTGGCCTCTCCTGGTCCCTAGGTGCATCAACATTCTCGTGGGTTCCCTCAGCCCTACACACATCTCTGCAGATAGTCATTCTGTTGAAATATTTCTTTAAAAATCCCAGCTCAAAGCAGTTGCCTAGTGGCTTACCAGCTGTGTAACGCTTGAGTCAATCCTTCTGGACTAGCCAGGTCAATTGTCTCCTCATTTTTGCCGGGACAACTTCTGTAAGAGAATCAGAATCTTCCCTTATGATTTCTAGCCCTGGGTCCTACCTAGTTCTTTCCGCCCATGGGGCTTCTGGGTGTCTTCTTCCCTTTTCCCAACTGTGAGGGCCTTGAGGACAGCAGCTATATCCTCAGCATTGATCAAAACACCCAACACATAGTAGATGCCTAATAAACAGTAGCTGGATCAATGCAACCAGTCTGCTTCCAAGTCTCCACCAGTTGCCTCGAACATGAAGGTTAGAAACAGCTATATTTCCAGATGCCTGGGTGGCTCAGTGGTTGAGCATCTGCCTTTGGCTCAGGGCATGATCCTGGGGTCCTGGGATCAAGTCCAGCATCAGGCTCCCTGTGAGGAGCCTGCTTCTCCCTCTGCCTGTGTCTCTGCCTCTCTCTTTGGGTCTCTCATGAATAAATAAAATCTTTAAAAAAAGGGAAACACCTATATTTCATATGTGATAAATATATGTGATATGTTAATATATAAATATATATTATAGGTATTATAGGTATAGAATAAATGAATAAATAAATATATATATATACACACATACATCTATAGGAGATATATACACACACACACATATATGGAAAGAGAGAGAAGGTTCTGGAATCAGTTTGCATTGCCCTCCCATTTACCAGCAGTGTGACTTTGGGCGATTCATTTAACCTCTCTGATTTCCATTTTCCTCATTTGTAAAATGGGGATAATTAACAGTACTTTCCTTATAAGAGTGTTGAGGATTGAATAAGGGTAGATACTTATATAAATTAGAGAAAGCCTGACTGAAAAAGTAACTTTGGAATAAAGACCTGAAAGAAGTGTGGAGAAAACGACCATGTGGCTGGGACAAGACAATTTCCAACAGAGGTAGCAACAAGTGCAAAGGTCTGGGTGGGAACAGGGCTGAAATTGCTGAGAAACAGTGAAAAGGTAGAGTGAGTGGAGAGAGCATTATGTCTGTGGGCGTCAAAAGGGCAGTTAGAGTGATGATGGATCCTCTAGGTCAGAGTAAGGATATGGGCTTTTATTTTTAGTTAACTGGGAAGCTTTGGGGGGATTTTGAGCAGAGGAGTGATATGCTATCACTTGTGACTCATCAGGATGAATTTGGCTTTAGTATTGAAAGAAGCAGAGAAGTTAAGTCTGTCAAATTAAGCCAGGTAAGAGACGATGGTGGCAGGGACCAGGGTGTAGGTAATGGGAGTAGGAGAGAAGCGCTGAATTCTTAGGGTTTGATCTAGTAGAGTGGCCAGGATTTTCTGACAGACTGAATCTGAGGAAGAGAAAGAACAGGGTCAAGGAGGACACCAAGGTGTTAACCTTATGCATTTAGAGAGAAAAAGTTGCCATTAAAAAGAACAGAGGAGGAAAAAATTTTAGGATATGTTAAGTTTGAGATGACAATTAGACATCAAAGTGAAGTTAGGATATCATGAAGGCAATTGGGACAAATCTTTAAAAAACTAAAAAAGAACTGGCTCAAAATTATGGAACTGGCAAATACAATCCCAGAGGTGAAAACCACAGCAGATGTGATTAACAACCACAAGACACTGTAAGTAAAAGACTAGTGACCTTAGCCACATAGCCATCGAGACTATCCACAACAGAATATGGTGAGACAAAAAACTGAAAAGACCAGGGCATCAGTGAGCTGTGGCACACTATCAAGTGGCTAGAGATGTTATTGGGGTTCCAGAAGGAATTGAAAGAGAAAGAGGAAGGGGAAGAAAAAACATTTAGAAAAAAAAAACATGGCCAAAACTTTTCCAAATTGGATGAAAACTATAAATCCACAGATCCAAGAAGTTCAACAAACTCTAAGCAGGAGAAACATGAAGAAAAGTACCCCAAGGCACATCATAATCATAATGATAAACAGAAAATCTTTTTTTAAAGGTTTTATTTATTTATTCATGAAAGACACACACAGAAAGAGGCAGACACACAGGCAGAGAGAGAAGCAGGCCCCGTGCAGGAAGCCTGATGTGGGACTCGATCTGGGGACTCCAGGGTTACATGCTGGGCCGAAGGCAGACACTTAACTGCTGAGCCACCCAGTTGTCCCTACAGAAAAATCTTTAAAAAAAGAAAACAAAAAACCTAGAGAAAAGAAGACATTATATACAAAGGAACGAAGATAAGGATGACAGTTGACGTGCTATCAGGAAGGATGCAAGCCAAAGACAGCAGGAGCTTCTGTCTTTAAACTACTGAAAGAATAAAACAGTCAACCAGGATTCTAAACTCAGCAAAAATACCTTTCAAAAGCAAATGTTGAATAAAGAATTCTTCAGACATACAACGCAGAAAGACTGCATCAGCAGCACACCATCCCTACAAGAAATGTTAAAGAAAGCCTTTCAGGGGACACCTGGGTGGCTCAGCTGTCGAGCGTCTGCCTTTGGCTCCGGTCATGATTCTGGGGTCCTGGGATCGAGTCCCGCATCAGACTCCTTTCGAGGGGCCTCCTTCTGTCTCTGTCTCTGCCTCTCTTTTGGTGAGGGACTCCTGAATAAATAAATAAAATCTTAAAAAAAAAAAAAGAAAGAAAGTCTTTCAGGAAGATGGAAAATTATATCAGAGGGAAATCTGCATCTATCCAAATGAGCAAAAAACACTGGAAATAGTAACTCTGCGAGGTAAATATAGAATATGCTTTGAAATTTTGTCTTTAAAGGAGAATTGATGGGCAGCCCCTGTGGCTCAGTGGTTTAGTGCCGCCTTCAGCCCAGGGTGTGATCCTGGAGACTCGGGATCGAGTCCCACGTTGGGCTCCCTGCATAGAGCCTGCTTCTCCCTCTGCCTGTGTCTCTGCCTCTTTCTCTGTGTCTCTCATGAAGAAATAAATAAAATCTTTAAAAAAAAACAAAATGATGTATGACAGAGTTTAAACCATAGAGTTGATGCTCAGTATTCATGTAGTTACGTTCAACAGAGTTGTCACAAACAGTGAACTTGTAAACATTAAACATTGCTCACAGGAGAGGTATGGGTTAGGTTCCTGTGAGCCTCTGGCTGCTTTTTCACCAACTGGTCAACGTATAACCTCATCTTAAGTGTGTTTCTGTTTAAAGACAGTATATGTAATATGTGTCATTGATACGTAGCTTATGAACGTTTAGCTCACAGCCCGTGGCTCATTTGTCTTAGTCCTTTTGCTGCTGTAACAGAAACCATAGACTGGATAGCTTCAGAACGGTGGACTCTCTCTCTTCCAGTTCTGGACGCTGCCAAGTCCAAGATCAAGCATCTAGGGCAGGTCCTACGTTTGGCAAAAACCTGCATCTTGGTTCATAGATGCCTGTGTTCTTGTGGTGTCCTCACAATGGTGGGAGGGGACAAGGGAGCTCTCTGGAGTATCATTATATTGGCCATGGGAGCAGAGCCCTCAGAACCCAGTCACCTCCCAAAAACTTCACCTCTTTTTTATTTTTATTAGTTTCAGAGATGGAATTTAGTGATTTATCAGTTGTATATAACACCCAGTGTTCATTCCATCAACTGCCCTCCTTAATGCCCTTTACCCAATGACCCTCTCTTCCCCCACTTCCCCTACAGCAACCCTCAGTTTGTTTCCTGAGTTCAGCATTTCTTATGGGTTGTCTCCCTCTCTGCTTTCATCTGATCTTAAGTTCCCTTCCCTTCCCCTATGTTCATCTGCTTGTTTTTTTTTTTTTTTGCTTGCTTTGTTTTTTAAATTCCACATGTGAGTGAAACCATACAGTATCCATCTTTCTATGACTGATTTATTTCACTTAGCATACTATCCTCTAGTTCCAGCCACCTTGTTGCAAATAGCAAGATTTTGTTCTTTTGATGGCTGAGTAATAGTCCATTGTGTATATATATGCATCACACCTTCTTTCTCCATTCATTTGTAGATGGATACCTGGGCTCTCTCCATAGTTTGGCTCCTGTGGACATTGCTGCTATAAACACTGAGGTGCAGGTGCTCCTTCAAATCACTATGCCTGTGTCCTTTGAATAAGTACCTAGTAGTGCAATTGCTGGATCATAGGGAAGCTCTATTTTTAACTTCTTGAGGAAACTCCACACTGTTTTCCAGAGTGGCTGCACCAGTCTGCATTCCCACTAATAGTGCAAGAGGGTTCTTCTTTCTCCACATCCTCATCAACATCTTTTGTTTCCTGAGTTGTTCGTTTTAGCCATTCTGACCAGTGTGAGATAGTATCTCATTGTGGTTCTGATTTGTATTTCCCTGATGCCAAGTGATATGGAGCATTTTTTCATGAGTCTGTTGGCCACATACACGTATTCTTTGGAGAAATGCTTGTTCGTGTCTTCTGCCCATTTGTTAACTAGATTATTTGTTTTTTGGGTGTTGAGTTTGATAAGTCCTTGATAGATTTTGGATACTAGCCTTTTATCTGGTATGTCATTTGCAAGTATCTTCTCCCATTCTGTAGGTTGCCTTTTGGTTTTGTCAGCTTTTCCCTTTGCCGTGCAGAAGCTTTTTATCTTTATAAGGTCCCAATAGTTCATTTTTGCCTTTGTTTCCCTTGCCTTGAATGGTGTGTCTAGCAAGAAATTGCTGTAGCTGAGATCACAGATCTGCTGCTTGTGTTCTCCTCTAGGATTTTGATGGATACCTCTCTCACATTTGGGTCTTTCATCCATTCTGAGTTTATTTTTGTATATGGTGTCAAAAAGTGATCCAGTTTTATTCTTCTGCATGTGGCTGTTCAACTTTCCCAAAACCATTTGTTAAAGACATTGTCTTTTTTTTCCATTGGATATTCTTTCCCGCTTTGTCAAAGTTTAGTTGACCATTGAGAGTCCATTTCTGGCTTCTCTATTCTGTTCCATGAATTTATGTGTCTGTTTTTGTGCCAGTACCATACTGTCTTGACGATTATATATTTGAGGAGCTTGAGGTCTGGAATTGGGATGCCTCCAGCTTTGGTTTTCTTTTTCAACATTCCTTTGGCTATCTGGGGCCTTTTTTGGTTCAATACAAATTTTAGGATTGTTTTTCCAGCTCTATGAGAAATACAGAATGGTATTGTATTTAAAGATTTTATTTATGTGTTTATTTGACACACAGAGAGAGCCCAAGCAGGTAGAGGGAGAAGGAGAAGCAGGCTTCCTACTGAGTGGAAAGCCTGATATGGGGCTCGATCTCAGGACGGGATGATGACCTGAGCCAAAGGCAGACACTCAACCAACTGAACCACCCAGGCACCCCCTGAATGATATTTTGATAGGGATTACATTGGATGTATAGATTGCTCTAGGTAACAAAGACATTTTCACAATATTTGTTCTTTCAACCTAGGAACATGGAATGTTTTTCCATTTCTTTGTGTATTCCTCAATTTCTTTCATAAGTGTTCTATTGTTTTCAGAGCACAGATCCTATCCTCTCTTTGGTTAGGTTTATTACTAGGTATCTTATGGTTTTTTATGCAATTGTAAATGGGATCAATTGCTTGATTTCTCTTTCTTCTGGCTCATTGTTAGTGTATAAAAATGCTACTAACTTTTGTGCATTGACTTTATATCCTGCCACTTTGTTGAATTCCTGTATTAGTTCTAGTGATTTTTGGGTGGAGTCTTTTGGGTTTTCTACATAGAGTATCATGTTGTCTGCAAAGAGTGAAAGTTTGACTTCTTTGCCAATTTGGATGCCTTTTATTTCTTTTTGTTGTCTGATTGCTGAGGCTGGGACTCCTGGTACTATGTTAAGCAACAGTAGTGACAATGGACATCCCTGTCGTGTTCCTGACCTTAGAGGAAAAGTTCCCAGCATTTCCTGTTGAGGATGATATTTGCTGTGGGTTTTTTGTATATGGCTTTTAGAGATATTGTGGTGTGTTCCTTTTATCCCTACACTGTGGAGAGTTTTTATCAAGAAAGGATACTGTGTTCTGTCAAATGCTTTTCCTGCATCCATTGAAAGGATCATATGGTTCTTGTCCTTTCTTTTATTAATGTAGTGTATCACATGGATTGATTTGCAGATGTTGAACCGCCTTTGCAGCCCAGGAATAAATCATACTTAGTTGTGATAAACAATCCTTTTAATGTACTGTTGGATCCTATTAGCTAGTATCTTGGTAAGAATCTCCATGTTCATCAGGGGTATTGGTCTAGAATTCTTTTTTTTTTTTTTTTAAAGATTTTATTTATTTATCCATGAGAGACACAGAGAGAGGCAGAGATATAGGTAAAGGGAGAAGCAGGCTCCCCACAGGGAACCTGATGTAGGACTCGATCTCAGGACCCCAGGATCATGCCCTGAGCCATAGGCAGATGCTCAATTACTGAGTCACTCAGGCGTCCCTGGTCTGTAATTCTTCTTTTTGGTGGGGTTCTTATCTGGTTTTGGGATCCAGGTAATGTTGGTCTCATATAATAAGTTTGGAAGTTTTCCTTCCATTTTTAAAAAAATTTTATTTAGTCATTCATGATGGACACAGAGAGAGGTAGAGACACAGGCAGAGGGAGAAGCAGGTCCCTGCAGGGAGCCCAATGCGGGACCTGATTCTAGACTCCAGGATCATGCCCTGAACCAAAGACAGACACTCAACTGCTGAACCACCCAGGCATCCCTATTTTTATTGGTTTTGAAGAGGGTTCTCTGTGCCTCCTGGCCTCGAATGCCTGTTGCCTTCCCCAGATTAGGAAAGTTCTCAGCTATCATTTGTTCAAATACACCTTCTGCCCCCCCTTTCATTTTCTGGGACCCCTATTATCCAGATATTATTTCACTTTATGGGATTGCTGAGTCTTAGAAATCTAGCTTTGTGATCTAGTAGCTATCTTTCTCTCTTCTTTTCGGTTTCCTTATTTTCCATCATTTTGTCTTTTATACCACTGACTCTCCTACCTTGTTTATCCTCATTGTTAGAGCCTCCATTTGTGACTGCATCTTCGTAATAGAATTCTTAATTTCTGCCTTGATTCATGTCTCTGCACTTCCTACCTTCCAAAAATGGTCACTTTTCTATTTATAGAATTGCAACATTTCTCTTCTCAGGTCTCTGATTTTGCAGGTGTTCAGAATTATTTGATAATGATTTAGCTGAATTCCAGGAACCAGATGAATTTAGGGTCTCCTGCTCCTCCACCATCTTAACTCCTCCCAGCAAGACTTGACCTCTGAATATTATCTCATTGAGAGGTGAGATTTCAACATATGAATTTATAATCTTCTTGCATTTAGGAACACCACGCAGTAATTGGCATTTTTTATTGCCAAAAATATGCATGACATAAAATTTATTTACAATTTTAACTATTTTAAAAAAGATATTATTTATTTATTTGAGAGAGAGAGAGAGAGAGCACAAGCAGGGGAAGGGACAGAGGAATGGAAAAAAGCAGGCTCCCTGTACAGCAGGGAGCCTGATGTGGGGCTTGATCCCAGGACCCTGTGATCATGACCTGAGTAGAAGTCAGATGCTGAACTGAGAGCCACCAAGGCGCTCCCCCCACCCATTTCTGCTATTTTTAACTGTATAGTTCAATGACATTAAATACTTTCGTATTGTTGTTCAACCATCACCACTATCATACATATACTTCCAGGACATTTTCATCTTCCTAAACTGAAACTCCATAGCCATTAAACAGTAGTACCTCCCCATTCTCCCTCATCTCAGCCCTGGAGCCATGATTCTACTTTTTTTTTTGGCTCATCGGTTTGACCATTCCAGGTACCTCATATGAGAAGAATTATATAGCATATGTCCTTTGTGACATATGTTATATAATTATGTGACTTTTTCGCTTAGCATAAGGTTTTTGAGGTTCATCCATATTGTAGCTTATGTCAGAATGTCTTTTCTTTTTAAGGCTAAATAATATTCCATTGCATATATATATTGTCTTTTGTTTATCCGTTCATCCCTCAATAAATACTTGAGTTGCTTCTACTTTTTGGCTATTGTGAATAGTGCTACTATGAACTTGGGTGTATAAATACTAGTTTGAATCTCTGCTTTTACTTCTTTTGGTATACAACGAAAAGTGGGATTGCTGGATCATGTGGTAATTCTATGTATAATTTTTTTTTTTTTTAGGAATTGCCATACTTTTTCCACAGCAGCTACACCATTTTGTATTCTCCCCAGTGATACACAAGGGTTCCAATTTCTCCATATCCTTACCAATGCTTATTTGTTTGTTGTTTGTTTTGTTTTTTGATACTAGCCATCCTAATGGATGTGAAGTTGTACCTCACTGTGGTTTTGAATTACATTTCCCTAATGATTACTGATTTTTGAGCATCTTTTCATGTGCTTGTTGATCATTTGCATATTTTCTTTGGAGCCATGTCTATTCAAATCCTTGCCTATTTTTTAATCAGGTCGGATGTTCTTTAATCAACATTAAAGTTTAAACATTAAAGTTTTAAGAGTTCTGTATATATTTTGGATATCATTCTCTTATCAGATATTTGATTTGCATATACTTTCTCCCTTTCCTTGGGTTGCATTTTCACTTTGTTGATATTGTCCTTCAATGCACAAAAGTTTTAATTTTGATGAAGTCAAAAAAATTTTTTTTGTTTGCTGTGCTTTTGGTGTCATTTGCAAAAAATTAATGCCAAATTCAAAGTCATTGGGATCCCTGGGTGGCTCAGCAGTTTAGCGCCTGCCTTTGGCCCAAGGCATGATCCTGGAGTCCTGGGATTGAGTCCCGCATCAGTCTCCCTGCATGGAGCCTGCTTCTCCCTCTGCCTGTGTCTCTGCCTCTCTCTCTCTGGGTCTCTCATGAATAAATAAATAAAATCTTTAAAAAACAAAAACAAAAGAACAAATTCAAAGTCATCAAACTTTTTCCGTGTATTTTCCTTTAAGGGTTTTAGCTCTTATATTTTGGTCTTTGGTCTATTTTGAATTTATTTATTTTTAAAATAATTTTTATAATTTTGAAAAAAACACATAACATAAAATTTACTATATGAGGAGTTACATCTTCAACGTACGAATTTGAGGGGTACACAATTCAATCCATAATGGCAGGATGTCCACCCTTACGCTGCATTGACATCTGTAAACCAAAGTGATCTTTAAACAGATTCTTTAGTTATCTGATTTATCTGCATAAATCTCTTAAACAAATTGAGCCAAAGCCAAACAAACAAACAAATAAACAAATACTGTCTTCTTTCCTTCCATGGTATGCTTTATTGTCTGTGTCACTGCAGTGATTAATCCCCCACCTCACCCCCTCACCATTCTACTTGGCTTTTCCTTAAAGGAACAGCAGCTTGAAGAGTCACCAACTAGGAATTTCTGTATGTTTTAGTTACACATATGTTCCTAAGTGTCTTCTCTCTCTTTTTTAAAAAAGATTTTATTTATTTATCTGAGACAGAAATAGAGATAGGGACAGAAAACACAAGCCCAGGAGGAGAGGGAAACAGACTCCTAAGCAGGGAGCCCAGACTCAGGGCTTGATCCTAGGACACCGAGATCACGACCAGAACCAAAGGCAGATGCTTAACTGACTGAGCCACCCAGATACCCCTAAAGAAGTCACTTTAGAGTATATGTGTAACTAAAACATACAGAAATTCCTAGTTTGGTGACTCTTCAAGCTTTACTTTCGAGGTACCTGAGGAGCTCAGTCAGTTAAGCATCTAATTCTTAATTTCAGCTTAGGTCATGATCTCAGGGTCATGAGATCCAGCCCTGAGTTGGGTTCCACACTCAGCTGGTAGTCTGCTTGTCCCTCTCCTTCTGCCCTTCTGCCTACTTTCTCGCTCTCAAATAAATAAATAAATAAATAAAATATTTAAAGTGGCTTCTTTAAAAATTATGGTAAAAATATGTATCATAGAATTTACCATCATGACCATTTTTTGGTGTACAATTCAGTATATAAATGTTTGCATCATTGTGAAACAGAGCTCCAGAACTTTTCATCTTGCACAACCAAAACTCTACACCCATTACACAAGTCTCTTTTTTTTCCTTTCCCAGCCCCTGGTAACCATTGTTCTATTTTCCATATCAATGAATTTGATTACTTTAGATACTTCATATAAGTAGAATCAATATAGTGTTTGTTCTTTTGTGTCTGCCTGTGTTGTATGAATGGGGTTTTCTGTGATTCGTCCTGCATTAACGGACCACCTCAACCTGGATGTACACAGACAGGCCAAAGAATGTTGTTTGTGAGACTTGTGCTGCATAGGTGATCTCAGAAACATGATCAGTTGACATTAGCTGGCCTGCAGGTCAGAATTGGTCCATCTAGTCTAGACACCAAGAGCTGTAAATCTTGCCTTGCATCCCCTCCGGCTCCAGGCTGGGCTGGCCCCCCAGAATGGAATCTGGGAGGGGAGACAAGCACACCTAGCCCAGGCTCCTTGAAGATGTAAAGATATGATAACATAGGAATGCAGCTTGCTCCAAAATGCACGTAGGCAAACAAATGTTTAACTTCAGATCCTGTCATTTGCCCCATAAATATGGCCCTTATGGGACTGGTGACTTGCAAGTCACCTGAGGGGAGGACGCTCTGACCAGGTCTCTCAGTCGGGACTCCAGCCTGGCTGTCTCCACCCGGCTTCCCCAGCTTATGAGATTGCTTATTGTGAGTACCTGATTTGATGTCACTTTGTCTTATTCTCCTTTACAGCTTATTATTGTCCTCATCTATGCACAGATTTCTCTTTGCTTCTTTTCTGTTTCCGTTAGATTTTTATATCAATAAAATGGTTTTTCCGTCCCTTCAAAACTGAGAGTAAAGCTGCTGTGAATCTTTTGTTTAGACCACTGCCTGATTTCACCTAGCATGATGTTTTCAAGATTCATCCATGCTGTAACATGTGAAAGGTTGCATGGTATTCCATTGTGTTTATATACCACATTTTGTTATCAATTCATCCGTCGATGGACATTTGGGTAGCTTCTACCTCTTGGCTATTGTGAATAGTGCTGCTATGCATATGGATGTGCAAATGTCTCTTTGAGATCCTGCTTTAATTTCTTTTTGATATATATCTAGAAGTAGGATTGCTGGGTCATATGGTAGTTCTATTTTTAATTTTTTTTGAGGAATCACCATATTGTTTTCCATGATGGCTGTACCATTTTTTTACAATCCCACCAACAGCACAGAAAGATTCCAACTTTCCATATTCCTGCCAATATTGTTATTTTCTGTGATTTGTTTGTTTTTTGTAGTAGCTATCCTAATGGTACAAAGTAATGTTTCATCGTGATTTTGATTTGCATTTCTCAAATTATTAGGAATGTTGAACATCTTTACACATGTATGTTGGCTGTTTGTATATCTTCTTGGGAGAAATATCTACTCAAGCCCTTTGCTCATTTTTAAATTGGATTATGTGATTTTTTCGTTGTTTAGCTGTAGGAATTCTGAATATATTCTGAATTGTGTCTCTTATGAGATATATGATTTGCAAGTATTTTCTCCTATTTTGTAGGTTGCCTTTTACTCTGTCAGTTCTGTTCTTTGATGCACAAAAAATTTTAAATTTATTCTGTTCCCATTTGTCAATTTTTGTCTTTCATTGCTTATGCTTTTTGTGTCATATCCAAGAAATTGTTATTGAATCCAATGTCATAAAGATTTTCCCTATGATTTCTTCTAGGAGTTACATATTTTTAAGTCTTATATTTACATCTTTTTAATTATTTTTAAAAGATTTTATTTATTTATTTGACAGAAAAAGTACAAGCAGGGAGAGTGGCAGGCAGAGGAAGAGGAAGAAGCAGACTCCCTGTAGAGTAAGGAGCCTGACATGGGGCTCGGTCCCAGAACCCTGGGATCATGATCTGAGCTGAAGGCAGATGTTTAACTGACTAAGCCACTCAGGTGCCCCTATATTTAGCTCTTTAATTCATTTAATGTTTGTTTATGATGTAAAGTGAGTGTCCGATTCTATTCTTTTGTATGTGGATATCCATTTTTCCAAACTGGATATTCAGTTGAAGATATTGTCCTTTCCCCACTGAATGCTCTTGGCAGTCTTGTTGGAAATCATTTGAGGAGCTTCTGGTGGCTCAGTCAGTAGAATATGTGACTCTTAATCTCTGGGTTATGGGTTTGAGCCCCAAGTTGGGTGTGGAGAATACTCAAAAAAATAAAAGAACTTAAAAAAAAAAAAGAAAATCATTTGACATTTATCTCTGGGCCATCTGTTCTATTCTGTTAGTCTGTATGTCTGCCTTTCTGCTAGTACCACTATTTTGATTACCATAGCTTTGTAGTTAAGTTTTGAAATGAGGAAGTATGAGACTACCGACTTTCTTCTTTTTCAATATTTTTTTTGGCTATTTGGGATCCGTTGAGATTTCATATGAATTTTAGGATGGATTTTCTATTTTTGCAAAAAATGCCATTGGAATTTTGATAGGGATTACATTGAACATGTAGATTGTTTTGGGCAGTATTGACATCTTAACAATATTAAGTCTTCCAATCCATGAACATAGTATGTCTCTCCATTGATTTGTGTCTTTAATTTCTTTCAGTGGCTTTATAGTTTTCAGCATACAAGTCTTGTTGGGGGCCATGTTAAACAGCAAAATCACCACCAAGTACAAAATATGACAAAGTGGCACTAATAGTTCAAATGAGACACTTATTTACAATATAATAGATGAAACAAATAAGGCTGAGTATTGCCTTATTCTGCCTTGAGTGGGATCTTGGATGACTCTAATTTTTCCTTCCTCTGTGTATGTCCACAAATGAGTGGGAAAATGCCATAAGTATTGATTGTGTGGGTTACAAATACATTTTAGTAGCTACTTGAATCCACAATTATGGAATCTGCAACTAATGATCAACCATATATAAAAGTAAAGTACATGCAACAATAGCAGAGAAGCTGGAATGAAAGCTTCCACTGAACAAACAATACGATTGTGTGGTTCTTATACAGTAGATGAAGTCCTTATGCTATAGGTGGTATAATACTATATTTATATTGCAGGTGGTATAATATTTCTTGAAGGGAGACTATGTTAATAAGTATGCATAGTGTAAACCCAAATGCACTAACCAAACCAAGCCAAAACAAAAGAAACAAAAGGAGATACAATTAATAAGCTAAATAAGACAATATAAAATGGAATAATAAAAAGTAATGCTTGGGGTGCCTGGATGGTTCAGTCACTTAGCCATCCAACTCTTGGTTTCGGCTCCAGTCATGATCTCAGGGTTGTGAGATGGAGTCCCTTGTCAGGCTCCCTTCTGGGCATGGAGTTGGCTTAAGATTCTGTCTCTCTCTCTCTCTCCCCCTTTGCCCCTCACCCTACCTCTCTCTCTCCTTCTAAAAATTTTTTTAAAAAAGGAAAAGTAATGCCAGTGAAATATCAAGGACTGTGGGAACTAAAAAGTTCATTAATGAAAGAATAATGATTGATGACAGAAATGGACTGAATTTGAAGTGTTGTTTTATATTCTGAGTATATTATGAGAAGGACAAATTGGAATTTCTTCTGGGGAAGACAACCAGGACATGCAGTCTTGGTGTTTGTTTCTCCTTCTCCTTCCAAAAACAGTAATGGATCCATCCTCTCTTTATGTAACCGTAATCACCAGCAGCTTATATTGCTGAGGGATAACTGCCTGGTATAAGGCAGTTTTTAGTCTAGGAAGCAATTTTTTCCACATGATTAGTTTGTGATCATTAGCTGGTATCACATTACCAGCTAATGTTTGAGTCATGTTTGAAATAAACTTATACAGGGCTACTTAGAATGGTTTGAGTCATGTTTGAAATAAACTTATACAGGGCTACTTATTAATAATGCCAACCTATATCCATGGAATTAACTAGGAGTAAGCCTCAAAAAACTACTCATGGATTTATTATGCCCAGAGCCAATGTGGACAGGCTTTCTGAAGAGATGAGGACTGTATTAGTAAAGTAAAAAGTGAAGAGTCTAAAAACATAGCTTTACATAAAACATTATTTTAAAAAATATGGGGAAATAGTCACCCAAATATTGAAATTAAGTATACTGCAATGGAGTTTTAGAAATGCTAATTCATAAATGTAAAATTGCTCCCCAAACTGTACAGAACTAAGAACATAATCAGAAAGAATAAAAATAATCACAAAAATTTAAAAATCTTATTACTTGTTGGGAACAACCAAAGAAAAGTTCTTGGATTAGTTCTCAAATAGAGTAAGAACTAGTGTGCATTTAGAAAGAATCTTGATCAGTGTCTGAATTATTTTTATAATTATTTTTGAATTTATTATTTCCCCTAAAGTAATATATAGAAACATCTAAGACACAGATATATACAAAATGTTTGCAGTTTTTTGTTTTTTGAAGATTTTCTTTTCTTTTTTTTTTTTTTTAAGACTTTATTCATTTATTCATGAGAGACAGAGACACAGAGAGAGAGACAGGTAGGGACACAGGCAGAGGGAAAAGCGGGCTCCATGCAAGGAGCCTGATGTGGAACTTGATCCTGGGACTCCAGGATCACGCCCTGGGCTGAGGGCAGGTGCCAAACTGCTGAGCCACCCAGGGATCCCTGAAAATTTTATTTTCTTATTTGAGAGAGAGACAGCATACAAGCTAGTAGAAAGGCAGAGGGAGAGGGAGAAACAGACTCCCCACTGGTCAGGGAGCCCAGTGTGGGATGTGGACCTCATCCAGAACCCTGGGATCATGACCCAAGCCAAAGGCAGACATTTAACCGACTAAGCCACCCAGGCACCTCAATGTTTGTGTTTTTAAAAAACACTTCCTTTCGTGTTGAAAGCTTTATAACACCAAATAATTTCTTTTCAACTGCTTTTATTTCCTAGACTTTCCTTATGAAGTTGTAGTTGGTAAATCTCTTCCTCAAAAGCTCAAAGCACACAGAATCAGGTGTGGTCTTAAAGGTAGCCATGCCTTAGCAAAAATTCCATTCCAAACTTCCATTTCTGATAAAAAATTCTTAGTATGCTAGAAACAGAAAGAAATTATTATTATTTTGAAGTATAAAGTACTTATTTATTTGAGACAGAGTACACATGAACAGAGGGGAGGGACCCAAGGAGCAGGGACCCAAGGAGCAGGGAGCCCAATTCAGGGCTCAATGTGGGGCTCAATCCCAGGACCCTGGGATCAGGACTTGGCCAAAGGCAGCCACTTAACTAACTGGAGCTACCCAAATGCTTCGAGAGAAATTGTTGTTTTTATTGTTATTATTATTATTTTAAGTAAGCTCCATGCCCAGCATGGAGCCCAGCATGGATTCTGAACTCCTGACCCTGAGATTAAGACCTGAACTGAGATCAAGAGTTGGACATTTAACTGACTGAGCCACCTTGGCGCCCCCAGAAAGAAATTATTTTAAACATGATAAGGGATATTTGTTGAATGCTAATGGTAAATATCTTCCTGAGTTGTGAAACATTCACAATATCCCCATTAAAGCTAGGAATAAAAAACCTGCCCATTGTAATTATTTTAATTAATGATTTTCTGTACGTTCTAGCAATCCATAAGAAAGGAAAGTTAATCAAGAAGTTTCAATATTAAAAAGGAAGATATTTAATTATATAGTTAATTTATATAGTTATATAAATTTAATTATATAAATAAATATATATGTATATATAAATTATATACATATATATGTATATATGTTTGTGCAAAAACCTAATTGTTACTCAGACACATAGAAAAAGTTTCCAAAGAATTTCCAAGCTTTCAAACTCATGAAGTCCAACAGTTCAATAACATTTCTCAAAAAACCTATTTGATGGGCAGAGAGTATGTACTTTCAGTTTACTGAGAGATTTACAAACCTGTAAGAAATTGTGCAAAAAAAACATAAATCATTCTGAAATTCAGAATACAGTGATCTATGTAAATTGTGATCTATGTAACTTTACATATCTATGTAAAATCAATAGGTTCTAAATTTACAGGCCATCTTGTTCTCTAATAGATCTTGAACTTTAAATGAAGAAATATAATATTTTTTCTTTGTATTCCTTTTAAGCAAGGCAAAAGAAATCATATTTTTTCAGACCTCTCATAAAGCTGCACAATTTCAGAGGGTATATTTAAACAATAAGCCTTCCTTTCAATTTTATCAAGAACTTCAAAAGTTTTCCACTCTTTCAGGTAGAATTGGTGGAATGAAAAGAGTACTGAACTAGAAGATAAAACTTCACCTGGGTTTTAGCTCTCGCTTTTTTTCCTAGGAGCCGCATATCCTTGGGCAATTGTTTAACCTCTCTGATCAGCAGTTTCTTTTATCCGTAAAGTTGAGGGTTGTAAAGATTAAATGAGATAACTTATGCATAGTGCTTTGCAGGCTACAAAATGCTGTGCAAATACCGCACTTTGAGGCAAGTTTAACCAAATCCCAACAGCTGTGGAGGATTGAAAATAAAAGATAAAATTTTTACATTATCTACTTTAGGGCAGCCCCGGTGGCTCAGCGGTTTAGCACTGCCTTCAGCCCAGGGCATGATCCTGGAGAACCAGGATCGAGTCCCACGTCGGGCTCCCTGCATGGGTCCTGCTTCTCCCTCTGCCTGTGTCTCTGCCTCTCTCTCTCTTTTTCTCTGTGTGTCTCATGAATAAATAAATAAATAAATAAATAAATAAAAATATTTTAAAAAATACATTATCTGCTTTACGCAACAAACAAGATTATGGCCAGAATGGTGACAGATGTTGAGACTTTGTCATCAGAGATGTGGTTGAAGGAGTTAAGGCTGTTAAGCCAAAGAATCACATGCTTAGGGTGCAGGGGAGGGACATCAGGATTTACCTTCTGCCTCGTGGAAGTCCTACTGTATTATTTGGCTTTCAACAGTGTCAGGGTTTTTTGTTTTGTTTTGTTGTTTTTTAGTATTATTTATTTATTTGAGAGAGAGAGGTAGCACAAAAGGAGGGAGGGACAGATGGGCAAGCAGACTCCTTGCTGACCATGGAGCCCAATGCAGGCTCAACCTGGAGCTGGAATCGGCACTGGATCCCAGGACCCCAACCAAGATCATGACCCAAGCCCAAGTCAGATGCTTAGCCGACTAATTCACCCAGGTGCCTCTAAATAGTGTCAGATCTTAAAAAATACTTCTGTTTTAGTCACACACAAGTTGTCAATCTCCCCTCATCCATTTTTCTCTCATCATAACATTTTCTTAACTGACAAACCATAAAGAGGGAAGGCTGTCTTCAGATGGGCCCTTGGATGACTTCTCTACTTGTACAATCTTTCCAAAGTCAGTTTGGTGGCATTTGGATGTGGTCTCAGAACCAAAGTCAGCACGTGTTATCTTGGGGGATGGGGAGGAATCTGAAATAAATGGAAATGGCAGAGGAGGACAACAGACAATTGTTCAACCTTTGAGGCACATATGCACTGGAAGGTATTGAGTGGTAAGTCTGGATGCCCTTGGGAATTTTCAGAAGAGGATGCTCATGACAAGAGAATTGGGGAGCTGATGCCTAAGTTAGAAAATTGCTCAGGAATGCACAAATTAAGATTGATGTTTGGAACTCCAATTTCCATACTTTCTATTGTTTCTTTTTCGTAATAATGAGTCTGTCTTTCTACCTCTCTTTATTCAATCATGTAAGACACAGTGAGTTTAATGAGTTTTGATTTTTCCCAGTCAGGAAGACCTGTCAATATTTCATAGGCAAGTAGAAAGAGGCACTAAAAGAACTCTATTAAAATATTTTAGTCACTTCTGAAGATCCAAAGACAGTTCCTTTTTGCAAAGCTTTATTCTCTTTTATGAATTCCTCTCTTCGCAGATTTGTCTTTTGTGATCACTCCGAGATCAAACAGCTCATACAATGTACGTGAGTCAGTTTTACTGATCCAGCGCGGTAGCCTGTTGCCTTGCCTTCGTAGCTGTCAAGCTGCAATTAAGTTGTCAAAAATGTTCAGCTTGCTACCTATTTATAGTGTAAACAAATGGTTGCTAATATGAAACCATTTGTGAATATAGGATTTTTGCCCATTTTCTTGGCTAAAAGGGCATCTTAAAAAAAAAAAAAAAGAAATTTCCAAAATAGTTGAGGTTTTTATCAGCGACATGAAGATTTAATTTGAGTTGTGATTTTTGTCATAATAAAGAGTGAAGCAAAGCTTTTGAGGGAGCTGAGCTATTTCATTGTGTTAATCAACAGATATATGTATGATTATAATAACATTGCTGTCTCCATGGATATGGCTTCAGTAAATTGAAAATATTACATTACTTTACATAATTACAAGTGTGCTATTCTGAATGCTCTTTTAAAATTAAAAAATTATTTTTTTCAGCTTTATTGAGGTATAATTGACAAATAAAATTGTGTATATTTAAAGTGTACAACATGATAATTTGCTCCTTCTTTTGTCTATTTATACTCACGAGTGTATTGGGGAGAAGCTTTCCTTCAAATATAGTGGGGTGGATATGAATTGCTTTATAACACCCAGGTGTGTTAATTTTTACTGTCTCTGTGTATTCTAAATCGAATATTGGTTATATTTTCACCCTCTTGTTAGGGTCTTCTAAAAATCCAGTTTGGGTGAGGATTTTTGCCCTATTTGCAAATAAGGAAAGGCCCAGGCTTCAGTTGGAAGCATTGAGCAGCTTTACTGCTATAGCTCTTTTTCACTACATGACTGTGTTGCCCAGCACCGTTCTCCCTGTCTGACTCCGATGCTTTGGGAAGGCTCAAAGAAATCCATATGGCAGGTAGACTTCTCCACTGACCACTAACTCAGCCATAGAGGCCTTCCCTGCTGTTCCCAAGGCTGAGGTAGTCCGGCAACAAATCACTGGGATGTTGTCATTTGAGTTAGACCAAAGGAAGTGAAGAGTGATTAGATGGTTATCTGAGAGGATAGCATTCCAGGTAGAAGGTAGAGTCTGTGCAAAGGCCCCTGAGGCAGGATTTTGCCTGGAATGTTTGAACCACAGCAAAGACACCAGGGCAGCTCCAGGAGAGCAAGTGCTGGGAAGGGTAGAAAAGGCAAGATCACAGCAGTGTGGGGGTTTGGAGGCTACTGTCTACTCTGAATAAAATGGGGGAACTACTGAAGTGTTTGAAGGATCAGTCTGGCTGTGTGGAGAACAGCTATGGACAATAGAATTTTTTTCTCACACTGGAGGTTGGAAGTCTAAGATCAGAGTACCAGCATACTCAGGCAGGGGCCCTTCTGGGTTGCAGACTTCTTGTATCCTCAGCTGAACGAAGGGCCAAGGGATCCTCTGAGGGCTCTTTTATAAGCACTAACCCCATTTATGAGAGCTCTGCTCTCATGAGCTAATCATCTCCCAAAGACCCCACCTCCCAACACCATCATCTTGGGAGTTAAGATTTCAACATATGAATTTAGGGATATACGGAGCAGAAACATTCTGACCATAGGAGACGTTAAGTCTATGAGCATGTTTCCTGAGCAACTGATGTAAGCAAACAGAGCGATTATAAATCAGACCATATTAATAAGCATCCCATGAATGGCTTCTCAGTATCTGTTTCGGCTCTTCTCTCATTCTGACAGCACCTAGATTTTTCTTCAGGGAATCTACTCTTCCTCCTTGGAGTAGTCAGGGGCTTTGATTAGTATGGACCCTACCTCTTGCTCTAAGGGAAGGCTTCAATTGGCATAAATCAATCAATATTTCTTTGGAGACTTCAAGGAGACTTCTAGTAAATGTAATCTTTTGCCCTGCCTAGGTGCTAAACAACTGGAAAAATAAAACAAAGAGTAAATATGAAGATCCCAAAGAGCACTTTTACTGTCACAGAGGTCAGGGTAGTGCAGCACACAACTCAAGTCTGTCAACCAAGTGGACTTACTAATAATCAACTCCAAATTATACAGATTGGACACTTAGTCACAGATCACTATGGACTTGGGCAGGTCCTGCTACATAGAGTAAATAGAAGGGAACTTCTGTTGTCTGAGAGGAAGTCTATTCCCAAAAGAAAGGGCAGAGCTGCATAGAGCAGTCTCATCTAGGCTTTACAAAATTCCAATCAGATGAGTTGGTCCCATCTCCCCAGGAGCCAAGAGATGCTGGAGAGGCTGGAATCAATCAAAGCAATATCAGGAGTGGGAAAACTAATTCTCCTTTATAAATGCCATTTTATTCCTCTTTTCCCAGTTATTGGCTCAGGATGGATAGTAACCAAGGCCTAAGCCAATCAGTCTGTTGAAATTTCCTACGTTCTAATGGCACTCCTGAAATAGGATAAACAGGACTAAAATTTGTATGGAATCACAAAAGATTCTGAATAGCCAAAGCATATTGAGAAAGAAGAACAAAGCTAGAGGGACCACACTCCTTGATTTTAAATTATTTCACAAAGCTACAGTAACCAATATAGCTTAGTTATATATATAATTGTGTGTGTGTGTGTGTGTGTGTGTGTGTGTGTGTGTGTATATATATATATAAAATTGGCAGAAAAACCAACCAACGGAACAGGATGAAGAGCCCAGAAATAAATGCACACATATGTGGTCAATGAATTTATGACAAGGGAGCCAAGAATATACACTGGGGAAAGGACATTCTTTTCAATTAAATGGTGTTGGGAAACCTGGAGAGCCACATGGAAAAGAATGTAACTGGACCACTATCTTATACCACCAACTCAAAATGGATTCAGGGCATCTGAGGGGCTCAGTTCATTAAGCATTCCACTTTTAATTTTGGCTCAGGTTATGATCTCAGGGTTGGGAGATTGAGCCCCACATCAGGATCATGGTCAGTGGAGAGTCTGCTTGAGATTCTCTCCCTCTCTCTCTGGCTCACTCTCACCTTCTTTCCAAAATACATACATACATACATACATACTTTTTTTTTTAATGACTTTACTTATTTATTCATGAGAGACACAGGCAGAGAGAGAAACAGGCTCCACAGAGAGAGCCTGATGCGGGACTCGATCCCCGGACTCCAGGATCATGCCCTGAGCCAAAGGCAGATACCCAACCACTGAGCCACCCAGGCATCCCACATACATACATACTTTTAAAAAACACAACAACATAAAAAAAAACCTATCCCAAAATGGATTAAAGACTTGAATGTAAGACCTGAAACTCCTGGAAGAGAACAGGTGATAAGTTCCCTGATACTGGGGCAATGATGTTTTGGATTTGACATCAAAAACAAAAACAACACAAGCAAAAATAAACAAGTGGGACTACATCAAAGTAAAAAGCTTCTGCACAGCAAAGGAAATCATTAATAGAATGAAAAGGCAACCTACTGAATAGGAGAAAATAATTGCAAATCATATACCTGATAAAGTGTTAAAATCCAAAATTTATGTAGAACTCCTAAAATTCAATACTAAAAAACCCCAAACAACCCAATTAATAAATGGACAGAGGTTCTGAGTCAGACATTTTTTTTCAAAGAAGACACACAGATGATTAACAAGAATGAATTGTCCCAACAGATACATTGAAAAGATGCTCAGGGCAGCCTGGGTGGCTCAGTGGTTTAGCGCCGCCTTCAGCCCAGGGCCTGATCCTGGAGACCTGGGATCACGTCCCACATCGGGCTCGTGCATGGAGCCTGCTTCTCCCTCTGCCTGTGTTTCTGACTCTCTCTCTCTCTCTCTCTCTCTCTCCCTCTCTATGTCTTGAATGAATAAATAGATAAATAAAAATCTTTAAAAAAAAAGAAAAGATGCTCAACCTCACTAATCATCAGGGAAATGCAATTCAAAACCATAGTGAGATGTCACTTAACAACAGTTAGAATGACTATCACCAAAAGATAGGAAATAACAAGTGTTGGCGAGGATGTGGAGAAAAGTGAACACTTGTGCACTAATACTGGGAATGCATATTGGTGCAACCACTATGGAAAACAGTTTGGAGGATCTTCAAAAAATTAAAAATAGAACCACCCTATGATGCAGCAATTCCACTCCTGGGTATTTACCTGAAGAAAGTGAAAACATTAAGCAGAAGAGGTATCTGCACCCCTGTGTTCATTGCAGCATTATTTACAATAGCCAACATACAGAAGAAACCTAAGGGTCCATTGATGGATGAACGAGGAAAAAATGTGGTATATGTATAGACCACGGAATATTATTCAGCCAGAAAAAAAGAAGGACACCCAGCCATTTGAGACAACAGGGATAGACTTTGAGGTCATTATGCTAAATGAAATAAGTCAGGCAGAGAAAGGCAAATACCAAGTGATCTCATTTATATGTAGAATCTAAAATAAACATACAAAAACAGAAACACTAAAATAACCACAAACTCAAAGATAAAAAAAAGACTGGTGGTTGCCAAAGGCAAGGGGTATGGGCTGAACAAAATGGGTGAAGAAGATCAAAGGGCACAAACTTCCAATGATAAGATAAATACAAACTTGAGGGTGTAATGTACAGCATGATGACTATAGCTGATAATACTCTATTGCATATTTGAAAGTTGCTGAGAGAGTAGATCTTAAAAGTTCTCATCACAAGAAAAATAAATTTGGTAACAGTGTATGGTGATAGGTGTGAACTAGACTTATTGCAGTGATCATTTTACAATATATACACATATCAAATCCTTATATTGTACACCTGAAACTAATATAATGTCACGTCAATTATACTTCAATTAAGAAAAAAAAAATCTCAGGTGGCTCAGTGGTTTGGTGCCACCTTCAGCCCAGGGCCTGATCCTGGAGACCCGGGATTGAGTCCCACGTTGGGTTCCCTACGTGGAGCCTGCTTCTCCCTCTGCCTGTGTCTCTGCCTCTCTCTCTCTCTCTCTCTCTCTCTCTCTGTATCTCTCATGAGTAAATAAATAAAATCTTAAAAAAGAAAAAAAAATCCCTAGCCTCAGGGATTGGTGAGAATTGCACCAATCTGTGAGGCAAGATGGTTTGATACTAGAATTGGGAGAGAAGACCTCTTATTGCAATTACTTTGCTTCTATGAGGGACATCAATCAGAGAATGAAGCTAACGTGGAAGAGACCAGGGTTGTGAAAATCTGGGAAAGAGGAGATTGGAACCCTGATCAAAATTAGCCTGAAATGTTCCCAGGGCATTTTCAGTTAAATGAGCTGAGAAAATCTATTTGTCATTTAAACCGGTTTGATTTAGATTTTTCTGTTGTTCCAACCAAAATTAACCCAATCGATACACACATACCTCATCTCTTAAAACTAGACTCATCTCCTCACCTCTAAGAAGGTTTCTATAATTGACCCTCTGCATCTTTATACTTGTCTACTCATATTTCTGCATTACCTGGTATATACTATCCTTTTTACACTTAATTATGACTTATTATTAGTGTTTTCATAGTAAATTTTTTCATTCTCTTTTACTTTCAGTCTGTGTCCTTAAATTTGAAGTGTGCTTCTTACATACAGCATATCTTTGAGTCTTGTTTTCTTGTTTTTGTTAAAATCTCATCTGACAATTTCTATTAGAGTGTTAGGTCATTTGTATTAAATTAACAACTGATATGGTTGATTCAAAGGATGTCAATTTTTAAAAATTTCATTTGTTCTTTGTTTCTTTGTTCTTCCTTCCCTGCCTTTATTGTTTGTTTGATTGATTATAGAAGTATAACTTAGTATTCCATTTTATTTCCCCTACTGGCTTTCTAGTGATATCTCTTGGCATTATTTTTAGCGGTTACTGGTCTTAAGTTTGCAACATGCATTCTTAACTAATCATTATTGTACCATTTCATAAGCAATCTAAGAACTTACTATAGTGGAGTTGTTCCATTTATTACCCTTCTGACCTTGTGCTGTTGCTGTCATATATTTTTTCTTACCTACTATAGTACACTGCCATTATATTTACTTTCCACAGTCAATAAATAGTCTTCCAAAGAAAAAATTTTAAGATGAGTATTTTATATTTGTTCACATCTGTGTTCTTTCCAATGACCTTTGTGGACTCCTTCTGGAGTCATCTTTCAGCTCAAAAAATTTTAGTATGTCTTCATAGTGCAGTGTTTAAGGGAAAGCTTCTTTCTGTTTCTGTTTTGATTTTGCATTTGTTTTTTAAAGGATATTTTCACAGGGTATAGAATTTGAGCTTGAATGCTCTTTTTTTTTCAGATGACATTCTCTTGTTTTCTGGCTTCCTCTTTTTCTCTGATAGTAAGTCAACCAACATTTTTATTTTTGTTCTCCTGAGTATCATTGTCCCTTTTCTCCTAATCTGGCTGCTTTTAAGATGTGTCTAGGTACAGTTCTCTTTTTATTTATCTGACTCAGTGTTCACTACAATTCTTGTATATATGGGTTGGTTTCTTTCAAGAACTTTGGAAAATTCTTCATCATTACCTCTTCAAATATTTCTTTTTGTCTCTACCTCTCCCCAATTCCTAGATTCCAGCTACCTATCTGCTAGATTACTTAATATTCTCCTATAGGTGTCTGGTCTCTCTTTGTTCTATTTTTCTGTCTCACAGTTTAATTCATTCTTCAGTTTGGATAATTTCTATTGACCTGTCTTGGAGTTCACTAGTTCTTTTTCCTATGATATATGTCTGCTCTTATCTCATCTGATGCATAGTTCATTTTAGATATTATACTTTTTTAGAGTCCTCTATTTAGAATTTCCATTTCTCTGCTGGAATTCCCCATCTCTTTGTTCATTTTGTTCCTCTTTTATCTAATTCTTTAGCATATTTGTAATAATTATTTAAAAATTCTTGTCTGCTAATTCAAACAGTTGCGCTATCTGTGTCTGCTTTCCTTAATTTTTTTCCTCTGGATTATAAGTCATATTTGCCCACCTTTTCACCAGCTTGTCGTTTTTGCTTTAGACAGTTTGTATGTGTTCATTTATAAGTAGTACTCACTCCCAGATAAGGCTATGCCCTTTCCTCTTGCAGCAAGCCAGGTTGAGGGGCAGCTCTCTTCAGTCAACTCAGAATTTGGGGTTGCATGTTAGTTAGTTTCAGTTCAGTTCACTTCTGCTATCATATGTCTTGGGCATGATCAGGTTCTTCCCTCCAGCAGAGCTTTGAAACCTAAGCACCATGAAACAATGATATCTCTAAGCTTTCTAGTAGACTCATCAGTTTCTTGTGCCAGGGGTCAAGCAGGTAATTTAAACACATGAAATCACCCAGCCATTGTGATCTGGAAGGCAGGGGGAGCCACAGGTCAACTCTATCCTAATGTCACCATGCGATGGTTTAAGTCCAGCACATCAGACCTTCTTCTTTTTCATTATTTCCTAAAAGGACCCTAAAATTGAGAACTTTCTGTAAAATTTCCCAATATTTCAAGTTGGCAAATAATTCAACATTCTTTTAAAATATACTTTAGCCCCCCCCCCAAATACATGTTTGTTTAATTCAGTCCATGGACCACCACTTCTCAGTGTCCAGTGTAATCCAACTTCTTCATAGTAGGCAAGAAAGAGAAGACCCCAAAATATTTAACTTTTCTTCAGCAAAGAGGACTTTGTGAAATGAAAAGAAATTGTTTTAATGCTTGGAGTTTTAAAAATGTTTAAATTTGGTTGCTCATTTATTATAAGGCCTTGTCATCAAGGATTTTGCAAAGTTAAGAGATAGAGAAACTCCCTATTCAGTTGCATGTGGTACAGAGGATTAGCTTTGGGAAGGGGGCAGTTATGTTCAAATGTTGATTTTCTACTATGCAGGTACATTAGTGGTAATTCCAGGTAAGTAAGGAGATAGGCAAATTTAAAACACCTCAAATATACCAGTTTTTTTTTTTTTATCCCATACCCATATACCAATTTTGTCCTGTGCTTCCTGAGAAACTCTACCACTGACTTCTGTGGGCATGAGATCTGCCAGAGAATAAGACTATGGGTATATATATTCCTGGGAAAATTTGTCACATTTCAAACTGAATTCTTTTTAATCTTTTCATGCCAAAGTCTTTTTGCTATTTATAGAGACCTATTTGTTTCAGCTGCTTACCTGGTTGGAATGACAAAGAAAGGACAGTCAATATCTCTTCCTGCAAACCATTTTAATATTTCTGTTTCTCCAGACAGAGTGACCCTAAATAAAAATGATTATGCATGCTGGGGTGGTATATTTTGTAATTAAAACCTAAAAATCACTCCTTGTCTTATATTCCTCTTCACATACAGACAAATCCACATCCTTTCCTACATCCCACAAGCCCAGAACCACAATTCTGCAACTAACTGAGATGAATGTATTTTATGATGTATTTATTTCTCTCTCCAAGCTCTGAAAGAAAAACTGGCTAGAAGCCAATGAGCATTAAGAACTCATTTCTTGGCAAGCAGCTACTATTATTTGTTCAAAACATATTCATAGAGTTGCCAGTATAACAACTTGGAAAGTAGATTAAAATCACACCATCCTTTTCCACCCCCCAGTAGCTTTGCATTTCAATGCCTCCCTGAATATTTCAGGAATAATCAACAAGACTCAGATTTTTCTCTTTCAACTTGAAAGGCTAGAAGTTTGAATGATAGGAATGTCAGGTCTTGGAAGATTTGACTAAACTCCTCTACCTCTCCTGCCCCTCAATGCAGGCATTTCCCAAGATTCTGTCTTTTTATTGTTCTTCAGTCTCTTCCTCAAAGCTTTTGCATCTCCCATGGGGGTCAATGATTTCTTTTATTAGATCAATGATTAATTATCTTATATAGGATCAATGATCTCCTGTTATAAGATTTGCAGATTTAGCATCACTTTCTTTGTGTTTGGCAAAATCCACACGACATAAAATTTGCCATGTTAACCATTCTTAAGCATGTAGTTCAGAGGCACTAAGTACATTCACATTGTTGTGCAGCCACCACCATCAATCGTCTCCAGAACTTTTTCATCTCCCCAAACTGAAACTTTTTATTCATTAAACAATAATTCTCCACCCCACCCCTCTCGTGGCCCCTGGAAACCACTATTCTACTTCTAGTCTCTACAGATTTGACTAGCGTAGGCACCACATATAAGTGGAATCATCCAGTATTTGTCCCTTTGTGCCTGGTTTATTTCACTTTGCATGATGTCTTCAAGGTTCATCCATATTGGAGCATGGATCAGAATTTCACTCTTTTAGAAGGCCAAATACACGTTGTATGTGTAGACTACCTTCTGTTTACCTGCTGACAGAAATTTGGTTTGTTTCTACATTTTGGCGATTGTGAATATTGCTGTTGTGAACATGGATGTACAAATTCCTATTCTAACATCTCTCGTAGCTACCTCTGTACTGGGCATCGTATTTCCAACTGTTGCAGGCATGTTCACTCAGCTGTGCTACAACTCATTCCTCCTTCTGAACGAATCCCCCATTCCCCCGGTGATGCAGGCTTTGGAAATACAAGATATTTTTACTTTCATCCATTTTTAGTGCCACTGCCTGAACTTAGGCCCTTAATATTTCTACCTCTTCATATCCTTAATTAATCAATTAACTCCATTAGGCATGTTGTGTTTTCCTGTCCCAGCGTTGTAGCTATGCCATTCTCTATTCCAGGAGAGCCCTTCTTTCCCTCTGTATGTTGCCATCTTCTTCTTGATACCTTCCTGTGCATTCCAGTACACACTAACATCTCTCCTTCTGGGATTTCTTCAGCAATTATTATAAATCTCACTTTTCATACCAAATACACGTCTTGGGATTTTTTGGTTCACTTTCTGATGCCATAGTTCCCCAAAGATTGTGCCTGTTGGAAAGCAAAGACTGCATCATTTACTTATCCATTTTATAGTGACTGAGTATCTACATTTTTGGCCGGGTTCTAGGGTCTCAAACTGGCTTGTGACCTGCTCCTTGCTTTTAAGATGCTCACTTTTTTAATGGAGGTATAGCATAAAAGTAAATCATTATAATTCAACATGAAAGTCTCTTTTTTTTTTAAAGATTTTATTCATTTGAGAGAGAGCAAACCAGCAATGGGAGGGGGAGTAGCAAACTCCTCATTGAGCAGGGAACCCAACGAGGGGCACGATCCCAGGACCCCCAGATCATGACCTGAGCCAAAGACAGATGCTTAACCAACTGAGCCATCCAGGTGCCCCATGAGAATGTCTTTAGAAGAGCCATGGGCAAGGCTAACTTTACCAAAGGGAACTGAAGAGGTTGTATGCTTCTTGACATTTCTGCATTGACACATGACCCACTGAAAAGGACAGATGTTCCTGTGGGTGGTATCTCATGATTTCACCACTGAGTTTTCTTTCTCCCTAGAGAAGCCTTTTCATACATTTGCCTGCAGTATCCATGTGTATATTTTAAACTACTAATTGTTAAGAAAAGTAGTCTGAGCCAAAGGAGTTGGAATGATGATCATCACCTACAATTCCACTTTATGATGGATATGTGTCATCACCCCCTCCTAGTGCTCCAGTGCTCCAGGGGGCAGGGAAGTGTAAGTGTACATGGATTACATTCCAGAAGCTTGGATGATTGATGGGGGAGGGGTGGTTTGGAGAGCAGGTGACGGCACTCAGGTGGCAGTTCACAAAAGAGGGCATGATAACAATTTGAGATGATGTCATTTTAATGGGGGTGGAAAACTGATAAAGAGCTCTCTTCTTTCTCTTCTCTTCTCTTCTCTTCTCTTCTCTTCTCTTCTCTTCTCTTCTCTTCTCTTCTCTTCTCATGTGAGGCTCATACCTAAAAGCCTGTTCAAAATAGTTGATTTTGTGGATGAAAGAAGAAAAAATCTTTCCCCACCTCTCTGGGAAAATCTACCCCTACTGGGATGTCATCCCAGTTATTAATGCTGTATCTACTGATATTCCTCACTTGTAAGTTCAATTAAATGCGAGGCCATTCATTTCTTCATTTAATTCATTTGTTCTTTCATTCATTCAGTAATCACTTGTGGAGTCTTTATTTGAGGGGCTCAGAATAAGTCACACAAATGGTGTTTAACCTTAAGAGAGTTGCTAATCTGGTGGAGGACCAGGTAAATTAGTCACCAATAAGAATAACTTAGAAGCTGTGGTAAGTTCTATGAAGGAAGTACAGGTGTTGGCCACAGAGAAACATGAAAAAGGATCCTCTGAGCTTGCTTAGAAGGTGGAGAAGGAGTTGATCACCATTATAGTTAAGGGCAGAGTGTTTCAGAGGAGACAGAGCAGCGTGCAAGGATCCTGGGCCCCCGGGGCACAGGTAGAGAGGGGAACTGGAGAGCACAAATCCCAACTAAAGGGAATGCTTTGATGTGGTATTCAGAATACAGACGGGGCTACCGGATTGCCAGATTCAAGTATCAATTCTTCCTCTTACTAGGCATGTCCTCAAGCAAGTTCCATGTCTCCATTTCCTTATCTATAACACGAGAATTAAAAATAATAACTATGTTGCAGAGTTTCAGGAGAAGACATAAACTCAAAATTTTTTAATAAAATTTCCCAATTTTCAAAATTTGGGCACTAACTTCAAAAGGATTTTTAAAGAACTGAACAAGTTAAGCCTGTCTATGAACTCATTATGGCTTGGGACTCACCAGTTTGCAGCCTTTTGCTCAGGACCTCATATGCCATGTTACATAGTTTGGACTTTTTCCCCAAGTGGGAACTCACTGAGGTGACATGGTCTGATCGACATTTTAAATGTGATGTGATTGCCCACAAAAAGATGGATTAGAGAGGGCAACAGTAGAGCAGTAAGACCTAGTAAGACTTCAGTGCAGTTTCTGGAAGAACTCTGGAACACTTGAATGCCATAGCTCTCCTGATCAGTTACTTCCCTTTCCATCCTATCCAACCAAATTCCCACTAATTCAGAGTCATTTTTAAATATTGTCTTAGATCTTAACCAACAGAATAGGAGAAGATATTTGCAAATGTCTTATCAGACAAAGGGCTAGTATCCAAAATCGATCAAGAACTTATCAAACTCAACATCAAAAGAACAAATAATCCAGTCAAGAAATGGACAGAAAACATGAACAGAAATTTCACCAAAGAAGACATATACATGGCCAAAAAGCACATGAAAAAATGCTCCATATCACTTGCCATCAGGGAAATATAAATCAAAACCACAATGAGATACCACCTCACATCAGTCAGAATGGTGAAAATCAACAAGTCAGGAAACAACAGATGTTTGTGAGGATGTGAAGAAAGGGGAACCTTCATATACTGTTGGTAGAAATGAAAGCTGGTACAGCCACTCTGGAGAACAGTACGGAAATTCCTCAAAAAGTTGAAAATAAAGCTACTCTATGACCCAGCAATTGCACTACTGGGTATTTACCCAGATACAGACGTAGTGACTTAAAGGGGCACCCACACCCCAGTGTTTATAACTGTAATGTCCACAATAGCCAAACTATGGAAAGAGCCCAGATGTCTATCAACAGAGGAATGGTTAAAGCAGATGGGGTGTATATATACAATGGGATACTACTCAGCTGTCAAAAATGAAAGCTTGCCATTTGCAACAAGGTGGATGGAACTAGAGGGTATTATGCTAAGCAAAATAAGTCAACCAGAGAAAGGCAATTATCATATGATCTCACTCGTATGTGGAATTTAAAAAACAAAACAGGATTATAGGGGAAGAGAGGAAAAAATAAAAACACAAAATCAGAGGGAAACAAACCATAAGAGACTCTTAACTATAGGAAACAAACTGAGGGTCACTGGAGGGCAGAAGGGTGGGGGAGGCAGGGTAATTGGGTGATGGACAGTAAGGAGGGCTCTCAATGTAATGAACAGGTTTGTTTGTTTTTTAAAGATTTTATTTATTTATTCATGAGAGAGAGAGAGAGAGAGAGAGAGAGGCAAAGACACAGGCAGAGGGAGAAGCAGGCTCCATGCAAGGAGCCAGACATGGGACTCGATCCCGGGTCTCCAGGATCAGGCCCAGGGCTGAAGGTGGCGCTAAACCACTGAGCCACACGGGCTGCTCTTTTTTTTAAGTCCTATTGCTGAGTTTTAAGAGTTCTTTGTGTATTTTGGATTTATTTTACTTTTGGAAGCTCCTCCCCACATTATCTATTCATTTACTCATTCACTCTTTCCTACGTTGAACAAACACTTATTTAGCAATGTGCTCCATGCCAGACAGTGTTACAAGCGCTTTACATTTAGTTCTCACAGCTTTCTAGAGGTAGGTACTATTATTATCTCATTTTTACTGATGTCTCGCCCCAGGTCACACTTCTGGAATGGTGAAGAGTTTTTATCTGGGCAGTCTGGCTCCAGAAGGTTCTCAGTGTCTATTTATTGGAGAGATGGATGATATTGAGTTGCTTTTTCTATTCACCCTTTCTGCCTGGTTCTTTTTGGTCTCTCCTCTTTTCCATTATCTCCCAATTCCTCTTCTTTCTTGTCTTCCTCGAATTCATAATCTCTTTACTTGACAAGAGATATTTTCCCTCCCCTTGTTAATGTATTTTGAAGTCAAGGGCTGCTATTTTTTCCCCTCCAAATTGTCATCCTCATTTTCAGATGTGTGCTTTTAAATGTGCGCAATACTGCTCCCCTACCCCCAAAATACACGGCAGCTTCAGCAAATGGAATCGTGAGTTAGATGGAGGATACTCACAAACGTAATACTGTTGAATAAAAATAGAAGAGAAAGAAAAGAATTTCTACTTTGCACTGGAAAAAAGATAGTGGGCAATATTCCTCAAATGTCTTGACATTTTAAGTCTCTACGAAAGATAAATACGCTTTCTTTTGGAAGCTCTTTGCCAGTGAAATATTTTCATGTTTCAAATTTGTTTTGGTTATTAAGCTTATGTAACCTACTGAAGCAGAAATTGAGTTAGAAAATTCTCATCGGGGTTGAAAGTGGCAATGACTCACTAATCTCGACCTCTTTAAAATGAGACAGCTTCTTTGCAATAGATGTTTTTAATTCCTAAAATGCTTGTCACCTGAGACCATGCAATTCCCAGTAAATAAAAATGGTCCTATTTTCCTGCGGATAAAAACATTTAATAATATTTTGTACTCTCTTATGAGAGCTCTCATCATTCACTGTTGGCCCCATGAGGTAGAGAGGGAGGGTATACATTGAGAGCAAGAGGCTCTATTTTGCAAGGAAAAAAATGGACAACGAGAGGTCAAGTGACCTGACATTTACTGGAGGAACAAATGAGGCTATGGAGAACTTCTCTTGCAGGGAAACAAAGGAAAAATAAAAGCTCAGTTTGTCCTATGTTGACAGTTTTTTTTTTTTTTTTTTTAACCCTTTAACCCACTTCTGATACTGGATCAGACTGGATACTTTTAGAATCGCTTTACTGGTGGTTTGTGTCTGAGAAACATGGGAAGAGCACAGTGTAGCAGCAACAACAGTCAACTGAGTTCCCTTGAGTCCTGACCCTGTGAACCCTTGGGCACACCCCTCACTGCCCCAGCCTCAGCTCTTCAACCAGCAGGAAGGAGAGGTAGAAAAAAATGATCACGAAGCTTTTCCACTTGTGGTATTCAACACCATGATTCTTTTGCCTTATTTCCTTTTCCTTTTTGTTCTTATAACAAGCTCACAAGACACACACTCCACAAGAGAGAACATGAAACCACAATTGACATACACGAATTTCTCCCTTCTGGTTCTGGTTGGCCATCTCATAATTCCTTTCTAAAAAAAAAAAGAAAATTATTGGCTTTGTGTGTCCTCATAAAAAAGGAGCAGTTAACAGCCAGTCTGGGTCATAGGAGAGTGCCCATCCTGCTCAGTGGAGGGAAATCCTTCTGTCTGGCGAGGGCAGAGTTATTGGCTGACAGGTAAAGATGCTGCAGGGGGTGCCTGGCCATTAGTTCGTCTGCTTTCAATCTGGCATCTTAACCATATTAACCAACTACCTGGACTTTCCGGTGTGCCACATGGACAGCGAATGGCTGCCTTTCCTTCTGCTTTGCTGTGAAATCATATCAATATATGTGTACCAAATTTCTAGAAAATAATGAGTACAGGATGTGGAATATAGTGATACAAAGGCACTTCTCTATCCTTGTGAGATTTGGATGGGCATCCAGAAATGTGCTCTTTGGTTTGAAGTATGCAGCTTCTCTTCCCCTTTGTTTGGGTCCTTTTAGTTGCAGAGATCAGGCCATTCTAAAACTGCCCTTAGCAGAATGAAGAACTCCATTGGCTTTTAACGTTGAATAGTTCAACAGGGGTAGCTGGGTTTCAAGTCTGAAATGGTATCACTGGAGTCAGGCCCGTCTGTTGGCTGGATTCCCCCCCCCCCCACCGCCCCCCGTGTTGACCTTGCCATCAGGTAGGCCTTTGTTGGAAAGGTGAAATCCAACAGAACAACCAGCCTAATCTTGACAGCTTGTATTCAGTGTACCCATTGCCTGGTCCCTCTAGCAAAAGTTGTGATGCTAGCGGAGTTGGTCTGATTGAGTGGGGTGGTCATCTCTGAACAAAGTCACAGAGGGGATCGGTGGTGCAGGGGCGCAGAGATGCTCTGCTCTGATAAGCAGATCTCAGTTACAGGTCAACCCAAGGAGCTGAGAATGTGGTCAATCCCCTTCACCTGAGAGGCACGACCAAGAGTGGGGGAGAAGGAGCAATATTTCCAAAGAGAAGGGAGGCACTACGTCCCCCCAAGAAGAGTGGATGAATGCTGAGCAGGCGAAGAGGACCAACACTGACATTATCTCATAACATGAACCTCTTGATTCAGAATAAGCACAGGGGGTGGGCAGCCAGAGAGGACCAGCAGGTACACCAAGTATGGGCTAGAAACCTGGACCAGCCCAGGATTGACTCGTTCTCAGGATGGATTGGACTAAGTACTATATCCACCACTTCTTGGTTATCTTCATCAATATTACAAGTTAGAACTCTTACAAATCCTTAGGAAAGCTGCTCCCTACAATGAGTACGCAGAGTTTTAGTACATTATTGTTTAAGTGTTGAAAAGGGTTTCTTTTTTTCCCTCCCTCATTGCATTTTGGCTTTTCATAGTGTGCAATTTTGCCGCATTTATAATCATTATGTACTTTGTTTGGGGAGAATGCATTTTGTCATAAAAGCTTTTCATACAACTAGAGGAATGATCAGCCTCACTATCAATATTCTCTAGCACAACCTGCTTTTTCCCTCGAGAATATTTAAACTGGGTTGCAAAACTCAGACATATAGCTGTTGAAAAACTAACGCCAATTCGATTCTCTTAATTGAGAAATAATTAATTGGTGCATGACAATATTAGAACACTATAAAAAAGACTCCGTGTAGTCCTCTCACTTTCCCTATCACGAAGTTACCATTTAAATCTAGCTTCGTTTGTGATACAATAATGCAGCACTTGTGCGCAAAGTGAGACTAAACTAATGCAAAGACTTTTCTTATGAATAGGACAAATGAATGTTTTTTTTTTAATTTAAAGGAAACTGTATTTAAAATGTAATTTTTGGAAAATATAATAAAGTCAAACATAAATATTGTGAGCAGATGTTTCTTAAGAAGTTTCTGACATGAATAGTCACCATCTGGAGCCACTTACAATAAGAAGAAGGTAAGCATGCACCTGTTCCTTTCTTTAAAAAGATGTAATCTCTGCACCAAATTATAAACAAGTATGGCAGTTTCCATAAAAATGCAATATTCAATTTGCCAAACTGTTTAGAAAAATATTGATAAGAATGTGGTTTTGAAAAGTATGCTTCTAAAAGGCTCGGCCTCTTTTCAGATTTCATTGCTTACTTGTAACGTTGTAAAGATAGAACTCTGCAAAGTGGGTGCGTGGTTTGCGTTGTTGGAGGTAGACACAAGCCGGAATGGCCGTGGCCACTGCTGCCACCACTGTCCAAGGGGTCTCTTTGCCCGTTGCCACATTTTAGATACTCCACCATCTGAGTGGGGCCTCTAGTCCCTGCAGCCTTGATAAACCGATTGCGTTAGTGGCTCTAGTTAATGAAGTCCTGCAACGCCATCCCTTGCAATGTGGTATTGCAGCAACTTGTGCGAAGAGGTGGGTTTTTCCCTCCATCCTTTGAATCAGGGCTGAGCTCGTGACTTGCTTTGAACCACAGAATGCAGGGGAAGGGACAGCATGCTGGTTCCAAACTTGACCTCCCAAGGATGTGCACATATTCATTCTCTCTCGTGGAGTCCTGTCACATCATGGAAAGGGGAGCCTGCTGGGGGATGAGAGACCCTGTGGAGGAGAGCCCAGTTTTCCCTGCAAAGGCCTTCCGAGAGTAGTTTGCAGCCCACCGACTCCACAACATGTGAGAGAACCAGCAGAGTTGCCTGTCTCATAGGCCCTTAGCCTTTTGCCTACAGCAAGAGGGTTTTAATTTTTTGATGCCCAGTGATTGACAGGGGACGATACCAGTTGCTAAAGAATTTTAACTTCTGGCTGCTATCTTTTTATCCCCTTGAACAATAGGCAGGTAGGTACAGCTGCAGGGTTGTAAAGATGCAGGGATTTACAGGCAGATTTCAATATACAGGTTGGAAATTTTGAATAAATGATATAGGGAAGACAAATTGGCTGTGAAAAAATGGTTAAATGACTGAATCAGATAATCTCTCTTGAATAATTTCAGCATATTTTTGAATATAACTACAAATAAGGTGAATCTCTTTAATGAAACCCACTCCCCCTACAAATGAATTCTTGTGTCAACAAGGGGTTACACATGCTGTATGTTTTTTTAAAGTTCAATTAATTAATTTGTAAATTAGTTCTACTTATTTCCTAGCTAATTAACCTTAGTTAGAAGAGTTTCACTCTAACTGCTTTGATTGGGTTATACGACCTCCATCGGCAGATTGACGTGTCAGCTATTGACAACGGATTTCAAAAAATAAAGTGATCAAAGGTTATTTGCTACATTTTTTTTTAAAAAAGATTTTATTATTCATGAGAGACACACAGAGAGAGAGGCAGAGACACAGGCAGAGGGAGAAGCAGGCTCCATGCAGGGAGCCTGATGTGGGACTCGATCACGGGACTCTGGGATCACACCCTGAGCCAAAGTCAGACACTCAACCACTGAGCCCCCAGGTGTCTCTATTTGCTACGTTTGTGATGATCATTTACTGGTTACCATCCTGGCAACCACTGCTACTCTCCCTTCTGTCCTTACTTCAAGATTTCTTTCCTCTAGTCATACGATTTGGGTGGGAATAACCTTACTCCAAATTCCGGGGATAGGCTCTGATTGGATTATATCCCACAGCCACTTGTGGTGGTTCTAGGATAAAGCACAACCATTAAAAAAAAAAGAAAAAAGAAAAAAGAAATAGGATCATACCGCTCTCTTGCAGGCAACCTCTCAATGACTTCCCAATGCCTTGAGAATAAAGTCCAAATTCTTACTATGACCCATGAGGCCCTAAGGAGCCAGCCTTTGCCTACCTCACCAGCTTATCTTGGGGTCACTCTGCTCACCCTGCTCTTCTTTGTCCTTAGGCCACTCTTAGGTTGTTTTCTGTACCAGTGATATTCTCATCCTACTTTCTGCTGGCCAAACGCAAGGGTCCCAGCCCAAATATCCTTCCCCAATGTCTCCAGATTGTCATCAAATCTCTCCCCATCTCAAGTCCCTTTGCATCTTTCTCCTCTGATGCTTATTACATGTATGGTGACCTGTTCAATGTCTGTCTACACTCTTGGACCTTAAGATCCTTGAAGGTGGGGACTACATCTGTTTTGTAAATTTTGCTCCTACCCTTTAATTTTCCATTGAGGAAAAAAAAAATATTTTGCAGGAAAAAAAATGAAATCCAAAAGCACCTTCTTTTGCGTGCTTACCTAAAAAGAAACCCACATCATTCCTTTTTTTTTTTCATTCATTCCTTTTTTTAAGGAAAAAAATTCATGTTCACTTAAACAGAAAGAACTAGAAATGAGTTTAAAAGGAAGACAGGCGTTTCACATAAAATAGATTTCTTAAAGATATATTCCCCAGCTCATAAAATAAGGAACTGTATACAAGGGGTGTCTGGGTGGCTCAACTGACTCTTGATTTTGGCTCAGGTCACGAACTCAGGGTCATGAGACTGACCCTCTTGGGCTCTATGCTCAGTGGGGAGTCTGCTTAAGATTCTCTCCCGCTTCCTCTCTCTCTTTTCCCCTCCTCATACTCCAGTGCTCACTGTTTCTCTCTCTTTCTCTAAATAAATAGATAGATAGATAGATAGATAGATAGATAGATAGATATTTAATTTTAAAAAAGAAGTGTATACAGATGCCCTTTTTAAAAGAATATTTAAAACCCATTATTTAAATAAGTCTCTTATAAGGCAATCTAGTCGGGGAAAGCAAAGAAGTAAAAAACTCCAACTTCTCAAACATCTTTCTATTTTTGTGCCTATTTGTAGCAGCAGAGAGAATTGCTCACACAATAAGGTAGATAGGTGGTGTAAATAGGAGGCAATTGCTAGCGACAATGTTGCAAGTAAAAAATTTGAATTATAAGCGTTGACTAATTGTCATTACATGCAATTTCTTTCGATAGGGTCCTTTTAAAAGCAGTCCAAATTTTAGTTTAATGTGCTTAAAAATAAAATTTATGCTACTTAGCAAAAGAAAATGTGGGCTGCTTGTTAGTTCAGCCTTTGTATTTGGGATAAATGAGTCAGAACCTCCCAGCACCTAAACTTTTCATAGGCCATAAACTGAGATTCTCGGAAATCTTTATTAACTCTTTCTAGCCCCAGACGCAGTGTTCCAGAAGCTCCAATCTGAGAGCTATGCAGATGGAGAAGATAGGAGAGCACAGGACATCCATGGACTTCATTCTCCTGTTGCACTCAATCAAGTCACTCCCCGTGGCCATTAGTTATCAGAGCCTTACTTTTTCGATAGTCATTTTTAACAATTAGCATATTATGACTACATTTAAGGCCCTAATTACACCAAACATAATTTTAGGTGTTTTGTGGTCTTAATTGATAATAACTGACACTCTTCATAGCCCTACGTTGAGTGCCCTGCATACATCACCTTAACCTTCACAGTAGTCTTATGTGCTAGGTACTATTATTTTTTATTTCCTCTCTGCCATGGAGGCCAAGGAGGCTCAGAGAGGTTAAGTAACTTGCCCACCGTCACACAGCTAAGGGGAGCTAGGGTTAGCAGCCTTGTTTTCTGACTCCCAAGCCAGTAGATTCAGCCCCAGTGGTGTACTGCCACGCGTTCAATTATGAATTTGAATTCTGATAAGGCATGGCAATGACAATACCGATCTCAGATCATGCAACAATGAAGAGTTGGATTTTTGATACCGTACATAATTTTTCTTTTTTTAAAAAAAAGATTTTATTTATGTATTCATGAGACACAGAGAGAGAGGCAGAGACACAGGCAGAGGGAGAAGCAGGCTCCATGCAGGGAGCCTGACATGGGACTCGATCCCGGGACTCGGGGATGGTGACCTGAGCTCAAGGCAGATGCTCAACTGCTGAGCCACCCAGGTGCCCCCGTAGGTAATTTTTCTAACTTCCCTCAGGAAGTATTTTCCCTCACAAAGGGTTTTAACAAACTTTTTAAGGGGAAAAAAAGTCTTTTTTCCAGGAAATGAGAGGACTTCTCTTATCTCTAAACAAATAATGGTTATCAGTACGGATTTGATTTTCAAATACTTTTGTTTCAAAATCGTTTAAGTTCTATTTCTGTAGATAAGCCCTGCCCATCTCCCTATGGGTCATGAGGGAGGATATCCTGGAAGGCAGTCTGATGGGAAAGGCTGTGCTGCAGCCTGGGGAGGTCCACCCTGGGGAAGATGACTAGAGACACTTCAAAGATGAAAAGATTTTTCAAAACGACTAATCCAGCTTAGGCATAGACTTAGTTCAACTCATAGCAGCAGTCTTGATACCTATCATGTGCCGGGTGCTGTGCCCCCCACTTTTATCTGGTTTTCCGTCTATTTGCTACCCTCATGTGCCCGTTGGAATCTGGCCGAGGCTCTACTGAAACCTTTATGAATCTCACTTTTTTCCTGCCTGGACCCAAAGGCACATCATTAGGGCCCTACTGGTGGTGAAAAGAGAGCACATAGGTGGGTCCTTAAACCCAGCAATAAATGAGTAGCAAGCCAGGTGGTTCGGTGGATTGAGTGTCGGACTTGATTTCAGCTCAAGTCATGAGCTCAAGACCTGCATCAGTCTCAGTGGGGAGTGGGCTTTTCTACTGAAGAACTGAAGGCATGTCCAGAGGCTGGGATCTAGAAACTCATTGCTTGCTGGAACCCCAGAATTAGGCAGCGCCACCCAGCGCTGGGAGGGCTGTGACAAGTGTGGGACATGGCTTTCTGCTTTTTGGGAGGATATAGTGTCACTTGCTCTGGGATTCTGCTCCAAAAATTACTTCTATTCTTGAATGCATTTTTCAGCCTCTCTCCTCACTTATGAACAGGCTTACACTTTCTTGATCTTGAAAAAAAGTTCAAAACCTTTTCCTTGACCTTGCTATGCCTTTAAGCACCCACTTTATCCTTCTGCTATTTTTTTTTTTGCCAATTTCTTAAAAGTGATCTACGTTAGGGAGGAAGGAATAGGAAATTCTGGTTTAATGGACGCAGAGTTTCAGTCATACAAGATGAAAAGGGTCATAAAGACGAATGGTGGTGCTGGTTGACCTTGTGACCATACTTAATACCCCTGAACTGTACATGTTAACATGGTTGAGATGATTAAAAATCAACTACACTTCAATCAACAAAATGGTTGAGATGATAAGTTTTATTTGTATTTGGTTACAATAATAAAAAAAAACTTGGGAGGAAAAATGATCTCTATACCACCATCCAATGCTACCATGATCAGCGGGGGCTTCCGGAAGACAGGATTTTCAATGCTAGACCTTGGAGCACCCCAGATGAACCAGGACAGATGGGGACCACAGCACCACCCTCACCCATTCCCCTGGGCTATGGTCAGGGTTCGTCTTAGGAATCTGCCTTTCTCCTCCTGCATCCACCGACACCTACAGGAGCAGGTAACCCTAGTGGTCTTTTTTTTAGTCCTGCAGCATTGGGTGAAGGTTTCCTTCTTGAAATCCCTTAAATTTTTTTTTCTTTCATTGCCCTCTGCAGCCCATGGTTTTATGATTTTCTTCTCCTAACAGCTCCATCTCCGTTGCCTTCCTTGATTCCTCCTGCTACTACCGAACCCCAGCTTCAGACCATGAAGTGAGGTTAGACAGGTCTGGGTTCAAGTTCCAGTCCTTTATTTGGGAACTTCGTGAACATGACAGCTTACTCAGTCCTGCTCTATCTCATCTTTCTGGTCTATGAAATAGAGTTGGTAATACCTACTTGCAGTGTACCCCAAGAGCTGAGAAAGAAATATTTAGAGCATTTAAGGTAGTTCTTGGCAGAAAGTAAACCCCCAGTGAAAGGAGGTTATTGTCATGACTTCCTTGTCTCTTAGCTTCCACTTTGCCTTTTTGTGCTGCTCACTCAGCTGCAGCTCCAGGGACCCTTTCAAGTTCTATGACCCTATTCCTGTCTATCTTCCAGCGCTATTAACTCAAAATATTTAAGACCAAAGCCACCATCTTCCCCTCATACTGACTCTAAGAAAAAGTATCTCTTCTAGTTTCTAGGATTCCCAGGGATCCAGGTTCAAATGCTCCTGTCTTTGACTCCTTCTCTCTCTTCATCCACATCTAGGCGGTTCCAGATCTGATTAATTCCATCTGAGGTGCATTTCTCAAGTGTCCCTTCTCTCCTTTTGATTCCCTGTGTCACTTCTGGCCCCCTGTCCCCATCTCAATACCTCAGTAATTTATACCTGGACTATTTCAATAGCCTCTTAACTGACTCCTCAACCCATGAAGATCTGGTGCCTGCTTCTGCCTGGATAATTTTCCTAGTGCAAAACTCTAAAAGACCTTCAGAATCAGGGCACAGACTTACTAGTCTGGCTTTTTTATTTTTTTATTTTTATTTATTTATTTTTTTACTAGTCTGGCTTTTAAGGCTCAAGTCTCAAGCCTTTCCAGAATGGCTCCACAAACTGATTACGTTACATCATTTGCTTAATAAATGCTTTTTGACTGTTCCGGTTCCAGCAAATTCCAGGAAAAATAGTGCCATTGCTTCCTCCGTGTGCTCCAATCAAGATTTTGACAGTATTTTCCAAAAACATTGCTCTTTTCTCTTTCAAGATTTTTATTTTTATTTATGAGAGAGAGAGAGAGAGAGAGAGAGAGAGAGAGAGAGAGAGATATGCATGCAAAGAAGTGGTGTTAGGTAGGGAGGGCAAAGGGGGAGCTGAGCAGGGAGCCTGGTGTGAGGGCTCCATCCCAGGACCCTGGGATCATGACCTGAGCCCAAATCAGATTTAACCGACTGAGCCACCCAGGTGCCCCAACACATTGCTCTCTTCAAAGCCACTGATGAACCCACCTTATCAAGTCCTATAATTACCTTTCTGTGCATTTGTGTTACCCCACTTCAAGGATTTTGTCTTTCTTTACACACTTCCTCTCCTTTGCCATACTGAATGGAGTCAAGGACAATTCTAAAGTTTTTGGTCTGAGCCACCTAAAGGGTATGAATATGGGAAGAGATGAGCTGTGTTGAAAACAAAATTCAACTGAATGAAGTGGAAGATCTAATTGGCTTAATTAAGTGGTTTACAATTAGGTAGCATCACCCCTAGCCAGGGGAGAGATGTGCCCAAGGTGCAGCACAAAATGGAGAGTTTTTCCAGGAAGGAGGGTGGCTCAAGGACATTATTAGCAGAAGAAGAGAACGGATTATTTTATTTTTTAAAAAATATTTTATTTATTTATTCTTGAGAGGCAGAGACATAGAAGGAGAAGCAGACCCCCTAAAGGGAACCCGATATAGGACTTGATCCCTGCACCCGAGATCATGCTCGGAGCAGAAGGCAGAGGCCCAACCTCTGAGCCACCCAGGTGTCCCGAGAAAGGATTATTTTAGGCAAAATCCCTTTCCCTAGGGGAGGGCCAGGGGTTCTTATCGTGCAGATGACCTCATCTTCCTCTGTGGAGGGGTGCCCATGTGACAGATTACCTCATTGACGCCAATCAGAAAGTTCCCGCTGGATCTGTCAAGACTACAGTCCACTTCTGGGAGAGGTTGAAACTACAATTAGGTCCGCAAGTATGTTAGCTAGTAAGCCTCAGTTTGGCAATTTGGCCTAAGCAGCTCCATCTTGGGTCTGTGGTTTTCTTTTTGGCAACTAGAAATACAGAAACGGTGGCTGGAGGTGGGATGGTGGACTGAGACTAGGAAAGGGAGGGGTAATACAAGATGATGGGATGAGAAAATCTGCAGACCACCTTGGGAGTGACCGGGGTAGGGGAGAGAAAAATCATCAGGAATGAGGAATCAAGAACATGAGAGGCCAAGAATTTGGGAAGATATTGTGGATAGTGAAATCAGCAAGCGTTATGACCACACCACATACAGCTCTCAATACATATATAGTCAATTAAATTGAGGGGCAGGGGGGCCATTGTGTAGAGAGAGCCCAAGAGGAATGCTTAGATTAGAACATTACTCTGAGAATACATTCCCATGTGTTACAGTTTTTAAATTTTTTTAAAGATTATTTAAGAGAGAGGGAGAGAGAGAGAGCATGAGCTGGGAGAGGGTCAGACAGAGAAGCAGACTTCCCACGGAGCAGGGAGCCCAATGTGGGGCTCTATCCCAGGACCCTGACATCATGACTTGAGCCAAAGGCAGATACCCAATGGACTGAGCCACCCAGGGGCCCCACCACATCTTATAGTTTAGGTGAGAGTTCAGCCAACTTTTGCTCCACAGAGCCAGGTAGTGAATATTTCATCTTCCAGTTTGCACAGTCTCTGTTGCATCAGCTCAGCTCTGGATGGCAGCACGGAACAGCCATAGACAGTAGGTGAGTGAGCATAGCCGTGTGCTAATAAAACTTTATTTATAAAAACAAGTGGCAAGTCAGATCTTGTCCACCAGCCATAGACACCTCACTCCCATTCTAAATCACTGTTGCCTAATAGAAATACAATTCACACCACAAATGTAATTATTAATTTTCTGGTAGCTACACTAAAATGTGTAAGAGTCATGTAAGAGTCATGCAAGGCTAATTTTAATAATATATTTTATTTAACCCAATATAGACAAAATGTGATTTTTTAAGTTTTGCACTGGTTTACTGCCAGTATATAGAAATACAGTCAATTTTTTTACATATTGATTTTATATCATTTAACTGTCCTTCTGACTTAATATTTTCTTCTTAAGGTTTTCTTTTTAGATGACATCCCCCCCATAGATGGCATATTTACAATATTGAATCTCCCCCTCACTTACATGGTATCCCTCTTTGTTTATTTAGGTCATCTTTGATTTATTTCATCAGTATTTTGTAATTTTATGTGTAAGGATCTTGCACATATTTTATTACATTTATACCTAAGTATTTCTTTTTGGAGGTGCTATTGGAAATTACACAAAGTATTATTTCTGTGTGTAATGAACATAAAAAGTATTCAGTTATTTCACATTCTTTTTTCCAAACTGAACCTTCTAAAACTCCTGTATTTTCAGAACATCTCAATTCACATTAGCCATATCTCAAATGCTTAATAGTCATGTGACTAGTGGCTACTGTATTGGACAAGGCAGATTTTGATTTTTTCTTATTTTTCTTATTTAAGATCACAAGCTAAGTGGGGACACCTGGGTGGCTCAGTGGTTGAGCATCTGCCTTTGGCTCAGGGCATGATTCTGGGGTCCTGGAATTGAGTCCTGCATGGGGCCTCCCTGCATGGAACCTGCTTCTCCCTCTGCCTGTGTCTCTGCCTCTCTCTGTGTCTCTCATGAATGAATGAATAAATAAGATCATTAAAAAAAAAAAAAAAAGACCACATGCTAAGTGGAAAATAGGGAGCACTTTACTAAATTTGTATTGAACCATGTGCTTTGGATCTCTAGAGTCTGTTCTTTTACAGATTTTTTGGTAGTAAAATTATTGCCAGTTGTTTTGGCAAAGTTGAGTTGGTTTTAAAGAAGCACCAATTAAGGCAGGCCACGTCTTGCTGGGGTAACAAGTAGTCCCAGTGGCTTCACATAAGCAAGCATCACATAATGTATTATAACACAACATAATCAAGCACGTAAGCACAATGTCCATTATGAGTCAGTCATCCCCTGAGTCAGGCAATGAAGCCTCCAATTTTTTTTTTTGAGAGAGAGAGAGAGAGAGAAAGAGAGAGAGAGCACAAGTGGTGTGCAGGGCCAGAGGGAGAGGGAGAGAATCTTAACCAGGATTTCATGTCAAGTCCCCGAGATCATGTCCTGGACTGAAATCAGGAGTCAGATGCTTATCTGACTGAGCCTCCCAGGCACCCCAAAGGCTCCGTCTTAACACAATTCAAGGTCTCAGGGGTAGGAAAGGAGTTGTGTCTCTTAAATCCATCTGTTATCTCTGTTCACATTTCATTGGCCAAACGAAGTCACATAGGGCACACCTAACTCTTTAAGGATGGCAGGAAAGTGAAGTCTTACCTTGTGCTTAGAAGACCAAGAATTTGTGTGATCAACCCCAATATCTATCACATGTTGGCAACCTGCAACCTTCCCCAAGTGCCATGAATTGAGAAAAAATCATCACTTAATAAGTGACTATTCTGATATGCCTGACATGTGAAAATATGTATAATGGAAAACCAGGGTCAGGAACTTTTCAATGAATAATGCTGGGATAATTGGTTATCTGAAGGGTGGGAAAACAGAAGTATATCCTTGTATGACACCCTATTCGAATGTCAGTTCTGGGTAGATTAAAACCAAAAACAAAGCTCTGAAACCTTTAGGAGAGAATATACGAAAATATTTTTATAAGCCCAAGGCTGGAAGGATTTATTAAGACACAAAATGCACAAGTCATTCATACATTAATTTATTTTTCCATTTACTTAAGAAATATTTATTGAAAATCTACTGGGTGCCAGACACTGATCTAAGCTCTGGGAACAAGAAGAGGATAAGACAAACACAATTCCTGATCCCGGAGAATTTATAGTTTAGTGGAATCATAGAGGCAAAGAGGATTACAAAATGCAACAAAATTACATTTAATTATGTTATTACAAAACTCTAATTGAATTACATTTAATTATACGAAAATGGGAAAGCTTCTAAAGAACAAAAGTTGTCACCAACGAAATGGCAAGGCGGACCACAGGCTGGGAGAAGAGATTTCCAATGCACACAACAAAAAGGGATCAGTATCTGGGATTATATAAAACCTCTTCCTAATCAAAAAGGAAAAGACAGACAAGCCAAGGGGAAAATGAGCAGAAAATACAGAAAAGGAAAGCTGAATGGTCAATAAACATGATGAGATGTTCAGCATCATTCATAATGAGGGAAATGCAAATTACAAGATGCCATTGAATGCCCAGAAGATTAATAGAAATTACGTGTATGACAATACCATGTGTTGTTGACCAGCGAGACTGCTCATAAAAGGCTGGGGAGCGGGCCAATAAGTATGACTATTTTGGAGAGCAATTTGGCTAAAGCTAATCCTACCCTTCCACCCAGTAATTCTACTTTGTACACAACCTCAGTGAAATTTTTGCACATGAGCTCAAGGGAACAAGTGATGTGTATTGCAGCATCGTTTGAGGTTGTGAGGAAATGAAAACAACTTAACCCTCCACCAATAGGAGACTAGATGCATACGTTGTAATATGGTCATGCTATGGAAAACTAGTCAGCGGTTAAAATAAATGACCTTGAGCCGCCGGTATCAAAATGGACAAACCTCAAAACTATAATTTTGAGTCAAAAGAACCAAAACTGAAAACAAAAGCAAACTCCGCACTACTATGGTTTTTGAGGATCCGAGGTTGTCTGGTTTTAAAACTTGCAAAATGAGGCTATATCTTGTCTATGAGTAGGAACCAGATTTTAAAAGGGTAAAAACATACGAGTGAATGAAAATAGCAAATTGCAGAGGGAGAGGAGACAAAGGAAACAGGAAAGGGGAAGAATCTACAATTTCAAAAAAAGATTTAATTAATTTATTTGAGAGAAAGAGAAGGAGGGAGGGAGAGGGAGAGCATGAAGGGGGGAGACCAGCAGAGGGAGAAGCTGACTCCCCACTGAGCAGGAAGGCCTACGAGGGCTCCATCCCAGGACCCCAGGATCATGACCTGAGCCCAAGGTAGACTCTTTTTTTTTTTTTAAAGATTTATTTATTTATGATAGACATAGAGAGAGAGAGAGGCAGAGACACAGGAGGAGGGAGAAGCAGGCTCCATGCTGGGAGCCTGATGTGGGACTCGATCCTGGGACTGCAGGATCATGCCCTGGGCCAAAGGCAGGCGCTAAACCACTGAACCATCCAGGGATCCCCCAAGGTAGACTCTTAACTGACTGAGCCCCCCAGGCACCCAGAAGAATCTGCAATCATTATTATTTCAACACCATCAGAATGTTACCAAAAAAAAAAAAATGAAATTGAAATTATGATATGGGCAGCTCTTCCTGTCACCCAGTTTTAATAAAACCACCTTTTGCACACACACCAAAAAAAAAAAAAAAAAAAGAAAAGAAAAAAGAAGAAAGAAACCACAATACAAACTTTTTTATTTGAATCATTTAAGAATAAGTGGTTGTTGATATAAGGCCCATCAAAACACTTTAGTGTGTTTTGTCCGAAACAAGAACATTTTCCTACATAACCAAATTATAATCATCAAAATGATGAAATTAGAATTGATATTGCTACTGGCTCATCTTCAGATCCCGTTCAAGTTTTGCCACTTATATCAAAATGATTTGATTCAGAACCAAGTGCTGTATTTAGTGGTCATGTGTCTTTTTTCTTTTCTTTTCTTTCTTTCTTTCTTTCTTTCTTTCTTTCTTTCTTTCTTTCTTTCTTTCTTTCTTTCTTTCTTTCTTCTTTTCTTTTTCTTCTTTTTTTTAAAGATTTTATGTATTTATTTTAGAGAGAAAGAGAGAGAGAGCACAACTGGGGCTGGGGGGGGGGTGGGCAGTGGGAGAGAGAGTCCCAAGAAGACACTATGCTGAGCATAGAGTCTGACTGGGGTCTTGATCCCAGGACCCTGAGATCATGACCCGAGGAGAAATCAAGAGTCTGATGCTTAACCGACTGGGCTGCCCAGTTGCCCCAGTGGTCATGTCTTTACTGTCTTATGGGATGGTCCCTCAGTCTTTCATGGACTTTCATGGCCTTGTTGCTTTTGAAGATTACAAGTCAGTTCTTTGGTAGACGCCTTTCAATTTAGGTTTTTCGGATATTTCCCTGTGATTGGATTCATGTTGTAGATCCTCAGCAGGACCTTCACAAAGCGATACTGTGTTCCCATGGTTTGTCAGTTGGCAACAATTTCGATTTGTTCATTTTTAGAGACGCCTGGGTGGCTCAGTCTGTTGAGCGTCTGCCTTCAGCTCAAGTCATGATCCCAGGGTCCTGGGATCGAGCCCCGGGTGGGGCTCCCTGCTCTCTCTCTCTCTCTCTCAAATAAATAAATAAAATCTTAAAAATAAATAATGTTTGTTTTGATCATGTGATTACAGTGGTGTCTCCTGGGCTTCTCTACTGTAAAGGTACTCTCTTCTCCTTCATAGGTGGTAACTATGTAAGTAACGATCCCATTCCTCTTCAAACTCACAATGTATCCATTTGTTTATAGCTCTATGGTCTCATGATTCCTATTTTATTAAACAGGATATAATTTACTACTACTACTATTATTTAATTTTATGTTGAAGTCATGTCATTTTTGGCTATCAGGAGCCCATTCCATCTCACTTCTGTGTCCCTTGACAGGTCCTCATCACCATCTGAACACTTTCTTGGTTTCTGGCCCAAGTTCTATGTTCCAGGCTCATCTTGTACTTTCTTAGGCTTAGCTCTAGAATCGACCAGTTCTCCAAGGAGCCCCTATTCCTCTGGGTGGAGAACAGGATTTAGAAGTCAAGCTCTGAGTGCTAGGTATGCTCAGTGTGAATGGAGTGTCACTGCCCCCCATGGACAGATGTAAATTATACACATACATTCACATCTGTTGTTTTGTTGATCTATATATGGAAAGATTTATGTTTTCACAACACATATAATTCCAGTCCAACATCACAGAATTTATCTCAGTTTTCTCCCTTTCCATAGAAACCTGGCTCCTGGGATTCCTGGGTGGTGCAGTGGTTGAGCATCTGCTTTTGGCTCCAATCGTAATCCCAGGGCCTGGGAATCAAGTTCCGCTTCAGAAAGCCTGCTTCTCCCTCTGCCTATGTCTCTGCCTCTTTCTCTCTGTGTCTCTCATGAATAAATAAATAAAACTAAAAAAAAAAAAAAAAGGAACCTGGCTCCTATTATCCTTATTATATTGATTTGATCAAGTCCCTGAAATATAGCTAGTCTTCTGTCTCTTCCATCATCCTTACCCCATGGGCCAACCTTCCTCTCCTGTCTGGGCTCTGACTCCCCATGCCAGGGGCTGCCCCTCTGTGTAGACACCCTCCTCAGTCCTTCTGGGCTCTGACATTCCATATCCTTTCTTTCACATGGGGGTCCCATGCATCTATTGAGCTCAAGCTTTGCTTCTCCATCCTGGGCCACCGTGACTTCCTCTCCTCCCATCATGGAGGCCTACTACGCTCTACCTGTCTAAAAGGAAAGAGGAAGGGAGAGGGGCTAGGAAGGGGAGGCAAAGGAAGAGAAGGGGAGGGCAAGGAAGGGAAAGAGCAAGCAAGGGAGGAGAGGGGAGAGAGAGGAGGGGGAGGGGAGAGAAAGAAAAGAAAAGGAAAAAGGAAAAGCAAATGCGTTTTATCTTGAAAAAAAAAGGTAAATACAAATAGGTGAAATATTTAGATTTGACAAAGCTTGGGTGATTAATGGATATATGAACGTTCTCTACAGTATCCTTCATGATTTGTGTTTCAAACCGTGTGTGATGAAGTTTTTCTCCTTAAATTTCCAATCCATCACAGGCTAACATCTTTGTAAATATAATAAAGATGAACATCTAGAAAAATGAAATTAAAAAATCAAACACATAGAAGAGATGAGGCATCTAATTTTTATTATTAAATTCAACAGACTGTAGGTAACCATGTAAAGTTGCTATCAAAGTTTCTAAATGTGTTGTCTCAATTTCTGCGCTCTTCCCTCTTGACCAGAACGGTTGGGTGAAGCAGCAGCCATTCCTGGCCCTCAGTCTGAGGAGTACTGTAGGCCACTCTTTTTTTTTTTTTAAGGTTTTTATTTTATTTTGAGAGGTTTTTATTTTGAGAGAGAGAGAGCATGCATGGGGGGTGAGAGAGAAACTCAAGCAGACTCCTGCTGAGCATGTAGCCTGGCACAGGGCTCGATCTCATGGCCCTGAGATCATAACCTGAGCTGAAATCAAGAGTGGGTTGCTTAACTGACTGAACTGCCCCGGACAAGGCAGTTTCCATTGGGTCTTTGGTTCCTGAGCTGAGTCATTCAGCGAGTGCTGGTGGCCACTCTGAAAACCCCACCTTGGGCTCTGAGGTCTGCAGACAGGCCATCTCCCTGGAAGCTCTGCCTTCTGTCATCTGTGTGGAGTGTCCACGGTCCCTGTCGTTTTTGGGATCCTGTAAACAGAACCACCGTGGAAGAGGAAAGAGAAGGACCAGATGTGAGAAACCGAACAAAACAAAAACCAGGTACTGCACAGTTCTCTCTACCAGCCCACACGGCCAGGGCTGGATCCAGGTTTCTGTGGAGCTGGAGAGGTCGGTGGCGCAGGCCCTCCCTAGGCAGTGGGCATCCTCAGCATAGAGAGAACTGGGTTTTTTCTTCAAGGTACATGTTTTTAGAGCAATCGTTTTGATCTGAAGATGTGCCGGGTAAATGCCCTCTCTCCAGGAGCCTCAAAGACCATTTCTCTAAGTGTGATTTTTCCAGCAAAATATTTACCAGCTTAAAAAAAAAAAAAAAGAAGAAGAAAAACCCTACATTTAACTTGGAATTTTCCATAATAGTTTCAAGTGTTTTTTTTTTTTTCCTTTTCTTTCTTTAATGAACTCTTTAGTGAAGCCATGTGGAAAATATTATTCTTTATATTTCCTCCACTAGAAGCCTTCACATTGCATTTTCCTTCAGGCTAATGGTGTCGCTCTCTGTGGCTGACATGCCACCTTGAGACGTGGCCCTGAGAATTTTCTTGAGGCCAGGATGAGGCCTGGACACACTCCCCGGTGGTCTGAGAACGGGGTGTTCAGAAGTCAACTCAGAGCATTCTGGGTCTGGAATCGTCTCTCAACCGGTTCCTCAGTGCAGTGCTGCTTGTTCTAAGAGACTGTTTTCCTTCCAATGTGTGAACTGGGATTTTTGGCTGTACGTGCTCATTAAGAAAACCCATGTCACTTGTCACAAGTGTAAAAAGAATGTTTCAAATGTTCCTGGAAAACTTTCAGCTGGTTCATGTCCATGCCTAGGTCCTCCCTATAATTTTTCCTATTCCTCCCCTCCCCAAGATGTCGAGTGGAGTTATTTCTGATACAGAATGATTGCAATGTTTCAGCCAGGCAGACGGGCTGTGCGTAGGTAATGGATGAAGTCACTGATGTGAATGACTAACTGACATTGTAAAGTTCTTTAGGGATGGGGTGAGGGGGGTTGCTAGGCTGGGTTTCTGCTAGTGTGGCCAAGAAATAAGATTTACAGCCCATCAAGGATTTAATACCCTTTTGCGGACATGCTCCCAGTGGAGCTTATTAAATACAGAGGCTTATTCTAAAGCAAGGAAACTTGATGGGTGTGAAAGTCCAGGGGAGAAAGCCCAGTATTTATTTCCAAACATTTATTCGGGACAGAATTTTTCCTAATGAAACTCCACTTAAATGTACATTTTCTAATGGCATTTGATCCTATTTTTTCTAATTTCTGATGACCAACAGAAAATGTCTAGTGAGATCCTTCTGTATTTGTAGCCAACATTGTTTATGAGAAAGACAGCACCAGTACTTAGCACAATGGCACAGTGGAATACAGCCCCAGGGGAGTAAGGAGTATTAATTTGCATTCAAAATAATATGACTCTTAAAAGAATGAAATGACAAGTCTCAGACTGGGAGAAACGCTTTGTGCAACATGAATTTGATAAAGGACTTGTATCCAAGAGATACAAGAAATCTTAAAACTTAGCAATAAAAAACGGAAACAATCCAGTTAACAAATGGGCAAAAGATCTGAACAGATAGACACCAAAGAAGATAAGCAGATGGAATAAGCATATAAAAAGTTGTTGCCCATAGATGCCATCGGAGAATTGCAAATTAAACCCACAATGAGGTACTACTATATTCTTCTTAGAAAGATGAAAATCTGTAACACTGACAACTCCAAATGCTACCCAGGTTGTAGAATGATAGGAACCCCCATTCATGGCTGGTGGGAATGCAAAATTGTACAGACATTTAGGAAGACTGTTTGGCAGCTTCTTACAAAGCTGAACAGCCTCGCCATACAATCCAGCAATCATGCTCCCAGGGATGTACCCAAACGAAAACTATGTCCTTGCAAAAATCTGCGTGTGAATGTTTATAGCACCTTTATTCGTCATGGCCCCCAAGCTGGACACAACCACGATGTCGTTTGATAGGCGAACAGGTGAATAAACTGTAGCGCATGGCACAATGGAAATGAGCTACCAACTTATGAAAAGCCATGGAGGAGTAGGAAATGTGTATTTCTAAGTGAAAGTGGCCACATAGTTTCCAGGCTACATATTTTATGATTTCAACTCTCTAATATTCTGGAAAAAGCAAAGCTATAGACTTAGTAAAAAGATCGCCGGTTGCCAGAGGATGTATGTGGTGGGGGAGGGATGAATAGGTGAAGAACAGAGGATTTTTTAGGGTGGTGCGACTGTTCTGTATGATACTATGACGGCGGGTACACGGCTGTGCTTTTATGGACACATACCAGGTTGTACAACACAAAGAGTCAGTGCTAATATTAACTATGATCCCTATTAATAATTACATATCAATTTTGGTTCGTCAATTGTAACAAATGTACCATATGATGTACGATGTTAGTGAGAGGGGAAACTGTGGGTATGTGTGGGTGGGTGTATGGGAATTTTGTATTATCTCTCGATTTCTCTGTAAACCTAAAACTGTCCTGAAAGGTTGCCTATTTAAAAAACAACAATAGTGATATGGCTCAAGTGATCAGTTTTCATCATAGAGGGAAACCCTATCTTCTGCTTCACCTCGTTTCTGCACCTTTGTATATCTTGTCCACCATTGGATCCCCCTGGTGCATACTAGGTGCTCAGTAAAGACTGCTGACTGAATACGCTCACAAAAGTTTAGCCAATAAAAGGCTGCTCTTGTGTCTTTTATGCCCTATTTGATCGAGTAAACCTTGACGGAAAGCAAATCACTGTAATCACAGTTAATATGTATGAAACATTCGGTGTACGTCAGGCATTTTTCTAGACCCTTGACGCGTAGTAATTCATTTATTCCTCATAAGACCCCTATGAAACAGGCACTTGTTTTACAGATAAGGAAAATGGCTATAGAAAGCTTAAGTAATTTGTCCAAGGTCAGAGGACTAAATAAGTGGTAGAGTCAGGATTTGAACACACGAAGTCCAGCTGTAGAGGCCACACTCTTGACAACTCTGCTAATGTAGGAAATGTGGGAATAAGGAGATGAATCAACTCCTTTAAGGATAGTTCAATCCATTAGGATAGCCTGCACAAATTCTGCAAGCAATAACAGAGGCCTGACCTCTTTCCATTGGAATGCTCACTTGGGGCCAGCCCAGATTGGCCCGCGTGGGGCCACTGAGTTGTTTCTCTGTGTCCTGAGCTTGGTTTTCCCATTCCGTACTATCACAGTCAACACTCTAGAGCTATTGACATTACTAAGTAATTGCTTCCTCTAGTGTTGTCTACCCCCAATTAAAATCAAACTCCTTTAAGTTAGGGGGATAAATTTTTATTCTTCACTGCATGTTAGGTGATTAATAAATACGTTTGGATTGATTAAATGCTGGGAAAATGCTCAGCAAGAAAACAAATTCAAGTCCAACTTTCAATAAAATCGAGTTCAACAGTTATCGTCTGTGTGTGTGTGTGCTTGCTTGTTGTTTTAGGACTTTTGGTGGCCAATTTGCACTTCATTTACATTTGATTCACTGTGAAAGTGGTGGTGTTTGATATTTGCCGTATCTCTGATGGCCCATTAGAGGGCAAAGTGCTGGAGTAAACCATTAACATACAGGTAGGGAGGAGCTCACCTTTGGATCCCAGAGTTCAGAGGTCAAGCGTCAGAAAGGTAGCCAGGAGTGCATCTTGGGGAATTGGAGATCAGTGTTAGCCATGATACTGTCCCAGACCGTGTGACAGGGGCAAATCTTTTAAATTCCCCAAGCCTCAGTTTCCTATCCATTACAAGAAGCTAATCCTATGTGCCCTGTCTACTTCTCCAGATTTTCTGTATCAACCGAGGCTCTGGTGAGCCAAAGATCAGGAGGTCACATAACTTGAAAGAGAGAAGGTGGTGGGAAAGGATAGTGATGAACTGTTTTGTGATTCATCTTCATTATATTCCGCATCAGAGACTTATTGTTTGCAACAGGGCAGCATAGAAACACTTCTGCTTGCTGTTTTCGATTCTGCAAGAGTTTGTACAGGAGGGTTAACTCATCTGGGTCAAGATCTGCTGAAGGACACCAAGTTAATGCCGTTTCAATATTTCAAGCTTAAAATATTCATAACTGCTCCACTATTGTGGAACCGAGTAGTGAGAACGAGTGCATGCTGGCTACTCATAGCAGGGGTTGTAATAGTAGGTCTCCTACCGGGGGAGAATTTAAATGAGGGCAGAAGCATCATTCCACAATTTTCCTACCAGTTAATCAGTGGTTACATAAAGACCAACAGCAAATAAGTGCTACTCAGTCATCCACATTCTATTTCATATTTGCTGACAGCCATCAGAGCCCTTTCACCATCGTGGGTAAGCATCAGAAACAATTACCGGGCTACCCAAGAAGAATTAGTATGATGTCACCTTGACTGCCCTTAACTTTGGAACTGGAAATCTGCGAATAAGGTTTAAGAGCGAGGTCTAGGCTCAAGTAAGGGGTATGAGAATGGTTGAAGCAAGGATCTATGAGTCTCTTGCCACCTCATGTTCTCCTCCTCTATTACCTCCTGCGATTCCATCTGTGAGTATGAAGGTGATGGACAGAGAGCTTATCCACTGTCCAACCATCTCTGTCCTTTCTTCTCATCCCCAGAGAATAAGGAAGCCAAACAGCCTTGGCAAGAAGTGCCATGGGAAGCTCCACCAGTGTGGAGATTGCCAAGAACGGTCCGGCTCAAGACACAGTTGAGCAGTCTTCCACCCACCGCCTCCTCAGCAAAGAGAGGTGGTACCAAAGAAGGGAGAGGAGGAAGCCTCATAGTTAGGAGCCATTCCAATGTTGAAATATGCCCACTGTCACTAAGTACCTTGGAGCAGACGCCCAGGGAGAGATTGAGTTGTGTGTGTGTTTCCAGTCTAAGGAGAGAGGCTTCAGAAAACCACTTTGCACTTTGGGGAGTGGGAGACACTTTGGCCCTCAGAAGACAGTTTATCAGACACAATGTAATTGTCTTAAAGTAAGCACTCAAAGTGAGATACGGGAGGAGGGTGGGGCAGAGGGGAGAAGAAAATAATTGGGGGGAAGAATGTGTTTTGGTGATTGCAGCTTCCTGAATCACACTGATACCAAGCTCTGGGATCATTCTAGGCAGGGCTGCTGAGTAGGGGAAAGAATTGCAGTGGGGACATGGCCCAGAGCAATAGCTGAGATAGGAGACATGTCCAGGAGTAGATTCTGGAGCCCCCCCTCTCCAGCCAGATGCTGTTTGGGTTTGCACCCTGTGTATTGCCTTTGGTGAGTCACTTCAAGGCTCAGCAAGAAACAAATACACGCCCCGATACACGCCTGGTGCACCATTAAATGGTAAGAGGCAAGGAGCTGGGGAAGGTGGAAGCTGTTTGAGACTTCATCTCTCCAGGCCTCATCTTCAGCAATAGTGAAATAAATAATAATGATAATTTCTGACTGCCAATTCTACTCAGTGTTTACTGGAAGAGAATGAAAACACTGATTTGAAGAGCTATATACAGCCTTATGTTCATTGCGACTTTATTACAATAGCCAAGGTACAGAAGCAACCAGTCTATCGACTAATGAATGGGTAAAGAAGATACAATACATATACAATGGAATATTACTCACCAGTCAAAAAGAATGAAATCTTGCCATTTGCAACAATATGGATGGAACTAGAGGGTATTACGCTAAGAGAAATAAGTCAGACAGGGAAGGACAAATACCATATGATTTCATTTACATGTGGAGTTTAAAGAACAAAGCAAACAAACACATGAAACAGATTCGTAGATTCAGGAAACAAACTGTTGGTTGAGGTGGGGGCTATTTTGGGGGAGCAGAGGAAACAGGGAACGGTATTAAGAGGTATAAATTTCCACTTTTAAAATAAATAAGTCACAAGGATGTAACATACAGCAAAGGGGATATCATCAATGATATTGCAATAAGGACAGATAGTAACTAGACTTCTTGCGGGGATCATTTCATAATGTATAAAAACGTTGCATCACTATGATGCACATCTGAAACTAATGTAATAAAAAAATAAGAATCCCTACCTGATAAACTGCTGGGGGGAGGGCAAATAAAATAACATGTGTGAAGGATCTAGCATTAGTGTCTCACATGTAGTAAGAATTCCATTATTGCCAGTAATTATCATTTCACACGGTAACTTATACCGGAGTTATTTGCATATATGCTAGGGACTCCCATTTGCTTGTAAATCTCAAAAGGGCAGACACTGAGCATACTCATCTTTGTTTTTGTTTTTTGTTTTTCTTTCAGGAGCTGAAAACCCCTTGGAGGCAAAGACCTTTGCTTATTCCTCTAGATATTTGCTCCCAGCAAAGGGCCTGGCTGGCTCATGGTAAACAACGTAGTAACTACATTTGTTGAATGAATGAATGAATTAGTGTGTGAGCAAATGAATGGAGAAATGAAAAACACAATATAGTGAAGAGAATGGAAACCTGAGAACAGAGGGTGATTCCATGTGCTTGTTATTTTTGCTTGAAGTTAATTCTCCGATCTCTGCTGGGATCTTGGCTGACATACATTTACTGGGGTTGACTAGATTATATAATTGCTGTTTTCTGTCTCGAACCACTGTGATTATGACTCAATGAGTGGATACATTTACGGTGCTATGTAAATAATAATTATTTTAATTATGGTTTGACCTGTACAATATATTCTAACAACGTAGCTGACTGTGCATTTGTGTATGTGTACTCTCGAGCGTGGTGGAAAAATCTCCTATTATGAAGGTACAAAGGAATCTCCCCTCCATGCACATGGTAATTTTAGAATTATAACATAGAGAAGTACAATGCCACTGTAATTATAGCAAGTTTGCAGAAAGAAATGGCTTTGAAATAGTATATAATCTAAGTGTGTTGTATTTAGATAATAGAAATTTTAATTTTATTGACGCTATTTTGTTTTCGGTGCCAGGAAAAAGGGGGGATGGCAATTTTTCAGGCCTCCCATAAGACTACAAAAGTGCCTTCTAGGTTTAAGTGTGATGTAAGCGACACACCTTGTGTAGCATGCTCAGTCAAGTGCCTGGCATGTAGTATGTGCTCAGTAAGTATCAGATGTCGTTATCTGGCAACACCATATACGTAAGTAAGCATTTGATGTCAGTGATGTGTTGTATGCATTTTAAGAATGATCTCCAAGAGGAGCTCAAATTTGATCCACGTGGTACCTGGTAGACCTTGATCAACCAGAGCAAATGTTATTTTTGGCACTTGAAACGCACAAGGGACCATTTTAGACTCCTGATAGAGCGGAGAAAAGTTGGGGCCTGTGGGTAGGACACAAAGATGAATATCATAGGTACCTGCTTCTAAGGAATTTAAAATGGGATGAAAGAGGCAAAATGTTCATAGGATAATAACAGAACCCTAACTGAGCACTTACTACCTGCCTGGCGGTACCTAGGAACTCTTACAATCTTCACACAGATGACATCAGTTGAGTAAGATGTCACAGACAGCAAGCACCTGACAAGATTCCAGTCTGGGCTGTCTGACCCCAGTCCACACTCCTGACTCCTCCCTTAGATTGCCCCTGCTAAGGGTGTGCACATAGCAGGCACACAAGTGTAATCTTCAGAAAGGGGTAAGAAAACCCCTATAGGAACATTCCAGCCAAGAGATTGGGAAGGTAGGTGTTTCTGAGGACCGGCTTTGAGTTGAATTTTGAAACACAGGGGAAGGGAATGTCAAGCAAGAGAGAATATCGTCCTAGAGTCTCTGACAGTCCCCACCACACCCTGCAATTCTGGAGTCAATTCCTCCACTGGGCTCCTACATCAACTACAGTCTCCTGCTGTACCCCACGTAGTACATTTGACTGCAATGGCCCCCATTAAATGTACACGCTGGAAATCTCTGTATCCTGAGCACCTAGGAGACCCTCCAGGGTTTTACTGCTGTGATCTACACCCCACTCCTCTTTTCCTGAAGTTAGATATTTTACACAACAAAATGACATTTGATTTTGCATACCACGTGCCCCCACAGAAACGCACATTTGTAGGGCATGAAGTTATGTTGACCACAAAGCTCGTTACTGGACAGAGTCTTGTGGCTAAATCAGTAGGATTACTGGAGCCAAAGTAAACCTTTTAAATGCATATGTCACGGAGGACCAATGCCTTCCAATTATCTGGAAGTTAATAGGGCATTTTAGATGAAATCGACCATAAATCCTACTCTTGTTCTCATCTGTATTTTTCTATCCTACTCACACACAGAAACTCTCTAGGCCAGTAGGAAAGATACAGCAGCTGTTGTCAAGTGGGTGCTATTTGATGGAATAGACAACAGAGGAAAATCAGGTTAGCACAAGGGGGTGCCGAACATATTTAAGAAATGCACAAAATTACCAACTTATAATAATTAATGCATTCTGAAAATTCTTGCCAGAAACATTACTTTTCACATTATCAAGTTCCGTCCAAATTGTTATTGAAATGGTGGACTATTTGAAGCATATTCTTTCTCACTCTAAAGTCATAGGCTTTAGGATCCGAGCCAGCTGACCCCAATGCCTACATCACCCCCTAGGAATGATTTAGGGCCTCAGAAAAGGGCAATCTTCTTGGAAGACATTAGAGTGCTTCCTGGGGATATGGAAGGTGACTTGATTATTAAAAAATTCATTTCCTAGGGCTGCCTGGATGGCTCAGTCAGTTGGGTGTCTGCCTTCGACTCAGGTCATGGTCTCAGGGTCCTGGGAACCAACCCCCCATTGGGCTCTCTGCTCAGCAGGGAGTCTGCTTCTTCTTCTCTCTCTGTGCTTATGCTCTCTCTCTTTCTCTCTCTCTCTAACAAATAAATAAAATCTTCAAAAAAATTCATTTCCTGGAATACCCAGACCTTACCCCAGAAACTACAAGATTTCTTCCTTCAGAAAACCTTTTTGGATTAACTCTGATTCTGCTTTTTTCCCCAGAGAGTCCTTGCTCATAGACAAGCTCTGGGGTTCTTGTCTAAGCTGCTGCTTCATCCCTTAGGTTCTCTGTCCACTTCTGGCCAAGTGTTTTCCAGGTACCTAGGTAGAGAAACAAACAGAAGAAGAAAAAAAGAAAGAAAGAGAAATATGTAACCACAAACTGTGATAAAGTGCTGTGGGATTAGTTCCGTGAAGGGAAGTACAGGGGGGAGTGATTAGGGTTCTCCTCAGGACAGACTTAGCATCTGTTAAGTTGTTAAGAGATAGGAAGGGTGGGAGAGAGGGTGGGACAGAAGGAACTTTTCAGAGGCTAAGGAAGAGGTGTGTGCAGGTCCAGAGGTGGGAAAGAGCTTGACAGATTTTCCGACCAGTGTAGAAAGAGGAAGAGAGTGATAAAGGGTGACATTGGAGGGCTAGGCAGGGCCACCTTTAAGAGTCTGGATTTTGTTTTAAATTCATCTATAAGCCATTGAAGGTCATTAAGTGGGAAGAACATTGATCAGATTTATGAAAGCACACTGTCCGTGACAATGACTAAAATTAAAAAGATAGGGTGCCTGGGTGGCTTAGTCAGTTAATCATCTGCCTTGGGCTAAGGTCATGATCCTCGGGTCCTGGGATGGATCCCCACGTTGGGGGTCCCTGCTCAGTAGGGAGTCTGCTTCTCCCTCTCCCTCTGCCCTTCCCGCCCTCTTGTGTTCTCTCTCAAATAAATAAAATATTTAAAATAAGTAAATAGACAAAGAGTTGGCAAAGATACAAAGCAAATGGAACATTCACACATTGTTAATGAGAGCATAAATTGGTACAATTACTTGGGAAATTGGCAGTATGTACTAAAGCGTGCACATTGCATGACCCAGCAACTCCACTCCTAGGTATATTGCCAACAGAAGTGCATTCACAGGCTCACCCAAAGACAGGCATCAGGATGTTTATAGCAGTATTATTCTTGATCGCTAAAAGCTGGAAACTATTCACGTATCCAACCACAATAGAATGGTTAAATAAATTGTGAATTCATACAATGGACTACTTCCCAGAAATTAGAATAAACAAACTGCAATTACAGGCAACACGTGGATGAATTTCATGAACAAAATGCTGACTGGAAGGAGTCAGACACAGAAGAGTACACCCTGTGTGATGCTATTTATCTATGATTCATATTGAATCTATGATTCAATGATAAAACTTTAAAGCAGGCAAATACCAATGTTGGAAATTAGGACACTGGGTAACCTTGGAAGAGGCTCTTGTAGAAATGGCATGAGAAGATGTCTGGGATACTGGTCATGAGTGTGTTCATTGTACATAGAATCACTGAATTATACACTATAGTTTGTGTTCTTTTTGTATATATGTTATATTTCAACAATATCTATTTGACTTACATAAAAAATGTCTACACTTTAGAACGAGCACCCCGAGTGTTGTGTGGAGAATGATTGACAGTTGGTAAGAGTAGATGTAAAGAAGCAACTGGAAGGTGACTCCCGGTGAGAGGAACCTCTTGGCACCAGGGGGATTGGCACAGAGGAGAGGGAGAGGAATGGATAGATTTTAAATTTTCCTGGGAGGTAAAATCAATGAAACTTGTTAATGGCCTGAATATGGGGGGTAAGGGAGAAGGAAGAACAAAGAAGACATCTAGATGTGGGGCTTGGGAACTGAGAAGATGGTGGCATCATTACCTGAGATGGAAAAGATGGGGCAGGGGGCGAATCCATAGTTTGTAAATCAAGGCTTCCTAGCAGCTCCATTGGTACAAGGTTGATCTCAGGGGAAGTGGACAAGGTCAAAATGACTCAGAACACCTACAGCCTTGCCAGACCTGAGATAGAGTCTGTGGACAGAAAAAGAGGGGACATTCTTATTCAGAATGAGAACATTCCTTCCGAGGATTTTACTGTCTGTCTCCAACTGCTCCCCACTCTCTTAGCTCTGGATCTTACAAGGCAACCTCTGCCACCAGGAAGGCAACAAAGATATCCTATTCTTTTTTTCACCAGAAAGTAGAAAGTTCCCATCTCCTCCCCTTAGGTCATAGATAGCTGCCATTAAAGACTTTTTCTAGGAATAAAAGGAAAGGAAGCCAAATATGAACCAGAGAATGCGAAGAGAGGAGGAAAGTAGGAGTGCGTTCTGAGTTGTCTAGGGTCTGACCCAAACAATGGGGCACTGAGAGCCTGTAATGCTGAAGCTGCTGGACGCAGGCAGAGGTGTCACATCAGGGCGAGGCTGGGGAGGCAGCCAGGACCCTTTATGGTGGGCTTACAGGCTGTGCCAAGGGTTCTGGAACTTGATCTTTTTGGAGTTGGGGTTAGCAATTGGGGGGCTGTGATCAGTCTGGAGGAGAGATGCTGAGGACTTGAATTGGGTGCTGGAGGCAAGAAGGGAGGAAAGGAAGAGGTGAGGCCAAGAAGATTGGAAGATCAATCTGAAGGTCTTAGGGAGGGACGCCTGGGGGGCTCAGCAGTTGAGCATCTGCCTTCCACTCAGGGCGTGATCCTGGAGACCGGGGATCGAGTCCCACATCAGGCTCCTGCATGGAGCTTGCTTCTCCCTCTGCCTGTGTCTCTGCTTCTCTCTCTCTCTCTCTCATAAATAAATAAAATCTTAAAAAAAATGAAGGTGTTAGGGATCGAACAGATTCAGATGGGGAAGGAGAGGGCTAGTCAAGGGTAATGCCCACGCGTGAGGGACCCTTGGGACTGTGATGTCAACAAGTGAAAGAATACAGGACAGGATCTGGTTTAGAGGAGTGGCTTGAGATGGATCAGTTGAATCCTGACCTGGTCACAGCCTAAATCTTGCTTCCTACAAAAATCCCCATTGTTCCCACTGGGTCCAAGGGCCATTCCCAGGCGCTGAGTGACTGGTTGGCTGCATTTGTTCATATGCTAATGTTTGCTTCTTAACAAATAGATTTTAAACTTCTGGGAAATAGCTATTTCTTGTCATTTCTACAGTGTCTCTTCCTGGCCACCTAGCACCCAGCCTTGCACATATTTAACGTGCCTTTTGAATTTTGTGGCATTTATACAGCGTGAACCATAGTCCTAGGAAAAAAGGCATAGGAAACGTGAAAACCTACCCCACTCAGATTACAGGAGGAAAAACACACATTTTACTTCTGAGTTCCTTGATCCGCAACTCTAACCCCATTATCCTAATTGCAAAGAGCATGATGGTAGGGGGAGGGCCAGGAGGGCACCCAGTCCCCCCACCCCAAGAATGATGGCTTGTCCAAGTCAGTATCAGTCCTATCCAGAGTCTTCATCGCTGCCCTTACGCTCATGGCTGTGAGGGACACCGGATGAGCTTGCACATCCAGAAACACTCTTGGAAGGTGTAGAATGGCATAGGGGTATGAGCTCGTGGAAAATGGAAGAGAAAAACTGAAATTAATGGAGTGACCTGTACTTCCAGGGGTCGGTCTGGATTCAAAAGTATCCGAATAATTGCAATGTTTATCGTGTGTCCTTCAGGTCATATGTAGACATGACTGGCCTTTGTCCTCTGGATGGTAGGAAGTGACAGTGGCATGAGGATGAGCTCTCTGTCACAGCTTTAGAATGATTCTTACGATGGTCAGGGAGAGGGCTGTGCATATGAACCAAGTGTCGTGGCAAGTCTGCGCTCAAAGACCAAGTATTAAGCAGCACCCAGCAGACCAGCTCCTCCCCAGTCGACCAGGTGGGGTGGGAGCGGGGAACTCTTGAACAGCCAATTCCACTTTCTCAGATTTTATTGGTGGCTTGAGGGAAAGCAGACAACATTCGGGCAGATAAGACAGATAGATAACCACTATCTGAAGTGTGAGTCTGCAGTTTTAGATCGTCTTTTATTTGGAAATACATTCAGTCTCATTTCAATGCCAGCACAAAACTTAAAGATTCAACTCCACAGTCATAGACAAATTATTATTTTTTTTTTTTAAATTGTCTTTCTTATTTATTTGAGAGCGAGAGAGAGCGAGAGCGTGCACACTCACACATGCACGAGCAGGGGTTGGGGCAGGGGCAGAGGCAGAGGGAGAAGCAGACTCCCAGCTGAGCCGGGAGCCAGATGTCCTGGGCTCTATTCCAGGACCCTGAGATTATGACCCGAGCTGAAGGCAGACGCTTAACAGGCTGAGCCACCCAGGCGCCTCAGACAAATCATTTTTTAAGTGTGGAGAATAAACATATAATGTGAAATTTTTACCTGCAATAATAAAGTAGTTCAGTAGGCTAGGTATTAGGTTACACCACATGAATTGCCGATGCTTACCCTGTTTGAGACCTACAGCAACAGCAGTTGCATGTGCCAGAGTTGTCAAGGGGACTCCAGATTCCGTCACTGGAAAATTCAGATGGCTCACACGGATCTTGGACAGAATTTATATATAAGTTATTCTTCACCTTTTGCATGGCTGACAGTCTGGTGTGTCTCTGATTATCACAAGTTATACTGAGACGTGTCTTAAAGTAGGCCTTTGTGTGTTTTTACAAATAAAACCATGCAATCGCACCCTTATTTAGCAGAAGATGGGATTGCAGTAGAGAATTAAATGCAGAGACTGGAAGTCATCATAATCTTGCCTGAATCCAACTAAAATGGAAAGAAGTGTTGGATCTCAGTTATCAAAATTCTTCTGAAAGATGTAAGCTGTGTCAGTCGAGTGTTATCTGCATCTGGCGTAACACGACCTAACCATAAAAGCACGCGTGTTGTAGTTGGATAAATCGCTCTGGCTCAATCGGCGTTACTGTTCCCCAGTGGAATAACACGGCTAACCAACAGTAATAATATCAGGTTGTTCACAGGGCTGCCATAGAAAACCATTTGATAAGAAATATTTTCCATGATGCCTGCCCGTTTTGGAGGGGGAATTCCATAGGAGAATCTGAGAAAATTCAATCTGGTAGCTCCACAGTGCAGGCCCGGCTGTCAAAATACTGGTTTTATGGTAATGAATGCCAAGTGTGCCGTGCTATTCCTTGCCAACAGGTAAAATTTATGTTGTAATGTTTGAGAATTCCAATGATCAATGCAGACTAAACGTTAGGATGCCCTGTTATTTGCTATGGGAGCCAATTCTAGGCCTTTTTTTTTTTTTTTTTTTTTTTTAGAGATTTTATTTGTTTATTCATGAAAGACACAGGGTGGGGGAGCAGAGACACAGGCAGAGGGAGAAGCAGGCTCCATGCAGGGAGCCCTACGTGGGACTCCATCCTGGGTCTCCAGGATCACACCCGGGGTCAAAGGCAGGTGCTAAACCGCTGAGCCATCCAGGGAATCCCCAATTGTAGGCATTTTGATGTGAGTTGAACTTCAGTTCAGGTCCTGAGTGATCTCTGTGAAGTCCCTGCCTGGGGGCCTTGAAAACTTCTCTAGAGTAACCCACAGAGGCGAGGGCTATCGCCCCTGATGCTGGTGGACAGCACAGCCTCCTCTGTCTCCACTCTGGCCTCTGCGCCTTTGCTTAAACCCTTCCCTCTGCAAGGAACCCATCTCTCCCCTTTCTACCTTGGGCAGTCTACTACTCATCGTGCTCAGGTCTTAGCTCAGACACTGCCCCCACAAAGTGTTCCCCAACCCGTGAGGTTGGGTAAAGCGCCCTGATCCTGTGCTTTCAGGGCTTTATGTTTCTGCCTCTACGTTCTCACCTATCACCAGACTTTTCGTGTGGACATGACCCAGCACAGAGCCTGACGTCTGGTGGGGGGTTGGCAACTGGCTGTATCTCCTTAAGGTTTAGTTTTAATTGCATCATGCGCCCTCTTCCCCTCCCTCTTGCCCTGACACACAAACCTGAGTGCTGTGAGGATGTTTCCAGGCAGGGTCAGACATTCAAGGGAAGCTCAAGCCTACCCAGGGCTGCACTGGAACTGAACCCGTTTCTAGGGGTGCAACGGGAGTCTTAGGAAAGGGAGAGACCCTGACTTGGTTCCTCTCCAAGAACAGTTGGGAACACTCGGCTTCTTTTTACACACAAATGTTGACTTGCTGAGTGGACTTAGATCCTGAGCTGGCCTCTTGCGTCCTCTAGTGGTTCAAAGTCACAGCCCAGCACAGGGAGAACTCCAGGACAGCTCAGCGGGTTTTATTCTTTCTTTAATCCGAGTTAACCATTTATTTAGACATCTCCCAGGCAGTGAAGTCATTTCATAAATACACTTGGGGAGCAACACAATAATTAACTACATTCACACACAATGAGGAACTTGGGATATCTTGTGGAATCCTTGAAGGGCCCTGAGTTCTTTATTTTGTAGTGCAAACTCTTAATCGGCTTTCTGGGCCCAGTGGATAACTGAAAACTGCTTTAATCAAAGGCAATCGTTCTGTCATTGTCAGCCTGTGAAACATTAGCTCGGGGAGCTGGATGACTGCACGCCTTCCTCTTATCTCCCTGAGACTGCTCCACCCCAAGGACCAGATCTGGTGTTGTCTTGGTTATATTCAAATTTTATGATAGGCAATCTCAAGGGAACCCAAGTAGTGTCTCCTTCGAACAAGGACAATCCCTTAGATGAGCGTGTTCGATCATGCTGTGGTTCGATATCAGAACGTTACAGTTCCTTGGGGGGCACTAGAAACTGTCATTTCCAGAAACAGGAGGGTGCGCTTTGCTATCTTTGCAACTGCCCCAAACCCTTACTTCTTGCGGGACCTAACTTTTTGAATGGCTTAAAATATAAAGGCCTAATGGGGCCTTGTGGGTGACTCAGTCAGTTAGGCGTCTGCCTTCGGCTCAGGTCATGTTCCCAGGGTCCTGGGATCGAGCCCCACATTGGGCTCCCTGCACAGCAGGGAGTCTGCTTCTCCCTCTCTCTCTGCTGTGCTCTCTCTCTCTCTTTCTGTCAAATAAATAAAATCTCTTTAAAATGTAGCAGAATATAGCTACTTTCCTCAGAATTGCTCACAGCTTTAAATATCACCTCCTCGGAGGACTATTCCTTGAGGATTTGGAGCAGCTCTGGCTTCCTGTGATAGCCTCCCGCATCACTGGATGATGGAGGAGCACTTGTCACATGTGCCAGTTAACCAGGGCCTGGGTTTGCTTTCCTTTGGTCTTCCCCTAGCCCTGAAGCTGAGCCCCGTAGTGCAGAGGTCTTGTTTGTTCCTCTACGACAGCATCCCCGAGTCTGGCACAATGCCTGGCACAAGGGGTGTCAGATAAACACTTGTCAACTGACCAACAGAATCCAGAGAGGTAAAAGCTAATGGGGGGCTGATTTTGCTCCTTAGTTTAGGTCAATGAGGACCCCCTTCACTCGAATTCTGAGCGGAAAGAATTTATGCTGCAAGACTCAGTGATAGCTGAGTTGGGGGGTTGAGGTCAGCCCCCAGATGCCACATCTGCAGCTGCAGATGGAAGGCAGGGGGAGGAGAGACCTCCTGAAGCTTGCTTCAATGGGCCGGCCTCTCTCTGCTGAGGGCCAGGTGGGAGTTGCCCTAACCTCCCTGCAGGTTTACCTTCAGGAAGCTTTTATTATCTGGAAATGTGGGCATAAAGTTCAGCTTTCTGAAAGCGTATCTGCAGAGTCCTAAACATCAAACAGAAATGGAAATATGTTGAGGACCTGGAGGCAGCAAAGAGAGAGGACCAGAAGTGTGCAGACTGTGAGACTATCCTGAAGGGTAAGAGCAAGAATGTAATGAAGAATGAAAATAGAAGACCAGGAGAAAGGATGGGGGAAAGGGAGCTAATTCATACCCTGTCTCTTTGAGAGTCTCCTTTTCATTACTGACTATGCAAAGACAAATAAAGTTGAATAAGCACCATGCCTGAATTGAACATTGTAGCGCGCACACACACACACACACACATTTGTGCTCAGATCCTCCCCCTTTTTTAAAGATTTTATTTATTTTTGAAAGAGAGAGAGTGAGAGAGCGCATGAGCAGAGGGAAAGGGCAGGCGAGGGGTAGGGGGAGAAGCAGACTCCCTGCTGAGCAAGGAGCCCCATGTAGGACTCAATCCCAGAACCCTGAGATCATGACCTGAGCCAAAGGCAGATGCTTAACCGGCTGAGCCACCCAGGGGCCCAGGAATACTGTCCATGTGAGCAGGGCAGCAGGGAGACATTCAAGCCTTGGTGGGCTTGATGGGGATGTCATGCAGCTGTGATGTGTTTCTGCTCTTCTATCCCGAGACAGTTTTCATTTTGGGGCAAAGGTGATTGTGTTTGAAGTTAGAATGGACAAATACGTTCTGATTTTGTTAGCACCAAGCTGGGCTGCCAAGAACAAAAAAATTCAAAATAAGAGACTTCATGAGAATGACTAATGATTTCATTTTTTCCAACATTTTCAACAAGACAGTAGGTAGTCTTTAGTCTTTCAGGGTGTTTGGAGCTTGGCAGGTCAGGGGGCCTTCCATGTATTCCACCATCGTGCATGGTTTCCATTTTCAAGGTTGCCTCACAGTCTAAGATGGTTGCTGAAGCGCCAGTCATAGGTCTGCTTTCCATCTGGCCAAAAGACCAGGTCAAGAAGGATGTACACTTTACTATTAAGGACATTTGTTGGCAGCTGCACCCACGACTTCTGCCGATATCCCATTGACCAGAGCTTTTTCTTTATGACCAGATCTAGCTACAAGAAAGAAAAGTTGTGTCCCAGGAAGAAAAAAAAAAAATCAGAGGCTTAATTACGGGGAGAAGGAAGGGAGAATGATTACTAAGGGACAATATGTAATCTTTGTCACTGAAATCTTACTTTTTTTTTGTCCCTGAAAGTAAGCCCTGCCTCAATCTTTCCAGTGCATGGGTGCATGGTGAGGGGCCAGGAGTGAGGGGTAGAGAGCTAGTACTAGCGCGTGAGTATCCTTAGCACAAGGATCTGGCTTCAACCCCACTTGGGTCTTTGGGTGATTTGATTCCAAACGCGGATACAAATGTGTATTTAAGAGTGTGAATGACAGAAACAGTAATCTGGTAATAATTAAAGTTCTCATAAAGAATGTGTATCACCACTTGAATTCAAAACTACCCGATATGTCTGGCCACAACTTATAATGCTGAGCTTAGATGGTAAGTGTGGGCCGCGCTTCACAATCAACTCCCATACAACCCATTGTATGGATTCAGAGATGCCGCCTGAATATTCAGGAGATAAAGATCCCTGGCTCTTCCTTCTCAGCCTCTTCTCTGTCCCCCCGGGGCAGGGGGTGGGGGTGGTGGTGAGGGTGGGGGTGGTGGTGGCGCAGAATGCCGGACTTACCCACAATTCTGTCCTGGATTTTCTCCTCCTTTGACTCTTGCCTTTGGAAGCGTTTTCCAACATATCATTTTAAGACCGGGCTCATCATTTTCCTCCCCAACTTTGTGTTCCTTGTGTCCCCCACCTGAGCACCAGCACCAGCGAGGGCCTAAACCTGGGACTCCATTCTCCCCGGGGGCTCCCATTCAGTCGGGAAGGGGAAGGGTGTGCACTCTACTTTCTCCTTTCAGATGCACTTTCTCCCAACCCCCCCCCCTGCTGTGAGCCCTGGGGGGGGGGCCCTGGAGGCCTCCACCTCAGCCAGTTGAAACCAAGGGGGGGACCACCCTGCCTCCTGGCACCTTTCTCTAGGATCTGGCCTAAAATCCAACTCTGCTCCAGTCTTGTCCTTCCTTGAACCAATTGTGGAGCTTCCCTACAATGAAGTCCAGACTCAGCACAGCCTGGAAGGCCCCATGATCTGGCCTCCCTCTTGCTCCCCCCCATCTGGCTCTTTCCATGTTCCAGCCATTCCAAACTTTTTTTTCACTTCTGATGACCTTGTGGTCTCTCTCTCACACCTCCAGGCCCTTGCACAGGAGATTCCATGCCATTGAGACTGTTATCTCTCTTAGGTTCAAAAAGATGCCCCTTCTCCTCTAAGAAGTCCCCTGCGATTCCCAAGTTGGGTTAGGCTCCTATGTGATCCACATCACTGACCCCTCTAAAATTTGAGTATAGCACTATGTAGTGCAACTGTATGTTTAACTGATTGATTGGTTTTTTTTTTTTAATTTTTATTTACTTATGATAGTCACAGAGAGAGAGAGAGAGAGGCAGAGACACGGGCAGAGGGAGAAGCAGGCTCCATGCACCGGGAGCCCGACGTGGGATCCGATCCCGGGTCTCCAGGATCGCGCCCTGGGCCAAAGGCAGGCGCCAAACCGCTGCGCCACCCAGGGATCCCCTGATTGATTGTTTAACCCGTCTGTAAACTCTATGCAGGCAGGGCTGTATCCTCACCACTTGGCACAGGGTCTTGGGCATCAGGTTCAGTAAGGATGCCTTGTATTGAACTGGAGCGCCTCCCAACCCAGGCTGGAGATCCCAGTTGCACACATTCTGGAAAGTTTGGGAAGGGCCTGTGGCCCACGATTCAAGACTATGCCCGGTGTGCCTTCCTAGCCATCTTCTTCTTAAGAGTCTCACAAAGCAATGAGTGTTGCCCCAGTGGGTGCGCTCTCAATGCTCTGCAGTGAGGCTACAATGGGGGAAACTTGGGTTGCCAGACAAGAATCTTCTAGCAACTTCCCCGAAGGCAAGGACTATATCCATTCCGCTCACTGCCGTATCACTAATGCCCATAGACCCAGACACGAGGCAGATGCTTAATGAATGTTTCTTGACTCAATGAATCACTCTCCAATGTTGAGAAGAAACTCTGATTGGCACACACCATGAGTTTTTGATGAATTAAAAAATGGCAAAAGAGGGGAAGTCTGGTGGGGGAGGGTAGCCATGCCTGAGGTGCAGGCCTGGGGACACCTTGCTCTACCAGGTGCAACCTCTCAAAGTCAGGGCGTGTGGTGCACAGCCCCATAAGACAACCAAGGGGTTCCCTAACTGATCCCTACCTCAAACTCCACATGCTGAGGCCTCCTCAGCCTTCCTTCTTCCTGGCTCTTGTGTGGCGAGGCCAGGCAGGTCTTCTCATTTTCAATTCCTTTCTTTACCCTTCCTGGCTCTTCCTCCTGCCCTCTTGCCTTGGGCTCATTTTCTTTTCTTTTTTTCTTTTCTTTTCTTTTCTTTTTTTTAGAAGGGCCTGAGACTTTGGGGAGTAATCACTCAGAATCCAGACACTGCTGCTCCCATCCTTACTTGAGAATATGAAAGAGAAAGCTAGACTGGCTTTTCCCCAGCACTTGAGGCCCGTCCAAGGGAACTGGAGATGAAAGTGACAGTGACAATGTCTTTGGAAAAGCCTGAACAAGTGAGAAAAGGATACCATTTATTTAGCTCTTTCCTGGGCTTCACATACCTCATCTCACCTGATTGGCACAACTATCCGGGGATGCAGACATCACATCCGGGGGGATGCAGACATCACAGGCATTCATGTAGGTGAGGAAACAGAAGCTCAGAAACATGACCTGTCTTGACCAGATCAAGCTGTACCTGGCTCCAGGACACAGTGAGGCAGATGGAGGCACTGCTCTATGCAATTTCTTAACCCCTCTGACTTTGCTCACAACCTACAGGGTTGCCTTGGGGGATTAAATAACACCCCGATTAAATAATGGGGCCCCTATTCAAATTTATGTGCTATGCTTAATGCAGTTGTGGAACACAGGTCCCAGTGGCTTTCCACTTCACAACGCCTCGGCTGGATTTTTTTTTTTTTTTTTTTTTTTTATTAAACATCACAGAGCCTTGCTGTACTCCTGGGACTTCCACAGGACAAGGCCCTTTCTTCAGTCAGGCTGACCTACACGCAGCCAGCCCTCCCAAGCCACAGCTGTGTGTTGGAAAGCTGGCTGCTCAGGCCCCTAATAAAGAGCAGACCTCCCAATCTCTTCATTCCCTCTCCCTCCCCTTACGTAGGTTTTCAAATTAAAAGTAACCCAAAGCTAAATCCTTAAGAGAAGGCAAGGGGGGGTAAGAGGCCCCAAATCCTGGGAGATGGAGAAAGTTCGGCTCTCTCAAACAGGATCCTGAAAATCCAGACCCAGAGGGAGTGCAGTCCTACCACATTTTTTCCCAATTCTGAGGATTGTGGGCCCACCTGGGCTGGGTGGGGCCCCAAAACAGAGTTCCCAGTCTCTGGTCCTCTGGGAGGTCTGTAAGCAGGCTGTGTCGCTAGGGACCCTAGGAGACCTTGCAGCTCGGTCTCCAGCCACAGGGAACCGCTGCCTACCTCTCCCTGGACACAAGTCCCGGGAAAGAAAGACCCAAGGAACCCAGAAGAGACGCTGCCCCCTTAGATAGCCAGCAGCCGCCAAGGAAGAGGAGGTGTGAGCTGAGTCCTGGACAGAGAACCGTCACCCCAAGTCACACACTTAGCCAGTCCGGACCCCTTTGGAGAACCCTTCCTCCTGCGCTGCCAGGACTTGGGCCTCTGCATCCTGAACGTGCACAGAGGCTCAGAGCAAGTTTCTGAGCCTGGGCTGGGCAGACCCGAGGCAAGGGCGGAGTCCGCCCCGCTCCCCTGCCCTCTCCGCGGGGACCCCACATCTGGGCGCCACATCCACACGCCTCCTCCGAGCCTTCCCTAGGAAGGTCCCTTTGCGAGGCCCAGGGAGGCGGCTCTTCCAGGCGCAGGCAAGTACGGAAGAGGTGGGGGGGGGGGGGGAAGGGGTAGTTAGAGCCGCTTTCTTTCGCCAACCGCCAAACGGTTTGCATTTTCAAATTGTGAAGCTAGAGATGGGCCCCCACCCCATCAACTTCATCTTGGGGGGGGGGGCAAAAATATCACAAGTTTGTTTCACTGCGTGCACAACGAAGGGCTTTGGTAACCGCTGCAACCCTAAGTCTTCTAAAGCAAAAGGACCTTCTGAATTCTCCAAGGAAAGCAGAATTGGGGGTGGAGCTGTAGAGCAGGGGAGTAGAGAGAGGAAACAAAAACCCCCAGCTCAGCGGGGAACGCCCCCCCCCCCCCCCCGCGAGAGCCAAAGGTGTGCGGCCCGAGCTGGGGCCCAGGGTGCGGAGCAGCGGGGGCCGCCGGGGCGAGCCCTGGAGCAGGCCTGGGTGCAGGAGGGGCGGAGGTTTTGTTGTTTTGGGGGGCCGTTTTGGCTTGGGTGTGCAAGGCTTGCGGGGCCCGCTCTTTGATGGCTGGCTCAGCTTCAGGGCTTTGATGCCCTTGCATCCACTTTTCTGTCGCCCGCGGGCCTAGACGAGGCCACCACGCCAGAACCGCCGTGCCCCCTGCGGCTGTCCCCAGACCTCTGGGCGCAGCCCGGAACTCCGGAGTTAGGCCTCCCGCCCCGAGGGTCGCAGCCCCCAAGACTCGCGGTCTGGGGAGGAAAAAAAAATCCTCCTTTTTAACCCCGTGAGGATTGCTCAAGGGAGAAACGCAAGAGGTTAAGATACGAGGCGGGGTGCGGGCTGGGAGCTCCACGTCGGTGAAAGTCACTCCAGGGCGCGCACGGGTGGCCTGGTTCCCCGCGGTGCCAGGGGCCGGAGCCGGGGGTGGGGGTGGGGGTGCAGGGGGGTGGGGGTGGGTGGGTGAAGAAAGGACCTCGCAGTCCCCTTGGCCAGCGGCGCTTCCAGCCCCTGGCGATCCAGGACCACCCAGGACCCCGGGCGCGCAGGGAGCAATCTGGAAAGATCTTAGAACAACAAGGGAAGAGCGCGGCTGCCCCCCACCACCCCGTCCCCCGCCCGGGCCCGCCGCGCCGCAGACCCGTCCTCTCCCGAAGGGGCTCGGACCCGCGGCGGAGGGCGGACGGCAGGATTCAAACCCGCCTATGAGCCGTGGGAGGCGCGGGTGGGTGGTGGCTGCCGGGGCAGGACGGGTGTCGAGGCACGAACCGCCTCTTTCCAGGGCCTCCAGCCCCCAGGTGGCTCCCGACCACTGGGTTTATTTTGCTTTTGCAGGGGAGGCAGATGTTGACCTCGCTCCGTCTTTGCTCGGCCCAGACTCGGCGAAATCGTCCCCCGCCCCCCGCCCCCCAACCATTTGCTTCCCTGCGCCACCCCCCACCGGTGCGCTATCCCGGGAGTCAGCATCCCAGTCCTTTAAACCTTCTGGAATGTCACACATGGAAACCTTTAGCAAATGTTTGTTAATGATCATAACAAAGGCATCATTCAAATTAGGCAGGTAATTACTACCAGAAGGACAACTGGGTGCTCGCTTGCTCATCCATTCTCCATGCTTCCAAGTGGAGAGGAGTTACGACCCGAAGACACCCCCCTCCTCCAGCGGCGCCCCCCCCCCCCCCCCCCCCCGCCCAGCCTGCTTTTCAGGCCCCTTTAAGCATCTCTGAAATGAACTGTGAAGTTACCATTTGTGGGCGGGGAGCCCAGTGTTCAGGAGACCCCGGCGCGACTGGGCTGGCAGTTTCGCAGAGCAAAGCAGGCCTTCCTGGGTAGGCTTTCTACCTTGCCTCCTCGTCTTTGGGGTATTTGATATAAAAACTCAGATCTCAGCTTGTCTTTTTTAATAGCATGCAAGCCAGCCCCCGCCTTTTCCTATTATTCCGCACGCTGAATTTTTTTTTTTTTTGGTGGGGGGAGAGGGAGGTGTCGCGCGGGCCGGTTCATTATCTACAAGCATTACGGTATCCTGTTAGCATTCCGAACAAGAGGCTGTTCATATATTTGCCTTCAATGATTTCCTGAAGGAACATGTGGAAGTAATAGTGAGCAGTGCAGTCACCCGGACTGAAGATGCACGAGAGGCGGGCGCGCAGCAGAGCTGGGGGGTGGGGGGTGGGGGGTGGGGTGGGGTGGGGATGGGGATGGGGCCCCTAGCCCAGCCCCGGGCGTCTTCCCGAGCCTGACACCCCAGGAGCCCATCCCGGGGCGGCACAGGACCCCACACTTTTCTGTGTGACCCTCCCCTGCCGGCTGCTCCTTGTGCCCCCTCCTGATGCGGGAGGAGCTGACGGCTGTCCGACGTTCCAGGCTCAACCTGGACGCCCCGGCCGTTCCGAGAGTGCGGAGGTGGAGTGGGGGTGGGGATCAAAAATGACCCCTTCCACCCCACTGGAGAAGGCGCTCCCCTCCCCCCGGCCCTCGCACGCCCCACTCGGCCTCCTAGCCCGGTTCCTGGAGCGTCAGCGCCCCCTTTCCTCCGCGAGCGGAATCGCGCCCTCCCGGTACCGTGTCTCGCCTCGCGCCGTGGGGCGCGGGGGGGGCAGAGGATTTGGGGTTCGGTTTAGCCCTAGGGCGTCGGTAAGCTGCGTGCTCCGTGGCGGGGGGCGGGGGGATGCGCGCGGAGGCGAACCTTCCCCGGGACGCCGAGGTGGCCAGGTTGGCCGCAGACGATTCCTCCCAACGCCCAACCCTGAGCCTTATTTCGTGTGCAGGACAGAAGCCAGGGCAACCTCGCCCAGGTCCCCCCACCCCACCCCATCCCCCCCAAACAAAGACGCGACAAGATAAGTGGCTCCGAGGGAGTAAAGGTCGTTCTGTCGGGGAACGTTCCAAACCTACGCAGACCCTCGAGGCTTTGCACCTTCTTTCAAACCCGCTTACAAAGCAACACAAAACAAAACCGAAAACAAAGGCCATCATCTTCCTGCTGGACCCAACAGTTTGCCTGATCCCATTGAAAGAGTTAGCGGCTACCCGGCACTTTCCCTTAGAGGACCCCCAAGTCGTAAAGACGCAACCGCCCGGGGACCTCTCCGGACGGCCCCTAACTAACTAGCAGTTTCTACGGGAGGGACGTTTCTCGATTCCAGATGTACAGTCCTCCGGGGCATGAACTGCAAGTTGGCGAGTTCTGCTTCTTTCCGAGGGAACGCGAAGCAATAGGGCAGCGTAGGAGACGATCCCCCAAGTCAGGAGGCCGACTCCTTCTGGAAGTGATGGGCAGTTGGTATTTTCACGGACCTCTTTCCCGGCAGAGCATCAACACCTCCCCCCTTCCACCACCCCCACCCCATCTGGTCTGCTTCTCCCCGCCCCCCCAGTTGTTGTCGAAGTCTGGGGGTTGGGGCCGGACCCCCTGATTGCGTAAGAGCGAAGAGCGAAGGCGCAATCTGGATGCGTGGAGGCTCGGAGCGCACGGACCTCGGGAGAAACTTTTATTTTGAAGAGGCCAAGGAGGGGGGCGCTTCATTTCCTGACAGCTATTTACTTAGAGCAAATGATTAGTTTTAGAAGGATGGACTATAACATTGAATCAATTACAAAACGCGGTTTTTGAGCGCATTACAGTTGGAGCTAGAGAGAGAGGAAAACACAGAAGGGGACTACAGGAGAGAGGACTGGAAGCCGTGGACACTTTTTGCTCCCTATGTAGGATTTTCATTACGAATTGACATAGGAGGAGAAGGTAAGAAAGGAGGAAAAAAATAATGATTTTTGTTTGTTTGTTTCTAAGACAAGTCCTTGATCAGGCCCCTTTGGGCTGGAAGTGAAGGAACTTCACTCAAACTTTGGGCGATGAGAAAAAAAAAAAAAAAGGAGTGGAATTCCAGCTGTGTGTCCAGAGAGTCATTTATTTTGAATAAACTTCACTTGGAGGAAAGATAACCATAGAGTTAGAAAGTCTAGGGATAAAAAAAAAAGAAAAGAAAAGAAAAGAAAAGAAAAAGCACACATTTTCCAGGCCTATTTTTAAAAGCAGTGTTTTTCTAACAAGTCCATAGCCTCCCGAAGAAATTGTTTTAGGCTTACATTTTTGAGGTTTCTTTTTGGGGCTGGGGGGGTGGTATTCGTGTATGCCGGGACGGGCACCAAGTAGTGCTGGGAGTGGGGGCAGAGGTGTTTGCCCTCTTCTTGGCAGTAGGTCCTGGAAGGCGACAGGTTTTTAATGAGTATTTTCATTCCTCGCCCGCGGTTTGGCGGGACCCGCTGCAGCCGGCGGGGTGGAGCGCGGCGGGGGCCCTGGGGTGGGGGTGGGGGTGGGGGTGGGGGGAGCGGGGCGCCGAGTGGGGCGCGCGCCGGGCTGCGAGGAGGGGAGGCGTGAAGGGCTCGGCTGGAGCCGGGCCGGACCTGGGGTGCCAGCCGGGGGCGCTTGGCGCCGGCCGAGGGCGCGTAATTACTGGACGGCGCAGCGCCGGGTGCGAGCCGGGGCCAGACCCAGCACCGCGGCGGCGGCTGCGAGACGCGCGGAGGGGGCGCGGGCGTGGGCGAGGGGTGGGGTGGGCGGGGGTGGGGGGTCACCCGGGCGGTGTGCGTGCGGGATCCGCGGGGCGGGAGCGCGAGCGGGCGCCGGTCCCGCAGCGCGCGGGGGTCGTGCGCCCCTGTGCGGGGGCGCGGGCGGGCGGCGGGCGGTCTGGAGTAATGACAAACACATTTGGCCCCGAGTGAAGGAGTCGTCGTCGCCTCGCATTCCAGAGAGTGGGATTTGAGGAATTCCGAACCGCGCTCCGAGGGGCCCTCATTGTGCGCTGGGGTCCCCACCTCCACTCCGTGCGCGCCCCCTTTCCTCGGTGGAATCGTTTTGGTTTTTTTGCTTTTTTTTTTCTTACACCCCCCCCCCCCCTTTGCAAAGTCCGGGACTCCTCTGCTGCCCGGTCCCGGCCACAGGAAGGAAAGAAGGAAGATCGCCAGAAAAGTGTAGAACTTCTCTTGGGGGAAGTTAGGGACGCCTCGGAACGGAGAAACTGGGTCCCTAGGTAAGAGGAAGGTGGTAGGCGAACCGTGCTCCCCACCTCCCGCCGGGCACCTGAGCTCAGGTCCGCACCCCCCCCCCGCTCGCGTGTCCCTTTCCTCGCGGGGATGCGTGGCACTCGCCGTCCGCGCTCGCCCTGCGCTGCTGGGGCCGCAGTGCCCGGGTCTGCCCCGCTCTCTGCGGCGGCCTCCTGGGCGGCTTGGGGGGGTCCCCTCTTCGCGCCCCTCCCTCCTTCTCCGACCATCCCCGTGGAAATCGGCTTTTGCTTGTGAGATTAACTTGTCCCCCGGCAGCGCCGGGGTGGGGGGACCGGCGGCGTCCACTTGGCTCTCAGCAGTTCTGGTCGGAAAGGGGCGCAGCCGGCTGGGAGCCAGAGGGACCCGAGGACGGCCGCCCTAGGGGCCGGGGGCGGGGGCCGGGGCCGGGGGCGGGGGCCGGGCCGCCCGGCCAGGTGTGCGGGAGCTGCAGCGTCCTGGCCAAGCCCTCCGAGCGGGAGAGGCGCTGGCTGGCTGTGGGTTGGCCGCGCGCCCTTCCAGCGGCCGGAGCGCCGGTCCCTCTCCCTGCTTCCCTAACCCTGCTGAGACCTCGGGCTTGCAGAGCGGGCGCCTGGGAGGGCCGGTCCTCCCTCCACCTCCCAGGGTGAGGCCGACCCGCGCCGAGCGGGAGCCTGGATGGCCTTTAGCGGGTCCGGACTGCCCCGAGCCCGGCCCAGCTGCCTGGAAAAGCCCCGGGCTGCGCGCCCTGTGGGAAATGGCTTTTTGGCTCCGCAGCCGAATTGCTCAACGTTTTGGAGCGACTCGTCTCGCCGCAGTCGCTCCCGAGCAGAACTAAGGCAGCTTTTATAGGGTCGGGGACGTCCGGGGCACACGGGCGCGACAGCCAGGCGCACGGCTCCCGGGACCCACACCCCCGAGCGCGGCGCGCGTCCGGGCTGCCGGAGGGAGGGACAGGCACTGCCGGGGGCGCACCTCGCCCGCACCGCTGGTGGCTCTGCTTCTAACACCCCCACCCCTTTACCCGCGTCTGACCCGCTCCCACTCGGACCCTGGCGCCTCTGCTTCGCATCCCTGCCCAGCTTTCCTTTCCTCCTTCCACTATCTTGGTTTTCCTCCTTCCACTGTCCCGCCTGCCTCGCTCCCCGACAGGCGACAGACGAGGGCCCGTCCTTTCTCGCCTTGACACCCCGCGCTGTCCCTGCTCCGAGGCTCCCACACAGTCTGGTTTTTGGTTCGACCCAAGCGTAGCTCGAGTGAGTCCCCACAGCGGGGAGGGGGGTGGGGTCGGGAGGCAGAAGGAGGAGGTCGGGGTGGGCGTAGGGGGGGAGGCTCCGGGAAGGAGAGGGTGGGTGACCCTCGGCCCTCGCACCAGCCCTTAGGGGGGCCGAGAGGGACCCAAAGCAGAACCCCGGCTCCCGGCCGCAGGGCTGCTTTCTTCCCGGGACGCGGACTGGGGAGGGGTGCAGGGGGAGGAGCATCGGGCCGGGCTTTCCAGCTGCAAACGCGTCTGGCGCCGAGGCGGGCCCGTTCTGTGCCTCCTGGGGACCGGCCGTGGGCGGCGCGCAGCCTGGACGCGTCCTGCGGACGTGGTGGCCAGCGCCTTCCTGCACACCCCGCAGGGAGGGACGCCCTCTGGCCTGCGGGAGCTGCGACCGGGTTGCACGTTGCGGATGGACGAGCGGCAGTTCTGGGGGGGAAGCCAAAGCCTGCTCGGGGACCGAAAGGTGCGGCTCTCCGCGTCCCTGGAGTGTGGCCCGCGGGGCCCCCGCGCAGCACCAGCCGTCGGGGGGCGGGGGGGCCCCGCGGTTCGCGGGCTGCGGCCAAGTGCCTGGTCCCCCCTGCGCTCTGGCCCGGGCTTTGCCGGTCCACGCCGCTGGCCGAAGCGGCTCTGCGGCGTTTTCTTTTGTTTTAACCTGAAGAGGGAACCCGGAGTCGGCTGGGAAAAGAGGTTGGGGTGGCTCAAGGGGACCTCGGGTTTGGGGCGCTCCCTGCCCCCAGCTGCAGCCCTCCCGTGCCCCGAGACGCGGAGGCGAGGGGCGCGAGGGTGCGCTGGACGGCGGGGCGCAGCCGGGAGCCCCCGGCCGCGGGGGGGTCGCAGCCTGCGCGCCCCGGGCCTTCCCCGCCGCCGTGCGGCTCGCGCGCCCGTAGGAGGCGCTGGCGCGCGCCTGAAACCCTAAACCCCCGGGCCCGCGTCCCTCGCCCGGCCCGGCCCCCGCCCGCGTCTCCGCCGAAAACAATGCAAACGCGGAGCGCCGTGCCCGGGGCGCCGGGGCCGCCGCAGCCCAGGCCGGGAGGGCGGCCCTAGTTAGGGACGCCAGACTGCGCGAGCGGCCGGCCGTGGCCGCCGAGCCCGGAGACGCCGGGCGGGACGCGAAGGGGCCGGCGCGGGTTCGCGGCCCGGGGGGGGCGGCGGGGCAGGAGGCGGGGCCGCGCGGACCGGCCCCCGCCAAGGTGGTGGAGCTGCGGGCCCGGCTGCGCTGTCGGGGACCCGGGGCCGAGCGCGCGACGGTAAGAGCCGCGGGGCTGCCGCGCCCTCTGGCGGCCTTCGGGGCGCGCGCCGCGGGCTCTGCGCGGGGCTGGGGGCTGCGTGGGGCGCGGGGGGCCTCGGGGAGACGCGTGCGGCGCGGGTGGGTGGCTCGGGAGGCGCTGGGGGCTGCGGGGATGGATGGGGGCGTCGTGGTGCCCGAGCGGGGGGCGAGCGGAGGGGTAGGGCCTCGGGCGCCTTTGCGGGTGGCTCGCCCCTGGGCTGCCTGCGGTACGGGCCTGCGCTCTCGAGCAACGGGCACAGTCGTTTCCAACCAGCCAGCGGTTCCGGCGGCGCGGGGGACGCGGGGGCGACAGTGGCCTGCGAACAGGTCGGGCCCCAGGTCGCCCCCCCGCGCGGCCCCAGGTGGCTTCCCTCCTGCAGGTGGGCGCCGTCCCCGGGGCGGGGAGGCCGCGCGGGAAACGAACCCGGGGCCGACCCTCCGACCTCCTCTCGGGGCTCCCCCGGGGTGCGCGCGCCGCCCTCGGGGCTCCCCAGCGGACCCGCTCGCCGCCAGGGGCCTGCTGGCTGCCCCCCGCCGAGTTCTCCGGGGTCCCCAGGACGGTTAAGCGTTTGGGGCAACAGCGTCGTCGCCCTGTGGCTTGCATTCCGTGGGGTCCGAACTGAGGTCACCCCGAAGCCTGGAAGTACGATCCAAGGGAGGAAGAGATTGGAAGCTAAGATTTGGGGCATTTTAGCGCAGAAGGTCTGAGAGCAGCATCCGCGTCTCCGCGGACCCCGGGACGCACGTCCTTGGACCAACACTGGCACCTGCTGGCCGCGCCGGGGAACTGCAACGACCCTCCGCGGGACCGGGCTTCGCGGAGATTCTAAAAAGCGTGTCCTGGCGCGAGGAGGTGCCTTTTCTGCCCGGCAGGACCAAGTGGAGGATGATGGCAGGTTCCCTTTTTACGCTAAAGCTGCCAGGATCGTTGGGCCGATCGCATTTATTTTGTGGACCTTTGTGTCGGGTTGTGCGGCCGAGCTCGTTCTTTGCAACCGTGTAAGGAGGGAAGCGCAGACCTACCGCCCCAGTCAGGGCCCGTCTGCGGAGAACCCGGGGCGGACACCTGCGGATATGGCTTTGTGAGTCCACGCTCTGCAGCTGGGGAGCTGGCCTGGTGACCTAGAGTTCAAGTGCACGCCCAGGGTTGTCTTCTTAGGAGTCACACCAGTTTGGTGACAATCCGAAAGGCAGTGTCATTTTAGTCTTCCGTGGCTAAATGTCTAATGCAGGAAGAGCAGAAAGGTTTACGAGCTCAGATTGTCCCATAAAATGCTCCCATGTAAAAAAAAAAAAAAAAACCTCCAGCCACCACCCATCCCTGGAATGTCTGATGGAGCTCAGGGAGAGATCAAAACAACACAGCAGCCTGTGGTGGGGGGCAGATCCTGGGAAACACACCCTCCGGGAAGTCGCCACCCGTGTCGGCCGGCGTTGGGACTGCAGGGGGGTTAAGTTAGGAGACTGAGTGGAACGTTTTGTCACAGGGAGAAAGCAGGGTATGTAATTTTCACAGTTAGAATTAACTTCGAGCTGACATTTAACCGAACCTCGGAAATCTGAATCTTGGAGTTGTCGGTGGCTTTGGGGACTGTGAGAGAGTCTCCCGTGGCCTCTAATCAGGCCAGGGCGGGGTGAAATCCAACCTCCAGCGGCTCCGCGTGCAGTTGGCAGTCGAGAAGCTGGCTCCCCGGCCTTCGGCCTTCGGAGAAGGCCAGGTGCTCTCACTTCTGCAGAAAGTGCCCAAGCTCCGTTTCCTCTCTAGCTTCCTTGCCATGTTGTCTTTGGGTATGAAGTTGCCCTTCATGGCTCTTCACTTCGGGGTGCGGGGCCAGGGGTGGCAACCCATTAAGAACACTGGCTGCAAACAGACTTCTTTTTCTGTTGTGCGTGACGGTAAACATTGGTTCACGTCAACAGGACCTTGGTCATTCATCAGGCCTTCGTTGAACCTGAGTCGAGACCTCCCTCTCCAACATGCAGGTGACGAGGGGCAGGTCGGAAGGCCTGCCCGGCTGGGCCTTTCCTTTCTCGGTAAGAAGTAGTTGAAGAAGTTACTCTGACATCCCTGTCATCCGAAACGTCTCAGGGGGCGCCTGGGTGGCTCAGTGGGTTGACCCTGGGACTCTTGATTTCGGCTCAGATCATGATCTCGGGGTTGGGAGATCGAGCCCTGCAGCAGGCTCCGTGCTGAGCACAGGGTCTGCTTGGGATTCTCTCTCCTTCTCCCTCTGCTCTCCCCCCCATCCCCCGCTCTTTCTCTTTCTCTCTCAAGTAAATAAAACCGTCATAAAACATCTTAGAGTCTGCAGGGAAAGAGTCCATCTGAAAACCAGTGGCTGCGGTTTCCAAAGCACTTTGGACTCAGCTGTAACTCAGTCTTTGTAACAATGCGGTGAGGCGAGCCAGGGAGTCAGGCGTTATTAGTCCTCCTTTCTAGAAGAAGAACTGGAGGTTCAGAGAGATGGACTAAGCGTCCCATAGGGCATGAGCCTCGTCCAAAGCGATTTGCATCGTACTTTGGAGAGAAGGGATGAAAAAGCCAAGAAAATGCCAGGGAGGGGGCCACAGATCACTTGCATGGGAGTGAATGTGGCAGATATCTTTTTCCTGATTGTTTTTTTTTTTTTTTAAAGATTTTACTTATTCATTCATGATAGACACAGAAAGAAAGAGAGAGAGAGATGCAGAGACACAGGCAGAGGGAGAGAAGCAGGGTCCATGCAGGGAAACCGACCTGGGACTCCATCCAGGGTCCCCAGGATCACACCCTGGGCCGAAGGCGGTGCTAAACTGCTGAGCCACCGGGGCTGCCCCCTGATTGTTTCTCTAACTCTGTTGCCGCGTTTTTTGCGTTGTGGTCTTGGGGACTGAGGCTGAAACCCAGCTTGTCACTGGCACGAGAGGGCACAATCATGATTTAGTAAAAAAAAAAAAAAAACCAATTTGGATGACGTCCGTTGCTCTCCTTGCAGAGTGATTCGCTCTTGCGGGCTCATGACGTGCAGGGTGGCCCTGAACCTGTAACCTCAGCCCCTTCGGTTTGCACATCTGACTTTTGGGATGGGGGCTACCGAGTAAGGGTGAGCGTTTATGACCCCCGAGCAGAGAAGCCCCCCCAGAAAAGCCGGGGCTCCTCGAGATCCCCACGACGTGGCCAACGGGCAGGGGGGCTTCCCTCCTCCCCTGTTGTTTCCCTGTAGGGCCAACGCCGTGCGATGACTCCCGAGTACATTGTCCCGAGTACATGTCCGAGTAGGGACAGGAGACCTCACCAGCGCGCCTCGGTTTCCAGCCAGGGAACTCCCCTTATCAGAGAAGGGAGCTGGACATCTCAGGCAAACACATGCTGATTCGCAGTCTCCGCATCATTATCGCTGGCTCTGAGGCCCTGTTTTCGTTGCCCACTTTGTGTGTCAGTAAATAATCCTCCCTGGCAGCAGGTCCCCCGTATCTGCGCGCACAGAAGGAAATCTGGCGGGGCTGGCCCAGGGCAGAGCGCTCCTCAGAGCCTGCCCTGTAAAAGCAGCCGAGCCCTTCTCTTAAAGCTCGGGAATGCTTTAAAGATGCATCGTTGGCAAGCCTCGCTGAAGAAATACAGGATATAAATGTGATAAAAACCCAAGACATCAAGCTGGCTCTGGAGGGCTCCTTTGAAGTTGGCTAAGTGGATTATCAGTGGGAGGCTGATATTTATATGTACAAACACACAGGCCGTTACTGCTAATTGTGGTAAATCAGGCCTGGGGCCCGCTGTGCCCGTCGCCACAGCAGTGAGGAAACCCTGCAACCCGCCCCCCCTCACCCCACACTCTCTCCCCGCCCCAGGGGCACATGCCAGGAGCCTCAGAAGCCCTGGCGAGCCAGCACTGTGCAAATTGCATTTGGGTTCACAGCACTGCCATTGTACTCCTCTCTCCCGGTGGTGAGCAGAGAAGGGCAGCGGGGGGGCCCCATTTGCATTAGGAAATAGTGCAGGGCGGGGGAGGAAGGGGGCACGCAAGGCTGAGGCCCTGACCTCCCCTTGAGGGGGACCATATGGTGAACTGGAGGGAGCATGGCTTTTGCATCACACAGACTTCGTGTCAGAATTCTGGCTTCCTCGCCTGCTGTGTGACTTGGGGTGACTTGCTAAACATCTCTGAGCCTCGGCTGCCGCTGCCCGAGATCAGCTATGTCTCGGGGTGTTGGGGAACAGACGCGGGATCCACGGGGAAAACTTTGGCCTGTTAGTTCACACTGGTTTCTCATCCCTGCCTTGGAGAAAACAGAATTACCAGAATTACCTCCCTGGGGCCCGCATTGTGCCTTCCGCTCTTTCTTCCTCCTCCTTTTTCCTACTAGAATTCAAGGAAGCAGGAATCTGATTCATGCATATGGGCCAACTTGCCACCTTAAAGCAAAAATGCACCACCAGGGGCGGAACACGGGCACACACACACTTTTTTGTTGCGTTTTCTTGGTGTGTTTTAGGCCAATGTGCTCAGGACTCACGAACGCACATCTTAGTTTCCAAAGCTAGAGGTGAAACCAATGAAATCCACGGATTTCTTCGGTTGCATGTGTGAGGGTTTTGAGTAAGTCGGGGACCCAGGGCATCCTGGGGCCGAGGCTTAGGTGACTTTTTTATGGGGTATCCTAAAGCTTGCACCCCTGCATGCCAATAAAACTGGGGTCCTTAGCAGCGTCCACACCTGCAAGCCGGTGCGCGGGTCTTTCATTGACTTCAGTGAGATCGCATTGACTAAAGGGGCCTTTTCAGAGGATTGACCAGAACAGACTGTTCCGTGGCTTCGCCCTGGAGGCTTCCTGGGTCCGCCTGTATGCACCCTGTTTGTGTCTCAGGACACTCGGTTTGGGGTTTTGGTCTCTCTCGCCAACTCTCTGCCCATCTTCAGATTTTGTGGCAGGAGAGTGGGGTGGAAGACTCCACATCTCTACTGGCCCCCCTGGGTGGCTCCGGAACGACGGACCTGCAGGCCCACTTTCCTCCCCGTGTCCTCCCCCTGCTTTTTTCTCTGCTGCTCCGTCCACAGCTGCGCCCTGGGCTCCCTGGGCCCTGCCCAGCGCGGCCGTGGGTGCAGCGGGCCCAGGCCCGGCCTGCCGTGCATTTGCAAGAGTGACTTGCACTAAGTGACAGTGCTTGGTGGGACTCTCAGAAACTTCAGATCAGAATGGCTTAAGGTCACTAAATAAAATCAAGAGATGGTGAAAAAAAAAAAAAATGAAGCTGTTTGTTGTAGCCCAAGCATCTTCGACAAAGGTCGTGGAGGATGTGAACTTGGTGTGCTCTCTATGTAGCGAAACACAAAGCAAATGACAACCTGTTTTGGGGTGAAAACAGCTCCAGTTGAATAAGTAAAGACTCATGCTTGTTTTTCACATTCTTAATTTCAAATAGTTTAAAAGGTAACGGGTCTCCTGTACTCTTGGATGCCTCCTGAGACCATGAAAGCCAGACTTTTTGGAATCGGAAAGCTGCATGCAATCCAAGAGGGTTTCAGCCTCACGTGGCTCTGGTCAGGATCTTGGGGTCCCATTGGGCTCCGGGATTCCTTTTTTGAGGTATCTTATTGCTTGAACCCTAAATCTTCAACCGGGGTGTTTTTGACTGAAATGATGCTGTTAACATTTTCCGTATCGCGAAGCACGAGAAGAATGAGGCTCACCTGTTGTTTTATTGGCTAACATCGCTTCTGTTTGACTTTTGATTTTTTCAGTTTTCCGGAACTATGGGGACTTCCCTTCTGGCACTCCTGATCTTAGGCTGTCTCCTCGCAGGTATGGATCCCAATACCCTCTGAGTTCACTCTTCTGGGGGAAGCCTTGCCTTCTCAGTTCTGTGCTCCGGTGTGTGTTCCCTGTACTCTGCAAACACAGTCTAAAGGAGTGAGAGGAAGTCGGAAAACTGAGAAGTTATCTAGAATGACCACAAACCTGTTCCCTTTGCCCTTTGGCACTAATTCCGACTCGAAGAAGAATGCTCACCAGTGGCATTTTTAGTGTATGTGTGATCCTGGCACTGAAACGTGGTAGGAATAATAGCCAAAGTTTACCCATCGCTCTTTTCTTTTTCCCGGGACATGGATTTCCAGAGACATTCGAGAGTGTTCGAAGGAAATAAACGGTGGAAAAATCCATGTCCCGGAAATCATAGCTGTCTTAAGTGGAAGATGCTTAAGTTGCTGGAAAACCCTAGACCCTTTTCCCTTGGAATCTAGTTGATAGAATATTTGACTCTTGGGTAATCTTACTAGTGTTTTTCTACCAGGAGGATACTACTTGGACCATTTGTGGAAATATTTATTGGTATTTTTGAGTTTTCATCCAGATGTTTATATGTCACAGATGCTCCCCAAGAACGCCGTGGTTTTCTGGTTTGAGGAGCTGATTTAGGTCTGTTAGGGCTTACTTTTATGGGAATGTCAGCAAGGGCAGTGGTTTGGTAGTTCCAAAGTCCACCAAGTCTGTCCCGCCTGCAGGAGCTTAGTGACCAGACGCACTTAGGACTAGCAGGTGCATGGTAAAGTGGGCTGGGATTCCCACGTTGGGCTCCAAAGGAGATTAGAGACCCCGGATTAAAAATTAAGTTATAATATATCTCTTTTGTTGCTTTTACAGGCAGGGAAAGCTGGACTGAAATTTTAGTTTCTAAGATGATCCTGGAGGCTTCACTCTGGGGCTTTAAGGCATCCTTACTTTTAAAATTAAAATCCAGGGGCGCTCGGCCAGCCCAGGCGGTAGAGCACGCGACTCTTAATCTCAGGGTCATGAGTTCAAGCCCCACGCTGGGTAGGGAGCCTACTTAAAAATAAATAAAGAAATTAAATTAAATTAAAATCCATTATCATCCTCCTTTGGTTTCTGGGAAGCCAGTAGAGACAAGGCATGCCGCGGTGTTGCAAGAAATGGAAAAGACGCGATTCTTGGGCACCAGTCTGCTCTGTGCTTCGTTCAGTCTCGCCGCCCCCTTTTGCATCCCATCTCTTACCGCGGGAGGCATCGGCAGGGAATGTGGGCAATAAAGAACCCACATGCGCTCGCGTCTGTGCCCTCTTGGGATATTTGATGGTCACACATGAGAGTCTGAAACATAGAATTGGATGGAATCAGGCGTCTTCTCTCCATCTGAGTGTTGGGAGGGGTGACTCTCGGGGCTTGGGGGTGGGGGGGGCTTTTGAGGCCTTTGGAACATTTGCTGCTCTCAGCAGATGCAGCCCCTGTTACAATGGGGGGCCTTTCACGGGCATCCAGGCCAACGGATTTTTGCGCAAAAACGGTCATTGTTCACGTAAGCTGCTGCTGCTGCCTCTCTCGGCTCGCTGGGTGAGACTGTCCTTTCTGGCTGCACCCTATTCAGAGCGTGTTTCTTTTTCCAGGGCCCAGCCTAATCCTCTGCCAGCTTTCATTACCCTCGATCCTTCCAAATGAAAATGAAAAGGTTGTGCAGCTGAATTCATCCTTTTCTCTGAGATGCTTTGGGGAGAGTGAAGTGAGTTGGCATTACCCCACGTCTGAAGAAGAGAACCCCAATGTGGAGATCAGAAATGAGGAGAACAACAGTGGCCTTTTTGTGACCGTGCTGGAAGTGGTCAACGCGTCAGCGGCGCACACAGGGCTGTACACTTGCTATTACAACCACACTCAGACAGACGAAAACGAGATCGAAGGCAGGCACATCTACATCTATGTGCCAGGTGAGCTGGGGGGGTCCCTGGCCCAAGCTGATTGTCCCCCCCTCTCCCGTCGACTCTGTTACCGTTTGGAGGAATGTAAAAATAAGACGCGTGTATTGGAGAAAATGTGAGAAATATAAGAGAGGGCCCAACAGTAAATCGAGGTCGTCTGGGATCCCATTAGCAAGACCTATGTATTGGTAACGTTTTGGAGCCATGTTATTTTTTTTTAAAGATTTTATTTATTTACTCATGAGATGCACACACACACACACACACACACACAGAGGCAGGGACACAGGCAGAGGGAGAAGCAGGCTCCACGCAGGGAACCCAACGTGGGACTCGATCCTGGGACCCCTGGGCCGAAGGCAGATGCTCAACTACTGAGACCCCCGGGTGCCCCTTAGAAATCATTTTTATCATGGCACGTTTTATTGGCATTGTGCAGAAGCTCTGGAATGTACTAATTTCTGTTCAGTTCAGCCAAGTTTGACGAGTATTTGCTGTTTGCTTATTTGTATCAGGCACTATGCTAAGTGTTGGGGACCCGAAAAATTAATTAGGTAGGTCCTATCTGGGAGCTGCTTACAGTTTATCTTAATAGGTTCCCAAATAACCGTACTCTTCTTTAGATGGCATGAAATATGTATTCTTGATTAATTAGGGGGCTTTTTTCTTTTTAATTAAAATTTGGGGGCAAGTTCTGTACTGTGTGAGAAGCAGATGCCAAGATAGGAGTAAGATAGGATGAAGCACACCAGGGTTTGATTGCGGGGGCAAGCCTGTGAGAGGACGTGGGCGGGGATCCAGCGGAACCTGGGAGCACTGGCTCCTGGATTGTCAGTGTGACCTTGAATGGAGGAGGGAGGGATAGAAGGTGGAATAGATGAGACCTAGAGCTCTGTGTCAAGGAGGTCTGGGAGTCCTGCTGCCTAAGGAGCCCCCGTGTCACACAGTCCTTGGCTGGTGGCACCTCTGGAGGGTGTGGCCTTGGGGGGTGATGGATTTCAGAGCCTGCCCCTAGAGGGGAGGACGGTGTGGTGCTTTCTCCTGGCAGCTCAGCTAGTCCACTAGGCTTAGCCACCAGCTTGGGGTTCATTTGGTGTAGCACCCACCGAGCATTCCCTGCGCACTCCTTGCAACGATCTAAGTCTACATCTGTACCTGTATCCATATCTGAATCTGTATCTTTGTCTATATCTGTCTCTATTTTTTTTTTTAGATTTTATTTATTTATTCATGAGAGACACACACACACACACAGAGAAAGGCAGAGACACAGGCAGAGGGAGAAGCAGGCCCCATGCAGGGAGCCTGATGTGGGACTCAATCCCGTGCCCTGGGCCGAAGGCAGGTGCTCAACCGCTGAGCCACCCAGGCGTCCCTGTCTCTCTCTGTATCTAAATCCATATCATCTCTGGGCAGCCCCAGTGGCACAGTGGTTTAGCACCGCCTGTGGCCCGGGGCATGATCCTGGAGACCCGGGATCGAGTCCCACGTCGGGCTCCCTGCAAGGAGCCTGCTTCTCCCTCTGCCTGGGTCTCTGCCCCTCTCTCTTTCTCTGTGCCTTTATGAATAAATAGATAAAATCTTAAAAAAACACAAAATAAAATAAATCCATATCATCTCTTTGTGTATCCATGTATATCTGTATTTATCTATATCTGTGTACATTGGTTTCTACCGAGGACCGTGGCTTAACGGAGGGCCATGAAGTTACTTAAACATTGCAGAGATAGTGCTTAATGGTAGGGACAACTTGCATGTTAAAGGAAGCCCTGGCCGATGGGTTACGGATATCAAACTGTATATTTTAGCCTGAAGTGAATTCGTAGCTTTGTTTGCCCAAATCTTTACCAACAGAGTCCAAGGATTTGGAACTCTGAACACAAATTCAAGTAATGGCAATCTTCGTGCATAAATGGAAAAGGGCTATAGCTAGAGTACTTGGGTTAACACAAACAAGCACAGAGCTCCCGATAACGCTTGCCATCCTGTTTTGGCAGCGGCGAGGTGAGGGGGTCTCTGAAGCATGTCTTCCTATCTTTCTGCCTTTTCCTTGTAAATATTTGTAAATCAGCCACTCTTCTTGTCCTCTGTAACTGTGGGTGCCCCGGGGATCTAGACCCTCTTCATTCTCTCATGACATTCTTATCTATCTGAACCCTCCTTCCTAACAATACAAGATTTTTTTTTTAAAGGGGAGGCATTTAGGGTGTCACTCCAGCTTTGTTCATACATAAATGCCTCCTGCTTTGAAGAGAACGGTAGGAATATGGGCTTGTTAAAGGTATATGAGGTCTGGTGTTTTGATTGTCTTGAGACCGTCAAAAATTCTTGTCCCTCCCCTTTTCCCAGCACAAGCATCATCGGAATAGGCTCTGCACTGCTGTCAGAGATCTTTTTATTTGTAGCCATGGAGAGTAAGGGGCCCTTTGGGAACTGCTTCAGACTCTCTCTTTTTTTTTTTTTTTTTGAAAGATTTCATTTATTTATTCATGAGATACACAGAGAGAGGGAGAGAGAGGCAGAGACACAGGCAGAGGGAGAAGCAGGCTCCATGCACCGGGAGCCCAACGTGGGACTCGATCCCGGGACTCCAGGATCATGCCCTGGGCCGAAGGCAGGCGCTAAACCGCTGAGCCACCCAGGGACCCCGGCTTGAGACTCTCAATACTCCTTACTGTGGTAGCTTCCATAGCTGGCTTTCTTTTGGAAACAAAATTCTCAGGCTATGGAACTTTGTAATTCTATTTATTGCTTGACAGATTATTTTTTAATAGGTTTCTATACTACTTTTCAGTAATATGGACTCTAGGCAATAGGAATTTTTGAAATTATGAATATTTTTTCTTGTTTTGAAAAGATTTGATTATTGATCATGTTTTTTAGTAGTGCTTAAATTTTGATATCAGTCTCTGGCTGATACTTATATTCATCACTGGTCTTTTTTTTTTTTTTTTTTTTTTTTACTAGGGTACAGGCATTTTGGTGGTGTTCATACCTTAAAATAGCCTTCTAGTGCTTACGAAGATTAATGTCAGCGTGGTGACAATTCTGGATATATGTGAGGGTATCATTCATGCCTAATATGATTAATGCCCGTGTGATACTTTTTCTGAATATATGTGTAAAGGTGAAATCAATGCATAATGTGTTTTTCTTTCTTTTCTAAACCACAGACCCGGATGTCGCCTTCGTACCTCTAGGAATGACAGATTATTTAGTCATCGTGGAGGATGATGACTCTGCCATCATACCTTGTCGCACAACTGATCCCGAGACTCCGGTCACCTTACTCAGCAGTGACGGGGTGGTACATGCGTCCTATGACAGCAGACAGGGCTTTAATGGGACCTTCAGCGTTGGGCCGTATATCTGCGAAGCCACCGTCAGGGGCAAGAAGTTCCAGACCATCCCATTTAATGTTTATGCTTTAAAAGGTACTTTTGCTTTCTCTCTTCTTCTTTAAGTAAGACTTAAGGCAAAAGAATTAGATGTACATAGAATTTTTTTTTTTTAAATCCTCGCCCCTGGTGATAGGGAGACTCTGAATATTTGGGGATTTAAGACCTCACCTTTACCATACAATGTTAGGCTGCCCTCTGTGGCTTTAAAAACACTACGCTTAGCATTACTAAAGGCAAATGCTTCTTTACCCCTGTAAGATTTCATATTTCATCAGTGGACTTCGAAATACTGTAAGGAATTCGTTTCTTGCATATAAGCCTCTTACTGTTGTACCCACATTCCTGAGTACAGAGGCCCTGAAGACAAACACACACCTCTGGGGGTTGGATGCCTCAATTAACTTTAGTAACTTAAGAAAAGTTATTTTGATTTTGAGAACAGCTTGTTATAGTCCTTCCTTTGATGTGAGTGGCTAACGTGAATGGGAAAGTATAATACATGTTTGGGTCAGCAGACTTACTAAACACTCACGGGCAGGTAGGCAGCCGCAGAATGCCACTGAACGCTTGGTAAGGGCTTCTTTTGTGCCAGCGCTGTGCTTGGTTCTAGAAAAGCGCTGAGAATAGCTGGGTAGCAGGTGGGAGAGAGAAGGCGAGAAATAGGAGGGTAGCAGCAGAGTGCCCAGAGCAGTGCTGCTCAGTAAAGTTTGGTTAATTAAATGAGTAAATCCATCCATAAAGGTGATTACAGGAGGCGAGCCATCATTAACCCACATGCTCAGGAATGTGGTGTTCTGTTGAATGGGAAGTTAGTTTCCCCATTGTTGCCGTTTTGTGTGTAGATATTTGTGTGTGTGTGTGTGCTATTTTAGAACTATGTGCTAAATTATGTATGCCAACACAAAATCACAGTTCCTGAGACTTTACAAATTTTGTCTTGATCACAGTGGTTTGAAGATTATTTTTCTATGGGGCAGCGTGGTGGCTCAGTTGGTGAAACATCTCACTCTTGGGCTCAGGCTGTGACCTCAGGGTTGTGAGATTGAGCCCTGTATCAGGGCTTAAGATTTTTCTCTCTCTCCGTCTGCCCCTCCCATCAAAACAAAACAAACAAAAAACTTAAAAAAATTTATTTTTTAGGGTTTTAAAAAAGAAAGCAAACCCAAACCCTATAAGGTTCTAACTATACTACAGATATTGAGGCCCTTGTGTTTTTCTTCTTTCAAATAGCAACGTCAGAACTTGATCTAGAAATGGAAGCTCTTAAAACTGTGTATAAGTCAGGGGAGACGATTGTGGTCACCTGCGCCGTCTTTAACAACGAGGTGGTCGACCTTCAATGGACCTACCCTGGAGAGGTGGTAGGTACCTTCAAGGCTCCTGGTGGCATGGAGCGGAGCACAGCAGGGCTCAAAAGATCTGTCACTGACAGGGCGTGACACCAAGCTGCTCCAGAGCTCAGCTCCCCGTCTCTGCAGTGAGCCCATTTGCCTAGATGACTTTATGCCTCTTTGGGCAATGGGAGAGGTTGAGAGGCTAGCTGGACCAGAACCTTCAGAATGTCTAAAGCTTGGGCAGCTTGGGTGGCTCAGCGGTTTAGCGCCACGTTCAGCCCATGGTGTGATCCTGGAGCCCTGGGATCGAGTCCTGCACTGGGCTCCCTGCATGGAGCCTGCTTCTCCCTCTGCCTGTGTCTCTGCCTCTCTCTCTGTCTCCTATGAATAAATAAAATCTTAAAAAATTTTTTTAAAAAGAATGTCTAAAGCTTGAACACTGAACCTTCTTTTTCAGAAGTCGGAAAGAAATAGAAAGGTTTTGTACATATGGTCTTTAAAATATATATATATATATTTATAATTTTTTCCTTTCATTCCTATTTTGCAAATTTCTGCTCCTTGCTCTTTGTTGGCATCTGATAGCTTCTTTCCTTTTATCCATTCCTCTCCCCTGTGCTCTTGGTGCCCCTCTTCGTTTCTCTCTGGGGCATCGATTGGAGGTTGGGCATCTTCACACATGACCTTATAGACCTCATGCATTGAAGAGACATTCATAGTCCGACATGTGCACATTTTCCCTGAAATATGAGGCAGTTTGGTCTTATTGTTCATATTTGATTGCCCTTAAGCCTTAAAACATAAGCATTTCTTCTCATTTATTGGAGATAGACATTTTCCCCCCAAACCACAGTATATGCTATTTGGCCCCCAAAATATATAATCGAAGTATTGTTTTATAAAACAAAGTTTCCATCAGATGACAAAAATAATGCAGGTTTATTGTCCTAATGTTATCAAATTTAAAGAAACAGAGGAAAAGTCACTTCCTAGGACATCACCGTTAATATTTCAGGAAGATAAATCCTTTCAACACTTTGTATACAAAATAAATGTGACCATTAATAGGTATCATACTTTTAAATAGTACTTTGTCACATCCTTTTTCCTTTGGCAGTATAGCACAAACACCTTATTATGTCATCGAATATCCTTTTAAAACATGATTTTCTAAGGAGTTAGCTTAAAATTTTTTTAAAATTAGATTTTTTAAAAATTTATTTTAAAGATTTTATTTATTTATTCATGAGAGACACACAGAGAGAGGCAGAGACACAGGCAGAGGGAGAAGCAGGCTCCACACAGGGAGCCTGATGTGGGACTTGATCCTGGGTCTCCAGGATCACTCCCTGGGCTGAAGGTGGCTCTAAACCGCTTCCCCCAGATTTTTTTTTTTTTTAGAGCACTTTTAGGTTCGTAGAGAAATTGAGTGGCCAGTACAGAGATTTCCCATTAGCCTCTGCCCTGTGCATGCATTATCAACAGCCCCTGGGGTGGGGCTGCGGACATTACAATCTAGGAACCTATATTGGCACCTCATCCCCACCCACGGTCCACAGTTTATGTGAGCTTTTGCTTTTAGGAGCTAGCTTTTTCAAGTTGGTTTTCCTCCCCTTCTGCTGTAGAAAGGCAAAGGCATCACCATGTTGGAGGAAATAAAGGTCCCGTCCATCAAATTGGTGTACACTCTGACGGTCCCCGAGGCCACGGTGAAAGATAGTGGAGATTATGAATGTGCTGCCCGCCAGGCCACCAAGGAGGTCAAAGAGATGAAGAAAGTCACCATTTCTGTCCATGGTACATTCTGCTTTCTAAAATGTCAGTCGTCCCTGCTGCTCGGGATCCACTGTGTGGCCATCATTACTTAATGGAAACTCTTCCCCGTACAGAGAAAGGGTTCATTGAAATCAAACCCAACTTCAGCCAGTTGGAAGCTGTTGACCTACACGAAGTCAAGCATTTCGTGGTGGACGTGCAGGCCTACCCACCTCCCAGGATATCCTGGCTGAAGGACAACCTGACTCTGATTGAAAATCTCACGGAGATCACCACTGACATAGAAAGGACTCAGGAAATAAGGTAAAAAAAAAGACACCCTTCTCAAGTGTGCCTTTCCTTTTTACTGGGTCTCTCTAGGTGGACTGAGGTTTATGCATGTCTTACAGCACAGGCCAAGAATCAATCTAGAAAATGAGCAATCTGACACAGGGGATACTTGAAGTCAGGTACCTTTAATGGTAACGTTGCCATGTAATACCATGTTGATAAAAAAAAATACCATGTTGATAACTATTTCACGATAGAATAAGAAGAAAAAACTAAAGAGCTCTGTTCCCAGTGAGAGACAGTTTCCTGCATCCAGGAAGGGGTGGAGGAAAGAAAGTAAAATTGGACCCACTTGGACTGAATAGAGTCCATGACATCCACTATCTGTATGGCAAGTACACATGTATGGTGACCCCAGTTCCAAGGCAATTATCGCATAAGCCTACATGAAACACAACCTCATCGGTTTAATTCACAACACATTTGCCCCCGTGAGGCGTCCACAGGAAAGAAGAGTAGCATCTGGTTAGATGGATGTGGTTTGGAGAAAATGCACAATGAATAGTCTGGTTCCCCTTCCTCTCATGAGACCATCTGCAGCTCTCATCTCTTAACTAGGTTTGATGTAAGTCACCTCGGCCTCAGTCTCCTCATCTGTAATGTGGGGGTTAATAATACCATATGTCCTTCGAAGGTAAGGAATTGGACCAGATAATATTTCGAGGTCTCTTGCAGTTTTAAGCTCTGATTAGAATCCCAGAGCAGAGGGTGCATCTTGAGCGGCTAAGTTCTCCGGGCCTGCGCCCTCATCAGAAACCATCCCAGAGAGACACGTGTCAGTCCTCTCCTTCTCGCTTTCAGGAAAGAGGGACAGAGCCTCTCTCATCAGCTCGCTTAACCTTGGGATTTGCTTGCTTCTTTCTGAACTAAGCCCCGTGTGTAGTTGAGAAGTAGTATCTGAGAAAATGGAATTTTACAGTCTCTGTAGAAGAGCAGTATAAAAGGCGTCGGGTTCTGAATCTGGAAGGCTTTTCTGAAGACATGAGATTAAGGTGTGCAAAGAGGTGGGCAGTGCCAAACTTACAGTTAAGCTGTGAGGCCAGAGAGGAATGGGGTAATCCTGGCCCAGCTAACACTTCGGATGCTTGTGTGAGCCCTGTACGCAAGCCATAATCAACAGTAATGACAAGATGAAGCTCGCCAGCTGAGAGGTTCTGGAGAGCTGCCTGGGCAGGTGATTCACGAGTTCCTCTAGCACAGATTCTTCTAGTTGCCATTGTGGGACAGGGAACATAAGGATGAATATGACGGACAAGTGGATGTGGCTTCTTGAAGCTTAGAACTAGTGGATCTGCCAGTTTTCTTGGCTGAGCAAGTGTAGACAATGAATGGCAGAGGGTCGTTTGGTGACCAGTAGCCGAGGGTGCCTGTGGGGACTGGCTAAGAAAGCCCGGGCCTGAAGCACGTCCAGTGTGGTGCAGCAGAGGAGAAAGCAGCCCCCTGCCCTCTCATTACACAGGCCGGTACCTGGCATGTTGGGCTAGAAGACTCTACATTTCCAGGGTACTTTTGAGCCTTCAAAATGCTTTCACAGAAGTCAACCGGAGAAGGACAAATATATGGTCTCATTCATTTGGGGAATATAAAAATTAGTGAAAGGGAATAAAGGGGAAAGGAGAAAAAATGAGTGGGAAATATCAGAAAGGGAGACAGAACATGAAGACTCCTAACTCTGGGAAACGAACTAGGGGTGGTGGAAGGGGAGGTGGGCGGGGGGTGGGGGTGACTGGGTGACGGGCACTGAGGGGGGCACTTGATGGGATGAGCACTGGGTGTTATTCTATATGTTGGCAAATTGAACACCAATAAAAAAATAAATTTGTAAGTAAAAAATAAATAAATAAACAACATAAAACAAAAAACCCAAAATGCTTTCACACTTATAATTTCATTTAGTTAATTCTGAAAAGGACACTGTGCTATTGCATTTGGTTATCCCGCGCGAGATATAAGAAAGCTGAGGCGTGGAGAAATGCAGTCACGCCCAAGCTCTTCCCTTCCGTCCCATTGCTTTTCCGCGCTATGATGATTTTTTTTTTTTTTTATAAAGAAGGGCAATCAAATGGGCAAATACCTTATTGGTGGACCCACACAAACACCCAGAGCCAAATGCCATGTATAATCCATGGAAGAAATCTTTAGGGGAGATTTAATAAAGTATGAAGAAATAGATTTTTCTAATTTATTTTATTATTTTTTTTAAAAAAGATCTTATTTATTTGAGACTGAGAGAGAGAGAAAGAGCAAGAGAGAGATCATGAGCAGGGAGGAGAGGGAGAGGGAGAAGCAGACTTCCCCCTGAGTAGGGAGCTGATGCAGGACTTGATCCCAGGACCCTGAGATCATGACCTGAGCTGAGGGCAGACGCTTAACCGACCGAGCCACCCAGGTGCCCTAATTTATTTATTTTTAATAGGTGATGGAATCTTATGCTTTATAAATATTTAAGCATCAAGAGGGTGTGTTGTAAGAAGCCTCGCTCGATTCCTGCCACCGTTTACCCCTATCTCCTTGCCTCCTCAGGTGGAGGGAAATACTTTTATTAGTTTCATTAGATTCTTCTGAAACCTTCCAGAATTTCTTTAAGCAAGTACCAACAAGTAGGAATGTTAACATCCTGGCGACTTCTCCGTGTCAGTTTGTAGACTGTGTCTTCATTCTTTCTAACAATGGTGTCCCATCCTTTGGCTGAACCACCTAAATGGTGCATATTTATATTTAGGGGAAACAAGTATTTTTAAAAAGGGAAAAACCAAGTTGTTTTTTTTTTTTTAAAGGAAAGTTGGTGAGATGTGTCTACTTTCATTCAGAAGTCAGTCCTTACTAGGACTGATTGCTGTTCTGGCCACATAAGCTGTCTCGTCTCTAGATGTCTGGTCTTCTGTTTAAGAATTAAGTATTTAGGGACGCCTGGTGGGGGGGCTCAGCGGTTGAGCCTCTGCTTTCGGCTCAGGGCGTGATCCTGGGTCCTGGGATCGAGTCCCACGTCGGGCTCCCTGTGAGGAGCCTGCTTCTCCTTCTGCCTGTGTCTCTCATGAATAAATAAAATCTTAAAAAAAAAAAAAAGAATTAAATGTTTACAAGTCAGACCTTCAACATGTAGAAAGTGCATTGAAAATCTCAGAAAAGTGATGGTATGGACAAGAAAAAGGTGTTTCTACTTTTTACAAAAACAATTAAAAAAAAACAAAATTTGAAGTGAACACGGTAACAGCTTGAACGATTGGCATCCCTTGGGCTACGACTTGCTGAAACAAAGCTCTGTTCTTTTCAGGTATCGAAGCAAATTAAAGCTGATCCGTGCTAAGGAGGAGGACAGTGGCCATTACACTATCGTCGTTCAAAATGAGGATGACGTCAAGAGCTATACTTTCGAACTCTTAACTCAAGGTGTGTAAGGGAGTATGTCAGCTCGGTGATGAAGTGAAGGAGTGTCCCCCAAGGAGAGCCTGGCACTTTTCTCCCAGGGCTTGGAGAGAAAAGCAACACTTTATGGGGAGAAGCAGTGGGTGTCGATGTCACGCGTCAGGGAGAACTTTGTTAATAAATTCACATCATTCTGGGAAGTTCCAGGTTGCTCTGAAGCAGTCTGGGGAATTCCTAGGTTACAACACCACCTGCTTCTCAGTCTGGCACCTCCAGTTCTTGGAAGAGTAAAGTGATGGTTTTTTGGTCCAGATGACCTTAGGTTGTTCCAGAGAGTTTTGGCCTTTTTTCCTTAGCTTCCCTCATAGGCTTTGGACAGCGGCCTTTACCCTTACCAGGAGCGAGTGCCCCAGTCTGTCTGCATTCAGGTCCAGCACCTGTTCCCTGGGTACCCACCATGCGCCCGGGACTGTGTTAGGTGGACCCATTTGACCCTCACAGTAAATCCGTGTGATACAAGTATTAGCATATTTCTAACTTATTTGATCATGGATTAAAAAAAAAATCTTTAAAACCTAGTCGCATTCCGCAGATGCACTTTGGTAAATGCTGCTTTAGATTATACTCTAGCTGAATCCATTAGTTGAACCCCAAGCTGCAATACAATTTTAAGAGCCTCCTTGCCTTTCAAGCCAAATAACCACAGGGGCTTTTTGCTTTTCTCGCTCCAGATTTAGAACACCACAGGATACAAATCCCTAAACACTGAAACTGTGAAAATGCTCTTAACCAAGTGGGTCTGCCCAAACTGGAGCATTATTATTATGCACATAATTGCTCTCGACCCCTCCTGGGGAGATTACTTGCTCGGAAGGTCCGAATGCTACGTGGACACGTTCTGAGCTTGTAGTTCACAGGAGTTCTGGGACACAGACCCTTCAGTTCTGATTTCTTTCACCTCTGACAGTTCCCTCGTCTATTCTGGACTTGGTCGATGACCACCACGGCTCTACTGGGGGACAGACCGTGAGATGCATCGCTGAAGGGACACCTCTTCCTGATATCGAGTGGATGATTTGCAAGGATATTAAGAAGTACGGAAACGAGTTTTCTTTTTCATTCGTGGTCAGAATGTTTCTTCCTTGGTACAAAGAACTTCAAGTGCATTTTCTTTCTTTTGCTGGCCCTTCTTTTGTATTTGTGATTCTTATGGGGCCAAAGTCTCATAAACTACGGGCGAGGGTTCTAAACACGGGCCTGCTGTGCATGCGTGCATGGTATGTGTGCATGAGCACTCGTGTGGTCATGAAGAGTTGCAAGGAGAAGGTCCATGGCTCTTGCAAGATTCAAAGGACTACAGCTATAAGAGGATTTTCACTACCCTGGCCCACTTGACCTTATATTTCTTACGCAGTGAGCTTTATTTGGTAGCGAGACTGGCATGTGAACATAAATGACAATATTGCCCACGTGACCCCTTGTCTCACTTGCCTACCTGCTGTTAGGAGGGAGTTAACTCACCAGTCCTCCTTTACCCCCCACTTTTCAACCTTCTCTGGTGGGTACTTGAGTGACACGCTCATGCTTCCACCCCTGTGTTCAGAAGCCTCAGTTGTTTCTCCTGGAGGCTGAGAGTCCTAGACCTTCCCTTTCTTGGGGCTGAAGGACCAGACCTGGATCTTGACGGGAGCTGGAGTCTAGGTCTCGTAACTCAGCCAGGGGATCACTCCAACCTTAGTGACACCTTAGGGGCTCTCTACAGACAGTGCAGGTGGGGAGAAAAGGAGGGAGCCAGGCTTTTCCAAGGGGTGGGAGCTTGGGATAGTTAAACATTCTTGAAGCGGATCTGTTCAGTTTGCTCATGGGTTCAAGGCTTGGCATTGGCAGTTATATTTGATTGAATTATTTCTACCTTGCCTGCTTCATAAACCGTTAGCTTTGAATTATCTACATACAGGTTATGCTCTATGGAGTGTGTACAAGCAGGTTTCAATGTTAATATGCATAGAAAGTCAACCTGTAGCACCCCCAAGATGTAGGCAAGGCCAGAACTTCTTGCCACCATAGATGATTCCCACTGCTTCGCTCACCTCCGTTATCCCGATAACTGGCTCTATATTTCTGTCCTCTTTCTCTCCAGATGTAATAATGAAACCTCCTGGGCGATTTTGGCCAACAATATCTCAAACATTATCACGGAGGTTCACCCCCGAGACAGGAATACTGTGGAGGGCCGGGTGACCTTCACCAGAGTGGAGGAGACCATCGCCGTTCGATGTCTGGCCAAGAATCTCCTTGGGACCGAGAGCCGAGAGCTGAAGCTGGTGGCTCCCAGTGAGTTGCTCCTAGCCATCGGCCAAGCCCTTCCTCCTTCAGGCAGAACCTTGAATCCCAGATGGGATCCCAGAGGCAGAAACTTGGCTCTGAATGCTCTTGAAGGGCCTTCTTGGGGCATCCACGTGGGAGCCCTTTCTTTCAGATTCTGACCCCGAGCTGCACCTTGCACAGGCATCCTAGGCATTTTGCTTGTCTAACAGGATAGCTACTCAGTCTCTTTAGTGTGAGAGTGGGGATGGATGATGGGGAAGGAGGATCTTCGGCCTTGTTGCTCTTTACAACTGTCGAGACAGGCTGGCTTCTTTAAAAAAAATTAATGAAGCCCAAAGTAATATAAACAAAATGCAACCTTTCAAAATAAACTGAACCCCTGTGGCTCTCAACCTCCTTTATCAATCTTTACATTCCAGTCCACGTTCTGTCTAGAAGGTTAATGTTGCAGCACCTTTGGGGCCAGTATTGCATTCCCCTGATTGAGTTTTGTCCCTTTCTCTTCTAAGGAAAGAGCTGGCGTAGTTTCGTGTATGTAGATGATTGAGAGGTAGAATTGCCCATCTTTAAAACAAGCCAGGCAGCCTTGCTGCTTTTCCACCAGCAGTGAGAGATTTCCGGCCCAGACACAACTACGTGGCCTTCTGGGCCTCCTGCATGTCTGAGCAAATTCCTCATCAGGTCTCTTTCTCCTTCAGCGCTGCGTTCTGAACTCACGGTGGCAGCTGCAGTCCTGGTGCTATTGGTGATTGTGATCATCTCACTTATCGTCCTGGTTGTCATTTGGAAACAGGTAGGTCTTTTCCTCAAAGAACTAAAAATCTTCGAGGCCAATAAGAAGAAGAAGAGCAAGCAACCCAGTTCAGTGCTTGGGCAGAGAGAAGGCGCTCAGTAATTCTGTGCTGAATGAATGTGTCGATGCGACTGTCTGGTCACTTTGCTGCGGTCAAGCTTTGGTGCATCTGGGCTTTGATAATTCACCAGTTACCTGTCCTGGTCATTTATAGAAACCGAGGTATGAAATTCGTTGGAGGGTCATTGAATCCATCAGCCCTGATGGACATGAATATATTTACGTGGACCCGATGCAGCTGCCTTACGACTCAAGATGGGAGTTTCCAAGAGATGGACTTGTGCTTGGTAAGCGCCTACTGGGGTGATCTCCCAAGACCCCCCTTTGATTTGTACATAACTTTACTTTTTATAACCTTGTGCAGGAATAAGGGATCTGAGCTTGTGTTTGGTTAAGAGCTAGGCAATAGAAATTGGCTTTCAGAAATATTTTTCTGTCTTGAAACGGAGTTAATTGCATCACTGCAGTGGTTTTTTAAAAAAAATCTCGTTTCAGGGGTGCTTGGGCGGCTCAGTCGGTTAAACGTCTGATTTCGACTCAGGTCATGATCTTGGGGTCCTGGGATCGAGCCCCGCGTCAGGCTCCACCCTCAGCCTACTTGTCCCACTGCCCCTCTCCCCCTCGTGCTCTCTCTCAAATAAATAAATAAATAAATAAATAAATAAATAAATAAATAAAATCTTTTAAAAAAAAAATCTCGTTCCATAACCTTTCCATTAAGATTAAGGAAAATTTTGTAAGAGAAGAGAATGTGAGGAGGTCCTGCCAAAGATACTCATTGAAATGGCTTTGCTTTGCGAGTGACACAAATTGATGAGATGAATTTCTGTGACTCAAAAGGAACCGAATGACGACAACCACAAATGGTATTTTAATCCAGTGCATTCTGAGGATGTATTAGATGCTTCTTAAAATACGTATATTTAGAATATAAAAATACAGGTACTTTTCAAAGCAAGACATGTAAAAATAATATCCGGCCAACTTATCACAAACTTTTAAAATATTTCAATCTTGGGTGGAGACTCAGTACATGAGTCCAAGGAATTTTTTTAAAAATCACATTCTGAATGAATGAAAACAGGACAAAGACCCCAAACAGATGAACGTAGGGAAAACAAAATAAGGCGAACATAGAGAGGGAGGCAAACCGTAAGAGACTTTTAACTCTAGGAAACAAACTGAGGGTCACTGGAGGAGAGGTGGCTGGGGCACGGGGTAACTGGGTGATGGGCATTAAGCAGGGTGCGTGATGTAATGAGTGTGGGGTGTTGTATGCAACTGATGAATCCTTGAACTGTACCTCTGAAGCTAATAATACGCTATATGTTAACTAAATTGAATTTAAATTAAAAAAAATTTTTTTAAAAAGACAAACGAAAGAGCTAGGGGTTGTGTCACTGGGCATATGCCAATGGTGTGTCCTTTGGAGGATGCCAGTTTAATTATCCACTTGTCTCATTCCAAGGTTAGGTCTTAAAGAGTTACATAAACTGGCAAGATGTCCTAGCTACTTCCAATTTCAACTACTTGTATCTCTCACCCCCCTCACCAGTCCCACCCTTACCACCACCCCTGATTTTATAAAAAGGGATGAGGAACCTAAAGTGGGAAGATGTGGGGGGGCGAATCCCTAATGGGCTAAGCAGCATTTGTGTGTCTCTGGGCTCCTGTGTGCCGAGCTGCTAGGGCAGCAGCACCTTCGCAGGTAGAGCTTCCCGCAGTGCACACATGCACTCCGAGGCAGTGCTGGCCGCTAGCCCCTTAGGAGCTGAGTCGTTCCCCGGCTTGCCTCGGCCTGGTGAGACTGATAAGCTGGGAAACATCCCTTTGACATTGTGAACTATCTGAAGTGGGGTCAACAGCTTCCACTTCCTTCTGTGGCTTCCAGCTGGGAGCAAAGCGTGTGCTCCCCAGGGCGCAGTTAGCCTTTGGTGTTGCTGGTCCTTCCGACAAGCGTGCAGCAAGGACACCGGCCCGGGGCTCCCTTCATCACTCCTTGGAATCCGGGATGTCTCGAATACCACAGCATTTCCAGTGGATAAGGACTTCTTGATGCAAAAGATGCCTCTGCTTGCATGTGGAGAACTGAAGGGCAGAGAAGCAGGGGGTTTGGGGTGAGAACCACAGGAAGCAAGTGCCTGGGAGCCTGCGGTGAGGCCTGGCGCTTGAGCTGGGAGACAGCTCACACCAGGGAGGGATGCACCCTCCTTACCCCTGCCAGGGTTTTCCTTCCCACTTGCAAATGATATTTGACAAAAGCAATTGTCCTAATTTCCTTCCCTGTGGGCTCAGTTCTGGTTCTTGACATGATGACTTGGAGGAGTTATTAGGCTTACTCCATTCTGGGAGAACAGCCCCGCTGTGTCCCCGCCAGTGCTGGCTGTGGTCAATAAAACTGAGGGGACACCACTGTCTGCCTGTGTTAATGGCTCTGATCGCTCACAGGTCGAATCCTGGGATCTGGTGCATTTGGGAAAGTGGTTGAAGGAACTGCCTATGGATTAAGCCGCTCCCAGCCGGTCATGAAAGTCGCCGTGAAGATGCTGAAACGTAAGTGCCCCAACCCCCGCCCCCGGGATTTTTTTTTGAAAACAGAGGTTATGAGCACTGGGTGTTATTCTGTATGTTGGCAAATTGAACACCAATAAAAAAAAATTTATTATTAAAAAAAAAAGAAAGAAAACAGAGGTTAGTAGAGTGAATTGCTCAAAATCACACTGCCAGTAAATGCCAAGTTGAGGACCACATCTTGGTTCTTTCGATTCTAGGTTTTAGGTGGATTTAGACTCTTCTCTCAGTTGGATTATTTCGATTCTTTTTTGCGGCATGTATGTTGGAACACGAAGAGTTGTCATTTTTTGGTGACTTCTTTTTACCCTGAGGACTAGGTGTTCGTTATTAGAGCCTAGACCAAGTCACTGTGTGTTTTGCTTTTGGACTCTTGGTAAATAAAATGATACCCAATCAGAGGGTGAGCCATGTTATTGGCTTTTTCTGGGAAAGAAATCACTTGAACTGATGCGTGATTTATTTCTTCAACAGCCACAGCCAGATCCAGTGAAAAACAAGCTCTCATGTCGGAACTGAAGATAATGACTCACCTGGGGCCGCATTTAAACATTGTGAACTTGCTGGGAGCCTGTACCAAGTCAGGTAGGCTTCCTGACCTGGGAGTGAGGATTTTTATAGAAGACCTATCGTTGTGAGGACTGTCCACGCTCTTTAAAATTCTTACTCTCAACCTCCAAACATGCCAGCAAATATAAGTCCCTTGAACGGAGTTGCCCGGATGCTGCTGAATTGATGGAAGCTCCTTGTTTTTGAGCAACATCTCCTGCCGGTGCAAACATAGCATTTCATGGCTTTTCTGTTCTTGATTCTCATACCCATTTCTTCACTGGTTTTGGTTCCCACAGGCCCCATTTACATCATCACCGAGTACTGCTTCTATGGGGATCTGGTCAACTATTTGCATAAGAACAGGGATAGCTTCCTGAGCCGCCACCCGGAGAAGCCAAAGAAAGAGTTGGACATTTTTGGATTGAACCCTGCTGATGACAGCACACGGAGGTGGGTGCAGGGGGACACGTTGCTGCGAATCATTGGCTTACAAGCCTCACCAGTGGAGAGCACCCATGTCCTGGTGGAACCCATGTCTGCAGATCCAGGGCCAGTAGGCAGCAAGATTTAGCATCTAGCCACCCTGCCCGTCATCCCCTGACACCACCAGTTCATACCTGTCTGCAGGTGTTTGGATCAGATATCATGGCGGGGGGGGGGCGGGGTGTGCAGCGCTTGCTGAGAGGTTGGAGTAGAAGCAAGAGTTGGAATCATCCTGGGACCCATTTTGTTGTTAAAACGTGGTCCACTTAAGACCTGCAAAATGCGGCTCTGGCCAGGGATGCCCCAGTGCTGCTATCTTGTGAGAAACTGTCTGAGGATCTCCAAGTTTGAGATTCTGGTCTTTGCTGAGCCTGGGCCTATAAATCAGGCCAGCGGTGGTAGTCCCAATGGCAGGAACCTATATGTGGCTGTGAAGGTCTGTGTGGATATAAAGTTCTGTAGGATCAGAAAGTACAAGTCCACTTTATATTGAATTACTCGATGGACACTGCCAAACTGGCCCTAAGTTTATTGAGTAGCAGGAAACGTCTGCCCAAGCCGTGTGGTCCTGTGGCCCAGGTTTGTGGCCTGTGAATTGAAAAGCAGAGCAAGAATAAGGAAGGCCCACCTGAGTTGAGATGAGCCCTGTATTTCTGTGATTATTGGTTAATGCTCATCTCAGCTCGACTACCCCACGTGAAAGGCACCCCTTGGTTGTGCCTTTGCTCACCCCGTGCTGCCACCATACCTACCGCACCGCCTTGGACACTGTGGGCACCCGGTCGTCGTCTACTGAATGTGAAATGGCCACTCCGGAGGGGCGCCCTGAATCGGGTTTCTTCTTCTGTTTTTTACAGTTACGTTATTTTATCTTTTGAAAACAACGGTGACTACATGGACATGAAGCAAGCTGACACCACACAGTATGTCCCCATGCTGGAAAGGAAAGAGGTTTCTAAGTACTCGGACATCCAGAGATCGCTGTATGATCGTCCAGCCTCGTACAAGAAGAAATCTATGTTAGGTAAAAACGTCAGTGTCCACTCTTTGCATCTTCCAGGGGTTTAATATGATACAGATTTCCCCTGCTACCTGGAAGTTTGGTTTATGCCACTCTGCTTTTAGGAAACACCTACATAAGTACTGGTTTTCACTCATGAAAGAAGTCCCAGAAGGACTTTTTTTCCCCAATAGTAATTGCTTTCCTTGCTTTACATCATTTTGGCTTACAAAGGGTTTTATAGGAATGCTCTACTTTCAGACAGTGGTGGGAACCTATATCTAAAATACTCAGAGGAAGGGGCGCCTGGGTAGCTCCGCCAGTTAAGCATCTGACTCTTGATCTCAGCCCAGGTCTCCATCTCAGGGTCCTGAGTTTAAGCCCCGTGTTGGGCTCCATTCTTCACATGGAGCCTCCTTTAAAAAAAAATACACTCAGAAGAAGGTGAGCGGGCATGCTGAGCAGGACTGCCAGGCCGTGGTCCCTGAATGCATGTCTGCACAACTAGGTCTGTGACATGTTTTCAGAAGTTTGTGGCCTGTGAATTGAAAAGAGGAAAAAGAATAAAGACCTAATAATGCAGTGTATTTTCATATTTTCAATGTAATCCTTTTAAAGGATTGTTTACCCTGATATAATTATCTTCCTTTTTCGGTGTTAACATGTCTTTTTTTTTTTCAATGGAAGTGTGGTGATCATTGATTTTTTCCCCCCTCAGTGCCCTTATTGGCAAAATAAAAAGATGGCTGCCTTATGCTGGTTTCTGATACTATTCTTAAGATTTTAATTATGTAAGTCTTTGGTATCTTTGAGTTCAGTAGCCCTTGCTTTTAGCTTTGTTAATATCTACTTCGTGATAGAAACTGGGAAGTAGACAATTTGAGGTTCTATTTTTCTGACAAGAGTGTTGGGTGTTTCTATTGAATGTTTGGAGGAAGGTCTGTCTGGTTTTTCAAAACAGATGAACATGTGGCAGGGTTGCATTGATTTATAAACTCCAGGGAGCCTAGCTGATGCCCATAGCAGATGGACCACCCCTCTTCTGAGGGGGCGGGGGTGGCCCTTCCAGGTTCTCGTCTGATCCCAGACTCCTAGCGAGGAAGGGGTCTGACATTGACGCGTCTTGTGGTTTTTGTGTTATTGGGCCTGGGTCTGACGTTGACGCGTCTTGTGGTTTTGTGTTATTGGGCCTGAGCCCTCCCATTAGTCAATGCAAAAAGAGTGTTGGGCTGCCACGGAAATTATTTTAGAAATCACTGATATGCTCAGAATGCTTGTGAGGTTCTTAAGTGAAAGGTACAATCTGTTAAAAAAGAATGTGCTTGTTTTGCAAAGCTCGGGACACAAGAATATTTTCCATTGCTGCACTTCCAAGTTCCATTCACTTCTCATTGCCAAATGGGTAAACTTCCAAGCCCTTTTAAAAGAGTAGCCAATGAGAGCTGTCGGAACCAGTGCTTCCTCTCCCCTCCCGCATTGTTAAAAATAGTTTACATCGCTTCCCAGGCTGGACCTGGCTCCAGATGTCAGGGGAACCTGATTCATGCTCAGCCTGGGCCCTGTTGGCAGGCAGACCACTGCTTTCTGGCCTTCTCCTAGCTGGCTGGAAAAATGTGAATGGCTGCAGCTACTCTTCACTTGCCTGAAAATTTTTAAAAAGAAATGAGAAGTGCTGGCCTAGATTACCTCCTTCCTCGAAAACCCTGGGACCTTTCCAGGCGGGACTAACTAGGGAAAGTGGACAAGTTACAAAAGGAACTAAATGCAAAGTCATTGGCACTGACCTTTAAGATGGCTACCTCTAGCTGACTGGGGCCTGATTTTATTCAGGAAATGAGCCAAACACCATGAAGGTGGCTATAAAAAGAAAAAAGAAAAAAGAAAAAAAAAGGAATTCCTAGAAGCTACTTTTTCAAAGGGAACCTCATGTATATTCATCATGGAAGATTGTGTGTATGTGTGTGTGTGTGTGTGTGTGTGTGTGTGTGTGTGTGTGTTAGGGAGGTGGCCGAGGAGCCCTTTGCTAACTAGGGCTGAAAAAAGAAATTTGGGAGGCAAACAACAAAACATGTGTGAGAGCCCACTAGACTGGTGCTTGTGGATGTATATGTGTATAAGCCAGATACGTATTTCCGCGGATAGATTTGTTTTTAATGGTAGCACGTCTGCATGGCTGGCGCACCCACCCGTGAGGTCTGGAATCACCATTGGAACATCATCTTAGACCAGTTCTTTGGACGAGCCTGTGCAACCTGACAAGTGGCCCGGTGGGGCATGTTTCACACCATCCTCCAGGGCCAACACACTTAATTCCTTTCCTGCAGACTCCGAAGTCAAAAACCTCCTTTCGGATGATAACTCAGAAGGCCTTACTTTGTTGGATTTGTTGAGCTTCACCTATCAAGTCGCGCGAGGAATGGAGTTTTTGGCTTCGAAAAATGTAAGTGTGTTCATGGAACAGAGTTCTCTGTAGACGCAGGCCCCAGGCCCGAGTGACGGGGGCGTGCAAGGTCTCCAAGAGGCCAGTAGCCATGGTTGCTTCTCTCTTCCTTTTCCCCGGAGCATAGTGGGGAGGCTGTGGTCATCAAGTGTCTGCTCTAGAGCCTTTTTTTTTTTTTAGATATGCTATGTTTTTATTTAACTGTTTTAGCGGATGAACATTCAAGTTGTTTACACTCTTAAGCTATTATTAATAATGATGTCAGGTCTACAAAATTGGTGCATGAATGGCCATAAGTTTTCATATTTCTTGGGTTCTCCCTCTGGGTTGAGAGGAGAGCCTGGAGGAGGTGAGCTCACAGGGGTCCCAGGACTGCCTCCCTAAGTGGGCCCCGCAGCTCCCAGCACCATGATGAAGTGGCCAACCCTGCAGGGCTGACGTTGATCTAGCGGCAGATGGACAGACTCTGTTGTTTCTTCCCTTTCCATGCAGTGTGTCCACCGGGACCTGGCTGCTCGAAACGTCCTCCTGGCACAAGGGAAAATCGTGAAGATCTGTGACTTCGGCCTGGCCAGAGACATCATGCACGATTCAAACTATGTGTCTAAAGGCAGTGTAGGTGCTCTCTCCCCTCACCTGACAAGCCCACCTTTCCTCACTGAATCTCTCAAACTAGGTGTTGCTTCTGACCATTCAGTGTCCATATTTTTAATGTGGAGTCCGTGAAATTCATGAATGGGCTCCAGGGAGCCAGTAGGAAAAGCACAGGCTCGAGGGCCAGACCGCCTGGCTGAGTACTGGCTCCAGCCCTTACGAGTGTGGAGATTTGGGGCAAGTGGCTTGACCATTCTGTACCTCAGTTTCCCTATCAGCAGCAGGCACTGATAATCTCCTGGATGGCCATGGGTGACTCAGTGACTTTAACGTGAAGTGCTTAGAACAGGGCCTGGAACCTACAAGCACTCGGCAAGCGTTAGCTCTTAATCGTATGTGCCCGTGTGTGCGCCTTCATTTCCAAAGAGAGCATCTCTAACTTTTATCAACTTTGCAAATGGCATCTCTGAGCCCTAACGCATCGAGAGCATTTGCATGAATAAATCTTGGAGATATTCCTGGAGATATTCATTCTAAATTAACACGCAAGCTCTGCTCCCCACCCCTTCCACCCCTGAGCGGATGCGGTAACTCCGAATACATTTGCCACCTGTAGGTACGATTCCAAATCACCCCACTACACTGGCCGTGACGCCTCTCAGGGTTGCTGCATCCACCCCCAGAAGGCCACTGGTCTGTGTCCAGCCTCCCTGGGTTTCGTGTGCTGTGTGGCCGCGGCCTGTAGCTTTAGGCACCTCGAACAGATCAGCGGACTTTGGAGGAGACACACTGTCACCTGCTCAGGCAGCCGATGACTGTGATCTCGCCAGCCCTCCCAGAGGCCCGAAGGATGCGCATGTGGTCACGTGTTGGCCTCACATAGGGTTTTCACCGCGGCTGGCACCAGCCTCGCGAAAGAGGCTGCAAAATTATGAAATGAATATTTCTTAAAGTTCAAAAATGTAGTTGGTTCTCGGATCCCTGGGTGTGCTTTTAATCTTGTTCCTGGGAACACCTGCAAATAGGCCCATGCAGGGCTCTCGCTTTCTGGGTAAAACACTCAGGATTAAATATTTTCGGATGTTAGTCCTTTTGAGGACATAAGAGGCAACGTCGCCCATCTCATTCATCAGGCATTGATTGAGCACCCATTAGGTGCCAGGCACTCTTCTGAGTGCGGAGAGGGTAGCACCAAACCAAAAACACCAAGATTTCATGGGCAGGGTTCTTTTTTTTTTTTTAAATTTATTTTTTTATTGGTGTTCAATTTGCCAACATATAGAATAACACCCAGGGCTCATCCCGTCAAGCGTGGGCAGGGTTCTTAGTGCAAGTTATTATTGGTCCAAAGAGAACCCCCACTATTTCTGCGGCTGTAGCTCAGCCGTGGGTATGCCGGGATTCATGTCCTCCCTCTTTCCATGCAGACCTTTCTCCCCGTGAAGTGGATGGCTCCCGAGAGCATCTTCGACAACCTCTACACCACGCTGAGTGACGTCTGGTCCTACGGCATTCTGCTCTGGGAGATCTTTTCCCTTGGTACGGGCCTGACATCTCTGCTCATGTGGGTTGTTCTGGAACAATACTGGAAGGAAAACACTGTTCTCGAAGCTCCGGGGTATAAATGATGTTAAGATCCGTGCTGTGAGTCGGGTGTGCTGCAGCTGATTGAAACCACTTGCTGCTTTTTCATCTGGGGCTTTGGGTTAAGTAGGGTTCCCCAGTGGAGAGCTTCCTCCCCCTTGCTTCGTGGGGATCGATGCTCAGGTGAAAAGTAGAATGGCGAGAGACAGGACATGGCTGGCCCTCCTGGCCATTGCTTAGGAGGAGAGGAACCTTCTGGTCATCCAGTTATACCCAGTCACCAGGGCCCGAAGGGCACAGGTACCCCTGTGTGCCATGTGAGGGCCCTGAGGCAGGAGCCATTCATGACCCTGACCTCAGATAGTTCAGCTGGTGGGGGACCACCTCCATGTAGCAGTGAACTGTGGGGTGCTGATTTAAAAGTGGGCGAGAAAGGAGAAAGGGGTCCTGTGGTTTTGGAAGGCTTTAGAGAGGAACCTAAGCTTGATTTGGTCTTGGCCATAGAAATCGAAATGTTTCGTGAATTCTCTTGCCTTAATGTGGTAGGAAAGGCTTTCTTCCCTGCCTCCCCTCCTTTTTCGATTCTAGTTCTCTCTCCTGCTTGGACGTCACTGTGGATCATCCCAGTGTGAGACTTGACTGAGTCTCGCAGTCTATTAAAAGCAGAGAATTATCAGGGTGCCTGGGTGGCTCAGTTGGTTTAAGCGTCTGCCTTCAGCTCAGGTCATGGTCCCAGGGTCCTGGGATCGATCCCCGCATCAGGCTCTCTGATCAGCGGGGAATTGGCTTCTCCCTCTCGTTGTGTGTGTGTACACTCTCTCTCTCCCAAATAAATAGATCTTTTTATTTTTTTATTTTTTTTTTTTAAGGCAGAGCATTATCTAGATATTTCAAGCCCCAACTTGGACTTTTGCTCTAGTTATTTGAACACTTTGGGTGAAAATGATTTTTCTTTTTTGCCTTCAATGGTTCAGAATTTCTCCTGCTCTTCCATTTTGCTTTGTGTATGCGGATCCAATAGAAACATTGAAAAAAACCACTTCTGTGCTTTTTCCTAAAGATGTAGAAGTTTAGCCTAGGGTGTCGGGACTTGACCAACATTAAGCCTTAGTTACATTGAAGACTTAGGGGAATCCTGTGAAGTCAAGGAGATAACACTTAATTTTCTAGAAAGAACCAGAACTTCAGGTGGGGATCCCCAAATGTTTTCTATAGGTTCACCCTGAGCGTTTCCTCAGTGTACCACAGGCTTGTTAATCCTGGTGGTTTTCTCTGGTTTTCAGGCGGCACACCCTACCCTGGCATGATGGTGGATTCTACTTTCTACAATAAGATCAAGAGTGGATACCGGATGGCCAAGCCTGACCATGCCACCAGTGAAGTGTGAGCCCCCTCCCCACCTCATGGGCCTTGTGTTCATGCCCAGCGGGTCCCTGGCTTGGGTGGAGGGTGCTTGATACTCCTCCCTGTGCCCACTCTGATTTCTGTGCCCCTGCAGCTATGAGATCATGGTGAAGTGCTGGCACAGTGAGCCAGAGAAGAGACCCTCCTTTTACCACCTGAGTGAGATCGTGGAGAATCTGCTGCCTGGACAATATAAGAAGGTTTGTCCGGGCCCCTCAAAGATGGGTGGAGAGGAATGGGCAAAGGGGGAGGAGTCAACAGCTGGTAGTTATGCAAGTGAGCAGCGTCCTTCAACACTGTTTTGAAGGAACATTTTCAGAGGAGGAGAAAGAGTGATCCAGGGGCCAGGGCTTCATGGAGCGCTCCCCAGGCCCCTGGTAGCAGTGATGTATGAAAACCCTCCCCTTTCTGCAGGGCTCCCCTTTCATCTCAAGTGTGCAACACCTGTAAGCACTTTATTCTCCAGATGTTTGAGTATCTGAAGCTACTGTGCGGTTAAAAGTCTCAGGGCATCCACAGCCATTAAATCGCTAATTTGAATGCACTTAAATCCATGTGAAATTGGCTTTTACCAGCTGACTGGAAGGAACAACCTCAGCTGTTATCTATGGCTCCAGCTGGTTTTTTTTTTTTTTTTTTTTGTGGAATAGGAAGCATTGTTCAAAGGAACAAATGTAATTTCATGGAACCAAGCAGGATATGTTAATGAGTGAAACAACTTTCTGCTGAGATGCTGTGCAGGAACCCCAGACATAGTTGTATAATAAACCCAATTTCTGAGGTTCAGATTAGTCACTCTGTAGAGTCGTAGTATTTATTGCTTCTCCTTCTTCTCAAAGAGAAGGTCGCGTGCTGAACTGGGAGTTAAATACTTTTGTCTATTGGTTATTTCACTGCCCATTACAGCTCCTGTAAGTGAGGCATTGAGGAAGCAGAAGGAAATTATGGCAGGTCAGTCAGACACTCTGGGTTAAGTAAGTTGTGTTGGTGGCTGGAGCCTGGACCTGTTGTTGAAAATGGGGTCTTTTTAGATCAAAGGTCTCTAAGTTTTGAGTTAGATTTCCCCAAGATTTAGGGATCAGGAAGGTTTCAGGGATGGTGCTCCCAGTGGAAGTCCTTGTCACCTCTTATTGGGATCCGTCCAAGCCCTGGAGAGACTATTGAATGGGGACCAGAAGGGTCCATGCTAGTCCCAGAGAAGCGAGTGGGTGTGTGTGTGTGAGGGGGGGTGGGGGGCACAGTCCTAGCTACTGACTCAGAGAAGGGGCTCATTGAATCTTAAGTGAATGAGAGAGCTCATTGGCAGAATGACATCGGTGGCCCTTTCCTCGGTCAGAGGCCTCTGGGGACAGTTGACCTCTGAGCCTCCTTCAGTTGTCTAAGCCCCTTTATCTGGGAGGCTGTGTGGAGACACAGGTGGTTAAATGGTCGTCGGTTCTGAGCGTCCCTTTCGCAGTTCGGGTGACCATGTGACGTGCATGTCTGCAGAGTTACGAGAAGATTCACCTGGACTTCCTGAAGAGCGACCACCCCGCCGTGGCGCGTATGCGCGTGGACTCGGACAACGCCTACATCGGCGTCACCTACAAAAATGAGGAGGACAAGCTGAAGGACTGGGAGGGCAGCCTGGACGAGCAGAGGCTGAGCGCCGACAGCGGCTACATCATCCCCCTGCCCGACATCGACCCGGTGCCTGAGGAGGAAGACCTGGGCAAGAGGAACAGACACAGGTGGGCTGCCTGCTGAGCTGCCCCCCACTTCCCAGCACCCTGGTGGTGAGGCCCCGAGGCCGGTCCCCCCACTGCATCTGTGCAGGGCAGCCAGTGGCAGAGGCCCCGAGGCTGGTCCCCAGGTGCATCTGTGCAGGGAGGCCAGTCGCAGAGGCCCCGAGGCCGGTCCCCAGGTGCATCTGTGCAGGGCGGCCAGTCGCAGAGGCCCCAAGGCCGGTCCCCAGGTGCATCTGTGCAGGGCGGCCAGTTGCAGAGGTCCTGAGGGGTCTGTTTCCCAGAGGATCCTAATGCGGGCCCTTGGGGCTGTGGGGGTGGGGTGCTGTAGAGTAGTCAGGGACGTGCTTCCCTGATAGAGGGTCTTTGACCTGAGTCCTCAGGGAGTTTGATCAAACCGCCACAGCAGCCTTGAATATTGAGATACCCCTAAGCCTCTGTCGTTGTTTTCTACATGAGTCCTGGAACCGAGGAGAAGGCCGAGAGAGAGGCTAAACTGGGCTTTTCCATGCTGCACCAATAGCTCTGAACCCCAAGTTCAGATCACCTGGGGAGGCTTGAGAGCTGGTCTACAAACTTCATCCAGACCAACAAGTTAGGATCTCTGGGAATGGATCCCAGGCGCCTTCTGCTGATTTGTTCCTTCTTTTTATCTCTGTATAATGGAAGGTTTCACACATGTCTGGTTCAGGTCGAATAGTGAACTGTCAATTAATCTGTCACCCAACTTGAGCATTTAGGAGCTCAGAGCCAGACTGCATGAATAGCATACCTACTCGGCTACTACTCTCCTTGGATTATTTTGAAGCAAATCCTAGACATCATATCATTTCATCCATAAATACTCCATTAACGTGCCTCTAAAAGATAAAGCCTCTATTTAAAAAAGTAACTGGAGTTATTAGGTTATTAAAAACAACTATAATACTGTTATCTTCCCCCACCAGCTGACAATAAATCATTAGGAGCATCAGATATTCAGTGTTCTGATTTCCCTATCTCATAAATACGGTTTTGCATTTGTTTTGTTCTAATTGAGACCCAGTAGGAGTCACACATGGCATTTAATTGCTGTGTCCCTATACATTTGTCCTGCACCTTCGTACCCCCTTGCATGTATTTGTGAAGAAACCGGGGCATTTGCCCGTAATGTTCCCACGTTCAGAATCTTGCTGATTGCACCCTGTCGTGTGTCTTACCACGTGCTTTGTCTCCTGTATTGGCTGTAAGCTGGGAGGCTAGAGGCTTGCTGTGGCTCAGGTTAGATTTTTGGCAAGTGTGCTTCAAAGATGGTGCTGTGTGTGTCCATCGGAAATTACACACTGTCCAGTTGACTGCCTCTGTGACATTAACAGCCATTGGCGACCATTGCCTGGATCCATTAATTTATTACCAAGGTGATGCTAACATCCAGCTAGGACCAGAGCCATGAGCTCCCACAGTCTCCTCGTGAAAGGGGCGTCCCAGGCCCCCACCGTCTTTGTGTAGGCCTTGAACAGAGGTGGGGAAAGTGTTCATAGTGGTCCTTGGTTCCAGGTCCAAGATGCATAGGAGTCTCCCTCTCTCTTTTTTTCCCTTCTTCGTTCAGGATACTCTGGTCCCTTCTTCCTCAGTCATTTGGTTAGCTACATATAGTTATTTAGGCAAAAGCACATGGCATTATCAATTTGGAGCCTTGTGATTGTGACATCCCTTTGCTGTTGGTATGAACCAGGTATGAATTGGTATGAATTTAAAAAGTATAATTGTGGGGGGTTTTCTTTTTGCGTGTGTTTGGAATGTGTGGTGAGAATTGGAGGTTGGGCAGCGTGCCCTGACTTAACTTTTGCTCAGGATGATTTCAAAAATATGTTTATATTCTTTTGGCAAAATGTTTCTCTGAGCTTTGGGTATGTGTGGTCGCCCTCCACCCCAGATCTGCCATCCAGTTTGGTTATTTTGTATGTGGGGGCTCTGAATAATAGAGCAGTTATAGAAAGGTTTTGCTTCTAAGTTAAGTTAGAAAGTTGTATTGATGAACAACATAAGAAAGGTGCCCAGAACTTTTTTTGGGGTACACGAAGCTGCGCTGCAGAATTTGACATCTGTTACATGGAGAGAACCATTCTAGCTGATAGATAGTTGTTGTATTAGATAATTAAAACTTCTGCAAGGGTGATAATGTTTGATCTTCAAATTGTACAAAGTATGTCCCAAATGACTATCCCAGGTCAGGTGAGACTGTGGCCCTGACAGGTGGGCTCAACGTGGTGAGTGTCTTGATCAGCTTGGGCTGCTGTTACACAGTATCAAAGATTTTGGGGGTTTAAACAGTAGAAATCTATTTGCTCGCAGTTCTGGAGGCTGGAAGTCCAAGATCAAGGTGTCGGCAGGTTTGATTTTTTTTCCTGAGGCCTCTTTCCTTGGCTTGCAGATGGCCATCTTCTTAATGTGTCCTCACATGGTCTTTTTCTGTGTGTGCATCACAGATGTCTCTTCCTTTTACAAGAACACCAGTCCGATTGGGTAAGAGCCCCACTTTAACGACCTCACTTAACTTTAATTACCTCCTAAAAGGCCCTGTCTTCAAATATAATCACAATAGGGATTAGGGCTTCAACATGTGAATTTTAGGGGGTGGGGTGGGATACAGTTTAGTCTATCATGGAGGTGGGTGGATCCCAGAGTTGGGATGCTCTGGGTCTAGGAAGGGGTAGTGGTCCCATGGAATCCTCTCCTTGGGCTCAGGAGGCTTGGCCTTGGGAGGGGAGTGGGCATGAGAAAGACCTGGCCTTGCTTACTATAGACGGTTTGGGGGTGCTAGGTCAGTAACTATTGGAAGCCAGGCCCTAGGCCACAAGATGGCCATGGTAGTTTGGGAATCACAGGTAAGCCTAGTCATCAGCTCCAGGACCACCATGAAGCCTGGCAAGCAGCAAGGATGATCTGGTGCTCTCTGTGAAGTTAGCTTCCCCCATGCCCACACCCCGGCCTTCTCTCTGTGAGGGAGACTGGGAGAGAGGAGCATGCCAGGCCCAGGAGGGTCAGTGCAAGGGGGCAACTGCCTTGTAGGACTCAGCCATTCGTCCAAATCACAGTGGCCAAAGAAGTCTCCTAAATGCAGGTCCTAGCTGGCTTGGGGCCCATACCCAAGGGTCGAATCAGGCCTCCAGCTACTGGCCAGGGCCCGAGGAACCAGGTATGGTATGTCTGGCCTCCCAGGGAGAGGGCTTGTCAGGACCACATGGTTCTCAAGACCAGTCCAGTGGACTGCGGTTCACAGTGAGATTCCAGGACCAGGGTGTAAGTCGAGGGGCAGGGTGGAGTACAAAGCAGGAAGGGAGACAAAAGCTCGGTCACAGGGAAGGGCCCAGTCTGTGGGGTTGGGAAAGGAAACCCCAGTGTGGTAACCCTACAGGTTCTAAGAGCTCTCCAGGCCGCAGGATGGCAGCAGACAGTTTCCCATGGGCATCTACCTGTCGGACTCAGTCCCCTGGCTGGCCCTCCGGGAGGAAAACAGCTGGCAGGGTTGACAGCCCCCTGTTGGGCATGCATATGAGCCTCCTTCTCCGGCTGGCCAGCCGGAGGGTGGGTTACCTGTTAGGTCAGCAGCCTCGTGGTGAGGACAGACTGTCCTGCTTGTCAGCAGATACCCTGCTGGGAGCAAAGAGATAGATGCAGACATCTTGCAGTCCAAGGCAGGATGAGGATAAGACCGTTCAGAGACGGGAAGACGGACAGGGAATCCTTACAGGCTAGAGACTAGGGAAAATTATTTTTCTAAAAATCTTTGTGAGAAATTTTAAGTGTCCAGAAAATGGAGAGACTACTCCATCTACCATTTAGATTTAGTAGTTGCTAACATTTTGCCACATTTGGTTTACCTGACCGTGTAATGTCTGGTTATGCCTATTTTATGTATGTACGTAACACACACTACGTATTTAATAACATGTAACGTGTAGGAGTGTGTATGTACCACACACATACACACTCATACTTTTTTTTTCTTGCTAAAACATTTGAAACTCATTGGGCACCTCAATGGCTCAGTCAGTTGAACGTCTGCCTTCAGCTTGGGTCGTGATCCCAGCGTTCTGGGATTGAGCCCCACATCGGGCTCCCTGCTCAGTGGGGAGTCTGCTTCTCCTTGTCCCTCAGCCCCTCCCTCTGCTCATGTGCTCTCTCTCTCTCTCTCTCTCTCTCTCTCATTGTCAAATAAATAAATAAGCCTTTAAAAAATGTTTTTGAAACTCCAGAAAACATCTCCTAAGAATAAGAATACTCTGGGCGCTTGGGTGGCTCAGTCGGTTGAGTGTCTACGTTTGGGTCTGGTCATGATCCTCAGGGTCCTGGGATCCAGCCCCACATCGGGCTCTCTGGTCAGCAGGGAGTCTGCTTCTCCCTCTTTTTTGGCACCCCCTCCCTCGCACGCGCTCTGTCAAATAAGTAACTAAAATCTTTAATAAGAAAACGATAAGGATACTCTCCTATATAATCATAATGGCATGATCACATGTAAGAACATTAGTACCTACTTCCTGTTATTGTCTGCTATCCGGACCCTAGTCAAGTAGTTGACTAATAATAATAATAATAATAATGATAGCTAATATTTATTGGGCACTTAGTATGTTCTAGGCACTGTGCTCAGTGCTTTATGGTTATTACCGTATTTGATCAGCCTGACAAATGGGAATATTGTCACATACTATTGTCTTCCCAATTCTATAGGGCAGGGAACAAGTTCAGTGGGGGTTAAGTGACTTGTGTGACTCCCACAGCTGCTCAGTGGTGGATGATTCCAGACCCCAGGCTTTCCGACTCTAGAACGTTGTTCCTTTCAGCCTCTGCTCTAGTGGGTAAGAGCCTTCACCGGGTGTTCAGGAGCGAGGCTGGGGGAGTTGGGGGGGGGGTTGTATGTAAAGAGGAGGGTGAGGACGGCATTCCCGGGGAGTGGGCTCAGATCCTAAGAACACTGTTTGGACACTCAGGGGTTTCAGGAACAGCAGGTGACTGCCCAGTTGTAGTCACAGCTCATTTCAGCCCTCTGTGCTCTTCCTTCTCCCATTGTCTCCCCATCAGGCACTGGTTACTCTCTTTTCCACTAGGACCAAGTAGGGACAGTAGAAATTGTCCCAGCTTGTTAGCAACTCTGCTGGAAGATTTGAGAGAAGAGAAGGGAGACCAAGGTGTGGAGATGACCTGTGGATCTTGAGTTTGCACGGGGTCTACTGTGACATGACACCTGATGAGTAGCTGCCTGGCTTGGAGGCACAGTCTTGCCAGATGGGTGGCTTTAGGTTGAATGCCAAAGGGTCTCTCAGGAAGAGCTCCTTCGCCTTTGGGTGGGTGGGTGGGTGGGGGCCACCCTTGCCACCCAACCACAGTCTCGTTGGTCTGTACGTGGGCTTACTCTTTCCTATCCTCTCCCTCCTCCAGCTCGCAGACCTCAGAAGAAAGCGCTATTGAGACAGGTTCCAGCAGCTCTACCTTCATCAAGAGAGAGGACGAAACCATCGAGGACATCGACATGATGGACGACATTGGCATAGACTCCTCAGACCTGGTAGAGGACAGCTTCCTGTGACTGCCAGATGCGAGGTGGGGAGGTACCTTCCACTCCTGGAGCCACCTTGGATCCCTTTAAGAAAACCACTTTATTGCAATGCAAAGTTTGGGAGGAGGACTTGGGTGAGGTGTAGAGAGAAGTTCCCAGCCAAGGGCCTCAGGGAGCCTGCGAACTGTGGATGGATGGCATGTTTCGAAATGAACTTTTTCAGTGTTGCCTCTTGCAATGCTTCCGTAGCATCTCAGCAGCATGTGAAGTTTGGAGACAGATGGACAAGGAGGTGATAGGCCACACAGAAGGTGAACTTTGTGTTTCAAGGGCATTGGTGAGATTCCAACATACACGACTTCTATTGTGAGAAAACTCCATTGTAATTATGTAAATAACTCTAACTGAGGATGTGTTTAGATTTGTATTAACTGTCTTCTCTGGACTTCTAAAGAGACCACTCAACCCATCCATGTACTTCCTGCTTGAAACCTGGTATCAGCTGCTGCTGAACTCCTCTATGAAGTACATGCAAAACCACTTTTGAACCTTAAAAGGTACTGGTACTATAGCATTTTCCTTTTTTTTTTTTTTTTTTTTTTTTTTTAGTGTTAAAGAGAAAAAGAATAATAATTAACCAACCTTGTTTACTAGATTTGGGTCCTTTAGAAGCCCACCAACTCATTTTCATATTGTAATCTACGTGTATAATACTACTGTTATCAGTAATGCTAAATGTGTAATGTGTAACACGTTTTCCCTACAGAGAAAGCACAATTTAAAAAAAAAAATTCTTACTAAGTAGGCGACAAGTTTGACAGTTTTTGACATTTATATCAAATAACCGATGTTTCTCTATAAAATATGGTAATAGCTTTAGTGGATTAAATTTAGTCGAACATAGAGAACAAAGTAAAGGTAGTGTCTTCCAGAAAGTCAGTGTTTTTAACTGTGTACTGACTAGGTTCACTAATCCGTTGTACTAAAAACAATTAACTGCCCTCTGAAGTGATGGGATTTGAAAGAAACAAAACCCCTAAATCCTAAATGTTCTCAGTGTAAAGGCGTAAGCCTATGCCTAATGTGACTTCTCATGTTATTACCCAGTAGGAAAAATAATCAGCAGCAAAAAGACTGAATTTGCAGAGGTCATTTTCATGCCTGGTGATGAACATCTATATTTTTGAAATTTTATGACCCCTAGAAGAGTCCAAAGGATGCCTTGAACATCTCCCCCTTTCTTTCATCTCCTACCCCACAGAGAAATAGTTTGAAACTGTGAGAACATACAGGCATTGTTTAGTGAAGGCTGCGTCTGCGTTAGCCTGGATCCTTGGTTCCCAAATGTAATCGTAGCCAGGATCACCAAATTCTAGATCCCCATCCTAGAGCTTCTGAATTACTGAGTCTGGCCAGGAGCAGGAACCTGTATTTTTATAAACTCCTTGGCTGTTGTGATTAGCCACGTTTGGGGAACACCAGCTTAGGTTACAGGAAGTTGCCATGGGAAACAGATAATTGGAAATTTGGAACTGGGCTAGAAGTCAACCATGCAGGAAGCCTACTATTTAAATCTTTGGCTTTGGGTCAGTGACATTTAATGCCCTATACCTAGCAATTGTTGCCCTTAATTTAACTTTTCAGCCTTAGCTGAGGCTGCAAAAGCTAAATCTTGGTTTGGCAGAGCTTCCAAAATAAAGACACCTCTTCCCACTGCATGGGGCTACTGAACTTGCCCCCCACCCCACTCCCACCCATGGCATGTACGAAAATGAGGCAATTCAGTGTCCCATGTCTCTGTATAACCAGGTCGATATTTGGGTGAAAAAAAGATTTGAAAGTTTTGCTGAAATTTTGGGGTGAGATGGCAGGACAGATTGTCACATTCATCCAAACCGTCAAACTGATTGGTGTGGGATCATTGGCATTCTTTGCAGTACCGCTTAATTGCTGACACCGAATGAAAGAAACATGGGCTGTGATTACTGCAATCACTGTACGTGCTCCTGGCAGGTGATGCGTTGGAGGATGTAGCAGCAGTAACAAGGTACTTGACTACCTACTGGTGCCATCTCAATGCAAGCCCCAACTTTCTTATCCCCCTTTTTCATACTAAGTGTGAAGACTGAGCCAGATTGGCCAATTAAAAAAAGAAAATCTGACTAGGTTCTGTAGAGCCAATTAGACTTGAAATACATTTGTGTTTCTAGAATCACAGCTCAAGCATTCTGTTTGTCGCTCACTGTCTCTTGTATAAGACTTCTTATGTCGGTGCTTTGCATTTTTGATGTTCCTTTGAGTTTTGCGTGACATCATGAAGCTGGATGAAAATTCTCACACAAGCAGGTCCCAGTCCTAATGAATACAACCACCTGAGTTTGTGTGTGACTACATTTTTTTTTTTTTAAACAGTGTTTTCAGTGTATCACAGATTTGTTTCCTTTTTGGCCTCCTGCAAAGTCCCCAGATGAAAATTTGCCAATCCTTCCTGCTTTCTGTTTTTATGAAGACAATCAAAGCTGGCCTGAGAAACACAATTTGTGACTTTTTTTAAACGGTCAATGATGTCCTTAAAATGTGGTCTGCCAATCTGTACAAATGGTCCTATTTTTGTGAAGAGGGACGTGAGATAAAATGATGTTATACATCAATATGTATATATGTATTTCTATATAGACTTGGAGAATACTGCCAAAACATTTATGACAAGCTGTATCACTGCCTTTGTTTATATTTTTTTGACTGTGATATTCCCCACAGGCACATTAACTGTTGCACTTTTGAATGTCCAAAATTTATATTTTAGAAAAATAAAGAGAAAAATACGTTAAGTGTTTCCAAAACGGTGGTGTGGTGAATGTGTGAGAAGTAACTCAATAGGTAGGGTCTACTGATAAAAAAAAAAATGTATTACAAAATGCCCCGTTCGTGTTTTTGTTTTAAAACGTGTAAATGAAGATCTTTATATTTCAATAAATGATATATATAATTTAAAGTTATGCTAAGGTTCCAGCACTTTTGTTTTTAGCTGAATCACATACACTAAAGCCATTCGATTCAATTTGCTTTCTTAGCAACATTTCAGTAGGACTCTTGATCATGGTTTTGATGAAACCGATAGGAATTTTAAGATTTAAACATTATTTGAGCTAGTTAAGTTTTCAGGCACAGTATTTGGCTTAAAGATGACTGGCGTGTGGCTCATCTTCGATCCTACTCTTTGTTTTAGTAGCATTGTATTGCATGGGAAGCATTTACTGTCTACGACATTCAAACACTGTAGATGTGCATAATATAAAAGATTCCAGTCTTTTTTTCACTCTCTCTTCTTCCCTTGTCTCTGTGCTGACTCCCAGAGGGAGGACTATCTAACAGTTCCTTTTCTGTGCCTCTGATTCTATACATATTTATACATCTGTTTTTGCTTCATATTTTACCTAAATGGGGTTCACATTTTTAAATTAAGATTTTATTATTATTATTTTTTATTTTAGGAAGAGAGCATGAGAGAGAGCATGCATGCATGAGTGGTGTAGGAGGGGGGCAAGAGGGAGAAAGAATCTCCAGCAGACTGCCTGCTGTATGCTGAGCCTGATCCCATAGCCCTGAGATCATGACCTGAGCCAACATCAAGAGTCAGATGCTTAACCCATTGAGCCACCCAGGTGCCTCCATAATGCTTTGTAAAGTACCGACCCTTTTTTCCTTTTTTAGAAATAGATTTTTATGTCCTAGAGTAGTTTCAGGTTCACAGCAAAATTGGATGGAGGGTACGGAGGTTTCTTCTCTGCTCCCTGCCCCCACACATGAACACCCCCCTCTCCCAACCAACTCCATTATAAGCATCTCCTAGAGTGGCACTTTGTTACAATTGATGAACCTATACTGACATCTCATTCTCAGAGTCTATGTTGCTTTTCTCTTTTAATGCTGTATTTGAGAGATCTCTGTGAGAAGTACCTATAGACAGATCTCCCGCATTTCTTAATGAGCTGTATAGCTTCACCTTATGGAGGGTACCAGAATTAATGCAATCATGTTCCTCTAGGTGCATTTATAGTTTCCTATGCTTTGCCATTGAAATGACTGCATGAACCTTCTTGCACATAATCCGTGTGCACACACAGTAGTGTTTCATCAGGATAGAATCCTAGAAATAGAATTGTGAGGCCAAAAAGTGTGCACAGAAATAAGGCGATGGTAAGCCCAAGTCTTTCCGTACAATCATCCCAGTAAATTTTTGAATTGCCTGCTTTGTAGATGATTTTATGAACCCTAGTTTTCTAGGGTTCCCTCTGCCTCTCATTGCTCGCCGTGACATGGGAAGTGCTGGGAGGATGTTTGGTTTTTGTGTTCTGAGGCATGTCGAATCAAATGTCTTGAGGATTTAAAAAACCAAAATGACACAGTTCAACTTTCCACGGATAATGGAAATTGATATGGAAATTAATTAGAATATAGCAATTCCCTATTCCAACATAACTCCTTATTATCCATATTCGATTAGCCTGAGGATCAAAGCATACTTCCTTGGAGTAAGTTGGAAGATGCTGACTGCAGGCTGGATATTGGCTCTGCTTCTCTTCCAGCCCCAGGAAGGCGATGGAACATGGGGAACAATAATCCTACTGATTAAGCAATAGCTGCTTGATCTAGCATCCACGCAAGGCGCTAAGCCTGCAGAGCGATCTTTCTGTTCTCCTTTTTAATGTATAATTCTACCTCTTAGTAGGAGACAGACAACGTGGCCTCCTTTATCTCCTCCTGACGATAAAAATGACTTTTACTAATGGAGCCTTTTAAAACTCAAAGATCCTTTTCACGTTTACTTCTTTTGATTCTTCAGATAGCACTTGGAGGCAGGGAAGGCATTTTCTAGATGAGGAAACCAAGTGACTTCTAAAAAATCATACAGCTGGGTAATGAGAGCACCAGGGTTGGAAATTGTAAATATACGGATTCCAGTGCCGTTTGCATCACACCAGACCGTGGGAAAGCAAGAGAGATCAAGAAATGTCCGTGTTCAGAAGCAGGTTTTGCTTTGCTTCTGGAGAGATTTCCAAAGACAAGTGATGGACTAGTTGGCCTGTAGAAGTATTTCACACGTTCATAATAAGAACAATTTCTTTTTAGGCTATACTATAACAGCTCTAATAATGGAATTTATGGTTCTAATAGTTATATGCTTCATAAAATGCAGCTCAGGAAAATGACTTAGAATATCTGAATCCGTCATCAACAAGGCAGTTTCCCCCAGGATAGTAGCGATAGAAATGCTTCATTATCTCTGACTCCAAATACATATAAGGATTAAATCCAACCACGTTGTTATAGCAAAATTAATATACTGTGCTTGTCACAGACACAAATTTTTCACCCCTACAATTAAATATATGTGAAAATACATATGTGGCCTTAATTAGCAGATTATAGGTTCTGTTCCACCCAGCTACATAAATAACACCTGTCCTAAAGAATAATGGATGCATCCTCCCAAATCTCTTCTTACATGGGTAATGTTTCCATCACCCACATTTTAGTCTACATATAAAGCAATGGAGATATCAAGGACACACGGCTTCACGTGGCAGGGGGAGCATATTTGCTCCCTGTTTCTGGTTTAAAGGCTAATTGGAATTTTAAAAAGATTTGCCACATTATCCTGGCAGATGGTATTTTGCTTTATCATTATTCATGGGTATTAATGACTTCCCTCTGGAGCATGTGTATCCTGTCTATTTTGAATTTCATTACATTTCATGCTGACTGCTCCAAACAGAATTGGAGCTAGTATTTTCTGTGGGGTGCTCAAGCTGCAGATTGTTGGGTTGGTCAAAGTTTTCGACTTGATTAGGAATTAAGTTAACTCTTTGAAATGAAGAAAACCTTTTCCTCCTCTCACTCGAGTATTCCATTGTATTCTTCACTTTGTTGAGCTTGGTATTCCACAGGGTTGCGGTTAATATCTGGTGTACAGGAAGACAATTCCAAAGTGGATGCTTCCTTCGTTAGCCTGAGATTGTTAGACACCCTTTCTCTTTCCCTACAAGGGTTGGGGTTGGTTTCCTAAGTGCAGAAAATGCACGAGGACGTGATGTAATGATTTGGCTACAGAAAGTAATTTTTTAATTAATCTCTTCAACAAATATTTATCAGAGAGCAGCCTCTCCTTTGTTTAGTTGATCTCTAGAATATTTAAGCCTCAGAGAGGCAGCTGGCAGGGTTGATTCCAAATGGCTAATTACCTGAGGGGGACATTACATCACAGAACAGAGCAGCGTGGAGCAGAAAACTGTGATGAGTGGAAGGCCACAGTCACTCCTTGGGAGTAACAAAAAGTGGAGGAGCATATTGTGTATATTCTGTACGATATGGAGTATAGCTTAATGGAAACTTCTGATAAAACTGAAGCCTTCCTGCAACCAGAGGACACAAGGTATTGTCAGAACATGTGAGAATGGGATGGTAGGGTTGGAGTAGCCAGACCTGGTGGACTTGCTTCCTGTAGCCCCTTGCCAACCTTGATTCCAGACGCTTTGTGGCCACCTTCACGTCCATCCTCCCCAAATGTTATTCCCCTATTCTTAGATGTTATTGAGTTAGGCACTCTTTTAAGCCCTGGGATTCGGGAATTAATACGAATAGACAAGATATCTCCTATCATGGAAGATAGAAGTAGTGTCTCTCGAGAGCAGAAAGATTTGTTTGATGGCGGGTGTAATAAAGAAGATGTCCCCTTCTGGGACAAATGTTGGTCAAGTGTGCTTGCAGCCCATTATAAAACACTGGTGTTTCCCAAGCTTAGGGTTCTTGAGCTGTGACCCAAAGCCACTGCCTCTAGAGCACCCACCCAGGCCACTTTGCATTACCCCCATAGGGCTCGGGATGCAGGGAGAGCTGATGTAAATATCAAGTTCATGCTGTTTCCTGGATTGTGAGTAGTAAAGTCTTTTGTTTCTGACCCAGAAGTCTCTTGTGTTTTCTGGCAGCATCCAAGAAACTGGTAGGCTAACTCGTAAGCTTGCAAGTAGGGTAAAATCTCAGACCTTTCATAGTTCTTGACACTAACTCAGCACAGTACCAGCCAAGTAAGACTCTATCTTCTCACTTCTTCCCCCAAATGATACCTCCCCCCCTTAACTTTGAAGGGACTGGACTGTGAATTACAAAGAAGTTAAAAAGCTCTAGTTGGGGAAAATAGAGAAAAAACTGGCCATATTCATCTTTTTTGCCTCTGTAGCCTTTCCTTTGCCTTCTTCAGTAGGTCCAAGATGGGGAAATAGAAATTAAAACTTCACATGAAGTTCAGAGTTTATAGTTACTATGCTGGAGGTCGTAGAGAACATTTCGTTATCAAGCATGACAAGATAATGCCAATGGGTTGATTCTACATTTCATCCAAAGCAACAGAAAGAATGAACTCTGCAGAATAGGTATGTCGGGGAAAGTATGGGATAGTAATTAATTACGGTTACTTTCTATTCTTATGCATGTTCAACCCAACCACTACACCTCAACTCTAAAGAAAACAGGAAACAAATAGCAATTTCCCTGCTTCTTGCAAGAACGATGTGTTTTGGTGCAGCCATTCAGCTCCTATCATAACCCTTTTTGCAACCAGAGTGAGGCTCTAGTGGTGGTAGGGTCTAAGAGTTGTCCATGGTGAGGGTAAGGTCGTAACACTCTAGTATGATATGGGAAACAAGTCCTTTCAAATTGAAGCATAAAGTGATATTTTGGCACACTCTTCTAAAAGGGCGTTTATTTAGTCATTATTCAACAACCATTTCTCATCTATTACGTTAAGTCCTAGGGATACTGATATCACTAATGTTCAGTGGCTTCAGAACTGTGTCCTTCCCCCTCATCTTCATAGGAGGAGTAGATATTCTCACTTCATTGATGTTAGACTTGACCATGTAACTCTCTTTGACTAATGGGATGTTACAAAACTGTTACAGTGGATGCTTGAAATTTGTTGTATTAAGGACTTACGCTCTTGACATCTTAGCAATATTGAGTCTTCCAACCTGTGAACATGATATACCTCTCTAGTTAGTTAGGTCGTCTTTGTTAATAATAATATCTCAAAAACATTTTATAGTTTTATGTATTTATCTACATTTTGCTATTTTTAAAAAATATTTCTTTCTTTGATGCCATAAACAGCATTTTTTTTCTATTTCTATTTCTAGCTAGTGTTAGAAATGTGATTGACCTTACATTCTGCAGCTCTGTAGGTTCCTAAAGATTTCATTTAACATAGAAAATAATGTTATCTGTAAGTAAAGAAAATTTTACTTCTTCCTTCCCAATTTGAATGCCTTTTATTTGTTATACTTGTTTTATTGCACTGGCTAGGAATTCTACTATAAAGATGAATGGAAATGGTTGATTAGGAAGGCTTTTTTCTGCATCTATTGAGATTATCATATAGTTTTTCTTTCTTCATTCGTTAGTGTGGTGAGTTATTTTGACCAATTTCTAAAGCTAAGCATTCTTGCATTCCTGGGTTAAAATACCCTTAGTTATGATTTATTATCCTTTCTATATATTGCTGGATTCAACATGCTAATACTTTGTTAAGGATGTGTTTTTCTTTTTGGAGCAGCTTTATTGATTACCAACTTTATTTTACTCCACAAGATTCTTAACCAGCACAGTAAAGTTATTAATCTAATGTCCTTGTTGTTTACAGTATCCTAAGGTATCTTTATCAAAATTTTTCCTCCTCAGATGCTTAGTGGCTGGGGTCTGTTTTCTCTTCTAGTCATGCCTTTGCCCTGGTTTGTATAAACATAATAAATGGCCTTATATAATGGGTTGGACATGTTTTCTCCTCTTCTATATTCTGGAAGAGTTTGTGTAGAATTGGTATTATTTTTCCCTTAAATGTTTGATATAATTCACTGTTGAAGCCACCTGGGCCTGGAAGTTTCTTTGTTGGAAGTTTACAAATTATGGATTCAATTTTCTTAATAAATTTAGAGCTCTTCACGCTATCTAATTCTTTTTGAGTAAGTTGGGTAGTTTGTGTTTTTGAAGGAATTTGTCCATATCAATTATGAACGTATTAGTAGAAAGTTTACTTTATTAGCATGAAGTTGTTGATAACATTCCTTATTATTCTTTAAAATTATAAGATCTGTAGTGCTGTCTCCTTGTTCATTCATGATATTGATAATTTGTGTCTTTTTTTTCTTTTGAGGATATTTATATTTATAAATTTTAGGAATAATCTCAAAATATCAGCTTTGTTTCATTGTTTATCTATTCTCTATCATATGTCCTATTTCTATTTTATTGATTTCTGCTCCTTATTACTTCTTTCCTTCTGTTTACTTTAGGTTAAATTTGTTCTTTCTAGTTTTTAAGATATAAGCTTAGATAATTCATGTGAGATCTTAATACTTCCTAATATATGGATTTAATGCTATAAACTTCCTTCTAAGAGTTATTTTAGGTGTATCCTACAAATTTTGTTTAAGTGCAGTATGATATATAATTCAAAATGTTATCAGGGTGCAGAGAAAAAAGCCTTTACTCAATGAAGGAGATGTTGCAGAGAAGTGTATGAGCTGGCCTTTGAAAGACTTTTTTTCCAGACAGAGGGAAGGTAAGAGTGTTCTAAACCAAAATGACAATAAACTAGGATTCATGAATTGACATTTCCCTGATAAAGTGAGCTCATGAATATTTAATAACCATGGTCCATAGATAGAACATCTTTGAAGAGCAGGGACAGAGCCAGTCATTCCCATAAACCAAAAGTGATGTTAAGGCTGAAAGTTGGTTTTGGGTCTTGAAGTCATCCTTTTAGCTGATACTATTTCAAATGAGAATAGTATTGGTCTAACAGAGTGAAAAAAAAAATACTATCGTGTGAAATTCTTTTTTTTTAATTAATTTTTATTGGTGTTCAATTTACCAACATACAGAAAAACACCCAGTGCTCATCCTGTCAAGTGTCCACCTTAGTGCCCGTCACCCATTCCCCTCCAACACCCGCCCTCCTCCCCTTCCACCACCCCTAGTTCGTTTCCCCGAGTTAGGAGTCTTTATGTTCTGTCTCCCTTCCTGATATTTCCCAACATTTCTTTTCCCTTTCTTTATATTCCCTTTCACTATTATTTATATTCCGCAAATGAATGAGAACATACACTGTTTGTCCTTCTCCGATTGACTTATTTCACTCAGCATAATACCCTCCAGTTCCATCCACGTTGAAGCAAATGGTGGGTATTTGTCGTTTCTAATTGCTGAGTAATATTCCATTGTATACATAAACCACATCTTCTTTATCCATTCATCTTTCGATGGACACTGAGGCTCCTTCCACAGTTTGGCTATTGTGGCCATTGCTGATAGAAACATCGGGGTGCAGGTGTCCCGACGTTTCATTGCATCTGAATCTTTGGGGTAAATCCCCAGCAGTGCAATTGCTGGGTCGTAGGGCAGGTCTATTTTTAACTCTTTGAGGAACCTCCACACAGTTTTCCAGAGTGGCTGCACCAGTTCACATTCCCACCAACAGTGTAAGAGGGTTCCCTTTTCTCCGCATCCTCTCCAACATTTGTTGTTTCCTGCCTTGTTAATTTTCCCCATTCTCACTGGTGTGAGGTGGTATCTCATTGTGGTTTTGATTTGTATTTCCCTGATGGCAAGTGATGCGAGCATTTTCTCATGTGCATGTTGGCCATGTCCATGTCTTCCTCTGTGAGATTTCTCTTCATGTCTTTTGCCCATTTCGTGATTGGATTGTTTGTTTCTTTGGTGTTGAGTTTAATAAGTTCTGTTTTTTTTTTTTTTTTAAATTTTTTTTTTTTAATTTATTTATGATAGTCACAGAGAGAGAGAGAGAGAGGCAGAGACACAGGCAGAGGGAGAAGCAGGCTCCATGCACCGGGAGCCCGACGTGGGATTCGATCCCGGGTCTCCAGGATCGCGCCCTGGGCCAAAGGCAGGCGCCAAACCGCTGCGCCACCCAGGGATCCCAATAAGTTCTTTATAGATTTTGGAAACTAGCCCTTTATCTGATATGTCATTTGCAAATATCTTCTCCCATTCTGTAGGTTGTCTTTTAGTTTTGTTGACTGTATCCTTTGCTGTGCAAAAGCTTCTTATCTTGATGAAGTCCCAATAGTTCATTTTTGCTTTTTTTTTTTAAATTTTTTTATTTATTTATGATAGTCACACAGAGAGAGAGAGAGGCAGAGACACAGGCAGAGGGAGAAGCAGGCTCCATGCACCGGGAGCCCGACATGGGATTCGATCCGGGGTCTCCAGGATCGCGCCCTGGGCCAAAGGCAGGCGCCAAACCGCTGCGCCACCCAGGGATCCCTCATTTTTGCTTTTGTTTCTTTTGCCTTTGTGGATGTATCTTGCAAGAAGTTACTGTGGCCGAGCTCAAAAAGGGTGTTGCCTGTGTTCTCTTCTGTGATTTTGATGGACTCTTGTCTCACATTTAGATCTCTCATCCATTTTGAGTTTATCTTTGTGTATGGTGAAAGAGAGTGCTCCAGTTTCATTCTTCTGCATGTGGATGTCCAATTTTCCCAGCACCATTTATTGAAGAGACTGTCTTTCTTCCAATGGATAGTCTTTCCTCCTTTATCGAATATTAGATGACCATACATTTCAGGGTCCACTTCTGGGTTCTCTATTCTGTTCCATTGATCTATGTGTCTGTTTTTGTGCCAGTACCACACTGTCTTGATGACCACAGCTTTGTAGTACAACCTGAAATCTGGCATTGTGATGCCCCCAGATATGGTTTTCTTTTTTAAAATTCCCCTGGCTATTCGGGGTCTTTTCTGATTCCACACAAATCTTAAAATAATTTGTTCTAGCTCTCTGAAGAAAGTCCATGGTATTTTGATAGGGATTGCATTAAACGTGTAAATTGCCCTGGGTAACATTGACATTTTTACAATATTAATTCTGCCAATCCATGAGCATGGAATATTTTTCCATCTCTTTGTGTCTTCCTCAATTGCTTTCAGAAGTGTTCTATAGTTTTTAGGGTATAGATCTTTTGCCTCTTTGGTTAGGTTTCTTCCTAGGTATCTTATGCTTTTGGGTGCAATTGTAAATGGGATTGACTTCTTAATTTCTCTTTCTTCACTCTCATTGTTAGTGTATAGAAATGCCATTGATTTCTGGGCATTGATTTTGTATCCTGCCACGCTACCAAATTGCTGTGTGAGTTCTAGCAATCTTGGGGTGGAGGCTTTTGGGTTTTCTATGTAGAGTATCATGTCATCGGCGAAGAGGGAGAGTTTGACTTCTTCTTTGCCAATTTGAATGCCTTTAATGTCTTTTTGTTGTCTGATTGCTGAGGCGAGGACTTCCAGAACTATGTTGAATAGCAGTGGTGAGAGTGGACATCCCTGTCTTGCTCCTGATCTTAGGGGAAAGGCTCCCAGTGCTTCCCCATTGAGAATGATATTTGCTGTGGGCTTTTCGTAAATGGCTTTTAAGATGTCGAGGAAAGTTCCCTCTATCCCAACACTCTGAAGTGTTTTGATCAGGAATGGATGCTGTATTTTGTCAAATGCTTTCTCTGCATCTAATGAGAGTATCATATGGTTCTTGGTTTTTCTCTTGCTGATATGGTGAATCACATTGATGGTTTTACGAGTGTTGAACCAGCCTTGTGTCCCAGGGATAAATCCTACTTGGTCATGGTGAATAATTTTCTTAATGTGTTGTTGGATCCTATTGCTAGTATCTTGTTGAGAATTTTTGCATCCATGTTCATCAGGGATATTGGTCTGTAATTCTCCTTTTTGGTGGGGTCTTTGTCTGGTTTCGGAATTAAGGTGATGCTGGCCTCGTAGAACGAATTTGGAAGTACTCCATCTCTTTCTATCTTTCCAAACAGCTTTAGTAGAATAGGTATGATTTCTTCTTTAAACGTTTGATAGAATTCCCCTGGGAAGCCATCTGGCCCTGGACTCTTGTGTCTTGGGAGGTTTTTGATGACTGCTTCAATTTCCTCCCTGGTTATTGGCCTGTTCAGGTTTTCTATTTCTTCCTGCTCCAGTTTTGGTAGTTTGTGGCTTTCCAGGAATGCGTCCATTTCTTCTAGATTGCCTAATTTATTGGCGTACAGCTGTTCATAATATGTTTTTAAAATCGTTTGTATTTCCTTGGTGTTGGTAGTGATCTCTCCTTTCTCATTCATGATTTTATTAATTTGAGTCTTCTCTCTCTTCTTTTTAATAAGGTTGGCTAATGGTTTATCTATCTTATTAATTCTTTCAAAGAACCAACTCCTGGTTCTGTTGATCTGTTCCACAGTTCTTTTGGTCTCGATATCATTGAGTTCTGCTCGAATTTTAATTAACTGTCTTCTTCTGCTGGGGGTGGGGTCTATTTGTTGCTTTTTCTCTAGTTCCTTTATGCGTAAGGTGAGCTTTTGAATTTGAGTTCTTTCCAGTTTTTGAATGGATGCTTGTATTGCAATGTATTTCCCCCTCAGGACTGCTTTTGCTGCATCCCAAAGATTTTGAATGGTTGTATCTTCATTCTCATTAGTTTCCATGAATCTTTTTAATTCTTCCTTAATTTCCTGGTTGACCTTTTCATCTTTTAGCAGGATGGTCCTTAACCTCCACGTGTTTGTGGTCCTTCCAAACTTCTTGTTGTGATTAAGTTCTAATTTCAAGGCATTATGGTCTGAGAATATACAGGGGACTATCCCGATCTTTTGGTATCGGTTCAGACCCGATTTGTGACCCAGTATGTGGTCTATTCTGGAGAAAGTTCCATGTGCACTTGAGAAGAATGTGTATTCAGTTGAGTTTGGATGTAAAGTTCTGTAGATATCTGTGAAATCCATCTGGTCCAGTGTATCATTAAAGCTCTCGTTTCTTTGGATATGTTGTGCTTAGAAGACCTATCTAGTATAGAGAGAGCTAGATTGAAGTCACCAAGTATAAGTGTATTATTATCAAAGTATTTCTTCAGTTTGGTTATTAATTGGTTTAAATATTTGGCAGCTCCCACATTCGGGGCATATATATTGAGGATTGTTAAGTCCTCTTGTTGGATAGATCCTTTGAGTATGAGATAGTGTCCCTCTTCATCTCTCACGATAGTCTTCAGGGTAAATTTTAATTTATCTGATATAAGGATGGCAACCCCTGCTTTCTTTTGAGGACCATTTGAATGGTAAATGGTTCTCCAATCTTTTATTTTCAGGTTGTAGGTGTCCTTCTGTCTAAAATGAGTCTCTTGTAGACAGCAAATAGATGGGTCCTGCTTTTTTATCCAGTCTGAAACCCTGCGCCTTTTGATGGGGTCATTAAGCCCGTTCACGTTCAGAGTTACTATTGAGAGATATGAGTTTAGTGTCATCATATCTATTCAGTCCTTATTTTTGTGGATTGTTCCACTGAACTTCTTCTTAAAGGGGAATTTTAAGAGTCCCCCTTAAAATTTCTTGCAGAGCTGGTTTGGAGGTTACATATTCTTTCAGTTCCTGCCTGTCTTGGAAGCTCTTTATCTCTCCTTCCATTTTGAATGAGAGCCTTGCTGGATAAAGTATTCTTGGTTGCATGTTCTTCTCATTTAGGACCCTGAATATATCCTGCCAGCCCTTTCTGGCCTGCCAGGGTCTCTGTGGAGAGGTCTGCTGTTACCCTAATATTCCTCCCCATAAAAGTCAGGGACTTTTTTTCTCTTGCTGCTTTAAGGATCTTCTCCTTATCTTTGGAATTTGCAAGCTTCACTATTAAATGTCGAGGTGTTGAACGGTTTTTGTTGATTTTAGGGGGGGGATCTCTCTATTTCCTGGATCTGAATGCCTGTTTCCCTTTCCAGATTAGGAAAGTTTTCAGCTAGAATTTGTTCAAATACATATTCTGGCCCTCTGTCCCTTTCGGTGCCCTCGGGAACCCCAATTAAACGTAGGTTTTTCTTCCTCAGGCTGTCATTTATTTCCCTTAATCTGTCCTCATGGTCTTTTAATTGCCTGTCTCTTTTTTCCTCAGTTTCCCTCTTTGCCATCAACTTGTCTTCTATGTCACTCACTCGTTCTTCCACCTCGTTAAGCCTCGTCGTTAGGACTTCTAGCTTGGATTGCATCTCATTTAATTGGTTTTTAATTTCTGCCTGATTGGATCAAATTCTGCAGTCATGAAGTCTCTCGAGTCCTTTATGGTTTTTTCTAGAGCCACCAGTAGCTGTATAATAGTGCTTCTGAATTGGCTTTCTGACATTGAATTGTAATCCAGATTTTGTAACTCTGTGGGAGAGAGGGCTGTTCCTGATTCTTTTTTTTGAGGTGAGGTTTTCCTTTTAGTCATTTTGCTCAGTGCAGAGTGGCCAAAAACAAGTTGTATTGGGAAATGGAGAAAAAGAGAGAGAAGGAAAGAAAAGAGAAAAAGAAAAAAGAGAAAGAAGAAAAAAAGGGGGAAAAGAGAAGAAAAAGAAAAAGAAAAAGAAAGGAGAAAAAAGAAAAAAAAGGGGGGGTGGGGTGGGGGAAGCAATCAGAAATCAAGAAGAAAGAAAGAAAAAAAAAAGCACAAAACAAAACAAAAAAACAAAACAAGAAACAAAACAAAACACGGGGGAGTATCTTCCGATTCTGTGTACTTTAAGTCCCTTGACTTCCCCTGGAACTGGTCCGTCTCCTTGGTCTTCTGGGGGAGGGGCCTGCTGTGCTGATTCTCAGGTGTTGGCACTTGGGGGAGCTGCTCTGCCCCTGCCTGGTGCAGGGCTCGGTGGGGGTTGTTCACCCCGTGAGGCCCCGGGAGGAAGCCACAGTGGCGGGGGCAGCTCTGGGACCCTGGAGTCAGCTCCCGCAGTAGCTCCGGGGCTCTCCGTCTGCAGGGCCTGGGGGCTCCGGGGCGGGGCCGCTGATCTGCTCAGTTCCAGGCAGGAGCGTCCTTGCTGTCCTGGGCCCTCCCGGCCTCTGCCTGTCCCGGGGGAGGCCGGATCCTGGGCTGTGTCCCGGCGCCCTGTGCTCCGGGGCCTGCGCTGTTGGATTCGCGCTCCCGCCCCGCAGCCCCCTCCGCGGAGCCGCCGCCCGAGCCCCTCCGAGCTGTTCCCGGAGCCGCGCCGCCCCCTCCGCGGAGCTTCTTCCTCCGCCCGAGCCGCCGCCGCTGAGCTGTTCCCGGAGCCGCGCCGCCCCCTCCGCGGAGCCGCCGCCCGAGCCCCTCCGAGCTGCTCCGGGTCCCGCCGAGCGCTGCAGCCCTTAGGGAGCTCGGCGCATCTCCCGGGGCGCAGTTCCTCTGTTACTGTCCCAGGGAGCCCGAGGGCGTCCCCGCCTTTCTGGGGATCCTGCTCCAATTCCCCGGGAGCCCCTTTCCGCGGGGAAGGTCGGTGCAGCTCCTGCTCCTCCGGGACGGGGCTCTCCTGTCCTGGGACACTCGCCCCGGCCTCAGCCCGGCTCCCCGCGGGCCCCTCCCCCTTGGAGGCCTTTTGTGTCTTTATTTCTTTTTCCCCGTCTTCCTACCTGATAGAAGCGCGAACTCTTCTCTCTGTAGCGTTCCAGCTGGTCTCTCTTTAAATCTCAGGCCGAATTCGTAGATTTTCAGGATGATTGGATGGTTTTCTAGGTAATTTGTTGAGGACAGGTGACTTGGACACCCTACTCCTCCGCCGTCTTGCCCCTCCCCCTATCGTGTGAAATTCTTAGGTAGTGAACAGAACAAAGGCAATATGAGATGCAAATGGAAGCAATAGATCAGTGTCTGGTTATATCTCTTAGATATGGCTCATCAGGAAACATTCATTTATCAGAGAGATACTGCCTTGGAAACTCCCAACTTTTCGTCTACTTCTACATCCATAAGATCTTTATCTCTGCATGATTTCTTACTCTTTGCAGCAGATACTATAAATGGGCTCACTCAACGTCCTTCTGTATGTTTTTACTGCTTTTTAAAAATACAAATGTTGGAAAGCAAAATACCCAAATTCTCTTGCAGCTAGAATTTGGCCATGTGATATGATTCTGGCCAATAAGATGTGGGTATGATTTCTTGGGAACACTTTTGATTGCATTAAAAAGGCAAAGATGAAAAAAAGGTTTTGTCTTTCTCACATTGTCCTTCCCATTTATTTCCTTTCTGCAACTTGAAGACACTTCCTAGAGTTGCAGCCATCTTTTGACCATGACATTAAAAATCACATCTGAAAGATGGCAGTCTAGGAGACTGCGACAGGCTTCCTGATGACATTCTTGCACAGGTGCATTAGCTCTGACCTATCTAATTCTACATTCTTTTTTTGCTTTTTTTTTTTCATTAAAAAATCACATATTTAAATGACTTTTTTCATGCTTTCCATCTGCAATAAATGCATTCATAAGTGATACAACTTGTGACAATTTAAAACGTTGTATGAGGATGTTTGTAATTCCAATCTTTAACATAACTCTCTTAACTGGGTTTCCAAGACATCGACCTCTCTTGGTTTCAATCCTGCACTACTGGTTGATTTTAATCTGTCTCTTTGCTGATCCTTCTCTTCTCTGAGCCTCTATTTATATTGGAGTGCCCCAGGCAAATTCTGAACACCATTTTTTTCTGGTCTGATTCAAGCTCATGGCTTCAAATACCATCCATGTGCTGGCAATTTCTAAATCTATATTTCCAACCCAGTCCTCTCTCCTGAGCTACAGATTCAGGTGTCCAACTATGTCCTCAGCATCTTCCTTTGGATGTCAAATAGTTGACCTCTTAACTTCAAAACTTGACTCTCACTTCTTCCCTCAAGCTTGACCTATCTTTAATCTCCCTCATCTCAGTTGATGGCAACTCTAATCTTCCAATTGCTTTTGCTCCAAATCATGGAGTCATTCTTGACAATTCTCTTTCTTTTCTATTGCACTCTGCAATTAATCTGCGAAGACTTTGGTTCTACCTTAAGCTTATCCAAATGTATTCAGAAACTGGCCACTTCTCACTACCTCTATTGCTATCACCATGGACCAAGTCACCATCACCTTTTGCTTGGATTACTCTTAGGTCTACCTTGCTTTGCTATCTTCCCTCCCACAGTAGACTATTTTTGATATCACAGCCAGAGGGATCCTTTTAAAATGAAGTCAGATCACCGTTACCTCCCTTGGCTGAATACCCTGCAATGGTTCTCTATTTTACTCAGAGTAGAATGTAAAGTGTTGAAATTAGGTGTCAAGGCCCTTCAAGGTCTGGCCTCTGTCAGCTTTCCAACTTCTCTTCTCCCCTTTGTTCACTCCCTTCCAACCTCGCTGGCCCCATTGCTGTTGCTGGAACACAAGTACACACTCATGGTATATATAGTCTTTAAATTGGAATCCTCTTCCCAAGCCAACTTGGATAATTCCCTCCTTTCCTTCATGTGTCTGCTGAATTTCACTTTTCCAATGAAGCCAGACCTGACCTCCTATTAAATATTGACATTGGTCCCATACACCACCTTACCCCACACTGGTCCTTACTTCCAGCACTTCCTTTTCCACTTACCCTGCTCTATTTTTTCTTTTTTCCTCCACTTGTGAGTATCTAACTTACTGTTAATGTACTGTCTAACTCATTGATGTGTTCATGGTTATTTTCTCCACTAGAATGTAAGCTACATGATTATAGGCTTTATATCTGTTTTCTTTACTAACATATCCTTGGTACCTAGAACAGTGCCTGGTTCAGAGTAAGTGCCTAGTAAATATTTATTGCAGGATTGAATGAATCAGCTATCCACAGAGGGAGGAGTTAAAGGAGGCTTCAGGGCAGCAGAATAATTGAGAAAGCAATACTTTAGTCTCTAGTGATTCTGGAGGTCAAATTCAATGTCAATCCCAAAGCTCCTGCCCATGAACTAATCTAAAATGCTTGTTACATAGTGATTGTGCTTTTCTCCAGTGAAAAAAAGGAAAAATAATCATGATAGTGATTGCACGGGAGGTTTTTAGTAGGACACATTTGCAAAGTACTGAAAAGTGTTTAAATAGAGCATCTCTTAAATCCCCAAAAAATCAAACCTTCTGTCGAATGCCCTCATTTAACCATCACAACATCCCATTTAGACTTATAGGAAGAATTACATTCCTTATTTTGACTGAAACCCCCAATTTTTTAAATAATTGAAATATAATTGACAATGTTATATTAGTTTCAGATGTACAACAGTGACTCAGTCTTTGTATTCATTATAAAATGATCACCTCAATAAATCTAGTTTCTATCCATCTCCATACAAAGTTACTACAATATTACTGACTACATCCCCCGTGCTATACATCACATTCACATAACTTACTTATTTTAGAACTGAAGGTTTATATTTCTTTGCTCATTTCAGTTGTATCCCCTTTGCTCATTTTACTCCCTCCCAACTCCCCTTCCTTCTGGTAACCACCAATCTATTCTCTGGATCTGTGAATCAGAGTTTGTTAATTTTGAAATCATGTGGCATTTGTCTTTGTCTGTCTCACTTATTTCACTTAGTATAATACCTTCAAGGTCCATCCATGCTGTCACAAACAGCAAGATTTCATTCATTTTATGGCTGAATGTGTGTGTGTGTGTGTGTGTGTATGTATGTATGTATATATATATATAATATATTTTCCATTTACTGAGTTTAGAACATATTTTATATATATATAAAATGTGTTGTGTGTGTATATATATATATATCACATCTTAATCTATTCATCCATCAATGGATACTTAGGTGTTTCTTATCTCAGCTATTATAAATAATGCTATAATGAACCTAAGGGTGCATATATCCTTTTGAGTTAGTGTTTTGTTTTCTTTGGATAGATACCCAGAAATGGAATTGTTGTATCATGTGGTATTTCTATTTTTAATTTTTTATGGAACCTCCATACTGTTTTCCATGCTGGCTGCGCCTTCACATTTCCACCAATGGTGCATAGAGAGTTTCCTTTTTATCTTTACCAACATTTGTTATTTCTTATTTGTTTGTTGGTAATAGTATTCTAACAGGTATGAAGGAGACCTCATAGTGATATTGATTTTTGTGTTCTTGATGATTACTGATATTGAGCATCTTTTCGTGTGCTTGTTGGCCATCTGGATGTCTTCTTAGATGTCTATACAGATACTCTATTTATTTTTAAATCAGATTTTGTTGTTGTTATTGAGTTGTATGAGTTCTTTGTATATTTTGTATATTAACTCTTTACCAGATATATGATTTGTAAATGACTTCGCCCATTCAGTAGATTTCTTTTTCATTTTGTTGATGGTTTCTGTTCACGTGCAGAAACTTTTTAGTTTGTAGTCTCATTTATTTTTGTTTTTTTTGCCCTTGCCTTTCAAGTCAGATTAAAAAAAAATCACTAAGACCTAAGTCAAAGAACTTACTGCCTATGTTTTCTCTAGTTTTCTAGTTTTAGGTCTTGTATTCAAGTTTTAAATCCATTTTGAGTTAATTTTTGTGTAAGGTGTAAACTAGTGGTTCAGTTTTATTCTTTTGCATATCTGTCCAGTTTTCCCAGCACCATGTATTGAAGAGATTGTCCTTTTCCCATTGTATATTCTTGCTGCCTTTGTTGTAAATTAATTGACCATATATGCATGGGTTAAATTAAAAAAAAAAAATGCTGGCAATCTGTCCAAGCTTGGAGTGGAGCAAAAGGAAAAAAAAAAACTGAGGCAAAATCCTGACACTATTGGAATTAAGTACGTGGGTGGGGTTGGGTGGTGGCTACTTTCATAAGAAGCACACATTTGTATTTGTAGAAGTTGAGGTGAATTTCTCAGAAACATTGACATTTACCTCACTAAGATTGAGAATTTGTTCCACTTCTGGTATGAATAAGCAAACATTGTTTAGTCTCAATTCCTCTTCAAATTCAGGACTCTCGTTAGATTTTGATGGAAGCTACTTGGCAAAGAACCCAGTCTATCCATAGAGGCATGCTTCAGTGTGGAGTATAGCACACAATAGTCTGCATTATGATTATGCTACAGCTGAGGGCTAGCCACTTGATAGAACTTCTCTATGTTAATTAGATGCTAGAAAGGAAATTCTTTATCCTTGTAGCTGTACTGTAGGGTGGGGATGGGGGGCACTCACAGTCAGAAATCTCAAGTGCCTCCTTAAACTTTGCACCCTTGGCATCTCACTTATCTCACCCTGGTCATTGGTCCTGCTATGATCTGTTCTTATTCTGAACCAAGTGGAATTAGCATTAAATGCTCTGGGAAATCTAGAATTTCCTCATGCTGTGTTCCCTTGAATAGAGTCGCCATCTTGACTGTGATACCCTGACTAGTCTTGGACAAGCCCTTCCCTGTTAGCATCTTGAAGCTATGGAGGGCTCTCTGTGGAACATTTGATATTTCTTGGAATAACAATAATGCCATTTTGCTTATGGAAAAGACCATTTTCTTTCTATTTACTCCCATTCCCCCTATAGATTGTCATCCCTTTCTCCCTGAAACATCATTTATTCCATTTACTGAGTTTAGAACAACAATAATTAAGAATCTGATGGGAAGTATTTATAAACTAGCAATTGGGTTTAATGAAGGCTTAATGACCATATTAGGGGAGCACTTTTTACTGATTTCCTCCCGTTTTAAAAGATTTTATTTATTTGAGAGAGAGAGAGAGAGAGAGAGAGAGAATAAGCAAGGGGAGGGGCAGAGGGAGGGAGAAGCAGGTTCCTTACTAAGCAGGGAGACCAATGTGGGTGGGGCTCAATCCCAGGACCCTGGGATCATTACCTAGGCAGAAGGCAGATGCTTAACTGACTGAGCCACCCAGGTGCCCCTGATTTCCCTCCCCCAACCTTTTAAAAAAATATTTTATTTATTTATTCATGAGAGAGAGAGAGAGAGAGAGAGAGAGAGAGGTAGAGACACAGGCAGAGGGAGAAACAGGCTCCATGCAGGGATCCCTATGCGGGTCTCCAGGATCACGCCCTGGGCTGAAAGGGGGCGCTAAACCACTGAGCCACCCGGGCTGCCCTTGATTTTCCCTTTTTAAATGCAGAGTTTTGCATGAAATACTGCATCAGGTAAGTCCAAACAATTCGACTCCTCATAGTTCTGTACCTGTTGCTTGAATTTACCTGGTTCTGATAAGATATTTCACCTGGACAGGGATGAAGTTTCATGAATATGATTTGTTGACTATATTGTCAGGAAAGATAGTGAGAAGCTGATTTTTCTGGGAAAAGGCACTAGCAGATCAGTTTTTTGAGGGCTAATTATAATAACGAACATGTTCATAAAGTGCAAAGACTGTTATCACATATTTGAAGTAAGTCTCCTGACAATCATACGAACTAACTCATTATTGTTATTCCTATATTTTAGATAAGCAAAAGAAAGTTCAAAGAAAGTAGCATGTCTAGACTTATAAAGGAAGAGGTGTGATTATTTTTTTCCCTTTCATTTATAAATAAGAAGGGGGCTGAGTGATAACATGGAGAAGTCAATGCCATTGAAAGAAGATTCTTATTTCTTCCATTTCCCAAGAGGAGGGGACACACGCTATGCAAGGCCACGTGGGAAGTACCAGAGTCAGTCAGGAGGCGGATAAAAAGGAGAAAATACAAGTAGAATAGGTGTAGCCTTATTGGGATTTCTGCCAGAAAGGCAAGGCAGGGCAGGATAGATGTCATAGGACTCACTAATTTGAATAATTCCCACAGGCTTTGGGGCTTAGGGGTTGTCTCTGGTTGTTTGGGTTGCTTTACAATGGGGGGAATTCACATGGTGTGTGTGAGTTGGATAAAGGACTGGGGTATGGACTTGGGACTGGTTGGAGGGTTTGTAATGTGATTTTTGTGAAATTTGGATTGCAGGGAAAATATAGATGACTTTGGCCATTACTTTGTGATTAATGGATGTCAAATAGATGAATACAGTCTAAGAACATGTAGTTACAACCTATAAGGAGCCTGACACCAGATGCAAAGCTCTTTCCATGTAAACAATTTAAAGTCCTCATCAAATTCTCCCTCTTGGGGGGCTGAGTGGGAAAAATTAGAGAGGGAGACCAATCATGAGAGACTCCTAACTATGGGAAACAAAGTGTTGCAGAAGGGGAGGTGGGCAAGGAAATGGGGTAACTGGGTGACGTGCACTGAGGAGGGCCCTTGATGGGATGAGCACTGGGTGTTAAGCTATGTGTTGGCAAATCAAACTTAAATAAAAACAAATGTAAAAAAAAAAATCTCCCTCTTGCAATTTCTACACCCCCTTCTCTTCTCCAAACCTCCTATGTTTGTAACATCAGGTACTGGTGCCACCAGTGCTTGTTTGCTTTAGTTAAAAGCTAAGCCATCTGCTAAGTTCTTCATTTCTACTCCTAAGTATCTCTTCAGTGTGTCCTCTTCTCTTTTTTGTCTACTACCGTTACCTTGGGTCAGACTCTCTTGGCTTTGCTTTCTTCTAATCCATCATTCTCCCCTATACCCATGTCCAACCCAGCTTCACCTTGTTTCCAGAATGAGCATTGGTAAATGATGGAGTTGAGGACATCACATCCTTGCTGACATACTGCATGCCTCCCTGTCTCCTTCAAATTTCTCAGCAGAATAGAGTCTTTCATGGTTTGACCCTTGCCTATCTGCTAGCTCTCTGCCCTACAAAAGGATGACATTGTTGTGTGCATCTATTTACCTAAGCCACAGTCATAGGGTTGGTACACAGTAGGAGCTTCTTAAATGTTTGGAGAATGAAGAGATAGAGCAAAAGAGCTGGAGAGCTAGAGATGAAGATGAGGAGAGAGATTCTTAACAGAACTGGTTCTCTTACAGAATTGAGTTTCACTGGTCTGTAGGAAATAGACTCACTTCTAGTTTTATTTTGGTTACTGTTAAGTTTTTCTTGCAAGATCTATAAGATTCCTGTGCCCAGGACAAGGATCCTAAGGCCTTCAAGGTCAAGAGTTGGGCAAGGGGCCTGGAACACAGGCGCTGAACTGTAGATTGTTTCAAGTACCACAAGGGGTTGCTAGAGAGCAATGGAAGCTCTAAAGAAACCTAAATTTCCCCTTTTGGCCACATCCTCATTTCCTTAGTCTTGGTAGGAAGTGAGATTTTTTTTTTTTTCCATTTAGGATTATATTTATTTAGCGGATATGACTCTGTCTGGATTACCCATATTTATCTGCTTGTAATACCAGTTTTCTTTATTTCAATCCATCCAAGTGCTTCATCTGTCTTCTCTGCTATTTAGAGGGACTGCTAAGATGCTTTCCTGTTCCTCAACTTCTTGAATGCCATCTAAATCAATGCAGCGTTCAGAGGGAAGGAATAAGGTGGCCCATGTATCCACCAGGGAACCAATTAGTGCATCAAACATCTTTGGGTCGATTTCTAAAGGAAGCCTCTTATGGGTGAACAAATGGGAAAAAGTGCCATTGCTTCTAGGCTGACCCGGCCTGATCCCAGGGCAGTCTTTAGGATTTAAATTCAAGCTGGATTTCAGCCCTCACTCACTCCTTTGGCCAGGGAACCTGGGGACAGAATTCTAGAAGACTTGAAAAACCAAAGAGAACTGAAAATAGCATGAGCTTTAAATATATATTTAAAACAATTCTTTTCCAGAAATTTTGTGAGGGTACTTCATACAGAATGAGTGTGCATCCTGTGCAGCTGAGACATTGCACTTTCTAAATTGCCTGAAATATTCTAAACTTCGCAATTATTCAATTATAGTTGTTAGATCTTAATCACAATGAGTACTATTTTTGTATTTCTTTTCAGTATGCAGAATTAACATTCCCGTGTGATTCCAAGATGCTCAATTGCTAATAGACTCCCAAGGGGAGGTATTTGCGATGATCTACTTTGGCTCTTGCACTGCCAGTTCAAGACGTTGCAAGAAATGTGGAAAATTTCCCTGATGACATACGAAAGATCATTTTGTTCCTTCATGCACCAGCCTAACCTGCTTTATTCTTTCCGGTGCATTCCTACCCGGTCTTGAATTCACTGTCTTGTCTGATTATCACATGCATGATCTACCAGTTAGATTACATTTGACTGCATAAACCACAAAATCTGAGTATCCGTAGCTTATACAATATAGAGGTTCATTTTTTTTTTATTTCATATCAAAGAAGCCTGGAAATCACCTAGGCTGGCGTGGTAGCTCCATAGTCATCAGAGACCCAGGAACTATTTTTTCTGTCCATCTCTCCACCCTTTATGTGTGTGGCTTCTATCTTCAAGATTACCTCATGGTGGGATCCCTGGGTGGCGCAGCGGTTTGGCGCCTGCCTTTGGCCCAGGGCGCGATCCTGAAGACCCGGGATCGAATCCCACGTCGGGCTCCCGGTGCATGGAGCCTGCTTCTCCCTCTGCCTATGTCTCTGCCTCTCTCTCTGTGTGACTATCATAAATTAAAAAAAAAAAAAAAGATTACCTCATGGTCTAAGATGGCCGCTGGAGCCCCGGCCATCAGGCCCACGTTCCGGGGAGAAAATAAAGGAAGGTAGAAGAGCAAAAGGACACATTGCCTTCTTGCTGAGTCAGCCCCCTTTGGAGGGCTTTTAAAGAAGTCTCATTCAGCAGCTTCCATTTGTATCCCATTAGCCATCCCTACTGCAAAAAATACTGGGAAATACAGTTTTCTAGTTGGGCACACGGAGTCTTTTGACAATGCTGGAGTTTGTTATTAAGGCCAAAGGGAGAACCGACGTGGAGCAGGGAACTAGCTGCCTCTACTACCTATGAGAATTCAATTCCCTGATGCCCAGAAGTAGACAGAGATTAGAAAATAAAACGCAAGAGGAATCGCCACATAGAGAATTGCCACACTGTCTTAATACACTCACCGAATGCCTATCCATCCCGTGGCTGTTAGGTGGAGTCGCTTGGCCTCTCTTACCTTGAACTCATGTGCCTCTATTTACCATCGATATGTTCTCTATTTCCGGTGAGAACTCTTGGGATCCAGACTCACATAGCCAATTACTGACTTGTTAGCTCTTCATGGAGGACACACAAGACCCTCAAATTCAAGAAGTGCCCCAAAGAGCCCAGAGACCTGCTCCTCTTCTAGAGTCCTTGCACCAGCTGCTCAAGCCCCAGAGCTGGAAGTCCCCCTGGACATGTTCTCCTGGCTCCTTACCCTCGCCAAGTTCTGCTTTCTGAGTCACTAGCGAATCTTCCCACTACTCTACCTATAGGATCACCACCATGGTCAGCCCCATATCACCTCTCATCTGTTCAGCCATGGCCACCTCTTATCTAGTCTAGCCTTGCCAACTCTTCCCTTCCGCCAATCCATGCTCCCCACCCAGCAGCCAGACAGATGATTTTATTTTAAAAAACACAATCCCCATTATGTCACTCCACAGCTTCTTACCAATCAATGCTTTCTTCTTGCCCTTAGGGAGAAGTCCAACTCCCTAACAAGGACTAAAAGCCACTGAGTGATCTGGCCCCTGCCCACATAATTTTGTATCACGCTCTCCTTTGCTCTGGTTCTCACGATGGTCTTGCTAATGAGCTAGGTTCTTCCCCTTCCCAGACCTTGGCATACTCAGTTCCCACCAGCCTGGAATGCTCTTTCCTTGGAGGCCTACCTCGTTGTTTAGTGCATTTCCATGCATTCTTCGAGGTATCGGATCCACACATCCCTAAACCATGCCAGATTGCTGTTGACTCCCATAGCTCACTGTACCTGTCCTTCAAATTTATCCACTTTCTAATCACTTGCTCAGCTGTAAGTTCCTCGAAGGCAGATCTCTCCTCTGTCTTGTTCCTTTCTGTATCTCTGGCACAGCTCTTAGCACCTATTTATTCGATGACACAATCCTTCATTCATTTACTCATTAACTCAAAAGCCTTTGTTGGGATCCCTGTCCTCATTAGCAGTGCAGGGGTGGGAGAGGACATAAATAGGAACGTTTTTGCCATCTCAACTCTACTCGTCCTCTGCATCGGCACCCTAGCCTTACACTGGACCAACAGATACAATCCCAGTGTGAAATGAGTTCAGTTGAAACCTCTTTTAACCCCTTGGTTACCTTAATGCTGTCTTCTTAGAGTTTCTGATTTGAAAAAACTAATACAGGAATTTGCTGCCGATTGCTGGGCTGCTCCCTCCACCATTTTCCTGCCCACTTTCCTACCCTCAGACTCTGTCATCTTAGACTGGTTCTGCTCTTGTTGCAAACTGTGTAGCATGAGGCTCCATATACTAAGCTAAACATGTCCCCTGTTCACCATCCAGTAGGGTCCTGAATTGGGCACCATGGATAAGTGAGGTTGTGGCCTTTATATTCTTGCAGCTTGTGATGGCCCCAGGATGGTGAACCAGAGGGGCTTAGAGATGGCAAGAAAGCTGGAAGGGGGCCCTGGGTCCTTTTTAAATAAAGAAATAAAAACAGAAATTTCGAAAAGGTGCTTTTATTCAAACGCATATAACATTGAAGGAATATATGCCCAATGAAAGAATAAGGAGACCGAGGAGGGCTTGGAGGTATCTGATGGAGATTTTATGGGGTGGTTAACTACCAATCAACTCTCCTCCCCTGGCCATCTTCTGACATCAGCCATTGCTTACAACTTACTGACATCCTCAAGAGGTTTTGAATCTTTGCTGACAGGCAAACACTGTTGCGTCTTGAGTCAGCCCGTGAGCGACCATGAAGTTCCTGGCTGAAATTTGGAGACTTCCTTCATGTGCCTAAATCTTTGGACCCTCAGGTCTATTGTTAGCAAACCTCCACCTCTCTTACCCACAAGGTAAGGATTTTATGTAAAAGTTGTAGGCAGGGAGGCTGTGGGGATCCCCTCCAGACCCTCAGATTGAGACCCAAGCTTCTTACCTGAGTAGGTGAGTAATCCCTAGCAAGGAGACCTTTGGAGAATTCATTACTTCCTGTCCAAAGCAGTAAGTTGGCCACAAGGGGGAAGCATCATACAGAGATAGTGTTCTGACTGGACCTGCTCTTTGTTCTGGCTTCACTATTGTCATCCACAAAGGGAAGGCAGGTGAGGCCCGCTGCCAGGGGCTGTTGCTCAGCTGTGACCGCGTCCTCCTGTGGTCTTGAACACAGCCATGCAGCCAGTAGACACTCAATGAATAGTAATTGACATGGATGAATATTCAGGATTTTAATTTATTAATGAGATTAAGCAAATCACCGACACAAAGCAGAGATGGCAAATTCTTAGATTCCAAAGATTCGTCATATACTGAAAACTGGGAATCAGAAAATCTGGCTTTCTTGCTGGCCTGCAAGGTACTCCCTCTCTTGTGCTTTTAGGCAAGTCTCCTGGTCTTACCTTTCACGTGTTCCCCGTAGGTCTCTTTCTGTCTAGGTTACAGGGCTGTGTGAGGATGAGGGGAGAGAATATGGGTGAAAATGCTTAGGAAAATGGTAAAGCAGAACTAGAAATTTACAGCACTGCAAATTAGGTGAGCAAAGAAAACATAGCTTATTATTCCTTTATACTGATTCCATCTTTCTGAGGTAGGTAGTGTGTGTGTGTGTGTGTGTGTGTGGTGTGGTGTGTGTCTCAATTTGGTGCAGCTTAGTTTAAAATCTCAATTTAATTATTGAAACCATCACCTCTTCAGACTAGGGTGCTGACACCTTCATTCAACAGGACTTCCTCAGTTTTAAAATGCAAAATTCTATGCCCATGAATCACCACCCCCAAGTCCCTTTGGGACCATTGCTTAGGCTTTTCAGTTTCCCCTGTTCCCCTCTCTTCTCCAAGAAGGCACTGGTGTAACTGGGAAAGTTGTGGTTCACCTGACTTGCAGCAGTGAAGGGGAGTCCAGGTCTTTGGATCCCTGTGAAATTCCCTGGATCCTCTATGCCCATCCTGGGGTTAGCCTTGGAGAATGAACAAGGAGGACTGGGTAGGTTTGGGCTGTTTGGTTGGGATCTTGCTCTGGGGCCCACTGCTGGAGTCTCTGTCTCTTGTTAGAGGCCTTTGATCTCCTACTTCATCCTCTTAGCTGTGCCATCAGGACACATCACCACCCCTCAGTGGCCTTGCAGAATGTCTCTTTAGGCTTGTCTCTTTAGAATTCTGAGTCATCTGCATACCACGGGGAGGACTTGGGGGAACCAGAAGTGCTATCTTGGGCTCATTTGATTATCCACCTCTACCATGATGTCCATCATTGCCCTTGTCATATGAGGAATGGCAGCATCAGCTGTAGGCTCTTTCCAGAGGCTTAAAACCCACCCCCAGGATGTGAGGGAAAGGGTGCATTAGCCTCGATGTTTTCTGTCTCATTCATATCTGGGTGTTTGTGACTGCCCGTGGTAAGCAGAATGCTAAGATGTCCCCAGATTCCCAGTTCTTGGTGTGCCCACATCTTTCCCTAGTATTCAGTAAACACTAGTCTAGATGCTGCTATGGAAGGATTTTGCAGATTAGTTGATCTTAAGAGAGGGAGCCCCTCTCTTGGGCCAGACCCAATCACATGAACCCTTTAATAAGGTCTGGAGGTCAGAGACAAGGAGTCAGAGGCATTGGAAGTGTGAGACGGCCTATGGAGGAGGACACCTGGCAAGGAGCTGAGGGCCACCCCTGGGTGATAGATAGCAAGACATGGACCCAGTCATACAGTTACAAGAATGGGAATTCTGCTAACAACTGGAATTAGCTTGGAAGCAGATCTTTCTTCAGTTGACCCTCCCAGTGGAAATACAGCCAACCTTGAGTTTTGCCCTGAGGGATCCTGTGTTGATGACCTGGCTAAGATATGCTGGACTTCTGGCCCATGGAAAATGTGGGGGAATAAATTTGTGTTGTTGTAAGCCACTAGATTTGTGCTAATTTGTTACATTGGATGGAAAACCAAGACAATGTTCCTCTTAGGGTGAGGGCCCCAAGATGGAAGGAGAAGCACCCTTGTGTCTTCCTTCCTTCTCAACCATTTTATTCCTTTTCCTCCTCTATGGTTCTTCTGATTGGAAGAGACAGGCTTTCCTCCCCTACAGCAGCCAGCCCTGTAGCCTACTGTATGTGGAAAGGACCAATGATCCCAAACCTTTAGACAGGAAATGGCTCTTTCTATGGATATTTGAAAACAATCTGGAATCAAAGACAGCCAAGGATGAATCTGGTGGTTCACCATTCCTCAAATATTATCCTTGTTATATGCTCCAGAGTGGTAGATGTTATATATGACTACAGCAAATGCTGGAGATCTGGTGGTTTTTCTGAACAATGAACAAAACAGTTTTTTACACATGATTTTCTGAATAGATCTTCAATCCTGCTCAAAGTGGCTGGTTCTTTCTTTTCTCTTCGAAGGTAATTCGTTTCACAAATATCGTTTCAACTCCTTGATATGGTCAGTGCTCCTTGATATGGTCATTGGGGCCTGAAACACCACCACAGATTTAGTATTGGCAAGTTACTTACCTATATTTTTGAAATGTGTGCCCATTATCAGGGGGTACTCAACAATGTGTTAGAATCTGTTAGTAGTCTCAGAACCAACAGATTCTTGGAGGGTCAAGTTAAGTACTTTTGATAGGTCATTTACAACTTATTTGAAATATTTAAAAGAAACATTCATTGATTTTGGAGGACAATGGAACATACACATGAATCTTTAAGATAAAAACAAATTTTCAAGATTTCAAAAAATTCATAGGCTTGTTCTAAGCTGTGATGCAGAACTCATAGGTCCTGTGGCCATTCTTTTCCACTATTGACAACCTATTGGGCGAGGATTTTAGAAGACCACTGCCCAACCATGTGGGGAAAAAGGAAAAGGGAGGGAGAGAGTGGAGGAGGTGTTACTCAGGAGTTTATGGGAAGAATGAAAGATTGGTAGTGGTGTGCTCTATTGTCAACCCACAGTTGGTTGTGTTCAAGTCATAGAACTATAGGATGTTTGAATAGAAAGCTTTAGTTGTCAGCTAGTTTATAGATATATAAATGGCACTATGCTTTTTTTTTTTTTCTGGACGTTATTTACAAATATCCAACCAGAGGCACATCCTCAGGGAGAATCGGGATTTTTATATTTTGGAGTGCAAAAAGAAATAAAGAGTCAAAGTTGAGCTATTGATGCCTCAAATAGATGTTATTTTAATTTTAAAGATTTTATTTATTTATTCATGAGAGACACAGAGAGGGAGAGGCAGATACATAGACAGAGGGAGAAGCAGGCTCCTCCAGAGAGCCCGATGTGGAACTCGATCCCCAGATTGCGATCATGCCCTGAGTCAAAGGCGGATGCTCAACTGCTGAGCCACCCAGGCATCCCCCAAATAGACTCTTGATGCCCATTTCAGCAATACTGGTTGGTTGGGAAAGCCATATATTGATTGTAAAAGCCAGGTACTTAAGAGAAAAAAGAACCTATTTTTCCAAATTCCAAAAGCTTTTCTTTAAATATTCAGTACCAGAACTTGAAGACCAAGCATAGATTTTTTCTTATAAACTAGAGTTAGAGAAGAATGTAGGATATGACAAGTTCAATCTCTTACTATACAGAAAGGCAATTTCGAACTTCTTGATCTAGAAGGAGGAATTGGGAGAAAAGGAGAGAAGAGAGTAAGACAAAGGACCCTGGGAGATGGTGATCAATGGACACTCTGTAGGTAGGTTTGGGGTTGAGAGGCAGAGGAAATTTTGACCTCAGATCCTGTGGGAAGGAAGCTTATCAAACATCCTGTGCCTATACAATGATAGAATTCAATCTCTAAATTCTGTGAGATACTCCAGGTCTGAAATTCTATGAATCTAAATTTTCCTATACAGATTTGGTAGATATTTTAGACATTCATATTATCATCCTTGCTGGAATTTTCTGAGGTTCTTCTGATTGTGAAAGGTTTGTCATATTGGAGGTTATTAAAACTACAGAGAGGTATGTGGTGGGGATCAAGATAGTACCGCTCACAACTCCTTTTTTTTTTTTTTTTTATCATGAATTGATGTGTAGATTGTCAGCTTCAGAAGATGACCTCCCTGGACCTCTATGAGAACTCTGAGTCTCATGAGCCTTTGTATTTTCTTCTTTGCACTTAGAGAGTAATTATGGGAAGTAAAACAGTGACCCATGGAAATAAATCCTGATGAGAAGCCCCACAGGAAGTCTTGATCACTCCTCATCTTCATTTTTAAAAAGAGCTTTATTGAGGTAGAGCTTACATACCATAAAATTCAGCCATTTACAGTGTATGATTCAGTGGTTGTTAGTCTACTCACAGATAGGTGCAGTGATTACCACAGTCCATTTTTGAGCATTTTTGTCATCCTAAAAAGAAGCCCCATATAACCTTAGCTTTCATCTGCCCTCCCCACCAGAACCATTCTCCCTCAGCCCTGGCAACCACTAATCTGCTTTTTGGCACTATAAATTTCCCTATTCTGAGCATCTATATTTATGGAATCATGTAATACGTGGCCTTTTGTGACTGCCTTTTTCATTTATCACCTTTTAAAGGGTCATGCATGTTGTAGCATGTACCAGAACTTTCTTTTTTAAGATTTTATTTATTTATTCACAAGAGACACAGAGAGAGAAAGAGAGAGGCAGAGACACAGGCAGAGGGAGAAGCAGGCTTCATGCAGGGAGCCGGATGTGGGACTCCATCCCGGGACTCCATCCCTGGACTCCAGGATCATGCCGTGGGTCAAAGGCAGGCACTAAACCACGGAGCCACCCAGGGATCCCCTTATTTTTTCTTAAAACCAAGTAATATTCCATTATACGGGCATGCCATGTCTTTTTATACACTTGTCAGATGATGGACATTGGGTTGGTTTCTAACTATATTTCATTTTGTGTGTCCTGTAGTGTTTGTAGTAGACTACTAGGGGCCTGACAAGGAGGCCTACTTCCCTTTCCTGAAAACATAGGTAGACTAAGAAATTCTGTTCTATCCGGGATTCAGACTCTATGTGTTAAAGTGATGCCAAAAAAAGGGCCAGTAGCTTAGAGAGGACCTTGTAGTGGGTATGTCAAGACGGCATCCAGGACAGAGTCTCAGAGAGGACCAAGGTCTCACATCCATTCAGAGATGATCAAGAGACCTCAAGAGACCTGACTCACATTTACCCCACTTACTAGAAACCCTAACCCACTGCCAAACTGCCTGATAAGCCAAGAAGCCCATTTGTGAATTTTCAGTGTCTCCAAACAGACCTGGCGTGAGGAATTGGCCGGTGTATACACAATGTCCCTGTAGGGGAGTCAGCGTGAGAAGTCGAATTACCATCCGAAGGTTGTAAGTACACTGAAGGCATAAAGAACTGGATAACTTGAAAGAATTGACATTTAAGCCATAATGACTGGACACTTTGGTATGTGTCTGATGAACATTCTCCTGGCCCAGGTACCCTGTTTCTCAGTAGTGCTGGGTAAACACTGACTGACTTTTGCTATCTTCACCACCTTTTTGTTGTTCCAAGTTGAACAGTGGATTTCTATGTACACTGAGATTTTATAATTTGCTTAGAAGAGCAGTATCCAAATTTTTCTTATTTTGCATCCTTATGATTAAAACTTTTGAGCACTTATTTATTTAAAACCATTTCTTTCTTTCTTTCTTTCTTTCTTTCTTTCTTTCTTCTTTCTTTCTTTCTTTCTTCTTTCTTTCTTTCTTCTTTCTTTTTCTTCTTTCTTTCTTTCTTTCTTTCTTTCTTTCTTTCTTTCTATTATCACAATACTACTATCAATGTTTAAAAAAAAAGACTTATTTATTTTAGAGTGGGATGGGAGGGACAGAGGTTGAAGGAGAGAAAATCTCAAGCAGACTGGGTGCTGAGTGTAGAGCCTGACTCAGGGCTCAATCTTATGACCCTGAGATCATGAGCTGAGACAAAATCAATGGTAGGACACTCAACAGATTGTACCACCCAGGCACCCCAAGGCCTATCAATTTGTATGTTAAATGAAGGGTTTTCTTTATTTATATAAGTTAAATTGAATCTAAATTGAAATGTTAAATTTTTTTCCCTATCCTGAATTGTGCTGTCCTCCTCCTTTAAAGGATGCTGTTTTTGTTTTTGCATTTTCGCATTAAATCCACCCCAGATCTAAAGTTACACTTCAATCATCTGTTCTTTTAGCTGAGTTTATTCTCAATTGTACCGTCCTTACAAAAGCACCGTTTAAAGTAGGTTATTTAGAAGAGATCAGAAAGCCGACTTCATGTATTTTTTTTTATTGATTCTATTACTTTTCATTTTAGCTAAGGTGGCATTTTTCATTTATTTCCCAAAATTCTGGGGGCAGCCTTCTAAACACAGACGAACATCTTGCAGAGGAGCTCATGTTTTGCACTTAGGCTTCTCAGATAAGAGAAATGGTGAGAGATGAGTGTCCGAAGGTGTCAACTCCTAGCAGGAATGAGAATAAATGGCACCAGGATGGTGAAATTGGGGTTTGTAGTAGAACTTAGAAATTGGCAAAAATCATTGAGACCCAAAGATTGCCAGTGGTTAGCCTTTTGGAAGCAGGCACTGGAATCTGTTCATCATGCTCCCTCATGTAGAGACTGGATTGTGGTGATGCTTAGAGAAATCGAAGTGAAGCTTGATCCCCAGAGTAGGGCACATAACTGTTTCAGAAAATTCTTTGGTCATAATTGGAGAGGCAGAGGGAGTAAATTAGGATCTGGGTACCCTAGAGAGTGCACTTTGGGCTCAAAATAAAAGATGGTTTGGGTTCTACATAAAAAGGGACACACTTCCTGAGGTATCAGGCTTCCTAAAGGAGAAGATTCCATCTTTGGCTCTTGATGTTGGTTGCCAAGTGGATTGTCTGAAAGGTGTTAAAATTAACTGGTGCCTGAGTCTCATCCCTAGAATTCTGATTTCATTGGTTTGGGGTGAGCCCTGGCCAACGGGACATTTTTTTTTTAAACTTCGAATGTGCAGCCAAGGTTGGGAACCATTGGATTAGACGGTGGAAGAATGGAGTGATCTGGGAAATTGCAGGAGGAAACTTGGAGGGAACAGGAAGACCTTGGGACAAGCTAAGTCATTCCAGAAGTTTGAACTGTGGGGCCTCTGTGACCCCATGTGCCAGACTCCCATAAACACTGCGAAGAAAGGATTGGGAAAGAAAAGGAAATGGGTGGGGATGGGTTGGTGGGAGCGGGGGAGGCTGGGATTTCTCTAGCACTGCAGGAAGGTGGCAGTGGAACTGGGTGGTGGAACCTTCCAGATGGAGGCTGCCATTGGTCTTGGTTACAGTAGTGGTTGTGACTCAGTCCCTGCATGGCAGACCATGCAGGGAGCAGAGTCCGTGCTGGTCTGTGGCATCTCCTGTGGGATCCTTTTCCATTTCACTCCCCTCTGGGCCCCTGGGGAACCCCTCAGATCTACAGTTTCCAGATATGCAGAGGAAGGGGAGAGAGGGGGAGGCTTTGGGCAAATCCAGAATCATCTGGTGTAGGGTCCACCAGCAGGCCTGAGAGTGGATATTCTGGAGCCCCATTTTCCCAGGTGTGTTCCTTCAACACCCCTTCCTCCCGGGTATTCCTGCGATGCTTGGGAAACACAGGGAGCCTCAGCATCCTTGCTATGTTTGCAGGGCCCCCTGCTCCTGCTCTGAGGTCCCCACAGAAACGAACCTGTTTGTTTTTCTTCAACCCTCGCATCCCAACTCATCTGGCTGGTGGAGTTGTTTTTTTCTGCTTAGCCCATTAACATGTTGTCTCTTTCTCATGACACACTTTTGGGAAACTTGCCCCAGAAACTACAATCAGGGTCTTCATTCACAAGCGACAAAGAAGCCAGCTGCATCCTGCACACACGAACCGGGGCGAGGACCCCAGTTGGGCCCCAGGCCTCTCACTGTAACCGTGCCCTCCCCCTCCCCCCTACACCCCTCTACAGCCCCCTTCCGGCTGCCATGGCAACGCCCTGGAGAGCTAGGACCAGGCCTTCTATTTCTTCCCTACACCCCACCTCCCCACCCTCTTTGCTTCTCCACCAGCGTGGATCCCGCAGTAGGTGATGTTTTGAAACACTGATGGATTGAGAGTTTGGGGTTTCATTTGCCCCCATCTGCAGGTGGGCTCGGAGGGGGTGGTGAGGAGAAGGTGGTCTCAAGGATCTGCTTCCTTAGATCTGGTACTGTGCGGGGCTGGAGGGTGGGAGAGGGCAGGTCTGGCAGCTCACACAACCTTGGCATTGCTGGTTTTTTTTTTTTTTTTTAATGCTATGATCAGAAATATTTCACAAATTAGGAGTGGCAAAGGGCACAACGGAAAAAGAAAACGTTTTGACTTCTTGGTATGCTTGGTTCAGGGGTGAATTTTTCTTTCAGTACAATTTCTGGTCATGTTGCTTGCTACGATGTTGTTTTTGTAATAAATAATTTCCTTTTAAGTTTGAGAAGAAAAGAATGTCCTACTTTCTCCTCTCTCTCTAGCTAGTGATCATTATTTTCAAAACTCCAAACCAGGACACATAGCCTGATACAGAGCCTGACAGGATGTTTGAAATGGAGGGGGGGGGGGGGGAGTCTAATGGGATAGAGTGCCCATGGGATAGAGTGAAATGAAGATGCCCATCTGAGAAAATCTGGCCTTCTGGTTCCTGTGCCCAGATGCCTCAAGAGTAGTGTTATTTCTAGATTATAGAGACAGGGAAGCCCATTTTGATATCCGTTGATGAAAACTGGGTATCCATGTATTTTCTAAATCGATAGCCACATTAAAAAAAAAATCTATTTATTCCGGCAAAGTCAAGAGCAGCCTTCCCAGAGGGGAAAGAAAATTCTCTTCAGTGCGTAAGTGCATGAAAGACCTGGTTATTTCCAGTCTGCTCTGCTACCCAAGCCCGGGCTCGGGTGCTTTATGAATGAAAGGTTTGTGGGCATCTGCTTGATGCGAACCAAGTGCCCGGGAAAGCCTCACACTACTGGTTCTGTCTCCCAGACGCCTGAGAACGCTTCCCAGGGTCTGAAAGTACCAATTCTTAAGGCGTGAGCGCTAGTGGAGGATTATAATTTAAATCAGCTGGTTCTTATTTTCTTAAGTGTGAAAAAAGGCGGGTGATTAGGAGTGTGTGCATGTGTGTGTGATGGGCTAACATTTGTGGAGTATCGGCTATGTGCTGAGGATGTTATATATCTATATAATTTACATATATTGATATATATCTCTTACAGATTTAGATCTGATAGAGATGTGCAGTTATGTATCTAGTATTTACATATATCCAGTATATATATAATGGATACATACATATATATACTTATATATATATGTTGATATAACCACGTGTCTATTTCAGATATTTATCTGAATATACATCTATATCTCTCTATATATATACCTATCAATATCTACTGATATCGATCTATATATCTCTATCTGTCTATATCTATCATTTTATTTAATTTTTACATTTTTATTTGATATTAGTAAGGAGAAAAGGAAATAGAGGCCCCAAATGGGCAGATAAGAAGGCTTGCCTATGGTCACACAGTGGAGCGCTATTCCCAGCTCAGGTCCATCTGACTCCAAAGTGTTCTCTCTGCTGCACCTTTTTATTTTATTTATTTATTTATTTATTTATTTATTTATTTATATCAATGTTTATAATCACCAGAAATTCATGTTAAGGCAGGAATGAGGCTGTTTACACGGGCCAATGAAAATGCAGTAATCTTAGTCTCTATCTGAAACTCTCCATTTAAAATCCCACTTTCCTGCCTTGACCGTCTGTCCTTCTGCTGGCTTCTAAAGGCCTCATTCCCTGGAGCTGTTCTTTGACCCCAGCTGTGCTTCTCCAGTCTCATCAGATTTCTTGTCTTCCCTTAATCCATCTTTACAATTCTTCTCTGGAAAATATGGCCCATGCCTCGTGTTACCCCCCTGTCATTCCAGTCTCCCAGTTCTGGAAGAACCCAGCCCCAACCACCTGCCTTCTCTGTGCCTGCTTCCCAGCTGATAAAAGATTCAGGGGAAAAAACCTCATGGATCGGTATTTCAATAACGTTCAACGAGCTTGACACTGCCCAGTAATCTTATTAGCAGTCTTTCTAATTAGCTTGTTCCCCTTCACTCCATAAACATCTGACTTCCCCATTCTGCAGCTCCCCCACTCTGAGCCAGCAGCTTTGCTTCATGCCTTTCAGAGAAAACAGGTGCTATCCAGGAGGAACACCCCCTTTCCCCACCACCAAATCTGTACACCTCTATGCATTTGCATCTAAATCTTGCAACTCCTTTTCCTTTGCGACGCTGGTGTCTGCTGCTGTGAGTCTAGCCAGGGCCGAGGACTGGGGCCTCAGTTCTGCTCCACAGGGGGACCTCTCCGTGTGGGCTGGGTTCCAGGGGCAGCTCCCAAGAGAGAAGACTAATTGGCAGCTGTGTCGCCTTCTATGCCCGACTCCAAAACTCACACCACATCTTTGCCAATGGGCTCTGTTGCTTAAGGCAGTCACAAAGACCTGCCCAGGGGCCAAGGGAGGAGGTACACACTCCACCACTTGATGGGGAGGAGTAACAGGTACTGGAAGAGCAAATGGGGGAGACATGTGCTCCTGACCATTTGAGGGAAATAAAACCCACTGCAATTTACTCTTTTTCTCACTTGTTCTGGTTTAAGGTCTGGTTTGAATTTCACCCATCTTTCTAGTTTAGTTGCCCCAAACAACAGTCAAGGCACCACCCTTTCACCTTGTGGTTCTTATCAAAATTTTACATTAGATAATTATTTCTGTGTCATGATTGTTTACCATCTATTACTTATTTCTGTCTTAGCATGGACTGAATGGACACTTCTTGAGGACAGGACTATGTTTTCCTATTCACCACTGATCTTCAGCACCTCTCTCAGGCCCTGGCATGTAACAAATTCTAAATAAACACTCATCAACGAATAACCTAATGAGTGTTGAATAAAACCTGCCTTCCCCGTCATCCCGCCCCCACAAAAACCCCATGAATTCAAATGGTATTTGGTCATGAGTACATCTTGAACTCATGCTCATTTGCAAATGGAAAAGAGTCAGATAAACTACACTTACGACATGGTAAATGGCTAAAAACTTCTTGGCATTGATTTGGCTATTGTTGGTAGATGTTCAATGCAGAAAACCACAGAAGCGAGTAGGCATTTCTCCAAAGGAGGCACTTTTTAAACCAGAATAAAGTTTCATTTGAGGGGCTGTTGGACCAAACACCTTGGTTATTACTCAGAGAGCTGAAGTCCTCTAACCAGAGGGGATCTGGCAAAGTCACAGAAAGGAGAACTCCTCTCCCTGACTTTTAAAATTGTCCACCTTCAATCAGAGACTTTAGGCTCTAACCAAATCAAAGAGTGGTAAATAATTCGTTTCAACTCAGAATTTTAAACTGTTAGAGAACCAGTAGGTGCAGTTTTGGAGGAAATAGGGGGAAGGCACTGGTGGGGTGGGGGGTTTGGAGAGGCACAATCTGGTGGGGTGGTGGGTGGTGGACTAACATTGATTAAGGGCAGGTTTTTGCCGGGTGCTTTAGCATATTTTCTTTTTTTTCTTTTTAAGATTTTATTTATTCATGAGAGAAACAGAGAGAGAGGCAGAGACATAGGCAGAAGGAGAAGCAGGCTCCACGCAGGGAGCCTGATAGGGGATTTGATCCCGGGACTCCAGGATCACGCCCTGGGCTGAAGGTGGTGCTAAATCCTTGAGCCACCCAGGCTGCTTCTTTAACATATTTTCATCTAAATCTTGCAGCAGTTCAGCAAGGTAAGTAGTGGCATCTCCATGTGAAAGACCAGGAGACCAAGAGGTGAAATATCTTGACCAAAGTGACACAGCTCACAAGTGAAAGTGTTAGGATCCCTTCCCCTGCTCCCAGAGGTTCCTGAGCCTGCACATTTTCTACTGTACCAAACATGTAGGGTCCATCAGGAGAGGTCAACAAATATTTTGGGTTCTCAGGTATGCTAAGCAAATGATGGCCCCCATGCATTCTTCCTCCACTTGTTGCTACAGATGTGATTTAGGCCCAATTCTTCCAAATCTTGAAATTACAAGGATCTAGGGATGGCCAGTGGTGGAATGCATTGGAATGATGTTTCCAAATGTCATTTTCCCCTCAAATGTAGCCAAAGCCTCAACAATCTTATCTTATGATGCCACAATTCTTCAAGGAAATCAGAAAGGGAGGAAGGAAGGAAGAAAGAAAAAGTCTGAGCATGTAAAACTGTTGTTTTTGTACAGTGGAATATTATGCAGCCATTTCAAATAACCTTTCAGAAAAATATACAATGACAAGGAAATGCAAAAGGCATATCTGTAAAATAAAAACCAAACCAAACAATATATACAAACCTGGATATTTTATCCTTCCTTTGTTATCCTGCAACAGAACTAAGACATGGCTGTAGCATTTGGCTGGACCCTATTACAGGTTTAGGGGAAACAGAAGAGACAAATATAGAGAGTGATATGAGCCAGAAAGGCCAGCCTGTGAGTTGCAGCTTACTCGTATTGGTTTGTAACTTCATAAGGGCTGCCACTGTCTCTAAACTTGGGCATGGGCAGAGGGTCTGTTTAAGCCTTTCATAGGAGAGTGCCTTTATGAATGAGAAATATAAGATTTCCTCGTCTGCCTACCTCAGACTCACATTCCAAGTGTTATCCTCCTGTCTGCCCACTGATCTCTACCTGTATGATCAAAATAGGGAGTACCCACTCCTTTCAGAGAAGACTACAGGACTGGAGGTGGAAATTGGAGATGCCAACAAGACAAACAATATCAGAATAAGCACATAAAATGCAACAGCTACTCTATCTATAACAACATAAAAATTCTCATTTTCCTAAGCTAGTTGGTGGGAAGCTTCAATTTGAGCAAAATAAGACTACAATATGAAAGGCTGGGACCCTTGGATTGTGTTGATTTCTGAAAGAATGACTGGTTAACTCCAAGTAATGAATAATTAACGGAATTCCAGCATCCTCCCTCAGGAGTCTAGACTAGAAATGTAATGAGCCACAAATGTGAGCCATGTATGTAAATTTAATTTTCTAGTAAGCATATTAAAAAAGTAAAAAGAAGCAGGTGAACTTAATTTTAATATTATTTAACCTCATCTATCTAAACTATTATCATTCTAACATATAATAAATATGATAAATTATTAATGAGGTATTTTACATTCCTGTTTTGGTACCTCATCTTGGAAATCCAGTATGTATCTTACACTCACAGCACATCTCAGTTCCGCTAGCCACATTTCGAGTGTTCATTAGCTGCATGTGGCTGGTGGTTACACATTGGAGATAAGGTTCAGGCCGAAAGCTAGGCCTCTTGTACCAAGTAGCCAAGTTGTGAACGTAAAGGAAAAATTCTTGAAGGAAATTAAACGTGCTACTCCAGTGAACACATGAATGATAAGAAAGCAAGGGCCTTGTTGCTGATATGGAGAGTGTCTGAGTGGTCTAGTTAGATCAAAGCAGCCACAACATTCCCTTAAGCCAAGGCCTAATCCAGGGCAAGGCCTTACTTAACTCTTTTCAATTCTCTGAAGGCTGAGAGAGGTAAAGAAGCTGCAGGAGAAAAGTTTGAAGTTAGCAGAGGTTGATTCATAAGGTTTAAGGAAAGAATCCATCTCTATAACATAACAGCGCAAGGTGAGGCAGCCAGTACTGATGTAGAAGCTGCAGCAAGTTACCCAGAAGATCAAGCTATGATAGTTAATCAAGCTGACTACACCAAACAACAAATTTTCAGTGTAGACATAACAGCCTCCTATTAGAAAAAGGCGCCATCCAGGACTTTCATAGCTACAGAGAAGTCAAGGCCTGGCTTCGAAGTTTCAAAGGACAGGCTGACTCTGTTGTTAGAGGCTAGTGCAGCTGGTGACTTCAGGTTGAAGCTAATGCTAACCATTCTGAAAGTCCTAGGGCCCCTAAGAATTATACTAAATCCACGCTGCCTGTGCTCCATAAATAGAACAACAAAGCCTGGATGACAGCATATCTTTTTGCAATATGGTTTACTGAATATTTTAAGCCCGCTGTTAAGACTACTACTCAGAAAAAAGAGATTCCTTTCAAAATATTACTGCTCATTGACAATGCACCTGGTCACCCAAGAGCTCTGATGGAGATGGACAATGAGATTAATGTTCGCATGCCTGCTAACACAACATCCATTCGCTAGCCCATGAATCAAGGAGTCATTCTGACTTTCAAGCTTACTTAAGAAATACATTTCATAAGAGTATAGCTGTCACAGATAGTGATTCCTCTGATGGGTCTGGGCAAAGTAAAATGAAAACCTTCTGGAAAGGATTCACCACTCTAGATGCCATTAAGAATATATATATATATATTTTTTTGGATTCACAAGGAGAGTTTCAGATATCAACATGAACAGGAGTTTGGAAGCTCTCATGGAGGACTTTGAGGGGTTTAAGACTTTAGCGGAGGAAGTAACAGGTGCAGTAGAAATAACAAGAGAACTAATATGAGAAGGGAAGCCTGAAGATGGGACTTAATGGCTGCAATCTCATGATAAAATATGAATGGATCAAGAGTTGCTTCTCCAAGATGGGCAAAAAAAGTGGTTTCTTGACATGGAAACTACTCCTGGTGAAGATGCTGTAAAGACTGTTGAAACGACACCGAGGATTTAGAATATGACCTAAACTTAGTTGATAAGTTTATTACATAAACTTAGAGTTTGAGAGGCCTGACTTCAATTTGGAAAGAAGTTCTGTTATGGGTGGAAAGCTATCAAACAGCGTTGTGTGCTACAGAGAAATCATTCATGAATAGGAGAGTTGATCCATTTGGCAAACTTGATTGTTGTCTTATTTTAAGGAATTGCCACAGCCACCCCAACCTTCGGCAACCCCACCCTGATTAGTCAGCAGCCTTCACCATCGAAGCACTCCAACCAGCAAAAATATTACAACTCACTGAGAGCTCAGATGATGGTTAGCATTTTCTAGTGATAAATTATTTTTTAATTAAGGTATGTACATTGGTTTTTTAGACATAATGCTATTGCACACCGAGGCTACAGTAGAGCGTGAACAAACAACTTATATGCATTGGGAAACCAAACTATTCATTTGACTTGCTTTATTGAAATATCCCCTTTATTGCAGTGGTCTGGAACTGAACCTGCAATATCTCTAAGATATGTCTGTATGACATGATACATGTGCCCATTTATCTGTTTAATTTATGTTTCCCCCTGGAAGACAGGAAGTCTTGTGTGTAAACATTATTCTAGACCCTGGGCATAAAACACGGAACCAAAACTTAAAATATATCCCTGCCTGCCTAAGGCTTAATTTTTAGTGGAAGGACACTGAAAGTAAACAAATGAGCAGATCTGCTGTCTCATATATAACATTTTTCCATGGCCTATCATCTCATAAATCATTTAGTGAGAAAAGCAACTCAGATAAACAGAAGAGGTAAGGGAATAAAGAGCAATGTGGGAAAGGTAAGGCCTCCTGTTTTAAGTAGGATGCAGAGGGAGGATTTCACTGCTGATGCTTGAATAGACATGAATGAAGTAAAGGAACAAGCCATGCAAGTATCTGGAGGAAGTGGATTCCAGGCAGGAAGAATAGTAAATATTAGGACATTAACTGAAATGGAGAAGTATTTGGAGAAAACTCAATAGTGGGAGGCAGGAATCAAGATTTCAGTTAGGCCATCCAAAAGTTGAGATGCCTACCTAGTAGGAGTGATATTTAAAAAGTATCAATAGGGACAGCTGGGTGGCTCAGTGGTTGAGCATCTGCCTTTGGCTCAGGGCATGATCCCGGGGTCATGGGATTGAGTCCCCCATGAGGCTCCCCTTGAGGAGCCTGCTTCTCCCTCTGCCTGTGTCTCTGCTTCTCTCTCTGTGTCTCTCATGAATAAATGCATAAAATCTTAAAAAAAAAGTATCAACAGATGTTCGACAGACACTGGTCAATCAAAAAGGATTTTCCACTATTCAAAGCTTATGAAGCTTACAGACCAATGGTAATACCATAGTGAAACATGCTGGTGAGTGTCAACTCTACCTATGGGATGAGTAGTTTAAGGCCATGGGATTGATGAGACCACCAAGTAAGAGGGTGTAGACATATACGAGTGAAACGATTAAGGATTGCAGAGGTGAGAAGTGACTATTGAGGTAGAGGAAAACCAAGAGGGAGTGGTGGCCTAGGAGCCACAGGAAGAATGTATTTCTAAGAGAGAGCAATCTATGGTGACAAATGCTGCTATAGGGTTAGGAAGAGCCCTGAGGACCATCATTGGATTGGAAGTGTGAAGGTCCCTGGCTTTGATAAGGACAGTTTTAGTGGAGTTGCAGGGATATAAGCCTGCTTGGAATGTGTTCAAGAGATGACCGGAAAAAAATTTAAAAAAAAAAAAAAAGAGAGAGAGAGAGAGAGATGACTGGAGCCAGAAAGTCTATTGAACTCTTTGCAGATGGCGTCCTGTAAAGGGGAGCAGAGAAATGGGAATGGAGTGGGCGAGGGATGTGGGGGTAACCAAGATTTGTTCATTATTTGTTTCTTTGTCCCAACTGAGAGAAATTACGGTGTTTGCTTACTGGTGGAAATGATCTGACATAGAAGGAGATTGAGAAGAAGCTACTGCAGAGCAAATCTTTGGGTAGGTGAACGGAAATCGAAGAGAGTGCAGAAGAAAACATAGACAAGGACCTAGTTCATCCTTTGCACGAGAGAAGGCTGAGTGTGTGGGCACAGATGTGGGGTTGGTAGAGTTGGTGGGGACGAATGTGTAAGTTCTCTCTTCTTATTGCTTCAACTCTCTCAGTGAAATATAAAGCAGATCAATGTGTTTGCAAGGAGCCGCTCCAAGATGCTGTAAGCGGTTCTCGAACCCTCATAAGTAGAATTATGGGCATTTTAAATTACCTTCTTTTGACTTCTCTCTGTCAAATGTGTAATATTATATATTTTTTCTTAGTAATAGGTATCTTTCCCTGCACCCTCCTTTTCTTCTGGTCAAAATGGCGATCCTGACCATCCTGCCACATTCCAGTTGTGTGTCCTTGAGCGAGTTACTTACATTTCTTTGTGTCTTAATTTCTTTGTTAGTAAAATGGGGATGATAATGTCTGTGCCATTTACTCTGCTGGGTTCGAAGAGTATTAAATGACAAAATGTATGCGGAAATAATTTTAAAAGAAATCAGCATGGATATAAAATGTTCTTATTGTGGTTCCTTTGGGTCTTGGTAGGAAAGTCTGAGGCAGGTGCAGAATCTAAGAATAGGCTGGAATCATCAATCCACCTCTTACCAGCTAAGTCCTAAGAGCAAAAACTACTTTTCTGACTCCAGCAGGGCTGTGTCCTTTTTATCAAGTATCTAATTAAGATTAAAAGCTTTGTGCTCAACTCTAGAAAACAAAATATGGAACATGTTTCCTTTGCTGTTGCATTAAGTTAACTTTATTATTTGACACTCTAAGTTAAAATGTTTCCTACTGAGCTAGGTTTTTCTTTTTGGCTTCAGATACATTAATTATGACATTTACCAAAATTTTTGCATTTGTATTCAAAACCACCCAGAGAATATATAGCCATGATTATTCTTTTGTTATTTTTTTTTTAAATTACTGTGATCGCATTGTTAGATATGCTTCGGCACATGGGTCCTGCCGGCTTGTCATCATTAGACGCATTCATAGAAATCTAGAAATGAAAAAAAATCACAAGATGAAGATAAAACCACTTATTTAAGACACTTTGTATGAATTAAGTAATGATAGTGGAGTCACATAACTCTTCTGCAAGTACAATTCTGAACTGCTTTTGTGTTTCTTGGCATTTGAATATTTCATTGTCAGCTTCAAAGATTATAAAACGGAAAGACAAGGACCATGTTTTTGTTGTTTCCAATGTGTACACTACTGAAGATAAATGCTCATTAATCTTTGCTTTCAACTTATTTACATCCTCTCTCTCTCTCTCTCTCTTTTTTCTTTTTTTTATTGTAAGACACTGTAGCCCTAGCATTAAAGAGCATTTGGAAAAATGAGAAAAACACCATCATCTCATCATCTGAATATAACTATTTTCCCTTTTGTGTATTCTCAGTGCCTCTCTGTTCTTTCACATACAGAGCCTTGTGTGGTTGAAATCATATGATGTATACAATTTTGAGAATGAATTTTTAGAGTTGCATTTAAAAGGGGGTGTGTTTTGGGGATGGAAAAATTCCTCGAGTTCTATGTCTACCTTTTGTTAAAACTAGATTGTGTTAGAAAAACTGTGAGATCAGAAGACCTTACAGGGAGGAAAACCCTCTTGGTGGGGGGCCAGGAGCACCAACTGATGTGGTTATGGCTGATGTCTTCTCAGGTGGTCTTTGATTAAAATATTGAGTAGTTTCAGCTTCTATTTAGCTGAAAATCTTATGATTTATATGTCTCAAAACAATTTTGAACAATGAAATGTATTTCTAAATTGCCATCTCTAATTTCACATGCCGTTAAGTATCAAGATTACAGTAGGTCGATTGCCAATGTGGCCCCAAATTTTCATCTCTTGTTGTATCCACACGCTTGCAACATGACTTTGCAGCTATTCCTGGAATCTAGGTGGGCTTCTATTATGCTTTGGCCAATGAAATGCAGTGGAAGTGATAGAATGTATTCTGAGCTTACGACTCAGAGATGGTGTGCATATCCGCACCAACCTGCTGAGGTACAAGAGACCATGTGGATTAGAGCCAAGGTAGCCCAAGGGAGGTTCAGCCCCAATCCAGCCACAGCTGACCACAGATGCATGGGTGAATCCAGTCAAGGTGAGCTGAGCCAGCCCAGATGAGCAGAACCAGCCATCTGAGAAATCACCCATTGCTGTTGCTGTTTTAAGCTGCTACGTTATGGGTGACTTACTATACAGCATAGTTTCATAATATGTAACCGATAAAAAGTTCTATCACACTTGGACATTTTGGGCAATTGTTTCCCAATCTTTTCCCTTGGGTTTCTCTTGTGACCTTACGTTGCAGGATTGGAATGGCAGGAACATGCCTTGCTCCCCATTGCCATCACCCATCTTCCCCTAAAGGCCAGAGATTTGTGAAGCCTATAGATTGACTAAAAGGTACTTCAAATCTCCACTGAATGCTTGAGCTCAATCTACCTGTGGACTTGCGTGCTGCTTTCTTCAATGAGGTGAAGGTGAGGTAAGACGGCCTTTATTTTATATTTTCTCTTTTTTATCCAATCTATCAAGCCTACAATCTCTTCTCCATAGATTTTCGAGTGAGCAGCAAACTAGAAAAGATAAATAAAAGTTTGAGTAGTATTGTTACAGGAGAAATGGTCTGTATGGCTGCAGGGTAACATCTAATTAACCTCGGATGCAGGTGAGGCCCCTGATAATAGAAGTGCCCAATTTGACAAGAAGCTAACAAATCCCCTGAAATTCAAGCACTTCACCTTTCTGGAGGGGAGGTTCTACTGCTGTTATTATTTATTTTCCTTCTAATTTTAAATGACTTAGGATATATATATATATATATATATGTACCTTTTTTCCCCAGTGTGTATTTCTCAGTGCAGCGTAGGTATAAGAAATTCCTCAGATGAAATGATGTTGTTGTAGGGGCTTGGGCATCTCACAGGTCAAGTGAGTTCCCAGAGAAAGCAATGACCCTTCAGCAAACAACAAGAAGAGCAGAGCCAGTCTTGTCTGCTATGTGGCATTGAGTTCCTGATATCTTCTGAATATGCCCTGATGAGGCGGTTAAGTTATTTAAGGAAGAGGAAGTTCCTTCATTTTTAAACATTCATTTTATATGTTTCATTGTAAAAACATGCACGATTATTTTTAGAAAATCGCAAAATACAGAAAAAAATTGAAGGAAGAAAAGTAGACCCTCACAATCCTATGAATAGTTTTGGGGGGTGGGGTATTCATTTCCGGTCTTTAAAATTCTTTTCTAAATATAAAACAAATGCAAATAAATAAACAAATAGAAGATACATATAAATAAGGATTAGAGCAAAGTCAGAAATTCAAGTGTGGCTTTAGAAGTCAAGTACAGGGCCATTCCTCCCTCTAAAGAGTAAGGGCAATCATGATGTCATGGGGTGGGTGGTGGTGAGGACAGAGGAGGGCAGTACCTGGCAGAGAGCAAAATTCACTATTAATCGCAATACATGGAAAAACATCAATCTGGAGCTTCGCAAGTGCCAGGCACTATTCTAATCACTTTCTCTGTATTAACTCACTTAACCTTCCCACCAACCCCGCCACTAAGGTGTTCCTATTATCCTCGTTTACAAACAGGAGACTATGTTAGGTAACTTGCCAAAGGCGGGGGGTGGGGGGGGCACTGGGATTCAGATGCACTAAGTCTTTTATGGCGTTCTTGCTCTTCAATGCTATGTTCTTATTTTCTTTATGATAATTATGAATCTGGACTCCCCACAGGACTCCACTACCTTGACCATTGAGAAGGAGCCCGTTTGGCACAGCTGCTGAGAATTTCGTGTCACCCTGGCAGTCACTTATTGGCTTAAAAGCATGTTCCTTTGAAACTGAAATCTGAGTGTCATTCATCACCATTCATTTGTGTTATAGCCTGTCACTACCTTTTCTTCTTTCCACTTTTCTTTCAGAGCACAATAAATTATATTCAAATGGCAGTCATGGAGGAAACTTTCCTTTCCTTCCTCATCCACAAAGCTGATCGATGGGCGCTAAAGCCCCGGGGAAGCAGCATCTGTTGTAACTCAAGGATCCCCACTCGAGCTGAGGATGAAATGAACAGACGCGGAGCAGTTTGCAGCTCAACATTTGTTCAAGTCTGGCACATGCACACATCATTAGCAACTCTACTGGAGGAGCAAGATCAAGGAGGTGAGGGGGAGAGTGGATCTGATTAAAGGGGGTATTCAAGAAAGAGGAAATTCAGAGCGTTTAGGTAAAGCTGCCTAGCTAAAATAAATGAACTAGAGAGCAGAGCAAACAGCCAGGGACATTGGATAATTTTGCCTCTGCAACTTCCCCAACAAAGTCATTTTATGCAGCGGATTCCCCGGAGTGGTTGCCTCTTTCACTTCAACTCCATGGGCTGTCTCTCCATTAAAATTCGAGGGCAAAGATTTTGCTGTCCTGTTCACTGCTTATAATCTGGGCTCATAGTAGGTAAAATTAAATATTCATGGAGAAGTTAATGTATACTTGCTCAAAGCTTGCCTTGACCCGAGCCAGGCAAATAAGGCCTGAGATGTTCCGCAGGAATCAAAAGCAACACGCGTGCCAAAAGAGCGGCATCTTCCAAGTAAAACTGATGGTTAATTAAAGTGTATGGAATTAGCGGTGAAATATTCTTGGAACGCTGCTCACGTGGCCACCGTTCTTCCAGGCCATGGAGGAGACACAATAGAAGCACAATCACAAGGAACACTGAACATTAGCCGAGGGCTTGCTTTGGCCAGGCATACGCTAAGCTCATTACTCACATTAGCGTGTGCAATTCCTCGGCACTACCTGTGGGGCAGGTAGGTAGCTATAAATGTGATCGTCCCCATGGGGGATTCAAGGCAACTGGTGACAGGTCAACTGTGTAACATGCCTAGAGTCCTACAGAGAGTAAATGGTGTTGCTGGGAGTACCTCAGCTACGTCTTCACTGCTATTCTCTTCGGTCCTTTATCAATTTGCCCTTACTCTGAGGATCCAAAAAGGACACATGTGAACAAATAAGTCTTTTATATTTTTTAAAGAGTTATTTATTTATTTGAGAGAGAGAGAGAGCATGGGGGATGGAGGGGCAGAAGGAGAGAGAGAGCGAGAGAAAGAGTCTCAAGTAGACTCTCCACTGAGCAGGGCTTCATCTCAAGACCCTGAGATTATGCCCTGAGCTGAAATCAAGAGTCAGCAGCTCAACCAACTGAGCCACCCAGGCACCCCTGAACCATTCAGTCTCAAACTCTGTTGCCCTGACGATGAAAAGCAGAGCAGTGTAGACTTTGACACAGAGCTCCTGGAAGGAGGCTGTGCTGGATGCGTCTTTAATTTCATCATTGGTTTGTTTGTATATCCATCTCTCCATCCTCCATGTACTCCTCCATTCGTCCTCCCTTCCACCCACCTTACAAACATTTACTGAGCTCCAGCTCGCCATCAGATTTCGTGCTGAAGTAGTCGTATTTTAGCCACGTATGCTTCTCGGCTTGAGAAGGCCAAGGTTAAACCACACACATGCATTCTGGCAGAGGGTCTTCCCCAGGAAGGACAGTTTGGTGCTGTCTCTCAAAACTTGAGAATGCTTATACCCTTGACCCAGCAATCTGACCTGTTGGAATTTATCCATGGTGAAACGACCTGTGCCAGAGTTTTTCTCTGCAGTGCTGTTTGTAAGCACCGAGTATTACAAATAGCTGCATGCTCATCAAAAGGGAACTGCTTAAAGAAAACCTGATATCGCCCCCAAAGAGATTACTAAGCAGCTATAAAAAGGAGTGAAGAGGTGTAATGAGTGTATCTTTAAGACATTTAAGTGAAAAAAAGCAAGGAGCATATATGTTAAAATTTGGGTAAAGGTGGGAAATATAAACATACTTGGTAAGATATCTATAAAATATCTCTAGAAGGATACAACCAGCCACTGAAGACATCTGTGGGTTTCAGTGGAGGGAGTAGGGAGCTGAATGGCAAGAGGAGTAGGAGGGATTTTTATGAAATACCCTTTTGTATGTTTTCCATTTTGAACCTTGTACGTGTATTATCTATATGCCCCTCCAAAAATTTAAAAAAAATTTCATGTGCACAGACCAAGTACTAGTGATATATCTATAAGTGCTGGAGTCTTAATTTTGGTTCCCCAAATTTCTCTAGGTGCTCGGAAGGGAATCCTGCAAGCCAGGATGGGTTGACAATCTGGATTTCACACTGCCTGACTCATACCCGAAGTGCTATGACATTTGGTTTCTGTCCTTGGCTGGACCAGAGACCCTCCCCAGGTTCCTTCTTCCTTAGCGAGAGAGCTTCTCCCCAGACCTGGTGTTTACAGTTTGGGAGAGGATGGCCATGGAGAAAGTGACATCTTGAAGTAGGGGAAGGAATGAGCTCTGAGGGCATCCAGGGGAAAGGAATTTCAGAAATGTAGGATGAGTTCAAAGAATCTGAGGTAGAAGAGTACCTAGCCTGGTGGCAAATGTGCCAAGAAGGGAGTATATAAAATGCAGAGAAGAGACTAAGACAAAGGCCTAGTCTGCAGTTCGTGTAGGGGTGAGAAGTGTGGATCGCAGAGCGCCTTCCACCCTTTTCTTCGAGATTCCACATCCAGACATCTGCTCTATTTGTTGACTCTAAGCTCATGTCCCAGGTCTACTAATTGGTCTGTCCCTGGGTCCTTAAGACCAATTTTCCGCTCTGCACTCAGACTTGCTGTTGATGTCCTGGCCTCAAACCCTGTCTTTGAAACCCGCTCCGTGACCTGGTCTTTCCCAGCTGCCACCAAGGAATGGGGACCTGAGTTCTGGTCTGGGCTAGACAGTGCTGCCAGCTGAAAATGTGTGGGGACCACAGGCACCATGAGGAAGAGAGACAAGAGCAAGGAATCCATCTTTCAATCCCTGTACTCACTGGTCTTCAAAAATGGCATGACTTGGGATCCCTGGGTGGAGCAGCGGTTTGGCGCCTGCCTTTGGCCCAGGGCGCGATCCTGGAGACCCGGGATCGAATCCCACATCAGGCTCCCGGTGCATGGAGCCTGCTTCTCCCTCTGCCTGTGTCTCTGCCTCTCTCTCTCACTGTGTTCCTATCATAAATAAATAGAAATTAAAAAAAAAATGGCATGACTTTTCCTCAGATGTCTTTGAGCTTGTGAGTCTTCATCTGTCTTTGAGCTTGTGAGTCTTCATCTTCAAACATACCTCCCCTATTTTGTGTATCTAACTTGTTCTCTTGTTTCACTCAGAAAATGAGTGGTCTTCAAATGTCGTCCACCTGAGGTAAGGTGGCCACCTCCTCTGCCCCTCTATCCACTTACCCAACTGAATGTCTTCACATATATGGATGTGTTTATTCTCTCTCTCTTCTTGAATGTGAACTTGAGGAGAGTAAGGATTTTATCTAAAATCCCACCAACAGCAGGTGGTTGGACTTCCTGGAACTTGTCTTGGTGAGTAAGTCCAGTTCCAGATTTTGGCCCCGCCCTGTCAGCCGAGTTCCACTGGAGAATCAGACTCTGCCTGTGGTGGCACAGAGAGTCCTAGGAATTAGGAGGACATGTGCAGTTGAACAGAATGGCCTTGTACAGCCTGCCTGTTCCCCATCCTGAAGCAGAGGGTTGCAGAGGGAAGGGCAGCGCTTGCCAACATGTTACAGGAAAAAAGATACAGGGTCCTTTTACCTACTCAGAGTCATATTTCCTTTGGTTTTACCAGAGCTTGAAGATGAGCATAAAGTGCTCCCAATTTTAAGGCTCACAATTGTTGTAAGGTGGAAATCTGCTTTTATTCTTACAGATTCTTCATTTTTGAGAAGTAGCTTGGACACCAGTAGACTGGGTTTCAAATTCTGGCTCTGACACATGGTGACTTTGGCCAAATTAAACCTTTCTGAGCCCATTTGCTCATCTAACGCAGGGTGAAGGGGGTGGGAATGGGGACAATATTTACTTAATATTTACTTCCCAAGTTGGCAGGTTGTAAATTGTGGAGTACAGTCTTTGGTACCTAGTAAATGCTTAATTAATGTTCAGTCCTTTCCTCTTTCCTCAGCCTTTCTCATCTGTCACCATGGAAGTTCTTTTCCATGTACTCAGTAGTCCAAGAGGTTCATACTTGTCTGTGAGCTGTGAGAACTGAGAAAAAGAAGTGCATGATCTTTGAGTTCATCATTGCTTAATGCCTTTTAATGTTCAGTGTCCTGGTCACAGGTCTGATATCTGTAAGATAAGAGCTGTAAGAGCTGATCAGGTAAAAAAAATTTGATGGTAGGGTCATACTATATTTCCATCAGATTTTCACAAATGCACAGGTGTGTTAGGATCCAGGCTTAGCTGATAAAACAAAAATACCACCAAATACAGCAGCTTAAGTATGATAGGAGCTTCCAAATTATATAATTTGGAAAATTAAATAAATCATTATATAATTTGGAAAAAGGTGGTACGTTTAGGTCAGTGGCTCTGAGCTAGGAGGGCATCCAGAAACCCAGGTTCCATCTCTCATTGCTCTGCTATCCCCTTGGGTGTTATTTGGTCTACATGATGAAAGCTAGGGCAACACCACTCTACCCACATTCCAGTCCAAAGGGAGGAGGAGGAAGAGGGGGTCAGTAGCTGTCATTTCCTTTTAGCAAAGTTGCTTTCTGGTTCCATTGACACAAACTTAATCTTATGGCCATGCCTGGCTGCAAGGGTGCTTAGGAAGGAGATTTTATTTCGACCTCTGTGGATATAGGCTCTGCTAAGACTTGGTAACTGGAGGTCTGTTGCTAAAAGGAAAAGAAGAGAGTGGATATGGGTGGGGGGACAGTAAGCTCCTCAACACTCCTGGTATGAGGGGAACCGGGTGATGATGTGTCTGACTGGTCTGGGGTGAGTCCATGCCCACTGGAGAAGAGCAGTTGCCAACAGGCACCAGGGCTTCCTTTTTACCTGCAGATAATGGGTGTTAAATAAATGATGAGCATACATCTTTCCTCCTCCCATTAAAAAAATAGATATCATATCCAAGAAAAACAAAGATAAGTAATTTCATGCCCCTAAGCATACTTTTAATGGTTTTATACCATTCTGATCAGTCCCGGTTGTTTTAGAACTCAACTGAAGGGTTTTTGTTGTTGTTACTGCTTTGAAACTCAGAACCAAGATTTTACCTCAACTCATGGGGGTTTGGTGACACATGATGATCATTAAGATCAGTGCAGAAACCGGAAGCTGGTGTGGTCCACGGTCATGCGGGGAAGGTAGGTGGTCACAGGCATAGCATCTCGACTGAGATGTTGGGACTTGTGACTTATAACTTCACTTACCTCAGCATCCATGGTTCGGTTTCCATTTCCATTAACAAGGGCCAGAAAAGACAGCAGGCCACAGTATTTTGGGGAGAGAATCACTCTGAACAATGATTGTTAAGTTCTCTGCCAATGTCAGCTGCAGCTGCGTGGTCACAGATTTGCCCCTGGGATCTTTAGACAGAGCTCAAATGGACACAGAGCCTGGTAAAATTAGCTCACATTTGTATTGCCACTTTCAGAGTTGAAAGAACAGTTTTATATCCCTTCTCTCTTTGGTCCTCTCTTGAGGTGGATTAATATTTTCTTATTGTTATTATTATTAGTTTACAGATAAAGAAATGGAGATGCAAAGAGATTATGAGTATTATTTAAGGACCCCAAGCTGATGTGTGGTTCTTTGTCGCTTCTATTTCCTGCACTATTAAATGAGATTGATTAAAAAAAAAAACTACATCAGGACATGCTTGTCATATGAATCAGTAAATATTGGTAAGAAGTATGATCATATCAGAAACAGACTATCATAGAAAAGAGAAGTCGTGCTTTGTACACCAGCCTAGTGATGGCATTGGCACTATAAGACAGTTCTCTGGGCAGATTTTCACATTTATTGTCCACCCTCTAGTTTATAGAGCAGATTCACACATAGCAACAGGATTGTAAGCTAAGTAAGGATGGGACCTAAGTCATATTTCTTTGTGTAGTCACTGCGGTGTCTTGCACATAGTAGGTGCCTCCTAAATTTCCATGGCATAAGTGTTCTTGTTTGGTCCTCAGGACAGCTCAGGTGGGTAAGGACAGATGGTCTCCCCATGGAATAGGGGACACTGAGGTTCAGGGAGGCTGAGTGGCAGGATGCATGTCACAGTGGTTTCCAGGTTTCCTGCCTCAGTGCTCCTGGCATCGTCCCACACCCTGCTCAGCCCTCTAGCTACTTTATCTCTGAATCCAAAGCACGCACTCATAGGCACTCCAGAGGTCCATGTAAGTATCATTTTTCTCTCTAAAGAAGCCTAAGTCTTTTTTCTTCAGGGAATAAATTCAGAGCTCAAGACAATTGGTCTGGTTCTTGCTCTCTTTCAGTAAACGTGGAAATGCATCCTTTAAAAATTGTAGCTCCTGCTCTTGAAAATACAAGTGTGTCTTCTTCCCCTGTATCCCTGCTATAGAGAATTTGGCCACAGGTCTCCTTATCACTTGATTTTTCTGAAAAATGAATAGAACTGGAAAAACTTCCTTCAGGGTGCCCAGTGGCCTCACCTTGTCCTTTGTCCCCCAAACCTACCTCTCTCTCTCTTTCCAAAGTTGAACTGAGGTCAATTCTAAACTTCTTGGGAGACAGCCTCCTGTCCCGATTCCACTGACCCTGGGATTTACTACACCACCCTTTTCCCCTCAGACCTGATTTCTCTTGTTCTTCAATTCTGGTTTTTGATGAATGGCACCATTTATAAGTAAAAATCCTGAGGAATCACCCCCTGCCTCTTCCTCCCGTGGCAGGCAGACTGTACAATAAGGCTCAATGATCCTTACCTCATGATGTTCCCACTCTGCTGTAATCTCCTCTGAGTGTGGGCAGGATTTGTGATTTGCTTCTCACCCATGGAAGATAGCAAAGGCGATAGAATATCACTTCTGTGATTAGGGGACATATGGTTGTGACTTCTGTCTTGCTAGAAGACTTTCTCTTTCTTAATGACTTAGACAAAGCAAGCTGCTACAGTGGGGGAGCCCAAATGGTGAGATGCTGAGGGCAGCCTCTGACTAGTAGCTAGCAAGGAGTTGAAGCCCTTAGTGCAATTGAGTTCTGATAATCAATAATCATATGAACTTGGAAGTGGCTGCTTCTCCAGTTGAGCCTTCAGATGAGATCCCAGCCCTCGCTGATAAGCTGAGAGCTGTTGAATCCCTATGTTTCTCTACACTCCTTCTGCCTCTACTCTGTGTCAGTCTTCATGTGGATAAAAGAGTTATTCCCTGTTTCAATGCAGGGTCCCAGCAGGGAGCCAGAAGTTACTCCCAAAGGATTTAACTGAATGGTGATGTGGACAGGGCTAAGGGCATCCAGGGATTGTGAGCAGCAGGAAATCATTATTATCTCAGGCCCAAAAGGGCAAGAGGAGTGAATGGTGATGCCAGAGTTTGATGAAAGCTGGAATAAAAAAAAGATGTCTGGTCAGAGCTGTGGCTTTAGGTAGAGAAAGAACACATCTGCTGCCTGAACTGCAGGAAGGCAAAGGGAGGACAGGGAAATAAGTACCCTGACCTCTCTCTTTCCTTTTTCCCTCCAGTCTCTTGCATTGGGCAAACTCATTCAGAACCCAGATTAGTCTTCTCCTGCCCTGGGGCGGAGATTTACACCATGGTCTCCCCTGGTTCTCAGGCCTTTGACTTGGACTGGAATTATACCACTGGCTTTCTTGGGTCCCCTGCTTGCAGATGGCAGAGGAGGGGAGTCTCCATAATTGTGTAAGCCACTTCCTCATAAGAAATCAATGATCTTCTCTCTGTATATGTATCTGTATCTGCATCTGTTTCAGTATCTGCATCATATCTATTTCTGAGAGACCTAGCACTGGTGACTTGCCAGCCCAGTATGTATGTTTGCTTTGACCACCTCCTTTTTCTGTCAAGAGCAGGGACTTTGGATTATTTACCTTTTTATCCCCAAGATCCAGCACAAATAAAAGCTCAGTAAATGTAGGCTTGAATGTGGTTTCCTTTACTATCCAGTGTCTTAGCTTGGATTTCTCTCAAAGAAGACCCCGAGACAAGACTTTGGCACGGTTATTAATTCAATTTGGGAGGTGACCCCAGGAAGCACAGTAAAGGAGTAGAGAAAGTAAGAGAGTGAAGAGAGAAAAGCCAATGCATTGCTGCTGTGGGCAGTGGGCCCAATCCCACTGAGGGTCCCTGAGAAAGCACACAGAGCCGTCACAGGGCCATCCATCACAATACAGAGAAGTAGGAGCTAATCCACCAAGTCTTATTTTCTGTTGGTTGAAGCCTGTCTCCCACAGGAGTTAATTTGCCTACACTTCTGTTCTTGGCTTCAAAGCAAGCCCCGTGGAGTGAGAGAGCCCCCAGGTAGAGCAGCACGGAGTGGCAGGCACCGGAGGTGGGAAGCTGTCACAGCTGCAGGTGAATGCAGGTGGTGCGGGATGCTGTACAGGATGTGGTGGGGGTGGGGCCACTGCATCCAGCCTTCTGAAGATTTTATTTATTTACTCATGAGACACACACACACACACACACACACACACACACACAGAGAGGCAGAGAGAGAAGCAGGCTCCATGCAGGGAGCCTATGTGGGAATCGATCCCGGGTCTCCAGGATCACAACCTGGGCTGAAGGGAGGCACTAAACCGCTGAGCCACCCAGGTGAGCTCCCTGCATCCAGCCTTCTAGATTGGAGAGGAAGGGAATGTGAAATTGTTGTGTCCCATTTATAAACACCTGCTCTGAGGTCAGTCTGCTTCTTTAAAGCAGGCTCGGGAAATATTTTTAGAAGGTTACCAAAAAGGTCAGTATTTTCAGTCATTAGTTTTAGTAATTATTAATGTTACCTCCTCTTTAAAAGGGTTCTGCTTTGGACAATAAATTAGTTGGTTGCCCAAACCCTTAGAAAATAGCTATGACAGCACATACCTCAACTACTGTCATGAAGAGCACACAGGCTCTGTGTCCGCTTCTGTCCCAAGCCAAGGTCCAGGGCAATGTCCAGGACAGTGGTATGTTGGGAGCTCCTCTCTTCCCTCCATTTGTGCAGGGGAGCTGGACATTTAGAGGGTCAGGATTGGAGGGCTCTCTCCACTCAGTGGTCTACAGCCTGCCTCCCTCCCTGCCCTTGAAGAATGTTTGATTTGCCCACTTGTCTGGCTCTCAGTTCACCCTCACTTCCTGGTTGCATTCCAAATTCCTCTGGCCTGGGGACCACCCCTGATTTCTACTCAGCTGGGACCTTGACCTTCTCATCTTCCAGCCCCCTTTTCTTAGGGCTGGACCCAGCTTCCTGATCTTTTCTGACCTATGACAGTAATTATATCCTCAAATTTTTCCTTGCCCCACATGCTTGCCTCAGACCTTGAGACCCAGAACTATACTGGACTTGAGTTCACTATGGCCCCTGGCCTTGGAGCTGAGCAGCTGGACCTCCTCTGGAAAGGTTTGCCCTCTATCGTCTCAGCAGGCTTTCTCTCATTTCCATTTGAGTGGGTCCTGGAATTCCCAACATACTCTGTGACCAAGACTGGATTATAACAAGTTTTGGCACAGAGTGTACTGAAACAAATGAGAAAAAACTGAAGGGATAGAAATGGTGAGTTCCATAAGATTCATTCATGTGTTCATTCATTCATAAATTTCCTCAAATATTACTGAACTGGCAACACAATTCTAGACTCATAGTAGGTACCTAGTGTTGGTGGGATTGCCCAGGTATACAGAAATATGTCACCCAGGACTTCTGAAAACAAGATGGGGAAGATTGGGGGTACCCAACCCTAACTTCCCTCCCACTTGACTCGAGGAGCAGACTCCACTTGCAGCTCAGGATGGAAGGAGTTTGGTCAGGAAAAGTGCATTATAATTAGTGTCTCAGCTACATGACCCTAGGGACAATAATAATGTTCAAATCTCCATTGCTCTGGGTTTGAGTTTCCATGAAGCAGGTATCCTGGCCTCTTTCTGCTTATTATTACCCTTCCATGCCCCCACCCTCACCCCGGCCAACCTGCTTCATGTCTAGCTGTTCACAGAAAGGCCATATTCAGCTCTGCTCTAAGCTTTACAGGGCCAGGCCTCTGGAGGTGATTCTGTGATAACCCAGGGGGCAGTGGGGCTAGGGGGTAAATTTGATTCTGGGGTACAGCATTAGGAAGCCCAGGCCCTAAGCCATGTTCTCCTTCATTGGTTATGTTACAATAAAGAACACTTTGATCCCTGTTTTCCAAATACCCGTGTCTATCTTCCCATTAGTTCTCTGTACTAATGGGAAGCAAGGATAGAAGTCATTGGGCCTCATCAACACCCATCACATGATTCTAATTCATAGGGTTGGTGTGAGAATTAAATCAATCTTTAGGATAAGGCCTGGCACTTAGCTCTTGTTATTGTTAGTAGTAATAATAATAGTAACAGTAACCTGGTTCCTCATCACACCTAGATGAGGAAAAAAAAAAAGGAACACTATTAAGTATGTAGTCCAAGCATAGGCAAATGAGGTTTTGGATAGAGGAAGAAGTGGGCAGAAATGCGCACAACAAGGTGGGGATTGAGAGAAGAAAAGTGGGTGCTGTGGGGTGAGTCATACCCCAATCTAGACAGGCCCAGACAGCTTCCCTGAAAGCAGAACTGGCCTCCGGGGGGAGACTGGGCAGTCTTGGAACATTCTATCATTAACACAGGCAGGAGTGCTGTACCCATTGCCATCCAAAAGCTCAGCAGTAGGGAGCAAGCAGTTCAGTTTCTTGCCCTTGTTCCGTTTTTCTTTTCTTTTCTTTTCTTTTTTCTTTTCTTTTCTTTTCTTTTCTTTTCTTGTCTTGTCTTGTCTTGTCTTTCTTTTCTTTTTTCTTTTTTTGTTTTCTTTTTTTTGTTTTTTTTTCTTTTTTTTCTTTCTCTTCTTTTTTTTTTCTTTTCTTTCTTTTCTTTTCTAAGAATTTATTTATTTATTAGAGAGAGAGAGAGAGCTAGCAGGAGGAAGGGCAGAGGGAGAGGGAGAGAGAATCTCATGTGACGCCCCACTGAGCATGGAGCCAGAGGTGGGGCTGGTCCCATGACCCTGAGATTATGACCTGAGCCCAAATCAAGAGTCCCATGCTTAACCAACTGAGCCACCCAGATGCTGTGCCTTCATTCCATTTCTTGATTGAGGGTGCTGTGGGGGATGGAGAGGAGGAGAATGCAGACCAGAGACCTTAGACCGAAGTCCACACCACCTGCACCTGACAGGGAATGTCATCAATGCAGATTCCTTCATTTGCTCATTCAAAGTGCTGCTGATGGGGCAGGTTAGTCTATTCTCATTACTTATAATTAAATTATTGATTAAATAGCTACCACATAGCTACCTTAGTGCACTCTTTTTAATTTGGGTGTTAGCTTGCCCAGGGAATACCTCTAAGGAAAATGCCAATAACTCCTTAGCAGCTTATTTAGGATTCTTTTTCTTTTCTTCCAAGTTATTTAGAAATGCAACAGTTGGGAGAGCTACCAAGCATTTTAAAGTTATTATTGGGTGTTTCTTACAACTTGCCTGAGGTGGCAACATTTATGGGGATGTCCCTAATTGCTAATGGCTCCCCAAATACACCCAAGGACTGTCGTTTTCATTTTGAAGGAACTAAAAGAAATATAATGATCCTAATGGGGGTACAAATGGTGGAGAGATAGATATTATGACAATGTAAATGTTCCATTTTACATTATTAATGAAGACAGCTAAAGAGCCATACTGGAGGCAAACACACCTTTTAGAGTGTCTTATGTTATGTCTGTGCCAAGAGCAATGGTGAAGGGGAGAGTGGGAATCTCTGCCCCTCTAGTCGGCCATTTCCAGAGTATTCCAGCAGCATACACGGTCCCAAGTAATACAAGATGGAGCAGTGTCATGGGGATCTCCTTCATTCCCCTCAGTTTCTCTGACCATCTGACTTTCCCATCTCCTTGAGGTTGGGTGGGTGGTTGACTTCAACAGCCAAATGACCCATTTGGTTTGGGGACTAGGACTCTAGGAATATGGTGGGGTTGGGTTGGATGGGGAAGATCCTAATAAGCCTGATAGCTCATACTGGATCCCAAAGCACATCAGTACTGCTTCATTTTGGGGATTGCTGCCGCTTACCTAAACTAGCCCCTTCTACTATAATGAACCTCCCAGACTTGGTCTCCATTGACCTCTTTCATGAGATGATTTCCTCAAAGTGGCTATTTACTTTCTCAAATGCCAAACCTTTAAAGCTCATATAATTTCTTAACAGTTTTCCATAGGAGCCACCATAAAAGTATTCTCTAATGTGGATAGCAAAAGCCTTAAATATTTGATTGAAGGATTTAAGTAAGGATCTGGGGAAAGATTCTAACTAAGGTGTTTATCTCTACATTGACAAGAGAAAAAAAATCAGGATCAACCTGGTTATCAATAGAGGATTGGTTAAATAAGTTATGATGTATCCATATGATGGAATACTATAGAGCCACTAAAAATGTCATAGAATTTTATTTATGGACATACAAATATGTTCAGAAATACTAAGTGAAAAGCAAGATGCAAAATCGCACACACAGTATGATGATCATCAAAGCCACCATTTCTTGAGTGCTCTCTGTGTGCCGGGCATTGTGCTATATGCTTTTCCCACATTCTCCTAAATAACCCTTATTATTATTATTATAACTCTACTCCAGTGAAGTAGGAGGTATGTTTTTCATTTCCAAGATAAGGAAACTGAGGCTGGGGAAAATGGAATTGCTCACTGCAAATGTCTGTTTCCTAAAATTCATATGTTGAAACCTAATCTCCAATGTGATGGTATTTGAAGGTAGGGCCTTGGGGAGGTGATTAGATTGTGAAGGCAAAGCCCCCATAAAAAAGAGTAGTGACCTTACAAGGGATGGCGGAGAAGTGCTGCCATGTGAGGACATCACAGTAAGACATCTATGAACCGGGAAGGGAGCTCTCACTTGACACTAAATCTGCTAGAGCGTTGGTCAGGGACTGCCCAGCCTCTAGAGAAATACATGTCCATGTTCAAGCCACTTAGTCTACGGTTTTCTGCTGTGGCAGCCTGAATTGACGGAGATGCTTGTTCAAGGTCACATCCAAAGCTGGGATTCAAGCTCTGATTCTCACAGTCTGTTTTTTTGGCTTAAAATACACACATGCTCAAAGAGACAGAGGGATATCTGAAAAGATACCTAACACTATGTTCACGGTAGTTAATTCAGGATGGTGGGATCACAGATGGCTTTAATTTTCTTCTTTTTGCCTATTTGTATATTCTAATTTATCTTTAGTGAACAGGTATTGTTTCTTTCCTTTCCATCCTCTCTCCCTCCCTCCCTCTTTTCTCTCTCTTTTTAAATCTTTCTTTCTTTCTTTCTTTCTTTCTTTCTTTCTTTCTTTCTTTCTTTCTTTCTTTCTTTCTTTCTTTCTTCTTTCCTTCATTCATCTATTCAACAAATATTTGTGGGAAGTGCTCTGCATTACAGGTACTGTTCTAGCCCTGGAAACAGAGTGGGAACAAATAAAAGAAAAATCCTTGCTCCCAGGGAGCTTACCTTCTAATGGAGGGAGGCAGACAGCCAAATAAATAAGTAAAGTACCCAGTGAACTGGAATGTGACAAGTGCAGTGGGAAAAATAAAACAGGGAAGGGACAGAGGGAGTGCCAGCATAGGGGATTGTGATTGGGACTTAGAATGGAGTGGGTCAGTGTTGGCCTGCCTGAGGATGTTAACACTTGAGCTAAAACTTGAGAGGTGAGAAGGAGTCAGCCACACAGAGAAGTGGGAAGAGAGCTGGAGGAGGTCATGGAGCGGTCCTGACCGCTAGCTGACCCGCAGGCTGACCTGACCTGGCAGCTGGGGGCTCCTTACCCCTCCTTGTCCTTGCCTCTGCCCTGCCTGCCATCCCCAGGTGGGAGCCATATCAAGGATGAAGCCTTGAGAGAATGAGGAGTTGAGAACACCTGCACGGTACTTGAGACTGAACCTTTTTAAGGTCTCCGTAGAAACTTGAAGATTGTGGTGGGTGGATGTGCAGAGCTGCTCATCCTGTGGTGGCAGAGACAAGCCTTATAAGTGTTCCCCTGCTTATTAACTCCTGCCAACCTGGAGTGCCAGCCTGTCACATGGGTCTCTCCTCGTCCTCTGTGCCTGGGGCCAGTTTCAGATTTCACCTGGGAAGGGTCCAAGTTTCTGAACCAACACAAGTGATCTAGGCAGAGGGAGCAAGAGTAGGGCCTCCAGACAAGAATCTACCTGGAGGTGTCAGGGATGAACCCAGAGGCTAGTGTGGCTGGAGTGCTGGGAGGAAGGCAGGACGAAGGTGAGAGGTCAGAGGCATATTAGGGGCCATGAGGACCGCTTAGCTGTCTGGGAGACTTGGATTCTTCTGAACAAGATCGAGAGCAGAGCAAGTGTTTTTGGCAGAGATGACATGAACCAACTTATTTTAACAGGATAACTCTGGCTGCAGTGTGGGGAATAGCAATGGGGGAAGAGGCCAGAATAGAATCAGAGAAAACAGTTAGGATGCTGCTGAAATCAGCTTGGTGAGAGAGATAGTGGTGTAGTCTCAGGCAAGGCTTCTCCAGCATGGCGCTATTGATATTTTAGGGATGATGATTTTTTTTTCTTTTAATAATTTTTAAAAAATATTTTATTTATTTATTCATGAGACAGAGAAAGAGGACAGAGAGAGAGAGAGAGAGAGAGAGAGGCAGAGATGCAGACAGAGGGAGAAGCAGGTTCCATGCAGGGAGCCTGACGTGGGACTCGATCCCCGGTCTCCAGGATCATGCCATGGGCCGAAGGCAGCGCTAAACTGCTGGAGCCAACCAGGCTGCCCCAGGGATGATAATTCTTGTTTTTGTTTTTAGTTTTTATTTTAATTCCAGTTAGTTAGCATGCAGTGTTAATGTTAGTTTCAGATGTACAATACGGTGATTCAACAATTCCGTACATAGTGGCGATAATTCTTTGTTATGGGGGCTATTCTGGGCATTGTAGGATGGTTAGCAGCATCCCTGGTCTCTACCCACTAGATGCCAGTAGTGGCCTCTCACTTGTGACGGTCGAAAGTGCCTGTGGATATTGCCAAATGTTCACTAAGAGGTAAAACTAGCAAATGTGGTTGAAGGTCACTGAAGAACACCAGGCTGATAGCTGTGAAGATGTGAGAAGTGGTCGGATACAGGATTTGTGGAGTTTATATGTGGCAAATGAGAGAAAGATAAGAGTCAAGGCTGACCCCAATGTTTTTGATCTGGACAACTGGAAGAGGGGAGCTGCCATTGACTGACACAAGGAACACCACTGGTGAAACAAGTTTGAGCGCAGGGCTGTCTGGAGCTCACATGAGAGGTCTGGACTCCAGATAGATGTATTACTAATTGCTTACATAATTTTAGAAGAAGAGAAAGGAGTTCATGGTTAAGATCACCAAGGTATTAAATGGCGTTACAATGACCATACAAAATGAAGGCATTGCCCAAAGATCTGAAGACCTTGAGGTCATAGTCTTATTCTAGGAGGTCATGCATTCTTGGGTTTGAGACTTAGGGTCAAGAGTATCTTATCTCAGTGAGGGTTAGTGGTTACTCACACTTTGGATTTTTCTCTTAGGGAAGGTCACCAGAGTAGCTCTGGACCTTTAGAACCAAAACAATGGCTAGAGCTAAGACTGATCTCCAAAGATGGGTCAATATTGAATTATTTACTTTTGTGTATCAGCTTCAATTAGTCAATGTTTGATTTTACCCCACCAAAGGATGGCGCGGTTCAGGAAAAAGCCTGGCATGTGAATATCTTGCATATTTGATTTACAAACTGAGAAAAACATTTTCTGTGACCTCAAAAATTCCATTGTGCTTTACCTACAATCTTTGGCTATAGCCTGAGCTGAAAAGTATTTTGCTATAGTGCAGCTATATATAGAAACTTCTCATCTGTCTGAACATATAAACAACCTCAGGAAGTTTGGAATATGTTGCTAAGACTGTTCTCTTGGTTTCTTTGTCACAGTTTACTTATTTTTTTAAATTTAATTTGATTTTTTTTTTTTTTTTTTTTTTTTTTTTTTGCCATTCTGCAAGGGATGTGTTGCTTTTTTCTCTTTGGTGCGTCATCTTGTCGTCTTCACCATTCCTCTCTTCCTAAACTTTGGCAGAAGCTCTTCTTGCTTCACTATTGAAGAAATTGCCTAAAAGCAAATGGTGCCCTGTTTTCCAATTGAATGAGGTATCCTTCAATGTCTGGGAAGACAGTAAAATCACTCTGATTTGGAATGGACGTGGCAGGGAAGAAGGGCCAGGGGAGAGGGAGAGGAAAAGCCCTGACATCAAATTAATGAAAATTCTAACCTAAGAATTTTGTTTTTCCCTTATTCCTTATTTCTTTTAAGTAAATACAATGTCAAGAACTAAGTTAATAAAAATTCTTTAAACAGAAGTCCTCTGGAATACACTTTAATAAGTATAAAAATATATAATATATGCACATTATTGCAAAAAATACTTTTAAAATATAGCCTGAAAAGAGACTTTCCTTAAGGGTTTCCATATTATTAACTAAATTGGTATATTTTAAAATTGCTATTTCACAAAATCTGCATTAGTGGGTAACAATTAGTGAGGATGATGTTCCCTTGGTATTGTGGGGCTTGCCCACTTGCCTGACTAATGTGATCCCTGTGGCAGGTTGATGATGTTTAAGCATAAGGTAGAGTTAAGAATAATAGATATAATCAGAAAGGGTTTTTTTCTGGATTACATTTTTTTTTCAAATTTATGCTATAGGCTCATGAACTTGTAAGATTTTACCTTCTTAAATTAAGAGAAACTAAGCATCTCTCTGTTTTTGGTTTTTCATCTCATCTTCTTAAAGAAACACAAGTAGAATTACCTGTGGTATATTTAGGATCTGAGAGCTGGAATCTTCCCTTTCTTGACATCCATAGCAAAACCACCATCGAACATTTCCCTATTTTCCCAAAACTAAATGTTTATGGACATTTAGGAAGCTTCTAGAATCTGTTCAACAGAATTTTCTGCAATGATAGAAATGTTCTATATTCACTTTGTCCAATATGGTGGCCACTAGCCATATGTGGCTTTTAAGCGCTTGAAATATGACCAGTGCTGAACTGAATTTTAAATTTAAATTGATGTTAATTTTAACAGCCACATGGGGATAGTGACTACCATATTGGACAGTTTAGCTTCTAGACATATTGGGTGGCTTTAGCTTCTGTACTTAAGAAATAGAATTCTATACAACTTGAGACCATCACTTTCTTCTCTCTTCTCCATCTCTGTCATCCTCTCCTTCTTTCCATTAAACATGCTCTGAGTACCTACCACATGTAAGCTGTGTAGCTGGTACCAAGAAGTAGAAATTAAAGACATGTCTCTGCCATGAAGGAATCAGCAAAGGTTGGAATGACAGTGACACATTGTACGAACAGCAGGTGTGTGGTCAGGGCCCAATGAGCAATCAGATGTGAATCTCTTACTCAAATATCCAGATTACAGGTATTCATTTTTGCTAAATCTCATTTTTTTAAATGTTGAATATTCATCAAAATATTTATCAAAAGTAGCCGGTGTGATTTATCAAGAAAGATAAATGAAACATACATGACTTTGGTATCCCGGGGATGTGGATTGAGAGGAACTATAGAGAAACAGAGAAATGGGAACAAGAGGAACTGGGGGTTAGGGTAGGAGGGAGAAAGGGTGGCTCTGGCAAGAGGCATAGTGGGGTAGTTTCAGATGAATGAGGATGGCAAAGGCCAAGGAAGAGCTGATATGAAAAAGTGCCAGAGCATAAGATGGGGGAATCTGGAGGGAAGCAGGAGTGCCTGGTCACAGTTTGTCTCTGCTTAGGATTTATGCTTGGAAAACCAGCCAGGAAGGGCTTTGGCTCTTTTGCACATATAGTTGCCAAGAGAAGGTTCTGGATGGACCCTGAATAGCTGGGAAATAAAATAGAGACTAGCAACATGTTGGCCAGCTGGGCAGAAAGAAACCTGGATCATGTTCATTATTGTCCCTGGAACATACTTTTGGCTCCAACTACGATTAACTCTGTAACTTCTATATCTCTATTTTGAACCTCTCCATCCTTCATCCTATGCTTTCTCACACCAGCCTCCTTTCAGATTTTCAGAGCTCCAAATTCCTTTTCACTTCTGAGCTTCTACATGTTATACGTGTTATATATCCAATAGGTTTTACTGAGCACTATGTATATAGGTAGTCTCTACCTGAGGATTGCAGTGCTGCCCTCATTCCTTGTACACCAGTGACTGTTTGAGTATGATGTTTCCAGTGAGTCATCTCTGAGGAGAACAAGTGAACTCTTCTACCTTGGGCACATATTGACGGAATGAGGGAATAAAAAGAAAAGACCTAGATTCCTGTGACTAAGTTAAAGCAAGCATTCCTCAGTACTTGAGCGATGGCAATGAAAGGAGTGGGAGGTCTAAGACAACAGAAGTCATGTTGAAGTTTTGTTGGTCATCATTTCACTCATTCTATTCTTGCATTCATTTATTCATTCAACTGATATCTCTTTAAGAACTTAATATGAAATTAATATGGACATCGTAGGGAAAAATACTTATGATGTGTTGGAAGAGATAAATGTTAAGCAAGTAATTATAAAAATAAAATAATTGATATAAATTTTTGATGTAAGCCCTGAAGGAAAATTATAGGGTACATTATAGAGAATTTGACCTAAGCTGGAAATCACTGAAGGATTCTCTGAGGAGGTAACCTGTTAGTTGAATAGTTGGAGAAGAATACTTTTGAAGTGAAGGAAACAATGCACCGTACTCTTCCTTCCAAGCCCCTTTTGCAACTGGCCTTATATAGCCATTTATTTAATTTTCTTTACAAGTGCTTCTCTCTATCTAGACTATCTGCCCTGAGAGATCAGGAGTTGTATTGATCTTGATTACTGTAGCACATTCAATATCCAGCCCAATGCCTGTCACATATCAGGTGCTCACTTAAAATCTACTGGATATTTAACATGTATAATGTGTAGAAGCTCAGAGGAAAAGGAATTTGGAACTCTGAGAATCTGAAAGGAGGCTGGTGTGGGAAAGCATAGAGTGAGGGATGGAGACGATCAAAATAGAGACATAGAGGTTATCCTGGGCCTTGTGGATTACATGGAGGGATTTGGGCTCTGTCCTAAAAGCAATGGGAAACTATTGAAAGATATTAAGTAAAGAAACGATGGAACTTATGGTGAGCATAGCATAATAGGTAAACTTGTTAAGTCACTCTGTGCTATATCTGAAACTGATGTAACATCGTGTGTCAAATATAGTTCAATAAAATAAAAACAAAAGTGAGAAAAATCAAATTTTCAGTTTAAAAATATTATTCTGGCTGCTGTATGAAGAATATATTGGAAAGGAATAAGAGCGGACACAGGAAGATCAATTAGGATGCTTATGTAGTGGTCTAGGTGAAATATGATGGTGTCCTAAGGAGATGGAGAGAAACGGGTGGATAAAAGAGGTCAACTAAGAGACCAATAACCCAACTGAAAAATGGTCAAAGGATCTGAATAGACATTTCTTCAAAGAAAATATGCAAATGGCCAATAAACACAGGAAAAGATGCTTCATAGCATTAGCCATCAGGGATATGCAAATCAAAACTACAATGAGATATCACTTCACAATTGTTAGGATGGCTTGAATAAAAAAAATAACAAGTGTTCATGATTATATGGAGAAATTGGAAATCTCATACACTGCTGATGAGAATATAAAATGGTGCAGCGACTTTGGAAAACAGACTGGCAGTTCCTCAAAAGGTTAAACATAGAGTTACAATAATAGCCAGAAATTCCACTCCTAAGTACAGACTCAAGAGAAATGAAAACATATGTTCACACAAGAAGTTGTACACAAATGTTTATACCTAAATTATCTATAACAGTCAAAAATGGTAACAACCCCCAAATGTCCATCAGTTAATGAATGGATAAATAAAATATATGGAGTAATCATCATGGTGAAATAAGAGTTTTCTACTGTCTTGCTTCTAAAGAACATGATCTAAATAAGCATCTACAGGAGAGAGAGGCTTGGTGGATGTCCAAAAGCCCAACAGAGAAGTTCTAGCACGCTTGAGGCAAAGATTAGTCAACATTGACAAATCATTACATGTGATATAACACATTAATTTAATGAAACACAAAAATCATATGGTCATCTTAATAGTTGAAGAAAGAAGTATTTTAAAAATTATTTCATCTTAAAAACTTGAACAGTGGCTATAGTTAACAACATATTGTATATCTGAAAGTTACTAACAGAGTAGATCTTGAAAGTTCTCATCCTAAGAAAAACAAATTGTAACTATGTGTGACTAGACTTATTGTGATGATCATTTCATGTATATATATGTATCAAAATCATTATGTTGTATACCTGAAACTAATATAATGTTATATGTCAAGTATATCTCAATAAAAACTCTTAAAATATTGGGCATAGAATGTACATAATAAAGGCCATATGTGATAAACTCAGAGCTAACATCATACTCAATGGTGAAAGGTTGAAAGCTTTTCCTTTAAGATCGCGAACAAGACAAGTGTGCCCACTCTCGCCACTCCCATTCCACATAGTACTAGAAATACTAACCAAATCAATTAGGCAAGACAAAGCAACAGAAGGCATCCAAATCAGAAAGGAAGAAGCAAAATTGTCTCTATTTGCAGATGGTATATCTATAGAGGGAAAACCCTGATGATTATATGCGCACATGAGCACACACACGAACCTGTTAGAACTACTCAACAAATTCAATACAGTTGCAAGACACAAAACATGGAAAAATCAGTTACATTTTTATTACTAACAACAAAATATCAGAAAAAGTAATAAAGAAAACAATCCCATTTATAATGGCTTCAAGAACAATAAAATACTTAGAAATACATTTAACCAAGGAGGTGAAAGATCTATGTACTGAAAACTATTAGACTTTTGATAAAAGAATTTGAAGATATTTTACGTTCATGAATCAGAGTCAATATCATTAAAATGTCAATACTACCCCAGCAACCTACAGATTCAATCCAATTCCTATCAAAATTCCAAGAACATTTTTCACAGAAATAGAAAAAACAGTCCTAAAATTCACATATAATCACAGAAGACTCCAAATAGCCAAACCAATCCTGATAAAGAAAAACAAAGCTGGAGACAATACACTTGTTGATTTTTTAAAAAAGATTTTATTTATTTATTCATGAGAGATACAGAGAGAGAGAGACAGGCAGAGAGAGAAGCAGGCTCCATGCAGGAAGCTCAATGCGGGACTCAATCCCGGGACTCCAGGATCACGCCCTGGGCCAAAGGCAGGTGCTAAACCACTGAGCCACCCAGGGATCCACCACTTTCTAATTTCAAACTATGTTACAAAGCTGAAGTAATTAAAACAGTATAGTACTGGCATGAAAACAGATACATAGACCAATGCAGTAGAATCTAGAACCCGGAAATCAATCCATACATATATGATCAACTGATATTTGACAAGGGAGCCAAGAATCCTCAATAGAGAAAGATAGTTTCTTTAATACATGGTGGGTGGGAAAATGGGCTATCTGCATGCAAAAGAAGGAAATTAGATCCCTATCTTACATTGCTCATACAAATTAAATCAATGGATTAAAGACTAAAAAGCAAGAACTAAACTATAAAACTTCTAGAAGAAAATATAGTTGATAAATCTCCTTGATATTGGCTTGGCAATGATTTTTCAGTTATGACAAAAGGCACAAGCAACAAGAGCAAAACTCAGCAGGTGACATGACATCAAGCCAAAGATCTTCTACATAGCAAAAGAAACAATAAAATGAAAGACAACCTGTAAAATGGGAGAAAATATTTGTAAACCATCTATTTGATAAGGGGTTAATAGCCGAATCATATAAGGAATGCCTACAGCTCAATAACTCAATAGAAAAAAAAATCCGATATAGTTATGAGGAAAGGACCTGATAGACATTTTTCTAAAGAAGACATATAAATGGGCAACAGGCACATGAAAAGGTGTTCAACATCACTAATTATCAGGGAAATTTTTAATTAAGACTACCATGAGCTATCACCTCACACCTGTTAGGATAGCTATAATAAAAAAGATAAGAGGGGCACCTGGGTGGTTCAGTCAGTTAAGTGCCTGCCTTTGGCTCAGGTCATGATCCCAGGGTCCTGGGATGGAGCCCCACATTCCGGCTGAGCAGGAAGCCTGTTTCTCCCTCTGCTCCTCCCCTGTCCCCTTCTCATGCTCTCTCTCTCTCTCAAATAAATAAAATCTTTTTTTTTCTTTTAAAAAGACAAGAGATAACTAGTATTGACCAGATTGTGGAGAAAAGAGAACCATGATGCATTGTGTTGGGAATGTAAATTGGTGCAGCCACTATGGAAAATAGTATGAAGCTTCCTCAAAAAATTAAAAATAATACTACTGTATCATCCAGCAATCCCACTTTGGGATATTTATCCAAAGGAAATGAAATCACTATCTGGAAGAGACATCTGCATCCCCATGTTCATTGAACCATTATTCACAATAACCAAGAAATGGAAACAACCTAAGTGTCCAAAGATGGATGAATGGGTAAGGAAAATGTGGTATATAAAGTGTATATAGAATACTATCCAGCCATTGAAAAAGAAGGAAATCCTCTCATTTTCAATAACATGGGTGGACCTTGGGGGCATTATGCCAGGTGAAATAAGTCAGCCAAGGAAAGACAAGCGCTCTATGATTTCACTGACATGTAGTATCTAAGAAAGAAAATGCCAACAGGAGATGAGGGCACAGGAAGCTTACATGAGAAAGTATGGAAGAGAAAATGTAAGTAATAAATCTGAATGCTCTGAGAGTTTGTCTCTAAGAGCCCCAGCAAAGTGGTTCCTCACGCGCAGCCTCTAATTTGGGCATGGAAGTTGTGAGGAAATCCCTTTAATAGCTACAGTGTAGTTATGTAAACCACTGTCCATTGAGGGGAATAGTTCCGAACTTTCCAGAAAGCACTTCATCTTTAAAGACCCTCATATCTGCCATGTCATTAGGGGACCAGCATGGTAACAATTAGATTAATTTAATAAACTTTTATATAGAATTTACCAACATTCATATAGTAGAGATACTATATAGAGATGCCAGCAGGGTACACACAAAGCATATAACTAGTCAGAATGAGATCTGCAGGAAGCATCAAGGAGTTGAAGCCTCCTAAATAATAATCGCTCCCCACCCCTCCACCCCCGGGGTCCCAATGACATGCAAATGAGAGGATCTTTAAAGTTTAACTGCCCCCACTGGAGAAGTTGGACTGTTTTGTCACCAGAGTGAATAATCAGAAGAAGGACAAAGTAGTTTTAGGCAGACTCATGTATTAAAAGAGAGAGAGAAAAGAGAAATACCTTTCTGTGAATGGCATATGTGATAAGCATGTTTTGATTAATTCCCTTTCTGTCCTGAGCCCTGGGGATGCACTGTGGTATTTACATGACTTGAGAGGGGCTAGGGAAAAGTTAGGGGCTCCCAGAGTGGAGCAGCAGGAATGAAAATTCCTAGGACTTAAGTGTGAGAGATCCAGGCCCGTATTCATCGTAGCATTCTTCACAATGGCCAAGACATGGAAACAAGTGTCCAAAGACAGGTGGATGGACAAGGAGAATATGATATAGATACCAGAGATGTCTGCAGGCACCAATGGTGGGCCAAAGGAGAAGAAAGGCCAGAAGGAGCAAGCAAAAGGTGCGTGAGGCTAACTTACGATGGGATGGCCCACAGCAAGAGTTAGAGGTGGGACATGTGAAGGCTCCCAATGGGACGGGACTCTTCAGAGCTTTAGGACCTTTCTGGGGCAAGAAGCTGAAACTAAAAAATAGTTTAGGTCTAGAGAACAAAACAGAAAAGGTCTATTCCCTCAGCAGCTACAGAATCATTGGTTCTTGAAAATATATCTCAAGGACCTTCTAGTTAAATCTGAGGTCCTTGATGGAGACATGTCCCAGAACTACCAGTGGCAGGAATCCACTCTAGGTCCCAACTCTGGTAGTTCTTATCCTGGGGTTGGCAGGTGGGGTGTGGGGGGTATTTGGGGCGGTAAGGGTGAGGGGTTGGGGTGGGGTGGTGATCCTCCCTTGTAAGTATCAGACTCCAGGGTGAGTCAACAGCAGGCCCACCTGACTGTAGACCCAGGCCACATGTTCCAACAGCTTTATTGGTGATAAGGGTGATGTTCTCATCTCCATCTGCTCTACTGGGGTAGTTACCTGAATGCGGAGGAGGAGCATGGGTGTTATTTCTTGGGCTCCCTAAACCTGTAACATCTGTTCTATGGACCCAGAACCATGAAGTATTGACAAGGATGAGCATTTGGAGAGCAAAATAGCATGTGGAAAGTGGGGCTACTGAAGTAGTCTCGCTTTTGGCGTAAGCCTTAGGCTCAGTAAGTGTGGAGCCTGTGGGATTTCTGTTGGGGTGGGATGTTGCATCTATGGAAACCACTCACAGGGAGTGCTGGTTTGGTTCTGGCATGGCTTCTTCAGTCTCAGTAGGCTGAGCACTGCCACTTGACTTGAAACTTCACAGGTACGGCTTGGCATAGACATTGGTTTGCAGGCAAGGCTGTGTCAGAGATTAGATCATTTTAGGCATGAGCAAGCAGAACAATATTTGCTGCCTTTATTGTGTTTCTCAGCTGTGTCTGCAGGCAGAGACTTCAATCTGGGAAAAAAGAAAGAAAGAAAATAAGGGTCTGTTTCACGCATGCCACAGAACACTAATAATATATGAGATTATAGTTTAAATTGTTAGTGTCAGACCTAAGAGACAAAGTGATCGTATAAGACACCCCCAAATCTGCTAACTGCCTGCAGGGCCCTGGAAGGGAGCTGAAGTAGCTGCCCACAATTATCCGGCTTGGCTGGTGACTCCTACTACACGCTTTCATATTGACTCCGGATTTACTGATTATATAAGCTGTGACCAGGGTTGTAGATGGCTTCATCCACACAAGGTGATAAACAAAAACCCCTCAACCCTCCAAAAAAGAATTCTTTTAAAGGCAATGTGTCCTCTTGAGATGAGGAAGAGAAACAATTATATAACATTCTCATACACTCTTAGTCCAAGAGAACAATTACAAGGGCCCATGCCTGGAAATTTCTCACTCTAGAAAATCAGATTGTTCTGGAAATCAAGGAAGAACTAGAGGGGCATGAAAAGTATGCTTCATCCTTACCAGGATGGGAATACAGGTAGAATGAAAGTAAGATGCAGGGGAGCAGGCTGATCAAGCTGGAGGAAGAGAGGGTTTTCCGTAAGAGAAAGGTTGATGTATTGTCAGAAGAAGACCATGATGCCTGAGATAGAGAAACAGGAAGAGGAGGTACAGAGAGGTGATGATTTAAAGGGTGTTGAAAAGGGGGAGAAGCTTTAGTTGTCATAAGATCTGAAAACCTGGATTGGGGATCCATGAAATCTAACAGCTGAAGAGAGACAAGGGAAGTGACCAGAATGGCTTCCTTTCCTCAGAAGGAGCAAAAATCCAGAAACATAGGGAGAAACAGCCTTTAGAGACATTGCTTGAGTCCATGGTAAGAACTGTTAGGAAGACACTCTTTGGAAACTAAGTCAACTACCAAAGTCACCCCATCATGGGGAGAGATTTGAGAAGGACTGAGTAGACATAAAATAGCATAAAACACTGTCATACTGGGGTGTATTAATGATGAATGCAAGGAAAGTTGTAGGTTTTGCCTATTACCTGGGAATTCCTGACCAAAAAATGTATAGAATTAGGACATCAAAGGAAGGCTGAGCAAAGATGCAATCTACCAGACCGAGGCAGGCAGGCCCAAGTTAGATGTTAGTTCGATGAGAGAATATCTCCCAGGGGATTATCCTACTCAGAAGGTGACCGTGAACAAGATTCGAACAATGTTTGTTTTTGTCAGTCTTACGACTCATTGACTTCATGGGTCCCTCTATGGAAGAACAGAACAAGTGTGAGGAATATGTTAGAAAAAAACAGCAGGCGCCATGGGAGAGGGAAGGGAAGGAGGATATTTGAATCTGGCAAATGTATTAGGTCTTTGCAGGAGAGAGGAGAGGGGATTGGCTCTAGAAGATTAAACTGGTAGAAATTCACTTTCCTGAGAGACTTGGGGGAAGCGCAGAGGGAAATGGAGTGCTGGCATACATCCCCTGCTGCAGGTGAAGATGGAGCAGAGAGCACCAGTCCCTGCAGCCTGGAGGCATCCAAACCCGAGGAAAACTGTATTCTGAGAAGCATGTGGTAGAGGTTTGAGTCCTCACTAGCTGCCCTGGGGCATAGATTCTGGACTCAGCAAGGGCATGTTCACATCAGGGACCTGCCAAGAGTGGTTCTTCACTGGAAGCAGATGTGAAGGTGCAGGGGTCAATCCCTCAAGAAGCACGTTCAACCATGTGGCCCATTCTGATGGTCTTCGTGACCATCGAAGCACCACCATGGCTCAGCTCTGCTTGTTCCCAGTTCCAAGAGAATCTGGGGGCCAGTGTCCCTAACAGCCTTCACTCTGTTCATGACCGAGATATCAGACACACAGGACTCAAAGAGCAAGGGATGCTCAGGGCTTTTGTATGTGCTGCAAGGAAGAGAAAGACTTCGTGTATAAAATCTGGTGTCTGAGACGGTCATCACGTTTCTCAGAAGTCCTCCCTCAGAGTGGAGACATTTTCCTCCTAGATATGGCCCATAAATTGTGTCCCAAATAAGGCCTGCATGGACGAGTCTCCCAGCAAGACTTAAGTTCCAGCTCTGGGGATCTGGAAAGGCTCCTGGGAAGACTGACTCTGCAATTTTCTGTTTTACTCCTCAGATACCGAGCCTCTGCTATGGTCTTTGGCAACCTCACACACTAATTCTAGGAACCTAATTTTTTCTGGAATAGCTGACAGTGCTTTTGTTTCTTAAATTTGTGGGTACGAAGCTAGCGCTATACTAATTATATGTGTTATATTAAATTTTTGGATTCTCTAAAAAGATGACATTCGTGAGAGACTTTGAGGCTTGAGGAAACTATATCCATCCCAATGAGAGGAGACACGGGATAGCTACAGAAAGAACCCGAATTCCCCTTTGAAATTTCTACCTCCCACTCCTGTCCCTTCCCTCTTTTTGCATCAAGAACTCTCTGACTTAAAAACTTTGGATTTTAGACTCACAAGGGCACCATGTTCTGCTATAGAAGATTGATTAATTCTTGGATTTAATTTTCCCCCCAAGAATTTGACAACAAAGAGGCATTTTTGTTATTGGAGTATCATTATGCTGTTAGTACATCTAATTTCAGAACCTCTGACGATCTGTATCGGAAGACCTATTCTGGTATGAGAAATAGAAGAGAGTATATTTTCGGCCCTAGTTTAGTGTACTTTTTACACTAGTAGTTTAGTGTACTATTTGATCCTTGATTAATGGATTGGTTAGATCCATTGGTGAACTTTCTGGTGCCTATATCGACACTTCCACCTGTAGACTCAGGAGGATCCCTAAAGGAACAGTGATGGGTAGCGTTAGGGGAGGCCTCATAAAAGTGGAAACAGGACTTTCTACAGAACATGGCATTCCTCCTCCCATGTGTCTGTGTGGGAGATTTCCACTAGAGTAACATTTCTAGTTCCTCTCTACCCTGTGTGAGTGGTGAACTTGGGAGCATCCTCTGTTTTTTCTAGATTCTCTCTCTTGGCACTGCCTGCTTACAAAGAAGACAGTTGCTGAAAGGGGTGCTCAGCCATAAACTCAGTGTAACAGGGCAGGCCCTGTCCAATCAGGGGACACCATGTGGTCCAGTATAATCTACGGCTGGTGAGTTAGTCGAATTCAAGGAAGCCGACTTCATTGGCTAATTTGACCAGACATTGGGATCACATCTTTCAGCATAGCTTCTGATCATGATCTCTGTCTGTCTGATTGTGTGTCTATGTCTTAGTTCTCTTTTCTACAGAAAAAATCATAGATTTGCACCACTAACCCTCATACACTTGGCTTTGATTCATTAAGAGGAGAAGACCATGGAGATGAGGAAACAGGAGACATTCTCAAGGATGTGCCATCATAGTTGCCCAGTGGTTCTTGGTGGCAATAGAGACAACCCTAATGACTGCAAGAAAGCCCAGACTCATTACTGAACCTGTACTTGTGGGACATGTATGATACTGTGATTTATAATAAGAAATATATATTTAATTGGTCTTCCTTCCCCTTTCTGGCAGAGCTTGGAAAACCCTTGGAATTTCCTGTGTAATGAGAGTGATAAAGGTCTCTTGTGTTATGTTAATGAGATGACTTTTGGAAACCGCTTAAGGGTGGAGGCTGGTTGCCAGGAGAAAGGACCTGTGATTAGAGTGTTGGAATTTTCTGTCCCATCCCCCTGACCTCAGAAGGACAGGGAGAGGGGCTGAAGATAGAGTTCAATAGCCAATGGCTGATGATTTATTTTTTTCATTTGTTTTATTGAAGTTCAATTTGCCAGCATATAGTATAACACCCAGCGCTCATCCCATCATGTGCCCTCCTCAGTGCCTGTCACCCAGTTACCCCATCTCCCCCCCCCCCCCCACCTTACCTTTCGAAACCTTTTGTTTGTTTCCCAGAGTTAGGGATCTCATGGTTTGTCTCCCTCTCTAATTTTTCCCACTCAGTTCCCCTTCTTTCCCTTATAATCCCTTTCATTATTTCTTTTATTCCACATATGAGTGTTGATTGTCCTTCTCCGATTGAGAAGATCAGAGCTTACTTCACTCAGCATAATACCCTTCAGTTAATCCCATCTATTAATGAAGCCTCCATGAAAATCCCAAAGAATGGGGTTTGGAGAACTTCTGGGTTGGTGAATGCATGGAGATTCTATGAGGATGGCAAGCTCTGAGGGCACAGAACCTCTGGGCCCCTTCCCCGTACTTTGCCTTTTGCCTCCCTTCCATCTGGCTGTTCCTGAATGATACCCTTTTATAATAAACTGGTAATCTAGTAAGTTAAAAAGTTTCTCTGAGCTCTATGAACCACTCTAGCAAATTAACCAAGTTCTAGGAGGGAGTCTTTAGAATCTCTGATCTGTAGCCTGTGGGTCAGAAGCATAGGTGACAACCTGGACTTGTTGGCATGTGAAATATGTGTAGAGGGCAGAGATCCCCTTTTTATGGGTGGGATCTTATGCCATCTCCACATAGACGGTGTCAGAATTGAGTTGATCACAGGAAAGCTATAAATCATTGAAATGTTCCCTATGACCCACTCTTGTTCTTGACTTCAGGATGATTTGGACGATCCAAGCACAGGGGCATTCCCTGCTGCCTCATGGTATTTAGAAGCTGATGAGGGACCTCTCTTTCCTTCTCTTCCTATTACATAACCCTCCCCAAGCTTTCCATCCAGAAATTCTTCTTTGGCCATTCCTGCCCGTTATACATCTCTCTCTCTCTCTTTCTCTTTTTTTTGTCCCCCTTGATAATTTTTCTCTCAGTATCATCTTCAGATCGGGAAGAGAGCTATGATTTAACTATAAACAATGTCTAGATTAATTTCTTTGTAATTCAACATAAGAAAATAAATTCTGGGGTTGACAAGACACCTCTAACTGTGATAGAGCCTCCTTAGATTGTGTTTCTACAGGTAACAGGGTGGCAAGCCATTGGTTTTCATTTCAACATACACTTGTTTGAATGCCTACTGTGTACCTTTCATTGTCTGCGTGTTAGGGGTGGGAGATACCGAAATGAGTCACAAGTCCCACTGTCAATGAGTTTGGGGGAAAAGAGTGAGTAAAAAAGGATAAGAGAACACTATAGTAAGTGGTAGGATGGAGGTATAAACAGGTTATACTTTGTCTAAATCAAGTTCTGAGGCGATAGAAGGGACTCTGACTGGTCCAATTGGTTGAATTGCATACAAATGAACAACTTTTACCTGCATGTTCAATTTTTGTGTTTTACATATGCCACAATTTCATACTTACCATGGTGTTCAAGATTCGGTCTCTTACAATTGACTTTGGTTGGGATATGACAAAAACCTTTGTGGAAGACATGTTCTCGGAGCAGGTTCCCTGGCCTCCCTCGATTGCCTTCCACAGACACATAGTGGCCAGTGACTGGGACTGTGAAACCCTCCTTATCTCCATGTGCTGAGAAACCCCCTTCAGTGTCCCTCCATGCACCCCTTCCAGGAGTGGTGGTATAAATGGTTCTTATCAACTTAAGAGGCAACACCTACACCAGAGCTTCTCAAACTTTACTGTGCAAATGAATGACGTGAGGATTTGTTAAAAGGCAGAATTTGATGCCCATGAGTCATAGATTTAACATTTCTGATAAGCTCTTAAGCAATGTTGATGCTGCCATTCTTCAGAATACACAGTGTTCTGCAGCAAGATTTAAACATGTTTCAACTAACAGAATACAAACATACAGTTTCTCCAAAGACATATCTTTGGATAACTGCCATTGTGGAGCTTTATGGTCTGGTTAGCAAGACTCTCCACCCTGGAAGACTTCCTGGAGGAGGTGATACGTGCACCGAGGCTTTCTTAATAACTAAGGACAATCAATTCACCGTTCCCTTTTCCCGAGGTACCATTTTCCTCACATCATCTGTGGGGTGCGTACAGGAGCTTCTATGTTCTAAAATACCATTAACGTTATCTCCTATACAAAGGAGGAAACTGAGGCACAGTGAAAGTTATTTGCCCAAGATCACACAATAAGGGCCCAGACCAGGATTTAAGCTCAGGCAGTCTAGTTCAAGAGCCAAACCCTGTGCTTTTGTGCCTCTCAACTATAATACTCTGATCACAGATGACCCACCTAAGGGTTGGTTAACCCCTGTTTTAAGGAAGGGACAAAAATTAAAGTCAATCCTGTAGAAAGTTGATGTGCTGCCTCTGAGAACTGAGTTCTTTTTTAATATTCTCTTTTTCTTTTTTCAAAATCTGGAACTAAACTAGTTAAAATAAGAATTACCACAGCCAAACTTGAGGTCAAGTCAGTAGTACATTTGTTTTCTCCCACCCCCAAAGAATTATTTAATACTTTGAAAGGAAGGGAGGAGGAAATAAAACAGGGGGAAAAAACCCCTACAAAAACCTGTCTTAGTCTGCTAGGGCTGCTATCACAAAATACCACAGATTTGAAGGATTAAACAACAGAAATTGTTTTTAGCTTACAGTTTTGGGAGCTAGAAATTAGACTCAGAGGGCCAGCATGGTCACTTTCTGGTAGAGCTCCCTTCCTGGCTTGTGGATGACAGGAGAGAAAATTAGTTCTGGCAGCCCTTCCTCTAAGTAAGGGTACTGGTTCCATCATGAGGTCCTCACCTTTGTGACTTCATCTAAATCTAATTACTTCCCCTAAGCCTCAACTCTAATATCATCACTTTAGGGGTTAGAGTTTCAACATAATGAGTTTTGGGGGACAAAATTCCATCCATAGCAACAACCCAGTGCTGGTGGATCCTTTGTATGTACTGGGTCCAGATCCCACTCCCACCCCCTTGGAGTAATCACTCTGTCACATAATAGGACAGAAACAGCATACAGATGGGATGTGGCATTTCTGACAAAGGACGTCTTTGCAAGGGCTACCTAGAACATCCCACCTACTCTAAGACCAAACTGGGTTGGCGTATGGGCAGCATGTATGTGTGCTGGGTGAGAGAACGTAGTTTCTACTAGTTTTACAAATGAGGAACAATTATTTGGAGTGGGCACCTGGAGGTATATTGCCCTTTCCAGATCCCAATCTTTTCAGTTTAGTCAAAATTAAAATAGCATAGCCTGAGGGAACATGTATTCTTCAAGACAGCCTATCCAAGAAATGAATGTGTTCTTAATCCATTTTGCTGAAAAGAAGAATGGAAATTGCTACAACAAGTGGACTTTGGAAGACAATTAGAAAATGAAGAATTTAGTTTTTTCTCACATGTATTTTGAGCAAAACTGGGGAGTGGGAATGGGAATCATTCGGTTATTTTTCCCTGGAAACTTAGTCTGGAGATGCCACCATGACAGCTCTGGCCTTACATGGGCCAAAGGGTCTTTTCTCCAACTTTCTGGCCTAGGGATAAGAAAGTTCAAATAGTCTTTTTAATGACTGAAGCCGGAAGATGGAAAAGTCAAGGCTGTTGGCTGCCATGTTGTCTGGTAGTCTGCAAATGGATGAAGTTGAATGGAGAAACAAGGGTTAGAAAGATGGAGGGTCAGGATGGGCTGAACTTGTCAACCATCCCCAACTCTATGTTGAAGCCCTAACCCTCAGTACCTCAGAATGTGACTATCTTTGGAGATAGGGTCTTTAAAGAGGTAATGAAAATAAAGTAAGGTCATTTAGGTGGGCCCTAATCCAATATGACTGGTGTCTTTTAAGAAGAAGTTAGGACACAGATGCCTACAGAGGGAAGAACATGTGAAGACTAGAAGACAGTATCTATAAAGCAAAAAAGCCTTCCTAAGAAACCAATGCTGCTGGTATTTGATCTTCCACTTCTTGCCTCTAGAGAGAAGCTTCTGTGAGAAATAAATTTCTGTGTTTAATCCACCAAATCTGTGGTGTTTTGTTATGAGTGCTCTGGAAAACTAACATAATCCAAAGTTCAGGCACATTCCCATTCATAGAGTCCATGATACCACACATTATCCTGATGATAAATTTCTATTTTATCCCAAGCTATTTTGAGTTTGGTCTTTATCACACATGAGCAAAGGAGTCCTGATTAATATAGTGTTGGTAAACAAGTAGGAGTCAGCAGTAAAGGGCAGAGGGGAACAGTCCTGATAGTGCAGAGGCACAGAACCCTGAGCATGGCTGGGGGCTGGGCTTGAGGAGCAACAGGAGCCAGGCCTGCGGTCTTTTATGCCACAACATGAGAGCTGTGGGGGAAGGGGAGTATTGAAGTTATTGTATTTGTTTATTTGTTTGTTTGTTTGTTTTATTTTGAGGGAGAGAGGGAGAGAAAGCACACACATATGTGGTGGTGGTGGTGGGGGGGTGATAGAGGGAGAAGGAGAGAATCCCAGGCAGACTTGGTGCTGAATGATAGCCTGACATGGGGTTCTATCTCACAACACTGAGATCACAATCTGAGCTAAAATCAAGAGTCAGATGTCAACTGACTGAGCCACCCAGGTGCCCCAATACTGAACTAATTTAAGTCAGGAAATTAGATGATCATATTAGGAGTTTTGAAAAATAACTGACCCCAGGATGATGTGGATTGGAAGGAATGAAATTAGAATGGCTGTGCAGGATTCTGCCTGGGAAATGGTGGTACCTGAACTAAGGGTCTGGCTATGAGGAGATGGCCTGATTCAAAGGCACCTTTTAGGAGATAAATTTGACAGGACTTAGTGACCAACTGGTGCCTAAAGGTGAGAGAGAGGGAGAAATCAAGGGTGACTCCCTGGTCTCCGGCTTAGGTGATGAAATGAATGGTGTTGCCTATTACAGGGACAGAAGAAGCAGGTGAAGAACAAGTCTGAAATGTAAATATGATGGGCTCAGTTCTGCACATGTACATTTAGGAGGACTTTGGGGGCTCTTGTTGGAAAAGTCCAGTAAGAAATAGGGGACTGCAATCGTGGAAAGAAATTTAGGCTGGAGAGTAAATGTGGGTACAGATGAAACTGTCCAGAGGGAGGAGGGAAGAGAACAGGAAAGAGAAAGAAGAGCCTTTGATGAGACAGAAAAGGAATGGCCAGGGGAAGGGAAAACAAGAAACAAAGGTGTCACTGGGGAGGTGTTGTTCAGAAGTGTCAAGGGCAACAAGAGGACAAACCAAGTAAGGACGGAACAATTTCCATTGGCTGTCATGGAACCACTGATGACTTTGGAAAGAAAGCCCCCCTTCAAGGAGCGCAGAGGGGTGAGAGAGCAGGGGGCCGGCTTGTCTTGAATTGAGGAATAAACAGGGGAGCTGTGTCTCGGGGTGAGCCGGTGAATGCGTACAAGAGGGAATATGTACAGCTTCCCTAAGAAATTTAGCTGTCAAGGGAAGGAAGGAGACGGGGGCGCCGGATGGATATTCATAGATTGAAAGAAAGTTGTTTGCTGCTTTTTCAACAGAAAGGATTTTAGCATGTTCTTGTGCTAAGGGAATAAAATTTGTATAGAAGCTGAGGATGCGAGAGAAAGAGAGTGATTGACATACTCATTTATAAATAATTATTGAAGACTTACTAAGTGTGAGGAACTTAGCGAACACAACAGACATTGCCTTGAGGCTCCTAAATTCTAGTAGCTCAAGCTCACAGAAGAGAGGGAGCGATAGGCACAGGACCCAGAATGATGAGGCTGGTAGGAAGGGAGGAATTATAAGTCCACTGAGGCAGAAAGAAGAAGGAAATGTTGGACGAGGGTCCACGTAGCTCTGTTGGGAGAAGATCAGGAAGTGAATGGTGCTTCTGCTCTCTTGTTTGTAAGGAGGTGGTGAAACTGTTGCCTGGAGGGGGAAATGTGGAGTGGAAAGTCTGAGAAAAGCAGAGTTTGGACTTCTCCATGGGCATGGGCCAAGATGTTGACTGAGAGACAAAGGTGATGGGAGAGAGACATACGTGCGTGGAGGGCTTGGTTGAAACCGAAATGGAGTCTCAAATCCATGGAGTTGTTTGATTTTCTCCAGCAGAGCCCAGCTTCCTGGCACAGTCTCACAGGAGGCAGGCCTGTGACTTGCTGTGCGCTCGTTGACTACGTTACCCATTTTAATGACCACCTTTGTTCAGCAGTAGGTGCCTAGAACTTTGCATCAAGGATCTGACGGCCAAGACCAGGGTCCAGGGAGGAGAGTGCGGGGATGGCTTAGCAACCCCTCCAGGGGTACTGAATTCTGAAGTGGAGGCATGACTACCTTGTTTATGCTGACTTTGATCCAAAAGGCCCCATAGTTCACCAAGCTGAGATGCTAGCACACGTGTGTTAGGGCTGCCGAGGACTTGGATGTCATCCTCCTGAGGTTACTGTTACCATGTGGTTTGGATGGTGTTTGAGATATTAATCCATGGTTTGTTTTTCTCACCCCACTGTCCCTGTTTGTGTGTGTGTGTGTGTGTGTGTGTGTGTGTGTGTGTGTGTATGTGTCTCCCTCTTCAAGCCAGTAGGAGGCCTTGCGCTCACAGCCTTGGGGGATGTGCGTGTTCCAGGAGGGGAACAGATAGGCAGCAATCCTTCCTGTCCTTATTCTCCAAAATGTAAGCCATTGAAGGAAGTGGGTTGGCTCGTAGACACAAAGTGTCTTGACCAGGAGAAGGGGAACCCCTGGGTGTATTTGTTTCCTAAGACTGCTGTAACAAAGTTCTAAAGTCTTGAGTAACTTAAAACAGCAGACAATTAATTGTCTCCAGTTGTGGAAGCTAGGAGGCCAAAGTCAAGGTGTCAACAGGGCCACGCTATCTTTGTGGCTCCAGAGAAGGATCTTTCCCTGCCTCTTCCAGCTTCTGGTATTTGCTGGCGGTCCTTGGTGTTCCTTAACTTGTGGATGTGTCCTTTCAGTCACGTGGCTGTCTTCTCCCTGTGAACAACACAGTCACATTGGATGAAAGCCCAACCTAATGAGTTCATTTTAAGTTAATTACCTCTATAGAGGTCGTATCTCCATATAAGGTGACATTCTGAGGTATTTGGGGATAGGATTTCCACATATCATTTTTTTGGGGTGGAGGGGGTTGGGGAACACAGTTCCACCCATAACACTGGATTTTTTCCATACTACCTGGCTTCCCAGCATTGTGGAAAAGATGGTGATAACATCCAAGAGAGAAAGGCCTGGATAATGGGGTATCCAGGTTGGAAGACTGGAGGTGGTGGGGGACCTGAATGGCCGTGTCAACAGGGCCACCCTGATGCCAATCTGTGTGGACCGGGAGGTCTTCTCCAAGTACCTGCAGATGCCCTGACACCCTGGAGATTTAGGACAGCGGCACAAACATAGTGGGGCAGGTACTCACAAAGAGTATGCTCACCTCACAAAGAAAGGGGTTTATCATGAAGAGTTCTGAGAGATAAGAAAAAAACCCCATTATATTTCTTGTATACTTAAGTGTGTGAACCAAGGTTTATGCCCCCTGTGCTTGTCATTGACAGCCCCCCATCAGACTTGCCATTACTGTCTGCAACTCGTTCTGCTCAGGCTCTCAACAAGCCAGGTACTGATCATGCCAGCAGGTATGTTTTCTAAGACTTGTTTACCACCTACTTGCTTTTTCTCTCCCTTTATTTCTGTTCAATACAACCAGAATCAATATCGGTAATTGTTCTACAAAAAAACAAAAAACAAAAATAAAAAAAGAACAGATTGCGTTTTTTTAAAGGAACAAATGGTGACCCCTAGAAAATAATCTCACTTTCTTTTTATTTTTCTTCCTCTTCTCCTTTTTTTTTTAAAAAAAAGGAAAATAGCTTTTATTCGATATGTACCATAGAAGCAAAGGAAAAAAATGATATATGGAAAAGAATATGATTTCATAACCGGAGATGGAATTGTGTTCAGAGATGAAAAGCATGCAGTAATTTTCTATAGTGAAAAGCAATTTCCTTCAAACATAAGTCATAACTTTTTATCCTGTTCACAATTCTGCAGTTTCTACATTTCCCCAGAAAAATAAACCCCAATTTCCTGACCTTGCTTAAAAAGTTCGATTTGGGAAATCTGCCACTCAGCTTACCCAGAGTCATTGATTACACAGGAGGAAGCCCCGTCCTGCAGCCCATCAACAGCTGGAGGTGCCCCAGGCCCTGGTCTCAACCCCTTTTATGTCTAATTGGCTGTGTGATCTCAGAGGAAAATAAACCTAGGGCCTCAGTTTTGCTTATCTCATCAGAAAATGTAAATTAAAAAAAATAAATCAAGTACTCGGCCTTCTTCTTCAGTCATTCCTTTATCAGATACTGAGTGCCTACTATGTGACAGGCCCAGGGCCAGGGGCTGGGGGCATAGTGAAGAGGACGGAGTTCCTCATCCAGGAAGACAGGCAGAAGTGTTACATCACAACCCAGATAAATGCCAAGAAAGGAGGCACGAAGTGTTACCTGAGTGGATAGGAGGGAAATCTGAGCTCATGTGGGATTCAGGGAGGGCATCTGAGAAAAGACCTTCCATGCTGTGATCTCAAAGAGAAGTAGGAGTTAATCAAGCAAAGGCATGAGGAATGGGTGAGCATTTTAGGCAGAGTGTCCAGCACTGGCAACTGGGAGGTGGGGTGCAGGGCAGTGTGACGAGGCTGCAGGGTAGACAGAGCCAGCGCATGTATGGGCACGATTTTCTGGGCCATGACCCATCTTTATCCCAAAGCAATGGATGGAAGCAAGGTGTGTGTGTGTGTATGTGTGTGTGTGTGTGTGTGTGTGTGTGTGCATTTGCCCATTCACCCCTCTGATGACAGATGTCATGATAAAAAGTGAGCCTCTAGAATTCTTTGAGATTCTAATTTTGAGAACAATTTTTGGTTTATGAGCTCCTTGAGTGTGTCACTTGGTTCATAATCACTCCTCAGAGATCCAAGACTGAACTGTAATCAGTATGTGAGCCCTCTGCAGCTACAAGCTTGCCTCTACAGGATGGCACAGTTTCTGTTAAAAATATAGACGGGTAGATATGGAGGAGATCATTCTGGAAAGAGGCACATCAAAATGTTATCCCAGGGTTATGGGGTTTGTCAGTGACTTTCCATGTTCTTTTTTGGTACCTTTTCTTTTTTCCAAGTCTTGGGGAGTTATTTTTTAAGAGTTCCCTAAAAATACAACTGAGAGTAGATGAGTGTCAGAGTCATACCCAAGTCATCAGGCATGCAAGGTCTTTCTATTTGGGAATTGAGTACGATGGAACCTAGTTATTATGAGGGCTGGGGCTTCAAAGGGATACAAAGGAAGGGGGGTACTATGGGCTGAATTGTGTGCCCCCCCCATCAAAATTCATATGTTGAAGCTACGGCCTCCAGTGTGGAAGCTACAGAATGAGGGGTCAGGAAGTAATTAAGGTGAAGGGAGGACACAAGGGTGGATTCCTGATCTGATAGGATTAGTGTCCCTTGAACAGCAGATCCCAGAGAGCTTGCTCTCATTCTGCCATGTGAGGACACAGAAAAGATGGGGCATCTACGTGGCCCACTGTAAGGCCTCCACGGATAAGGAGGCAGGAGGCTGGCTCTTGCTGGAAACTGAATGTGTGAGCACCTTGATTATGGACTTCTCGGCCTCCAGAACCATGCTAAATCAGTGTCTGTTGTTTAAGCCTCTTGGTCTATGGCATTCTGTGCTGGCAGCCCAAGCCCACTAAGACAGAGTCAACTCCATGCCTGGTGCGTTCTCTCTGGGGAGACTTCATAGAGAAGGAGAAATGTAAGTTGCACCTTTTCCAATTCCATTGCATATCAAGTTGTCTATGTGCCTTTTAGGAAGAACAATCACACGCTACCATCTAAGACCTACCAAAAAAAAATAGGTTCCCCCCAAATCAATAGATCCCACACCTAAAACATGTTAAGTGTGTGCAAAAGTCTATCCATGTAATATTTGGAGAGGCAGAAACATTGCCCCCCAAATAAGATTTGAGCCTCTTTCTATCCACCAAGACTGAAGCAAGCAGGGATTTTGCACCGTACTCTACACTGAATGGTCTTGCCATCCAGACGTCTGGGAAGCAGAGAACTTCCTTCTGTGAGGAGGGCAACATTATAGGGGTTCTTCTCAGGCAGCAGCAGAGTGTGTCTCAGAGGAAGTGGTGATAAAACCAGATTCTGAAGAATGGATTGACGTTCACCAAGTAGATGTGAAGCTTAATCTCTCTCAGAAGCTCATGAGGGCAGGAACTGTGGGTTTTGCTCTCTGTGCCTGGGTGCCTGGTACCTACCTGATGCTCAAGAAGTACGAGTGGTCTGGTATTGTCAGAACCAAGGGTATGTGTCGGGAGGTTGGAGGAGTCGGGGCATGTGGAAGGGCAGGAGGGTGGCCAAGGGGAACGCAGAACAAAGGAGATGAGATTGGAGAGGTAAACAGGGGCAAGGTCATGCAGGGCCTTGGACGTTGCACTTGGCAATCTGGATTTGGTCCTGTGGGCAGCGGCATCACAGATGTGTTGGCTGGTGGCAAAATCAGGGTGGTGACCCAGTCTGAGGGTCTTAGCTCATGTTTCCTACATTTGCACCTGACTCCTTTCCCTCTATCCGTCTTTACCTGTGCCTTTGCCTGTGCCTGACCCCAGAGGCCCGAGGGCCAAGTCGGGCACCCAGGTGTATCTGGGCAAGAGTTCCAATGCCCTGTCCTCAGGCAGGGCTGTAGAGGGGCAAGCTGTCTCCCTTTCTTCCTTCTCCTGTCACCCTTCCTCCAACCCAATGTCCCTGGGGCTCACTGCCCCTGACACCGGGCCGCCACTCTCTGAGCGGCACACACCAGTTTAGGGTTTGAATGGGTGGGAAACAGGCAAAGCTCTGAGGCATGTCTGAGGCAGGGAGGTGAGCCCAGAGAGGGGCCTCCTCATGACTGCAGGGAGGTTGTATAGTGATAGCCCGGAGAGGGGAGAGTGCTCCCACCTTCCTGGAGCCAGAGGTGGTTGCTAAAGAATAGCATGGAAGCCTATAGGATGAAGATGTTGGGAGAGTCACCAGGGCTTTGTTGAGTTCCACAGAGCAACACAGAGGATGGGCTTTTGTGTGTTGGACGATGAGCCCTGGTTGGGGGGCGGGAGGCTGTTCTGAAGGAGGTAGCCCAGACTTGTGAAGTACACTGGGTGCAGAGGGAAGGCTTACTTGTCTGCCTCCGGGCCACCCTCTGAGCCACACACCAGCCAGCACCCACAGCCAGCTCCTACCTTCACCTCCTCATCCCAGACTGGCAGAAATAGTAATAGGGCCTACTCATCCCACCATGAGTGCCCCACACTGTGTGGACACCCGCTCTCTGCACCCGAAATGCTAGGCCAGCAGTGCCTTGCCCAAGCCAGGTGAGATGCCCTTTCTCTAGACGCTGCGGCTAGCCGCTGTAGCCAGCCTGTCCCCCAGCACCCCACAACTGCGTCAGCCTTCTTACTTTGTGTAGACCCTGTCCAGAGAGGCAGTCTCAGAGAAGCCTGTGGACAGAGAGGCCCAAGGCTGAAACGTGGGCAGGTGCATTTCTAAAGTGCATCTTCAAGACCGCATGGAGAGCAATTGCATGTGAAACACAAAAAGCCCAAATCAAAGGTATTGCTGCCACTCTCTCTCCATCTCTGTCGTGAGTCCCCCAGGCAGGTACCCGAGCACCAGGACAAGGCCCCAGATGCCTCAGGGGGCTCACTCCCTGCACGCCACAGATGGTTTTTGCTTCATACATATTTCATCTGTTCGAGTGTGTGTGGTTTGGGGCAAATAAAAGCAAAGTGATTTTTGTGTCTCCAGCTTTGCCTTCAATATTTAGCGATTGCATTTCCACCAAAGCCTCTGAGATGTAACTAAATGCAAACAGTCTCTGCCAACGTGCATCCCAGCTCTCTGCAGAAAAGGGGGCTCAAGGTTGGAGATGCCCATTAGCAAATTGGCATCACGTCCTCCGGTCCCCAACGGGCCCTTGTACGAGGCTGAAATGCCAAGTTACCTCCCCAGAGAAATATTTCCCTCCCAGAGTACATTTCGGTCAGGCATGTCACACGTCCCCAACCGTGACCGACTATCTCCCCACCAGCCTCTGTGTCTGGTAACCGACATCAGATGAGCTCATCACATGCAGAGCGCTGGGGCCATAAATCTTTCAAAAGATTAAATGGAGGCACCGAATCAGGCACCAAAGTGGGGATTAGAAAATATGGTGAATGACAAAGACAGAGGCTGTTCAGATTCTCTGTAAGATTAAGAAACTATCAGAAATGGCCAGAAATCCTGCAATCGGGCTGGGCCGATCTCACTCAGATCTCCTGACAATGCTTATCAGTCCCTTTCGGTCCCCTAAGGAGATTATAAAAAAGAAGAAGAAGAAGAAGAATAGTTGAATAGAAATAGTCATTTCAAATATCACTATCTCCACATGTATTTCCTCGGAAGAAGCCCCATCTGATCATGTCACCATACTGCTTGAAATCTGATGGCGCAGGGGGCTCGGGGGGAAAGCACCCGTTTCTTCGCATGCAAGTGTCTTGCTAGCTGATGGCAGCGTGCTCCCCTGGTCTCCTTGCTGGCTGCCCACTTGTGTTTGAATTGTACTTGACTACTTGGGACTCTCATGCATTTTAACACCACATGGCTTTGCTTCTGCGGTTCATCTGCGGGAATGCCGTTCCCCATGTTGTGCGCTTGGCCTCCTGCCACCCCTCCTTCACATCTGGTTCCCTCTAGGAGAAACTCCCACTGCAGGAGAACCAGGGCGTGCATAGCTGCTTGCAAAGGTCTTTAGAAATTCCTTTATTATGACGTTGTCAGACGGTATGGTTACTATTTGCTCCCACATCTGCTCCTTCGCTGGATTCGGCTCCAGTCTCCGTATCTGAGCGTATTCTCCTTGGAAACCCCAGCCCACAGGAGGGGCCCAGTGAATGTGGCTGGATTGAATGGAATGGAATGGGATTATATCTTTTTTTTTTTTTAAAAGATTTTATTTATTTATTCATGAGAGACACAGAGAGAGAGAGGCGGAGACACATACAGAAGGAGAAGCAGGCTCCCTGCGGGGAGCCCCACGTGGGACTCAATCCTGGACCCTGGGATCATGCCCTGGGCCGAAGGCAGAAGGCAGCCGCTCAACCACTGAGCCACCTGGGCATCCCGAGTGGGATTATATCTTAAAGAGGAAATGGAATACCAAATGCATATGTGATTGATAAGAACCAGTAGTATGTTCCGACAGGGTTCCCAGTAGGTTTATACAGTTAGAAGTAACTTAAAGAGAAGGAAGCTCTTGAACTCTTTGAGGAGCAGATCTATAATATTTTACTTGACTGTTTACTTGTATTATTCATTCATTTAACCACTGCTTATTTAAGGCCTCCGGTCATGTCCCAGATACCAGGGATTTAGCAGCAAAGGAAAAAGAGAAAAAAAAAAATTCCTGGCTTCATGGAACCTCTATTTTAGAACTCAGACCCTCGTGGTTCGGGAGGGCCCTGGGTTCACTTCCTAGCTTCATCACTCACTGGCTGTGAGACCCCGGGAAACTTGCTGAAGCTTCGTGTGCCTCAGTTTCCTTATCTGTGAAGTGAACATAAGCAACGGTGCCCAGCTCAGAGGACTGTTGCAAAGACCAATCAGTCAATACACAAGAAGCGCTTTGAACGACGCCTGGCGTACCATACACTATACGCTCAACACATGTTATTTGTACCTAATGGCTCATTGTACAGCTGAGACAACAGGTATAGACTCCACACGAGGGTGTTGTTCAAATCTCTCGCTCAGGTGTGCTCCCCACCCTTCACCCCCTGAACAAATTAGCCTGTGAACACCTGTGTGTGCTCTGTGCCTTTCCTGTTGGTACCTTCCATCTGAAACTCTACCCACCAGCCTGCTCCTTTTCCTTGAGTAACAGTGACTTGTCCTGAAGGTCTTAGCTTAGGGTCATTCTGCCCAAGAAGCCCATGACTACAGACATCAGGGCCGTTTGAATGAAACCAAGGCGGGGTCCCCTGCGGATTGTCCACCCAGATGAGTAGACTGACACTATGTTTGCAGATGCATTATTCAGTTGAGCTTTCCACCGCACATCCCTGTCGATGTTCAACCTCATGTCTCCAGATGTAGTCAAAGGGACATTCTGGGCAGTTTTAGGAGGACTGGAAGTCATCTCTCTTGAGTACACAGCACAGGGTCCTGTCACTTACGACCTGTGCACCTTTGAGCAAGCTAACCAGTTTCTCGCTTGACTCCATGTTATGGTACTTTAATGCCAACTCTGGAAAGGGGTGAGCATTGTACCAAATAACCTCTTTAATATGAACTGCTTCCTTAACTATTACAAAACATTTTACAAAAACAAATCTACGGCATTCTTCCCCACGTTCCTTTGTTCTTCCCATCCACAAACTCTTCTTGAGGATATTGGTAGAGATTGGCCAGGTTTACTGTCTCTAAATCCCAGTGGCTTAAAACACCCGAGGTTTATTTCTTGTTCATGTTGTGTACCCATTGAGGGTTGGCAAGGGGGCTCTTCTCACTGAAGTCACTCAGTGGCTCTGGGGATGGGGTGGTCATTGCTTGAAATAATGCTGTCATCCATGGCCAGAGGGAAAATAGAGCTATAGATGGTTTCAGACCAGCAACTAAGTGCTTCAGCCTGGAAGTGGCACCCACCGCCGCACCCTCCACCCACCAAGCACACCAGTCACCTGCCCGACCCATGCCCAAGGGAGCTGGTGCTGCAGCTCTAGGAGGGAGGGAATTCCAGGGCAATTCTAGGAAGGTCATATTTGACTAGGGTGACAGCCACAGGATACCAATTCTATGCAAAGCACTGTGTTAGCCCCCATAGAAAGTAGGGTGATGCGTAAGCTCTGACCTTTGTGACCTTGGTGTCCAGGGATCTACAGTCTGGCAGGAGAGATAAGGGACAGCAGAGGGCAGAATGAAGCAGATGCTACTTCTGAGCTTCCAACAGCAAACCACTGAGCCCAGAGGACGAGTGGACTGATTAATTCCCACAGCACTGCTTTGGACACTGAAGAAATTCATTACCAGGGGCCTGGCGGTGACTGTAAAGATGTTATTTGGGAGATGAGAACCAGGGTAGTAATAGCTCATCATTTTTAAAGTTCCAGTGCAGGCTGTCATCATCAACCCCACCATTTATTTAAACATCGATCTGTCTGCGTGATGGGCCAAGCAAGCAGCAGACACGGTCCTGCCCTGGTAGGGAGCTTGGGAACCAGGGAGCCGCAGACAGACCCAGCACAGCACGGAGGGGAGAGACATACCCCGGAACCCGCTCCCCTTCCATCCCACCCATGCTCGGGCCTCAGTCACAGTTGCTGAGCACTAATTTGGTGTAAGAAGACAGGAAAGGCAATGTGGGAAGACAGAGAAAGCTATGGAAGCCTGGGCCCTGCCCTCAAGGTGCTTAACATATATCTAGAGAGATAAGATAAGAAATTTAAGCCAAAAGATGCCTGGAAATACCGCTATTGAAATATGGTAGAGATTAGTGCTTGCGTGAGTGGTCCAGACCTGTTCTATAGCATCTGGGAGGGAAAGAGGCCTCCCCTGCCATGGAAAATCCAGGAGCACAAAGAGAAGAGACCGATTCCCTTCACCCTGGGGATGGGTAGATGTCTGTTTGTTGAAGAAAATGGATGGCACGGGAAATGGCGTATGTGTACGAAGACTGTCGGGAAGGATGGTGAAAGGTCCAAGCAGAGCGTAGCTAGCAGAGGGGCTTTCTGTTGTGGGGCTGTAGTCAGGAAGGGAGGGAGGAAGCATATTGTAGTTTCCAGGGGCAGATTTATCCACAGGGCAGTGAGGACTCTTAGAAAAGGTGCCCCCATGTATTAGCGCATTTTGTCTTCACGCCAACTCTTGGCAGCTACCTAGTGTGTACAAGAAGAGGACAGAGGCTCAGAGGTCGCCTGGTGATAGGAGGCAGAGCTAAGGGTCATACTCAGGAATGTGTGGCATTAAACTTCATGCCCCTTCTATCACACGACACTGGGTGTCCGTGAAGAGTGTGGCCTAAGGACATGACCTGGTTACAGAGCATATCAAGAAGATCAAGCAAACTGTGGCACAGAAGATGAATGTGGGGAGAGAGACTGGTGGGCAGGGAGCCTGATAAGGAGGCAAATGCAAAAATGAAAATTTGGGTAAGGGCTTGAATTGAGATAATGAGATGATGGAAATGAGTGTTGCCGTGAACTGTAGGGAAGTCACAAGAAATTGGCAGATTGGGAGGAGAGATGATGACTTTGATTGTGTATACAGTCAAGCAGATTGTTACATGGTTCCTCTAGTGTTAATCGTTAGAAGCACAAATGCTGTGTGACCTAGGGCAGCTCCTCATCTCCATGAGTTTCCCCTCCATCAAGATTGCTGTGAGGATTAGAAGATGAAATGCAGGCAAAGTATTGAACAGTGTCTAAGAAAGAGTCAGAGCACCTGACTAGTGGCAGCTGACGCTTTATTAGAGAGAAAGGTCAGAACGTGGGAATGTGCCTTTTCTAAGAATTCTCTTCCTTGGCTGACACTTCCAGCAGTGACTTGCCTCGTGGCCTCTGGAAACTCTACCCATAGCTTCCATCATGACTCTTTGTCTTATTGATCGTCTTGGGTTTGCCCATTTGGATGCTGCACCTGCCCTTCTGCATCCCTACCTCCATTGTGCAGGAGTCTGGCCTGCCCTGTGGTGTGGCGAGCATGGGATCTTCAGGTTTCCCAAAAGAAGAGGACATGGAACCCACCTCCCTGGTCCACAGTCCTTCCAGAACTGTAAAGCCTTCTCTCTATGTCACCACATTACACCATCTTTACATGGAATCATCGTGTGTTCCACACCAAGTGAGTGTTTGAGAGAAGAGACCCTCCAACCCCAACCATCATCACCACAAGGTCACATAAACACTATCTGTTCTTATCACACAGCAATATTATCTGGTGCTGAAGAATTTCATAAACAAACTTGGATGTGCAATAAAAAAAAGTCCTCACACTAGGCAGGCAATCAAATTTCTACATCTTAAAAGCCCCAATGAATTAGATACATAGTAACCAGGTTTGTCCTCATGAAAGTCATTCAGCTACCCTCAAACTCATCATAAAAAGATCTATATTAAAAATCAGCATCATGATGTCCATAAGAGATCAAAGCAAAAAGACAATGTAGCATTGAGTCTGATTCTCACAGGGCCTAGGGCAACCCTCACATGAGGCGGGCTCCCATGAATGTCAGGGTAGCTGAAGTCAGCTAGTTACTTCAATAAGGCAAGGAGTTCCAGAAATTGCACACTTGTGTATAACTCTTTGGAAACTGACAAATAATGAGAAAAGTATAACTGAGGGTTAACTGTTCTGTTAACATTCTCTTCACCTGCCGCCCCAGCCCAAACAGGTCTTGTGGGACCTAAGTACTCCCAGCTTTTGTATTTATTCATCCACACATGCCTGCATCATCTCTTCAAAATCAGACATGGTTTCCTTTGACAGTTCTGTTGTCACAGTCACCGGGCTTTCTTTCTTCTCCCCTTCGTAAAATCTGCTTTGGATTTCTGTCCCCAGGCCTAAGAGAGGTCTTGTAAGTCGACAAATCCACATTAAGTATGTTGATAGCTTCCCTCCCGGAAGTTTCTCTTGACCCCTGAATAGACCCACTTTGAGAAGAGGTTCTGGAAAACCTGCCTGGGGGCCCTCTGCCACTGGCAGAGGCAGGTGGCGTGACCTCGCGGATGTCACTGGCAGGGTTATGCAAACAAGTGTGGTGGATATGATAGCATGACATGGTCCCTGCAAAAGTCTCAGCCTTGCAGAACATGAAGCCTAGAACATACAGGTGACCCATGTAGTGACAGAAGAAGAAACTGGTGTGTAGATGGTCTCAATTATCTGTCAAATATCAAAGCTTAACTTCAATCTATGAAATGAGCATAGTACAATTAGATTACTTGTAAATTACAACAACAACAAAAAACCCAAACCCCACAACAACAACAAAGAAAACTTCTCTTCCCTTTGGGGAGGATCACCTGGAGCTGCCTGCCTTTTGGATCAGTGGCGCAGACACCTTTCTATTCTAGTCCCGTTACCCCCTCTTCTGGGTCACTCAGTGCTACTTGCTTCCTCTCCTGCCTGTCGTTGCTCTTCCTGAAGCAGAGAAGATGTCTGCGTGTAGAGTTTGTGTTAAGACCCTCAGCTCTGGGGGCCAATGAGCCTGGACTGAAGCCCTTCGCCCTAATGGGGGTTTGTCATCACAGAGGAGCTGAACCTTCTGCTCTAGAGGACAATAGAGTTGGGAAGGAGACATGCCCCCAGAGTTCCGAGGAAAAGGGAGGCCTCCTCCATGCTGTCCTCCCACCAACAGCTTTGCTGTACATTCTCCTCTAAAACCAAAAGGCCCTCTTCTTCCTTCTTTAAGCCAAGACAGTGGGCTTGGCAGGGGTACAATGAAGGCTCTGAGATGGGGAGGCTGAGGGTTACTGAGAAGATGGGTGCCTTATTTTTTTGGCATAGTTTCAAGTAAGGGAGGCCTGCATCTCAGAGCTACCAGGAAGGCCATTTATGCAAACTTAGATTTCTAGAGTAGTTTATATGTGCCTCAGACAGAGCTCACACCAATTTCCCCATGTCCTGGCTCACCTTCTGACCCCTGGTCACAGGCCAGGGCTGAACATACCTTTCCTTCCTGACAACTGGCAGGGATAAAGCCATGCCTTCATGCCAGCTACAGCCTCATCGCTAGCCTGTAGGAGCAGAGGGGAGGTCTTCCTGGATGAGGCATCCTATACACTCTAGGTCACATGGGGCAGTGAGGGAGTCCCCTCTTTTCAGTTCCATCTTAGTTTGTGGACATTACTTACACCAACAGGGAGAAATAGACAACAGTTCTTTCATCCCTACCCTCTCCCTAGCATAGGAAACCACCACCACAGTGTCCATGATTGTGTCACAGGCATTCCTCCTTGGCCTGCAGACCCTCATCCCTGTCCCCTCTGTGTGGGCCCATGTGGCCCAATGGCCACATCAGTTTTGGTTGTGGATTCAAAGTCCCTCGCGTCCAAGCATTTTCATCAAGTGCTGCCATTGACCCTCAAACAGGGAAATGGTAGAGGGTAACTCTGCCTTCTGACTTGCTCAGAGGGCCATGGGAAACTCCATAATATTTGGATAAAGTGCTGGGTTACAGTGAGTGGAAACAGGAAAAATATTTGGATTGGAGATTACCAAAGAAAATCTATGATCTGAAGCTGCCAGAGCTTTTCTCTTAACCCAGGGGGGTTTTCTGAGTTCTCTGTGGGAACCGGGCTTCCAGAACAAGGACAGGGAGCTCATATTTTTTCCCTGTCACTTTTGCCCATAGCTATTGTCACCCTAGCCAGATTAGAATGAAGGAGAAGCCAAGACAAGGGGGGGAAATTAGCTGGGCCATGAAGCAGGGGTTATTTTCCCTTGTGCATCAAAGGGGGGCGCCCATCCTCTTCTCTCTCCAGGATCTCCTCCCCTCTTTCATTTTCATCCTGTCTGGCTTCTGACCATTACAGTCTTCTAAGACATGCTCTAAAGCTAAGAAGACAAGGGAAGGAGAGAAGAAAAAGAAAACTATGCCGACCTTGAAAGAATGGATTCTGATATTTGAAAAGAGTGTGCAAAGATATCCCTGTTAATTAAACTAATTTCGATGGGAATTTATGTATACCCTATCCACTTCCTAAGACGTCATTAGCAGCTTCCAACAAAAGAGGCAGATATAAGAGAGCAAAATGCAATTATGTAATCAGAATTCAGTGAGACACTGATATGCATCGGGCCTTGGGGGTGTGGGAAATTCAGCCACTGAGGAAAGCAGGGGCTTTGGAATAGTTCATAGCTGTGTAACTTGGGCAAGTTATTTAATATCTTTGAGCATCAGTTTCCTCCTCCATAAAGCAGAGTCAATAACCATAGTACCTCCCTCATACGATTGTTGTATGAATTCAAGTTGTTTTTGAAGTGTTTGACACAGCCTGGCAATTAAATGAGCACTTAATACACAGTAACTCTTGCTACGATTATTTCTGCACTAGCAAAGAATGGTGGGGACATTGTCCCTGCTCTATAGGGGGGTGGGGAAAGACTTGGGGTGTCTGGGGAGGAGTATGCAGGGTGCTGAGTGAGTAGATTATGAACAAGGGAAAGAAGGAAGCTCGGCTGCATAAAGCCTAACTTCAGGGGCCTAATTTGCCCTCTGGGCAACAAAAAGCCATAGAAGCCCTAAGTTAAACAGCTATTTAAAAAGATTTCTCTCAGGACACCTGGGTGGCTCAGTCAGTTGAGCATCTGCCTTAAGCTCAGGTCATGATCTCAGGGTCCTGGGATCGAGCCCTGCATCAGGCTCCTTGCTCAGTGGGGAGCCTGGTTCTCCTTCTGCCTGCTGCTCCTCCTGCATGTGCTCTTGCTCTCTCTCCGACAAATAAATAAAAGCTTTAAAAAAATATTCTTCTTTCTCAAGTGTCATCATTATTTCATAGGAATGCGGAAGGTGGATGGAAGTAGGAAGAGACGGGACGTTGTCATGGGCCTGTTGTAAGGCACGAGGTAGAGATGAAAATGACCTTCATTAGGACCTTAGCAGGGGGAGGGCCAGTTGAGGACAGATTCCCAGGCTTCTGGTTTCTGTTACTTAGGATGCTCCTCTACAATGGCAGCTCCTGAGAGCTGGGGTCTTGGTTTTACACACTGATTTATCCCAAGCACCTAGAACAGTGCCTGGCACACAGGAAGTGCTCCTTAAGTGTTTGTTGAATGAGTAGATGGTAGTGACACTAACCAGGGAAGGAAGTATAGGGGGAATAGCAAGTTTGAGTTTGTTTTAGATGTTCTGATTTTGAATGGCCTGTGGGTCATTCAGGTGAAAATGTCTCATGTGGAAAATGGACACTGGGGCCTGATGCTCAAGGGAGAAAGCTGGGCTGGAGTACAGCTTTGGAAATGTTGGCCAATAAGACATGGCTGAAATTGTTGAATGGTTAGGGCCAGCCTGGGAGAGTATACAGAACAAGAAGGGGAAGAGATAAGAATAGAAACTTGGGTAAAGGGCCCCCGGGGTGGCTCAGTGGTTGAGCGTCTGCCTTCAGCTGAAGTCATGATCCCGGGGTCCTGGGATCAAGTCCCACATTGGGCTTCCTGCATGGAGCCTGCTTCTCCCTCTGCCTGTGTCTCTGCCTCTCTCTTTCTGTGTGTGTGTGTCTCTCATGAATAAATAAATAAAATCTTAAAAAAAAAAAAGCACACTTGGGTAAAGACTCACACTTGGGAGGGGAAGGAGAGATGCAGGAGAAAGAGCTGAGGAACAGAGAGACAGGATAAAGACCACATAAAAAAAGGAATAGATAGCAAAGGGCATTCTGCTATATGAGAAGCAGCTCCAAGAAAGGAGGAATAGTGCCAGCTGCTGCAGGGGCTTTGGGTAGAACGAGGATCACAACATGCTCCTTGATCGGGCAGCTGGGACATCGTCCGTGAGCCTGATGGACAGTAGGGACGGAAGCTGGATCCCAGCCTCCATCCCCTCCCTTGGTGACCAACAGAAGGGTTTGCTGACCATTTCCACTTCTTTTTTCTCAAATAATTAGCAAGTGATTCCAAATAACTTTAATTAAATGTAGAACCAAATGGCATATCCGTGCAATACTCCGGAGTGACTTTTTCCCCCCGATTTATGATGTCTTTGCTCAGCAATCATGTCACCAATTTAAAAATCAGATGAAAAAAATAGAAATGTTCAAGTTCTAATAATATTGTTCCTTTTCCTACTTTGCTTTCATGTGCTATTTCAGGTTATTCCTGTAACTGGTAAGAGTGCTCTAATCTACACAATTTGGGAGCAAGTTGTCACCTCGGAGAGCTTTAAATTGGGTGCATGCTTGCCTCTGTGCCGAGGAAATCTTCATGTTCTTAAATGTCACTTTCTGAGCTTTAGATATGCAGCCTTGGAGTGGAACTCCAACGCAGTGATTTCTTTTTACAGCCTTGATTAGGTTTGTCTAAATCATGTGGTCAGCTCAGACAGTTGTATTAAAATCTTTAAAAAATGATGGAAACCAGAGCCTACTATCTAAAGTATACATCCTTTCCCGTTGTTTTGGAAAGCCAATGGCACATACTTCATACGCGAGGGCCTCCTTTCCAGTACTGTTACATATGGATGGGCAAGTGCTGGTTATGCTTTCTTATATAAACTCGGCCTTCCACACCTCGGCTGCTCGGCCGAACCTCAGCCCCAAGGAAGGTTGCCTGTTTTGCGGGCCTGCCCAGCAGTTGATGGATATAGCGCAGTATTCCTGTTCATATAAATATTTTAAGTTGGAAAAAAACCCTTTTGTTATTTTTCCCCTTGCCTAAGAAATACTTCCCCGAACTCTTCCCATAACAGAGCCGTCCTCTGCCTTCAGTAATTCTGTCCTGGGTGACAAGGAAATGGCTTCTTGGCACTGTTGGGTTTCCACAACTATTTTAAAAACGGTGAGAGGATATGCAGAACCACACCACTTTTAGGCAAATAGAAAAGTTCCTCATTTCCTATAAACTGTTCATCTTTTCTCCTTGCCAGAAACGGATGTGGAAAAAATTAACAACAGCATTAATAAGGAAGCCAGGATATCCATCACACTATTCACCTCGGAGAGTCCAACTTCTTTGAAGGGTTCTCATTTTCTTCCCATTGTGGGGGCAGTACACCCTATAACCTGGATTTTTATCCAAGAATTGCTTCTTCTAGGACGGCTCCTTTTTTTTTTTTTTTTTTTTTTTTTTTGGAGAGAGAGAGAGAGAGTGAGAGAACAAAGGAGAAGACTCCCCACCCAGCAGGGAGCCCGATGCAGGGCTTGATCCTGGGACTCTGGGATCATGAGTCAAAGGCAGATGCTTAATGGACTGAGACACCCAGGTGCCCCCCTAGGAAGGCTTTTGTGACTAATTCCAACCCCCAGGGTCTCTTTCTTCCTGTAGTGTATGTGTGTACACGTGCGTGCACACGCATGTGCCCTCACGTGTCTCTATGCGTGTATGCCTCTGTATTATTTTCTGTTTACTTTCAGATATTTGCCTTTCCCGTCCCCTTCATTAATCTACAAAATATTCCAGAATGAGGATTATGTAGCTTCCTTTTCTGTTTTCTCTTTCAAAGTATCTAGCCAGAAATTAGGCTTCAAAGAAATGTTTAATCAGCACTCATGCATGAAATGATGTTAGGACAGAAAACTCAATGCCAAGATCTGGGGTCATACGCCTTCCTCCTGACTAGCACATTTCACTCTGCAGTTATTACCCTGGGTTCCGGTGCAGATCCACGAACCCTCAGAAACTGTACCAAAATTTTAGTGAAATAGTGCTTGTGTATGTGCAGGTGCACTTTTGAGGGGAAAGTCTTTTTTTTTTTTTTTAAGATTTTATTTATTTATTTATTCATGAGAGACACAGAAAGAGAGAGAAAGAGGCAGAGACACAGGCAGAGGTAGAAGCAGGCTCCCTGCAGGGAGCTGGACGTGGGACTCGATCCCAGATCTCCAGGATCACACCCAGGGCTGAAGGCGGCGCTAAACCGCTGAGCCCCCTGGGCTGCCCAAGGGGAAAGTCTGTAGGCATCACCAGATTAAAGGGGTCCAAGATCCTTAAAGTCTTAAGAATGAGCTCCCTCCCTCCCCTTGATGCTGGCGAATGGACAATGCAAAGACTGAATGCTTTTCCAGAACCAGTCAAGAGTCTTCCAGACACGAGGAATTTTTACCATTAAAAGCCTTAAGGATGAGATGGAGTTAGGGGAAAAGGGTTCTAAATTGGCCAGAAATCAAAGGCCAGTTTGACCAGGAGACTCTGGGGTCCTAATATCCCCTCCGTAGTTATCAAACATAACCCAAACATGCAGTAGTTTTGGTATTGCCCCCCCACCAAGCTCTTGACACTATTGGCTTTTCAGGATGTGTCCCAGTTATGAATCCTGTTAGTAATGCTTCCCTTAATATGTTCTGGACATTAACAGCTGGCACGGAAGCAAAGCCTTAGGAATAAGAGGAATTAGAAGGGAGGAAAGAAAGAGGAAGATACAAGAACACAAAGATAGACTATGAAACTGGCCCCCAAATCTAGAAGAGATTATGACACTTGCATGGAGAGTTTCCTATGTCACTTAGAGGGAAAATGGTTTGCTAACCTGGAAACAGAATGAAGAGTGATTTTTAAGTGCATGTTTCAGATAAATTAGTTCATTAGTACCAATATTTCTAATGAATACTTAGGGCTGGGATGAATCACTTCTCTGCGGACTCCATTAGGAAACGGACTGAGTGTGCAATTTGAGTGGGATTACAGAGAGAGAAGTTGAGAGATCTGTGATTTAGAAGGTGGGTAGCTCTTCTCTAGTAGGTTTGAGTGTCCTCTAACTTTATGAAAATAGGGCTTCACAAGCTCTGCTGCAGAGCAGCCTCTGGTTAAGAGAGGCAGGCAGACTTGGGTCCTTCAGTGAGTGGCTGGCGCATAGGAAACTTACACTGGTGGTTCACTCATTGCCATGGCAACCACTCGAATGCAGAGGAGTACATTTGTTCATTTTTACAATTTTTCTATTATTTATACTGAGGTATCTTTGAGAGGTTGATACATTTCTGGGGAAAAGCCAGGAAAGCTATCCCGGGCACAAAAAAAATAAATAAATAAAAACCGATTAACCACAGGTGGCCCAAATTGGAAATCCGTGTTTGCTAATCACTAGGGGCACCATCTCGTCCCACCTAGCCTCCAGGGAGATCCTCAATGCCCAGTGGGATTTTGTGCTAGTCACAAAACAGGGAGATTGGCAGGCCTCACAATATCAGACCAGCCCTTAGCAATCTGCAGATATTTTTTTCTTCTTCGCCAGTTCTGTTTCTTTTTTGATTCAGGGCTTTCTCACAGTGCATGGTTCATTATACTTAATTACCTAGAATGTGTCACCACCTGCACACGTAAGGTGGCTTTTTAAAAACTCACCTGAGAAAACTTTTTGTTTGGTTCTGAAAACATAATGCAAAAATCTAGGCTTCAAGCATAATGAATTTTGTTTTTCACAAATCTAGCAAAATAAATGAATAAATAGACAAGCGAATGCATAAGCAATCAAATAAGCAAATCCCCCAACCCTTTAATATTTAATGGGGGATAATTTGATATGCTTCTAATTTTTGCTGGTTTGATTCCAGGGATTCAGAGTAAAAAGTGTAGGAATTGAGGCAATTCTTGTGGAGAAATACAGAGAAGGCTCCAATCATCTGAGCAGAGATATATGGTGGAAGATATTTCCTTAAGAGTCTTGAATATTACATAATTGTATGTCATATATACGATCCTAATGTGATAACAATTGAACACGTATATAAAATGTATTACATACATAGTACATATATGCTAGAGCTAGTTTAACATTCCACAAATGGGAAATTGATTTATTATGGTTTATACAAAAAAAATGGAATTCCTGTAGCCGTTAGCCAGTGAGAATGATGATATAGGTAAAACTTGTTGATATGGCATGATGCTTAGAATGTACTGAGTTTTTAAAAAGTAAGAAAGGGAGAAAAGAAGAGCAGATTGAAAGCAATACATATCTTATAATCAAATTTTGCTTTATAAATCTATTTCTTGGGGACCTCTGGGTGGCTCAGAGGTTGGGCGCCTGTCTTCGGCCCAGGGCGTGATCCTGGAGTCCTGGGATCGAGTCCCATGTCGGGCTCCCTGCATGGAGCCTGCTTCTCCCTCTGCCTGTGTCTCTGCCTCTCTCTGTCTCTCATGAATAAATAAATAAAATCTTTTTTAAAAATCTGTTTCTTTAAATATCTATAAGTCCATATTTATACAGAAAAAAAATTAGAAGTAGAGTCACTGAAGTTTTAAGAGCCATTATCTCTGGTGATGGGATTTTATGCAGTTTTTCTTGTGTGTGTGTGTGTGTGTGTGTGTGTGTGTGTGTTTTCTCCTTTGCGGAACTGTGAGCAGAATAGTAATATGACTGTAGTTGCATTTTATGATTTATTAATCACCTGTTATGTGTCAGGCAATGTATTATATGCTGGGGATAAAATGGTAAATGAGAGAGCTGGCTCCTGTTCTTCTGGAACTTGTGTTTTATGACGGGCTACATCAGCCAGAGTTCTTAGTTGCAAAGAACAAAACCGTTTGGCCTAGTTTAAGTGGGAATGCGATTTATAAAAGGATGTTGATTGCTGCCCAGAATTGTTAGGAGGCCTGGAGAAACCAATTCGTGGCTAAGCCTACACAGTGATGCCCCAAACCATATTCCAGAGCTGCCCCGAGAAGGCACTACCTTTGCCGCTGTGGCGGCTGCCAAACAGAAGGCGAAGGGAACTTGACCTGCCTGACTCTTGCTCCTCCTCCAGTACCAGTGCTGTTTTCATTTATTTTATTTTATTTCCAATGTTTCTTTTAGACCGAGAACTTATCTTTGTGACTCCTGCGACTCTTGAAAGATGGACACACAGACGGCCTCCTGCACCAGCAAAGAGGGAAACTCCACGCATACATGGATCATCAGAGCCTGGGCCACATATTTGCCTCGTGGTTGCTCAGGAGGCTGGCATTTGGGGTTCCACATTCATGTCCATGACAACAGGGGAAATTGTTGTTGACAAGCACCTTGACAAGGTTGAATTCATAACGTGGGAATTTCCGCCGTTAGGGAGAGTCTCTCAAAGTGATGACAGCAGCCAGGGGTCTGACAAAGGTGCCCCCAGTTCATAAATTGTAATCAGAACTTTTGAAAATACATGGAATGGAAACCCAGTTCAAACTCAGTTAAGAAAAAGAGGAAATGATTAACTTCCACAACTACAAAGTCAAGGTTCGTGCTGGCTTCTGTTGTGGTTGGATGAAGGGACTCAAATGATGTCATCAGGTATTAGTCTCTCTTTCTTGTCAGATTCTTTTATGTGAAGTTCATGATGGTCCTTAAGATGCCTATGCACCACCTTAGAATCGTGAGCAGACATAGAGCATTTCTCTCAGCATGAAGGGCTTTGGCTCAATTTGGGTCACACGCCCATCCGTGAACCCATCATGTGCCAGGGACTGAGGTCACGTGCCCACTCCTATGGGCCGAGGGTGTGATGGTGTCACCTTCACTCCAGAACATATATCAGAGGTTCCCCATGGATACAAGGTGGTTCCTGGCACTACCACTTACTACTTGTATCATCTTCGGAAGTCACTTGATTTCTTTGAGCCTCAGTTTTCTCATCTGTAAAATGAGAATAATAACAATGTCTACTTCACACGGTTGTTATAAGGGTTACATGAATTCCTATTTGTGAAGCGCAGGAGAATGTTTGTCATGTAATTAGTTGTATGTAAGTGTTTGCTATTATAATTCTCTTCTGTTTGAGGAAGAGAGAGACAATGATAGGCAAGTGAAACTCATACATTTCTACTGCATCCTAGATTAGGTAGTTGAAAACGTGAGTCTGGAATTTATAAAGAAAGGTCTTGGGATCCCTGGGTGGCGCAGCGGTTTGGCGCCTGCCTTTGGCCCAGGGCGCGATCCTGGAGACCCGGGATCGAATCCCACGTCGGGCTCCCGGTGCATGGAGCCTGCTTCTCCCTCTGCCTATGTCTCTGCCTCTCTCTCTCTGTGTGTGACTATCATAAATAAAATAAAATAAAATTCTTTAAAAAAAAAAAAAAAGAAAGGTCTTGGCTAAAGTTTGCTGAATGCAGGAGTTTTCTCAATTTCAGTGCTAAAAAAAAAAAAAAAAAAAAAGAGTGGAGCATATGACCTCCCAAGGGAGAAAGTGTGGAGAGGGAGGAAAATAAATAGGGATCGGACATAGCTCCATAAGGGATAAAACTTTCAACAGCAATGTTTCTCATATCATGTCCCATTAGACAGAAATGCAGTCTGCCAGCGTGAAACATGCTCTTTTCTGTGTCAATTCCTACCTCGTGTCTACGTCTTTCCTTGGGATTCTTCTGAACCCTATACACTTCAAGGATTTTAAAATGATAACAAATCAGGGTACCTTGGTGGCTCAATGGTTGAGCGTCTGCCTTCGGCTCAGGTTGTGATCCCGGGGTCCTGGGATCAAGTCCCACATCAGGCTCCCCGCATGGACCCTACTTCTTCTCTGTGTCTCTGCCTCTCTCTCTGTGTCTCTTATGAATAAATAAATAAAATCTTAAAAAAAGATAACAAATCATTTGACCACACCAGAACCGAAGATTTTAGTTCAAATAAAGCAAAGTATTGAGGAAGTTAACACATGGATGACGGACTGAGAGTAAGCATGATGTCCAAAACGGACAGAGATTAGTACCCAGAACATGAGTAATTCCTAAAATTGGAAAAAAGCAAAAGGATGTAAATAGAAAGGAGAATTTTCTTGTCCTAGAGATAGCCACAAAAAAGTCCATAATGTAATCTATATAAGAATATTCTTGGTAGCCCCTGGGTGCTCAGTTGGTTGAGCCTCCAACTCTGGACTTTGGCTCAGGTCGTGGTCTCAGGGCAGTGGGGTTGAGCCCCGTGTTGGGCTCTGTGCTGGGGATAGAGCCTGCTTGAGATATTCTCCTTCTCCCTCTCCCTCTGCCCCCACCCCCACCCCCACCTTTCTCTCTCTGTCTTTAAAAAAAAATAAAGAATATTCCTAGAAGTGATGTTATAATAGCACAAATTTGCCAGTCACCTAGATATTCGTTGGTAGGATTATAGATACTTCAGAAAACTACACAGTAGACAAAAGCTATGACTACATGTACAAACAGTAATATGAATAGATCCTGAAGACATAATGCTGAGTAACAAAATAAGAAATAAAAATGAGATCTCGAAGGCAATACCTCTTGGTAAATGAGAAATACAATACGTAGAACAACACTCTGAATTTAGCGAGAATATAAGCATATATAAAGCTTCAAATATGTTAGAGTGGATGGTTTTGGGGAAGGCGGAATGGAGAGAGAAGAGAATCGAAAAGAAAAATAAATGAAAATAAAAGGGCCTATTTCCATTGCTTCCTCAAAGAGAGAGTATATATTGAGAATTTTCAAAACTCAACCGATTCAAAGCCTGAAAACCTGGGTGAAGTAGTATTTTTGGGTATGCAATGATTTATGTGTGTGCGAAGCGTGGAAGTTAATTAGTATATCCCATTGTCTCTTCCTTCAAATTATATCTGAAATCTACTTACTTGTTTACCACTCCACTGCTACCACTTTGTTCTAATTCATCATCTTTTCTTGCCGTAACTAATGCAGTTGTCTCCAGACAAGTTTCCCTGCCTGCCTTGCCTACTCCAGCCCTCCCACCCCCCATCAAACCTCCAAACAGAAGACATCTTTTACTTAGTTCAGATCATATCAACTGTTCAACTGAAAACCTGTTAATGGTTTCCCATCTCACAGAGGAAACCCTATAAACATAGGTCTATGGCTCTCTGTGATCTGGCTCTCCCACAACCCCACTACACCTGCCGGACCCCAAATCGTATCTCAAGGCCTTTGCCCTTGCCATTTCCTCTGCCTAGAACCATAATCCCCTGCTCAAGGTCATCTCATCTTCCCTGATCACCCGCTCTAAAATGGCAAATCCTCTTTGTTCCTTCCAGATCCTGTTTTCTTTTTCTTTGTGACTCTTATGACTACCCATTGGAGTATTTGTTGCCAGATGCCCCTACCCCACTAGAAAGTAATACCTTGAGGATAGAGATGTCTTTTGAGATCTTTCTCCATTTTCAGGGCAGTCAATAAATACTAGTTGAGAGGATAAACGAATGGATGAATGAATGAAACAGGAGGAAGAGTAAGAGAGACAGAGACAGGAAGACAGAGAAAGACCCAGAGGGGAGAACTGTTGGAGTCACCATGCTTGAAGTAAGTATAGTTTTTTAGAGAAATCCCTTACTCTTTTCCTTCCCCTTCTAGACATCCTCTCTGGCTTTCTGTCAGGTGTTGGGACTGACCAAGAAACAGTTGTAATATGGAGTGGAGGTTTATTGTGACTTTGCTCAGGAAGGGCCACCTCCCTGTGACATGGGACACCTGCAAACACTTCCTTATTTTTACCCTGGGAAGAACCTGTGCATCTCAGGAAGCTAAGTACTTTTTCAGACAGGTATAGACAGCTCCGTAAACAGACATCTCCCCACCCCCCAATTTAAAAGCGCATGTCCATTGCAGAACATGTACAGAGCACAAATAAGCAAAAAAGTAGAAATTACAAAATGTCCAGTAACGTCGATATACTGAAATAGCTTCTGATAATATTTTTATTTATGTCCTTGCAGTTGACTTTTCTGTACATTTTCACTCCTACATGCTCCCCCCCACCTTAGAAACAAGAATGAGATTTTAAAAAAATGATATTTTGTGAGAATGGCATTTTACCTCTGTGGTTTTTCTTCCAAAAAACATAACCCAAGTCTAATCATGAGTAAAACATCAATGGTTTGTTTTTGTTTTTGTTTTTCGAGGGATGTCCTACAAAATATCTAGAAACTCCAAACTTTGAAGATCATCAAAGAGAAGGGAAGTTTGAGAAACTGTCACAGCTAAGAGGAGCCTAAGGAGACATGATGAGTTAGTACGATGCAGAACATAGAAAGGACATTAGGGGAAATCTGAGCAAAATAGTAATTAGTTAATAATAACATATTAAGGGGCTCCTGGGTGGCTCAGTCTGTTAAGTATCTGCCTCGGGCTCAGGTCATGATCCCAGGGTCCTGGGATGGAGCCTCATATCCGGCTCCCTGCTCAGTGGGGAGCCTGCTTCTCCCTCTCCCTCTGCCACTCCCCTGCTTGTGCTCTCTTGAGCATGCTGTCTTTCTCTCTCAAATAAATAATCTTAAAAAAAATAGTAACATATTAATACTGGTTCATTAATTGTGACAAATGTACCAAGAGATGTCAGATGCAAAAATAGGGTAAACTGTGTGGGTGGGTGTTGGGGGAGCAAATGGTAATTCTCTGTACTATCCTCACAATTTTTTTTTTTTTTTTATAAATCTAACACTTCTGAAATTAAGTTTAATTTACAGGTGGCACTTGAAATAGTGCAATGCATAGAACAGGGAGCTAACACATTAGCTCCCTACCTAGGTGGAAACAAAAGGATTGCTTCTGGAAATATCTCAAGTTTAGTAGAATCTTTCAGTGCAATTCAGTACCCGCACCCCCTCTGCCACCCACCTTCCCAATCACTGTTGAGTGAGGCAGGTAGATAGAGCTCACTGTTTCTGGCAGAGGGAAACCCTGAGGTGTGTAATTAGCTCTCTATCAGATAGGGCCTGAGGATTTATATGTTTTGTCATGTTTAGGTTTCAGCTTGGAGCTCAGTCAGGTTATTTTAAGATCCTTGGCCTTTACAGGAAAAGAGAAGCATGGAAAACACATCAATTTTTATAAAACCACATGTCTAACAAAAATGATTTACATGGAAGTGAGCAACTGGACAAGCCTTGGAAGTCAGCAGTCCTGTTCAGAAAACTGTCTGTATGGAATTTCCTTGTTTTAAGAAAATCTTTTTCCATAGTCTGTGACAAGAAAGATAATTTTCCTCTTATTTCTGTCTCTGAGAAGGGTGGATGGGCAAAAAATGGGATCCATTTTGTAATCTATCCACCACAACAGGATATAACAGATAATATATGTGTATTTAATCTATATGTAACTATTTTTAATATATTATTATATATTATATATTATATATATATATAGAGAGAGAGAGAGAACTCCAACACATGAGATGAGCTAACATATAGCATGTATATAGGACATATTTGCCTACAGATACACATCACATGTTAGCTCATCTCATATGTTAGATCTCTCTCTCTCTTTGAAGCATAAAACAAATATCCGTAGAACAAACACCCCTACACTCATCACACAATTTAAGATCAAGGATAGTTCAGTACCTTTTTTTAAAAAGATTTTATTTCTTTATTCATGAGAGACACACACACAGAGAGGCAGAGACATAGCCAGAGGGAGAAGCAGGTTCCCCATGGAGGAGCCCAATGCAGGATTCGATCCCAGGACCCCGGAACCATGACCTGAGCCAAAGGCAGATGTTCAACCACTGAGCCACCCAAGTGCCCCTAGTTCAGAATCTTTGAATTCTCCTCTGTACTTCTCCCTAATAACATCATTTACCCTTTCCCTGGAGGTAAACCTTGTCGTGAATTTTGTTTTTCTTATTTTCTTATTTCCCTTACAGTTATTACCTGACAAAATACGGTTCTGAAGAATATATTTTTAGTTTTGCATATCTTAAAATTTATATTAATGGAATTGGATTGAATGAATGCTTCCATGACTTGTTTTTGCACTCAACAGTATGGGCATTTTAGCATATGTTTATTTGTTTACTTAGGTGTCCTCTCCTGTGAATTATCTTATTATAACTTCTATTTTCTGTTGGGTTGTTTACCATTTTCTTATTAAATTTGAGTTTTAAAATATTTACATACTGGACACTAATCACTTGTTGGCTACATTATGGCAAGTATTTGTCCTTCTTTATGGTCATTTGAATAAAGAGCTCTTTATTCTATCTTTAGTCTATCAAATTCTTTATTCTTTATTCTATTCTTTAGTCCATCAAATACATCAACATTTTTCTTTATAGTTTGTGTCTTTCACACCATATTTAAGAAAGTCTTCCCTAGTTCAAAATCCTGAAAATAGTCCCTATTATCTTCTTTGAAAAGACTTAAAAGTCTTTAGACTCATGTTTATGTGCGTGATCCAACTGGAATCCATTTTTGTGTAGGATGAGAGAAATTGTGCCATTTCATTTTTTTGGGAAAATATTTCTCTGCTGTCTTCTGTTTTTCAGTGCTACTGTTGAGAAGCCAATGTTCAGTCTAACCCTTCTTTTCCTTATAACACATCCTTTTTTCTCTTAAAGGATCTTTTCTTTATTATTGGAGTTTCACCATGATAGGACCAGGCTTGAGCTTCTTTGCTTATAACTTGCTGGGCTTTACTGGATCTGAGTGTCTAGGTCTTTCATCGGTTCTGGAGAATTCTTGCTTAATACTTCTTTAATATTAACATCTTCCCAATTTTCTATTTTCCTCTAACATCTTATTATTTGTACTTTTAGTCTCTGAGTCTACCTTGCAGGTATCTCAAACTGCTATGTAGTCCAGTATATAGCCTTTCTGTACTGCATCCTTGGCAATTACTTCAGATCTATCTTCTGGTTCACTAATTATCTTGCCAACCCTACCTGATGTGTTGTATAATATACCCACCAAGTCTCTAATTTTGTTTAGTATACTTTTTTTTTAAGCTCTACCTGGCTTCTCTTCATACTTGCCTGCTTGTTAAAAGAAAACTTCAAACAAATCAAACTAAAAAGAATAATATATTATGTTCCCATTATCTAGCTTTAATGATGAACGATTCACGGCTAATCTTATCTCCTCTATATCTCTACCTACTTCTTCTGTCCCCTCAGATAATTCTGAAATAAATCCAAGACATCATATAATTTTACCTGTAATAGTTCAATATGTATTTCTGATAGATAAGGAGTCTCCAAATACTATTTTTACCCCCTTAAAAACTCATTGTAACTCCTTAATATCAAATACTCCTGGATTTAAAACAAATATTTTAGGGTTCTTTGGTCATACTTTTAACATTTCATTTCTTTGAACATATTATGTTTAATTTAAATTTGATATCAAATTTTTCCAATGTACGTATTCCTATAGATCTAGATCTGACATTGTTATTTGTTATTTCTGTTGATTCTTGCTCATGGTGGTTTGTCTACGTGTTTGTGATTTTTTTTTTTAACTATGAGCTTATGGTCATTGGAACGTTTCTGTGGGAATTCTTTGAGACTTGGATTAAGGTTCATTTCCCCAGAGGTTTGTGATTGCTTCTTCCAGGCACCTTGGGTCATTACTAACCTATAATCATTCTCAGTCTGGATGGTTCAGGCCACTCCAGTAGTGTGAATTTTGACACTACACCTATGTGATGGTCATCTTGTGCTTAATAATTCTCAGAGGAGTCTTTGTTTTCCAGAGTTGAACCTAACAGAGGCAAGAGTTCTTACTCTGTTCTTGCCATGGTTTTAATCTAATATTTCCAGTTTGTTTTCACTGAGGTTGATGATTTTTGTAGGCCTCGTTCTATGCAAGGGTCTCAACTTGCTTTCCTAGCTTTCATAAAGCCCAGGCATTGTCTCCTGTCCCTAGCACATGTGAATAATCCTGTTAAAACAAAAAAGTCTCTACAGGCATGTAATGGCAGATTTCCTGAAGGTAATATTTAGCTTTAATACCCAATTTCTGATCTGGAGTAATGCCTTTTTTTTCTCCTATTTTTATCCTATGAGCATTTCTTTCATTTTTTAAAACTCAGCTAAACATTTAAAATGATATTGTGAAAATTTCATTTAGCATTATAAGGTGTTTCATACTGGGATTCCTTAGGATGTCCATTGTATCACCACATTTCCAGAAAGAGGCATCCAAATTATGCTTTAAGCCTCTCTCCCACCCCCTTACTGCTCTATTGCCTGCTAGAATTTAGCCTTGTTCAGAGTGTTTCCCAGCTATTCGTGAGACCTTCCCATTGAGGAAGTTATTGGAGGTGATTGTAGGTTCAGATCCTTTTCACTCTACACTCTACTGTTCTGTCTTCCTCATTTGACCATCCCACTTTTACTGCCAGTAACCATAATGAGTTCCTCATTCTGCTTAGTAAAGTAAATCTGTCTGACCACCGTTGTCACTACTATTCTTGATCTTGATATGAGACAGTGTTCTTCCTTTTCTTACTTTATCCTAAATATTGGATTGGCCTTCATCCTCAATTCTCTAAAGCATGAAAGGTATAAGAGAGACTATTAGAGCATACAGATCTACTTAGAACTATTGCCCAGAGCCAGACCCATCCCTGGGACTTCTGGTTTACCTACCTCTCTGCACCTCTTTTGTGCTGTTGGCAGGTGACAATGGCTGGTGTACTTTCCAACACTCAGGATCTGGTGCTCACAGATGGGGTTTGGGGTCCAGGCTCAAATTCACAGGGTCTTGGAATTTTTGTCTTCTTCTTCCCAAGCCAAGCCCCATCTTCCCAGTCTGCATTTTCTTTTCCAGGAATGAGTACTGCATCTTCTCTTATGGATATTGGAAGGAGGGCCTTTTTTTTTCTTCCAGAAAATCTCAGGGAGATAAGGTCTTACTTTAATGAGCGCCCTCCACTTCCAACATACCACAATGCTAGTCTGACATTATGTACATTTTTTAGTGTCTGATCTTTCAGTCTCCTATAACACCATGTACAGGACTTTCCATTACCTTTTAGTTTAAAGTGCACTGAGCCTTGTTCATTTCTTTGTCAGATGCCCTGTGGACAATGACTTGGATGAGAAACATGAACAGACTTCTCCGAAGATACATAATACTAAAGAGGTACCAAGTAGTCTAAAGTTGCAGTTAGAAGAATATCTGCTAAGAGACAAATAGTCTGCAGAGATGCAGTTAGCTCTCTTTCAAATATCCTCCAAATTTACTGGATTAAACAGAACATTACATTGAAAAATTTTGGTTACTTCCCTACATTTGAACTTTTCCCGTGAACAATAGGTGGAATATACCTTAGATTTACATAACTAATAGTTCTCAAAGTGGTGGTTGTTCCAGGAAAGGCAAACAAATAAATGAACAAAACCAGTAATCTGCCTCAAAAGTAAACTCAAATCTCTACTTGGGTCTTCCTTCCCCCACTTATATAGTAAAAGGTGCAACATTTTAAACTGCACTTTTTCTAACTGCTCTGCTCCTACATTTTTTAAAAAGAATTTTGTTTCATCTAAGGTATCTTCTTACATACCTTTCTAAATATACCACAAACCAGTCTTACTCTTAGTGGGTCCTTGCTAAATGCATGTTTATGTCATACAGTATGAATTACTCTTAGTGTGAATAATTTGACTCCTATTTCTATCTTCCTTCTGTGCCACAGAAATGAGGGTTTTGATGGAATATGAGGCATTTAAGACCTTAAAATCCTTGTCCCATCAAAGAGTTTGTGGCCTTGACCAACTTATTTTCTCTAAACTTCAGTTCCCTTGTGAAAATGTTGCTATATTAAAGAACTTAGACAAGTGTCTCAATGACTGTTAACACTCTCCTCTCTTTCCTCCTGTCATTTCTCAGCCTCAAGATGCTAGAGACCACCTGGCTCTAGGGGTGGCTCTAGGGGTGGCCAGATGCATCTGGGTCCCAGACCACTTATGCCCACACTTCCAAGATCTATGGATCCTTTGTAGTTGCACTGTAACATTCCCAGTTCAGATATTCTGCTTGGCTCCTTTGGCCCTGCTGAACATTTGTGGGCTCTTTCCCCAAACAAGAAAGGGATCAGGGAAGGCTAAACCTGATAAATCAATATTTTCCTAACTGTTGGTTTTCACTCTTTAAGGAATCCTGAAAAAAATTTAGTGGACAATCGGCAACTTGAAAAATTAAATAGTATAATAAAAAGAAATGTTTACAGTAAGAAGTAATATCTTGTGAAGCTTTTGTACTAAATGAGTCACATTGTGTGTACAATGTATTCTTTACTGTGAGTTGCAGTCAAATAAGCTTGAGAATCCCTGCTTTAAGGGTTTTGCTACAGTTAAAATTATGTTTTAATTCTACCAAAATAAAGTTATACAGATGCATATCCCCAGATAAATAAAAATTGCATGCCCTGTGTGGTGGATTGGTTGCTTTTTGGCCTCAATTCTTCATGCCTCTGAGTCTACAGTCTTGCTATGCATGTCCATTCTGACCCTGCACTTGGTCATGTTGCTTGATTTGGCCAATGAGATATTAGCCATTGAGATGCAAGCAGAAGAAGACTTGTGAAACTGGGCTTGCCATTAACATGAGAACATGTCCAAGCCAGTCTTTGGAGGATGAGACTCACATGGAGAAGAGAGGAATTGCCCCAGTCTCCCAGCCAAGGCCATCCCAGACCCAGTGACAGCCAACCAACCACCAACCTGTGAATGAGCCTTGAGAAGACCAGAAGAACTGCCCTGCCAAGCCCAGCCCAAATTGCCCAACATGCCTATTCGTGAGTTAATACTTTTTTTTTTAATGAAGTGGGAATTTTATAGTTGTTATGGGACACTGTGACAATGGAAAATTGATAACCCCATTTGGGGATCTTAGTCATTAACAATGCCCATGATAATAATAATTATTATAATAAAATATGCACCAGCTTTTCAAAGATCATCTCATTTGGTAATCTCAAAAAACACTTTCATCTTCATTTTACGTTGCACTGGGTGTCACAAAATGCTCTTACTTAGAAAGAGCTTATTTAACTGTTTTAATAGAAAATGAGAAGCAGGAGAAGTATTCCTGCCCAAGGCTACTCAACTAGATTCTGTTACCAAGAGGGCTGGGGTTAGCCACTCAAGAATTCTCTTTTCTCAGAACTACCTACAGGTTGCTGACCTCTCCCATTTTCCAAAATAAAAACCCTGGTGCCTGCCCACTCTTCTGGATCTACTCAATTTTCATAAAAGGTCCTGTGGGATGTCAGTTTGAATAATTAGAATTGACATTTTGCTTGCAAGCAAAATAGAGGCTCTTTCCTCAGGAAGCCACGATGACATGAATATCCTCCAAGTACATATTGTCCTCCAAATAACCTGATTTGTTTTCCCTAAATTTGCATTTTCATCTGATCATTAAAGATGAGTTTGTCTTTGTAACAGGAAACCTGTGATTCTCTTGACTAGTCTAGTTTGTCCTCTTGGTTATCTATCCTAGTAAGATCTTGGGCCATTTGCTCACTGAACATTCCGTTTCCAGGAGCTACCAGTTATTTAACAAAAAACACTGTCCCTAAGAATGAGTGCTCATCCCAGTCATCTGTGAGGGAATAGGGAGTGACAAAGTGGTAGTGAAAGTTGGAGTGAGAGAGCACTGAGGTTCTTTCACCGTGGCTGTATCAATAGGTTAAGAAAATCTCAATTGTCTAGTTCAAGAATTGTGTGTAAGCATATTGAGGAGGAGAGAATGGAACATGGGGCAAAATCCTTCAAAGCCACTCCTTGGCATCAATAAACCTCCATCAGTTAGATAGACCTGATAATTTTGAATTAAAAACAACCCCAAATGTCCTGTATCCTATTGGCAATAGAGGTAGTAAGCAGAAACTTCACGTATGTCTCAAATATACTTAAGTACCCTGCAGTGGCTTATGACCCTGAAAGAAGGCTAATTTATCTTGAGCAACTTCTATGTGTTGGACAGTAGGCTGGGTACTGGTGAGTTACAGACAATAAGACCCAGGCCCTGCCATCAAGAACAACCTATTTTGCAATAGTTTGGTATCTTAGTTTCTGTGATCCCAGAGAAGGGTTGAATATTTTGGCTCTTTGATGACTTAATTTCAGTGGCTCAATTTCAGTGGCTTAATACCCACACCTTGCAATTTTTCTATGGATAGATTTGTTGTCGTTTGTGTCTTCTAATGCTTTACTTTGGGTTGTTTTGGGGTTTGCATTTGGCACACAGATAGGTAACCCATAAACATATTCATTAAATGAATATATAAACAATCATTTTTTTAAATGCCTCAAAAAGAGTGGTTTAGTTGATTTGTTAGAATTCATAGGACAGAAGTACATGTGTTTGTATGTGTATATGCCAAAATACCTACAAGAATCTAATCTAATAAATATTTTTAGAATTAAGTACTTTTTCAGCTAAGGATCTTAGGTTGACTTAAATCAAAATTTGACTTACATTTCCTCTAGCGCTTACAGCTTGGTTTGAAGCTTAAATACTTGGGTTCAAAGTATTTCAGCTTTTAATGAAAATCCTTCGGATTCCATCAAAATAGTAAATTAAGTATGCTGACTCCAATCTCCTGCCTCACAAAATGGGCCTGCAAATCTATTTTAATGAATGTTTTACATAAGCCCTTTTTTTGAGAAATAGTTAATAGGTAAGTTTAAGATAATGTATCTTAGTTAGAAAAAACAAAACATTTCTGAATGCATTTAAAATAAAAATTGTTTTAGTAAGAGTATTCTTCATTCATCTTGAAATCATGTAAATTATAAAGGAATTAAATTATTTAAAAAATAGTTTTGCCCTACCAGTATTCTTTTTTTTTATTTTTTAAAAGATTTTTATTTATTTATTCATGAGAGGCAGAGGCACAGGCAGAGGGAGAAGCAGGCTCCATGCAGGGAGCCCAATGTGGGACTCGATCCTGGGACTCTAGGATCACACTCTGGGCGGAAGGCAGGTGCTAAACTGCTGAGCCACCCAGGGATTCTCCCCACCCCCATCGGTATTCTTAAGTGTTTTTTTCTTTCATATGTTACTTATCACATGTGTTTATGTGTTATGAATTATTATTTTTATGAATTAGGATGAATACTTATGACAAGAGGGCTCACTACTTAGTGATACACTGCTAAATTATCAATATTTGTAACCACAGAAAGATACATGTATGCATCATTCACATTTTTATTTAGGGTTAGGTTCTTTTTACTCTAAGTAACTGTAATCTATTCAACCTAAAACAATTCATAAAGGCTTTTAAGATAATCTGCATGAGTAGCTCCTCAATATAGCTACAATTCACCATCACGTATTCTAAGACTGTCTCCTACTTTTGGGAAAACCAATGGGTTGGGTGATCATGTAGAGTAATATAATTATAGTATTGTAGCTAGAAAGAACCCAATATAATCCAAGTTCTTTATTTTACACAGGCAATAAATTGGCTCGTAAAGGTTAAGTGATTTGTTCACCCTTCTAACCTAATATACTAAGATAATTTCAGAATTGTTAAACCTGGAGATGGCAGTTGGAATAATATATACATTGTTATTCCCAGTGAGTGTTTTACCAACTACTTAGCCTCTTCACAGAGTACAGAAAAGGGCAAAATATCAGGCTCCCTACAGGAACTATGGATGAGCAGTACAGTTGATGTGAAACCATGGAGCATTCTCCATCACTCCCGTAAGACACATGGTCCTGAGATCTCATACCAAAAACCAAACCAGTGAGGAGTAGCTGACTAAAAGGGAATAATGAGCAACTCCACAAGGGATAAAATGCTGGTTTTATACTTGCAAATATTGACTTAGTACTAGAGACTGAATGTTTGTGACCATTTAAAATTCAGATATATTGAATCCTAACCTTCAAAGTCATGGTATTTGAAGGTGCAGCTGTTGAAAGGTGATTAGGTCATGAGGGTAGGCCCTCACAAATGAGACTGGTAACCCTATAAAAGAGACCCCAAAGAGCTTCCTCCCATTTTCTGCCCTGTGAGGACACCAGGAGAACAGGCCATCTATAAACCATGAAGCAGGGTCTCACCAGACACCAGTCTGCTGGCTCCTTGATCTTGGACTTCTGGACCTTGATCTTAGCCTCCAGAACTGTGAGAAATAAATATTCGTAATTTAAGCTACCCAGAAATAGCAGCCCAGACACACTAAGATACTTATAAACCCAAAGTTTTGCTAGACCAGACAGGTGATAGTTTCTCAGAGTCAGATTTCACCACCATGTTCTATCCAAGACCAGATGTACAGAATGACAAGGACAAGTCTAAGGCTTGTGGGTCTCATTACTGAAATACTGAAGCATGGGTCGGATAGGATCTCTGGCTCATGATCAGTTATGATAATGCTGCAAAATTTGCCTGGCAACCCGGAAAAACTTCTTGAGGAGGAAATTCCCTATTGAAAATTACCAGTGTTTGGGTGACTAGTTGGATTTTTTTTTCCTTGGCTTTGAGGAATTAGTGAAAGATAATGGAAAGGATCTAGGCTTCCTAGGGAAACAAACCTGAATTTAAACCGTGGCTCCCCTGCATAGCAGTTGTGTGTGGCTCATCTACAAAATGGGGTAATAATACCACTTTTACAATATGGTTTTAAGAATTAGATGCTGATGCAGTCAAATATATAATAGATGCCCAACGAATGGTAGTTCTTATTAATGTTCCTCCATCCACGTGGAGGACAATAATGATATAATAGTTTCTACTCCTTATTAAATACCAGCCAAAAACTTTATAAGCTCTCTAGATGAATCTTTGAAACCACCCTATGACTCAGGTATTATTGTTATTTTTCACAAATAGGAAACAGACTCAGTAAGCTTAAGTAATATACGAAGGTCACTTGGAAAGCAAGATGCAGAGACAGGGTTCAAAACCACGTCTGTCCATCTGGGCTTTTACTACTGTCTTATACTCTCTTCTCACAAGTTTCGGAATAAGGAGGCTGATTCCATTCCATAAAGGCTCCTTCTTTCCATGTCTATTTAGGTTGAATGATTAACTAATGAAGATGATTTAAAAATCTCAGAACTAGTGCTTGAAAGTGCAAGCAAGGGGGGAAAGCTCCAAATTTCTGCACTTTTAGTTGAGACCCTTGGAAACCAAGGTGAAACTAGAAGGCAACAAGACAGATGTTTGACTTTGAGCTTAAACAGTGGGATTTTTAGTGCTCTGTGTTTGTTTTAGAACATATTTTATAGTGGTTGCTGTTGAAATGATGGGAAGATAGAAATCTCTTTTAGTGTTTGGAAGTGCTTTTTTTTTCCTTTTCATTTTCATTTGAGTGGCAATGTTACGACTGGCTTCAGAAGATGAAGTTTTTAAGACCTTTATGCTAACTTCCGACGTTAGCTGATTTCTTTAGCTCTGCTGTAGTGAAATTCAGGTAAACACAATTTTACTCCATCCCTTCCATTAACAAGGTCAAAGGATTTAAACACACAAGGCCATGTTCTTTTCAGTCTAGCAAAGCATTTAGCTGGGGTTACTCTTACCTTCTTGAGGTTTTCTTGCTCCTTAAAACTTGTTCTGATTTCCTTGATTCTAGCCACCTAGTGACTCTGTTACCTGGATTTGTAGCTGGAGATGGTGGTTGAAGTGTAGCCTAAAGGCTGTCCCTTCTGTGCCAGGCTCCTGCAGGTCTGAGGACTAAAACTCAAGAAATGGCTTTATAGCTAAATACTTATATCCCGATTCATAGAACAAAATGCCAATTTGTTACATTACTGATTTGTTCTTTTGTCAATATTACTGTATCTGGAAAGACAAATGACAAAAAGTTAACCCATCAGCAAGTATTTTAGGGACATTTAAAGAGTATCTACTATACTATGGACACTATGGCAGTTACAAGGAAGTATAATATGTGAAAGCGAGCAAGAGTTCCTGGAGAAAAAAAGCTCAAGTCTGATGTTGATGATTATGGGAATGGTGGTGGTGGTTATTATCAATCACTGAGCATCTTTCATGTATCAGGATCGAGGATCTGTCTGTTTCTAAAACTACTCTTTCTAACATGTCCCACTTCCTTGTAACTGCAAGAGTGCTATCGCTTGGTAGATATTCTGTAGGTAGCTTACTTTATTCTGTAGATCCCATTGTTAGGAAGTAACAGGGTCAGAGACACTGGAAATGTGGTGTCAGAAATGTAAATTAAATCCCTTCATCTCTCTGTTTGATTCTCCTGGGAATAATCATACCAATGAGGTATCAGAGGGTAGTCATAAGAGGCTTATGCAAAGTACCAAGTGCATGGAAAATGTTTTCTAATTGGTAGTAATTATTGCTGTTATTACTAATATTAGACATACACAGTCTTGCCCTCTAAAAAGTCTCAGTGATGTGGAAGGGAGTTTTCTAAAGGATATGGTCAACAGTGATGCCAGAGAGAAGTCAGAACTTAAGGAGAGTAAGGCTCAAAGTAATATTACTTGGTTCCCATGAAGTTATTTGAAAAGGATCTCAGGCAGGCCATGAGGCTGGGCATGAGGAAATAACTGGAAATTTGCACACCTCTTCCCTGTCCATACCACTAGCCAACATCTTGCATCATACTCTCTTTTTTACTAGTTTCACATCGAGGCTGTGCTCATACTGATTTCCTGACCTTCATCATTCTGGTCCCTGTGGCTACTGTGTGTCCCTGGGGCAGATTCAGATCCATTGTTGCCTTCATGGTGTCTCCCCTGCCCAGGAGAGGCTAATTATGTTCCTGGGGAAGCTATCCTCAGCCATAGCCTTTGGGATTTATGAGTGAGTAGAAGACACTAAAAAGTAAGAGCCTACTGAATGCTGCACAGAAAGATTGAGCTGATGAGCACTGTCTCCTCTGTCACTTGCTCAACTACAGTCGTTATTAGCTGTTTTCTCCTTGTTAACAGTGGAGAGAGAGATAATAAAATGCTGCTCCATTTTGCAGAGACAATTATTCCAGCAAATTTCAGTACTTGCTTTGGTCTTTGTTAGTTTGGGATAAATTTAAATTACGTAAACAAAATCTTCCATCTCCTGAATATTTCAGCTTTTATGTTTTTCCCCTTCATTGTTCTATATCTGAAAGAGCAGCACTGAACCTCAGATGACCTTTTATTGAGATATCTCAATGAGCTTCGCCAAAAAACATCTCAGAGGTGATTTTAACTAACTAATTAAATATTACATAGAGTGTGAAAAATAGGTAATACATATTTATGGTAAAGTTTTCAAACGGAACAAAAGGGTAAATAGTAAGAATTGTGTCTCCTGATTTCCTTTATTTTCTTTCTTTCTTTCTTTTTTTTACAGCAAGTCAGTGGCATGTTGCAATCCAATCTGAACACAGATGAATTTTGAGGTTTCATGTTACGATAAACAAATGTTTCCTACTCTATCGATGCTGTAAATTTGCAAACTATGACTATATAGAATTTACTGACAAGGAGTGACACCTGCAGCTAATTTTGATATCATTAACAACAATAGGAAAAGACATAGTGAAGGACATCAGAGAAGAAAGACAGAATGTTAAAGACGGGGGAAACACAGCACCAAGTGTTGACATGGCTCTTTGAGATCCTTTAGCGCATCTAGGTTATCCTGTGACCAGCTCATGGAAGAACTGAGTAAGGTACTTTGTGGTGAAATGTAACATGGAAGTCAGACTCTTTCTCCATGGAACTCTTCAGAAAAACCACCTCCTGTGACCGCCCTATGAGAATAATTCATAAAGGCAGCCCATATCCTCTGATCTAGGTTTGCAAAAATAATTTCAAACATTATTTACAGGAAAACATAAAATCTACATGGTCATGTAGAATTTCAAGAAATGTCTCATGTTTCCCTGGCCATCCTGACACTTTTATTACTTCCCAGCCTGAATCTAAGAACAGAAGAATCTGTTTGTAATACTTACCCGTATGTATTTTTTTTTTCAAATATCTACTCCCATTCAAAAAAACAAAAACAAATCAAAACTCCAAAAGTCCAAGAAAAGCCTCAAGAGTATGCCTGTGCCCCTAGGCTGCTCTGTTTTCTTTATAAGCTTGATTTCCTTGGATCTACTGGATCTACTGGCCCAGAGTAAGTATAAAGTCTCTTCTCATACATAAAAGTATTATGACCAAGATGGTCTCTGGAGGTTCAATTAAGCACCTCTATAAAAGATACTACTTCCAAGTTAAAATATTTCACACATGGATCATAAATGATACATTTTACTTCCATTCCACTTCCAGCCCCTTTCCTTCTCCTTTAAAAAAAATTTTTTTTAATTTTTTTGTTTAAATTCAAGTTACCCCATCCCCTACTGCAACCTTTGTTTGTTTCCCAGTTAGGATTCTCTCATGGCTTGTCTTCCCCTCTAATTTTTCCCATTTGGTTCCCCTCCTTTCCCTTATAATTGCTTTCACTATTTCTTATATTCCACGTATGAGTGAAACCATATGATGATTGTCCTTCTCTAATTGACTTACTTCACTCCGCATAATAGTCTATGGCCATACCACCGTGAATGCGCCCGATCCCTTTCTTCCTCCTTATATCCTCTAGGTTTTCTAAGTTTTTCTCCAGTAGAGCTAATAAATCTCCACATTAGGAAAGGATTTAATCTCAGGTCACCCAGAACTAGGACTTAATCATTATTAATTAACTAATTAATAACACAATCATTTCTATTTCAGTGACTATACTACAATGGTAAATGAATGATGCAGTATGTAGTTGCCAGATCAGTTAATCTTTCTAATTCTTCTCCACCCTCTTTTTTCATAACCTAGTCCTCGTTTTTTCTCTATTTGATTACTAAATTTACTTAAAACTATGTATCTCCCAACTTACACACAGCAAGTGACATATCCTGGGAGAATCTGCCTCTCTGGCAATTTGTAATTCCTACTAGAGAAGTGTCATTTAAGGGGCACCTGAGTGGCTCAGTCAGCTGGGACCAGTTCTTGGTCTCAGCTCAGATCTTGATCTCAAGATTGTAAGTTCAAGCCCCACATTGGACTCCATGCTGGGTGTGGAGCCCACTTAAAAAAAAAAAGAAAGAAATATCCTTTAAGGATTGAACCTAAGTTTCTTGAGGCTGGGATCTGTGTCTTACATTGACATTATATTTGCAGCTCCCGAAGTGCTATGAATTAAGAGGACAACCGAGGGAGTGGATACATAGATGAATGGATGGAACCAGGGATAGATGAGTGGGTAGATGAGAAGGATGCTCTGAAATTTGAACTTGACATATGAAATCAAAGGTTCAAAAATTTAAAAAGCTCAAGGAGCATGAAAGACCTCAAAAATAATGATAAAAGATAAAAGCAGCCAGTGAGAGATAACACATGCAGATTCCTTAGAAAAGCAAAGCCCATGACAAACCATTAAGTTTCCAATACTTTCTCTTTCAAGGTAGAGGACTAAGGCCATATATTGCCTCTTTCCAAAGTTTTCAGCTGTGAAAATTAGTCCACCTTCCAAACATGGTTGGAATACATGAGCTGTCCATCTGCCTCCTTTGCTATTTATTTGGAAAGATTATGCTCAGAGTCATTAGGAAAGTAATTCTCTCTTGATTTTTCAAGAAAATTCCCAGATGTGACCTGCACATTGATAACAGAGAATTTAGTTTGCTGGCAAGAGCCAAATTGGATTTGGTTGTATTTGCTGTACTCTTTTCTTATTTCAAGGACAAATTCAAATGCCTTCTTTCCTCCTGTCCGTGACTGTGACTCTGATGGGAAACTCCATCGAAATAGAAATATTTTGTAGGTGGCAGAAATTCCAACTGACAAATATTGTTTAAAAATCCACCTGTGAGATCCAAGTATCAAATTCAGCCCTGAAGCCTTATATCTAGGAACGTAGGATCAATCTCTTGATCTCTCCCTCAATAATACTACCCTAGAGAGGCTGAGTGATTATGCAAATCAGATGCTGTAAATGAAATCACTTTGTTTAAAATGACCAGTTCTGTAGTGGGATTTAATCACTTGAACCCTGGCATTATTTAAACACCAGACAGCACGATCCAATGGTACAAACTGTCAATCATGTACCATACCGCATCTATTAATGTCGCCTGGATGATGCTTTGCCCTGAAGTAATGATAATAAATTTCAATTAGTTAAATACAAATGATGGGCCTTATTTGTTAAAGTAATTTCAGATGAGAGAAAGAAATTATTATGAAATATATGTTGTCACATAAATTTGCATTTTGACCAAACACTGGGCTGTGTATGGGAGTCAAGGACAATATTAATAGATTCTCTTTAACTCGAGTACAAGTAGTGAAGTCAGAAACTTTGGCCCAGGAGATCAGCTTCTGAAATAACTCCCAAAGTACATATGAAATGGCCACCACAGAAGCAAGATGTGATGGTATTTCAACTTAAACTTTCTCCTAAAATAGTTGATAGAATTCAAGGAACAGAACTACATCACAGGGATTTCAGAAAAATGAAGCATTTTAAGGAAAACTGGAAGGGTATTTGCAAACATGGAAATAGTCCTGTTGGGCTGGTAGGATTAGGGACGGTTTTGTTTTCTTTTATTCCTTCCAATTTTATGAATTGTTGTAATAAAAAGAAGATGGCTCAATTGTGTTCTTAGGTCTAGGGTTTGATTGATTAAGTCAGAGTGCTCTGGGCATCTGCTTTTCCCCTGAAATGGTCTGCTGTTTGCAGAAGCTGTTTTTGGGTTTTTATTAAGGCCTGGAGGAAAGGAGTGTGTGTGTGTGTGTGTGTGTGTGTGTGTGTGTGTGTGTGTGTGTACTGTTTCTTTCTTACAATGCTGTCCTATTTTACTGTAGAAGGAAGGTATTTTCTTTGTACACATTCTCTCTCTCTTGTGCTCTCTCGCTCCCTCCCCCACCCCCTTGCCTACTCTCTAGGACAATTTACTGAGAGAAATCTCCAGTCAATGAAAGATTCCCTGGTTACAAGTAATTATGTTTTCCTGTTCTATGTCATTGTCTCTACATTTGTAAGAACAATATCAAATTCTGGAGAAGTACACATGACTGCTACATCCTTCAGCAAACTTTCTAAAGCTTATTAGTAGGTTAAAAGGATTTTCCAGTCACTTGCAAAGGCAATAAAAACACAGCACTTTGTGTTTGTAGTATAGGTCCTCTCCAAATATCATTCTAAGATGATAAATTATGGCCTTACATTTAAAAATAGCATTGAGAGAGTAGATAGCATTGAATAATGGATAAAGTAGGAAATATGTATTCAAGTTCTGATTTTGCTATTCTTAGTCTCCAGGCAGATTTTTGACTTGGTTTCTGCATCTGTGCAATGGCCAAAATGTTCTTAGGCTGTCTGTGTCAGAGGACCAACATGAAAATGCTTTACAAGGGTTGGCTGTTACTGATGTTTTATGCAGGGGGCTTCTTTCTTTCTTTTTCTTTTCTTTTCTTTTCTTTTCTTTTCTTTTCTTTTCTTTTCTTTTCTTTTCTTTTCTTTCTTTCTTTATTTCTTTCTTTTTTCTTTCTTTCTTTCTTTCTTTCTTTCTTTCTTCTTTCTTTCTTTCTTTCTTTCTTTCTTTCTTTCTTTCTTTCTTTCTTTCTTTCTATTTTCTTGTCTCTGCATAACACAAAGCAGAATTTTCAGCTCTTCTCTCCAAGAATAGGTCCTGTTCATCATCACTCACTTTAGCACATGCCCTAGCCTAGAAAACAAAACATATCATTTCCCCTAGTGCTGGTATTCACAGACATGGACCTACATGCAATCAGAGACCCCCTAAGCTGCCGAGAGAATTATTTTCAGTGACTCATGATGCTATTTGAAGCCAGAGGAATCATCTAAAGCCACTGTCTATGGCACTAGGTTTTTCCAAACAAGAGCTCCTTGCTGGCACTGGGCTGAATCACACTTGCACTATAAAATTCCATCCCACCAAAATGTCTCTGGAGAACCTTCAGTTCACTGTCATCTGTGGAAAATAGGAAGCCTGCATGAAGCCTTCTAAGTTCTTAATTCATTTGGCAGGATCTTGAAACAAGTCATAGTTAGGTCAGAAATAGTGGAAAATGAACCCCAGGCTGACTTATGAAATATGTGAGCTTGCAGTTGCCTTGACATAAGGCTTCTTTATGGTCTGTCTTTTTGATTTGCCAATATTTTCCCTTAAGCATTCTGATGTGATTTTGTGGTTGTTGTTCACAGTGAAAGGTAGGGATTTCAGGGTATGATTTCTTTCCCTTCAGAAATAAAGCCATGGAGGAGGTACCTGGGCAACTGAGTCAGTTAAGCAGGGAGCTCTTGATTTTTGGCTCAGGTCATGATCTCATAGACTGTGCAATTGAGTCCCTTGTGGGGCTCTGTGTTCAGCGGGGAGTCAGCTTGAGAGTCTCTCCCTCTGTCCTCCCCCACTCACTCTCTCACACACACACACACACACACACACACACACACACACTCTCGCTCTCATAAATAAATAATATATATATATATATAGCCATGGGAACACAGAGTTCTTGGTCTATTCATAAGCCAGAGGAAACATTCTAATGGTCTCTGAAATATCAGATGAGTCCCTGGGAGACAGGTGTGGGGGCCTGGGTACTGATGAGGAGAAGGGGATGCAGTGCAAAGATGCTCTGCAAACTGGGTAGGCCACCTTTAGGCAGGGTTTGTAAACAGGAGCCAAAGAACTGTCTGTGTTTAAAGACTAAATGAAACAAAGAGAAGCAAAACAAAGCAAAACAGTGAATGGAGATTTGGGTGAGGGCGAGGATGAGTTTCTCTACACTTGGGGCTCTTAAATTCTTCATGACCCCATAGGATTGTTGGATTTCTGGGGGTGGGGGTGGGGTAATACTCCATAATTTCTCCATTAAAAATTGGCAAAACGGATCCATGTCTGCCCACATGAAACATATGGGGGGAAAGATATTAATTTTATAATCACTCAGATTGATAACAATTATAAAATAGAAGGAGTACCACAAATGAGAGAAAACTGCAGGGAGCTAAAGTAACATACACTTCATTTCATGAACAGTTTTTGCAGTTACAGGTCAGTAAAAGATTTCCTTAGGATGTAGACCTTTCGGCCGAGCCTAGTAGGATCTCTTGAGGCATGGGAGAAGGAGAAACATCTCTGTAAGCTATAGGGAAAGCCAAAGTCCTCAGTAGATGACATTAGAGAGAAGATTCTGTGAGTAGCAGAATGATAAGGGAAGTTTTTGTCATGGATTACGCATTCCTAAGGGCTGAGTGGGAATGTTTGGAAAGGAAGGAAATCTTGGGGAGGTGGGCAATGGCTCTTCCATTCCCCACCCCCTTCCTTTACAGTGGATGGAGCAAACCATTCTCCACATTTGCTGTGTCATTCTGAAGTTGATCTGGGATTTTCAGCTCTTGATCCTTACCCAGCCTGACCTTTTGTCAGGAAGCACTAGAAACCCTTAGTGGTAGCTGTGAATCCCCAGAGGGGTCTTGCTTCACTCCTCGAGAACTTGGGAAATGTAAAGAAATCAACCAAAAAGATACTTCTTAGGTGATATGAGGATCAGGGATTTGAGAGAGAGTGGCTGGTGGTTCCTGCTGCCAGAAAAGAGAACAAGTGACATTTCAGAGCTGGGGACTGAGAAGCCTGTAACTTGTAAAGATGAATCTAGATTGTCCCAATGCACTTGGATGGTAGACATGTCATTGGTCTGGCCATCTGGGAGCTTTTTGCTTTAACGTACCCTTCAAAGAAGGGTCTGCTCCTGCTTTGCCCAAAATGGTGGCCACTTAGGAGCATGTGGCTATTGGGCACTTGAAATGGGGCTAGTCCAAGGTGTGAGTGCTGTGGGTCTAAAACATGCACTGGATTTCAAAAACTTAGCAGGAAAAAAAAGGCAGGGAAAGATCTTGTCACTAATTTACCAATTATTTTGCGAACTGACGATGCCCTGGATCAACTGGGTTAGACAAAACACCTCATTAAAAGGAACTTCTCCTTTTCCCCCTTTTCTTCCACGCAGTTCCTAGAACGTTTAAAATCACATGCTCACAGCTGTGCCTCACCCTGTCTTTCTCCTGGGCAGCGCGAATCCAGTCACACACAACATCAGCTTCTCCATTTCATCACTTGTCCCTTCCATAGCGACTTCCCCCACCACGCTGACAATGCCCCCCACACCACCACAAGGTAGAAGATGAGTAGGGGAAGCGAGGTGCTACTTGAGTCTGTATTCATTTCAATATGCTGCATTCTCCTCACCTCAACACCCAAAGACAGAGTGGAAACACGTTGTGTGGCCTGTCTAAACCTCAGGCTTCAGTGTATGCTCCCTTGAAGTGCCCATCGATGGAGGGAGAGGACTGCTGCTGTTCTCTTGGCTCCCCTGAGCTCTTCATCTGCCTGGCATCCCAGACGTTTGTGCATTGAGAATTGTTCCTGCCAGCTTTGCCTTTCACAGATGTGGCTTTGGAGAAGGACCTGCAACAGTTCTCAGGGCATCAGGGAAAAAAGAGGCTCTGGGCCAGGATTTTTTTTTTTATTTCCAAGCACAGTGTTTACAAACGCAGCTGCGAAGAAGCGCGGAGCCATACACTTGCCACTTCTGTTCTCCTAGAGACTGGAAGAGGCCTCTCCCAGGGGAATCTGCATTTTGAGATGGAATTCTTCAAAGCTCCAAAAGCTTGCAGTATGAAAAAAAAATGAGGCTCTAATGAGATCATTTCAAACCCGATGGCAGAGGGTGAAGACAATTTTGTCCCCTATTCCCTCTCCTTGTTGATTCAACCCCAGAAAATGTCTTGAGTTAATCTTAAGATGACCTATTGGAAATGGATTTAGAGCAAAATTCTAAAGACATAGAGAGAGTTGGGTTGAGAGAGAGAAGCAGGCAGATCGGATCCTTACAGTTGAGTAAGGATCATCATTTCCTAAGTTCTTGCATGGGCCCAGCCCCGGTGTAAGCGTTCATTCACCTAGGCCTCACCACAGTCCTTGAGGGAAAATACAAGTGTTACTTCCATTTTACAGAAGTGTAAGCTGAGGCAAGAGATCTTTATGGCAATTGCTTGAAATCCTAAACTAATAAACATCCAAGGCTCTGGATAGCTAGCTCCAGACCCAGTGACCGCCACAGTATACCGTCTCCCGTGTATGAAGGCTCAGAAGAAGTGAGCAAGCTTGGCTTCATCTATCCATTAAATCAGGGAATTTAATCTCCCCTCGTATAAATTCCAAAAACTGTATGTGCCTACAGACATTTTTGTAGCTTCTGAAATATTCATGCTCCTTCCTACACTTCATGCAAGGTTCTTAGAATGCCTCGGCCTCCCTCTGTGTTGATGGAGAGGCTATTGTGAAAACTTCCCATATGTGATATCTTAATCTTCCAGACACTGTGACCCTTTGAAATGTACGTTTCCTATTTGTCATCATGTTTTCAGTTCCCTGGCTGGTGTCTGGAGTGTCACTGGTGTTCACTAGCCTCCCCTCCAAGTCCTACTGAAGTAGAAATTAAGAGCTAATACTATTCCTTTCCCAAAGAACTAAGGGGACAGTTACTCAACAGAAGATAATATGATTTATTATCTCTTACATAATTTTTTGAGTTCTTTTCACCTCAGAAACTTTAATTACCAATGGGCTAATGTTTCTCTAATTATTTGGACATAATTCTGATGTCACAGTCAAATAATTGGACTTGTAAATTTTAACAAGAATAACTGCAAGCAAGTAAATAAACTAAATAATGCAAACATTCCTATTTAACAGGCCTTCTTGGATTAAAAAGAAATATTTTTGGTAACTGATAATTTCAGAGAACCCATTATATTCTATTCATTGCATTTATCCCTCCTCAAAAAGCATAAAACAAGTGTTCATTTTTTATGAGTCAAAATTGCAACATGTATAAATAATTGGTTTTCAATGATGCATGCAAATAATATCAGAATTTGTTTTAAATGTAGAAGCAATTGTGGGATATAATTACAGTGTATGCAGTTCAACACCCTCTTGCTCATTAATATATATGGACCTTCTAATGGATGTTCATTGTTTCCTGGGAATCAAATCTGGCAGGTCAGATCCAAAGATAATTTCCCATGGTTGTCAAATGGATAATAGTCTCAAAAGCAAACCAATAGCCATATCTAAATCAACTACAACATTTAGAAGAGCAAGACCCCCTCAAAACCCAAATCCCAATTGGGTTAATGTTCAGAAAGTAATATTAATTATAGGGATATAAAATATGTTATATGAAGCTTACCTCTTCTCAGTTGACCCCTCTTCCTTCCATTTTAGAGGGTAATAGACAAAAAGAGCATATTGGCTTTCGTTTTAGTGGTTAGGGATGGATTTAAAAAGTTTTTTGTATTTATATAGCTTGTGTGCATGTTTGTGCGGCCCTACTCACAACCATTGCTGGCACCAATACAAAATTCAAAGTGATTTCTCAGTTTTGCAAATTTTTCCAACTTTGGCTTACTCACATTTGTAATTCTAAACTGCAATTAAAATTCTGTGGCTTTGTGCCATTTGCTCTGGAGCATTCCCTTTTGGGTAACCTGTGAAGATGGGGCAACGAATGAGTCCTTATAATCTCTGCTAAGCTAGCCAGGTTGGCTTCAAAGGCAGCTTTGGAAGTGAACGTGCGCAGGCTCAAAAGCTCCTGGGCACTGCCTGTCAGATTCCTTATATTACCCACCTCTGTGATCATCGCTGTCCTCCCTTCTAAGTTCATGTAACATGTCCGCTCAGGAGGGGTTGTCAGATGTAGAAGAGCAGGGATGGGGAAGATATTCCAGAGAGTGTGAACAACCTGTGCAAAGGCCAGAGAGAGAGAGATGGCATATTTGAGGAGCCACAAGTAGGCTGGAAATGCTGGAGCATTGTTTGCATGTGAGGATGGGGCTGGAGCAGCAGGCTGAGATGGTGGAGACATGGGCATAGCATGCACCGCCACATCCAAGTCAATTGTGACCCTTAGAATAGCAGTTGAGGGCAACTCAATATTCCACCCTCGATTTGATTAGTACACAGGAAGAAATGTTAATCATAAGGTTAGAAAATCTACTATGGAAAGCTTGCCTCTTTTCTTTTGACCCCACCCCCTCCCCTTCTACTTTAGTGAATAGAATTGACTAAAGGGTTTATTGGCTTTGCTTAAAATTCTGTTCTGGAAAGCAAGGCTGTTTGCTGAAATTTTTTGAAAAATGAGAGCAACGTAATGAGCTTTTGGTTTCAGAAAAGACAAAGAGCATTCTAAAGATGTAGTAGTGGAGTGAGCGAGCGTAAGAGGCGGGGTGGATGGATAGATATTTAAGATGTAGAAGTAGCAGTGTCTGGTGACCTGATGAAGGGGTGACACCCAAGTTGGAGGATGATAGTCACTGATCAAAGCAGGTATTGAGTATTCTTGTTATTTTTAGGGAACAGATAAGGGCAAGGGGACTGACACAGCAGAAGACAACGTAGCTTTATAGAGATAGTTGTATAGAACTCTCTCATGTGCACAACCAGAAGAGGACAAAGGGCAATACCGGTAAAAACAACAAACAATGTCTACCACCCAACCTGCAGAGATTCTGATTTAATTGGTCAGGATGGGTCTGGGAACTTTTTAAAAAAATTGTGATAAAAAAAATAATAAAAACAATAAAAAATTGTGATTAAGGGCAGCCTGGATGGCTCGGGGGTTTAGCGCCGCCTTCAGCCCAGGGTGGGATCCTAGAGTCCCGGGATTGAGTCCCACGTCGGGCTCCCTGCATGGAGCCTGCTTCTCCCTCTGCCTGCGTCTCTGCCTCTCTCTCTCTCTCTCTTCTGTCTCTCATGAATAAATAAATAAAATCTTAAAAAAATAAATAAAAATTTAAAAATTGTGATTAATAAAACATAATAGAAAGTCTACTCTCTTAACAGATTTGAAGTTTGCCCTACAGTGTTGCTAATTATATAGACATTGTCATACAGCAGAAATTTGTGGAACTTCTTGCATGACTCGCTGAAGAGCAACACCCCTATGCCCTTCCCCTAGCGCTGAGAACCACCCTTAGACTTCCTACTTCTATGAGTTTGACTACTGTAGATAGTCTGTATAAGTGGAATTATGTAGTATTTGTCCCTCCGCACCTGGCTTATTTACTTAGCATAACGCCCTTGAGTTTCATTTGTATCATAGCACAAGACAGGACTTCCTTCTTTCTTAAGGCTGAATAATAATATTCCACTGTTTGTATGTATTCATTCATCTGCTGATGAACATTTAGGTTGCTTCCACGTCTTGGCCTTTGTAGACAATGTTGCAGTGAACATTGGAGTGCAAATATCTCTTTGAGATCCTGATTTCTTCTCAATGAATACCCAGAAGTGGGATTGTTGGGTCCCGTGGAAGTTCTATTTTGAATTTTTTGAGGAACATCTGTTTTCCATAATGGCTGTACCACCTACAACGTACTAAGTTTCAACTTCTCCACACCCTTGCCAATATTTGTTATTTCCGGCTTCTTAAAAAATTTAAAAGAGAGTTATAATGGCCATTCTAACAGGTATAAGGTGATAGCTCAGTGTGGTTTTGATTTGCCTTTCCCTGATGATTAGTGGGGTTCAATATCTTTTCATGTACCGGTTGGCCATTTGTATGTCTTTCTTGGAGAAATGTCTATTTAAGTTTGTGTGTGTGTGTGTGTGTGTGTGTGTGTGCGTGTGTGTGTGTGTGTGTGAGAGAGAGAGAGAGAGAGTTATTTGGGTCTTTTTGCTATTGACTTGTAAGAGTTCTTTATATACTTTGGTCATTAGCCTCTTCTCTGCTATATGATTTGAAGTATTTTCTCCTATTCTGTGTTTCCATTTCATTTTGTGATTGTTTCCTTTGCTGTGCAGAAGCTTTTGACTTTTGTGCAGTCTCACCTATTTATTTTGTTATTATTGCCTGGGCTTCAGTGTCAGAGCCAAGAAATCATAGGCATTAGGTGCTTTTATAAAGCTCCTCTGGATGACTTCACTGTGCAGTCAAGAGACCCACTAGTCTAAATTATACCTTGCTATGAAAAGTGGTTCCACTTGGCCATGAACATTCTGTTGGCCCAACAGGCTGGCGTTTAACCACGTTTATTGTCTATTTGCCATGGTGCCCCCTAGAGAGGGAGATAGATCTTAATTTCTGGATTGGATAAGGATGAAGGAGAGAAAGTGTAGTTTGAAAGAGCACATTCAATCCTGTTATCAGATTTTTTTCTTAATAATAATCTTTTTCATAACTTAAACTAGAAAAAATAATGCTCAACAAAACCTTTTTTTACTCCTGAGATTCCGTGATTCTAAAGGGTGTGTGTGTATGTGTGTATTTTGTGTATACAAATTTAAGTCATTGGAGATAGTGTCTTCAACTGAATTTTTTAAAGTGGTTTTAGAAGTTTAGGAAAGCAGGTATAGCGAGTCTGTCTCTGATTTGGTCGGCATATGCATTCGTTCACGTAATATTTATTGAGTGCCTCTTAAGTGTCAGTGCCTTTGCTGAGCTTTTAGCTCTATTGTTTCCAACCTACCAGCCCTGTGAGGTGGGTGTTATACCCATTTTACAGATGAAAGTGTGGCAGACAAGAGGGTCACACAGTTAAAAGGTGGCTGGGCTGTCAGTTCCATAAGGGCAGGGATTATGTCCTGTCTGCTGCTGTCTCCCCAGTTTGAAGACAGCGTCAATGCTGTAAGCAAGAACCCCAAATATATATGTGAGAGAGGCTGAGCTGAAGATGGGGTGTGGTTGTGGCAGCTGTCTGGAACTGCTGAGTTTCCCTTATACCTAGACACCCTCCACTCTTCGTCTGCCTTGCCAGCCTTGCCTCCTCCCCTCTGAGTTTAGGGGAAGCTGTACCCCCTGCCCCACATTCTTACCCCAGGCTTTGCAGGGCTGCATCTTTATGTGAGGCTGTGAGGGCCATCAACTGGGTCCTTGAGCGTGCTGTGGGGAGGGCAATTTATTCATCCAGGAAATATCCATTCACATACTGAAATCTAGTTGATCTGGAAGGTTAGATGGGCACAATTACGACTGTGTGTCCACAGGCCAGGAACTCAAAAGCGTTTAGCAAAATATCATGCCACAGTACTGGTAGAGCAACAATCATGAAAGTGTTTAAGTGAAAATATATGGAAAGAAAAATATACAGAATGCCCTGTGTTAGCAAGGCTATTTTAACTTCATCCCTTAATTGAATTTATTTTCACTTGTATTTTAACAATCTTCGTGCTATTAAATGACATTGTTTCCAAAATATGCCTGATGAAATAAAAAACACTGCCTTGTTTCTACAGCTTAAATATGAAGGCTTCCAGGAAAAAAAAAAAGAAGAAATGGAATATGCTTACTGTTTTCTATAATTTTTATTTTTATCATTTTAGAGCACTCAGAGGAGGATTTGGGAAATCGTCATGTCACTCTCTTAATAAAGCCACAGTGAGCACTTAATGCTGCTTCCACTTCCCACACACAAACTTTCTAATTATAAAAGGACCTTTTCAGACTTATTCAGGGCATATAATCTTATTTGCAGCTCCTAATTGGAGGACTGTGTTTGTTGAAAAGAACAGAAGTCTTCAGTCATTTAGAATAAAGCTGGCTCATCAACCCCTGTGGGAAGAAAAGAACTATTTATTTTATCCGTTAATCCCAAATACAAACACAATAAAGCTGTCTTTTCTAATAGTGACCTATTTCATGTTAAATTGGGATAGAGCTAGCTTTGCTCAATAAGACTATTGTGGTCAACAAAAAAGTCAATCTTATTAGGATTCCCATTGAATACCTTCCAATAACTTATCTTTTAAAATGCTGAACCCAAAGCCCAGTTGAATTCTTTATGTTGCCCGACACAAAATGCAAATCTGGAAGGGAAATAACCTCAACTAGTGAGCCCCATCTAGTGACAGGGAAGTAAACTGCTGGTCAAAAACCCGGGCTCTAATAATAATCCCGTATCTTTAATCTGAACCTTTAATCCTTCTATTTGTGCCCAGGCCAATTATGTTTTATTTCTCTCTCTCTCTCTCTCTCTTTCATCTTGACTCTTATTTCTGAGAATAGAGAATAACTTTTTATACTCAACAATTTTTTTCTTGATAACTTAAAATTCCAGCCTCTAAAAATATTAACATTGCTTAACACTAGCTGGATTTCCTCATTTATATTGAATTTTAACATGTGTGCAGTCACTTCTCTTGAATAGCATTACACAGCACTTATAGATTAAACTGTATTTGACATAAATAATATTATTCATTTATCAGTTTCATGTTGTCAGAAGACCACAAAATTATGGGTTTTTTGTTTGTTTGTTTGCTTGTTTTACTTGTATGAACTTTAGAGGAACAACACCAAGCATAGAAAAATCCGGTGAGAGATCTAAGGGGATCACAGCTTTCAAAGTCTACTTTCTTGGGCAGTATCAACATTTGACAATTGTGCTGGCTTGACGGTTGGTTTCTTTTAGCTGACTACATTAGAAGTTAATTTTGGTATGTCTGCATTCCACATTTCTGCATTTCTTGACTTTCACTGTCACAATAACGAACATGTCAAAACTGCATAAGGCTGCGGTAGGGATCAGCTCCAATCACACATGGGAAGTGCTTTTGCTAATGATTCCACCCTATAAATGCAAACCTTCTTTGTTCCCAGAAAAAAAACAAGTTGATAATAGCCATGTCATTTTTAAATGAAGTAGAACACATCCCTCAATTTATCTACACTTGAGTTACTTTCAAAGCATCTTTCCATTAGCCTAGGTGCCCAAGCCCCAGAATCCGACCTAGGTATAGGAGTTTTCTGGACCATAGAGGAAAGAACAAAGGACTCAGTTCAAGTCCTAATATTGCCGTTCACTGGTTACATGGCCTTGGGAATGTCGAAGCTCCTGTCAAGGTGTCAGGGCTCAGGCTACTGGAGCAGATAATCCCTGTTCCTTCACCTCCCAGCTGTCGAGCTTTAGACAAAACACTTCCCCAAGCTTCCACTTGCTCCATGTATCTCATGATATTTCCTTCAAAGAGTTGGTAGGAGAACTGATTGAATAAAGTATGTGAAGTGCTGAGCTCAGGGTCTGGCACCCAACAGAGTGCTCAGTATATTTACTGTAATAATATACAATATTTATATTTATATATATTATATATATTGTCTATATTATACAATGTAATAATGTAAGTAATAATATTTTATTACTTACAAAATGTAAGGACCAGTATCCACCTCTCAAGACCACCAAGAAGACTCAGTGAGGTGATGAACAGGAAAATGTTGGTCATCTCGAAGGCATTCTGTAAGTGTTATGGATTAGAACAAAGTTGGACCCTCTTTGAAGCTTCAAAGGAAAAAAGGAAAGTGGTTGTGATTAAAGAACATGAGGCTTTTATTGATCGGCCCAAGCTTTATGGGCTGAACAAAATATTTGTAGGTTGAATGATTTGTACCTTCAGCTTACATTCCAATTGGGATTGTAAATTTCTTTTTTTTTTTTTAAGATTTTATTTATTTATTCATGAGAGATACAGAGACAGAGGCAGAGACATAGGCAGAGGGAGAAGCAGGCTCCCTGTGCGGAGCCCGATGCGGGACTCGATCCCAGGACCCTGGGATCAAGACCTGAGCCAAAGGCAGACACTCAACCAATGAGCCGCCCATGAGTCACAAGGGATTATACATTTCTGAAGAGACTAGAACAATAGAGCTGAAAGGGAGATTGTACGATTCAGTTTCCTCATTTTTTTGAGGGAAAAAACCTAATGTCCTTTTCTTCTTCAGAGCTCTTTGTGCACTTGAGATTATTTAAGAATTTTAAATTATTTGTTTGGTGTCTGTCTTTACTTCTGGACAAGTAAGGCCCCCTTGAGGACAGGGGCCATACGTGTTTGGTCCACACTGTAGCTCAGCCACGGCTTAGCGCCCAGCACAGTGTGTAGTACATCACCTACACGTGGTAATTACTGACCAGCTCCGAGATGTCATACACCAAGGAAGAGGAGGGCATGACTTTGCAAGGAGGAAAAGCTGAACTTCCCTGGTTCACTTCCTATGTGACCCTAAGGAGGTTACTTAGCCTCTCTGATCCTCAGTTGCATGATCTGTAAAACAGGACTGATAATGCCAGAGTCTGTTTCATGGGGTTGTTGCAGAGATTAATGAGCTAATTCACGGAAAGTGCCTGAAACATTGTAATTCGATTAATTTATCTAAATGCCTGAGATAACAAAGCCAATTAGAAAGGGTTCTGGAACCAGAATCTTAACCTACATCTTGCTCTTGATTTTTATTCCTCCAGTACCCCTCAATCCCTCTTGATTTTTATTCCTCCAGTACCCCTCAATCCCTCTTGATTTTTATTCCTCCAGTACCCCCTCAATCCCCTGCCACTTTCCAAAAGCATTAGCCCACCCGACAAAAATAGTGACACAAAATAAAGCATTGGGCCTTTCACGTAGAGGTGCTGGGGTCACTCAAAGTACTACAGCAATCTTCAGGAACACATTCGAATGGTGGTAAAGAGCTTATTATTGCTAATAACCTCCCAGTGTCTAAAACACGGAGCTGAACAGAGAATTTCGTATTTTGCTCTAACAGTTGGTCCTTAAGGGTTTGACTACCAGCTGCAGACATGGCTGCATTATGAAATGGCATGTTTAAAAATATCTCTGTGACTCTCTCTTAGATGACTTTGAGCAAGTGAACTAACTGTTAGCCTCCTGGAAGATTAGATGTCAAGATAATTAGCCTCCTGCCATGTGGACTATCTATTTTTCCCCCCTAAATCTCATTCTCCTTTCTTCCCTTTGCCTCTTAGTTGACACAACTCATTATTACTTTATGCCTGCATTCTTCAATTTCATTTCCGTGCACTCGTAAACCGCCTCCTTTTCATGACTAATCACAGCTAACACTCTAGTCACACCCTTAACTTGGGTGTTAAATTTTACAATTCGGTGTGTATCCAAATATCTCAGAAAAGCAAAGAGTGGGTTAGGCAGGTAAACTGGATGTGGAGCAATGCTGAGGGTAGCCCATCCTCCTCTCTCTTGCTGGTCTTCAAGAGTCCTGGTTCCAGGGAACAACGTGAAATGCATGTTTTCTGATTTCACATCACCAGCAGGGGTCTGTGAATAATTTCTTCTTTCATTGCTGAACGTTGGGGGTCCGTGAACTTTCCCATTTCATTATTCCAAATGACCCAGACCTGGCCTTATGCAGCTGGGGAGTAACTTTCTCTTTTTCTCTCTTGTCAATGGAGCCAGTGAAAAGCTGGACTAAAAGGAATAAGGCGGAATGGGGAATTATCCAAAGGAGCCAAACAATTACAGAAACCTCTGGCTGGAAGAACCTTGAAAGGCTATCTGTCCACCTACCTGCACTTCCGTCTTGCCCCACACCAGGCCCACAGGTAGTTTTGACTCCTATTTCAAAAGAACACACAGGATACCAGGTCTTTGCCCTCCATTTCAGAAAGTTCTTCATTTATGCAGCCTAATACCATTTTCCCCTCCTGTTCAGATTTTTTTCCTTCCACTGTCAAGCAGAAGAGTAGGTTAGTTTCATGCCACCTGGAAGTATAGATGTCCCCCAGGTAGAAAGGTGAGATTATTTAACCCCCCCCCCCCCCCCAGCTGCCTTTCCTGCCCATGACCTATGGAATTTGCTCTCCAGCTCGCTGGGCATTGCCACAGTTTGATTAATTGTGGAAAGTCCAAGATTCCTGGAAAATATTCTTGAACTGACCCAGTGTTAGAAGTAGAAAAAAGAGAAAAAGAGGACAAGGAAATTTTTCCTTCTTTTTCTCTTTCCTCTGCCAACATCATGGCACCACTCCTCAGACTCTGACTACTTCCCCCCAGATTCCCCCGACTCCACCTTCCCAGCTTGGAGATGGTGAGACATGATCCAAGACCAGTCCCTCTGCTCCTAGCTTTGTGCTTGGCTCCATCCCCAGTCCAGGTCTTCTAAAAACTCTAAGGAAGGGCCTGGATCCTAAGAGTTATCTAAGATTCGTTTAGACCCAAGAGTTATTCCCTGGAGACCTAAAACTTGCAGGGAAGTCTTCCTACCCTACTCCCACCTACAATCTTGCATATAGGTCTTTAATTTTTTTTTTTAATTCTGAGCATGACTTATTAGATAGTGACTGGCTGAGTGGTTTTTGACATGCATCTATCTTAGTTTTGTACACCAGCAATCGGTCGGTTGAACTTAGGTGGTCTGGTAACACACGTAATAAAAAGAGCACTTGATAGGGGGTCAGGCCAACCTTGGTCTGATGCTCTATTTCATTTGCTATAGAATGACTTTTGTCAATCTGCTGCTTCCTTAGGTATAAAATGGAGCTAATAGCAATTTCAGGGCTTGATACCAGGATTAAAGAGAGAGTTAACTTATGCCAAGCCCCAGCACAGTGCTTCGCATGTACTAGTTGCTTCAAACGTGTCTCTCTCCTCCAGTGGCTACAGGGGCAGCTATCTAGCACCATAAGCATCCATTGGCTTTCTCTGTCAAACTGAGCTGCCTTCCTAGCAACGTTCACTGCAACTGTTAAGAGCGGACCAGTGCCAGTAACTACATGGTAAAGATCCCCATTTTGTCCCTGCTCCCGCTCTGTGCCCAGTACTGTGCTAGGTGTTGGGGATAGCAGGGCAGCCAGATTCATGGTCTTTGGTCTTAGGGAGCTCACAGCATGAAAGCGGTAACAATAGCAGACCCATATAAGACCCCTCATGAGCATCTAAGCCCAGAGCCATAGCAGGATTAGATTAAGATCTCAGAAGACCTAAGCACTAAGAAGATTATGGGGCTGCCACCCCCGGATATAATTAAAAATAAAAATGGTACTAAGCCATAATTAAGTGTAAAGAAGCAGAACAATGTTCTGATATTTTCCCCACTGGGATGACAGTCTTAGCGCTTCTTTTGAAATACCAAGTTGCAAATTCTTTCCTCCATCTGCCCCTCCTCCCATCTTGTGCTCTCTGTCTCTCTCTCTCTCAAATAAAAACCAAAAAACAAAGATGTTTTCTGATCCTAATGCTCAGAGAATGGATCCAAAGGTAGGCTGAGAACAGAGAAGTCAGGGGTCTTGATGATTCACAGACTACGTGACAAATCCCACAAAGGATGGAAAAGTGATTGTATATTTTGAGACAAGGTTAAATCACCTTTTTTAAAAGTTGAAATTTGGGGAGCCCAGGTGGCTTAGTGGTTTAGCGCTGCCTTCCACCCAGGGCGTGATCCTGGACTCCTGAGATCGGGTCCCACGTCAGACTCCCTGCATGGAGCCTGCTCCTCCCTCTGCCGTGTCTCTGTCTCTGTCTCTCTCTCTGTGTCTCTCATAAATAAATAAAATCTAAAAAGAAAGTTGAAATTCATTCCAAACATATGGAATTTTTTTTGGAGGGGATGGACTTTTCACGAATGGGATGAGAGAGAGGTTATATTTAGATTAGCAAGTTGTAGATTATATATTGGGTCCTAAGAGGTGACCTCACGACTAACTTGTGGCTTTTTACTCTACGATCATTGGGACAAGTTACCAGGGATGATGGTGACAGGAGACGTGTGCCAGGATGCAGAGACACTTGTCTTTCATGGTTCTTTCCTTTCCTTGGTGGAGGACATTCTCTCTGAAGGACACAGACTGGCACTAAGGCAAGGTTAGCAGTACCTGGTGAAGCTTACCTGGAGATCAGCTAACAACCCTCACTTGGAGTCACCTTTCTACTACAAATCAGAGAGAGAAGCACCAGGAAAGGCCCAGCAACCCTGACAGGGAACTTTCTCAAGCAGGGATGCAAACAATTTACATAGCCACCGTAAATAGTCAATAAAATTCATTTTATAGTCCATCTACTTAGATTTCCTTTACGTCCTGGTCTGTTTCAAACATGCATTTTTCTTTCGAATCGTTAGGCAATGAAGAGTCAAACCATTTATCAACCAGTGTCTTAGTATTCCTTTAACATGTTTTACCATTTTCAGGAAATACTGTGGCTTCTATAATTAATCTCCCAGTAGAAGCTGTTTGAGCAAGATTCCAGTCCAGCAGAAAGAAAAGTTTTTTCTTCATGGGAGTTTTTTGGTTCTCGTGAGTGGAAACGTTCAGAAACAGATGCTGGTCATATTATCACATATTGCAAACTGTTCGTTTCAGATAACGGAGGGGAAAAACACAATAGCGTACATATAGTCTCACTCTCAAAAAACTGTCTTGTGACTGAGCTAGTGTTAAGTGGGCCCCACAAACAACTCAGTGTTGTGCTGTTTCAGAGAAACTCTCCCGTGCAAGACTGGCTTTCCACAGTTGTCACACCAGGTTGGAGACCAGAACCCTGGGCTGGAGGAGTGGGAGGGTTTCCCACCTGCAGAACCATCGGCCCTGGCCATCTTGGCATTCGGAAGACCAGCTGGCCCTTAGCACTATCCATGTAGCAGGCCACGTTCTAAACACCTACACCTATGTTTGCTCTTTCAATCCTCATGGCAACTCTATGAGGAGAGGTACTGATAGGATCTCAATGCTCAGGTAACTTGCCAAGGGCACACTTTCCAAGAGGTGAGTCTATGAGCCAAGCCCTGTAGTGGCTGGGACACAACCTGGCACCTCCACTTCTCACCAGGCATTTGCTCTGGCAGGAGGCAGGCTCATCCAGGCCTCTGCTCTGCAGGAGAGGAAATGCGAGGCACACAGATGCCAAAAGACTTGCCAAAAAATCAGGTTCAAGAGGCCGGGAGCTCATTCCTTGCCTCTTAGACTAACATATCCTACATTTCAGCCTTGTATTGTTGTTTTTTTTTTCTCTTTGTGGAAAAAAAAAAGAAGATAAAATCAAGAAGTCCAAACATGTTGTTTTACTTCTGTCTATGACTTGTCCTCCTGGATCATAGGAAAGAAAGGGCAGAAAGCTTCATTGGCCCATATCACTGAGTAGAGCAAACTCCACTCCAGACCTGGGTTCTTCCCCAAAACAGCTGTGGGGTTTTCCTAGAAGGCAAACAGGTGATTGGTTTGGCCTCCCACCTAAATGGAAGGTTTTGAAATGGTCTAATCTCATCCTTAGAGAGGTTAATAACAAATATTGGGAAGCGCTCCTATATTCAGGGTGTATACAAAGGCTCTAGAAAAACATTGGACTCTGGATGATCTCCAGAAGAATGTTCTGGGTTTCTCCAAAACATTTGATGGGACAATTATATTTGACTCTCTAGTGTCAAGGTTACATTTTTTTCTGTTTGTTTCATTTTGGTTTTTAAACAGAGTCATACTGGGGCTCAGGTGGCTTTTGTGGGCCAATCTGACCCCCAGATCAAGCTCATTCTGAAGACACTGGAGCATCATTACTTTATTTGCATGACAACCTGATACACTTTCTGGAGTATTTCTTCCCACATGAGCGGAAATGTTGGTTGTGATGAGACCACAGGCAATGCAGTGCACAGGTTGGACTCCATCTCTAACAATGTCATTTGATTAAACAGGCAATCATCTTCCTGCAAGGAAAATCTTGAGTCATCCGAATGCCCATCTGTATTCATCAGAGTTCCAGTAAACAGGAAGATGGCCCACAGCCAATGGATATTTAGGGAGTTTAATAACGGGGCCATTTACAAAGACGGGGACAGGTTTAGGGAGACACAATGAGAGATGGCTCAGTGCCCCAAGCTAGCACCACTGAGGAGCCATCACCTTAACAGGAACAGTTAAGGAAACCAGAAAGAGAGCGATGTGGGGAGATCCACGTGAGAGGAGCTGTAGGTTCTAAGAGGGACACAGTAACCCCCAGTGGATGCACATGGAGGGAGATGTGAATAAATACTACAGCTGTAACTCTCCTCCTCTCTGGTTGGCCAAACCCAACCAGAGAGCAAGGCCGCCTACAGATGCAGACCTCAGGGGACAGCTTGACAGGAACCCAGTGCAGGGAGAGGGGACAGTGGGAAGACGCTTTGCTCATGGTTTCATTAAGAACAATAACATCTGCATACTCTCTTGCTATGACATGAGTAGTTTAATAAAGATGTGAATAAGGGGGAAACCCCCTCTGCATATATGAAATTAGGGGGCCAGTTTATCCTTAGGGCAGAAATCAGTGCTGTAAATTCCTCATTGTGTTTTAGGAGCCAGAACTGGATGCACCCAAAGGTCTCAGAAATATGAACCTCAAAACAGGCCCTCTAATAACTGGCAAAAGAGAATCAGTGGAAAACTATTCCCGGCAGGACTGTGGTCACAGTCAAAATTAACTAGGAACAGAAGTTTAAGAAAGAGGTTAATGGGAGTTTCAAGTTATTGGCATACACTCTCTGCAGGCCCCTCTTGCATTGAGAGGCCCATATTTTAATGGAATAAATAGAGCCTGGTTTTGTTTTGTCCTACGTTGTTTTGTCTGGTTTCTCTTAGGAGTTTAGACAAAAGGCCAACCAGAAAGAGGAGAGATGGGGAAATCTGAAGAACCATCCTGGTGCATTTTAGAATGTCAAGGACTCCAGAAGTCAATAAGGATGTAAAGCGATCATGGTGAACCTAGTTTCCAATCACGTGGTAAGAGCCAGACAGTGTTTGGGTAAGAACATGATACGGTGCTGGAAGCAAAAGCTTTAGAGTCGAGCTATTAGCTGTGTGACCTTGAGCAAGTTTGAGAACCTACAGAAGCCTCAGTTTCCCACTCAGGGAAATGGGGACACTGTCTGCCTCTCCTAGGGTTGCTTCATGGATTAAATGAGATCACGTATTTAAAATGCTCGAAACGGTATCTAGCCCATAACTGGTGTTCAACAAATGGTATATATGTGTCTGTAAACTTACTTAGATCCATGGACACATATGTGCATCTCTGTTTCTCCGAGAACCATCTGGTCTTAATGATGGATGGGAGTGGTCATGATTGGTCACAGGGTCCTTTGGTTGTGAGAACGCAGAGTGTGACAAAAGGGTCTTCATTCTTTCTCTTCCTATATACCGCCCCCCTCCAAAAATATACATACTTAGGCTAGCTCTCTCTTTCCAGCTGTGTTCCGAAATTCTTTCTGACCATGTACCCTGACACACGTATACCCATATATGTGCTCTAGAGACTTTTTTCTTTAAAAATTTCTGATCGGATAATTAATTATACACTCATTAATTTATTTAAGAACATCCAGAATTTAGGGTAGCATAACAAAGTCTCAGATGCTCCATTTCCCTTTTACCCCTCCCTCCTCTCACAGACTGCTTTATTATGGAAATGACTCTTTTCCCCAAAGGTCTTATACGATAGGGAGCACAAAGATGAGGAAATTTTGTTTCTGGCACTTTATTTTGGCTAGAACGGAATTAAAGATTTCAATTTAGTGGCTATATTTGCTTGTTTCCCTTATTACTGACTAGAGAATTCACCTTAGTCTCTTTGTGACGATTGGATTAAAGATGTTATGTATTTTTTCACTTTTTTAAGAGATTTTAAAATGTTTGCCTTGGGTGACTAAAGCAAACACAAAAGGTTCCACAATCTGCCCAGGCCTTAGAAATTTCACTCTTGGGCCCATATCCTTGAAAGGTATTGACCCCTACAAGCAGCTAATAATGTAAACGTTGACAGGCTGGTTTAACCTTTTAATTGTATTCTGTGGATCATGCATTTGACCTTCTGGAGACAACTTGATGAGTTCCTGCCATATTAATTACTCCATGCTGTTTTGCAGTGAACCTTTTACAATTCAAACCTAGTGGATGAATGCATGAACCTTCCTAGGCTCCAGGGAAGAAGCCGGAATGGCAATTTAAAAGTACCCAACAGGATTTTCCTCTACCGGGCTTGTTTTCTTTCCCCAAAATGATGAATAGACACCTCTGGAATGGTATTTATTGTACTGTGCTACCTCTTGCAAATATTTGACACTTTTTTTTTTCCCTAAAATATCTTTGAAACTACCAGACCTTATCTGGAATAACTGCTTTCAATTACTATGCGTTCTATAATCAATACAGTCATTACTACGCAATACTATCTCTGACACCCGAATCTTCTTTGGCTTAAGCATCGTTAATGAGATCTAACGTGCAAAGTTTCATTTAATTTTCCACTCCCAAATAGTCTTCATCTGAGTTTGGATTTTGTCTTCCTGATGCATTAGACAATAGTCCTAATTATAGTGCAAGATCTCCCTCCCACCCTGTTTGTTAGCCTCCACGAAGTTTAAGCTTTCCTTTCCCCTCTCCTTTATAGGGAGAAGGAAGTCATCCGTGTGGTCATTTTCATCACCCTGTGCTCAGGCTTCTTCAGGGAATATTTTGAGCCCTTTCAAGAGTAGACCTGAGCATTTCCAATTGCTGAGTTTGGAAGGCTGCTTACATCCCAGCCTGTCCTTATGCACCATGTAAGAGTATTAAACTGCAAGTCTTATGTGCCAAACCTGGATTCGAGAATCCAACTTTTCCCTGCTTCCTGTCTCCCCTCGTTACTTAGGTTTTTTTTTTTTTTACTTATTCATGAGACACAGAAAGAGCAGTAGAGACACAGGCAGGGAGAAGCAGACTCCCTGTGGGGAGCCCGATGTGAGACTCGATCCCAGGACCCTGGGATTGCAATCTGAGCCAAAGGCAGATGCTCAACCTCTGAGCCACCCAGGCGCCCCTACTTAGGTCTTTTGATGCAACAACTCTCTCTAGTGTACTTTCTTAGATGACAAAATGTGATTGGATGGGAGTCAAATATCTGGATGGACTCCCAGGCCTGCCATTTACATCCCATGTTTCTCTATTTATGGGTATGTGTATTGATTGCATGCTTTGTGCCAGGCACTGTGTAAAGCAATTCACACTTATTCCACACAGCAATCCAAGGGAAGGCTACTAGGCTACTAGGATGGCTATTTTGCCTAGATGAGAAATAGCTCAGTTTAAATATTCATTGAATCAGGTTTAAATAATTGCCCTGGGTTAGTGTTAGTGGACCTGAAATTAACACACAGCTTTTTCTGACTCCAGAGTATGTGCTTTAAACCGCTACACGTGAAAATCTCACAAATTTGGCCAAAGCGCTTGGCTTTTTGGCAGCCGTCCTGTGTGCATTGAGGCAGTGAGTGAGAACTCAAGCTGGAGCCAGACTGGCTGCATTTGAAATGTGTCCCCTTCACTTACTGGTTGTGTGACATTGAACAAGTAACTTTATCTTTCCACGCTTTGGTTTTCTCATCTTCGAAATGGGGATAAAAATACTATAACGCCAAATTCCTTGGGCCGCACGGAGGATTAGATTCATGTAAAACATTTAGGTCAGTCCTGACATATATTAGGTGCTCTTTAAAAGCAACAATAAGTGGGACACTTGGGTGCCTCAGCGGTTGAGCGCCTGCTTTCAACCCAGGGCGTGATCCTGGAGAATGGGGATCAAGTCCCACGTCGGGCTCCCTGTATGGAGCCCGCTTCTCCCTCTGCCTGTGCCTCTACCTCGCTCTGTGTGTGTCTCTCATGAATAAATAAATAAAATCTTTTAATAAATAAAATCTTAAAAAAAAGCAACAGTAAGAAAACAGCTCAATAACGTTAGCAACTATTGATGTGATTGCCTTATTTGTCAAAAAAGAAGTAGAGAGGAGCAACTGTGTCTACCCTAATTGATTGCTGTAAGGAGACTTGGTGAGCCCTTGAAAGTCTGAGGTTCTCTGAGTTTGAATATTACTGATAAAATCCTCTTATTCCTCAGCCTAGGACACAATGGTGAAAGAGGGTTTGGGGAAGTTTGTTTGGGTGTAGAAACTAGGTGTGGTATCTAAACAGTCGAAAGGATAACTCTTGCCCTTAATCCCTCCCCACCCCTGCAAAAAGTGTGTGGCTATGCCTGTGTAAGCAGGAGAGGGAATTAGGAAGTCTGGGTTCTATCAACCTGAGCTTGGGGCTTGTTATCCGAAACGGGGTAATTAACATATCCAAAGCTCAAGCTCATTGTCCTTTCTATGAAGAGTAGGATACTTTATCTCTGCAACCTAGTTTCAGAGAAAGCTTAGGAAGCAGAAAATGAAGTTAAAAAATTAAAAGGACAATAATAGCTTTATATCACCAAATGGACTCTCCTCCAGGCAACAGGAAGTGGATGGGGCCAAATCAGATAGGTAGTTACTAGGAAAAAATTAAATGGATACCTAGCAATCAGTAGGATGCTTACCGTGGGCAAGAAGTTGTGTTTGACATGATACAAAGATGTATGAGAAACAAAGTCTTGCCTTAAAGGGGACGTGATTTGCTTAGTGGGCAAGATATAAAAAGATAATTAATAATAGAGGAGTTTCTGTACCAGATGAGTAGTGTAAACCAAGAGGCTATAGGCCAAATTTTCCCATTATAAACACCTGCTACACAATTTAATTATGTGCAGCTTTTGTATTATAGGATTTGGTTGAACTAATTTGCTCTCAATCTTCAAAAGTATGTAAACATTTAAGTAGAATTCCTGAGATTTAACCTAAACTCACATTTGAAAGTTAATTTTAGCCCCTCTGGGAATTTTAGACACCTCTGAGAACCTATCAAAAACTCTGAAGTATCTCCTGGAAATGGCACAAAACCCCACAGTCTGCATATAAGTGTAGAAGGCTGATGGATCCCCCTAAAATCCATCTGTGAATCCCCACGTTTAAAACAACCCTGCTCTAAGAATGTGAGAGCAACTACCATTATAGAAACTAAATTATCTGTTCTTTCCCAAATCTTTAGATCTCAGTTACATCTTTGTTAGCTTTTGCTATTTTAAATAAGGCTATAGTTGGGGCATGTGGGTGGCTCAGGTCAAGTGTCTAACTCTTGGTTTTGGCTTAGGTCATGATCTCAGGGTCATAGGATGGATCCTCGCATCCGGTTCTGCACTCAGCAGGGAGCCTGCTGGAGATTCTCTCCTTCTCCTTTGTCCCTTACCCCACTCTCAACAACAAAATGAAGACCACATTTTCCATACTTTCCAAGAGTTGCCATGTCTCTAAGTTCTGGATAACGAACATAGATGAAAGTGTTTTAAATCTACTTCTGGAACCCTCAATAGACAGCTTGGGAGTACCCTTTGCTTCTCCTTTACCAATTCCTCCATCCAGCTGCTCGGGACAGGAATCCGATGGCTAGAGTGCCTTCTTGGGCTATAAGATGAGGGACACATCCTGGGGACCACAGATCTGAAAGATGGAAGGAGCCTGGATCCCTAAGGAGCAGGGAAGAGTGTCCCCATAGTAGTTCTGAATACTATCTTCTGGACTTTGACATTCCTGTCATTTAAGTTGCTATTTATAGTTTCTCTATTACTTGTACCTGAACCTAATTCTAATTTGCAGATATAATCCGTCGCATTTGGAGGCTGCTATCTCCTGACTTCCTGGTATCCGCCGTTGTTAATGAGAAGAATAATCTGTCTTTGCTTTCTGGTAGGTTTAAGTTGGCCTCTCTATTTTACAGTTTCTCCTCTCTGCATATACATGTAGGTTTGTTCTCATATTTTCTGTTTTTCCCTTTCCTAGGTCTCTCTTCCCTTTTTAGTCCTGAGCCAGTTTCTCAGCCATGTCCTCCTTGAATGTTGCATCTCCACTCTTCCCCAGCCTCTTCTGAAACCACTATTCAAAATACGTTGAGGGGTGCCTAGGTGGTGCAGTCAGTGAGGCCCCCAACTCTTGGTTTCAGCTTAGGTTGTGATCTCAGGGGTGTGGGATGGAGCCCTGCTTTGGGCTCTGTGCTCAACGTGGAGTCAGCTCGAGATTCTCTCTGCCTCTCTCTCTGCCCTTTTCTCCCACATGCACTCTCTCTCTCTCAAATAAATAAAAATAAATCTTTAAAAAATATGTATGTTGAAGCCTCCCAATCAAAATATCATGTGCCTCAACAGCACATATAGCCATTTTTAAATGTCTATACATGCTGCTCTTGAATTTTATCTTCTAAATGCCCTCTTGGTGGATAAACTTGAGTTTATTCTATCCATTGATTTTTTTCATGGCATTTTTTTTCTCCTGGCATTTCTTGTAGATAACATAGAGTTGAATCTTGTTTGTTTGTTTGTTTGTTTCCCCTTGGACAATCTCTTGCTCTTAATTACTATATTTAGAGCACTCAAATTTAAAGCGATTATTGCTATAGTTGGATTAATACCAATCATGTTTGTGACTCTTTTTGATTTGTTGGGTTTTTTCCTCCTCTTTTCTTTCTGCCTTCTCTGGTTTCAACTGAGCAGTTTATATGATTCAATTTTATCTCCTCTCAGCATAGTGACTATATTTCCTTTAAAAAAAAATTAGTGGTTGCCTACAGTTTACAGTATAATTTTTAAACTAATGTAAGTCCATCTTCAAATAACACTATACTGCCTTTGGTGTAGCATACATACCTTATAGGAAAACCAAATAAGTCAAAAAGTCAGACCTACATGAAGAAATGAAGAATGTCAGAGAAGGATTAAATGAAGCTAAAATAAAATATTTGATTTTTCTTATTTTTAATCTAAAAGATAACCTTATTTAAAGGCATAGCAAACATGTGTTGGATAATTATAACAATATGAACTTTTTGACTTGCATAGTTTTCCTTCTCTCCAAAGAACTTGTAACATTCCTTATGGGATAGGTCTGCTAGTGGTGAATTCCCTCAGTTTTGTCTGAGAAAATTTTTATTCCCCTTCACTTCTGAAGTATAAACTCCCCGGAAATAAAACTGTAGGTTGATGAGTTTTTGTTTGTTTTTTTTCAATGCTTTAAATATTTCACACTAGTCTCTTCTTTACAGGGCTTATGATAAGAATTTGCTGTAATTCCCATCCTTGTTCCTCTCTAGGTAAGTTATACTTTTCCTCTGACTTCTTTCAAGATTTTCTCTTTGTCTTTGGTTTTCTGTAACTTATATATGCTGTGCCTAACTGTCGCCCTTCTTTTATTTATCCTGCTTGGCGTTTTCCGAGTTTCTTAGACCTGTGGTTTGATGTCTGTCATTAATTTTATCAATTTCTCTTCTATTATGACTTCAAGCATTTCTCTTCCTTTTCCCCCCAGAAATTCCGATGATGCATATGTAACACTTCTGAAAGTGTCCCAAAATGTTTGAATGGTTTTGTTTATTTGTTTTGTTTTAGTTCTCTTTTTCTCTTTGCCTTGCAGCTTGGGAAGTTCCTATTGATCTATTTCCAGGCTCACCAGCTCTTTCCTCAGCCCTCTCCAAACTACTGAAGGGCCCATCAAGGACATTCTTCATTTCTGTGGTAGTGTTTTTGATTTCTAGCATTTCCTTTTGATTTTTTCCCTCAAGTTCCCAGCTGTCTGCTTATACCACCCCTCTGTTCCTCCATATCTTTTTTTTCCCCATTAGAGCATTCAACATGTTAAACATAGCAATTTTAAATTCTCTGTCTGATAATTCCATGATCTGTGTCACATCTGAGTCTGGTACTGATGATTCCTTTGTCTCTTCAGTCTGTGTTTTCTCTTACCTTTTAACGTGTCTTTCAATTTTTTGTCAAAAGATGGGCATGATGTCGAGCAATACATCTAGTCATAGGAACCAAGGTAAATAGACATCTGGTGTGATGTTTTATATTTATCTAGGAGTGCGGCTATGTTTAATCTTTCCTGTAGCTACAGATTCCAGAAGTTTTAAAGTATCCTAGTATCTGTGGGTTTTTTTTTGTTTTGTTTTGTTTTGTAATCCATGTTTTTTGTTTCTGTTTTTCCCTCCTTACTTTGGTTTCTCTAGGAACTCCTCAGACAGTCTTCATCTTATGGCTCTTTCAACTGTAACCCAGTTACTACACTGGAACCCTGTGGGTGTGGTGGGAAGGTGAGGGAGATGGAAAGTGTTATATAATTTTATTTAATCCATCCATTGTGTCCCTAGGCTAAGACCTTCACAGTAGTTGTTCAGCTTTCCACACCCCTTACATGAAACTAGAGGAGTAGGAGGATGGAATGGGAGAAATGTCCTCCCCTTAACCACCCGCCCTGGGGATGGGGCTCTGGTAAATTTTTTTCCTTGGAAAATAAGTGTTATAGAGAAAGCTCTGGGTGTATTTCACAAGGATTATGCTTTCCTTCCTCCTGTAAGAGTTATGAGGGTATCTTTCTCAGATCAGGACTGTAAGAACCTAGTAGGGTTCCTGGAAGAAAAACCCATGAAAGTGGGGAGTCCTCCTAAGACTGGATTCCCAGGAATTTCTCACTTTTATGCTAGCCCAGACTCAGCCTCCAGCAGTTCACCAAAACCACCTTTTACATATTCCTACCAGGTCATGACTCTGGCATCTCCTGCTTCAGAAAAGCAGATCTGGGTTGTGACTCTGAACCCACCTGTCTGTCTAGTTCTCTGACAGGTTCAGGAAAAGTTACTGATTTTTAGTTTGTTCAGTTTTCTCTTATTGCAAGGACAAAAGTGACGACTTCCAAGCTCTTTACACGTTGGAGCTGAAACCAGAAGTCATTTTTGGGATTTTTAAAATCTTTGTATTCTGTATAGTTTTGTTATTATTGTGATGACTATTATTATCATTTCTTCTGCTTTAACTCATGACCTTTTGCTCTTTTTTATGAATGGTAATCTTTCTCTATTAGAAATCCCTAAATATACTTACATAATCACTTTCAGATGGGCCCATGTGAGTCACAGGTGCCAACAAAATGATAGTTTAACTTTCAGGAGTGAATTAATCTCTTGACTTTTATGTTGTTGGCTAACTTCTCTAGATTAATCTCCTTCTGTGTTTTAGAGTTTTGATATGTAGGGGGATGCGTGGGTGACTCAGTGGATGAGCGTCTGCCTTTGGCCCAGGGCCTGATCCTGGAGACCCGGGATCGAGTCCCACGTCGGGCTCCCTGCATGGAGCCTGCTTCTCTCTCTGCCTCTCTCTCTGTGTGTCTCTCATGAATAGATAAATAAAATCTTAAAAAAAAAAGAAAAAGAACTTTGACGTGTAGGTACAACTTTGAGTAGAAAGGTTTTGTTTTGTTTCTCTCTCTAATATCATCCCTCCTTGTATTTTGTGGATGTCTTCGTTAGACCACTTGGGTTCTGCAACCAGAACCCTCCTACTGTTGGAAATTCAGGGCCCCTGTCTTTTGGTGAGAGAAGGGAGCGTTTATCCAGGCACCACTCTGCAAGCAGCAGCAGGCAGCTGGGTCTGCCCCTCTCCCTTTTCCCCAGGTAGAAAGCTCTAGATTAGCTCCATAAATATTTTTCAAGTGTGCGTGGTGGAGGAGAGCACACTTCCTGCTTTGTTTCCTGCTTTGGGCTGCTGATCCCTGCAGAAGCTTACCTTGTCTTAAAGTGAGAGTTGTGTCTGTTTTATTCTCCTCTTTTAAAACTTTGTCTGACACTTATTTGGAGTAGATCAGGGCCTAAAAGCATGAATTTACAATCCCCTCTGGCACAGAAGACATATTTATATTAGCCACATCTCTATGAACTAACGTCAGGCTCTATGTGCCCATTTTATAAGTGCAAGGGGAGCGTAACAGGTGGTCAGCAGCAGGCTCAGACTGGTGAGTAGGTCTCCTGTTTCCGTCTTAAGCAGGTGATATTCATAATCATATCAGGCCTGCGATGTTGGCAGCTCAGCCTCTAACATTTCTCTTCCTTACAACATTTGGAATCTGGGACGTGATGGAGAGCTTCTGCGGTGAGCAGGCCACTTGTCCCATTTACAACGTAATCACAAGGTGTTTCTACTTTAGAATCGGTGGTTTCTGCCCACAGATTTCTGAAACACTGGCTGAGATCACGATGCTCTTTCATGGTATTGGGTTTTTTATGTGCTCCATGCAGAAAAAGTTGAGATGTTGTTTCCCCCACCTCCATTTTCAGTCACAAGCAGTTTCTAGTGACTTCACATCCACTCCACTTTGGCTCTCCCCCTTCCTGGGTCTTACACCTTTGTCAGATTTCATCACCAAGAGATTGGAGCCCCTCTGCATTTCTAAGGGAGGGGATGTTTATACTTTTTCTTACATCTTGTGGCCTTCATCACCCAAAGCTCTGTGGAATTGAAAGAAACACAGTTGGCCTGAACCCTGGAGCCATCTGTTCAACCTGCTGAAGATATTGGTGGTTGACTGTTTACTAAACAGACTACCCTGTGTGGCAGCCCAAAGGCTGAGACTGGGGCTTCTGTTAATCATTAGGCACTTAACAAACAGTTGGGGCCCTAGTCGCTAGCTTTTCTTCATTGCTTTCAGAAGCAACATTCTGTACTCTGCCTTCAGCCACACAACAAGAGATGGATTTGGTGGTGTGTTTACTGTGAGGATTTCCAGCAGGCTTGGGTTGCCACACCCGAGCAGCAGTGGTCATGTCATTTTGCAGGAGATGTGACATGTGTGCCTTTGTTGTTGACTTTATCTTAGCCAACACACGTGGGTGTCTAACGTCGGCTGAGAAACTGGGCTCTAGGGTGGAGTGAAGGTTTAATTTTGTTGACAGTTTAATGCTTGGAGAGATATGAGTTCTGGTGAGGTCTCTCCCTTGAGACTTTTGCCCTTTCGTTAATGCTTTGCGTAAACACTGCCTTGAAAACTGTTCATGAAGTATCTGCAAAGGCATGTGGAACTGTTAGTAAACAGTTGTGAATAACATGAACCCACGATCAGAGTCTTGAACCTGTGTTTCTTTTTGATGGGATTTATTATCTGGTGCAAATCTTTATGAAGCGTCAAACACAGATTGAACTCTTCTGCCCAACTTTTGTGGCAGAGTGTAGTTTGTGATAGAAATTTAGCCTTGGGAATAGATATGGAGAACTTCTCCCAGAGTCTTGTATTAGAAATAGTAATCTCTACTAGTTGAGAGCATTAAACATAGGAAAATAATCATGAAGTTGCAGAGAGTGGGACACAGGCAAAAGCAGCCTAGGTGTTTAGCTAAGGAAGAAAAAGAAAAATTTGGAGACAAGTATCCCTCGGCTCTAGAGGTGTTCTGGAGCCAGCTGGCCTCTTAGAAGCAATTTGCATGTTTTTCTTTTCAACTCTGTTTTTGAGGTGATCAACTTAGTGGCTTCAAATCAACTGTGGTCAGAGCATTTACTGGACTGAAATTGTCGAATGCTACCAATCAGGGCTTTTCTCCCCTACAGAGCCAGTTGTTAAATGTTTACCAGCTCACTGATGGATGTGGAAGGCTAATTCTTAATTTCATTTCCAAGAAATGAGAGGGGTTATATCACTTTAGAAATAAAGACATGACACAGTTGAAGTCATGTTCACAGAAAAGTAATAAGAGGTTGACTCCATGACAGGCCTGAGTCACAAAATAGCCTCTGAATTTAAACTGAGCTCTTCCCTCTGGGCAAGACACATTATATGTAAAATACAGCCATTTGAAAGATCTAGGGCAGTAAGGGGACAGATAGGCAAGGTAAGCAATTGCCAGATCTTAGCCTGGTACTCTGCTTGGTTTTACTGGATACCTTCATTTTATTCATTTACTTATGAATTTTACAGTATTTTTTGAGTGCCTCCTAACATGCTCTGTTAGCTCTTGGATGAGTAAAAACAGATGTGCCTATTGTCTTCATGGCATGTACGGTCTAGTAGAAAAGACAAATATTAAGCAAATAGCCACAAATAAGTGTGTAATTACAGACTATATAGTAGATTTTATAAAGGGGAAGCATAGAATACTAAGAAAACATATAACCTGATGATTTGATGTGCATGGAGGATGTGTGGGGAGGTTCCCATGGCAAAGTGCACCCTGAGCCAAGAGCTAGGGGATTGGCAGCAGCTCAATCTGGTGAGTAGAAGTGAGTGATAGAGGAGGATTAAGCCGAGAGATCAAATGTGCAATAGCCCTGCAATGTGTAGGAACATGTGCCTTTTTAAGAAAATTAAAGATGGGCTGAATGGCTGGAGAACAGGCAGCAGGGGTAGTATGTGCGATGAGTTGTGTTAATAATGCGTTTATTTTAATCTAAGAGGAATGAAAAGCTACTGGAGGAGATTTGCATTAAAAAAAATTCATTTGACTACAATATGGAGAACTGATTGGAAGGGGAAGAGAGCAGACAAGGGCATAGGTTAAAGGCTATTATTGTATATTCCAGGTGAGGGATAATGGAATCCTAGACCAGGCTAATGGCAGAAGTGATGAGAATAAGGAACTGTATTCAAGAGATGTTTAGGATACAAAATTAAAGAGTGATGCGTTAAACATAGGGATGGCAAGGAAGGGGATCTTGTCAACGATGGCCCCAAGATTTTGGGCTTTGGAAAATAAGCTGATGATTGTTCTGCTTACTAAGATTAAGAACCAGATTTAGAACAGAAGCCATGAGCTTGGCTTTGGATATGTGGATTTAAAGTACACTTTCAACATCATAATGGAAGTGTCTAGTAGATTCTTTGGATATTCAGATTTGAAGCATTATGGAGAGGTCTAGAGCTATCTACTGCTAGGTGGTGACTGAAGCCAGGGTCAGAGTGAGATCCTCCAAAGGAAATGCACAGGGTGAGAAGAGGAGAGGGCCCACACACTACCTGGGAATATTTAAATATTTAGTAACTCAGTAGAGGAGAATGAACCTGCAAAAGATCAAGGGAGTAGTCAGGGAGGTAGGAGGAAAACCAAGAAAGATGAGGCTGGGAGTGTGAGAAGGGATTCACTGTAAGTAGGTCTGAGGGGTTTGGGGGACAGAAATGTTCTAAAACTGATTTATGGTGAGGCTTACACCTCTTGGTAAAGTTACTAAGAAGCACTGAATTGGATACTTGAAATAGGTGATTTTTATAATATATAAAGTATACCTTGATAACATGGTTAAACAAACAAAAACAAAAGACTATAGGATGAAAGAAAAGAAAGGATGAGAATCTTTCAAGAAGGAAGGAATGGTCATGTGTGTTGAATGTTGTTGGTGAATTTGGTAAGATAAGGACTTATTATGGTCACTAAGAAAGTGAGAACTCGAAACAGAATGGTCCCAATATTGGATAATGTCATTGGATACTGTATAAATAGTGACCTATATTTGAAATGGTACCTGCATAATTGTGAGAAGGTGCACATGACTTGGTCCCTCCTTGTTCTCACAAAAAGAGTCCAAATACAGTGTTTGTTATGTCCTCTGCACAACAGAGCAGCTAGCAAATGGATTCTGACAAGGCAATTCTGTTATGACCGAAGCCCTGTTCACATGTGGCTAAGAATTAGCACCCATGTGTGATCAAACAATATATTTCCCCCCCAAAAGTCTGAGACACTCACAGGATATTGTAAAACTCCTCATTATTCTTTAAATGATCTAATGGTTACAAAGGAATTATGTGTCCAATAATAGTCAGCTTCATACATATGGGAACAGTACCTCATCCAGCATGTGGCACGAGGTAAGTGTCCAATAAATATTTGTTGACCACCTAAACTCAGAAGTTAGAAAAGTGAGAGTGCTCATGAATCATTATTTAGATCTACAGTGCAAACTGCTACAGAAGAAAAGCTCAGAAGAGCACAATATATATATAAAATAATATATACACAATATATATATAAAAAGACCAAATCTATGTAGGTAATTCACAGGTTTTGTCCACTTTGGAAGAGGCTACTAATTTTTCCTCAGTTCTTACTCATTTTTTACTTGACTACCCTATCAGCTTAAACTAGTCAGCCAAAAATACGCATATAAACAAATCCTTTTACCTTAGCCATCTTTTGGAATTGAGTTTTGCTATAAATGTTGTCTTACTTCACTTATTTCCCTTATTTGCACTATTCTTGTGAAAATGACTTTTCCCCCCCTTTTTATCCCATCCTAACTAATAAATGCCTCTAACTTCTAAATTAGGCCACGCTCAAGAAAACATGTACCGAGAGTTTGTTTTGTTTTTCGACTGAGCTTCCTAATTTAGGTAGCTGTAGAAGACTGTTGACATGTGATTGCCAATCCAAATGTTTAGTGAAATGTCTCAACTGAATGTAAATGACTCTTCCAAATTGATTTTTAGCGAATGTTTCACTCAGGCCACTGGATGTTTGCTAAATTTCTTGAACTCGTATTTATAATAGCAACCCCAATGTTATTCTCTGAGAACAGGAAATCAGGGAGTGGAACTATACAGTTGGTGGAGTTGTCCCTGAAGGAGGAAGTTGTGAGGACTGAGGTGACCTAGAAATGACCAGTTTTTGACAGAATTTTAGATAAGGATCAATCTATGTGGAGCGATTGTGGTGTTCTGTTAGATCTGAGTACTTTCAGATAGCTTCCCTACTGCCACTTCTCTTTCTCCTAGCTGGAAATTAATAACATTAGAATAAATATTCTGGGTTAGGCGGTATCAGAGAGGTGTTTGGGGCTATGCAGCAGTATAGGATCAGGACATTTGCTTTTTGTCCTATTGACCAAAGTTCTCCATTCCCTCTGTGAACATCCTGACTGTGAACATACTTGACTGAACATACTGACCAGCACACTGAGCCCTGGAGATGCTTGGTGGCTCCCTCTCGGGCCCGCACACTTCTGTTCCCACAAGTCAAGTTGCATGTTTGCCAAGAGTCTATTGTCCCTGTACTTGTCATTGCCATTATGTAATTTAATTTATACCTAAGTATTAGACCACGAGGCACTCTATCATAGAGAGGACAATATTTCTATGAAAACTAGGTCAAATGCTTTGGAAAGACTCACTAAGGTGAATTACCCCCCAAAGGCTATTGGCTTAGGTGTGAACAAGGCAGCTGTCCAGATGGAATGGGAAGATGTGACAAGAGTATAGTTTCTGTTTAAGGTGGCTTTATAAGTGTCTTTAAGTTCTCACTTCACTTATAAAAAAAAAAAAAAACTGGAAACAGTGTACAATGCATAGGGATTCATTTCTGAAAGAAATTCGGGGCACCTGGGTGACTTGGTTGGTTAAGCGTCTACCTTCAGCTCAGGTCATGATCCCAGGATTCAGGAATCAAGCCCTGAGTCAGACTTCCGGCTCACAGGGAACCTGCTTCCCTTGCTCTTCCCCACTCATGCTTTCTTGAACTATATCTCTCTCTCTCAAATAAATAAATAAAATCTTAAAGAAAAGAAAAATGAAAGAAATTCAACATGTAACACTAATCAGAACACCTTGCTCTAAGAAAAGGGCAGGGGCTAAAGTCAAAAGTTGGTGAGAGAATATCCATTTAATAGGTTTTTAATTCCTATAAAATGCTTAAGGCATGCATAGGTAACTTGCTATAATTCTTCACTTTAATTTTTTTGATGAGCCAATTAACGTAGATTAGGAGAACTTCAACTCCACTTGGGAATTTTCCAAGGCACTGCTATTTCCTCTGTCTAAAATACCCTTCCTCATCCCCTACATCCACTTCCTCACACAGTTTGTGTTCTCCCTCTCTCTTACTCATTCTTCAGGTCCTAAGACTCCAGCTCACATGCTAGCTCCTATGAGGAAACTGTCCCTTGTTATTAAATTTAAATTTTTATTTACTTATTTTATTTATTTCCCTTTGTAGTACTACATTTTGTTTGAACTGCTTGCATAGACCCATTCCATCCCAAAAGGAAATGTCAAGCGCTTCCAACAGTGAAGCAGTGACATGGCTTCTCCAAAGATCTACTGGAGTCTGCAGAAAATCCAAATGTAGTAAAGTCACAAACTGGATGTTTTCATTCCTTGGATTACAAGAGATTTTCAAAATCATATTGAGTTTTAAAACCTATCAAAATGGGCAGCCTGGGTGGCTTAGCGGTTTAGCATCGCCCTTGGCTAGGGTGTGATGCTGGAGACCCGGGATCGAGTCCCACGTCGGGTCAGGCTCCCTGCATGGAGCCTGCTTCTCCCTCTGTCTGTGTCTGTGCCTCTCTCTCTGTGTCTCTCATGAATAAATAAATAAAATCTTTAAAAAAATAAAGAAATAAAACCTATCAAATTCTTTTTCAGACTGTTCTGTTTCGTGTGCCACCTCTGTGCTGAGTACATCACTTTGTGACTGTGCTTAAGGCACAGTTGGTATTGTATTCTAATCATTTATTTAATATACTTTATTATATTTGGATCCCATGAGGTTAGGTCTCCACTGACTTGCTCCTTTCTCTTGAGAATGGGTCACATTTTCCTGTCTCTTCTTATATTGAGCAATTTTGTTGGATCATGTCCTGGACGTTGTGAATGTTATGTTGTAATGGCTCTGGATTATGTTATGTTCTTCTAACAAACTAAAACAAACTTTATTTGTTTTAGTAGATAACTTACTTAGCTGGATATAAAGTGCAAACTCTGTCTTTTGGGCAACAGCTTCAGTCTCGGTTCAATCCATTCATCCTCCACTGGTCTCCCTGCAATCCACCTGACACGTGCATCATTCAAGGGGCAGATGGAGACACGGTGTTTAGATGCAGAATTTGGGTTCTCTCTCTCTCTCTGATTATTTCCCTTCTGTGATTTCCCTCTCACTTACTAGAGAATTTTTTTTAAATTTTTATTTATTTATGATAGTCACAGAGAGAGAGAGAGAGAGATCGAGAGAGAGGGGGGCAGAGACACAGGCAGAGGGAGAAGCAGGCTCCATGCACTGGGAGCCCGATGTGGGATTCGATCCTGGGTCTCCAGGATCGCGCCCTGGGCCAAAGGCAGGCACCAAACCGCTGCGCCACCCAGGGTTCCCAGAGAATTTTTTTTTATAGGATTTTAGCCACCCTACCCCTTACAGCATCCCAAGTCTAAAAGCCATGAAAATAGGAATCTCATGCAGTGCTATTTTCTCCTTCCAAGTGTCGATCTCTTTCCAGCATCTTCTGCTTTTGTTCACTCTCTAGTTCCTTCAAGTAGTTGTTTTTTTTAAATTATTATTTTAAATTTTTTTAGCCACAGCTCATAATTGTTATCGGTGAGAGAATTGGTCGGGGCTAGGAGCTTACACATCCTACCAGAAGCAGAAGCACATCATTGTCTCTATACTTTTGTGCCTAAACATTGTCCAACACACTGTGTAGACACTCAGGAAATAGTTTATGTTGAACAAAATAAAGAGAAGGGCATTGTTAAATTGAACAAATGTTGGAAAGAAGGAAGAGAGTTTGTTCTCATTAGTTCATATTATTTTTTTTCAGTAATAATTAGACTTTAAGAGTCATAAAGATCTTAATCAAGGAGACTTGAAGAACAGAAACAGCTAGTTCTTATGCTGTCCAGGGTTACCAGGAGGCAGGAAGCCACTAAAGGCAGGCTCAGGGCAGTGGCATCCACGGGGTCAAGGAGCATCTGGGAGCATTTTAACTTGTCCAACCCTGGACACGATCCCACCATCCAAGTGAGTTTCCCCAGCCCTTGGCATTATTAAGCCTCACAGTGAATATCTGCTTCAGGAGAAATCCCCTTGAAAAATCTGTTGAAACCAGTTTAGAAAATAACACAGTCACAACTGGCTAAAAAAACGATAAACAGAGTAACACAATAAATCGCAATTACACCGCCAGGGAGGTGTCTGCAGGGGTGTGAGGGGCTGGTGCCTGGCCTCTTCTCATTTACCATCTTTATTAATGACCTGGAAGTGGTGCAAACAGCTTGCTAATGAAGTGGCAAGCACTGCAGCTAGAAAGAGTAGCACAGAGACCAAGCCAGTGTAACAAGGTTAGGACACCAGGCAGAAAAAATCACAGGAAAGAACTTCAGCAGGGAAGGAATACTGTAAGTGTCAAGACAAGAATAATCAGAAGTGCAACTTTCGGATGGCAGGGAGTAGAGGAAACATGGAAAGGAACAAATGCCTGGAAAGAATCTGGAAATGCAAGGCTGGAAGAAGGCAATTGGCTGATGGCTGGTGTGGGATGCTATTTCTTAAGAATGATGTGCCGCTTCTTCTGACTTTGCAGGCTATAAATATCACTGAGATGTGAAAGGACCAGTGGGGTCCTCAAAACCCCGGGAAGGAAGGAAGGCTCTGCTTCTTGTTATGCCATCAAGGCTCCCACCGCTCCCTGGCGCTGGTAGTTTCCCAATTTAAGACTGGCTCAGGCTGGATGAGGCTGGATGAGGCTCCTTTGTGGTCCTTGTGCACCAGAAAAGGCATCACAGGCAGGAGGACAGAGGGCCTGGGATGCAGAACATCAGGATCCCTCCCTATTCTACACAAAGAATTACCTTCCACCAATAGTCATTCATGTATTTGATTCGCTTCACAACTCTGAGGTCTATCATAGCTGATCTTGTTTACTTATTTCTTTATTGTCCGTCTTCCCCACAAGCATACGAGATCCCAGGAGGACAGGGGCCTCGTCTGTCGCGTTCACCTCTGCAGTATCTATGACAAGGGCAGAGCCTGGTTCACTGTAATCAGGAAGTAAATATTTACTGAATGAATGAATGAATGAATGAATGAATGAATGGATGGATGAATGAAGAAGTGAATCCTGTCCTCCATGCTCATTGTAGAGAAGAGGAGACAAAGCCACACAGTGACCTGCCTACAGTCCCCCAGGTGGTGGACGGACATGGCCCAGAACCCATTTCCTCTGACTCTGAGTACCTTCTCCTTCTTCAGTCCTTCTGAACTTGTAATCACAGGTCACCTTCCTGGGAGGCCTGCCCCGGTCACCATGTGGAACATTCCACCCCCACCACCCAGCCAACATTTCACATTCCCTCCCCTGCTCGTGCTACGCTCCCTGTAACCTGTGAGCACTTATCATGACTCTGTGTCGCTCTAGATCTTATCCTGTTCTTTGTTTGTCCCTCCCTGAGGATGTAGGCTGCAGGGGAGCAGGAATTTCGTCCATGTGTTCATTGCCATGTCCCCAGCAACAATAACTATGACCATAGCTACTGTTTATTGAGCGCTTGCTGTGTGCCAGACACCTTACGTGGGTTATCTCATTAAAATCCCTAACAAGCCCAGAAAGCAGCTTGTTATTATTCTAGTTATTGTAGTGTCCCCATTGTAGAGATGGGAAGAGTAAGCTTCAAGAAGTGAAGGGACTCACCCCAACTAGTAAGTGGCACAGGTGGGACAAGAAGCCAGTGCCTTACCTACTGTGCATACACTGCCTCCGAGAGTGGGCTCTGGAGAGGACAGCTGGTGCAGGTGTCTGGGGCCCACAGCGCCTGTGGATGGCCTACTCCCGCCGTTATGTCCCCATGAGTGGGGGGCTACTCTCTTCCTGTGACTCAGCCATAGTCATAGAGGAATCAAACAGGCCGCGATCAATGCCAGTGGGCACTAAAGAGCCTGCAGGACCCATGTACTCCCGACCTGTCGTTTCAGCTGGCATTTCGCTGGTCACATGACGGCATAGGCCTGGAAATAGGCAGGTGGCTGGCTGTCCACAACTCAGAATAAGTGCAGGGGGCTTCCCTTGGCCTCGCTCTCACGTCTTCAGAGGACCACTTCCTGACCTACACCACTTTGGCAACTGCTCCCAGGATAGAGTGGGAAAAGCCCAGCATGCCAGCGCCTTTCCTTCTACCGTAGGTAACAGATGGCTCCTGCGCTCGGAGTAGAGCGCACATCACTCCGCCAAGGCCCAGACAAGGCGTGAAGGGGGGCAGGAAGGTGCTCTCTCACATTCCCCTCCATTCCCATTTGCTCATAAATGCCACCTCTCAGCACTCATTTGAAGGGGCTGCCTATGTTTTCTTTGGATTCTTAGGTCCAGGAACCCTACTGACCCACGTAGAGCAAGGGGAAGATCATTTATTGAGCACCTACTATATGCCAGACACATGCTGAGGGGTCTAGAGAAATGGCATCATTTAGTCATTATGTGACCCCAGTTACATAGACGGGGGCACAGAGACCCAGGCAAACCTGCCCACAGGCCAAAGGTACCGAGAACACAAGTTTAATTTTCAAGTTCCATCTACTCGCCACTCACTTGAGTCACAGCCATCGTGTGGAGTCTGAATCCTATTGCTTCCCTAAAGGCCGAGGACCATAGTCCTGCTCATTCTTTCCTCAGCAGCGAATACTTATTATTTACTCTGTGTTATGCTGGGTGCTTGGGGGCGCAGCGTGAACACCCAGACAAAATTCCTGCTCCCCTGCAGCCTACATCCCAGGGGGGGGGACAAAAGAGAACAAGGTCAGATCTATAGAGTCATGGTAAGTGCTTGCAGGTTGAGGGGAGCCCGGGAGGGAATGTGAAATGTTGGCTTGGGAGGAAGGGGTGGAGGGTTCCACACGGTGACCAGGGCAGGCCTCCCGAGAGGGCGACGTGATTAAAAGTCCTGAAGGAGGGCACCTGGGTGGCTCAGTGGTTAAGCATCTGCTTTTGGCTCAGGTCATGATCCTGGGGTCCTGGGATCGAGTCCCGCATCGGGCTCCCTGCAGGGAGGCTGCTTCTCCCTCTGCCTGTGTCTCTGCCTCTCTCTGTGTATCTCTCATGAAGAAATAGGTAAAATCTTTAAAAAAAAAAGTCCTGAAGGAGCTGAGGAGCCAGCATCAGAGGATGAGACCACTGTCCACCTGGCACCTCATATTCTTGACGGGAAAACAGACAATAAAGTAAATGAGGGGGACAGCCTGGGTGGCTGAGCAGTTTAGCGCCACCTTCATCCCAGGGTGTGATCCTGGAGACCCGGGTTCGAGTCCCACATCGGGCTCCCTGCATGGAGCCTGCTTCTCCCTCTGCCTGTCTCTCTCTCTCTGTCTCTCATGAATGAATAAATAAAATCTAAAGAAAATATCTTAAAAAAAATAAAACAAAGGTAAAAAAAATAAAGTAAATGAGGAAGTAAATGGGATCATTTTTGCTGGACCCCAGGGCTGTGAAGGGAACGGAGTATATAAAAGAACAATGGGTAGAAAGGAATTCTGTGAATAGGGTCATCGGGGTCCTACTGCCCTATTTCCCGTCCTACTACCCACCTGTCGGTAGCATCTCCGCCAGGCAGGCTCTGTCCTGCCAGACCAGGTGGTCCCCACAGCGAGAGAAAATGCTCAACAGCTAACAAGTCCCAACCACCCCATGCAGGAGATGAGGCACAGTCTCGAGGCTTCTTTCCAAAGGCATCGTAATTGAGAGGGAGAGCCGGTGAGCTGGGCCAGCAGGCAGATGGCAGGTGCACAATGTATTTTGGAGCTGCTGAGAACCCTCTCCTCCCAGAAGAGCAAGCTGCAGCTTGCAGGGAACGTTAGGCTTACACTTTCCACCTCTCCTACCTTTGCAAACAAGTTATTAGCAGTTTTACATTTTCCCTCGGGGGAATCAGTGTTGATTCACCTTGGCGCCTTTCTGGCACCAAGCCATCGACTCCTGCTCCCAGCTTTTTAGCTAAAGAAGATGGAAAGGAAAGAAAGAAGGAAGGGAGGAAGAAAGGGAGGCAGGAAGAAAAACAACCCAACAAGTCTACCCCAAGGGCTTGCTAGAACAGCGCTGCAGCTCACCTTAACGACCACGGGTGACAAGTGGGTTCTTGGGAATCACATGTCTCCCAAAGGGTCCAAGACCTTTCTGGAGCTTCTGTGTCTTACAGAGATTTAGGGGCGAAATGCATCTGTGCATTTGGGAAGGGGTCTAGGCTCTCTGCACAATAACAGCCTGACTTCTATTTCACTTCCTCCAGGAAGTTTGGGGCCTTCCCTGTCAGGCGTGGAGGCATAATTCTTAGCCTAGGAAATAGTGGCACCCTCAATGCCAAGTTGAGAAATAGGGAAATAGGTCGGTACCCTCAATGCCAAGTTCACTCATTTGCATTTGGCCAAATTTCTTAGTGGTAGCAATGGTAGCGTGCATTAGTGGGGCACGAGACCTATGCCCTCGCAAGCATCATCTCTCTTAACTTCAATAACCTTGACTCCTGCAGGGACGTACTATCTTTGATTGGGTGAGCTGGTCGACCCATCTCCAGAATTCAGTATATCCACAAGCCTGCAATACGTAAGCCACATTCTCCAATATCTGCTTTCTAGGCAAATAAGGGTGATGTTTCGGTGTCCAGGCTGCCTTGCTCTTTTGTCTTATATCGCAGTTGGTTCACAGCTTGGTCAGGGGAGAGCGCTGTGGGTTGTGGGCTCTCCTGGAACTCAAAGGGAGCTCCTTCCATACAGGTGCATCCTGCACCTCCGCACGCAGCCCTGGGGTTTGGCACCTTTTCTCCTTCATAGAAAACACTGCGTGTACTTTCACGACCTCCCTGAGAATAGAGGGCGGGCAGGTGTTGGCCTCCTTTACCAGATGGCAAGTGAGGCCCACCAGCAGTGGTTAGACTTTACAAGAAGAAAGTCCAGACCAAGACTTTTGGAAGAAGCAGATCTCAGAACCCACCAAGTCCATAGTTCCATCAGACTGAAAATGAACATGGGAGCCCATCATTTCTGCTGTAGCTGACCAGATTGGGGTGAACCCAAGAGTGGACATTCTTTAGATGGTTATGGGGCCGGGCACAGAGACTTTGCAATGGCAGCAGTGTCCTTATTCACGATGCAGACAATAACAGCTCTTTAGAAATCATTTACTATGACCCAAGCATTGTGCCAAGTGCTTAGCACTCATTACTTTATTTAGACCCCCTGTGTCAAATAAGTATCATCACCACCTTTTTATAGATGGGGAAACTAAGTCACACACAACTCTGTCGAAGGATGTGTGAGCACACGTGAATGACGGAGAGAAAGGTGTAATGCAAAAGTGAAATGAAACGTAGTGTTAAGAGTATGAGCTCAGGAACTCAAATGTCTGGATCTTTGTTAACACTCAGCACTGGCCTTTGGCACATCCCCAAACTGGGCCAGTGATCAAATGATTACCACGAAATGTAGAGGGGTTGATACTCATCAAAAGCATGGGACAGCGCCTGGCACCTAACATATGTTCAAGGAATATTTGTAAATAATATAATTCTTTTTCTTTAATCACAAATAACTCTACGAATTCACGTGATGGCAAAGTCGTCAAATCAAAAAATATTGTTTTTCCTAAGACAGCTATTATTATTTTAAAAATAGCTTCTAGATGTGTAGGGAAGGCCATTTCTTTCCATGATTCAGGAGCGCCACATGGTAATAACTCTCTCTGCCTGCTTCCTTACTCCTCCCCGTCTGTTCACTTGATTATATTTGTTGAACACCTTGTATGCACCACGTAATCTTCCTAAGCACTGGGGATATACAAGTGAACAAACTGGAAAAATGTCTTGCCCTCGTGGAGCCTATATTCAAACGTATTGCTCAAATGAATAACATATTTCCTGCATGTTTTGATCGTATTCAGTATTTTGATGACCCTCTGCTGTCCTTCTCCTGAATCTGGCACTGTCCCCTCACACAACTTTGAGGCTACAGGGCTACACTGGAAAAAGTGTTCGAGGAGGGATTTGGCTGATTCGTGAGTTTGGAAGCTGTTGCCGGGGCCTTGAGGCCCAGCTCTCCTTCCCTTCTGCAGGTGTGCACATGCTTCTGTGTTCTTCCATGCTGGAGTTCCTGGGGGCAACTACATCTCTGGTCATCCGTGCCTGCCCATGATTGGGTAGGCTGATTTGCCTAATTCGGGAGTGTGGTTGCGTCGATAAGCCTCATTCTCCAATATCAGCTCCATCGGCGGGAGAAAAAGGTGATTTAGTTTCTTGGCTGTCTTAGTCTTTTGTCTGATTTCTCAGTTGGCTCCGAACTTGATCCTGGAAGAGAAATGCTATTTACTGGGCCCTCTCAGATGCCAAAAGAAGCTTACCTTACACAGTTACATTCTGTGTACACAACAGATAATATTTAATACACGGCTAATGTGTAACTTCATATCCAACATTAGTCAAGGGTTGACTAATGTTCATTATGAAACAACTAACAAGAAAATCTCTCTCCTCTAGAGGAGAACACTAAGCCATTTAATTTACTGAGCCAGGAATAAAAGAGTCAGGAAATCAAAGCCATGCCTGACAACTCGAGTGGGTGTTTTCCGTTGCCTGTTTACAGTGAATGATGAACATTACTCAACAGTAAATGGCGGGCATCAAATTATAATTTTACCTTAATTATAACGTACATGTATGACTGCATATCTGTTTTATATGGCTACGCACACCTTATACTCATTCTTAGTTCAAGGTTTATAATACCCAGGGAACCTCGGCTTAGCTTAAGAGAGCATGACCAATGTGTTAAATGTCTAAAACTCAATTACAGTTGACTCTTGAATGACATGGGTTTGGACTATGTGAGTCGCCTTATCCCTGGATGTTTTTTTTGATAGCGTACAGTACTGTAAATGTATTTTCTCTTCTAATGATTTCCTTAATACTATTTTCTTTTCTCGAGTTTACTTTATTGTAAGAATATCATTTATGGTACATGTGACATACAAAATTGTGTGTTAATCGACTCTTTATGTTCTCAGTAAGGCTTCTGATAAACAGTAGGCTCTTCGTAGTTAGGTTCTGAAGGAGTCAAAAGTTATACCTGGATTTTTGACTGCGCAAGGGATCAGTGCCCCTGACTTCTGCATTGTTCAAGAGTTGACTCTAAGCTCAATTTACTATAGTTTGAAAAGACAAGATCGTCTCCATGGCACATTGGCAGTAGGATGGTGAAATGGACTAGAATAATGGAGATTGTGTCCAAAACCCAAAGGGAAATATTTTCTAATCTTCTGAATTGGAAGGCTTGACTCCTTGATCTGATCTTCAAAATCTCTTCCTTCCATATTTCTACAAGTCCCTAAACTTCTTAATTGTCTCTTTGGCCAAACCACTCAGAGTAAGTTTTTCTTAAAAACCAGCTGCTCTCCTCCAGCATAGGATAGCAAAACTTCATAGGTAGCAAAACTGAATACTACACAGCTACCCTTGTGATTTTTTTTTAAGATTTTATTTATTTATGTGTGTGTGAGAGAGAGAGAGAAAGAGAGAGAGAGAGAGAGAGGCAGAGACACAGGCAGAGGGAGAAGCAGGCTCCATGCAGGGAGCCCAACATGGGACTCGATCCCAGATCTCTAGGATCAGGCCCTGGGCTGAAGGTGGTGCTAAACCGCTGAGCCACCCGGGCTGCCCTACCCTTGTGATTCTTAAGCCCCTTACGCTCACAGAAATATTTTTATATCTGTTATCCAAAAATTTTTTTAAAACACTGGCTTACAAGCATATATATAATAATCCTTTATTCAATTCACAAAAACCCATGTTCTCCTCAGTCTCACCCTCCTCCATAGTCCTCCTTCCACAGCCCCTTCTTCAACCTGACATACCTGGTCAGACTGGCTGGTCCAACTCCAAACCCCCTGGGTTGGTCTCTATGATCAAACTTCTTTTAGAAAACAGTAATTTCCTTCCAGCTAACGGAGGTGATGGTAGTAACAGAGGAGGTAGGACCATTTGTTTATGTGTTCATTTTATTCAACAAACCTTGTTTGACTTCTCTATATACTGTAGAAACTATGCTAGGGACTGGTCGTGTCAGGGTGATCAAGGCCCTCTTCTGGTCCTGAAGATGCCCAGAAGTGAGATAAGGATTAGTAGTACCTGGGGTGGCTTGCTACCATCTCCTTATCCTATGTCCCTGCAGACATTGCTAATCAATCACAGCACTTTTTCCCCTCATTGAACTTAGACTCAACATCACAGTCCATTTCAACCTAGTGCTCCAGGCAACTACTACTACTGAATTGGATCCAACATGTGTGATCCAGTGAGTTGCATTTGCCATGCCCAAAGTCAGACCTGGGATATTGAATAAAATGGAGTGGGGAGGAATGATAGATTACCTTTCTGGCAAAATCTGGTTAAAGTGGCCTTCTTGACTAATGGAACCTGAAATGTAAGCATTATTATGGCCAGTTTTCCTTGTACCAGGCATGCTAAGTGACTGCAAGTCAGATCTCATGTAATCTCATAGCAAGCCTCTGGGTCAGAATTGCCATCATCCCAAGTTTGAAGAGGAAACCTATGCAGAGCAAGGTTATAAAATGTCCCCAAAGTGTCAAAACGAGAGCAACGAGCTATATGGATTCGAAGTTAAGCCAACGTAAAACTAACATGTTTTCAAAGTGGATTGTGAGCCACTGGGACCTTCCAAGCTTCTCTATACATTTATTTTTCATCTGAAAACAAAATAAAATGTATTATATGGCCTGTCACCGGCACCCTCAGTCTGAATGTCAAAGGGTCACTTGTCACACAGCATGGGAGATATCCTGTAAGTAGAGAGCAGTTCTCCAAGGCAGGGGGTTGGCCATGGTGCCCTCATCCTTTTCAGATTTTGAGAGCTGTTACCCTTCACACTTGCCTGGTTGCTATGGTATCTTACACAAGAGAGTCAGTAATGCTTTCTATCGAGATAGAGAGTGATCGTGAAAATATTTGAACCACTCGTTGGTTATGGAAAAGTTCTGAATAGATTTTTCAAACTTCAAGGTAAGTTCCACATTTTTCTCTTACAAGAATGGAGTGTTTTGTGTTTGCAGACCTTTTCTATGATGACAAATGTCACAAAGCAGAGTTTTGAAACAATAAGCACACTTCATCTGTCCCCTCAAGGTAAAGGTGACATTTTAACAAGTAAGAAAGTCTTTCTAAAGAAACATATATATGAAAAGAGCATTTTGGAAATGGTTTAAATTTTTCATCCGTTGGCACAAATAATATAAATATGCTGCCATATGTCCACACTCTTTAAAAGTTGAAAATAAAAATTTCTTTTTTAAAAAAAAATGATTTTGTTCATTTTTTCATGAGAGACACACAGAGAGAGGCAGAGACATAGGCAGAGGGAGAAGCAGGCTCCCTGTGGCAAGCCTGTTGCGGGACTCGATCCCAGGACCCCAGGATCATGACCTGAGCCAAAGGCAGACGCTCAACAACTGAGCCACCCAGGTGTCCTGAAAATAAAATTTCTAACCTATTTAAAGAGTGTTGGTGGGTTCTGAACTAATTTTAAGAATATTAACAGTATAAGATTAGTTCAAGATTACTTTTTAAGAACAACTGGTTGACATTAAGGAAGATAGAAATTTCCAGGCATTTCAACAGAATCTGCATACTTTACAAAGAAGACTAAAAGAAAAAAAAAATCCCCAATCTATGGTGATTTCTTGATTCCAGCAGGGGTGCATCTCTTCCTTTGTCTCTATGTCCCTCAGTGAAGGAACTTTGTCAGCTCTGACAGCTTTGAAAACCAAGATTTGAACTCTTTTTCCCTAACTTAAAACTCGCTCAAACCAGCTCATCAAACTCTTCTATCATAATGCGTTAAAAGATGTACTGAACTGCTCCTGCTAAAACATATTCATTCTTTTTGATGAAGGCAAAAACATTTTTGCATTGTTAGAAAGTAAAATAAGTTTAAGAATACTGTTTATCTTTCACCTTATTTTTCAAATTTTCTTTTTGTTGTTTTTACTGTAAGAATACACTGGCAGAGTAATCCGTGTATGTAATTTATAAACAGATAAGCATATTTTGGGGCATGCTTAAAATTTCCTTCATTAGAGATGTACAGCCCCCCCAAAATTGGGGGGGGTACTATAGTAGTCCCACAGCTTTGAGAATGCAGTCAGTGGAAAAGGAAGAAAGGCACTGAAGAGCATCAGTCAAACCACTGGCCGTATAGCTCTACCTACATTCAGACTAATTCTGTTTTATAAATTGAATCCAATTGTGTTGGGCCATCCAGTTAGAAGCCAAAACCTTAGATCTCTCCCCAGTGGCTAGGTTGACCCACGGCAATCCCATAGCTTGACTGCTCAGAGCTCCTTCTCACGGGGGCCTGAGCTTGAGAAGAAAAACAGTGGAGTTGGGGAGAGCTCGGTTTCCTGAGAGGTCTCACAGTGGCTCCCTGAGCTGGCTGGGATGACTCTGACCCTCCATTGTTCCAGCCCAGCGCAGTGTGGTCCCCGGTCACAGTGGCCAAGAGGCTGGCCCTCCTTCCCTTCTATCAGCACAGATAATCCAAGTGTCTACAGAAGAATCATGCATAGTTAATGTAATCCCTTCACAGTTTAACAAGGGGAGATTATCTGGAAGCCTAAGGATTGCGTAGAGCTGTTTGAACATGATCAGCCATTCGCACACCATCTGGGATCGCCTTCTTTCTCCTTCCTCTTTCCCCTCTTTGTGGTGTTTGGACACCTCACCCTCCTAGGGCCCAACCCCCTCCACCCACAAGGCTTGTTTTCAGGCCTGATGACAGCAGGTGCTCATCTGTGCAGCCAATTGGCAAACTGACTCTCTACCTAGAAGGCTTTCTTTAATCCATCCCCTCCGACAGTGTCTCCAGGTACTTAGTGAATGGAGCCTCCGAGTATCCAGAGCTTTTCAGAGGCATTTATTTGCCTTCCAGGCTGTAAACACCTCCTCTGTTACATGAATAGTTTTCCCTCTGGTTCTAGGGCTTCCTCAGGTTACAGGTACCCTTTCCCAAAGCAATGCCTCTCCCAACCTTATGTTCTTCACAGTCTTTTTCCCTTCACATCTCTTTCTCTAGTTTCAGAGGAGCCTTAGGTTAAAAGCAAATTGTCCTGGGGTGGGGTGGGGTGGGGTGGGGTGGGGTGGGGTGACAGGTGATTTAAAAGCCTGAGTGCTGGGGCACCTGGGTGGCTCAGTTGGCGAAGTGTCTGACTCTTGATTTTGGCTCAGGTCATGATCTCAGTGTCCTGGGATGGAGCCCTGCATTGAGCTCTGCGCTCTGTGGGGAGTCTGCTTGAGATTCTCTCCCTCTGTCCTTCCCCTACTCTCTCTCTCTAAAATAATAAACAAATACTTCTTAAAAAAAATAAAAGCATGAGTGCTTTCATTTCTCTCTTTTAAAAATAAATCTTGGGACACCTGGGTGGCTCAGTGGTTGAGCATCTGCCTTCGGCTCAGGTGGTGATCCCAGGGGTCCTGGGATTGAGTCCTGCAACCAGCTCCCCACAAGGAGCCTGCTTTTCCCTCTGCCTATGTCTCTGCCTCTCTGTGTGTCTCTCATGAATAAATAAAATCATAAAAAATTAATTAATTAATTGATTGATTAACTTAAAAAAGGTGATCTTTCTTTAAAACAAAAACCAAATCTTCGAGTATAAGCAAACCAAATCCAAGGTGATAGAAGCCAGAAGAGTGATTATCTCTGGAGGTGGAAGGGTGTTGTGTGCAATGGGCAGGGGGAGAACCTAGGTTAATGGAAATGTTTTATAACGATCTAGATCATGATAACAAGGGTGTACATATGGTAACAATTCACTGAGCTGTACACTTAAGATTTGCTTTACCGTATCAAGATCGCATGTCAAATTTTAAAAGGAAAGTAAAATACAATGAGCTACATTCCTCAGGGTTTGGGTGTTCAGAAGCCAGTCAAGTGCTCAGACTAGGAGGCTCTTAAGGTCACAGGGAGCTGTCAGCCACTGAACAGACACTTTTTACCTGTCCCTACCCAGGTTTGTTGAGCTCCGTGGAAATCACCGGGTAGACTGAGTCAGGAGTGACCCTGCCCAGAGCCCAGGATTAAAAAAAAATCTTGGACTCTATGATAAGCTGGATATAATGCCAAGTGCTTCACGTGTAAAATCTCATGTAATCCCTACAATAATCCCATGATGGAGATCATTTATCCCCATTGCTAGGGTAAGGAACCTGAGCCCCTGAGGCTGGGTGGGTGGTTCCTGTAAAATAAAGGTCATTACTTCAACAAACAATAATTATATTCCTAATTGGGCCTGTTTTATGTGCTAGGCACTTTGCATACTTGGACTTATCTAATTCTTTCAGTAACCCTATAAACTCAGAAGCATCATTATACCCTGTTCACAGATTAATAAACTGACACACATCCTTGTCTTAAGTTGTAGAGTCAGGATATAATTCCGTCCGCCCGACCCAGAACTTCAAGTCTTAACTTCCAGGCATCTTCTATTACCACCTCAAAATGTTGCTGTGAGCCACTTGCCATATCTGTGACAGCGCTTTGTAAACAACAAAGCAAAAGCAAAATATTAATGTCATTGTTGTCATTCTAACTACACACCACAAGAGTCGGAAATAAGAGACACAGCCTGTGCCTTTGAGAAATCTATAGTCTCAAAGATTAGAAAACGTGTACACACACGTACGTACACACATACGAAAATATAAACTAAAAATGTCCGACTGTGTCGAGCACACAAACAACAAAAGCCGTATAGGGAAAACTTTGTGTATCCAGAGGGCGTCATCTGGAGCCTGGTGGCACGGCGGTGAGTATACCTCCCAGGAGTGTTCAGCCGTCTGACTTAGGTTAGAGAAGCATTCCGAGTGGGGAAATGGCCTGTTATGTTTCAGGAGGACCTGGCGTTGGAGCTGAGAGGGCAGGCTGTCTTGGTAAGAGAGCGCAGTCAAGGGTGGTGACAAGAGGTGAGAAAGGCGCTTGCCAGGGGTCCATGAAGCCATATTATCCAAGATCCTAATTGGATTTGCAACACTGTAATGAAGCACTGTGGGTGTCTGACAAGAGATGTGAGGTGATTCAAAATACATCAGAGGAAGACACACCAAAAAGGATGATGGAAAAAAACAGCCCGAGCAGAGTGCATCGCTGATAGTTCAGGGACATGATGGACATGCTTCTGGAGGAAAGATCGGTGATGGTTTGGGGACCTATAAAAAGGAAGAACCTGCATACCAGCTCAGGCCCCTTGAAGGCCAAGACGGCGTCTTGTCAGGCTCACCTGCCCCACTGCCGGTACCTGGGGCTTACCAGGCATACCATAAATATTTGTCGCCTAGCCAGGCTTATTGAGGGACAGAACGGATGTAGGTTGTAAAAACAAAAACAAAAACAAAACAAAACAAAAACCCAAAGGAGTCAAGGATTAGATTCAGAGGATGCTACTCACTATTGAGGCAGCAGGGCACCAGAGAAACCGTTAATGATTATGTCAGATTGAAGAGTTGGCATTCAGGAAGAAATTTGTGATGTTGAGTAAATTCGGAAGATACAAGTGGGGGGTTCTTGGCTCAAGACAAGATGAGAAGTTGAGAAAATATGAGAGGTTGGGACTGGGATGGAGATTTGGAAGTCCTTTACCGACGGGTGTTTTTGGGATTCTGATTTGCAAACGAGAGACAATTACTCTAGAACATTTATGTAGAAATTAATTTACTGGACTAATGGTCACAGAGGCAATGAGGAGTTTGGAGCACCTGGAAAAGAGGTCAGAACCCTGGTCAAATGTGCTCCCCAGAGGCAGGCAGCAAGGAGATTTGTGCGTCTGTTGCTGAGGGGGCCCTCACTTAGGTCCCTAACCCTGTAGGGGCTGGGCGTTGGGCATCCTCGTGAGCACCCTGGCACCCTGCAGACAGGCTCTTAGTGCCACCCCGTCTACCACCAGGAAGTGTCTTCCACTGCCCCTGATTTTTGTGTTGCAGCCCCGGTCACAGAAGGGTCATGAGCACACCAAGCAGCCAGAGAAGCCGAGACAGGAGGATTTTGGAAGCAGGGCTCTTCTTCTCCCAAGACGACTGTGGTGGGCACAGTGGTGCAGACGCTGAGGCCCGAAGCACACGTTTGTTTCAGAGAGGAGACAGTGAGATCAGAGCACACGGTGCCAGGAATTCACCCACCAGGGCTGGCTTCACCCACCGAGAGTGCCGGTCGGTGCCGACGTGGCTGAGCAACCCCTCTGTGCCTGCAAACGATCTCCCTCTGACCCCCACTTAAGGCCTGTATTTAGGAGCCGTGCTTTACGCTCAAGAGACAGGTCCGGTTGAAAATGTAAATACCCCTGGAAAGAAACACACGTCACTTGTTATCGCTGCCAACCTTCCCACGTTGATTTTCAGGGCTAGAGGGGAGAAGTGGGCCCCGAAGCTTGGCAGGGACCTGAGCCAAGGAGAAAGCCCTTCTAAAGGTCGGTGGCCAGACTGACCTTGTTGGGGGATCCCCAGTCGATGGTTTGGTTTGGTTTGGTTTTCACTCATGGACTTTCAGTGGCCTGATCAATCTGTCACCACGTGTCCGACACACGAAGTGTTGTGATGGGAGGGAAATGATAGGATGGAAGAAAAAGACGCTTTTGTCGTGCTGCCTCGCCTACGAACGATGCCACGAGGATGGAGCTAGAATCCCCATTTAGCCCATGCTGAAGCCGAGGCTCCGGGCCGCACAGCTCATGTGCTGAAAGGTGGGTTTCCGAACCTGCTGCCTTGGCCTCTGGAGCCTGACAGCTCCCTCTACTCTCTGTCCTCTCACTGTGCAAGGAGACGGGCCCTGAGAGCCACAGCGTAGGGGAAATGGGCACTTTTGGCCCGGGGGGGGGGTCAAGGGATGGAATAACTTTGGGGATGTCATGGGTTTGCCATAGGCATCGACGTGCTGGCTCTTTCTAGGAGAGGGTGTGCACTAAAGAGGAAGACAGAAAACCAACTCCCATGTTAGAGCGTCGTGCGCCCCAGATGCTATTTGTCAGGCGTCGTTTGGTTGCAAATAACAGAAACTCAACTCACACTGGCCTGGTAGGAAATGGAAATTGTTGGTTTGTGGGTGTGGACAGCATGCTGGTTCTCTCCCTCCCCGCCTCCTTCTCTCAGCTTGGCTTTCTTCTGCGTCCGCTGCGTTCCCCGGCCCCGGCCCTGCGTGGTGGCGCAGGAGGCCCGGCTGCAGTTCTAGACTTACATCCTCCCAGCCAGTCCTCCCTCATCCCACCAACTGAAGCAGCGACAGCTGGGCGACACTGACAGCCGTTAGCTTGCCTCGTGCCCCGATTGGATCGTACAGGCCTTAAGTTCACACCTGCCTCCGCGACCAAGGGGCCGTCAGCCTCGTCTCTGTCACAAAGCCTGAGAACGGCTCCCCAGAGGGACACCGAAGCGCTGACACCATAGGAGGGGCGCTGGAGAGGCCAATCTACCAACATCCACTAGAATGGAGGCTTCGGGAAGAGGGAGTTGATTTTTGTTTCATTTTTAATTTGCTTTGTTTGTTGCTGCCTCCCCCCGGGCCTCAAACAGGGCCGAGCATATGGCAGGTGCACTCAGTAATTACACTCACTGAACGAATGATGGAATAAATGAATAAATGTCCCTACAGTCCGCGATGCCACGAATTGGGAGAGCGCACACGCACGAGTGCAGGAAGCAGGATGTCTTGTCCTTTAGATGAGTCATGTGTCATTCGGTCGATGACACACGACACCTGCAATGTCGGTGTTCGCTGCGTGTCAGTCACAGAGTTAAACAGAGCCTGGAACGGGGTCTCTACTGGGGACAGAGCTTCTACAGTCCCGTTGCTCACAGTCCTCCTGGAGTGAAGGATGATGTGTCCCTTTTTCTTACAGGCTCGTGTCTCCAAGATCGATGCGCCTCGTGCAGCACTGCCCTTTCCTGCCACAGCCCTCCCGCGCTGGGAGAGCCAAGGCGGTGACACCCACTGGGTGGGGATCGGTGCTCCTGCTCTGGCAGGAGCCTGGGACGGGGCATTCGAGCAAGGCCGCTCAGTTGCTCTTACCTGGGTCTTACGCCTGCTCTCATCACCCTGCTAACCCTGGGCCCCAGCGTGTGTTGTAGGGAGAACATGCACCTCAACCCCCACCCCCTGCCCTACCTCATCCCCAGCCTCACTGGCACCATTTGGTTGCCCCGGCACTTGGGACCATCCAGACTTCTTGCTTTCCCAAGTAGGAGAGTGTCCTCAGTCACCTTGTCTCAGCCGGACTTGGATCTCTCCAGAAAAGGCCACAAGGACGTTGGATCTGGAAACACTTTGAGAGACAAAAACTAAAACAAGCCCCGGAGAACTCACCGCATGGCCCTGCCTGGTTGATATGCACCTCGTGTGTTTTGCCACCTTGGAAACCGAACTTAATTTGTAATATGATGCAGCTATTTAGCATTTCTCTCGCCTCCTCCTCCTCCTCCTCCTCCTCCTTCTTCTGAGTGGAGAATAAATCTTGAAAACAGGCCAGGAGGGCGGGCGCAGCAGGAGGGCCTGCAAAGTCATTGGGGTTGCGGCCACCGCGATGCCCCCTTTGCTCTTTTCTGAGCAATTCAGGGTGACACCAGGAGGCCGGGTATTGCTCCAGAACACGTGCAGCACCCAGCTCCGGCCAAGGGGTTCCTTGGGCACCCCTGCGGGTTGAAAAAGATCTCAGTTGCCCCCAGGAACTGTCCGGAGTACCACCGGAGGGTAGGTAAGAGACCTACACTCAGCAGGTTGTCAACCTTTTAGCTCTGAACAGCATTCCAGAGAAGTCGGCAAGCTACCGAACTGTCAGTTCCTAGGCTGGAAACAAAGGCTCCAGGAGCGGAACAATTTCCCCCAGGCAACTTGTCGAGCCAGTGACAGAAGCTCAGGCTCTTTGTCTACAAAAACATGACAGTGCTGCGCAGCGGCATTAACCTCTATCTCCCTCCCTTAGTATTGAGGTTTTGATCCTCGGGATTGCCTTCCATCCAGGCAGGCACGTCTACTGCTACCTTTGTCTGCTCTTATTATTTCTCTCCTTTTGACCTTCACATGCCTTCAGACACAGCGTGTTCCATTGAATCTCAAGATACCATTGGTTATAAGATGCTATCTATCTATAAATATAGAGAGCATTGTATAACATATATATAAAATATAAATTATATTTTATCAAATATAAAATTATACAAAAATGTACATAGAATTATATACAATACATATTTATATACTGCTATATATTATATATTTTATGTATACAAAATATACATTATTATAAATATACGTTTATGTATATAAAATATATTTTATATATAAAGGACATATATAATGCTATATAAACTATATATAAATATAAATATGTATTTTTGGTGTAGGTCTGAGATTCCCACAAGGCCATCCTTGTCTCTCCCTGTATCTTTACATCTGGAGTCACTAAAGCGTTCGATGGGCCACCTCTTCTACTCTGGTTGCTGAGCTAATTCACAAAGCATTAGTCCCCCTCACGCCCTTCCTCTTACAAATTATGACAGTGAAGCTGGGAATGAACTCCTGCTGTGAACGGGTCCAGTGGCTGGTGTGCCCCAATGTTCTCCTGTGAACATCAGGGCCCCCAGTGCCCCCTTTTGGGTGTGAGCCAGGAAATCTCCACTGACCTTTCTGGTCCTCCAGTGGCATATAGGCCTTTAACTGCTGTCAACCTGGCTTAGGTTCTTACAAGTCTCCTCTCCCAAGAATGATCTCTTGAACATCTGGTCTTCTTGCCTTCCCAGCATCGTTTCCCCTTCCTCTGGTGTCAGCCAGTAATTTAAACTTTTGTAAGCCAAAATGCCATGTTCATAGTTTGTGTGGTTGGGTAGTTGTGAAGAAGAAATACTGCCAATTAAACATGACATTGGTTGTGATTTTAGAGACTTTATTGTGGGGGGTGGGAGTATCTCACAATCTTTAAAAATGTGGTATATTATTTATTTGCCCAGATTTGAGATTTCTTCTTTTCTTTAAGAAACAGGTTTGGGACTGTCAGCCCAGGTGGGCTCAGCAGTTTAGCGCTGCCTTCAGCCCAGGGCCTGATCCTGGAGACCCAGAATCGAGTCCCATGTCAGGCTTCCTGCATGGAGCCTGCTTCTCCCTCTGCCTGTGTCTCTGCCTCTGTGTCTCTCGTAAATAAATAAAATCTTTAAAAAAGAAAGAAGAAGAAAAGAAAGAAAGAAGAAAGAAAGAAAGAAAGAAAGAAAGAAAGAAAGAAAGAAAGAAAGAAAGAAGAAAGAAAGAAAGAAAAAACAAGTTTGGGGAAATACGTCTTTCCTTTCCTCCAACCTTGTGGTCCTACTGTGAGTTCGCGTCCTCTGCTCCTTGGGCTACAGAATGTGAGCATGCACCCCAAATGGGGCAGAGCAGCAGACTGCCCTGGGGTTTCGTAAATCAGAGTGAGAGAAGGGAGCGCTGTCTCTCCGGTGACCGAGAAGAATGGGTCTTGGAGGTTTGGGCAGCCGAGGACATGTCAGCAGGGCGGACAACCCTGGCTTAAGAAAATGAACCGCTCATAGGAGGAGCAGCTGAGACAGAGATGGAAGAGAGGACTCAACAGGACTTAGCCCTTTGAATGTGTTTGTCCCTGAGACCAAGTACAACAGCACCAACAGGTTCACCCTGTGCTAAACCCAGAATGGGTTTTTGTCCCTTGCTACTAGAATCCTCTTTTCAAAGACATCGAGGGAGCAGCTGAGCCAGCAGTCTCTCCCTGTCTCCTTCAGACTTAATCCCATTCAGCCTACTGTGCTGTGAAGACAGTGCTCAGAGGATGAATGCCCCCTTCGCCTCACTCCCCCATAACGTCCCCCGCCTCCCCGTCTCCCTCACCCCCACTACCCAAGACCATAAGGAGTTCAGCCACTGTCTTCCACTACCAGGGACTTGTGAACACTTGTGAACACTACAGTCCAGCCTCCTTCTTTACTGAGGAAGTCCAGTTGGGTTTTTTGTTTTTGAAACAATGAATATGAATTGTTTGAAAGGAAGAGTGTTGGTGATGGAGTGAGGTGGGGAGAGGTTAAGGCAAAAAAATAAAAAAGAAAGAAAGAAAAAGAAAAATGAACAACAATCTGGTTTTCTCTCCTAAAGTTCCTTCTGTTGACAAGGCACTACTGACACTTTTTTTTTTTAAACTGGCTTAGTGGGTGGAGGTGGGGGCAGATAGGGGTTGAAAATGAAGGCTGAACTTCTTGGGAATTGTAGAAATAAAAACGTGGGCAAACAGAGCCCAATAGAACCAAAAGTTGCCTTCAGACTGTGATGCTTCCAGATTTCTCAGGTTTGCTAATGAATACTTTCAAAAACTTTTCTACATAAAACTGAAAAAAATCATCAGGGAATTATACTAATCCATTGACCCTATTTTAACTCTCCAAATGTTCCCAGAGCCTCAGATTTGCTAGTGCAGGGAAAAGTCAGTAGAAAATTGCTTTTGAGATGTCTTTTGTACAGTAATAATCTTGGGCAGTACCCACCTTGCTGTGTCCTCGTGTGCACCTTGTAAATTGATTCCAGACTGCTCTCTTATTCAAAACCCAATCCCCTTAGAAACCAGAAAGAAAATGAATAGTGGTGAAAGCCCATTTTACTAGTATTCAGGTCGAAACCTTCATTACACAAATATGTTTGTCCTTCAGTGCCTTTTCCATCAGAAATATTCATTAGGAATTGGTGTTAATCTCATATTTCTGCAATATTTTTTATCTAGATGGATCCTGAAGTTGGAGAGTTGTCTCACCCTTAATGACAAAAAAGAAAAAAATCACTTCCTCTTCCTGCACCTAATAATGGTCATTTTATTACCTTCTTTCTTTTCTTCTTTTTTTCAGCAACACTTCCTCATAGTATTTTCTGAAGGTTTATTAGCTTTTTAGGTGGAAAAATGTGGAATGGAGGTGGCATTTATTACCTTATGGGTCTTTGATCAGAACTTTCTCCCTGCAAGAATGCCTTTTGTTGAAAAATATTGAATGAGAGAGAAAAGCATGATCCTCTACAGAGCCATCACTTAAGTACCATGCTTATATAAAGCCTGTCAGGAAATGCATACTGCCTGTTTTTCTTTTTAGAGGAAAAAAATAAAAGGAGTTTGAAACATCATCACCACATATCACAGCACCACCAGCTTTTGAAGTTACCTAGATTATAACTTTTATTAATCTGGTTCATTAGGGAGAATACTCCCCCCACTAGAATATGAGCCAAGAAGTGCTTGGTGCTTTTGGTGTAGGTCTGAGATTCCCACAAGGCCATCCTTGTCCTTGTCTCTCCCTGTATCTTTACATCTGGAGTCACTAAAGCCCTCCATGGCCACCTCTTCTACTCTGGTTGCTGAGCTAATTCACAAAGCATTAGTCCCCCTCACTCCCTTCCTCTTACAAATTATGACAGTGAAGCTGGGAATGAACTCCTGCTGTGAACAGGTCCAGTGGCTGGTGTGCCCCAATGTTCTCCTGTGAACATCAGGGCCCCCAGTGCCCCCTTTTGGGTGTGAGCCAGGAAATCTCCACTGACCTTTCTGGTCCTCCAGTGTCAACCTGACTTAGGTTCTTACAAGTCTCCTCTCCCAAGAATGATCTCTTGAACATCTGGTCTTCTTGCCTTCCCAGCATCGTTTCCCCTTCCTCTGGTGTCAGCCAGTAATTTAAGCTTTGGTAAGTCAAAATGCCATGTTCATAGTTTGTGTGGTTGGGTAGTTGTGGCATGTCAGCTGCAGCCCTAGCAGTTGACACATGGCCCAAATCTGGCTAATTGGTGTTTTTAATGCTTTGGCCATGGTGGTAGGTCATGTGAGATGAGCATGGGATAAGCATGTGACAAAATTTGGTCCAATGAGAATCGGCCCTGGGACTTGGGTTAAACCTGTTGGTAGGAGAACACCTTTTCCCTACAGCATTTTTCAGCCATGACACTACTGACATATAAGCCCACATAATTCTTTGTTGTGGAGGGGTTGTCTTATGCATTATAAGATGTTTAATAGTATCTGTGGCTTCACCCCACTAGGTGCTAGTAGCAACTCCTCCACTCCAGCTGTGACAACCCCAAATTTCTCCCGACACTGCCACATGTCACCAGGGGGAGATGATAGCAAAATTGTGCATGGTTGCCAATCACTGCACTATGTGAAAATTGAGATGTGTCCCCAAAGTTTCTGGGAACTTCATATGAAGAAAATCTGGCTGATAGAGATGTAATATAGGTAGAACCAAAAGAAAACACAGGCTAATGCCAAATGACATTCTTTATGTTCCTAAATCTTTTGTGCTCCTGTGCATTATGTTGGCCCCACTCTTCCTTGGGACTGAGAACAAGATGAAGATGTCCACTCTTACTACTTCTATTCAATATTGTACTATGTAGGTTTTAACCAAGGCCATAATGCAAGAACTATGACTCATAGGGCATAGAGATTGGAAAGAAGTGTCCCTATTTGCTGACAATATAATCTTCTAGATAGAAAATTCTAAGAACTAATAAGTAAGCTTAGTAAGTTTGCAGGGTAAAAAAATTTACATACAGATTTCAATTGTATTTCTACATACTAGCAATGAATATTATAAATTACAATTTAGAACAATATTTAAAATAGCATCAAACATGAAATTCTTAGGGATAAATTTAACAAAATACATGTCAAACCTAGATCCTGAAAATTATAAGACCCAAAAAAGGAGAGCTATATCAGATTAATGGTCAGAAGACTAAAATTTGTTAAGATGTCGAACTTCTTCATGTGGATTTATAAATTCAATGCATCCTAATCAAAAGCCAAACAGGATTTTTTTTAAAGAAGTTGACAAGTCAATTCTAAAGTATATGTGGAAATGCGAAAGATCTTTAGTAGTAGAACAATTTTACAAAAAAGGATAAAAGTTGGAGTACTTGTACTACCTGATTCAAGACCTTTTATAAAGCTTTAGTAGTAAGGACAATGTGGTATTAGCATAAAGATTGATATATTGATCAAAGTTACAGAACAGGGAGTCCAGAAATATACCTAAATTTATGTGGCTGATTGATTTTTCTTTTAAACAAAGGTATCAAGACAATTCAGGAGGAAGGGATAATCTTTTTAAAAAATGGTGCTGAAATAATTGGTTATCCATAAGCTAAAAAGGAAAAAAATCTCATTAGTTAAGCAACATTGTATACAAAAATGAATCATAGATCTACATGTAAAACATAACACTATAAAATTCTAGAAGAAAACAGGAAAAAAGCTTAGTGATCTGGGGTTAAGCAAACAATTTTAAAAATAGGACTTAAAAAGCAGGAAGTATAAAATAAAAAATGCTGAATTGGATTTCATTAAATTAAAGGTGTTTACTCTTTAAAAGATGCCATTAAGAAAATGAAAAGGCAAGATACAGGTTGGGAGAAAATACTTGCAAAAACATATCAGCTAAAGGACTTGTATTCAGAATCTATGAAAATTTCTTTTGGGATACCTGGGTGGCTCAGTGGTTGAGCATCTGCCTTCAGTTCAGGGCGTGATCCCAGGGTCCAGGATTGAGTTCCACATCGGGCTCCCTGTGGGGAGCCTGCTTCTCCCTCTGCCTGTGTCTTTGCCTCTTTCTCTCTGTTTCTCTCATGAATAAATAAATAAATCTTAAAAAAAAAAAGAAAATTTCTTTCAACCCAGAGTACCAGCACCCTAGTTTGCTGGCAAATGACTTAAATAGGCACTTCATCAAAGAAGATATAAGGACAGCAAACAAATACACGAAAAGATGCTTAAAACCATTAGTCTTTAGATGAATACAACCGAAAATTAAATGATGTACTACCGTATACCCACCAGAATAGCTAAAATAAAAAAGACTAACAATACCAAGTGTTGACAAGGGTGGAAAGCAACTGTTGCTCTCATTCATTGTTGCTGGCAATAGTATAACCACTTTGAAAAAGAGGTCACCAACTTCTTAAAAACCAGGTCATCACTATAGGAAATAACCATTTCCATTCCCAGGTATTTATCCAAAAGAAATGAACACATATATCCACACAAAGATATATTTGAATATTCTTTTCAGTCTTATTAATAAGATACCTAACTGGAAATAACCCAGATGTCCATCAGCAAGTGAATGGATAAATAAATTGTGGTATATCCATATAGTGGGATAGGATTTAGTAATAAAAAGGAATGAACAAATGATACATGATCTAATACTGCCTTATACTAAATTAAAGTAGCATCAAAAAAGGATTATATATTTTATTTATATAATATGCTAGGAAAGGGACAACCCTGGTAATATTAAGGCAATTAGTGGTTGCCAGAGGTCAACAGATTGAGAAGATTGACCTCAAAGGGCCATGTGACAATTGTGGGAGTAATGGGATTGTTCTGTATCTTTTTGGGTGGTAGGTACATGACTATCGCATTTGTAAAAACTCATCAAATTGTACATTTAAAATAGATGCCTTTTCACGTGTGCAATACTATCTTAGTGAAGCCACCTCTAAAACTCAAGGCACCTATATTTATATTGTATGAAAATAGGAAGGATGAACCAGGGGTCAGTAAACTTTTTCTGTTAAAGATCAGAGAGTAAAAATTTTAGCTCTTGCAGACCATACTGTCTCTATCATAATACTCACTCCATCTTCGTGGTGCAAAAACAGGTATAGACAATAAATAAATGAATAAGTGTGATTGTGCTCCAATAAAACTTTATTTAAGACGCTGAAATTTAAATTTTGTATAATTTCCACATATCATGAAATATTACTCCTCCTCGGATCTTTTCCCCCAGCCATTTAAAAATATAAAAGCTGACCAGGGAGGGCAAGACAGAGGAGGAGTAGGGTCCCCAAGTCACCTGTCCCCACCAACTTACCTAGATAACTTTCAAATAATCCTGAAAACCTACAAATCCAACCTGAGATTTAAAGACAGAACAGCTGAAACGTTACAGAGGGAAGGGTTTTATGAGGTCAGCATCACCTTAATTCCAAAACCAGACAAAGACCCCACCAAAAGGGAGAATTATAAACCAATATCCCTGATGAAAATGGATGTAAAAATTCTCAACAAGATACTAGCCAATAGGATCAAACAATACAGTAAGAAGATTATTCACCATGACCAAGTGGGATTTATACCCGGGATGCAAGGCTGGTTCAACACTCGTAAAGTAATCAATGTGATAGATCATATCAACAAGAGAAAAAACAAGAACCATATGATGCTCTCAGTAGATGCAGAGAAAGCATTTGACAAAATACAGCATCCATTCCTGATCAAAACTCTTCAGAGTGTAGGGATAGAGGGAACGTTCCTCAGCATCTTAAAAACCATCTACGAAAAGCCCACAGCAAATATCATTCTCAATGGGGAAGCACTGGGAGCCTTTCCCCTAAGATCAGGAACATGACAGGGATGTCCACTCTCACTATTCTAGTACTATTCAACACAGTACTAGAAGTTCTAGCCTCAGCAATCAGCCAACAAAAAGAAATAAAAGACATTCAAAGTGGCAAAGAAGAAGTCAAACTCTCCCTCTTTGTGGATGACGTGATACTGTATGTAGAAAACCCAAAAGACTCCACCCCAAGCTTGCTAGAACTCATACAGCAATTCGGTAGTGTGGCAGGATACAAAATCAATGCCCAGAAATCTATGGCATTTCTATACACTAACAATGAGACTGAAGAAAGAGAAATTAAGGAGTCAATCCCATTTACAATTGCACCCCAAAGCATAAGATACCTAGGAATAAACCTAACCAAAGAGATAAAGGATCTATACCCTAAAAAACTACAGAACACTTCTGAAAGACATTGAGGAAGACACAAAGAGATGGAAAAATATTCCATGCCCATGGATTGGAAAATATTCCATGCCATGGATTGGAAGAATTAATTAATGCTACCCGGGGAAATCTACACATTTAATGTAATCCCTATCAAAATACCATGGACTTTCTTCAGAGAGTTGGAACAAATCATCTTAAGATTCGTGTGGAATCATGGGACTCCTGGGTGGCTCAGTGGTTGAGCATCTGCCTTTGGCTCAGGGCATGATCCTGGAGTCCTGGGAAAGAGTCCCACATCGGGCTACCTGCTTGGAACTTGCTTCTCCCTCTGCTTATGTCTCTGCCTCTCTCTCTGTGTGTCTCTCATGAGTAGATAAATAAAATCTTTTTTAAAAAATAAAGATTTGTGTGGAATCATAAAAGACCCCAAATAGCCAGGGGAATATTGCAAAAGAAAACCAGAGCCGGGGGCATCACAATGCCAGATTTCAAGTTGTACTGCAAAGCTGTGATCATCAAGACAGTGTGACACTGGCATAAAAACAGACAAATAGATCAATGGAATGGAATAGAGAATCCAGAAATGGGCCCTCAACTCTATGGTCAAGTAATATTTGACAAAGCAGGAAAGACTAACCACTGGACAAAGGACAGTCTCTTCAATAAATGGTGCTGGGAAAATTGCACAGCCATGTGCAGAAGAATGAAACTAGACCACTCTCTTACACCAGACACAAAGATAAACTCTAAATGGTTGAAAGATACAAATGTGAGACAAGAATCCATCAAAATCCTAGAGGAGAACACAGGCAACACCCTTTCTGAACTTGGCCACAGCAACTTCTTGCAAGATACATCTATGAAGGCAAGGGAAACAAAAGCAAAAATTAATTATTGGGACTTAATCAAGATAAAAAGCTTCTGCACAGGAAAAGAAACAGTAAACAAAACTAAAAAACAGCCTATAGAATGGGAGAAGGTACTTGCAAATGACGTATCAGATAAAGGGCTAGTATCCAAGATCTATAAAGAACTTATAAAATTCAACAGCAGAGGAACAAACAACCCAATCATGAAATGGGCAGAAGACATGAACAGACATTTCATCAAAGAAGACATAGACATGGCCAAGAAGCACATGAGAAAATGCTCCGCATCACTTGCCACCAGGGAAATACAAATCAAAACCACAATGAGATCCCACCTCACACCAGTGAAAATGGGGGAAAATTAACAAGACAGGAAACAACAAATGTCGGAGAGGATGTGGAGAAAGGGGAACCCTCTTGCACTGTTGGTGGGGATGTGACCTGGTGCAGCCACTCTGGAAAACTGTGTGAAGGTTTCTCAAAGAGTTAAAAAAATAGAACTGCCCTACAGCCCAGCAATTGCACTGCTGAGGATTACCCCAAAGATATAGATGCAGTGAAATGCTGGAACACCTGCACCCCGATGTTTCTAGCAGCAATGTCCACAATAGCCAAACTGTGGAAGGAGCCTCGGTGTCCATCGAAAGATGAATGGATACAGAAGATGTGGTCTATGTATACGATGGAATATTACTCAGCCATTAGAAGCGACAAATACCCACCATTTCCTTCGACATGGATGGACCTGGAGGGTATTATGCTGAGTGAAGTAAGTCAGTCGGAGAAGGACAAACATATGGTCTCCATTCATTCAGGGAATATAAAAAATAGTGAAAGGGAATAAAGGGGAAAGGAGAGAAAATGAGTGGGAAATATCAGTGAGGGAGACAGAACATGAGAGACTCCTAACTCTGGGAAACAAACAAGGGGTGGTGGAAAGGGAGGTGGGCAGGGGGTTGGGGTGACTGGGTGATGGGCGCTGAGGGGGGCACTTGACGGGATGAGCATTGGGTGTTATGCTATATGTTGGCAAATTGAACTCCAATAAAAAATATGAAAAATAAAAAATAAAAAAGTAAAAAAATAAAAAAATAAAAAAACAAAAATAAAAATAAAAATATAAAAGCCATTCTTTGCTAGCAGGCCCTACACAAACAGATGGTGGACCAGATTTGGCCCATAGGCTGTAATTTGCCAACTCCTCCTATAAACATATGTTCATAAAAATACTACAATTATAATGACTATATCAAAGAGGTGATGATGCAGGTGACATTTCTAATACTCCATTCATATTTACATGTTAGAGATCTGTGTAGACTAGAAATAACAAACTTCACTTTTCTTCAATAAGTTTCTTCAATAGTTTCTTCAATAGTTGTGATGTTAATATTACTTTTAGAGTAGTGGGCTTAAAAATCAAGACTTACTTTATTAAATAAAGTTCAACTTTCAAAACTTGGAACATACATATAAATTCATTTTCTCTTGTAAATAGACATTTATCATGCCTTTAACTGACTCTTAAAAGTCTTAACAAATGTCCAGACCCTACACTTCCACCCCCATCTGTGCCCTCTGCCTTCTGTATAATTCATAATGTTATAACAGAGTCCTTCCACTTGCTCTGTGCTCTGGAATATTCTTCCCCCACGTAACATCACTGTCGTTAGGTCTCTGCTCAAAAATCCTCTTACTAAAAAAGCCGTCAATAGTAAGCCCCCCTCCTTGCCCTTTGATCTAGTTTTCTTTTTTTCCATAGCACTACTATAGTCTGTCACATTGTGTTTACTTGTATATTTGCTTATTTTCTCTCTTCTCACTGAAATGAGCTCCGTGAAGGCAGAGACTTCACATTTTTCAACGTGTAATCCCAGTGTGTAGAAGAGTTGCCTGACAAATAGTAGGTGCTCAATATGTGATTTGAAGGATGAATAATCTGGGAACACAAAAAAGTGTATGTCTTTCATGGGAACCTCATCCAACAACTGCCACGTAGTGAGCAGAAAATTATGCTGAGAACCACTGTCCTGAGACACCCAAGCATGGTAGGAGAAAACACCAATTTACACCAGCCGGATGACTGTGCCGGTCAGGAAGGCGAGAAGGTCACACCAAGAGAGTATGGGACTCATATCCCTGAGGACCCCAAATAGAAAGATATTTCCTTACAAGGTTTTGAGCATGTGCCATATTGGAGAACATTTGGTAACAACGTCATCTGCTGCAAAAGTAATAACCACAGGTTTTCCTTTCTGTTAGTTCACCTCAACTAAACTTGTAACATTTTCTTGTTAAAATTATTATAAACAAGGAGGGCAAATGATACCTAGCAGTAGGGTATTTCCCAGGTTTTAGAGGGGAGATTTGAGGAAAGAATGGTGTGTTTGATTCCCAGAAGGCAATTCAAGCCTTCTGAGTTAGGGATGCCCATAGCACAAAGGTTATAACATAGTACATTGCTTCATAAAGTCCACGTCGCCTTCTCAGAACTGCAATGCCCAATGTAGAAATCTATGCCTTTGAAGTTCTTGACATATAATGTTGACATTTTCAGACTCTCAGTTCCATGATGGGAGATTAGAATGATAGTAGTGAACAAGAATGACCTATTGAAAGACATTTTCTGAAGTGGCAAAAACATTTTTTTTTTTTAAATGCATGGAGGATTTTTCTTTTAAACGATGGGTTCATCATAAAGGAAAAAAAGAAAAGAAACCATAAAAGAAACATGCAAATCGATTTTAATTTTCTTGATGAAATCACATAGGAACTAATAGATACTAACTTGGAACAAATTTGTGTTTGAGACATCTTCCTTTTTTTACCCCACAGTTGAAAATATTCTCTTGGGGAAAGTATGGTCCATATTTTCTTTTCTTTTTTTTTTTTTGGTCCATATTTTCTTAATATTCAATAATTGTGTCACGATGAATCTCATGTTAACATGTAATGATTAGAGCTTGGCTAAATTTGAATTCAGAGATGGTGGTCTGAATACTTGTTCTGACTCTTGGCCTTAGAGGTGGACATTCGGGAGTTCTCTTGCCTGCCCCCCACCACTATATATGATATTTGATTCTAAGACACACTTCTTTTTTGCATTTCAGTGTCTCTGAAATCAGAATATTTTTATAACATGTGGCATCTCCCAATAGTATTTGCCAGCAGGTTTTCTTTCTTTATGGTATGCGAAACCATCTTGAATCACACAGTTATTATCATCCTAGATTCCACGAAATAAGGAATGGGTGAAATATATTCTATCACTTTTATTTTTATTCTATTTCCTATCAGGGACAATTACCTCCCACCTCTCAATTCCTTATGAAGCTTATAGCAAAGCCCCATACAAAAAGAAGGCTTTATACTGTTGATTCACTGGCTCTATGACAATGGTTCTTTTGAGATTATTAAGGCTCAGAACTTCTAAGTGGATAAGATTTGTCTTATATATTCAGAACCTATACTTTTATAACTCATGTGAACAAAGTTATTATTAGCAAGTACCTGTTTAGCATGAGTTGCTGTGAACATCTCAGCCTTGATGTAATGTCTTCCCTTCCTTGGTTTCTTTTTCTTTCTGTAGCCAGAATCCTCACCTACTGATTGCTTGGATAATAAGTCTGAATTTAATTCAGGATTTGGCTTAGGAAATTATATAATATATATGTCACATTCTACACATGTCTGGTTACTTATTCTCCTGGAAGGAGTATTAGTACCAATTAAGGTCTGAAGGTGGGTCAATGCTGAGAGCACCTTGTGTAAGGATCAGCCCCCCAAGAAGAGGTTGGTCTCATAGGAAGACCATGGGCTCTGGAGCCAGAGAGACCTGAGTTTGAATCCTACCTCTGCCACTTCCCAACTGTGTGAGCCTGTATGCAAATTTGGAACACTAATTTCTACCCTGCAAGGTTATTATAAACACTGAATGTGTGTGAAGCGTTTGATTTTAGGAGGAGCTTGAGAAATAGTGGCTAACAGTGGCATTGACCCTTGAACAATGTGAGGGTTGGGGCACTGATCCCTGATAGTCAAAAATCCACAAATAACTTTGACTACCCCCAAACATAACTACTGGTAATGTATTGTTGACTGAAGTCCTTACTGACAGCATAAAGTTAATTAACACATATTTTGTATGTTACAGATGTTATATGCAGTATTCCTATGGTAAAATAAGCTAGAGAAAAGACAATGAGATTTAGAAAATCCTAAGGAGGGGTGCCTGGGTGGCTCAGTTGGTTAAGAGTCTATCTTTAGCTCAGGTCATGATCCTGGAGTCCTGGGATCGAGCTTCACATCAGGGTCCCTGCTCAGCGGGGAGTCTGCTTCTCCTTCTCCCTCTACCCCTCCCCCTGCTTGTGCACCCTCTCCCTCTCTCTCTCTCTCTTTCTCTCATGAATAAATAAAATATATTAAAAAAATAAAATCATAAGGAATAGAAAATACCTTTATAGTACTGTGCTGCAGAAAATCTATGCACAAGGGGACCTGCATAGTTCAGCCCTGTGTTGTTCAAGGGTTAACTGGATTGTTCAAGATCTCATAGAAGAGGGTAAGCCCAGGAGAAATTTGAGGTTGCCACACCCTTTCGCCCCCTCCAATGTCCTTGTCTGTTCATTTTAGGTGTCAGTGTTCTGATATTTTTTTTAAATTTTTTTTTATTATTTATTTATGATAGTCACAGAGAGAGAGAGGCAGAGACACAGGCAGAGGGAGAAGCAGGCTCCATGCACCAGGAGCCCGATGTGGGATTCGATCCAGGGTCTCCAGGATCGCGCCCTGGGCCAAAGGCAGGCGCCGAACCGCTGCGCCACCCAGGGATCCCAGTGTTCTGATATTTATACCTTTGTCCTCCCACAGTCTGGAATCATACAAGTCTAAAACTGCCCTCAGCTGAATATCTCTTATCACCTAGTTACCTCTCAACAGGAATTGAAAGTGAACCAGCCAGGCCTGAGTTGGATTTCTGACTCTGCTGCTCACCCTCTGCATCACTCCGAGTGTGTGCTTAAGCTGGGTTCTCCAGAGAAACAGACCAATAGGATATATGTGTATACATACACATGTAAGAGACACACAAAGAGATTTATTATAAGGAATTGGCTCATGGGACTATGGAGGCTAAGTTCCAAGATCTGAAGGGTGAGTTAGCAAGCTGCAGACCCAGGAGAGCCATTGGTGGTATTCCAGTTCAAAGGCTAGTAGGCTTAACCCAGGAAGAGCCAAGATTTCAATTCAAATCCAAAGACAAAAACAAACAAACAAACAAACAAACACCTAGGTGACAGCTTGAAGGCAGCCCATTAAGAAGAATACTCTCTTACTCAAAGAAGGGTCAGTCTTTTTGCTCCTTCGAGGCCTTCAACTGACTAGATGAGGCCCACCCACATTAGGGAGGACAATCTTGCTTTACTCAGGCTATTGGTTTAAATGTTAATCTCATCCCCAAACACCCTCAGAGACAAACCCAGATTAATGTTTGACCAAATATCTAGGTACTAGATATTAGAGCTTGGTGAAGTTGAAAGACAAAACCAGCCATCACAACCTGTCTGGGTCTCACCATTCTTGGGTAACAAGGGGATAAGAATCATATTACATATGGAATTGCTATCAGGAGCAAATGAAACCATACATTCAAGGGTCTTGGTATTCATTAAAGGCCAATTTTCACTTCAATATTTAGTATTTTAGGCATTTGTGAGCAGGTCAAGGGGCTACCTTGGACTTGTGATTTTTCCTTTGCCCCCAAAGCCCCATTACACTCAAGTTCCATTTTAGCTCAATTCTACTATTTATTTATTTATTTATTTATTTATTCATTCATTCATTCATTTAAAAGATTCTATTTATTTATTCATGAGAGACACAGAGAGAGGCAGGGACAGAGGCAGAGGGAGAAGCAAGCTCCCTACGGGGGAGCTCAATGCAGAACTCGATCCCAGGACCCTGGGATCACAACCTGAGCCAAAGGCAGACACTCAACCACTGAGCCACCCAGGCGTCCCCCAATTCTACCTTTTAAACACGAATGTCAACAAGTCACCTCCATAATGAAAGTGGTCCTTCTCCTGTAAATTTCTTGGTGGCATCCATACATCAGGTGACAAGAGAATAGACCCAACTTTACTTGGGGAGGAGTCGTGTCCCATAAACTGATGTATCTGTGGCCATCACAGGCTGTTTTCTTTCTGGTCTTGGGGTTCCTTTGTGAGACATGGCGAATCAGCTGGCAGAAACAGTCAAACTTGGACCAGCCAAGACAGTATCGTGAGCAGGCCAGCTGCCCTGCCTTGCCCTTCGCTTCTCTTGGACGGCAGATCACCTAAGTAAGACAAGGTGACCTGGGCAGTTGGCTTGCTCAGTGCCGGGTGAGTGCCTGTCATACATCACTTCAAAGCCACTCTGTATTTTCTTCCCCAATATTCCAGGGAAATTCTATTTATGTGGTTACTGCATTTTCCCTCTGAATTACTCCCTAACTTCCTTTCTGTGTCTTCCCACCCTTATGATTTCCGGATTATGGTGATGTCTTTCTGGTGTGTTAAATCTTGAGTAAAATCAATTATTGCTCATCCATTTAATCTGAAGCAAACTGAATCTTATTTTCATATGAGATGGGGTAGGGATGGGTAGGCCCACATAGAGAATAAGGATGACTTTAGAGTACTGGTCTCTGTGATCCTCAGTCCAACAATACTCTTCACTTGGACCTTTATGGGAGCCTCTTGAGGCCTAATTCCTGGCGTTCAGCTCATTCTCAGGCCCATAGACCTATTCACTTTACCAAAATCAAAAGAAAAGGAGAGGCGGGTAACCAATCATTTGACTTTTCCTAGTAACATTAAAATAGCCACAGTCCATGCAAGAAAATACCTTTGTTTTTGTATCCATGCAAAGTAGTTACAGATCTTGAATTTCAATCCAAATCATCCTCTCATAATATATGCAATCCAACTACATGTGTTTCTTCCCTTCGGGCCCTTTTTGGAAAATGTGACATATACGGCTAAGGCTAACAACCGTGGTCAGAAAAGCAGCTCATAATGAGGCAGCTTGGACTTTCAGAGGGCTCCTAGTATGCAACTTCCTGCCGTCCTCCTACCTGAAAATATACACATAAAGGCTGAAGACAATTTTGACTAAAATCGAAACAAAAACAGTCTCTTGGAAATGAGTCTCCCTTTGGCTGGATGAAATGGCCCTGCTTCTGCAGCCAGTGTTTTCTGCCTTTTGTGGGATTCCAGCCCCACGGTGAGGTGCTCGGTGGCAGGTGCGTGGTCTTGGGACTCGAATGGGGTGGTGGCGGGGTGGAGGGCAAAGCTCAGGGACAACCCCACAGCTTTCTCTCCCCGTTGCTCTCTGTACAGGCAGTTCCACTGAGAAGCCTTTGCTGCCAGCAAAACTGCTCTCTCGAGGGGCCTGGCTCCCCACTTGCATTCAGGAGCTCATCTACTTGGTTTCAAGGAGAGGGGGCCCTTGTGGTATCTGTGTTTACAACAAGCCTTCGCTGTTCCTGGCACCCAGGCTGGGAAAATGAACCTGGCTGCTGCAAGTGCAAAGGTCAAGTGTGAGGACATTGCTTGGCAACTCCTGAATGATGACACTGGCGCCCAGGAGGAAAACAGTGTCTGGCCCAGATGTAACACCAAGTAATGGAGGGTGTGTAAGTGTGTAAAGGACACATTTAACCCCACACGCAGACTAGCCTCTGTGGGCAGCCCTCCCTCCCCACTGGCATTTACCCTGAGGATAGACTCTCTATAAGGATGCTACCTACCTAGGGGGTGTGGAACAATCTTTTCACTACACACACACACACATGCACACACACATGCATACGCACACAACATCCCAAACAAAACCAGGCACAGACCTCTGTAGGGTCAAATGCCCCATCCCCAGGTGCCCTAATCCATGGCTGGCCATTTCTTCCCCAAACACCAACTTCCAAGCTTCTGCCAGCCTGGCCACTGCTTCTTCATTTTAATTGATGATTCTGAACTCACCACCATCCACGGTCTGCCTGCGTGTTGCTCAGTAAAATTCACAGGGCACTTCGTAAAACCCTGCCTTCTTTCTAGCAGGGGAGAGAATGGTGTAGTATCAAACAGGTACATTAGGAGATGACAAAATCTGGCCTAGACAGCTCATTCAGATGGCTAACTCTAGCTAACTCATTTATTCATTCACTCACTCACTCATTCGTTCCACGATCAAATATTTATTGAAGCCAGACTTTGTTCTAGCCGGGAGTATATAGTAGTGAACCGAATAGTTAAGGTCCAGGCTTTCGGGCAGGTTAAGGTCACTTAGGAGGTACATAGTCAAAAACAAGTACACAAAGAAACAAGGACATTTCAGATTTTATCAGGATTCCCACTATGAATAAAATCAATTAGCTCAATGTACTAAGGAGGGAGTAGGGATTACTTTTTTAAAAATATTTTTTCTTTTTTTTTTTAAAGGAACATTTGTTAAAAAGAAAAAAAGCTTTGTTTCTATTTTCTGTGTCTCTGTGTGTGTGGTAACAACACTTGAGATCTACTTTTTAGCAAACTTCAAGTACACAGTATTTTTAACTATAATCACCATGCTATGCGTTAGATCCCCAGGCCTTATTCTTGTAACTGGAAGTTTATACCCTGTGACCAATATCTCTCCCATTTCTCCCTGGAAATCATCCTTTTACTTTCTGATTCTGAGAACGACTTTTTTCCATTCCACATATAAGTGAAATCATGCAGTATTTCTTCCTGCGTCTGGCGTATTTCACTTAGTGGAATGTCCTCAAAATTCACCCATGTTGCTGTAAAAAGCAGGATTTCCTTCTTTTCTATGCCTGAATAATAATACTAATATACCTCATAGATTGTTCACATCTTTTGGCTATTGTGAGTATTGCTGCAGGAAAATTCACTGACACTCCATATCTCTTCCATAACCTATTTTCATTTCATTACCCACACTGTGAAAATCAAAGGATACCTGATGCACTCCAGGGGCAACAGCTGTCCACAGAGTCCCTGCAGCAGCTGCTGGAGCGAGCACTGACCCCACTAGTGGATGAAGTGAAGCAGAAGGGCCTGGCTCCTGCCTGCCCCAGCTGCCAGAGGCTACACAAGAAGATTCTGGAGCTGGAGCGCCAGGCCTTGGCCAAACACGTCAGGGCAGAGGCCCTGAGCTCCACCCTTCGGCTGGCCCAAGACGAAGCTTTGCGGGCCAAGAACCTGCTGCTGACGGACAAGATGAAGCCGGAGTGAGGAAGGAGGCTGAGGGCGTGGGAGGAGGGGAGAAGGTGGCCGCTCTGGACTATCTACACTTGAAGATGTGTTCCCTCCACGATCAACTCAGCAACCTGCCACTTGAGGGGTCTACAGGGACAATGGGGGGAGGAAGTGGAGGGGGAACTCCTCCAAAACGTGGGGGCCCAACCCCTGAACAATAAATGGCCTCTCATGCTGGCATAAAAAAAAAAAAAAAACGGTATCTGACACTCCATATCTCTTCCATAACCTATTTTCATTTCATTACCCACACTGTGAAAATCAAAGGATACCTGATGCACTCCAGGGGCAACAGCTGTCCACAGAGTCCCTGCAGCAGCTGCTGGAGCGAGCACTGACCCCACTAGTGGGGTATCTCTTCCATAACCTATTTTCATTTCCTCTGGGTAGATGCCCAGAAGTGGAATTGCTGGATCTTATGGTAGTTCTATTTTTAGTGTTTTGAGGAACCCCTCTACCATCTTCCATAATGGCTGCATCAATTTACATTCCCATCAACAGTGTACAAGAGTTCCCTTCTCTTTACAACTCTGGCAAACACTTAGTATCTCTTATCTTTTTGATAATAGCTATCCTAACAGGTGTGAGGTGATATCTCATTGTTGCTTTAATTTGCATTTCCCTGATGGTTAGTGATGTTGAACATCTTTCCATGCACCTGTTGGCCATTTGTATATCTTCTTTGGAAAAACATCTTTTCAAAGTCCATATTTTAATTGAGTTGTTTTTTGGCTATTGAGTTGTTTGAGTTCCTTATATATTTTGAATATTAACTCCTTATCAGATGCGGGATTTGCAAATATTTTCTCCCATTTGGTAGGTAGGCTGCCTTTTCACTCTGTTGGTTGCTTCCTTTGCTGTGCAGAAGCTTTTAGTTTGATGTAATCCCACTAATATATTTTTGCTTTTGTTGCTTCTGCTTTTAGTGTCATATCCAAAATATCCTTGGCAAGACAGGTCAAGAGGCTTTTAATCTATGTTTTATTCAGGAATTCTTATGGTTTCATATCTTACATTCTAGTCCTTAATCAATTTTTAGTTAATCTTTGTGAGTGGCTTAAGATAAGGGTCAATTTCATTCTTTTGTGTGTGGATATCTAGTTTTCCCAACACCATTCTTTGAGGAGACTGTCCTTCCCACATTGTGTATTCTTAGTGTCTTTGTCATTGAAGATCAGTTGACACATATGCGTGGCTTTATTTATGGGCTCTCTATTCTGTTTTATTGATCCGTGTGTCTGTTTTTATTCTAGTACCATACTGTTTGATTTTTATAGCTTTGTAATAGTTTGAAATCAGGAGGTGTGTTGTCTCTCCAGCTTTGTTCTTCTTTCTCAAGATTGCTATGGCTGTTCATGATGTTTTGTGGTTCCCTAGGAATTTTAGGATTTTTTTCTTTTCTTTGCAAAATGCCGTTGGAATTTTGATCGGGGTTGCATTGACTATGAAGATTGTTCTGAGGAATATGGCCATTTCAACAATACTAATTCTTGGACACAGGAATATCTTTCCATTTATTTCTGTCTTCTTCAGTTCCTTTCATCAAGGGTACACGTCTTTCATGTCCTTGGTTAAATTTATTCCTGAGCATTTTATTCCTTTTGATGCTATTGTAAACAGGATTCTTTTCTTCATTCTCTTTCTCTCTCTCTCTCTTTGGGAGTTTGTAAGTATATAGAAATGCAACTGATTTTTGGATATTGATTTTGTATCCTGCAACTTCACTGAATTTATTAGTTCTAACAATTTTATGGTGTAGTTGTTAAGTTTCGATTAATAAAATCATGTCATCTACAATTTAACTCTTTCCTTTATGAGTTGGATGATTTTTGGTTTTGTTTTCTTTTCTTTCTTTTTTTTTTTTTTTTTTTTTTTTGCCTAATTGCCCTGGCTCAGACTTCAGGATTATGTTGAATAGAAGTGATGGGTGAGCATTCCTTATCTTAGAAGAAAGTCTTTCAGCTTTTCACCATTGAGTATGAGGTTAGCAGTGGGCTTGTCATATATAGCCTCCATTATATTGAGGTACATTTCTTCTTTTTCCAATTGTTGACAGTTTTTCACACAAGAGGGTGTTGAATTTTGTCAAATACTTTTTCTGCATCTATTGAGATCATATGATTTATGATCATATTATTTTCATCCTTCATTCGGTTAATATGACATATCACATACATTGATTTTGTATTTAAAAACCATACTGCATCCCAGGGATAAATCCCACTTGATCATGATGTATGAATTTTTAAATGTGCTACTGAATATGGTTTGCAAGTATTTTGTTGCAGACTTTTGCATCTATGTTCATCAGGCCTATAATTTCTTTTCCTGTATTGTCCTTATCTGGATTTGGCATAAGGGCAGTGGCTACTCTTGTAAATGAATTTGGAAGTGTTCCCTCTCATCAATTTTTTGGAAGAGTTTGAGAAGATTTGGCATTAATTCTTCATTTAATGTTTGGTAGAATTCACCTGTGAAGCCATCTGGTCCTGGGCTTTTCCTTTTGGGGAAGTTTTTGATTATTGATTCAGTCTCCTTACTCATTATTGGTCTTTTTGGACTTTTCATTTCTTCATGATTCGTGTTTAAAAGGCTAGAACTTTATTTCCTCTAGGTTTGCTGGCAGATAATTGTTCATAGGAGTCTCTTATGATCCTTTGTATTTCTGAGCTAACAGTTATAATGTCTCCTCTTTCATTTCTGATTTTATTTATTTGAATCTTCTCTTTTCTTCTTAGGGTGGGCAAAGGTTGGTCAATTTTATTTATCTTTTAGAAAAACAACTCCTAGTCTCATTGATCTTTTCTACTGTATTTTTAGTCTTTATTTCATTTCTTTCTCCTCTAATCTCTGCTATTTCCTTCTTCTGCTAACGTTGGGCTTAGTTTGTTCTTTTTCTAGTTCCTTGAGGCATACAGGTAGATTGTTTATTTAAGGTATTGGTTCATTTTAAAGTAGGCATTTATCATTATAAATTCCCTCTTAGAGCTGCTTCTCCTACATCCCAGTTTAATTTCTACTAGGTTACTTAGGTTTTTCTCATACTGAGTTTAAACATGTTGTATTTTCATTTTTGTTTATTCCAGGATACTTTTTGATTTCCTGTATGGTTTCTTTTTCAACCTATTGGTAGCTCAGGAGTGTGTTGTTTAATTTATGCATATTTGTGATTTTTAAATTTTCCTTCTGAGGTGCCTGGGTGGCTCAGTCAGTTAGCATCTGCCTTTGGTTCCATGATCCCAGGATCCTGGAATCTAGCCCCACGTCAGTCTCCCTGCTCAGTGGGGAGTCTGTTTATCCCTTTTCCCCTGCCCCTTTGCCCTCCTTATGCTCTCTCTCTCTCTCTCTCAAATAAAGAAATAAAATCTTAAATAGCATTTTCCTTTTGTTATTGATTTCTAGTTTTATACCATTTTGGGTCGGAGAAAGTACTTGCTATGATTTCAATCTTAAAATAGCTAAGACTTCTTTTGTGACCCAACATATGATCTATCCAGAAGAATGTTCTCTGTGTGCTTGAGAAAAATGTGTATTCTGCTGTTGTTGGATGAAATGTATTATATATGTCTGTTAGGTTAATTTGATCTGTGGTGTTATTCGAGTCCAGTGTTTGCTTATTTATTTTTCCTTATTTATTTTTTCCTCACCCATTATTGAAAGTAGGATATTGAAGTCCCCTACTATTATTGTATTACTATCCTTTTCTTTCTTTAGTACTGTGAATATTTGCTTTATATATTTACATGTTCCAATGTTGGGTGCATAGATATTTATAATTGTTATACTCTCTTGGTGAATTGAGTCATTTATCATTATATAACCACCTCCTTTGTCTCTTATTACACATTTTGGCTTAAAGTCTATATCGTCTGACATATGTACAGGCATGTTACTCTCTTTTGATTATCATTTGTATGGAATATCTTTTTCATCCTTTTACTTCCAGCCTTATTGTATGCCCTTAAAGTTATAGTGAGTCTCTTATAGGCAGCATATTGTTGGGTTGTAATTTTTTTCTTATCTATTTAACCACTCTGTATCTTTTGATTGGAGAATTTAATCCATTTATGTTTAAAGTAGTAACTTATAGGTAAAGACCTGCTATAGCCATTTTGATAATTGTTTTCTTACCATTTTTTAATTCCTCTGTTCCTTTCTTTCTTTTTGATGTTTTCCTTTGTGACTTGGTGATTTTGTTGTTTGTTTCAATTTTTTTTTTAATTTTTATTTATTTATGATAGTCACACAGAGAGAGAGAGAGAGAGAGGGGCAGAGGCACAGGCAGAGGGAGAAGCAGGCTCCATGCACCGGGAGCCCGACGTGGGATTCGATCCCGGGTCTCCAGGATTGCGCCCTGGGCCAAAGGCAGGCGCCAAAACACTGCGCCACCCAGGGATCCCCTGTTTCAAGTTTTTATTTAAATTCTAGTTAGTAAATATATTGTGAATTTAGAGAGTCATTACTTATATATAACACTCAGTGCTCATCACAAGTCCCCTCCTTGGGCATCCTCCTTACTCATTTAGCCCATTGCCCACCCACGTCTCCTCCATCAACCCTCAGTTTGTTCTCCATAGAACAAGAGCCTCTTGTGGTTGGATGCCAGGGTGGCTCAGGGGTTGAGCATCTGCCTTCAGCTGGGGGAGTGATCCTGGAGTATCAAGAGATCAAGTCCCACTTTGGGCTCCCTGCATGGAGCCTGCTTCTCTCTCTGCCTGTGTCTCTGCCTCTCTCTCTGTGTGTCTCTCATGAATAGATACATTAAAAATCTTTAAAAAAAAAAAAAGAGTCTCTTATGGTTTTTTCTCCTTCCCTTTTTTTCCTATTCTTTATATTTATCTGTTTTGTTTCTTAAATTCCACAAATGACACAAATGAGTGAAAATCATATAGCATTTCTCTTTCTCTGACTGACTTATTTTGCTTAGTGTAATACACTACATCTCCATTCATGTCATTGCAAATGACAAGATTTCTTTCTTTTTGATGGCTCAGTAATATTCCAATATATATCAGACACATACATATATATAAATAATCTTTTTATATTGTGTATCAATTAACAAGTTATTGTGATATAATTATAAAAGACACAGGTCTTTTAACTCTTATACTAAACTTAAAAGTGATTTATATACCACCCTGACAGAATTAAGTATTCTAAATTTGACAAAATATATTTACCTTTACCAGTGCACTTTATACTACCATATTTTCATGATGTTAGTAGTGTTCTTTCATTTCAACCTGAAGACTTCTAGACTTTCTTGTAGGGCATGTCTAGTGGTGATAAACTTTCTTAGTTTTTGTCTGTCTAGGAATATTTTTATCTGCTATTCATTTTTGAAGAACAACTTTGCTGTGTATAGTATTCTTGGTTGTCAGATTTTTTTCTTTTACCATTTTGAATATATCATTCCACACCTTCCCGGCCTGAAAGGTTTCTGCTGAGAAAATTGTTAGCCTTGTGGGAGGGTCCTTGTGAGCAACTAGTTTCTTTTCTCTTGCTACTTTCACAATTCTCTCTTTGTCTTTGACTTTTGACAGTTTGATTATATTGTGTCTTAGGGTAATCTTCTTTGGGTTGATCTTGCTTGGGGTCCTTTGATCTTTATGTCTATGGATGGTCATATCCACCCCCCCCCCAAGATTTGAGAAGATTTCCTTTTCCTTATTATTCTTTTAAACAAGCTTTCTTCCCTTTTTTCTGTCTCTTCCTGAGTCATAATGCATATGTTTGTTGGCTTCATGGTGTCCTATAGGTCCTGTATGCTTTCTTCATTCTATCATTCTTTTGCCTTTTTGTTCTTTGTAAAAGTCTGGGCTCCTATTACAAAATACCACAAACTGGGTGGCTTGTGAACAAAAGAAATTCTTTCTCACAGTTCTGGAGGCTGGGAGTTGGAGATTAGGGTTCCAGCCTGGTTGGAAAATGGCCCTCTTCTGGGTTGCAGATTTCTTGTTATGTCCTTATATGATGGAAGATACTAGGGAGCTCTCTGGGGTTTCTATTATATGAGCTCTAATCCTATTCACAAGGGCTCCACCCTCATGACCTAATCACCTCTGAAAGACCCTACCTTGTAATATCATTACATTGGACATTAAGATTTCAATATATAAATTTGAGGGTTTTACAAACATTCAGACCAGTATTCCACTAGCTGACTAATTTCAAATGACTTTTCTTTGAGTTTTCTGATTTTTACCTCTGCGTGAATTAGTCTGCTTTTGAAGCTCTGTATTGATTTTTTCTATCTTTAGCTCTAAGGTTTTGATTTTGTTCTTTTTTAATGGTTTCTATTTTTTAATTAAACTTCTCATTTGTTCATACATTGTTTTCCTGATTTTGCTTAGTTATCTATCTGTGTTCTCTTTCATCTCATTGAACTTCTTTAAGATGATCATTTTTATTCTTTGTCAGGCAATTCATAGATTTCCATTCCTTTGAGGCAATATTGTAGCTTTCCTTTGATAGTGTTAGTTTGCCAGATTGTTCATGATCCATGTAGCCTTGTGTCAGTGTCTATGCATTAAAAGAGGCAAACACCCCTTTCAATCTCTATAGACAGGTGAAGACCTTCTCCCATTGGATCCCTGGGCAGATGGAATCACCTCTGGAATTGCAATTGGGCAGAGTTGGAGCTCAGTCATATGGTTGCTGGGTCTGCATTGTGATTGGCAGTTAGTGAGTCTGTTATCCGGGGCTCAGTCAGGCATGGATTCTGTCTGGCATCTGGGTCAGTAGGATTGCCTCAAGGACCTTGGGCAGCATTGCTGGGAGAAGGGTCAGCTTCAAGGTCTGCAGACAGCAGGCTTATTACCAGGTGTACAAATAGGTATGGTTCCTACTGGGTCCCTGAGAAAGCTCCCAAGAGGTCACTGGGAAGGTCCCTGGGCAGGCAAGATCAGTCCCAGACCACAGCTGAGAGTGGCTTGGACTGATCCCAGGACTGCATCAGGGTCCACAGCTGGGACAGAGGTCTGCAGTCTTGCCTCCAGGCTACAGACAAGTGTGCCTCTCCCAAGTCCCTAGGTGGACAGGGACCACTCCTGGACCATGAATGAGAGGGGCTGGAGCTAGGTTAGAGGGCTGTTTCAAGATCTGCAGCTGGACTGAGATTGGTAAGTGTGCCTCTATGGGCATAGACAGGTATGATTCCCCCTGGGTCCCTGGGTGGGAAAGACATCCTTGCCTACAACTGAGAGGAGCTAGAGCTGAGTTAGAGGGCTGGTTCAGGGTCTTCAGCCAGACTGACATCAAAGGGCCTGCCTCATGGGCACACGTGGGTGTGTCCCTTAGAGGGTCTTCAGGTGGGAAGGAATGTGGCTAGCCTATAGCTAGGAGGGGCTGTATCCAAGTTATGGGCTGTTTTAGCATCTGCATTCTGACCTGGTTCCCAAATCTCCTACAAAGTCGCTTGTGTCAAGTAATTCTTGCAGAGTGGGGGTGTGACCAGGGGACCTCCTGTTCTTCTGTCTTGCTGATGTCCTGGATTACCATAGATTGGATGACAAGGGAAAGATTGTTTGAAGTAGTGACAGTTGGGCTAAGATTGAAAGCAAGAAGGATCAAGCCAGATACACTGTACATTGTTCACTGTAAAGGAAGCAGATGTGGGAAGGAGACAAGTGTTCCTTTAGCATAATTATGTCATGGTTATTATCTCTCAATAAGTAGGGTCAAAATCATGTGAGTAAAAAGAATCTTCTTGCCTTGTGTGAGAACTGTGATTTGTTTATAAGAGTTAATATATATGCCTTTAAGGAACTGGGGAGGATTCAGGCCACAACCTTTGAAGGTACAGAAAGGAGTGGAATTGGATCACCCATATCTTTTTTTTTTTTTTTTTTTTTTTTTTTTTATGATAGTCACACAGAGAGAGAGAGAGAGAGGCAGAGACATAGGCAGAGGGAGAAGCAGGCTCCATGCACCGGGAGCCCGACATGGGATTCAATCCCGGGTCTCCAGGATCACGCCCTGGGCCAAAGGCAGGTGCCAAACCGCTGTGCCACCCAGGGATCCCCGATCACCCATATCTTATCCCCAATCATGGCACTAGAATCTGCTGCTCCCCTGTGGGAGCTAGCAGAATTTTGGGCAGTAGAAGACCTCCATTAACATCTGGCTGAGACAGAGGCTGCAGAATTTGCGAGATATAGGGCCCAGAGCAACTTGCTCGTGGGGGACGGGATGGTACATCCCAAAGGAGGGTGAGAGAGGAACCCAGAGGAGGACAGCACTACCAAAACAAGGCAATGTTGGACAGGCTGTCTAATGAGAGGAACTGCTTAAACCTCATCAAAGCCATTGTGCTTCCCTCTGGAGAAGATAGGAGTAGGAGGGGAGGCAAGTCACAGTTGGAGAACTGAGTGTGTGGGAGCTGGAGGTGGGGTTTGATGCAGAACTTTCTGCCTCTACCAATCAGCAGAGAGACCTACACATTAGGATAGGAGATCCAGAGGGAAGCAGTACATCCCTTGACTCATGGGAAGGGATGGGGAGAGTCACCTGTGCCATTCATACACCGACTGAGCAGTTCTGGTCGGGGCTCAGGGCTCAGTGGTGAGTCTGTCATTCAGGGTTTAACACAGAGGGAAGGCGGCAGAGAGGTGCTCAGAAACCTGGCTGTGCTCAATATGGCAAACCCAAATGTTGTTGAGAGACCATGGACTCCATGATCAGTCTCCTTTGATCCAGATCCCCATTCCACCATTAATTAGCTATTAGTTATTTGTAAAGTACTTCCTGAGCCTCAGGTTCCTCCACTGTAACTCAGATGATGACAGAACCTGACCTGGAAGTCTTGGGGGGATTCAATGAGAAGGGATCTGTGAGATAGCTAACACAGAGGAGGCGCTCAACAGATGTTGCCTACTACTGCCTTTAGGAAGAGGGAATTCTTGACATCTCCTGTGGACTCTATTTTGCATCACATTGTCCCTGATATTAATAGAGCTCCTGAGATTAAGATTGATGGATTGAGCGGTGCCTGAATGGCTCAGTTGGTTAAGCATCTGTTTTTGGCTCAGGTCATGATCTCAGGGGCCTGGGATGGAGCTCCCTGCTCAGCAGGGAGCCTGCTTCTCTCTCTCCCTCTGCCTGCAGCTCCCCCTGCTTGTTCTCCCTCTCTCTCTCTCTCTCTCTCTCTCTGCCTGTCAAATGAATAAATAAAAAATCTAAAAAAAACCTGATGGATCGAATATGGGATAGTCAGTTAAATTTGAATTTCAAGTAAATGATGAATACTTTTTAAGTGTGTGTCAAATATTGCAGAGGACATGCTTATGTTAAAAAATTATTTTTTTTAATTAAAAATTCAAATTGAACTAGGCATCCTGTATTTTTAGTTGCTAAATCTGGTAACTCTACCTGTGACACAGTTCATTTCAGAGAGGTTCTGGAATGCAGTCCCCCTGCTGGATTCATTGACATTATTCTTCTGTGCAGGGGGACTTAATCTAGTGCTATTCAGTTAGCTGAGCAGCTAGTCAATGTCCCTAGAAACCAAGAGGGCTGGACCCTCTCTGCAGGTTTTTCTTGGACACATACCTTCTTCTAACCAGAACCTTCCCCTACATCACTGTCATGCCTTTGTCATGCTGTGGCAACCAGATATTTCCCAAGTTCACTCTTCTTCTATTCCTTCTGCCCAACCTTCCTTCCTTCTTTCCATCCATCCTTCCTTTCTTAACTATCCCACAACTGATTTCTTTGTTGTCTTCTGAAGTCACCAGTCACCCAGTGCTTTTTTTCCTCTGGGTCTGAAAAGCACATTTAACACTTTGCACTCACGTTTTGCCCCCCTGGCTGGCACACCCATTGCAGTCACACTGCTCAGAACCCACCTATATAAAACACATTGCTCTTCAGGGGAGAGACATGGCTTATTCTTCTAAATATGCTGTGGTTTCCTGGTGATGATCAGTTGCTACCCTCTGTTGAGTTCCAAGGCTCAGGGGCTGTTAAATAATGTGCACATATTATCTCACCGAAACCCCACTGATGCATGAAGTGGGTCCTCTCACTAGTCTCTTCTTTGCAGATATAGAAATTCAGGCTCACAGAAGTTAAGGAACTGGACCAAGAGGGCACAACCAGTAAGAGCCAGAGGTGGGGTTCAAACCCAGGAATTCATCCTGCCAAAGCCCACTGTAACCTGTAATGTCTGGATTATTCCAACCAGGTCCTACAAGAGCAATGGGGGAGCCTGTCCTCATATTTTTGGATTTATACACCGTGGTATCTCATCAAGGCCCACATCAAGTTTTATTTCATGTACTTTTGTAAGCATTCTCTCTCAAATTGCTTTCATCTCTAAATCCTTATTATCACGTTCTTTCCTCTTACAACTCTGGCTTTTCTAAATATGCCCAATATCTTGCCATGATTAAGGTCCTAACCCTAGCCCACATGCCCAAATCCTGAGAGCAGCAAAGCAAAGTTGCCGGAGGCAGAGAGACAAAGAAATGAAAACTCAGTATTAGCATTTCAGCACTATATTTGGAGCCCCCACAAAGAACCAGATGCCGTGAGGTGCATACAAAGACATCACCCTGCTCTCTAGATAGGGTCTGCTGATGACCCTGCTTTTAAAAAGGGATGTTGTGTTCTCATTGTGAATTTATTCAGTGATCACTGCTATGAGATTATTGCTCTTGCTGATCGTTCATGCCTGTGCACATCTGTGGTGGGGATGTCAGGAGGCATTTGAAGCTCAGAGGGAAGGTAGGTTTTTCTCCACAACACTGTAGATTTTCTCCCACGACAGCTCCAAGTGTCCTCAGGAAAAGGTCACTGGTTATCATGGCTTCTGCAGACAAGTCTACAGGAAAAGAATAAGCCTGAAATTCTTTCCAAAGGTCACCTAACTCTGGACTTGGCTGATCCCTCCACAGCTGCAGGGCTCTGGCCAAGGATTTGCAGAGCACCAGAGGCCATCTGCGCTGCTCTTTTTAAAGGAATGGGTCTCAGATGTCGCAGGAGGCCACAGGAGGGAGGTCATGGAGGAGCCAGGTCCATGGACATGATGACGCATGTTCCCTTGGAATGGAGCGCCCAAGGATGTTTGCTAGTCACTTCGAACTGCTCAGTTTTCTCCATGTAGTAGAAGCCTAATTGCCTTTAGGCCTGTCACCATATTCATTCATGGCTCCTTCCTACCTTCCAGTCATTAATTTCATTTGACAAATATTTAATGACTGCCTACTATAAAAAGTGCTGTGCTCCGATTGTGAGATATTCGTGATGAATACGCTACTGTGTTTCCAGACTGAGCTGAGGCAGAAAAACAATAAACAACTAAACATCTCAGTTGTTCATTCTAATTAGAAGCATATTTACTAGGAAGTTAATGAAACATAAAGCTTCGGGGCCAGCTTCCGGGTCTCTGGTATGCACAGATAGGCTGCTTCCAACTTCCAGAGGGGCTGTGTGTATGGGGGGCTAGAAATTTATGCATAAACTCACATGCTTTCGTAAAGGTTGCAAAAGTAACATATGTGGGCATTCTCTTACTTGAAGAAGGTGCCCCAAATGTCTAACCTTCAGCCTGATTACCAGGTAAGGAGCTGTACCTAGATTACTGTCTACCCACCGAAGCAAAAACTATGCATGTGAGACGTGCCTCCAGTTGTAAACAGACCTGTTCTCATTTGCCTATTAGCTTTCACAATTGCTTCAGGTTTTCTTATATGCAAATAAAAGTTGATAATACTCAGCCTGGGGTGGCAAAGGAACTTCTCCATCATTGAAAAGTAGGTTTTAAAAGTGACCAGGAAGGCAGTCCATTGTGAACCCAACAGCTGCCTGTTGAGGCCCTGCCGTCCTTGCCTTGGAGAGAAACAGAGGGGTGAAGAGGGGCCAGCCCATCTGAGATTCTGAGGCCACGTGATTTAGGCCCCAGGCAAGCTCTTAAATTAAAGGGCAATTGCAAAGAAAGCCACAAATCAGGGCCTGCAAAGAGGCAGGGCCCACTGCCTATAGTGAACTGAACTGGTGGGAAATCCTGGGAGGTGACAGCAGGGCCACCAGGCTGGCCTACAGTGAGCATCGTGGCAAAGATGGAGACATTCTCACCAACTCCCTGGCATGGAAACTAGCTGTGATTTGGAAATCTGGGGTGGGAAGGTATGAGCTCATTTTACATAAAGACATTGGAAGGATGTGAGGTGAGCGGGGCAGAGGTGCTTCTGTGGTGGGTGAAGAGTTGCTTTTGACTAGAACACTGCCATTTCTAGAAGGGAAGAAAATGGGACCACAACGGGCAATGAGTGGTGTTCTGGGCTGAGTCGTGTGCCCTCTAATGTATGTTTTAAAGTCCTAAGCCCTAGTACCTCAGAATGTTACTTGGAGATAGATCTTTACAGAGGTAAGTAAGGTTAAATGAGGCCCTTAAGGTGGGCCTACATCCAATACAGGCCAAAAAGGCCTGTGTTGTAAGAAGAGGAAATTGGGAGACAGAGCTACAAAGGGAAGACGGTGTGAAGACAGGGAGGAGGCAGCCAGCTAAAAGCCCAAGAGAGGGGCCTCCGAAAAAAATCAACCTGCCAACACCTTGATCTTGATCCCTAGTCCATGGAACTGTAAGGAAAACACTGCTGCTACGTAGGCCTCCCAGTGTGTGGTACTTGGTTATGGCGGTCCTAGCACACGGGTGTAAGCAAGTCCTGGCTTCAGCGTTCACTTTGCCCAAGTGGTGACACTGGAGCCCCAACTAGGAGAAGCCCAAAGGAAAGGAACCCTGCATGAGTCCAGAAAAGAGAATTGTTCTCACCACCTATCCTGGTACCTCTGTTCTGTGTGCACACTGGACATCCCCGTTTTGCCTTAAAATGGCAAAACCTCACAATTTACCATTTGACTTTTGTGAGAGTGAAACCATTCAGAGGAAATACCTCATTCCAACAGTATAGCTTTCCCAGGGGTGAAAAGAGTCATTTGAGGACCGGGAGTACCAAAGATTTGATTGATGGATGGATAGACAGAAAGATATAATATAGATGTATTTTCCCATTTTACTTATTTTTTATTTTTTAAATTTTTAAAATATTTTTTAAAATATTTATTTATTTATTCATGAGAGACACACACACACAGAGATAGAGGCAGAGACACAGGCAGAGGGAGAAGCAGGCTCTTCGCAGGAGCCTGATGTGGGACTTGATCCCTGGATCCCGGGATCACACCCTGAGCTGAAGGCAGACGCTCAACCACTGGGCCACCCAGGCGTCCCTATTTTTCCATTTTATTAAGAATATGACTGATTGTAGGAAATTTACAACACGCAAGGAAAACAGGAAGAGAAGTAAATCATGCCCAGTTCACCAACCACATATCACTGTAGTTAGAGTCTGGTGTGTAACCTTCAGGGAAGTAGGGACAAAGAAGCGTGTCTCCAAAGTCCCGATATCAAAAGAAAGCAACTTTAGCATTTTGTTATAGTTCCTCACAGCTTTTTTTCCCTTGTGTTTGTGGGAGAAGGTTGTGATCATACCCAATACACTGGTGTTATAGCAGAGTTAATATTCTGAGTGTTGATGAAACTAGTCAAGCCTTTATAGTGCTCTTCCTTTTTTTTTTTTAAAGATTTTATTTATTTATTTATGAAAGACACACACAGAGAGAGAGGCAGAGACACAGGCAGAGGGAGAAACAGGCTCCACGCAGGGAGCCGGATGTGGGACTCGATCCCGGGACTCCAGGATCACGCCCTGGGCCAAAGGCAGGCGCTAAACCACTGAGCCACCCAGGGATCCCCTATAGTGCTCTTCCTATATAAACTATATCTTAAGGTAAATGAATAAGATGAGGCACAGATGGAGTACATTGGGGTGACCAACAACGTTCCAATTCCCATTCTGTTATGAGGTTGTTCGCCTTATAATAATTCCTAATCTCTGTGTTTGCTCTGGGCAGTTTTCTGGGTCTTTTATTTTAGAATAAAAGTCGAAAGCAAGAATGGACACAAAGATTAGTTGGGAATAAAGAGCATCCAGGCAACAGGTGAGGCTGATGTGGACTAGAGTGGTGGTAGGACATTTGGGGAGAAGTGGGAAGATTCCTGATATATTTTCTGGATAGGAGGATGCAGGAGAGCTAGGGGCCTAAATAACTGCCTTGGGGGGCAAGTGAGCAGCAGGGGACGGTATAGATGAACCAGATTTGTCGTGAACTGGACATGAAAGCTGGTGCTGGGAACCTGAGAGTTCATGATGCTAGTCTGCCTCTTTTTAAAAAATATTTTATTTATTTATTCATGAGACACACACAGAGAGAGGCAGAGACATAGGCAGAGAGAAGAGGCAGGCTCCATGCAGGGAGCCCGATGTGCGACTCAATCCCAGACCCCGGGATCTGGACCTGAGCCAAAGGCAGAAGCTCAACCCTGAGCCACCCAGGCGCCCCTGCCTCCTTTTTATATACTAGAGATCTTCCATGTTAAAAATAAAATAAAATAAAATGAGGGCAAGTGATGGTAAGAAACTAAAATAAAGTTGCTTTATCATGATTTCCCCTAAGCTATGCCTATTTAATATTTTAGTTGTCACTTCTTATTTTAGCCCATTTTCTCCACATACTTTTCTAGTATGGTTTTGTAGAAAGTTTCTTTGCCTCCTGTTGAGGATGTTCGTCAAGTTTCTAAAATGTTCCTCTGGTTCTAGTGACTCATTTTCAAAGGTTTGCTATTTCTCCGAGTCTTTAGGATATTTAAAAATGTTTCTTTGGTGATATTTTTAATAGGCCTATGTGGGAGCCACTCCTCCACTCCCACCCCTCCACCGCCCCTTTAAGGTTTCATCTTCAAATGCAGGGACACCTATTCAGATCCAGTGTTTTCTGAAAGAACAGGGTGTGAGGATGCTCATTGGCTCCACTGTCTGTTCGCCTGGATACTGAATCTCCTTGTCAGAGCTCCAGCTCAAGGGCATGATTATTTGAATGATTCCTAGGCCAATCCCTGGTGTCTGTTATTTCGGCCTAAGACCAGCCAAACGTGTATCCGAGCTAATACACTTGAGCTATTACATGCTTTGTAGTTCTTATTTTTCCCTTTTAGGCCTGTAATCTCTGATAATCTGCACAGTTGTCGCCCTGATAGGTACTTGGAGACCCCCCACAAAGAAATCTTTTTTTTTTTTTTCTCCCTTCCCTGAATGGTTGCACACAATTTGAGAGCCACTTTTAGCCTGTTTATTAGGGGCTATCCCATTTTGTCACATCGCTGCAGGATTCTCAAGGCTGCCTTTCTATGTGGCCCATAAAATGCATCTAGAATTAGGTAGCCCAGGGATACTATGCCGTCAGCAACTCCCACCTGGGCACCAGTCACCCCTATCAGACCCTTTAAAACTTATTTATAGCCATTCTGTCTTCTGAGCACATGCTTGTCCTGGAGTCTGGAGCCACAGTCAGAAGTAGTTATACTGGTGCTAACGCTGACGATAGCAGAGAAAGATCCTATGTGAAATAGGGTCTGTGTCTTGCACAACCATTCGCACTGGGCCACGTGGCCAAACACAGCAATCGTGTTGTAGAAAATGTGCAAATAATCCCTACCTCACCCTCAGTTCACCACGGTGCCCATTTCTGGAACACAGATCATATTCTCAGCAGAAAACTCTGTGGTTCTCTCTCTCTTTTACTCAGATGCGATCTTGAGGCACTTTTGAGGACTACCATCTTCCCCCTTCAACCCATACACCTCCCTCGTCAGGGACTGCATTCTGTTAAGGCATAAATGAGTGGAAAGTAGGGCTTGGAGGAGGGAGCCGAGGAAATAGACTATGACAATTTTGTCCTCGGACATGCGAATTAAATTTTTAAAAATTAATTTTATTTCAATTTAAAATGAAATTCTATATGGGGAAGAGAAAAACATGCCCTACAGCATACTAGGCATTATAATTCCCTGCCTCCTGGATTTCTTACATCTCTTGGGAGAGTTAGGTGGTGAAAGTAAGAGAAAAATCGCATTTCAGCCTTCCAGAACCTCAAGAGATTAGAGCAGAAGTGACATTAAAAATATTTAACAACAAGGGGCGCCCGGGTGGCTCAGTCAGTTAAGTGTCTGACTCTTGATCTCAGCTCAGGTGTTGATCTCAGGGACACATGTTCGAGCCCCACGCGGGACTCCACGCTGGGCATGGAGCCCACTTAATACATATATATAACAACTGCTAATGGCATGGACATGGGTTGTGCACAATATATGGCATTACCCCGTGTCACTTTGTGAGTGAGTGCCGCTTCCGTGTAGTTTGGATGAGAGCTTCTTAGACACTCAGACCTGGTGTTGGAGCAATTTTTTGGTCAGAGTTCACAACGCTCTGATGGATGGGACGTCATCTAACTTACCTGAGTGCCTGCATTTCCGTCCTTGCTCTAGCCTGCTCTTTAGCTTATGGCTTGCCCCAGTGATTCTCTTCCCTGATGTAAGGGAGATGGCCTTCATCATCACCCAACCCATTCTCCCTTTCTTCTGTGGTTTAGAAGTAATGGAAGTTAAGAATCTAGTCACCCAGCTAAGGATCACATTCCCAGACTCCTTTGCAGCTATGTGTGGCCATGTGACTAGACCATCCCTAATGGGAGGCGAGCCAAAGTCATGATCTAAAAGGGGTGGAATATGCCCTCCTCCCACCTTGTCCTACTATCCCACTGCCTGGAATGTAGATGTGCCACTGAGGGCTGAGACAGTCACCTAGTCCACAGTAAAGGAAATGCAGAGCAACTGCAGAAGGAACGTTGTTCTCTGAGGATGGGAGGGCAGCCATAGCCGTCCCTAGAGGTTTCCTCTGCCCTCCCTTGTACTACCATTGCTCGACGCGCCTCAAGGGGGATCTCAGCATAGAAACACTACACAAATAAGGCAGGCACCCCACACTCTCTTTGGTGAAGATGAATTTCTGTGTGCATATGAGTCATGGAGGGGGGCGCTTATTAAAATGCAGAATCTGTTTCCATAGGTCTGGGCTGGGGCCTGAAATTTAGCATTTCTTTCTTTCTTTCTTTCTTTCTTTCTTTCTTTCTTTCTTTCTTTCTTTCTTTCTTTCTTTCTTTTCTTCTTTCTTTTTCTTTCTTCTTTCTTTCGTTCTTTCTTTCTTTCTTTCTTTCTTTCTTTCAAAGATTTATTTATTTATTTCGAGAGATAGAGAGGGAGAGTGAGCTTGAGCAAGTGGAGGGGCAGAGGGAGAGAATCCCAAGTGGACTCTGCACTGAGCTCGACACGGGCCCCCATCTCACAACCCTGAGCTGAAAGCAAGAGTTGGTGCCTTTAAATGGCTGAAATATCCAGGTGCCCCCTGAAATTTCACATACTAGCAAGCTGTGACACCAGTGATGCTTGTCACCTCACACGTAGATGCGAGGGTCAAGAGCACTGAAGCTGGCCTCTAAGAGGTCCTTGCCATCATTCTACTTTCAGTGTGCTGGTCACTCCAGGTCTTTGTTTTTGTTTTTTTTGTTGTTTGTTTGGGTTTTTTTTTAAGATTTTATTTATTTATTCATGAGACACACACACACACACACACACACACACACACACACACACACACAGAGGGAGAGAGAGGCAGAGACACAGGCAGAAGGAGAAGCAGGCTCCATGCAGGGAGCCTGATGTGGGACTCGATCCCGGGTCTCCAGGATCATACCCTGGGCTGAAGGCAGGCGCTAAACCGCTGAGCCACCCAGGGATCCCAGCACTCCAGTCTTTGAAAGGCACAGATGGAGTACATTGGGGTGACCAACAACGTTCCAATTCCCATTCTGTTATGAGGTTGTTCGCCTTATAATAATTCCTAATCTCTGTGTTTGCTCTGGGCAGTTTTCTGGGTCTTTTATTTTAGAATAAAAGTCGAAAGCAAGAATGGACACAAAGATTAGTTGGGAATAAAGAGCATCCAGGCAACAGGTGAGGCTGATGTGGACTAGAGTGGTGGTAGGACATTTGGGGAGAAGTGGGAAGATTCCTGATATATTTTCTGGATAGGAGGATGCAGGAGAGCTAGGGGCCTAAATAACTGCCTTGGGGGGCAAGTGAGCAGCAGGGGACGGTATAGATGAACCAGATTTGTCGTGAACTGGACATGAAAGCTGGTGCTGGGAACCTGAGAGTTCATGATGCTAGTCTGCCTCTTTTTAAAAATATTTTATTTATTTATTCATGAGACACACACAGAGAGAGGCAGAGACATAGGCAGAGAGAAGAGGCAGGCTCCATGCAGGGAGCCCGATGTGCGACTCAATCCCAGACCCCGGGATCTGGACCTGAGCCAAAGGCAGAAGCTCAACCCTGAGCCACCCAGGCGCCCCTGCCTCCTTTTTATATACTAGAGATCTTCCATGTTAAAAATAAAATAAAATAAAATGAGGGCAAGTGATGGTAAGAAACTAAAATAAAGTTGCTTTATCATGATTTCCCCTAAGCTATGCCTATTTAATATTTTAGTTGTCACTTCTTATTTTAGCCCATTTTCTCCACATACTTTTCTAGTATGGTTTTGTAGAAAGTTTCTTTGCCTCCTGTTGAGGATGTTCGTCAAGTTTCTAAAATGTTCCTCTGGTTCTAGTGACTCATTTTCAAAGGTTTGCTATTTCTCCGAGTCTTTAGGATATTTAAAAATGTTTCTTTGGTGATATTTTTAATAGGCCTATGTGGGAGCCACTCCTCCACTCCCACCCCTCCACCGCCCCTTTAAGGTTTCATCTTCAAATGCAGGGACACCTATTCAGATCCAGTGTTTTCTGAAAGAACAGGGTGTGAGGATGCTCATTGGCTCCACTGTCTGTTCGCCTGGATACTGAATCTCCTTGTCAGAGCTCCAGCTCAAGGGCATGATTATTTGAATGATTCCTAGGCCAATCCCTGGTGTCTGTTATTTCGGCCTAAGACCAGCCAAACGTGTATCCGAGCTAATACACTTGAGCTATTACATGCTTTGTAGTTCTTATTTTTCCCTTTTAGGCCTGTAATCTCTGATAATCTGCACAGTTGTCGCCCTGATAGGTACTTGGAGACCCCCCACAAAGAAATCTTTTTTTTTTTTTTTCTCCCTTCCCTGAATGGTTGCACACAATTTGAGAGCCACTTTTAGCCTGTTTATTAGGGGCTATCCCATTTTGTCACATCGCTGCAGGATTCTCAAGGCTGCCTTTCTATGTGGCCCATAAAATGCATCTAGAATTAGGTAGCCCAGGGATACTATGCCGTCAGCAACTCCCACCTGGGCACCAGTCACCCCTATCAGACCCTTTAAAACTTATTTATAGCCATTCTGTCTTCTGAGCACATGCTTGTCCTGGAGTCTGGAGCCACAGTCAGAAGTAGTTATACTGGTGCTAACGCTGACGATAGCAGAGAAAGATCCTATGTGAAATAGGGTCTGTGTCTTGCACAACCATTCGCACTGGGCCACGTGGCCAAACACAGCAATCGTGTTGTAGAAAATGTGCAAATAATCCCTACCTCACCCTCAGTTCACCACGGTGCCCATTTCTGGAACACAGATCATATTCTCAGCAGAAAACTCTGTGGTTCTCTCTCTCTTTTACTCAGATGCGATCTTGAGGCACTTTTGAGGACTACCATCTTCCCCCTTCAACCCATACACCTCCCTCGTCAGGGACTGCATTCTGTTAAGGCATAAATGAGTGGAAAGTAGGGCTTGGAGGAGGGAGCCGAGGAAATAGACTATGACAATTTTGTCCTCGGACATGCGAATTAAATTTTTAAAAATTAATTTTATTTCAATTTAAAATGAAATTCTATATGGGGAAGAGAAAAACATGCCCTACAGCATACTAGGCATTATAATTCCCTGCCTCCTGGATTTCTTACATCTCTTGGGAGAGTTAGGTGGTGAAAGTAAGAGAAAAATCGCATTTCAGCCTTCCAGAACCTCAAGAGATTAGAGCAGAAGTGACATTAAAAATATTTAACAACAAGGGGCGCCCGGGTGGCTCAGTCAGTTAAGTGTCTGACTCTTGATCTCAGCTCAGGTGTTGATCTCAGGGACACATGTTCGAGCCCCACGCGGGACTCCACGCTGGGCATGGAGCCCACTTAATACATATATATAACAACTGCTAATGGCATGGACATGGGTTGTGCACAATATATGGCATTACCCCGTGTCACTTTGTGAGTGAGTGCCGCTTCCGTGTAGTTTGGATGAGAGCTTCTTAGACACTCAGACCTGGTGTTGGAGCAATTTTTTGGTCAGAGTTCACAACGCTCTGATGGATGGGACGTCATCTAACTTACCTGAGTGCCTGCATTTCCGTCCTTGCTCTAGCCTGCTCTTTAGCTTATGGCTTGCCCCAGTGATTCTCTTCCCTGATGTAAGGGAGATGGCCTTCATCATCACCCAACCCATTCTCCCTTTCTTCTGTGGTTTAGAAGTAATGGAAGTTAAGAATCTAGTCACCCAGCTAAGGATCACATTCCCAGACTCCTTTGCAGCTATGTGTGGCCATGTGACTAGACCATCCCTAATGGGAGGCGAGCCAAAGTCATGATCTAAAAGGGGTGGAATATGCCCTCCTCCCACCTTGTCCTACTATCCCACTGCCTGGAATGTAGATGTGCCACTGAGGGCTGAGACAGTCACCTAGTCCACAGTAAAGGAAATGCAGAGCAACTGCAGAAGGAACGTTGTTCTCTGAGGATGGGAGGGCAGCCATAGCCGTCCCTAGAGGTTTCCTCTGCCCTCCCTTGTACTACCATTGCTCGACACGCCTCAAGGGGGATCTCAGCATAGAAACACTACACAAATAAGGCAGGCACCCCACACTCTCTTTGGTGAAGATGAATTTCTGTGTGCATATGAGTCATGGAGGGGGCGCTTATTAAAATGCAGAATCTGTTTCCATAGGTCTGGGCTGGGGCCTGAAATTTAGCATTTCTTTCTTTCTTTCTTTCTTTCTTTCTTTCTTTCTTTCTTTCTTTCTTTCTTCTTTCTTTTTCTTTCTTCTTTCTTTCTTTCTTTCTTTCTTTCTTTCTTTCTTTCTTTCAAAGATTTATTTATTTATTTCGAGAGATAGAGAGGGAGAGTGAGCTTGAGCAAGTGGAGGGGCAGAGGGAGAGAATCCCAAGTGGACTCTGCACTGAGCTCAACACGGGCCCCCATCTCACAACCCTGAGCTGAAAGCAAGAGTTGGTGCCTTTAAATGGCTGAAATATCCAGGTGCCCCCTGAAATTTCACATACTAGCAAGCTGTGACACCAGTGATGCTTGTCACCTCACACGTAGATGCGAGGGTCAAGAGCACTGAAGCTGGCCTCTAAGAGGTCCTTGCCATCATTCTACTTTCAGTGTGCTGGTCACTCCAGGTCTTTGTTTTTGTTTTTTTTGTTGTTTGTTTGGGTTTTTTTTTTAAGATTTTATTTATTTATTCATGAGACACACACACACACACACACACACACACACACACACAGAGGGAGAGAGAGGCAGAGACACAGGCAGAAGGAGAAGCAGGCTCCATGCAGGGAGCCTGATGTGGGACTCGATCCCGGGTCTCCAGGATCATACCCTGGGCTGAAGGCAGGCGCTAAACCGCTGAGCCACCCAGGGATCCCAGCACTCCAGGTCTTTGAACCAAGCGCATTTTGCCCTCTTCCCCACCACCTGTCAAAGACAATGGTCCTTTCTGGTGCAGTTCCTGAACTTTTGTCAGCTTCTGCATGACACTGCTGACTCCACATCTGTCTTGGTCTGAAGCCAGGCTCTCAGAGCAAAAGGTGTGTCCCAATGTGTGGTCCCAGACAGTCCAAGAACTGAGCAGGTCGTATCAGAGAAGTTACCCCCAGACAAGAGTCTTTATCCAAATACCACCTTCTCAGAGGGACCTTTCCAGGCCATTTTCTCTATGTTTCAAAGAATTTTAACGTTTTTAAAAAGATTTTATTTATTTATTCATTATATATATATATATACATATATATATATATATATGTATATATATATATATATATATATAGAGAGAGAGAGAGAGAGAGAGAGAGGGAGAAGCAGGCTCCATGCCGGGATCCCGATATAGGACTCGATCCCAGGACTCCAGGATCGCATCCTGGACCAAAGGCAGGCGCCAAACTGCTGAGCCACCCAGGGATCCCCTATGTTTCAAAGAATCTAATACCACTTAACATGTGCATTTTACAGGCTTATTTTATTTACTGCCTGTCTCCTCCCACTGGAATGTAAGCTACCATTTGTATTTATTGAGAGGAAGCCTGACTGGGGGTGATGCTCAACAAACACAGATACAGGGGCTGCACAGCGATGCACACAGGGACAAGAGATAGAAATACTGTCTCTGTGGAGTAGCAGCCAGGTGACGAAAGCAGGTGCCTGGACACCTCAGATAGCACAATGATCCTGTATGTAAGACCAGGTCTCAAAAAATCCTGCCATTATTCTCATACCAGTGGTGTTAACCCTCAGTTGTAGAAATCTTACTCGTGACATCCATGATCCCCCCAATCTCTGGAGCGTAGGTGTTATGACCCCTGTTTGATAGATGAAGATACTGAGGTTTAGAGAATGTAAATATTTACCCAAGAAGTAGAGGTGGGATCTAAAGCCCATTCTCTTTAGTTGCAAGGACACAAGGGTTTTGATGCAGGAATCTCAGAGGGGAACCGGGTCCACAGGTGGAGGCCAATCAGCCCATTTCCACAATGGCAAGGCTGAAGGGGCTGTGGACCAGTCAATGTGTGTATCTTCCTTGGTTCTCCACGTCAGGGACCTCCTCCTTCTCATCTTTTCTCTGACCACTGGCCTATGCCTCTCTACCAAGCAAAGCAACACCTGGAGCACACGGCTGGCTGCTCTTCCTTATTCGAAGCAGATTATTCTAATGACACTACCCCCCATCCATCTTCAGCTCTGCACAACTGTCTCCTGGCAACGCCAGGCTGCTCGGCCCACCTTGGGCAACATCATCCTGGAGTGCGAGCAAAGCAGCAGAGGCTAAGAGGGCTCACACCCCACCATCCTTCACACTTCCCAGTACACTAGACAATTCCCCTTAATTCCTAACCACTTCAAGTGCTAGTAAACACTCAACACAGGAAAAAGCTACTGCTCTTCTGAGGAAGATAATTTCATATTTAATAGTCTCTTCCATTCAATTTCATGAACATTTACTGAATGCCTGCCAGACAGCCTGTTCAGGATTCCCACCTCTGGAGGTGGGGAGATTGGAGGAGGGAGTCCTTAAAGCTGAGAGAAGGGTTTCTGGCTTCTGCTTTGCTCCCTGCCCCCAGGCTGTTATTAAAGCTTGCCCAGTCCTCCAACAGAACCCACACCTGTGACCCGCACCTTCTGATCAGTGAGTGCTCTGCCTCCATTATGAAAGTGTCTGCAATTATAGTGACGGGTGAGTGTCTGAGAGATGCGCCCTGGGCTCCTGGACAGCCTGGCTCTCCCTCTTCCTGTGAGTGACACGTAATCATGCCCTGTCATTAGAGAGCACCCTTCTCTGAGGAACTCTAGTGGCCTTCTAGACATAATCTCATTCAATCTCTCAATGGCCTTATGTGGCCAACCAGAAAGAGATGTCCCTTGTCAGTCCTGCCTACCCCATTTCCAGAGGAGAGAACTGAGATCCAAAGAAACTAAGGTCAGCAGGAGTCCATGAGGGAGTTGGTCAGAAACCCACTGCTGACCCCCATCCAGCGAGCTGCCCCTTCTCCCCTTCCTGACAGCCTGAGCACTAAAGGGGACTGGTACATTCCTACAGCACAAGGACTTAGGAAAAGGTTAGTTTTGGGAATCTGGGCTTCTTCTCAGACCAGAACAGGTGTGCCAGCCTAAATAAAAAGGCAGACAGAGACTTCAGAGCTTAAACTAAATGAGAAGTGAGGTGAAGACGGACTGGGAGCAGAAGGTAGTTCAGGAGGGGCTCCAGAGCTCTGGGTGGTTGAGATCTCAGGTGAATGTGACACCTGCAAGCAGAGACATGTGCACTACATGGGACACGAAACACAGTGAATGCGGGTCCATGACTTGGATGCAAGGATTCCTGCCTTGTTTACTCTTCATGGTTGATGGGTTTTTTAAATATTCAAAACACAGGCAGGTGGCTGCGATTTATGGTTCTGCTTCCCCACATATGGCTGCTCAGATGCCCAGGTTGCTGATAAATAAGGAAGAGGGCATGACATCTAGTGGAAGAATGCTAATGACAATAGCTAACGTTTATTGGTCTCTCACTATGAGACAGACATGATTATACGTCAGCCTCTCAACAATCTTATGAGGTCACGTTATTGTTCCCATTTATTCTTGAGAAACCTGAAACTTAAGGCTAACAGGCCTCAAATCCTGTGCCCGGCTTTTCCTCTAGTGTTCTAGAGCTCTGTCAGTCACTCGGTAAGGAAAGATGGATGGATTCATATAAGACAGAGTTTCCCAGCAGCCACTGGAATTTTTTTTTTTTTTTATTCCCAAGAAAGCAAGTGAAACGTCAGGATGAACAGTCAATACAAATTCTGTGACGGCTTCCTGTTGGGAGAGCTTCAACTTCCTTCTGAAAACAATGGCCCTAAAGAAAATTCCAAACATTGAGATAAGTTCCATCGCAGTCTAGCACAAATTGGTTTCCTTTTAGCCTCTTGGAAAAGAAGCTTTTAACCAAATGGTACAAATAGTATTTTTAGAAAGAAATGTTCAGTAGCTAGATTGTAAACCCCTTGAGGGTGGAGACTATATTTCTTAGACCTCTCAGGACAGGCTCTCACTTTTCCCTTGTTCTGTGCCTGGAAGGGTTTATGAGCTTTTGCCATAGCTGCAAACACTTCCCAGGCAGGCAACTTGGGAGCCAGCAGACCTTCAGTTTAGGAGTCAGGAGACCTTGGGCAAGTCACTTTGCTTCTGTGGGTCTCCATTTCTTCACCTGTAAAATGAGGATTCCTCAAGAAGGCTCCTCAAGAGCCTTCTGCAGTGCTTAGGAAGTGATTGTTGCTACAGCTAAATATCAAGGAAAGAAGCAATGCCTCATTTTTATACCACCCTTCTTCTATCCTTTGCATGGCACGGGTTCCTTCTACTGCATTACTGCCTGGTAATGAGGCCAGAGGCCAAGAAAATAGATTTATTCAATGTTAACCTTTCTTTGATCTAAAGCTTCATGAGGACAGAAACTGTCTTGCTCACTAGTGCATCCCCAGTGGTTAACATAGCAACTATTCAATGCATATTTGTAAAGAAAGAATGAATTTTTTTTAAGAATGAATATTTATGAAAAAATAAGTGAATACAGGCACATCTTTGGGAAGTCAAGAGGGAAGATATATTTGATTACAAAGAATTCAAGGCCTTTCTTGAAGACATTCTTGTCTAGAGATTTTAAGTTTATATATGTATGTATAAAATGTATATATATATATATATATATATATATATATATATATATGGCCAGAGGAAGAGGGAAAGAATCTTAAGCAGGCTCCATGCCCAGTGTGGAGCCTGATATGGGGCTCAGTCTCACAACCCTGAGATCATGACCTGAGCTGAAATCAAGAACTGGATGCTTAGGGGATCCCTGGGTGGTTCAGTGGTTTAGCACCTGCCTTTGGCCCAGGGTGCGATCCTGGAGTCCTGGGATTGAGTCCTGCATCGGGCTCCCGGCATGGAGCCTGCTTCTTCCTCCTCCTGTGTCTCTGCCTTTCTCTCTCTATCTATTTATCTATCTATATATCATAAATAAATAAATCTTTAAAAAAAAGAAAAAAAAAGAACTGGATGCTTAACCAACTGAGCCACGCAGGTGTCCGTTAAAAAACATTTTTTTTTAACTTAGAAAGTAAATGGAGAAAAAAGAAAGATTCTGAAGGAATACAAATGGCCAATGGGAATATGAACACTTATTTAACATCCAGTCATCAGGGAACTACAAATTAAAATAATACCAAAATACCACTTTTGTCTCTATCAAATTAGAAAAAAAAAAAAAAGACAATTCGTCTATCAATGGAAGAGATGCTATTAGTGGATAGGTAGATAGATAAAGACTGTGGAAGACAATTTGATGTTCCTCTCAAAATTAAATGTAAAACGTTTTCATTTGGCTATCTGCTGTGGTCTGATGTTTTGTATCCCCCCAAATTCATGTGGAAACCCACCCCCCAGAGTGATGGTTTTAGGAGGTGGGGTCTTGGGAAGTGATTAGATCATGAGGGTGGAGCCCTTATGAATGGGATTAGTGCTTTCATGAAAGAGACCCCAGAAAGCCAGCTAGCCCCTCCCACCACATGAGACTATAGTGAAAGGGCTTTCTATGAGGAAGCGGGCCTTCACCAAACACCAGATTTGGCAGCACCAGAATGTTGGACTTTAAGCCTCCAGAACTGTGAGAAGGAAATGTGTTGGTTGTTATAAGCCACCCAGCTTATGGTATTTTTGTTATAGTGTCCCAAATGGACTAAGACTCCATCACTTCCTCTTCTTGGTGACTGTTCTATAGAAATACTTACCCTCAAGGTGCTTGGGTGGCTCAGTAGGTTAAGCATCTGCCTTTGGTTCAGGCCATGATCTCAGGGTCCAGGGTTCGAGCCCCTCATTGGGCTCCCTGCTCAATGGGGAGTCTGCTTCTCCCTCTGCCCCTCCCCCTGCCTGTGCTCTCTCTCGCTCTCACTGTCTCTAGAACAAATAAATAAAATCCTAAAAAGAGTATTCACCCTCTACTTAGACATGTCAATAGGGGATGTTAATTTTGGCATTTTATTTAATAGTGAAAAATCAGGAGCGACCTAAACGCCCAACAGGTTATTAGTCAGAATATCAGTCAGAATATTTGGTTCTGCCACAGTTAAAAAAAAAAAAAATCAGAGGCTTAACATAGCAAAGAGTAAGTTCTCACTCACTATATAAGGTTGGCTCTGGATCCAGGCAGCCCCTAGGGCAACTTTCCTTCATGTTGAGCATGAGCAGTCCAGACAGTCTTGATCTTGGACTCCATCATCTCAACAGCAGGCCTTCTCCCCTGGGGTAGGGGGCAGAGTGCTAGAGGGTCTCACATCTGCAGTCCAACACTTCAGCCCAGAAGTGACATAGGGCGCTTCCACTTTCAACCCTCTAGCCAGAAGCTAGTCCCACGGCCCCAAAAAACTGCAATGGAGTAGAAAATACGATCCCCTCTCCAGTGCCCAGAAGAGAAAAGAAATGTATATGGGTGAGCACTGAAAGTCTCACCCCCCGGGGCACCTGGGTGGCTCAGAGGTTGAGCCTCTGCCTTTGGCTCAGGTTATGATCCCGGGGTCTTGGAAATGAGTCCCACATCGGGTTCCCTGCAGGGAGCCTGGTTCTCCCTCTGCCTGTGTCTCTGCCTCTCTCTCTCTGTGTCTCTCATGAATAAATAAATAAACGTTTAAAAAAAAAAGTCTCATCCCTAAGGAGTGGCTAAATGGCATATCCACGCTGTGTGGGATATTTTGCAGCCATCGCAAAGCATTAGGTGGGTCTCCATTCAGTGGTAAAAGATCCAAGCTTCGAGACTTTGATAAGTAAATGTCTTAAACAATTGGAATTTACTTATATTAAATACAAATATAGTACATAATATATATTTATATAAACATTAACAGTTAGTATGTTTGTATACATTTTCATGTTTGCAAACGCATAGCCAAAGATCTATCTAGAAGGATACACCGGAGAGGTGGTTAGTTCTGAGGGAAAAGAGCTGGATTGGAGAAGGGACCCAAATTGAAAGTCTTTCAAATTTCACTGTGAATTTTTCTGCTCACCTCTTCAAAAATGAGATTGTAAAAAAATAATAATAATAAGATTGTATCCATATATTATGATAGATTCAATTGTTTTTACACTTTAGAAAAGGTACATAAACACATCTGAGGACATCTCTCTAGGAGCTCTTGAAAAGCCTTCAAGAAAATGGTTTTTTCAAAAATGCAAACCTATCAGTTTGAGGCAATTAGTTATCTGTAGTTTGTTGCCATAGCCAGAGGCTCTCAGGGATAGAGGGTACTTAGAAAAAAAATCACTGTCTGAGGTCTAGTCCCTAGGGGTGGATTCCAACACGCTGAGATTTCTTGACAAAGGATTGAGGGGGAGTGTGCTCCCTCAGCAAGGATGCCGGTGAGGGGTGACAGGAGCAAGATTGGCAGATGCCATTCTATCTGCCACTTACAGTGCAGGCCTCAGACAGTCAAGCGGTGACTCTGGCCCTTCAGATTTGTTCTGAGTTGAACGAAGTGTGCGCTTTCCACCAGACATGAGTTGGAGATGTCTAGGGTGACTATATGACCTTGGCCAAGGACATCCGGTGGGTGGGGGGTTTCAGCTGAGATGAGAACTCTTAGCCACCAGTACTTCCAGCAGCTGGGGCTCTGAAGGGCCCCTCACCAAGTATTCCTATCCCCGCAGGCCTGATTTCACCTAGAATGATAGTTTAACCGATGGCATAGCAAGAACTCGATCTGGAGAGCAGGATCTGGGTCTTACATAGCTGTGCCTAGCAGGTAGTGGTCATTCAGTGAATATTTGTTGAACGAATGAATGAGTGAGTGAATGGTGTCAGCCTTGGCCCAGGCTCATGGAATCCTGAGGAGCCCCTAAAGTGGTTTGGGGTCCAGGCTCCCTAAAGCTGAATCTCTACGCAATCAGGAATCAACCAGGTTGCTTCTGGGCCTTAGACTTTGGGCCTCCTCCTGGGAGGCCCACAGTTAATCTCATGAGGGTGGAATGAGGACCTGGAAGCTTCAGGAAGGCCGATGGCCAGACTAGATCACCTGGGTTTCTAGCTTCTCCTCTTTCTCCTTCTTTCCATCTGCTCCATCTGGTCACTTTTCTGCTCCTTGGCACTTTCTTCTAAGGGCATCCAGAGAGAGGAGGAGGAAATAAAGCGCTAGACAGATGTTTTCCTGATCAAGGGTGATCCTGAGAAAATGCAGCCACTGACGCGGGGAAGGGGGTGCTAAATGTACCTTGAAATACAAGCTCTAACTGACTTATAAGACATTAGCTGATTATTAATTAGCTATAAAGGGCTGAAACCCTTAGAATGTTTTGGAGCAATGCTTCTCAAACTTCAATCTGCATACAAATAGCTGGGTATCTTGTTAAAATGCAAATTTTAATTCAGAAGGTCTGGAGTAAGACCTGCGATTCCCTCCCCTCCCCCCTTTTTTTAACATTTTATTTTTTAACTGATCTCTACACCCAACGTGTGGCTTGAACTTACAACCTGAGATCAAGAGTCACATACTCTACCGACTGAGCCACCAGGGCGACCCCCCACCCCCACCCCCCTCCCCCAAGATTCTGTTTCTAATGCTCCTAGGGGATGCTCATGCTGCTGGTCCACGGACCACACTTTGAGTAGCTGAGGCTTTGGAGAAAGAGATTATAGATGTCTGTCACTGATTTAGAGTTGAGATTGCAGGTCACCGTCACCACGTGACCCCGTAGAGCCTGCTGACTCTGTGCTAAGTGCTTTGAACACTTTCTCGTTGAATTTCCAGAGAGCCTTCCGAGTAGCTCTTACTAAAGATAATTCCCATCGTACAGTGGGAGGAACTGAGGCCCAGACTGATTAAGTAAACCGGCCTTGCCACCCACGTGCATAGAGCCCCTGCCCTGAGTTCTTAACCACCTCGTAGGGACACCTGCGTCTGAGGTTCTGAGGTACCCTTTCCTGGGACTATGTTTTCAGGAAGCCTCCTCCTCTCCTCCCCCCCCACCCCGCCTTAATCCTAGCTGGTTTGTGAGAAGGGAAGAGCAGTGTGTCTTGAACAGAAGCACGAGGACTGTGCTCTGCATCCGGAGTGGGAGAGGCCACAGGCTGGGCAAGAGGCTAACCTCCACCCCTGCCCTGCCTGGGCTTCTTAGCAGGTCCTCTTTAAGCTCCGAGCAGCATCTTGGGGCCCAGGGCAGGGGCCCGTGTGGAGCCCCCCACTGTCTCCTGGCTCCTGGGGCAAGTCTGCAGCAGCACAGCGCCCAGGCCTAGAGGTACCACTTCCATTGTGCCCACATTTCACACTTGGCCGCTGTGCCTGCCGTCCAGGAGCTCAGCCTTGAAATCCACCCCAAATTCACCCCTTGGGCCAGCGGACCCTTCCTCACAAGGTGCTGTTCCCCAACCAGAGTTCAGGTGATGGGAAGTGACAGGCTGAGCATAGGGACCTGGGGGAGAGGTGGAGTGGCCATCAACTGGGCACCCTTCTCTCTGAAAGGCCTGGACCATGAAGGCGTAGAGCTGCCCCCCTCACTCCTTGAGGGGACCTCACTCCTTGAGGGGGCCAGGCACAGCACAGAGAACGGCAGAGGCACCCCGACGGAGCGGGGGGGGGGGGGGGAGACAGCCTTTTTTAGGCCCACATGCTTCACTGTCTGCGGATTTAAAGGGTTCTTTTTCCTGTGGGAGCTCCTACTCCTTGCAGGGGTTCCAGCCTCATTATCAGAGTACACGCTGTGCAAATCTTGACCAAGTTATTGGAATTTTTGAGGGGTTCAAAAGGAACCGAGGTGTCAAAAAATACACATTTTCTCATAGAAAGACAATATGTTTTTCTGTTCGCCCCCCAGACCATATGGCACCTTTGTGAGAACAAGAAATATGCCTTTTCTGGAGCAGGGTGGCAAGTGGGCATGTGAAAGGACACAACCAGATATAGAGGTTCCAGCTTGGTGAGCAGAGCAAGGTCTGGCTTTCCACACCCCTTTGCCCTCTTCACTTGGTGCCCCTTGTGCAGTGAACAACAGATACAACCATACCAGTTAACCAACGTTTTTTTCCACCTTCTTTTTTTTTTTCTTAGTCTACCTTTGATTGAGTACCTTCCCTATGTTCACTGCTCCCTCATCCTTTTCCCTACCCTTCTCACTCTGTAGGTGGTGAAAATCTAGAGATAATAAGACATTGTCCCTGACTGTAGAGGCTCGCAATCTAGTAGGGAAGGTAGCGTGTGAACAAATAAACCTCAGATTGTGATACTGAGGACCACACGGCTTGTAAATGTCTAAAGTCAGGGAATTAGGTTGATTGGTACCAGGAATAAGAGCCTAGGAACTTAAGTTCCTTGGAGACCAAGAGTCATGGAAAGTCTTAGAAGTATAACTGGAAAGTAGGTTGGTGCCCAGATTCCTGACTTGCCTCTCAGAGACATGGCCAGTGTTAACAGAGAAGAGACCTTAGCTCCATGAGCACCTCGATGGGTTTGCACCGGTACATTTGGGAGAAGGCTGAGTTGCTCTGCTATTGAGAGAGGGAAATTTGAAGCGGGTTGGGGTTGCTAAGGAGTCGAGGGGGAGACAGATTGACCGAACTCTCCATGGAAGAAAGGCCAAAGAAAACCCCCCACGGAGAATGAATTTTTCAGTTATATCTGCTGCAAGGGTTGCTATTAAAATCTTTATAGCACGCCTCCCTCCCCCCACCCACCCCTTGCCAAGAAATCATTACAGTCCACTTATAATCCTAGGTTGCCTGGGGGTGAGGGGAGGAGACCGAGGAAGAATCTAGATCCTTTTAAGTTGTCATGAGTCAAAACCATAGGCGCTAGAGGCAAAGCGGACCATGAGAATATCCATCTGTGAGCATTCACACAGTTATTGGGAAAGTCTTGGATTTCTCAGGCTAGGGGATTGGAGATTCGAGGCAATTTGGGGCAGCTTGGGGGGCACGGGGAGGCCCAGGCCGATGTGTAGGTTGGAGTAATAATGTCCATAAAGTTGTTTGTCACGTGTTCAACTCAGGGTCACGTTCAAAGGCCACCAGCAGCCGGGCAGGTCAAGGAGTGAAGCAGACCGGATGTGAGGCAGCAGGGAGTGGTGGAGACTACGGCGAGGCACGGAGCACAGGTTCCATCCGAAGGGGACAGTCTCGCCAGCTCCAGCTGCACGTCGCCTTGCAAGAACACACGCCCAGGGTTGTGGGTCCACATTTTAAGAGAAACCAGGAACGGAGAGGTCAAGACCATCCTCTGTTTTTTGGGGCTTTTCTGTTTGTTTGTTTGTTTTAAATGTTAACTAATTCAGAAAATGTTCTTAAACCTCAGGGGTCAGACGGAAGATGTTGAATGCGGTTTCTAATTTGGAAGACAGAGAAGAAACAGAGGCAGGATCCGTCCTCGGAGCCAATAAGGAGAAGAAAGGCATTCGTTAGCGAGAAGGGGTAGGAAAGGCCCTGCACCCTGGGTCCTAAGTTCAGGGCTCCGGGCTCTGCTTTGCTACTAAGTGTTCTCGCCACCCCCCACCCCCCACCCCCCCCCCCACCCCCGCCAAGGAATTTACAACCGTGGGCCTTACTTAGTCTCTTTGTCTATAGAATAAAGGCATTAAAAAAAAATCTGACAGCCCTTTGGAGGTGAAGTTCCCATCATCGAGGAAGTTGAGGCAGCGAAGACACGAGGCCTGGGCGTGTTTCAGAAACTATGGCATTCGTTGACATTTCTTGTGTGTCTGCGAGGTGCGCTGCCCGGATGGCCGCATCCTTGCTCACTCTGAAAAAGTAAACACGCGCTCACAGCGCACCCCAATTACTGCGGCTGCCTGAGAACAATGCTTTCAAGGAAGCGGGAGCTGTGTTACAGACGCGATCAGCAGGTGAGTTACAGACCCTGCCAGCGATGATAAGGGCGCTGGCATCTTTCCTATTCAGACTGACACTGCTCTGAGACAGGATCCCGACTGACGTCTCTTCAGCCATACCGAGATGTGTCACAGGACCTGGGAGGGGGGTGTCCGGTGTCTGTTGTCGGCTTCCAGTCAAACCCTGGGGAAAATAGGTAGCCGACCGTTGCAGATGTTCTGAGATTAAAGGATGTTTCCCTGAAAATGCGGGAGGCAATGGTCCACGAGTACCTGTTGGCAAACTGCCTTCTCCTGCACCGACACCCCCACCCGTACCCCTGTCCGTCCTCCAGGCCACTGGGAAGACGCGGGGTGACATCTAGGTCTTGGGGCTTTCATGCTGGAGCCCAGGACAGCCCCCACCGTATTCAGGGATTGGAGGTGGGAGGCTGTGTGGTCTAGGGCTCCTAAAACGATGGGCTAGGGGAGAGGAGGGGAGGGGTGGGAGGATGAGAAGCGGCCGCAAAGAGTCAGTGGGTAAGAGGGGAGCCGGAGAGTGCCGAGATGGGGTGATTTCAGGAGGCAGCCCTGTTTATGGAACATTTCATTCTTGATAGCCGCTGTCACATTCTAGTCATTAGACTGCATTTACTCGTGGGTTGTAGAAATTACTTCCCATGGGAAACTAAAGCAATTCCTTTTTCAAAGGAGGCTTTGTTTTCCAGGAGAGGAAAGTAAAGCATAGGACGGTGCAGCCCGCGATAGCCTGCATCCCCTGCTAAGCCAACCCTCGTTCAAGTTCACTACTTAACCGTGAGCGTGCAAATCAGTCACCAGTGACGGTGTGAATAGCCACCACTTGGTGAGCACCTGCTGCCTGCCGGGCCCTGGGCTACGTAACTGCACAGGTATCTCGGGCGATCTCGAAAGATACCTTGGGCGTGCTCCGTGGCCCCATTTTTACTGAGAAGGAAACTGAGGCTCCGAGAAGCTAGATGTACTTCCTCAACATACTGCAGCGAGGGACTCAAACCTCATCTGTCCGGATCCGAAGGCTCTTCTTGTAGTTGCCGACCCCTGAGTGTGTTGCGGCTGCCCGAGACATCCTGGGTCCACCCCCAATAGGAACTGTGGTGCATAGGGTTGGGATAAGGAGCGAATGAAACAAATCGGAAGGCCCCACACAGGCAGTGGGGTGCCTGAAGCTGGACCAATCACGTCCATTTCAGCTTAAATCTATTGCACCCATTAGAAGGCACCTGCTTCCCTGCTGCTCTCGGGGTGTCGGGGTGTCGGCGTCCAGAGCCTCGCACATCTGCAAATTAAAGCAAGACCTCACTGCCGTCCGTCCGAGGAAATGAGCTGCAGCTCTGGCTCTCCCGCCTCAGCCACCACAATCCCACTCTTGCCTCGTTAGCATTTATAGAAGACCTCGGGTCGCAGGGCCCAGACCCCGCACCTCCGCGCTCTGGGTGTTCTCGCTGAGTAGTTACAGGGAAGCCTCGCAAGTGCCTTCACAGGTTCCCTTTCCACCTGCCTGGCTGCTCCCCGGGCCCCCCCTGTGGTCTGGCATCAAGCCAGGATCAATCCCCCCCATGTGATAAGGAGTAAATCCAATTCTTCCGTTCTTCACCACCAGTTCCCATGAGCTTCCGCACACATGATCCTGTTTGCAGTGACATCGTGGGTTGATGGGAGGGGGGCCAAAAAGTCGAATGTGGTCCCCACCCCACCCCCACCCCCCTATGGCACACTCAAGAGCTCCTCTTGCTTCTCTGGGAGCGGGCCACACGGGCTGGACTCTGAAAGGCTTTGGCCTGGGGTTGGGATGCTAGAAGGAGGGAGGAACGTCCTCCCCACCTCCAACTGGTTTGGTGGTGGGAGAGTTTCTCAAAGGACGGGAGGCAAGAGGACGTGGCTCTGGTGATGTAGCTTCCGGAGCTTGGGTGGTCAAAGGTTTCAGGTAGTTGAGGATTGAGGGAGCTAGAATCCCACCTCACGGGGCCACAGAGCAGGGATGGGCCTCTATGTCCTGCCTTTCCCCTCCCTGCCCCAGGCCCCTCGCTGCTTGCCAGGGGCTCTGAGGGCCACATTCGCCCCTGGCCAGCAGTCGCCCTGGGCTCAGCACGTGGGGCCCTCCCAGGCCACGGGTCCCAACCCAATTCCTGAATAGGCTGTTGTTTCATCCTTACATCAAAGAAGAGAATTTTTTTTAATACACCCCCCCCCCCCAAAGGGGTGTGACACACTGTTCAGACAAGTGTCTTAATGAGGCTTTCGAAAAGGCAGCAGAAGCCAGAGCTGAGCTTGGAGATGGGGGCGTCCGGGCCTCAATGGCTCTGCAGAACGAGTCCTGAAAAATGTGCCTGTGCTGCTGGGAGCTGAGAGGACGGAGGGGGCGGGAGGCAAGATCACAGCAAGAGGCAGATGCCCAAGTCGGGACAACAGCGAGGGGGTTCGCAGAAACCCACGTCCAGTATTTGACTTTGAGTTGTTTGCGGTGCTGTGATGGCAGGAGGGCCAGGCTTTCCCAAAGTCGTCTGATTTATCCGCAGATGCACAGAGTGAGTGGTTGGTGTGCAAAAGTTCAGGAAAACGAGGCGTTTGGCAACCAGAGGCGGAGGAGAACACCCCCAGGAGTTGGGGGGGACGGTGATGCTGAGGTTTAAGGAAGCCAAAGTTTCCATGAAAACATAGTCCCAAAGGAGTTGCAGGACCCTCCCCGCTGTGGGACCCGGACGGGGTGTGAGGAAGCAGTGGTGACACTGGAGGGCTGGTCATCAGCCCTGCGAGGAAGGCAGGGCGCTAGCAGTACGCCCCCATTTGACAGGCGAGGAGCCCAGGATCTAGGTCGGAGGTGCTTGCCCAGCGCCACACACCCAGCACACAGGGCAGTACAGACCGGAGTGCAAAATTGTGCTCTATCCCTACCCAGTCTTTGACAGGGACCAACCATTATTTGCCGGCTAAGAGGCAACCAGGAAAAAAGAAAAGAAAAAAAAAAAAAAACGAAGGTAAATGAGCGCCTTCTGTATACTTCTCTAACTTATCACATCACCAGCCTCCTCAGTCTCCATGTGTCACTCTGCTAAAAACTTCACTATCTGCAAGACTTAGAGCATCAGAAGGGAGGGAAGGGACAGAAGGACAAGTGGGACAGCACAGCAGCAGACCCTGGGTGGCCGGGCAAAAGGTGGGAAACCCCATGAAGCAACCGGGAGCGTGGCCTCCACCAGGCCCGAGCTAAGCCCAGCGGGCGCAGGAGTCCTTCTAGATCCCAAGCTGGCAGAGAGACCCCCACCCCCCGCACCTGTCCTCTGTAGGAATTCTGCGGGGGCTGTCCCAGTTCAGCACAATGCTCCATCCCACAGCCCGCCTTGTGACCTACGCCCCCACTGCCCATTTCCTGCACTGAGGACCCGTGATTGGGGCTTCTTTGCTTAATCTCTCGCCACCAGTACCATCTCCTGGGCTGAGCTCTTTGCGGGCAGCTTGCTTCCTGGGTAATTGTCGCTTGATTCATTGATGTTTTCGCCACGAAACTGGTGATTCTCACATGATTCTGAACAGGCACCCGGTGGAACCCACGCCGCCTGTCCTTTGCAGGTGGCCTTGCGCAGTCCTTCCACCTGCGTGCTCCAGTCATTGGGTATGGTGCTCTTTCCTGAGGGCTTCTGTCCCTGGAACTGTTTCTGAGGGCTGCTGTCCCCGAGGCCATCCCCTTGCATGTCTTCACTCTCTGAGGCTGTCCCTGATGGCTTCTGTCCCTTGGCCTGATGCTGAGAAAAGGCAAGAAGAGGAGTCAAGCCATGGGAGCCTAGACCAGAGAAGCCAAGGCCCTCTGAGCTGGAAGAGGACTCAGTGGTTGCGTGACCGTACATCTCCATCTGTCTGGGACGCACCCACTGAAGTCTGCTGCCCCAGGGTAATTACTGCCAGCATCGCCTTTCCAATGTCAAAATGCCCCGATGTGGTTGATAAATGACGTATGATCGCCCAACTTTAGTGATCACCTCGAGTAGTTTTCAAGCATTTCCTTAGCCTGGAAGACCTTTTCTTCAGACACTGACTCCCTATGCTTGATGTGTAAGACAGAACAAAGGGGGGCACCCAGGTGGCTCCTTGGTTGAGCATCTGCCTTCAGCTCAGGCCATGATCCCGGGGTCCCGGGATCGAGTCCCACACCGGGCTCCCCGCAGGGAGCCTGCTTCTCCCTCTGCCTGTGTCTCTGCCTCTCTCTGTGTGTGTCTCTCATGAATAAATTAATAAAATCCTTTAAAACAAACGAAAAAAGGAAGCAGTTCTGGCTGAAGGAAGCGGGGGAGGTTCACCCCCCAACATCACCTCCTTCACTACTGTCCCACCGCCTACTGTGGCAGCCCTCCCCACAAGAGCTCGGTGCATCACCTGTGATGCTCACACTTACAGATGAGGGAACAGGAAAGTAAAGGGATTATGTAAGGGCAACCTACTAGTGAATGGAAGAGTCCAGGCTAGAAATCCATAGTGACAAGTCCACCGTGCCAGGTTCCCTTCCCATTTGCCCAATGATCTTAAAACCAGGTGCCTATATACCCAATTTTGTGCTAGCTTTGCACTCTATCTATCTATCTATCTATCTATCTATCTATCTATCTATGGGTGTATTGGCTATAAAAAATTTTTTTAAAGATTTTTAAAATTTATTCATGAGAGACACACAGAGAGGGGCAGAGACACAGGCAGAGGGAGAAGCAGGGTCCTTGCAGGGAGCCTGTTGTGGGACTCGATCCCGGGATCACACCCTGGGCCCAAGGCAGATGCTCAACCACTGAGCCACCCAGGTGCCCCATGTATCACCTCTAAAGTGCATGTGACATTTCCATCATGGGGAGAACGGTCATGAGTCAAAAGTCATCCAGTTCACACTGGGAAAGTCCACAGAACGCGACAGGGAGTGGCTCTGTGCGGAGGTGACTCGGTGTGAATCGTGCATGGATTATTAAAGGGAACCGTGCTTGGGGACAAAGCCCTTTCAAGGGACTGTGTCCTTGAAAATATTTGGATCGAGTTCATTACTCCCAACAAGCAGCCCTCAAGGAGCCAAACAGGAAGCGAACCTCAGGCTGTCCTATAAAATAAACCCCTGCCCTTCGCAGGGACTCCCGAGCGCAGAGTTCTGTCTTTGTCTTAGCTCTTCCTTGGTAACAACAGTTGGCAAATCTAAACTGAACCAAAGCCCTATTTTGGAAGCACAGAGCTTCTCTGAGGCCCCCTCACTGGAATAGCCGTCCACCCACGTAGCACCCTCGTGCCCCCACCTGCCCTCACCTGGCACCCAGCCAGGCCGTTTGAACTTGAACCCTGTGTGGGAAAAGCAGACATTAAATGCAAATCAGAAAGTGATGCCACCACCACAGGCCGACGGGAGGCAAAGTCATGTGGAAGGCAGCCTACTTCTAGCAGCTTCCCCGGTCCTGGAAAGGGTTTGGATTTTTCCTTTTAACCTTGTTTTAGTTCCATCCAAGCAGGTTCTGTGTTTCCCAAGGGAACCGGCACCTGTGGCTCCGGCCCACACCAACCAATCTGTCCACAACCAGAAAGCAGTTAGGTCCCTCTCCTTGTGTTGAAGGCAAACAGCCTGCAAGGTGGGGCTAAGCACAGACTTGCCCTTGTCCTTCTCACCTGTTGACTCATGAGTATTTGCATAGCTGGGATTCTAAGGAAACACCCGAGTCCATGAGGGCAAAAGTTCTGGGGAATCTATGCAAAGTAGATTCCCCTGTTTTTTTTTTTTTTTTTTAAGATTTTATTTATTTATTCATGAGAGAGAGAGACAGAGAGAGAGGCAGAAACACAGGCAGAAGCAGGCTCCATGCAGGGAACCCAACACGGGACTCGATCCCAGGACCCCAGGATCACACCCTGGGCTGAAGGCAGCACTAACCGCTGAGCCACTGGGGCTGCCCGATTCCCCTGTTTTGAGGCAGAGAGACCCAAGGGCTTGCCTTAGAAACAACTATAGGAGAAATAAGCCTAGCACCGCTGGAGCTCTGACTCTGCGCTGCTTTAGTTCCAGCCTGACTCAAGCACTCGTAGACAGAAAGCGTGACTAGCCCATTTCAGAAATGAGGAAACAGGGTTTTAGAAAGCTATGACTGCCCCGGTCGCTCAGCAAGGAAGCGGTGGAATGAGGATTCGAACCCTTGGGGTCCAGCTCCAGAGCCAGCTTTAGCCCCTTAACAGCTAAACCCAGGAAACCACGAGGCCTAGGCTGAGGCTTCCCTCGGGGCTCACAGGTCACCAGGTGCTCCTGTCAAAAGTCCGTTCTGATTCAGGAGCTCCGAGGTGCCCCAGAGACCCTGCATTTCTGAGAAGCTTCCCAGCAACATCAGTGCCACGAAGGTTCCAGGGGGGCCCTCCCCGACTTTTTCTGCAAAGGGCCAGATAGGAAATATTTTAGGCTTTGTGGACCATGTACCATATCGGTTGCAGGTTCTTTGTTTTCTCCTTCTCCTCCTTTCTTCTCCTTCCTCTAGTTCTTGTCCTTCTTCTTCACCTTCTCCTTCCTCCTCCTTCTTCTCCTCCTTCTTCTAGTTCTTGTCCTTCTTCACCTTTTCCTTCCTCCTCTTCTTTGCCCTTCTTCTCCTCCTTCCTCTGGTTCTTTTTTTTTTTTTTTTTCTCTCCTTTTTTTTTCAACCTTTAGAATATAACTTCATCCTCAGCTTTTGGTTCCTGAGCTACATTTGGCCCAAGCAGCAGCGCCCCACTCCCTGGCCTGGAGCACTGTGAGCAGAGACGCTGCCACGCCAACCAGGCCCATCGGATTGTCTCCAGCCAGTGTGTATGAGCTGAGTCTGGCTCTTCAGCTAGGTGGGCCTCAGGTCAGGAAGATTCCAGACTCCACAGCGCAGTGGTCAGTTTTGGTGACAGGTCAGAGGGAGGCTGAACTACAGGGGAAGGAATCCATTGGGATGGTGAAGGGCCCGGACTCCCAGGCATGAGAGAGAGTAGAGGAATAGGGGTCTGCAGGGTTGGGGAGCAGAGCAGGGTGGGGATTGCCACACACGCTACTGAGCTCTGCCTCTGGCAACGCGGGTGCAGGCTACCAAAGGGCTCCAGCAATGGGTGGGAGGTCAACCCCAAGACTCCATTCAGCTCTGAGTTTAAGGTCTTGTGATGCTAACGTGCAGGGCGAAGCTACTGCTGTCATGAGATAATCTGCACACACACATGATCTGATCCCCTTGGAGTTTATCAGCGGCTCTATCTCAGAGTGGCTGCAGCGACGGTCCCTCTATCTCTTGGCCCAGCCGGGGAACGGGTGTCCGAAACTCACGCCAGGAGGGTGAGCTCCTGCTGCTGCGGGGGACAAGGGACCAGCCCCAAGCTCTAGGCTCAGAGCCCGAGGTGAGGGTCCTCTGCTCACGGGCCTTCCCCAGCCCCTGGGGAACCCTGGTGCTTTTCCATCTTCCTCCTAAGTTAAGAATGAAGTGAAATCATCTTACTTCCAGGAATTCATTCTATAAAGATAATTATGAATATGACTAAGGCTTTCCCCCCTCAGGCTCAAAGGCCCCAGTAATTCATAACCTCTGTGGCCAAGGGGTCCTTCGAGGCTTCTCCCTGGTTTCGTTTATCTTCTCTTCCCTCTCCTTTCTGCCACTCCCCTTCCTTTGACATAGGCCATCATGCTACTGTATCTGAAGGGTGGCTTTTGGGTTGTTTTTTTTTTTTTTTTTTTTTGCATGGGCTCTTGCAAGATGCCTAGCGTCTTGTGTGCACATATATTTTAATCTGCTTAACCATATTGCGTACATAACGTATTTCTTTACCCACCACTGTGTTTTTACGATCCAGCCAGCAGCTATGTGTAACAGTATCTGCTTCTGTTAAATGCTGCATGAACTCCACATGCAACATGCTTTGCCTTTCCACTCTCCAGTGATGTGCACACGGTTACCTCCAATTTCTCGTCATCAAATATATGCTGTAATGAAAACCACACACATGTTGCCCTATGGATGTGGGTAAGCAAATCCTTGCAATATGTCTCGAGGGGTGAAATTGCTGGGATGGAGGGTATGTGCACATTTAATTTGACTTGATCTTGCTGGAAGAGGCTCAGGGAAAGCTGTACCGGTCCACGCTCTCACCTGCAGTCATGCAAGGTCTTATCCTTACATCTCTCCCAACACTTGACACTAATCACCTTCTAATTTTCCCTGCCTAATGTGTGTGCAGGGATATCCTGTTCTGTTACAGTTTGTGTTTCCCTGATGACTCACGAGTTTGAGCATTTCTTCACCTGCTTATTTGCCCTCTGGGTTTTCTTCTTTGTTGTTAACTGTCCGTGGCTACTCTTTGTCTATTTTCCCAATGCCGTTGCTGATTTTTTATTTTGATTTGCCGGAGTTTCTGGAATATTCTAGAATCTAGATATTGGTTATCTGTGGGTTTGAAGCATCGCCAGTATCTTCTCCTTGTTCTTGGTATCTTTTGTTGAACAGAAATTCTTGAAATAGATATCATCAAATATATGAGTTGGGGGCGTGGGGTGTGCCTGGGTGGCTTAGTCGGCTAAGTGTCTGACTCTTGGTTCTGGAGCAGGTCATGATTTCAAGGTTGTGAGACTGAGCCCCTCATCTGGCTCCATGCTCAGTGGGGAGTCTGCTCCCCTCTTTGTCTCTCTCTCTCTCTCCCCATCTCCCTCTGCCTCTCCTCACTCCCACACACATTCTCTCTCTCCCAAATGAATGAATACATCTTAAAAAATAAATATATATCAATTTTTTTTACGACATGGGTTATATTCTTTCCAGTTTTGCGCACAAAACCCATCTACAATCTCAAGCACAAAATATTCTGCTACATTTCATCTTATTGTGTGATTTTGCATGTCATATCTAGGCCACGACATTATCACTTAGGGAGTTTATCCTTGAGTGTAGTCATGGAGAGGTTCTAGTATTTTTTTCCCCATTTTCTCAATGCCATCCACCTAACAAACCTGCCTTTCCTTACTGATTTATGGTGCCACGTTGTCATATATTAAGTTCCCATATGCGCACAGGTCCATTTCTGAGCTGCTAACAAAGATTTAGTGTCAGTGATATTCATGGTAACATTATGACATTATTTTTAATAAAAGTGAAAACAACCCTGATGCGCAACAGTTGAGAACTGATTAAATCAGCCGTAGTACATTTATGCAACTTGACTGCCTTGCACGGTATGGATATAAGGATATAATAGAAGGATGCACAATGTCATGGATAGTTGTGTTTTATTGCTAAACAGAAATAGCAGATGCCAAAATAGCATATAGTGAATGATCTTAAGTTTGTAATAAACCACGTATATATATATATATATACATATATAATTGGTAGAGTAAACGCTCCAATAGTATTGGTGGCTCTTTATGGACAGAAGGATTCTAAAGACTGCCAATCAGAGGGGCCTAGTGGGAGAACAGTAGAAAAACCTGGCCAAGTCCTGTGAAGGTCTACCATCATCGGTGATAGGGTAAGCAGGCAGCAGGGCAGGGAGACTGGAACTTCTGGAACTTTAAGGGGTGAACCAGTTACCTGGCAATCCTGTTAAGTTGCAGGTTGGATTCAGGTGGTGGGAAGTGACTTGAGATACTGCATTTCCAACAAGCTCCCAAGGGATGCTGATGCTCCTGGGCCAGGACCTCACTTTGGGTAGTGAGGCCCCATATAGTCGATTCAGCTCTGCTTCTGCTTATGCCACAGGAGAAGATGCTGAGCCTTAAAGGTAACTCAGACCAGATGACCAAGCGTGTGTATGTTGTTACCTTGAGATTACACAGAGCATGAAGATGTGTCTATAAGAACTGCAACATGGGTAGTAAGTAATGACTGGCAGACATCCTCTGCTTTCTTCCCCTTCTCCTCCACAAAGTTAGATGTGGCCCCCTCAGTCTCCTCCCAGCAGTTAAGGCCTAAGGCTGAAGTGGGAAAGAGAGTCACGGCCATGTGGCCCCAGGCGTGCAGCTGGTCTCTTGGACAGGGCTCAGGTGGGTAAAGTGAGGGGTACCTGCAAGACCCCTGTGGAGGCTTCCCTGATGGCAAGTTTGACTCACACCAGCTCTGAGGTTAAGGTCCCCACTGTCGCTGAGAAAGACTCAGTGACCTATACCCACCCCAGATAATTAGGAAGCCTCTCTCCTTTTATTTTGCACTGGCACTTGTCAGCTCTGACTCCATCCTGCTGCCACCCTCCAGCCTTGATGACCTGTTTTAAATATATGCACTGCCAAAGCGAGCACGATGACCTGTTTTAACTAAAGGCAACCACAATTATATCTCCCTCACCAAACTGCTTGAAAATGCCAGTACAAGCAGATTCTTCTTAACAGGCTTGGAGATTTTAACTGGCGTCTCGGGCAAAGGGAACTCACACCATAAGTGTCTGTTGGCTGGTTGTCAGCTCATTGTGCAGACTGCACAAAACCCCCTATGACATTCCTGTTGTGTGGTTAGTGTGGGCATTTAAACCCTGGTCACCAGCATATGCAATCCTCTGTTATCATTACCCTGTAACCAATATCTATTTCACATGTCATATGTGCCAGGGACTAGGCTGCGTTCTTTTACATTTGTCATAACACATTATCCCTAAAACAATCCTGGAAGCCAGATATTAAGATGAAAATATCAAGGTTCCGAGAGATCGAGTAACTTGCCCAAAATAATACAGGCTGAAAGCGAGAAATCCCCAAAGAGGGGAAGGAAGAAGCGAAGGTGACAAGTGGATTGTGGGGATAAATTGGAGAGTTTGTCTTCAGTGGAGAGTTTTTGGCTCAGAGTGAAGGAAAATCTCTAAGTTACGTGTTGCTCTGTTCCTGACTAGAATAGTCCTCCAGTAAACTTTCCTAAACTATGAGAGATTGTTGGTTCCCCAGGTTATTGGAGGAACAGTTATTGCCCAGCTCTCCCTTGCTAAGGGAACTCTGGTTGTGTTCAAGTGGCATCATCCCAGGGAGTGGTCAGCACTGATCTAAGCCCCTTGTGGCAATCTCCTTCCTTTTTACCAGGGATTGACTTAATTATGAGCATCTGACCAGGCATGAGATGACAAAGAAGATCCATGAGGACTTCTGGGAAAGCCCTTCTCCCTAATAAGAAAGAAATCCATGAGGAGGAAGTCCTTTCCCACAACCAAACTTTTGTCCTGCCTGCCTAGGCTGATTGATAGGAAGATGTGATACTTTGTACTCAGGAGCCATCTTCTCGCCATTAGGAGAAGCGTAGCCAACACCGTGAGGGTGGCAGAGCTAGAGATGGAAAGAGCCTCGAGTCCTTGCTAATCCTGTTGAACAACCAGACAGCCCTGGGATCTCCACCTCTATACTTCTCGAGTGTGAGATAATTAAGCATCTTTATAATTTAGCCTACTGTCGGTTGGACATTTTGCAATTTGTGGGCAAAAGTGCCAGACCGATACAAGGAGGGTTGTTCAGCTCCCCTCTGGCATGAGGTTAAGCATTCCCACACAAATCCTTCTACCTTAGATTGATGTCTTGGTCTAGAATTGTTCTTCGCCAGGTCTTCTCAGTATCTTTTTCCCTGGGCTTCTTTGTGTCCACATTTGGCTCATTTCACAAGTGGCTCCATCTGGCTTTGAGTCAAGGAAGTCTTCGTTATTCCACAATGGACTCTTCTACAGTTTTTTCATCTTTGTAAAACTCAGCTCACACCGCTCCCCTACCCGCCCCCCCCTCCCCACCACCACCATGGAAGCCCTCTCTGAAATGATAGGACTTAGCTCTGGTAGGCAGAACAGTGGCCTCCCAGAGACGTCCATATCCCGATCCCTAAGAACGTGTGAAAATGTTATCTTACACGACAGAAGGGATTTTGCAGATGTGATTAAGTTAAAGACTCTGAGATGGAGGGAGCAAGCTGGTTATCTGGGTAGGTCCAATCAAATCACATGGGCCTTAAAAATGGAACACCTCTCCACATGGTGTCATTCAGAAAGAGATGGGACAATAGAAGGCCAAAGAGATGAGACATTGCGGGCTCTGAAGATGGAATGCTGGAAGCTTCTGAAGCCCAAAAAAGGCGAATAAAACAGGTTCTCCCCTAGAGCTTCTGGAAAGGAACTAATGTGATGAGTTTGGCATACCAAGGCCTATGCTGGATTTCTAGCATAAGAAGTATAAAATAATAAATTTGCATTGTATAAGCCACTGACTTTGTGGCACTTTGCCACAGCAGCAAGAGAAAACTGAAATGATGGCCATGAATGCATCTAGCACTCCATTTTCTTCCATGTCAGCACTTACCACGCTACGGTGTATGGGGTAGTGGAGGAGGGTCTGGGTAGTGGATTAGAAAGACTTGTGCGCAAACACTGGCTTCATTTCCGAGTGGCCTTGGGCAGATCACTTCAATTCTCCTAGTCTCAGATACATCACCTAGGGAACAGATTAAGAAAAGTGCCTCTCTCGGGGCACCTGGGTGGCTCAGTCGGTTAGGCACCAACTTTGGCTCAGGGCATGATCCCAGGGTCCTGGGATTGAGTCCCACGGGTGGGGCTCCCTGCTCAGTCAGGAGTCTGCTTCTCCCTCTCACTCTGCTTCTCTGCACACGTGCACACCCTCTCTGAAATAAATAAAATCTTTTTTTTTTTTTAATTATCTCTTTCTTACAGGCTTGTGGTGATTTTTAAATGAGGTGATGTGCACTTAGTACAAGGCTGAGCAGTAAGTGGTAGCCGTTATAATATTCATTGGAGGGAGATCAAGGGCCTGGGAAACTCCTCTGTGGTGAGGAAGGCCTTTTTTTTTTTTTTCCCTCCAGCTTTATGGAGATATAAGTGACATATAAAATTGTGTAAGTTTAAGATGTACAATGTGATGATTTAATACATCTACGTATCGCAAAATGTTTACTACCGTAAGATTAGTTACACATCCTTCGCCTCACAAATTACCATCTTGTTGTTGTTATTGTTACGGTGAGGACATTTGAAATCTAGCCTCTTAGCCATGTTCAAGGGTACAATCCAGTGTTGTTAACTATAATCACCAGGCTGTGCATTACATCCCCGGAACTCGGTGCTCTTATAACCGGAAGTCTGTACCCTTTTACCTTTTACCGACAACCTCACATTTCATCCACCTGCCAGTCCCTGGCAACCACGATTCTACTCTCTGCTTCTATGGGTTTGGCTTTTTGAGATTCCACGTATGAGTGAGATCATACGGTATTTGTCTTTCTCTGTCTGACTTAGCTCACTTAGCTTAATGCCCTCAAAGTCCGTCCATGTTGTCACAACAGGCGGGATTTCCCTTTTATTTCGATATTTTTTTAATGGCTGAAAAATCTTCCATTGTACGTATCTACCACATTCTCTTTTTCTCTTCATCCATCGATGGATACTTGGACTATTCCATATTTTGGTTATTGTGAATGTGGGAGTTCACGCAATGAGCATGGGAGTGCAGATATCTCTTGGAAATAGGGATTTCATTTCCTTTGCACATATACCTAGAGATGGGACTGCTGTTTCTTTTTTTTTCTTTTCTTTTTTCTTTTTTCTTTTTTTTTTTTTTTGCAAAACCTCCATATTGTTTTCCACAGTGACTGTACCAGTTTGCATTCCCACCAACAGTGCATGAGGGCTCCCTTTGTTCCTTACCCCTGCCAACTTATGTTATCTCTTGTCTTCTGATAATAACATCTAAACAGATTTGGAGTGACATCTCATTGTGATTTTGACTTGCATTCCCCTGATAATTAGTGACATTAAACATCTTTTCACATACTTGTTGACCATTTGTATGTCTTCTTCGGAAAAAGATTCTACTCAGGTCCTTTGCCTGAGCTTTAAATCAGATTAATTTTTTTTGGTTGTTGAGTTGTGTGAGTTCTTATATCTTTTGGATGTTAACCCTTTATCAGATAAATGGTTTTCAAATATTCTCTCCCATTCCACGGGTTACATTTTCCTTTTGTTGATAGTTTTTTTTTTCCTATGTAGAACCTTTTTAGCTTGATATTAATTTTTGCTTTTGTTCCTTATGCTTTTAGTGTCCAGCCAAAAAAATCCTTGCCAACACCAATATCAGGGAGCTTTTCCTTATGGTTTCCTCTAAGAGTTTTGTGGTTTCAGGTCTTATGTTTATGTCTTTAATGCATTTGAGTTAATTTTTATGAGTAGTGTAATATAAGGGTCCAATTTCTTTCTTTTGCATATGGAAATCCAGTTTCCCCAGCACTATTTATTGAAGAGACTATACTTTCCCTGCTATGCATTCTTGGCACCTCTGTTAAAGATTAATTGACCATATGTGTATAGGTTTATTTTTGAGCTCTCTATTCTGTTCTTTTGACTTGTCTGTTTTAGGCCAAAAACATGGTTTACTTTCTACAACTTTACAGTGTAATTTCAAATCAGAAGTGTGATGCCTCAAGCTTTGTTCTTCTTTCCAAGATTGCTTTGCCTATTCAGGATCTTTTCTGGTTTCATACAAATTTTAGGATTTTTTTTCAATTTTTTTTTTTTGAAAAAATGCCATTGGGATTTTGGTAGGGATTGCACTGGATCTGCACATGGCTTTGGGCAGCATGGAAATTTTAACAATATTGACTCTTCCAATCGTGAACACAGGATACCTTTCCATTTATTTGTATCTTCTTCTATTTCTTTCACTGGTGTCTTAGTTTTTGGTGTATAGGTCTTTCATTTCCTTCATTAAAATGTATTCTTTTTGATACTTTATAAAAGAGATTGGTTTTTAATTTCTTTTTCAGATAGTTCATTGCTAGTGTATAGAAGTGCAACTGATTTTTGTATGTTGACTTTGTAGCCTGTAACTTTGTTGAATTTGTTTACTAGTTCTAACAGTTTTTTGGTTGTTTTTGTTTGTTTTGTGGAGTCTAGGATTTTCTCTATGTCAGATCTGCCATCTGCAGATACTTTTACTTCTTCCTTTCCAGTTTGGATGATTTTTTTTCTTTCTCTCTTTCTTGATTCCTTCCTTCCTTCCTTCCTTCCTTCCTTCCTTCCTTCCTTCCTTCCTTCCTTCCTTCCTTCTTTCCTTCCCTCCTCCTTCCTTCCTTCCATCTTTTTCGATTACTGTGCTAGAACTTCCAGTACTGTGTTGAATAAAAGTGTTAAGAGTAGGAAACCTTGTCTTGTTCCTGACCTTAGGGAGAAAGCTTTCAGCTTTTCCCCACAGAGTATGATGTTAGCAGTAGGCTTGTCATATATGGCCTTTATTGTGTTGAGGTATATTCCATCTTTACCCAGTTTACTGAGCGCTTTTATGATGGAAGAGTGTTGAGTTTTGCCAAATGCTTTTGCTGCATCTATTGAAATGATCACGTGACTTTTATCTTTCATTCTATTAATGTGACGTATCACACTTATTGATTTGTGTGTATTGAATCATCATTGTGTCCCAGGGATAAATCCTTGTTCATGGTTTATGATCCTTTTAATGTGCTGTTGAATTCAGTCTACTAGTATATATATATATATATATATATATATATATATATATATATATATATATTTTAGAATTTTGACAACTATATTCATCAGGAACATTGGCCTATAGTTCTCTTTTTTTGTAGTATCCTTATCTAGCTTTGGTATCCGTGTAATGCTGGCTTTGTGAAATTATTTTAGAGTCCTCTTTCCTCTTCAATTTTTTGGAAGTATTTAAGAAGGATTGGCATTAATTCTTCTTTTAATGTTTGGTAGAATTTACCCATAAAGCCATCTGATCCCAGGCTTTTCTTTTTGGAGGTTTTTGATTATTGACTCAATCTCCTTAGTCATTAGTGGTCTTTTCAGATTTTCCATTTCTTCATGATTCAGTCTTGGTTGCTTGTATGTTTTTACGAATTTATTCATTTCTTCAAGGTTGTTTAATCTGTTGGTGTGTGGTTGTTTATAGTAGTCACATAATCCTTTGTATTTCTGTGGCGTCAATTATAATGTCAGGTTCATTTATAATTTTATTTATCTGATTCTTCTCTTTTTTTTCCCTTGGTAAGTCTAGCTAATTTTATCTTTTCAAAAAAATGAAAACTTCCTTTATTTTTTTCCATTTTAAAAAAATTCTCTATTTCATTTACTTTTGTTATGAACTTTGCTGTTTCCTTCCTTCTGGTAACTTTGGGCTTACCTTGTTTTCATTTTTCTAGTTTTCTTTTTTTTTAATGTAGATGTTTGTTATCATAAACTTCCCTCTTAGAATTGCTTTTGCAGCATCCCATAAGTTTTTGGTATGTGTGTTCCCATTTTCATTAGTTTCACAATATCTTTTTTCTCTCCTGTGATTTCTCTTTTGACTCATTGGTTGTTCAAAAGTGTATGTTGCTTAATTTCCATATATTTGCAAATTTACCAGTTCTCTTCCTGCTGTTGATTTCTAGTTTCATACCATCGTGGTCAGAAAAGATATTTGATATGGTTTCAATCTTTTAAGATTTTCTAAGACTTGTTTGTGACCTAACTAACATATGATCTATCCTGGAGAGAATGTTTCGTGTGATTGAGAAGCAAATATATTCTTGCTGCTGTTAGATGGAATGTTCTGTGTATGTTTGTTAGGTCCGTTTGTCTAAAGTATAGTTCCAGCCCAATGTGTCCTTTCGATTTTCTATTTAGATGATCTATCCACTGTTGATCATCATCGGTAATGGTACACCTACTATTATTGTCGTCTATTTCCTCCCTCAGATCCATTAGTATTTGTTTAATATATTTATGTGCTCTGATGTTAGATACACGTATATTTAAAATTGTTATATCTCTTGAGGAACTGAACCCTTTGTCATTATATTATGGCCTCAGTTGTCTTTATTGGAGCTTTTAGCTTAAACTCTATTTTGTCTGCTACAAGGATAGCTACCCTCCTGCACTCTTTTGGTTTCCATTTGCATAAAATATCTTCTTCCAACCCTTCCCTTTGACCCTCTGTGTGTCCTTAAAGCTGAAGCGAGTCTTTTATATGTGGCATTCAGCAACTCTATGATTTCTGATCGGAGAATTTAATCCATCTGCATTTAAAATAAATGTTGATAGGTAAAGACTCACTGATGCCATCTTGTTAATTGTTTTCAGCCTGTTTTTGTAGTTTTATGGTTCCTCTCTTGCTGTTTACCTTTGTGAATTGGTGACTTTCCATAACAGTATATTTTGATTTGCTTCTCTTTGTCTTGTGTACACCTACTACAAGTTTTTGCTTTGTACTTGATACTGCATAAAATATCTGATACTTGCATAAAATATCTTATAAATACAATGGTCCATTTTAAGGTGATAACAATTGACTTGGACCTGTACAAAAACCCCACTCTTTTATTCCCTTTGCCACATTTTATTTTTTATTTTTTATTTTTTTAATTTTTTATTTATTTATGATAGTCACAGAGAGAGAGAGAGAGGCAGAGACACAGGCGGAGGGAGAAGCAGGCTCCATGCACCGGGAGCCTGATGTGGGACTCGATCCTGGGTCTCCAGGATCACGCCCTGGGCCAAAGGCAGGCGCCAAACCGCTGCGCCACCCAGGGATCCCCCTTTGCCACATTTTATATCACATTTTATGATGTAAATGTGAATCAAAGTATGATTTATATCATATTTTATGCCACATTTTATGATGATGATGTCCATTCATCAACAATTTATTGTAGCTGTAGCTATTTTTAATGCTTCTGTTATTTAACCTTTCTATTAGAGGAAGTTAGTAACACCCACCATATCATAAGATTAGGGTATTCTAACTTGACTATATACTTACCTTTCTTAATGTATTTTAGATTTTCATATATCTTCTTGCTGCTAATTAGTGTCCTTGCATTTCAGCTTGAAGAGCTTCTGGCAGTATGTCTTGTAAGGCAGGTCTAGTGGTGATAACTCCCTTGGCTTTGGTTTGCCTGTGAGAATCTTTAACTCTCTTCTACTTTTTAAAAAAATTTAAATTCAATTTAATTAACATGTAGTGTATTATTAGTTTCAGAGGTAGAATTTAGTGATTCATCAGTTGCATACAACACCCAGTGCTCATTCCATCAAGTGCCCTCTTTAATGCCCATCACCCAATTACCCCATCCTCCTCACCCACCTCCCCTCCAGCCACCTTCAATTTGTTTCCCAGAGTTAAGAGTCTGAAGGACAAGTTTACCAGATAAAATATTCGTGGTTGGCAGTTTTTTCCTGTAGCACTTTGAACATATCATCCCCCAGTCTATAAGTCTATAACATTTCTTCTGAGAAATCCACTCATAACCTTATGGGGGGTTCTCTTCTAAGTCACAAGCTTCTTTTCCCTTGCTGCTTTCAAGCTTCTCTCTCTGTCTTTGAGTTTTGACAGTTTTACTACAGTGTAAAGATGGAAAGATCTCTGAATCTGTTTGGGACTTGTGAGCTTCATGAACTTGGATATCCAAATAGCTCCCCAGTTTGGAAGAGTTCTCAACCATTATTTCTTTAAATAAGCTTCCCATCCCTTTCTCCCTCTGGGACTCCAATAATGCATAGATCGTTTCTTTTAACGGTGTTCCATAAGTCTACAACATTGACAATGGTGTGATCCTTGGAGAGTACTGCAAGGGTTCTTCAGTGCATGTAAGGGCTGTTGGGGTCATCAATGATGCCTTCAGGTTCAGTGGCTAGAGGTCAGGGCAGGGAGTGGTGGTAGCCAGAGCTGGTAGTGTGTACATGCTTAGCTTCAGGAGCCTCCTGCAGGTGCCTGTGTAGTGGCAGAGGCTGAAACATACATGTAGTAGTCAGGGCCAGGGCCAGTTGCAAGGGCCAGGGCCACCTGTGGGCATCCCAGTAGCCATAAGCATCCTGGCAAGATGCAACTGTAGAATCACAGAGGTTAGTTTTAGGAGAGCCCGGTGACGCGAGCCAGTGATAAGAGTCAGGGCCTGATCCAGGCCCATGGTGGTTGCAGGGGCCCCAGCAGTCAGTGTGCACTCTCCAGTGGCTGCAGGTTCTCATCTCAGGCAAGTACATGGCTGATGATGTGCAGAATTGGGCCCGTGGCACACAGGAGCACAGCTGGAGGGACTAGCGCTGAATGTGCACACAGCAACAGGGGACCAGCTGCCAGTCTTGGCTGGTGTCTTACACTCACATAGCCACAGAGACCAAGGCCAGGCACCAGTGTGGATCTTGGGCTCCAGTGGTGGGAAAGAGGAGGACGTGGGGAGAGACTCAGGGGGCCAGCATCTGAGAGTGGGAAAATCTGCAGTGGGAAAACCTTAGTAGTGGCACCTGCAACGGGTGCACAGTGGCTGTGCTGGTGAAAGCTGCTGGGTTCTTCTGCAGAGCGGGCCTGCTGGGAGCTTCGGGGTCACTCCCACTGTATAGCTGATATTCGTGAACCCTGTACTTCTTCCTGGATCCCAGGCCTCTCTATACACATCTCAACATTGTGCTTCTGGGTGGGGTGGAATTGAGCTGGGTCCTTGTGCAGTGTTCCAGAAAGGTGGGAAGGGGGTTGCTCACCCTGACACCCCCTTCCCAGCAAGGGGAGCTCTTTCTGGGAAAGAAAGGGAAATTCATTCTTGATGCTGAGTAGAGCCGACCTGAGGAATGGCATGACATGGGCAAGATGAAGCTGTCCTTCCCTTTTTGCACAGTTCTTCTCGGACATTGCGCTCCACTGTGTTGCTGACATTTAAGTGGACTCCTGAGCTCTCCCAAAGATATTTTTGCTCGCAGATAGCTGTCTAATCATTGTTCTTCATTGGGGGATAGAGGCTGGGGTTCCCTACTCCATCATTTCAGTCAGAAATGCCTTTAAGTGGGTCTGCCTTGCATTCCTTTTGAGGTTGAGAGGTTGTGTGATGCAATGGGAAGGATCACTGACTGCAAGCCAGACTCTCTGGGTTTAAATCCAGGCAGTGTGTGACCTTGTATGCATGATTCAGCCTCTCAGTTTAGTTTTTCCCCAGGAGCAGACCCTAAAATAACCATTTGAGTGCAAATAGTTTATTTGGAGGTAATTCCCGGAACTGTGCACAAGGGAGGGAGAAAGTAAGGCAGGGAAGGGAAGGAGGCCAATGAGTGTATGTGAACAGCTGGAGCATAAGCCCCCAGAGAAATCTGGGGACACCCGTAGAATATGTGCCTCTGAGTTATGACACTCAAGGGGCGAGGGAGCCGGGGGATTCTCTACCGGTTCCCATCAGTCTTTGGCTGAGGGCTGCTTTCGGCAGACAGTAATTCCCCGGCACGCCTGGCCTGCCACATATGGGCAGAGAAAGCTCTCAGCATAGACATGGTGGCAGTTGGAACTGGGGCTGGCATGTGCTAAAATGGTGAAGGCCAAAGGGACATGGGGAGGGTCCCACAGCATCAGTTACATTTAATGTTCTTATCTTTAAAATGGGACAAGGACAGTATCTACCTCGCAGAATTGTTGGGAAGTTTATGTAAGTTAACAAAGTAAAGTGCTTGGATCAGAGCCTGGCATGGAGTAAGCACCAGTCAAGTGCTGGTCATTACCATTTCAAGTTGTTTGCTTTTCTGTCTCCTAAAAGCGTCTTTCCTTCCGCGATACTCTTCAAAAATGTCTGGGGAGGTGATTGAAGCTCATGCATGCTTTGGGGGCGGGGAGGCTCTGTGGAACAAGAGGAAGGGCAAACATTCCTCCCTGGTCCAAGCTACACAAGACAGAGGTAGACCCATGGGAGCAGGAGTCACAGGGAAAGGAAACCAAGGACATAAAACATCAGCTGAGGGCACCTGGGTGGCTCAGTGGTTTAGCGCCTGCCTTTGGCTCAGGTCATGATCCTGGGGTCTTGGGATTGAGTCCTGCATCAGGCTTCCTGCAGGGAGCCTGCTTCTCCCTCTGCCTGTGTCTCTGCCTCTCTCTGTGTGTCTCTCATGAATAAATAAATAAAATCTTTAAAAAAAAAACCAAAACCTGTCATCTGATGCTTTGCATACTTTCTGGAAGGCTTTGGGCTTCAGTGGAGCATGGATTTGGGAATTTGAACTCAGCTCTCCTGTATTCCAAAAGACACCAGGCCTCGATTGCCCTCTGGGTTCTGTGCTAGATTATCAGCTTCCTTAAGGCAGGGACTCTGCTCAATGCTGGACTCACCCTGCCCCCTTCCTGGCTCCGACCGACTCTTGATAATTGAGTGTTGAGTTGATGAGCATGCAAAAGGAAAAGATCTTGTTTTCACCCCAAATCTCAGGTGACCTGACATCGTTCCCATGCGTGGTCCCCCAGCAGGTGGGGGCCTCCATGGTCCCCAGCCACCAAGACCCAGGAAGTAACCTGTGCCTGAACCCACGTTGATGTTGGCAGCTCTGGTGAGCTCTCTGCTCTCAGCAGTGTCATTTAGAGCACAAAAGATAGGCCGTAGGTATTTACACTGACACATTCATTTTACATGGGTCCTCACTTCTTCCTGAAAGGAATCCAAAAGCTCTGTTGGAACTGAAAACATTTCATATTTATGTACTGCCAATTATTGAGGGAATGCAAAGTGCTGAGCAAATATGATCTCAGTCCTCATGACGTCCCTGAGGGAAGAGGTTGGCAAGGATCTTATCCTTCTTGGACAGGTAATAGTTTGGAGGCTCAGGAGGCCGGGTGACATGTGCTAGAGCCATGGAAGGGGTTCTCCAGGGAGCCAGGATAATGGTAAGGGGAGGGGAAACTCAAGCGAGAAAGTACCAGAACCCCTGCCTGATATCACGGACCAACAGGTATCGTAAAGGTACGGCCTCCATGCTCACTGAAGCATCATAAGGACAAACAAAAACCTGGAAATGGCCCAGGGGCCCTGCGTACAGGACTGGAGAGATGCTTCATGGCACAAACAATTGTTCCTTGTATTCAGCTGTTTAAAAATGGATCTGCATGTTCTGACATGGAAAGATGCCCAAGATATTTAAATGAAAACTACAAGTTGCCAAAGAATATAAACAATATAATCTCTGACTACTATAAAATAGATGTTGTCTACTATTAAGGAAAAAGTCCAAAACACTGTGTACCAAGTTCCATGTGAAACATAATTACAAGGGCATTATGCGTCTTTGTGTGTTTGTGTTTTCAAGGAAGGTCTAGAAGAATGTGCTGTGGTGGCCATCACGAGAGGTTGGATTAAAGCTACTTTTATTTTTTCTTAATCAAACATTTGTTAGATGGGGAAATTTTCTGTGACGCACGTCTTGTTTTCTGGTAATCAGATTAAAATTTCCTAAAAACCAGAAAAAGGAAAATCTTTTACATCACCTAGAAAGTATTAAAAATAGAAAGTAAAACTATTAAAACATGCTCATATTTTTCTTTCATTAAAAAAAAAAAAAACAAAAACGCTGGGGGTGTTTTCCTTAATGAGAAGAATTTGGAAAAATTCCACTAGGGTTTCTATTCAGTTTCCACTGTGCAGCGAAATCTGGATCAGATGTTATATTTTGTAAACATATGGTCTTGGGTCTGTGAAACCAAAATACAGAATCAAATCTTTCTGCTTCTTCCTTGATGTTTTTAAACACGAGACAGACCTGACTGTTTCGCACGCTGGATAATAAACTTTCGTAAAAGAGCAAGTGACGTCACCCCAACGGGGGGGGGGGGCATCCAAAATGTCAACAGCTAGAAGTTTTCATGAGTTGTTGGACAATAGACATAAACTGTTTTATGTTATTAAACTTTAAAAGCTCAGATCATTGTTTCACGGCAATGTGAATGCGCTCGACACTGCTGAACAGTACACTTAGAAATGACTAGGACGGTGAATTCTAAGCTACGTGTTTTGTTATCACAATAAGGATGCAACCCCCATCTCCTCCCTAGGACCCCAAATCTCAGATCACTGAAGTGTCAGATATTGGGGGTGCCTGGGTGGCTCAGTCAGTTGAGCATCTGCCTTCTGCTCAGGTCATGATCCCAGGGTCCTGGGATTGAGCCCCTCATCAGGCTCCCTGCTCAGCGAGGAGCCTGCTTCTCCCTCTCTCTCTACCTCCCCCCCAACTTGTGTGCATGCTCTCTCTTTTGCTCTATGCAAATAAATAAATTAAATAAATAACATAAAATCTCAAAAAAAAAAAAAAAAAGGTCTAAGATACTGTATAGTGTTAAGAAAGGAGAGGGCGGGGTCGAATAGAGCTGGGCTCAAGTGTCAAGTCTTAAAAATCCAACCCTACTGGGCCTGGGGCAGGTGGCATTTGTCTTCACCTCTCTGGGTAGCCATCACGGGCCAAGCACAGGGAAGGTGCTGGGACACAGTAGTCAGCAGGACGAGAGGAGTCCTTGCCCTGATGGAGTGACCTAACCTCTCTTAACCACAAGTATGTCCCTGAAAATTGAGAAAAATAAGACATAGGCCAACCAAGTTTCATGAGAGGGTGGGAATGGACTTCTGAGGCCAAAACTTGTCTGTGGCTCAAGAAAATCTCAGCTTCACCCTGTGGGAGACAGACAAATGGAGCAACATCTGAGTCCAGATCGCCTTCCTCCTCAGGACACGGTCTGTCCATGGCGGCCTTTTGCCCTTTGAGCTTCTCAGCCACTTGGAAGGGAACAAGAAGAAGGAAGATAAGGTTGAGTGTTCTCGTTTTTCCCTTACTAGTGGAGTTGGATGAGGCGCTGCTTTAGGATGAAAACAATGAAGGTCACATGGAATCTTCTGGTGAATTCACAGGGGAGGGACACTGGGTAATTACAGCAGGAATGAAGCCAGTGGGAGGGAGTTGCCATGTGTCAGGCACTGTGCCGAGCATGCTTATTATCTCCACAAATCTTCACCACTGCCCTTTGAGGCAATGGGGGGGATACTGATGAAGGCGATGGCGGACAGGGACTTTGCATGTATTGACTCATTTAAAGCTCGCAAGGCCCCTGTGAAGGAGGTGCTTTCACGAGTCCCTTTCTACAAATGAAGAGACTGAGGTGCAGAAAGATTTAGGCAGCTAGTAGCTGGAGGAGTCAAGAGTCAAAAGCAGAGCCTCGGACCCTAACCATGGTACCCTCTCGTGCTTCCCTTTTCAGCCTGAGTGAGGTTGAGTGGTCTGCGTAAAGGCCCGTTGTAGAGAGATTGGTTTGGCTCCAGCCATTTCTGACCTCTGAGCCTGGACTCTGCAAAACATGACACTCTCTGCAATCCCCCAGGCAGGGAAAATCTCCAGGATAATGAGAGCCAAACCTCAGGCCTGTGACTGATGGGCAGAGCCACGGAACCAGCCCCACTCTGCGTCTGGCTCCCCTGGATACAGACACTGGAGGGTAAAGCTTACTTGGCTTCCTGCCCATGGCAGATGGGGCTACTTCACCACCATCTGTGAGTGCCCTCACCCCTACTCTCTGAGCCTCAGTCCTTATCTGGATAGTCACTCATTCATTCGTTCAACAAATATTTATTGAACTATTTGCCTGGCCCTGTTCTAGATGCTGGGGATTTACGTGTGAGCCAAACCATCAAAAATGACTTTGTAATCGGGTCTGGGTTCTTGCCTTCTTCCTTCTTTCCCCTTCCTTTCTAGAAGTGAGTCCTTTTTGTCCTGAAAGGCCTGCAGGAGGACTCTGCTAGCTGTAAGGTATCTTTGTGCAAATTAGAGAAACCCCCCTTCCACCCCAGGTGCGTGCACCTTCTGGGGTCCTAGCAGGGAGAGTGGAGAATAGGCTGGAGGTCAGCCCTTGTGACAGGTGCAGGGCAGGTGTCTTCGGGTGGGGCACAGTCCACATCACGGCACATAGCAGCCCACTCCCCTCCCCTTCCAAGAGATGAGTTCTTGATGCTCAAACCCAATACTTTTGAGTCCTCCCTCACCTATTAGTCCCCATCCACTCCAACCGCCATGAGCTGGGCCCCACAGGCCTCCAGTCCTTTATTCTTCACCCACTGCTGGACCAGGCACATACCTTGTCCTGGGCCCCTTCCTCCTCCTCCTCTGTCACTTACCGAGATGCCCCCTGCCAGGGCTCGGAGCAGCCATACTGGATGCGGTCATCACCCTCCCATCCAAGGGCCATTCGGACAATGGGGCCATTGTGAGGGTGTGACAACCCCTCACTGTTGTTAACAAAAAAGCACAAACCTGTTCAATAGCAGGTGGGGTAGAAACACCTCACCCTCAGGATGTCTTCATTCCCAACTCCATTCTGCGGTTAGATGGAGATGCCACTTCATTACCAGGAAGTTTTTGGTGGGAGCATTCAAAATAGAGAACAGATGTGTTCTTTCTTCAAGATGAGAAGTTGTGGTTTTAAAAAATATAATTTTTACATTTAACTCATGATTAGATAATTCACCTGTTCAGTGCTATTTATCCTCGGGTCACTTCTTCCAGGAAGCTTCCTCAGATTACCTTCTCTCCAGCAGCCCTGCTTCTAGCTGGGTGCCCTCCTCTGTGCACTTCCCAGAGCCCTGGAACTTGCCCATCACAACCCTCATCGTGCTAAGTGGTAAATATTGGTTTGCTTCTGTGCCATCCCGAGGGCACTATAAGTTCTGAGAGATCAAGGACTTAGCCTTGCTCATGTCTATACCCTCAGTGCCCAACACGGAACCCAGAAGGAACTCAGTAAATGTTTGGGAAATAAATAAAAGGTATTTATTTGTATAGGAAAGAAATTGGCTCAATACCAGGAGTTTTCCTGGGTAACAGAAATCCTGCCTTCTGCTGGGAGGACTAAGCAAAATGAGAAGCCGTGGCGCCTCTCAGGTCCCCCAGACAGATCCCTATAAAACAGAAGTTAGCATACCACGTGGCAGTTCCTCCATTCATTCACTCGTTCATTCATTGTAGGCATTATATGAGCGTTTCCATGTGTCTATGCATTGAGGATCCTACAGTAAAAAAAAAATAAAATAAAATAATAATAATAATAGTCCAAGTTCCCGCCCTCCTGGAGCTTATCCTCTAGAGGAAGTGGGAGGGCATAGGATGGGGAAGAACAGGGAGAGAGTGAGGGCACAGCCAGACATTTCTTAATTGGCAACTTATATTTCAGGGGCACTAGTCCCCTGAATGATTTGCATTTGCCCTACCTACTTGTCAGGATGGGATAATGGTTCACCTGCCAAGCAGCAAGTTCTTAATCTATGACTTCATTGACAGCGAAGTTACCTTTGGGCAGGCTGCCTGACATCTCCAAGTCTGTTTTCTCATGGGGCGATGACAGCAACAGCACCTACCTCCCACTTCCTACACGTCTGGCTGAGAGGAAGGCCAGTCAAGGTCAGCAATAACTATTTCTCACCGCTGGAGTGGTTTGGGAGAAGGTTCCACATTCCCTGGGCATCACTCCATACGCACCTTACCAACATGAAGGCGTTGTTTTAATTTCTTTCATTGGCTCATGCCAAGTTTTGCTGGGGGGTAAATGGCTTAGTTCAGTCCTCTGGGTTGTGCAATATTTGCGTATGATCTTTGAGTCCAGGCTCAGTTCCCCGAGGCTGCAGATAAAGATGCTGTCCATAAGCTTCAAGTAGGAACACGGAGTGGGCAGCCGTGCGGATATAGCATGCAGGACTCTGCTTGGGTCCTGGCCATTAAAGTTATAGCCCAAATGACTATCATGGGAGTCTTAGGGCTAATTTCCCCTTATTATTGAACTTGAAACAGCTAAGATAAATAAAGCAGATCTTAATCAACTGCGTTATAAACAAAAGGCACAGATGGCAGGGAAAGATGGACAACGGCAAAGTGCCTTAGGTACACTTGGACACCCCTGGGGTGGGGGTGCTAAAGACTGTGGCTCCCTGTTTTGTTTTACTTTTGTATTTATGAATTCCAGGAACTCCTCTACTTGAAGTATATAGCTGCCATCAACAGGATATTAGTGAGTGAATGTTCTCTGAAGCCACAGAGGAAAAAACTCTCAATTAAGGTCTGAACAGGTCAAAGAGGGCAATTGGCTGTCCAGGGGAGATGCAGCATCATTTCATCCTGCCAGGAAGAGGGATCTGTGTTTAAATGAACAGAGAGAGCACAAGCATCCTTGTTGAGTCTAGAAAAACAAGGAATAACTTAGGGAGCAATAGGGGAAAATAATGAGGGAAGTTTAAGAAATCTTTTACCAGGAGATTCTAGATTCTTCCCACCTCTCTTTATCCTTCTCTCACACAGAGCACACACGTACACACCTGGCTTATGACTTACATTTCAAACAACTGCCACGTACTCCATACGGAATCATGATACTGTGTCTCCCTAACATATTGGCCACTGCTGTTTGGCTCAGAGGAGGTCATCTGAAGGGGTCATCATACAAGGCCAATCACATTTCTGAATCCTCACCCTCATCTTTAACCAGAGTGGAATGGCCTAAGGTAAAGGCATGAGGAGTTTCGAAGTAGAACTAAGAAAGCAAATTATTTGTGCCTTTTGAGTCCTGAGTACATGAGGACATAAGTTGGATATTGCAAAGTTGGGAAGGTGAACTTTGGTAGAAATGAGTTTGAGATGCAAAGAACTGAATGGAATGCCAGGGCTTTAATAAATTGGAACCTCTGGGCAATCCAGAAGTGGATGGATCCATGAAATCAAATGTTCCAAGGGTCTTGTTTCCTGTAACTCATGTATGTGTTAGAGAAAGGTTGGTACATGGTAGAGCAAAAGTTGTTAAAGTGTGGCCACGGAACCCTGGATGGGAGGGGGGGTGCCAAGACCTTTACGGGGGATTTAGAAAGCCAAAACTATTTTCATAATAATATTAAAGTATTATTTTTGCTTTTCATTCTGAATTTCTTATGAGCATATGAATTTTCTAGAGGCTACATGACACATGACATGTGATAATCACAACAGACTGAATGAAAAAGCAAATATAAGAACCGGGTTATTTTCCATCAAGCCAGATATTAGAGATCTGCAAAAACTGTGAAGTGCAGTGAGTCTTCTCCTTGCATTTTTTAGTTTTCCAAAATAGTTCTTTCCACAGAAATTGTGGTTATGTTAACACATAGCATGTTTATTGCTGTTATTCCTAAACAGATTCATAAAGTACTTTTAAATTTTTTGTTTTAGAATTCTAAAATAGAAAATACTCACAGACATATCAACACAGATCAACAACAGTTCTTTGGTGTCCCCAATTATTTTTTAGAGTGTGAAAGCATCCTGAGTCCAAAACGTTTGAGAACCACTTCATTAGAGGATTCGAAAAGGGTGGCAATGTGTTGTGTGTTTTTTTTCCCCAGCATTAGAAACAATGTACAATAAACCCAAATACTTGTCTTTAATCCGAATCAGCCAGATATGGCAAAGGACATCTAAAAGGGAAGCAGAAAAAGACCACAAAGGAAAGACCCGTATATCGGAGCCATGATGCAAGCCCAGGTCATATCATCTTCACTCAGGTAAAAGATACGGCCTTGGACCACAGTGGTCTCAGGAAAAGCTTGATTTCACGGAGTTGGGAGTGATGCTCCATCAGAGCGCAGGCTGATGGCCTCCTTCTGCATAGTCCAGTCTTTCTCCTGGGCATCACTGGTAATCAGACCCAAACCCGTTTGCTGTTTCAAAAATAAATGACAATAATAGCTCTGTTTGCTGGGGAGCTCTCCCACCTTGGCGAGGTACAACACAGTTGACTTGGTAGGTCAAGTGGAAACCATGTGCCTCATGATACAGGGGCAGGCTGAGCTCCCAGCTAATACCTCAGGCCCTGGTCTGGCGCCAGCTGGGTGGCTCTGCCCTCTGCACACAGGAGTGGGGTCTGGACTGGCTAGGGCTCTCAGCTTCCAGCTCAGTGGGTCAGAGGCTCCCAAACCTCTTTGGTCCTCTGCCCATGGGTCCTGTCCCTGGCCCTTCCAAAGCAAGCCTCTGTTAGGGACATGAAACAAGTGTCCAACTGAGATCTCGGAAAACCCATTAAGAGACATCAATGGGATCAACAGCCTGGGCTTTTTATATTTCACTTTTGGTAACAAATTATTCACATTGACGGTTTGGAAAAACAAGATGATGGTGTGTTTTAGGTATGATGCACATCTGCTTCTGGATTAGCCAATCCAGGAAACGATTCAGGAGCTGGCAAATGGACACAGGGTGAGTCATTTTGTAAGCGAAGTAATTAGTCGCTATATTTATAGTTTACCTTCTCAAGGAGTTAAGTTAGCTTATAAAAATACACAACAAAATACTTGAAATGGAGGAAGTTAAGCAGATTACTTTTCAAATATCCCAGACTCTCAGATTTAATGAAAAGAAAGGAAAAGGGAACCTGGGGCCTTTCCAGTAAAGGAAGACATTCAGTTCCAACAACAATCACCAGCATTTCTGTGGGATCTTAAACTCAGACCTAGAAACTTTTATGAAAATGAAAAGAGATTGAACCTATAATAAGGAAACATACTCACACATGTGACCACCTAGATTTCTCATGGGATTTTAATAGTACACTCTTGCAAAAATACTTTCATACCCTTGAAACCTTACTTTTAAATGTAAAAATAAAAGTTGGGGACTTATCTCAAATAAATGAATAGATGAAGCAATCAGATCAAGTGGTCTCAGAAAATGAGAGAAAGGGATCCCTGGATGGCTCAGTGGTATAGTGCCTGCTTTCGGCCCAGGGAGTGACCCTGGAGTCCCGGGATCGAGTCCCACATTGGGCTCCCCGCATGGAGCCTGCTTCTCCCTCTGCCTGTGTCTCTGCCTCTCTCTCTCTCTCTCTTTCTGTGTCTCTCATGAATAAATAAATAAGATATTTTCTTAAAAAAAGAAAATGAGAGAAAGTTGGGAGTACGATTGCGTACAAACCATTTATAGATGGAAGGCTACAGTTTCACCTTGGGTTTTCTAGCATCGAGCATGAGAAATGGAGATGATAAACCAAATATTTCTTGAGGTTCATTAGATAAAAAGCAGACCATCCTCAAGGCAAGGAGGCAGATAGGAGGCAGGGAGGTTTAGCTGCTTAATAGAAGACTTTTTTTTTTTTTGCCTGAATTAATTAGAGAGCCTTTGCAAGGTGACTTTAATAACTTAGCAAATTTAGTAATGTCCAAAAATAATTATCCAGCCAACTAGTGGTCATCAGATTTGAGTATATGGTTTCCCTCTACATGCTCCTTGGTAATATTAGTAACATTAGTTGCCTACATCTAAATGGAATCCAGTGAAAAGGAAAAGCCTCTGGAGCACTTGGGTGGCTCAGCGGTTGAGCATCTGCCTTTGACACAGGTTGTGATCCCGGGGTCCTGGGATCGAGTCCTGCATTGGGCTCCCCATGCGGAGCCTGCTTCTCCTCTACCTATGTCTTTGCCTCTCTCTGTGTGTCTTTCATAAATAAAAAATAAAATCTTTTTAAAAAGGGGTGGGGGAGGAAAAGCCTCTGAGAAAAGGAAGATAAACTACTCAAACGAAAGGGATTATTAAAACTAATGTTGACATTTTTAAAGCCAGGAAGATTCGTGTTAGTTTGGCACTGACTTGTTGGCTGTGACATTCTGGGCATGTTACTTAACCTCTCTTTTTTGCTTCATCATATGTAAAATGAAAACCATAATAGTACCTACCTCATAAGGCTACTTTAAGGATTAAATAAAATAATGCACATAAAACATTTAACAGAGTGCCTTGGCTATAATAAGCACTCAATAAATATCAGACTAGGATCCAAGGAATTTCTGCTACACAGACTCATTAAATCCTTACCATAACCCTGTGGAGTAGGAGGACAGTTACTATTACCTTATTCGGAGGACTGAGATAGAGCTGTAGTTTGTCTAACACAGATAGAACCATTTGGTGAAAAGGGGGATTACCTACAGGATCTAAATAAATGAGCCACTCTGGGGGCCCTGTGATTCTATTAAGGGAGATTTCTTCCTTTGCACTAATCTCTGATTCTCAATGTGAATAATAACCTATGAGTGGTAGCACATGAAGAGTTTATGGTTTTAATGGGGAGGGTGGATATGGGATGCTCACCACATACATAAGACACTACTAAAATGTAGTAATCCAGTTTTGCCTTCATTTGTTTTTGTAGTTAACTTCTATTCATGACAAGGGTACTGGTTTTTTATTCACATTAATAGTATACAATTTCTTTCCTGAATAGAGATACTTGAGTTTTAGAGGTGGCTGACTTAAAGAAGAACATTAAGTTTAAAAAATGCAGTTGGCGAATGCCCTTGATTCAACATTTAGCTACTGACTAATACAGGACACAGTCACAATCCACCAAAAAGATGCCATAATTATGAAGTTGTAGGCACTGAGTAACATGCTATAGAAACATTTTGCCTATGGCAAAAATCATGGTGGTCATGTCCAATATCTGCAATTTGGAAATTGCTACATGATAGGCTAAAACACATACTCATGGACCTGTCTCACGAGGCCTTCTTTGCTGTGGCCTCTGCTTGTATTTCCAGTGTCTTTCTTCAACATTCCCTCTACTCTAGTCACATGGAAGTACTTGCTCTTTCCTCTTTGGGGGGGTCTATCTATCTACCTTCTATAGACGCTAGTTCCACTCATCGGAATTCTCTTCCCTTCCTCACCTCCTTGAAAACCAAATTTCTTCAGATCTATTCTAGAAACCCTTCCCAGATGCCACTTGTGATTGCACCCCTGAGCCATTCTCACCACACTTAGCAGAGCGGAGCCTTCATCCATTCGTGCTTCTCATTCAGAGGACAATCCTAGAGTACAACATCTTCCAGCGTCCCTGCTCTATGTGCTTCTAAATAAGGTATAGTCTTCATTTAAGTGTGGGTTCTTAAAATATTTATATCAAGCTTATAATTGTGTTATGCAAGACTTCTATATATTTTCCAAATTGTGTGCTCTTAATCTACTAGTATAAAAATATATATAAAAATCTTCAACTTTTAAGATGAATTTGTAACTGTCTCCTTATAATTCAACATGTTTGATTTCTATGTTTCTATAGCATGTTATTCAGTGCCTACAAGTTCTTAATTATGGCATGTTTTTGGTGGGTTATGACTGTGTCCTGTATTAGTCAGGAGCTAGATGTTGAATCAAGGGCAGAATCTGGTACAAAGTTGACTCTAAAAGAGGTTCAGAGAGGCTTGTGGTACAGGAGAAAGATAATACATCTGACAGTGGCAGGACTCTGTCCCCTATAGAAGTTATAGGCTGGAGGCGAGGCCACTCAGCTTTCCAGGGGTCAATGGAGATGAAGAAACTGTAAAAAAGAAAAACTATTGCCTCCCCAGTATATAAAGAAAAATTGTAAAACCAAAATTAATCAGTATTTATTATCTTCAATCACAGTAAAATTTAATATTCATAAGTTTTATTATAGATTGAAAACAATCTTTAGATGAACTCTTCTTACCTTTGCAAAATTCCCAAGGAAAAATAATGATTTGCCAAAACATCATAGCCAGTTAATTATACATTAAAGAAGTTTTAAAAATCATAAATGATATGATAAGCAAAGGTCTAGTTTAAAATTCTACAGCAGAAATATTGTGTTTAATTGTGCATTTTGATATCTTTGATGTGAAGGGAGTTGGAAAAGTATGTGGGACTAGGAGTGTCTTAAAATGACTCAAGTTAAGGGGATCTTAGAGATGTCTCGAAAGAGAGGCATTTAAGTGGGACCCTAAAGACTAAGTTTTTCACCAAAGCAATGGAAGAGGAAGAGGGCATTTTGCACAGAGATAATAGTCACAGTGCGGAGACCAACATGGGCATGAAGATTTGGAGGACAGAGAGGAACTAAGCTGGGGAGAGGGGATGAAGCCTGAAACCCTCACACCCTGAACGTCCTTGAACCCCTTGGCTGCAGGTTGAAAATTCACTTTTTGAAATATGAGCCACAGAGGACAACTCCAGAGTTTGCAAGTGCTCCCGGGGTCATTACTCACTAGAAGCACCCTCCAAGGTGTCTCTCCCCGAAGAAGAAAATTTGTTTTCATTTCGGTCTGGGCCATCTGGCTCCGACAAGGCATACAATAGTGAGAAATAAAGAGGCCAAGAGGCCAGAATATGCAACTGCTCCCTGCTCCCTTGCCTGCCCGGGCTGCCCCCTAACCCCTGGACATCCATCCATTAACACACAATTAATCCCCTGGATTTTTCAAAGCCTGGACCTCCCACCCCTCCCGCCCCTTGGCAATTAAATCCCTGCCAGTTAGGAAGCCAGAGAGAACAGGTGTGTTTCACACTCGGCTTCACTTTCCTGCAAGGTGCCAGACGGGCAGCCCCAAAGACCACAGACCTCTTTGTTCATTTAACAGCATCAGTGGGTAGCCAGACAGTCCCAGCCTGTTGGTAGCCTCAGGTGTGACCAGGGAGGGCAAGGAAGCCTCACTGCTCCTGCTAATTCCTCTACTTCAAGGCTTGGCATATTGACATAAGCCCCACCCCGGTAGGTGGCATCCTGAGGGCACTGCTCTTCCCTTGGAATCCATTCATTCATTCATTCATTCATTCATTCATTCATTCATTCAATAAGTCAGTCAGTCAGTCAATACCATTCCCTGAGCCAGGACAAGCCAACCACTATGTGAGAGAGTCAGTGTAGTTAGTATGAAATGGTCCTTCCACTTAGGAGATGCAGGCACAATTTAATATAACACAGGAAGTGTAGCAATAAAGACAATAAAGCTTATTTATATAGTGGTTAATATAGAGCGTACAAACTTAGACATAAATGTATAGACTGCTTATTATGCATCAAGTCCTATTTTAAACGCTCTACAAATATTCACTCATTTAATCCATATAAAAACACTAGTAGGTAAATAGGTATTACTATTATCCTGATTTTACAAATGTGAAAACAGAGGTATTTTCACTTTGGGTGACTTGCCCAAGTTCACCAACTCATAGGTCAGGGTATGGGGATTTGAAGCCAGACGGTTCAAGTCACAAGCCCAAGGTCCTGACCGTTCTTCTGAGCTGCAAAGAGTCAGACAAATGATTCCCAGAGTAGAAATGGCACCTTGGTTGGCAGCGTCATAACAAGAATAACAGCCAGGCTGTGTGCTAAGGAATTAACTTAGGGTGTCTCACTTCGTTCTCACAAGTCTGTGAACTATTGTTTCAACCCATTTTACAGATTGGGAGAGCGAGACTTGGACAAGATCAGAAACATGTCTCTGGGGACGTGTGGGTGGCTCAGTGGTTGAGTGTCTGCCTTTAGCTCAGGGTATGATCCCACGGTCCTGGGATCGAGTCCTACATTGGGGCTCTCTGCAAGGAGCCTGCTTCTCCCTCTGCCTATGTCTCTGCTCTCTCTCTGTGTCTTTCACAAATAAATAAATAAAATCTTTAAAAAATGAAAGAGAAAGGAAGGGAGGAAGGAAGGAAGGAAGGAAGGAAGGAAGGAAGGAAGGAAGGAAGGAAGGAAGACCTGCCCCTACCACAGAGCTACTAAGCGATGTAACTGAGCTTTAGATCAGGCAATCAGATTCCAGTCTCCAAAGTCTTGACTGACTGGCATGGAGGCCTTCAGGAGACACATTTGGGGGTGGAGACTGTTTTGCACCCCTTAAATGTCACGATGTAAGAGTGTGTCTCTGTTGTCCTGATGCGTTACACCCAATGAGCTCTAGCCTCAGATCCCCTCTCTGTTCATTTCTCCAAGTGAAAGTGCACTTCGAAAGATTTCTGGAGCTTGAACAGAAAGGGGCTCGTGGACGTTAGTTCTGTGGAGCCCAGACCTCAGCTAGCACCCCCTGGTGTCCCTTAGCCCAAACCCAAATGGTCACCATTCACCAACAGTAAACCAAAGGCTCCAATCAGGGCTGTCTTGGTTGCAGGAGTAAGTGGGCACTGAGATCCAACCTGGCTCTGATCGAGGCTCAGTGGCATCAGCTCAGGGGAGGAGAAGCCTTTTCGTAACTTCTGTCCTTAAAGGAGCACACTAGTCTACCCTGTACAGAGACACCCTGAGTTCCCGCCACCATGGGGATGCAAACATGCCTTTGATTGTAAGACCAGGATATGACGGAAAGCTGCTTTAGGGAGTTGAGATAATAAGCTAATGTTTCCTGACAACGTCTCTGGCCTTAGTTGACCTTCTCCGGCAAACCAGCTAATCCCAGCTTCATTACCAGGTTTGGGTTTCATTGTTCTTCTGGAAGAAGAGCAATGCCCCAAACAAAGAGCAGTGGCTGAGCTTGGAGAAAGGAGGCTTTGTCGGGAGTCATCCTTGGTAGACATCTGGGGAGGCAGCTCTGCACCCCTTAGGAAGGATGAATTAGGGGCACCTAAATAAAGTGGGAAGGATTGTTTGGGAAATGTAAAGGGGACAAGGATCTAGGGGGTGGCCATTAAGTCTCTCAATGATTCTTTGAGCTTGTGAGCAGAAAAAAGAACTGCAAAAGCAGTAGGGTATTGCAATGACAGCTCTCAACCCTTTCAGAACCTGTTAGAATAGCAGAATACCAGAGATGAGAGGGGGCCCGGGGTGGGGAGGATGTATAAACAACAGGCATTTATTTCATTTATTTATTTCAACAGGCAGGACAGATTCTGTGTCTGGTGAGAGCCTGATTCATGACTAATGAGGACCTGTCTTCTGCATCCTCACATGGCAGGAGGGAACAAGAGAGTTTTCTCTAGAACCTCTTTGATAAGGGCCCTAATCCCACTCATGAGGGCTTGACCTAATCACCTCATGACCTAATCACCTCCCCAGGGCCCCCCCCTCCTAATACCATCATGTTGGGGATTAGGCTTCAATATATGACTTCATGAGGGATGGGGGATGCACATATTCAGTCCATAGCAGACCCAGGGTCTGTTAATACAGATCTCGTATAGTTCCTCCTTTATCATCTTGAAATGAAATTCATGGCTGAAATAACCACCTGAACACATACGTTAGCAAATCAGGAGACTATCCTACCCCTAATGTAAAAGAGAGAAATGAAGGGCAGGAAATTTATACTAGACTAGCGTGTGCTTCAGTCCACAAATACTTAGGCACAACACACCAAGATGTCAGGAAGTCAGCAGGTGCTTTTCTCTTTAAACAGAAGCGTTGTGAATGCAGGATCACAAATGCTGCCAAGTTCAGCTGAGTTGTGTTTTGGCAACTGGTATACCACGAAGGGGGATATTGGTGACTTGATTTTGGAAAATGGTGTGCAATTCATGCGGAAGTAGGATCACCTCTTGCCTCATGTGATTGTTGAGGTCCTGAAACAGTGAGCATATATATATTTTTAATTTATTTATTCATGAGAGAAAGAGAGAGGCAGAGACACAGGCAGAAGGAGAAGCAGGCTCCTTGCAGGGAGCCCGACGTGGGACTCGATCCCAGGTCTCCCTGATCACGCCCTGGGCTGAAGGCAGTGCTAAACTGCTGAGCCACCGGGCTGCCCACAGTGAGCATATATTAAAGTGATGCCCAAAGTGCTCTGTGTTTCCGGGTACAACCAAGTTGGTTTGGGGATTCACAAGCAGAGAGTGGTGTTTCCACCTACCTACACGTCTGGAGCGAGATTTTGTGGGACCGTCCTATGCATTGGCGGTAACGCTCCCTCCATCATTATGACAACTAGAGATACTTCACATGTATCCAAATCTTTCCCAGGGTCGGCTCCACCCTTGCACTGAAACAGTGCTATAGAGTTTACTGTGGAAACCAAAGAAAACTTCCATGGGACTACTCCCCATATCTTCATATACTCATCTACAAACCTTTACAAAATGCTTGTTTTGAGGAAAAGCTATCCATTTATTTGGCAAATATTTACTGAGTGTATGCTAAGAGCCGGGGGTTATCTCAATCTGTATTGTGCTTGTTCCTTCCTCTCAAGGGCCTTGTAGTCTAATATTCAAGATAAGTTCAAATATAACATCGCTACATAGTAAGAAACATAATATTTGGTCCCTGGCCTCCATTGTCCTTGCCCTTCCTGGCACCTCTTTCCTAACAGCCTTGGAATAAAAAATAAATAAATAAATAAAATTAAAAATAATAATAAATAATAATAAAAAAGTAAAAAAAAATAAATAAAAGCCTTGGAATCTCCTAAGTGACAGTGTCTTTTTGTATGCTAATGAATGGCAGGTGGCTGGGGGATCCCAGAAAGCCTCAGGGTGGAGGCTGGTCACCAGAAGGACAAACTTCAAAGTTAGAGGGTTGGAACTTTCAGGCCTACCCCCAACCTCTGGGGAGGGGCAAAGGCCTGGAGATTTGAGTTCAATTACCAATGGGCAGTGATTTAATCAATCATGTTTATGTAATGGAACCTCCATCAAAACCATAAACCATGGGATTCGGAGAGCTTCTGGGTTGGTGACCACGTGGAGGTGCGAGGTGGGTGGTGCCCCCAGAGAAGGCATGGAAGCTCCTGGCCCTTCCCTACACCTTGCCTCATGCATCTCTTCCATCTGGTTGTTCCTGAGTCCTATTCTTTCATAACATACCCGTAATCTAGTAAGTAAAATGTTCTTTTTGAGTTCTGCGAGCCAGCTTAGCAAATTGTCAAACCTAAGCAGAAGGTCATGGGAAGCCTGGACTCAGTGAGTCAGAAGGAACCTTGGATTCCTAGGAACCCTGGATTCAGTGACAACCTTGACATTTGCAGTCTCATCAGACTGAGCCCCTAACCCATGGGATCTGTGCTCTCCAGGCAGCTCATGTCAATTAATTATATGACATCCAGTTAGCATCCTCCAAGAATTGGAGAATTTCATGATATGAAAAAACCCACACATCTGGTATCTGAAGTGGTACGCATGGGGATCTGGGGAGGAAATAGTAGTTTCATCAAACATCAAAATAATTAATTCCTATAAAAATTAAAAAATGAAAAAGAACCAGATAAATCAACAAAGACATGCCTTCATTGATACTTGCTATTGTGCTGCATAAAAAAAAAAAAAAATTAGAAGTCCTAGCTTCCAAACACCAGGGTTCCCCAAGCCTCCCACCACGTCACAAGGAATGAGACTTCTGGTACTTTCTCACATACACGATGCACGCGTCTACTCATATATCTTTCATATGCTGGAAGGCTTGGTGTCCCAGGAAGGTAAAACCCAAATCTCTCAGCCACAAAGTGACCCAGCTGCCTTGGAGGGGATAGGAAAGCAGAGGCCCAAGAGGAGAAAACCTCTTCTCCTTGCATCTTGGAAGGCCTGGCACAGGAAGGTGCTACGGAAGGAATGTGGATCAAAAGTAGAAGAAAAGCTTCGAATCCCCAGAGAAACCCTTCTGGGTCCCTCGTCCAGTCCCAGAAAGGGCGGACCTCTCGTCCTTCCCACACAGTTCCCAGAGCGCAGCCTAAAGACTCCGTGGCACTTCTATTTTCCTACCCCTGGCTCTTCCTGCCAAATTATGAGGCATTTGGAGGCCCTGGTTGGTTGGTTTGTTTTTAATTATTATTATTTTAACTGCAGAAGCTGAATGAGGACTTGCAGGGAGTGCAGAAGGAATTCAAGAGATCAATGGAAAGAAGGAAGGAAGGAAGGAAGAAACAGAGGAGGAAGGCAGGAGAGAGAGGAGGAGGCCCATCAAACACTTGCCCCTGTAGCCTCTCAGCGCCCTAGGCCCTGAGGTGGCCAAAAGAGGGATCCTACAGCAGCAATGTGACTAACTTGAGCTCCGAGGCAAGAGGAAGGGGGAGAGGATGACTGAAGGATGTTAGATGGATGATAGATGGATCGAGAGCCAGTCACCAGCTCCTATGGTTTGAGATCCTCTCAACAGTGAACACCGGTCTCTCATTCTGCAATTACAAGAGTTTAAAATGCAAATTGCTGGCTGGAAAACACACACACACACACACACACACACACACACACACACACACACCGAGTTTTAGGCAAAGTATAAACGATGATAGTGGATTCTTATTTTGGAAGATTTATGGAACTGTCTATTCTCTTGGATGGAGGAGGATGCTCCCTGGAGAGGCAAATATTCTCCAGAAGGGACACAGGGCCCCCCATCTCACCCCCACCCCCCAGCCAAACCCCACCTGGCTCCTCTAGGCGCAGGCAGGTGCTGGCTGCCAGCATGGCCAGTCATGCCTTGCCACCCGAAGGGCCCCCGCTCCGTGCCCATCCCTGCGGGCTTCTGCTCCCAGCAGATAATAAACTGTTCACAAGGCATTTTTAAGCAGTTGCTTAAAAAGGACAGCGTTGCGTGACCCTGGAAAGGCTGCACAAACCCCAGCATGTAGGAATCTTGAGATAAGCTTTCCATTTTACTGAGCCCTGCTCAAGCGCTTCCCAGAATATTGTGTTTGAGCCCTGTAATTAAAGGGGGGAAGAGGGGGCCTGGGAGAGGCTCGGAGAAGAATTGTGAGGATATTAATGTGTTGGAAACAATAAAGCTTCCGACAAAAAGTTTGAAAGAACTAGGATTATTCTGACTCAAGGACAGAAGGTCAAGGAGCAGAATAACCGAAATCCTCACATGCGCGCATGCTGATGTCAGGGAGCAAGGCTAATTCCTCTCTGATAAAATACCCATTAGGGCCTGGCTGCCCTCCCTGCAGGGACTTGTTAGCAAATGAGCCCGAATTCAGCAAAATGCCAGAGCCCAGTGGTCAGGCTGCCACGATATGCCTGACTGGCCCAGGGCACGGGCACGGCCCCACTGCAGGCCCAGAGCGACCCAGGGCACGCACGAAGCCTGGGAGGGGGGACAAGCCTCTCCAGACAGTGTAAACTCTCAATATTATTACTGAAAACCTTCGTGTGAGCCTAAGAAATATTCCCCGCCAGGTTTATTTACTCATTAAACAAAAGTTTATTATTTTTCCCATTGTAGAAGTAATGCACACTCTTTAAGGAAACCAGTTGCTTCCTAAATAAAAAGCAAATTGAGATCTTCAGAGTTGCCAGTGGATGGGGACCTCCGTGTGTGTGTGTGTGTGTGTGTGTGTGTGTGTGTGTGGCATGTGGGGACAGTAGGGGGTGGCTGGGTAACAGGACATTAAAATGAGGCTTTACCCGACACCTGGGTGGCTCAGTGGTTGAGAGGCTGTCTTTGGCTCAGGGCATGATCCCAGGGTCCTGGGATCGAGTCCTGCTTCTCCCTCTGCCTGTGTCTCTGCCTCTCCCTCTGTGTCTCTCATGAATTAAAAAAGAGAGAGAGAGAGACAGAGAGAGAGAGAGAGATTACCAAGATCTTGGGATAATTAGGAAACTTGACTTGAGAACAAGCTTCTTCAGCCCGGGGACCCCTGCAGAGGGGCCCTCCCACCTGGATCCCACCTGCCAGCTCCTGTGATAACATCAAGCCTCATCCTACTGGGTGGCATCGACAGGGAATCGCAGGGCGGGAGGCAGCCAACCTCTTCCCTAACACTCCTGCCGTTTCCCACCCGTAGAGACCCTGGAACCAGTTCTGTTTGGGAAGTAAGCAAATATCAAAACCACTGAGGATTAAAGAAAGGAGGCAAGGAACCTTCCCGAGTCTATTGTATTCATAGTTTATTCTATATTTCCACTTTGTTTTACAATACTTGATCTCATGCTATACAACTTTTTTTCACTTGTTTTAATGTAGTGAAACTAATGAAAATGGTACATAGGGGGATGCCTGGGTGGCTCAGTGGTTGAGCATCTGCCTGTGGCTCAGGGTGCCATCATGGGGTCCTGGGATCGAGACCCGCATCGGGCTCCCTGCATGGAGCCTGCTCCTCCCTCTGCCTCTCTCTCTGTGTGTCTCTCATGAATGAATAAATAAAATCTTTACAGAAATAAATTAAAAAATGGTCCGGATGGTACGAAAGCTCTTTTTCTAACCACGCATGTGTATGCGTACTTTCACTAAAAGGGCCAGAGGAGGGGCGTATGGGTGGCTCAGTGGGTTAAGAGTCTGCCTTCAGCTCAGGTCACGATCCTGGGGGCCTGGATCAAGACCGGCATGGGCTCCTTGCTCAGCGGGGAGTCTGCTTCTCCCCCTCTCTCTCTGCCTCTCCCCTGTGCTTGTGCTCACTCTCTCACTCTCTCTCTCTAATAAATAAATAAAATCTTAAAAAAAAAAAGACTTAGGGGAATTCAACCAAAATGTAACTATGATCCCCTATAGATGTAGGATGAGAAGCTCTTTTATTTGTGATGTTATTGTGGGTAATCTCCACAATTAATATGTCTCACTTTTATAAAAAAAAAAAAAAAGAGGAAACACATTATGGCACAATTATAAGAAAAAAAAATTGCCAATATCCTTACGAACTCTGTGACCACACCATTTCTTCTTTTTTTTTTTAATTTTTTTTTTAACCATACCATTTCTAATGGCTATTTGGTCTGGGGTGTGGTTGATATTTCATTTAATTATTCTTCCCCATGCTGCTGGAGTGAGGCTGTCTCAAATAAAAGGACATCTTCTCCAAGAGGACCATTTCCTTGAGGCAGCTTCCCAGGGGTGAAGCTCCCAGTTCCAAGGTATGAATGCGGCTACACTCCCAGCTAGTTTTTGACAGCCCGCTCTCTCTGGTGACAGACAGGCTCTGGTTCTGATGTGTCTGTCGTTAGCTCTCATATTTCTATCTCTTTTTTTTTTTTTTATCTCCTGCTGGATTTCGGGCTCACATGCTTTCATTGTCCCCGTCTTCCTGCAGTATTGATCACCGTGGCCTTTCCTGTCCCATTTCTCTTCCTATTTCCCTTGCAGATGCCCCAAGGCACCCGGTGTTAGGATTTTTCCACAGGCGTGCTTCCTTCCAGCTCCTGCCGATGAGATGACACTATTATTAGCTTCCAGACCTCCATTTCCGTCTTCTTGAAATTTAGGACACAAGAAAGCAGTAACAAGCATGCTAAAGTGTCAGGACCATGGCATCTGCCCTGAGGGGTTGTCACAAACAATAAGTGCTTACTCTGCCAACACCATGAATAGCCTTAAAAAAAAAAAAATCAATAAACCTAAGGTCATTTACACACTTTTGATGATATTTCTTTGATGCCGTGAATACAGCATATTGTTTTCCCTGCCTATCCAGACAGGCAGCCATAAAAGACGGTGGGTTATTTTTAAGTTTCTCCCTTGCATGTGATTTACCGACTCCTTACACACTGTTATGGATGTAAAGACTCGACTTCTTGCCTTCACTTCTTGCCTGAAAACATTAGCCAAACTGTTCCAAATGCAAGCATGAGGGCCCCAGCTGACACAGATTTCTCCCTGCTGAAAGTTCATGATCTAGGCCAGGGGGGTCTCTGGATCTTTCAGACTTGGTCTATTGTTCATTTCGTGTAATGACACCCATGCTCTGCCTTTCCCATCTTTATCTCACAGCCTGTGCATGGCTTTGCTACTTCCCTCACCTTCAAAGAATTTCAGAAATATGAGACTTTTTTTTTAAGATTTTATTTATTTATTCATGAGAGACACAGAGAGAGAGAGAGAGAGGCAGAGACACAGGCAGAGGGAGAAGCAGGCTCCATGCAGGGAGCCCGACGTGGGACTCGATCCCGGGTCTCCAGGGTCACTACCTGAGCTGAAGGCAGCGCTGAACTGCTGAGCCACCCAGGCTGCCCAGAAATATGAGAGATTTTAATAAAATTCCGATGAACTTGGGATGCCTGGGTGGCTCAGCGGTTGAGCGTCTGCCTTGGGCTCAAGGCGTGATCCCGGGGTCCTGGGATCGAGTCCTGCATTAGGCTCCCCACAGGGAGCCTGCTTCTCCCTTAGCCTGTGTCTCTGCTTCTCTATGTCTTTCATGAATAAATAAAATCTTAAAAAAAATAAAATAAAATAAAATTGAGGTGATCTTCACATACTGTGAAATTAACCATCTTTAAAAATGAACAATTTGGTGGCATTTAGTACATTCACAGTATCATGTTATCCTTACCCCAAAACATTTCCAGCCCCCCAAAAGGCAACCATATACTTATTAACTAGTGGTTCTGCTCTATCCCCTCCCCCTAGCTCCTGGAAACTACCAATACAAATCTGCTTTCTCTCTCTATGGATTTGCCTATTCTGGAAACTCCGTATAAATGGAATCACGTAATATGTGACCTTTCGAAGCGTGCTTCTTTCAATTAATATAGTGTTTTCAAGGCTCATCCATGCTACAGTATATATGAATACTTCTTTCCTTCTTATGGCTGAATAATCTTCCTACATGTCCATATACCGTAATTTGTTTACCCATTGTATGCAAATACCCTTATTTGTTGTTAGGGATAAATATCCCTTGATAGACATTTGGGTTGCTTCCATTTTTGGCTCTTGTGAGTGATGCTTTATGAACATATATGTGTACATATATGTGAGTCTCTGGGTTTTGTTTTTTATTTTAAAGATTTATTTATTTATTTTAAAGAGAGAGAGTAGATTGGGGCAAGAGGCAGAGGGAGAGGATAAAGAGAGAATCTCAAGCAGAGTCCCCTTGGAGCATGAGCCTGACGCAGGGCTCAATCCTATAACCCTGAGATGGTGATCTGAGCCAAGATCAAGAGCTGGACACCTAACCGACTGAACCACCCAGGCCCCCCACCATGAGTCCCCATTTTCAACTCTTTTGGGTGTATACCTATGAGGGGAGTTGTTGGATCACATGCTAAGTCTCTGTCTAATGTTCTGAGGAATGGCCAAACTGTTGCCCACTTTATATCCCTACCAGCAAATGTACAAGGGGTCCGATTTCTCCACATTCCAACTCTTACTTTCCTTTTAAAAATTATTGTTGTTCTAACCATCCTAGTAGGCATGAAGTGGTACCTTACTGGGGTTTTGATTTGTATTTCCTTAATGACCGATCATAGTTAACATCTTCTCATGGGCTTATTGGCCAATTGTATATCTTCTTATAGAAATGGCGATCCAAGTCTTTCACCCATTCTTGAAATGGATTGTTGACTTGCTGTTGAGTTCCAATAGTTGTTTTTGGTTGTTTTTTTTTTTTTTTTTTACATATTCTGGATACTAAACTTATCAAATGTGTGATTTGTAAACTCTGTCTCCCATTCTGCGTCCTTCCACTTTCTTGATGATGTCCTTCAATGAACAAAACTTAATTTTCATGAAGTCCAGTTTATTCTGTTGTTACTTGTACTTTTGGCAGCACACCTTAAATACCATTGCAAAGCAAAGGCCATGAACACTTATTCTTATGTTTTCTTCTAAGAGTTTTGTGATTTTACCTCTTATATTTGAATGATTGTTCCATTTTGAGTAATCTTTTTTAAAAAATTTTGTTTTTATGTAATCTGTATACCCAATGTAGGGCTCAAACCTACTGCCCCAAGAGCAAGAGTCACCAACTGAGGCAGCCAGGCACCCTGTTTTGAGTAAACTTTTATATGCAGTGTCAGGTAGGGACCCCAACTTCATTTTTTTTTCATATCAAGGATCTTTTAAGTCATTTGGCCCACATCCTTCATTTTACAAATAAGAAAACAGGCTTGGGGACGTGAAGGGACAGGACAAGTTTGTGGCAGAAACAAGACTAGGGCTTCCAAAGCCTGACCCCAGTACACCACATCACGTTGACTTTTTTACTGCCTTTACTCTTTGTTTTATCTCCTTTTATTGCTTTTATTGCCCTGGGCCAGAGGCTCTTGCCATATTCACAGAGTAAAGAGTACTGACCATGGGATCTTTGGAGAAATTGCCCAAGTTAGATTTCCCAAGCATGAAAATGTGTAACAATTCTAAAGATAATTTTATAAAGAGAATGTTCAGACACACATATCAACTTCATGGTATCTAAGTCTAAATATCATTTTTGGAGGTGTCATATGTGGCTCAACTTTTAATGTTGTATATTCCTGAATCAAATGGTGAATAGCTTATCTTTTCTGTAATTAACCTTGAGCAAATGTGAATTAAATTGTCCCTAAGAAAGTTCTCATGTAGATTTGAATATGTGCAACTGAGTGAAAGCTATTGGAGAAAATACAGATTCTTTTGGCAAGGGAAGACACAACATGGAACCTTACAAAGGACCCTTATAGCAGGCATGTCTTGGGCCCCAGTTATAATCCTCTTGGCCTACTTTTAATTCCAGTCATTGTTGAGATAACCTGCTTTCCACAGGTATAACCTGACAGCACTTTGCCTCAACTGTGCCAAGTACACCGACTTCCTGCCCTGAGACATTGATGATACTGGTACAGGGGGACTGCATGACAGATGCACAAATCTGGAAGTGCAAGACAATTAAAACCCCAAGGGGCAACCACCGACCAAAAGGGTGTTGTGGAGGGATGCAGAGCCAAGAGATAAGCGCCCTCCTTTTCTATCTCTTGAGTGAACAAATCTGAATTATAGTCTATGTGGCTCTTCAGAAGGTCTCAGTGTGACTCAGATCCAGCTGCCCACAGTGATGTCCAGCTCAATAACACATCTTCGTGTCATCTTTCCTCTTACTGTGACACTATTTCTAGTCCCCCTGCTCCTATTTCCTAAGATCATTTCCCAAAACAAACTCTCTGCATGAGAGCCCTTGTCTCAGGCTTTACTTTATGAAGGAAATTCAGGATAAGACATGCCTCGGGATAGAAACTGTCATTATCCCTACTTTATAGATGAGAAACAAGTTCAGAAAACTTCTCTTGGGCACATAGCTGGTAAATGACAAAGCGAAGAATGATGCCCATCGATCTCAGAGCCCAAATGACTAACATTACACCCTACTCTCTCTAATTATGGTTGATGGATATGCCTCTCCCATTGTCTCACTACCTCCAGAGCTGTGTCTCTGCAAACTGATCTCAAGTTCAAAGCCTATTCCTTGTGCCCAGCTTCCCCAGCTTCTTCTACCTTCTGTAGGAGATAATTCCCAACTTCAGAAGGATTAAACTCAAATGCCTCCTGTGACTGTCTGTAACTTAATAATAGTTGACATAGATCAAGCTCTTCCTGTGGACCAAGCGTTTCCTATGTGCTAAGTCTCCATTCTAAGTATTTTACTCATATCAGCCCACTTAATTCTCACTATAACCCTGTGAAGTAGGCACTGCTATTATCCCATCTTACCAGCAAGGAAGCCGAGACATATGGAAGGTAACTTTGCAAAGGCACATATTTTAAAGAAACGGAGCCAGTCTTTTGAGGTAGGTGGTCTGACCCTAGAGCTAGTACTCTTAGCTATTGCCTCCAGGGAAACGTAAATGAATGAAACTGGCTGACTAAACTAGAAGAGGGGATGGTGGGGACTGTGGCAAACTGGGGAGCACATGTTACTAAGAATGGGAGTGGAGGTGAGGGGGCAAGAAGTAACTCAGCTAGAGTTGATGGTTGAATCAAATGGTCTGATTTTGCAAGGAATCCCCAAATTTAAGTTTTATATAAAGTCTTCTAATTTAAGAACATTGACTAATTCATATTTAAATTACTCTATGGGGGGGATGGAGGAGGGAGACACTTAGGTGACTAAGTGGCTGCCCCCTTCATCTCAAGTCATGATCTCAGGGACCTGGGATAGAGACCTGCATGGGACTCTGTGCTCAATGGGGAGTCTACTTCTCCTCCCTCTGCCCCTCTTTTGTGAGTTCTCTCTCTCTCTCTCTCTCTTTAAATAAATCTTTAAAATAAATAAATAAAATAAATTACTCTGTGCAAGCAAAACCAAATAGGTATATTCATCAGTTCGAGCCCCTGGATACCAGTTTGTGAATTCTGCTCAGCTATTTGGAATTCAGAACTTTGAGTTCCATCTTTTCACAAAACTGTCATTGTCAGTATCCTTGTCACAAAGGACTGACACTGAAGTCTCTAACTTTTGTAAAAGATAAGATTAGTCAAGAATTGTGATCTAATGGGATCACTTTAATTGGCATAAACCACCTGGAGCAATTGCTTCTAATATAAGCAGCCAACTGGATATTGCATTTTGATGGAATATTTGGTCACAGAGATTGATGCTAGCTTATGAACCTATAGGTTCTTAGTAATAATGGGACAAAGATGAAATATTCTACAGTAGTCATAAATCTAGTCTTTATATCATATAACTGGACCAAATATTGTATATTTTATGATATGATATTTCATTCTGATTGAAAACAGTAATACATAATGTTCTTTTTAGAAAATATAAAAAATACTGGGGAGTGCCTGGGTTGGCTCAGTCGGTAGCGCATGCAACTCTTGATCTTGGGATTGTGAGTTCAAGCCCCACATTGGGTGTAGGCCTTACTTTGAAAAAGTAAATAGATATTTTAAAAAGAAAGAAAGAAAATGTGAAAGAAAAAGTTAACAACATAATAATCATTCATAATCCTTCTGCTCAGAGATAATATCAACATCTGACTATGTCTTCTCCCAGTCTTATTTTTTCTGGACATAGAAGAGTATTTATAGATAAGTCTCAAAGGAATTTGACGTTTTTAAAGAATTTGATTACAGTATGATATAGATTCAAATTGAAGAAGTTCAATTCTGTCTGGTTCAAAGCCATTTAAAGTGATTTTCACGTTTTCACATTAGTACTGCATGAGCATTTTCAGATGCTTGAAGTGGCATTTTTTCCCCATCTTTTCCCTTGCTTCCAGTTTTCTAACATTGCTCCTTAGCATTCAATTAATTTCATCATATATATTTTTTAAATTAAAATAAATTTGGGGAGCTTCTTTTGAGAACTTCTTGACAACCATAAGTTATAATTGTGGTTATTCAAAATAAAAGTGATCCAGAAAGGATCCAAGGCTGAGAATCCCTCCCGTGGGATATAATAAATGCATTTGAGTGAAGACTCTTTTTTTTTTTTCCAGCACATAAAAGCATTTCCAGAGAGGAAAGCATTTTGTGGAGCTCTGTTAATCCTCTCAGGCCACCTGAATATTGCCAAGTATTGATGAGGCAATAACTGACTTTCTAAATCAGACCTCAGCAGCCCAAAGTTCCACACAGCCCTGGAGTAAATGCTGATGTTGTCATGCTCCAAAGCAGTTGCCTCTTGGTCGTTTCTAACAGGACCCTAATTTTTTATCAGATATCTGCTTGATCCTATTTATTCTGAGCCAATCTCCTGTTGACTAGTATTGATCCAGGTGAGACATGTAGGGTGACCCAGCTCATGGAAGTAGAGATTTTATTCCATGGCTAGGGGAGGCTTCTTTCACTTTCATTCTTGCTGCGCCCAAACAAGGGAACGAGCACTCCAGATTGTCACTAGCAATGAAATCGCAACCAAGAGTGAAATTGCCTTAGGCTAAAGCTGAAGCAGAAGACAACAAAGTGAGAGTGTGTAGGGAGTCTGGTTCCTTGAAATCCCACTGAGCCCTAGAATTTAATGCATCTGAGGCCTGTCCAACTATGGATTCCCCGTTCTGCAAGAGAACTCTTTTCTTATTGTTTTTGTCAGTTTTGCATCAGTACTTTCTGTTACTTGCAGCCAAAAGCATCCTAACTTGTACACACTCTACAAAGCTCAGCTTCTTTCCAAGGTTCAAGATGCTAAAACTGGTCCTATATTATTCAGAGTGTAAACAGATTGAAACCATTCTATGCTTTTGCTATTGACATAAAAAAGCGATTAATGATAAAGAGCCTACTAGCTATTGTTAGTTTTAAGAAATTCACCACCAACCAGGTAAATTTTACCTATGTAAATTGTAGCTCAAGAAATCTGGCTTTAAAAAATGAAATACATTTTAAAACATCATCACCAAGAAAAAAATGTCTGTGTATCAGTTAGGACTGTGTTTAACCACTCAATAATAGCATCAGGCTCTTTTTCTTTCACTTTTGCCATCCTTAATTAATGTGCTTGATTCAGGAGTGGAGGGGCAAGACGGCGGAGGAGTAGGGTCTCCAGGTCACCTGTCCTCAGCAAATTACCTAGAAAACCATCCAATCATCCTGAAAACCTACGAATTCGGCCTGAGATTTAAAGAGAGACCAGCTGGAATGCTACAGAGAAAAGAGTTCGCGCTTCTATCAGGGTAGGAAGACGGGGAAAAAGAAATAAAGGAACAAAAGGCCTCCAAGGGGGAGGGGCCCCGAGGAGCCGGGCTGAGGCCGGGGCGAGTGTCCCCAGGACAGGAGAGCCCCGTCCCGGAGGAGCAGGAGCTGCACCGACCTTCCCCGCGGAAAGGGGCTCCCCGGGAATTGGAGCAGGATCCCCAGAAAGGCGGGGATGCCCTCGGGCTCCCTGGGACAGTAACAGAGGAACCGCGCCCCGGGAGATGCGCCGAGCTCCCTAAGGGCTGCAGCGCTCGGCGGGACCCGGAGCAGCTCGGAGGGGCTCGGCCGGCGGCTCCGCGGAGGGGGCTGCGGGGCTCCGGGAACAGCTCAGCGGCGGCGGCTCGGGCGGAGGAAGAAGCTCCGCGCGGAGGGGGCGGCGCGGCTCCGGGAACAGCTCGGAGGGGCTCGGGCGGCGGCTCCGCGGAGGGGGCTGCGGGGCTCCGGGAACAGCTCAGCAGCGGCGGCTCGCGCAGAGGAAGAAGCTCCGCGCGGAGGGGGCTGCGCGGCTCCGGGAACAGCTCGGAGGGGCTCGGGCAGCGGCTCCGCGGAGGGGGCTGCACCGCCGGGAGCGCGAATCCAACAGCGCAGGCCCCGGAACACAGGGCGCCGGGACACAGCCCAGGATCCGGCCTCCCCGGGACAGGCAGAGGCCGGGAGGGCCCAGGACAGCAAGGACGCTCCTGCCTGGAACTGAGCAGATCAGCGGCCCCGCCCCGGAGCCCCCAGGCCCTGCAGACGGAGAGCCCCGGAGCTACTGCGGGAGCTGACTCCAGGGTCCCAGAGCTGCCCCCGCCACTGTGGCTTCCTCCCGGGGCCTCACGGGGTGAACACCCCCCACCGAGCCCTGCACCAGGCAGGGGCAGAGCAGCTCCCCCAAGTGCTAACACCTGAGAATCAGCACAGCAGGCCCCTCCCCCAGAAGACCAGCGAGACGGACCAGTTCCAAGGGAAGTCAAGGGACTTAAACTACACAGAATCGGAAGATACTCCCCCGTGGTTTTTTTTGTTTTTTGTTTTTTTGTTTTTGTTTTTGTTTTTTTTTTGTTTTGTTTTGTGCTTTTTTTTTCTCTCTTTCTTCTTGATTTCTGATTGCTTCCCCCACCCCCCCTTTTTTTCTTTTTTCTCCTTTCTTTCTTTTTCTTTCTTTTTCTTCTCTTTTTCCCCTATTTTTTTCTTCTTTCTCTTTTTTCTTTTTCTCTTTTCTTTCCTTTTTTCTCTCTCTTTTTCTCCTTTTCCCAATACAACTTGTTTTTGGCCACTCTGCACTGAGCAAAATGACTAGAAGGAAAACCTCACCTCAAAAAAAAGAATCAGAAACAGCCCACTCTCCCACAGAGTTACAAAATCTGGATTACAATTCAATGTCAGAAAGCCAATTCAGAAGCACTATTTTACAGCTACTGGTGGCTCTAGAAAAAACCATAAAGGACTCAAGAGACTTCATGACTGCAGAATTTAGATCCAATCAGGCAGAAATTAAAAATCAATTAAATGAGATGCAATCCAAGCTAGAAGTCCTAACGACGAGGCTTGACGAGGTGGAAGAACGAGTGAGTGACATAGAAGACAAGTTGATGGCAAAGAGGGAAACTGAGGAAAAAAGAGACAGGCAATTAAAAGACCATGAGGATAGATTAAGGGAAATAAATGACAGCCTGAGGAAGAAAAACCTACGTTTAATTGGGGTTCCTGAGGGCGCGGAAAGGGACAGAGGGCCAGAATATGTATTTGAACAAATCCTAGCTGAAAACTTTCCGAATCTGGGAAGGGAAACAGACATTCAGATCCAGGAAATAGAGAGATCCCCCCCTAAAATCAACAAAAACCGTTCAACACCTCGACATTTAATAGTGAAGCTTGCAAATTCCAAAGATAAGGAGAAGATCCTTAAAGCAGCAAGAGAAAAAAAGTCCCTGACTTTTATGGGGAGGAATATTAGGGTAACAGCAGACCTCTCCACAGAGACCTGGCAGGCCAGAAAGGGCTGGCAGGATATATTCAGGGTCCTAAATGAAAAGAACATGCAACCAAGAATACTTTACCCAGCAAGGCTTTCATTCAAAATGGAAGGAGAGATAAAGAGCTTCCAAGACAGGCAGGAACTGAAAGAATATGTAACCTCCAAACCAGCTCTGCAAGAAATTTTAAGGGGGACTCTTAAAATTCCCCTTTAAGAAGAAGTTCAGTGGAACAATCCACAAAAACAAGGACTGAATAGATATGATGACACTAAACTCATATCTATCAATAGTAACTCTGAACATGAACGGGCTTAATGACCCCATCAAAAGGCGCAGGGTTTCAGACTGGATAAAAAAGCAGGACCCATCTATTTGCTGTCTACAAGAGACTCATTTTAGACAGAAGGACACATACAACCTGAAAATAAAAGGTTGGAGAACCATTTACCATTCAAATGGTCCTCAAAAGAAAGCAGGGGTTGCCATCCTTATATCAGATAAATTAAAATTTACCCCGAAGACTATAGTGAGAGATGAAGAGGGACACTATCTCATACTCAAAGGATCTATCCAACAAGAGGACTTAACACTCCTCAATATATATGCCCCGAATGTGGGAGCTGCCAAATATTTAAACCAATTAATAACCAAACTCAAGAAATACCTTGATAAAAAAAAAAAAAAAAAAAAAAAAAAAAAAAAAAAAAAAGAAATACCTTGATAATAATACACTTATACTTGGTGACTTCAATCTAGCTCTTTCTACCCTGGATAGGTCTTCTAAGCACAACATCTCCAAAGAAACGAGAGCTTTAAATGATACACTGGACCAGATGGATTTCACAGATATCTACAGAACTTTACATCCAAACTCAACTGAATACACATTCTTCTCAAGTGCACATGGAACTTTCTCCAGAATAGACCACATACTGGGTCACAAATCGGGTCTGAACCGATACCAAAAGATCGGGATAGTCCCCTGTATATTCTCAGACCATAATGCCTTGAAATTAGAACTTAATCACAACAAGAAGTATGGAAGGACCACAAACACGTGGAGGTTAAGGACCATCCTGCTAAAAGATGAAAAGGTCAACCAGGAAATTAAGGAAGAATTAAAAAGATTCATGGAAACTAATGAAAATGAAGATACAACCGTTCAAAATCTTTGGGATGCAGCAAAAGCAGTCCTGAGGGGGAAATACATCGCAATACAAGCATACATTCAAAAACTGGAAAGATCTCAAATTCAAAAGCTCACCTTACACATAAAGGAACTGGAGAAAAAGCAACAAATAGACCCCACCCCCAGCAGAAGAAGAGAGTTAATTAAAATTCGAGCAGAACTCAATGATATCGAGACCAAAAGAACTGTGGAACAGATCAACAGAACCAGGAGTTGGTTCTTTGAAAAAATTAATAAGATAGATAAACCATTAGCCAACCTTATTAAAAAGAAGAGAGAGAAGACTCAAATTAATAAAATCATGAATGAGAAAGGGGACATCACTACCAACACCAAGGAAATACAAACGATTTTAAAAACATATTATGAACAGCTGTACGCCAATAAATTAGGAAATCTAGAAGAAATGGACGCATTCCTGGAAAGCCACAAACTACCAAAACTGGAGCAGGAAGAAATAGAAAACCTGAACAGGCCAATAACCAGGGAGGAAATTGAAGCAGTCATCAAAAACCTCCCAAGACACAAGAGTCCAGGGCCAGATGGCTTCCCAGGGGAATTCTATCAAACGTTTAAAGAAGAAATCATACCTATTCTACTAAAGCTGTTTGGAAAGATAGAAAGAGATGGAGTACTTCCAAATTCGTTCTATGAGGCCAGCATCACCTTAATTCCGAAACCAGACAAAGACCCCACCAAAAAGGAGAATTACAGACCAATATCCCTGATGAACATGGATGCAAAAATTCTCAACAAGATACTAGCCAATAGGATCCAACAACACATTAAGAAAATTATTCACCATGACCAAGTAGGATTTATCCCTGGGACACAAGGCTGGTTCAACACTCGTAAAACCATCAATGTGATTCATCATATCAGCAAGAGAAAAACCAAGAACCATATGATACTCTCATTAGATGCAGAGAAAGCATTTGACAAAATACAGCATCCATTCCTGATCAAAACCCTTCAGAGTGTTGGGATAGAGGGAACTTTCCTCGACATCTTAAAAGCCATCTACGAAAAGCCCACAGCAAATATCATTCTCAATGGGGAAGCACTGGGAGCCTTTCCCCTAAGATCAGGAACAAGACAGGGATGTCCACTCTCACCACTGCTGTTCAACATAGTTCTGGAAGTCCTTGCCTCAGCAATCAGACAACAAAAAGACATTAAAGGCATTCAAATTGGCAAAGAAGAAGTCAAACTCTCCCTCTTCGCCGATGACATGATACTCTACATAGAAAACCCAAAAGCCTCCACCCCAAGATTGCTAGAACTCATACAGCAATTTGGTAGCGTGGCAGGATACAAAATCAATGCCCAGAAATCAATGGCATTTCTATACACTAACAATGAGACTGAAGAAAGAGAAATTAAGGAGTCAATCCCATTTACAATTGCACCCAAAAGCATAAGATACCTAGGAATAAACCTAACCAAAGAGGTAAAAGATCTATACCCTAAAAACTATAGAACACTTCTGAAAGAAATTGAGGAAGACACAAAGAGATGGAAAAATATTCCATGCTCATGGATTGGCAGAATTAATATTGTAAAAATGTCAATGTTACCCAGGGCAATTTATACGTTTAATGCAATCCCTATCAAAATACCATGGACTTTCTTCAGAGAGTTAGAACAAATTATTTTAAGATTTGTGTGGAATCAGAAAAGACCCCGAATAGCCAGGGGAATTTTAAAAAAGAAAACCTTAGCTGGGGGCATCACAATGCCAGATTTCAGGTTGTATTACAAAGCTGTGGTCATCAAGACAGTGTGGTACTGGCACAAAAACAGACACATAGATCAATGGAACAGAATAGAGAACCCAGAAGTGGACCCTGAAATGTACGGTCATCTAATATTCGATAAAGGAGGAAAGACTATCCATTGGAAGAAAGACAGTCTCTTCAATAAATGGTGCTGGGAAAATTGGACATCCACATGCAGAAGAATGAAACTGGACCACTCTCTTTCACCATACACAAAGATAAACTCAAAATGGATGAGAGATCTAAATGTGAGACAAGAGTCCATCAAAATCCTAGAGGAGAACACAGGCAACACCCTTTTTGAACTTGGCCACAGTAACTTCTTGCAAGATACATCCACGAAGGCAAAAGAAACAAAAGCAAAAATGAACTATTGGGACTTCATCAAGTTAAGAAGCTTTTGCACAGCAAAGGATACAGTCAACAAAACTAAAAGACAACCTACAGAATGGGAGAAGATATTTGCAAATGACATATCAGATAAAGGGCTAGTTTCCAAAATCTATAAAGAACTTATTAAACTCAACACCAAAGAAACAAACAATCCAATCATGAAATGGGCAAAAGACATGAAGAGAAATCTCACAGAGCAAGACATGGACATGGCCAACAAGCACATGAGAAAATGCTCTGCATCACTTGCCATCAGGGAAATACAAATCAAAACCACAATGAGATACCACCTCACACCAGTGAGAATGGGGAAAATTAACAAGGCAGGAAACAACAAATGTTGGAGAGGATGCGGAGAAAAGGGAACCCTCTTACACTGTTGGTGGGAATGTGAACTGGTGCAGCCACTCTGGAAAACTGTGTGGAGGTTCCTCAAAGAGTTAAAAATAGACCTGCCCTATGACCCAGCAATTGCACTGTTGGGGATTTACCCCAAAGATTCAGATGCAATGAAACGTCGGGACACCTGCACCCCGATGTTTCTATCAGCAATGGCCACAATAGCCAAACTGTGGAAGGAGCCTCGGTGTCCATCGAAAGATGAATGGATAAAGAAGATGTGGTTTATGTATACAATGGAATATTACTCAGCAATTAGAAACGACAAATACCCACCATTTGCTTCAACGTGGATGGAACTGGAGGGTATTATGCTGAGTGAAATAAGTCAATCGAAGAAGGACAAACAGTGTATGTTCTCATTCATTTGGGGAATATGAATAATAGTGAAAGGGAATATAAAGGAAGGGAAAAGAAATGTTGGGAAATATCAGGAAGGGAGACAGAACATAAAGACTCCTAACTCGGGGAAACGAACTAGGGGTGGTGGAAGGGGAGGAGGGCGGGTGTTGGAGGGGAATGGGTGACGGGCACTGAGGTGGACACTTGACGGGATGAGCACTGGGTGTTTTTCTGTATGTTGGTAAATTAAACACCAATAAAAGTTAATTAAAAAAAAAACCATTGAGATTGAATATTGAAATTTAATCAGGAACATATGGTGTCAATTCTTAGCTTAAACATTGTTTAATAAATCCTTTAAACTATTGAAAAAAAATGTGCTTGATTCAGCCTCTGGGACTGGGACTTATACTCTCAAAAGCAAGGGAAATTGAGCAAATGAGGGGAGGGATGGCTTTTATGTAGGCAAGGGGGGATGTCTGCCATAGTCAGTTTTGAGTTTATTGTGCATTAATTCCAATTTCTTAAGTTTTCTGTGTGTTTATCTTCAGTAATATTGAATATACTATGACTATTATTGCACCCTGCAAAAATCTCAAAATACATATTAAGATAGTAAGAAAGTAAGGGCACCTGGATGGCTCAGTCAGTTAAGTGTCCAACTCTTGCTTTCAGTTCGGGTCATGATTTTAGGGTTGTGAGATCAAACCCTGCACCAGGCACAGTGCTGGGCATGGAGTCTGCTTAAGATTCTCTCCCTCTCCCTCTGCCCCACCCCCCCTTAAAAAAAAAGAAAGAAAGAAAAGAAATCAAGAAAGTAAAGCACTTAAAAGAGGAATGGTTTAGAATCACAGAATCTTAGAAAATCACATCAACTTTCTTGTTACATATTGAACAGTTGACATATACCAAGTTTAGAGTTGCCTAATATCCTGGGATATTTTTATCTATTTTTTATTTTTTCAATTTTATTTAAATTCAATTTGCCAACATATAGTATAACACCCAGTGCTCATCTCATTATGTGCCCTCCTTAATGCCTATCACCTAGTTACCCTATCCTGCCACCCACCTCCCCTTCTGCAACCCTTTGTTTGCTTTCAAAGTTAGGAGTCTCTCATAGTTTGTCTTCCTCTCTAATTTTTCACCACTCAGTTTCCCAGGATCTTTTTAAATGAAAATTGCTATTAATTCATGATTCTCTTCAAGTCTTTGTTTAACTATTTCAAAGTTTCAACCCTTAATTTGATAAAATTCATGAGTTAGTTCATTAATTAGCATTTGCAACACCAAAAATACCCAGAGCACAAACAAAATCTCATTTATTTAGATTAGTTATATAAATTAAGAATACACCTGCACGCACCTTGGACAAAAATAAAAAACATGATGCTGAGTCAAAGAAATCTGATGTAAGGGAGTGCTCTCTGTGTGGATTCCAATCCTTGACATCCAAGAATGGGCAAAAGTAATTTGTGATGATAGTCATCAGAACAGGTTTGGGGTAGAGGAGACTGACTGCAAAGGGACAAATGTTCGTTCTGGTGAGATGGAAATATTTGGTGTTTTGTTTTGGGTGGTGTAGACAATCATCAGAAGTCATTGAACTGAACGCTTGAGATTTCTGCATCTTAACTGATGTTAATTATCTTCAATGAAGAACTTCAAATAAATAATAAATTTACATGCTAAGGGACTATCTAAATGACCATCAAGAGGTGACACGATGGGGGCATGTGGGGGGCTTAGTGGTTGAACATCTGCCTTTGGCTCGGGTCATGGTCTCCGGGGGCCTGGGATCGAGTCCCGCATCGGGCTCCCTGCAAGGAGCCCGCTTCTCCCTCTGCCTGTGTCTCTGCCTCTCTCTGTGTCTCTCATGAATAAGTAAATAAATAATATTTTTTATAAAAGAGGTGACACAAAGAAATGGTACAGATGATGGTAAGTCCAAACACTGAAATATTATGCAGCCATAAAGAAGAATGAGGCAGGGCAGCCCCGGTGGCTCAGCGGTTTAGCGTCGTCTTTGGCGCGGGGTGTGATCCTGGAGACCCAGGATCGAGTCCCATGTCGGGCTCCCTGCATGGAGCCTGCTTCTCCCTCTGCCTGTGTCTCTGCCACTCTCTCTCTCTCTCTCTGTCATGAATAAATAAATTCTTAAAAAAAAAAGAAGAAGAATGAGGCAGATCTATCTCTACTGAAATAAGATGGATCTCAAAGATAAATCTTTAATTTAAAGTAAGATCTAGACAAGTAGGTAGAGCCTGTTGTCATTTGTGTATGTTTGTATACGTGCAAAACTACTCTGGATGGACACAAAAGGTACTAGTAAGTGTGGTTATCTCTGGGGAGAGAAGTGATAGGGTGGAAGAGGGTATATGGGATGAAAAAGAGTATAGAAAGACCAAATTTCACTGTTTTTCAACATTAATTTATTATTTGCGGGTACAGTCCATTTCTAATAACAAGGATTTAAATCACTGATACAGACCATTGCTGGATGTTATTATAACCCTTGGACAGTGGTAACCAGATATTCTGGAACTGTCGCATGAGATTCATGTCAGCCCTGCCCTTGAAAGCTTGAGTAGTACTATGTCCAGAGCTGAAGGAAGGTTTTCTTCACCATTTTCCAGGTGGTATAAATATCATTTCCTATGAAAGTTACTGGTCTCCTGATGATTCCTCCTAGTTCATGTTCTGGGGTGAACAGTTGATCTTGATTGTTGCTGTTGGATCAAGGTACATCTTCCCAAGGACTCATTTCACTGTATGTTTTTGAACTCTTAAAATCTGTTATCACGTGTGCATTATCTACTTAACAAATTGAATTGAAAAGAGTAAAGATACTGAGCAAGAGTTAAGAAGAGGCAAAAGTTATTTGCAATAATTAAGATTATCCCGGCACTAACACGGTGAATTCTATTCACCTTGCCTGGCAATCAATCTTCCTTAAGACAGGCCTATCGCCTGTCTGCCCCCATCTCTCAGCTGGCATTTACTAGACCCTTTTTGAGATTTTGATTAGCTTTTTCTATGCATATGTTTATCATCCTGAAGAGATTGTAAGTGACCTAGCCTTTTACTTTTGGGGGACCTACCTATTCCCCACTAATATTTGGAAGCTAGATAAATATTCAGTCATCAAAGTAAGTAAGTAATAGTGTGAAGGTTCTGTTTACCTTAATACCTAAGGTTAGGGGTCCCTGGGTGGTGCAGCGGTTTAGCGCCTGCCTTTGGCCCAGGGCAAGATCCTGGAGACCCGGGATCGAATCCCACATTGGGATCCCGGTGCATGGAGCCTGCTTCTGCCTATGTCTCTGCCTCTCTCTCTCTCTCTGTGTGACTATCATAAAAAAAAAATACCTAAGGTTATTGTTAATTATTATTACTTGAGATGATGGTAACCCCAAAGAGGTTCCAAATAGTTGAGACTATTTTTTAACTTTTGCTTTTATATTTCAATATTATACTGATATAATATCCAAAATTTGTAAGTAAAGTATGTATAAATCAAATCCTATTTTAAGTGTTCCAGGGGCTCATTATTTAAAATGGTGTACCTTGCTGCCTTTTTTTAAATAAATACAATAATCCTATCAGTATGATTGTAATATTTTTGTGATATGAATAATGATAGTATAATTAATGTTTCCTAAATTCAAAAGTCCAGGTCATATATTTCGTAAAGCAAGCATTAGCTGTGCTTGGATTAACACCAAAATGACTTTTTTCTGGGTCATACACTTAAACCCTAACATACTCTCCTTTTTTATTTTTATTATTGGATGAGTGTGAATGCAATTATTAAAGGAGAAAGGAGATGGGATTATAAAAGACAAAGGCATAATCCTAGAATATTGGAAAAATGGAGGCCCAGGAGCTTTGTATAACAATGAGGGAAAGAGCAAGACTGTCCCTCAGAAAAAAGAAGTCACTTACCCAGGCAGCTAGGGAGGCAATGGTGCTAGGTGAGCAGGGGAGGGAGGCAAGGAACGAACAAACTAAAAAAACTCTTGAATCTAAAGCAGGTCAAAATCAGAGACAATAATGAGGAGACATTTAAGAGTTGGGCTAAGTCAGGGGTGCCTGGGTGGTTCAGTTAAGCATCTGACCCTTGGTTTTGACTCAGGTTGTGATCTCTTGGGTCGTGATCCCATGGCTCTTAGGACCAAGCCCCACATAGAGCCCCACATTGGGCACTATGCTAAGTGGGGAATCTACTTGAGATTCTCTCTCTCTCTCTCTCCATCTCTCTCCCAAATAAATAAATAAATCTTTTTTTTAAATTAGTTTTTTAAAAGATTTTATTTATCTATTCATGAGAGACACAGAGAGAGAGAAAGAGAGAGAGACAGAGACAGAGACACAGGCAGAGGGAGAAGCAGGCTCCATGCAGGGAGCCCGACGTGGGACTCAGTCCCGGGACTCCAAGATCACGCCCTGGGCTGAAGGCAGGCGCTAAACCACTGAGCCACCCAGGGATCCCCTAACTAAATAAATCTTAAAAAAAAAAAAAGTTGGGCTAGATCAGGGCTGAGCTGATCTCTGAATATTGAAAACCAATATTGGTTTTGATTTTTTTCTTAAGGCGGGATTTTTGCTTGTTTCTTGTTTGTTCACTGAACATGCACATTGAAGAATTGGCCCGGAGCACCAGGACAAGCCATGACCTAGACTCCTGTGACCACTTATAAAGAAATAGCTTCCCCAGGATGCCTCCCATCTCTACCTTGCAAAGCTGGCTCTCTGGTACTAACACAGGATCAGGAGATGGCGGAGGAAGAGTAGCCACTACTATGGACCTTGTTCCTTGTCTCTCTCCCCTCACCGCAATGTGAGCTCCACGTAGGCAGGATTGTCATCGGTTTTGTATACTACTGCATATATCCCCAGCACCTCGCACAGTGCCTGGTACATAGCAGGCACTCCAAAAAATACTTGTTGAATAAATGAACAAACTGGTTGTGAGCCTCTTGTCTTTCTTTCTGATCAGAATGGCAGGATTCAGAGGACAGAGAGGAGGCGAGTGTCAAGCGCTACGTCGTACTCTTTATATAAGATAGCTAATTGGTGGGAATTGACCTAAGTCGATGTGCTCCTTCACCCGTCACTGGTTATTCTGGTAAGCACTAGTCACTCTTGGCCATGGAGGTTGTTAAAAGTCATCAATTCCCTCTTTTCCAATCTCCCCCAACACACCACATAATAAGATGGTGCATTAAATTAAAGCATATCCTAGACCAGACTAGCTTCTTCTAAAAGTATTAGCATCATTAGCAGACAGGCACAAAACACTCTTAGAGCCTGCTCTTGTAGGCACAGAGAAGCCCCACTTCTTGTCCTCAAGGCCTTCTGACTTGACTTAGCCCGAGAAGCTCACTTGGAGGCTTCCCGCCGCATTCTGACTGATGGGATCAACCAACCTTCTGAAAGCGATGCGGGATGGAGCCTCTTGTGAACCAAGGGCAGACATAAGACCAAACAGAGGTCAGGATGGAGATGTAGCTCTGAAGGTACCAGGACCCTCCCTCTTCCTTCAAGCAAGGGCAGTGGGGCCTGCCCAAACTCTTTACCCAAATTCGTATCTTAAACAACAGTAATGTCACCAATTGAAAAAAAATGCATTACATCCTAATGAAGGTTCACGAACCTTCTGGTGTGTATTTGATTAGTGATACTTGACATGCTTAAACAACCACCACGGAGGTGGGGATTCCTCATTGGGTTCTTTAACTGCTGAATAACCACTGCCCCTTCCTTCCCGTGATCCCTCCCTCCACTCACTGCAGAAAAAAGTTAATTGACACAGACATGTAGGTTTATTCTGAGGTCTTGCGGCTTACCCATAAACCATCCAGTTCTCACAGCCTTTCTGAGTAAAAGAAGGCAGAGCAAAGCCTCATAAAGCACTTGCGACATGCTCAGCCTTGTTCAAGGAGCTGTACCTTCATTTCACCTTCCCAACAACTCCAGTGTCATTATCCTGATTTTACAGATGAGGAAGCTAAGGCCCAGAGAAGTGAAATCACAACACATCCAAGGTCGTGGTGCTGCTGCTAAGAGGTCAGGGCCAAGATTCGAACCCACTGTTGAGTTGCAGAGCCCGCTCTTCACCACTACATTCTACTACATCTCCTTCTGAAAAGAAGAACTATTGGAACATTACAGGTACTCGGAGGCCCCAACATGTCTTTATCCCTGTTTGCTTTGAAGGCAAATATGGGGACACTTGGGTAGTCTCAGCAGTTGAGCGTCTACCTTCAGCTCAGGGCATGATCCTGGAGTCCTGGGATCAAGTCCCACATCGGGCTCCCTGCATGGAGCCTGCTTCTCCCTCTGCCTGTCTCTGCCTCTCTCTCTGCATCTCTCTGTGTCTGTCATGGATAAATAAATAAAATCGTTAAAATAAATAAATACATAAATACATAAATAAATACATAAATAAGTAAATAATAAAAATAAAAAATAAAAAAGGATTATTTAAAAAAAGGGAAATGTGTTAACTGATGGCTACCATAAAGTATCAGGCACTGAGGGACTGTTAGAACAAATCTGTGCATGGGTACCAACTCAGGAATCATAAAAACATCCTATAGATTGTATTACCTTTTTCAGCCCGAATGAGAATTTGATTTTGGAGGCTCCGAAGAAGAAATAATATTCTGACAATTCTTTTACCACATTTGAAAGTAGAAAATCATTGATTAAAACTTCAGGTCTGCTAAATTTAAGGGCTAAAATGTTAATATTTGGCATAGTTGGAAATGAACAGCTCTGAGACAACATTCTACTCTTTCACACTGAAATTAGATACATGAAACATCAGTAAGACTCTTCAAGCGACTCATTACTGCTAAGGAGGTAAGAGTGTAAGGCTGGGTGAGCAGCCCAGCTCTAGTGCTTCGTGTACATCTGGGCAAGCTACTTTACGTCTCGCAGGCTCCATTCTTCACTTGGGAAATGGGACTACGTGTGCTTAGCCCATAAAGACCCTATTATACAGTAGCAATTATTAGACTGTTAATTATTCTCAGACTGTTTGCATTTATTTGAGGCTCCTGAGGACAAGTTGCCTCCAAATCACAAAAGGAAAAAGGATCTCCCTGACTTTGCAAATTGCCCTCCCCAGAGAGCCACTCACCACCTTGCTTATAGTGTACATATTTTGAGAACTCTGGTTATTGGTGTATAATCACTCAACTCACTTGGGTTGGAAGCTGGTTTTTGCCCCAGGCAAGTTCTATGTAACCTGCTTTATGTAATCAGACAGGACAAGCCAAACTCAGCTTGTTCTCTTTGACTGACCCTTCCCTTGCATGGGAGGATGTCATTTTAAATAGCTAGAGGGCTGCTTTGTGAATGCAAGAGGTGGACTTCCTGTTCAGGAGGCAGAACTAGAAATTTCCAGCAGGTGGAAATTTTTCAGGAAGAGATATAGACTTGGTAAAATAGAAAGTAGTGATCTCTATGTCACTGGAAGCATTCAAGGAAGCTTGGTGATTATAGGCCAAGACTGGTAGAGAGGATATTCTTGCTTTAGATGGAACACGGGACTGGAAAATAATGATGATGAGAAGAGTATTGAAAATCGTAGTTTCCATTTATTGAAGACACGTGCCAGCTGTATCCTAGGTGCTTCTTATGTTTTGGTTTCCTTAATCCTCACAGGAAGCTTTTCATTACTGACCCAAAGTCCAGAGAGGTTAAATTATTTACTGAATCTCATACAACTGGAATAATTAACCCTGAGATTTGAATCTAGACATGTGCTATTATTTTATAATGTGAGATGTGTAATTTCTACCTGTTACAAAGTCATCCATGAGAACAGTGAGGCTGCTTATCGAAGGTAAAAAATTGATGTCTAAAGTTATGAATGACGGAATCATCTGATATCAGCCTCAGCATCTAAATTATATTTTTATGTTGTTTTGGTGCACAGCATTGTAAGTGGCGCAGTGTCTTCAGGAGATATCCTCTTTGATATCTCTGGATGCTCTTCAGTTGGACCAATCGAGGAGCTGGAGAGAAGATCAGGATATTTCATTTGAAGTCTGAATCATTAACAGTATCTAACAACCGCAGGCCTGCCTTATCATAGCAGAGGAGTCAGCCTAGAAGTTCTCAAAGCCTCAAGAAACTGAGAAAACAATCTACATTACGATATGATCATCACATGGCAGTTACTCAACAAATTCTGCTTCTGAGAGGTGGTGGAAGGTGGTTAGCAGCACGAACTTTGACATGAAGGGGCTCAGCTCCACCAATAACTAGGACATCGGCCCAGAGGAAGGTGCTCACACTCCTTGAAGCCTCAGCGTTACGAGCGAAGATTGTCATGAACTGACCAGGCCAAGCTGCTTGTTTACAGCCATGAAGCTCTTCTGAGAAGAGCAGAGGGAGGACGTCGAGGGACATTTACCAGGGAGATGTCAGTCTTGCCTATGGCATTGAGGACCAAGGGATTAGTCGCAGTGATCACGGTCTGCCCAATGTGCTAGCGCTTACGAAGTAGTCGTTCCATCTTATTTTACGTAAGCTCAGGAAATGCCAACTCTCTGCCCTTTTGGACACTTTGAAAGCACCCCACAGGTGCAGCAGGGCTCAGCCAGGGCTCAGCCAACCTCCTAGTCGGCCAAGTGACCCAATCCTCCGTTAAATGGCTCTATCCAGAAGAAAGTAGAATTCTAAGTATAGCTTACCATTCGAAGAGTATGGGCTATTGGGCTATCTAGGTTTCTTTTTTTCTCATTTTGTTTTTTTTTTGTTATTTTTTTAAAGATTTATTTATTTTAGAGAGACAGAGAGAATGTCGGGGGAGGGGCAGAGGGAGAGAATCTTCAAGCAGACTCCTCACTGAGCGCTACGCAGGACCTGATTTCGGGACCCATGAGATCATGACCTGAGACAAAACCAAGAGTCCGTCACTTGACCAGTGGAGCCACCCAGGCACCCTTGGGCTGGCTAGGTTTTTTCTTTTCTTTCTTTTCTTTTCTTTTCTTTTCTTTTCTTTTCTTTTCTTTTCTTTTTTTTCTTTTTTTAAAGATTTTTTACTGATTTATTTGAGAAAGAGAGAGAGATAGTGAGAGAAGAAGCACAAGCAGGAGAGAGAGAAAAGCAGGCTCCCTGCTGAGCCAGGAGCCCAACATGGGCCTCAATCCCAGGACCCCGGGATCATGATCCGAGACGAAGACAGATGGCCCAGCCCCCGAGCCACTCAGGTACCTCACCTAGGTCCTTATTTCCTATTCATTCGAGGGCAGTGGTGCCTAGGCAATATTTCCAGTCGAATCACTCATTCTTGAACACTATTCAATTCTCCAATGAAATGTCATTTCTAACATCCATTATGCTAATTAGAAAGCCTTCTGGTGTTGATCAGAAATAATAACAGTGGAGTTTGGGTTTTGAATTAGAGTCTTTAATGTGTTAACTAACCCTGCTGGATTATATATTTTCATTTAGGAGCTAAAAACGTTAATTAACACCCCCAGATAGATATTAAGGTTAACACATGCTACACTGAAATATTTTAAAGTGAATTACAGGTAATGTTAACAGGGGTAAAATTACCCCTTACAGGAATGTTTGTGATAATTAAAAATAGCTAATATATATTGAACGCTTGCCACGTGCCAAGTACTATATTTAATAGTTTATGTATATGTTCTCATTTATTCATTGTAAAAACACTATGAGGAAGACGTTATTAAATGACTTATGATTAAATAATCAAATAAATAGTCAAATATTTATTTGACTGTCAGTCAATTGTTAGTCAATTCAGGTTATTCCTAGTGCATAATAAGCACATACTAAATGGAAACTATTTTTATTCTGCAGGCCTAATTATCGTGTTAACCTATAGTATGCATTTTTGCATGGTTTCCAATATGTTAAATTTGCCTTATTGCCCATTTGGAAGCATGTGTGATTTTTTTTAAGTCTCAGGTGTTTAAATGTTTAGCAATATTTATAAATGAAGTTTGAACCTCTGTGAAATCTCGTAAGCATTTCCCTCCATGAGTTCCCAGCTTGATGACCATTGGCCTAAATGACTAGCTGTCATCCAGGGGTCATCCCAGCATTAAGATTCTGAGATTCTATTATCACTAAGAGCAAAAATCTAAGATCTGCAGAAGCCCAGCCTTCCAACCAATAAACAAAACCTAGCTACTCTTCATTCGAAATTTCAATCAATGTAGAGAACATGATGAATATGATGAATCATTATGGCTGTCACTCACATTTTTCTTCTTATTGAATAAACATGATTATTTGCAGTTTGCTAGTCCTCTCTCTCTCTCTCTCTCTGCTTTGTGGGTTCCTGGCTTTAAATATTAGAGTAATATCCTAAAGTTTCCCAGTCTATACTTTTCAAGGAGTCATATGCTTCTTACTCACAAGACCAGCCCAAGTATCACAATGGGAAGGACGTGCCTTGCCACAGGGCTTCTAACTGCAGATCAGAAGCTTCCAGGTTTGAGGTCAATCCTTTCAGGAGCCTCCTGATGGGCAATCTTTTCTTCTCTCCATTCTTTTTCCGGAGGTGGTAATTCTTCCCTTCTTGAATCAGAGTGGGCTACCAAAGTAACAGGAGCGAGTGGAGCTGAGAAAAAGAACTTCCTTCAGGGGAGCATTGGCATCGGTGTAAGAAGAAAAAACAGGGGGTGGGGGTAGCTTCAAAAAAAAAAAGCTACAGAATGTGCACTTTTCTGAAAGCGGAAGCATGTGACAAAATTTTTAAAAGGTCTGGTTTTATAGCTGGGTCTCTGGAGGGAATTAAAAGCTAAAAGGCATGGACATCCTGACAAACTGTGGCTGGATGCAGAAGACACAGAGCCAGCAAAATGCTGAGGGCAAGTGGCACATCCAAAAAGAAAAGCTAATTCAAAACCGCAGATATAATTACCTAGATGAAAAGAACAAGTACCCTTCTTAAATTTTCAGAGGAAGGTTATAAAAATCACTTAATTTAAAATAAAGCGTACCTTTTGATGTGAAAACATACAAACCCTGAAGCAAGAAAAGGTAATATAATTAATTTTTAGATCAGATTTTGAATGAAGAGGAATATATTGTGGCTGTTCGTCAAACTTGCAAACATTTACAAGCGATTAATGACCCTTAAGCCCAATAAAGACATTACCAGACTAATAAAGACAATCACAGCCAAGATCCACAGTTAGTCAACCCAAAGATGGAAAAGACTGAATTAGCTAAACGCAGTCAAATGATGGATTTAAAAAAATAATAATAAAAAATTAAGCCCCTCCACTCTCATTAATGGAGAAATTAAATCTGCTACCAACTTCTGGCTTTTTCTATCACCTCAGGCCATCTCTGATCCCCTCTCTTATCTGTTAATTGCCTTGCTTCGATTACAAGGCACTGAGGCAGGACACATCTCCTGTCACCATTCCACGTGGAGCATTTCCTTGGTATTAAATGGAATATTGTCTGCGGTTCATTAGTTCATTCATCCAGCAAATGATTACTAAATGCACATCGACAGCAAAGCATTGATTTGGGTTTGCTGGTTATGCAAAGATGAAAAGACAGGGCCCTTGGCCCTTGGAGAAGTTAACAGTCCAGTGAGGAACACGTAGGTGAGAGCGATTGCAATATAATACGCATGGTTACATAAAAATAAGCTCACCACAGAGGACCTTTGAAAAAAAGGTTAGATGGGAACCAAAAGGAAGGAGGCTGAAGACACGTGGGGAGGAGGTTGCATCTCAGCTGAGAAGAGGGGTGCCACGGGGACTTCAGGGTGCTGTGGACTCACCAAAGCCCACTGCATCCTACGCAACCCTGAAATTCAGTTTGCTAAATAGTTGCTGCTGAAGAAGTTTGAGGCAGGTCAGAGGTAGCTAATCCCTTACAGTTACCATGAAGGCAAGCCTCAAAAAGAAAATCTGCCAAAGACACAGCATTCGTTAAAGAAATAGTCTCTCATTTACATGTAGAATCTAAAAAAGCAAACGAGACAAACAAAACACCCAAATTTATGCCAAAAAGAGATTGGTGGTTGTCAGAGGCAGGGAAGTGGGGGGGTAGATAAAATGGGTGAAGAAGGTAAAAAGGTACCAAACTCCAATTATAAAATGAAGAAGTTATGAGATGTAATACACAGCATAGTGACTATGGTTAATAATACTGCGCTGCCTATTTGAAAGTTGCTAAGAGAGCAGATCTTAAGAATCCTCACAGAAGGAAAAAAAAAAAAGACTTTGTAAGTATGGATGGTGACAGATGTTAACTAGAGGTGGTGGGGGGGTCGTTTTGCAATATATACAAAAATGGAATCATTGTGTTGTACCCTTGAAACTAATATAATGTTACAGGTTAATTATAGCTCAATTTAAAAATAAATATTCATTAACAAGGAAGCACAAAACATTTCCTGTGTGTCGGTTAAATCAAGTAGCGGCTCTCCATCCTTTTAGATGCTTTGTGTGCTAGAACCACCACTTGCCTGAGAGCTACTCTTTGGGTAGAAAGAATCCATTTCCAGGGACAGGATCCTGCTAGCCTTTGCGTTGGCATCGAACAGCCATAAATCCTGTAAAACCAATGCCTGGACACGGGAACATTTAGGAATTTGGCTTCAAGTGTCATGTCTATAAATGCAAGCCCCAGCCCCAAGATGCCTGTACTGTCCATGGGAGAGTGAAAAATGTCTCTGAGATGTTTCGGTCAATCCACATTTCTTTAATACTTTTAAATTTCACCCATGCAAGTCCATTTTTCAGTATTCACCCTGCTATTTTAGAAGCCATCAATTTCACCAACAAAAAAGCTATTGGACATTCATTGTGCTAATTTGCACATCCTCAAGGATTGGTTAAGATCTAACGTCCAGAAGCACTGGTGGTAAACTCTCCAGAGCTATACTGACCAGTATGGTGGCCATTAGCCACATGGGGCTTTGGAGCATCTAAACTGGGCCAAATGGAGATGTTTCCTAAGTGTAAAATATGCACCAGAATCGAAAGGCTTATTACAAAACAAATTAAAAGAAACTTATTAGTAACTTTATGTTGCTTACATGTTGAAATAATATTTTGTATGTAGTGGGTTAAGTAGAAGATATCATCAAAATTAATTTCACCTGTTTCTTGACTTTTTAAAAGTGGTGCTTAGCAAAGTTAATATTAAACATGGGGCATGCATTATGTTTCCATTGGACAGAGTTGCTCCAGGGTATAGAATATGGAATTCCAAATTAGAATGCTTGCTGGTCTTCCCCAGAATGTGCATTTCTGGTGCAAATGTCAGTAGCTTGAGATATAGCCATACGTAGCTTAAACGGCACGTCCGTAACATCAAATTGTATATGCCAAAGTGTTTTTTTTTTAAAGATTTTATTTATTTATTCATGAAAGACACACACAGAGAGAGAGAGAGGTACAGAGACACAGGCAGAGGGAGAAGCAGGCTCCATGCAGGGAGCCCGACGCAGGACTCGATCCCAGGTCTCCAGGATCAGGCCCTGGGCGGAAGGCAGGCGCTAAACCACTGAGCCACCTGGGCTGCCCTGCCAAAGTGTTTTAAAGTAGATTGATTGATTGACTGATCGATTGTCTACCAAGACATATAAAATCCATACTGACACGGAGATTTATATTCTCTTTGGCGTAGATAGTAAAGGAACAAATTTCAAAATCGGAAAATCACTGGGGCTGTGCAGAATGTTGATAGAGTGTGGTGTGTGATGGAGTGACTGGAAAGCTGGTCTACGCTGAAGAGTCAGAGAGGTCCTCTCTGAGAGGAGATGACATTTAAAATCACACCTGAATGACATGAAGGAGACAGACGTGCCATAATGGGGATGCGGGCAGAGGGGCAGAGTGTTCCAGGCTGGGGAAACTGCTAACACAGAAGCTCAAATGTGGGAATGGGCTTGCCTTGAGGAGAAAGTGACTATGCACAAACATTCCCTAGGAGATCTTATGGAACACCGTTGTCTTAGTAAATGGAGAAGGAAAAGGAGCCCAGCATCAAGCCCTGGAGAGCTCCTGCATTTACAGATGGAGTGGAGAAGGAGACACCCACAAAAGGGAAGAGGAACCAGGGAATTTGAAGGAACAATTAGGACGAGTGTGGTGTCACTGAGGCCAAGAGGTCTGAGGGACAGTTAAGTCAGCTGAATACAGGTAATACTAAGTGCATTACTGTTGGCAGAGAGAGGGAACGAAAATAGATCGACAAGGTCCCATGACAAAGGGCACCGTGTGCTATGCTAGAGGGAAAGGAAACTTCTGGAGGGTATTGGGCAGAGGAGTGTAGTGATTGGATATGAGCAGAATGGAGGATTCCTGATTATAAGAGGCCGAGGTCTTCCGCGTAGTCTCCCCATACGACAACGTGGAAGTCAACAGGCCTTATGGGACGTTCTCTAGGAATGATCTTAAAGAGAGCCAGCTGTGCGGAAGTCCTTAGTAGACACAGGCCAATTCACCAATAACTGATTGACTCCAAGTCAATTCACCAAAATCCGATTTCCCCAATGACCAGTTCACCTAATTCGCCAATATTTTCAATTAGCCAAAAAGTTTTTACGGAGTCCACCTCAAGCTAATTTGCTAGGAGCCAAATTGCTAAAATAAAACTGCTGAATGGCCAGCTCGGCAAATTATCCGTTCATCGACAGTTCTAGATGAAGAAGTTTCTAGTGTAAGTGGTAAAACTGGGCAAAAGGACATGGAAAGGCAATTCACAGAAGGGAAAGTCCTCCCAAGAAATGTTCAAATCACGAATAATCAAAGCAATGCAAATTTTAAAAACACGGAAATGCTACTTTACCTACAGCAGGATGGCAAATGCCATCTAGGGAGATGATACCAAATACTGGCAAGTGACGCAAGTTGGAATCTCCAGGCAACTGACCTACTTAAGGTTAACATGCAAGACTTATTAGAAAATGCTGGTGGTACCAATGGGTGGCAAGCTGTACTGCTGTCCCAAAGAAAGTGTCAGCCAGCCCTACAGACTACCCTGAACCTGGGGTGACCCCTCAGAGTCATACAAGGTCACTCTTGTATGACCCAGGTTGGAGGTAAGAGGACCGGTCAGTTTTATCACCTCAATTGGCTGATCGATTACTGGTCGTTCTTCCAGTTAAGAACCTTCCTAAAGAGGGCTGACAGCTGAGCTGTATCCCAGCCCCACTTCATACAGCTGGAGGACCAAGTTCCTCATTTCCCAGGGGTGCATCCGAGAGTCCTGCAAATACAGGGTCGGATGTTATCTTTACCTTTCAAATTTTGATACTTTGTTCATCTGATTTTTTCTGCATTAGATTTGATTTTTTTAAAACACTGCATTAAAATATTATCTTAATTATTGTTTGTTGGCACTGCCTTAAATTTCACCTCACTCAGGCAGCCTGTGTGGCTCAGCGGTTTAGCGCCGCCTTCAGTCCAGGGCCTGATCCTGGAGTCCCGGGATCGAGTCTCACGTCGGGCTCCCTGCATGGAGCCTGCTTCTCCCTCTGCCTGTGTCTCTGCCTCTCTCTCTCTCTGTGTGTGTGTGTGTGTGTCTCTCATGAATAAATAAATAAAATCTTTAAAAAAAAAATTTTGCCTCACTCCCATCCCCCTAATTCCCGCCCTGCCTCTGGTGGTTGCGTAAACTAGTTAGCCACTGAGGAAAGCAAGCTGGCAGTGCTTAGTGACATTGCAGGTGCATTTGCCCCGTGATGCAGAAATTTGCCTCCTGGGTATATACTCAGAAAAAAATGATTTCATCCCTCTGTGAGGGCACATGGCTGAGGGTGTGCAGCAGAAAATTGTTTAGGATAGAGGAGAGCTGGGGACAACCCAGAGGTCTGTCAGTAGGACATGGTTAGTAAAATGAACCGGATGCATCCTTTGGAATACTAAGCAGCAGTTTGGATGCAGTGAACCGAGTGTACAAGCAACAACACGGCTACAACTGTAAAACGTAGAGTAAGAAACCGAAGGAGATCGCTAGCACCAATGTATGTACGTAAATTAAAAACATCCAAAACCGTGTCGAGGGTACACATGTTTTAAGGACATAGGAAAACACATCACAGTGAATCCCCATGGAGACAGGGAATGGGAGCGGATGTTGGAGATGAAGGGGGACCACATACACCAAAATAAAACATAAGAGCGACCTTGTATCGGTTAATGACGATGTTTTATGAGAATGACTAACTCAATTTGTTACACTGAAAGAACCAAAATAAAAGAAAATATAATTAACTTTTAAAATCTAATGACAAATTATGTTATATGAGGTGGCTTCGGATGCCTTGAGGGACTGTCCGCTTGCTGGTAAAGTTGTAGTTTAGATTTAGCTGTAGGTGCGCCACAGCGGGTTCACGCCAAAGGTTTTGCAACGGATTTGTCAATTCAACTCAGCTGAATTTCAATTTTGCGTGTGACTCACATTTCAGACACTAATCCCTTCTCAAGCATTTGAAATACAGGAAAAAAAAATATTTATTTGAGCTAGCTGATTTACAAATCTGTGAATTAAGAAAATTATACAAAAGGCAACGAACTTGAATAAAACGTCTCAGAATAGAGAATCCTGCTCTACCATTCATAAAATCCTTGCCGTCCAAAATACATGCCTTCTAATTTGAAATCCTCATTCCCCAAAGTCACTGGCTCAAAACATGGAAAAATCTGGAATATAGTGAACTTTGGTCACAGAGGAACAGCCAGACTAAGACTAGTTAAAACTAAACCAAAGGAAAACTTCAAACCCATCAACTAATACATCATGAAAATCTTTTACATCTGCTAAAAATAATTCTAGCCCCCACCCCCAAATTAATGTAAACATTAGAAACAATTAAGAAACAGGTACATTGATAAACAGGGCGAATTTGTGTGAAAATCTGGCTCAGCATCTGGAGATTTGATCTTCAGTGAATTGACCTGGCGTCTAAGGGGCTAATCATTTCCTCTTTCCTCTTCAAGTCTGCCTTTGACATTCATCAGAACTGTGGGCACCTGGATCAAAATGCTGGGGGGCGGGATTGGGGGAGGAGCAGTGAGATTGGGCCCAGATCTGTTCATATTCAAGGACAGCGGCAACTACCAAGTGGCAGGATTTCAATACGTCCCCATCTCCCTGAACCTGATTGCAGGAAACCAAGTGGAAAAAATTAACCTTGGGCTGAATCCAGTCTGCTTGCAGCTGCAGCCCGAGTGGCCTTTTTAAAAGCACACATTTGATCGTGCCACTCCCCAGCTTACACCATTTCAAGGACTCGGGATCAAGTTCCAACGGCATCTCGGGGCTTTACAAGGCCCCTCAGGATGGGCCTGCCTCTCTGACCTCCTCCCATGGCCCTCCTCCTCCTCCCCACTCTCCTGCTCCCTATGCTCCAGCCCTACTTAGCTCTTCCCGTGTCCTGGGTGCTTCGTGGTCCCTAGGCTTTCCTTTATCCATGCTGTTCCCTCTGCTGGGAACACTTTCTCCCTATACCTCTGACCCTACGTGCCTGCCGAGCTAGCCTTCCATCCCTGAACACCTGCTAGCTCAACCTCATGGCTCCCATTGAACACAACTTCCCTCAGGAAGACCTAAATTAAGAAACCTGCAACCAGAACTATAGTCCTGGGAGACAGTTACCCCTGGGTTCAGCCTACAAGGATAGAGATCGTGTCTCCCTCCCAAGCAAAGGGCAGTTATGCTGGCCATCTACCACAAGATATTTGCGTTCCCTAAGCTCAATGCCCCCGTCCTGTAAGGCAGCCTGGGGCCTGTGCTTGCAGTGACCTGGGCCTAGCTGTGTTGCCTCCATAGGACCTGCAGGCAAGTGGAGCTGACACAAATATGTGGCTCATACCGCTTGCTTTGCACTGAGTAATGAAGTCCATTGTCTCTGACTCAGGAGTCTCATGACTTCTATCAGCATCCAGAAAACAATGACAGGCTAACTTACTGACTCACAAGAGCGGTAAAAACTCAAGCCCTTCTCAATTCTCGACGGTGATAAACCAATGTTAACTTCCTGATTTAGAGGGTTCTACTGTAGAATCCTTTAATAGGATTATGTCCTTGTTTGCAGAAAACATACACTAAAGTCTGTAGGAGTGACGGGGCATCATGTGAGTGAGTTACTACTAAGGAACAAAAAAGGTTCTATCCGGTACTTGTGACTTTTCTGTATGTTTGAGATTGCTTCAATTTCTTAAAAAATATTCATCAGCCGGTTCAGATGATGTTAATCTAATCTAGCCAATAAAAAGTTCCCCAAGCACTATTTTTTAAAGATATTATTTATTTTTAAAGTCTTTCCAGGGATGCCTGGGTGGCTCAGCAGTTAAGCATCTGCCTTCGGCCCAGGGCGTGATCCTGGAGTCCCAGATCGAGTCCCGCATCGGGCTCCCTGCATGGGGCCTGCTTCTCCCTCTGCCTATGTCTCTGCCTCTCTCTCTCTCTCTCTCTCTCTCTCTCTCTGTGTGTGTGTCTCTCATGAATAAATAAAAACTTAAAAAAAAGAAAGTCATTCCAGGTTCACAGCAGAAACCTGAGCAGAAAGTACAGATTTCCCTGATCGCCCCTACCCCACATTCCCGCAGACTCTCTTACTATCAACATCCTGCACCACAGTGGAACATTTGTTATAATGAGTAAACCTACACTGACACATCAGAATCACCCAAAGCCCATAGTTTACAGTGGGGTTCACTCTTGGTGTTCTACATTCTCTGGGTTTGGGTATGTATAATGTATGATGACATGTATCCACCATTATAATATCACACAAAATAGTTTCATTGCCCTAAAAATCCTTTACACTCAGTCTATTCATTCCCCAGCCCACTCCACCTCCAAACCCCTGGCAACCACTCATCCTTTTTTCTGTCTCTGTGGTTTTGCCTTTTGCAGGATGTCATATATTTGGAATGATACAGTTAGTGGACGTCTTAGGTTGGCTTCTTTCACTCTGATATGCATTTGAGATTTCTTCATGTCTTTTTCTGTAGCTCGATAGCTCATTTCTTTCTAGTGCTAAATAATACTCCATTGTTTGGATGTACCACAGTTTATTTTCCCATTCACCTACTGAAGGACATCTTGGTTGCTTCCAAGTTTTGGCAACTATGAATAAAGCTGCTATAAACACTCGTGTGAAAGATTTTGGGGGACATGAGTTTTCTACTAATTTGGGTAAATACCAAAAAGCACAATGGCTGGGTCACATGGTAAGACTATGTTTCGCTTTGAAAGAAACTGCCAAACTGCCTTCCAAAAGTGGGCCACGTCATTTTGCATTCCCACCAGCAATGTATGAGGGTTCCTGCTATTCCACATTCCCACCAGCAGTCGATGTGGTCGGTGTTTTGGATTTTAGTTGTCCTGATAGGTATGAGGTGGTATCTCATTGTTGTTTTCATTTACATTTCCCTCCTGACATATCATGTGGAGCATCTTTTCACATGCTTCTTTGCCATCTGTAGATGTTCTTCGGTGAAGTGTCTCTTCAGGTTTTTTGCCCATTTTTAAATTGGGATGCCTTTTTTTAAAGATTTTATTTATTTATTCATGAGAGACACAGAAATAGAGGGAGAGGCAGAGACATAAGCAGAGGGAGAAGCAGGCTCCATGTAGGGAGCTCGATACGGGACTCGATCCCGGGACTCCAGGATCACACCATAGGCCGAAGGCAGGTGCTAAACCACTGGGCCACCCAGGAATATCCCTTGCCCTTTCTTATTGTTAAATTTTAAGAGTTCTTTGTATATTATGGATAACAATCCTTTATCAGATATGGGGTTTTTTGGCAAATAGTTTCTCCCAGTCTGTGTCACATACCCTCATTCTCTTGACCACTAACTTTTTATTAAATAGTTTCAGCATCCATTGATGATTATGGACTAGATTCATTATTTCATTAGAGATGCCAAGAAAAATGATTTTCGAATTCAGTTATTCCTTCTGAATTTATTAGCTGTAACTCTTCTATAAGAAAGAATGCTTCTCCCTCAACTATTTGGTTTTCCTGAAATAGAGTTTATACAGAAAGGGCAGGGAAAAAATGTTTGATTCTGTCCCTTTATTTCCAAAATACTGATTTGTTGCTTTGGGAGTGACCAAGGAAATGTATTTTGATTGTTTGTTTGCTTCAGACAGGCACATATTTTTTGCAATTTAATATTTTCAATCCATTGCAGTCATTATTCCTTTTAATTGTACATATCAGGCCATTGCAAGCACCTTTAAGATTAACAAAATATAAAAAAGAAAAAAAAAAGATTAACCAAATATCCCTTTGTCGTGATTTTATTATTCTTTACTTGCTTCTTTGCTTTGGGCACAGTAAGATATTGCAGGTTCATCTTGGACAATTCCTGTCTTAGATCTGAGATCCGCCATTTCTCCATGATCTTCAACTCTTTTTAGTAGAGAGCCAGTATTTACAGGCTGAGATCTAAGAGCTACAGGTGTTTGTTGCTCCCATTTTGTCATTAATTCCAGCCTTCTCAGTGGGCAGAGCTAGGACATGTGCATGAAATGGTGAGTTCATGCTGGTTTTTTCAAGGTTCGCATAATTCATTGATTTTATCCTTTTCCCCATATAAGAAAACCTTGATTCCTAATAATCTGAACACGATTATTTATCTTATACTACACTGTATTATATTTATGCTGCAGGTATACTATCATGGTTTCAGAATTACAATACCAATAAAATACTAAGTCTTAGCCGCACTAAGTCTACTGAATGCAGTTCAATATTTCTTTGTGGTTTTTTATTTGTCCTTAGAATATACCTCACTGGTCATGTATAGTCAGGAGAGTGGCCATTAGGGACGCCTGGGTGGCTCAGTGGTTGAGCCTCTGCCTTTGCCTCAGGTTGTGACCCCGGGGTCCTGGGATCGAGGCCCACATCAGGCTCCCTGCAGGGAGCCTGCTTCTCCCTCTGCCTGTGTCTCTGCCTCTGTGTCTCTCATGAATAAATAAATAAAATCTTAAAAAAAAAAAAAGAGTGGCCTTTACCATTCCTTGCTAGGGTGACCAGCTACCTTGGTTTGTCCCAGACTGAGGGGACAAATCAGATCCATGCTAAAACCTAGACAGTCCTGGTCCTGCCAGACGGTTTGGCCATCCTACTTGAGGAAGAGATTTTCTATTCTGTGTGGTCAATTACCTACTTGACACAGAGTTAAATTCATTTGTTTCTGATTGCCTTTAATTTTTGAGGAATTCCCTTTTACATTTATTTTCTTCTGGAAAACGTTTACATTTTTCCCAAGCCACGATGAGACGCTAGCTTCTGTCTCTGTCTCCTTCTCTACTTAGAGGTTTGATTTTCCCTAGTTTTCTTGTTTATTCTCCTACTGTTGCTTTTTTGAAAATATCAGCAATTACATATACGTAGTGACATCTCCCTTTCTTAGACAAAAAATGACATTCTATAAACACTCTTTTTATACGCTATTTTTAAAGGTTTCCCAGGGATACCTGGGTGGTCCAGTTAGGTGTCTGCCTTCAGCTCAGGTCATGATCCCAGGGTCCTGGGATGGAGCCCCACATTGGGCTCCATGCTCCACAGGGAGTCCAAACCCCCTCTCCCCCTGTCCCTCTCCCCCTGCTTGTACTCTCTCTCTCTCTCAAATAAATAAAATCTAAAAAATAGTAAAGATTTCCCAGATTGGCACCTAATCTGGAACCACAAAACCATAGCCCTGAACAATCACACCTGTCACCCTCAGAGTGACCCTAAACCTAAAATTCCAGATTGGGCAGGGGGGTGAAGAATCTGGCATGCCAGGGACAGATGGTATGAAGATGCCAGATTAATTAGGATAGAGAATTTCAAATTTCCTCTCCATACCACATCTCTAGCATTACCTCTTCAACCCCAAATAGCTTTTGAAAATTGTGGCTGAGCCCAAACCCGGGGCACGTAGAGATTTAGTGTGACGGTGAATCTCAGATGATGAGACGAATTGCTTTCAGCTCGCAGCTGCCGAGGATGGGAAACGGGTGATGAGGGCAGCGGGGGGGGAGGGGGGGGCTCTCCTTTGGTTTGGTGTCACAGCGCTGGTGTGCAAAGCGAAATGCACGCAGGCTGCTCAGCCTTCTGGTGTGATGGGGCACATGGAAGGAGTCAGGAGCATGTGTGAGCTACTTGCTTGGCTGTGTGCCCGACACACGGGAGCTCTTCGCACAGTGTGTGCTTGGTAGCATCGCAGGAGAAAGACCCGGGGGCCTGGGAAAGGCATCACTTGAGATCCAGTGATTTCCTGGAGTGTAAGAAAGGAACAGTCTCCAGGTTTTTATTTGTAAGGGACCAAACTCGCCTCTTGGCAAATGGGTCCTTATAGCCTGTACACTGAGCACAGGCCATCTGTGGTTTCCAGAGTATTCTAGGCAAGGCCGCTGTGATTTGTAGGCCAAACCGGTGGCTATCTACGTGGTGTGATTGAAGGACAGCCACAGGCTCCCCCTGTCCTCTCTCACCCTTCCTTCCCACTGAGGCCTGCTACCCTATTTGAGGGGCAGGGGGGACACACTCTCCTGAGCCCTTTTTGACAACAAAAGGAAGACATCATCTCTTGAAGGTCATCCTTTAAATGCACTTTGGGGGACACCTGGGTGGCTCAGCGGTTGAGTGTCTGCCTTTAGCTCAGGGTGTGATCCCAGTCACAGGATCGAGTCCCACATCGGGCTCCCTGTAAAGAACCTGCTTCTCCCTCTGCCTGTGTCTCTGCCTCTCTCTCTGTCTCTCATGAATAAATAAATAAAAATCTTTAAAAAAAAATAAATAAATGCACTTTGGCCAATGGGAGAAGGTGATAGAGGAAAGCTCTAGCCCAATCCGGTAGAAAATTTAGATTTACATACAGAGGTAGAAGAGCAGGGTGGCTAGAGCAAGGCCCTTGGAGTCTGCCCACATAGATCTGACTCCTGGCTCTCCTCTCCCCTATAGGGACCTTGGCATCTTCCACCTTCTTTCCATGCCTCAGCGTCTCACCTGCAAGACAAAGAAACAAGGGCTCTTCCTAACTCATCAAGTTGTAACGCATCTGCAGTGGGTTGAAATGTGACCCCCAAAAGCCATGTTCAGGGGCACCTGGGTGGCTCAGTGGTTGAGCATCTGTCTTGGGCTCAGGTCGTGATCCCGGGGTCCTGGGATTGAGTCCCACGTGGGGATCCCCCCGGGGAATCTGCTTCTCCCTCTCTCTGTGTCTCTGCCTCTCTCTGTGTGTCTCTCATGAATTAATAAATAAAAAGTAAAAAAAAAAAAAAGAAAGAAAGAAAGAGAGAAAGAAAGAGAGAAAGAAAGAAAGAAAGAAAGAAAGAAAGAAAGAAAGAAAGAAAGAAAGAAAGAAAGAAAGAAAGAAAGAAAGAAAGAAAAAGAAAAAGAAAAGCCATGGTCACCCAGAATCTCTGAAAGTAGCCTTATCTGGAATAAGAGTCTTTGTAGACGCAACTCAGTTAAGGATTGAGAGGTGAGATCATTCCGGATTTAGGGTGACCCTCAAACACAATGACTATTGTCCCTACAGGAGGAAGGGGAGGGAGATATGAGAAAGAGGGAACATCACAGGAAGTCGGAGTTAAGATTGGGAGGGATGCGCCTACAGGCCAAGGAATGCCCAGGACCGCCAGCAACCAGCAGAAGCAGGTGTGGAAAGTGTGGAAGAGAGTCTCCCTCCAGAAGAAAACAACCCCGACGACACCGTAGCTTTTGGCCTCCAGCTCTGTGGAGAGGAAATTTCTATTCTTTTAACCCAAGTTGGTGGTAATTCGTCAGGACAGCCCTACGCAACTAATACGGGGCCTTAAGAGCAGCAAAATCTGCGCATCCGTGCACGGAGTAGCAACTCAGCGAGTACCAGCAGGGAGTATTTGACTCAATCGGAGCAAGGGGAGGTGCAGAGAAGAGGGCGTGACAGCTGGACGAGGATGGCAGGAGGAAAGCCCGGCCCAGGTAGGAAAGACACACTTGCCCAACGTCTCCGGTTTTCCCAAGATTCCCCACTCATCATCTGCTGTGGCTCAGGGGTGGGAAGGGGAACACAGCCCGATTCTTGGCCTCAAGAAGCATATTATGGAACAGGCAAAAAAGCGCATGGAAGATCCCACTAGGTGAGGCTGTCCCCTAGGACTGCAGTGTAGACCTGTTGATTGTGCCCAGGCTGCTGGAATCTCACGCAGCAGGGGGGGGGGGGGGAGCTCCCCATCCTTGCCTTTCGGGCTGATGAACTTGGGTGAATCACTCAGTGTCCAGGTATCTCGGGCTCCTCGTAAATAAAATAAGCCACAGAATATCTGCTTCTTGGGCTTTCCCTTGACGTCCCGATCCAGCTGGTGGCATCACCACCCTGCTCGGCCTTCTAGAAGCTACCTTAGATGCCTCCCACTCCTTGGCCCTCGCGCGCAGATGATCACAAGATCCTCTGACTTCACCTTCCTAAGAGCTCTCAGACCGACCACCTTTTCCCCAGTGCCTTCCTTTGGGGCAGGTGGCTTTCCTCGGCACCCTCCCTGTGGCTTCCTCACTCCACCCCGACAACCACGCCTGCACCCCCACCCTGGTCCTTCCTGTGCACCCCCACCCAAGCTCTATTCTTCGAGCCTGATCTTGTTCCTCTGGCTTAACTCTTCCAAGGGCTTTTGACAACCCCGCTAGAGCGGAGGTCAAGGGGCACCCTCAGGCTGAGAGCAAGGAACCCCGGGGTGGGGGTGGAGGGGTGTTTCAAAGCCGCTGTGCCAAATCCCAGACACCCACCTGCTCAGAGAGGCGGGAGCTGAGGGACCAAGGGTAACCCAGGGCAGCCAGACCCAGACTCCCTCTCTGCCTGCGGGGCTGAGTCTTGCATCCACCGTAGGAATGGTGCCGGAGGAAAGTTCAAGCAAGCTTCTCCCCTACTCTGCATCTGGGGCCGAGGGCCACAGAGTCAGGCTTAAACGAGCAGCGGAGATGTCCGAGGGCAGGAGGCTGCTGTGATCTTCCCAATTTTCCGAAGCCTTGGTTTCAGTAGCACAAGCATTTATGAGTTGTCAGCTGCGGCAGTTGTACATGTCGTGGGAGATTGAGAAAATACTTATTCCCTTGCCATCCTCCCACCAACCCGAGTAGGACACTCCAGCCATGGGTCTTGAAGTTTTACAAACACCGTTTTACGCCGCAGGGCCTTTGCACATGCTATTCCACATTTCTTTTTCAAATTTGTGATTGTCTTTCCACCTGAGTGTGGAAGCGCCAATGAGAGCAGGCCTAGGGGAGCGCCCAGTGCTTAATAAATCTGCACTGAACGAATGATGCTGTTCCTTATGCCTTCCCCCCTTTTCACTTTCTGCCTGAGCGACTCCTATTCACTCTTCAAGACTCAGCTTCGAGTTTGCCTCTGACAGCTCGCCCCGTTCCTGCCTCGCACCCGCCTCTCCTAACTCGCTCTGTCTTGTGGACCCTCCGAGTTTCTTCACCATGTCTCTGGGATTGCTCTTGTCCTGCCATTTAGAGCGGTGTCTACACGAGCCTGACTCCACCGGGGGACCGTGAGGCCGCCGACTGAGGGCCCTGGTGCCTAGCACAGGGATGGCCACTAAGCACCGTCCACAGCAAATGTTTGTAACCACAGAAGGCGGGCCCCCCTCCAGCTCTGCCAGGAGGGCAGGGGGTCAGACCAGGCTTGCCAGGGGACGGAAGATGGACCGACCAGAGGTCAGCCGAGGTGAGTCTTCCAGCGAAACCAAAGGACATTCGAAGAAAGGAGACGTCTCCAGGTCTACTGTGGAATGTTCGAGAGAAGTGCTGCTAAGAGCTACTGGGCCGGCCAAACGGAGTCCAAGGAAAGGGAGTTTGCGGCCCAAGGAGCCCTCGGAGCCCCCCACCTGGGCTGCAGCTGTCCCCAGGAGGCCCCTCTGCGAGGCGTGGGTCGGGGGTGGGGGGTGAGACCAGAACATGCAAATCGCTATTCCAGTGGCAGTTCAGCCTGCAAGCAATTTCGGAGACCACACAATAGAAGTTTTCAAATAGGTGGTTTCGAGTATCCACGGCGTAATGAGATCAAGACTCCCAGTCTGCCAGCGTGTAGCAGGACGGGAAAAATACCGTTGGTGGCAGGCCCAGGAATCCCATTTGCATAAACCTTATAAACCCAAAAGCAGGCACACTCCCCGTGCAGCGAAAAATCCAAAGATTTTTTCTCGTTTTTGTTTTGTTTTCTCTGAGCAGTGGCGGCCTGTCAGGGGAGTCCTCCTCCACGATGACACATTTCTGTAAAGCCAGGAGGCTGCTGCTGCTTATTATTATTATTATTGTTGTTGTTGTTGTTATTGTTATTTAGTATTATTATTTTTTCCGAACATACGAATGCATCCATTCCAACATTTTTCTTCTATCGCTCTGTTGTAGGAAATCAAGCCTTTCCACTCACGCCGTTCTGCGGCCCCTGACAGCGCAGTCCACACCCGCCTGCACCTGCATCCCCCTGCACACACGGTGTACCCCATGCACCTGTGCACCACGTGCCCCCAGCTCCAGAACCTGGCTAGGGCACCACTGATTTTCTAGAACGTTCGGTCTCCCTGGCTGCTCTTTGAGCTCATGGAGGCCCCCACGTGGAGCTCATTTCGAGGAAGCACGGCCTTCCCAGGGTCAGGTGGCATTTTTCAGAGATTAACGGAGACAGTTGAATTATAGGAAGCTGGAAATCCTTCCTAATGTCCGGGAGTTTGGGAAGTTCCCCCGACCCCGTCCTTCCTTCCCAACCTCACGGCATGGCCCACGATTGAGCGACGTCGCCAGGCGGCTGGTGTGCAAGGGCCTCCCTTGCCTTGCACGGAGGGCTGCAGTGTGTCTGCTGGGCCCTGGGAGCCTCGGTTTCCACCGGTGCCACCTGCCACTGCATGAGCTGCATAAATACAAAAGCAATTCAGACCCTACTGTGGACACTGAGGATAATGCCTTTCAGGAGCGTTTCTTGGGGTAACGTGTCCTCAAAACCCCCTGGCTGGGGGCACCTGGGTGGCTCAGTGGTTGAGCGTCTGCCTTCGGCTGGGTTGGTGATCCTGGGGTCCTGGGATCGAGTCCTGCAGGGAGCTTGCTTCTCCCTCTGCCTGTGTCTCTGCCTCTGTGTGTGTGTGTCTCGTGAATAAATAAAGTCTTAAAAAAAGAAAAAACCACCTTGGTTCGACGGACTAACAATAAGGACCAGAGGGACCCAGCAGTGAGTAGGGGCAGTGTTTCTGGCCCCCGGAGGTGATGAGGACCACAGCCAACTGCACGGCTCTGGCTGAGGGCTGGAGACCACGATGTGGGCCGGGGGACAGGAAGCCAGAGCGCCTGCAGAGGGCAAGGAAAGGACATGGAAGATGGCCTTGGGCCGCAGGAGCACGGCTCCCCCTGCACCAGGGCTGCCGGTGCTCCCCACCCCAAACCAGCAGCATGGGTCAAAAATCCCTGGGCTTGCAGGGATCAGAACAGAGGTTGCAGAAGTGCTGGGAAGGAGGCAGGCACAGAAGGGACTGTGCGGACAGCAGGGACCGGGCCCCCGTCAATCGTCGAGGTTGACGCACAGGGACCCAGCATTGCAAGATCTGTCATTTTCTGTGAAACGAGTACATTTCAACCAAATCAAATTTAGAGGATTGTATCTTCCGAACAAAGCACCTGGCTGGGCCAGCTTTGTGCCTCCGGCTGGATCTGAGCCCACGGTCAGAGTAATCAAAGACATCCCACCGGTGGTGGGACATGAGGGCCTCAGATAATCCATGAAAGGAAGACAGGCTGTAAAACTCGGAAGGCCTCAGAATGAAGGAGCCCAGAACACTTGGAATAACGAAGAGGCTCGGCTTCTTCAAAAAAAAACTGCATGGTCAGGGGCCGGGGACACGCGTTGCCCCAGGATATACACACCTGTGGTCCAGACCCGTGCGCCAGGAGCCGCTCTGGAGAAACAAAACACAACAAAAATGAAAAACCTCTCTTCTTTAGGAATGCAAGCAGCTTCAAAGAAATTGCTTCTGCTTTGTACCAGGAGAGGGAAATGAGGTCAGAAAAAGGTGAGAATAAATAAAAATACTAAGTGATAGGAAGAGGTGGCCCATCTGTTTCCGGATTGCAAGCAACCGAGCAGTGCTCTCAGGGCCCGACCGAAGCACACTGACCTGTCCAGCCACGACCACAATTCATGCCCCCAAGTCTCCCCTAACCGTAGGTAAAACTCGTGTCGTTCAATGCTGGGCTGATGATGTCGTCTTGTCATGAATGGGGAAAGGACACCACACACGCGGGAAGGTCGGGGCACTCCGTATGTTTCGAGCACCTTCTGCGCGCCAGGGCCCTGTGAGTGCTTCAGGTGTGACACCTGCTTTCGTTACTACTCACGGCCTCTTTATAAGCTAATTCTAATCACCTCTGTTATACAAAGGAGGAAACTGAGGCATGGAGTGGGAACACGACTTACCCAATGTCAGAGAATTAGTAAGTGCAATTTAAGCCAATTCAGTGTAAGAGCAACAGCAGCAAACATTTCCACCCTGCTCCCAGGGACCTTTGCGTGACCCCTGCCCTGTGACCTTCCGTTATTAACTCCAGTCTGTCTTTAGAGGGGTGTAGAGATTAAATGAGATGATGCGTGTAAGCACTTAACACCCTGACCTGCCCAAAGAACGTGATTAATAGTTGTTATTGCTAATGGAAGTAACTGGATCTGCATTCAGAGGGTTCTCCGGCACTGTAAGGGGACAGACAGGAGGAGGGACAGGGACAGAAGGCAAAGGGTTGGGAAATGACAGGGAGTGAGCGAGGGGAGGCAGTAGGTGTAGACTACTCTATGGGAAAGTTTGATTTTTTTTTTTTTAAGATTTTATTTATTTGACAGAGAGAGAGAGAGACAGCAAAAGCAGAGGGAGTGATTGGCAGAGGGAGACGGAGAGTGGACTCCCTGCAGAGTGGGGAGCCCGATGTGGGGCTCCATTCCAGACCCTGGGATTGTGACCTGAGCCAAAGGCAGACACCTAACTGACTGAGCCACCCAGGTGCCCTTTTGATGTTTCGTGTTTTTTTTTTTTTAAGATTTTATTTGCTTATTTATTTGAGAGAGAGAGAGCATGAGCACAAGCAGAAGGAGAGGCAGAGGGAGGGAGAAAGAGAGAAGCACGCTCTCCACTGAGCAAGGACCTGGATTCAGGGTTCGACCCCAGGACCCCAGGGATCGTGACCTGAGCCGAAAGCAGGTGCCTAACCGACTGAGCCACCCAGGTGTCCTTTTGATGTTTCATGGGCTTTTAAAAAGATTTTATTTTTTCATCTGCAAGCCAGGCAGAGGGATCTCAGGACTCACTGAACATGCAGATCAGGGATGTCCCAGCTTCCAGAACTTGGAGAAACAAATGTCTGTTGCTTCAGTCACCCGGTCCATGGTGTTCTGTTGTCACAGCCTGAGCCGACTATGACGAGAACCATAAGTAGAAGAGGAGGGGCTGATGGAACAAACAGAAAGGGGCAGCTGGTCAGTGAGGAGCAGACTCTGGGTCCATCGGGAGCCCAGAGGAGAAGCTCAGCCCTGCGAAGGGGGTGAAGATGCTTTTCTGAAATGGGGGAGATGGGGGAAAGAAGAGAATAATAAGTGGAAGATAGTGGTGTATTTCCATGGAGAAGGAAGAAAACTGGGACATTAGAGTTTGACCTCATCCCTGGGCAAGTGGAGAAGATGCTGCTGCTGACAGGGCTGGAGGGAGCAAAGGGGGGCTGCAGAGGGAGGAGACTAGGGACCCCCAGGCAGGATGGCCACAGCCCCAGACTTCCTGGCACAGCCCTGGGTGCAGGATCCTCTCCCATGACCCCCTTCATAAACTCACTCAGGTGGACACTGATCTGTGTCAGACCTCATGCCCAATTTGGGATTCGAAAATGTGGTCCCACCAACTGGGGCTGAATAAAAGGAGCAATGAGCAGTCTAAAGCAGAGCTGGGATTGGAGTGAGCAAATCCTATCGGCAGCCCTGGGTGACTCTCTCTAGCTCCACAGGACAGTCCAGAGAACCAGAACAAAGGAAAGCTCGGGAGGGGGACGCAGTGGAAAACCAAATGGTTGTAGGGTTCCATGGCCAAAATGGAAAGGTAGGGGTATGGATCCTGTCCTGATCCAAAGCAAAGGAAGCTTGGCTTATGCCCCCACCTTTCTCAAAGAGTATTTCCTGTGGTCAAATAAACTAAGAAGCATGGTGCATGATATTCTCCACGGAGGATTTATATTTACAAATCAGCATATTAAAGGCTCTGAAAAGTCCTGCAGTACAGAAATAGCATTGAATACATTTTTTAAAAATGCATTTTAATACTATTGCTCTCTGGGAAAACCCTACAGGTGGTTGAAAAGAGTATTTTGATAATCTTAGTAGATCCTTAGTAGGATTGAGGCAGTACTGAGTCTATAAGGACCACTTAAGAGACAACAGATGGTCCCTGAAAACCCTCTATGAGAAGGGGAGCCAGTCAACTACAAGACTTTCGTTCTACTGAAGGCGATACGCAGGCTTGAGGCCAACATTCTCAGGACAGTGAAGAAACTGGATGTGAATGAGGGAAGGACAGAGAGGTGTGTCGAGAAAAAGTGATCTTGGAAAAGAGATGTGTCTCGTGAGGATATTCAAGATAGCTTGCTGTGGGTAGAAGGATAACCCGTCTTCATTTTCCCTGAGAAAGCCCAGCAAGGACTGAAAAGAATAAAATCACAAATTGGCTGCCTGTAATGGAAATGTCCCATGAAAAATGGTGAAGGGGTTGAATGCCACTAGGCATTCAATACCATAGGGGTTGACATGGTATTGGCGTAGGAAGGTGGGGGGGGGAGTTAAATGTCCAGCTGGGTTATATCCATTCAACCCAGTAGTCCCCAAATGTACGTGTCCAAACCCTACTTTCTTGTCTTGTGACACCTATTTACATCTCACAACCAGTATCCCTCAGATCCAAATTTGGGAGCACCCCGGTCTTACTCATTCCCCTCTCGCATAATCTGACGACAGCAGGGAGCTTGAGAGAGTTCTAAATTTGACTTCTGGCCAAAAGAAGCAAGGATGATATTTAAAATACCTAAGAAGTCCAGCCTGCTTTCCAGTACGTGAGGGTGGGCAACTGCTAACCCAGAGCCTTCAAGCTAAATATCAGTCCTCCCAAATCCTGCCTGCTTCTCAGACTACGTTTAATTACCTGAGACTCATCTCTTAATTGCAAGAAAGAAGGGGCCTTAAGAAGGGGCCTCTGGCATCTTATTCTTCAATTCCTTCTTGCACAGAAGTGGAAATCACTGGTTAGTTGGTGACACAGTAGGGGCTGAGACTCCAACCCACTAATGGTAGGACACACCAGGGGTTACTTTGTGAACGGCAGGGAGTTCATCGCTGCTGGCTATCCAAGACCAAAGTCATCAGATGCCGCTGTCTTCCTTCTGGCCCCCCTTCCCAGCTTGCCCCCTATCCGGTTAGGGTCTACGGTGGCGCATAAATCCTGCGCTCCGGGATAAGACCGTAGCACTTGGGCATTGCCTGAGTGTCTAAGGAGGACCTCTCCGGACCTGGTAGGATGGGCTGCTGTAATAAAAAGACCCAAACAGGTTGTGGGTCAACACAACAGAAGCTCATGTCTTTTCCTCACATGAGAGTCCAGAGTGGTCTAGTTCTGGGAAGTAGGGTGTGGTGTCAGGGACGCTTCGATTATTCAGGAACCTGGACCAATGGCATTGCTGCCACCCTTAGCATACGCCTTCTGAGGCTGCCCCCGGGAGCTCCATCTCAGGGCGTGGGAGGAGGACACTCGGAAACTTATGAACTAGACCAGAAGGAGCACACATCACTTTTGCTACGCGCCCACTGGCTGGAACTCAGTCACACGGTCACTGCACGGGATGGGAACTGAAGCTCAGCTGTGAAACGAAACAGAAGAAAGGCATTTTGGTGAACAGAATCTCTGAGCCTCATCTTCCCCTGAACTTACGAAGCAGGAGGATTTGAGGTATCAGCTTACCCATCTATAACCTTGTGGATAATAGAGAAAGAAGACCACTGGTTTAATTGGTGTCTTTTAGGTTTTGCTTTTTTTTTTTTTTTTTTTTTACTTCCAAATGTTTCTGGTCAGCTGATTCATATTTAGGATCAAAGCTGGTAAAAGTTGATTGTAAATTGAGAGTTCTGTTTCAGCTTCATATAGGTTCCAATGGCCCTTCTTCCTTTCCCTCCATTTTATGAATGTGCTGGATCCCAGAAAGCCTATTGGTGTAAAAGACACAAGGTTTGGATCCAAACTCTTCTACATCCTTGCTACGTGAGCTAGAGCTGGTCAGTTAATCTCCTGGAGCCCCAGTGTCCCTTAATTGTAGCTTAAAAATGCACATATCAGCTCTACCAAGACATCTGGTCCAGAAAGTAGAAGTGTCTCCTCCGTCACTTCCCACCCACATTCATACCAGGATCCTTCGTGGAGGACTCATTTCAGACAAATGGGCATTATTCACATAAATTGACCAACATTCCTGTTCTGGGACTGGTGGGGGGGGATGAGGAGGAAGGCTAAGTCAAACACTGTCAAAATATCACATTTGAATAAGGCCATTTTGGCGAGTCATGTCTGAACTGTTCCAGTTCCTGGAAGGGCAAATTTTTCTATAAATTTAATATATATATATTTGCCATTTCCAAGCCACCAGTAGTCTGTCTGAATTTACACCCTTTTTGTGTTTGCATCAGTTCTTAAATTAAGGTATATTGCAGGGTAGAGATTTGGGGAACAGGATTATACACGGAAAAATTAGTGCAGCTGATGAAATACCATGAACCAGAGCTATATTCTTATTTCCCAAGATACACCAGAGTTCAGGATAATTGAGTTTTTTTGACATTCGTAGGATCAGTGATTATTATTATTATTATTATTTGCACTAAGAATACAGTGCTGATTTAACAGGAATATAAATAAATACGTTAAATATTACTATGACATCCTCAGACATCTTAGTGGGTATTGAGAGGAAAGGATACGGTAAGGTCACTAACCTGCTAGAGTTCTTTCCTCCCAGTGGATTCTAGGAATTGTGCTAATAATGCAATTTGTCCCGTACAAAGTGAGCTGATACCCAAACTGTCTCAATTTAATAAATGAAAAAAATGAAGCCAAAAGACGGATATTCGCAGCTTATCAAGTATTAGGTGTAGGAAAGCCATGATGTAGGTCTCCAATTTTCTGACTTCCATCCTGCAGTTTCCGATTCATTTACTCGTTCACACGCTCATTCATTCACTTACGTTGTCGTTCAGTCAGCACGTACACTGGACGCAGCAGTAACAGGGGCTGTGAAGGACACAGGAGAGACAGAACACAATGCTCGGAGTCTAAGAGCATTCTCCCGTCAAAGGGACAAAACCAACACAGCAAAAAGCAAAAAAGCAGCAAAACCAAATCCGAATGATTGAAGCGCCTGGTGAGAGGAATGCTCACGGAGTTCAGAGGGTGTCCACTTCGTGTGGCTGCTGGCCTGGCAAAGGTGAAGTTTTGCAAAGCTAGCAGAACTTGGTCTCAGAAATAAAGACACGGCTGGGTGTTGTTGTTAGTGGGGGTAGGAGGGCAGGGGGTGGGGGTTAGATGTGTCAAAGGGAAAAATTATGAGCAAACCAGTAGGAAGACAGCGATGAACATGCTTCGCTAGGGCACACTGGGAACTGGGTTGACTAATCAACATTTCTTTTGTAAGAGAAGCAGCCAAGAGAAGAGAGAAGGTTAGGAGAGAAACAGCAAACCAAGGAGAAAGGAGACCGGGTCTGCTGCCCATGCCCCTGACTATGGACGTGCAGAATTCTTGCCTATTGCCTTCGACTGCACACACGCACCACAGAAGCTGAGGGCAAGACCAACATTCCAGCACATTCTCCGTCATCCAGCATCTCCAGCTTTTGAGCATGTCACCTATGCCTTGCCCAGAAAGGCTCCAGGTTTGGCTCCTCTGTGCGTGGTCTTGTGACCCTGAATGATTTGAGCTTTGAATTTGCGTTTTGTAAGCGAAGTTCAATGGCAAGATGGGGCAGGTGCGTGAGCAGACGAGATACGTGTGATGGGAGCATCTGTCCCCCTTCCTTGACATGCCACCCCCAAGTAGCTCTGGGGGCACAGAATCTGGGATGCCCTCAGTGTGCAGGAGCTCAACAAAACGCAAAACTAGCCCACAGTGAGTGCACTACCTATACAACTGGACACATAGTACAACCCCGAGAGGCCACACCTTCCCCTTGAGGCCGAACCTTACTTAGAACACAGGAAAGAGGTAAAGATATTTTTCAAACCATGAAACGCCAGGGTACCTGTGTCAGATCTTTTCCTATTTGCTTACCTTTTACTTCCCTGTAGATTAACCAACCACTTATGCTAAAAATGAAGACCTGCAAAGAGAGGGAAGGGCAGGGCAGCCCCAAGTTCCTTTCCTTTTCTGTTCTTCCTTGCTCATCAGCAAGCCAAAGGCACAGAATCTTGATGGGATGTGTGCGTCTCAAAAAGCGAATTAAACCTGCGTGGCTCAGTGGTTGAGCATCTGCTTTTGGTTCAGGTTGTGATCCCAGGGTCCTGGGATTGAGTCCCACAGGGAGCCTGCTTCTCCCTCCACCTATGTCTCTGCCTCTCTCTCTCTCTGTGTCTCTCATGAATAAATAAATAAATAAATAAATAAATAAATAAATAAATAAATAAATATAAAAGAAAAAAAAACATTGAATTAGTCATGGGCCATGTTTCCCTTATTCGGATAGGAACAAAATACATATGCATATACAAGCTACAAAATACAGATCGTGGGATTTCAGTGATTCAACATGCAAATTAAGGGCTGTTCTATTTGTATTTGGAACTGGCATGGCACAATGGAAAGATAAATGGTGAAACTCATGCTAATAATTTGAATTTTTAATCTTCCTTCCCTGAGGAAGGCATTGACAGCAAACGGAAAACACTTTTAGTTGAGAGACTCCAGAAGAAAGGAAAAGGCTTTATGTGCTAGCCAACAGCACGTTTTTCCTTCTTCTTGACCAAAGCGTCCTGCGTTTTCATGTTGCGAGGGGTCCCGCGTAGTAGGTAGCAGGCCCCAGGCCCCAGAGTGAGTCCTCTGTGGGAGATCAGAAGGGTCAAATAGTGTGGATGTCACTCCTGTCATTGACTTCACTGCCACTGTCTGAGGCTAGTCGTGGCTCCTGGTTCATGTGGCTTTCATCACAAGATGAAAATAATGGGAGTTCAAACTAAGTGGAGATCCTTACCTATTTTGAAGGCGATTCAAGGTCTGGGGTTTAATAATAGTTTTAAATTAATTTTAATTTCTTTTGTTTTAAATTAATTTTAAATTCTTTAATTTTAATTTTCTAATTCTTTAATTTTGACTCTGAGGCAATACATTTGTATATTTTTTTAATATTTTTTTAATTGAAGTTCGGATTTGTATAATATTTCAAATAGTGTATGACTTTTTATATGATATATCTAATTTGCCTACAATAACATTCACCTTTTCTTTCTTTCTTTCTTTTTTTCTTTCTTTCTTTCTTTCTTTCTTTCTTTCTTTCTTTCTTTCTTTCTTTCTTTCTTTCTTCTTCTGAGAGGGAGGGGCAGAGGGGCAGGGGGAGAGAGAGAGAATCTTAAGCAGACTCCACACTCCAGCATGGAGCCCACTCAAGGCTCAATCTCACAACCCTGAGATCATGACCTGAGCTGAAATCAAGAGTCATATATTTAACCAACTGAGCCACCCAGGCGCCCCAACATTCACCTTTATTGGGGACGCCCGGGTGGCTCAGTGGTTGAGCATCTGCCTTCACCTCAGGTCGTGGTCCCCGGGTCCCGGGATCGAGTCCTGCATCAGGTTCCCCGCAGGAAGCCTGCTTCTCCCTCTGCCTATGTCTCTGCCTCTCTCTCTGTGTCTCTCATGAATAAATAAATAAAATCTTAGAAAAAAAATTCACCTTTTCAAAGTGTACAATTCTATAGTTCTTAGTTTCACGAGATTGTACAACCATCAACCATCGATTCCAGAATATTTGTGTCATCCCAAAAAGAAACCCGTTACCTATCAGCAGTCACTCCACATTTCTACCACTCCACCCTTGCCCCAAGACCCTGGCAACCACTAATCTGTTTTCCGTCTCTGCGGATTTGCCCGTTCTGAATATTTCACCTAAACGGAATCATACAATAAGGCCTTTTGTGTCTGGCCTCTATCACTGAGCATAATGTATAGAGCAGTAGTATATTTGCTGCAGCAGGTATCCGCACTTTAGTCCTTTTTATGGCTGAAAAATATTTCATTATATGGGCACGCCACGTTGCGTTTATTCACCTTTGGAAGTGCAGTAGACCCTTGAACAACACGGGTTTGAACTGCACGGGTGCACTTATACATGGATCTATGCCACCAAATACTGTACAGCACTGTACGTACGATTTTCTTGATAACGCTTTCTTTTCTCCAGCTTGCTTTATTGTAAGAATACGGTGTATCATACCCATAATGTACAAGGTTGTGTTCAGCAACGGCTATGTTATCAGCAAGGCTTCTGGTCAACAGCAAGCTCTAGTAGTTTAGCTTTGGGGGAGTCAAAAGATCCATGCAGACTTTCCACTGCGGGGAGTCAGGTGGCCTAATCCCCGCTTTACATGAAGAGTAAACTCTTGCTCCATTCTTTCCTTCCCCACCTTCCCACCCACCCCGCCAAAGAAGCCATTGTCTACTTTTCAGTTACTTCTCATGGTAGGCACCTTCCTGTTTCCATATATCATCTCCATACAGCTATTTCTTTATAATGTTGAGATATTTATTATATTCCTACTTTGAAAGATGATCACGGGTCACTTTGACAACTCCCACATACCTACTCTCGCTTCTTCCTTTCTCTTAAGACAATTTCATGGACACTTTTTGGTGAAATCTATCACTGTTGAGCCAAGAATTGTATCATTGTCACTTCTGCTTTCCTGAACCTTCCTGTGCTGGAGTCCCCCCGCAGCCCGGGCCTTGGGCTACTTCTCTTCTCAGTTTGCACTCACTCCCTCTCCCATCCCTATGGCTTTAAAAATTATCCAAACATTGATGACTCCCAAACCCAAATGGCCAGCCTTATCTTCCCTTGAATTCCAGGCTCCTGTCGTCCACTGCTGACTTGACATTTCTACATGGATGTCCAGCAGACACCATATACTTAACTTGTCCAAAATAGAACCCCCCCTCTTCCCCTCCTCTGGAGCCACAACCTTCCCCATTTCAGGAAATGGCACTTCTGTCCTTCCAGTTGGTTAGGCCTAAACCTTAGAATTATCTATTGTCTCTCTCACTTTTTTTTTTGTTGTTGTTGTTGTTTTGCCCTTTCATGCCCTATATCCAATCCATGGAAAATGTGGCCAACTCTACTGTCAAAATACATCCAAAATCCAACCACTACTCACCAGCTCTACTCCTACCAACCCAGGTACGGGATACCCATCATATTTCACCTACATTATTACAATAACCTCTTGACTGGCCTTCCTGCTGCCGTCCTTCCCCCATATACCTCATTGTCCAAACTGCAGCTGGAATTGTCCTTTTATCACACTCTTTCTCTGCTCAGATCTCTCCTGTGGTTTCCTATCTCACTCAGATAAAAGGTACTGTAGGATCTGACCATGCTATGTCTTTGACCTCATCTTCTTTTAATCTTCCCCTACTCACCCTGTTCCATCACCAATAGCTTCTTCACCATACATGGAACCCTCTAAGTTCATTCTAACCTCAGGGCCTTTGCACTTGCTGTTTCCTTACCTGGAATGCTTTGCTCCCATATAGCAGTATGCCTTACTGCTTTACATTTCTCATGCCTTTCCTGCTCAAATATCGCCTTATAGGGAAGGCTATTCCTGATTAGCCTGTATAAAGCAACACCCTGCTGTACCCCTTATCCCTCTATATCTTTTATACTGCTTTATTTTTTTCACAGTATTATTTTCACCCGACACCTTATCTATTTGCTAGTGTGTGTTGTCTGCTGTCTTCTCCCTGGAAGGCAAAGATCATCTGTTATATGTACTACTGTATCTCCATTGTACTGAATGTGCCTGAAATACCACCTAATAAATATTTGATGGCTGGAAGAATCAATTTAAAATTGTCAATAAGTGCGTGTATCCAATCTACAGGTTGAATTCAGAAGCAGAATTTCATATTCTGCATTAACATTTTTATGTAGTTTCCCTTCATGACTGCCCCCTGGTTGGTATGACTCTGCATAGGCCTTGTTCCCTTCCACTGGACCGAAGCTCCTCAGGGGGGTTCTCAGTTCCTGGCCCAGGGGAGACCCTGAATAAAATGTCCTTGGGACTTGTAACATCTTAGGGGTTTTTAGAACTAATATAACTGCTCACCAAGGTAATGTGTTGCTCATCCCTCAAATATATATTTAGGATCAAACCCAATACATTTAAGATAGAGGATTCTACGACCTCATCCTTCCATTTATTCATCCAAGCATTTGATCTCATATGTATCAAGCACCTTCTCTGCGAAAGCCTCTGGTTCCTAAATACTTTGTGTTCTTGTCTCTAAATTACCTGCCCTCCCCCATGCTGATCCAAAATGTTATTTTTTGTTCTGACCTCAGTGGAGCTTGGAACAGCTGGGTACCAGCATCTGTCTAATCAGCCTTCATCCCTTGGCAACTATTAAGACATGCCAGGATGCTCTCTGCTGATCCTCTCAGATTTAAAATGGGGACACTGGGTATTCAAAATAGAGGGCCTTGACGTTTAGAATACCTACCCCTCCTTTCTTTGCCTGAGAGAAATGCCTGGCAGTTGACTTTCAGGGTGCGGCACAGGCCAGCCATCCTCTGGAGGGCTAGTGTTTGGTTTGGTGGATTGATTTCATGGACGATGGGCACATTTTCATAAGTCATCACACCAGGAAACACCCACATTGTGTGGGAGTGTGATGAAAGAGGGGTAGGTAATATTTTATGTACGGAACTTGAATTCTACTCAGCCAGTCTGGGGTCATTTAAATGAGGCCAACCGGGAAACAAAGCCCCCACCTCATATAGGAGGGCTTTTTTGTAGTCTGGTCCTTGGACAGTCTTACAAAGTCCCAGGGCTCAAAGTCACTGGGCTTGCTCTACATCCTTCCATGTTCTTTGCTTTAGTTGGAATGAAAAGGTGTCCTTGGAGTGTTTCCTGAAACTCCGTTGTGTTATGTAAATAAACCTGCTTAATAACGAAGTCTCCTGGGGGCCTTTTACTGGAGGGTCTTGTTTTTTAGGTCAGAGGTCAAGAAAGAAGGGCGATTACTCATCAATATTGTTTTGCAACAATCCCTCATTGTTTTTTCGTTAGCATCATTTTTATCTCCAAGAAGTAGAGGTTGTCAGTGGAGAGGCATGTTTTACTTCAAGAAACAAGAGGCAAAAGAAAGAAAGAAAGAAACAAACAAACAAACAAACAAACAAGAAGCAAAAATTTTTCTTTAAACAAACAAACAAAACTGAACCCAATTCTTTTATCCCAAGAGGGGAGTCCTTGAAGTTGCAAACTCTCCTATTGTATTTAAAACGATTCAGTTTGCACAAATGGGTATGCTTTCTCTCTCTCTCTCTCTCTCTCTCTCACACACACACACACACACACACACACATACAATTTGATTTAAAACAACCAGGTTTTTGCTTTTATTTTATTTTTTTTTACTTTGGTGCCACGGGTTCCTTGCTATTGTGTAAAGGAAACTCTGGCCACACTTTTGCACATGGGGCATTAGTAGGGGAAATGGGCTCATCTGCCCGGAATGGTGAACAAGGATTGCAGGATATAAAACTGATGTGACCTGATTCCTATCGGGTGCATTTGCCTGTGAAGTGATCCATTCAGCTGTAATGAGGTGTGGTTGTTGCCTGGGGCCAGGTTGTTGGGAGCCCGCCCCGGAGTCCTCCGCACCCACCCGCAGGTGGGGGGCCGGGGGCGGGGCCGGTTTCTGGTACAGCTCCTGGGTGAGACTAGGGCTTCTTTTGTTTTCCTCTGTGAGTTTGGCTCCAGCCTCCAGAAACTTGCTTGTGGCTGGTTCTCCTGCCAGGTGACTCTGTCCTTGAGAAGGTGTGCGCTGTGAACACAGGGACACAGGGTCTGTAATATTTAGGAGATACTGCATTTTTTTTCAGATACGCACAGCCTTTTGCCAAAGATCCTTCTTTGCCCTTGACCTCAACCATAGAAGTTACTCTCTTTGGCTCTCTTTCAGGTATTTTCCAAATCCTGAGTTCTTTAGGCTAACTTCCCAGCTTTTACCCTGTTCCTAACTGACCCATAAGCCCCAGGTCGGAGCGGTCCACCCACCTGGTGGTGCGCTCAGTTTCCACTTGAGCCACACTTGCTCTTAGCAAGGATGGAGGATGTGAGCAGGTTTGGGAATCTTGGGGATGGAGGCCCTTAAAGCACTTGTACAGTCAGATCACCCAGCTAAACAAGCAGTGTTTGTTTTTGATGGGGATAAATTATCAAGGATCGATTGGAAAGCAAATTTTAGGGACATGACTGCAAATTCCTTTCATGATTCTATCATAAACTCCTTCTGTGACCTCGAGTTTGCAAGACTTATCACAAATACAGAGATATAACTGCAGATAACTTCCAGGGCTATTTTGAATTATACACTTTAACTGGTTAAGTAAATAATGCAGCGATTACAGATCACTCTGTAAATGCGAAGCTCTCTCTCTATGTATACAAAGTATGCATGACTTACCAAATGACTGGACTTAAAACAATGGAGAGAAGTCCATTTTGTCCTATAATAATATATAAAACATATAATATATATAGTGAGATATATAATAAATACCTCAGCATAGGATAAGAGCTGACACGTATTAAGCTTTTACGTACCAGGTGCTGAGCTTAGATTATCTCATTTCGTTTCCCCGACATCCCTTGCTGGTCAATACTTTCATTTCCCCCATTTTAGAGATGAGGACACTAAGGCATAAAGAAATTAAATAATTTCCCAAGTCTTACAGGCAGAGAAAGCCAGAACCAAGGTCTGGACCTCGACTGTTCATTTTTCATGGTTCCTCTTGCCTACTCTGCTGTAATGCCCACCTCCGTCTGGAAGTCTCTCAAACCACTGCAGGGAAGTTTGGTAATTCTGTTTCATTAAAATCTTCCATGCATCGGATGAAATAATAATGAACAATGAATACTTGTTGAACAATTGCTTTGGACAATTACCCATAACCAACTGAATTCTCAATCAACCCTACGAAGCTGGTACTTATGTTAGTCCCAGTTTGTGGACGAAACACAGAGGATATTAAGAAGCTTATCCATGGCCATGCAGTTAGCAAGTGGCAGAGGCTGGCTTTGAACCCTGGCAGTCTGAATCCAGAGTTCTTAATCCTTAAATTCTTCAAAGCCCATAAGACTCTAACGTGCCTGCCCTTCTCGATAGGAGTCTGGACTATAATCATGGAAGCTTCTGGAACAAGTGGATAGCAGCCATTAAGGTGCTAGGAATTGGAGACAGGAAGTCTCCACAAGCTTGGGTTTTTACTCAGGAGCCCTAGGACACCTGAATCCAGAGGTGCTGGTGAGCCTTGCAGGACATAAAAGCATTTGGCAAGACATTGGTGTTGGGTCAGCTCCAGGGCAAGTGAAGAGCTGGTGTGGGGGACAGATGCAGTGTGGAGGGGCCCTGGAGGAGTCATCTGTAGAAGGAGGTGGGAATGTGGTTTCTGAAATATATATAAATTGGCATTGTGTTCCATGAATTTGGAGAGGACATTGGAAAAGGAGGAGAAGTTACTATTTGATCAATGTTAAAACATGAGTCTGAGAGTTAGGGCAGCGTGTAAAGAAAGAGCCCCAGTGCCAGGGCTTGGAATCGAACAGGTGTGGGTTTGCATCCTGCCGCTGCCACTTCTTAGCAGACCCTGAGTAAGTGCCTTAATTTTCTCCTTGACAAAACTGGGATCTTACTGACACTGAGCAGAGACTCAATAAATGCGACTTTCCCTTCCAGCGGACCAGGATTGCTTCTCTTCCCAGCCTCACCCCCAAACCCGAGAAAGTCAATACTCAATTAACGCTTAGCCGTGATGAAAAGCTCTGATCTTAAAGAGGGATGAAGACGTCATATCTGCCCTGTTTTTCCTTTCAACTTGCTTTAGGCTACTCAGAGAGCTCGACCCTGATCGCAGATGAAGGGATGGGAAGGCAGTGAAAAGCAGCAAACCAAGCACCTGTGATCAGAGGAGACCAGCTGGCTCCCAAAAGTAAATATAGCAGGGCTCCGCTGGAAAAGGCATAATAGGAGTGTCCTGTCCCCAGTCCTGGGTCCTCACCTCCACCCTGGGTAGGGGTGGTATATGATTCCCTGATCCACTTCCCTGGACAGAGGGCTAGACATATGATGTCCACTACTGTGCCCAGCACAGTGTAAGGGCATGGGTGGTGCTTATTCCCTACCCCTTCTCGGGACACCAATAGCAGGTATTAGTGGGGCAAGTGTTCAGAGAGGGGTTTGGAGAGGGCACTGGGACACTTGGCTGGCCTCACATGTTGAATTCCATTCCTGGGAAAGCAGATTTTTTTTTAAAAAAGATTTTATTTATTTATTCATGAGAGACACACACAGAGAGAGGCAGAGACACAGGCAGAAGGAGAAGCAGACTCCATGCAGGGAGTCTGATATGAGACTTGATCCCCGGATTCCAGGATCATGCCCTGGGCCAAAGGCAGGTGCTAAACCGCTGAGCCACCCAGGGACCCCCATGGAAAGCAGATTTTGAGATTTGTATGCAGGAAGCGCATTGGGAAGTGGTCTTAGGATCAACACGTATGAAGGGATGGGGGGGAGCAGCCTGGGGAGGAGGTAGACTGTGACAGAAGATACAGCAAAGACTTCAACTTACATAGTGGGGAACTCAGGCTTGACTCAAGGGTAGGACAAGGGACTGAGCTTTCCCATCTCTACATCTAGTCATTGTATGTGGGTTGCCCAGGGAGGGGCACCATGTTAACCAAGGTGACTTTCTCCCACCAAGGGCAACCCTGGAGAGGGATCCGTAGCAGCCAAGCTGTCTGTCCTGGAACTGGGAGGGTGGATCCTCTTCTTGCAGGGGGATCTGGGCAGTGCATCATCCCACCCAGCACAGCAGCCAACCCTCTTGCCTTATGGAGCGAAGACCAGAGATAACACAGATGATGAGTCCTCGCAAGGTGTGTGGCTCACAGGCCCCGAGGCTGAGAGCATGCAGTCCCAAGCAGGTCACCCTGATTCCCAGTCACAGCTCTGTTCCTTCCTGTGTGTGGTTTGGACCTGTTACTCAACCTTTCTGTGTCTCCACATCCTCATCTCTCCACTGGGGGGGATGGTACTGACCTCTGAGAATTGGGGCAAGGCTGAAGCAGATAGTCCATGTGCACTGGGGGGTCCCCTAGATGTTAGATTTGGGGGTGATTACTATTCTCACAGGATCTCTTTCCTACTTTATCCCTATGACTCAATCCCACCTGTGTAAGGTGTGAGCTGAAAAGGAGAAGGATGACTCCTACAAGGACACTTATCATGACTTCAAGATACCTATCAGAAAAACCAGCAGGGGGGCAGGGATTGGGGGGCTAAAGGTGGCCAGGAGGGGCAGTAAAGGCAGACACCTGCAGCCCTGCTGCTTGAGTGAGACTGCGTGCCACCAACCATCTGGTTGGCTCTGCAGGGCCATTTTTAAGATCTAAAGGAGGTAGTTGGGGTCAAGCCCTTGGGATGCTGCCCAACACCCTAGGGGTCATGGTGTTTGCTATTCTCAACCTTAAGCTGTGGCCTATCCACAGAGGCAACACTGAGGGAAGAAGGCCCTGATTCAGACCTTGCAGATTTCCCACGATGTTTAAAACCCCAGGGGACAGACAGAATTTCTGAAGTTGACTTCAAACTCTGTTTCTTTTTCTTTTCTTTTTTCTTTTTCAAATTCTGTTTTGTCCGTTACTAGGTTAGCCCTGGATTCTCTGGGTTAAATGTTGAATCCTTGAAAGGTGTTACCAGGGTGGTCAGAGAGGCTGGCAGTGTTTTTCTTTACTCTGAGGTGGGACTGGCTGAAGAAAAGAGGTGGAGGACAAATGACTCCAGAGATCAGCTAAAGGAAGTGGTGTTCCTTGAGAATCCCGTGCCCCCACCCACCCACTGCCCCCCACAAAGTAACATAAAGGATGTAGGTAGGGCAGGCTGTACTCTTTAAGCATCTGTAACCTTTTCTTAATTCTCATCTCACCTGGGGAGTTCACACTTGAGGAACTTCAAACACTCCAACTCTAATCAATCTGCTATGTTCTCTTGTATTTAGATATTCCCCAGGTTTCTTTTTCCCTGGCTGAAACCCATGCTGGGGGGACACCTGGGTGGTTCAGTGGTTGAGTGCCTGCCTTTGGCCCGGGGTGTGATGCTGGAGTCCCAGGATCAAGTCCCACATCAGGCTCCCTGCATGGAGCCTGCTTCTCCCTCTGCCTGTGTCTTTCTCTCTCTCTCTGTCTCTCATGAATAAATAAAATAAAATAATAAAATAAAATAAAATAAAGAGAAGAAACCCATGCTCAGAAGGGGTGCAGAAGATGGGAATGATGAGAATGAAATAAGGGGCTCAGAGGCAGGGAGGAGGAGTTTAAGGGAACATTCCCCTTGCAGAGGGCCTGGGTCCCAGGCTGAGAACTCCTGCTAACTCCCCCTGCCCCCAAGCTCTCTCCTTGCCCCTTCCTTGCATCAGGTTGAAAAAAAACATCAAGAATTTACTCTGATTTACCTTTCCAAATGTCCCTGATTTCCAAGCCCACCTTGTGGGGAACACTGCCCCACTCACTGGGTCCAGGCTGGCTTCACTGAGTTCTTAGAACCTGCATTAAAAAAATAAGTCATGGAATCCCAAGTCCCAGACCCTGTCAGTTCGATGGACTCATTTAAACTTTCTCCAAGACTAACTCCCCATTCATTTTATTTGAAGAGTCACAGTAAAGTCTCTTCTGCAATCATCATGTCAGTTTTCTTTCTTTCTTTTTTTTTTTTAACAAGTAAGCAATAAAACACATACATTATTTTGATAAGAGGAGCAGCCGTGCTGTTTGTTATCTTTCAGAATGCAAAGAACTGATGACCCAACTTCTTGGCACTAAGGGAGATATTTACATGGGATCATAGCCTTGATTTTTATCTTTGTGGACTTAAAGTCCATGAAAGTCAGTTCACAGAGATGTCATTACTAGGCCAGAATGGACTGTCCATTTCCTGCCCTGGCTTTTTTGTAACAGAAAGCATAGTTGACTTTAACCTTGTGTTTTTATTCCTCAGGAAAAAAAAAAAAAAAAAGAATAGGCAAACAGAGAGACTCATGGGACCTAAGGGAAAACCCCCAAAACAAAATGTATCTGAAATCTGTGTCCTTCTTCCTGTCTCCAAAGCCACACTGTCTTGGGGCACCCAACCATTATCTTGAGACTACTACTTATCATGGCCTCCTAATTGATCTCCCTGTGTCAGTGCTTGCCTGACCCCTGTGTGTTTTTTGCACACACAATGGCCCTGGTGATTTTCAAAAAGTGTACATCAGGCCATGTCACTCCCCCCACTGAAACTGTGTAGTAATTTTCCTCACTCTTGGAGCAAACCCCAAGATTTTCCTGAGGATACATGGCCCTGCTTGTCCCTTCTCCGTGCTCAACCCACTGTCCTCTAGCCTCACTAGCTTTCAATTCTTTAAATAAGCTCTTGCAAACCTCAGGACCTTTGCATATGCTCTTTCCTCTGTTTAGAAACACTTTATTCTGATAGGGGGTTTTAAATTGGCTGCTTCTTCCATGACGTAGTTTGCTTTTAGAGTTTTAATTTAACTCTATATGGCATGCTAATCATCTGGTAAAATCACCTAGTTCTAGGTTTCGTTGAGGCTGTCTCCGTCCTCTGCTTTCTCACATTTTATTGTCTTGTCCTTTACGAATCCCACGAAGATGAATGTATGCTGGAATGTAAGCTTCATTTTGTCTGTTTTGTTCCTGCTGTATGTCGAATAGGGGTTGGCACATAGTAGTCATTATATAAGTACTGCTGTTACAGAAGAGCCATCCAGGTTCAAATTTCTGAACTGATTTAGTACTGAGACTATAAATCCACAGAGCACTGGTTCTTAAAATAGAGAATTTGCAAACTGGCTAGAGGTATCTTACAGAAGTGTACTATTTGACTTGGATAGTATTTTAAATTGTTTTAAATCAATTGCCTATATTTTAAAATTAGGATTTCAGGGGCATCTGGGTGGCTCAGTCAGTTAAGCATCTGCTTTCAGCTCAGGTCATGATCCCAGGGTCCTTGAGATCAAGCCCTGTGTCAGGGTCCCTGCTCAGGGGAGAGCCTACTTCTCCCTCTCCCCGCTACTTGTGCTCTCTTTCTCTCACTATCTCTCTCCCTCTCAAATAAATAAATAAAATCTTAAAAAATTGGAATTTCATATAAATATTTTGACGTCAACTTTTCTTGGAAAGCCAGAAGATCTAGCCACACAGGTTCCTCTTTGCCACATGGCCCAATGGGCTGAAGCTGGGTAGTGGCCACCCCTTTTGGAGGCTCACATCCTCTCTGTTTGCTTTTCCTAATAGTTTGTGTTGATGCAAGAATTCTGCCCCAGTGCAATTATCCTGAAAATAATAGTGGGGGATTTTTAAAGTAGGTAAATACAGAGTTTCATCAGAAGACCCACCAGAAATGGAGAACCATCTGAGGGAATATTTGTGCAAATTGAGATGGAGTTAGGCCTGATTAGTCCTTCAGAGATTTGCTCAAAGCTCTCTGCAAGTAGTGCAGTAGGTAGTGGCTGGAATAGAAATTATTTACCCTTGAGATCTTCTATGTTGTTAAATTCTGGGCATGGAGTAAGAAGCTAAACTGATTTCTTCATCTTAGGACCAAGGTAACTGAGCTCATAAAAGTTACTCAAGGACACCATGCCTCCAACTTCTAAAGAAAGGAGGAAACAAATATAGGCATTATTTAAATCTGTTCCTGGGCCCCATGTATTGAAAATTGGCAAAAAAACAAAAACAAAAAACAAAACTAGTGTCTGGACAAACAAGTCAAAGTGCATATTTTATCAATTGATGATGAGTTAGCAGCAGCAGAGCATTGACATCATATCCTCACCAATGAAACCTGAGCTTTCATCTGAGCATTTGAAAACAAGTTAAGCCCCCAAACAATATAAGCAACTGTTTGAACTTGATATAAAGAGGTTCTAGTTACATTTCATCAGGAAACACTTTGGCCATGTCGGCAATAGGGGTCAAAACAATAAATGATTTATGAGACCTGGGAAGGAGTTATTGGCCTAAGTCAATCTGGGCTGATTTCAAAATGATAATTAGGTTTATTATAAGCATTTTCCCTTGAATTTTATTTTTTTGCCTCTATTCCTTTATTGTTTTGGTCACTATAGGGGAAAAAAAATAGGCCTGATGAGGGCAAAAACATCCAAGTACTGTGCAGTTAGATTTAGTCTAGCAATTAGATAGATTTTTACAAGTGCTACTAATTGTCCCTTAAAATAAACTGGAATGCTATGAAAATGGATGTTGCAGTCTAAAATTACTCATCTATTTTGAAATCTAATTCACAGCTTCCACTTAAATGTTTACAGATTATAGTTTAAAAAAAAGAACTATTAAAATTATAAAATGTTTAAGTATAATTTATGAGGAATCTATCATTCATGATTTAATTTCATAGTTCACTGCAGCTGTTCAGGTTCACGCTGGAATAAAAATATCTTGCACCCAGCAGTACTATTGAAAATCAAAAGTTTTACCACAACAGGATTAGAGTTTCTTTTTTTTTTCTTTTCTTTCCTTTTCTTTTTTTTCCCCCCTAAAAGTGTGAGATGTAAGAATTTGGAAAGACATTGGAAACAAATTCTAAAACATGGAAAAAATTAATGTGCAGTCACTCACTGGAAGAGTCACACTGCTCTACGTTCACAGGGTTGGATTGGGATTTATGTGGAATTCGGGGTCTGGTCCACATTTATTCCTCACCTAGAGTGGTCGAGCTTTAGACTCACTGAGAATCATTGATGGAGCTTATGAAAAACATACATGTCCCTAGAGCTTCAGATTGCTCTGTTCTAGGAGCCTGGAAATCTATCATTCTGAAGATTCTTCAGGTCTACCTGATGGTCAGCCACATTAGGGAAGGGCTGGTCTAGTACCAGGGGATTCGAGAGACAATAGAGGGACCTGGAATGCATCTGTCATCCAACCGTCCTTCAAACTCCAGTGAGTTCTGAACCCTGTTTTGAACTAGGCAAGAACCCTCCGGGCTGATTTGATCCTGACATCCCAATTGTCTCAGATTCTAATGACTGATCAGAGGTGAATGATTCTAAGGGGATTGGCAATCAGAGGACTGGGGTTCTAGCCATCTTTTTTGCTCCCACCCAGCTGTGTGAAATTTCTCTCTCACTCCTGCAGCATTACCATATGTAAGATGAAGGAGATAGGCTAAGATTTCCCTAAAATGAGAATTGCAACCCTGGGGCTTCAAGCCACTTCCAGGCTATAGATTGACTTTACTTGGACTTACATGACGTTTGAAAATAAATTTCAGTTAGTTTCCCCACAGGGAGATTTCCCACCAAACTTAGATTTTTAGCCTCTCTTGGAAAATTGGAAATTCTGGGCAATAATGGGACGCTCCTTCTTACCTAGCCAATGTCACCTGGGAAAAGAAGAGTTTGTTCCTTTTAAAAAGGCCACAAGCTCTTATATTCCAATAGTAGCCATGCTTTTCGTCCACCAGCCTACTCACACGTGGATGTTTCTGCTTGGTACCTAGAGGTGGTCCAGCAGTTGGCTCTTGCTTGCCCCCAGGGTCATTTTCAATACTAGCATCCTTTGATTCTCTAGATTACATTCTAGGGGTAGATCTTTTAACCAGATCTGTGCCTGCTTGTTCTTCCTTAATTTTTGAGTCAGGAAAGCAATTTCTGCTATTCCATTTTCAGGGCACAGGGAGTCTTTAAGAAAGAAGCAAGGAAGTAGGAGCCTGAAGGAATGTGGTGACTGCTTCTCCAGAAAGGACCTAAAGAACTAAAATTTCTATGTTTACAAATTCCTAAGTACAATACACCCAAGTGGGCCTTAATTTAGGCCAAATGTTTGTATCACTGGTTATGTGCAGTGCCAGCAAGGGTAAAGACATTGCTAAATTGCCAGGTCTTTGCAAATTATAATGAAAATTGTATGGCATGGAGTCCAAAATCCTTGTATCAATATAATAATTACTGTATGACTAGAATTACTGCAAGGAAGTGGCTTTTCTGGGAAAACACAAGTGGGAAAAATTCTTTCAAGTTTTGCAGAAGCATCTTCAGCCTCAAGGTGGGCAGTTGGGGTGGGGGTGGAGGTCTCAGGAGAGGCATTTGAACTGATATAAACCTGATTGGAATTCCTCCGATCTCACGGTTATTGGAGGGATTGACCGACTCGGGATATAGTTTTCCCACCACTTCCACCTAAATTCTTTCAAAATACACCAAATGTAAAGAGTGGCGAGTATTGATATTATTCTCAGCTTGCCAAGACCAATTAGTGCTAAAAGCATATTCCCTATGGTCACTTAATTCAAATCAAACATTTCTTACCCCCTAATTATGCACATGATTCTAGGTTACAGAAGATGAATCATTTTTGACCCCAGAAGTCATGGTATGTTACAGATATCTATGTGAGTGAGTAAAATATCTATTGGCTGTTCTAAAGGATTCCGTTGTTGAGAAATGAGCAACATGCTATGGAAAAGGAAGGAGGATATCATTTAGGTTGGGCCTAGAAAGATGGGTTGAGCTGCGTGGTAGGATGACAAGGAGCATTTAGGTACAAAGGGCCTGCCAATAGGAACACATGTTTGGAGAATCCTGAGTGGTCTGCTTTGATTGGAATGGAAGCTTCCTGAGTGATGAAAGAAATAAAAGGAAGGAGAATTGGCCAGAAATAAGGCTAGAAAGCTCTATACCAGCCGAATTGAGAAGGCCATGTTAAGGCCTTGGAATATTATTTTTAGGTAATGGTGAAAGCTTTCTGAGGTAGTCATGGGAGTGATCATATTTCCATTTTCTTTTTTTAAAAAATATTTTATTGGGATCCCTGGGTGGTGCAGCGGTTTGGCGCCTGCCTTTGGCCCAGGGCCCGATCCTGGAGACCCGGGATCGAATCCCACATCAGGCTCCCGGTGCATGGAGCCTGCTTCTCCCTCTGCCTGTGTCTCTGCCTCTCTCTCTCTCTGTGACTATCATAAATAAATAAAAATTAAAAAAAAAATTTATTATTAACAAAATGAAAAATATTTTATTTATTTATTTATTTATTTATTTATTTATTTGAGAGAGAGAGAGAGAGAAAGAGAGAGCACACTAGCAGGGGGAGCTGCCGAAGGAGAGGGAGAAGCAGACTCCCCATTGAGCAGCGAGCCTGATGCAGGACTGGATCCCAGGACCCTGGGATCATGACCTGAGCTGAAGGCAGATGCTTAACCCACTGAGCCACCCAGGCACCCCTTCATTTTTGAAAAATAACTCTGTGCAGTGTGCAGCATGGGTTGGAGAGGTCGGGGTGTGGGACGGGAAGAGTCAAAGTTATTTTGAGGGTTCTAAGTTAGGTTGATTTCTATCTTGTGCCTCAAATCTAAAACATAAAAAAATATCTATTAATTTATACTTGGTTCTGTGGTGTGGTTTAATGTTAATGTAATGTTATACTTGAGTCACTGTGCTCCTAGCAAATGGAATTATTTCATTAAAGCATATACATATTATTTTGTTCCAATCTGCTCTTTCATTAAAAAGTAGTATAAGTGGAAAAATAGCTACATTTATTTAAAGATACCCCCTCCTTCACTTGATGGGATGTTATACTATATATATATATATATATATATATATATATATATATATTTATATATAAAATACATATTAAAATATATATAAATAAACAAATATATTTATATATAAATTTATATATAAAATGTATATATATAAAATATAACTGGGTATTATAGGATATGTTGATATAAATAAATAAATAAATATATATATATATATATGAACTTATTTAAAGATAGCTCCTCCTTCTTGATGGGATGTTATACTATATATATATATATAACTGGGTGTTATAGGATATGTTGACAAATTGAATTTAAATTAAAGAAAAAGGAAAAGAAAAAAAAAGATATCCCCTCCTCTTCGTGACTTTTCTAGGCTTTTAACCTCCTTTCCCCTCTTTTCCCCTTCACTGCGTCCTGAGTAGTGATTGTATCTCTAGAGCAGTAATGCGAAGCCTACCATTGAAGCAGGGATGGGCAGGCATTGAAGCAAGGAGGGTTTCAGATATGGTTTGGGGGTCTGAAGGACCCTCAATGTCCCTGTTCTTTTTTACAACAGAGAGCTGAACAGGGTTGTAAGAGCTGAAAGGGTTGTAAGATGTATGAGATGGAAACTATCCAATCAAATGTAGTAACAAGCCAATAAACAAGAAATCTGATTATGACAAGAAGTAGTAATGAAAAAGAAGCTTAGCCTACTGAGAAGGGGAAAAACAGAACACACATACTAATATTTCTAATATGTTTTATATTGGTCCATTGTATATGGAACTAGTTCAGGCTCATGGAAAATGGATGATTTTCAGTGGAGTCTACCAATGACAGGCCTTTGGGGGTTTTGAAGAGAAAAGGGACGCTTCGTGTATAAAATACAATTACAACCATGTGAAATATCTTATTGCCGGGTCTGGGTTATTGCTGTGCACTGGTCGAGACGTACTTTAATGTTTAATTCTTGTAAAATATGGGAAATGACAGCTGATAAGGAATGGAAGGCTGTTTCATGACTTTCACATAACTTGGGGCACATTTTGCCCACTGATACGCATAGCTGAAGAGAAATTCCATGGAATGGGGAAAGGCTGGATTTCATATTTTGTTACTCTGCTAACACTTCTCCTATTTCAGAGAACTATTTGCAAACTGCTTTCTTACTAAATAGCATTGTTACTAATCATAACTCGTTATCTTAATAAAAACAAAACAATCTCAGACCGTTTTAGTTGAAAGATGACAAAGGGCAGTGAGTACACTCCCAGAGTTCACATTTTGGGCAAAGAGGAGAGGTGGCGCCTCGAGGTTCCTGAAGAGTGCCAGCGATGGACAGTAGGTCCCTGGGTCAGTGATTCTCTGTTATGCAACCACAGAGTCCACAGCTAAGCCAAGATCATCTGTTTCCGGCCATGCCCAGTATCAAGGTGAAGTCCTCCAGAGTCAGACAGGCTCGGACTGAGCAGTTGCTCGGCGGCTCACAAGCTATGTGGCTAGGAAGAGCTACTCTACCTCTAATCCAGCTCATGCCTCAGTTTCCTTATCTGTACAATGGAGACAATACTCTCTTGGGGCTGTTTTCAGTATTAAATGAGCTGATTCATCTAAAGCAGCTTATTAATAGTTTATTAACCTTGGCAGTCTCTCGATATTTTGAGCTGGATAATTTTTTGTCGTGGGAAGGGTAGCCCTGTGCCCTGTAGGAGGTTTAGCAGCCTCCCCACTACCCCTGACCTCCATCCAACCAAATGCCAGTATCATCTCTCTCTGCTCCCCTCTTCCTCAGTGGTGACAATTACTGTCTCTAGGCATCGCCAAAAGTCCCCAGTTGGGCAAATCCACTGCCCCCCACCCCCCAACCAATGATCTCGGGAAACTACTTGACACATAGCAATGTGCTCAAAAGACATTCTCTATTATTATTATCATTTTGTATTGCTTTTAAAAAGGAGCGACCACTTCGGTCTACAACATCTCTTTGTTTCTTTCCTTGGCCTCCGTGAGAACGTGCAGAATAAAAAAAAAAAAATGGTCAAATGCAAGGAGTAGGAAAGGATGGTCACAAACTATATAATCAGCTCCTGACAGTTTTGTTAAATGTAGTGATTTTCTTTTTTTTTCTGCCACTAAGGAGAAGAAGGTGACCGAACCCTGGGATCTTCCCTGATATTTTCCAGATTTGACCGGCTGCCTGAGTAAGAGAATGTTGTCACTTTCCCAAGGCCTGCTGTATGAGACAAGGGAAAAAGATAATATGGTTAAGTCACTTGCCTGCGATTACATGAGTTGCTCTGCTGCTGTCCTCGAATGTCATTTCCATGCATTTCTTCACCTCTCGCCTCCCAGCATCGCTATTACTTAACCCACTGACCCAGAGAGCTGCTTATTAACATTTAATACATGTTGAAGTGTTAGTGGGCTTTGAACGAAACATGAAGAAGTTTCTGACTTGCTTTTAGCTCTTTGCCCTTGTACCATTACATGAGTAATTCTTTAAAGCTCTACTCTGCCATTGCCATAACCGTGGCATGTATTTTTCTTTGAGATGAAAATGAACGATTTATGAAAAGAGTGTGTCCCTCTGATGCATGCAAGCTTTCATCCATTGAACGGATTTTTTTAAATTTTATTTATTTATTTGAGAAGGAGAGACAACAAGTTGGGGGGTGGGGAGGAGCAGAGGGAGAAGGAGAAGCAGACTCTCCACTGAGCTCCATCCCAGGACCCCAGGATCATGACCTGAGCTCAAGGCAGCCGCTGAACCCACTGAGCCACCCAGGCATCCTCCCGCCCCCCCCCCATTGAACAAATGTGGGTGAGCCCCTGTTGTGCTGGACACTGCAGGCTAGGGAGGCTCAGGGGTGGAGTTGGTGTTAGTTTTCTAGTTGCTGACAGGTGGAGAAGGGAGAGAGGGGGGCACTGGGAGACACAGGCAGGTAAAGGGGTGAGAAGCACAGAATCACAGATGTGCCACCAATTAAAACACATGGCAGGGGGGCCCCCGACTCAGCCCTCAGGGGTGAGAAATGTTGCCTCCCTTTAAAGACAAAAGAAAAGAAAACTATCCCCATTACCCTCTCCTCCTCAATAAAGTCACGCCGAGGAGAAAAATACAAAATTCAGTCAAGGCGCAGAAATTGGAAGTTTGTGCCATCCAAAGTGTGTGGCCCGGGTCTGTGCAAAATGCAAAAACACTTGAGACTAGGAATGTTTAATTTGACACAAATATTTATTAATTCCGGGGTTCGCTGCAGAAAATATTTGACGTGGCTCCATTTGGCCAAAGAAATCCCAACTTATTCTTTCATTTTTAAATTATAAAAGTCATGCATGAACATCCTTGAAGAAGAGTTCCAACAGCACAGCAAGGAAAGGGGGGACGGAGTGAACTTCCTTCCCTACTTGCCCTTCCTCCTTCCCACATGGGCCCTCCTGGCCAGAGGTGACAGCCCCTCGATGGTTTGGAGCGTAGCCTTGCAGAGAATGGGTTAGATATTAGGTGGAACCAGGTAAAACTGCGGGCTTTGTGGTTCAAAAAGGGCACAACCTGCAGCACCTTTGTATGGTTCCACCTACTATGTAACATGCTCTGGGTCATCCTGCACATGTCATCCTGCCACCTCCTCATTTTCTTTAGCAAGCCATCCTGAAACTCGATGTGAACACAGAGATCGCCTTTATTTTGGGGGGTTGCATGACATTTCTAGAAGAGCTGTTAAGAAAATAATCTTGGGAAGATAAATGAATGCTGCCGAGAGAGGCAGAGAGGCTGCAGAAGGCACAACTGCTGGAAAAAAGGATGCATAACATGCTCCCACTTGGAAAATAAACTGGTCACCGCAGGTCATGCCCAGAAGGCCCTGTTCTTCCCAAGGGGCCAGGCCCTACAGGGTGAAGAGGGTGGCAGGGTGGCAAAGGAGGCCCGCCCCCAGCCCCTTCCCTGCGGTGGGGACTCCTGCGGCCTGGTGTGACTCACCTCCCCGCCACCCAGCTTCCACTGCTCTGGGCTGGGCTCCAGGCTGTCTGGGAGAGACGCTGGCTGGCTCCGAGACGCAAAGTCCACAGTCTGCAACCAGACTAAGTTTTTGTGTTAACAATAAATGTTAACTTCGTTTCTGATGACTGCTGGAGTCGGAGGGTAGTACCTGATTCTCCCAGATTGTTGTTTAGTATAAATTTTCATAATTGCTATCTTTCATAATAATGCCCTCAGAGGGCAGTTGGAGGGGAAGCAGCATTGGATTTATGGTCAGAAAAACCTGCCTTTGAATGTCTGCCTAGGTTTATGAAAACTGATAGACTTCGACTAAACCACTTCTCCTCGGTGGACCACAATTCCTTTGAATAGCTGTAAAACTAAAATAGTGGAAAATACCTTGGCATTTATTGGGTGCTTCCTATATGCCGGGTGCTGCTTTTTGCACTTGATGTGTATTAACTCACGCAATTGTCACGGCAGCCCTATGAAGTGACCCTCTTCTTATCCCATTGTATAGGTAAGGAAACAGGTGCAGAGGTTAAATGACTGGTCCAAGGTCACACAGCTAGGGAGTAAGAGGAGTGGAAGCAAGAGGTTCAACGTGTGAAGGTTAAAGAAGAATGAGTGTTCTGGGCAGCTCTGCTTGGCCATCATGGCAAGAATTTGGTGTTTTTTTTTCTCTTGGACTTATTGCCCCCAAATTAGATAATCATGAAAAATTTGGAGCTGAACAGACCCTCAGAAACTGTCAAGGGCACACCACTTTTCCTTTTAAAAGAGGAAGACATAAGTCCGCGCATCCACGGGAGTTGGGCAAAGTTCGAGCTGATGAGCATGGGGGGCATAGATTTTGCCTCCTGCCCTCAGTCTTTTGCATGGTTTTCCCATTGGGTTAAACACTGCAAGAAATTTTTTAAAAACTGTCTATCTTGGAGAAAGTTAAATTTCAACAATAGTATAGGAGAGCTCTGTGTCTCACCACCCGGCTTCACTGGCCATCACCCACTTGGCCAATCTAGCTTTATCTATATTCCTGCCCACTCCCCGCCTTCCAACCCCTGCTGGAGAATTTTGAAGGGAATCTCAAGCATCATACATTTCAGTATAAATCTAAACAATAAGGACTCTCTCTCTTTTTTTTTTTTTAAATATCAGCACAATGCTATTACCATACCTCAAAAATAACAATATCGCTTAATATGATCAAGTGGCTTGCTGCTACTGTTCAAATTGCCCTCTTTCCCGCACGCTTTTTTTAATAGTTGGTTTGCAGTGAGCAAGTTTTGAACTTTTAGCAAATGCAAGACAGTGTGGAGGACACAGGGATGGTTAAAAAAAAACAAACTCTACTCTTTGGCTCTGAAAGGTCAAGAATGAATCTGAAACTCTACTGTTAAAGTGGATCAAATGTACACGGTGGTGCAGGGGGAAGCGATACAGGGTGGATGGAGGCTTGCTCACTGGCTGCCTGGACCTAAGCCTACCTCCACCACCGACTCACCAGGTGACCCTAAGTAAGGCACATGGCCTAGCAGTGCCCTCCCCTCCTTACCTATAAGATGGGGCTGGTAATACCCTGACCTCAAAGCCTTGCGATAATACAGGTAAACACTTACATCAGCACCTGAAACATCATAATTATGCACTAAAGACTAGATATTATTATAATATCCCAGCATGGTTATGACCCATTAATAAGTCTTGGAGGCACTTTGTAGTGGATGGTGAAAGGTGGATAGTTCTGCTTATTATGCCACGAATAATAATACATAATAATAATTATTGTGGATGATGATGATGATAATGATGATGATGATGATTTGGGCCAGGGTTTATTTTTTTAATGTGCAAGTCAATTAAAATTAATTGCCTTTAATTGTCAATTACCAGTAACGCACAAGTGTTTTTGCACTCATATTCTGTCTCTTTCTTTTTCTCTCTCTGCTCACACTTTTCTCCAAGCTGAGGTCGTAAAGGCTTGATCCCTGAAGCCACATCTCCAAGGCATTTCTTCCCTTCAGGGCCTAAAGGATACAAGAGATCTGATTCCTAACTGAAATGGGATAGCAGCAAAGACGTTGCTGTAATCCCTATGCTCAGGATAACCGTCCTTCCTAGATTGCTTGATTTGGGCGGGTTGTCCTCTTCCACTCCCCAAACGGTCCCAGTTTGGGTGATGAGTTATGTGATCACCCTACCTACACCTAAAACATGAGGCATGTTTTAAAAAACGTGGTTTGGAGTCACCCTTCCCCTATTTACCTTGTTGCTCACCTCTACCCCTGTGCACCTGCCACTCCCACCCTGCTGGGGGTATGCCCTGGTCTCCGCTGTCACCTTGCTGACTAAAGGCCCATGGACAAGCTCTGCCCAGAGCTACTTATTTCTATCACTAACAATGGTTTATGCTACAGTTTTGGGTTGTGTAACAAGGACCATGCTCCTATCGCTCTCCTTGCAATTATGGAAATCATTTCTATCAATCAAGAATGAGGGGTGGGGGGTGGGGCACCTGGGTGGCTCAGTGGTTGGGCACCTGCCTTTGGCTCTGGTCACGATCCCTGGTGTCCGGGATCAGGTCCCACATCAGGCTCCTTGCAGGGAGCCTGCTTCTCCCTGTGCCTGTGTCTCTGCCTCTCTCTGTCTTTCGTGAATGAATAAATAAACGAATTAATAGAATCTTAAAAAAAAAAAAAAAAGAATGAGTGGTGGATCCCTAATCTGAGATCATTTAGCTGCCAATTTTAGGAATTGCAAATATATTAAAATGTCTGTTTCCTCCCTCCCTTACCAATCAAGAGACCTGATTTATATGTGCTTTGCGTCAAATACATTTCTTACTCCCTGTATTTACTAACTCACTTCATAACTTTTAATCTTTTTTTAAAAAGATTTTATTTATTCATGAGAGAGGCAGAGAAGTAGCAGAGAGAGAAGCAGGCTCCATGCAGGGAACCCGATGCGCCACTCGATCCCAGGACTCGATCCCGGGACTCTAGGATCACACTCAAAGCTGAAGGCAGACACTTAACCATTGACCCACCCAGATGTCCCAATAACTTTCAGTCTTAAAGCAAGTTTTTCTTACCCCTGCAGTATGACTTCTCTATCAGATCCTTAGGAAAATGTAAAAAGGTGAAAAAGTCATGGTGCTTAGTATGAGGATAAGACAGATTTGGATTATACAAATGTATGACAACAGTAATACATTCTTTTTTAAGTTGGCTTTCTTGGAGCCAAAACAAATCCTAATAAAATAAAAATCGTAGAAAAAGCACCCAGATGCATAATTTGTCACTTAATTCCATTTTGCAGACAGGCAGCGCCTACTGCATGCATCATGGCTTTGTATGGGGCAAGCCTTTCAGTAAGATCCACAGTGGAAACAGCACGGTTTCCTCAAAGAATGTATTATTTAGTGGAGAGGCTATGACAGGGTTGCAAATAATCCTATTAAAAAGCAATGAAAGATATATGACTTAAGAGAGAGAGGTCTGAACCATGTGCTGTGGGGATTTATAGGACACAAATGTGACTCTAAAGTTGAGAAATACTCCTAATTCTGGGAAGTAGCGTGGATTTAGATAAGAAGCCCTATCTTGTTGCTTTTTTAATTTATTTATGTTTGTAGAGTGGCCCAGGCATATGAAGTTCTCAGCAATGGTTGTTGATAATTACAATAAAGCAATCTTGTGGTGTCACATTTTAAGTACTAGAGGTAGATAGTCATGTACATTACACACATACATGTAAGGCATGTTCATATAATACACGCCACACATTTATGCGTACACATCCATATATACTTATATATATAATATGTATAAAATATTAAGTCCTATATAAATATGTAGAGAGAGGAGAGTGGCATATATGTGTATGACTCTAGGGTTTTCTTTCTTTTTAAGATTTTATTTATTTATTCATGAGAGACACAGAGAGAGAGACAGAGACACAGGCAGAGGGAGAAGCAGGCTCCATGCAGGGAGCCCGACATGGGACTCGATACCGGGTCTCCAGGATCATGCCCTGGGCTGACGGCAGATGTTCAACCACTGAGCCACCCAGGCGTCCGACTCTAGGGTTTTCAAGTCAACTCCTACATCTCTCCCATTTCTCACTTCTTTCTTCTGTTTTTCTCATGTTTCTCTGTTTTCTTCATTCCCTTGTCTTGGCTTCACATTGGGTTTCCACCTCCCTTTTCCGACCATCCTCCCCCAACAAAAAGATCTTCAAAATCTCCCCCTTCTGGTCCTGTCACCTTCCTTAGCCCACAAATTTCTCAAGCTCCCCAGATTCCCCTCAATCTCTTGCCCCATCCCCTCCCTTCTTGCACCATTACGTTTTTTTCTTTCTTTTTCCTTTTTCTTTTTCTTTTTCTTTTTCTTTTTCTTCTTTCTTTCTTTCTTTCTTTCTTTCTTTCTTTCTTTTTCTTTTTCTTTCTTTTTTCTTTCTCTCTTTCTTTCTTTCTCTCTCTTTCTCTCTCTCTTTCTTTCTCTTTCTTTCTTTCTTTCTTTCTTTCTTTCTTTCTTTCTTTCTTTCTTTCTTTCTTTCTTTCCTTTTCTTTCTTTTTTGGGGAATGAGATTGAGCAGAGGATAGGGCCAAGAAAGAGAACCTCAGCAGACTCCACGCTGTGCGCAGAGCTGAACATGGGGTCCACCCCATGACCCTGAGATCATGACTGAGCTGAAATTAAGAGTTGGCCACTTAACCCACAGACCCACCCAGGCGCCCCTGCACCATGACATCTCTTGAAAACTTATCAAACAATAAATCCTTGGGTCCACTTCTTTGCTTCAAATTCATTACTCAATCCTCTGCAGCCTGGATTCTGGCCCCACAAACTGTGTGTGTGTGTGTGTGTGTGTGTGTGTGTGTGTGTCCAAGGGTGAGAGCACATGTTTAATCACCAAAGAGCTCTGGGTTAACCAAGAAAGTGAGGTATCACAGTAATTAAGCACAGTGCCTATGGACTCAGCCCACCAGGGGTTCAAATCCTGGTGCAGGTTATTTAATTTCCCTGTGCCTCAGTTTCTTCAACCATAAAGTGGAAAAAGACGGACAAGTTATCCGGCAGAGTTCCTGTGAAGATTAAACGATTTTGTGCCCATAAAGAATTCCGAACTAGGTGTTGCCAATTCCTATTATGGTTACAAACTGCACTGGATGCTTTTCTGCCCTTATCTAATTTGACTTCCCTAAGAGAGCAAATACAACCGAATCCTCCGACTTCCCTGAAAATCTCCTTTTGCGGCTCCCCTCTCTGTTTTTTTTTGCCTTTCTGACCCTTGCTTCTCAGGTTCCTTTGTGGAACCTGTTTCTGCTTGTCTCTTGCATGTGGGTGGTGCCCAAGGCGCTGGCCTCAGCCCTCTGCTCTCCTGGTGGGGGGCACTGGCTGGGGTGACCTCGCCTGGTCCTCGGGGGCAGCAGCCACCTCCCTACAGCCTGATCCTATCTGAGCTCCAGGCCTGCATCTCGAGCTTTCAGGAACTTCCTGAGCACCTTGAACTCAATATGCTGAGCCACTAGACCTCCAGCTGCCACTCCAACCCCACTTTCCTGTTTGGCCAAAGGGAAGCACCTTGTAGCTCACACTTGAAACCCGGGCACATGCTCTTCGCAGTGATCTTCCGTAGGGCTGTGGGTGATGGGGGCCTACCCGGTTACCTACCTTCTCTCTTATCCGCCTCTCTCACCTTCTCACCTGCACCAACTTGGTTCAGCTCACCGTTTCTCCTGGGGATCACCCCACCAGGCTCCCTGCTATTTTCTTCAGGCCCCAAGGTTTGTCCCCTTTCAACTCACCCTTGACTGGGCTTCCCCGCTCTCTTTCCAAAATGCAAACCTTACCGCATCTGGCCCCAGCCTAAAGGCCTGGAGTGACTCTTCAGAGGATGAAGTTCATGTTTCTTGGCCCGTATGGGCCTTGTTTATTTCTGTGCTCCCCACTTCCCCTCCCTGCACGCCCCATCTTGCTAGCTGTCCTGTGCTTCATGACTTAGGGTTCTGGAATCCTGGTGCTGTGTCTTGCCTCTGGCCCCTTCACACCTGTGCTTTCTGTCTCTTGAACATAGTCCCCTGTTGGCTCTGCCTTCCTCTCCTCCTGACCCCTCCGAATCTAAGCGCCACCTCTTTGGGGGAGCTACACAACGTGATTTAGCTGCTCATCTGTGTTCAGACATCGCTCTGTGCGTATCTCCATTTGGGTATGTGTCACAGCTTCATCTCTGACCCCCTTACGTGTCCCTTCTTTCTCTCCAAGTCCCAGGGGGGCAGCATCTGTGTCTTACCTAACTTTGCATTCCTCGCACCTCGGCTGGCACATCTGGCACACGGAGGGTGTTCAATAAATACAGAATGAAATCTTGAGCCAAGGGCATATATCATTTTCTTTCATCTTCGTAAACTGTGAGGTGGCTATGGTTAGACTAGGGTCTACCAATAAGGATCGTACGTTCGTTTCTTCCACTTTACAGACAAGAGACTTTCAAACAGTTGCCAGGAGAGTCGGGACTACGAAGTGACAACCTGGAAAAGGATTGTACCCTTTGTGTAGTAATTCTATCTCTAGAAATCCCTCCTAAATAATCAGAAGCAGAAAAGCTTTATTCACCAAGATGCTCATCACCAAGTAATTCATGATAGAAAAAATACTGGAAAAAATAGAGAAATAATTCAACATCCAGAATTATGGTACATAATGCAACTAAACGTTATAGTGCCATTATACACGGCTTCCAAAGAATGTTTAATCACCCAGGACAACGCTTCTGTTATGCCTGGTAAAAAAAAAGATGGATAGAAAACTAACAAAAATTATAAAATCTTAAATCACAAAAATGAGAAAAAAAAAACCTTACAATAAGCAGAGAAATAAGATTTGACAGAAACATACCAAAATGAACTCTTTAGTAGTTATGTCTTGGGTGGTTTTTGTTTTTTTAAATAATCTTTGGCATTTCTTTGATTTTCTACAATGGGCACCTTTGCTTTTACAGTCAGAACTACAAAAATTGTTAAGTTGTAATGAGCATCTTTTGTTTTGTTCCTTCTTCCTCCCGTGGGAGTACCTCAGTTTTTCTTTGGGGACACATCCTTCCTCATTCTTAGACCTCATGGTGTGGGTGAAGTGGATCCTCAACCCCGGGCTCCAGGGGTGGGTGTGGGATCCAGACGCAGTCAATCATCATATTGTACCCATCTGGCTTCAGTGATGGGTCCCAGGTGAGCATATGACTCAAGCCGGGTCAGTACTTCTATAGGAGATGTTCATGGGGGCAGAAAAGCTCTGCTCACATTCATACTAATACGCTGTGAGCCTAAAGCTGCCTAAGTGCATATGAAGACAGGAAGCCATACAGGCGTGTGCTGCTGAAAGATGGACGTGGAGAAAATGCATGTACACACACACACACACACACACACACACATCACTCCACACCACACCACACCACACACATTACCTTCAAGTCCTGGTGACTTTGAATTCTTGAATCTAGGAAAGTCTCGAATGCGAATGCTATCATCACTGGACTTTCCAGTTATAAGATCCATAAATTTTAGGTTTTTGGTTTTTGGGTTGAGTACGTTTGAGGTGAGTATCTTTTCTTTTTTTTTTTATTTAGGATTTTATTTATTTATTCATGAGAGACAGAGAGAGAGAGAGGCAGAGACATAGGCAGAGGGAGAAGCAGGCTCCTTGCAGGGAGCCCGACGAGGGGCTCGATCCCAGGACCCCGGGATCGCGCCCTGAGCCAAATACAGATGCTCAACCACTGAGCCACCCAGGTGCTCTTCTTCTTTTTTTCTTTTTTTAAAGATTTTATTTATTTATTTGATAGGGGAGGAGGGGCAGAGGGAGAGGGAGAAGCAAACACTTGGATGAGCAGGGAACCCAACATGGGACTTAATCCCAGAACCCTGGGATCATGACCTGAGCCAAAGGCAGATGCTTAACCGACTGAGCCACCCGGGCGCCCTGAGCTGGGTTTCTACAAGTTGCAATCAAGAGTCCTCACTAACACAGTTATGAAAACAATGAACTATGTAAAATATAATTTATAAAGGGCTGTAGGAGGGCTGTCACACAAAAAAAGTACAGAATTGGCCCTGTACACCCTACCTGACGACGTAAAACATTTCCATCGTTGTGTTTCTACTGGACGTGTTCTGAAATAGAGTTCACTCGCGTAGCAGGCCACTCTCAGTACCCTCTATATGCCTTCTGTCAGTACATGGCTGGCATGAGGTGTTATTAAAAATAGCTTGTAACCCTAAAGGCACAGCGGCTGGCGGCTTCCTGTTATGCCTGGCATTCAGTCTTTCATTGCTGGACCTGAGGAGATTTGGGGTCTCTCAGGAAAGAGCTTGGAGTGAACGAAGGGGTACTTGGGGGTTTGGGGCAGGGACTTTTTTCCCAGTTGATTCAGAAGGACTTCAATATTCTAACAACCTGTATGGCCAACTTGGTGTGTCTTGGCTGAACACAAACCACGTTAGCAGAGATCAGAGTTTCTTTGGGGGGATCTGCCTACCTTCCCAGGCAAGGACTTTGTCTTTATGAATTATTGGGGGTCTTGTGCCTACCAAGGTGCTCAATAGATATTTGGGATGACTGACAGCCCAGCATTGTTTAATTCCCTATTCTGGTTTTTTTTTTTTCTGATAGAAGTTTCCTGCCTAGAATTAAATTGCAATATGGTCCCTTTTCACCCGCTCTTCTGAAGACTTGTTATCCTCTCCAATATCAGTTGATTGAAGAAGAAAATTGTAAATTTTCTCTCTCAGGCATAATGTTGATATTTTAACTCACAGTGATTTTTTTTTCTTGCTACAAAATGGATTTTAGAAATAAATCAAGATCCCAGAAACTTATGATTGCTTTGAGTGGTAGCTTTTATCTCTGTCATCCCAAGAAAAAGATGTGGTCTGATGGCCCAGAGCACAAACAGAGACCTTTGAATTTCAGTTTTCCCACAGCTGTATGACTTGACATATTTGCTAGGACATGACATGGGGGTGGGGGGTTCCCAGTCTTGACTCTAAGGAGGGTGGCAGGGTCCACCTTTGTCTATTAAAAATGGTCCTCCCGGGGATCCCTGGGTGGCGCAGCGGCTTAGCGCCTGCCTTTGGCTCAGGGCGCGATCCTGGAGACCTGGGATCGAATCCCACATCAGGCTCCCGGTGCATGGAGCCTGCTTCTCCCTCTGCCTGTGTCTCTGCCTCTCTCTCTCTCTCTGTGACTATCATAAATAAATAAAAATTTAAAAAAAAAACGCTTAAAAAATGGTCCTCCCCGTACCCAGCTATTCCTTGTTAAGAGTAGACACTTAGATGCTTGTTGAATGAATACATGAGTTTAAGGAGAGGCAATCACACATATTGACCTCGAAGTGATAATTTTTTGAAAAGAGTATTTATATATTTATTTGAGACAAAGAGAGAAAGAGAGAGAATGAGTGCAAGGATGTGCAGAGGGAGAGAGAGCAGCAGTCTCCCCCACTGAGTGGGAGCCCGATGAGGGGGGCTCCGTCCCAGGACCCCAGGATCATGACCTGAGCAGAAGTCAGATGCTTAGTCGACTGAGCCACCCAGGCACCCCTAGCAGTGATCATTTTTAAGTGATTAGCTTTAAAACTCATTTCTTTAAAAAAAAAAACAAAACTGACTTGGGTCCTATCATTATCCAACAGGAGAGCTTTCGATATTAAATAAAGTGGGGCGGTTACTTACACATTTTGGATGTCATTTTAGAGAAAAGTCCAGGTATATCTATATTATTCGACCACTTTTTCCGATGGGCACCCTTTTTTTGTCTATTTTCCACTCTTAAGCTCTCTGGTAAGGCGTTTTACTGGGTTTATTAAGAAGCCAAAGGGAAAGGCCATCATACCTGGAGTCAGCCTTAAAAGGACTCCCTGGCCCCTGTACCTGCTGTGCGATCTGAGGGCACTTTTAAAGCCCAAGTAAGGAGCACTGCGCTCCCCCTGCCTCGCAAAGCTGCTGCTGTGAGCCTCAAACCGGATTCAGAGCCCGGAGGAGCGGCAAAGCCCGGGGTAGCCTCGGGTGGAGCCCCTCCCGGGCGGTGGAAGCTGGTTGAAGAGAATTATTTTACTAATACGTTGCCCCTGGTGCAGGTTAGGGCAGCTAAGGGGACCGGGGACGGTGCTCTGGCTCCGAGGCAGGGGCGCCGAGCGATCGGCCGGGTGCGGGGCTGGGGGGTCGGGGGTCGGGGCTGCCGGATTGCTCAGCGCTGCAACTGTGGCGCAAAGTCGTCTAAAAACGCGGGCTCCCAGAGCAAACTTCGCCGCGGCCGCCTCCCCGGCCCGGCTCGCAAGCCAAGCCCGCTCCTCCGAGAGCCGCGGCGGGGTGGGCGGGCGGAGGCCGCAGCGCCCCGGGGAAGCCGCCGGTGCGCTCCCGCCGCGGAGCAGGTGGAGCCGGGCGGAGGGAGCGACCTGCGCCCGCTCGGGTCAGGCGCCCCCTGGGGCCCCCTCGACGGACGGCGCGGGGGGAGCGAGCGGGGGCCTCGCCGCTAGTGCCCGGCGCGCCCCGCCCCTGCCGGCTCCTGCACCCCCCGCCCCGGAGCGGGCTCGGCGGCCGCGCGGCGGACCTCATTGTCTGGGGAGCACCTGCCAGGTGGCGGGCCCGCGCCCTAAGGTGCGCTGGGTGCCCGGCTTCACGGCCCCTCCCCGGGAGCCGCGCCGGGCGCGACCACATCACAGGGGAGGCGGGGAGGGGGCGCGGTGCAGGGCCCCGGGACCAGCCCGTCGGAGGCGCGGCGGCCCGCGAGCCCGGGGCGGGGGGGAGGCGAGGAGGGGCGCGGGGAAGGGGCGTGGCCGCGCGGAGGGAGGGCGCTGGGAGGAGGGGCCGGCTCGGCGCTCGCCGCTCGCCGCTCGCCGCCCGCCGCTCTGGGGGCTCGGCTCCGCCGCGCTCCGTGCACTTGGGCGCGAGCAGGAACGGGGAGCGGAGCTCCGGTCCCGGCGCAGCCACCGCGATGAGAGGCGCTCGCGGCGCCTGGGATTTCCTCTGCGTCCTGCTCCTGCAGCTCGGCGTCCAGACAGGTGGGCCCCCGGGGCGCGCCCCCCGCGTGCCCACCCCGGCGCCGCCGGCGCGCCCCGGGGCTGCAGTCCGCGGGCCGGGGCCGGGGCCGGGGTGGGGTGGGGATGGGGCCGGGGTGGGGGTGGGGCCGGGGCCGGGGCCGGGGTGGGGGTCCGCAGGGGTGGCCGACGCCCCCCCGGTGCCCGTGCTCCTCCGCCTCCGGAGGCTCGAGGCGTGCCCGGGACGCCCCGCGCGCTGCCTCGCTCACCTGCGCGGGGAGCCCCTGGGGCGGGCGGCGGGGGCGCGGGGCGGGAGGGCGCGAGCTGTGCGGCTCGCGGCGGCTTTTGTGCGCGGGGCGCGCGGGGGCCGAGGCGGGCGGGCGGGGCCGGGTCCGCACCCAGCGCGTTACCTCCGCGCGGCGAGGCGCGGCCGCTGCTTCCTTTTGTTGAAAGTTGCGCGTGTGGCCGGAGCGCGCAGGTTCGCGGCCGCGCCGAGGGCGAAGTTGCCGAGGCCCCTCCGCACGCCGCGGGCGCCCTTTGCGGCCCGGAGCTGGGGACAGAGCCGCCGCCGCCCCCCGGGTCCCCCCCGCCCCCGGCTATAGGCGTGTCCGCCCGGGGACCGGACCCCTGAGCCCGGAGGCGGCGGCTGCGGGGACAACTTGGGCAGGGCGCGTGCAAAGCAGCCGCTAGGCTGCAGACTTTCTGCTGTGGATCCCACGCCGGAGGCTCGCCCCTTTCCGCCGCGGGGCCGTTTCTTTCCTGCCACGCGCCTCCGAGCGGCCGGGAGGCAGGGACCGCGCGCTGGGCGCCCCCGCCCCCGCCCCCGCCCCCCGACAGCCCGGCGGGGCTCTGCGAGCCGCTCGAGCCGGGTCTGCGCCCTGCAGCCGCGGGGCCGCGTCCTCCCGGGAGCTGGGAGGTCTGCAACACCCCGCCCCACGTGACAGCTGCACTCCGGGGCCGCCGGGGCGGGGGTGGGAGACGCAGTGGAACTTTCTGCAAACCGTGCTTGCATCTGTACTGAAAACCCGGTTCTGTGTGCGCGGGAACTTGGGTCTGAAGGCGGTGGTGGAGGAGGAGGAGGACTCGCAGGCTCCTGGAAGCCCTGGGTCAGATTCCTCCCCTCCCCTGCACCCCCCCCCCCGTTTTTTTTTTCTGGGTGTCGCTAGTGCACGAGCGAGTGCAGGGCGCCCGGCTAAGCCGTAAAACCCAGGTCATTTTTTTTTTTTTTTTTTTTTTTTTTTGCAAAAACCCTTTAAGGCCACCCCGATGGTGCAAGGACAGAAAGTGAGTCTGAACTGGAATTTAAGGGGCTTAAAAAAAAAAGAAAGAAAAGGAAGCATCGTTATGAACTGTCGTGTACTCCATTGACCGCCGGCCCGTTCCCCTAAAGTCCCCGGGTCCAGCCGGCCTGCTCCCGGGCTCGGAAGGAGGCATTGTGCGGGGGAAGAGAGGCCTTGCATCTGGACCCTGTGAGATGGGGGGGGGGGGGGGCGTGGATCATGAACCAGGGCCCGGTTTCCGTGGCGGATTTGACCGCCTAAGCTTCAAATGACACATTTGGTCCTCCTGTCTTTGTGCCTTGGCATTTTAAATTGCAGTTAAGGTATGTTCAGGGACCCGAATAGGGCGCCAGAAAAGACAGACCACGCAGAATAGTTCCCTTTTTAAAAATTACATGAATCGGTCGCCTCTGTCTTCATGAATATCCTGCTCCCTTCAATAGATTTTTGGCAGAGGGAGTTTTAGGGCTGGCTCCTGGGGGGCAGTGTGGTATAGTGACAGAGCCTTGAGCTGCCCTTCTCGTTCTCCTTTTTGCAGCATGTATTAGCGGTGTGCCCTTGGCAGGTCATTTAAATTCTGGAGGTCCCAGTGTCCTCCAGAGAACAGTGAGGCATCGGCATCATGAAGGATCCTTTGGGTTCCACATTCTCCTCTTCCAGTGTTCTGGGTGTAGACTACAATTTTTCTGAATTCTTCCCCTGATTCGTTTCTGGCTCCCTGAAATTGCTCTGCCTCTCCCCTCTGGGGAACCACTGGTGGTTGCTACTGCTCCAGCCTTATGCTAAAGCAGGGGGGTGTGGTTTATTCCTGCTCCCTCCCCAGTCCCCACCTTTGCCTTGTTTCCCTTTGAATACAACCTAGGAGGTGCCAACTCCGTAGGACCCTCCATCACCGCTCCCCTCAGTATTTACAACTCCTGTGCCCGGCAACACGAGCCTGCCAGGAATAGTGAATCACACTTTCCTCTCGTTCCTGCAGGTGTGAGGCCAGAGTCATACCCAGCAGCTGGCCAAGGGACATTTTGGTTCTTATCCTGTTGGGAATAATACGGTGGTCCTGTAAAGGGATCCCAGCAAAGTCACTTAGCCCCATTCTGGTCTTTCCCCCTCATCCACACATTTTTTTTTTATGACTTGATAAAGTCTGTATGCTGTGTTATTGCGATGCATTCTCTGAAGTGCCTTACATTTCATTTTGTGTGTTGTGTAGTTGTTTTTTATTCAAAACTGGGCTAGGTCCGTGTTTTGGGGTGGGGGAGTCGGGGAGACGGTTTCATGTGGTATTTCTAGTCCTCCCAACAAGCCCTGGAGGCAGTAGTCTTACCATCCTTACCATTTTTATAGCTGGAGACAGTGGCTGAGGATAAGTCTGTTATCAAAATCATCAATGGTAAAGCCTGACATTAGCCCAACTGTATATCCATTCACAGCCTTAACAGAATCAGTTGTGAGATCCTTTGAAGCTATTCACTGAGCACATATTGTATGCCGGGGTATCGCTGGAGGCTCTGAGAATATGGGATGGCCCTCCAAATTTTGGTAAAAAAAAAAAACAAAACCTAGAATTGCCTGTCTTAGGACGTCTGACTTAAAGTGTTCTCAGTTTGAGGGAAGTATTCACTGGGGAGGGGGAATCATTCAATATAGCTTTGATGGGGGGGTACTTAGGCAACTGACCCTGCTCCTGAGGGCTCTGGTGTTAGCTGTCCCATTCCTAAGGCCTCGGAAATGAAGACCAATGGTCTCTCAAATGATGATGAAAGTCAGTTGAGATTTTTTGTTTCCATCCCCCTCTCCAAAAAATTAAAATGCTCTTAGCATTATCATATACTTGTGGCATAGCTGTGAAAGAGCAGACTCCCAGGAATGAGTTCACACCACCGGCCATTTACCCTGAATGGGCACAGTTGAGCCAGAAAGGCAGTTTACCACTCATAACCCCAAACACATCCTCATCAGAAACGTGCCAAGTGTCTCGTGGGCTTCCCTGGTCGTGTGCGTTTGTTTAGGGACAGATGTTGTTGTGCTGATGGATTTTGCTGCTGTTGTTGACAGCTGCCAGAAGTTGCCCTTAGGATTTTGACTCATTTCCTCAAGTCTCCCCCCACCCCCACCCCCACCCCCCCCCAGCCGATGAGAGGACACCGGGAAATGAGCCACGGTGTCCCGTTGTCCCGAGCAGAAATCTTAAAGCTGGCCTTGCAGGATGAGAACCTCTCCCTCTGAGGCAGTGGTCAAGGCTGCAGCAGCGTTGGCTCCAGAATGGATTTAGTTGGAGGGTCCACAGGCTGGGACGAGGGAAGTGCTTTGTTTTGCAGCATGCACGGGAGGGGACTTTCCAAATAAGGGACTGAAAGGCCTTGGAAGGAATCTCAAGTGTGCAAAATTTCATAGGCGGTTTCTGTAACTTGAATAAGGATAAGGTGGCTTTGTGACTGCAAGTCCAGAGCGAGGAGCACCTGCCAGGGAGTAAGCAGAGGTACCGGTGTGAGTCGAGGGCAGAGCCAGGGTAAATCTGTGTCGAAGGGGAGGGGACTCTGAGGAAGCCTGGCCCAGGACCTCTGATTCCGGACGTTTGGGACCCGAGACAGCCCAGCTTTTGACTTCAGACTCTAAGTAGGGAGACTTTACCGGCTGCTGGCCCCTGGACATGTTTGTTTTGTTTTGTTTTCCCCCACATGCTGCTTTTTAGGAAAACATCGAGGCAGTGCTTAAAAATCTGGAGAATTTATGTCAAGTTCTCGATTTCTCTGTTCTCTTGAAGAACGGAAAACTCTGCCTCTTTAGATGGGACTTGTGCTCCTTAGGAGGCTCCAGGAGATACCACTCTTTGCTGCCAGCCCTAAGACATTGTAGGCTTTAAGCCTCAGGCGCTGGTGAGCATAGATGGGCCACGCAGGTACCTAGTGGACAGGTACCTGGTGGACAGGTATTTGGTGGATGGGTATCTGGTGGGCAGGTATTTGGTGGACAGGTACCTGGTGGACAGGTATTTGGTGGACAGGTACCTAGGGGACAGCGCAGGCCTAAGGAGTGAAGACAGCCTTGTATTAATTAGTCTGCTGGCTTCGTGGCTGAGACCTTTGGGGGCTTGGAGCAAGTCTGTCACCCCACTGAATTTCCTTTTTCACCCTCGTTTCAGCTGTGCGACTTTAAATTACGAAACCATTCTGTTCCAGTAAATCTGTTCTACGTGTAGCGTTTTTAGAATGGTTGCCAGTACAAGCTCAATACATGTCAGTCAATAATTACCATCTGTAAAATAGGAATTACTGTTTTCCCCAAGATGGAAATCATGCCTACTCTCATATGATTGTCCTAAAAATCAGAAAGAGATTCTTGTCCAGATGCTTGGCACAGGGCCTGGGATGGGATGGGCACCTAATGAGTGAGTGAGCTCTGTGAGGATGTAGAATTTGACGGTTTCTCTTTGGAACCTTTCATGCAAGGTACCAATTAAGTACTAACATGACAGCTTTTAACGTGAAATAAACTTTACTTCTTGTTTTGAGTTTTATATAGCTTTTGACCTAACCGTTGGGAATCCCTACTCGGAGACTGGATGGATGTTGAACTTTTTTTTTTTTTTCTCCCCCAGAAAGACAAACAACTCAGACGATTTCTCCAGTGAAAACATTCACATCTGCTGGTTTTTCCATTCATCCTATGCTCTGGCCTTCATGCTTTATTTTGGTTACCACACACTTTGTTGGGTACCTGCCTCCTTTTCTGATGGTTACGTTTTCCACACTTGCAAACCTCAGGCCAAATTGTTATCCAGGGCGGGTGGCATCAGACTTAAGACCTTGGGCTCCTAAACGGGACCACCTGGGGTCTGTGTCTACTTGGGCCCCTTGCCACCTGTGCGATCTGGGTGAGGACTCTTCCTCTCTGTAAGCCTCAGTCCTTCATGTGTGACCCGGGGATGATGGCATGGGCTCCCAAAAGGGGATCACATGCCCTAGCATGGTGTCTCACGGGGACAGCATGGGAACTCCACATGAGGCTGATTCCATGGCCCTCTTTCAGCTTTGTCTCTTAGAAAAAAAATTGGAAATGGTTTGAAACCAGATTTTGTAGAGGGCTGTTTTTGGTACTAAGGTGAGAAATGTGTACACTTCATGTCTAGCTTTTTTAAAAAAAAAATCCGCTGGTAGTGGCAATGCATAGTTCTCCCCTTGGTTCTTTGTTCCACTTTATTCTTAGGCCTGTCTTGGTGGATCCAGATTTCCAGACGAAAGTTCAGGAGGGGACAGGTCTGTAGAATGGCCATTTTCTCAAGGTGAATAAGTGGGTCCAGGGTCCAGGGACCTTGTTACTTTGTGAAGTGGGGTGAAAGCACCTCAAGAGTGGGGGGTTTTTCTGTGACCACCTTCCCTAGGAGTGAGGACCCGGCTGACCTTGGCCTTTGCCTCAGGCTGGACACACAGCGGTGCTCCGTAGATGTGAGCTTAACATCTCCCGTTCTCCAGCACTTGTGCAGCATTTGAACATAGTAAATGCTCAGTAAACCTTTCAGAACGGGTCTTAGGAAGATCTGTCAATCCCTAGGCCTTGGTCCTCGCAGGCACTACAGGTGTGGGCCAGAGGGGAGGGGGGCCTGAGAGCAGAGCCTCCAATTTAAATCCAACTTGGTGTCAAAAGAAGTGCAAAGTGATTTCTGTGCGTTGGAGGGTAGAGTGTAGTTGAGGCTTCAATTGGGAAAAAACCGTGGGAACAGAGGACAAGTCTTAGGATCTTATTTGAGGATTGTCACATCTTCCAGTTGGTGTGGTGGTTGGTGTGGGTAGGGAATCGAAGGGGAAGAGAGGCAGGAAAGGTGGGCTCTTTGATTAGCCTCAAGGAACATTGGAGGGAGGGAATATTTATTGTTGCGTTTGGTCCAGATTCTTTTTTTTTTTTAAAGATTATTTAGTGTTTTATTCCTGAGAGACACAGAGAGAGATAGAGACATAGGAAGAGGGAGAAGCAGGCTCCCTGCGGGGAGCCCCATGTGGGACTCGATCCCAGGACCCTGGGATCATGACCTGAGCCGAAGGCGGATGCTCAACCATGGAGCCACCCAGGCGTCCCGGTCCAGATTCTGAAAAGAGCTGAGAGGTCAGGGCTAGTGTGGACCTGACCCCGTAGTGGCTCTCTGGGTTTTGCTCACCATCAGGCCAGGGCTGCTCGCTCCACCATTCCATCCAATCCCCAACCTCCCCTGAAAACTTGGACACCCCCTTGCTGTGGGTAGCCAAGACCAAGGGAGGTGTGTATGTGCTTGTGTGTGCATTTTAGGAAAATACCCATAACGTAATATTTACTATCCTAATCATTTTTAGATGTACGTTCACGTTGTTGGGCAGTCCGTCTCCAGAACGTTTTCCATCTTGCAAAACAAACTCTGTGCCCATTAAACACTAACTCCCTATTACCCCTTCCCCCAGCCCCTGGCAACCGTCATTCTGTTTTTCTGTATTTACGAGTTCGACTACTCTAGGGACCTCATAGAAGTGGAATCGTTCAGGATTTGTCTTTGTGACTGGCTTAGTTCACTTGGCATAATGTCTTCAAGGTTCATCCACGTTGTAACATATGTTAGGATCTCCTTCCTCTTTAAGGAGGGAAATGTATGTATATGTGTATGTATGTATGCATATGCATATGCACATGTATAAGTTTATGCCATATTTTGTTTATCCTTTCATCCATCAATGGACCACTGGGTGGCTTCCCCCCTTTCGGCTGTTCTGAATAATGCTGCTGTGAACATGGGCGTATAGACACCTAAGGGAGAGTTTCTCAGGAGCCTCTTTGGGGACAGTCAGTCTCATGGCTTTGATGGGGAGCAGGGTAGAGCGATGGTCAGACTCTTTAGGTGGCCTCTGGGGGAAGGAGGGGTGAGGGCCTGAGTGTGAAGGGTGCATGCTCAGGGAAGCAGGGAAAACACTAATGAGATGTGGGGAAGATCAAGATGGCAGACTTAATTCACTTGGCAAATTTACAGGCATCTTGGATGTGTCAGGCATGGATGAGATTGAGGGGAAGGGGAGCAGGAGTTCCCAGTAGGCATGGGTAACTGGGAGAACTGGTGGTAGGTACTATGTCATACATGGAAATAAAGCCAGAGGAGGAGCAGTCCGTTTGAGGGGAGGAAGAGGAATATGGCGTTGGACTCTGTTGTGTTTATTTATTGACTATTTACAGCCCACATTTCCTTGAAACTCCATTTCATGATGGTAGATACAAATGGGATACTTCTTAGGGTCGGGTCCACGTAAGAGCAAAACTGTGCCCCAGAAGTCAACAGGACATGGCTGTGTGATATGAATGGTAGGATTTGGCGATTTTTAAGGAATTGCGTGTTGTGTGTCAGTCATACAATGAAAGGTAAATTTTCACGAAAACAAATACATAGCAGGAGGATAATTCTGCATTTATTCTCCACATGAAGCCATTTTTCAAGAGTGTTTGTTGGTTTTCTCAGAGAACAGAATGGACAGTGTGGGTGTGAGGGAGGACAGAGTTGATTAAAGCTTTGGCAAATAGGCCCTTTGAAGGCAACTTAAAGAAATTGGATTTATTAAGCCTGGAGAAGATAAGGTGAGGAAGTTTTAGGGAATGACAGTCTTCAAATATTTGCAATATGTGAGTGAAGAATGGGACAAAGTGAGAATAGTTTAAATTGCCCCAGAAGGAAATTGAGATTTTTTGGGGGGGCGGGGAGGGGTGGATTCTTTGATTGGAGCTTTGGAAAATACGTTATTGCATTGCCAGAGCTAGTTATAGGGTCTTTGCTGAAAGTATGAGGAGAGCCAGATAATTGTCATTTGAAATGGTTAGGTCCTGCTTACCTCAGCTGGTCTGATGACCCTTTAAGGGCCTGTCTGAAATCGTTTCTAAATAAAATCACCAGCCACTTTTTCCTTCTTTCCTGCCTTGGATTTGGGGAGAGTGTTTCTCTAAATTCTGGTTCGACTCTAACGTGATCCACCACTCTTCACAGTTTTTGGCCATATTGAAAATAGCCAATAAAGAACCACAGCTTAAGCCTGGGTTATTGATCTCTTAGGGTTTGGGGCTGTCTCACCAGAGTGGATCATGCAGTTGTGAGATCACTTAAGCCAAGTGCCAAAGTAAGAGGAACAAAAGGAAGTCCGAGGTCCAGAGGAATCTATAATCGATCATAATTCACCCTAACCTGAGAACCACTGTGCTCTGTGATCCCCCCACTGATAATTTTGAGAGAAAGCCAGCCGTGCTGCAGCTAGGCCCAGAGATCTGTGAGGATGAAGGAAGTCCTTTTTCCTTGATTGCTCAGGGGTGGATTGCTCGCCCTGTGGCTTACCTACCACCCAGACTTCCCTTCCCACCTGCCCTTTCCCTTGGGTCATTTCATGGTCATGGCTCAATGGCACAGATCAGATCAGTCAGCCGTCCAGTAGGGAAGACGGTAGAAATGAAATTGCAATTCAACAGCTTCCAGTTGATTATGCCATTTCACTTGTCATGTTGAAATGTGTGATGATGCTCTGAGATGTGATCCCTGCCTTGAAGGAGCCTGGGAGCTATGGGAAGATAAGGGCTGGGGTCGGTGCTAATGTAATAGGATTTGTAATAAGATTTAAATACCAGTCCTGGACCAGAAGCCAGGATGCATATTCATTACCACTGGATTAGAGGCATAGGCATCCCTTCTGGAGGAGAGAGGCTGAATCAGAGGAAGATGTGGGGCCTGAGTTAAATCTCGGTGAAGGCATGGGGTAAGGTGTGAATCTTAAAGGAAGGGGTTTCAGCTAGCCAAAAGACTCCCATGGAAAGAATCTACTGGAAGATGAGATAGGGTAATTTCTGAGGATTTTTTTTTTTTTGATTCGTCAGTAATTGTAGTATTTCCTCCGGTGCCATATGTGAGGAGATTTTTGTTAAGTGTAATCTGGTCAGGTAGTTACTTATTCAGAGAAATTAACTTTAAAAAATGGAAAAACTACAGACTTTCTTTTTGCATGTATTACACATGATGCATGTACAATGCAAATCCAGAGTAGGGCCACGGATACGTACTTTGAGTTGCTTTTAAGTCCAGGGCTAATTACCCTCCCTCACCTTCCTACCTCCCCACCGCCAGCCAAGATTACAGATTTCATAGGCTCAACGTCCCGTAGTGGCACTAGATGGTTTTTTTGGTTCTTTACTTATTAGCAGATTTTAAATATTTAGTAAAATGATAATCCAGGCATGTGGCAATCTGCATACATCCATTCCTTTAAAAAAAAAAAACCCACTCCAAAAAAACCAGGAACAAGCAAAGCCTCTCAACCTTGATAATCAACCTCTCCTGTAGGGTTTAGGACATCTTGAGGTTCTGTTCTGGGTTCTCCACCCTGCACTAGAGGGCATTTAGAAGGTAATTGGGGGCACTGGTTTCCTGCCCTCCCCAAAGCAGGGAGCCTTGGGTGAGGAGGTGGCTGTTGGTGGGAGGAAAAGTCAATCACTTAAAGAAAAGGTGTGAAAAAAAAAAATAAAGGTGTGTGATGGCACTCACCTGGGAGTGCCTTTGTTCCTGACCAAGTGGGAAAAAAATAATAGGGAAATATGAAAAGAGGAGACACCCTCACTCCTTCGCTTGCATCTTTTAAGTTCCTGAGTGAGTTGAGTGAGTGAGGCAAAATACTCACTAGCTTCTTTGGGATTTTTACCCCAGATGACTCAGGTTATTTCAAAGGGTGTTAGAAAATTCTTCAAAAACAATCCCAGGCTGCCAGTAATTTACATAGAATGACCTATGGAGGTAGGCTGGTAAGCAGCAGCAGAATTGCTTAGCAGAGTTAGAACAAAGGGGGTATCATCACAAAGAATTTTGGGGATTATTTGGTGTGTCTTTTTATTGGAAGGAAGTATTTATAGAAAGGTTTCTAATATAGATTTGGCTTCTGGGGAAAACACTGGCGATTTTAGAAGTGTGATGGGGTAGGGAGGTGGGGGCATTGGCTCTCTGTTACTGGGCTGGCACATGTTTGAAAGAAAACAAGAGCATGTTAAAAAAAAATTGAGAATTCTTCTACTTGGAAAGGCTATGGGTACTTTTAAACCGACTCGGTCTTTTTGGCTTGTGAAGTGTTTTAAGTGCATTTCCATTCTGATTTCCACTGATTTCTCTTTTAATGGGTGATGTTGAGTCCATGTACCTTGGGAAGATCTTCGTTTTAAGAACTGGCCTGGTAATAAAAACCACACAGGGTGGTCTTTAGGCTTCTTGTCATTGTTAAATGAAACCCGGATTCTTAATCCAAAAGATGGCATTAGAAGAGCCACTTGAAAAGGTTTAATTGGGATGTGGAAAAAAATTTTTTTTCTACATATAGTATCGTCAGGGTATTTACTGCAGGGAAATAGTAGACACGTTTCTAGCTCAACCCAAAGGCATCACTTTCTTAAAAAAAAAAAAAAAAAAAAAAGAACCCCCCCCTCCTCTTTTGCTTTTTAAAATAAACTAGCATATGTAGAAGGGTTTATGAATTTTTTAGTAGATCTGAATGTGTAGCCTAATTTACATTTGTGCATTTTCAAGGGATATTATTTAAAATGATCACCTTAGGATCGGAATGACTGCCTTCCAAAGAGAGGCTGGCCAAGGGAGGGGGATGCTGGAGAGCTGAGGTGGTGGCGGGCCAGCAGGTGAGGACAGTTCTTAGCAGGGTGTAAGCCAGCTTCTCTGTCCCTATGGGAAATCTGGACCAGCAGCTCTATCCATAAAATTGTAGGCTTATGACTCAGTTTCATTCCCTTGGTCCCTTCTAATATCTTTCAAACTGACCTTTTAAAATAAAATCTTTTTAAATTTAATTTTTAAAATTTAAAATTTAAGATCTTTTATCATTCATAGGTTGGCTCATCCAGGATTGTTAAAGCATCGGGGGAGTGGGGAGAGCAGTGGGGAGAGCACCAAGCAAAAACCCTCATCATCTTGGGGCTTCTGTTCCAGTGAATTCTTTTTTTGGCTCATGAGCCCAGGCCCCACAAAGAGCCCAGAAAGAGAAGAAGAAAGCCTAGGGTCTCTCGTAGAAAGCGGCTTAATATAGATTTATTTCAGTTCTGTGTTCTGGTCACTCAGGGAAGGGAGCAGAGAAAGGTAAAGGTTTCTCAGGGGGTCTGGGCGGCCTGGGTTCATGAGGAAGGAGGAGGGACTGGAGAAGGCAAACCAGAAGGGGAAAGAGGAGAGACAGGGAAGGGGCGAGGGGCCCAGGGAAGGGGCCTCCAGAACAACGATGAGCCACATGAGCAGGTTTTCCTGGAAGGACCCACCGGCTGGAGGCTTGGCATCATTTTTCTCAGAATGTACCAGAATGCTTTTTCACAGCTGAGAGAGATCCTCCAGGGGTCCAAGCCTGAGTGCTCTTCAGGTCGTCTCCAAGGACTAGAGACTCTTCATCTCCTTTTTAAATTCAGCCTTTTCTTGTTAAAATCGGACCATCTTTGGGTTTAATGATAACTACGATCCGCCGATGGCAGCTTGTGTCCGACTCTGGGCCATTCAGCCCAGGACAGGTATTGGGTGCATCGTGTGCCACTCTCTTGTCACCGTAGGTGGCCGGGGTGGGGTGGCAGCAGCTTGGCTTCAGGTGACTCTGCATCGCCTGAGAGGGGCCTCTCAAAGATCCATGAAGTGATAAGCTCTCTAGTTTTCAAATCTAGGACTCCCCCAAATGAGAATTACTGAGGACTAGAAAGTTCCTTCTCTGTCGGTTTCTTGGGCATCGAGTAGGACTCTTGTCACCTTTAGTATAGTGTGGGTTGATGCTCAGGAAGGAATCCAAGATACAGACCATCTGGCGATGGAGAGTGGTACCCCTGTGAGTTGTGGGCAAGACGGTGCGGCCCCAGTGACCACAGCTTTGGCGGGAAGGCCTTCAAGATTTCCCCAGGTGCTTGGTAGGGTGTCAGCTAACAATTTGGCTGAGATGACCAGCTTTAAGATATACAAGTGTGGGTCCTTAAATAATGATGGGACCCATTGCTGTCATATACTTGCTTCACGTTTGACAAAAGACTGGTGTTTCTAAGTCAGGGAATTATTTTTATCTAGTGTAGTCATCACTGGTTAGTTCTCACTGTTTTGGGTGAGAATTTCAGGGCCTAGTTTAAATAGACCCTGTTTAAGTTTGCTATCAGTTAACTAGAGAAGGGTTAAAAAAAAAAAAGTAGGGGGCCTGAAACTTTTAGACTATTCCTTGGGTTGTCTGAAAACCTAGTAGTAGCCATTTTATCTTAAGATGGAGCAATTGAGGGGCACCTGGGTGGCTCAGTTGCATTAGCATTCCACTCTTGGTTTTTCAGGATGGTGAGATCGAGCCCCATTTCAGGCTTCGTGCTCATCGGGGAGTCAGCTTGAGATTCTCTCCCTCTCCCCCTCCCTACCCCCCTGTTTTGACACATGGGTTCTCTCTCTCAAAAAAGAAATAAATAAACCTTTAAAAAAAAGATGGAGCAATTGAACTTCACATTAACTTTAAAATATAGAGGCACCCAGATGGCTTAGTTTGCTAAGCATCCAAACCTTGATTTGGGCTCAGGTCATGATCTCAGGGTTGTGAGATCGAGCCTCACTCCCTCCCTGCTTAAGATGCTGCTCTCTCTCCCTCTCCCTCAAACCCTGTTCCAGGCACTCATGCTCTCTCTCTCTCTGAAAAACGAAAATGATATATGTGTATATACATAAAAATTGATATATATCTACATATCTAAATATATAAAGCACAAGGCTATTTCAGACCTAGGTAATGGTGTAATGAACTTTCCTATACCTACCATCCAGCTTCAACAGTTGGATCAGCAAGCAGCCTTTTCTGTTTCATCTTTGTCCACTTCATCCTTCCAGTATTTCGAGGTACCTCTCACACATCGTGGGATTTCATCTAGACATGTTTTCAGTATGTAGCTGTGAAATACCAAGATTACCCCCCCATATGTAGTGATAATGCCAGTGTGACAGCTTTCCAAGTCAATGTATTTCCCACGATGTTGTTGATTACACAGGAGTCACAGTTCTTCTGTGGAAATATAATACCTATAAAAATAGGTATGAAAATAGGCACACACACCAATTTGTACACATTTGATACAGAATCCAAATGAGATTTCCATATTGCAGTTGGTTCATGTGGTCTTTAAGTCATTTCTTATTTATTTATTTATTTATTTATTTATTTATTTATTTATTTATAATATTTTATTTATTCAGTGTAGACATAGAGAGAGAGAAAGGTAGAGACACAGGCAGAGGGAGAAGCAGGCTCCATGCCGGGAGCCTGACACAGGATTCGATCCCGGGACTCCAGGATCGCGCCCTGGGCCAAAGGCAGGCGCTAAACTGCTGGGCCACCCATAGGTCCTATTCCCCCATTTCCGTTGAAGGAACTGAGTGCTGGTCCTGTGCAGGATTCTGCTGATTCTTCTGGTTGCATCCCCATGGTGCTGGTGAACAGGCTCTTTGTTCCCTATATTTCTTATGCATTTGTGATTTAGAGATTTGGTCATATTCAGGTTTGATTTTTTTTTTCCCTAACAAGATTACTTAATAATTGGAGTGCTCTTCTGTTAGTCTACTTTCTTTCTGCTCTTTTGGTATTCCTTGGGGTGCTGGCAGAGATTGGTAGTTTTTCATTCTGCTGGTTGCTTTTATGCTGATACTTTTCTATATCCTTGTTTCGCTCTTTGGTGGTGGTGGTGGGGTGCTATTTTCTATTGGTTTCCTACTGTGAGTAACATTTAAATTAGCTAGAAGCCTGTTCTTTCTTCTCCCTCCCTCTTCACCCCCAGCTTTCATTTGAAGTCATGTCCTTTCATTCCAGTTACTATCTATACAATCGATTGATAATATACTACTTTTCAAATGCCCCTCCCTCCCTCCCTCCCCTAATTTTAATGATAGCTGTACTAAAATTGCTTTATCAGAATATATGATAATTACATGTTCTCCTCTCTTCTTTGTTACTGCTCTGTTCTCCTGGTAAATATCTATTTGATGCTGGCCCCTGGTCCTTATGTCCTGTCTTTCCTGGCTGTTTGTTTTTCTGAAGCTCATCCTCTCTGCTAGATGCTTCAGGAAGCACTCATGGGAAGTATTTCCTGAATTACATGTTCACAACAGCTTGTCTGTCACCTTTCTACTTCAAAGTCAGGTTGGCTGATGTAAAATCCTTGGCTCATCTTTTCTTTGCTCAAGTATCCTTAATATTTTACGGTACTGTCTTTTGCCATAAAGTGTTGTCGAAGTCTGCTGATACTCTGAGTTTCTTTTCCTCACATTTAACTTGGTAGGTTTGCCTAGATACCCAAAGGAATGTGTTTTGCTTTTATTCTTTGAAGTCCAGTAGTATTTTATGGTGTCGGCCACTCTGTGTTGAGTTTTCTAGTCACATAATAATGCTACTTAAATGTGTAATTACTCCGGAAAGTTTTCTTGTAGCATAGCTTTAGCTGTTTGTCCTATTCTTTTTTCTTTGGCTTCAGAAACTCCCATTATATGTGTGTTAGATCTTCTTTGCCTGTCTCTATGATGATCACTTTCGCCCAAAACCTTTCAGTGTCTTCATCATTTATGTGAATTAAAAAATTTTGTTCCTCTCTATCTTCCAGTTCTTTTAAGGCACAATTCATTTTATGTGCTGTGTGTGTGTGTGTGTGTGTTTAAAAAAATTTACCCTTCATTTCTTTTACTTCTTTTCTTAGTTCTTTTCTTGGTTTTTTCACTACCTCCACTTTTCCATTCTCTCCTGTCAACTAATTTCTGGGTTTTAAAACTTCTTATGTGGTTCTTTATAGCTTCTTTGATTTCATTTCTTTTAGCTTATTTTGAAATACCGGGTTGTAGTTTACATCTGTTTTCCTTCTTTCTGGCATGATTTTATTGTCTGTACTGGGGATGTCATTCTGCTCCTTATTTTTTCTTTAAATAACTTTGGAATTCAGCTGCGGTTCCTTTCTGTTGCTCACTATGGGTTTTCCTGTGCTTTTAGTGGGGCCAGTATAGCTTTCCTAGTTTCACAATTCTGGACCACTTACGTTGTTTTCACAGAGTGGTATGTGGACTCTACTTTTCAAAAGTCTAAGATCTTACATTTTTGGTTCCCATTCCCACCTGCCCACCCAACGTTTGCCCCTGTTTTGCTCATCTTAGATTCATCCTCAGCAGTTTCTCCTCCATAAGAGGGCTTTCTCCTCTCTTGTTTTTTTATAAGAATCAGTCCTCCCCCCACCCAGGACATTGCAGCACTGAGACATCCGTGGGTCACAATTCCCTCTGCACTTAACTAGGGAAATTAAAAACTGTAATGTCATCTGCCAGTTTGTAGGGGGTGTTCTCAGAATGGCTCTCTGAAATTTCTTGAAGCTGTTGGTTGATATTCCTCATCTTGTCATATATAGGATGGGTGGGAATACTCTATCACCTTGGGTTTGTTGTAGATGTTGTTCTTGGGGTTTTGGTTCTGCTCTATTTGTCTTTTTTTTTCTTAGCGTTAGGGTGGGTGCAGGTAGGGGAGATTCAATAATTAGGCTACTACCACTGCTGCCACCTTGCCAGAATCTACATAGACTTTTTTTTTCTTTTTTAAGATTTGGGGGTGGGGAAAGTGGGAGAAGCAGGTTCCTCGCTGAGTGGGGAGCCAGATGAGGGGCTCAATCCCAGGACCCTGGGCTCGTGCCCTGAGCTAAAGGCAGACACTTAACCAACTGAGTCACCTAGGTGCCTCTACATAGACTTTTTAACATAAGATTTGGTAACTTTTTGGTCTACCAAATTGGGACCAAAGTAGAAAAGTCTTGAAACATCACTGGTAGCGGACTTTAAAAATATTTTTCTTACAAAATAAGTTATTAAAAATGTGGTGTAGAGAGAAAAGTTAGTAGTTGTAGCTATCTGAAAACCAGAACTGAACACTTTATGGTCTACCTAGCATTAACTTTCTAAGCTTATTTATGACAAAATGTAATGGTTGAAATCATCAGAGTACCAGGAAACTCCTATCTGAGCTATTGTTTCTGAGAAAAACATATAGAAAGTGACACGCTTTTGCCATTGTTTGGTGTAATATTCCTTGAATTGTGAAAGAGAGAATGCTATTTTATGGTTTTAAAAGCATTAAACCACATAATATTTTTAATACCATCTAATGTAACATAAAATCATTACTTAATTAGGTGCATTTTTCACTTTCAGCTTTTTTTTCTCCTGTGAAAAATTCACATATCTTTAATTATAGTCATTTGAAAAAAATATGCTCTCAGGGCTTGACGTAATATTAATTTAGATTTCCAAAAATACTAAATTTCTTTCCTCCAGCTTGAGTTTCTTTCAACTGGCCATTGATTTAAATTACCTACTAGAAGGTTACAATTTTAGAATTGGCCTCTTTATCCCCCCTGCTTTTAAGGATAGCCATCATTCTAAAGTCATATAAGGAAGAAGTAAAACTTTCTCAATGGACATATTGGAAACTTTTTTTAAAAAGTTCTGGAAAACAGAATAAGATCATTTTCAGACATTTTCTCTTATTTTCTACAAAGAGATGAGAAGAAATCATTTTGAAAACAGAGCTGGTCATTAAGAATTCTTTGCAGAAGGGTAGCCAGCTTAATGTGTTGTTCTAAGTGAATGTCACCCAAGAAAAATTAAGGGAAAAGTGAGCACTCATTAAGCAAATTGACCAGCAAGTGTTCTGATGAATGTCGCAACAAATTTGAATAAGCTAATTTTGTCCATTAGTGTGCTTTTAGGACCATTGTGATTGTTTTGGTCTAATTATTTTTTATTTTGTTTATTCAAATGTAGAATGCAGAATTAACTATTGCAGCAATTTTCTGATTAGCAATTTAGAAAATTGGTGGATGGTATCTGACTCCTCACCAAGAAATGTCTGGTATTTGATAGGGCCATGTGCAAGAACACGTACGGTCTCGGGAGAAGCCTGTGCTGTTTGCTCTGTTTCTCACCCGCTGCAAATGGGAGCTCAGAGGCCCGCACTGGATTAGCAGGGGCTGTGGGCTTGGGCTCGGGGCCCTCAGATGGAGTGCACCAGATTGAGGTCTGATGTGCTGCAGAAGTTGTATTTGCCACCCAGTGTCACTATTTGGAGTCCTGTAGCTGTGACTGGTGAATTCTGCAACATTTCCCACTTCTAAAGCTTGGGGATTTGAGAAATCTGGTGCCCAAGTGGCTGCCAAAGCTTGTCAGGGGGACCCAGTGCGAGGCCGATTTCTAGGTGTAAAAGCCAGGCAGATTTGCTCACTCAAGAAAATCTGTTTTTGTAGGTTTGCTCTGACTTCCAAGATACAGATACTGGTAAAATTTTTCTTTTCTTTTCCTTTAGTTTCATTTTTTTTCCTTTTCTTTTCTTTCCTTCTCTGTTTCTCTGTCTCTCTCTCTCTTATTCGGCACTAATGCCATGCATGGGTTTCTTTTGGTAGCTGATGGTCTTGTGGGGTTGAGTAACTGCTTCTCCAAGTGTGGTCCTGGACCGCAGCAGGGGCATCACCTGGGACTTCTCAGAAGTGCAGACTCTTCCCTCCCCCTCACTCCCCCTCCCCTGCCCCAGACCCACTGAAATGGGAAGCTCGGGGAAGGGCCCCCCAGTCCATTTCAACAACTTTCCAGGTGATTCTGGTACAGGCTGAAGTTTGCAAACCAGGAGTCTATAGTTACTGGGCCTTGTCACGGCGTCAGGCAGTGATAATTGAAAAGCTAAAGCGCATGTGGCCTTGTGAGTGCCAGACCAGGGTGCAATTCTCAGTTCTCTTTCTGTTGCACTAAAAAGATAGATATGAATTTCGGTTAGTGCAGACAGGAAAACAGACAATCGCAGTGCTGGCGGACGGTGCCTGAGTAGAGGCTGCAGGGGGCCTTCAGAACAGTGCATGTGCCAGAGGGAGAGGGGACAGGAAGGCCCCTCTAGAGGTGGTATTGTATTGTATTGTATTGTAATTTTTAAAGGTTTTATTTATTTATTTTAGAGTGAGCACATGTAAGTGGGGAGGGGCAGAGGGGCGAGGGAGAGAGAGGGAAAAAGAATCTGAAACAGACTCCCCACTGAGTGTGGAGCCTCCTTGGGCTCAATCCTAGGATCCTGAGATCATGATCTGAGCCGACCCCCCAGGACCGAGGTCATGACCTGACCTGACCCATGACCTGACCGACTGTGCCATCCAGGTGCCTTGAGGTGGTATTTTGAAAGGACAAATATGACCATGCCCTTCTCTGATTAAATCCAGGTAGATCCCACTGGAGGCCTCCAGGGTCTCCTTCAGACCTCTGTTTTGCACACAACACTTGCCTCATCCCTTCCAGGTATCCTGCTCCTTGGAGCTGTGGCTTCTGCAGGAGCCTCCCCTCTGCCAGCTGCCAGGGAACCCTGTTGCCTCCCTGGTCTCTAGTGCACTTCAGATTGCAACTGGCTTGTTGCCTTTGCAATCCTTTCTGACCCCCCAGTGTGGGTCAGGTCAGTTCTCACTGTACAGTGCACTTCATCATACTCATCACATTGTAATTATATAATTATATAATGATTGGTTTATTCCTCATGCTCATCCCTGGAGCTCAATATAAATTCCAAGAGGGGGAGAGACCTTGCATATTCCCTGCTGCCCAAGGGCCCAGCAAGGAGCAAGCTTTTAGTAAACATTATCAGATGGATGAATGAAGGAATGAATGGGAGGGCACACTCCTCTTTTTATCCCTGGGTCATAGGACTGGATAATGTATGCATTTGGAGAGAGGTGTCCCCTAATAAATTTTATTTATGGGATCATTGTCACCACCATCGAATCCTACCACTGGACTGGCGAGCCCCTTGCACAGTGGCAGCGGAGTCTCACAACCTGATTCTAATTTGGGGTCTGATTTTTGGGACATCCAAGAATAGAAGTTCTTGAGTATTACTATCCCAGGAGTATGGGAAAGGAGAGAGATCATATGATCTTGGAGACATTCACAGTACATGTGCTAGAAGCCAGCAGCTCTAGTGGAGGAAGTGGCACCTGAGAAGTTCTCAGGGAAGCGACTATTGTCCCCACTCCCCTCAAGAGCCTCCAAGAAGGAGGCTGCCTGCTTTGCTAATAGAGTTTGATGCTGGGGCGCTATGTGTCTTCCCACCCACTTCCAAGTCCATTTAATAGAACAGAGATGTCCTCCTTTGCCTTATTTTAGTCTGTTGGTCTTGACCTGGATAAAGTAAGACTTTTTATTTCTGTTCCAGAAGGAGAGAGCATGGCATTTGCTTCCCAGAGGCAGTAGCTTCAAGGTGGGGGCATCTGTCTCGTATAAGACACCAAGTAAGCTGTGCTGATATTTAATAGGATTGCCAAGAGCCTGCACGTGTGTAGTTTATAAAAAATACATACATGGAGAACAGGGGCTCAATTTTTCTTTTTTCTTTTTTTTTTTTAAGATAGGGTTTTCAAGACCTAGAGGGTAAAGATGCTGACATGCTTATGGGAATCTTGCTATTAATAGAACTGATCCGTTGCCTATTTGTCAAGCGTAGTTGGTTGTTATGCTGTGTATTTTTTTTATTTTTATTTTTTTACATGTGAGGCTTAACATACTCTTAGACCTATTGTAAACTCCTTTTAGATTAAGCGAATGTAATAAATGCAATGTGTTTTGCAACAAAAATCATAAACACAATTTCTCACTCAAACAGCTATCATCAGAATAGCTATAATCTGCTGAGCTGGCCAGGAGCGGGGATGGCACACATGGCTGTAATTTTATGTTTTGGTGCCTGTGTCCTTTGTTTATCAGATGCCATCTTCCCTCCTCAACCGTGGTTCATTCCCCATCCCTGCTGCCTCCCCCTGCTCTCAGGCCCATTCTGGTTCCAGCCTGGCTCTGCTGCTTTCTCTGGGTCTCCCTCGCCCTCCTTTGTTGCAGCCAAGTCATCTTAGCAAGTGATTTGTAACAGGACCATTTGCAACTGCCAGGTATATGCAGGATTTGGAGACGAGGTCAGAATCTTGAAATATTTTACCCCCAGTGAGAGACGTGAGAACTGAGGCTTGGAAAAGGTCAAGGAGCTTCCCCGAAGTCTCCCAGAGCTTGGATTGGAAGCCATGCTTGTCTGCCTCCAAACACCTTTTTCTCATTCCATCCCTGTTGAACCTGCTCCCAGAGGCTCAGGGGAGCACCATCACCTCCAGCCTCTGAGCTGGCTTCAAGCCTTGAAAATGGTGCTGAATCCAGTCAAAGAAGTTGCAAGATGAGTCCCAAGAACTCCGGGATACCCTTCACCTAGACTCTCTAATGGTCACCATTTCGACACATTGCCTTTGTGTATATACATACTATATTTTTTCTGAACCATTTGAGAATAAGTTGCTAATATGCCTCCCTCCCTGAAGAGCCCTCTGAAGGCAACTCTCTCTCTGCTTTGTATTTTATGAGAGCATTGAGGGCCACCCAGAACGACCGACTGCCTTCTTCTGTCCTCAACCCCAGGGTGGTTCCCTCTTTCTTTTAGCATGGGACCATGACTCCAAGGAGGGACACCTCTGAGCTTTCTTGACTTTGCCCTCAACTAGACCCTAAAACTCATGCTCCTTCCCGGACACTGGCCCTCTCTAGCACCTGAAACCCAGAACCTGTTCTTGACAGGGCACTACAAGGGCAGATAGAGAGGGGTTTTTTGTATGTTTCTACCTATTTTGTGGCAAGGGGGAGAGGGGGAGATTCCGAATCCCTCAGCTTGTTATCCAGACCTGCAGCTAAACTGTGGTCTCCGCTAGTTCAAGTCTGTTTGCAAAGACAGTTATCAATGCTGCTAACCCTTTTCTCTGGCCACTGGCTCAGATAAAATTCCCTTAAAAAAAAATGACTACTTTTGTTTTTACTTCCTTTGGTGTAAACCAGCCCTGTGGCTAGAAAACGACATTTTGAAAGTGGAAAAAGAAGGAAAACACGTCCTGTCCGGTTTGGGTATGGGATGGAGGGGAAGGTGCAATTTCCTTCATCCGACAGGTCCATTAAAAGCAGGATTTGGAATTTATTATCAGTAAAACTTACTGATTTACCCATTATGGGGGAAATTAGCTTAAATATCTATTTGAGCCAAGCATAATTCCTAGCATTTTTTAGAACTTAATCAGGGAGGCCTTTCAGAAACGTAGATCCACATTTGAAGACAAGGTTTAAAAGATGCCGTAGGAAAACAGCCCAGATGTCAGGATGAATGGATGAAGATCAACGGGGTAGGTACTGGGATGGAATGTTAGTTACTCCGCTTTAAAAAGGAGATTTTGCTACATGCTACAACACCGAAGTACTTTGGAGACATGATGCCGATTTAAATAAGCGGGGCACAAAAGGACAACCATTTTATGGTTCCACTTATATGAGGTTTCTAGAATAGTCCATTCGTAGAGACACAGAGTAGAATGGTGGTTGCCAGGGCCTGCGGGGAGGTGGTGGTGGACTGGGGAGTTTCTGTTCCGCGGGTACAAAGTTTCAATGATAAAAAAGCTCCCGAGATGGATAACAGTGTTGGTGGTACAACATTGTAAGTGTATTTAATGCCACTCAGCTGTATCATTAAAAATGGTAAAAATGGTAGATTTTAGGTTCGATCTAAAGCAAAATTTTCAATGCCCCACTGGGGTTATCTTTCTGCTTGTGAGCCGAACCCCCTACTCATTGGCATTTTATTTGACATCATTAGAATTAGATGCTGTGGAATTAGAAGAGAGCTTATGGTTGGCAGGTATGTATTATGTCTTCGCATTTTCAGTGGCTGCGAGCTCAGCCTCATTCCCCCTCCTGAACCTGGGAGTTGCATTTTGAGGAGTTCTTGGCTCCTGCTGGGAGGAAATGGTATGGCCACACCTGCTCACACTGCTCCCCATTCCCAGGACAATGCTAAGGTGAAGGCAGTTGATGCCCAACAGGTCCTCCTGCAAATTCTTACGAGGATCTGGGCCGTGCAGCCTGAAGGGTTGGCCTTGAGATGAGACACCCACATGTGGGGCTTCTCCTTGGAGCTTGGTGAGTCTTGGGGTAGAGCTGGCCACTGACTTGTCTGGTCGATGACCTTCCCCATACTCTTTTTGCCCTGTTCCTTTTCACGTCGTTCCTCAGTCCTTTAAGTTAAGGAAGTTCAAGTTGAAAGAAGTCAAGAGCTCCCCTGCCCCCACCCCCACCCCAAACCCCACAGATGGCGAGGGTCTTGTGGTGGTTATTGTATTCAAACCCTTAATGCTTCTTATCTGGTTCCGATTTCAGTGAGTGCTTTCCAGAACTCAGAAACACGGAAGTCTGCGTATTTACAACAGGAGCTGTACTGGGCTATTGGGAAAACCCCCCTTGGAAATGAGAAAGTTCCTCTTTTCTGTAGCAGGGATGGATCCTAATATATCGTGCTTGTCAAATCCAGACCTTATCTGATTCCCCAAAGACCGACTTCATAATGGCTGAGAAAGGTTTCCTCTCCCTGTGTGTCTTTGAGATCAAAAGAGGAAGTCCTGCTTCCTCCAACACTCGGTTGTATTTTTCTTACAGTGAGTGAGTAGGAAATACATTAAGTCGTCCTATGAAAGCCTCTGCTGCTGCTGGCGACGTATGCGTAGCAAGAAGAAATTTTGCAAAATAATCAGCTGAGAAGGGCCTTTCTTCCAGGGTTGAATGATCTGTACCTTTCCACACTTCCTGTCTGCCTCCCCCTTTTGAAAGATTTTATTTATTCATTCATGAGAGACAGAGAGAGAGAGAGAGAGGCAGAGACACAGGCAGAGGGAGTAGCAGGCTCCTCACAGGGAGCCCGATGTGGGACTCGATCCTGGGACCCTGGGATCACGCCCTGAGCTGAAGGCAGGAGCTAAACCACTGAGCCACCCAGGTGCCCCCTTCCTGTTCCTTTTATAAGAGGTGAGGGCCAGGGATCAGATTCCACGTCTAGGCCCTTATTCTGTTGTTCCCACAGTAGTTTTAAAACAAAGTAAGTGATGAGTTACATTATTTATGTCACAAGAGAATCACTGCTCTTCATTCTTGCTGCAGTGAACTGAGTACCTGGTCTGTCCAGCCACTGTCCGGGATCTTGACACTTGCCTGGCCTACGTATTTGATAACAGATCCTAGAATCCTAGAGCTTCTGATGACCTCTTCATAATTTTTTAGAAGAGGACATGGAGGCCTAGAGAAACCTCAGTGACTTGCCCAAGATTTAGAATCCAGAGCTGCATTTCTCCACCATGACATTTTTTTTTCCTTCACACCCTTCCCTGAACTGCTTAAGAGCAAAAACAGGCTGTTACACATTTTATCTAAAGCCTACAAATATTGCATATCGTAGCAGAAACCAAACAATAATTTTGCTAGGCTCCTTCAACCTGAGCAAAGCTTTCATAGATGTTGTATCTTGAAAAGGCATTTACCAGAAGTTTGAACCTTGGCCCCTAGGTCCTCTTAGTGTAAGTGTCCTAAGAGGCAGGCAGAATGTTTAACATCTCCTTGATCTTGGGGGGGTCCTTTTCAAACATCAGAGTCAGCTCAAGGGGTGGGGGTGGGGGTGGGGGTCTTCTCTTGCCATCAGATGGCATGCTTGTGAATCAGGACCTCGTGACAGGGAGGGATCCAGGCTCTGGCTACAGTGAAGCTCCCCGCTGTGCAGTGTTGTGGGGACCTTAGTGGCAGGTGCTTTAAGGCAGAGGACCGGGTGTGCAGACTTTGACCAGGGATCCCGGTAACGGCCGGAAAAGCAGTGAATGCAAATAGTGCAACGGGAAAGGTGTGCTCCACGCAGGTGATTGAGCAGGCCTGGGGTTCTCCAGGCACGCACCCTACCGGTTCCGTGGTTAAGGCAGAAAGGAGAGGAGCCGGCCCGGCCCCCGGGAGGAAACCGCTCTCAGTTGCAGAGGCAGGAAGGGTCCAAACCACCGGTGAATCCACCCCCCAGCTGAAAAGCCCACAGAAAAGCGAGTGGGTGAGAAGGTAGGATGGGTGATGCGGCCTGGCCCTGCCCCCCCGGAGAAGAGCACCCACCCCTGGTGATGGGGGGACATCCCTTTCTTAGCACCGGGGAGCCTGGTGAACCACTGTTTCCTTGGACGTCCGTGAGAATGCAGGACCCACGTGCGGTACCCCTGGCCCCTTTGGGCCACAGGTATTTTTCTGAAATGAGTAGGCCCGGAGCAAAAGGGACCTGAAATTAGTGTTTTCACCTTGGCTTTGGTGCCTTTAAACCCCAAGTGGGCTCATGCCCCTTATAGCCACATGCCTCAGCCCCCAAGGTCAGGCAAGAACAGCGCACCAGCCTGTGGCCGAGATACTTTCTGGCCTTCTCTGCTGGTCGGTCCTCTCTGCCTGCCTTCCAATCCTCTTTGCTCTTTGTGATCCTCCCCCCGCCCCTGAGGATGCTCATCACCCCTCCCCCCCAGGAGCCCTTGGCTCCCCTGCTCTCCAGCTCCGAGAGTCCTCCCCCTGCTCCTCCCCCTGCCCCTGGCTGGCCCCGACGTTGCCCTCCCCCAGTAGCCCGAGCCAGCCAGAGCTCCTTCTCCCACCTGCCAGGACTGTGGCACCGTGGGAGATCCTGGTGCTATGGGCGTGGGGCAATGCCAGGAGTGAACGTGGGGTGAACGACTAGGGTTGTCAGGAGGCATGCAGGACGCGCCATGGCCTGTCCCTCCTCACGTCGGTCAGGGACCAGTCCTGTGCGCGGAGGGTGGTGGGCCTGGTTCTCTGTTCACTTCTGCTCCCCGTCTCTACCCAACTCCAGTCACCTTGCACCTGTCATTCCGTTTTGGGCCATCTCTTTGTACTCCCCATGCCCACCCTCGAAGATCTTATGAACATGGCTGGTTACTACCCCTCGCCCCCTGCATCGCCTACGGTGTGCTGCGGAGGACGTTGGTGGCCCTGACACCGGCCACCACCCCTGGCTTGATCTCCAGGACGTTTCAGTGCCTCCCACTGGTCCACATATGCATTTAAACCTGTTCTTCCTCTTCTCTTCTGTTGGCACCCCGTCTCCCCATCACCTAAGCCAAAAACAGGTGTCCTCTCTTCTTCCTCTCACTCCTTTGCTGCCCAGATCCAGCCCAGACCCTTACCCATCAGTCCTAACCCTCACTGCTCCCTGAGGGGTTCCCCCAAGCGCACATCAGTAGCTCCCCATCAGGGTGGGCTCACCCCCTTAACTGTGACACAGGGGGCCCTGAGGTGATGGTGCCCCCCCAGGACCCGTGGCCTCACATCCCGATGCTGCAGCGATTCTGAACGATCCTGTGATACTAAGCACACACCTTACTAGGTCTGGGATAGTTGCTCTTGCGGTTCCCACACCTAATAGACCTCTCTCCTCCTCCACCCCTGGGCTTCACCACGTCACACACATTCTTTAATTTGAGCTTTGGGAATCCTTTTCTGACCCTCCCGCCGCCCCAGTTTCCCCTGTTGGCTGTGCTGGCTCGCTTCTACGGTGATTATCTCTGAGTCCATCTCCCCCACTGGGCCCCAAGCCCCTGCTCTGTATTCCTGGTTCCCAGCCTCTCCCAGGACCACTGGTAGGAGCTCAGTTACCGGTTCATCAATGAAGACAGTTTGAGAAGTGCCTGCTTTGTTACTGATCCGTCTCTCTGCCAGTAATGACTAATGCTCCAGCTTTTATTTCTCTGTCCTTTGGTTCCCTTCTGTCAATTAGTTCATCATCATTAGGCCAACGCTGGAATACACTTAAGGAGCTGCTTTTTTTTTTTTTTTTTTTTTTAACTGTGTTTCAGTGAAGTCTTTCTTATTTTGGGATTTTAAACTGACTTCCAAATGGCTGATCATTGTACAAGGCTTGAAAACTGTGAACTGTCTCCAATACTGAAACACGTTTTTTTTTTTTTGTTTTTTTTTTTTTTTTCTGAAACACGTTTTGTATGATTTTGTAGTACCGAGCCCTGGCCCGCAAATAGCAAAGTTATTTTGTTTTTAAGGGCTAAGTACAAATTTGCACCGTGCCAAGGAATTGGTTTTTGAGTCCACGGACACAGGACTAGGACAGTGAAAGACTTAAGACAGTGAGGAGATCGTGTCAATTATTATAGTATTTACCTCCTGTCTGACCCGAGTAGATTTTCACAATGAGCTCTTTCTGGGTAAGTGCTTTAATCTCTGTATTACAAGGTTAGAGATACATCTGAACTCCCCCTTACCCAGAAAATCCTTTGGAAACAGCAGAGTTGTGAATCTGGAATCCTGTGATGCAGTAGGGGACTGTTTAAACTTGTCCATGGAGGTGCTGTTAAAAGTTAGGGATTGGGGTGTTGTGTTTGGGAGGATGTGGCTGGAAGGTAGTTAAGTTTCTCGGAAAGCTCATGTTTTTCCACCAGAATTTTTCTTTTACTTTCCATGTTATGATAGATAATATAAAAGCGTTTAAAAAATGATTTGTCCCTGCAAGAAATGGACCTCCCAGAAGACGGGGTGGGGTGAAAGCACCCGAGATCCCGAAAAGCACTCCTCTGTAGGATGGTGTTCCAAATTACCTTCCCCTGTCCTGCACCTCCCCAGTTAATATATGTAGTAACTCTGTCACCATGCATTTATTGTCCCCTTCCATATTTCTGGTGCTCTGTGAGGCTTTGGGGACACAGACTTTGCTTTGGATTCTGAGAGCTTACCGTTTGAGGGTGAGGTAGGAGCAGGAGGCAGGGGTGCTTGTAGGGAGGAGCTTTTCCTGACTACCACACACCTCTGCACTCAGAGAGCTTTGCCTTTGCCTTTCCCCTCCTTGATTACACATAAACATGGACACATGCAAATGGACCAGGTCTTACTGGCCCAGCTCTCAGGGCCCCCATCCCTCTGGACATTTTCATGGTGCTCTAGGCCGAAGAGTAGCCACTCCCTTTGAGTCCTGGAACGTGTTCATCCCCTTTCCATGTTTTTATTTCATTTGTATTGCATTTGTCTCTGAGCTCCTCCATCAGCATCTGGTTCACTACCGTTTTAATGATTATGCAACAGATGCATGGTGAAGCCAAAGATTTCAGTGCTTATGGTAGCATGAACTCACCACAGTAGAGTGGGGGCCATTCTGGGATCCTCCATTGCATGGCTTCCTTCACTCTGTAAGGGTGATCCAGAGTGGATTTACAGTGCCGCCCCCCACCCCCTCTCTGGGCAAGAGCATTTTTTTTTTTTCCAGATTTGTTTGGTTTTCACTGAGCTCATACTCTGTCTCCTCCCACCCCAGCTTTATTCTATTTCCAGTATCATCTACTTGTTTTTAAAGCCTCATGGGTGTTGTGGGCAATTACTAGGATCCTTCTATCTTGGTTTTTATCCAGTTTATTCCTGTGGGGATCTAAAAGTATGTCAGAAACAGTAGGATATACAAATCATGAGCTTTTTTTTTTCCCCCCTTTTCCTGAATCACAAATTGTGGTTAAATAGTGCATCAGAAAGGATGAATTCCTACCATTTACTTCGACGTGGATGGAACTGGAGGGTATTATGCTGAGTGAAGTAAGTTGGTCGGAGAAGGACAAACATGATTTCACTCATACGTGGAATATAAGAAATAGTGAAAAGGACTATAAGGGAAAGTGAGCGGAGGGGGCTGGAAATTAGAGAGGGAGACAGACCATGAGAGACTTTGAACTCTGGGAAACAAACAAAGGGTTGGGGAAGGGGAGGTGGGTGGAGGGATGGGGTAACTGAGTGACGGACACTGAGGAGGGCACTTGATGGGATGAGCACTGGGCATTATATATTGGCAAACTGAATTTAAATAGAATATTTAAATAAATAGTACATGAACTAAAGAGTAGTTGGACTGCAATGGAGCTTGGAGCTTTGTCTTTGCTATAGGTCCTTTTCTACTTCCTCAAAACCAGAATAGGCCTCTCTACGTGGGTTTTCCTCCCTGCCGTTATTTTACCTGGTTCCTTATATTTGTGTCCAAAGGAGAAAAGGTTTTGAAATGACTTCCTTACTTTTAACTCCGGCTATAAATCCAGTTTTTGCAGCTTAGACATTTGTGAAGTGCACAGACCCCTTAGGGCGGAGGGATCTTTGAGACAACATTTGCAATAATGGGTGGTCCAGCCACCGTGGAGCTGACCAGGGAGCGCCTTGCACTCAAGCAGGTGGTTCTTACGCTGGTCATCGAGAACATTCTATAGGACCAGTGCAGCCTGGACTCTCAATTAGTCTTTTAATCGACAGATGGCAAAGATGACAGGTGTATCTTGAATAGTTTATTTTCCCTTAAGAAAGATGGACAGCTGTGTTCATTTTGATGGAGAAGCAGAACCTTTTCTTTGAGTTTTGGTTGACTTTGAGTTTGGGATGAGGGGCGGGAGTTCTCACCACACACCACAGCCAGAATGCAAGCCAGGTCTGCAGTTTCTAACTTCAGTTTCCTTTGGTGTAGTGCTTATGAAATAGCACTTGGGATAAAGAGCCCCCCTGCCCTTGGTGGTCACCACCCCCCCAGGTTCTCATGTTTCAATCCCATTTAATTGGACACTCCTTTTAGTTGAGTCACCCTTTGAGGGTTTCTTTGTTACCAGAGAATCAACAGCTCTTTTTCAGTGTGCACACACACACACACACACACTCCTGTTTCATCAATTTTCATAACATGCACTTAATCTGTATATATAATACGCCACAAGTCTAGCTTCTGTAGACAGTTTGAGAATAAGACCACGTGACTCTGATGGTGCAAGCAGGAGAGCAGAGGTGCCAGAGAGAAGAACCTCACAGTCTTGAGCACTCAAAGTCCCCCAGTTTAAAACTTAGAGCTTATTCAGCCCAGAAAGTTGAAAGCACTTTTATGAATGCCTGCTTTGTGTCAGGTAGTGGAGAGATGGGAACCAAGATGGTATGCTTGCCCGCAAGCACAACTGTGTGGGACAAATACAAATAATGACAACAATTAATTTTTTTAGATGGTGTGATTTAAAACAAAGGCAGGGGGCTCACTGAGGCCAATACCAGAGGTCAGAGGAGTCAGCTAAGAAAGAGCCAGGAGAGCAGAGCAGCTTTGAGGCTCACCAGCCAGGGCTTTGAAGAATTGTTATTTGTTTAATGTTAGGGTTTTAAAATTTATTTTAAATTTTTAAGATTTTTCTTAAAGATTTTATTTATTTATTCATGGGAGACACAGAGAGACAGAGACACAGGCAGAGGGAGAAGCTGGCTCCTCGCAGGGAACCCGATGTGGGACTCGATCCCAGACCCTGGGATCACGATCTGAGCCAAAGGCAGACGCTCAACCACTGAGTCACCCAGGTGCCCCTAGGGTTTTTTTTATTGTGGTAAAATACACACAGTACAAAAAGTACCATTTCTAAATGTCCAGTTCAGTGCCATTAGGTGTATTCACAATGTTGTGAATGGAAATTCTGTACCCATTAGCCCCATTAACTTTCCATTCTTCCCTCCCCCTGACTCTTGGTGTCTACATTCTACTTTCTGTTTCTACAGATTTGTGTACTCGAGGTGCCTCATGTAAGTAGAATCATACGACATTTGTCCTTTTGTTTCTGGCTAATTTCACACTGCAGGATGTTTTTGAAGTTCGCGGATGTGGTAGTCTGTGTCAGAATTTCCTTCCTTTTCATGGCCAAATAATATTCCATTGCACGATCTTGCCACTTGTCCATCCATTGACCTGTGGATGGGCACTTGGGTTGTTTCCACCTTTTGGCTATCGTAGATAATGCTGCTGTGTACATGGGCGTGCAAATATCTGTTTGCATCCCTACTTTCTCGGTTCTCTTGGATATGGTTGGATTTTACATGAGCGAAAGGGGTTATAGAGGGTATGTTGGCATTTATTGTGATATTGTTAAACTCTTGCAACCTTATTGACTGTTCATAAATGCTCCTTTTCTCCCTCATTCTTGTTCTTTGAGAGCACGGACTGCCTTCTAGGTTCAGCCCTTAGCCAGGTACCTGGGATAAATATATCAATATTTGATTAGTTCCTGGAATTCTTAGTCCAGAACCATCATATGCTCTAGTAGTTGGCCCCCAGAATGGTAGGTTTTGCCATCTATCTTGTTTTCTTTTTTTTCTGGCTCATTAATTAACATGTGTTCAGGGAATAGAAAACAACTCTTAAATTAGCCTTAGCCAAACATGATTAGGGAAGTACATTTTCTAATGCAGAGACTCCTAATGTAGATAAAACCCAATTCAACAAACATTTGTTGAGAACTTGCTATGTACCAGACACCTTTTTAAAATGTGTATTTTCAGGGCAATTTCTAAGCTAGTTGGAATACCTTATTGGTATTGAATTTTAAATATAATAAGGGTAGGTACATACTTTTTAACATGAATCTCTAGTCTTTATTGTAAGAGCTTCATAACAACATTCAAAATAGTTTGGGAAAAAGAGAATAAATAATACCTAGAGTCCCATTCTAATATAAGCTCTATTTTCATTTTGTAGGATGAGTTTGAGGGTTGAACTTATAAGTAATTTACTTTGAAAATAAAACCCTTAATCTTTTGGTGCCAATTATCTTAAAATTTATTCTCTAAAGCTCTAGAGGTAAAGCAGAAACCAATGACCTCAAGTTCGGAGGACTCTTTTTTAGAAGCATCCATAGCAGTTTAATGGATGCATAGAACCCCACTCCTTTTTCTTAGTGGAACACCAGAAATGACATCTGTCCTCTTTTGGGGATAGGTCAGTGGACTGTTGACACCCGTTACAGGGTCTAGGTATTTAGGAATCTGTCCTTCCTCTGATCTTTTCTATGTTCGGGGATTGAAATGTATGTTTTTATGGCTTTGCCAGGGGGAAAATACAATTTAAGATCCTTGGAGTAGGTGGAGGAGGTAGGACTTAGATTTAGAACACGGTGAGCGTCAGAACAAACGGATGGGTAATGGGGCTGGACATGATTGGATGGAGTTAGTGAGGGCAGGTGATCGTGGTTAGGGACCAATGCCTATGGAAAACAGGGCTTTCCACATGGCAAGAAGGTGAATTGGTGGAGTAGATGTGTTCTGGGGTTGGGAATGGGGGCGGGAAGATGGGCCCACGAAGGGATGGAATTGTTTATAGGCTCCTTAGCCCGCCAGCCTAAGACTCTGTCTTACTGGAGAGGGAGGTAAAAGTCCAGAGGAAGCAGCTAGAAACTAAGTCCCATGCAGGTGCTTTGTGAGCTATCCATGAGGTCAGTGTTAGCTGCTGCTGCCTCTGACAGAGGTTTTTGAAGCTGGGACTGGGGTTGTTGAAGGACAGTGTTTTTTTGTTTTTTTTTTTGTTTTTTTTGCCTGATGGATCTCAGGGCTATGAGGTTTGATGAGTTGGGAGTTTGATGAGCTGGAAGCACAGAGATCTCCTAGGAGAAGATGTCATCTGTCTGGGTGGTAGTAGGTGGCTAGTCTGGGGTGGGGCAGCAGGAGAGGAAAGGCAGGCAAAGATGAGAGGCAGAGGCTCCAAAGGAGAGATGGCTGGGATTTGCTGCCAAGGAGGCAGAAGTCAGGCAGGAACCCATTTGGGAAATGATGGAACCGTTTACATTCATGGGAAGTGAGTGAGTCAGGACTGACTGGAGGGGTGATAAGAGGTTCTGTTTTTAGAATAATTGTGTCTAACATTTATTATGTATTTTCTACGTAATAAAAACAGTTCTGAGTGCTTTGTATGACAGCCTTATGAAATAGGTTCTGTTGCTGTCCCTCCTTTGCAAATGAGGAAACCGAGACAGAATTGATTAGTAACTCGCCTCAGGATCACACACTTAACTCCTTGGCAGAGCCAGGATGCAAATCTAGAGTCTTAACTCCAGAGCCAGGCTCTTACTGAGTATGCTCGACCATCTCAGTGTGAAAGCCAACATCTTCAAAGTGCCCTGTCCTGTCTTAAGCTCTTTGCATGGATTTGTCACATTTGATTCCCATAAGGACTCTAGGAGATGAGGGTATTTTTATCATTTTCCAGATCTGGAAACTTGGTCACAGAGAAATAGAGTGGCCTGCCATTGAGGTCACGCAGCGAGGCTTAGCTTCCATTGGTTACGGTACTTCTCCAGAAGTTGGCGATGGTTATTCAGCTGGGTTGCCATGCACCTATGGCCCTTAAGATCCCCTCCCGAGAAAGCTAAATTGATTGAAGTGTATTGCAGTATAAAATTCTTTAAGGATTTTTGGATTAAATTTTCTGTCAACGTCACTGCTATTCCCTTGCAACAACTCCCTTTTTAAAAGGGGATAAATAATTGACATAATAGCGTCTCCATTTATTGCTGTGCCCATTTTCATTATTTAACACTGCATATGACTCTGAAAACAATCCCAAGCACTTCGTTTCCTATTCTGGCCCCCTGCATTGAGATGCTGAGCCCAGCAAGGGACAGATGATCTTGCCTATAGCCCTTCATGTGTTATTGGTGCTTAATAATGTTTGATGATTGTAATCGACCTTGTTGTTACCTTCTGCGAATCGAGGTTTGCTGAGTATCTTCAATCTGGGGTGTACTTGGCATGACCTCACGCAGCTGCAATTGAAGCCATGGTTGAAAGGTGCCCAGATGAAATATTGGGTAACAAATTGGAATTGAGACCAGTCATCATCTATATGCACCTGCAGGGGATGGTTTCACTGCTGCTCTAGAGCATCTTTGGTCTGTCCCTCTCCTCTTCTGTCCTCACATGTCAACAAGTCTCGTCTGGGACTGACTTTCTTTCTTTCTTTCTTTCTTTCTTTCTTTTATTTTTATTTTTATTTTTATTTTTATTTTTATTTTTATTTTTATTTTTATTTTTATTTTTATTTTTATTTTTATTTTTATTTTATTTATCCATGAGGGACACACAGAGAGAGGCAGAGACACAGGCAGAGGGAGAAGCAGGCTCCATGCAGGGAGCCCGATGTGGGACTCGATCCCGGGTCTCCAGGATCACGCCCTGGGCCAAAGGCAGACCTCGACCACTGAGCCACCCAGGCGCCCCTCTTCTGGAACTTTTCACCTCATTTGACTATAGATCTGTTTCTGTGCCTTCCGGTGCCATAGCTTCTCACAGAGGTCTACACGTAGAGCCTCTGACCTTGGGAGCACATGGAAATTCCCACTCACCTGAAATTGTACTCTTGCATTTCCTGCAGTCTCTTTCTCACCAAATAGATTTGGTTTGTTCCCTTGGTCACTTTTGTTCATCCTCTTGATCTCGCTCAGCATCTGCCCTAGTCCCTACCACCTCTTTGAAACCTTCTGATGTGTTGCCTTCCCCTCCCACCCTCTTCCTTTCTGGTGGTGGTTTTGTTGTTGTAGCTTGTTCATTTTTGTTTGACTTTTAAATCTCAAATCTATACCCTCTTAGCTGGAAGAGCTCTTCAAGATTGGTATTTTGTGTGTGCCTCTTTTTTTCCACAAGCCCTCACCCTTGACTATCTGATCCTGCCTTTTTTTTTTTAAAGATTTATTTATTTGTTTATTACTGAGAGACACAGAGAGAGAGGCAAGACATAGGCAGAGGGAGAAGCAGGCTCTCTGCGGGGGAGCCTGATGCGGGACTAGATCCCAGGATCCCAAGATCATGACCTGAGCCAAAGGAGATGCTCAACCCCTGAGCCACCCAGGCATCCCCTGATCCTGTCTTTAACTTCACACGTTATTTGCTCTTCCTCCACCATGTGAAATGCAGGTCATAAGGTGAGAAGTCCCATCCACTGGCCCGGGAGCCCCTGAGAGCAGGGCTCTCCTGGCCCCACACGTTTCTGATCATGTCTCCCCACCCCCAGTCATGCCAGACTTGGGGAGAGCTTCCTGGCGTGGCTTACCTGCTGCCTTTGCCTCCCACCTGCTCCTTTCTCCACCTGGATTGGAGGATTTTTACTCCAACATCAGAACTCAGGTCGCTTCTTGTCTCCGACCTTGTATGTGTGCAGAGGGGATAGATATGCCATTTTGCCTATGACCCTGCAGAAGTGATTGAAAGCTCCCTCCCCCTCCACCCCCCCCAGTGGGGAGTGCTGTTACCCTGTTGCTCTAGCCTACCTCACCCGGGGACCCTTTCTTCCCACTCACTCACCCAGGTCGAATGTGAGTCAGTCTTTGTAGTTTTAATTACACTAGAACCGTTAATGTGTTTTTCCTCTGATGGTATAATAATGCTCCTTTAGTCTCAGATCCTTACTGTAGGTCTTATTCCTTCTGCCAACCTCTGAGGACTGGAGCTCTTCACTGAGTTCCTTGAATCCAGAAGATCTCGGTATCTTACTGTGCATGTCACTTTTCTGCTGGAAAATATCGAGTGTCTCTGTATGGTCTGTGTGGTCTCTATGGTATACATCTACGGCCCATGTCTGTCTTCTCTTTCACCTCTTCTGATATGGTCAAGGTCCAGCCCACCTCTTCCTTCTTCTTCAGCTTGAAGCCAGAACAGCTGCGTTTCACTTATTGTGACATGTGAGTAGTGTATTCTCTAAACTCTGGTGTGCGTGTAAGAACCAGGTGTTGCACTTATGTGGATGTTTCCCGAGCACCCAGCTCGAAGCTTTTGCAGACCGTGAATAAGGAACAGGTACATTTGCATTCATGCAACAGATGGATGAATGAATGAATGAATGAATGAATGAATGAATGGACTGCCGTGAATTTTCTAAGCTTCAAGTTTCATACTCCGAGTCTAAAGTTTGCATCTTTATATTAAGAAGCCTATCTAGGCATTAGTTTGATTAGGCTGCAGCCCAACATATGTCATGAGTTATGTCATGGTCTGATTTTTTTTTTTTTAAGATTTTATTTATTTATTCATGAGAGATACAGAGAGAGAGAGAGAGAGAGAGAGAGAGAGAGAGGCAGAGACACAGGCAGAGGGAGAAGCAGGCTCCATGCAGGGGCCTGATGTGGGATTCGATCCTGGGTCTCCAGGATCACATCCTGGGCTGAAGGTGTGAGCCACCCGGGCTGCCCTCATGGTGTGATCTTTAAAATGGGATTTTCATGTGCTGCCTTATTATTTGAGACTCTTAAATAGTTCTCCTTTTGGGGAACATCACCGTATAAGGAGAATTTCACACAAATAACTGAATTCACAGCCAACCCATGTCATGGTCATGTACATTTTGCCAGAAGAGTAACAGGCCAGTAGGTCTTTTTGTTTGTTTGTAATAGTGTGGGGTTTTGTTTTTGTTGTTTCTAAGCAGGGCGTCAGCATGTCAGTACCATTTCGATGGCCCATATTCAGAGTGGAAACTTGACCCAGCTGTGTGTTTCACCCGGAGAAGGGCCATGCGTGGCATCCCGCGAGGATGGCTTGCATACCAAGTGTGACCCTCAGGATTAATGGAGAGTTGCAGAAAATAATTTTCTCGATGAACTTAAGAAACTTTAAACAGAACTCTTTCTAACTATAAATAGTGGGGCAGCTTTGTCCTATTTTTATTGTAGAGCGCACAGAAGATGGAAATCAATATTGGAAGAGTTGCTTTATTTCGCCAAGGAAAAGATCATACTCAACACGATTCTTATTTTTCTTGGCAGGCTCTTCTCAACCATCTGTGAGTCCAGGGGAACCGTCTCTCCCATCCATCCATCCAGCAAAATCAGAGTTAATAGTCAGTGTCGGCGACGAGCTTAGGCTGTCCTGCACCGATCCAGGATTTGTCAAGTGGACTTTTGAGACCCTGGGCCAACTGAATGAGAACACACACAACGAATGGATCACAGAGAAGGCAGAGGCTGGCCACACGGGCAATTACACGTGCACCAACAGAGATGGCTTGAGCAGGTCCATTTATGTGTTTGTCAGAGGTAAATGTGTGGCTTTCTTTCATGCTATGCTTTAGAGAACTTAATATCCTGTTCTTAATTATGGATGACATAGAGATGGCTGAGCCATAGAGAAAATATGGCTAGGTCTAGAAAGCCTAAAACAAATTTTTCTTTGTTGGTTCCCCCCCCCCCCCCCGCCCCCCACCATCTCTTGATACATCGTGGCTGTGGGTATGACTTCAGCTGAAGGTCTGTGAGCCTGCGCTGCTCTTCCTAATGAGATTACAATATGGTTAGCCCATTTGTCCTGGCACTCTGAGTAAACCCTGAGAATAAATTAGGCCCTTTGGGAAAGCTGCATTTTAATGCCTTGAGATCCTAGATACTCCCACTTAGTAAAAACACTTCAGGGAACGAAAGGCCTCGGAAGGCCCAAACAGACCAACACTTCAAAAAGAATTGACCCACTTTTAGGGAGCAAATTCCAGAAAAATAACCCAGTCAGCTAAATCACCCCATGTCCCTCTTAGGTTCTTTAATAGTTGTCAGTTGATTCGTTTAAAAAAAGAAAAGAAAAGAAAAAGAAACAAAGAACCAAAACAAAATAGTGACCTTTTTAGAAACAGAAGAAAAATATGAATGTTGGATTTCCGTACCTCATTTCCTATGATAAACTCGGTGATTCGCCTGTGTTTGCTTAACATCCTTGTCAAGAGGAGGTTTGCTAATGTGTGGGAGGCAGGAGGCTCTTTCTGTTGATGTAAAAACAAGTACTTCGAGCTTTAGGAGATGCATCCTCAGGTCATAGGAGGAAGAATAGAGTCCCGGTCCTGGCTCTGAGTTTCTGTCCAGTGAAAACGGGACTACGTAGGAGGCCTCATCCACAGTATTGTGGGGGAATAATGAATACATCTGTCCTAGATTGCAGGTCTGAGGGACCTCAAGAGTTTCGGTTTCTCACCAGAACACTGAGAGTTTCCTGCCCTGTCTTCCTGGTGTAATTGTTGTCGTTCAGGAGACCAGAATTGTGCAAATTCTAGCTTTCTCAAGGGTTCATAAAGTTGACTCCCCTCGTGTTCGCTGTAGAGAAGGTTGCCTCTCCTCAGTGTATCTGTTATTCTCCTACGTGGGTAAACTGAGACCTACCCGTTGATAAGGCACAGCTTAGCCTCTGGGTATGTTTCTGTAATTGTGGAGGTATCCTGTGTGCTGGTCGTTGGCATTCGAGAAGATACTCTAATTTCCAGGTGGTAATGAAATCTCATTCTGCATATGAATACAGTGGGTAGATGACTGAATAAATGGGGGGAGACTGCTCAAGTAGCCAAGTCAGTCTCGCAGAGTTCATGGATTTTTTTTTTTTTTTTAGAAGGGAAGTCTTCCTCAATAAATCAGAGCTACACTAAACTACTACTGATTTGAGATGTTTTGGATACTTGAGTGGTTTATGTTACAGCAGTGAAGGAGATTGGGGCATTGTAGGAGCTGGCTTCCAGCAACTGAGAAAGAGGAGATGGAATGATAACCAGCGATGGTTTCGGACCTCAGTTCTATCCTCATGACGTGCTTTATTCATAGAACAAAGGAGTGAGGCTGGGACATGCGTAATTATTCATTCTAGAAGTTGTTTTTTTTTTTTCCTAAAATCAGATGGTAAATCTATTTCACCACTGTCAAATTGATTTTTTGTGGGACACCGAATTCCAAGTGGAATGGACAATGAATAAAGAAATTTTTTAAAATTTATTTTATTTTTACTTATTTTTGTATATTTTTTATTGGAGTTCGATTTGCCAACCTATAGTATAAAACCCAGTGCTCATCCCATCCAATGCCCCCCTCAGTGCCCTTTAAAAAAAAAAAACATTTTAAACATGATCTGTTGGCCCAACCGTCTATCTGTATTATCTTTACATGGTAGGGGTGGCCGCATATTGTGTGTACAGAATGAGGTTTGTCGTTGCTTATAGGAGGTCCCAGTCTGCCCGAGGCTTTTCCAGTCCACACCTGGTGTCCTGGCATAATTATTAATAGCACTCCCCTTCACTCACAAGTGTCCTGGTTCGGATGATGAAGTATTTGCCACAGCATTCCCGAAACTCATAAGACCCCCCTTGGGAATATGGCTTCATTTGATTTCCAGAAGTTTATGTTTATACATATCTTTCAAGAAATAGGAAGAGGGGGGCCCATGATGACATTTGTACAGGGTGGCCGGCTGATGGTCTCCCAGGCTCTATGCAGAGGCTGAAAGGTCCTGGCCACTGGGAGTTCTGGAAGGGCCCCCGCCCCACCACCAGAAGGGTAGAGAAAGAACACCTTTCCCTGACCCTAATGGGTATCATCACACAGCCTTAGTCTTAGCCCATGCTGCTTGAGTATTCCCTGTTGTAGAAGAATAGTAACTATTGTAGTAAAATACCCTCCGAGTTTTAGGGGCTCAAATCGTGGTATCAGTTGGACAGGGATTTGAGTTCCGCTCAGCCATTTCTGGGCCATGTCACTTTTTTAGGAGAGTCACTTTTGAGACTTCAGTTTCTTCACCTCTAAAAGGGGGGGGGGGTAAGCATGTACCCATCACGTCGGGGTGCTTCGAGGATGAGATGAGCTAAAGTGTAATGGTCCGAGCTTAGTGTCCGACACAGGGGAAGTGTATAACAAATGTTAACTGTTACTCAATTCGTAGTATTTGGATAAATTCTACTTATGCTTGCAAAGAACGAACAAAATGCGGAGTCATCCGTGATCTTTTAAAAATGTTCTCGGTGCCTGTGGCCTGCCATTCAGACGACTGATTTTTGATATGCTTTAGATCCTGCGAAGCTTTTCCTCGTTGACCTTCCCTTGTATGGGAAAGAAGGCAATGATACGCTGGTCCGCTGTCCTCTGACGGACCCAGAAGTGACCAATTACTCCCTCAGGGGGTGCGAGGGGAAGCCTCTTCCCAAGGACTTGACTTTCGTCGCTGATCCCAAGGCTGGCATCACCATCAGAAACGTGAAGCGCGAGTATCATCGGCTCTGCTTGCACTGCTCTGCGGACCAGAAGGGGAGGACGGTGCTGTCCAAGAAATTCACCCTGAAAGTGAGGGCAGGTAGGGGCCCTTTCTCTCTTTCTCGTGGGGAGGCGGAGCATCTGTTGATGGAGGGGTGACTTGTCTCCTCTCCCTGGTCTGTCTTACTCTCAGCGGTCAGGTGGCTGGCTCTTCATCACTTTCCCCAGCTCCCAACTACTGTCAGTGGCCGGTGAATTCTTTGTTTCGTAGCCCCAAGCCCCACACCACCAGTGCACGGCCACCGTTGGCAGGTGCATCTGCCAGAAACCGGTGTGTAGACTCTCCCGGGGACAGTGTGAAACCTCACAACATCAGGACCCCCAGAGTTTCATAACCGCATGAGGTGTGCTTCCAAGGGAACCTCACTGGGGAGCTTTGATTCCACTGTTGGGAAAGATTAGCATATACATTATTCACCTCTTGATTTACTGTTGATAGAGGAATTGAGTTTCTCCTCAGCGATTTGATTTTAATGCATTCCCAGACTTATTCCCAGTCTGAGGAGGAAAGCACCAACAGAGTATGGCCCTTGTTATCATCGTGGCATTATGTTGATTAAATTCGTAGCTGGAAGATGTCTAGATTTTTGTGTCTCCGAGCTCATCAAATTCAACACCGGGTGACATTCTGCTACGTAGGGGTTTTTATGAAGGCTTTTGAAAAAGGGCGCTCATTGGGATTAAGGAAACTTTGACTATTTAAAATGGAGATTTTTCAGAAATGAGCAAGATATTATTACTACGGCACATGGGAAAGATGCCTGTTTGGTTGAAAGAATATAATTAGTCGTAGGTCACGTCCTCATGAAACCATCAGGGTTAAAGCCACTTTCCCTGTGCCAGGGCTTCTGCCTGTTTCAAAATAGCTTTGGCCAGGAGCATTATCATCTCAAAGCAGACATTCCTATTTTTTTCACTCAATATTAATGAATTTGCTTGAAGGATGCAAGATTTAATTGCTGATGTCTTCAGATAGGCAAGTGATACAGATTGATTAGTACTTGAGATTTTATTTAAAAGACGCCCAAATAAGTTGGGTGCATTTGAGGAAAAACAGTAGGTGACAGTGGCATATGATCATGGAACAAATAATTTGAGGGCCACGTTTCTTCTTATTCTAGCCATCAGAGCTGTACCAGTTGTGTCAGTATCCAAAACAAGCTCTCTCCTGAAGGAAGGGGAAGCCTTCTCTGTGATGTGCTTTATAAAAGACGTGTCTAGTTTCGTGGACTCGATGTGGATAAAGGAAAACAGCCAGGTAAGTGGCTTGTTTCCTTTGTTTTTCTCAATACATTGTTCTCTCTGTGGGGGACATTTTAAGGTTTTCCCCTTAAAACAGTCTATTAATTATCCTGGGGATGGCTCAGCTGGTGTGTCTGTCTGAGGTGGGGCTGTCTGGGCGTGTGTCGAGATGCACATTTCCCCCTTTCGTAACACCATATGTGGATGTGTATATTCATTATTAGCGGCAAATACGTGTCATTTTGTAAATTTATTTTGAGAAGACCGAAGAGAGAACTTCAGACTCCTGTTCTATACTGTGTGCTGTTTCTTTGACTTTTGTAGGGAAAATTTTAAGAACACTTCTTGTTAGCCATGTACGTTAACCTTGATTTTTAAGACTCTTAAAATTATCCAGGCCAGATGATTGAAAATATTGGGAAAAGTTGTCAATTTTTTTCCCCCTTCCATATTTAAAAACAGTCAGTGATCTCAGATACTAACCGGAGCGCTCCCTCCTTTCCCACAAAGTGGCCTATCCATTTGAGAGCTGTGTTTCCTTTTTTATTGATCTGACTTCTCCCCTCTGAGGCTGGTTACCTGAGATCAAGTTGCTAATGGTTTTCTATTTGTTTTAGTCACTATTAATAAAATGGTTATCTTTAATCTGAAACATTTGGACATGTTTAAGTTCTCATTCATTTAACAAATGCATATTGAATGTCTCCTATATGTCAGATACTGTGAAAGGCATATCTTAAGTAAAATTTGGCCAGTTATATGTTTTTTCCCCCCCTATCTCTCTAAATAATCATTAATAGCAAGGTCTTTCAAATTCTAATTTCCCAAATATTTTGCTTTAAAATTCCCATCGACCGAATTTTCAGTAATTTTTATTTGCATAATCTTGGCCATCTAAGGTAAGTTGCTATCACAGTGGTTTTTCTTCAGAACACACATATGCATTACATGGGAGAAAAGAAATGATATATTTTCCTCCTCCTCTTACTCCTCTTCTTCTTCCTTCTCATGCTCTGTATTCAACATGGGCAATTTCATGCCTCTTTAAAGAATTCTTTGCTCCATAAGTAACCATGGTGATTAGCATAATGCAAAGTACTATGATGGTATTCACATAGACTTGTGATGGATGATACCTTGCTAATGAAGCCTGCCATTGACTAGAGAATGGATTGTACTAGAGTCTTGTTCTTTCAGACCAGTGGCTCAAAGAAACAAGTTTTAGTTTCTATATCATATAATTTAATAAAAACAATAGCTTATGTATGGATTTTTGACTAACCCTACGGAACGCGATCCTATATTAATTGGCTTTCCATAATCCTTGATTTCAGATGAGAGAACAGTTTAGACCATGTGTGTATTTGAGCCTCTGTATAACTTGAAAATTAGCCTTTTTTCATGAGAAATTCAATTGCCCCAGGCAGTTTTGTTCTGAACCACTTTTCCCAGGAGTCCTGCATGCCATTCCCAATTAATCCACTGGCGCTGCTAGATAAGCCTTCAGTGTTGGGAGCTCTTTGGGGAAATCCCAGTGTGCACCTCAAGGGTTAAGGAAAACCAAATCACATGCAAACAATATGTAATGTGTGACTTGCAGATGGGGCTCGTGGCTCCATGCCAAGGTTCATCCATGAATCTTTTGTTGATATCCTTTGGCTTCATTCGGAATACTTAGCACTGTGAGCGCTATCAAATTATCTTAAAAATTCCTGGTATTTGATTCTGACCGTTTAGAATAAGTTTAAAACTCACAGAGAAATTTAGGATAAAATGACTATTCTAGAGTTTTTGCAGTTGTTTGTTTTAAACCCTAAGAGAGTCTTGGAGTTTATTCAACACTTGTGAATCTTGGTTAGCTTTCCTAGTGCCTCTAAACCCTTGTATTTTTACTTTTAATTATGTTATTTGGCATCAGCCTGAATTAAGGTCTTTGGGTTTAGGTGTTGATATTGTGTCACATAGGACCAAGCTATTCCTTCCTGCGCTGACATGTGTTCATTGTTCCTGTTTAGCTCCTTGTTGTAGACCCTTGGGCTACATATATCTATACGACAAATCTAGAATGTGGTATGTTAGCTGTCTGTTGTCACTCTGCCTTTGCAGAGAAGTCTGTGACCTGGTGGACTGGGAGAGGACAAAACAGTGTCCCCTCACCTTGCTACTGCATCTTCTTGATTGCTCTTCTGCAGTGAAATGGCAGATTTCTGCCAATTATTAGAAGAATCTCTTGGAAGAGAGTGTCTTCATATCCGCATTGTGCTTCAAAATGAAAAGGCCTTTAAAGACCTCTGTTTTCTTATTTCCTTTTATTTATTTGAGAGAGAGAGAGAGAGAACAAGCAAGGGAGGGAGAATCAGAGAAGGAGAGAGACAGAGGGAAGAGCAGACTCCTGCTGAGCAGGGAGCCCAACGCAGGGCTCCATCTCAAGACCCCAAGTTCATGACTTGAGCCAAAGGCAGATGCTTAACCTACTGAGCCACCCAGGCGCCCCCCGCCCTCTCATTTCCTTATAGAAACAAAAGCTGAGACTAGTAGTATCCTTGACTTGCTCAAGATCTCACAGTTAGTTAAGAAAGCAGGTTTCTCTTCTTTTTATTTCAAAACATTCCGCTTTGGCAGTCTGCTCTTATGTATGCTCATTTTAATGTAAAAAAAATTTCCAAAAATATAATAACATGAGGAAAAAAGAAACAGATATAATTCCACCATTGCATGTTGTAGTGCTATGCAATGGGAAATAAAATGTGAGCCTCCTATGTAATTTAACATTTTCTAGTAGGCACATGACAGATCAGAGTAAAATCGATACATTTTATTTAACCTAGTATAGCCAAAATATTATCTTATCAATGTAATTAACATAAAAAATATCAATGGGTTATTTTGCACTACTATTTTTCATAATAAGGCTTCAAAATCTGGGGCATACTTTATATTTATAACACAAGTTGGACCTCAAGCATTCCAAGAGCTCAGTATTCTTTGTGTGTCTGGTCTTTATAAATACTATATTGCCCACTTTTTTTTTTCATATTTCTTTTCCCTCTGCTCCCATGCATATGTATTACCACATGTTTGCAGTTGTAAGGTACACTCGGTTTATGCTTATTAAGTAATATGAACCTTTTTCTTATTTTCACATTTATAATTTTGATACTTGGTATACATTTAGGTCATCTTTGAGATTTCACTGCAGTAAATATTTTGCAGCTTTTTTAAAAAATTGAGTTATTTCCTTGAGATAAGTTTGCTGGAATTGATCAGGGGTATGAACAAACAGCCAAATTGCTTTCCACAGGGATTGTTCTGATTTACAGTAGTGTCAGAATGGTCTCATGCTAATAGGTTGACCATAGCCTGGCCAGCGCATTACCCTTGGTCTCCTTTTATGTCAACATCAGCTCCTGTTTCCTTTTTTTTTTTTTTCCAGTTGTTATTTTTTTTCTGTAGGAATGTGTTCATTTTACTGAAAATTTGGAAGATGCAGAAAGTTCTATAGTACTCCCTCTAATATTTTCAGAGTGACTATAGTTTATGTTATGTTTTATTCCCATGATGTTTTCCATACAAGAAATCTCTCTGTGTCTTGTCTGCAGACAAATAATACAAGTAAAATGGTGATATCACAAGAGTAAATTTGCAACTTTTTCTCTTCCACTCATGCTTAAATAATTTGGGGTTTGGTCTTAGACGTCTCACATACTTTGGAACTCTTTTTAATAGTTGCCAAAATTCTACTGGATAAGAACTGTAGGATGAGTTTCCAAGTTAGTTTTAGACATTGTGGTTCAATTTTTATTCGTGAAAATAATATAAATGTTAATAAAATAGAATATTATTATTAGTGATTTCTTTCAATCACTGGGATATAGAGATAATGATATGACCTAACTATGAACAATTGGTGTCGCTTTTTTTCCCCTACTCTGGAAATCTCACTATTTATTTTCTAAGATCTGCTTAATGAGAGCAGAATGTAGTGAATGTACTGGATGTTTTTGATTAACTGGAAGATTTGAGTTCTTGATACGACCTGACTATGCTGACTAAATGTAAAGTATCAGTATTCAGTAATATTTCTTATATAGTAACTTCTAAAATTTGGCACTATTAAAATATTTAGTGCTGCAGAGAATTTGGAATTATGTATGCCATGGTTATTATGAAATGAATTTTCATGTTTTTTCCAATCATTAATAATGACTATCTTTCAATATAATCCTGTAATATGAAGTGTTCCAATGACAGACTTGTCGTGATGCTTTATTATTCTTACTTAAGTAGTGTATAATGAATGTTAATATGGAGAAGTTAATTGCTGCTATTTTTAATTTATCTAGGAAAGATCCTGAATATAAATTTTATGGTAATCTTTGATTTTTTTTTTTCTCTCTTTCCAAAACCAGCAGACTAATGCACAGACACAGAGTAATAGCTGGCATCACGGTGACTTCAATTTTGAACGTCAGGAAAAGTTGATTATCAGCTCAGCAAGAGTTAATGATTCTGGAGTGTTCATGTGTTACGCCAATAATACTTTTGGATCAGCAAATGTCACAACAACCTTGGAAGTAGTAGGTAAATATCTCTATCAGAATGTATAAATTACTGGCAGTAGTGAAAGAAGAAATTGCTAGATAGCTTCCTTTTTATGTTAATAGAATGTTGAAGAGATTACTAGAAATTTAATTGTCACCACATGAATGAATGAATGAATGAATGAATGAAAATGATCACTGTCGCCTTTTCCAACCAGAGCACAAAAGCAAATTCCACCAGTTTAATAAAGAGGAAGTAGAAACTTGTAACTGAAGTTGTTTAAATGGGTAATTTTCTCCCATCCCCCCTCCCCTCCCTACTAAACAAATAAGATGTTAAGTAGAACTTTTTCAAAAATTCTAGTCTTTACTGAATGACTTGAGTTTAGAAATGGGTGTGGACTTTCTCAGTGGAGGAGTGCAGATGCTGAGAGCCTGAAGTAGTTCTCTGAACCTTTTAGGGGGGCACCTGAGCCTTTGGTTTATCTTTTTACCACTCATGGGTCTAGTTCATTTGTCACAGGAAGGGCTGAGTTGGGCTGCTTCTTCCTAGGACACCGCTCACTTTACCCCATCCTCCAGCCTTGTAGGCCATAGTGTGAACCTTCAGGAAGGAGGTCCCCTGGGGCCTGAATCATTGGTTCTGCGCAGCATAAACTGGGTCATGGTACCCTATAATCCTAACCCCATCATAGCTGGTATGCACAAGTGGTTTAGTTTCCTTCCCTACTCTGGAAATCTCACTAAATATTTATTTTCCAAGATTTACTTAATGGGAGCAGAAGATAGTGAATGTCCTGGATGTTTTTTTGATTTACTGGAAATAATAGTAATTTTTAAATCGCTTTATTTACACATTTTTTTGTTTTGTTTTGTATTGTTTGAATTTAATCTCTTGTGCTTTTTTTTTTTTAATGCAAGTACAGTCTCTGTGCTTGACTTTGATTAAGTACTGGTAGGGTGGCAAATTTCTTCATCATGAGCAATAATAAAATGATGTGATATTTGTTTTCATTTCTCCTCTTTCCCCCATGTTTCCTCAATAATTTATGAAGCAGTGTTAGAGGTCTGTGATTTATCCCACAATAATCTCATATAATTTTGGCATTTCTGCCCATGTTGTAATGGAAAGCATCTCACCAGACTAAACGTGGGAAACACGCTTTACTTGCAATGATAGAACCAGCATGCAGAAAGAGTATTACTTTTTCCCTAAACGTGATTGTGAACCATTTATTAATTTGAATGGAAAGCTATGCTTTTAAAATATTAAACTCCATAAGTGCTAATTTGCTAAGTTGATTAGGGAGCATGTTGATATATCAGCTTCAGCTCCAGAAAGCAATTAGTAAGGATGTTTTGAACATATTATTGTATGTAATCAGATTTTTAAAATCCATTCATCAATTTCCAAGAATATAACTGTGTAACTGGAAAGGCTTGTGGCTCTGAAACCTGAATCTGGTTTTTTATTGTTTTGGGATGGGTTGGGATGGGACATGGAACAGGAGGAGACAAAGAGAAAAGTAATTTCTTTGGGGGTTGGGGTAGGAGGATTTGGATACCATGTGGAGTGGCTTTGGGATGGTCCCCACCTGGTTTTAAGTTGGGGCCGTGCCACCCAACTTTCGAATGCACCCTACTTTAACTCTGCCTGCATTTTCTCTTCTGAGTAACTCTACCTCTAACTCCAGAGGTTATAGAGAGGAGAAAAGGCAATAGATTTCATAGAAGTACCTCGCATAGCATTTGTACTGATTAAATATTAATGCATCACCAATTTCTTAATGCAGAAGTACCTGAAAAAAATCATACTTTATGTTAAAACAACCCTGATGGAATTCTTTGAATTGAATAATTCTGATACTTCATGAATTTGAAGGACATAAAAGTATATTGAGCCAAAGGGCTCTGGAAAACTCAGGAGGAACTTAAGTATTTTATGTATGGTGATGATGAGGGAACTCATTTCAGTGCAAATATTGTGGTCCGTAATATTTGAGTATTTTGCATTGTGTGGGATCAATTTATGACCTTAAGAACCTGAAACTGTAACATAGCGCTCTGATGAAAGATTTATTCCTTCAAAATTAACTGAAGATCTAAATTTGCTTTAAAAATGGCAGAGGGAGCTTCATTTATGATTCAGGCATTAGAACAGGGTGGTGGTTTCCATCTCCAGCTTTCACCCGGGTGATTTTTTATTCTCATCTGTGACACATCCTTTTCATTGGTGCAGTTGGACTCTTTTTCTTATTCTGAATCTCTAGGAAACTAAAGGGCAGTAAATACTAGAATGACAACTCATGTAGGACCTTAACATATTCAACCGAATATGTTATAATATATATAATTATTATATAATATAATAATATATATAATATAATATGCCATATATAATATAATATGCCAAAAATAATGAGTAATTTTAAATTTTATAATTCTTAAATTTGGGGAAAGAAATGGAAGAATAAAATGTGAAAACCCTTCTACTAATGTGATATAACTGTTTTTAAGATTTGGTGAATTGCTTATATTTTTAAACGCAGCAGGGTTTCAGTTACACATAGGATGTCACTCTCTCTCTCTAACTGAAAGTAGAGAATCTAGGGAATTTGCTACTGTAAGAAGAGGCCAGCCTTGGCTTCTCATGAACCTGTACTCCGATCTGGGCTCTGCCTTTGGGTAGCTAACCATTTAGTTTTCCAGGACTGGATATTTTTCATGTATAAATTAGGAGTTCTAAGTGTTCTCTTTCAGTATTGTTATACAATTATATATTTGCCATAATTATTAATTAGAGTGTATGCTAAACTGCATAGGGCAGTTCTTGGCACATAGTAAACATTCCATAAATGGTGGCCATAAAACTAATATGGGCAATAATTTTTTCCAAACTCTTTCTTATATTATTATTATTTAACCATTTCTAAGGGCTGCTTGAGAAACCAGTTCTCTGATTATGTCCAGGGTAGATAGCTGTTCCTTTAGTCTGTAGTTATCCACTAAAAAGGGATCTCAAATGGGAATTACAGGGTTAAATGGGAGAATAGCTAATTATAGAAAATCTATATTGCTAAATGCTTTCTGAAAGAGTTGTGCCAATTTACAGTGTGTAATTCGGCGTGCTACTTTTACCACACTTGCAAAATTATTGAGTTTCTTTCAAATTAGTTTTCCTATTTTTCCACAGGATGGATATACTTTATTTTTTAGCAGCTTTATTGAAGTTTTGCTATTTTTAATAAGTGAAGAGTGACGCCTTATTTTAAGTACTAGTTTAAATATTTTCCATCTATATTTTCATGTTCTTTTTCTTATTACCTTACTTTTACTATATAGACATTTAAAAAAGCTTATATATTCAGATTCTTGGGATTTTTATGATTTTATGATTCTTTTTCTTCCGTGGTTCCTAAAAAGCCTAGAAAACTGCCCTTCCCCCTCTCCACCTAGAAGTTTGATAGGAGTTAATTCTGTTTAGTTAAAAATACGGTAGGGTTATTAAGGTGCTGTCCTTCATTTCATCTGTGATACATGATGTGATGAGAAGATGGATGTTTATTTTTCTTCAAATACTAAATGGTGTTCTTTCAACATCTTCATTGACCATTAGGATCTCTTCTTCATCTTGATTTTGGACACCTTCATATCATCACATTTATATTGAGTCTGGGTATGACTATTTAGTCCAAAGGTTTTTTGACCTAAGAAGCATCAGGACCAGTCATTCTAGAAGACTTTTAACAAGATGGTGCTAGATCTTTAAGAGAGTTGCTTGAGAGACAGGTGGGAGAATGAACATTTCAGGGCTGTCCTTTCTCACTTTATGATGGTGATTCTACAAGAGCAGAAAGACCCAAAAAAGGTACAATGGCAAGTCAAAATATTCTTAATACCTGACCCCAGTCCGCTGTCCTTATAACCAAAGGTGAAGCTGTGTTTTCTGTTGTGTGGTTGTGAAATCACATAGTTTCTCCCTGTTTTATTCTGTTATAACTAGATAAAGGATTCATTAATATCTTCCCCATGATGAGTACTACAATATTTGTAAATGATGGAGAGAATGTGGATCTGATTGTTGAATATGAGGCATATCCCAAACCGGAGCACCAGCAGTGGATCTATATGAACAGAACCTTCACTGATAAATGGGAAGATTATCCCAAGTCTGACAATGAAAGTAATATCAGGTAAGAGAAGAGCCTTGCACTGGGGATTAGACATTTCCCCCCACTTCCCTTGGCGTACCAGATCCTATTTTTGTGGCCCATAAGTGTGTGAGAGGACACCTGGCATAGGAGGAAGTGTGGGGCTCCTTCCTGAGTCCTCAGGCCAGTGTTTCCTTTTGTGTCGTGTTTAAAACCCGCGCAAAAAGTCTGTGCATCAGTTTTCACATTTCTGATATGGAGGATGATTGAAAGCAGGGAATGGCACATTCTCGGGACACATTAAATTATTTTTCAGAGGAAAGAGGAAAGTGAGTGCTTTGAAACCTTTTTAAAAATACTGTCAGGGGCACCTGGGTGGCTCAGTGGGTTAAGCATCTGCCTTTGGCTCAGGTCGTGAGATCCAGCCTTGCGTTGGGCTCCCTGCTCAATGGGGAGTCTGCTTCTCCCTCTCCCTCTCCTCCTCCCCCTGCTTGTGTGCGCGCTCTCTCTCTCTCTCTCTCTCTCTCAAATGAATAAATAAAAATCTTTAAATAAATATAATCTTTAAAAATAAAAAATGAGAACTGTCAGAAAAAGAGAGGTGCCTGTGTCATTAAGCCTCTAACTCTTGATTTCTGCACAGCTCATTATCTCAGGGTCGTGGGATCAAGCCTGGAGTTGGGCTCCCGGCTCAGTGAGGAGTCTGCTTCTCTCCTTCTCTCTCCCTCTGCTCCTTCCCACTCTGGCCCCACAGCTTGCATGTCCTCTCTCTCTGTCTCAAATAAATAAATAGATATGTCCTCTCTCTCTGTCTCAAATAAATACATAAATACATAAATAAGTAAATAAATAAAACAACCAACTAAATGAAAACTAAGCCTCATTCATTCAGTAGCTTTGGTCCAGGCAGTGAACTCCACTCCAAGTTCTATGACATCACACCTCTCTCTCTCTCTCTCTCTCTTTTTTTTTTTTAAGGATTTAATTTATTTGAGAGAGAAAGAGCAAGCGCACACAGCGAGGAGCCTAGGGAAACTTTAGCAGTCTCCTCCCTGAGCTCAGAGCCCATGCGGGGTTCAGTTCCACGACCCTGAGATCATGACCTGAGCCAAAACTAAGAGTTGGATGCTTAACTGACTGAGCCACCCACGTGCCCCCACATCTCTTATTTGATCCTCAAGACATTTCTAACAAAAAACAGTAGCAATCATAAAATAGTAAAAAATAAAATGAAAATAGTAAGTAAAAATAAAATTAATAAAAATAATAAAAATTACAAAGCAAAAGCATAAAAGTAGCTTACTTTATGTAGGCTGCAGGTGCTCTTGCCTGCCCTGCACTGTTCTCAGTACCTTCCATATATTAAGTCAATAATTTCAGTCCTCACAAACCCCATGGACAGGCACTTTTATTCTTGTCATTTCTGAGAAGAGGAAACTGAGACACAAATGAGTCTTGATGTAACTTGACCAAGGTCAAATGGCTAACAGAAGTGGATGCCTTCATAGACTTTTTTTTTTTTTTTCCCCCAGTGAAGAGCTATGGGCTGTTGTAGGAATATGGGTGAGAGATGAGGCTGTCCTGGGTCAAGGTGCAGGGGCTGGAGGGAGGAGGATGGATTCGGGAGATATCCAGGCTACCTCTTTAGTAAGACTCAGCGATTGAGGGGATAGGAGAGAGAGGTAGGAGCTGAAGATACCCCTTCAGATTCTGTATTTATCAGCTACGTTGGATGGTGAGAGGTGATGTCTTTCAAGGAGGAGGGGGAAGGGTTGGGAGGGCAAAGACCATGAGTTTTTGGGGTTGGTTGAATTTGAGAATGTCCATGGGCTCTTGAGTGTGGACATTCAGGTAGGAAGTATCAAGGGCAGGTTCCCTAGACAGAGCCTGAGACAGGGATTCTGGGTCAAGAGCTTCATTAAGGGAGAGGGAGAGCAGGACAGGAAGGGTAAAGGAGGAAAGAAAGGATGGATGGGTGATTGGCAGGCTGATCTCAGGGGCGCTCTCCAGAGCTTTTGTCCCTCCCCACGGGCAGTCACTCATCAGCCCTAGACCTAGAGAGGCAGTCAGTGTCCAAAAGGGGCGAAGTGTCCAAGGGCAAGACTTGGGAGGATGTCGCAGGTGTGAATCATTATAAGCTGTACCCACGAGGCAGGGAGATGCAGGCATGCAAATAGCTCTGTAGAGGAGGCGAAGGACCAAGAACTCTGAACCAGAGGTAAAGATTTGAAAGCTGTGAGCAAACAGCAAGGAGTTCATTGTGAGAGTGGATCGCTCGGGGGCGTGTGCATTGTGAGAGGAGATGAAAGTCTGAAGAGGCCACTGTGTATGTCTGGGCGGTTGTGTATGTTGCTCACACGGGTCAAGGGCTGCCCAGGGCGCTCCACCCACACCAGTGCCCATGTGGGGAACTCCCTTGGCAGGCCTGTGGGCTCAGTCTACACAGCCGGATCTAGTATCATCCCGGTAGGAAAACAGAAGCTTGAATAGCACATACTGGAAAGGATGCCAGGAAGAAGTAGTGGGGGTGAAAGGAGAAATGGGAGATTATGATCTTTGCAAGAAGGAAGGTGAGGGTCCTCCATGTGGGCACCTGCTCGTCTGGGGGTCCTGCCAGGGGCACGGCGTTATAGGGCAGCAGGGCGGGTGAGTTCAGGACACCGGGGAAGGATTATGGGCAGATGGGGACCTGGGCATGAGGACAGCCAGGAGGCCAAAGAGGCTGCGGCCTCCACGAGGCCACGAAAGCCTCTCCCCACTCAGCCATTGGGCCCAAATTCAATACATGCCTATAGGTTTGTATCTGTTAACATGGATCCTGTTAATACTGAGTGAAGTGCTAAGTCTGGTTCTTCCTCCCACAGGCGTGTGTTTCCAGAGAGAAACTGTGGACAAGATGCTCACCCGAGGCAGCCCGTTCACGAGTGCTTGATTTCTTTTCTTTTCTATTTTATCTTTTGTAGATATGTGAGTGAACTTCATCTAACCAGATTAAAAGGGAACGAAGGAGGCACTTACACATTTCAAGTGTCCAATTCCGATGTCAATTCTTCGGTGACATTTAATGTTTATGTGAACAGTGAGTAAAACGAACGGTCCCTTATCTTTTTATTTTTTATTATTTTAAGTTGTGGCTCGTGCTTGGAACAGCTGCAGCACTGAGCTCGTTGTGTACTATGTAAATAATGTTTCATGATAATTTTGACCTTAACAAAGACCCTGTGGTTTGGTGGTTGGAAGAATGTGTACGAAAACCAATTCCTTGCCCTACATTTCACTGACCACGCGACCTTGCAGAGGTCACTCGGATTCCGGGTGCTGCCGTTGAAGCAAACAGAGGAGCCAGAGAAGTTAAAAATAACCGTCATGTGAGGGGGGGGGGAAATGTATTATTATTGATTGTTGAAATGGGGAGCCAGAGGTTGAATAGGACCTGGATTATGGTGTTAGTTGGGCAAGAGATGCTATCAGGCTCCGTCATGATTTCTCTGTTAGAGCGCTTTCTCTTTCAGGGTTGTGTTATTATTTGTGTTGAGATTGTTCTCTCACTAAGACGAATGCAGTATCGATCCAGCTCAACGAGACCCTCCTGCAAAGCACGTGGGGACTGTGGGAGAGGGAGCAGGTGGTTTGGGCGGGAGGATGGCTTTGGGTGTGGGAACCTGAACACTTGAGTCCTGCCCTGCTGTGGCCCCTGCAGCATCTCAGAGAAATGGCTTTGCACAGAGGTTGAGGCCAAGGGAGCATGCTCGCCAGCTGGGGGGCTTCTGCTCCGTGCAGGGCACCCTCCTGGCTCTCCTCTAGGGCCCATCTGCACATCCAGGGAAGGACAGCAAGTGTCTGATGCACCACACCAGCCAGGGGACCAGGGGACCAGGGGATGGGAGGCCTCCACAGACACAGAATTCCAGGGGAGTGGTCAACAACAGGACCACCATTGGGATTAGCCATCCTGGGTGTGTGTTGGGAGGTGGGGGATTAGGAGACAATCTGGAACATTCCCTAGGGGATAGCTTAGTAACTGTGCTGAGTGCTTCATGTGTGTGTGTGTGTGTTGGGGTGCAGGAGGGGCTGTGGGAACAAAGGAGGGGTGCCAGTTTCTTGTCCTCAAAGAGCTGACCTTCTGTGAAGTCATTTTACAAGTTACTTCGTTGGTGCTGCAGCTCAGCCGTACGGGGTAGGGGTAGCATGATCCAGCTGCAAATGAAGACAGAAAAGTGATACTCAAGGCTTTGGATTCCTAATCTGGAGTCTTTTAACTCCATCCTCATTTCCAAGAACAAGAGGCTCTTATCTGTGGAGCTAAATAAATTTCTTAACTATAGACCTTGTCAGGATCCTTAAAATCACATCTGTGGAGCTAGACAAATTCCTTTTTTTTTTTTTTAAGATTTATTTATTTATTTATTTATTTATTTATTTATTTATTTATTTATGATAGACATAGAGAGAGAGGGGCAGAGATACAGGCAGAGGGAGAAGCAGGTTCCATGCAGGGAGCCCAATGTGGGACTCGATCCTGGGATTCCAGGATCACACCCTAGGCCTAAGGCAGGTGCTAAACCGCTGAGCCACCCAGGGATCCCCCGCCAGACGAATTTCTTAACTACAGACCTTGTCAGGATCCTTAACGTGCCAGGAGGAGGCTGTGGGATGGGGTATACAGCTCAAACTTGTTTGACCACAGAATTTACCCTTTTTTTTTTTTTGAGGGAATCATACTCATTAACGTCTCCCTTCCTCAGAACAGTGTTGATTATATGGTATCTCATTGGCCTGCATTTCAAATAGCTCTAGATTAATTCAGATGTTAATCAGAGGAGCTTAGCATATCGCACATGGGCAAAATTACCTGCTTCTGAAAAATCTCAATATTCAAGTAACTTAAGAGACGATTACAGGTAAATCAGTATTCTTATGAGCCGAATATGCATATTATCCACCCAAAACTGGATTTTTGGGTGCTCTAGTGCAGTGCTTCTCAAACTGTCTATGGGAAAGGACCTTTTTTTTTTTTTAATTTTCCAAATTATTCGGGATCAATCCTTGCTACAAAATATGGTAAGAACCTATCACTAGGAAAGTGAATTGAATAAGAATAGAGATGTATGCAAAACCCAATTTTAATTTTTTTTTTTTAAGGAGATTCCATAGATAGAAAACCGACTGTCAGGATGCTCCTGCTAAGTGCTTCTTGTCAGCTGCACCTCACGTCTTTGCGGACCAGTAACAGCAGATCATGGCCATGGCCTACTCCACAGGCCTCACTTCAGCCCTACTTGGGAGTGGGGAATTTTATAAAACTCCGTGCCATTTGCATCTGTCTTTCCCTGGCTTCAAGGTCAAGGAGGCTGTGGGTCACTGACCTTACAAAGATGTCTCTGAAGTCCCATTTTTCTGGTGACAAAATTGCTGCCATTTTACTTACCAGGCTCATTTGCCATCCTGCACGATTGGTGTTAGTCACCTCTGCTGGTGAACTCCTGCCTCTTTGAAACTAGATAGGGAACCACATTAAGCTTCCCAAATGATTTTTTTTTTTTTTTGGAGGGGGCGGATTCCCTGTTGGGGCAGGACTTTGTTTATTCAGGGGCCCAGGTCTCAGATGCCCACCCAGCATCAACTGATGAACAGCTGCTCCATGGCACTGGGCACACAGATAAGGGTGGTTTAGTGTCTCCCCACTTAGGTGAAGTTTTTCAGGAAGTCTTTCGTTGCTGTCAGTTTGTTCTAAACCCTTAACCGACAAAAGGCATTTCTTTCATTTACCTAACACATTGGATTTCTTGAGCTCCACATGCTTTGACAGAGGTGGTATTTTTGTGTGAAACTTAAAAAACATCTACTTCTTGTGAAGTGTGTCCAATCGCTCTTTACAGATAATGTTAGCTAATCACTTTGTCGATTTTTTTTAATTGGATAAGGTTTCTAATGTTACACTTTAAAATCAAAAGCTAAAAATAGTTTTGAAATTTAAAATCGGAGCGGTTGTGTCCGTTTTGACATAACATTTCAGCTGAGCCAAGTAGATCCACTGTGTGATTTGTTCTGTAAATAAGCTTAGCCCCAAGGAGGGAAGGAATTCTGCTGTGCAAAAATTAGAATTGATAAAAATCAGAATAATAAATGCATAATATTAGTGCAGAAATTCAGTGACTTTTCCTCAGTGACATTGCTGCATAATTGCTTAATAGATTCAACTGGGAGAAATGCTTATGAAAATCCCCGATTTTGAATGGTTAAATGTTTGATCGTTGAAAAATTCATTTGTTTTAAAAACTCCACATGTAGATTTGAGTACATTGAGCATGTGCGTGTACGTGTGTATTGCGTGTGTGTGTGTGTGTGTGTGTGTTTTAATTGCTTATGTGGGAGGCTTTAAAAAATACCATGTTCTATCAGTTTGTGTTAGAGAAAAATGTGTAGCATATTAAACTTGATAATGTTTTAGGTCTGTTTTTAACTCCCCTAACCAAGCTATGATTTACATGGGTCTGTTAGTTGGCTCCATGGCATTAAAGGTGGTGTATAAAGGGCAAGAGCTATATGACATGTTTGCTATTTTTGAGCAGAACTCCCAGTGGAAACTGATGGGAGTTTTTTGGTTTTTTGTTTTTTTTGTTTTGTTTTGTTTTATTTTGGTTTGGTTTGGTTTAGAGAGAATGAGAGAGAGAGTGTGTGGGGTTGAGGTCGGGACCAGAGTGAGAGGGAGAAAGAGAACCTTAAGCAGACTCCACACCCAGCACAGAGCCTGAAGGGGGGCTCCAATCTCATGACCCTGGGACTGTGATCTGAGCCAAAATCAAGAGTAGGACTCTTAGCCAACTGAGCCACCCAGGTGTCCCCCCACCCCATTTTTTTTTGGCTGGGGGGAAGGTGGGGCGGAGTTTTTATTAAAAAAAACAAACAACAAAAGCATTGAATTTGCATTACTATAATCACCCTTGCCCTACTTTTGAAGATGTATATAGAAATCAGGTTCTGGGACTCCTGGGTGGCTCAGTGGTTGAGCGTCTGCCTTTGGCTCAGGGTGTGATCCCGGAGTCCTGGGATCGAGTCCTACATTGGGCTCCCCACAGGGAGCCTGCTTCTCCCTCTGCTTGTGTCTCTGCCTCTATCTCTGTGTGTCTCTCATGAATAAATAAAATCTTTTAAAAAATTGAATTAAAAAAAAAAAAAGAACTCAGGTTCTTAGTTCCAAAAAGAAGTGTGAGGGGCACCTGGATGGCTCAGTTGGTCAAGCATCTGCTTTTGGCTCAGATCATCATCTTGCGGTCCTGGGATCCAGCTCCGCGTCGGGCTCTCCGCTCAGTGACCAATCTGCTCCTCCCTCTCCCTCTTCATCTCCCTCTGTGGTCTCTCTCGCTCTCTCTCAAATAAATACACAAAATCTTTTTTTATTTTTAAGTTTGAGATCTTTGGTAAAATTGGCCATTTGTTTCCTTTGCAGATCAAAATTGGGAGGAAAGAGTTCTAAAATCTATAGAGCTACCCAAACGTGCTTTCTTGTTTTAAAAAATATATTTAGCAGGATCCCTGGGTGGCACAGTGGTTTAGCGCCTGCCTTTGGCCCAGGGCGTGATCCTGGAGACCCGGGATCGAGTCCCACGTCGGGCTCCCGGTGCATGGAGCCTGCTTCTCCCTCTGCCTGTGTCTCTGTCTCTCTCTCTCTCAGTGTGTGCCTATCATAAATAAATAAAAATTAAAAAATATATATATTTAGCTACAATGACATAATAAAAGTGCTTTCCTAATAGGACCTACTCTTTCTAAAATTCTTAGAGGTATTAGAAAAACCGACACCACCAAGGTTCTATATGTAGCCTATGATACTTGGTTAGAAACCTATGGTCTCTTTGTTTGCAATAAATGTCACACAATTGAGGTTTTTACTAGATCTAGGACAAATAAAAAGCCAAATGCACATTTAACTCTAAGTGATCCACTGTCTCTTTTCCCTCCCCACCCAATATTTCTTGATTAAATCTCAAACGTTGCAGTGGACTTAAATGTTAGTAGTGTACATATTCAATGAGTTTATTTTGACATATAATTTCAAATGCCCCATGTGAATCCTGAAGTAACCTACATGATGGTGGAAAGTATGATTAATATGATAAAACAATTGTTTTTTCACAACTGTGGAATGATTTTTTTTCCCTGTGGAATGATTTTAAGAAGATCTAATAAACTTATAATTTTATCAATTGTACCCCAATAAAGCTGGGAAAAATAAGATTTTAAAGTGTATACATGATTTTGATATATGTAAACATTTTGAAAAAACTGCCCCCCCCCACACACACACATCAAGTGAATTAACACATCAGCTTACGTGTTAATGTTTACCCTTCTTGTTTTTGATTTTCTGGGGTTTTGGGGGGGCAGGGTGCTTGTTTTGTTTTTTGGTGAGAACATTTAAGCTCTACTTTCTTACCAAATTCCGATTATGTAATACAGAGTTATCAACTATATAGTCACCATGTAATTCATTAGAGGCCTAGACCTTACTTGTCTTACACCTGTTTGTACTCCTTTAATGCCTCTCCCCATTCCTCCCATCCCTTAGGCCTTGACAACCACTTTTCTACTCTTTTTCAATGAACTTGATTTTTTTTTAAAGACTCCATCTAAGTGATACCATGCAGTATTTGTCTTTCTCTATCTGGCTTATTACATGGAACATAATACCCTCTAGGTTTATCCAACCTAATTTGTTGTCGCAAATGGCAGGATTTCCTTCTTTTTCAGGCTGAACAATAATCCAGTGTCTGTGTGTATCACATTTTCTTATATCCACTCATCCATCGAAGGAAATTTAGGTTGTTTCCATACCTTGGCTAGTGTAAGTAATACCGCAGTGACCATGGGAGTACAGATCTCTCTTCAAGGTAATAGTTTTGTTTCATTAGGATATGTATCAAGAAGTGGGACTTGCTGGATCTTTTGGTAGTTGTGTTTTTAATTTCTCGGGGGGAACCTCCATGCTCTTTTCCGCAGTGGCACCAGTCTGCATTCCCACCAACAGTGCACAAGGGTTCCCTTTTCTCTGTGCCCTTGTCAACGTTTGTTATTTCTTATCTTTTTGGTAATACACGTGCTAACGGTGTGGGTGATCACCTCATTTTGGTTTTTTTGATTCACCCATAGTCTTAAAATGCCTCTTGAACACATTATCAGGTAACCTTTCCAAGATCAGCTTTGTGAATCTAAAATTTGGGGTAAATGGTATCGAGGGGCCATAAGTAGATCTCTGGCCATTCTTAAAGGTCTGCCCTTTAATCACAAACCTCGCCAGGTGAGTCAGAGTATTGTGGTACTGGGGGGGGGGCTCAGGGGGTGGTCACAGAAAGGGAGGGAGGACAAGCATATAGAGAGAACTCAGGGGCTTGCCCTTCACCATCGGGCTTATGTGGAACACATGTCCTGTTAAGCTAGATCGGCTATCCAAAATGACTGCAGAAGTACACCAAATTAACTTTCAAAGTCACCGACTCTACTTCATTTACGGCAGTGTTAACAGTGGGTTGAAACGATTTAAGGAAATGCTAAATAATGCATTATTTCTAAATCACCGTATCATGTAATTAACATCCTGTCTGGTATGAGCAATTATTTATAGATCATACAGCGTGCCCGTATCAGTCAAAGTAATAAATCATCCAGAGTGAGGTCTCTTGATGAGAAAGTTTCTCTTTGACCACGTTTGCAAAATCTGGGCTGCCTTTTATGTAGATTTGGTCATAGTTCAATGTGTCCTCCTAGGGAGAAGCCGCTCTGAAGGGGAGCACCCCGCAGACAAAGTGGCACATTTGCCAAAGGTGAGGGCAGGTGTGTCAAGTCAGCCACATAAGTAGATGGCTTAGACCCCCTGGCCAGCCAGCCCTCTGAGTCACCCACCTGGCTGGAAGTCCTCAGGGACCTTCACCCAGGGTTAAATGGTAATGTGGGCTGGCCTTCAAGGATTGCTCAGTTTAGGGGCTTTGGGTCTGTGTCTTTCATGATCCCTGTGAGATGAGAACAGAGTTACTAGAACTTTCCCTCTTTGGGAGGAAGAAATGTTTTCTACCATCTGTCTCCCTTTTTTTCAGGGCTGATAGGACCTTTCAAACATTTGGGTGTCCAAACCATTCTTGCATTAGAGGCTAAACATTTTAATAAGGCCTATGACTAACACACTTGACCATTGAGTTTTGCTTAAGAGGTTTTGCTTTTTAGTGTTTTTTTTCCCCCTATTAGGTGGATTCTATTAAATCTACTCTAATATTAAATTATTGGAATTCTTTTTTTTTTTTTTTTTTTTGAGAGAGAGAGAGCACATGAGCAGTGGGGAGAGGCAGAGGGAGAGAGAGAGAGAGAGAGAGAGAGAGAATGCCCCAAACAGGCTCCACACCCAGCCCAGTGTGGAGCCCCACCCGGGGCCTGATCCCACGACCCCAAGATCATGACCAGAGACGAAATCAAGAGTCGGACACTCAACCGACTGAGCCGCCCAAGTGCCCCCAAATGACTGGAATTCTTAAACATTAAATAAAACCAGTGCTGAATAGAACTCCTTTCTGATTGATTTACTCGCTTTTGAAAATTTGCTGTAAGGCTATCACAGTAACCAGAAATGTAGCTTGGTTAGTGCAAACATATGTATACATAAAACAGTTTTAAATTAAAACAGTTTTTTCTTATTGTAAAAATGTCACACAAAGGATAGTAAAAGCTGGAAAATGTAAATAAGCAAAAACAAGAAGCACATTTTAATTGTGCCTCTTAAAGTTGGTTTACATTTTATATTGTTGCTTAATATATCCCTTATTGTATATGTTCTTTGTGAACATTTTTTGTTAACTTTTTTTTTTTTTTTACAAAACTGAGGTCCTAATGCTTCATGAGCTTGTGTTTTGGTACTGAATAATGAATGCATTGCGTACACCTTTCCATGACATGAGATACCTGTCTGCAACCTCATTTTGGTATCCTGTTGCATGGATAGTGCATCATTTTTTTTTTAACCCACATCTGGTGCAGTTTTGAGACATTGTATAGTATGGGATGGGTCACAAATGATTGACTGGGGTTTTAAAGAAACCCATCAAATGCTTATTTAAGGTTTATAATTATCTTGTTTAATCTCAAATGAGTGACCTAGCTTAAGTGCCTGGCAGTAAATAAGGTTATCATCTGTCATTATCTTTCATGCTCGCCCATGTCTTAAACATATGTCACAGAAGATTTCACTCTCCTGGCTTTTGGGGCAGTTCTAAATTAAGGAATAATTTTCAGGTCTTCTTAGTATGGTTGCTAGTCTATGTAAAAGTAGTCTCTTGTCTTTTTATATTAATCTTTTTATAGGTAGCGCATGTTCATTTGTGATACCTGACAGCGTCTGAGCTCTGTTTTTCAGATTCTGTTACTGAATTTGAAATGAGTTTTTGTTGTTAAATGCTTTGGAGTTATGAGTGTTGTTTTGATGTGACACTTTAATATCTCCTTCTCATAATGAAGATCTCTCTGTCTGCAAGAATTGCTGTAGACATTTGAGTTGAAAGAAAAAAGGGATATCACTGCAACCTACCTTTAAAGTCTACTTTGATTCTCTTATGTGCTGAAAAAATTTAGGAAATGTATTAGTATTCTTTTTCCTTTGTGTATCATGAGAAAGTTGGTCGGGTGGGGTGTATTGCTAATTTGGAGGATCTAGTTAAAGGCCGAAACTGAGAACAGGAAACCCGTCTAGATCGTTGGGCCCTTTGTTGGTGTGGTCTGGCCATCATTTCGTGCTTATGGTAGAAAAGCAGGAGAAACAGGTTTAAGTTATATGACTGTGTCAGCGTCTGCTAGGAATGGACCCTGAATTGGGGCATAATTTTCTAAAGACGGTGTGAGTACTCTTCCCTCGTGTTAGTGGAACTTCGACTCTGTGGAAGTTCCCTTGCTATCTGAGCCCATATATGTTTTTACATCAGATTAGCTCCCTTCATTTATACGTGGATCCAGGCTCACCTATAATTTAGTGTAAATTTAAATTAACCCGAGAATAGGTGCATGATTTTTCCATGGGTTTTATGGCAATAACCCTTGCCTTCCACTTTTGAATTATGTTGGAAATGAATTCACTGCTTTTACTGAATAGAGAAATAGCACTTATGTCACATGCCAGTCCTCCACGTGTGTGTCTACACATGCCCTCTGCGTGTCTGGGTCACATGGCGGTGGTGCCCTGTAAATCGAGCATCGTGATTCTGGCTGGGCAAGGCTTTGTGCAGTTAGTTGTATCACTTTTTAAATTTTTTTTAACTTAATCTCAGGACTAGGAGATCTTTACTGGCTGTTTAGAACAGATGTTGGCAAACTGTAGTCCTAGGGCCGGAGTCAGCCTGCAGCCTCTTTTCAAAGGGCCCATAAACTAAGATTTTTGGTCGAATGGTTGAAAAAAATCAGAAGATTTTGTGAGACGTGAAGATAAAATTCAAATGTCAGTGTCCATAAGTAAAGTTTATTGGAACACAGCTGTGCACATGGCTTTGCATGTCTGGCTACATTTGTGGTACAGTGGCACAGTTGAGTATTTGCAAGAGAGACCCTAAGGCCCACACAGCCGAAATTGTTTACCACCTCAGTCTTTACCATAAAAGTTAGCTTACTCCTAGTTTAGAATGTCACTGTGTTAGGAGGGTGATTTTTTTTTTTTAATAGTAAAAACTCTGTTAAAGACAGCTGGATACAGGCAACTATAATTGAAGTTTTGTTTCATTTGTTAAACAAACTTCTATCAAAGTGCCCATATGCCAGTTTCTAACAATCTTTTTTTTTTTTTAATTTTTATTTTTTAAGAGAAGGGGAGAGAGGGATGGGGAAGGGCAGAGGGGGAGAGAGAGAGAGAGAGAGAGAATCTTAAGTAGGCTCTTTGCCGAGCATGGAGCCTGAATCCATTCAGCGGGGCTAAATCTCAGGATATCTATTCCAGTTTTATTTTGTTTTTGTTTTTTAAGTATAGCCTTATATAAGTGAAAGTTAATCTGAAATTTTTTGTAGTCCTTTTTTAGCTGATTTAAGTTCCTTTTTCATAGCAGTGTTATGGCAGGAATGTAGATTTGACCCAGGCCCAAATAGGGCCAAATTGCTGGAAAGCATTGCTGTGTGGCCATTAAAACTACAGCAGACCCACAATCGTAAAAACAAAATGCATCCTTATGATCCCTCTTCATTTAGTCTTTTATTGCTTGTGGAGGCTTCAGTCTATGTTCTTTGCTGGTTATAGAGTGTGGGCAAATGTGGTTTATTAGCAGGAACTGGTCGAGGTGCTCAGGGGCAAGAGGGGAGCTCAACTCAGAAATGCTTCCCCATCAATGACTCGTGCATCTCCTCCCACCCCACCCCAGCTCTTATTATCTGTGCTGTGTCTTAAAAATTTGTTTTGTTCTTGCCTCCCGTCTGGACCTGATGGTGGTGAGAAGGAGTATTTTTTCAAGATCACATATCTTTGGGGTAAATCAGCAAATGGTTAGGGTTTTTAATTGCACGAGCCATAAATTCTCAGTAGAGTCGTAAGCACTCTGAAATCAGCCTACAAGTTGATCAGTGTTGTTGCAGACGCTGGAATGACCCAGGCCCACAACGCTTTGAAAGGAGAAAAGGCTATTTTCTTAATCTCTGCAGGAAATACATAACTCATGCACCTCTTAGGCTTATCCAAACCTCCAACCTGGGAGGAATTAGGGAATGTGTCATTTGGTATACTGCTGATTGCCGAATATCTCAGAAACCACAGCTCAGATTTAACCTGGAGAATTGCAGTTATGTGTCTTTAAAAGCAAAATGCATATTTAATGCCTTACACAGTGCATTGAGGCACTTACAAAATGCAGATGAGCCCAGATTTTCATTTTTAGGAATCAGATTTATACCTAGCTCATTCTTTATGCATTAAACATTTTCGTAGTGCAACTTGCCATGTAGAGCTGAAACTGTACTCATGTAATTTAGCCTTTTCAAAATGAGGTCTGTCATCACCAATGTTAGGGACACGACTGGGATTAGGGTGAGGCGCCTGGGGTGTAGAATTTAAGGAAGAGCTCACTCGAGGTGCCAGCCCTGTATTTGCAAGACCTTGAGGAGGGTGAGTGCCTTCTTAAATTCCACACCTGATGTGCTTCTCTTGCCTCACCCTCATCCTACCCCCAGTCAGGATCTTTTTTGTAGGTCCACTAAAAAGGTGCATTGCTGGGTCAGATCCTTGGCTTACTGAATCTCTGGCTTGGGGGTAGGGGTAGGGGGCAGAAATGTCTATTTTTTTAGTTTTTATTTTCCTAATACTTCGAACACACATTAATGGTTAGAGACCTTCTGGGCTTGGTTGGCCAGGCTAAGGACCAACAGGACAAAGCTGCTCTGCTAGCCTCGGGTTACAACCGGCCTGAGACGGTAGCTTAAAAGTCTGCCCAATTAACCAGCACATGGGAACAAGTAGGCCAGCCGGACTGCACCACTTGCCAGCCCTGGCCGTTGTGTAACTGCCACCAGGTGTCACGCTGGAAGGCTTGGATCTTGAACACTTGTAGCCAGAGCTGAATGTAATTGATTATGTAATTTTGAGCTGTTCCAATTTTTTTAATTAAAAAATGTTTTATTGGTTCATTATTAGCTACATGTTCACCGTAAAAAAAAAAAAAGAGAGAAAATAAGTCAAAAGAATAAAGTAGAAACTATCCATAATCCTTTTACCCAGAGGTAACCATCGTTAACATCTTAAGGTACCCTTTCAGCCTTTTTTTTCCCTATTGAATTAATATTTAATTCCACTCTAAGAAATCTAATCATTTGGATTAGGAAGGATGGGTGGCAAAAGGAATGTCGATGGGAGGGAATCCATCTTAGGACCTCGATTCCAGTCTAAGTCCTATCCTGTTACCTTTGCCATCTCTGTGTAGACCTCCCCTCTCACCTACAATCTCTGTGTTAAAGAAGAATTCACCTGGCCAGGTAGATGTGTGGATAGCTTCTTGTAAGAGTGGGAAGAGAGCCCCTAACACAGCAAAGTCAACATCGGGCTCTTGTCCCAGGTCCCTTCTTATGATTCTAATCGAATTCCTTGGACTCCGAGGAACTTGGTTTTTTAGAGGGGACTTAGTGGTTCAAACAGCTCTTCCTTTTTGTGTCTGCCACAGGTCAGACTCTGCTCCGAGTCAGAGGTACAATCAGGGAGATGTGGTTCTGCCCTTGAGAGCATAGAGTCTGATGGAGGAGGCAGCCCAGGAGCTTGTGTAAGAGTGTCAGGTGCTCTCGCATGCTGCGGGAAGAGGGAGGAGAGACCAACCAACTTGGCTTTGGAGAGTTGAGGATGGCTTGGAACAGGAGATGACACTTGAATGGAGTCCAGAGAGACCTGCCTTATGGCGCCTGCCGTCTTCAGCAAATAGCATTCTCCTAAAGTTCCACTGTTTTTTTGTGTTCTGTCCTACTTTTCAGCGCAATCACACAGTTGCCCATGATAATTAAATGAGACTTGCCAGATGGATACTTTCGCAAGACGATGGCTCGTCTTCTTGCTCTATTTGTGAAAGCTGGCATTGGATCCAAACTCTCAAGGATGCCCCTACCTTGAGATCGCTTTGGAGTGCCACTCTTTTGTGTGTATTTGCCAAATGGCCTGCCCATGCGTCGGGCCAGGTTGAGTGACAGGTGGGTGTGCCATGCATGTGGACACTGATCCCCGTCAAGCCGTTTTGCCTGTAAGGAGGTGAGGTGCTGAGAGGTGGTTCTACAGTGGTCCCTTCCCTTGAAGAAATACGCTCCTGAGCTTCCGATCTGTCGGTCCCTATCTTCTCACCATGTACAATTTTCCTATCAGTTGCAACCTAATCAAGGTCAGATTCCCAACGCGTCGGGTTAAAACACTCATTATCACACTATCTGAAGATTTTTAGATCACTAAAGAGAATATTCCTGGTGGCAAACACAGTTGAGGGGTAGCAAACTTGATTAACCAGAGAGGGTAGGTATTCCAAAATAGGAAATGATAGCTGAATCGTTAATAAATTAATGGTTAATAAAACTGTCTCGTGTCTGCGAAACATTCTTCCTCCTTTGGGTGCTCCATCTCATTTAATTGTCCCAGCATCGTTATGAAATGGGGACTGTTGTTATTCCCACATGACACACGAGGAGGCTTGATGGAGGGACAGATTATTGGTAAACGTGGGAGCTGGCGGCAGGACACCCTTCACCCCCCCACACACACAGTGGGGTGCATCCCATTCTGTGTCTGATGTCATACTGAGGATCCAGGGTGAGCGCATCCCCGCCCCTGCTATCAGATCCTTACAGGTCGGCTTACTCGTTCTCCAAGGCTTAGACCCCTTCACTTATATTTCCTGTAGAACAACTGAATGTAATAAGTTCATTTTCCTTTCACTTTAGAAAATAATCTCAAGAATTTGCAGTGCTTTTAGGCACCCTTGATTGAATGAATATCAGTTGATTATTGTCGTTCCCCAGAAATGTCAAATTAGAGCATGCCTGCTGATACAACCTACTTTTTCAGTGATTATATACAGGTTTAGATAGACATGTGAATAAAACTCTTGGGCTGGTTTCCTCTTAAAATTTTCTGTCCATATTTTGCATTTGAAATACAAATTTGGAGTTTAAAAGCCCATATTGTATTTTACTCTTATGTTTTGGCTTCTCCGTAAATAGGGTGATTCAGTTCTTTTATTTCCACCCACTCCCTTCTGCCCCCACCCCTAAAAAAGAGGACATTCTTGGAGGGGGGGAAGTGGGTGGGGGGGCTTCTCATTTCCTAGAACTCCTCTTAATTTTATCCATCCCAGTCTGTGCCATAACTTGAAATTCTCTATGACAGGTTCAGTAATTTGAAAGTCTGATGGCAAGAATCTTAAACATGATTTCCACCTTCACAACAGTTTGGAATCCTAAAGTTTGGATTAGAAGCAGTCTTGCAAATTCTGCCCCCCACCCCCCAACTGGAAGCAGAAACCCGGCCAGGGGTCCTGCGAACCCCACCTCCGTTCACTTGACCCCAAACAGGGAGTTCTCACCTGCAGTGTGGACAGTCCACAATGGGGCCAGGCAGCTCTAAACGGGGGAAACCCTTTCCTGGTCTGACCCTCGCTTCTGCCTCCCTGTGCCTTCCACTCACTGGTTCCGATGCTCCCCTTTGAATATGTTCCCTCAGGGTCCTCTTCAAACTCAAGAAGGTTCTAAGGATTTGGAAACTGTGGAGGGGAGCCTTGGTGAGGTGTTCCAGCAGTCTGACCTATGGCCATTTCTCTTTTCCTACAGCAAAACCAGAAATCCTGACCCATGAAAGTCTCACGAATGGCATGCTCCAGTGTGTGGTTGCAGGATTCCCAGAGCCCGCAGTAGATTGGTATTTCTGTCCAGGAGCTGAGCAGAGGTGAGAGGATTATTCTGGCTACTACTTAACGTGTACGAGGGAAGGACAGCAGGGTAGTTGAACTTCAGATAGGTTTTCAGATTCTTTTTTTTTAAAGCTTTGTTTGATTATCCTTTTTTTTTTCCCTATCCATGTGCCTTTTTAAGGGGGGCATAATTGCTATATTTTTCGTGGTAGACATTAATTTTGTTTGCTGAGAAATGATTACTGAGTGACTTACTTCTCTGTTTTGGTGGTTATCTTTTGGATTTATCATGCAATTTCTAGCCTGCAGGTAGATAAAGCAATTTTCCAGGACAGAGTAATTAGATTTCCATTCTGTACACAGGAGGCAATGTGTGTGGGAGATGTGGCTGTAGTTTTCATGAAAAAAAAATTGCCTCAGAAGTTAATTGCCAAGTTACCAAAAAGTAATGATCGTGCAGTTACAACATACATACGGCATTTGTAAGCTGCGTGTTTTTAAAAGGTTTTTTTTTTTTCTCCTTGATTAGGTGCCCGGCCCCTGAGCAGAGCACATCTGGCAGGGTGCTTCCTCTCCCTTCCAATCTGCACTTAAGCCTTAAATTGTCCTTTCACATTACCTGAAGATGAAAATGGGGTCACCATGGCTGTTTTTATCCATCAAATGCTATTTTGCGCTCGGGCTTTAAAAGCCCAGTGTAACATCACAATTGAATAGTCAGGATAATAATAGAAATTTTATTTCTCACAGAATAGTCCTTTTTATCACAACACGTTGGAAGAGGTTACGTAGGATTGTTGTTTTCAGCGGCGTTTTAGTGGAATGTTTTCTTCGGGGAACAGTAAGAAGGACCCGAGGCCCCTGGAAAAGCCCCTACAGTGGAAGTAACCCCAGCAGTTACTGTTCTCCATACAGCAAATATTTATGGGGTGCCACTTGTATGCCATACCCTGGTCTAGTGAGCCAAACACACCTTGGAGTCCCAGCTTTGTGAGTTTATATCTAATGGGTAGAGAGAGGTGAGCAAAAGATGAAATAAACAGTTAAGTGCTAATGAGAAAAATAAAGCAAGGTATAAGGGAATAGAAAAATATTAGGTATATGGGGGACATAATTTAAAATGGGGGTCCAGCCCCTGATGGATGGGCTTTGCTACCTGGAGTACAAGCCAGTGGTCCGGCCTCTGTCTCCCTCTAAAACCTGGATCAGGATCTCAGCTGCTGGGATTTGGGGGGCTGACCTGTCTCCATCCTTGTAGACTTGAACTCTCTCCTCCTCTAAGCTCTTTTTTCAACCCTCACGCATGTACCCTTTCACAGTTACTTTATAAAGGTCTACTGTGTGCCAGCTCCCTTTCTTCCATTCATTTCCAGCCCTTTCCGTAACTCTCCAAAGTGGGTATTACCATCCCGATCTTCTAGCTGTAGAAACGGAGTCCTGGAGGGTTTTAAGTAGCTTGTCAATAAAACAGGTATTTGAATCCAGATTCAAACTCCTGTCTCACTCCCCATTTCTTCCTTTCTGCCCTGCTTCTCTTGCTCACGGCGCCAGGGGAGTGCTCATGCATCCTCACACCCTTGGTTGAAAAAGGACATTTCTGATTATGACCCACTCCCTTAGTTTTAAATGTATGCCAATTCCAATGTGATTGATTGATTGATGATTGATTGATTTTCCTAGAGTAAATCCGGGCTGTTATTTTCTTTTCCCTCTAGATGTTCTGTCCCTATTGGGCCAATGGATGTGCAGATGCAAAACTCGTCTCTGTCACCGTCTGGAAAACTAGTGGTTCAGAGTTCCATCGATTATAGTGCCTTCAAGCACAATGGCACAGTCGAGTGTAGGGCTTACAACAATGTAGGCAGGAGTTCTGCCTTTTTTAACTTTGCATTTAAAGGTAACAGCAAAGGTATATTTCTTTTTAATCCAATTTAAGGGGATGTTTAGGCTCTGCCTGCCATATCAATCATGATTAAGTCCATTCCATCAATGGCCATGTCATTTCTGGTAATTTCCACATTGTACCATGCTGTCATCAAACTCACTAAGTTTCATCCTGTACTAGTTTGTTAATAACATGTACGCAGCGATTTTAACCACATACATATATATTTACATGTGTATATGCACGTATGTATGTACGCTTGCGTGTGTGTGTGTGCGTGTGTGTGTGTGTGTGTGTATGTAGTGAATTGCGTATTTCCAGTCATTCCTACTGAAAAGGGGCGGGGAAAGAAAATAGGGAATTATATTTGCCTCACAGCCAGATATAACCAGAATTAGGGCAGTTAAAATTTTTAAATTGAGTTTAAAATTTTAGTCCTTGAAAATCGTGTATTTGAACACATTGCCGGATGCTATACAGGAAAGTTAACATTGCCTTTTATGAAGTTACGTCAGTGAGCCATTTCTTTCGTGTCTGTCAGATTTGATTCATGAGGGACTACCTCTGAACATTAAGTTAAATGATCCTTGTGGATACATTGATGAATTGGTATGAAGCTGGAAGACAAAGAAGCTGGGCATCTACATTCCCAGGGCTTAGTTTTGTTTTCTTGAGTTGGCAAAGATGTGTGCCAATAAGTGGTATACTTCCGGTTTTTGAGTAATGAGGGCAAGAATCTTACATTGTTCTTCATCACAGGTTTTTTTTTTCCCCCCCTCAGGCAATGAAAAGAACACTTTAAAGATATTTTCTTGGTTGTAAAAGAAATTCTTATCAGTGTAGAAAATTTGGAAAATACAGGAAAGCGTAAGGAAGAAAATATAACTATCCGTAAAGGAAACTTCTTAAAGTTGTCCAAGGCAGGAATTTAGTTGAAATACAAAGTTCATTTATAATGTTGCTTTTTATTGACAAAACAGCCATAAAATTATTTGTGGGCTACAGAAATCTCAACTTCCACAGTAGTCTGGTTTGAAGTTGTTCCTTCAAGAGATCCCTTTGAATAACCAGAGGAAGGTAGTATTAGCAAGGCAAGGAGTTGATGAGATGCCCTTGGCTTTGAATCCTGCCATGGTCTGTAAGGTGGGGGATGGGTGAGTTTGGGGTCAGGTGGTTGTCATGAAGCTCCACCCCTGCTAATACGTTGTGATTCCACATTCCCCTTTCATTTTAGAACAAATCCATCCCCACACCCTGTTCACACCTTTGCTGATTGGCTTTGTGATCGCAGCTGGAATGATGTGCATTATCGTGATGATTCTTACCTACAAATATCTACAGGTAATCATTCATTTGTTCTCTACCCTAAGTGCTATAATGATCGAGATGTTATTCATTAAAAGATGATCTGTCTCTCTTTTCTCCCCCAACCAGAAACCCATGTATGAAGTACAGTGGAAGGTTGTTGAGGAGATCAATGGAAACAATTATGTTTACATAGACCCAACACAGCTTCCTTACGATCACAAATGGGAGTTTCCCAGAAACAGGCTGAGCTTTGGTCAGTATGAAACAGGGGCTTTCCATGTAACCTTTTTGTGTATGTGTAACAATGACTTTAGGGAACCCCATTAGCTTCCTTTGTTCTGTTCCAACTGAGACAATAAGTATTTTCTGTGAAGTTTCATCACTTTTGATAGATTCCGCATAAAGCACCTTATAGAGAAATGTCTCTAGCTGGATTTGTCCTTAATTCCTTCACAATTCCTTGATTGTTGACTTTGAAATTACCCAGATGCTCCTTTGGTCCTACCACCACCCCTTACTCTTTTCTTCCTTTCTGCAGGGAAAACTTTGGGTGCTGGTGCCTTCGGGAAAGTGGTTGAAGCCACTGCATATGGCCTGATTAAGTCGGATGCGGCCATGACCGTTGCCGTTAAGATGCTCAAACGTAAGTTTCTGCAGGTGGCTGCATGCCCTCAACATTGGCTTGCCAAATTTGCTTCTTGCTAAAATGAAATTTTTTTTCTGATTTTAGCAAGTGCCCATTTAACCGAACGAGAAGCACTAATGTCTGAGCTTAAAGTCTTGAGTTACCTCGGTAATCATATGAATATTGTGAATCTTCTTGGAGCATGCACCGTTGGAGGTAGGGCCATGACCAAATTAACTTTCATTATCTTTCAAATTATCTAAAGAGGGGAGATTTTAATACGATTTCGACAGTGCTTGGTTATATCTTATTGCAAGATTTTTACCCGGGTTGTTACCTCTTGTAGATGTTTCACACCCCTGCCCCAAAAGCCATTCTTAAGAATGTATATTTGAGTTTTATCATCATGGGGACATACCCTTGTTACTGTCATGGGCGTTGCATCAGTATCAACCTCTTGAGGATCTTGAGAACCTCTCATCTCCTCCAGAAAACTTTTCTTTTATCTTTCAAGCTATTTTACTGGAGCATATCTAGTCACTAAAGGGTTACTATCCATAATTAAAGATAGACTTTGAAGCCTGCAAGTTCTCCAGTACACACCAAATGAGACAAACACTTCACCTCGGCAAAAAAAAAAAGTAAATTTCCAGTTGGAAGCAATTCTGAGGTAGAGCCTTCCATCAAGGATTTCTGCGATGTTTCCAGAAAACCTTTTGGTCTAAAGGAACAGAGATGTGTAAAATGAGCCATTCCTCAAGGTGTATTGAGGTTCACGGTCAAGTTGACAGCTTAACTTACTTCTTAAAACAGCCCCATAAATGTTGCTTCCACATCATGACCTGTTGGTAAAAATTCCTGCCCAAGTTAATCGGGTGCCTGTTGACTTCAGAGCTGCAGCGTGAGGTTTAATTACAGCCCCGGAAACACTGGTGGCCGGTAGTGCTCAGAAGGCAGGTGGTGTCCTGGCGTGCCAGGTGCTCACCCTCTCCAGGGTCATCTCAGCTGGCCATCCCGTGCCATTGGTTTTCCTCTGAGGCTGCACTTTCTGCCCTTCATCATTTCCATAATAACATGAGGAGAGGGCGTGAAGCCCTGTTGCAGACCGAAGTGGATGGAAGGATTCGTGCAGGAAATTATGATGATCGTAGGATATTGTTGAAAGTTGGTAACTTGGATGTAAGTCAGGCCAGGCCCCGAGCACTGACCTCACTTAGGAAGGGGTAAAAGGAGGCTTACTTGTTGAGTTGTCCTCCTCAGAATGCTGGTTTTTGCTAAGCCTGCTAAGTATTTGCCTTATCAATGAACCTGAATGAAAACGGTCATGATGGCCCCTGAGTCTATTTAAAGGGGGCAGGATCGTCTAGAGAGCTCACCTCTCTTTAACCTTCTCTTACATATCTGCAGGGCCCACCTTGGTCATTACTGAATATTGTTGCTATGGTGATCTTTTGAATTTTTTGCGAAGGAAACGTGATTCATTTATTTGCTCAAAGCAGGAAGATCACGGAGAAGTGGCACTTTATAAGAACCTTCTGCATTCAAAGGAGTCTTCCTGGTAAGACTGATTTACATAAATAGCTGTCAACAGGCAGTTCAGGGGGTCGAAAGGGTTTGCAATCAAGGCTGATTCTTTAAACAAATGAACAGAGGTACTTTGAGGCGCCAAATTAGAATTATTAAATCATTTAGGTGTCGTCAACAATTTAGAAAGTTTGAATAGCGTTTGTAAAGATTTAAATAGTGCTGAACTTAGATTTTTATTGATTTTTTTTTAATGCATCTTTAGTTTTTTTTTTTCAAAGTGTTCTGTTCACTTGAATAATTCTTTTACTTATCAGGGCTCTATTCTCGTGTGTCCTTTCATTTATTCTGTTGGGCTTGGTACTGTATGGATCTCTGCAGTGAGACACTGTTTGTAGGGAAAATGCTAAAGTCTGTCAAGTTGTCTCGGTAAATTTCTCGAAAACCTTTAACGGAGTGGCAAAAGAGCTCTGAACATATCTCTGCACGTAGGTTTCTCACCATCTACCGCTGAATTATTTCCGTATACCTTGCCCTTCTTTTTAAAAAAAAAAAAAAAAAAAAAACTCAGTCATGCTATAAAAAGGCACGATTCTAGCACGTGTTTAAAAATTCTGTACCTTATTTTCATCTCTTTTCCTCTTTAATATCCTTCTGAATTTGAATGACGTACAAAGAGCTTCAAATTCCTTTAAGAACAATTAGTGTGGCTTAACAACCAGAATAGGATTCCTCTCTGCCTGGCCTTACCTGTTCTTTCCAAAGGTTGAGAAAGATTTCCTAGATGCACCCAGCCCAACAGAAATCATATTCATCATGCCCAATCCCTTATACTTTATATTTCTGAAGTTGTGTGGTGGATTTTTTCCTCTCCTTTCTATTCGTTCTGTCCCCTACGTTTTGAGATGGCAAGACTGTGTTTCTTAAACTTAGCTCCAGGCCCTCGAGAAGGCCTCAGCAACTATTATTGATGGGTGGTTACTTCTTAAAGACCTTTTCTGTACCCCTTGACTAAAGGGTTTCTTCACCCCAGGTGAAGCCTTTTCATTTTCCTTTTTTTTTTTAGTCCTATAGACTTGGGTAGTGTCAAGTAGTAGTAAAAACACATTACAAACCACCTTTTGTTAGTTTCTCCAGAGCATATGCTCCTTATGTGAATAAATGAGCCACTTTGCCTTATTTCTAAAACCTTGGCCCCATACATGTTTTTCAACTTGCTGAAATAATGGCTCAAATTGTTCCATCCGATGTCGTGTTCTTTGTGCTTTGGGATCCCATATGGGACTGGAACCACCAGCACACTCTGAAGGAGATTGTTGTCATAGTGTTTCTATGCTAATCAGAAGCAGGAAGTACTAGAAATCTTGAAGACTTTCCAGCCAAATGTTGCAGATTCAAGAGGTCCAGATGGTTCAGAAAATCATCCAAATTATTGGTGTTTATCTGAACTAAACTTGGTTTTTTTAAACCTTCTTCCATCAGTCGCTCTATGTTAGCGATCCCTGCCTTCCTCCCCATCACACATCTCAGAGCTCTTGCTCTTCTCGTCTTTCTTGTGTCTTTCATCTTGTCTCTTGGGGCTAATTTAGAGACTTTGAGGGAACAGGGGATACTGTTTATGGTTCTCTGTTTCCCATTACACCTCTGGTGTCAAGAGATGGGACATTTCTAACCTGAGTCCCATCTATGAACACAAAAGAGACCGTCTCATTCCTGGGCATCGGGCCCTGATGTTGAATATTAAAAACTCCTGTATAATGAACAAGCTTTTCTTCATTCAAACCTAGTAATACTTTCTCTGAATAAAATCAGCCTCTTACGTAAAAAGGCAGTGGGGAGATAGAGCTTGCCCCATGGGAACTCCCCCATTTTCCCATTTTATTCAGTCATAATTTGATGGATGGATATTTCATCTCTCACAGCAGCGACAGTACTAATGAATACATGGACATGAAACCCGGCGTTTCTTACGTTGTGCCAACCAAGGCAGACAAAAGGAGATCTGCAAGAATAGGTGGGTACCTATCAAATAATAAAAACAGCTTCATTTACAAAGGCTTACTCATACTGCTGGGAAATACATTACCATGCCCCATAGTGACTGGTTCTCCTTTCTAGGAGGGCCCGATGGCAAAGCCACTGGTCAGTGGCAGGTCAGGGTTCCAAGCGAGCATTGGGGTGAGAGAGTGTTCGTTATCGTATAGGAGCATCTCACTGCACGAATGAAGATATATGTGTATCAACTATGTATTTTACACATCAAAAAGAAAATAATAGGAGATTTGTGTATTTATCCACCATCCTTCTCCCCTGAAGCCCCAGCCTGTGAATATTAACTTGGTGCTTGGGCACTTAACTTTCCTCAACGCTAGGTGGGTGACTTGCCTGCGCGGTCACATCAGTTCCTTATTACCAACCTTTGGTATTGTTGTTGTGCTGTCTTCTGTTTTCCAAGTTTTGAGGCTTAATTGCTAAGAAAGTCCTTCTTCTCCTAACAGGCTCATACATAGAAAGAGATGTGACTCCTGCCATCATGGAAGATGATGAGTTGGCTCTAGATCTAGAGGACTTGCTGAGCTTTTCTTACCAGGTGGCCAAGGGCATGGCATTCCTGGCCTCGAAGAATGTGAGTGGAAGTGGTTCTCGAGGAGTATTGCCACCCCACCCCCCCCCGCGCCGTGCCAACCCCCAAAACCCCCTAACCCCAGTGGCGCATTTTAGAGTTCATAGTTAGAATGCACAGTGTCGTTTTGAAGTGTGGTAACCTAAAACAGGGGAAATTTCATTTCTTCATGTTCCAACCGCTATCTTTTTGGAATTCCTATTCTCATTTATAAGCTTTAAAGTGTAAGCCTGTCTAAATGAACTTTCTATGAATTTTTTTTTTTAATGCAGCAAATTCATTTAAAAATCCTGGCTCTTAGAATACAGGAGCTGCTCTTAGAAAATAGAGAATGGTTTCATCAGCAAAGGGAGGAGGTACCTCATGCAATTGCAGTGCTTGGTGAAGCACGTGCTTGGGTCTTGTTGAAGAGGGGCCTCAGATATCGTGTGGCTTCATGAAGTGTGGGGGAATAAGGAATCGGAGAGAATAATAAGCATTTGGGACAAAGGTAGAAATGGGAAGAGAACGAAGGAACCAAAGCAAGGAACATGGTCTCTGGAAGGGTGAGAGGAATTCAGTAGCAAATGAGACTAGCAGACCAGGAGGAGGGAACAGATCCTACCCTTAAGTGTCATTGGTGACATTTCCAAACAATTACGAAACTAAAAGAGGGATATAGGATGGCTGAAATAAAGAGCCTCTTCCCTGTGTCCTCGGGAGACATCAAATTGGAGTTGCAAAGACATTTAAAAAACTCTATAAAAGGACATTCAAAGAGAAGCATGAAAAATGAGGTTTTGGTTTAAAAAATATGATACGACTATTTATAATGTATTTTCCTATGAATGAAAGCAAGTCATAAGAAGAAAAAAAATTTATTCGAGTTGGTTTGGAAAGCGATTATCGTAATTAAGGTCCTAAACGATGTGAAACACAAATTTTGAACATCATTCAGAGCATAATTTAGATCTTTATTTTTGGTGCACCGAAGAGTTTCAAGGCAAAGCCAAGGTACTGGATTTGTGTGACATAGCAGCATTCTCGTGTTGAACAGAGTTTTCATTCTTGAAGAGTTTAAAATAAATGTAAATGGTTTTCTTTTTCTCTCCCACTCTCCTAATAGTGTATTCACAGAGACTTGGCTGCTAGAAATATCCTCCTTACTCATGGTCGAATCACAAAGATTTGTGATTTTGGTCTAGCCAGAGACATCAAGAATGATTCTAATTATGTGGTCAAAGGAAACGTGAGTACCCACTCTGCTTGACAGTCCAGTGAAGTATTTTAGTTTCAAGTTTTTCTAAGAATTGCTTTTTATGAGTTTCCTAATGCAAATCCTACCTTTGAGATACCATGTATTTTAGCAGTCAAATTAAGTGTACTTCAGCAAAATTTGCATGGTAGGCTGAACATTACTACAACTAACATTCCGATAATAGAATTCCTAATTCTAATTGTGTAATTATGGGGCATGTGAAGGAAACAGAAATAGCCTTAATTTTCATTATAGCCTGAGAATAGCAATGAACTCTATTTTGTTCAAGTGAAACAAATGTGGGCCTGAAGGTCACAGCAGGGGAATTTTAACTTGGAGATTGACATGCTATGCGCAAAAGATTAAAATCTAAGATAATGTTCAGAATTAGGTATGTAGAATGTTGGATCTTCTAATCAATAGAGAGCATATTAAATAGGTTCGTAAGTAATAATTGGGTTAGAGAACATAGTGATTTTATTTCAAAGTGCTTTATGTCCCTGCCAATTCTCCATGTAGCATCAGAACAAGCCCCTGGCATTGGAGTGCAGTGTCTTCACATTTTCAGCGTTGGAGAAACTAAAGCTCAGTCTATTTTATATATTTTAGTAATAAGCATCAGCTAAGTCTGAGATGACACAGGTCGGTAAAGGCTGAAACCAGAGCCCACGATCTCCAGAGCAACGTCCCATTAGTATGGGAAGCCATATAGTCCTGTATCTATGTATTCTTTTACATCTATTTGCCCAGGCCCATTTCCCCAGTCCAGATTTATTTCTGGAGGTAACTATTTATGTGCCTTATGATAATGTAATATTTTCTCCTCCATCACCATGGCATCTCTGTACTTGACTTGGTTTTGTAGAAATGCTGCTGGCTTTACTTCCTGATCAAATCATGTATTTCTTTCCTTGTTTGATTAATTAATTAATTAATTAATTAATTTATTTGAGAGAGAGCACCAGCAAGGGGGAGGGGCTGAGGGAGAAATAGCCCGAGCAGGGAGCCTGATGCAGGGGTTCGACCCCAGGACCCCGAGATCATGACCTGAGCTGAAGGCAGATGCTTCATCCACTGAGCCACCCAGGTGCCCCTCAATGCATGCATTTCGAATAAACCTCTTCTAAAACTAGGTTCCATCATTATGAGGGTTAATGGAAGCAAGTTCTCTCCATTCTGGTCCATGCAGTATTGGAAGAAAGAATGAAGGGCACGAGGAGGAAGGCAGCAGGTTCAGGACCCAGTCTACCCCAGTTTGAATCTGGTTCCATCGTTAAGTGGCTGTGTGTTATTATTTGGCAAGAATTACCCAGTGCCTCTCAACTTTGCTTGTTTTCCTCCTCTTGGGAATAATAACTGTCACCTGACTCATCACGTTGTGAGGATTAAATGAGTTAATCTATGTGAAGTGCTTAAAACAGTGCCAGCCACGTTGCAGCTAATACATGGCATTTGTTCTTCCGAACTGTTGTTTATAGATGGCTGATTTGGAATATAAATAATCATGACAGTGGTTGTTAGGCTGCAGCTTCTTACTAGCTTGTTACTGGTTAGTGACCATAGTTGGAATGAAAAAGGATGGGTTAGGTCCCACCTGGCTTCAAGATCGGGGGCTCCAGCTCAGGGCCATTGAACTAACCAATTACAAATCTCTCCTCACCAAGCTCACACAGCTTGTTACCACCCCAAATTCACTATATCCAGTCACTGAGATGTCCCTGTGTCGGTTTCTCAGAAAGGTCTTTCACAGGCCCCTGAACCCAAGACACCGGTAGTAGGTCTCAGGTTAAGAGCCCCCATGGGAGTACTAGCATAAAATCTGGGAAGGGGATACTAGAAGGCTTTTTTCCTATCTTTTAAAAATATTTTATTTATTTATTCATGAGAGACACAGAGAGAGGCGAGACACAGGCAGAGGGAGAAGCAGGCTCCTTGTGGGGAGCCCGATGCGGGACTTGATCGTGACCCTGGGGTCACGACCTGAGCTGAAGGAAGATGCTCAACCACTGAGCCACCAAGGCACCCACTTGCTCTCTTTCTTACTTTATTTTTTCCTGCTGGCTAAAATAACTTAAACGCTATAAAAAAGATGGTCTTCCCAGTTTTCAACCCTAAATGGATTAAGAGAAGGATTGATGTAGCTTTTTATGGTAGATTAAGATCCAAGAACCCACAGTGTCTATAAGAGGAATAGTCACAGCAAGTTTGGCTCAATTTTAGCAGAAAGGGTTTGGGATGTGAGGTTCAGCTGTTGAATTTAAAACCCGAACTGCCGCTCGCCACCTTGGAATAGTCATGGTCACCATAAGCCCCTACTGTTCATTGTGTGTCTGCTTATGCGAGGCAATTGCTTAGAGATTAGTGAGTCAGCAGTACTGTGCTAAGCACCTTTGGCCACCCACACGATCTCATTTAACCTGCAAAATGACTCATGAAATTTGAAACGTTATTTCTTCTTGACACAAGAACATATTGAGGCTTACTTACAGATACTTAAGTGACGTTTGCAATGTATTTGTAAAGGATAGTTTGGGTTTCATGTGAGAGAAAACCCAAAAGAAGAGTCAAAGAAGTGTCATAGCCATAGGCCAGGGCAGGTGTAGAGCTTCTGTGAAGCACTAGGGACCACGTCCTTCTACTCTTCTATTTTCTTACCATCGCTGGTGTGGCCCTCCTTGGGCCACGATGGCCACCAGATAGCCAGCCACCAGAGCCAGAGGCAGGATGGAGGACAGACAAGAAGGAAAAGAGCAAAGGGCACACGCCAGCCATGTCTTAAGAAGGCTTCCCTGCACCTGCCATATCATACTTCCCACTTAGTGGTCTCTTATCACGTCTTATTAGAAGTCTCTTATCTTCCAACAGATGACCTGACCCTGAGTCACGTGGCTCTGCTAAGCCGCAAAGGAGCTGGGAATGTATAGTTTTTATTGTAGGAGGACCATGTTTCTCTTATTAAGGAAAAAAGGGAAAACATATTCAGTGGCAACTAACAAATCTCTGTGTTAATCAAGGCCAGTGGTGGAGCCAAGAATAGAACCCGTGTGTCTGTCTCTGACATCTGTGCTCTTAACCACCATGCTGTATGGACTCAGGGTGCCCCCCCCCCCGCCTTTTTTTACCGATTTTGTAAGAGAGAAATTGAGAGGGAGAGACAGCATGAGCAGAGTGGGGGTTGCAGAGGGAGAAACTGACTCCCCACTGAGCCGGGAAGTGCCATGTGGGACTTGATCGTAGGACCCCGAGATCATGACCTGAGCCGAAGGCAGACACTTAACAAACTGAGCCACCCAGGTGTCCCTCAATGTCCCCATCTTGAAGATGATGGTAGTACCATGTGAGCCACCTATTTCAGAAGTGGGGAGGAGTCCTCTGAGGTCATAGGGTAAAAGGCCTTTGTGAGATGGCCGTCACCTTCTCACCCTCACCCCCTCAGCTGGAGTGATGTCTGTAGGAATACTTTCTATTCTTTTTTTTTTTTTTTTTGAGCTTCTTAATTAACATTGCCGGATCTGTTGTGCTTCCATTACAGGCTCGGCTACCTGTGAAGTGGATGGCCCCTGAGAGCATTTTCAACTGTGTGTACACATTTGAAAGTGATGTCTGGTCCTATGGGATTTTTCTGTGGGAGCTCTTCTCTTTAGGTAAAACGCCTGGGCAAAGGCACCTTGGTTGGACGAGAGCATCTTCTTTAAGGGGTTAGCAGGGTCCTGCTTGCTTATTATTAATGCTGATTTGCAAACCGTTTGTGCCTCAGGAAGCAGCCCCTACCCTGGGATGCCAGTCGATTCAAAGTTCTACAAGATGATCAAGGAAGGGTTCCGGATGCTCAGCCCTGAGCATGCACCTGCTGAAATGTAAGGGCCGAGATATTTCCCTTCAGATCATGCTTCCCCTTTTATTTTCCTTTTCAAAGACCGAAACCTGAGTGTTGAGGGTTTTCACTAGGGTTTCATGGTTTGAAACAGCAGTGTCTCCTGGTTCCTTCCTATGACGTGTTGTGATCAAATGTCATTTTTGTAGCTTCTTTTCATAATCTCTTGTCACCAAATATGCAGAAAGTTTCAGCAGCCTTTCACATGCACGGTGTTTTAGTTCATGCATGATACGTCCAGTTTGCATGGCCCTGGAATTATTTTTGAGACTGTTGCATGACACCGTGCACCATGAGAAGCCAGGCTAAGGGCGTTGAGGAGTGACAGGAAATGGTCCTCGCTCTGCAGGTATGACATCATGAAGACGTGCTGGGATGCTGATCCCCTGAAAAGGCCGACGTTCAAGCAGATCGTGCAGCTAATTGAGAAGCAGATTTCAGATAGCACCAATCATGTGAGTTCATTCCCGCCAGCCGTAGAACCTCCCTGCTTTCTCCTGGGATTCTCAGGCTCGGGGGGTTCTGTTATCCATCCCTTCTCTCCTTGGCTCAAGCAGCGTACTGGGCTTCGGGGAGTCTAGGAAGGCAATGAAACAGGTTCTTCCGGGCCAACCCCTGTCCTGAGCCTGCCATACAGATTTGCCATGGTTCCTCCCCACCCCAAATGCTGATCATGGGGTCGGCGTGGTCTCTGCCTCACGTGTCCGGGCCATTCAGCCTTGGGACGGTTGGGGTAACGTGAACTAGAATAAAAGCACAGAAAAGACAGCTTGTTACGGCAGTGAAATAAGCCTTCTGCTCAAACAAGCATAGCCAGAAATGGCAGCTAGCTGTCATGCCCACAAGCCATATAGCATGAAGAGCTTTTTGAGTTTCGGAGATCCCTGCCAGTGATTTGGGGGGACAGGGGTGGAATTCAAAAACTCAAATCCATTATTTCTCCTCCCCCTCTTATGGAAGAATTAGTGATCCTTACTTTAACTCAGATTTTTTTAAAGCTGCTTTTTGGATGGATTGGCCTGGAGCTATCCTTTCTAAAAGCATACCACTGGTATTTTGGGGTTAAAGCTTGCTCTTTTTGGGTGTCAGAGCATGTTTCAAATTAAACAGCATTCCCCACCTATATGTTTAATTCTCAGCAGAGGGCCCCTGGGAAGGCCACCCATTCCCCAGTAAATGACATCAGCTATTGGGTTATAGTTGGCTACAGAGGTTTAGAAACCCATTTAATAGGTTAGATAGTACTTGTTTCCATATGTGTCCCAGCAAAAAAGTAAATTTTTTTTTTTTTTTGGCCATCACTTCTTATGCATCAGACCTTGGGGGAAACGAGGAATAAGACAAAGCTTATATTTTCTTTCATCAATATGGGGTTTTGGCTGTGAAAGTCTTGTAAATCTCTTCTCCTTAAGAAGCTTTGTGAGTTATTTGTGATCTGAGAATGCAGATGTGCGCGCCCCCCCCCCCCCCCCCCCCCGCTTGCTGTGTCCGTTGTGGGGACTGGCATATTAACTGTGGACTTGTTTTCCTCAGATTTATTCCAACCTCGCGAACTGCAGCCCCAACCCAGAGCGCCCTGTGGTGGACCATTCCGTGCGGATCAATTCCGTGGGCAGCAGCGCGTCTTCCACCCAGCCTCTGCTGGTACACGAAGATGTGTGAAGCAGGAGGAATGCCGGGGGTCTCCCCAACAAGAGCGATCCCTGTTCTTTTGGTTCCTATACTGGTTATTCTGTCCTCCTTCGGCTTGCATCCTATTCCAGGGTAGCGGACACCCCTCTGTCCCTCCCTCTTTACGAGCACACTCTAACTAGTGGCCAGTGACTTTTTTCATCAGCCACCATCCTGTTGTAAGAGTTCAGACTGCATATTGTATTCCCAATAGCAAGGCAGCCCCCATTAATGAAAAAAAAATAATACAGACTTGGAGCAAGGGAGGATGGGATGGGCTAGACACCCCGAGTCCTTTCCAAGGCTTCTCCAGTTTCTGTTTGAAAAGCACAGTTGATAGTTTATTTGAATAAATGGCAGTGGTCGCCTTTGGGCCTCCTAACCATCCATAATGATATGATGATGCAGCAAGATTAGAAGCTGAAACCTGATCTCTTGATGTGGAAAATGGAATGTTATTAGAACAAAGGGCAGAAGCTTATGAATGTCTGGGCTTAAGAAATCTAGTATTTCATGCTGGGAATGAGACATAGGCCATGGAAAAATGCTCCCTGAGCATGAATAAAGACTCGCTGCTGTGCATGAGCCTTTGTACTACTGACCTGGTTTGTAAATAGAGTTTGCTATTAGGACGCTGAGAATTGGAGAGAAGGCCTCCCCAGCCAGCATCTGTATATACTCATCTATAAATTGTACATGTTCCTATATTTGAAGGGGGGGGGACCCACAAGATGTAGTTTCTGGATACGACCCTGGCTCAAGTCTGCTGTGTTGTAGAAATAGATGAAGAGCCAGACAGGATTGAAGGAAACCGTGCTTTTTCTTTTCTTTTTTCTTTTTTTCTTTTTTAAGAAAAAAAAAAAACCATAATTGCCAAGCACAATCTTCACAAAAATCTCCTTTTGTAGTCTATGAACTTGCTCTGCAGATTCTCCAGAACAAGCCTACCAGCTTCAGAAAGAATGGCATTGCGCTCAATGGATTTGATGCCGTTTGAAAAAGTGACTTGATTTACTACTGCATGACTCCCGCGGGAGTGACGATACAGTGCTCTTTTAGTTCGGATTCTTCGGTAGCCAGAAATTAAATTTAGATCCAGCCTCCAACTGCAGGCATGTCCTGGACGCCGGGCCAGTACCTATATAAGTGTGTGTGCGCGTGTATGCGTGTGTGTGTGCTTGTAGAAAAATATTTGGGGGGGTGTTCTTTGCCTTGAGCCCAAGAGTAGCTTGGCTTTTATCATCAGTACTGCTCGTTTCTCTGAACCTAGCTGTCTAGAGGAGCTTCTCAAAAGCTTACATAGCGTCCATATAGGAAGCAGAGTGCTTAAATATTTATTTGCAGTCCACCTACACTTCAAGCACTCTGTTGTTTAGACTCAATATACTGTACCCATTCCTTAGACCTAAGGCTACTTTCCCGCTAAAGCATATTTAAATTTTACCCTTTATGCTGTAGCCTGGATATTATTCTTAGAGTTCACTTTAAAAAAAAAAAAAACTCACTGCCCAACTGTCAGAGGTCCGCGTGTTTGCGGTAAGGTTCGTGTGTTGTCCTGCGAGATTCAGGTATGCTGCCTTCATGGTTCCCCCCTCCTGGGTCCCTTAGACTACATTTTAGAGAACTGTGGTCATTTATCTGGAAGTAACCATTTGCACTGGAGTTCTATACTCTTGCACCTTTCCAAAGGTAACAGGTTTTGGGGTTTTGTCGTCACATAAGAGATTGTCGCTGTTTGCTCTCCTTTGTCAGAAACTTTCCTTTGTGTTTCTATTGACTTTGATTATGGTAAGAAAAGTGGTTGTTAATTGTAGATGTCTAGGTACTTCAGGGGCACTTCACTGAGAGTTTTGTCTTGGATATTCTTGAAAGTTTATATTTTTATAATTTTTTTTTTACATCGGATATTTCTTTGCAGTGGCTTAATGTTTGAAATTATTTTATGGCTTTTTTTGTAAATATTGAAATGTAGCAATAATGTCTTTTGAATATTCCTAAGCCCATGAGTCCTTGAAAATATTTTTTATATATACAGTAACTTTATGTGTAAATAAGTAAGCGGTGCAAGTTTAAAGGATGTTGGTATTCCATGTGTTTTTTTTTTTTCTTCCTGGTATGTTGTCCAATTGTTGACAGTTCTGAAGAATTCTAATAAAAATGTACATATATAAATCAAGTGGAATTGTTTGGTTATTTCTTCAAGCTTAGTGAAACCCAACCTCAGGGTGTTAAAGTGCATTCACTCTGACATTAAAAGTTTGTTCCTGGCGGGCCTAGGATCTGAGCAAGACCGTCGCATCACTAGGATTTATATACTTGAAGATTCAACAGATATATTAAGAATTTAGTATGTGCTGTATTTTCTCCTTTTATTTTTGCAACCCAGTGTCCCCGTGTAAATTGAAAAATAAATATAGGAAACATTTTGAGAATACTACGCATTGCTATGATTATAATTAGGTTGATTTGTGTGAAATAACCGTTTTTGTGGGCAAAATGATAGCTAAATAGCAATTTCATGTGGTTCAGTCTGATATAACTGGCATGTTTCCTCCTGAAAGAGATTGCCTAAAAATGAACGTGAACTGTAAAGTAATCCACAGGGTTGACATGAGGACTCCCAAGACACTGGTGTGTGTTCTTGTTGGCTTGGATTTTGAAAAGAGTTTTGGTCCATCATGAGATGTTCATGCTCTACCCTTCAACCATTATTCTCATTTACTTCTGGAACAGTTAAGCTCTGTCTCTTGCTTGGAGGAAGGTGATTTGTGCCAATTAGTTGGGTCCTGTCCTGTGGCCGGAGCATCCTTTGTGATTAGGAAATACTGTCCAGACCAGGGAAACCTGTCCAGGGCCTGCGAGTCCTCCCATCTTGAAACAAACAACAACCCTGAACCACAGAATCCTCCTAAAAATGAGTTAGGCACATAAAACACCATCAGTTTTGATTTTCTTTATTGACGTGGCATCCAAACCTACAGAAGTTCTCTCCAGAAAGGAAAAGGAAGAAGGGTGAAAGGTGCGACCTACAATGAAGAAGAATCCTTTTACAGGAGGGAATGGTGTGGCCAGGAACACTTCAATTGTCTGTGAAAGCACCCACATTTCTGCCAAGCTTTTTCCATTATTATATTACAGACAGGAACGAATGCTAATTGACCACAAAACAAAGAAGTCCTTTCTTTCTGAATGTTTTCAGTGTTATTTAGACTTTTTCGTTGTGTGAAATCTTGAGTTAAAAGCCCGTCGACAGCCCCTGTGTTATTAGGCTCTAGTTAGTTCCCTGACTGGCCCAGCTTTTCTCCTTTCTTTTTAATTCTTTTCAATTTTCTTTAAATTCAATTAACATATAATGTATTATTGGTTTCAGAGGGAGAGATCAATGATTCATTAGTCTTATATAATACCCGTACTCATTACATCCTGTGCCCTCCTTAATGCCCATCCCCCAGTTACCCCATTCCCCCACACCCCTCTCCTCTCCAGTGACCCTGTTTGTTTCCTGTACTTAAGAGTGAGTCTCTTATGGTTTGTCTCCCTCTCTGATTTCATCCTGTTTTATTTTATCCTTTCTTTCCCTATGATCCTGTTTTGTTTCTTAAATTCCACATGCAAATGAGATCATATAATTGTTTTCTCTGAATCTTCTAGTTCCATCCACATCATTGCAAATAGCAAGGTTTCATTTTTTGATGGTTGAGTAGTAGTCTGTTGTATATATCCCACCTCTTCTTTATCTATTCATCTTTCAATAGACATCTGGGCTTTTTTCATAGTTTGGCTATTGTGGACATTGCTGCTATAAACATTGGGATGCAGGTGCCCCTTTGGATCACTACGTTTGTGTCTTCGGGGTAAATACCCAGTAGTGCAATTTCTGGGTCATAGGGTAGCTCTATGGTCAACATTTTGAGGAACCTCCTCCATACTACTCTCCAGAGTGGCTGCACCAGCTTGCATTCCCACCAACAGTGCAAGAGGGCTCACCTTCCTCTGCGTCCTCGCCAGCATCTGTCCTCTCCTGACTTGGCGAATTTTAGCCATTCTGTCTGGTGTGAAGTAGTACCTCATTGTGATTTTGATTTGTATTTCCCTGATGCCGAGTGATGTGGAGCATTTTTCATGTGTCTGTCGATCAGCTCAGCTTCTAATCACACAGTAGCATCAAGGTGCTTGATGTCCTGGCTAAACCTGGGCTCAAGTCCTGGTTCCAGCCTTGTCTTGACCACTTACTAAAATGCGTGATATTGGGCAGATCGGCTCTTGAAATCTTAGTTTCCATAATAGTATGTTCTGCCTCAATGTACTAATGTGAAGCTGTCGACACCACATTCATATGCCTAATACATAAATAGTGCTCACAAATGCTAACTTTTGTCAAGACTAGTTAGGCTTACTAGGAACAAAGAAGATGCTCCTGTACCAGCATAACCCAGCTGGTATCCCATGTGGAACGGTACTGTCAACATTTGCTTCTAGTTGTTTTTTTTTCCCCCAAATGCAAACAATATCGCACTAGTTTGCTGTGAAATTTGACTTTGCTATGGAGATTTCTGTGTTTTATTAAAATTCCAACTTTTTAGCCAGGAATGCAGGGCTCCCTGTCCTTGATCAAGCCTTCCTTCCTGGCTTCTCTTACATTACCATATACCCATGAATATGCCCCACTCTTTCTGCCTCCACCCATTCAGACTTCATATTGTCTGTTCCTTTCCTTTCAGCTGCCACCTTTCAAGACCAGGGAAATGATCTCAGTTGGAAGATGGCTTTCGATTCCCATGGCGTTCTGTACGCATACTTAACTGCTCTTAAAATCTCTTCTGTCTTGTACGGTCATTATTTTGGTTCGTATGTCTCCTCCTCACCCCCCACTCTGTCCTGTCTTAAAATCAGTGAACATAAAATACCTCTATGTGCTAGGATTGCTAGGTTTAGCGATCATCACTTCCTTGTTAAAATATTTATCTAACACTCCAAAGGTTAAACTGCTCAGGAGGTTGTGAGAGAGCTTAAGACTTCCCTAAGTTCACTTAGGAGGAGTGACAAGGAGCCAGAATTTGGATCCAGATTGGAGACTGTCCTTTGGGGGTGGCGAGTATTCCCATGCTGACGTCCCTCACTGCATGTGCATGCAGACATCGCTCATCTATCACTCTTTCTCAAAGAGCCAAGGTGCCTTAGAAGTCCCAGTCTTCTCCAGGGAGCCCATACAGATCTATTGGAGTTAGCCTAAGCCTTGTCACCCTTAGATGATCACCACATTTCAACTTTCTTGAGACACAGGTGGTCTCTGTCTCAGACACTCAGGAAGATTCTAGGACAGTGCTTCATGAGTGATTAATATTTTTGAATGAATAATTAAACATCCCATCAGCATGGAGTAAGGGAGAGCCATCTGGGAAGACATGGGTCCAGGAAAGATAGGAACTCTACAAAAACACAACTTTTACCCAGAGTGGGACTTTATTTTACACTCACTAAGGGTGTGGGAGGTGTGTCAGAGGGTTTTTAAGTCTTTCTTTCGGGAGAAAGGGAAAGGGGAACGAGGAAACTTCTTTTGGGCAGGCTTGGTGAGGGGTGCACAGCTGCTTTGTGGGAGCGAGGAGCTAAGAAGTAGACAAAAGGGGGACTTAGGTGGATGGGGAAGTGTAGGCAGGAAGGAGCAGGGGCAGAAATTCTCTTTCCATAGCTGGAATGGGGGAAAGGCACTGGAGCTACCAACAAGTCCCTGGACTGGGAGTACAGAAACTGCTGATGGGAGACCTCCACCATTCTAGGCTTGATCTTAGGAGAGGGCTGATGGGGGGCAGCATCTGCATGGGGAAACATCCCCCATGAGGGGACTTGGGACCAGCTAAGCTGTAGCAGGAAGTACCATCTGGTCAGCATCCAAGGAGATTTTTGTGGAAGGAAGTATTAGTCTTCTGGGGCTTCTGTAATGAAGTAATGTATGTTGCAGGGGAAAAGGGGTGGAAACAACAGAGAAGTATTGTCTCACAGTTCTGGAGGTGAACACGGTGTTGGCAGTGTTGGCGCCTTCTGAGTGCTGCGAGAGAATCTGTCCCATGCCTGGCTCCTAGCTTCTGGTGATTTGCTGGCAATCTTAGGCATTCCCTGACTTGCAGAGCTCTGCGTCTTCATATGGTGTTCTCCCTCTGTGTGTATGTCTGCATCCAAATTTCTTCTTTTTATAAGGATAGTGGTCCTGTTGGACCTACTCCTGTATGAACTCAACTAACTGCATCTGCAATGACTTGGTTTCCAAATAAGGTCACCTTCTGAGGTCCTGGGAGTTAGTTACCATTATGACTTCAACATATGAATTTGATAGGACACAATTCAATCCATAACAGGAAGGCCTCAAAATCCCTCCATATTGTAGCCGGTGACCTGGTCCTCACTAGAGTAGTAAAATTGGCTCTCGAGGAACTTTAAGAATACAATCTCCAAAGTGCAAATTTCAGGGCACCTTTTTCAATTTTTCTTATTATTTAGAACAATGTCCACCACGCTCTCTGGTCTGTAGCAGACACTGAATACGTGTCAAATGAATGCAGCTTCATGTGATGGGAAAGTCCTCCTCGTTGGAACTTGCCTTCTGGCCTGCCCTCCCTGTCCTCCTCTTCTCTGTTTTTCTTCTTTTCACTCTTCGGAGGTTGGAATGCTGGGCCTGGTCCTTTACTGTCTTCTTTCACCTGACATGCCCTCACCAAGCTCAGATCTGTCTCATCCAGTCCCCACCCTGGGATGTGGGCGTCACCTATGAGCTGACAATTTCCAGTGCTATCTTGACATCTCTCCCCTCAAATAGACTGTGGTTGCCAGTAAAACAGAGGCTACCTAGTTAAATGTCCTGTGCACTAGTTGGCACACACAGATACTAATACCATTTATATGAAATGCAAACTAAACTGGGTTGCATTTTTGTTAAATCCACTAAACTGGGTTTATTTTGTTTGCTAAATCTAATAACTCTTATCTAGATTTGGGGATTCTTGAAGTTAGGCATTGCATCTAATTATTGATTATCAAGGCCCAACTCATGGGGAAATGTAGAGTTTCAGTGATAGCAAAACAAAAAACAAAAACCCAACATCAGGAGGAATTGGATTGTCGTAAAGGTCTGTAGGTGGCAAATCTCCTTGTTTTTGGAGTCTAAAGGTGTTATCTCACCTTTGTTCTTTTTTGTTTTTTAAGATTTATTTATTTATTTATTTATTTATTTATTTATTTATTTAAAGATTTTATTTATTCATTCATGATACACACACACATAGAGAGAGAGCGAGAGAGAGAGAGAGAGGCAGAGACACAGGCAGAGGGAGAAGCAGGCTCCATGCCAGGAGCCCACCGCGGGACTCGATCCTGGGACTCCAGGATCGCGTCCTGGGCCAAAGGCAGGTGCCAAGCCACTGAGCCACCCAGGGATTCCCCCAAGATTTTATTTATTTTAGAGAGAGTGTGTATGAGCAGGGGGATGGGCAAAGGGAGGGGAGAGAAGGCGACTCCCTGCTGATTGCGGAGCCCAGTTTGGGGCTTGATCTCAGGACCCTGAGATCATGACTTGAGCCAAAACCAAGAGTCAGATGGTCAACTGACTGAGCCACCCGGGGGGTCCCTCACCTTTAATCTTGAACAGTATTTTCACTGGAAATAGAATTTAAGAATGGCAATTATATTCAGCACATTCATCTCAGCACATTTATTTTCCTCTTTTCTGGTTTCCATCATTGCTGTTGAGAAGTCAGATCAATTTGTTCTTTTAAGGATAGTTATTTTGCTTTGTTTGTTGATTTTAACACTGTCCCTTTGCCTTTGGTCTTTGTAGTGTCACTATCGTCTATCTAAACTCGGATCTCTTTTTATTTATCTTCTGAGGGATTCTTTGGTTTCTAGAATCTGTGGACTGGTGTCTTGCATCAATGTTGTGACATTGTCAGCCCTTTTAAAATTGCCTCTGCCCATCATGTTTCTCTTCTGGGATTCCCGTTCAGTGCACCACAGAGTCTCTTACTCTGTTCTCAGTGTCTTCCAACCCAACTTTCACATTTTCCTTCTTTTTGTCTTTTTATGCTTCATGCAAGGCAGTTTCTGTTTTCCTGTTATCTGAATTCCCCTTCAGCTCCTGTCCATGGAGAATCTTTTTGGCATTTTTATTGAGGTATAATTAACATATCATAAAACTCACTCATTGTAAGTGTATAATTCAGTGATTTTATTAAATTTATAAAGTTGTTCATCCATCCCTATGATTCTGTCATTAATAGATATTAGTTAATAGATATTAAAATAGTTAATAGATAGATAATAGTTAATAGATAGTTAATAGATATTAAAATAATTTCCATGGATTAATTTTCAATATTCTTGCCTTGTAAGATGACACCACACGTCTGACTGTCTCTTACAGCATGCACACACTCATCCAGTCTCACTTATTGTCTCTGGGATCTTTCTAGATGTTTTGGTCATAAAATTAACAGTGATAACTGATAGGTTTACCTTGTTTGGATCATCATCAATGATGATGATGATGACGGTGATAATGATAATGATAGTTATTGAGTGTCTACCGTGTACCTGGATCTACATCGGCTGTTTTATACATATTTCCTTATTTATGCCTCACATTACCACCAGGAGGTAGCTATGATTTATCTCCATTTAAGATGAAGAAACGGGCACCTCGGTGACTCAGTTGGTTAAGCATCTGCCTTCAGCTCAGGCCATGGCCCTGCGGTCCTAGGATGGAGGCTCGAGTCAGGCTTCCTGCTTTTTGGAGAGTCTGCTTGTCTGCCTCTCCCCGCCATCCTGCTTGTTCTCCCTTTCACTCTCTCGCTCAAATAAATAAATAAATAAATAATAAATCATTAAAAAAATAAGGATGAAAAAACTTTGCCTCTCAGAGGCTCACTATCTTGCTTAAACCTCATGTTTAAGAGCAGTGGAGCTGAGAGGCAAGTGCTAGTTTGCTTGACCTCTGAATCCTAGGATTCTAAACAATAATGTCACCAATCCAATTGGTATATGGGCAAGTCCCTTATTATTCATTTTTTGGGGCTTTGGGTGATCTTTTAACCATTTTATTCACCTTCAAAAATATAAGAAAAGATAAATCAACCACTTTGATACTCATTACCAGCTCTTCTAAATGTTGGTGAGAATGGCAGTTGAAGTAAAAACTAAATGTGAGGTTCCAGAATTATCTATTGATCTAGCAGGTTCCTCATCTGTCCACTCCCTTTTGTACCACGCAAAGTTCCCCATACTCTCCAGGAACATTTTTCCCTTTATGTTTCAAACAACAGTTGTTCATTTGAGCCTCACGAGAAAAACAAAATGTTGGGTTGGTAGAGGGGGTGTGGTCTGAAGTGCAGAGAAGAGCAGGAGAGAGAGGGCAAATCAAGAATTTCGGTTCAGTGAGAGTAGGGGGTGAAAACACCACTTTGCCTTCGCTTCAACAGTTGTTATTGTTGGTTATAAATTAACAAGCTGTTAGCCATATGTCTCCTTCACTGTTGATTCCACTTTTGTTGGTTAAATGCAGCTTTTATGATGTGGGTTCTTCTATGAGGGGTTTAACCTCACAAGGGCTGGGTCCTCAGGGTAAATGTTCCTAGTTGAAATGAATGTTCTTGAGTGGTTCGCCCATGTGTCTCCGTCCGTAGCTGGCTTTGAAGTGTGCGTGCTTTTTCAAGCACATCAGCAGGACTGTGGCGTATTTTATGAGACTGACCTTTTTCTTTGTGGTCTGTGGCTTAGCAGCCACTCGTATTCTATAGCAAATGAAGAATGAGGACAGGCAAAAGGACGTTTTCATGGCTGCTTGTCTCAGGATGTGAATAAGCATTCTAGGGCTGCTAAAAACCCTTGTGTCCACACAGCAAGCTGCCTGGTCTGAGTGCCCAATCTCCCTTGCATGGCATCATTTGCCTCTAATAAAAATACGTTTTTACTTTTGCAGAGTGTTTGACATAGAGAACTGGTATGAGGGAACTGCCTTTCTCTACTGCTTACCTCTAAACATTCCAGTTGGCATTATAATATGATATGAAAATAGTTTTCATTTGGTGAGCCAATCAATTAACAATACATAGAGTGGCTTTGATCAGAAGGCTACAGAGACCTCAAAGAGATTCAGTAAAAAAGAATGCTGTCATCGATTTATGTCGGTGAGAAATGTAGCGTGTGATTTCACTTATAGCGCACACTTACATAGCTCTATGTTTTAAGTGCTTTGCGTACATTACCTAATCTGACCCTCTCAACAAGCATATGCAATAGTTTTTATTTTATGGATGAGAAAACTAAGGCACAGAGAGGGCAGGTAACTTGACCAAGGCCACATAGTCAATAAGGGCTGGGGCAGGATTTGAATCCAGGGAGTCTAGTTTCAGAGTTGGGGTTCTGAACATCATGTCAAACTTACTCTCTGTGTATTTATTATCCTGTTTCGATCAAGAGAGACTGCTTGGGTCAGTAAAGGCCTTGCATTTTGTCCTGGCCTACAATCCAAGAAGGGGGTCTTCACCATCACGATCACTAGACATGAGCTTTGTGTCCTACTGACCTTCTTTCCTCCCAGGCTGATGAGCATTTAGGAAGGAGCCTGGCAAAATGCGATGACTTTCTCAGGGAAAGAGGAAGTTCCCAGGATGAACAGGTGCTCAGAACACATGTTGGTGACCATTTAACCCAGGTCTCTGAAATGCATAATGTCTCAAGGTGACAGAGAAAGTTGAGGACAGTGGTATAGTGGAAGGTATTCCAAGCCTGTCACTTGCCCCACTTGTGCTTCTATTTACCATGTAGGTGACCCCTTTTTTCTTTTAAGTTTCCATATATTAAATGCTAAGTACCTAACTGCATTATTTCTTGTTATGCTCCTAATAGCCCTAAAAGGTCTGAATTTATCTATGTTACACAGATGAGGAAGCTGTGTGAGAGGGAGATGAAGTACATTTTGTTTGACTCCAAAGTCCCTCTGAGTGGAATTGGAAATTTTCAACTTCTTTTTTTGCTGCCTCTGCTGCAGCCCAAGTTACATGAAAATTCCAAAACAGTGGCAATGGGGTCCCTGAAGTCTACTTACCGGGCTTCTACACCCCCGTCCCACAGCTACCCCCAGACTCTCTCATCTTACAAAGACCACTGAAAGTCCTCTGCAGTTCAGAAGCTTAAAATGCCATCCCACCTGCTGTGGTTGGCTGTGGCTCATGCCTCTTCTTGCTGGAAGACACCCAGGCCTGCAGCACTTCAGGGGCAGTCCCCAGCCACTTAACTGCAGACTCCCCTTTTGACTTAGTAGGGAGACAGAAAAGAAAGTACACCTTCCTTGTCTGCAATATTTCCAGACTTCTCCAGCACCAATTTGTTTCCAAATTTCTTTTTAACTTGTATGTCATATACTATTATTTTGAAAAGATTTGTTGAGCTGTTACTGTCCCTTAGGTAATCAATGATCATTTTGGTATGGTTCCTTCCATACCTTTCGATATATATATATATATATATATATATATATATATATATATATATTCCTGTTATTTAAGAAATAGGGATAGAGGCGCCTGGGTGGCTCTGTCAGTTGAGCATCTGACTCTTGGTTTCAGCTCAAGTCATGATTTCAGAGTCATGAGATCGAGCCCTGAGCAGGGCTCCATGCTCAGTGACGAGTGATGCTTAAGATTCTCTCTCTCCCCCTCCTTCTGCCCCTCCCTCCACTCTCTCTCTCTCTTTCTAAAATAAATAAATAAATCTTAAAATTTTTTTTAAAGAAATGGGGATATTATTAATACTACAACTTACATTTTTTAAACTTCCAATATATGGTGATTATCACGACAGATCATCCCATATAAATTAAACATATGATTTCCCATAGGATGGATGTGCCAAAAACCTGATGTTTTTAGATAAGAGCTTGCCACATTGGCGACTGGAAGTCTAAGACCTAATATTTTTGGTCCACTTCTAAAAAATGTAGAGGATATCATGCATTGTTTTGTTTGGGTAAGAAGCTAAATCAACGGAAAGTATGTGATAATACATTTTATTCAGTTTATTAAATAAAGATGATCCATAGGAGAGGGTACAGAGCGGTGCTAGGTGGGTACATGCATTCATTATTGAAGACCGGAAGTATAATATCCTTTAGTTGGTAAAAAAAAAAAAAAAGGACAAAGAAAGTAGAAGGAATATTAGTTTGCCTGGATTGGTTTTTATTCAATGCATTTAAAAAGTAAGATTATTAGCTTTTCTTAGATGTCTAAGGGAAATTGGAAGAAAGGAGTTATTTCTCAATCACACCCATGCTTTAGAGCTCAGTTGTCTCTGAGTAAAATAAAGCCAAACCACACCATGGTTACATTAGATGTGAACTGTTCAGACTACAATAGGCTATCACTTTTTCTTCGAACTGCTGCCCAATGATCGCAACTCCCCTGCTCCCATGAATGTCAATCCTTGCCCCTCTTTGGGCTGATTAGTAAAGCATTAGTCTGCTTTTATCCTGACAGTGAAAATAGCTGCGTTCCAGGTACTTGTCAGGCAGGGTAACCTCCAACTCCCTGACATTCAGAATCCATTGAAAACCACATAGATAGAAACCATGCTTATGCACAATTGTCTAAAGAATAATTAGTTCATCTCCCCTCTCATTTGAACGTCAAGTTCTATCCATGAACAGAAGAAAGCTGTGTGCACAGACTAGGTTTATATTGTCCCATAATCCCCAGAAATTCTTTTGCTGAATTAGACATTGGGATATTCCATTGGCTTCCACCTTAGATTAAGGATATTATAAAAAAGAACATTATTGTGGTTAATGTTTGGTTGAAAAGACATGAGTTTGGGTTTTTTTTTTTTTTTTGAAGATTTACTTATTTCAGAGAGGGAGTGGTGAGGGGAAGAGCAGGAGGAGAGGTAGAGAGAACCTCATGCAGACTCCTCACTGGGTGCCGAGCTGTTTCAGAGCTCAATCTCACAATCCTGATCACAAACTGAGCTGAAACCAAGAGGTGAACACTTAACTGCACCACTCAGGTGCCCTGAGAAGACCTGAGTTTTGATCCCAGCCCTGCCATCTATTAAGTATAAGACTTTAGGCCAGTCCTGTAATTTCTCTGAGCCTCAGCTGTCTCATCTGTTAAATAGACATAACAACAGCTCCTAGCTCATAGGCTGTTTGTTGAATTACATGAGATAACCTGTGTTAAGTTCTAGCAGTACGGTACTCAGCTCATGGTCTTACTTGAGCATGACTTTCACCAGAGTCCTCTAGACCCTCTGTGAATCATAAAGACTGATGTCCAGACCTTCTGGACACTCTGGGCCAATAGGGTTATTCTCCAGTCTGCCCTCCCACTTGTGCTCATACCAGCCAAGTTGTTTTATTCCAAACATATTTATGTCAGTTGAATTTATCACAGTAATATATTTTGATATTTACATTAAAATGCTCCAATATCTATGACTGCAATTTATTTTAATAAAAATAAAGGAAAATATTTGGAAAAACTTCATAAAGATCAGTAGCCAAGAAAAATTGCTCTCAGTGTAGGTATGAATATAACAACAATTTTTAAAATGGGGGAAAAAAACCTATAAAAACCCCAGAAGAAATACACACTCAAAATACTTCACAATTTGTTTAATTTCATGCTCCAGTTTAACTTCAAGTCATGATGTATTGTGGATGTGATTTACAGAAGAAAGATGACACCATAACTCAAAGCAGAAGATTCAGAATCAAAGAAAGGGCCTTACCCTACCAAAAGATTGGGAAACAAACATATATTCATAGGATTAATTTAAATAAAAGGTATAAGGTGTGCCTGTATCATGATGTTTTGGTAAATAATTGCCCCCCACTTTAACCAGTATTGGGGTTCTGTTTGTTTTGTTTTTAAATCAATTAGTGAAATACTGTGCCCAGATCACTCCTACTACGTTATTGTCATTAACAGCACTTTTAAGACCCGTGAGAGAACTCTCTTTCCGGTCCTGAAACAAATGGTGCTTTTCCCTGAAATGGAATGTTTTGGCTTAATGAATTTTGCAAATCAAATGCTTCTTTCTCCTCTCAGGAGTCACTCCTAGAAAGGTTAGAACCAAATGAGTGATCCACCACTTGCAGATGGAGACAGTGTGATGATACGCACTTTGTACTAATCACATGCCTCGTTTGCCCCCCTTTCATTTTCCAGTATAGTTTTCTAAGGCTTATGTTATCTTATGGAACTTTGTGTATCATTCAAGGTACTGATACAAAACCCATAACTGTTCTGTTTCAAGTAGAGAGAGATTTAATACAGGAGATTTACTGTGTTTATGTGGGGTTTAAAGCGTTAAAAGGTGGGCTCTAGACCAGTCCTGTAAGTACGCCCTCTGAAAAACACTGCTGAACTGACTCACCAAAGGAGCTGCTGTCTCTGGTGCATATATTATATTATATAATATAATATTTATATTTTTATTTGCTTATATAAATATAATAGAAATATTTTATATAATATGTATAATGAATATTTTTGTATATTTAAAATTATGTGTTTATATATAAATATATACATATTTTTAAAATGTTCATATTAAGATATTAAAAATATGTTTTAAAAATATATAAAATGGTGTCTCCCCATCCTTCCACTGTCTCAGAATTTTTTTTAATTGCAGGAGTTAAATCCAGCTACCTCTATTGTAAAAACTGTCTTAGTAGAGTCAGCTAACTAATGTCTCTGAGCAGGAAATGAAAATCAGGAGGCCGCCACTGGAATTGTTGACTTCCAAAGCTCCCCTCGGAGCTGCAGTGCAGGGATGAAGACATGGCTGTTGGTGAGTTGCTGCTACTGCCTTTCACACCCATGAAGCTAGGGGCCAGGCAAGGATACCCCTGTCCCTGTGCCCATGTGGGCCAATGCAGCAGCTGAGGCGGGAGGGGAAAGATGGCCCTGTGTCGCTTTCACCTGCTCCATCTCACATAAACACTTGAAACGCGTGGAATCTAATTCATAGCCAGAACCCTAGCTTCAAGGGAGCTTAAGACATCCTGTTAGCTGCAAATGACAGAAGAAGGTTGCAATGGATGCAGGGGGCCCATTCCCTACACTACAAGTTTTTTTTTTTTTAAGATTGTATTTACTTATTCATGAGAGACACACAGAGAGAGAGGCAGAGACACAGGCAGAGGGAGAAGCAGGCTCCCTGCAAGCTGCCCAGCACAGGACTCAATCCCAGGGCCCCAGGATCAAGACCTGAACTGAAGGCAGACACTCAACCTCTGAGGTACCCAGGCATCCTCACTTTAAGGATTTTTCTGAGTCACTGTGCATCCTTTTGAGTCCAAGCTTGGGGGAATCTAATTACAAAAATACTCCCATCCCTTTACTTTCTTTTTTTCCCTAAGATTTTATTTATTTATTTGAGAGAGAGCATGAACAGTGGGAGGGGCAGAGGGAAAGGGAGGAGCAGACTTCCCAATGAGTGGGGAGCCTGATGTGGGGATCCAGCTCAGGACCCCGAGATTATGACCTGAGCTGAAGTCAGACGCCCAACTGACTGAACCACCCAGGCACCCATCCCCTTACTTTCTTAAGAGTAGCAAGCTCTCCCATGACATCATATCCAATATATTCTTTTTCTTTCTTTCTTTTTTTAAAGATTTTTATTTATTTATTTATTCTTTAGAGACACACAGAGAGAGAGACACAGGCAGAGGGAGAAGCAGGCCTCATGCAGGCAGCCCGACGTGGGACTCGATCCCGGGTCTCTAGATGATGCCCTGGGCCGAAGGCAGGCGCTAAACTGCTGAGCCACCCAGGGATCCCCCACCACCCTTTCGTTTTTTTAAAGATATTTATTTATTTATTTATTTATTTATTTATTTATTTATTTATTATTCATTCATTCATTCATTCAGTAGAGACACAGAGAGAGAGAGACAGAGACACAGGCAGAGGGAGAAGCAATTATATCCTTTTTTCTGAGACAAATCTTGGAAGTGATATTTGGAGGAAAAAGGAGAAGACCCTCTTAGTAGCCGTGGGACACTAAACCACTCGGAGACCCAGTTTGCTCATTGAGAAAATGAGAATATAGCAGTAGCACGTGCCCTACCTACCTCACGTCATAGTGCGGAGCCCAGAGAAGATAAGGCGCCAAGCGTATTTGGCTTATTTGGCTCCCTCAATCTTGTCTATGATGGGGATCTCAGCATTTTTGTCTCCAAAAGACAAGTCACATTTCTTTTTCTAAATCAAATTCTAGCTTCTCCACACCCCCATCCTACCAAGCTGGCGAGAGATTAATCATACGTGTTCTCACTAAAAAAAGAAAACAAACAAACAAAAAGTAATGATGTGAGATGATGGATGTGTGCATTAACTCAGTAGTGAGAATCCTTCCACAATGCACTTATATACCAAATCATGTCATCGCACACTTTAAATATAATATACTTACAGTTTAATTTGTAGATTATACCCCAAAAAAGCTGGGGAAAGAAAAGTCATGCACGGTCCCCTGGAAGCCAGGCACGCCTGTTGCTTTGGTGACTGCTGGGGGGGACCTGACCTTTGCCTTGGGCCTGGCTCTCTGTCCACTGAGGACTTGCCCCCCTACTGGTGTGGAGCCCGAATCCTAGCTGCCTGCCTTCCAGGGCAGCTCCTAGGCCCTATGAGGAGCCTCTCCAAGTCCTCCCCCACCCCAGTGCCTCCCACAGGAGTCCAGTTGCCACCTCACTCCCTCTGGGCAAACCTGCCTAAGGCCTTGCCGGGAACCCAGCCTCTAGAAAGCCAAGGCGACAGAAGGGAGAAGGTGTCTGTCTTCTAGCAGCATCTGCCTGTCAGGCAAACTCATCTTTCAACAGAGGACACCACCACATCCAAAAAAGAGCTTCTCCACCCGTCGGGTGTTAACACCAGCGCACGGAACACACGCCAGGGCTTTGCCACTTGTCCAGGGGCCTGTCGGTGGGTTCCAGCAGGCAGCGAGCGCCCTGACAGCCACCCACTGGAGCGTTCGGAGCACCCTTTTCATCACTGCTCGTAGTGGATTTGTATTTATTCTAAAAAGAAGCAGAGGGACATAGTGGAGGGCACATCTTCGAGTCTGGTTCATCCCACCCACATGCCCCTTGGCCCCGAGGTCACCTCCTCTGGGTCATTCAGGTTCTCTGGGGCTCGGGGTCGCCCTCTTTGAAATGAGCCAGTCGTGCTGCCTCTGTGGTTTTCAAAACACTCCGCGAGTGTGGAGGTGGGAGTGGTGGGACGTCTGAGTCCCCCCCCCCACCCCGGTGTTAACCAGAGCCCCCTGACATTTCTCTGCCGTGGGTTCTGGTCAGAAGACAGGGTCCTGCTGCTCAGGCAAGAGAAAGGTTCTGAAAACCACCAGTGGGTTGAGCTCTGGGGCCTGGGATTCTGTGAAGGCGGTGGCATCTGCTGAGAAGGGGGGTGACCTTTCCCCGGTCTGCTGTCCTACCGAGGCCCCCTCGGTGCTGTCCCACTGGGCCCCCCCCAAGGGCTTGCATCCCAGAGATGCTGCGCCAGCCCCGAGCCCCCTGGGCTGGGCAAGGCCCCTTGGGGATTGGAGTTGCAGATGCAATGCCCCCTGCCTCACCCCCCCTCCACTTTGGTGATTGCACCCCTTGCTTGCCCCACCCAGCCTCCCAGCTCGCCTTGGGCTGCACGAGTTGGTGGTACGTGCATCGGGACAGGGACAGGCGATTGCACACTGCCTTGGGGCCCTCACTGCGGCCTCGGCACCTGCAGCACCGGGCTCTGAGGGGGTAACGTTGGCAGAGCAGTGGCGCACTCCCTGTGAGCCAACACACACCCTCTGCGTGGGGACCTGCTGTGTGTGAGGTGCACGACTGGGTGCCAGGTGCACGTGGGAAAGGAGGCATAGCCAGCAGCCCTCGAGCAACGTCAGGGCTCCCGGGGCAAGCAGATCGTCCAGGGACAATCTATCATGACGACACCTGGGGCACACACACACCTTGGGAGCGCAGAAGGGGGTGGCCAGCTTCGCCTGAGCGGGTCAGGGAAGAGGCGTCAGGGAGCCCCGAGTGCACTGGCAGCTCCACTCTCTGTGGCAGGGAGGGATGTTTGCAACAGTCGGACTCCGGAGCTCTAAGGCTTGCAGTCGAACCCCAGCTCCGCTTCATTAGACGTGTGACCCCCCGCAGGCTTAACTCACTTCTGTGCGTCTCGGTTTTCCCATCTGAAAAATGGGGCCACTGGCACCGGCCTTCCCACTTAGGGCCTTTACAAGGCTTAAGGGATAACATGAGCCGTGTGGGTTCCCCTGCAAGTGTGCTGGGTTTGCTCATCGCTGTGGATGTCCGATGGGCCGGAGTCTGGAGGATGGAGGAAGGAGGGGAGGGTCGTGCACCGGATCCAGATGAACCACACAGGAGCGCCTTCTACTACCTCACTGAGGGAAATTGCTGTTTTGGGGACAAAAAAAAAAGTGGCCTGGGATCCACACTTCTCCATACCTGTCCCACTCCTTGGCCTCATGTTCTCTTCCTCCTCCTTCCCTTCCTTCCCTTTCCCTTCTGCTCTTCTCCTTCCTTCCCCTTTTCCTGCCTCCATCCTTCATCCCTCTGCTGCATTTCCTCCTTCCCCCAGCTCGCTGCTGCCCTCTGAGATTGGCTCTCTCCCTCCCTTCTCCCTCCCCTCCGATTTCCCCCTATCTGCATCCTCCTCCTCATGCCCACCCCAAACAGCCTGGTTCTATAAATAGTCCTCCCAAAGCCTGAAAAACCAAGTCCTCTTCTTCCCTGTGCCCTCCCTTCTCCAGCAAGAAACATGCTAATAGGATTAGGACAGACCAGAACAAAGAAAGAATTTTTTCTTTTTTTGTTACTATTGCTACTTAGTGAAAAGTACCAGTGGATGCCCTTTGTCGCCAGCACAGCCAGGGCTCTCTTGATGACATTTGTAGCTGGGGGTGGTCAGGGCCTTTGGCCTTCTAACTTTTCCCTGTCAAACACTCTAGCAGTTTTCAGAGTTTAAATGGCAGTAATCGACATGGACAGAACCACCCCTGCTGGCACCCTGAGGGGGATAAAGCCCAGATCCTCAGAAAGAAAAAAATTCATGAGTTTACTACACTCAGAAATGAATGCTCGGGCATGAAGCGTGAGGCCTGGAGCAGGGCAGAGGGCCCCCGAGAAGTCTAGCCCCAGGTGCTTCCCATGAGGGGCCTTCATTTATTTTTATTTTTATTTTTTCTATTCTGCAAGTGATTCCTGCACATTGACCATGTGCCAGATGTCATTCGAGGTCCTGGGGATGCAGCATTGACGGGGAAGAAAAAGTCTCTGCTCTCCTGGACTCCCCTCTACCTCTCATGGGAGAGGTAGACCATAAACATGTAAACACATGAACAAGACACGTTAAGGTAGTTACAAGTGTTATCAAGAAAATTTAAAAAAATAATGAAGGTATCTTGGTGGGGAAGGATTTGCTTGAAGTCACACAGTCCCCGAGAGGAGCTCTTTGGGCTGAATCCTCAGTAATAAGAAGGAGCCACCATGTAAAGACCCCTGGGGAAGGCTGAGCACCAAAGACCCAGGGGGCAAGGGTTTGGAGAAAAAGATCCAGAAAGATGGAGTGTAGGGACCCAGTGGGAAGGGTGGGGTATGATGAAATTGGACAAGGAGGTAGCATTTGTAAGGCTTACAGGCCACATTTACCGTAAACCGGTCCCTTTGTAAGTCACAGAGGCTGACTGGTTGATTATATCAGAGAAGGAATGTATTGAAAAGAGTTTAGGTAGGTTTGCCAGGGACAGATATGGAAGCATGACAAGGGAAGGGATGGCAGCTGGACTCGGACAATGCTACCTCCCCTGCCAGCACTGGTCGCCGGACACTTCCCTGGATGGCAACCAAGCTGCTTCAAGCCACCATCGTCAGGACGATTCCCTGAAGTCACCAGAGCCTGCAAGCGGTGGGTATATCGGGGTCCTTCAGAGAAACAGAACCAGTAGGATGTAGGACATGTGTGCTATGTGTGTATGGATAGATAAAGAGGTTTATTATAAGGAATTGGCTTAGATGATTATGGAGATTGAGAAGTGCCAAGATCTGCAGTTGGCATGCTGGAGACCCAGGAGAGCCAACGGTGTGAGTTCCAGTCCCTGAGTCCCAGTCTGAAGGCAGGGGGGGAAAAAAACCCACATCCCAGCTCGAAGACGTTCAAGCAGAGAGAGCTAACTCCGCCTCTCTGCCTTTTGTTCTAGTCAGGCCTTCAGTGATGAGGCTTGCGCACTCTGGGGAGACCTATCTGCTTCGCGGAGTCTACTGACTCAGACGCTTATCTCATCCACGAACACCCAGAATCATGTTTAACCCCACGTTTGGCCACTCCCTGGCCAGGTCGACTTGACACATAAACTTAACCACTGTGGTGGGTAAGCGCAGCCCACTGGCTGAGTGGTCACTTGCCCACATTTTAGGGGACACAACAGCCTGGAAAATGAGTATCTGGAGTGTTCTGGAGTGGGAAGTAGACTCTGGCACCCATCAAAACTCACAAATCAGGGAGTTCCCCAAATGTACAAAGCAGGTTTGGATTCTGAATCACCAAAGAAATGACAGATGTCTGTTCTGTCATGACAAAGTTAGCTTTTTATTTGAGTGCAAATAGGAAGTCATTGGAGGACCTTCACCAGGAAGCAGTAGGACCTGATCTATATTTGTCAAAGGTCACCCCGGCTGCCAGGTGGAGATGGGTTAACGTCGCCCTGACCAGTGTGGCTGCACTGAGGGCCACAACACGTGGCCAGCTTGAGGATTCAGTTTGGAGATGAACTGAGCAGCACTCGCTAACGGATTAGACACAAGGGATTGGGGAATGGGGGATAATAAGCAGGGGTGACTCTGGTTTTTCAATGAAAAAGTTGAGTGGATGGCGATATAAGTTATTGGGATGGGGAGTCTGGGGGGGAGGTGGAGAAGGGAGACTCAAGGGTTCATTTCTGACCCGTTAATTTTGACATGGAAGAGACGCCTATGCGTCATCCAGTCACACTACAAGATAGACGTCTTGATATGGCAGGTGTGATGCAGGAGAGAGAGAGGTCAGGGTTGGAGAGAGGGAGAGAAAGTGCCAGGATGGGCTTTTGGTTCTGCTAATAACCAGCTGTGTGAACTTGAGCAAGAAGTAATGTCTCTGAACTCCAGCATCCTCAGTGATAAACCAGGGCTGCATTAGTTTCCTAGGGTCACCCAGACTGGGTGGTTGGAAAGTTCTGGAGTCCAGAGGCTGAGAATCAAGCTATGGGCAGGGCTGACCAGCCTCCCTCTGAAGACTCTAGGGAAGAACTCCTTCTTGCCTTCCCAGTGGCTGGTGGCTGCAGGCGATCCTGGGGCATTTTCCAGGCTCTGTCTCTGACGTCAAGGGCATGTCTCGCCCACCTTCCATGTGCTTCATCTCCCTGTCCTTTCTCTTACAAAGTCACCAGTCACTGGGTTAGAGGCCACCCTCATTTACTATGACTGCATCTTAATTTGATTACATCTGCCAAGATCCTATTTTCTTTTTTCCCCCTTTTTTAAAGATTTTATTTATTTGTGACAGACACACAGAGAGAAGTAGGCTCCTCGAAGGGAAACCTATGTGGGACTCGATCCCAGGACCCCGGGATCACGACCTGAGCCAAAGGCAGATGCTCAACCACTGAGCCACCCAGGTGCCCAGAGAGTCTATTCTCTAAATAAGGCCACATTCACAGGTAAAGGGGGGCTAGTCGTTCCACGTATCTCTTGGAGGGGGGGCACGATTCAACTCTCCACCAAGCCGTCCAGTAGACAATAATCTCTCCACAGATGATTGCTTCCATTCTTTTTGCTCTCTTTGGTGTGCACCCCATGGGAGGTTGGTGGGCGGCTCTGAATATATGGGGGGAAGGCCATGGCCACACACATGCCACCCTAGCAGGGTAATTCTGGATCCTTACCCAGTAATTAGACCGAATTTTTATAGCTCTATTGTTTGTGTATTTAATCATCATTTGAAAAACTTTCCCATTGTATCGAAATCCAGTCAATAAGCATTTATGAAATCAGTATTGCCTCGATTAAATTGTTCTTATGTCGCTCCCTTCTAATGTTCCCTTCTGGAGTTTGGGTAGTATGTGGGTTCTCTACTTTTCAGCTCTACGCTCAGAGCCTCAAGCAGGGCCTGACACATAGTAGGTGCTCCGAATTGATCAATGAGAAGGAAAGACATGCGAGTGTCACAGACATTCTATATTCCCAAGTTTGAGGGACACTAAACATGACTTGTAAGTCATTGCCAATGCCACTTACAGAATCTGATTGCTGAGTCCACCTGTAGGGTTACGGGGGGACACCCTTTTCATTACACCTAGCTGGGTGGCTGGGCCCGGAGAACCACGCAGAACAGGCTGTGGCGGGCGATTCAACCATTTATTCAGTTATTTGTGACACGTATAAACTCAGAAACCATGTCAACTAGGGTCTGTGCAGCGGAGGTATCCAATAAGCCAGTGCAAATTTTGAAATCTTTTTATTTTGAAATAACTGCGGACTTAGAGAAAATATGCCAGAATCAGAATTGTACATAAAACACAGCGACTACCCTTCACCCAGATTCACCTATGTGTACTTATATTTGTGTATATATGTGAAATGTTTTTTTTCTGAGCCATCTGAGACTAATCTTCATTCACTATTGCCCCTTTTGCTTAAATATTGGGTTTCATGAAAGTAGTGCCGTCGTCCAGTTAGATCTCTTGATCTAGTCCACTCCTTTTGCACAGCATCAGGTATTGTGTTTCACTGTTGTGTCTCCTTTGATCTGGACTATTTCCACGGCCCTTCTCTGTCCTGCGTGACGCTGACACTTTTAAAGTAGATCATTCCTCACTTGGGGTTTGAGTGATGCTCATCATGGTTAGACGCAGATTTTGCATTCCAGGCTGGACTCTTAAACCAGCAACGTGCTCTTCTCAAGACTCACCTCTGAAGGCCAAGGAGGGCCGCCCGTCCCACGTTGGCAAAGTAATTGTTTAATAGGTATTTTTATTGAAGTGGAATATACGTTCAGGAAAGTGTACAAGTAAATGGCTCCATTTCCTGAAAAGAGCGTATCTTCCTCTCTGCTTTATTTTGCCACTTTAAAAGTCAATAAAAGTGTCCATCTGGGCAGAAATCTATCCTGTGCTCTCTGTTTATTTGTAGATCTTTGTGCAAACATCACACGGTCTTTGTTACCAGGGCTTTATAATTAAGACTGGATGTCTAGTAATCTAAATTCTCTAAATTAGAACTTCTTCACGATGTAGGGAGTAGAGAGGCTATTCTTAACCCTTTGTACTTCCATATAAAATTTAGAATTCCCTTGTCAATTTTTGACAAAATTACCTGTTGGAATTTTTATTAGCATTGCATTAAATCTGTAGATTAGTTTGGGGAGATGGGTATCTTATGCTATTAATCTCTGGGTCATGAAAATTGGCCTAGCTTTCAGTTTATTTAGGATTTCCTTTGTCTTTTCTCTATTGTCTTTCCTTTCCCTCTTTTCTCCTTCCTTCCTTCCTCCCTTCCTTCCTTCCTTCCTTCCTTCCTTCCTTCCTTCCTTCCTTCTTCTTCGTTCCTTCTTTCCTTCCTCCTCCTCCTCTGCCTCCTCTCCCTTCTCCTCCTCCTCCTCCTCCTCCTCCCCCCGCTCCTCCTATCTAATTGGCTCGATTAAGGGATTTTTGATTCAGGCAGCATCCAATTTAGCAAGTAGGTCCTACCTAGGATTTCTTCAATTTCTCTCAGCAACATTTTATAACTTTCAGCGCATAGATCTTAACAGCTCTTGTTATATTTAGTCCTAAATATTTAATTGTTTTGAAGCATAAATGATATTTGAAGCAATATTATTGTGAGTGGTATATAAAAATACAATAATCTTTTGCATTAATGCCTAAGAAATCATCACACATATTAGAGGATTAAAGCAACAATTTATGATCTCGTGTGATTCTGGGGACTAACTTGGCAGTTAGTTTTTTGCTTCACATACAGTGTCAGCTGTGCCTATAGTCACGGTGGGGGCCAAGGGACTAAAGTCTCCAGACCTGATTTGCTCATATTTCTGGGACCTTGGTGGGGATGGCAGGGAGATTTGGCTCCACCGCTCACTGGGCTATGCTCTCACGCTCCCAGTGACCCTGGTGTAATCCCAGGACCTCTCCCCTCTGCACATGGTCTTTCCAGCAGGTAGCTGGGCTTCTTACATTTGGCTCAAGTGCGAAGGGCACTTTTTTTCCCATGGCCCACCGATGCCCTGTGATGGCTTTATTGGGTCCCAAGTCTTTTGACCATCAGTGAAGAAGGCAACAGGAGAGAAAAATACTCAGCTTTTCTAACCTCTGGGGATTAACTCCGTAGTTATTAGAAGATTACCAGGGACGTTCCTGGTCCCTCTCAAACTCAAACATTTTCTTTAAATATTGCCACTTTCTAAAAGTGGGTGAGCAAAGGATGAGAAGGGAGGAAAAACACAAATCTGTTCAAATGAATTTGTTTACCACTCTAAGAAAAGGTTTGATAAAGTAGACTGCTAACTAAATGATATTTAGTATGGATTTAGTACAGATATTTTCTCTGTGTCTAGAAATACCCTTATATACTTATACAGGTCTTATCTTTAAACTCGCAAAGCTTTTTGCACTTTTTTTGCACTTTATCTTTAGCCTTTTAACATCCCCAGAAGGATAAAGAAGATGTTTTCACTTTAATTTTATACATCTAGCAGAAGATGAAGGAAAGCTAAATAACTTCCTTGACATCATTCAGGCAACAAAACTATCCATCTAGTCATCAATTTTTTTTTAAAGATTTTATTTATTTATTCATGAGAGACACAGGGAGAGAGAGAGAGGCAGAGACACAGGCAGAGACACAGGCAGAGGGAGGAGCAGGCTCCATGCAGGGAGCCTGATGTGGGACTCCAACCCCGGGCCTCCAGGATCACGCTCTGGGCCGAAGTTGGTGCTAAACTGCTGAGCCACCCGGGTCGCCCTAATTTTTAGAATTCAATAAGAAAATCATAACGTTTTAAAAATGTATTCATTCTTTCAACATATAGTGACATGTATTTATCGATTGCCACTATTTATGAATTGCCAATTTCAATGTCTATTTCCTGATTACCAGGTCCTGGATTTGTGGTAGTAAGAGATCATTGATGAAGCTTATGTTCTAGGGGAGGAGCAGAAGTTAATCAAATAATCACACCTATTTAAATTTGATTACGGCTCGTAGTAACACATAAAAGGAACTGTGAATACGGATTGCAGAGATATACACGATCTACTTCAGGGGGTCAGAAAAGCTTTTCTGAGAAATGACTTTGGGCTGGACTGAAAACTAGAAGAATGTCTGGGCTGAAACTAGATGGGGTATAAGGCTCCAGGCAGGAAGGAGCTCTGGACCTTTGAGGAGCAGAGTGAAAGTCAGTGTGGCTGGAGATTCAACAGGCAAGGGGGCCGTGAATGCTGCTGAGGGGTAGAAGGAGGCCCTCATGGGGGTCTGGGAGGTTATGTTCATGAGCTGTAGGACCTCAATCATATACGACCCCTCTGCCCAAGTCTCCATTTTCCTGACATGGGGATACTTTTCAATATGTAAAAGCTCCAATCCTGACCTCTCCTCTGAGCTCTAAGTCATTCGGTGCCAATTTGACCTCTTCGCTTCGATACCCAACAGGCAGACACAACTCATTTTCAAAGTAGACCTACCGATTCCTGCAGCTCCAGCTCCTGAAACTTCCTCCTCATCTGCCTTCCCCTATTTCAGCGACCACTTCCGTCATCCACCCAATAGCCCAGGTCCAAATCCCAGGAATTAGCCTCCGTTTATCACTTTCCGTCATCCTCCATATGAAGTAGGCCTTGTTGGCTCTGAGCCAGGATAGATGCCAAGCCCAACCACTTCTCACCATCTCCATTGTTATCACTGTAATCCAAGCCTATGTTTTTTTTTTTCTTTTTTCCTCTTCTGTGGATTATTCCAATAGCCTCTGAGCTGTCTCCTTGTCTACTCATGCTTTCCTGTGATCTATTATCAGCTCAGTAGTCAGAATGCTCTTTATTTTTAAATGTATATTTTCAAGTCATCCCTCTACTTGAACACTCCTACAGTTTTCCTACTGCACTTAAAATGAAACACAGAATGACAACTTCCCAAATGAGCTGGTCCCCTGCCTGCCTCTCTGATATTGTTTTGTAACCACTTTGCTCACTGTGCTCCAGCCGCGTTGGCCTTCTGTTTGGTTCTCACACACGGCAAGCTCACTGTTGATCTTTATGTTCCTGGATCCTTCTCATCAATCTTCTGCTAAAGAATCCCATTCCCCAAGAGGCCTTCTATTCAATCTAGATCAGTCCCTCTCCAGCCTCCTACTGGATCATCACTATCCCCTCATCCCTCTTTAGTGTCTCAATAGCGACCCAGTCTCTGAAATTATCTTATCCATTTACTTATTTCTTGCCAACATCCAAATACAAGCTCACTGGGAGCAGGGCCTTGTCAATCTAATCCTCCTGTGTAGCGAAGTGTCTGGCATAGAGTAGGAGTACAGTATGAATATTTGTTGGCTGAATGAACATATACGTGGGTGAAACCACCTACGAGGGTCTCGTTCAGCCCAAGAGCCAGGATGCTCTAGTTTCATGGCTGAGACACACCAAAAGCTGTTAGTTCTTGAATTAAGACCAGCATTTTATTCCTGTAGACCCAATTTCAAGTTCGTACATTGCCTTTAGTACAACTTAGGAACTGTTCTCAACATCGTCGTCTGCATCTGTAAACCCATCAGCGTCCAGATATTCCGTTTTGATGTGGGATTCCCTTAACAGTGGGTAGCTCATACCAATGATCCAATTTTTATGTATATTTCAGTTTAAAAATAAACATAAAAGGCTTCAGGAAAACCACCTCCCACAGAAGTACATAAACTTTCAAGTAATGGCTAAAACATCTATTGATTGCCCAATGGATGATTTGTAATTACAGATTACACATTTGGTTAATAGGTCTTTGTGGGCCCTTTGAAATTTGTTTTATTGGGTTAACAGATAATTAGGGGCTTTTATGTAGACACACTATAACCGTTCCTTTGGAGCAATTAAAGTTTGCTGAACGGGATCCCCAGCTCTGCTGTTTCTTTGATGCGTCCCTCCAGCTCTTATTACAGCTAGTCAGAGTAACAGGAGGGGGCCTACCTGGTGTTTAAGGAGGGAAGTGTTTTGCTTTCACAGCAGATCCCAGCAGCAGCAGCCTGGTTGGAGGGAGTGCGAGGGAGTCCGTGCTCCCCTCCCTGGAGCTCCCGCTGCCAGCCCAGGGTGCTACGTGAACTGCGGCTGCTTGCTCACCAGGTGTGCACCAACCACAGCTGGGCCCGCTCAGCACATTCTCCTCCAGGCAGGACACACCAGTTTTCAAGTTTCTGTTCCAATATCGATTCCCAGGCTGGTGCCATGTCAACCCCACCCTCTCTTTTTTCTTTATGACTCTTACTTTGAGAAGTACTTTCAAATACTCATCCCAGAGTTCTACTCATTATTCAAGGTCAAGAGAAACATCCTAGATTGGAATCTGGGCTCCGGACTTTGACAATTCTGGGTTTGAATGTGGGCAAACCACTGACCCCCTTATCACCCATTCTGTACCTATACAATTATTTTGGTTTTCATTTTCAGTATTTAAGAAATCGTGTGAAATGTTCAGCACTTTATTATAAAGTAGTTTTTACATTAGATGATGTTGCCCAGCTGTAGGCTGATGTGAGTGTTCTGAGCATGTTGAAAGCAGGCTCGGCTAAGTTAACAATGCTCAGGAGGTGAAGTGTATTAAATGCCTTTCTACTTATGATATTTCAATGGATTTATCAAGATGTAAGTCATTGTAAGGCAAGGAAGCTCTGTAGTCTGCTCTGAGGTACTCTGTTTACCTCGAGGTGCTAGAGAGGATTAGAGAACTTCCAAGGATGGTTCCACAGATGCTTCGCCCACTGATGCGAAGAAAAAAGTCAAAGGAAAGCATATATCTTAGACCTTGGTGTCCACAGGTGACCTCTTGCCCTAGCAAATGGCCTCAAATCATCCTGACCTTTCCCCTAATACAGTTACTGATGCTACTGCTTTTTTAGGTCCAGATCAATAAGAAGCAAGAGGGTTTTCATCAAAACCCCTGGGGAAAGTCCTAGTCTGCGTCAGACATAGCCTTTCCTTCCAAACATCTATAAGCAGTCAAGAGGGTGATGTCTACTTTGAGTATAGATAAGAGCCCCGTGTTTGAGGTGACTGCAGAGCCTTTCCATCTTTTTATTACCTAAAATAACCACAGATCACCCTGCCCCTCCAAGGACATGTGCTCTGTTGATACACATGCCCTTGTGGGTTTCCCTTTGGCTTTGTGCTTTGGGGGAGAAGTCAGTTAGGAAAGAGGATGAAAGGCCAACAGGAGGTGGCTGAGTCTCTGAAGCCTAAATAAGCAATCTGAGGATCTAGCTCTGTTGAGGGGCCAGTGCACTTCTCAGGGGACAAGCTGGGCCCGTTTCACTCCTTTCTGAGCCCCTGAGCGCCCTGGAGTCCAGTTACAAGCCTTGCGAAAACTGCCCACATATTGCTCTTTCTGCAAGCTTAGCCTAGCACACAGGAGGAGGTGCCCTTTGCTTCCGAGGGGTGAAGCTGAATCTGAAATTTAAAATTTAAAATTCTATAATACAAGGTTTAATAATTTATGAAGCGTGGTATACACAATATCGTACATCTTCTTTGCATAGATTCTGTGACATAGTTATTGTGAGCTCCACTTACCGGAGAAAAAGACAGAGACTTAGAGAAACTGAATATATTTCCAAAGTAACTAGCAATCAGGTGGTTGATAAGGAATCAAATTTTGAGTCGCTCGACTTACCAATATTTCATTGGTACCTAGCATGCCAGGCAATGTCTCCTGTGCTGGGAGTCCAATGTGACGAAAAAGATAAGGAGTTTTTCCTCATGGCACTCATTAGACAAGTACTCAAAAAAAAAAAAAAAAAAGGAAACAAATATGGATGAGAGCTATGAAGGAAAAACACAAGGCATTAGGAGAAAATGTGGCAAGGAGAGAATTTAGGAGCGTGTGTGTGTGTGTGTGTGTGTGTGTGTGTGTGTGTGACTAAAAGCTAAGTGTGACATTTGAGACCTGAGACTAGAGGAAAGGATTTGGGAGGAGACCAGGGGTAAGAGGTTTCAGCAGGAAGTGACAATATTCATGAAGACCCATGGGCAGGATGAACTCGGTGTGTTTGGAGATCTGAAAAAGGCTGAGTGAGTCAGGCTAGGATGGAATGGACCAGAAGAGTGGTATAAGATGGGAGCAGGTTGTTGGTAGACTTGGTTAGATCCTGTAGAGCGTTCCACTGTGGGCTTGATTCTGAATATGATGAGAAAGCCCTGGGAGATGGTAGGCAGGGCATTAACTTGGTTTTACATGTTAGGATGATTTTTTCTAAATGTGCAATCAATATGAGATTGTGGGGGACAAGTGTAGAAGCAGGAGGACCAATTTGAGGAGGATATTGCAACAATCCAGGGGAAAGATGGTGGCCCTATATCTCCAAGTACTAGAATTTTTGGCTGTGGTACGTGGTGCAGCTGTAATTCCAGAGAACTGGCTGACAGTTGAGAAGGGGTGTCATTTGCTGTATTTTCAAAATCACCCTTGAGTTTTCTCTACTTACTGAGGTGTCAAGGGACAATGGAGCCACCCCTTAGCACATTGAAGAATTGGCAGAGATTTCAGCCACACAGTTCCAGGATTAAGAAGTGCATCGCCTCATGATCTAAGAGGTTGCATAAACTGCCATGCAGATGACATCTGGAAAAGTAGCTGACCACCAGAACTTTTACTGACTGATCCCCACCCAATAAGGGACACGATCACTCTCAGTAGATGTGTGACAGGGGAACAAGTTACTTAACCTCTCTGAGTCTAATCTACATCATCTGTGAAGGAAGGATAAACACAGTACTTTTCTCAAAGAGTCATACTAGGGTGACTCGAGGTTTAGAATTAGATTCATGGGAAGATTAAATGAGCTAATACATGTAAAGCACTTAATACAGTGAAGCCTAACAGAAGAAGCATTCTGCTTTCAACAAATAATAGCTATTGTAATGATTAACAGTGATACTTTCACAGCGTAAGTGGAATAAAATTAGATACCCACATCACTGCCACAGCATAAGTAATTTCTGGCCCCAGGCGAAGTATTGACATATGTAACATAACTTATGAAACATTACATTTCCCATCTACCCCCAAACTATTTTAAAATGCTGTGAAATTCTTGGATGAAAGAAATTATAAAAATGTAAGATATTATTAATCCAAAGGGAAAGTTTATCCTACAGAGCCAGACTTCCCTAATGACTAAAAGTCATCTTCGGAGTCGCCTATTTTATTATCAGACTGAACAGTTGGCGGTATTGAGCACAATTACAGGTTCTGCTTTAAAAACCAAACATTAATTGGATTTCTGAATGCCATTTGAACTACGGAGAGAGAATTCTTCTAGCTTTAAAACCTACTGACTCTCAGCCTAGCACAGGAGTTTTAAATCTTTGGTAGTCTCCTAATGGCTTCAGGTAAGCCTGCAACGAAGGCATTAGCTTCTCAGCGGAGGACGGATGCATCAAATACCAGCCGCATAGGGATGCCATTTATCTCTTTATCCAATTGTGCTAAAATGACTCCCCTTTGGGGGAAAAAAAAATCTGTCTGATGAGAGAGTGCTGTAGGGGAAATTCCAGCGATTGTCACCCTTCCTAAACCTCAGTGGTCAGAGCTTAATCTGAAGACAACCCAGAAGTTCCTGTATTTACCTAAACTCCAGTGAGTAACCATCTGCCTCCTTGACTCACATGGCTCCGTTTCTGGAGAGACGTATGTTCAAAGACTGATAGATCAAACAGCCAAAAGTAATCAAGAAGGAATCCAGCCTCCAAGATGTATCTCTTTTTTAAAAAACGGCTGTGAGGATCCAACTTATAACCCAGAGACACGTTTCCTACCTCCTGTTTGTCGCCCCAGTTCTCTTGGACCCCGTGTTACTCTGCTGTTCCCATTCACTAACACTGCCCCCCCCTTCCCACAAAATGCTTCTCCATCTCATTCAGCTCTATGTCTCTCACTCGGTATTTATCACATTACTTTGATTTGTCTCTCTGACTTCTTTTCCCATAACCTCCAAACTGTGATCTTTTTTTTTTTTTCTTTGCCCATTATCCAGTTCTGTATGATGGACGTCAAGGGATTCGACTGACAGAGGCGAAGTCTCCACAGGGATCAAAAATATGCCATCCTAATAAGGGCTTGATGTTTGGTCCTCTGACCTGCTGAACATGATACTGGGGTTTAGGGTACTGTGGGTGTGGGGCGTTATTAAAGTCCCTGTTGATTGCATTTGGTCCCAGTTTGGACACAGCCCCCTAGTCCTCCGTGGGGAGGAATCATAATGGCACAGGCAAGGAGGGGTGGAAGGGAAATGTAAGTGAAGCTGGCTGTGTGGATTCTGATAGAAGCTTAGAAATATGGAAAACAGCATCTGCCGTCAGCGGAGGTGCTGAGGAAGGAGAAAATGAAGGGGAGAGAAAGGATCAGGAGAGAAAAGGGATGATAGTGAAGAAGGTAGAGCGTCCCAGTGGGTAGGGCAAGAAGGGGAGAAGAAATAAAGTGCAGCGAGAGGTGAGCGACCCTTCTAGAAAATCCAGAGTCAGCCACCTGACTGCTTCTGGCAGTGGTCTCTTGATTCATGGTCTGGGGGAATGGCAAAGCTCACCAGGGACAGGTGATGCACCCGAAGCAGGTTTCCCACAGGAGAGTTGGGACCGTGACCAGGAATGGTTCTTGGCTATGAATAGCTGCATGGGCCTCCTAGGAGTGTGGTCCCGGATAACGCGCAGTTTTGACACACTTCTCTGGTACCCACACCCACTTCAACACGCCTTCAAACATGCCAAGGTCTCTGCCTCCGCTCCTGAGCCGTCCAAGCCCGGAACATCTGCTTCTGTGGCTGAGCTAATAGAGATTGAGCTGAGGTTTACTGGAATGAGAAGTCACTTCTCATTCCAAAGTTGGTCAAGACCCTATGAGTGACATTTCCAAAGACTGTCCGCCTCCCTCCTCCTCCTCCTCCTCCTCCTCCTCCTCCTCCTCCTCCTCCTCCTCCTTCTTCTTCTTCTTCTTCTTCTTCTTCTTCTTCTTCTTCCTCTTCTTCTTCTTCTTCTCTTTCTCTTTCTCCTTCTCCTCCCCCTCCTCCTCCCTTTCCCCTCCACCCCTTCTTCTTCTTCTTCTTCCTCTTCTTCTTCTTCTTCTCCTTTAAGGTTGGAAGAAACCTTGGAGATTTTATAGGAAAACTTCCTCCCTTTGCAAATGAGAAAATCAGGGGCTGAAGTGACCACTTAAAAAGAAAAAAACAAAATAAACTCTTAAAAAAAAGATTTCATAAAAAAAAAGAAAAACAACAACAACAAATTATTTCTGAGGTTTGATCCATAGTTTCCCATCTTGGAAGAGGTAGAAATTGAACCCTGGTGCCCCCAGGTTGGTTAACAGGATGGCACTAGTGATGAATGACAGAGAGTGACTTCCATTCCCACGATGCTTTCCAGTCCTCAGGATGACCTAGTGATGGTGGGGGGGGGGGGGTGCATTTCACAGATGAGGAAACTGAGGCCAGACCATTAAAAATGTACAGGTGACAGGGTTCGGGCATCATATTCCAGATGAAATGCTGCGCCATGCCAACAGGTTTTTGCCTCTGACTTGTGTGGATGGTTTTCTTTACCTTCCTTCCAATTTGTGCTGCTATTGAAGTTGAACCCTTCAAAGTGGGGCCACTTTGCCTCATGGATGCTTAGTTTTCACATTGACCACAAAGAGGCCTTCCCGGTGCCCACCCTCCGTAGAGCCACTCGAAGAGGCAAACGGCCCAGTAGAGGGACCATTCCAGAGTCAGGGAGGCGATGAGGGTAGAATGGGGAGTTGGAAAAGAAACCTTCTTCCCCCTGGGCATCCCCCTTGTTGCTTCCTTTGCTTGCTTCTCCCTGGGGTCGGGGGCGGGGGGGTCCTTTGGTGCCCACCTTGATGGGAGCATCAGAAGGAAGCTGATGTGGCCTGGTGGCACCCACACATCGACACGCTGCTGGCCGATGGGCTATGCTCCCTATGCAAGGAGGCCCAGAGGGCTTCCTCCTCCGGCTCCACCTTCCACTAAAACCCCTTCCTGAGCAGGCACTGCCTACATACCCCCAAGCACTAGCCCATGGAAACCTCGAGGGGCGTCTGGTTTCCAGCTCCTCTGCTAACACTTTCTGCACCTGTGATAGGGTAAAAGCCTTGACAACGAATACATCAAGATGCCCAGCATCCCCCTCAGCAGCACCCTCTCCTGATCCAGAGGATCTTTGGTCTTTGGTGGCTCCTGGCACCCCCCTCTGGGAACCACCCAGGGCCTACACTTCACCAGGGACTGCTCCAAAGTTCCCCAGGTGACCCAACCCGACATTGAGATACATCCTTCCTCGACCCTCCCTCCATGGCCTGCGTCTCCCAAACTCTCTCCTTTCTCATCATCCACTCCCCCCCACCCCCCACCCCTGCTATTTTTAAATCATCAGAGCACAGAGCACTTTCCTTCCCGGACAGGCACAAACGAGGGAACGTAATATAGCTTTTTTTTTTTTTTTTTTTTATCCTCCTCGCAGCCCAGCATAGTTTCAAGACAGCTCAGCACTGGTGGCAGGAAGCGCCTCGGAGCACGGGAATCTCATCCAATAAAACCGGCCTGTTGTTTTTGGATTCCACGCTGTGAATTGATTTATTGTTCCAAGTGATGAAAAAAGGTGTTCGGAGACTGGGAGGGGAGTTTCGCTCGCCCAGGTGCCCCCGCAGTCAGCCAGCAGCCTCCCCAGCCACTGGGGCCCAGGCAGTGCGCGGTTATTTTGGTAGCTGTCAGCGGGAATTGGCTGGAGCCTGTATGTTAAATAAATACAAACTGCCTATTTAATTATTTAACAACAAGAACAAACGTCCTACTGTTGGCGAGTGGGAAACAGCCAACACTCAAACTATGTAAAATCCCATCTTGTTCCCATGATGCGATTTGACCCCGTTTGCCCCTCAGGCCTGCCTTCAACCCTCCAGGGCATCTTATCGCTATTTTATTGGAGCTGGAACCAGAGAGGAATTGGAGTACAAACCTCCTTGAGCAAGGAAATGTTGGAGAAACAAGAGCAAGTTAACCTCCAAATGGGCTCCAAGGCAACCACTGTGTGGAAACTTCACTGGGGGCCACTGGCTAGCTCCCCCCGCCCCTTCCACCCCGGCTTCTGCCCAAGTGTTGATGTTCTTGCCTCTTGGAAACTGCTGAATAGGAGCAAGGAAGGCAGGAAGTCTCTCCTTTACTTAGGAAAGGCAACAGCAAGCATCCAGCTCTTTGTTTTTGAGAACGTTGCTGTAATGCTGTGTTGGTTTTACTACCTGCTTGCAAAGGCCCTCCAGGCTAAGTCAGCCATCCAGGAGCAGGTTGAGCTCTCCTGAGCCTGTATGAACCTCCAGTGTTGGACGCCAGAAAACTATTTGATGCCAGCCTGCACCAACAACCCTTGGTATTGATCGTGTGTGTGTGTGTGTGTGTGTGTGTGTGTGTGTAAATACAAAATAAAAGCTTGATTCTGTGATACGGTAAAAGTCTTTGCCATGTCATATATAGTTTTAAATTTTGGGCCCTAGAAGACAACTGGTCAGCACTTAACATGAAGAGGATGGGTATTTATAATCAAGATTAATAGAGTCGCTGAGAGTAATCCAGAAGTAGAGGAAAGAGAAGTAGAGGCAGAGAAGAAAGAAATGACGGGGAGCGGAGAGAAAAACATCAAAACCAGGAAGCTCTGAGAGCCAGAAGCAAGTCTTGTGCTTCTTGCTATTTTTTTTTTCAAGCTTAAAGGGCAGAAAACCCTATTGGAGAGCTCATCTGTGTTCAGATTTCCATTTCTACAGCATGCCGCGTTCTAAGTGGTCACTAAGTGATTGGACTTTAACCTCAGCTAACCATGAAGCCCTCCTACCTTTTGATCTGGGCTGAGACTTATGATCTAGCTTTGTGAAATTGGTCTCTTTTCAGGAAACTCCTGCCTCATCCACAGCGTGATGAACCCCCATACCCGTGGTTTCATTTCTAGATTCTCAGCAGATGCTGTGTACAGGCTGTGGTCTACACCTGCTCATCTCGATACCTCAGCTCCAAGGCCTTTCCTCCGGGCTGGCCAGGCCCTTCCTGTACGTTCTCGTGACCCCTTGTGCTTTTCCTTGGTAGCACATTCTCCAGACTAAGTATATATTCATGTGTGATTATTTATTTAACCTTTTCTTCCTACCGAGATTATAAGTTGGATGAGTGGTGAGGCCATGTCCGCCCCTTATTGATGCAGCACCTATAGACTAATCTAGGACTTAGTGATTGCTCTGTAAATATCTGTGGGATGAACGATTCTACTACTATGTGGAGAGAGAGATATACATCCATATGTGCATATGATCTTAAAATACAGGATGTATAAAAGTATGTGGTGTCGGGAATATGCTTACGGAGGATACACATAAATAGTGTGTGTGCACGCACACATGCAATGTTTACTTGATTTCTATGAGGCTCATCTACTCATCTGTGAAGTGAAAGTTAACGTAAGGCTCTTTGCACACCCAAAATGCCAGACCACGAGAAGAGGTCAGAATAATCTTTCTTTTAAGACACTGGGATGAGCACTGGGTGTTATGCTATATGTTGGCAAATCGAACTTCAATAAAAACAAATGAAAAAAAAAACACTGAGATAGAGACCCCAACAAATGCCTTACATGCTTACAGAATGCATTTATGCAAACTCTCAGCCAAGCTCTCTCTCTCTCTCTCTGCCTGAGCCAGCCCCATCCTTCAAATAGCTCTAAATTTAGGGTCATTTCCAAATATAGTACATATCCTGTGCAGTCCCATCCCTGAAAGGCAGCCATGTCCAGCCAGAAGTGGGGCTAATGCTTCTTATTAGCCCAGTTACATATCTGTCTCCCTCTTGGCTGCAGTGTGCGAGCTGATTGGGGCCCATGTGACCGTGTTCACGTCCAAGCTCAGTAGAATGAATTTTTTAAGCATGATTTGCAAGTCACGCTGTCACATGCCTCCTGAGTCCAGCTGTGCTGCAGCTGCTGCCTCCCCTGCATCCGTTCATCTTGCTCTTGGATCAAAAGCATGAGCACGTTGGCCTGAACTGATTTGGCCTCAGCCCAGCTGTTTGTCCCCCCATTGTCATCAGGATGTTTACAGACCTGCTGTTCTCGACGTTCTTGTTTCATGATCGCACTTGGGTCTGAAGAGTATTTGGCCACATGGCCCTGGCCGATGCAGGCCATTCGGCTGGCTCTTCTCTGTGATTGAAACTTGTCGGAGGCATTTGTTTCAAATGTTCCTTTCCGGATAGGCACCTGCATATTTCTACAGTGATAACAGGAAGAGGGACTAGGGCTGTATATTTTGTTAAAGACAGGTCACGAGGGTCATTTTTGGCCTACTAATTTTATGCCATGATTAGTTTGTAATTGGCCAAGAGAGCAATTTCAACAAAAATTAGAGAAAGAAATTCATCCTTCCTCCTCATATTTGTGTTAATGGTTAAATATATGTTACCTTTCCAGAAAGTTATTTTGACTGTTCCGAAACCTGTCACTCGCCAACTGGTTATTTTATTGGCAGGAACTGTGCTGGAAGACGAGTTGGCAGTGAGTGTGATGGTGTGGAAATGAACTTATGGGTCAAACCAGGGTCCTTTGCTGGCTGACCCCTGACTACGAGAACATGAGTAAGTCATTTACTCTGTATGGAATTCCGTTTCCTCCCGTTGATAACAAGCACCATGTCTTATGGCATTAAAACCTGTAATGAAAAATATGTTTTAGAAGTACAGATTTCTGGACTCCCCTTGCCCCAAAGATCTTATTTCAGTGTGTCTGAGTGGGGCCTGAGAATCTATGTATTTTGATAGACGGCAGCACATGGCCCGATTTCCCTGTGTCTCCTCTACAAGGGCAGTGAGCCATAGATCCAAGGATATTTTATATTTTTAATAAAATGTTCTTTTCTGATAAAGAAGATGGTTTTGATTTCCCAGTAGCTCAACGCATGAAGAGGTAAATTCTATCCACCTTTGACGGGCTGAGACCATAGAACTACTCTGTCCGGTAGAGTGGCCGGGACCCATGCGGTTGAACGAGGGTTTAAAATGTGGCCAGTTGGAAAAAAAAAAACTGTGGCCAGTTGGAGTTGCGATGTGCTATGAGTGTAAAATAGGCACCAGATTTCAAAGATATAGTATGAAAAAAGAATGTAAAATATCTAATTACTAATTTTTGTATTGATTAACATGACCTGCTAAAAAATGATAGCATTATGGGTATGATGGGTTAAAGAAAATATAAAGTATAAAGGTTAATTTCACCCGTTTCTTTTTTTTTTAAGATTTTTTTTATTTATTCATTAGATACAGAGAGAGAGGTAGAGACATAGGCAGAGGGAGAACCAGGCTCCCTGCTGGGACCTAGATGTGAGAATTGATCATGACCTGAGCCAAAGGCAGAAGCTCAACCACTGAGCCACTCTGGGCGTCCCTCTTTTTTCTTTTTCATGTGGCTACTAGAATATTGAAAATTACATGTATGGCTTGTATCATGCTTCTATTGAATGACATTGCTATCTGGCATGAGGCAGTTGCTTGAGGGATCAGTGTGCCCAAGGGGATAGACCAATAACATGGATTATTAAATAGTAGCCTTATAAAGTGACTGAGGGTAACCCTACTGGTTCTGACTGAACCCCAGCTTCCAGTTTCCATTTTGACTGGTGGAATTTAGAAGTGAAGGCTTAAGAAGGGATTGAACAGACGATTAGGAGGTACAATTTCTTAAATCAAATGGTCTGTTCTTTAATGCACATCTCCTGTCTGGTCCTACTTAAAAGTAGAAGAGAGTTACCCATTCCCATTATAGACTCAGACTCTCCCAGTCTCCCAACACACTTCTCATTCTCCACTTCACCACCACCCCCCAACCCCCCGGCAACCCAACATCGGGCTGTCCCCTTGATGCTCTGAAAACTATTAAATTAGGAAAAAAATTTTTACAGTGATTCTATCCCATTACAGGGAAAGGCGTAGTGAAGTTGAGCTACTTCTATGTTGTTGGCAATAGCAAAAACCATAACCCCTTTGGAAACCGATATGACATCATGCCACAAGAGCCATTAAAAATGTTCTTACTCTTTGATTCAGTAAAACCGCTCCTGGGAATAGGTCTGAAAGAAACATTAAACAGAAGCAAGATAAATGTATAAAGATATTCAATGCAGCATTATCTATACTACAAAATTAGATGCCATTTAAGCACTAATCATTGAGGAACAGTTAGGAAAATTACACTGCAACGATTCAATATAATATTATGCATTCATTCAAATTTATAATTATGAAGACTATATAGCAACATGGAAAATGTTTACAAGATAATGTCAGATTTTATAAAGTAGAACACATAAATTGTATGTAGATTATGATTGCACGGTAACAATTTTGCATGCATATGGAAGACGTAGAAATAATGCACAAAACCAAAATCTGTGTTAGGTTATTAAAAAATAAATCAGAGCATTTACACCAGGAGGCCATGCTTCTTATGGGATCTGAAGATGGGCTCCCACAGTGTCCATAAATCAAAAGAAAATATATTTTGTGTGGCTGTGCATAAAATGCATTTTTTTTGAGAAGGAGAAGCACAGTTTTTATCAGATTCTCAGAGGATTTTCATTATCACCTCTCTCCCAAGTTAAGAACCAATGCTTAATGATTATTTTTTTGTTTTAATAATTAAAAGGAATCGAGATGTCTCCTCTCCAGATGCTTACTCCAGGGTGAATTGCCCAGTGGGCTTGAGGAAGAGGAAGAGCCCTTAGGTGAGAACAGATCTGACCCTGGTGGAACTTGTCAGGGAGAAAGAGTAAACCATCAGGAGGCCCCACACCTTCCCATTCACGACTCTGGTCCCATCCCCACCCAGCCACCCCCATCCCGAGTACCCATCCTGAGTACCCATCCCAGCCACCACCATCCCTTCCTCTCTCCTCCTCCTCTTTCCCTACTTCTCTCTAAAGTTCAGTGAGGCCTAGTCAGCCAACCCTGGGCCTCTCTGGGTTTTGAATCTAAGAAACACTTGTGTGAAGGCCCTGCAGGGCGAATGGGTTATGCTTTGGGTCTTTGCCTTTCAGCCTCTGCTTTGGGTGAACAACACCTTAACCCAGTGGAAGGCTAGAACAAATAAGTATTCAAATACTCTAAAATGAGGAGAGGGTCAAGGCCAGATCTGTGGTGGGACACCAACTGCCCTACATCCCTCAGACCCCGTCACGGCTGCCCACCACATGTCCCACACACGTCCCGCACACTTGGAGGATTGATGTGTTTGAGGAATACCATTGGATGAGTCCTAGAACTCTTTTCTCTCTTCCGGGCCAATAAAAGAAAATTTTGGTCAGGGTCATTTTAAAAGAACCCTTAAAACAAAAGTATGGCAAAGATCTTAGCTGTCAGGTAGGATTTAGGTCGTTCTTTGTCGTCCATCTGCCTTGATGATGTCTGAATTCAGTCATCCATCCCCACATCCTCCCTAGTCCAACCCAGCCAGGGCTTCAACTAAGCAGTGCTTGGGAAGACTTTTATTTCCTGAGACTCTTGCTCCCAGCACCCCATGCAGTCTCCTGGGCTTCCTCGAGCTGCAGACTTGGCCTAATTCATTGGATTGAGACTACTTCAATGTTCTATTTAGTCTATTTGCCTGTAAGAGATTAGATGTTCTGTAATGGACACCTATAAATGAGCTGAATAAAAAGAAAAAAAATGAACATTTTTTTAAAAAGTAGCCCAGTAGCTCCCCCCTTTCCAGAACTGCCACCAGCGTTATCCAGTGCTCACTTATTAATGGTCTCACTTCCCAGCACTTCTTTTTCCCCTGACATTTTGGTGAAAGCTTTTTTTTTTTTTTTCTATTCCAGTCTAACATTTGCTCCTTCAACTTTTCTGTCAGATTTCTTTCTTCTCTGGAGACCTTTAACCTAACCAGATACAGCCATCATAACTTTTTCTTCATGTATATTAGCCCCTTTCGTTCTAATCATAGATTCACCATTGGTCAACTTGTGGAGGGAGGAGCCACCAAAGCATCCCAGGCAGTGCTCTCTTGCTTGTCCCTAAGCACCTCCCAGCAGTGGCAAGATGATGTCACAATTTTCTTCCAGACCCATTGCCACACATCATTGTGGTAAGATGTAAAACATTCTTCTTCATGACTCAAGTGACTGCAGTCCAACTTACAGTTTTCCATCTGATGACAGTGGGCATTTGGGAAGCTTGTCCCCATCACCTCAAGGTCCTTGATTATGTACAGTCGATCTTATTTGTTAAGAGGTAGATCATAACACCAGAGACAGGGACTGGGCATCGGATCACACCCTGGCCACTTTCTAGCTGTATGGCCCTTGAAGAAGAAACCAAGGCTCAGTTTCCCTTTCTGAAAAAAATAACACAATAATGGTGCCTGTTTCACAAGGACACACATTGTACATTGTGACAATTGTTGTTACCAGATATCTCTTCTCCCCTTTTATTTATCCTTGATAATAAAATCCTGGAGTTTTAGCTGGGTTCTTGACTGTCTGGAATGAAGACTATATTTCCCAGACTCCCTGACACTTAAGTGTGGTGATAGGAACAAGTTCTGGTCAAAGAAATGCGAGTGGAAGGGGTATGCATAACTTCCTGGAAGTGTCTTTAAAATGAAGGTTTGCACTTCTTTTGTCCTTCACCCTGGAGAGAACTGGGGTACGATGGCGGGAGCTCCTGCAGCCATCTTGGACAGCATGGAGACTTAGGGAATGAAATCCACACCTGACGATTTAACAAACTAGAAAGAGCCTAGGTCTCTAACATAACGGAGTACCGTAACTACCCTGGACTGTTGGCTTCTAGATATTGGCAGGGGAGAGAGAAATACACTTTATCTTATTTAAATACTGTATTTCTTCTCTGTTCCTTTCAGGAATTCTAATTCTAAAGAGGATCCACACACTTAATACATGACAGCTGTCACTTAAGTCATGACCTATGCATTTTAGAGAACCTGTCCCCTCTCCACTCAACACCCACAACACACAGCAGAACTTATAGGTGCACTTTTTATAATCTAACATTTATGGAGTGTTAACTACGGCCCAGGGAAGACAAGTGCCTTACAAGGAATATCTCATTTAAACTTCCTAACAACTCCACGAGGCACATACTATTCTTTTTTTTTTTTTTTTGGCACATACTATTCTTAATCTTCATGTTATAGACAAGCATATTAATTTGCTAGGACCACCATGACAAAAGATCACAGACTGGGTGGCTTACGCAACAGAAATTAATTTCCTCACAATTCTGGAGGCTAGAAGTCTAAGATTGAGGTGTCAGGGTTGGTTTCTTGTGAGGCCTCCGTCCTTGGCTTGCAGATGGCTGTCCTTCACACATTCTTTCCTCTATGCTGGTGCATCCCTGGTGTCCTTTTTTTGTGTCAAAATTTCCTGTTCTTATAAGGTCACCAGTCAGATTGGATTAGGGCCAATTCTAATGACCTCATTTTAACTGAATCATCTCTTTAAAGGCCCTACCTCTAGAGACCATCCTATTCTGAGGTGCCAGGTGTGAGAGATTCAACAGACGAGTTTTGGGGGAACACAGTTCATAATGATGAGGTAATTCAGTCGAAGAGAAGTTAAGTGATTTTCCCTAAACTCCACTGTTCAGGTTGTTGAGGTGGGTTTCCTACCCAGGAAGTCTGGTTCCCGAGTCCTTGCAATGAGACATGACCGTGTATGGCTCCCCTTTGCACATTATCATCTATAACATATTTAGCTTGACAATAAGGCCCCAGTTCCCAGAACTCAGCGTATTTAGTGGCCTGAGTGACATTAAAGCTGTAAGCACAGATTATGTAATTACGCTTCTCTTCTGTCTTAACTGTAGTTGTCACCTGCTAACCGTACAGGAGGCCTTCACCCCACATCACCATGCAGGGCAGTGATTGTGTCTTTCTCTGGCTCCTGGGAAGACATGCCCCCTTGAACCCTCTGCTCTCCCCACCAGCCAGCACCCTCAACATGGCACTACAAGATGGGGCCTGACCACTTCAGCAGATGCCAAGCAGGAGCTGCAAGCTTCCTCCACACTGCTTAACCTGCATCTCCACATGCAGTGACCCCCAAAGCCTGCAATATTCCCAAACCCCAAGTTGCAAATCCTACTTTCAACTTTAGTCATCAACAGGAGGAAGAGTATCCCTGTGTCCCTAGCTCCCTGGGGCCTGGGTTCTGCTCTATACCATTAATGACTCTCTTCTACCCATCTTGTTGGACCCTTCTAGGCTCTTGGCTTCTATCCCATCATGGATCATTGACCTGGCATCTTCTTGAGCACCAGCCTCCCTAGAATCTCTGTCACCTTCACTGCCACAGCTTTCTCTTCTGTCATGTCCTGCTGCTCCTAGAAATGGAGAACACAGCTATTGACTTGGGGTCTAAAAGTCAGAGAGAGGGATACCTGGGTGGCTCAGTGGTTGAACGTCTGCCTTCGGCTCAGGGCATGATCCTTGGGTCCTGGGATTGAGTCCTGCATCAGGCCCCCCACAGGGAACCTGCTTCTCCCTCTGCCTGTGTCTCTGCCTCTCTCTGTGTCTCTCATGAGTAAATAAATAAAATCTTTAAAAAAAAGCCAGACAGAGCTCTGTTTCCAGCTCCATCACAAAACAGGGTTAAATAAAAACAGCTGATATTAAGAGTGTATATACACATATATATGATAAATTTTCACATCAAGCGTAAGCTATTACCCCCATCCCCACCTTCTACGGATGAAGAGATTGTGTCACAGAGAGGTTAGGGAATTACCCAAAGCCACACGGTCAATAAGAGACAGAACAAGAAGTTAAATCAATATAGTGTTGTCTACAGAACTCACGTTCTTAATCATTATCTAGGTGGTCTCTGCATATCACAACTTAATTTCTTTTTTCCCAGAGAGCACACAAATGCAGACACACGTAGAGATACATACAACCCAAAGACTGGGCTTGGGTGAATCCAAAAGATGAATGAATCTGCACCTAATTTGTCAAAAATTTTGAAATACAAGGTTGAGTTATCCATATGCCATTATTTTCTATCCTGTAGCTGGCAAAGCAAGAGGCACCCCTATGGCCTCAGAACTATCCCAGGCTCTTTCATATCTACTATTTCAGTTTTCCTCGAAAAAATGTTCTGGAGTAGGCACTATTATCTCCACTTTACAGTTAAGAAAACTGAGGCTTGGAGGGCTTAAGAAACCTGTTCTAGGTCACCCAGCTAATAAGGGCTGGAGCCAAGATTTGGACACACGCTTTCCATACAAAGAGGTGTGCCCAAGTCATAGACTAGGTGACCCCGGCTCTCGCCATGCTGCCTTGCCATGCTGATGCTGCAGGACTTCTGAACAAGGGGTGCCAAGGAGAAATGACAGGAAAGGCCAGAGTTGGCTTAAAGATTATGTGACATTTATATTAGATTTAAAGTCCACATGATTGTATTAACACAAGCATTCAAAAAAAAAAAATTCTGAATCCCAAAATAAACTAAAGCAAATCTCAAGTCCCCCCCTGCAATTTCCCCTCCTACTTGCCAAAGCATATCCAATGAAGAAACTCTAACTGGAACATCTCTAAAGTATCTGTGCTTGAAGTGAGATCCATAAAACTTGCATTTACTAAAACCCTGTCTCTGAAAATGCATTAATAATATATGGCCAGAACTTGCAGACAATGTGATCATTGTTATGGGGATTTGTAGCCAAAATATTTCGGTTTGTGGAGACTTGATTTTTACTCAGTGATGACATTTTTCTGTACAATTTTTAAGGAAAGCAGCTGTTCATCTATTTGCTGATATGCCCTGGACCACAAAGCCAACAATGATTTAAACCCAAATTGCTTTCAATCTTCCCAAGTACTTCATTTTTATTATAAAGGGACTAGCTACACAAACGATCTGTCATTCAAGTAGGAATACCCATATGTCAGACCTAGTCAGTATAATTCTCATGCTAAACCCCTGCCAGCAGTTAAAGGAGCTGAATTGTGGAGATAGAGAGCCGCATAAGGAATTGTGGGGACCCTCTCTTCAAGAAAGCCCAACACCCAAGAATTCTAACCAAAAAATCAGGTTAAGTAGAAGTTCCCTGCTGTGTTCTAGTGGTGTTGTTCACGATACACAGAATTTACATATAGGAGTAAATCCAGATCCTGCTACATACTAGCTGTGAGACCTTGGACAAGCTACTTAACTCACCTTGAACCTCAAGCTTGTCCTCTGGACATACAAAATACTTCAGTTTTAGGCTGTTGTGAAATAATGCCTAGTATAGTGTCTGGCACAAGATTGATATCGAAAATATTTTTCAATCTTTTAATCTTTCATAGTTCATCTTGAATTTGAATTTTAAATAATTTTCTATCTAAAAGGGCAAAATCTTGATTTATATGCATTTCTCTGGGAACATATCTGTTAACCAAAATAAAGAGAAGTCCTAAAATTCAATAACAGATACCAACAACATCTAAAATTCTATTATAAGCTTCCAGGTAGTGGTTACTGGAATGCCTCAGGGTTAACTGGCCATTTGCTACTCCTTGCCAAAGACTTTCGGGGTTGTGAAGTTTGCTCACTATGAGGTGGGCAGATCATCCCTTCCACCACTTCACTGCACATCAAGAAGAAAATGTGGGTTGCCCAAGGCCAATATTTAATCCAAATGAGTTGAATGACTATGGGCAAGGCAATATTCAAGGCACTGAGGACACAAACATAAATGAGACAAGATCCCTGCTCTTGAGGGGCTCCTAGGCTGGTGGAGTGACAAATGGATAAGCAGAATTTTTGGTGAGCTGGTCAACTCTGTGATTGACAAGTGAACAGGGAGCATTATGGGCCTGGAGAAGCTAGCAACAGCTTTCTGGAGGAGATAATGCCTGAACCAAACCTAGAAGAACTCATCCATCTATCTATCTACCCATCCATCCATCCATCCACCCACCCACCCATGCATCCATCCACCCACTCATCCATCTGTCCCTGCATCCATCCATCCATGCAACCATCCATCCACCCGTCCGTCCACTCACCCACCCATCCATCCATCCCTTTATTTAGAGAATATATGTGAAGTGTTTACTATGCCCAAACATTGCTCTAAGTGTTGTGGTTAAAGTGTTGAACAAGAAGATAAAGCCTCTGCTCTCATGGGAATTGCATTCTGCTGAAGGAAGAAAGAAAATAAATAAGCAAACAAACATGTAAAGAGTGGAGGCAGCAATGCAAAATGCTAAGAAGAAAATCGGGAGTGATGGAGGATGGGGGCATGGAGCTGGAGGAGACTATTTTGGGTCAGTGTCCCAGAGAAGGAAATATTGAGTCAAGACAAACCACACAGAATCCAGAGTTAGCACATAAGGCAGAGGAAATGTTAGAGGGTCTTAGGTAAGAACCAGATGGATCTAACCATAAACAAAATAAAACAAAGCTTAAGGAACGTGCTAAAAGCCAGCATGGCTGGAGAACAGGGAGAGAGGGAGAGGATGGTTTGAGATGAGGTCAGAGAGAACCATCTCTTTGTCCGTGAGTCATGGCGAACAGTATCCTCAATGCAATGGGAAGCCACTGGGGGCCGTAGCCAGGAGAGGACTGTGATCTGATTTCTGGCTTTAAAAGGTGATTGCAGCAGGAGTTTGGCAGCAGAAGTCCAGAAGAAGGCAACTCTGGGCAAGGGTAGAGAACGCTCCTTCCACATATGTGCCTCCTTGGTCGGTGGTGCCCTCTTTCGCCTCCCCCTCCTCTCCTTCCCATCCCAGCATTGCTCTTGAAATGGCATGAGGTCAGGGTCAGCGTACAGAGTCGGAGCCCTAACAGACGCCACTCCTTGGCAGGGCTCTGCTCAGGGATAATAGCTCCTACTTTCAGAAATGTTGGCCCAATTGCTCTGCTTCTCATGGAACAGCAATGAGACCTTATGCATATGGCCCTCCTGCATTATTTGCAGGGTGATCACCAAGATTATTTGTTTTACCCCAGATTACTTGATCTTAAAAACATCAGGCAAATATCTTTATCTCCATGAGGAAATTGATGCACAGAGGGGTGAATCAGGATGCTCATGGTCACACGGTTAGCTGGTGGTAGACTAGAATCCCCAGTCCTCCGACTTGCAACCCGTGTTCAGCCCACAGTGGTTCTCCATGGGGCACTATTGACATTTCGTGGGGATAGTGCTGGTGGTGAGCAATTCTTCACTGCGCTAGACTGCCCTACATATTGCAGAGCACATTGGGTCTCTGGCCTCCACCAGTAGCATCCAGCTGAAAAAACTTGTGACAGCCAAAGAGGCCCCCACATATTTCGATTACCCCCCCCCCGCCAGGAAGGCTTGGTACTGCCCCTGGTGGCAAACAGTGGAGCTCAACGCTCTCTGGTATAGGTGAGAAAACAGAGGCTCCAGAAGCAGAAGGCACGTAGCAACTGCTCACACAGTTGCTGTGCAGGATTTAAATAGCTGTCATTAATCTTCTCCTCCAGCCTTATCTGCTGAGCACAAGGATGCTGACTTGTGCATGCTATTCATTTCTTGAGTCATTCAACAGAAAGTCCCTGACTGCCTAGTAAGTGTGCTGTGCTATAGGCTGAGGACGCGATGTCGAAGAGCAACATGACTTCGGGGAGTCTACAGCGTGGAGAGGAGGGGATGGAGCCCAGGAAGCTAATGTGCAAACTATAAGGCAAGGGTGGTAATGTCAGGATGGGGTCAGACAGGTGACATAAGTACCTAGACGAGGGGTCCTAACCCAGATGTGGAGACGTGGGGAGGAAGGGATTTTCAAGCACCCACACCTGCCCCAGAACTGGATCATATAGGACTTATAACAAGCTTGCTGTTAATGAAGATGTTTAAATAGAAGCTGGATCATCAGATGGTTGGGAAAATGTTCAAGGGGGTTGGCTAAGCCGCGTAGGGGAGGTCAAACCAGCTAACGTTCAGCTAACGTCCTTTCCAGGTCTGCAGCCTGGGATTTCGGTTGAAGACCATAAACAGAACATACTCCCAATTTATTTCTATGTTGATATGGGGCAATGAGGTAACCCCACATTAGACCAGGTTGTGAAAAGCAAATATAATAGGAATAGGAATAATGTGGTTTTCCCCCCAAAATGCATTCTACAAAGTACTGACTTTAAAAAAAAAAATCTCCTTTTTCCATCTGTCTGTTTCTACAGGGAGTTGTTTAGGACGGGACTGGGCATTGAGAGGGAGCTAGTAGCCCACTGCACTGAGTGAAAGGGTGGGCTTCGGGGAGACAGGCCAGGGGAAGGGTCTCCGATGGAGGAATTTTTAATTGGGCACTAAGCAATTTTTTTTTTCTCTGAGATAGCCAGAAGAGCCAAGGAGAGCTCCTTACCTCCAATTTACTCTGGTCTCTGCTGATCCAGAGGCTGGCAGCTCAAACGTCACCAGGGGACAGTTCCTGACAACTCTGTGACAAGGGAGACAGTCTCAAGGGACAAGGGTGCCCAAGAGCCACAAACGTTGTTCTGCCTTCCAGGAGGTGAAGTGTCAGCTTTCAGCAAATGTTCCCTCTGTGCAAGGACAGAAAATGCCAGCGAGAGAGCCGCTCTAACTGGGTTAAAAGTCATGTTTGTGCCACTTGAGTCAAAAGGACAAGGCTTGGAAAAAGGAATCAGCCATTGGACAGGGCGATGATTGTGGATTGTTGATGGCTTAGGTTTAAACTTCAGAGGATAAAGCTGTCAGCGGGTAGCTTTTCTTGTTGTCTCTGTATTTTAGATTGGAAATTTTTTACTCAAACCAGTCATATGCCTGATACCATGGGATAATTAAAGAGTAAGATAATGGCCATCAGCTTTTTTTTTTTTTTTGCATTCCCTTCTCTGCCCATCATTCATGCTCTATTTACCCCCTAAACACCTCTCCTAATGTCGAATATTCTCTCCAGCTTGGCTTTAACAAATCCTCTCACCAGGGCTGAACTTTATTTTTCATCAGCTTGGTTTTGATTGAGGGAAGCATTGAGAAAAATGGACTCTTCTTTTTGAGGATTTAGATTAATTCACTTTTCGTGTTCAGGGTTCAGTTTAGGATTCCAGACATATCAGTACCATCCACTGCCTTCTGGTTCAAAACTCATCACACCTAAGAGAAATTTTTGTCCCGAGAGCCCCCATATTTTCAAGAGTTGGTCTTTAAAACTCTTATCTTCCTCCTTTTCCATCCCCCTCCCCTCCTGCTCTGGACTGTTTGGGTTTTCTGTTATCACTTCCTTTTTTGTTGTTGTTGTTTTTCAGTTTTGTGCCTCTGTTCTTTAATTTCCTTCTTTGTTTTTCCCCATTTCAGCCAAAACTCCACCTGATTTGGCCCCAAGAAGCACCTTCTAGCAAGGGGTGCTCCTTAGGACATAACTGGATTCTGGGACTCCCTGCACATTGTCAGAAATTATTCCTGGATTTTTTTTCCTGAAATATAGACAATTCTCAACTTGTGATGGTTCAATTTACAATTTTTCCATTTCTCACTGGTGTGAAAGAGATACACATAAAAACCATACTTGGGACCTTGAATTGTCACCTTTTCTTGGGCTAGCCAGGAGGTAGTACACTCTTGTGATGCTGGGTGGGGGCAGCGTGCCTCTGCTCCCAGACAGCCACTGGATCATGAGGGTAAACCACCGCGGCCTACAACCCGTTCGTACCCAGGGAACCACTTTGTTTTTCACTTTCAGTACAGTGGTCAATGCATTATAGGAGATTTTCAACCCTTCATTGTAAAATAGGCTCCGTATTAGATGATTTTGCCCACTCTTTGCTAAGGTAGTGTTCTGAGTACGTTTGGAAGCTATGGCGGTTGGTAGGTTAGGTGTGTTAAATGCATTTTGGGCTTCCACTATTTTCAACACTTATTGTTGGGAAGTACCCCACAATAAATGGAGGGACAGCTATACTAGTTAAATAACCTTTGCTTAGAAAGATATGGTCCCAGGACGCCTGGGTGGCTCAGAGGTTGAGCGTCTGCCTTCGGTGATCCTGGAGTCCAGGGATCGAGTCCCACATCGGGTTCCCTGCATGGAGCCTGCTTCTCCCTTAGCCTATGTCTCTGCCTCTCTCTCTTTCTCTCTCTGTGTGACTATCATAAATAAATAAAAATTAAAAAAAATTAAAAATTAAATCTTTTTTTAAAAAAAAGAAATAGATGGTCTCTATAAAAATGTAACATTCAGTAAAACACCCCTATAGAAAATGTAACATACAGACAAAGAGATAAAAATTACCTATTATCTTACTACCTCAAAATGTATACTCTTCACATTTTGGTGTGTTTTTCCCCCAAACACATAGATGTATATGTATTCTGTGCAAAAATACTTATTTTCCTTAACAAAAGTAGAAACTAGAGCACACTCCAAGGTCACTGAAAGGCAGAGGCATGACGAATTACCTCATAGGGAAGGGGCAGGACTCACTTTGCATCTCCAGCCAACTAAGTGTGTGGTTGTCATTCAGCACAAGTAAGGAGTTTAGCTTGGTTTGGTCAACAGGATCACCTGGGATGATTGGAAAAATCCAAATGCCTGGGGTTCACCTACAGAAGTTTTGTTTTGGTAAGTCTGGGGTGGGGACCACATTTTTTCTTCCAAGATCCTTTTATGATTATTGCAATGTGCTGCCAAAGTTGAGGATGATGGCAGTCAAAGAGGCTACTGTTGGTTCTTGCACCATGATTAAGGTCACCCGATGACATCTTATTAATTGAAAGTTCCAGGGCTGATGAGTGACCTCTCCAGTTGATGTGGGAAGGTGTTGTGGGGGTGCAGGGGCACCGGGACTCAGCCTTCTAAGGGCTAATTGGCCAGGAGACTCTGGATTATCTTATATTGTCACTTCATGTCTTCTTGATCCTCTTTATTTTCTGAAATATGCCAAAACACAAACTGAGCTCACTTCACAGCTTCACCTCCTTACGAGGTGCTGCTTCGTCCTCTACTCAATTGACCTTCACTCCCATTGGTCATGACTGGAGTTTTCTAGATTGTTAGCTGTTTGTGGCCTCTTTTGCACCATCTTCCTGAGATACTACTGGCTCTATTCTGTGGGTTACTCTTTGTGCACCTCCTAGATAGCTATAGAGAAATAGATAAGGGGTAGCAAAATCCTTGTTAACCAGAAACTTCAATTTCCAGAACAATGTAGGCTCTGTTTAAATTGTAGGACAGATAATCATAAAAAAATAATCTGATGTCAAGGATTTCACTAAAAACAAAACCAAGCAGTCAGCAAATTTCTAGGGTTTCTTTTTATTTTTTTTTATTTTTTGTATTTTTTGCTTTAGAAAGACTCTGTAAACTAGCTTTAAGAAAAATACTTGTCAAATTAGGTGTGGTTGGGGTTTGTTAACTCAGGATCCACAGATAGACTTTAGTGGGGCGGCGGGGCGGGGAGTGTCTATGAACCACTTGTAATTGAGGGCAAAATGCACGTGTGTGTGTGTGTGTGTGTGTGTGTGTGTGTGTACCCAAATGATTCAATGTTTTCAGCTTATAGGGAAATTATTTGAATGGAATTCAGTTAAAGACTGTGAATGGTCCACATCCTGACAAATCCTGGACCACAGTTGGCTGCTCCCCCAGGTTCCTGTCCTTGAAGCATCAATAGCTCAGGATGGTGCTTCTTTCATAGAAAGGGAGAAAAACATTACACTTTAAAATTGTCTTTAGTCTCAAGAGGTGGTGATGGAGACTTGGCACTCACATCACCTAAAGGTACTTTTTTATCTCAGAAACTCCAGTTTCTCCCACGGACACTTCAAAGACTTCAAAGACAACCGGACTTGGGGAGCACCAGGCTTTGGAGATGGGGCACAGAGCATGTGAGAATGCTCTTCAGAGGCAGGAAGGGTGGATGATTCTTAACATAAGTGGACTGTGGATGAAATAAAAACACAGAGTGTAAAAGTATGGCTTATCTTTCTGCCTGTTACCTGATCCATGTAACCCTATAAAATACAAGTTTTCCGGGGCACCTGAGTGACTCACTCAGTGGCTGGGCGTCTGCCTTTGGCTCAGGTCATGATCCCGGGGTCCTGGGATCGGGCTCCCCGCATGGAGCCTGCTTCTCCCTCTGCCTGTGTCTCTGCCTCTCTCTGTGTGATTCTCTCATGAATCAATAAATAAAATCTTAAAAAAAAATACAAGTTTTCTGCTATGGTTAGGGAATGGCCACGAAGTATTTAATCAATATTCAATTTTATTAAAAAATTGCCACATACCTACTAGGTAAGAATAGCAAAATTTTAAAGGACAATAGTGTCATAAAATAATATATTCTGCTTGTATAATATATCACTATATACATATAAGTATATAATAATATCAATTGTACTTATGAAAATCCATGTAAATAAAATAACATAATGTAAAATAACAAATTCACATATGTAAGTAATAAAATTATATTATAGATTATGTTCTACTTTGTTATATATGGATTAGATATTACATTGCATTATAAATATATGATCATATAAATATTATATATTTAATATATAATTGTATAATTATAGTAATACAGAACATAATTATCATATGCTATATGATATTCTATGTAATTATATGATATATCTGTATTATTGGAAGGAACATAATTAAACCAAACGCCCTTCTTAAAGACCCTCTGGGCCACTGCTGAGAACAACAACTATCTGGCTTCTATTCCCTTCATCCTTCTCCACTCTGCTGCGTCTAGATAATAATTATCTCCTTTTGCCAAATCACAGGCCTTCCTGAGTCCTCTTCCTCTTTATCCCCTCAGCTGCACCGGACAGTTAACCTCCTGCTTGAAACATTAGAGCCCAGGCTCCTGTAAAAGGTTCACTTGCCTGATTCGCCTCTGAACTGCCAGCAAGGTTTTTTGCTTACCTCCTCAGCTCCCTTCCTTCCCCACGTCTAGGTGGGGATGCTCCCCCAAGCTCCTTGGACCCCGCATTCTTCCGTTAGGCTTTCTACTTTGAGAAACCCATCCATTACGCCGACATCATTTTGAGGCAACACCCCCAGCCCTGACTAACCCTTTGCCCCCAGGGCTTGTGACTAGCCCCGACTCGGAGGGCACATCCACTTGGATATCTTACCATCACGTCAAGCTCACTGTGTCCCAAACCCCAGCCACCTGCAGTCCCACCTACTGTTCACTGCATTCCTGTTCTCCTTGGCTTCCTCTTTCATTCATCCTTCGTTTTCAGGAGCTCTGCAAATCCACCTCCAAGTGAGTTATTTTCTTAAAATTATTTCTTAGATATTTGTATTATTTTCTTCGAATTCCTACTTCCAACATCCTAGTCCAGACTCTAGGACCTCACACCAACGTCCTGCCACCACATATGCAAGGTGCCCAGTGTGGCCAAGGCTGCTGGTCGACTACTAAGTATCTATTCTCCCTTCCTCACTTATTAAAAAATATTTCCAAATATTTGGGAGGGGGGTTGCTATATGCTCAGGTAAAAATATCTGCTCAGCATCTATGGGTGGGTGACCTAGTTCTACCGATGAGCACTTCTACTAGGAGAGGATTCTGGGAGAGCTATTGCCTTCCTGATAAAAGGGAAGAAGACCAACCGGTGCAAGTTTTTCCTTCCTCTGTCTTCCCTTTGCTCCTGCATGGAATGTAGATGCAGTGACTGTACTTAAGATACCATACGTTAGGTCAGATAGGTAAGTTTTAAGTTCCACCTCGAATGCTTTCTTGGATTAAAGCCTTGGGAAGCTGACCTAACATCTTTAAGCCTCAATTTGATATCTGTAAAATGGATGCAACAGTATTACTAGGCTTTTGGGAAGAGCAAAAGTACTAATACATATATAAAGTGTTGAGCATGGTGGATGCGCAGGACCCCATCACTGCCAATAAGTGGTGGGTGGTATACCAGCTGTTCCCATCTTCTAAATTCCTATTATATTTGGAATAATTATGTCACATATTTGTACTGCCTCAGTTTGTCTCTCGGATTCCTTACCCCTTCAGAAACTAGAAGACCAATCAACTCGAGGCCATTGACTATCTTCTCTGCTTATTTTAGAGCCTCCACACTTCCTTGTCCCATTCTAGGTGTATAGTAGACTCTCGAAAACACTTAGGGACTTAATGACAGATCATATCACATATGTACTGGAAATCAGGGCTCAAGACAAATCAAGTGTTTGCTGAAGTTGGGAAAACAAGAGGCGATATTCCAAAGATGCTCGTTTTGCACTGAAAACTCATGTAACAGGCTGCTGGGGGACACCTGGAGTGGAAGAGAATTCTCCTTTTTGTCGCCTTCTTTGTTAGGCCAGCTGAGGATGGCTTGGGCTTCTTCACCAGGCCCCTGCTGAGCCCACACTCAGCCTTTCTTCCCATCCCCTAAAATGCAAACTTGACTCCAAAGCACTGGGGTGCAAAGCAGACTTTCCTGGACGTGAACATCCTAAACATCCCCTTTGGCATCTCAGTCTTCTCCCTTTGTCTCTTCTAGATGATTCTGTTTCCTCTCCCCAAAAGACTCTCAAAAATCCCCATATGAGGATAATGATAGTCTGCCATCATCTGGGGCACTTGGCTCCACTCCCTAGGTTTGTACATCTTTCTCAGCAAACCAAGGTCCTGGTGCTGAGCCATCCTGGGCTTGTGATGGTTCTTTGTAGTCTTATTTCTGTGTTACGGGCCTTCATTCTGATGGACCAGGGCATCTCCCATTTCTGTTATATCACCTCCCCTCCTTTCTCTATTGTTCTCACCTGCACTTGACTCTTTTATAGTCTTTGGCTTTCATCTTCTCCCTTGGTCCTAATCATCAGTCTCCACCCTTTGATTCTCCAAAGACCTAGGAGCACTGACGGAGGCAGGGCAGCAGCAGGTCTCCCACCAGGAGTGACGTAGCAGAAAGGGAGCTCCTCCACTGCACCTGAGCGCCGAAGGCCTCTCTCCTTACCAAGGCATGTGGCAGGACAGAGCTGCCCTCGTGGCCTTTCCTGGATCTTTGGAAGTTTCTATTTGGAGAGGGTTGGGGTTCTATAAAGAGGAACACCCAATTCTGAAGTGAGAGAAAGCTCAAATCAGGATAGTCTAACATCTTTATTACCCAAGGTAGGTTGGGACCACAAATATGGAGATTCAAGTATCCATCAAGTCACTAGGATCCCTTGGGCATAGGATCATTATGGCACAGTCCTATCTTCTTTTAATCAAAATGTGTATACATAGGAGGCGTTTACTCTGCTACCAGCACCCTCTGGATTTGCAAATGGAAAAACCATAAAGGTGTGGGGACTGAGGGAGAGAACATCATTCTCTTGGTCATTGTATTTGATTTTGAAAAAGGCCTGAACAGCATGTCGGTCTCCTCCACCTCTCCCTTGGGGAGACCCAGGATCAGGTATTTCGCACGTGAGGACGTGGAACGGTGGAAGACAGAGCACCGCCGGCTCCCCACATCCTGTTATGACTGAGAAGCAAGCCTGCAAGGAAATAAAAATTCTAATGTAGTATTTTTAGGATTTGTTTCAACTTTTTTTTTTTTCGAAAAGAAAACACTGAAGTCAATGTATAGATCATTAGGCTTCTCGGGACAATGCGTTCAGATCCCCTTCTCCCCTTTTCTCCTCTAACTCCCATCTGCCACCACCAGCTATTGTCCTAGGTGTGAGTGTGTGCGCGAATGGGTACACGTGTGCATGCTTGAGTGTGCACATCCATACGTATGGGATCTCGAAGCGACTTATTACTGCTCTTGTGATTCTCTGGGATCATTTCAATTACGGAGACTTCTTGCCACCTTGCCTCCCTCCTCACACCAAACTGCTATTTTGTGCCTCTGTTGCAACTGGGTCATGTTTTTTACTTTACCAAGAGGAAGCAAGGGGCCTTCAGCGGGAAAGCAAGAGGTTTCCAGTGCTCACCAGATACAGATGCTCAGGAAATGGGGGGCTCCTGTGGCTCTACGTATAGGGAACTTCTCAGCGAAAGTACCACGTCCTGTGTGGGAGGCCCAGTTTACTCCTCACTGTCTCCCAGACTGCCTGACTCCAAATGACTCCTGGAATAATTCAACTTCTTATCTATAGGTACGAGCCGGCTTCCGTGAACCACCAACTGCTCGATTGCACAACTAATCGGTTATATAAGAGGATCTTAAGAAAGAATAAAATCATGAGCACTGCATAACTGCCTTTCTCCAGGCTCCAGCCCCAGACCCAAGGAAGGGGCCCAGTTGGGGCAATCGGTCCATTTGTAAACAAACTATGGAGCAGACCGTTGGTTTTGCCAAATGGAGTCCAAGGACTATATGTGGTCTTTAATGTTTCACTCAGACTCCCCAACTCCACCCCACCCCCATCACCCCAAACGCAGGCCCTAATTACATTGGATGAAAATAGAAGGCTCCTCATCATTTATTTATTTTTAGCACTTGCTCAAACTAATTGGTAGCCCTGCAACCCATACATAATACAGTGATCTAGAAGAAAGTGACAGCTATTTAATGACGGATTGTATCGTCTGAGGACAGAGATGATGAAGCTTACTGTGCGGTGGGACTTATCTGACTGTCTGCCATCATCTGGGGGGGGGGGGTTCAGATTTTCAGAGACACTAGGTCTTCAAGGATTACTAACCAAAAATTCATAGCCAAAGCTCAGCAAGCCAGCTCTCTCCTTGTGTCTTCACTTGGCCAGATCTGAGCCTTTGAGAGAAGGAGGCCTGGCTTTTAGGAGGGCTGTGTCCTTGACCCCTGTACCTCTCTTGGCCCTGTGATGGAAAAGTGAGAAGTTTGGGAAAAGCCAGAATTCTGGAGTCACACAAATCTGGGAGGTCTCAGCTCAAACCTTTCACATATATCTGACTTTGGGGGATAAGCGGCTGACACCTTCAGAGCAGAGCCTTAGTTTCTTTATCTCTCGAAACGGGAAGAATAAGACCTGCCCACCCATGTGCTTTGGTGGAATAACGTGGAAACACCAACGATGGTGCCTCATACAAGCTTAGTCAGTAAAATCTTTTTCCTTCTTTGAATTTACAGAGTAGATTCCTTAGGGAGCTATGAATGAAATGCCAGGTTTTGCACTTCCTTTTTGCTTTTTATAAGTAGGTTCATAATATAGACAACATATCAAGATAACATATAAGATACTACCGAGAAAGCGCTGGAATTTTATTACTGATCAGACTTGAAAATGTGCTCAAGAGCTATGGAAAGAAGCCCTCCTTTTGAATCCCAGGCTAAATGTGTGACCTTGAATAAATTATTTAATTTCTCTGAGTCTTAATTTTCTCAGTCTCATAGGGATTTTGTGAGCATTAAGTAGAAGAATAAGTATAAAGCAATTATTAATTAAGTGCTTGAAATAGAGTAGGGGCCCCACAAATGTTATTTTCTTTTCCTCGTTGATTATTACTATATTGATTTTTACTGTTTTGAGCTGCAACTACATGTTCAGTCATTTAACAGGTTTTTTGGGCACCTACCATGTGGCAGACATGGTACTAATTCCTGGGGATCATATCTTGTGGCTTGAAGAGAAAGAAGATAAATTGGCAGATAAAAGTTTATATGATTTTGTTTTAAACGTGTGGGATTCCATTAGGGTCATGCTACTACTTTGTGCTACTTTTTTCATTCAAATGTATTTATTTCATGGAAAACTATCTATATCATTATACGGAGAGCTTTTTTGTCCTTTTATATAGCTGTATATTATTCAAAAACATATATATACACACACATACACACACCCCGTTTTTTAGCCATTCCCTCGTTGATGGACATCTATGTTTTCTACCTTGTTAGGAAGGATGGGAATTGGAAGATGATATCTTTGTTCCAATATTATTATATGATAATTTTTGTATATTACATTCTTTTTTATATTCTTAATTTTTAAATTAAATATTATCGACCCACAATATGACCAATTTCATGATTTTAAAAGGTAATTTGTTTTTCAGTTGCCTTAATCTTTCTTGACTGATATTTGCCAACTGTTCATCAATTATGTCAATATTCCAGAAACAGTCTGATGAAGTTTTGTCAAGTGAACCTTTCCCACTTTCTGGTGCGTTTCCTCTGGGTGGGCTGTCAGGACCCAAGGTAAAGGGCAGGGTGCAGAGTGAAGCAGATGGAGGTTTGAATTTTGGGGCTGATTCTTGTTAGGTATGACCATGGAAAGGTTGTATTGCCTCTCTAGGTCTTACTTTTTTTTTTTTTTTTTACTGCAAACTGAGGTTAATAATTCCTACCTCTTTTAATTTATTTGTATGTGTTGCTCATTTGGCAGTGTACCAGGTCTATCAGCTTCAAATCCCTGAAAGTACCCAGAAGTACTTTCAGAATCTGCTTAAGAGTCTCTCTCTGCTCCATCCCCCCACTGTAATCTGTATTCCTTCATGCAGAAGACTTCCTAGGAGATGCATTCCTTTAACTAAAACACCACACTTTAGGGGCTCCTGGGTGGCTCATTTAGTTAAACATCTGTCTTTGGGTCAGGTCACGATCCTGGGGTTCCGGGATGGAGCCCTGCACTGGGCTCTCGCTCAGCTTCTCCCTCCCCCTCTCCTCCTTCCTCTCTGCTCCTGCTCATTCTCTCTCTCTCTTTCTTTCAAATAAATAAATAAAATCCTTTTAAAAATCGACTTTATTTTTCAGAGCAATTTCAGGTTCAATTTCTGCAAAATTGAGCAGAAAGTACGGAGAGTTCCCATATACCCTCCGACCCCACACAAGCATAGCCTCCCCAACTGTCAACATCCCCCACCAGAGTGGTACATTTGTCACGATTGATGAACCTACATTGACACATCATTATTACTCCAAATTCATAGTTTACTTTAGAGTTCACTTTTGATGTTGTACATTTAATGGGTTTGGATGAATATATAATGACACGTATCCACCAGTGTAGTGTCATACAAAATACTTTCAACGCTCTAAAAATACTCAATGTCCTGCCTATTCACCCCCTCCTTTCCCCCCTGACCCCCGGGCAACCACTGATCTTTTTATTGTCTCCATAGTTTCTTCTTTTCCAGAATATCGTGTAGTTGGAATCACAGTATATAGCATTTTTCCAATGGCTTTTTTTTTTTCACTTAGTAATATAGGTTAAGGTTCTTTCATGTTTTTTCATGACTTGATAGCTCATTTCTTTTTAGTGCTGAATAATATTTCATTGTCTGGATATATCACAGTTTATCCATTCATCTACTGAAGGACATCTCAATTGCTTCCAAATGTTGGAAAATGTGAATTAAGCTGCAACTAACATCCATGTGTAGGTTTTTGCGTCGACATAAATTTTCATCACATTTGAGAATACACCAAAAACACAATTGCCGTGTCACATGGTATGTTTTGTAAGAAACTGCCAAACTGTCTTCCAAAGTGGCTATAGCATTTTTCATTCCCACCATCAATGAGTGAGAGTTCCTGTTGCTTCACAACCTACAGTGTTTGGTTTTATCAGTGCTTTGGATGTTGGCCATTCCAATAGATTTATGGTAATATTTCACTGTTTTTTAAATTTCCCTTTCCCTGATGAAGTATGATGCTGAGCATTAATCTCTTAATTTTTATCCATTTTATTGGTTTTTAGCATGCTTGGTTATTAGTATTAACATTCCATTGCAAAATAATAATATTTTCCACACTGGGTCATTATGAAGAAAAAAAGAGAAAAGAATGGGATCATTTTAAGTACATGTCTTGGTTTATCCTCTTCGTTTCCTTATCTTGCTCAAGTTTGATAAAGCCAAAGCTAGAGGTCACTTTGATGGAAAGTTAGTGCCCAGGAATCTTTAAGTTTCCTGGAACAATTGATTTCAAATAAGCAATGCCTTGGGAAAGTGGAGAAGGAAACAATCAACTTTGCCTGGGGAGGCCGAAGAAATGCTATGGTGCTTGGAATACAAGCTCTCTTCACCATCAAATCATGGGCATGTTCAAAAAGAAGGACTCTGAAGATAAACTGCTTAGAATTGAACCCCAGCTCCACACTTCATCAGATATGTGACTTTGGGCAAGTTACTCGCCTCTCTGTGTCTTGGTTTTCCCATCTGAAAAATCAGGCTAAGAGCAGCCCAAATCTGGAAACAAGCCCAATGCCCATGAAAAAATGGATAAACAGACCATGATATATACACACCACACTGTGGAGAGTATTACTCAGTCATCAACAGGAATGAAATATTGAGACATACAACATGGATGAACCTCAAAAACATTATGCTCCATAAGTAATCACAAGCAAAAGGTCACACATTGTATGATGCTCTTTATATGGAATATCCAGAGTAGTTAAATCTATAGAGACCAAAAGCATATTGATAGTTCCCAGGAGGAGGGGGTATGAGGAGGGACCAGTTCACTGGTACAAGGTTTTCTGTTGGGTTGGTGAAAATGTTCTGATGAAAACAAGACAGAAATGGGCATTGCACAACATTGCAAATGTACGAAAAACCACTGAATTGTATGTTCCTAGATGGCTGATTTTATTTTATGTGAATTTTACCTCAATAAAAATACTCACTGGATATGTTAGACAGATTTGACATAGCTGAGTAGTAAATTAGTGAAATGGAAACTAGATCTCATTCAATTACCCAGGCTATAACAGACAGACATGGTATGCAAGATAGTTAAAATACACAGAGTGACAGTGAGGTGGTCTAGAGTTCCAGAAAGAGATAAAAGATTTTGAAATGGGAAAAGGCATATTTGAAGGAAAAATAATTGAGAATTTTCTAGAAATGTTTGTTGAGAGAGTTCAATCCTCCGAACCAGGAAGACTAAAAAGTCCCAAGAAGAATAAAAAAAAAGGAAATTCACACCAAGGCATAATCTAATAAAACTGTAGAACGCCTAAAGCAGAGAGAGGATCTTAAAAGCAACCAGAAAAAAACAAACAAACAAACAAACACCACTTCCAAGGTAGTGGCCATCAGACAGATGGTGAACATCTCAATGATAGTAGGACAAGACAAAAGATGGATAGGAAATATGCAATGTGCTGAAAGAAAAAGTGCTATCAGTGTAGACTTTCAAAGAAAGCAAAAAATACCTTTCAATAATTAAAGAAACATACTTTTATTTTTAGAGAAACAAAAATTGAGAGTTTTACCACCAACAGATCCTCGCCAAGGAAAAATCTAAAAGATTGACTTAGAGGGAAAAATCCTAGATATTAGTAAATGTTGGGTAAACCTAAATGTAGTGTGACTCAACAACACAATAAATTAATGTGTAAGTTGAATGATGAAATACAAGGTATAAAAAAATACTTGCTAGCAGGATGCCTGAGTGGCTCAGTGGTTGGGCATCTGCCTTTGGCTCAGGTCATGATCCCCTGGGGTCCTGGGATGGAGTCCCACAGCAGGCTCCCTATAGGGGAGTCCCTGCAAGCCTTCCCGCTTCTCCCTCTGCCTGTGTTTCTGCCTCTGTGTGTGTGTGTGTGTGTCTCATAAATAAATAAGTAAAATCTTAAAAAATAAAAAATAAGATACTCGGTAGCATTTAAGTTGTGGAGAAGGTGGCAAGCATTAAAATATTACAAGGTCTCCGATTGCCTGGGCAGGAAGATAAACGTAGGAAGTGTGTTAAAATACCTAGAGTGCACACTCTGAGAAGACCACTAGCCAGCCCTTATAGCCACTGTCCCTTTCTTATATGATAACGAAACTGGTTTTCAGCTGGCTACATGACCATTTTTTTCAGCCTTTGAGGCTGCAGTGATTAATGTGTAGTGAGTTGCATTTTTATTCTCAAATACAAGCTGCCCCTCTTTGTGGGAGGATCATACCTCCCATCCCAGTGACATCAGGAATCTGTGGTGCCCTTTCTCTGGGAGGATTCTCTCTCCACACTTTGCTGATGTCAGGCTTGGTCATGTGACTTGTTTAGTCAATGAACTGTCAGTGGCCGTAAACTATAACTTTCAGAGCAGAGGCTTTCAAAGCCCTCATGAAGGTCCCTATCTCCTTTTTCTTTCTGCCACATTCTACAGCACTTCAGAAGGCACGGGTCCTTCGGCCTTGGTCAAGGATCAAGAGCATAAGCTGAAGTGGATGTGTAATATGAATGAGAACCAAATCTGCTTTAAAGCCACTTAAATTTTTGGAGTTGCTCCTTGCTATAGCACAATGGCCTCAAGTGAGTGACATGGGAATTATTACCTAGAAATAAAGTGCTACCATCCCAGGAACAGTAACACCAAAGAAACCAAACCACCCCCAAACTTACAACATATGGCATGGGCTTTCAGAAGAACAGTCTGGAGGGATGGCAGTCCACGTTACGTAGTAGCGGAACACTGAGTAAACGTGGTTGCCTATGCTCACATGAAAGCTAAGAAAGGAAGGTGCCCACCAACTGTAGGGGTTAAGGTGAAGAATGTGGGAAAACAGAATGAAATTCCTAACGCAGCCCAGATGACTAATAGACTGCGAGGTGACGATATCGGCAATCACAGGAGTAAACTCAAAATCAAAAGGACATAAGTTTTCAGATTAGAGGTTTTTAAGACTCCAGGTGTATGGCATAGGGACATCTCTAACACATAAAGACATGGGGAGGTTGAAAATGTGAGGGGGAAGAAGATAGACGAGGCCCACAAGAGCAAAGGAAAGCGGGTACAAATGTCTACCTCCACATTTTTTGTACTGTATGGACACAGCTAGCGCATCTCAAACGAAGACAAATTTCAACGGGGAACAAAATCCTGCAATTCCAAGTCAAAAACAGAGGCCTTTCTCATGGGTTGAAATGTGCCTCTCTAAAATTTGTATGCTTAAGCCTTACCCCCAGGACCTCAGAATGTGACTGTACTTGAAGATAAAGCTTTTTAAAGAGGTATGTAAGGAAAAAGGAGGTCAAGAAGACGGGCTCTCATCTAATATGACTGGTGTCCTCATAAGACGCACCTTGGATACAAAAGGAGACACCAGGGAGGCCTGACCACGGAGGAAAGGCCATGCGAGGAGGCAGGGAGGAGGAGCCATCTCCAAACTGAGGAGGGAGAGGGGCCGTCAGAGACCAGTGCTGCTGACTGACACCTTGACGTTGGACTTCTAAGCCTCCAGAACTGTGAGAAACATAAATTTCCATTCTTTGAGCCACCCAGTCTACGACTTGGTCTGTGGTACCCAGTTTGCGGTACCTTGTTAGGAACCCTAGCCAACTAACAAAGCCTTCAATAATAGTAATTAATAGTGATAGCACCAAAAATGTTATACCCTAGATCTTTTCAGGCCATTTCCTTTGGAGAATATGAAAGATCAAAAAAAAAAAAAAAAAAAACCAAGTGGCCATGTGCTCTGGGGAGACATCTTTTGGCAAGTGTCTCCTTACAAAGACACTTTTAATAATGTGCCTTGGCACAGAGGTAACCAGCATCATGCCCTGGGGCCGATCTCACCATTGTCCTCCTCTGTGGGCAGCCGAAGGGAGCCAAAGATCTAATGCTGTCCAAGGGAGTGCCATCTGGGAGGACATTTCTAAAGAAAACAGGGCGCTCTGGCTCCGAGATTTGCCATTCTGATCCAGTTTAATTGTTAACATTTATGAGGGAAGAAAGTCCTTTTTCTTTCACATCACATTGGGCTGGAGCCAAATGTGATTCTACATGCTGGTGGCGGTGGGTAATAGCAATATCATAATAATTGTTGTAGAGAACATTTCTCTCCTACCAGCTCTTGCTGAACATATTTAGATTCCAGAGATAGCATTAGGGGGTGAAAATATTTGTCCTTTAAAGACTTCCGTTTCAGGACTTCCACTGCTCACTGGCTTTATCATTTGCTATTCATACATGTTAATCAAACTGTTCACATGTTTTTATTTCTGCCTATAACGGGATTCATTTAGAAAACACTTCATATCATCTCCAAGCTAATTATTTCATTTAAAAAAAAAAAAAGGTTTCTTTTTCTTTTTTTTTTCTTTTCTCATCTCTCTTCTTTCAACATTGAGGTCATGTCTCTCATCTGAAACTTCAATGTGTGCTCGCTTTACGTTTCTATAAATTCATACATTGAGGGCATTTCGTTTTGGTCCAGTGTTTTTCCCCCTGGGAAGAGAAAGTTGTATTTATACGCTCCTAATAAATGCAAGACTTTGTTCTGCTGATCTTGCCTTTCTTCTTAATCCCTCGGGGTGGTGGCTAGAAATCTGCGCAATCCTTGTTTAAAAAAAAAAGTAAAGAATGAAAGACAATATGATACAGTTGGTCTCTGTTGATTACTTAAGGAGTCTGGTGACTGTGAAAATCCTGATCAAAGGCAGGAGACAATAAAGCCAATATTGTGGGGGGAGAGGCTGTAGGGCAACAGGGTTTAAGAAAGAGTGACAGAGCTTTGCTAGCATTTCGAACTTCTTCTTATACCTTTTTCCTTCCCTTATTTCCTTCCTTCCTCTTGCTTTTCTATCACTCTGGGGGGGTTTTGCATTTATTTTCTCCTTCTTTCTCCCTCCTTTCTTCCCTCCTTCCCTTCTTCCCTTCCTTCAAAGAAGGAAACTATTAAGTTCAATCATAAGTCAGAAATGATCGAATATCACCAATTTCATACACTTTGACCTGATACAACAAACCAAATCCAAGATTTAAAACCTTTAATTTTTTAATATATATATATGTATATATATATATATATATATATATCAAGAAAAGAGAGTAGCAGTGCAATATTATCTTAATAAAGTTTTTACCTTGAGAAGGCAACGCTGTTTAGGACCGAGAGCTAGGGTTGTGAACTACAGTTCTACAGCCCGCTCTTTGCAAAAAACCTTGCTCAAGTGTCTTTGTCTTTCTGAGCCTCATTTCCCTCATCTATGAAATGGGGCACATGGGATGTATAACAGTAATAACAGCAATGTAATAACAGGACTGTTCTGAGGGTTGATTAAGGTGAGTATAACAGGGCATGTCACCTTATAAAGTGACATGTTATTGTGGCATGATACATACATATGTCTCACTATTTTATGGTGTGTTTAGGTGCTCTGGTGATTAGAAAAATGCAAATTAATTCAAAAGCTCTACTGAACACTTGTCGTCTTTGGCCAGTATATACAAGGTGATTGGAAAAGAATTGAACACATCGGGGAAATCTGTATCCCTTGATGACAAGCCAACATGTAGTAGGCACCAACTTGTACCTGCTTTGGCGTTTCACATGTCTTGAGAAAACTGTGAATTATTTTTCTGTCCTGTTCAGCACAGCCCCAAGAAACCAATAAAGAGAGTTGGCTGAGAGCGGTGGGTTCCTCAGCCATGATCTGGCACCTTCTTCATAAATGATGGAAGAGGATACTTTCTTGCACCCTTTTCAGACCCTGTTGGAGGCAGATAAGGTAAAAGGATGAAACTTTGGCTTCCATTTTCAGACTCACATGGTAGACGAAGTTGACTTTGCAGGTGTCCCAAATTCAGTGGTAAGGCCACATTCATTTAGCCAAAAAAGTTAATCTACATAGCATCCACATAAAGGCACCAAATACCAACATGTGGTGATTGAACACGCAAGGGATTCCCCAATAGTTAATGTCTTTTGTGCCATATCACACAAATGGGGCTGTAGGCCATTGTGTGAATGTGTGTGTGTGTGTGTGTGTGTGTGAGAGAGAGAGAGAGACAGAGAGACAGAGAGACAGAGAGACAGAGAGAGAGAGAGAGAGAGAACATAGTGTCAGGAGTCATAAGTCAGGATATACTAAGAGGTTTTCCCACAGCTCCAGGAAAATCTCATTTTCCAGAAGGGTAAAGATCCTCCTCATAGTCCAGAAGTTCTTTCATGAATGTATTCCAGGGTACTGAGTTGGGGGCTTTTCTGTTTCAATATTGACTTAATTCTGGAATAGCAGTGGCTGCCCAGGTCCTCAGATCACCATTGACATCTTACGGGGATACATCGAGAATCTCACAATCCTGAGGAAAAGAAGGAATTCATCGTGGCTGCCATTCCAAACATTGGCAGCAAGCACCATGCAGAGTTTGGGATGAATTGATGTGGGGCCATACATTGAATTTTCACCCGATTGTAGAAATTATTGTTCCTTTACAACTTTGGTTTTAACTATGTGCAATTGTATAACTTGATTGTCAATAACATGCTTTTAAACATGTTTAATTATTTTCGACCTTTCATCTTCACAGTCAATAGCGACTGCCACTCTGCTGTAGGTGTCTGAATGATTTTGGAGTTTCAAAAGGAAGTCCACATGCTTGGGGAAGTTGGAACCCCTGTCCGAGGCTGGTTGACTGAGCTCCGCCTGCATCTGGATCATACTGTGCCTGAATTCATCAGCCACTCAAGCCTAACGTTTGCTCCTGGGGAACTTCGTGAAAGGTGTCCCACCCTTGCTGGAGCATGGTTCTCCAGAGCAGTGGGTCATTAATAAGCCCCCATCCCTCCTCTGACTGCTCAGGACGCAGGTCATCTTCCACGGGACACGTTAGTCACCACCAATGACACTGCACGATTTCCCTTAGTTTGACACGGAGACATGCCTCCTTAGGAAAATCATTAGTTTTTTAGAATGGTGACCCTATTAGAACAGAAAACCTGTCACATTGCAGCCCACAATCAGCAAGAACTGGGCAGGAAAAAAAATAACTAAGCCTGGGTCCTCCATGAATTCCTCCCATGAATGGCCTAGGCCAGGCCTGAGAAAATTCCAGAAAATAGAGCATGCTTCACTGGCTTCAGCAAGGGCCTCGCTGTACCTGCCAGCAGAGACCCCCTCCCAGCCGCCCTCTCCCTGTCTTTGTCCGGCTGCAGGCCCTGCCTCTTGAGGCCTCCGGATGCCACCGTTCCGGATGCCTCTCCTTGGCTCCAGCTGGAGGGAGAACGTAAACACACATGGCCTTCCACAGCCCTCGCCAGGATCCAGAAATATTTGGCCACGAGTGCTCTCTTATTTGTGGTTATTTCTTGCTTTTAATTTTGCAGCCGGCCCCAGACGCTGCCCACAAGAGGCTACTGCCTCCCAAGCTGACAGCTCTCAGTGAGGGTGAAAAATGTCAAAACTCAGCAGATCGTCTGCAGCAAGACAGGTCACCTCCTGAGAAGGCATACCGGGGCTCGGCCTCTTGGAGCAAACGTGTACACCCCAGAAGAGCTAGTCAGTCTGACCCACTGCCCCCCACACCACCTCTCCTGGGCGCCCCCAAGCTTCCTGCCTCTTTCCTCTCCACCCAAGGGCTCCTGGGTCCTTGCTTACTGCTGCCACTGTGTCAATCCTTTGGTTGTGGGTGCCCACCGTGTGACCCGCCTTCTGCCCAGGGGAGGGCCCCACGCTGGCTGCGTGGGTTCCAAGTGCTGAGCCTGCCGAAGGAAGATTGTCTGACCACAATCCACCTGGCATCCATCAAAGACAAATAAACAAACTGTGCTTATCACCGAGCTGCCTGGTGTAGCCAAACTGTAAATTAGAACTGCAACGGCCTCCCCAGCAACATCACGTGGCCCCGGGGCGAGGCCTTAACGTCCAGTAGGTGTGGTTGAGCGTCACCCATCATGGCTTTAGCTTGGCTGTGAACTTTGTTTCACTTTGCCCTTGATGGTTGGAATATATACGTATGCACGCATGTGTGTGCTAACAACTATCCGCAAACAAGCCAGGATATACCCAGTGGTTGCCTTTGGGTGGTGACCGTGGGCCTGTGGGCACTTTTGCGCTCTTGGTGCGGTTCTGTATTTTCCAAAGTTGACTGCCATGAGGACTTCATAATGTCTAGGATTCTTAGAAATGTGAACAGACCATTTCCTTGTGTGGTGTTTGAAAATCAAAAATCCTAACTTATGTAATGGGTGAGGGAAGGTAGGAAACAAGGTGAGCTTCGTTGTAAGGTAGGCGCGTTTCTGATTGTCAGGCCAGAGCACCCGGGCACTGAGGAGGGCACTTGATGGGCTGAGCACTGGCTGTTAGACTATATGTTGGCAAATCGAACTCCAATTAAAAAAAAAAAATTGCAAAAAAAAGTTGCTGCTCTAAGCAAACTTCCCTGAGCAGAGCCATCTTTTGAACCTGGGCTCTGTGTCCTGTCGTCCGCCTGCCTGAGAGTTGGCGAGCTCAGGCTTCCTGATGAGACGGAGCTGATCTTCCTGTGGAGACTGTGCTGATCTCCGACCGAGGATGGATGGGAGTCAAGGGCTTTCTCCTACCTGCCTCCCACCAAACCCTTGCCAACTTTGCCCAAGGGAACAACCTCAGGACTCCCAGGGTGAAGGCCGAAGGGCTCGTCAGTTATTTTTGGATACACCCTTTGGCCCTTCCTACGTTTTCTGAGCAGTCTCAGAGGTGAGTGAGCTGGAATTAAGGTGCTTTATCACTTCATACGGTGCCTTACTCAAATTTATGAACCAGAGGACAGGCTCTTTGTCAATGTCTGTGTCCATTTGACCAAAACAATCCACCAATCCAGGGAGTCTCTGTGTACACAGTGCCTGACAGGGTTGACCGAAGAGCCAGGTTGCTTTGCGAATTGTGTAGACACAGTTCTCATCAAAGCATCAGCCATCTCTGTAGCAAAATAAGCCACGCCGACGGATAATGTATCGCAAGTATATCCAGGTGGTGGTGATAGCGTGAAACATTCACGGTTAATCTGATTGACTTGGCACTTGAATTGAGGCTGGAGATGGAAAGCCTATCCCGGGATACTCCGATCCCTCTACGTGAGCAAAGACAGCTGGAGTCCCATTCAAAACCCATGTTCAACCAAAGGGTTGATTTTATTATTATTATTTTTTAAGTTTGGTAGTTATTTTGGAGAATTTGCTCTAGTGACTTTGAGGAGGTTGGCGTTGAGCTCCGAGCCTCCTTTCTTCTCTGCTGGCTTCTGAAATGACTCTGCCAAAAATTCTCACACACATACACTGCAGAGAGGTAATCACCAGAGAAGTCGGGAAGCCAGGAATCACGGGGCGAAATGCGAATCCGCAGGCCTTCAGCTGTGAGGCGGCATTCTCAAATGCTGAAGTCATCTCGTATTTTCCAGAGGCCCTCAGATCTGCACGTCGATATATGAAATGGGAGGCTAATACATAGCTATTGATTTCTCTGAGGGGCGAGTGTCAATATTTACTATCCCAAGAGGGGGCAACTGATTGAGGCAAAACCAAAGTCATGGTGGCGACTGCCAAGGTCATGGCTGAGCAATAATCCTGCTCTTCACAGTACAGGTCAACGTCTCTGCCTCCAAGTGGTGCCAGATAATATGGAGGGTGGAGATTTCAAATGGTCCTCTGGACGTTAACCATCTCCATCGCCTAGAAGCCAGGTGATGCGAAACTCAAGGTAACTGAGCGGATGTCTTCTATCACATAAGCTTTATCATATTAAAATCATCTGGGAGGATGGGGGCTTTTTCAAATTAATTGTTCCGGACTGCCTTCTCCAAAATTGTGATGCTTCCACGGCAGTGTGTGCCCCTGAGAAACATTGCCAGAATGCTGGCGATAGATCCTTTTTCTCAAGTATGAAGGGGTAAACCAGAAAGTTCAGAACACCTGGCTTCAAGATAAAGTCCATTCACATTAAGAAATGGACTATGGTGATTCCTAATCCCAGCTGCACATCGCGGTCTTACCTGTAGAGATTCTGATCCGAGTCCATTGATCTGTGCCAAGGCATAAATATCTGTGTTTCTGTAAAGTCCCGGTGGCTCTACTGTGAAGCCAGTACTGAGATCCATGTAAGATCCTCCAGCTACCTTTCCCATGACATTTCCTCCCCCACTACACACACCCCATATCCTAGTCCTGTGTTTGCACCTACCTCTTTATACTTTCTGTAAGGTTTTCCCTACTCATATCCGGACACTGAATCACCTAGTCTTCCTTCGAGCCACAGGTTATGGCCTCTTTTTCTTGTGTATGAAGCTTTCTCTGACGTGGACCCCACTCTTAAGTCAGATTTCACTTTTTCCCCCTCTCGCCACTCCTCTAGCAAACCACTCATCATACCAGGGCAATTGTAAGTTTACAAAAATCTCTTCCCCCTGGTGGACAGTGGGCAAGAGATCACGCATGAATCTGCTGGGCATTGAAAACACACCCACCTTGTATTGCTTAGTAGCACAAATCATAGTAGTTGCTCTATGAATATCCATTGCAAAGATGGACAAGTTGTGAGTTCATGTTTTGGATTAGGGTGTTTCGTAAATTAAGGAAGAATTCTCACTATCATTTCTATATTTTGAGACAATTGGAGTATATTTTAAATGAGAAAAAAAATCCCAAAATTTTAATTTGAGCCTCTTTGTGTACATAGACCTGGGCCAAATGTCCCCTCTGGCCTTACTCCCTATGGCATCCTCTTTGGGTTCAGTTGGAATAACTCACATCATTTCAGCCCTGAGCACCCCGTGTGCTCACACAGACTATAACCCTATTGCCTGACAGGGACAATGGCAGATTTGCATGCCCACAGAAGGTGGATGGAGATCACCCATGACTGTTTATGTTGGGTAAGGGGGTCCCTTTCTCCTGTTTCAGGCCTTTCCTCCAGGCTTGGCTATTCTCTCACTTCAAAGTCTTCCTTCTTTCTATTCGTCGTGTAACGGATTATTGAGTGCAAAAATTTTACATCATGAGTTAGTGTTGACATAAAATGTGTTACATGTACAGAGATGAAACAGATCGGCAGGCTTAAAACCATGTCAGCACCCAAATGTGCAGGATGGGTGTCTGTGGCTTAAAGAACATCCTGGAGACAACAGTGGGTCATCTTTTAAGAAACGCTGCATCACCAACACCTTGGTGGTATGGAGGATAATTTTGTGTGGAAAATCCTAAATTTTAATGGAGCCGAATAGAAAAGTATTTAAGAAGATTCATACTTTTTGTATAGAAGCTTTAGGAACATCTTAACTCATGTGTTTCTATTATGATTTCCTTTTTTATGTATGTGCAAGAGTTACATTTGGTGAAAACGAGTCTCTATGTAAGAATTCTTTTGATATGTCTAAAAAATTCAAAGCTTTGGTCGTAATTTAATTTGCTATCTTCTTAGCAGTGCCAGTATAAAATAATAGTGCCTATATTAGTTTGCTAGGGCTGCTAACAAAGTACCCCAAGGGGGTGACTTCAACAACAGAAATTTATTTTCTCACAGTTCTGGAGGCTAAAAGTCCAAGATCAAGGTGTTGGCAGGGTTGGTTTCTTCTGAGGCCTCTCTCCTTATCTCGTAGAGGATGTCTTCTCCCTAAACCATGTTCTTCTTTCTGTACTTACCTATTTCTGAATCTCCTCTTCTTATAAGGACACCAGTTATGTTGGGTTAGGACCCACCCTAATGACCTCATTTTACCTCATTTAAAGATCTCATCTCCAAATGCATTTCATTTTGAGGTACTGGGGGTTAAGACTGCAATACAGAATTTTGAGGGAACACAATTCAGTCCATAACAGTGCCTGCTCTAAAGTCAATGGCTTCTTAGTTCGATAAAATTTTGAGTATAAACCACAGAGGATTGTAATGATATTAAATGAGTCCCTGGAGCATAGGAAGCTGTATCTGAGCCTTAGCTGTTTATTATTACCTACCTCTCAGGGTGACTGAGAAAGCTAAATGAGATAGCACCCGCAAAGTACATAGCACAAAACCTAGCACATGGCAAGCACTCAGTCAGCATTGGCTACTGTGATCATTATTGGTTGGGAAATATTTTCATACAAGTAAAGAAAAGTTATCGAGAAAAAAAAAATCACAGTATGCCTTAGAAATCAGAAATGGTTTTTTTTTTTAAGTCGTTGATTTTGATGATGACATTGAAAAACCCTAGTGCACAATTAAGAAAGCAAAAGTTGGTAGTTATGACTTCAGACATAGTGCTTATAAGATGACTTTAATGTGCAAAAGGGTTTTGTAATTATCTAATTGTCTGGCACCACCTCAAGTCCTATTTTTTAACCCCTTTGTGTCGAGCCAAAGACATCTCCGGCAAGTATGACACACTGATGCAAAATGCATTAAGCTTTTACGGCACAGCCTCAAGACCACCAATAGCATCAAGAGATTAATAATTGGAGTAAGAAAGATAAATGTCTTTTATAAATAATTTAGCCTATCATTAGAAATTAGAAACTTGAGAGCCCTGATACTTGGGAGAGTAAACAGTAGCCTGCCTTTAATGGGCTATAATTTTAAATAGGAGGAGGATGTTGCCAGTTGTCACTTAGATCAGCTTAAAACACACTTCTCAATGAAAACCAACTCTCTCAAAATGAGGTCACCTAGTTGAGTCAAGTCTGAGATAAATAGAGATGAATATATTTCTGATCTGATTTAACAACTGATTCTGTTTGTTGTCCTGAATAAGAAAATTGACTTCTTCTTTACAGATAAACTTGTGAAGTTTTTCAGCTTTTCACATATATTTTATCCTAAACTAGGTATCCCCTCACCAAGCCATACTTTTAGAATGCTTCATCAGTCCTCAACACTCAGAATTTTCCACTGAGTCTACCTTTATTCAGAGGTCCCAACAAATGCTAGAGCTTTCTAACATTGTCAACCAATTTATTCTGTGCTAACACAAGAAAACTAGTGATTATGGTCCTAGGAACTTTGTTTATTTTATACCTGGCCTTAAGTGTGCAAAACACTCATCTTTGCCATCAAATTCAAGGGAGTGGCTCAAAAGATTGAAATTTCCATCCAAGCAGGCAGGAGAGAAGGATGAGGGTTTCCATTTATAAAAGAAGGGTATAGGTCTGTGGCGGAGACAAAGTTGTGTGCTTACCAGGCTCATTTAATGTTCTTCCTAAGCTCACAGCCAAGCTACATTTCCCAACCTTCTCTGCAGTTAGTGGGGCCATTTGACTGAGTCTTGGCCAGTGGAATGCATGACTCCATTGGGCCTAGCCCTAAAACTCCCCAAACCATCTTCTACTCTTTCATCTACCATCTGCCACCTGGGTGACAGTGCAAGCCTGGAGACCACAATGCTCAGGCCAACTTTGCACTGATGGTAGAGCCATAATCTAGAGGGAGCCTGTATCCCAAATGACTGCAGAGAATCGGCTTCCCCCATTAAGCCTTTACAGACCATATTACGCTGTGATATGACTGAGAAACACACTTTTACTGTGTGAGGCCACTGAGATGCAAAGGTCATTTCTTACAGTAGCTACCCTTCCTTGCCTTGAATGCTCCAGGTATTAACCTTTCTGAGAGGCATATTACAAGGATCAACTTATTTGTTTGCTTTTCATTTATCCAACAAGTATTTGTTTCAAATCCACCATGCAAGAGTTACTCTGCTAGGTGGCAACTCATGAAGCACTCTGACAATAGTGGTTAAGGCCCTGGACTTTCAAAGCAAAATGGGAGTTTGGATTCTGGCTCTGTCACTTATTGGCCATGTGACCTTGAGCACCTTAATGAGCTTCTCTGTGCTTTAATTTTCTCACTTGTAAGATGAAGTAATAATAATATTGACCTCATAGGGTTGTCCTGAGAATTAAATGAACTAATCAGTGAGCATAAAACCTTAGCTCCTTATCTGGTATATATCTCAATAAAAGTCAATACCCTTGTTAAATCCAGACAAAGCTCCAATTTTCCAAATTAAACATGAAATAAATTATTATTAATAGTCAAATTACTAAATCTAGTCTACTTGAATGGCCACGAAGCTCAGATCAATGATGCCTCTGAAAGGGACCGAAGGAGTGTGCTCATTAAAACAGATTCCCAGCACTCACTCACATTTGGACATGGAGGCACACCCTCTGGCAGCGCACATGGGGAAATCTCATTTTAGCAGAGGAAAAGTATAAAATTACTGGCAAGTTTATTTGCAGATTTGGAAGTAGAAGAGAGAAAGAAAATGGTAGTTGTAGGAAGGCTTCCTTCCCTCAGAGAGCCCTAATCATATGTTTTCTTGGCACTCTGAAGCTTTTCCAGGGGGGTGGGCCCATTGAATAAATACATGTTTCTCTTTACTTTTTCAAAACCCAGTAAGGCAAAGACATGTTTATTTAGTATTTTCCCATTTGTTTTCATAGCCAAAAGATATGTCTTCTGGGCAGGCAGTTCCTTGAGAAGATCCTGTTTACCCCATTCTGCCCCAGTCAAGAGTCTTTTTGGAAGAAAACACAAGATGCCATTTTAGAGGAAGGATTCGGTGGGCTGGCATTCAAAGACTCCATTAACCTAGAGTAAGAGCAAAAGAAAAAGACAGCACACAGCAAAACCCAACCCAACCAACTCTGGATAAACTGACTCCAGGCCCAGAAAAATGTCTTCTTAAAAAAGTTTATAGTATGGTGTTCCCCCACCACCACCCCGCCCAGGCCTGTTGCCCTGGGTTCCGTCATTGATAGCTAATGAACATGAACTTTTATGATGTGAGCAGGGGAATGGAAGGAAATGGAAGATTGTGATCAAACAGAAAGTTGATGACTCGCTTCAGGAGAGAAACAAAACCCACAGTTCAAATCAGCAGTTCAAATCATCTGCTCGCCTCCTCTGTGCCCCATGGATTTTACCAAATAGGAGCGTTAAGGCAGAGATACTGGGGCCTTAAAGATGGGAAGGCAGCTGCTCCCTCCCAAGCAAGCCAGGCAGATAGCTGAATCTGTTTTCTATGATCGACCCAACCCAAGGGATCACATTGTCCCAGACACCAAAAAAAAAAAAAGAAAAAGAAAAAGAAAAAGAAAAGCCAGTGTGAACTTTATTTATTTATTTATTTATTTATTTATTTATTTATTTATTTTCAGTGTGAACTTTTAAAGCCTCCTGTTCAGCAGTTTGCATAGGACAGAGGACAGCCATTTGTGAGACAGGCACAGATTTGTGACTTGAACCTCAAAAACTGGAGAGAGATAGGAGCAGCCTGTCCTTGGCACTGCCCTGTAATGTGATGAGAGATGGTCAGCAAACATCTGTACCCTTGCTCTCTGGGACTGGGTGCAGAGAAGGGCTTCGGGTGCTGGCTACCCCTGGCAGCTTAGATCCTACAGTTTCTGAAAAGGTGTTTGAACATTCTTGGGTCAGCTTGACTAATCGTGTTTTCTTTATAATGGTTTTTTGCTTTAAGCAAGAGTGTATTGAAGAAGGAAGGTCCGTCACTTTAGCATTTGGAGTCAGAAAATTAGTCCAACAAGTGGAGTTAATTGATCACCTTCTTCTTTTTTTCCTCCCAAAGATTTTATTTATTCATTTGTGAAAGACACACAGAGAGAGGCAGAGACATAGGCAGAGGGAGAAGCAAGGGCCCCATGGGGAGCCCAAAGTGGGATTCGATCCCAGGACCTCGGGATCACGACCTGAGCCGAAGGCAGACACCCAACCACTGAGCCACTCAGGTGCCCCAACTGATCACCTTCTGAAACCTGTTTCAGCTGATGGGGTCTAGGATCTTGCTAGTGACCCCAAGACCTTGCAGGAGAAAGAGGATGACTCTGTCTTGGGCTCACTTACCTCACGCCTATGCTCCATACCTACATTATGAGTCTTGAGGTTTAGAACTGAGCAAGGCCTCGGGAAGGCTATACAGCAATAGGAAACCCCAGAAGAAGTCCTTGTCAAGGGGAACTTTCTGGGTCCAGAACTAACTCCTCCTCCACTGGACCACTTTGCTATCACTCTTGGCCGTTTGCAGAACTTGAGCTCCAGATTAGAACCTTGATATCAGATCCATTAGGTGTGTTACATGTACCAGCTCAATTTAATCTTTATGGGGTCTCCATGAGGTAGAACGATTATTCTTCCATTTTATGGAAGGGAGACAGAGGCTCAGAGAATTTGGGTAACTTCCCCAGGGTCAGGCAGCCATGAAGTGGCGGAGCTAGGATCCAAATGCAGGGAGCATGACCCCAGAGTTTATGGATTTTACTAACTTACTATAGCCCCTAAAATACAAAACCCCTAAGATAAGAAGGGACGAATATTTGACATTGGAAATGCTGGAAATCAGTGGGGGAAATCATACCCTTCTTAGCTCTCTTCACATCACGCTTCGTAGGACTCCATCAATTTCTGTAAGGCTCTCCCTGCTAGATACCCCAGGACTGCTCTGCTTTAACTAGTTTCTCCTACGTCTCTGTACACCTGCCCTAGGACATCATCATTCTGGCAGATCGAGTACCACGGGAGGAAGCTGCTCTCGCTCCCTCCAACTAAATAAGCATATTCACATTTTCCAAGATCCCTGATTATGAGCCTGAATAGAAAATTTGGTTTCTGATTAATAAGCATCCTTGCCTTTATGTTGCTACAGAAAGCATTTGTGCTAATAATATGATGCTTAATAATGAGATGTCTATCAAAGGAAGGGAATGGCAATGGGGAAACAATGATGTTGGACCAAGTTTAAATATCATGCTATTCTAAAAGGCTTCACCCAAAAGGGTCATGCCCAACTTACTGGTATCTGTGAAAGGTGTTGCAAAGCAGATTTTTGTTTTCTTATATTGTGAGTGGTTCCAGGGTGCTTTTCCTTTTTTGCTTTTTTATTTTTTTAGAAAAGTCCTAGGTCTGGAAATGTTCAGGCATCAGGCTGGTGGAGTTTGGTTTGGTGACTTTGCTGCCAAGTTCAGGACAAATGTATTTCTCTCTCTGTTACCATTAGAACCTTCATCCCTGCATTTAGAACCTGACATGTGCCAAACTGCCCAATTAGTCCTTGCCCGTCATTAAAGTGTGCAGCTAAACACTGGGTTTGAAATACATCATTGCAACTGTCCAAACACAAACCCAAGTGTATTCAAGAGTCCCGGGGAGGATCAGGGTGAGGGGCGAGAATGATTCGAATTGGCCAAGATTCAAAATGCCATTTAAACTTAAGCACAAAAAAAGGTTGTGCTCATGAAAAGAACTGGATTGACATGCATAGAACACAAAAGCTCGGTCCCATGTTTCCTGAGTTTCTGAGAGGGCCTGCCCCTCTTCCACCTGCCTGTGTGGCTCATTGTAGGGACAGAGAAGAGGTGCTGCTTTGCCAGAGGCCCGGCCAGAGGTGTGCCAGTAGACCGATATCCCGGCAATGTTGTCTTTTTCCAGCTCCCCACTCCTGAAAACCAGCTTGATTCTAGTCAAATCAGAGGGAGGTTGGAGGTGATAGGATTTTATTTTCATAACAAATAAAAATATTTGACTTTTCCATTTAATTTTGCTGAGCAACCTAAAAGAGAGAACCATCGCACCATGTAACCTAGTCTATCTGGCCAAGTTAATGTTAGGTTGGTGCTATTAGGAACAAGTGACTACAAAGTTGCCATGACTTAACCCAACGAAGGTTTATTTCCCAACATACTACCTGCCCAACATAGTTCAGCAGGGATGCTCAGCTCATCACAGTGTTCAGGGACCCACTTTGGCAGAACAACCGCCATGGGTCAAATGCTAGGGGGGGAGAGAAAGCCCTGGAGGGTCTCAGAATGGCCACAAAATGATCTGACCTGGAAGTAACACAATGTTATCTGCTCAAAATTCACTGGCCAGAACTAGTTACAAGGCCCCACCCAAACACAAGAAGGTCAAGACACATAATCCTACCTTCCAGCATTAATGACTACCACTGACACACTCCAGGTCACATCCCTAAGTAGCAAAGTTGGAACTCCCGACTCTAACTTGGCTTTAAAACAAAAGTACAGCTCACAGACTTATGGCCCAACCAGGTTACGGAGTTGATCAAGAGGGGCTCTTAAGGATGGGGGAAAGGTAAGACATGGATAACTCTCTACAGCTGAAAACTCCAGCTGCGGTCAGATATGCCATTCCAGAAGAGAGCAGAATCCCTGATTTGGTCCCAGAATAACTGTTCCCCTAGTTCAGCTTTTTGAAGTTTTCCAGATTGGAGAGAATTTGGAAACATACTGAGTCTTTTGGATGCTTCCTGGCCCAGATGCCCTCGCCTTCTGTGTAGGAGAAACACAGATCCTTAGAGCAGAGCAAAGGCCCTAGGTAACTATTTTCTGACATCAGCTCCAATACAGAAATTCTGCAAGAGGTCTGTGATATAGGCAGTATCTGCAAACTGCGAAAGAATACTTCTTTGCCAGGTGTGTGGGGCTATTTTTAGAAATGTATGCAGATCTTGTGATGTGCAAGATATACATCCAATTAAAAAGGGGCACTGAATGTATTTTATCATTACCTATTTTCTCAATTGACAGCTCCTCAAAGCACTTTGAGCATAATTTGGGGGAGGAGTGGGGAACAATGGTAGTCTGACAACTTTTTTTCTTTCCCTTGTCTAAGGATATAAAGAAGTCCTCGTGGCGCTAGAAACCTCTCTTTACTGAATAGGGTGCTATTGTGATGGTCTTTTCTCTAGGCTTTCTTGGACCTTGTTGGTGAAATTTGTTGACAATGAAAAGCAATCGGTAAACATTTCAGTAGCTGTTTCTGAAGCTGGCATTTGTCTTCCAGGAGAATGATTCCGTTGAGGGAAGGGTGAGGCAAGGAGGGTAAGCAGCATTTTGAGAGTACCAGCCTCAAGCTACACAGAAACAAAACCCCTGCCTGCTGGCAGGTCGGTGCCTGTGACATTTGGTCAAGGGGCATCATGAAAAGCACTAAATCAACAATTATAGAGCTGAAATAGAGAGGATTGTATAACAAACCCTCCAGCATTCGTTGTGATGACTGAAAGTGTGCCATCACCTGTTTCGGGTGGGTCAGAATGATCCGCCTAAAGTCATGGATGGCGTGGAGGGCAGGCAGAGGGCACAAGGATGCCAATATCTCAGCCTGTGATCTTCTATCATGTTAGCACGGACGATAATTCCAATGGTCTGGCCACTTCCATTTATGGGGTGGCTGGTAGTGGTGTGGGGTGAAGAATCAGAGAAGCTCCTTAAGTCCATCTCGTTCATATTCCTAGCCAGCACTCTCCCTCTCCTTGGCGGGGTCTTCTGAAAGGGCAGAGAAGGAGTTCCTGAGGCTACATATCCCCCATCGCTGCCTACATAGCCCCCATCTGGGAAGACCTCTGTATCGGTCATTTTCACCGTGAGAGTGACCACAAGACATTGTATGAGCTTTGCAGATGAAACCAACCTGCTGCACCGGTCACCATTTACAGGGCCAAGAAAAGGTTTGTAAGCTGAAGGCAATCATTTATGACCTGAAGCCGAGGGAGCATCTCTGCTCTGAAGCTTGCTCTGAGCTCTGCCCCGTGGAGCCATGACATCCTGCTTAATCCACTCAAATACTCTCTTTAGGGAAACATCAATGGTAGGTGGACAACACGAGAGCCTGTCATTTCAGATGAGGTCACTGCCACCGCTCTTGAAAGCTCGGGCATAGGCTATTGTTGGAATTTCTGGGAAGCAGAGTGACTACATAGCCAATAAGGCCAACGAAGTAACTTCCTGTGTCACTGTGAGTCCCCTAGTGTCTTTGTAATAAATTCAGATCAACTAATAAATGGCACTCTTCCTTTTGTTCCTCTCTTTAGAAATCTGTCAACATTATGCATTTGCACATAAGCATCCTTTCATCTTAATGGAACCATGAGCAAAGGTTGAAATAAAAATTCCATCTTTGGATGATAGAGCCCTGTTTTTCCACATGGTTTTCCAGTCAATGGTCTAAATTGGTTGCTGTGAATTCCCCTCGCCGGCCCAGGAGTCAGGGCTGGAAAGGGGAGAAAGGGAGATGGGGTCTGTAGCTGCTGGGTGTGAGAAAATCCATTGCACCATTTTGGGTAAACACAGACTCAGAGCAAAAAGTACAATCCAAAGCAGGCTGGCAAGCTCCAGATCCCAAGGAGAGCATCTGCAACCTGCCTGAGCAATGGGAGCAGGAAGGCCAAGAACAGACGGATACAGGGATACAGACACCGACTCACAGAGCTGGGCCCCCTGACAGCAGCAACTTGGAAGCAGCTGTAGATGCAGGAGATGGAGAAGGAGAAAATGTTGGGACTTCACTATTCGGGGCTGTAAGCCCCAGGGCCCCTTGGAGTCAGAAAGTTACTGGAGAGTAAAAGAGCGCTGGCAGCCAAGGGGATTACACCAGCCTTCACTCAGCAGGCTGTTTTCTGATAGGATTAGGATCACAGAGCTCATCAGCCAGAAGGCACCTCTGAATGTCCAGGGTGAGTGGTTTGCACACACAGAAATAATCCACTGCCGTGTCTCTCGAGGATAATCCTGGAGCCGGAACTGCAGTGAGGCAGTGCTTGTCGGCTGCCTGTGAAAGCGAACAGGACACCATGAGCTAATGGGGTGAACCCAGATGACAAGAAAGGACTTAGAGAGGGTGGAAGGACCTCAGAGCATCTCCTGGCCAATGAAGGCGCTCCTTGAGGCATGCAGTGGGAGACAGCCTAGGGATGGCCCAAGAATCTGCATCCTGAACTAAATCCCAAAGTGGAGCCACCAGCGACATTCTGGTGGCCGGTAGGTGTAAGAGGACCGGTGCGTGTGGCATCCTGTTGACATAAGAAGTACAGTTTGCACATTTCAGATGTTTTTGTAAGACCTCAGTAGTTTGTGGGGTTGGAGAATGAGTTTGGATAAACAATGGGCTGGCTTGCGTGGCCGGCGTGCCCTCATGTCAGGGGTCTCCCACACAGATTTGCCCTTGGCCTGGCTGAGTGTGACTCTGTGAAATGAAGGTCAGCGCTATGTTGGTAGGAAGTCCAGATGCCCTGCTGTAGGGTCTCACTCTTATATTGTCATGAAACCTGCCCTGTGAGTTATGACGTCCATTGTTTCTGAAACAGGTCTGAATAATGTTTAGGAATCTTAAGTTTTAAAACAAAAGTTTTACCAGTTATAAAGACAACACTTTAAAAAAAAAAAGATTATTTATTTATTTGTTCATGAGAGACACACAGAGGCAGAAATGTAGGAAGAAGGAGAAGCAGGCTCCCTGCTGGGAGCATGATGCAGGGCTCGATCCCAGGACCCCGGGATCACGACCTGAGCCAAAGGCAGACGCTCAACCACTGAGCCACCCAGGGGCCCCTAAACACAACACTTCTATTTTGGAGTAATAATTCCCATTTGGACGTCTTCTTCCATACAATAAAACTTGATTTCTTTTTTAAGTCAATGTCTCTCCAGACGTGGTCTTCAGAAATGGTGGTGGTGGGGGGGGTTTCAAATACATTCTTAGGGATTTATATGAATGGTCTTTTTTTTTTCCCCTATGAAAAGTGAAAAGCTCTGTTTTAGTGCATTGTAATATAACAGTAGTTTTAAATATAGGACCCAGAAACGAAATCTTCCTTGGCTTTCTAATGACTTTAGGTGGAAAATCTCCAAGGATGAATATGTTGCGTGCCAATTCATTTGAATTCAATCCAATTCAACAAGTATTTATTGAGCTGTGGTCCTAATGCTATAGCGGGCACAAGGGAATAGAGAGTACTAAGTTTCTGGTACTTTGGGGAGAGAATTATCGTACAAGAAGCAATGGGAACATCCTCCCTGGAGGAGCCAGGACAAGCTTCTTAAAGGATGAATTCACCAGGATGATTGGCAGAGAGAGAGAGAGAGAGAGAAGGAGATAGAACATTATAGACACAAGGAACAGCTTGGACAAAGACACGCATGGCTGATAGTTTGACATGACTGGAGCAGAATTTTAGGGTAGACAGCACGAGTAAAGTGACTAGGAAGATGAGGACCTTGTGAGCCTTGCTAAGGAGCTTGGGCTCATTAGTAGAAGAACATGGCAACTGTTCTGTGTTGTGATGCCTTTTGGGGATCCTGCTCCCTATTTGCCTTTATATTAGTCTGTTTTCTCTGGAAAGCTTGAGCTCTCTCAAGAGCCACATGTATTGGTCTCACAATCCCGGGTGTAAAGAGGTAAAAAAAAAAAATGTTACCAGCTTAGCAATGGCACCAGAATTCCAATTGGAAAAAGAAATGTCTTTGTTGGGAAAGCTATGTTGATAAAGCCTTGTGGTAGATCCACACACCTGAAAATTTGTCATTTCAAATATCAGAAAAATGAAAATGATTTTGCCCTGCTGGGGAGAAAGAATTTGGGGCTTTGGAGGGGGAATCAGTCCAAAAGAGAGGTGCTGACAAGGAAGAGGAGAAGAATATGGGAAATGTTGTAAGGATATCTCCCAATTCTACAATTTTTTTTTAAGATTTTATTTATTTATTCATGAGAAACAGAAAGAGAGAGAGAGAGAGAGAGAGAGGCCGAGAAGTAGGGAGAGGGAGAAGCAGGCTCCTCACAGGGAGCCTGATGCAGGACTCAATCCCGAGCTAGAATCACACCCTGGGCCAAAGGCAGACGCTCAACCACTGAGCCCCCCAGGAGTCCCGCAATTCTACAAATCTTGAGGATAGTCTGTAAAATCCACAAATGCTCTATGAAAGTGATGTTTTTGTGGTGGGATACTGAGAGTAGGTTTGAATTTCAGGGCAAACTTGGACTGGGATGTAGGATGGAAGCTGCATAACAGCATGTGTTATGGTGCCTGAGGTGGTCCTAACAACAAAAGCCTCAAGGAATGTGCAGCCATCTCGGAAAGGGCTTTGGATTCCTCACTCTATGGTTCTGAACTAGGTCTTGAGGGGTATGTGGGTTAATTTTACGTATCCACTTGGCTAGGCTATGGTTATTTGGTCAAAAACCAGTTTTGTTGTCATTGTAAAGATATTTTAGATGTAATTAACATTTATAATAAGTAGACTTTGAGTAAAGTAGCTTACTCTCCCTCATGTGGGTGGGCATCATCAAATCACTTGAAGGCTTTAAGAGCAAAAACTGACGTTCCCAAAGAAGAACAATTCCACCTACAGACTTAAACATGGAAACCCTGGCTGAGTTTCTCATCTGATGGCCTTCCCTGCAGATTTTGGACTCAAGACTGCAACATCAGCTCTTAATTTAATTTCTAGGCTGCCAGCTTGCCTTATGGATTTCAGACTTCCCAGCCCCCACAATCACATGAGGCAATTCCTTTAAATCTCTCTTCAGATAAGAGAAATAGAAATATAGCTCTCTAGATGTAGACTTATAAATAAGATATGAATCTACCTCTGTCTATCATCTATCTATCTACCATTGCTTTTGTTTCTCTGGAGAACTCTGACTAATACAAACACAAGATGACCCCAAATGATTGTTCTGTGAAGGGCAACAATACGTTATTTCCAAGTCCTCGGCAGGCACAAGCCTTTCCTCACAAGTTGAGAAAATGCCAAAAGGAAAGGGACTCAAACATGGTTGCTCCTTGGTTCATCAGGATGCTCAGTAAGTGCTCTGTGATATATATTGCGAGATCTTGCTCCAATAACATCTCTTACTCCTTCTCTACTGAAAGGATCCTAATTTTATCTTGATCAACAATGCTTAAACAAATATTTAATTTCCCAGCCTCCCTTATAGCTATGGGTGATCATGTGACACAGTTAACAGCCAATGACACTTAGGCCATCATGTTTGGCTCTTGAGAAAGCTAGTAACAGGATCAATCTGGCTGGCACGTTTCTTTGCTGATTTGCCCTTCCCTCTTTTGCATTCGGCCTGGCTGGAATAAAGATGCAAAGCCTTATGGTGCAGCAGCTATTTTGTAATCATGAGGATGAAAGACACTAAGAATGGCAGAGCCCAGAGTTACAAGGACTCTGGGCAATTGAAGACATCCCCGACCAGCTGTATCTGACTTGGACCACCTACCTCCAGGCTTTTTTTTTTTTTTCTTTTTTAAGATTTTATTTATTGATTCGTGAGAGACACACAGAGAGAGAGGCAGAGGCACAGGCAGAGGGAGAAGCAGGCTCCAGTAGGGAGCTGGATGTGGGACTCAATCCCGGATCACGACCTGAGCCAAAGGCAGACGCCCAACCACTGAGTCACCCAGGCCTTTCTACCTCTAGGCTTCTTAATAGAAGAGGGCAATAGACCTCTTCCTTGTTTATGCCAACCTGATCAAGTTTCCTGCTACTTGTAGCTGAATGTGCTCCTGACCGATAATGCCACAATCTCAGTCACTATTGTATTAAGCGATGGGATTGTTTCTAGAAGGCCACCGGGAAAAAGAAGAGCAAGGGGCCTGATGACCTGATTATTTTTATAGCCCCCCCCCCCCCTTTTTTAAAGATTTTATTTATTTATTCATGAGAGACGGGCGGGGGGGGAGGGAGAGAAAGAGAGAGAGGCAGAGACACAGGCAGAGGGAGAAGCAGGCTCCATGCAGGGAGCCTGGTGGGACTCCATCCGGGTCTGCAGGATCACGCCCTGGGCTAAAGGCGGCGCTAAACCGCTGAGCCACCCGGGCTGCCCTACAGCCCTTTTAATTAGCAAATTAACTGAGCTTAAATGATCATATCAACTTGGCATCACCTTGAATGGAACATGGAAGAGGTAAATTTCTATGGGTTAGAATTGAGATTTGGATGAAGAAGAACTAAGGGTGTGTCATCAACAGGTGGGAGTGGGAGGGAGCAAGAGGGAATTTTAAATTATAAATGATGATTCTAAAAAAATAGAAGCATAGTTAAAGAAAATAAGAAGTCTACTACAAATGGCATACCTTGATCTGTAGTCCAGAGGTGTCTGGTTTAAACAAAATAAATGAATACCCAGGAATATGACCATCGCTATGTTCATAAATAGACTCTGTGTTTTGTCTATACTTTCCATCATTTTTTCACTTTATTTACTCAAACATTCATTCATTCATTCAACAAACGTTTGTTAATGGGTAGGAACCAGGAACACAAGGATAAGTAAGACAAAGTTCTCATCCCTCCAGAGCCAAATATTGAGGGAACAGACAGGATTGTGAGCAGATAAATAACCAAACAAATCTCTAAGGAATATAGAAGAGATAAAAATAAGTCATGAACCACAAAGACTGACCAGAGGAATTATGAGTGACTGATCCCATAGCATAGGAGACATTTGAGCTGGGGTTTGAAGTTTAAATAAGAGTTTCCCAACTGGAGAAGGAGGAAGACCATTTTCATTTCCTAGATCTTCATCTTTGGAAATAGATATTAAAGGAGATTTGACCCATTCAAATATCAAGGGAGGCTTCTCTGAGGGGGCTTCCCTTCAGCTGTGATGTGGGTGATAGGAGTTAATGAGAAAAAAGAGAACTCTGGATCGAGGGAGCCCCAGAGGCAGAGCATTTGACAGGCAGAGGGGTTGAAATGGAACTCATATCATAAGGTGGAGAGAGGTATGAGATGAGGCTAGAGAAATATTTAGGAAATATTCCAAATGATATAGGTGCAGACCAGATTAAGGAGGGTTTTTGGTTTGGATTTTTTTTTTTCTTAAAAACAATGAGAAGTCATTGAAATGTTTTATGCAAGATAACCACCTGACCATCTTAATTCCTAGCAATCTAAAGTGCTTAGACAAAGGAGCCCAGGGATTCTGAATTCCCACTGCAACCTCTCTAAAGCCAAGCTCAGACTCATTGGTGGAACTCACCATAGGTATCAGAATATCTGGCCTTCTCTAGTAGTCCCATAATTCTTCTTCTCCATAAAGGCAAGCATACTGGCAAACTTTAATAAGTGTCAGGTCTAATTATGAATAGCCATTGCCCTTTAGATTTGTATGGGAAGCCCTTTCCACTCCAGAAGCCATCCTGTCAGTCTCTGAATGGCATCCTACAAAATCGAGTGTTAGACAAAGCACTGGGAAAATATGCAAACAATCACTGGAGGTGATGATATCCACACATAATACAATCTCCAAAGAGCAGGAGCTGGAGCCCAGCAGATACCACTGCATTGACGGCTTCATTTTATTCATACCCTACTGCATATGTCACTTCCCACAGTTCGGATGTCAGGCCGTGACCTGAATTTCCAAGCTTGTTGCTCATACCATCAACCATTAGCTTGGAACAAGGCAAGAATTTAAACATGCAAAACTGGATTTGCATATTCGGTGTTTTAGGTAAGAAAGATGCCTTGGATTTTGGCCCAGTTGAGAAGGAATTGCCGTTCTTTTCTCATTAATGTCATCCTACTTACAAGAACATGTTGACACAAACACACACATACACACACAGGACACAAAGAAATTCTCGAAGGCTTTCCAGTGACAACCTCTTAAGAAGCAAAGCTCTCAGAAGCACATTTTATTTGAAAAGGTAAGGAGCTAAGCTGGAGGGTTAAAGGAAAGAAAGCCAAGGCTGAGGAATATTGTAGCAGACACGCCATGATTCCTCGCGAACCTCAGAGTTTTCTCTAGGGAAGGAAGGACCCAAGGTCAAATAGAAAAGCATGGGAAAAAATGAAGTATGGAAGCAAAAGAGCTGGAACAAAATTCAAGGCAGCCCACACTCTAACCACTATACATGACCCATACAATTACCTTTTTTTTTTTAAAAAAAATGCTTTTTATTAAGACTATATTTTTTAGGGCAGTTTAAAGTTCACAAGGGAAGGTACAGAGATTTCCCATATACTCCCTGCCCCCCTCCCTGCCACATGTACAGCTTCCCATAATATCAACATTCCCCACCAGAGTGGTGCATGTGTTACAACTAACAAACCTGCATTGATACAACATAATCTAAAGTCTGTATTTTACATTATGGTTCACTCTGGGCATTATACATTCTTTGGGTTTGGACAAAAGTCCAATGACGTGCATCCATTATTACGGTATCACACAGAGTGTTTTCACTGTCTTAAAAATTCTCTGTTCTCCTCCTTCTCACTCCTCTCCCTCTCCCCAATCCCTGATAACCACTGATTTTTCACTGTCTCGCTGGTTTTGCCTTTTCCAGAACTTCCTATCTTGGAATCATATGGTATGCAGACATTTCAGATCGTCTCCCTTCACCTGGTAATATGTATTTAAAGTTCCTTCATGCCTTTTCATGGCTTGATAGCACTGAATAATATTCCATTGTCTGGATAAACCATAGTTCGCCATTAAGTATGATGTTAACTATAGAGCTTTTGTAGATATTCTTTAAAAAATATATTTATTTACTTTAGAGAGAAAGAGAGAGAGCACAAGTGAGGGAAGAGGCAGAGGGAGAGAATCTCAAGAAGTCTTCTCACTGAGCCAGAACCTAAAGCAGGGCTCAATTTCACAACCCTGAGATCATGACCCAAACTGAAATCAAAAGTTGGTCACCTAACCGACTGAGCCACCCTGACACCCCTGTATATATTCTCTATCACGCTGAAGATGTTCTCTTCTATTCCCAGGTTACTGAGAGTTTTTATCATAAATGGGTGTTGGATTTTTTTGTCAAATTCTTTTTCTGTATCTATGATATGATCGTGTGATTTTTTTTCTCAGCCTATTAGTGTGATATTACATAAATTGAATATTGAATATTGTAGCCTTGCATACCTGGTATAAATCCCACTCGGCTGAGGCATATAATTCTTTTTAAGTGTTACTGGATTCAATTTGCTAATATTTTCTTGAGATTTTTTTTTCTTTGCATCTATATATGAGAGATATTGGCCTACAGTTTTCTTTTCCTGTAATGTCTTTGTCTGGTTTTGTATCAGTGTGGTGCTGGCCTCATGGAATGAGCTAGGAAGTGTTCCTTCTGGTTCTATCCTCTAAAAGAGATTATAGAGAATTGATACCATTTTTTTAATGTTTTGTAGAATTAGCCAGCAAACCCATCTGGGCCTGGTGCTTTCTATTTTGGAAAGTTATTAATTATTATTGATTGAACTTCTTTTTTAAATATAAGCCTATTTGTATTATCTATTTTTATCTTCCAGGAAGCTTAATTACTGACCATTCACCATGAACATGTGGAGGCTTGATTTCAAGCTTTGTTGGAGTGATCTTATTCAATTATTTCCTAGGTTTTAAGGCTTTTACTTAGTCTTGGGACATAGATTTTACTACTAAATCCTGGCCATCATGGTATTTCAAAAGGAAAACCATACCCATTAATTGCACTCCTGGACATTTATTCCAGAGAAATAAAAATCTCTGTGTACACAAAAGACCATAGCAGCTTTACCGGTAATAAAACTTAATATTTGAATACTTGTAATAAAACCAAAAACTTGAAATAACCAAAATGTCCTTCATTAGGTGAATGGCTAAACAAGCTGTTACATCCATGCCATGGAATACTATTCAGCAATAAAACGGAACCATTAGATTTATCGAGACACACGACAACTTAGGTAGATCTCAAGAGCATTATGCTGAGTGGGAAAAAAAAGCCAATTTCAAAAGGTTATATACTATCTGATCCCATATATATGATATTCTCAAAATAACAAAATTACAGAGATTGAGAGCATGTTAGTTACTGTCAGGATTAGAGATTGTGAGATCGTGTCAGGGGTCATGACTATAAAAGGGTACACGAGGGAGCTCTTTGTGGTTATGGAAGAGTTTTGTGTCTTGATTGAAGTGGTGGTTACATAAATCTACACCTGTGATAAAATGGCAGCAAAACTATGCCCACCCTGTAATGTTGATTTTCTGGTTTTGACATAATAACATAGTTACATAAGGATAACCATGGGAGAAACTGAGTGAAGCATGCATGGGACCTACCTTTGCAACTTCCTGTGATCTATTATTATTTCAAAATAAAAGATTTATTAAAGTTTTATTTATTTCTTTGTTTATTTATTTATTTGACAGAGCGAGAGAGAGCACACAAACAGGGGAAGCTCAGAGGGGGAGAGGGAGAAGCAGACTCCCCACTGAGCAAGGAGCCTGACACGGGGCTCCATCTAAGGACCCTGAGATGTTGACCTGAGCTGGAGGCAAACACTTAACTGACTGAGCCACCCAGGCACTCCCCTCTAGATGAATATTGAACAAGTATTTGAAGAATATTGGCTTTGAAGTGGCATCAAGTTATTCAGCTTTTGCAGAATTTTAACTACCTCCTCTGAACTACAAATCCCAAATTTGTACTTAATTCATGACCTCTCACCAGATTCTGACTCATGTATCTCATTGGAATCTCCCTTAGGACACCTACAGATACCTCAAAGAACCTATTCAAAATTCAACATTGTATCCTCCTCTAAGACCTAATTTTTTTTCTATATTTTGTGTGTTTCTTGCAATGGTACCACCGTTGTCAATACTCAAACTAGAAACATGAAATTTGTCTCTCACCCTTTGGGTCCTACTACCCACCAAATCCTGCCAACTCTATATTTATTTCTTGGGCCCACCTCCCTTCTCCATCTGACCTCTGCCTCAGTTCAGTACCTCAGGATTTCTCATCCAGACTATTGCAATAGAACCCTAATTGGTGTCCTCATTTCTGATTTTGCCTTGGACTGGGACAGGGGTTACAGTCTCAAGAGGGCAGACAGCAAGTTTGGACTGTGGTCTAAGTTAAAGAGGAACCAGGGGGTTGGTTAGTCAGTAATTCTCCGGTGATACAGCAATCCCCTAAATTAGAGTGTTAGCACCAACAAAAATCAATATGCTCTTTTTCTATCTTTACTATGTATGATAGCAGACAGGTTTGGTGATAAGAGTTTGAGTAGATGGTGGGCAGACATCACAGCTTCTGATGGCCCCTGTCTTTTTTCGGGGGCAGAGAGAGTAGAAGGAGCAGAGGGCAGAGAATGAAAGCCTGTACAGACAGAGGTAGACAAAGAGGTTCAGCCGAGAGACCCTACGATGGGCTCCTGATGAACTCCAAGACTCAGCTCTGTGAATAGTAGGAAGCTAGTCCATAAAAGGCATAAAGTGTGAGAAGAACAGTTTGGGCTCAGATTATTGACCTAAGAATTCTCAGTATCTATATGTGGTGTGAACACTTTTGTTTCATATGAATAATATCTTGTCATTCATGTTAATTAAATTTCTTAATATAATCCCAGTGTTTCCTATATTTCAAATATCCCCAAGACCATGGTGTGTGTGTTGGGGGCGGAGGGGGGGCATGCCAAATAACAATGTCCCACACAACCGTTATCTAAATCAAACTCACATAACAAAGGAAACGATTCCCTCAAACTACTGCCAACTTTCACCTATCCAAAGGTAAATCTGACAAATCTGCTGAAAATACTTCAGTGGCTCCTCCATCCTTGATGGTCTGTAAAGGTCCCCCACCCCGATGACCCTGCTCCTCCGATCTCTCAAGCATCACCTAACTTTTTCATAGGACAAAGAATCCATTTCCATGGTTAACCTCAGATGTTGCACTTGACTGTGAGCTTCATAGGCAAGAAGTCTCTCTGACTCATCTCCCTGTCATCATTATCTAGCACTATGTGTGGCTCATCATGGTAAGCACTCAAAACAGATCTATTGAACAATTAATTTACTCAGGGATTAGCAAACTTTCTCTGTAAAGAGACAGAAAGTAAGTATTTTTGGCTTTGCAGAGCGTAAGTCTCTGTTACAATGACTCAGCTCTGCCACTGTAACATAAAAGCAGCCTTGGACAATACAAAAAACGGGGCACGGCTGTGTTCCAATAAAATATTATTTACAAAAACAGGTACATGGATGGATTTAGCCCGAGGGTCATCGTTTGCCAACTTTGGAATTAAATGAATTAATGAATATGCAGATTGCCTTGGAACCACTTGGTTTTGACTCAAACTCTCTTTTCTGGGAAAGCAGACTTTCTCTGCACACAAATTCTTCATAATTTCCTGAAGCAAAGCCCAGACCAAAAGATGCTCCAAGTGGAGATAGGACAAGATCTGTTTCTTTTCTCATTGAGCATAATATGAATGTTTTTGTTTGCATGCGGTGTCACTTGATAATACCGGCAGCTCTCATAGGTTATTAAAGATGGAATTTACTATCATGTATATTGAAAATAAGAAAAACTTCCTGATGTTCTAGATCATGATACATTGAAGCAAATACCCCATGATTTCTCAATGTTCCCATGAAAACTGAAAGCAAAGATAATAGAATAAATGGGGTGAGTTCAAGCCTGGTTCAACTATGTGTACCACAGTCATGATTAAGGCTTCTCTGAGGTCCTTTGGGGGTGGAAGTGACTGCGAATAACTGGATATTTGGAGAAGTTGGGCATCCTACAGAAGGTTCAAATATTGGTTCAAATACTAACTTTGACCCTTGTTAGCAATGGGTCAAATTACTTAACTCCACAAATGACTTAACTCCTTAGGCCCTCAATTTCAATATCTATAAAATTAGCATAATAATACCCATATTCCCAGATATTCTTAGGGATCACAGGAGACAAGGCCTTGAGGACAGTTTAGGAAACATTACTGAGCATCTGTGTGAGCTGGGGATGCTGCTGGGTGAGTCCCATGTCTTGTCTCTTGTGCTCCTTCATGGCGCTTACCACTGTTCGATACTGTCTTGTACATTTATGTTTGTTTCTTATTGCCTACCCCTGTTCCCCTCTAAAATGTAAAATCTATGAGGGCAGGGACCACCCCACCTCCTGAACAAAGATGGAGCAGACTTCAGGCTCCGGGTCTTTGTCAGGCAGCACCATCCAGCTAGAATTTAATGACGTTTGGTTGCATTTACATTTCTTTTTCCCACTTAGAAGAAATGATACTGAATTTCTATTTATGGGTCTAATAAAGGTGCCCTTTGAAATTAATTTTTTGATAAATAATTCCAAATATGTGCATGAATTCATTTAGGCTTATTTTTTTTAAGTTAGTTAATTTAAAGAAAAGTATTGGGTAAATGATAGTAAAAATGTAATGCTGATATGACCAAAAAGATATATATCTGTTTCTCAAATAGCTTAAGTTGAGGGCTTGCTGGAGCATAGGATCCTCAGGTTTTTTCCTAGGATCTTCATGCTATGATCTGGTGCTTTTGTAAGGATTGACCTTATCATGACAAAATGAGTTATAGATACACTTTTGCCTTGGGAGACCAGGTTTTGAGCAGAAGGAAAAGCAGCCTGTGAGTAGCTCCATGGGCATATCCTCCCTACCCCAGAGGGAAAGCCTCCAAGCTCTTGTTTTCTTACTTTCCCATTGTCTAATTTTGTTCAGCAAGTTTCTGGTTAGACACCAAACATCTTGGAGCCAGACACTATGCAAATCAAAACAAAACCATAAAAGTGAGTCTTGAGGAAGAATGCAAGTGGAAACGAGAAGCAAGTCTGTCAAGATTTCTTCACTTTACAAGTATCAGATCCCAGGCATGGGGACATCGGAAGGCAGGATTGCATCCTAACTCGAGGTGACCCAAGGTTTCTTCATGTCTCCTCCTTCTCCTGCTTCCCTTTCCCAAGCCATTTTCCCTTTCTTTTTTGCTTAAAGGAAGAAATTCAATGCATACACTGATGAAATCCTTGGGTCTTATTCAGTTCATTTTCAATTACACCAGAGTGGGGTGGCTGGGGTAAGAAGACATGTTAGCTTCCTCAGCACTTTCTTATTTTCAGGGAATCTCCTGAGTCATGATGGAAGCCGTCCTGCCAGCCATGAGAGGATGTCCTCATGAGAGGATGGTCTCCTATATCAGTACTTCTCGAACTTTAATGAGAATATAAATCACTTGAGGATCTTCTGATTCAGGGGACTAGGGGCACACTGGAGGGCTGGGGTTGCTAACAAGCTCCAGCAAGGCAGACCCGTGGACTGCATGAGAAGGTTATATCATTCCTGGTGGCATGTCACAGCACTTGCTAAGCATCTACCTACACCATGCTCTGGCCTACTGCTGGACTGACATTCATTTTCAGATGAGAACCACTCTCCTAGGTCCTGGGAAAAACATGAAGGTGAATAAGATTTTATTTTTGCCCTCAATAAACCCACCGAAACATGTCTAAGATCAAAGCCAAAGACACAAAATAGCACTATAATTATTGCGCGAAAAAGCCCTCATAATGAGGGCATGGGACATATACCAAATCCATGATAATCAATTCTTTCTTTCCTTCCTTCTTTCTTTCTCTTTCTCTTGCTCTCTCTCTCTCTCTCACACACACACACTCTCATGTTCTCATTCTTAGAAATTAAAGTTGAATTTTGCCTTTATAGCACTTACTTGGACCATTTAGATGGAGGGTAAAGGCGAGGTAGCAAACCTTTTAGATAGATCTTGAAGGGCAGGAATGTAAAGCATTGAAAGTTTTTAAAATTTTAAATTACTCTAGAAAACCTCCTTTCTAAGCTCCCCAGAGGAGGACTCTCCTACTGTGCTTTGCTACTGAATTTGATCACATCTTGCGTCCTGTCCTCAATATTCCTCTTGCATATATGTGTGTAAGGCCTAATGTTAAGCCCACTATAATGTGCTGCATTGACATCTAGAGCAAAAAGGAGGGCTTTGAGTGCTTAAGTGCAAGGTCCCTCCTGTCTTTGCTCCTGTGAATAAGGTTCCCTGCCAAAGGTTCCCTCCTTACCCAAGGACCAGTTACAGTTCCCTTTTTGAGTAGTGGGTTCTGTTTCCTCTGAGCTCACAGAATTATTGAAACAAGCCAATTACATCCTCCCATGGGAAATGGGGGTCACCTCACCCTCTTGATACTATAAAGCCTACCTCACAGCCTCTGATGGTTTACACTGTTCCCAAGTGCAACCCCTGTGTGGTCTTGCAAGGTTATGGGTGTCCTCCTACTCCAGGCTGTGAGTGTATATACTTAATTAAACTCCTATCAGTCTCATCTGTCCAGTTTTAGGTGCTTTGTGTTCAACCATTCCCACAACCCTAGGACAGGAATCCTTCTCTCACTAATGAGGTGATTAAGACACAATTAAAACGATATGTGATTTGTCTTTGAGTGGAATTTTAGTTTGATGTGTGTGCTGAATGACATGCAGGTGTAGTTTGCTGCACAGAACATGGATTTCAGACAGCTCTGAGGTTCTCTTTATTACCATCATTACCTTGCAGGCATTCATGCATGGGCTTATGCTAACTCCCAGATGCCTTGGTATTTAAAACCGTTTTGATTGGGTGTTGAATTTCTATTTCAGTAATCCTTTCGCTTATACTAATACTGTTCATTTTCTAACACAACATTGGAAACATTTTAACTACTCATATATATTACAATTTATTCTGAAATCAATTTGGATTGTGTTAAACTCAATACCATAATCATTACTAAAATGCAAACACTGTAGAAGAATGTTCACAGCAGCATTATTTGTAATAGTCCCAAACTGGAATATCCATCAAGACACAATGTCTCAATTCAAATGCCCATCAAGAATAGAATGAATAGTGACATCTGGGTGGCTCAGTGGTTGAGCATCTGCCTTCAGCTCAGGGTGTGGTCCCGGAGTCCCAGGATCGAGTCCCACATTGGGCTCCCCTAGAGGAACCTGCTTCTCCCTCTGCCTGTATCTCTACCTTTCTCTCTGTGTCTCTTATGAATAAATAAATAAGATTTTAAAAAAAATAGAATGAATAAATAAATCTAAGTATATTTATACAGTAGAATACTATTCAGAAATGAATATAAACATACAAAATAAAGCCAAATGCAACCACTTGGATAAATCTCTCAAAACATAGTATGGAGCTAAAGAAGCCAGACACCAGAGAACACATATGTGTAATTACATTATATAAAACTTAAAAATAGTCAAACTAATCCACGGTATTAGAAGTTATAAAAGTGGCTAACTTTGGGGAAAAGGAGGTAATAATTAGGAGGAGAAAGGAGAGCTTATGGGGATGTATTTAATGTTCAATTTCTTGGGGCACCTGGGTAGCTCAGTTAAGTGTCCAACTCTTGATTTTGACTCAGGTCATGATCTCAAGGTTGTGAGATGGAGCCCATCAACGGGCTCTGTGCTGAGTGTGGAATCTACTTAAGTTTCTCTCTCCCCCCCCCCTCCCACTGCCCTTCCCTCCACTCATGCTTACTCTCTATCTCTATAAAAAAATAAGAAATAAATAATGTTCAATTTCTTCGCTTGGGTCACAGTTTAGTGGATATGTGTACTTTGTAATAATTAATTGTTCTGCACATCACTTTCTCTTTTTTCCATATATATGTATATTTACTGTTTGCAGTAAAAAAAATATTTTCATCCATTTAACACCTATTAGGTGCTTACTATATGCTTAATATGAAGATGAGGTTTCTGTGCTAAGACAGGCAAAGTCTCCTGTAATGTATCAAGATGAGAACTGGTCACTTAAAATTAATGCTCTGGGTAGTAACTGATAAAGCCCACGAGAGATGCATATGCAAACTGTCCTAGGAGTTCTGAGGAGGGAAGGATCTTTCCCACCTGAGGGATCAGGGGAGGTTTCATGCACTGCCACTGGGCCATGAAAATTTAGATATGTAGACAATGGCAGAAGACATTGTAGGGGGAGAAAATAATACCAATAGGATGAGTCTAAGGTGAGCAAGGAAGTCAAATGCTTTAAGTTGGTTGGAGTACAGGAATGTGGTAAGAAAAGATGGGAAATGAAAACAGAAAAGTGGTTGGAGTCCAGTCCTGAAAGTCTCTAAGTGGCAGGTTACAGAGATCAGCCTCCATCTGCAGAGGGTGGGGTTTCCCTGAAGGAGAACTGAACTTTAGGGAGGTAAGAGAGCCACAATGTGGCCATCATATCATAGGTGGGGAGGCCAGCATCAAGGAAGCCAGGTGGGGGACCATGGCAATAGTCCAGATCTGAGGTATTATATGCTTTATATGCTTGAACCCATGTGCCTACAATGTGACAGACGGGAGGGGCTCATTATGCAAAGTAGAAAATGAGTCCAATGGACTTAAGGTTTTAATCCCAGCTCTGCCACTTCACTGATGTGTAAGCTTGCTTCACTTGTCTAATTGTTAGTTTATCTGTAAAAAGGGGCAAATACAGGATATTGCTGAGATTTATGAATATAAATGAATATAAAATACCTAGTACAGGTGATCTCTGGGTGGCTCAGCGATACCTAGTACAGGTGATCTCTGGGTGGCTCAGCGATACCTAGTACAGGTGATCTCTGGGTGGCTCAGCGGTTTAGTGCCTGCCTTTGGCCCAGGGTGTGATCCTGGAGACCCGGGATCAAGTCCCACATCAGGCTCCCTGCATGGAGCCTGCTTCTCCCTCTGTCTATGTCTCTGCTTCTCTCTCTGTCTCTCATGAATAAATAAATAAAATCTTTTAAAAAATAAAAAATAAATAAAATAAAATGCCTAGTGCACTGCTCATAATAGAAACTTGATAAATAGTTGTTATTATTATTGTTATTATTAATATTATTATTATTATTATTATTATTACCATCCTAGCCAGACTTCACTCAGTTTTCTTTGGGTTTAGTCTAAATTAGATTCTATTCATGGAGAAGGTGAATATCAACTTCTAAGAAAGTAATCTCCTTCAACCAACTGAAGCCCTTTCAAAATTCTTCCCAAACATAGTTTATAAAAATAAAACAAAATAAACATTTCTCTGTGTGTGTGGTTGTGTGGGTGTGCATTTATGCCTCAGTGCACATTCCTAGCATTAACCAAAAAATGACACCTTTCTAGAAATCAATGGGCATGATCAGCTCTTGAGCTGGACTGATGACTACCCTTCAAGTCCAAATACAGCTTCAAGGTCATGAGTCACACCAACCACTGCTCCTGACGGGTAAAGATGTTTTTTCATGAGGACATTTTTATTTATTTATTTAACATCAGACACCACTCTGTCTGACTCAAAATGTGGTTAGCTTCTGTAACAAAATCCATGTAAATAGGTCTCCCATGAGCCATTGCAAAAATCCTCAGTAACTTCATGCATAATGGAAGCTTATGTAAGTGTGTGTTGCCTTAGGCGGGTGCCTTTGCAGAGCTCCTGGGGGTTTCTGCTGTGATTTTTGTGTTCTCTCTCCTTCAGATGTTTGGGTTCTCTGAGCTGTCATCCCACAGAGATGATTTCAATCCTGGATTGAAAAGCCAATCCAAAAAAAAAAAAGCAGAAAGTGAACATTTATTTTTCTCTTCAGAATTAATTTGTCTGACATGAAATTGACAAAACTGTTGTCAAGAAAATAGACTTAGTTTCACCAGAAAATGAAGAGTTGTCTGTGCTTTAAAAGGTATCTTACGAAAATAGAAACTTCGGTCTAAAGGGTTAATTTCCACGACTTCTCTCCCAGTTACTGGATTTTATCTTTTTACATTTAAAATTTGCTATCCATATTTATGATAATTGAACAGACCCAACTGAGTTTTGATGTAGCTTCAATTTGGGCTAGTTTGGTCTATTATGTCTCCTCTGCAGAAGCCATTTATCTGATAACCTTATCAAACCAGAGTACAGAGAATAAGTGTCCCCCATCACTATAAACACAATTCTAACCAGCTTGGATATCTGCATTCCCACATTAGAGAAGATTAGAAGTGAGAGGGAAGCTAGAATTAGACACATTGACAATTATCAGCAATGATGGTTGACAACCTGCCAGAGAGGGAAATAATAAGAAATATCTAAAGCACACACATAAAAACACAAAACCAGCAGTTTGGAGTCATTAAACGTAGGGTCATATCAACAGCCACTGACCCCCAAATTGTGTTGACAAATGTTTCAAGTAGTTATCATACATACATCACGAAGTTGTTGTACATTTAAAAGTGCTTTCCACTCAACATCATTTAAATTGATTCCCATTGCTTACAGGGATAATCTTTAGACATTTAAATTTTGTACTGAGGTGTACAGAATTTATTCTACAGTGAAAGAGCTAAAAGAAATGTTACCTTATATTTATAAAAATGGCAGCGTCAGCTCAATTAGTTTAAAAAATAAAAACTTGCTGTAAGAACTGTTAAAGAATCTTCCCTTCTAGGTCAATTCCCAAAGTACATCCAAATACTGCATTTCTACAATGGCTCAATGGAAGTGTTTATTGGAACATTGCTTCATAAGATATATTTTAGGGAAAAACGTGGCCATGAAGGTTTAAGTCTTATTCACAATGTATATTAGCTATACTAAAGTTTCTGAGTACAGAAACATTCTAATTTTGTCAAACCCTTTCTTTCCTGGACTTATTTGACCAATGAATCTTTTTCAATGTGAAAAGTGTTTCTACTTCACAGTATTCGTCTTCTATCCATCTTCTATCAACGGCACTTGTGGAAATATCAGTCTCTAGGAATGGTTCCCACATCAGTTGAGGCATCCAGTGGAAAAGAGATGATACATTCAAAAGAATTTAACTAAAGTGAGTTTAATGAAGGGACTATTCTGAGAGGAGTGGTCAGAAGTAGGAGAGCCAGGCAGCCCGGGTGGCTCAGTGGTTTAGCGTTGCCTTCGGCCCAGGGCCTGATTCTGGAGACCCGGGATTGAGTCCCATGTCCGGCTCCCTGCATGGAACCTGCTTCTCCCTCTGCCTGTGTCTCTGCCTCTCTCTCTGTCTCTGTGTCTCTCATAAATAAATAAAATCTTTAAAAAGAAAAAAAAAGAAGTAGGAGAGCCAACAAGAATGCAGGTGTTAGTGGGGAGAAGCTGTCATCATCCCTCGGCCTGAAGACCCAAGAGGAAGACACAGTCTACCAAAGCATGGCGATGATTGGAGTGGTGGAAGAAGAGCCACCCTGAATGGTTGTGCTCAGTGGTTGCTTCCTAGTGAGTGTTGAACAATCTGTTCTTCTGGGAGAAAGAAAAGCCTGAATATGTAATAGTTGCTGATTTTCAAGGAGTAAATCCTCCCATTATGGCTGATTTCATGCCACCACTGTGAAGTTGTGCACATGGAGTTGGGAAGAGATGAAGTGGCCTACCTTTCTCTAGGACTGGCATCATACATGATAGCAAAATTAAATACAGAAAACTATTTAGGGAGTGATTGGTTGTGCATTTATTTTATTCAATGTATTTACTTGTAATTTTATATACTTTATTTTTAAACACTGGCTATGTTTTGCAACTACCTTCATAAAATTACTAAAAACTTAACAAGCCAGCAACAGCAAACTATTGGTTGTAATAATATAGGAGGGATCCTGGGAAAAAAGATACCATGCCCTCCAATCTCTAACCAGGGAGCCAAGAAAACTCTACACCCATGGCAGCATGCAGTCTTTGTGAGTCAGTCTCCCAAGTTGAAGATCAAGCAGTAAAAGGCAGAGAATGGATCTGAAGGATGGTGGCAGGTGGAGAATAACCCAGAGGAGTTCCTAAATGTATATGTTTGGGACTAGCGGTTAGGCTGGTTGTGTGAGGAGCCCCCTCAAAGTACCTTTACATGTACATGCCAGAGCAAAAGTCAGTGGAACTCTCTATATTTTTTCTTTCTTTTTTTTAATTTAAATTCAATTTGCCAACATATAGTATAACACCCAGTGGCCATCCTATCCAGTGCCCTCCTCAGTGTCCTTCACCCAGTTACCCTATCCCCTCACCCCCCTCCCCTTCCGCAACCCTTTGTTTGAAATCTATATATATTTTTAATGCTCCTTAGGTGATTCTAATATACACCTGGATTTGGAGTAAGGTATTACATGAATGTGACTCTCAGGTATTAATGATGCCACAATGCACTGTTTTTCTGTTTATTTGAGTTCAACTGTTCTTACTATCTGATTTGTTCCCTTGAGAAAACATCTTCCTAGATTATCTCACCACATCAGGGATAGTTTAGGATTCTGGGTGAATCAAGTGGGAGTAATACTACGGCCAGAGACTCAAAGACTGGAGTAAGGACTGAGAAGAGCCACACAGGGGATCAGGGCCCCCCCTAAAGAGTGAGAGTAGAGTACAGTGTTTCCCCTGAGTTGAAGAGGCAGAAAGATCAGAATTTGGGGTGAATGAAGATGCTGGAATCTGCAGGACAGTTGTCTTCAGCCGCTCAGGTTGTCATAGCAAATTGCCATAGCCAGGGTGGTTTAAATAACAGGAATTTATTTCTCATAGTTCTCAGAGCTGAGAAGCACAAGATCTAGGAGCCAGTCAATTCACTTCCCCCTCCTCTTTCTTCCTTCCTGGCTTGTAGACAGCTACCGGCTTCACTGTGTCTTCATATGGTGAATAGAGAAAGTGCTCTGGTTTCCTTCTCTCTGTAAGGACACTAATCTCATCCTGGGAGTCCACCCTCATGACCTCATCAAAGCCTAATTACCTCCCAAAGGCCCCACCTCCCAATTCCATCATTCTGGGGGGAAAGACTTCAACATATGAATTTTAGGGGGACATAATCATTCAGCCCATAATAGGAGGGCAACAGAAAAGAGACAGCTGTGCACAGAGGTAATCCAGATGTTCTGTGAGTTTTGCCCATGAGTCCTCAACTAGTGTATACATGCATAGGGCAGGGCCAACCAAGCTTCCCCCTTGGAATGAAGTCCAAGCTCTATATTCCATCTTCCCCCTGTCATGGGTCTTCCGCATATTCTTCATGTAGCTGGATTCTTTTTAGCCTTCAAGCTTCATCTTAAAGTCACATTCTCAAACAGGCCTTCCTTGAACATATACTATCTATACATATTCACTGAGTTTCCGTTTTTAATTTTTAAAAACTTGTTTTTATTTCTTAGTTTCCAAAAAACACAGACACACAAAAAACTGCAGAAAGTACATGTATTACTTCATGGTAAAGATCTTCATAAACTACCCACATCAAGAGACAGAACTTTGACAGCCATTTCAGAACACCTTCCATTGACCCCATACCTGGAAAGTTTTCACTCTTCCTAACGTAACTGACTTTTATAAAAATTATTTCCATGCATTTATCTATAGTTGTATCACTTAAGTGTATACCCCTAAGCATTATACTTTTGTCTGCTTTTTAAAATTTATTCGCTATGTCTTTTAATTCTCCTTACTTACAATCTCTTTTTTATTCTAATACTTAAAACTTAAAAAAGGGGAATAATTTGAATGTAACAAAGTACATAGATTTTTTTAAAAGATTTTATTTACTTGAGCGAGAGCAAGAGAGTGAGATAGTGAGAGAGCACAAACAGGAGGAAGAGAGAGAAGCAGCAGGCTCTCCACTGAGCAGGGAGCCTGATGGGGGGCTCGATCCCAGGACACTGGGATCATGACCTGAGCCAAAGGCAGACGCTTAACTAACTGAGCCACCCATGCGCCCCTACATGAGTTTAAAATGTATAGTTCAATGAATTTTGAAAAATGTATACATCCATGCAGACACCATACCAATGAAGGTATAGCCTATCTGCATTGCTATTATGTAAATGTACGTGTCCCTCCCTCCCCAAATTCCTATGTTGAGGTGATGGTATTCAGAGGTAGGACTGGTGGAGGTAATGAGGTCATGAGAACAGAGCCACCATGAAATGGATTAGTGCCCTTATAAAAGAGGCCCCAGAGGGCTTGCTTGCCACTTCCACCATGTGAGGACATAGACAGAAGGTGCTGTCTATGAGGAAATGGGCTCTCACCAAACACTGAATTTGCCAGCGTCATGATCTTACATTTCTCAGCCTCCAGAACCATGAGAAATAAATGTTTGTTGCTTATAAGCTACCCAATTTATGACAGTTTTGGTTATAGATGACTTTAGTTTCTTTACATTTTTTTTATTTTTTTCATTCATTCACACTCACCATATTGTTTTCATAATCAGAAACAAGCTGATTGTACAAATAAAGATGCTCTAAGGGAAATTTGTATTTAGCTAGAATCCGCAAAAGTAGAATGAGGGAGCCATTTTAGCCCATTTTTCAATGAGCAAAGATTTCATTTCTAGGCTCCTGACATTACTTTGGTCCAGAGAAGGCTACATAAGGAAGTTGTTAATATTTATGAAAACATTGTAGAATAGTAAAACAAACATGTAATGAAGCCCTATAGATTTATAGAGGTGAGAGCTCCCATATCATAAGTATTAAGTTCCTGCAGCACCCATTGCCTGGCACATAGTAGATTTTTAATTAATATTTGTTGAATGCATGAACAGGCATGTGAAGACCATGATGAAATAATATGATATTGTGCAAAGGTTCTATGCACACCAGAGTAATTAAAGAAATGTTGACATGAACACCAACAAGACAATACATCTTAGAAGACACCTTGGTCTTGGAAAATGAGGGAACAGGACCAAAGAAAGGCCCTGGAGAGAGGTGAGAACATGAGCTAAATCTCTGAAGATTAACAGAAAATCCATGAGTTAAACAAGGAAAGAGATAGCCTTCCAGGTAAAAGAAACAACATATGAAAAAGAATACATGTGGGATAAGTATACCACATTCTGAGACATGCAAGGCATTGAGAAGGGCTGGTTTAGAGGGCTGACCCATACGCAGGTAGTTGTCCAATATGCAGTAGTCCAAGCTCGAGAAGTCTGGAAGGAAATAAAAACCACCAAACACAATGTGAAACATCTGAGTTTACTGCTTGCTTGGCAAAGCAGAGACCCAACACTCAGGGGATAAGTTCAGCCCCTCCCCCAATGGGAAGAACTAGATATGGAGTGAATAGAAGGAAGAACACCAGATAAGGCACAGATCTGAGCTCCAGATCTCTTTGGCTCCAAGGTGGACTGTAAATTTTTCACAAACGAGCACTCATGTTGCTGATGCTGTTAAGATGGGTTTTAAATGCTCTAGGATGAGTTGGGTGAGACGCAGGAGGGCATGGGGTTATTTCATAGACCACCTTGCTCAAGTTTGCAGGATTTCTTTAAATAAAAGAAAGCAGGAAGAAGCTCATTAGGGATTCTGTGGCATGCTAAGAAATTTCACCTCTCTTTCACCTCATTACTCACCAGCCTTCTAGTTGGCTTCTCTTGCTTCAGCCCTGCATCCCCACAGCCCTGCATTCTCTACACCTTGTAAACCAAAGTTTGATTGTGTCCACTCAATGGATATTTCTCAAAGACCCATTAAATGCAAGCCACTCTTTGATTCCCCTGTTTAAAGTTCTTGTTACTTATAAAGTCCAAGGTCCTTGCTGGGACATGGAAGGCTGTCTAAGATCTGATACCATTTTCCTTTCCTGTGATGTCCGTCATCACTCTCCCGATTAAGTCATCTTCCAAAAGCCAGTCGTGCTTTGAAGTTTGGTTATTTTTAGCTGAGTTGTCCATAAGGCCATATGTCTTTGGGTATGTTTCTTAGCCCCTCAAAGTCTCAGCTTCCCCATCTATCATATAAAGTAATAATGGTGTCTATCTTCTAGGATTGACTTACAGATCAAAAGTAATCTTGCTCATAAATTACTTAGCCCTGAGCTTGACATATAGGTGAGGTTCTGTGAGGACAGATGGAGAAATTCAAATGTCTGCCTGTCCCCCCAACTTTTCCCCAGTAACGTTGAATGGCTTGATGCCACTTCAAAACCTATATTCTTCAAATACTTGTTCAAGATTCATTTGGAGGGTGCCTGGGTGGCTCAGTCAGTTAAGTGTCTGCCTTCAGCTCAGATCATGATCCTGGGGTCCTGGGATCGAGCCCCACCCACATCAGGCTCCCTGCTCTGTGGAGTCTGCTTCTCTATCTCCCTCTGCGCCTTCCTCTGCTTGTCCTCTCTCTCTCTCTCTCTCTCTCTCTCTCTCTCTTTCTGTTAAATAAATAAATAAATAAAATCTTTTTAAAAATATTCATTTTGAGGAGAGTTGACCTGCTCAGAAGATGTCAGGTGCTCCCCTCCTGAATACATCTCTTTCATCAAAAGCTAATCAGGCCCACTCTCCTTAAAAGACAGCTTGTCATCACCAGCATTCAACTTCTCCCTGGAGTCACTCATTGCCTTCCCACTCCGCCCAGTCATCCTACGTCCCAGTACTATATGAGTTCCTTGGCAAGGGACAAATACAGAGGAATTTACCATCAGCTTGCAGCCAAGTCAGCATTAATGTTCCAGCAAGACAAGCAAGGAGAATGGTTCTTTTTATTACTTTTCCTAGGGCAAATATCCAATGACAGCTTTCTTTTTACCATATTTGGAATATAAGAGGACAAATTCTTCCTAATTTTTAGAGAAACGCATAGAGCAAATAGAATGTGTGTTATAAAAAAACTATTATTTTGATAATAATGTATTTTCAGAACTTCAGTGTTCCTTCTCATTGTAGATATGCAGCTCATGCTGTAGAAGGTCTAGCTGAACCTTGCCAAAGAACACTAGATAGCAGTAATAGGACACTAATGGCAGAGTCAGGAGTCTAAAACCCCACCTATGGACTGTTCCTGAGGATCTTCCATAAAAAGCTGCCAGGCTGTCTCACACCCCAGGCCTCTACTACTCTGAGTCTCCTGTTTACTCTTCTTCCACATTCTTCCATGTTTCATCTGTATTAGATTCGTAGGGTTGCAGTAACAAACCACCAAAAACTTGCATGCTTGAAAACAACAGAAATCACCTCACCAGTTCTGGAACCTAGAAGTCCAAAATCAAGTTTCCAGCAGAGTTGGCTCCTTCTGGGGACTGGGGGGAGAGTCTGTTCTATGCAGCTCTCCTAGTTTCTGCTGGTTGCCAGAAATCCTTGGTTTTCTTGGACTTGTAGACACATCATTCCCATCTCTGCCTCTGTTGTCACATCCCATTCTCCTTGTACATCTGTGTCCATGTTTCCTTCTTCTTATAAGGACACCAATCATTGCTTTCAAGCCCACCCTAAGTCCAATATGACTTCATCTTAACTTGATTTCATCTGCAAAGACTCTGTAAGACCATGTTCATAGATACTGGAAGTTAGGACTTGAACATATCTTTGGGGGAGTACAATTCAACTCACAATCACCTCTACTTAGCAGACACCTAGCTATCGGAAAGACTCAGCTTACTCATATCAAAACTATGACCCAAACATAATTTTTTTAAATAGCTGTGTCTCTTGGGTTCTGAAACTGTTTTTTTCCACTCATATCACTAACTTGATGGCCAAATCAGTTACTTCTTTTCCTATTTTCAATGTACTAACTTAAGAGATCTATATAGATTGAAGGGTTTTATAGATTCTGAATAGGCTCATGATCAATCTATATTCAAACTTGAGCCTCAGTAATTCTTATTTTACCTAATGTGCCAGGGGATACATATTCAATACTGATTATAAAGGCAGCATTTTTTGAAAAATAGAAAAATAAAACATTTTATAAGTACCATATCTGTATACTTTTAGTTCTCAGTATACATATCTTTAATTTTTATATATTAAAAGAATATCAACTGTTATGACAATGGGAAGCAAATAATATATTAATGAATTATATTTCTGTCTATCTTTTCAAACTATTTTATTTAGCAAGTAAAATTATTATAATTGTGTTTCCAAAAGTGAATTTTTATGTCTTCTGTAATTGTACAAAAAGTACCTGGGATTATAATATACTTCCATGTTAAGACAGAAGGCTTTAAGCACTAACATTCTGAGATTTTAATGAAATAATTAGCTTTGGAGATATATATATATATATATATATATATATATATATATATATTTACTATAATCTATATTTATTTATATATACGGAAACTCAAAGCTGGTATATTATATACACAAATTCAAAGATAATTATGTATATAATTATATAATTCAAAGCTAATTATTTATATATGTATGGAGAGGGGAATGGGCAATTACTGTCAATTACTGTCAAATAGGTACGAAGTTTTAGTTTGGGATGATGAAAAAGTTCTGGAGATGGATAGTAGTGATAGTTGTGCAACAAACTGAATTATTTAATGACATTGAAATGTACACTTAAAATGGTTAAATGTTAAATTTTGTTTAAAAAAAGAAAAGACTTAGCTTAACGGTATCTCACAGAAAATACCTCTGGTCCAATCTTCCCAAGTAGAATTGACCACTCCCTTGTGTGTTCCCTCTGATGCTCTGTTCAATTTTCTGCCACCTATATCCTACAGCTTTATTTGTTCACTCAAAATATTCAATCATCAAAAAATGTTCAAGCATCAATATTAAGAGCTTCTCGCTTCCTTTCTCCCCCTTTTTGTCCTACTCCCAAAGATATGTATATTTGTGTTGGGAGCTATTTTGTGCTGGTCAAAGTAATGGGCACAGCTGACAGAATCTAAAGGAGGCAGCTAACTTGATTTACATGAGAAATGGAATGAACCACTCTCAGAGGAAGATAATACATCCAGAAGTCAAAAGGAAGATGGAAAGATTTGAAAGCCCCTTGAGATCCAACACACACATCATATCTTTTTGATTCACCAGTGAATACCACAGTCCCTGGATCATGGTACGTACTTATTGAATAATGACTAATTTTGTGATCTTTGGGAGCCACTGAAAGATTTTAGGGTTCTGAAAGTGGAGACACAAGAAAATTTGTGCTTTAGAAAGATAGCTGTCGCAGAAGTCTGGAATTTATGGAGATACATCCTAAAGATCTAGAACTTCTAGAACTCAGGTTCCTTATATCTTTCACAAATGATGACATCAGGGAAAAACCAGTGAAATCTGAACAAACAGTAGAGCTTAGTTAACAGTATTGTACCAACGTTGGTTCCTCAGTTGTGACAAAGGAGTCATAGTAGTGTAGGATGCTAACAACAAAGGAGCTGGGTAAGGGGTATAGAGGACCCTCGGTATCATCTTCACATTCTGAAATCTACAGTAATAAAAGTTTATTTTTAAAAAGTTTGGGGGAAAAAAAAGTTTGGGAAAATCAATGTTATTTACTCTGTATAAACAAAATCCCACTTTCTTGCCTTATTAAATGCTCTAAACACACTTGGCACATTCTTTAACATTTGAAGAACTTATCTCAAACTCATGATCATCAGTCTGAATATCCAGGCCACTTACAGGGTTATTTAGCTACAGTGTGAAGCAGAAGCCTTGAAATTCTTGAATTTCAAAAACCAGTAAAAGTTCAGATAAAATCTAAGAATCTCTGAGTATTGTATATTATTCATTTTGTCAAATGAGAACAATAGCTTTATGGGAAAACTGCCATTCTATTGCTGCCAGTACATTATAAAAGAATGATCATTTTCACAACCCAAAATAAGAGTAAAGAAAGCCCTCTTACTTTTTTTTTTTTTGGAAAGTCTTTTTTGCTTTAGGATTTCCTACATCTTGCCACACACGATAATATGGATGAAATTTGAGGACATTACGGTAAGTGAAAATAAGCCAGTCACAGAGGATCATGTACTACATGACCCCACTCGTATGAGATCTTTAGAATAGCCATACCCATATAAACAGAAAGTAGAATGGTAGTTGTTAGAGTCTGGGGAGACAGAGAATGGGAATTCACTGTTCAATGAGTCTAAACTATCAGTTATGCAAGATGATTAAGTTCTAGATCTTTGCTATACAACATTGTACCTATAGTTAACAATATTGTATGGCACACTTAAAATTTTTAAGAAGGTAGCTCTCATGTTAAGTGTTCTTACCACAGTAAAAAAAGAAAATGAAAAAAGAAAAGCCCTTTTATTTGAATATTTACCTTTATGAAAAGCTTCTGCATAATTCTTATTTTTCTCACTTTGCTGCAGCCTGGCCAAAACTGTTTCCTAGATATAGATCAGCATTTGGGAATCTGATAAGGGCATAATCTGATAAGGGCATAAAGAATGTGGCTAAATGTATACTGGCCCCAGGAAATCATTGGAAGGGCTCTCTGTTTTGTTCTGTTTTCTATTCAACAAATTGCTGATGTAAGTTTATTTCCTCATGATTTAGCTCTTTGTCCTTTTTTCTTTTTTTCCTAAAGAGATTTTTGGAGCCAGTAGAGGTGTATTTGCTATTTAGAATCTTAAAATCAGAGTTTACTGCTGGTTTTTCCCATGTGGTGGTTGTAAAACCTTGATCCAGTTGCTTAATCTCTTTAACATTTTTTTCTCCCATAGCAAAGCGGGGATCATAATGCTGTGGGAAGCAACCTCTTAAGGGTCCCTGATCATCCATTTCCTGGTATTCATGCCCTCGTGTGATCCATTCCCCTTGAGTATGGGCTAGAACCATGTTTACTTCTAACAGACTGAGGTGAAAGATGAGATGTCACTTCTTAGCTTAGGTGACAAAGAAACTATGGCTTCCAAATTGAGGGCATTTTCTACTTTCTTGCTTAATCACTATAAGGGGAATTAGCTGTTGCAAAATGCTTTGTGGGGAGGCCATCATGGCAATACACTGAGGCTTATCTCAGCTAGGCTAGGTACCGAAGCCTCCCAAGGGTCATGTGAATGAGCTTGGAATCGGATCCACTCCTTCCTTCAGATGAGACCACAGGCCAGACCAGCCTTAGAACTGGAGCCTCCTGAGAGACCTTGACCCAGAGGTACCCAGCTAAGCCATACCCAGGGTACGGACCCACAGGAATTGTAAGATCCTGAGTATTGTTGTTTTAAGCTGCTAAATCTTAGTGTAATTTGTATATGGCAGTAGATACTAATACAAATGCCTACCTCGTAAAAATTGTTGCAAAGAATAATTGGGAAAATGTGCTTAATTAGATTATATATGCTAATGAGCTAAAACGCATAAAACAGGAAGCACAAAATCCCTAGCTCCCAAAAGACAGCCTTGAAATGTTAGTTCCCTCCTCCGTTCTCCTCTAAAATGAGAACAATCATACCTGCTCTATTGTGAAATGTTTTGAAAGCTGTAACGCACTATAGAATTATAATACATGTAATATTGTAAGCTATTATTGTAATAGGGAAGAAAACATTGTTACTTTAAAAGCTGTTTGCAGTTTACCTTGGCCCAGAAGGAAGGCAAAATTCTTCTTATGAAGAAACTAGCTCTTTTGTCAAGGAGGGAAAAAAATCTAACTCAGCAGGTATGATTATGAAAAAGAAAGGAATCCAGTGGGAGCTGGAATTCAAAACAGGAGGTGAACGCTGGTGGTGCAAGACCTCTGAGAAACTCTGGTAATCATGGAGAAGGTGTGGTTTGGTGACATGGGGCTACCTACTATTTAAGGTATATATTCAAAGAAACCAGGTTCCTAGAAAGGTAGAAAGCCTGGAGGCACATGGACAGGAAATACATAGATCACACAATATGTACAGGACTGAAATTTGTCCCCAGAATAAAGCTTTGAATTGTTTGAGGACAGACTCTAAAATGAAAGGGTAAATTATTATGTAAACACTCAAGGAACATGCTCTTTCCTGAAACATGGAGTACAATAGGTTTGTTATAAAAAATGTTTACTAGCTTTCTTTTTATTTGTTCTGATTTATCTTGATTACTCTTATTGATCATTAATTAATCAATCTTACGAATCTCATCAATTTAAGGGATACAAAGGAGGTGTGTTATTTACTAATCAAGGACCTGAGTCCACGGTAAGTAAAAATTTCCCAAACTTGTATTATTTTTAATAAACCTTTGTGATTCCTTGGGTGTTTTTCTTTTTCTTCTTTTGGTGTGATTTAAAAAAAAAAGAAAGAAAAAAGAAAAGAAACAGAATACTAAGAATCAGGGCAGTTCAGAGAATGAGACATTCATATACCCAGCTTTGGTGTTTGCCTACAGACAGGGCTGTGTCTCTCTTTTATTTATATGTTTCACAAGCCTCCGGACAGAGTCTACGCTGCTTGGGGGCTGCACTGAAGTTCTTTCATGATCTGCCTTCTGAGCATCTCTCCAACTTCACTTCCCACCCAGTCCTTACCTGTTTTGCAACATACTCTGACACCAAACTGCCCACGTTCCAGAACTCACCCTGCTTTTTCAGACTTCTCTGCCTACAATCCACCACCTCCATCATTTGGAAGAACCCAACTCAAAGGTCACCTACACCAGGAAGCATCTTCCATCCCCCACTAGTCCCTTCCCTCAGCCCCTTCTGTCCTGGGCATCTGTTTCCAAAACTAACTGCATGTATGGCTGACAGTGTGGGCTGCCTGGAGCCATCACTCACTAGTTGTGTAACCTTGGCCAAGTTTTTCGCTCTTCTATCTCCCAGATTCTTCATTTGTACAATGAGGGCAGGAATAGCACTTGTAATAATAGGTTTATCGTATGGATTAAATGGTTGATACTTACAAAGCATTTAAAACAGTGCTTGGCGTATAGTAAGTGCTCAATAAATGTTATTGTAATTATGAATTTGCTCTTCTTTGTTTGCTTATGTGATTCTGAGTGCCTTTGCCTTAAAGACACCACAACGCCTAGCATATGATAGAGCTAATGAAAATTGTGTGTGTGCATAATTTTTTAAATCAGAATCTTCTGTGGCTATGGATTCCTTAGTGAATTCTTTAATAATTCCCAGATGTTACAAATATGAGCCAAATTTAATTTTTTAGATCCCATGAGCAGCTACTGATAATGATAATAAAATCCTATTTTTGTTTAAAAACAAGCTCCAAAACACAATGCTCCCAGTCCATGGTACTCTATATTTTCCTTCATGGAAACAAAACATCAAATTTAATTTGCATTTGCATCAAGAAGTTTTTAAAAAAGGATTTTCATTAAGAGCAGAATATGGCATTTAGGGAGGATAATTAAATGCATCTGAAACCCAGGAGATAAAAAGAGATGAAGAATTTTGTAATAAAAACAGCCTAGCTGGATCCCTTCCCCCTCCTTCTAGGTTCAAAAATTACTGTCCTTGGAAGACAGAGTGGGCTTTTCATTTAGAGCATCACTGAAGGCTTAGTATGGCTTTTGTCTTTGGGAGCCTCTATCTCCTCTTGATGCGTGAGGTTGACATTGTCACAGAATTGGCCTTGACTCCTAGGAATAAAGACAGGCTTAGGAATATTTCATTTCCAACCCCAATTTTCCCTCCCTTCCTTCTCCTCACTTCTCTGTTACAGAAACATTCTAGGTTTCCTTTCTTTTCTTCTTCCTTCCTTCTTCCCTCCCTTCCTTCCTTCCTTCCTTCCTTCCTTCCTTCCTTCCTTCCTTCCTTCCTTCCTTCCTTCCTTCCTTCCTTCTTATATCTTTCCCTTCCTCCTTCTCTTTCTTTCTCCCACACCTCTTTTTTCCAGATTGTGTTTCAGAAAGAAAATGTTCCTAGAATATCATCGAACCAGCTAATGGAATGACAGCAATGATTAGTGGAGGCGTGAAGCTCGCCAACATCCCTAGGACAAAATGCCAGCCTCCCCCGTGTCTCTGGTGAACTTCCTCCTTGTTAGCACCTGCCCCCTCCCACCTCAACTCAATACTATCTCTTCACTGGATCCTTTTCCTCTGTTGCCAAACAAGCTTGTAGCCCCCCCAATAATTTTTTTAAAAATGTTTTGCTTGCCTCTTCTGCCTCTTTAAACTACTATGGAATTTTTTCCTTTCAAAGCCACATTTCTTGAATATGTCACATACTATTTTTGTCTTCCTCACTACCTGTTTAGTCCACAACTCGCTACAATTCACTACTCTGTAAAACAGCTGTCTAGACAGCTGTTCTTAAATTTGGAAGATAATTCAAAATCTCTTTGGCAATCTGGTGGAAGTTATAGACTACTTCATCAAAACAAAAAAATTTTTTTTGGTAATTTTTTACAACAAAAATTTCCACATAACTTTAAAGATTAATAAACTTCCTGAAGCTTATCCAGGGAGTCCTGTAAGGACCAAAAGATTACAATCCTTTGCTCCAACAAGTCACATCTTCATTTCCATTTTTGAAAGGTTTAGGGGAGGAGCAAGCACTTTGGATTCATACCAAGAACTTGGATTCAAATCCTTCTACTTATGAACTGAATGACCTTGGCCAAATTGCATTGTGTCTCTGCCCATCAATTCCCTCGCCTGTAAAGTGAAGATGGTAATATCCATCTCGGAACTTATGGTGGACATTCCATGTGTTACAACATTTGGGAAACACCTAAGATCGCATTTCACATCTGTGAGGCACTTGGTGGATGAAACTCTTCATTCTTCTTTCCATAGCCTTATACATCTCTCTTTCAAGCATTTGGACTCTTCCTTCTTTGCTTAATTTATTGGCTCTATTTTATCCTGCTGTCCTATCAGCTTAGATGCTTCCTAGGATTCAACCTTGACTGGCCTTGTCCATCCTTCCTCAGAGGATGTTTCTGTTCCCACCTCTTCCCTGACTGAATCTCTGCTCCCTGTGTTCCTATCTCCAGCCTTACTGAAATGGCATATTTCCACCATCACCTGAAGCCTAGCATCGGAAGCCAAACTCACCTCTTCCCTCCAAAATATATTCTTCAATTTCGACTTTCCAATATTTCTCTATCAGTCTCCCAGTCGCCCAGACCTCCGGGACACTTGGCATGATCTCTGCTTCTTCCTTCTTCCTACTTCATATACAACCAGACACTAAAGTCCTTCAAAGCCATCTCTTTCCTTTCTGCTGCCACTGTCACTTCACAGTAGAGCTTTCCCACCAGCTTCTCTGGTTGTCCCTCTGTTCAGTCCATACTAAATAACACTTACTGCTCTATCTCACCCCTGTTTTGTATCAGCTCCACACTGCCTATTGCTCTGAACTCAACATTTGGGTCCAGGAGTAAAATGAAATCAACCACAAATTTTAGTAACATGTTCATGTTCAAATACTTTTTAGAAATAGATTTATTCTGTGGAGGGAAAAAAATCCCAGCTTGTTCTTAACATAAAACCAATTAAAGAGGACAATAAAAATAAGTCTACTTAACAACAACCAATGATGCCAAGACAATGAAAACGAAAATTCTGGTTCTTTGAAAAATTTGAATCACAGAAGTATATTGTGGTTTGCAGACATTGAGAAAAATGCCATGTAGTATTGGCATTATTCACCAAGGAAGGACTACACTGGTACTAAACACATAGCCCAGTACCCTAAACAACTCTCTAGATTAGAACACATGTCATGAGATATTGGAAGTAAATCTGATTTGGGGTTGTCGGCTAGTGGTACTGCCCTACACAAAGGGAGCCTTGAGCAGAAATCTCTATGCATTCAAAGAGACACCAAAGAATGAGGGAAGTGTAGGTAAAGAATCAATATGTAAATCTAAGCATGTGTTCATGCATTTCTTAAAATCTGAGGAGTACTGGAGTATTGTTTTTCATATTGTTTTTCTCACAGATCTGACTCAGGTCATACAACCCCCATGTGTTCTTTCCTGGCCACTCCAAACCTCTCTGAATTCATAGTACCTACTATCTAACCCAGAAATCTCCAACTTCCTCTGTTCATAGGCTCTTAAGTGTCTCCCTTTTTTCTTCATGGTCTCCATTGACCAAAAGACATACCTAATAGTCTTCATCATTTAGTCGTTATGTCCAAACAACTCAATAAATCACATTCTGGCAACTTAGCAGCTGTTTGGATGAAATAGTGCCTGTGAATTAAAAGAAAACAGCTATTTACAATTTTATTCTAATATAATTATAATTACTTACTAATGGATGTATGTGCCTATAGGGCACTGCACAACTTCTCAAATTTAGAAATCAGATTAGACACCACCACCCTCCTTGCCTATTCCACATAGTTTTTTGTACAGTACTTGCATATTTATCACAATAACTGCCAAGAATCCAGCTTTGCAAAGATGTAAGATTAAAGCAATGTAGCATGACCTAATGTCAAAACTATGAACTAATAGTAGCTCACATGGCAGATGATGAGCATTACTGTTTTGTTTTGTTTTTTTATAAAAAAATATCCCATAGTGCCCCTGTAAATTTACTGTGGTACCCTGGGGTGCCTCATCATACAGTTTTGGGATCTCAGACCTAATCTCTGGCTGCCCAAAATTTGGTCATAAGCCATCAGTGTTGGCATCGGCAAAGAACTCATTCCCAACCCCCCACCCAGATTACTGAATCAGAATATGCATTTAAAAAAAAAAAAAAAAAAAGATGGGACTCCTGCATGGCTCAGCGGTTGAGCATCCGGCCTTCGGCCCAGGGCCTAATCCTGGAGACCTGCGAACGAGTCCCACGTCGGGCTCCCTGCATGGAGCCTGCTTCTCTCTCTGCCTGTGTCTCTGCCTCTCTCTCTCTCTCTCTCTTTCTCTCTCTCTCTCTCTCTGTCTCATAAATAAATAAATGAAATCTTTAAAAAAAAAAAAGAAAAAGAAAAAAGAATGCGCACTTCAACAAGACGCCTAAGAGATTTGTATGCAGTAAAAGCTTGAGAAGCACAGTTATAAACCATTATTTGTCACCAGATCTTATCCTATGGTTGTGGGATGTCTTCTATTTTGCATATTTTTTAGTTCTTGCACTATTATTTAATCTTTTCTGCACAACCTTCCCAAGCGGACAGTTAGTTGAATGGAGGACAGAGATATCATTATGTTTTTATGCTTTGTGGTTCCCCCAGTGTCCAGCACAGTACGTTGTATGGAGGAAGAGGCTCAAATATCTGCTGAATGACTGGATTCAATCTCTAGGTTTCCCAGACATCCTGGGTAGAGTCCACTTGTGTAGGAAAATTGTTGATGAAGCCAGATCCAATGATACTAATAACATTCTTAGTAGGTTTATTTATTTATTTATTTATTTATTTATTTATTTATTTATTATTATTTTCATTCTTAGTAGGTTTAAAAAGAACATGGCATTTTAAAGATCTTGGCCCTCATATGTTTGTTCTTCAAAAATGGACACATCCCATTATTTGAGTCATGGTGAGGAGAGAATTATATCTTACTATTCAGCTTGATAAGGAATATAGTTATGTTGTAGAGATATGTAGCCCAACACTACAGTGACATGACTATATAAAAATGAAGACTGACTGAGTAAAAGTAGTCAAAAGTTAGGTAGGCTACATTTCCTAAAAACATAATGCACTAAGTATTCCAAAATAATGCTGCCATTTATTAATTGCACTCGTGAATCATTTGAATGCCAAGATCTGCATGTGTGCAAAATGCCATGGAAATTGGATTTAACTCTGTTTGAAACAGCTGTCTCTACTACAGCCAGTCTGAATGTAGCAAGTTCTTGGGAACAAATTTGAGAGAGAAAGAAAGCGGAAAGGAGTCTGCTTTGTCAGAAGGTTCAGGTTTGTCTCAATGCCACGAGGTACTCTCTACTTATTTAACCATTAGAGATATTTCTCCCATCGGACAATCCTTTGCTTCAGTGAGATGAAGCATCATGGTAGCAGAGGCAAGGTCAGTCTGTGATTTCTCTGCAGCCACTCAAGTTGATCTCATACCCGTGAACCACTTTTCTCACCCTAATCAACCGCCTCCTACATGTAGGATGGGAGAGAGGGGAACTCAGATGGGAGCATGGAAGAATGGAATCTTCTAGACAAATAGATTTAAAAAATCATAAACATCCACTCCTTAGCAAGTACTCTTGGCTTAAACTCTGTGACATGTCCCAACTCTCTTTGTCCCATGACCTCCACCACTACCATCATCTCTCAGCTGGATTGCTGCAGCGTATCTAGTGCCTTTGCTTCATTCTTACCCATTAATACAGCCCATCTCCACTCAGCACCTTGAGTCATCTCTAAAAACAAAACAAGGCAAAAATGCATCACATACTCACTTGACTAAAACTGTTCAATGGGTCAAATTGCTCATGACTACTAGAATAAAACCTAAACCCCTCCTACAGCCAGCCATACCTTACAGAACCTGGCCACTGGCCACTATTCAGACTTCATTGCATTTCACTTTCCTTGCCATTCACTATGCTCCAGCCACACTGATCACACTTATCCTAGAATAGTCCACTATTTGGGACCTTGCTCTAGCTACTCTTATTGCTTAAAGTGCTCTTACCTGAGACCTTGGGGGGAATAACTCTTTCTCATCACTCAGGACTCTGAAAAGAAGCAACCTCATCAGAGAAGTTTTCTTCATACCCGTCCCGTAGAAATAGTTGATCCCAACAACATACATCTCCCTATATATCATTACCCTATTTCATTTTCTTAAATACTTATCCCATCTGAATGGGATCTCCTATTGTTTATTAATTAATATGTCTGCTTTACAAATTATGCTGTCATAAAAATGAATGCTCAAATGGGATCAGGATCTTATCTGTTTTGTTCACTCCCACATTCCTTCAGAAGAACCTGACATAATAGGCACATGCTTGTAAAGTCTTTAGAAATGATTTATTCCTCCTCTCTTGTTTCTAAGAATAATTGAGATCCAGAAAAACCATTGGCTTGTTCTGCATCATATGGAAAGTTAGTGCAAAGCCAAAACTTGGACTCAGTCTTGGAGTTTCTGGGCCACCTCTACTTCTGTTACACCCCCTGGCTGTTCATTCAAAGATAACATAACCTCATCCAAGTAGTTTTAAACAATTGTTCAAAAGAAGTTCAGGTAACTCTGAGTCAGGAATGCCCCATCTTTGGATATGAAAAATGGTCTGTGAAGTTCATCATGCAAACCCTTCTCTGCCAAGACCTCTTTACTTTGCCATACTTCCTTGGGGTATTAACATACAAGTTGGTTTAGACTTCAAGGTGGAAGGCTTTTCTCTTTTTGTTTTTTCGTTTCTTCTTCCATTATTAAAATAAATCTGTTGACGAAATTAACATATCAGATGGAACAACACAACTAGAAATAACTTAGATCTCTGAAGATAATTTATTCATTAGATTAGAACTTTTAAATACAGGCAAAAGAGAAAATAACTATTATTAAAATGTTCCAACCAAATTGCTGCTTATCTTACACTATGCTAATTAGTAACAGCACCCAAAATTCACTCTTCCACAACTATCAGAGAAAATTGGAGATTGGAGAAAAGCTGTGGGAGGGGGGTGAAAGGCAGGGGGTGGGGTGCTACTAGTTATTAGAAAGGCTGAATAATAGCCATTAAGGTTTGAGTTCAAATTCCATCCTTAGGATTTGTGCCCAGATTCTTAATACTTCTTTTCTCTGCCTACCATGCTGAGGACAAATCTTTCATATGTGGATTTAGATTTCAAACAGGATTAAATCCCCTTCTATCTATTTTCTGCACAGCAGACAGAATGATCCTAACAAAGCTCAAGTTCTATTAGGTCATGTTTCCACTTACGACCCTTCCATGTCTCCTGTTGCTCTTAGGAGAAAAATGCAAACTCTTTAATGTGAACTACTGGTCCCATTATAGTCGTACACCTGCTATACAAATTTTATCTTTCCCCTCTATTCTCTACCTCAGCCATATTGAATTATAGTCAGTGTTTTGCCTGAGAGCCTTTATAGATGCCTGACCCCTTTGCTGGGATGTACACTTTTCTTTTAAATTTTGGAAGAATTACACAATAGTATATTCTAGGGACTGAATTGTGTCCTCTTCAAATCTATTTATTGAAATTCTAATCCCACAATGTGACTGTATGTGGAAATGAGGCCTTTAGGAGATAATTAAGGTTAAGTGAAGTCATAAGCATATGGTCCTAATCTGATAGGATTAGTGTCCTTCTAAGAAGAGAAACTTGATAACTCACTCTCTTTTCTTCTCTTTCTCTATTTTTCCATATGTGCACAAATAAGTGATCATTGAACATACAGCAAGATAGATGGTGTCTACCTACAAGCTAAGGGAAGCAGCCCCCAAATTAAACCTACCTTGCTGGCATCTTGATCCTGGACTTCTGGTCTCTAGAACTGTGAGAAAAAAGATTTCTGTTGTTTAAGCCTCTCAGTTTGTGTTATGTTTGTTGTTTGCAGCCTGAGTTGACTAATATCTATAGTATTAAAATACAGTGATGTAAAAAAAAAAAATAGCAACAACAACAATAAGGTACTTTGTGTGTTCCAGGCATTGTGTTAGTCATTTTATATGGATTACCTCACATAATCTTCAAGACAATTCATTGCATAGCTTGTAGCTATTACTGGCTTCATTTTATAGATGAAATAACTGAAGTTCAGAGAGATCATATCTTTCTTTTACAAATGATAGACCTGAAGTCAATAAAGGTTAAGTAACATACACAAGTCACACAGCAGACTTGAGGTGTATCACGGAGCAAGGATTATGACTTGGCTTTATCTGACTTCGTGCCCTTTGCATCTAATTGCTACATGACTCAGTGTCTGCCTTAATGAGGATTAAAGCCGTAATGTCCCATGAGGGACTGCTGAATGATTTTGGAATATTTTGCATAGACATATATGTGGTAACTGCCTCAAGTATCTAAAGGATTATAAAAGGACTAGATTTCTTTTCCAAAAACTTAAGCAAGAGCACCTGAATCCATGGCAGGAAGAGTCATAAAATTGCTTTCAGCCCACTGTACCAGAGAATTTTCTAACAGTCCATATACAGAATGGGCTGTCTGGAGACCTGGGTCTCTTTTCATGAGTGGGATCAAGAAGGAACCAGCAATTAATTCAAAGGCAGTATGGAGGTGACCAGACAGCAGATGGTGGTTGAAAACAGATGAACTCTGAGCTTCCATCCAGCTCCAGGAATAAATGGCACTTGGTTTGGACTGTTCATGACCTTATTGTTGGTACAACCATTTGAGTTGGCAAAACACATAGTCCTAAACCAGCCAGACCTGTTTGGTGAAGATACGGTTGCATTTTTCTGCTACTATTATAGCCAGCCTTCCTCTTACTGAATGCCTGAGGGGAGGTACAATGAAGATCCTATTCTTATCTGGGGATGAGTAATTCCACTTGTGGTAAAGGCCCTCCCAGGTCCCCATTCTTACATTCCCCCTTTCCCTCACTTTCTAAAGCCTGACTGGGATGGTGAGATACAACAAGGCTCAGGAGAGGAAAGTTACACTCCCTAGTTTCCATCTCTAATAAGCAAAAGCACAATGACATTATTTTATAAAAGGAAGTGTTATATTTTATAAAAAAAAAAAAGTTTTAGTTTAAAAACTATTGGGGAAGGGGCACCTGGGTGGCACAGGGGTTGAGCATTGGACTTCAGCTCAGGTCATGATCTCAGGGTCCTGGGATCAAGTCCCACATCGGGCTCCCTGCATGGAGCCTGCTTCTCCCTCTGCCTGTGTCTCTGCCTTTCTCTCGTTTCTCATGTATAAATGAATAGAATCTTTAAAAAAAAAATTATTGAGGAAGAGCAAAGGGAAATAAATATTTTTGGCTTCCTATAGTTCAGTTTGCCAAGTTGGCAGCAGATTTATTCTTTTTCTGCAATTGTTTTACTTTTTCACTGTTTTCCCCACACTTAGTCATACAAACCATCAAGTTCTTATTCTCCCAAGAAGTAACACTGGATGCTTTCTTTTCACTTTAGATTGATCAGTTCAGCTACTTTATATTTCACCTTAAAACAATAAATAAAGGTCTTGAGTGCCTACTCTGAGCCAAGATCTATGCCAGACTTTATGATACATCAGTGAGCAAACCGTGGATTCCACCCTGGAGGAAAGCCTTATGGGACTCTTTGGGTTGCAAAGACAAAAAAGATAATTCATTGACTCACATATTCAAACTCAGAAATGGCTGAAACAACAGGAATCAGAGCCTTGAGCACTTTCAAGATGTTCTCTTCCCATCTATTATCTCAGCTCATTTTCCGTTTTGGCAACTCTTCCTATGAAGTTGATACAAAAACAATCAGAACTCCAAGAACTCAAGGTTCCACCTTCCCGAATTCACTGGCCAAGAGAAGTCTCCTCCACACAGTTGTAGACTTTAAAATCCTGGGAAAGAACTTCACTGGTCCAGCATGGGTCACATGCTGCCAGTCACTGTGGCCACAGGGGCAGGGCCAGCTTCATTTTTTTTTTTAAACATCAGCTTTACTAAGGTATAATTGATATACAAAGAACTGCATGTATTTAATGTGTACAGTTTGATGACTTTGGACGTCACCTACCATTTGTATCTCGTATTAGAGTAGAAGGATATGCCAGGGGAGAGAGAGGAATAGTTTCTCAAAAAGATGGAGGCACTGGGGATCCCTGAGTGGCTCAGTGGTTTGGCGCCTGCCTTTGGCCTAGGGCGCAGTCCTGGAGTCCTGGGATCGAGTCCCACGTAGGGCTCCCGGCATGGAACCTGCTTCTCCCTCTGCCTGTGTCTCTGCCTCTCTCTCTTTCTTACTGTAAGTGTATCATGAATAAATAAATCTTAAAAAAAAAAAAAAAAAGATGGAGGCGCTATTCCCTGAATAAAGATTGGCTACTAAGTGGATGAAAGACCAAAACATACTTTAAGGAGCTTACTAGCTGATAGGAAAGGCAGTCATGCAAGCAAGTAATAACAATGCAATGTTATACATGCTTTAATGGAAGTACGTTCAAGAGTAAGGTGGAGGATCATCAAAGCATGAGAAAGCAATTAATTCTGCCCGGTGGTTTAGGTAAAACTATAACAAGAGGTGACAAGTTCATGGACAAATGAAAAGAGATATGAAAATAGGCTGAAATCAGGTTGTGCTAGGCCTCGTGTACTAAGTTGAGTTTAGACAAACTTCAGTGGGTTACAGGATGGGACTTGAGAATTTTATTCATGGGAGCTGTGTCAAACTACCCTCACACTGAGACACAAAGGCCCTCCACTGGAACACTACACTTTATGAGCACAGCTCTAGCCCTCTTTTAGACACACCAATCTTTTCAAGGCAAGGAGTTCACAGTTCACATCCAATGGGATGTGTCCACCCAGAGCCTGTACTCACTCCTACTTCTAGATCACAGTCTGGGTGGTCAGGAACTGAAATTCTCTGCTCAAAGTATCCCAAGCCTGCTTTTAGGATTTGGAAGTTGTGCAGGCTTCCATAGATCCATTCTCTAGGCCTTAAAGGTAGTTGTTAGGAATGTGAGAAAGAGCTTAAACATGGAAGCTGGGCTGTTTACAGGTATGTCCGTGAGGCCCTTCGTAGTAGGATAGAGCATTGGGGTAGAAAAGGAGGGGTTTGGGGAATGGGTTGAAAAACCCATTTTAATTCTTGTTTGAGGTCCTGCAAATGTCAGAGGTGGGCCTGAGTTATACACTATCAGGTTAGCCAGAAAACTGTGGGGAATTTTAATGGAAAAGAGTGGAAGCAGAGAGGAGCAAATGATTGAGAGATATTTCTGAAGTAGGCCTTACAGGATTCAATAACCACAGTTAGTGTGAGGCATGAGAACAAAAAAGAATGAATAAAGGCTCCAGTTTGCAGCTTGGGTGATTGTAATGTCATAACAAAATGGACAATAAAGGAAGAGAAACAGGAGTAGAGAATAGATAATATTATGATAAAAATTATTTTCTTGTGTTTTCACTATAAATGTGAATTACTAATGTCCCTTTGGAGAGATAGTAATAATCAATATCCCCTTTGGGGAAGGAAATGATAAAAATCAATAAAATAGAGAAGAGAAAAATAGAGACAATCAATTGAAACCAAAAGCTGATTGAAAAGATCAACAAAATTGGCAAGCTTTTAGCTTAGATTTACCAAGAGAGAAGAAAGAAGACTCAAATAACTAGAATCATAAATGAAAGAGGGAATGTTACTACCAACCTTATAAAATAAAAAGGATTATAAAGGAATACTATGAGCAATTGTATACCAGTAATTAGATAACTCAGATGATATGGACAAATTCCTAGAAAGACACAAAGTCCTGAAGCTGACCTAAGAAGAAATAGACAATCTGAATAGACTGATAACAAGTAAAGAGATTCAATTAATAATCAAAAACTACCCACAAAGGAAATCCCAGGCCCAGATGGCTTCACTGCTGAATTCTCCAAACATTAAAGAATATCGAGTACCAATTCTTTATAAACCTTCACAAAATAAAAAAGGAGAGAACTCTTCTGTTATGGTTTTTTTAATGTGTCAAATTGACTGTGCCACAGGGTGCCCAGATAAACATTATTTCTGTGTGTGTCTGTGAGGATGTTTCAGGATGAGATTAGCATTTAAATTGATGGACTCAGTAAAGAGATGGCTCTCCCCAATGTGGGTGGGCATCATTCAACCCTTTGGAGTAGAGAAAAAGGCAGAGAAAGAAGGAATTCATTCCTTCTACTTCCTGCCCATCTACCTCATTATTGATAGAATAAAAAACAAAATCCACATGATTCTTTTAATAAACACAAAATTTGACAAAATCCAACACTTGTTCATTATATAAACACACACACACACACACACACACACACACACACACACACACATCTAGGAATAGCAAGGAGCTTCCTCAACCTGGCAAAGGGCATCTACAAAAAATCCACAGCTAACATGATACTTAATGATGAAAGATGTTTTCCCCTAAGGTTAGGACTGGACATTTTTCCTCTATGATTAGGAAAAGACAAGGGTGTCCACCCTCACCACCTCTATTCAGTGTGTCCTGGAGGTTCTAGCCTGGGCAATTAAGTAAGAAAAATAAATGATGGCATGATCCTGTGTAAAGGAAATCTTAAATAATTCAATAAAACGATCAGAACTAATAAATGAATTCAATAAGCTTGCAGAATGCAAGATGAATATACAAAATTAAATTATATTTTTATATGCTTTTAACTAACAATCCAGAAATGAGATTAAGAAAACAATATAACTAACAACAGCATCCAAAAAAATAAAATAATTAAGAATAAATTTGACAAAATTATTGCAAAATTAACACTCTGAAAACTACAAAGTATTATTGAAAGAAAAAAAAGATCTAAATAAATGGAAAAGCATCCGATATTCATGAATTGGAAAATTTAACATTGTTAAGATGGCAATGCTCCACAAACTGATCTACAGATCTAACATAATCCCCATCAGAACTCTAGCTGACTTCTTTTTGGAAATCAATAAGCTGATTCTAAAATTCACATGGAATTGCAAGGGATCAAGAATAACCAAACAATTTTGAAAAAGAACAAAGACAGAAGACTCAAATTTCCCAATTTCAAAACCTACCGCTAAGTCGTGGTAATCAATACAAATTGTAGTAGTAGTACTAGCACAAAGATGTACATATAGACCATGGAAGGGAACTACAAGTCCAAAAATGAACCATTGTCACAGTCAACTCATTTTGGACAAGGGTCCCAAAACCATCTAATGGGAAAAGAATAATTTTTTTAAAGGAAAAGCTGAATATCTACATGCAAAAAAAAATGAAGCTGGATCCTTACCTCACATGAGGCATAAAATTAAAATGCAACAAAGCCTCAAACAATAGACTAAAACTTTTAGAAGAAAATATTAGGGTAAGTCTTCATGACCTCAGATTTGGCAATGGGTTCTTAGATATGACACTGAAAACACAAGCAATAAAAGAAAAAACACAGATAAATTAGACCTCATCAAAATTTTAAAATTTTGTGCTTCAAAGAATATTATCAAGAAAATGAAAAGACAACCCACAGAATGGGAAAAAAAAATTTGGAAATCAAATACCTGATGAGGGACATGTATCTATATATAAAGAGCTCACACAACTCAATAGGAACAAGACAGATAACCCAAATTAAAAATGGGAAAATGAAAAAAAAAAAAGGAAAATGAACTGAATAAATATTTCTCCAAATAAGATGGATATACAAATAGCCAAAAGCATATGCAGATGCTTGGCATCATTAGTCATCAGGGAAATGCAAATCAAGCCTGCAATGAGATACGACTTCACACCATTAGGATTGCTAGAATTAAAGTCAGATAAGAACGAGTGTTGATGAAAATGTGGAGAAACCAGAACCCTCATACACTGCTAGTGGGAATGTAAAATGGCGCAGCCACTTTGGGAAACAGTTGTAAACTTCCCCAAATGGTTAAACATAGATTTAACACAATATCCAGCAATTCCTTTTTTTTTTTTTAAAGATTTTATTTATTTATTCATGAGAGACACAGAGACAGAGAGAAACAGAAACACAGGCAGAGGGAGAAGCAGACTCCATGCAGGGAGCCTGACGTGGGACTCGATCCTGGGTCTCCAGGATCACACCCTAGGCCGAAGGCAGCGCTAAACCGCTGAGCCACCCAGGCTGCCCAAGACCCAGCAATTCCACTTGTAGGCATACACATAAGAGAAATGAAAACCTATGTCCCTATAAATTTGTACACAAATATTTGTAGTCAAAAGGCGAAAACACCCCAAATGTCCAACGAATAAATAAATAAACAAAATGTGTTTTGCCATCTACACAATGGAATATTATTCACATATTCATAAGAAGGAATGGAGCACTGACACATGCTACAATAAAGATGAACCCCAAAAACTTTATGCCAGGTGAAAGAAGCTTGACACAACAGACCACATATTACGTGATTTCATTTAGATGAAACGACCAAGTCTAAAAGGACAGAAAGTAGATTAGCAGTTGCTTAGGGCTAGAGGGGATGGAAGGACAGGGAGGTCATTGCTGAAGTGTATAGGATTTCTTTAAAGGTGACAGAACGCTCTAAAATTAACTGTGCTGCGGGTTGCTCCTATCAGTGCATATACTAAAAACCATTCTACTATGTTCTTTAAATGGGTGAAATGTCTGATATGTGGATTAAATCTCAACAGAGCTTTAAAATGTTTTTAAAGGCAGTTTGAGGGAAAGGAAAACAAGCAAAGATGCCAAAGTTGTAAGTTACTCTGCAACCGAGTACACAAATGATATTTAGGTATCAAACTTCACAACTTCTCAAAAATTTAAAAATGAAAGGAGTTCTCTCCAGTCCAACTGCCTAGAGGGAGGTAACCCCCATTCCCTGGCCTCATGTTTCCACGTGGGGACTTCTTGCAGTGTAACATTCCTGGCCTGTCTGAACCCCCTCTCCCAACACAGGAGCAATTTACCTGATTGGTGAATTTGAAAATGGAACTGAGCATCCTGTGTCTCGTGTAGCTGGGCCTGCCCACAGAGAGGCATTTAGCAAGCTTCTTGTGCCAGACTTTGCCCCTGCTCTTGTGGCTGGGAGCTGAGTTCTTTCAGTTCAGGGGAGAAGATGTAGAGAAACTAGGTGATGGCACAATGGGGTGGTTTTATTTATTTATTTTATTTTATTATTTGTTTTAATAGGATAGTTTTAAAGCATGTCTGCAAGTTCTTCAACATTCTTCCCATCAAGAGGTGGAGTGTATATCCCCATCTTTTGAACTAGCTGGGATTTCGTGATTGCCTTAATAAGTAGAAAGTTGTAGAAGGGGAGCAGTGTAATTTCGAATTAAAAAAGCCACGTGGCTCTTGTTGGTTTCTCTTAGGACACTCACGTTGGGACGCTTCAGTCACCATGAAAGAAGTCCAGGTACCCGGAGGTGACCATGTGGTGAGAGTGTATGGGAACAGGGGAGAGATGCTGTTCCAGCCTAGGTACTAGACCTGCGAATGAATGCTCCTGCTCCCTGCCACCACCTGACTCTGACCACATGAGGTACCCTCCTGAAAGTCACTGGGTGGAGTCCAGCCAGTTCCCACATCATGAGCAAATTAGTGGTTAGTATTATTCTAAGTCACTCATTAGGGGTGATTTATTAAATTTCAAAAAAGAAATCTGGAATACACCCATTTTCTATGCCAGTAGAGAATTAAATTTACTAATAATGAAACTTGATCTCCCTTTACCTGACCCCTCTTTCTTATTTCTCAGTAAAAGTTGATTCCAAACTCAGAAGGGAAAATTTGTGTTTAGGGGGCTCCTAAACCCTCCAACTTTATCTGCCTAATATAAGAATTTCTCTGCCCTTCTCTGTGGCCCTGGATGGGCCTCAGGCCCCTCTGCTTGATTCTCTCTAGTGACTTGAAATGTCCCTGCAAACATTCAACTTAGAATGGCTCTTCCATAAAACATTTTTTTAAAGATTTTATTTATTCATGAGAGACACAGAGAGAGAGAGAGGGAGAACATATGAGAGACACAGGCAGAGGGAGAAGCAGGCTCCATGCAGGGAGCCGGACGTGGGACTTGATCCCGGGACTCCAGAATCACGCCCTGGGCCGAAGGCAGGCACTTAACTGCTGAGCTACCCTGGGATCCCCTAAAACATTCTTTCTTCAGTTGATCGAAAACCCCTTAAAGCGGCGCTGAACAAACTATCTTCTACATTCACACCTTTCAAGCCTTTCACGGCAGACATCACCTATTTCTTTAGTTGGTTACCTCTACTTCCTTCAACTTTTCCTCGTCAAACTTGAGTGTACATCAGCTGGAGGACTTCTTACCACATAGGTTCTTAGGCCCCCTCCTCGGGGTTTCCTCTGATTCAGGAGGCCTGGGGTAGGGTGGGCGAATTTGCTTATTTAACAAGCTCCCAAGTGCTGCTGGGGCTGACATCCAGGGCCTGCTCTCTGAGAACCACTGAGCTTGAGAAACCAAATGTCTAGGGTGGTGAAAGAGTCCTCATGCTGGCTGTGCTATGTTCCGATAAAATATAAAGGTCCCCAGTAAAAACCAGGGTCCTTGCCTGTGTCACACAGTTGCCAGGTTCTATAGCCTGACTCCGCAAACAGTCTGGGGTTATGGAGACAGGAAATATGGCTTGAAGAGATTTGTCTGTGGACTTCATCTGAGTGTTAATATCCTCTTTCCAAGTGGCATGAGAATCAAACAGAATAGGATGGCTGAAGACCGTAGCAGAATCCACTAACCCATTTCCTGTTTGTTCCCTTGGCATACTCCTGTGCTTTCTAGAAGCTCTGATAATGCAGAAGTAAAAGCAAAAGGGTGACAGGTACTGCATGCTTTTTGTGTACGTATGGAAGAGGCCACATCCCTGAAAGAGGAGAAGATCCCTCTTCGTGGCTGGGACCATTATTCAGAGCCTCAGCTGCATTTGCAGAAAAGGGTAAGGAGAGCCTTACCTCACAGGTTGCCGTGAGGATTAAGTGAAATTAATATATGCAAAGCTCCTAGAAACAGACTTGGCATGCATTAATTATTATTGCTGCTACTATTATCTCCTCCGTTTTAAAGATGAGGATTGAGACTTAGGAAGTTTGAGGAATATACCCCAAAACCTCACAGCTGGAAACTCGGCAATCCTGCCCCTTAGTCAAACAGAGGGATTGCAATGAGGATGCCAGAATAGAATAAAATGTGCAAATCACACCCCTGACACCATCGCCTCCACCTGTGAAAGGCATGGCTCGCGGGTCACAGCACACAGCTCTGCAGAGCCCAGGCGAGGCTTCCGAGGCCTCCTGCAGCCCATGCCGGGGCTTGGCAAGGGCTGCCTGGAAAGAAGCCCAGAGACAGACCTGCTTGACCACACCTGCAGTGGGAACACTGAAGCTGGGGATGCTTCTAGAACGTTATAAAATGAAAGGTCCAAACCCGATAGTAGAAACCTGGAATGGAAGGCTTACGCTACCTACAGATAAGGGAGGAATCCTATAACGTTCCCTCTGGCTCCTTCTGGCTCCTTCTGGCTCCTTCTGGCTCCTTCTGGTTCCTTCTGGCTTCTGTTTCCCTGACTCACTATGGCTATAAAGTCAAAGAAAGGAAAAGCCCTTACTGCCCTTCTACCTTTGGTACAGGCCAATCATTTCTTCGTAATTTTTTTTTTTAAATAATAACTTTGTATTTCAAAAGGCACGCTTCGGTGACTCAATTTTGTCTAAGGCAAACCTCACATAAAACGCTTCCTGATCAGCAGCAGGAGCTCCATTAAAACCAAATAAAAAGGGAAACGTTTTAAGGATCAAAGCAGATGAAACATTACAGAAATGCCACCATCATATTCAAAGGTCCAGTAATTCCGCAGAGCGGATCCCCGATTCTTTGCAATGGTGTTAGAGAAATTAATTGTTTAATCACGATGAAGACGTTGGCTATAAGTAATATTAATTAATATTGCCCTGGGCCTATATTTTATTCTTCTCCCACACTGAGAAGGGGATTATTATGCATCGTGAAAGATGCTCTTCAAAGAGACGTTTTAGCATTCTCCCCACCGCCGCCCCAGCACCAGGCACACAGGCACTGTCTCTCACCCTTATTCCCTGACTTCCCAAGCTCTCAATTGGGTCAAGGCACGCACATGCTCCTCACTCCGTGCCGGGCACCGTTCCAAGCACTTCACACACATTAACTCATTTAATCCTCACCACGATCTGATAATAAGCTTTTACCTGAGAACCAACCTGGGCCCAGGAAGGTCAAACGACTTGTCTGAGGTCACACAACTAGTAAGTGGCACCATCCCATTCCGAGCAGGTGTGATGATGTGGCCTGGAGGGTGTATCATGTGAAGTGTGCGTGGTGAAGCTCTGGCTGTCTGCAGAGGGCCTTCCCCCTGGGAGTGAGTTGTACCCAATTGCACACATTATCTCAGATCATCCCTCAGGGACCCTACAAGGAAGGTTCTAGTACTTCTTTCCATTTTACAGTTAATAAGAATCAAGAGGAAAGAGGCTAAGCAACTTGTTATAGCCGCACTGTTAATAGGTACATGAGGGGAATCAGGCCTGGCAGTGGACGCCAGAGCACCCCTATGAGGTAGGCTGTATTGGAGAAACTTCTAGCTCTATTCCTGCTGTGTGTACTTCATCTCGGACATGATTCCCTGTTTCTGGCTTTCCACTGCTACCACTGCTGGTTGGTTATGTGGATCATAAACAGTTTCATTCAAGTATTCCAACATTCACCTCCTGAGTGCACTGCGCAGCTGCTCCCAAGGCGAGTCCAGACACACAAGGAAGTCTGCCTCCCTCTCCGACACCGGGATCAAGGTCCTCACCCAACAGTCAGGCTTTGGTCATGCTCACCACCAGGCACTCTTTGGACCCCATACATCATCAGATCTGCCCAACTAGGACTGGTGTGCCAAGGGACAGACAACTTCCTCGTTGGTTGGTTCTTAACCTAAGAATTTGCATTACCCTGGCGATTAAATTGTCTTGCCTACACACCAGGAACACTCATCTATGACCGAGTCTGGACCAGAGAATGAAACGAAGTTTAATTTTAAGTAAGGAGTAGAGGGAGAAGGCGATAAAACGAAGTGCAACAGAATTATTAGTTTCTCAGCTCTTCAACGTAGTTAGCATTTGGTGGACATAAATGTTCTCTGGAGGTGTTGGAAACCAAAATACTTGAATTCCAGGGGTTTGTGTTAAGGGTTGTCTTAGAGACAGTCTCTCTCTGTCTCTCTGTCTGTCTGTCTCTCCTTGTCTCTCTCTGTCTATGAAGCAGCATACCCCCGTTCATTTCCTGATGCGGAGCTCCCAGGAGTTGGAAACAAAATGTTTTCGATGGATGCCCTTTATCTTTGGAATCCCTTCCTTCCTGGACTGGCAGAGACTAAATCTCTTGGCCTTCCACAAAGCCTGTTCCAAGGTTTGTCTTTTTAATTGAGCTTCCGCTTAAAAATGCTTAAGACTATTTGCTTACTACTGACAACACAATGAAACTTGGTCATCAAACAGTGCTAGGCCCTCATTTTTTTTTTCTGACTCTAACAAAAAGATCCAACTCAATGCTCACTTAACTAGTAACTATCCCCCCTGTTGCAATTTTCGATTAAGGATTCTGTTCTCAGCCCCTAGTAAAAGGCTTTATGGTGTGATTTGCTTTGGACTTAATTTTGACTCTCAGAGGAGTGTTTAACCCCTGGTAAGAGGAATGCACAAAGAGAAAGCCTGCAAGAGTGGATTCCAAAGGCCAGGCTAAGTCAAATATGGGCATCAGATGTGAGTTCCAATCTCCAGAGCCTCCAAAACAAATGATAAGGCATAGATTAATTTTACAATATTTTTTATGTGAATGAGTTTAAAGTTTTAGGAAGTTTTCCCTAAGTTTATCTTGCACTAAAGAATTAAAATACCATTTTATATGTCCAGGTTTGAGCAAACAAACTGACCTAAGATCATTTAAATTTTTAGAAAAAAAGATTATATAAACACAGATTTTCCAAAAGCAACATGTTTGGTAACTAATGAAGTTTATTTTCTCCACTGAAATTCCTTTTATTGTGTGTCCCATTGTCCTAGTAAAACTTGAGTGAGAAAGTCAAAATAGATGGAGTAATAGGAGGAATATGATATTTTGCTGATCTGGCTGGCTTTCCTTAACTCTTGATTTGCACATTTCCAGAAGGAAATGTTAGCCAGTGTTGGTCACTGCCTGTAAAACTAGCCATCCCTTTTCCGAAATCCAATTCTTAAGCAGGACTGGACTTTGTGTTCCCACCATTGGTCATCAGACCGCTATTTCCCGGCACCTGTCAAAACCCAGAGGTGGTTTTTTAAGCCACTAAGGTCACTTGTGGTGATCCCGGGCAGTAGGCAGGAAGACCCGTGATGTTTGTCAGTCAGAGTATGCTCTCATCTTGGCTTCTGTGCTCCTGCTTCCTGCCCACTTGCCCTTGAAGGGGTTCCGGTGGAACCATGAGCTAGTGAATACAGCTTCTACAACTCAGATGCTAGCCAGACTCCAGTTCTTGGATTCTCAATGACCTCCGGGCCTCTAGCTGGCTGATTTCCCCGGTCCTCCCTCCCATCCAGGTGTCTGAAATGACAAGTTACTATTTACTTAGCTCCCTTTCCTACTTTCAAGAGAAACCAGTGGGTAAAATTGTGCCAGGTGGTGCTGTTGATAAACAAGTTCTAATATAAGATTTCCTCCTGGAACTCCGGCTCCTTTTCTTCTGGATGATGACTGAGGTGGGAGGAAACTTGGCTCTGCCTTCTAGAGATTTTTCCTTTGATAGCTCATCTCCATGCCTCATAGAGTGACAGGAGAAAGAGAATGGTAAGCTGGCTTTGCAGGAGTCCCTGAGGTGGTTTCATTCACCCTAACCTCACCCAATTTACTGAATCCCTGAGGCCAGGCCACCTCCCCCCCTGAATGGCTGGTCTTAGGATGGTGCCCATATGACTCAGATTCTGCCAGCAGTGTTCCTTCATCCACCACAGCCCTACAAATTCTATCTCTTAGATCTTTTGCACATCCCATCAGGATATTTCTTATCTCTGTTCTTGGACATAGGAAGTACTCAACAGATATTTTTGAAAGTTGAATGAACTCTACTTACTGCTTTCCAGCTTTACTAATAGCCCTTTATTCCAGAATTAATGCATCAATCCAGTAACTGGCCATCTTGTTTCTGAGTTCCATGAGAGATAGTAGAGTACACAGGAACCTGAAGTACTTTTTTTAAAAAAATATTTTATTTATTTATTCATGAGAGACACAGAGAGAGGCAGAGACAGAGGCAGAGGGAGAAGCAGGCTCCATGCAGGGAGCCCGACGTGGGACTCAATACCAGGACCCCGGGATCACGGCCTAAGCCAAAGGCAGAGGCTCAACCACTGAGCCACCCAGGGACCTCAGAGCCTGAAATTCTGATAGAGGTCAACTTTGCCACTTACTGTCTATAACCTTGGCTAGTTTCTTCACTGATGGAGGAAGCACCGGTGGAGTGTTTATGGGTCAAGGACTATGCAAGACACAATAGATGGAGAAATGAAATGCACAGTGCCTGCTTGCAGGCTGCAAGTCTCCCACAGCTTAGTGGGGATGAAGGACATGAGAAAGAGCAAAATTTGCACAGTGTGATGGAGGTGTGTGATAGAGATGCCATGGTGGGAGTGTCGGGGGGCCAAGTCTAGGGAACACTTGGTAGGAGGGGCAGCCAGGGAACACTTCCCAGAGGAGCTCACACTTTGGCTAGATTGGAATTATGTTAGCCATTCAGAAAAGGGAAAGAAGGGCACTTCTGGCAGAAGAGAACAGAATATACAGCGTCAAAACAGGCCAGATTGAAAAAGCTAAGCAAAGGTTCTTGTGAAGGAATGCAAGGAGCTAGTGCTGGAAGGTGAGGCAAGGGGCCTGCATTCTATAGTAAGGTATGTGATTTTTACCCTGAAGATGATAGGAAGCAAATGAAGGATTTAAAAATAAGTGTAGCGTGATTATGGGGCCCCTGGGTAGTGTAGTCAGTTAAGCGTAACGACTCAGGTCGTGATCTCAGGGTTGTAAGATCAAGCCTCATAAAGGCTCTGCATCGCTTAGGACTCTCTCTCTCTCCCCCTCTCCCTCTGTCCCTCATCGCCTCTCTAGAACAAATAAATAAATATTAAAAAAATGATTTTTAAAATAAAATAAAATAAAAACAGGAGGAGCCTGATCAGATACGCATTTTAGAATGCCTACTCTAATGAAGGAACAGAAAACAGTAAAGGGAGTTAAAATTCATTCATTCAACAAGTATTTAGGCATCTTCTGTGTGCCTGGTGCACATTTGGCAGGCAGGGCTCCTGTCAGCTAGAGCCTGAAGCCTAGTGTAGCGACAAGACGAAAACTTAGAGGTCAATATAGGTCAGTGGGAATGAAGAGAAGGATGTTGATTTGAGAAATATTTAGGAGGTATAATTAACAGGACTCAATGGCAGGTTAAGAGAGTGAAGGGAGGGGAAGAGAGAGGAAGGGATCTTGGATGACGTCCAGGTTTCTCTCTTGGGCAATTGGATATCCAATGCTGACATTCACATAGTGTTTCTTAATAGAGTACTAGTGGCATTTTGGACAGGACGAGCCTTTCTGTGTGGGACTCTCTTGTGCATTTTTAAATGTTTGACATCTTTGGCCCCAATCCACTAAATTCCAGTGACATTTCCTAGCCATTATGGCAGCCAAAAAGTGACCCACTCCCACATTTCCAAATACCTCTTCAGAGCCAGTATACAGAAGGAAGGATGGATTGGAGTTGCAGAGGAGAAATGAGGCCAGTTTGGGGGCACACCCAACTTGAGGAACTAATCAGCCTTCCATGTGTGCATCCACCTGTGTGCCACCAGCCCCATCACCTGCAGACAAAGGCAAGTCGAGATGCCAATGTCTCACAGTGGGAGCTGTGTTGCTCTCATTTGCAGACCACAGATGGGCGCCTTGCCACCCAGGGATCCCCCTGTCACTCCTATATTCAAGGGCCATTCATTGCTCCCTCCATATGCTTCACATCAGCACCTGGAGCCCCTTCTGATGGGCTTGTTTGGCATTCATTTCCTAGCACCCCTCTTCACACCTACAAACCTACTGACAGTATTATTCTCTGTCTTGAGTGTCTTTCTCTCTTTTTCCCCAGCTCATATCTCTTGGCTCTATATGAGGTCATCTCAAAGCCGCTACCTCCACAAAGTTATCTTGGATTGAACCCACTCAAATGTAACAACTCCTCCATAGAATGTCTTGTATTATTTGACCCCAAAACAATGTGGTGTGTTAAGTGTCTGGCAGGAGTTTCAAATGTGTACGTGTGTATGAAATTTATGAGAAACCCAAGAGTGAGGGGGTCAGGTTAAAGAATACGGGATCTGTGCTGGTTATTCTCCATGCGCCTTTCTAAACCCATTCTGCACCATTCCCTGCCTGGTTCTGTGCCCCAGGAGAGTGGTGTCCACAGATGGCAAAACTCAGGGTCACTTGCCATCTGGCTGCCAGTTGGTTCAACAGGAGGCACCAGTACGGAGAATGAAAGGTAGAAGAGAGGTAAGCGTGTTTATTCCCTCTGCATCCTCACCTGGCCTGCTCTGATGCTGGCATTGGCCAGGTTCAGTGGCCACAGCTGCTGTCAAGCACTTCCCTTCCTCTGAAGCTCAAGCTCCAGCAGTGCCATTCCCACTTCCTGCCGCTTCATGTTATGAAGGCCAGGTTCTGGTCTTTTTTTATTGCAAATTCCATAATTAGAACCTGCAGGAAAAGTGACAAGCCCCTCCACTCCTACTCATACACATACACTTTAAAGCATTTTATTGGTCACCTTTTGTCTATACTTCCTTCTGGATCTTTATATTCTATGCTTTAAGTAAGGTCAAGTCTGTTAGCTGACTGTTCAGGAGTCTAGCATGTGGCCTTTTCAATGGCTAAATGAAATCCCTGACTTTGAAAGGACAGATACCCTAACTGGAGTAATAGGTCATCTGGTCTGGATAACTTGTCTCCCTAAAAAAAAAAAAAAATCATTGGCCTGAATCAAACTATATAGAAATGCATTCCTATAATCCCAATGTGGAATACTTAGTGATTCAAGTAGAGTTATCTAGCCTCAATGTTTCCAGATAAAAATGGAAAACAATATGCGTGGTGACCCTACCTGAATTATCGTATTAAAACTCTTCAAAAAAAAAGTTGAGCATAGTGTGTAAAAATTCCACAGAAATGACAGTTTTAGAAGACCTCAGAGGTCACCTTAATTTTCTCATGCTCCCAAATTCCATTTTGTAAAAAGATAGGACATTAATTAATCTTTGGTAATAGAAGTTACCTAGGACCTTGCCACTCATAGTGACCTGAGGATCAGCAACATCAACAGCACCCAGGAACTTGTCAGAAATGCAGAACTTCCAAACCCACCCCAGATCGACTGGGTCAGAACTTGTATATTTAACAGGGTTCCGGAGGTTCCTTTGCACATTGAACTTGGAGAAGCACTAAACCAAGAGAATCCACAAACTATCTGTGTGAAGGGCCAGTTGTTGTCTTTATTCACAGCTCTTTAGAGAAATAGAACCAACAGTGTGTGTGTGTGTGTGTGTGTGTGTGTGTGTGTACACGCCTGTGTGTAAAGAGATCTATTATAGGGAATTGGTTCATACAATTACGGAGACAGGCAAGTCCCAAGTTTTGCAGGGTAAGTTAACAAATGAAGACTCATGGTTTAGTTCCAGCCCAGGAGCCCATGGTTGAGTCCCAGTCCAAGACTAAGGTCTGAGAAACAGGAGACCTAGGAGAGTAGTTACCATCCAAAGACTGGCAGCCTTGAGACGCAATATTTCAGTCCAAGTCAAAGCAGGAAAAAAAAAAAAAACCCTAAAAACAAAAAACAAAAATCCCAGTTCAAATGCAATCAGGCAGAAAGAATTCTCTCTTATCTGGGGTAGGAGAGGGTCAGCTTTTTTGGTCTATTCATGCCCTCAACTGATTGGATGGGGCCCACACTTTAAAGAGAGCAATGTGCTTTATCCGATCTACTGATTTAAATGTTAATGTCAAAAAATAAATAAATAAATACATAAATAAATAAATAAATAAATAAATAAATAAATAAATAAATGTTAACGTTACCCCCAAAACACCCTCACAGACACACCCAGAATGATGTTTGACCACATCTTTGGTCACCTTGTGGCCCAATCAAATTAACACATAAAATTAACCATAGTAATGTTTAACCACTATCCCGTCCTACCTCCCTTCCCTTATCTTTTTTCATGAATTATTAATTGCAGGGACAGAAGTGTTGGTTATACAGAACCCACTGGCACAGGCTTGCACGCAATCTTATTTTACATTAAAATAATATGTTAGCCCAGAGTCTTTTGGGCCTCTAGAACTGAGCCAAGTTTCCTGCCACTTTGTGATAGGGAACACTTTTCCTCCAATATCCAATAACACGTTCATCACTTCCAGCTGAGACCTCACCAGAAGAACCTTTAACATTCCCATCTACAGCAACATTCTGTTCATGACAGCATATGCATTCTCTCAGATGATAGAAGCTTTCTCTGCAGTCTCCCCATTTCTTCCTGAGTCTTCACCAAAATTATCTTTAATGTCTATATTTCTACCAATCATCTTATCAAGACAATCTAGGCTTTTTCTATCACATATCTTCAAAATTCTTCTAGCCTCTGCCATAACCCAATTCCAAAGCCACGTCTACATTTTTAGGCATTTATTACAGCATCACCCCTCTTTCACTACCAAAATCTGTATCAGTCAGGGTTTTCCAGGGATTTATTTTAAGGAATTAGGGGGCTGGCACATCTAAAACCCAGCGTGGGCTGGAAGCCCAAGCGGGAGTTGGTGTTGTTTCTTGTCTTGAGTCCAAAATGTGCAGTGCAGGCGAGCAGGCTGGGAACTCAAGCAGGAGTTAAGGCTGCAGTCTTGAGCAGAATTTCTTCTTCTCTAGAAACTTCAGTTTCTGCTCTTAAGACCTTCAACTGGTTGGGTGAGACCCACTCACATTATCAATTATGATCACTTTTACTTAGCCAATTGATTCTGTATGTTAACCACACCTGCAAAATAACCTCATGCCTGGATTAGTGTTTGGTTAGATAACTAGATACGATAGCCTAGCCAAGGAGACACATAAAAATAACCATCGAGACTGCCCACCACTACTTTAGACCTCTGATACTCCTAATTGCTTACCTTGATCTTCTTTATCTCTTTAATTATTTTTGCCACAGCACTTAACATCTTCTAACATTTTATACAATTTACTTATTTATTATGTAATTTATTGTATGCCTCTCCCTCTTAAATTTACATAGGGAAAGGAATCTTTTCTGTTTTGTTCACTGATGTAGTCCAAATACCTAGAACAGTGTCTGGCACTTAATAAATACATGTTGAATGAATTAATCCAGGTTTTGCCACTTACTAGAAAGTAACAACCAATGGACAAATTATTTAACCTCAGTGACCAATTAAAGCAAATGAACAAATAAGAATTTTTCTCTTAAGATTGTCATAGGACAAAGCAAGAAAACGTTTATAAAGTGTCAGTAAATGGTATTGATGATTGTGATCTCCTCCAGTTGTTCATTCAGCAAATACTTACAAAGACCTACTATGTGTTGGGTACTGGGCACCAAAGGTACCACAGAGTGTAACAAAACCCCTGCCTTCTTGGAACTTAGTGTCTTGTGTGAAAATAAGACCATAAAGATGCTCTCTGCCCTGGAGAGGAAGTTTCTACCTTTTTATTACAACCCATGGCTCTACTACAAGGTCAGTGTCATGGGCAATCAGAGGTTCTTGCACCGTGGATTGCCTCAAGGCCATGGTGGGTGTCTACTTCAAACCTCAGCTCTTCTTCAACTGTCAAATCCTTTGCCACACAGGCCTTGCATCTGCGCAGTAGAAATAACACTTGGGCTTTGTGATCGGATGACAAATCTTGCAAATATGGAGGATCAGGGTAATTAGCATCGCATCTGACGCCTCCTCTTCTTCATTCAGGGTAAGATATTTCTTGTGTGATAAACTCAAAATGGATGAGAGATCTAAATGTGAGACAAGATTCCATCAAAATCCTAGAGGAGAACACAGGCAACACCCTTTTTGAACTTGGCCACAGTAACTTCTTGCAAGATACATCCACAAAGGCAAAAGAAACAAAAGCAAAAATGAACTCTTGGGACTTCATCAAGATAAGAAGCTTTTGCACAGCAAAGGATACAGTCAACAAAACTAAAAGACAACCTACAGAATGGGAGAAGATATTTGCAAATGACATATCAGATAAAGGGCTAGTTTCCAAAATCTATAAAGAACTTATTAAACTCAACACCAAAGAAACAAACAATCCAATCATGAAATGGGCAAAAGACATGAAGAGAAATCTCACAGAGGAAGACATGGACATGGCCAACAAGCACATGAGAAAATGCTCTGCATCACTTGCCATCAGGGAAATACAAATCAAAACCACAATGAGATACCACCTCACACCAGTGAGAATGGGGAAAATTAACAAGGCAGGAAACAACAAATGTTGGAGAGGATGCGGAGAAAAGGGAACCCTCTTACACTGTTGGTGGGAATGTGAACTGGTGCAGCCACTCTGGAAAATTGTGTGGAGGTTCCTCAAAGAGTTAAAAATAGACCTGCCCTACGACCCAGCAATTGCACTGTTGGGGATTTACCCCAAAGATTCAGATGCAGTGAAACGTCGGGACACCTGCACCCCGATGTTTCTATCAGCAATGTCCACAATAGCCAAACTGTGGAAGGAGCCTCGGTGTCCATCGAAAGATGAATGGATAAAGAAGCTGTGGTTTATGTATACAATGGAATATTCCTCAGCCATTAGAAACGACAAATACCCACCATTTGCTTCAACGTGGATGGAACTCGAGGGTATTATGCTGAGTGAAATAAGTCAATCGGAGAAGGACAAACAGTGTATGTTCTCATTCATTTGGGGAATATGAATAATAGTGAAAGGGAATATAAAGGAAGGGAAAAGAAATGTTGGGAAATATCAGGAAGGGAGACAGAACATAAAGACTCCTAACTCGGGGAAACGAATTAGGGGTGGTGGAAGGGGAGGAGGGCGGGTGTTGGAGGGGAACGGGTGACGGGCACTGAGGTGGACACTTAATGGGATGAGCACTGGGTGTTTTTCTGTATGTTGGTAAATTGAACACCAATAAAAATTAATTAAAAAAAAAAAAGATATTTCTTGTGTGACTGAAAGAAAAGGAGGAAAAATCATTGAGATGGGATCAGAGAGAGCTTTCCAGGCCAGTCTAGCCTGAATGGTACTAGTTCTATGGCAATTACTGCTCTACTGATGATACTAATGATCATAAACTATGTAGCAAACAGCCTTGTGATGATTTCTCTGATCCTCCAAGCCTAGAAGCAGATTCAGGTGTCTGGTGTCTGGGTGTAGGGATGCGGGCAAACCCTGAGGAACTGCTGAGGACAAGGCATTCCCAGAGCAGTGGCTCTCAACATTGGCTGCACTTTGGGATCATCTGGAGAGCTTTTAAAATTCCCAATGTCCAGGTTGCAAATAAGTCAGAATCTCCAGAGGTGGGATCCAGGCGTCAATTCTTTTTAAAGCTTCCCAGGGAAGCTTTCAAAATGTGGTTGAGATTCAGAACTACGCCCTTAAAGGCTTCAGTTCCCGCTTAGAACAGTGCTAAAGCTTCAGCATTCCTGCATCACTTGAGGATCTTGCTAATGGTGCAGACTCTGGCTCAGTAGCTCTGGTGCTGAGATTCTACATTTCTAAGAAGTTCCCAAGTAGATTATGAGGCTGCTAGTCAGCAATGACATTTTCAGTAGCAGGCGCCTAGTCATGTCTGATCCAAAATAGACCCTAGAGGCTTGGGGTAGTTTTGAAACTAATACGGGAGTTGGTGTTGACTCTATAGAGAGTGTGGAATGGCACCAAAGTCATAAAGAAATGGATTTATACAAGAACCTTCTTAAGCCATACCCACGGGCCTGAAGCATGCGAGCTAGCATTGTGCTGAGGTGGACATAGTGGTATTTAGGAATGTGGTTCCCAGAGTTAAATTGCTTGAATTCAAACCCTGGTTCCACCCTCTTCCAGCTGTGTGATCTTTAGTAAGTCACTTATCCTTTTATGCCTCAGTTTCTCCATCTGTAAAACGGGGATGTTTGCAATGCCTACCTCATAGTCTTCTTATAAACATTAAATGAGTCAATAACAATAAAACCCTTAGAAGCGTGGCTGGAAAACAGTAAGTTCTCCTTAATTGTTAGCTATTGTCATTATTAGAATGAAAAGATGTAGGGTTTTGAGTCAAGACAGTCATGGGTTCAAATCCTAGCTTAGCCACGTAACAACTCTATGCCTTGATTTTGTTATCTGTGTATCACAGCAATGATGCCTTCTCTACAGACTTATTGAAAGGGTCCAAATAATATGTGTAAAACACATAGTACATAGCAGGTGCTATGATCTGAATGTTCGTGTCTGTCTAAAATTCATATGTTGAAATCCTAACCCCCACTGTGATGGTACTGGGATGTGATTAAGTCATGAGGGGAGAGCCATCATGGGTGGAATTAGTGCCTTTATAAGAGACCCCACTGAGCTCCCTGGCCCCTTCCACTTGTGAGGATACAACGAGTGGTCTGCAACTCCAAAGACAGGCCCTCACTGGACCCTGATCTCAGACTTCCAGCCCCCAGAAGCGTGAGAAATAAATTTCTGTTTACAAGGCCCCAGTCTGTGGCATTACTGGACTAAGACAGTAGGCGCCAGTGAGTGCCAGTTGCTGCTGAAGGGTCAAGCCCAAGCTTGACTGCAGGAGCAGGGGGCTCACTGGCTGTGTGACTAGAAGGAGGTCGCTACCTCTCTAAGTCCCCATTTCGGCATCCATAATACGGGGATGACAGCAGGGAGGTTGGGAGGAGAGATGAGTACGCATGAACATGCCTAGTATACCAGAAGCTCAAAAACACAAATATAAGCTTTTCCTATTGTGAAAGGATCCCTCCCCTACCCCCAAAGTAAAAGGAAAATGAGACTGGCTGTGGGACACCAAACACTTTCCCAAAGACCTCTTTGAGTAGAGTGGGAAGTTGACGCAGGTTAACAACTCACTTCCCCTCAAGCCTGGCCACACCGTGAAAGAAAGATCACCATTCGTTACAAAAATCCCTTTTGCCTTGTTGGTGGGACAGTTTCTCTATGACGAGGCCTCGCTCCCACACTACTCTCTTTCCTTTTACAGATTTTGGTGGCAACCCTAACCCAAAGCACCTCCCAGTAAGTCCATTAAATGGGCTCCTGCAGGAGCAGGAGAGTGGTGTGTGTGTTTAATGGGTGTCTAAAAGCAAACTGGATAATGTTCTCTGGAAGGAACCCCCAGAGGGGGCAAGATGGCACTCAGCAGTGCCAGGCCACTCATCTCGGCTAATAAAATCTCCCTCAGTAGCCATCCCCCGTGCCCAACTCCTAAGTGCCATCTGGCACTTACATCTTGAGATTTGCCGCTTCTGTTTGTGATCCAGACAGCCACAGCTCACTTCCATGTGGCAACGTAAGTGTATTGACATTTATCATCGGATTCCACTTTCCAGAACAGAGAGAGATGGGCCTGGCAGGCACAGAGGGCGTACATCTCTGTGGTATCACACCCAACAGCTGACACTGGGGATTACTTATCTATTCTGTTACCCTTTGGCACAGACACCTCTGCTCAGTGCGAATGACAATCACTGGCTTGTGCTGCAAGTAAGGAGAGAAGAGAGTTACTCCAAAATCTCCACGCGCCACACAAGCTCCTCTCTCTAGGACAAGATTACACAACTTTTGCAGATGCAACTCACATTTCAAAAAAACCCACAAACATATATATATATAATGTGTGTGTACACATTATATATATAGATATAGATGTGGATATAGATCCATATGTTTCTGTGAAAAATACTGTGGCATTATTTGAGCATGTATCTGTGCATGTGTCAGCATATTCTCATATGCGTGTCTTTGTGGATAAACAGCATATAAAAATACAGGTTATTTTCCCACAAACTGTGTCTTAATGCCGCATTCAGCAACAGATTCAGTTTTCCATTATTAGGACTCAGACTTTTGTTCCCCAGTCCCCAGTGAAGGGCTAAAAATCTGCTTGAAAGCCAAAACATTTGTGCCCCTCTGCTTAAACTCATTGTAGTCCCATTAATGAGAGTCTCAAATGAGCTCTAAGCATGCTTTGGAGCCCCTGAAAATGCTATGTTAACCAGAAAGTTCCCCTAAATTGCCTCATTTATTCAGGTGTTGCCCATTCTTCTTAGTCTTTTTTTTATTTTTTATTATTATTTTTTTTAAACCACAAGCCATTGTTTTAAAGGTGAGCTCATAGCCAGAACAATGTATCTTGTATGACTGGGGCTGTCAGAGAAGGAACCTGTCACCCGTGTTATCAGGAGCTTTGTTTATGGTGATCTCACAGTCAACAACGACTCGGTCTCAGAACTAACCGGTGAATCATGCTGCAGGAAGATGACGACAGCCATGACATTCTGAATCCTCTACAGAGGAGACCAAAGAGGAAACATCAATGGATGAATGAGATTTTGCTACAGAGAAGGAAAATAAAAAGACACTACCAGGAAAGAAGAGTGGATTTGGGTTTCTATTGTGCCTGGTATGTCACCGTGAACCATGGAGCTGCTCAATAAATATTATCCAAGTTGAATTGAAAGATCTGTATCAGCCTGGACAAAGGCAAAGATAGAACTCAAATTTCTATTAAGCATGTACATTTGCAAGGAAAGGATAAGGAGAATTTTGTCCAAATACATTTGACTTTGGATTGACCTTTCTGTCCACAGATAGTGAGGATGAGCTGGCAAGAATGTTTCCTAAAACAGGAAGACAAAAGATCGTAGAAACTAAGGGCTGGAAGGAAGACAGATGAGGTACTTTGAGCCAAGGGATATGAGTAATGCCCAAGGATAAGACAAATGGCCCCCGGGCCAGTACTTTTTGACTTGAAATCATTTTGGCCTCCATATGCTATTAGGGGTCCAGGCCTTCCCATAGCTTAAAAATGGTGGCTCACAGCTTCTTGCCAGAGATTGATCAGTCCACTTAAGTAAGAAAAAAAGCCAAATGGAAGCAATCTCAATCTTACCATGGAAACACAAATCAAGGATCAGAAGAAATATCTCAAGAAGTCCTCCAAGGCAAGGCTTTTTAATTAGTAGTAGTAAGAGAAATGGTGTCAGAAAACCAGCATTTTCATATCCTGCTGATAAATATTTCTGGATGACACTTTGGTAATATGTACTAAAAGCCTTAAAACTGGGGGCACCTGGGGGGCTCAGGGATTGAGCATTTGCCTTTGGCTCAGGTCGTGATCCCAGGGTCCTGGGATCGAGTCCTGCATCGGTTCCCCACAGGGAGCCTGCTTCTCCCTCTGCCTATGTCTCTGCCTCTCTCTGTGTGTCTCTCATGAAAAAATAAATAAAGTCTTTTAAAAAATTAATAGAAGCCTTAAAATTTCCTTACTTTTTGATCCATCAAAAGTATAACTAACCCAATTATAATATCTTTTTCATAGGAAATAAATAATCATGGCTTCGTGCAAAGAAAAAACTAAAATGGCATTAATTGTGCTGTTATATAGTGAAAAATGGGAACAGTTTAAATTTTCTATAACAGGGATTGGGTGAGTGATTATTATATATATGATCTGAAACCCTATGCAGTCATTAATTTGATGTGTGAGAATATTATTTAGCAGGGAAACTGCCAATGCTATATCATTCAATTTAAAAAAGTTGTAAAACTACATATCTAGTATGATCCCATTTTTGTACGATGTCTGTATAGAAATATACACACCTGAATATCGAGGGTAGTTATATCTAGATGGAGGGGGTAATGTATGACTTTCATTTTCTTCTTTATATCTATTTTTTTAATTTCTAAGTTTTCCACAATACACATGTATTGTTTTAATTATGCTTAAAATGAGTTTTTTTTTTAAAGTCATCTATTCCTGAACACTTTGTAGGTGATTGCCCAGTTCTCTGGGGGTGAGGGTGGGGATTGGGAGGAGGAGAATAAGCAGATATTAAAATCACCTTTTAAAATTGTTATTGTTGGTACCATTTTACCAGCAGATGAAGCAAGGAAACAAAGCCCTTGATATGGGCTAGAAAGATACAGAACTAGTACTGCTCTGAGCAATGTGCACCTCCAAGAATTTCTCTAAGATCTTTTATGATTGGTCTCTCTGCCCAACACCCCCTTGTACAAGGTGGCATCCAAGTGCAGCTTCATATCCTTATGGAGGAGCCTCTGTTTGACAGGTAGTTGTCTCTACGCTTACTGGCCTCTATGGAGGTATCCTTGGTCCCAGCTTGTCACTAGATATCAGGCACAGGTACCCTCTGGTGTTTGGGGTGTCATGCCTTGACATGGACTCCAGGAAAGAAATCCCTATACTCTGTAGCCCCTACACTGATCCAGGCGTCTCTCTCACACCCAATCCACAGGCTTCTCAGTTCCTTAGCAGGCTTAGAGCTATACCTGGATCTTCTGCATATTGCACATAAGATGGGAGGAAATGGGGTACTGCCCTTGGTCTTTCGGCAGTGTCCTTTTTCCCTCTTGCTGCTGCTTCCAGACCATTCTCCTTCTCTTTTCCTGATCACAAACTCCCATGCCTACTTGGTTTTAAATTTTCTGTCATTAGATCCCATCTTACTACCCCTCCTTGTCATGTCCATGAACAAACCCCAAGTCACATCCTTTATTCCCTGAAGACTTTGGAGCCTGGTTCAGTCACTCTTTCCAGCACTACTCTGGGCATAATAATTTGTGGGTTCAACATTCAGGGAGATGGACCATACCCTACCTTGGCTTCTTAGTTTCTTGACCTCTTCTCCTCCTCCCATGACATGGTCCTCCATCTACTTTATCTGGTCACTACAAGAGTGATCATACCCTAGACCTTATCACTCCAATAACTGAAATTTTCCATTTTCTTTACTTTTTGTTCTTTCAGTTCAAGCCTTCCACTCTCCTACTATAGCCTCCTATCTTTCTAGCTCTTTCTCTCTAGTACTTCCCCCAAAATCCTTCAACCCTCAGGGATCCCAAATACATTGATCTTAGCACATTTTTACTGTTCTCCACCCCTGCCATGTCCTCACTTCCCTCCCAACCCAGCTTGAATTGAATGATCAATTATTGTAGTCACTTTCTTGTACAGATACTCAATCCCTCACCTCTCTCTCTTATTCCATTTTCCTAACTTGACAAAACTCCAACCCTGGTTAAATCCAATTCTCTGCTTATTCTGTGCCTGCACCCATTGACCATGGCCAGAGAAAACCACAGTTATGTTGAATGATCTCATTTTAAATTCACGCTCTTGAACATCAGGTGATCACTTGCACTGATCACTCTTTCCTTAAACCTCCTTCCTTGTCCTCATTTTCATCTAATGACCCTACTTCTATTTCACTGAACAAATAGAAGCATCCAGAAGAGAACTTCCACTACTACCACACCTATCAACCTGCTAGCATCTGTGCACATATATTTTTCTACTCTCTGGTTGTGGATGAACAGTCCATGTTCCCAGATAAGGCCAACCCTTCAAGTTGAGCACTGGATGCCAACTCTCTTGTTAACTCAAGTTCATAGAGCTACAGCAGTTCTTCCTTCCCTTACCTGGATTATTTTTTTTCTCTCTCTCTATTAACTTTACCCACTAACATATATATGTTATTTTTCCCCCATATAAAACCTCCCTTGATCCCATTTCCCCCTCCAGCTGCCATCTCATTTCTTTTTTCCTTTGATCACAAAACTCCTTGAAAAATTTGTCTTCACTGTCTCCAACCACCCCTCTCTCCATTCTCCTGAACCCACTCAAGGCTTTTGCCTATTAAGATCCCCAAGTGATCTCTATCAAGTCTGGTTGTCAGTTCTCAGCCCTCATCATAGTTGCCCTATCAGCAAATTGGCCAAGGTGACTACTTCCCTCTCCTTGAAACACTCCCTTTATCTGCCTTCCAGTATACTACATTCTCCTGGTTTTTCTCCTACTCATTTGCTGCTCTTTCTCAGTGTCCTTTGCTGGTTCCTCCTCATCTTCTGACCAAGACCTCACAATGCTGGACTTCTTCCCCTTTTCCATCTACATTCACTTTCTTGGTGGTCTCATTCAGTCTCATGGTTTTAATATTGTCCCTATGCTTGATACCTCCCAGATTTATACACCCCCCTCCCCTGGTTTCTCCCCTGAATTCCAGACTTATAGCTCTATCTACCTACTCAACATCTTTACTTGAATGTCTGACTTAACATATCGAAAAGCAAGTTCTTCCTCTTAGCTGCCAAATCTGCTTCTCCTCAGTTTTCACATCAAATAATGGCAACTCTATCCTTCCTGTTACTCTGGACAAAAACCCATTTGTCACCCTCAATCCCTCTCCTTCTCTTATATTGCATATCCAACCCATTAAGAAATCCTGTTGGCTCTTCCTTCAAAATAGATTTGGATCTGACCACTTTTTATCTTCTGTGTTGCTATTACTACCTTGCGTGAGCTACCATAATCTCTTGCCTGGATACTTGTAAATTCTTAACTGGTTTGCTTTGTCTACCTTCAGTCTATTCTTAATCTACCTTAGCAAAGTGGCTCTGCCAAACCCTAGTCAAATTAGGTCATACCTTATCAAAATCGCCCAATGGCTCTGCATTCCTCTTGAGGGTAAGCCAAATCCATGACAATGGCCTCTAAGGCCCTGGATGATCAGACTGCCCTCTCTAACATCATTTTCTCTTCTTCTGTGGCAGTTTTGAAACATGGCTTTCAGTCTTTGACATTCCTCCTGGAGAGAGGCCAAGGGTCTTCTCTCTCCTGCCATTGAATCTGGCCTCTGTGGCTGCTGGACCAATAGATTATGGCAGGCTCCATTTTATGCCTCTTGGAACATTTGCTCTTTGAACCCAGCCACCATGCCTGCAGTAATCCAGCAGCTGTGGAACATCCTACGTGGAGAAGAACGGAGGCCCCGACCAATAGTCCCTGCAGAGCTCTGAGCTGACGGCCAGCACCTACTTGCCAGCCAGGTGAGTGATCCATCATGAAAGGGGTGCCCCAGCGGATGCCACATGGAACAGCGATAAGCCATCCCCGCCAAGCCCTGCTCAAATTGAAGATACACAAACAAAAAGATGATTGTTTTTTTAAGTTGTTTAGTTTCTCGGTGGGTTTGTTTAGAGCCATAGAGAACTCTTCCATTGTAGTACCCTCACTCACTCCATGTTCGCTACTCTGTTGTCTTTGCTGTTCCCTCAACACCCAAAATGCTCTTATCTCAGGGCTTTTGCATTCGCTATTCTCTTCTCTGTTCCCATATGTATGTATGGCTCTCTCACTCACCTCCTGCAGTCTTTAATCACTTGTTATCTCTTCAGTAAGACCTTCTCTCCCAAACTGGCAAGGCACATGTGCTCCCCCAGGGCCTTCTCCCTTTTCATTTAATTTTCTTCCCTCGTAGTTATCACTGTCTAACATACCACGTGTTTACTCATTTAGATTGTTTATTGGATGTCATACCATCTCTATGCTGATTACTCTCTTACATTAGAAGGTAAATGTCATAATACAGGAATCATAATACAGGAATCTTCATTCCCTGCTGATGTGCCCCGAACAGTGTCTTCCACACGGTCACTCTTCAATGAATATTTATGGTTTTACTGCAGCCATGTACTGGGGACTTTGTTTCCTCCCAGATTTCACCCTCCCTCTTGCAACAAGTCTATGAGGTAATAATAATTTTTATTTTTATTCCTGTTTCACAGATGAGCAAACCAAAGCACAACGGGGTTAAGAACCTGCTGCAAAATGGCAGAGCTGGGATCCAAGTTCAGGCAATCAGACACTGACACCCACTCTCTTAATCATGGCATATGCACTGGTTACTCTAGGGACTACAGAGGAGAAACATTGTAACCCAGCTTTGTAGGGTCAAGGAAGGCTTCCCAAGGAGGTGATTTCTAAGCAGCATCCCGAAAGGCAAACAGGAATAGAGTTTGAGACAAAGAGGTTGAGGAAGGGCTTTCTTAGCAGGATTTGCAAGATCACACAGAGTTGCAGGCATCGTGCAAGGAGCAGGGAATACCAGGAGAAATAAAACACGCCCCTTGATTTATACTCAGAAAAGTAGGACAAAGTGTTGAAACAAAGTGTGTTAAAGGCTAATACAGATGCACATAAGATGCTGTGGGGAGATGGAGGAAGTAGGGATTGAGCCAAAGATAATAGTTCAGTGAGGGCTTCCCTGAGGGGGTGGCATCTGAGCTAAATCTTAAAGGATGAGTAAGAGTTTGCTAGACAAACAATGGATGGGGAGTTCTTTTTTAGCAGAAGGAATGGTATATGCAGTGAAAACGTGAAAGAGCTTCTGCGGTTAGGGAAATATCAGGAGGCTATGAAAATCATTATATTTTTTTGTTGAAGATCATTATTTTGTTCTTTCTTTAATATTTGCAGAAAATGAGTCTGTAGCATTGCATAGCATTGAGAGTAGAGGTTCTGTTTGATGTTAAACCTTTGTTCATCCTCCAGTAATACAGACACCCTCACACGTAGCCTTGTTCTCTAACCAAGGCTTAAATAAACTCACTGTTCTTGTCATTTTTATGACGTCCCTTCATACAGGTGGATATTTCTAATCTGTTTCTCTTAACCTCCCAGATTAGAGGCATTCAGTTCCCGCCTTTGCTGATTTAAAGCAGTGCATTCTGAGAGCCAGCCTGAGCAGAGTGTGCATCTAGCCATTGCAGGGAAAAAAGGGAAATGTAAAGTTTTTCCCTGCCATCCAGAATGGCTTACTACCAGTCCATAAGGTCTGCTTTTCAAACTTTAAATCACAGTGCTACTACCCACCCAACACTCTCCAACGCCCATCCATAATATAAGAGGTTAAGTAAGGACTTGTGCTTTGAAGTCATACAGACAAGTTTTGTTACTTTGGGCAAGTTACTAATCTTTTTGAGCCTTTGTGTTCTCGTCTATAAAATATGATAATATTATTAACCCGATGGGATATTTTTGAGGATTAAAGGATTAATGTATGTGTAGAAATTAAGACAACTTTGGAAGGAAGTCACAGAAAACATGACTTACTGTGGTTTAAGGAGAAGGGGGGAATTTGTTGACTTACATGAAAATTCGGGGAGGTATGCCAACTATAGCAGTAGCTTGATCTGGGGGCTCAAATGCTGTCACCAGAACTTGATCTTTCTCCAATTCTAGCTTTATTCCCCTTTTTTGGCTTTGTTCAAGGCTCCACATGGTGTCAAGATGGCAGCCAAGAAGCACAGACCCCATTCTCCTATATTCCAGTCTAACAGTCAAATGAAAGTCCTAAGCCTGACACTCATTGATCTGAAGATTGTCAAATTAATAAGTAATCATTGAACTTATTACTTGGCCAGGGAGTGTAATATGCTGATTTACTTAAGCCTTGGTCAAGGTTCCTTGACAGCTAAAAAAAAAAGGGCTACTCCACCAAACACAAAATAATATGTCCACTATAATATGCAAAAAAGACTAAAATATTTAAAAATCCTTAATGAACAATCACCACCATCATTATCACCATCATCATAGGAATTAAAGTTTCAGTTGTGAATATCTCAAGCAAACAGAACTCGACAATATTCTTGAATAAGAGCCTTCCCAGTACTGAATGGAGAGAAATATCTGGAGCAGACATTTGTTATTTATGGCTACCAAAAACCTCTTGGACACTCTTTCTACATTTTGATAGTTCCCCAAACTATGGATCCTGCCTATCACAAATAGACTCCCCGCCAAAGTTTATTTTTCCCACATGATGCCTCCTTCCACAAAATTGAGTTTCTTCCAATCCTATATACCCATGACAAGATCTGATTTGGAAATAAGTTATGGAAACAAGAGGAGCTTGGAACCCCCATTTTGCTAGTGTAGACAGTAAGAGACATCCAGCTGGTTCTAGAGTTAGGGCAAGGCATCATCCATGTCAGACCACTTCTTGAGGGTGACTTTAGGCATTGTTCCAAGAGCATGAGTCGAGAAATTATTCCTCTAGCTCTTCCAAAGATTCTGCAAATGTTTAAAATTCCTCTACCAAATCCCTCCTTATACAGAGCAGGCAGAGTGATATCTGCAACTAAGAACACAAACCAATACATTGTCCGAGAACTTTGATGGGTTTGCGGTATAGCTCCCTAGGCTCATCTTCTCATCCTACCATTCTCCACAATGTCAGTAGGAGGCCTTTGAAAAAGTAAATCCTCAGAAAAATTACAACTCCGTGACTGAACAAATGAATTCATGACAAGCCTGAAAGGTCATTTGGGGAATATTAGAATTTTTAAAATGTGAAAGGATTAGGAAATTATTGAGCTCATTCTACACTTTGGACAAATGAGACCAAAGACCCAGAAGGTTAATGTGACTTGCTATATTACCCTGATATTTCTAGTTGATAGTTTCCACCAAAATGATCACAAAATTATGTGATCATATCATCATATCAAATTTATAAAGATAATATTAATTATTTTTAAGGTTCTAGAATTTCACTTTGTTCACTGCTATTTGAAATAATTGACATAGATTTTTGGACCTCTATTTTTCTTTTAATCTTCACAATAATCATTTAATGAACTTAAATCAGTGACAACATTAAACAAAACCTACTCCAAATTTGTTTTCTACCAGCTACTACTGATTTACACCAAGGTAGAGCATTAAGAGCACAGAGTCTGGAGCCAAACTGCCTGAATCTGAATTATGGCTCCGGCCCTGTCCAGTTATGTAACTATACACAAGTTATGTATTCTCTACATGCCTTTGTTTCCCATTTGATACTTGGCATAATGATCATACTTACCTTATAAAGTTCTGTGATAATGAAAAGAGTATTTGTAAAATATTTAGAGCAGTGCTTATTGATATACTATAAGTCCTGCATGATGTTCAATTTAAAAAAAAAATTAAGTTTGCCATTAACTAAACTCTCAAATCTCTTTCAGGCATGTGGCTGCTGATTCAGTCTCTCCCAATCTTCTTGCTACCTGAACACATGACTTGGCACTGAGCTGCTTTGGATTTCCTTTCGGTGGCGCTGGCTCAGGGGCACTCTCATGGCCCCTGATCTTGGATGCTCACCCACCCAACCGTGAGGGCAGGTGCTAATGAGAGAGGTGCAAAAGAAAAGGTGAGGAAATGCAATCCCTGCATGCTGTCTACAGTCATCACACTCTGTTTGCAACTTAAGTTTGCAGCCTCACCAAATTTAAGTGGCTCTAAGGACTTATAAATTAGGCAGATCGTTAACATTTGACAGACGTAGAAACCTAATAGCTGACCCATCTCCGGGCAATACTACCACCAAACTGATTTTTAGCTGCCATCAAAATAAGCCCAGGGGGTTGTTATTCAAAGTCCCCCAGTGAAATGAAACAAGGAGCATGACAATGGGGACAGTCACGACAATCACAAAACTGCCATATCCATAGGTGGAATTAAGTGTCTGTCCCATTAATGACTAGAGACACAATTCTGGGAAGCAAGCCATCCACATGCATCACTTGAATCCTGTTTGGCTGTTCTGACGTAGAAGAAGATAAGAAAAGGAATCAACTGGGGAAACGTAAGATGCGGAACTATAAAAATAAACTTGTTTCATCCCTGACATCTGTGTTTATAAATGCATTATGTTAAACAGCAGAGATTTTCCCCATGGCTAGCCAATACCAAGATGGCGTCTTGCGTGTTTTGTTTTTTCTATAGCCCTAATCATAAGGGCTCTCCTTACTGTCTCTTGGCTTCCAGCTTTTGTTTTAGTCACTCCATAAAGAGTTGGCAGAGACATAGCTGGGCCATTTCAGAAATATGGCTTATAACCAGCCTGCTCCACTACTTTATGACAAAAACTGAGTCTGTGCTAATTGTTCTCTAATGAAGAGGTCTTTGGTCCACATCCCACTCCTTACCCAGGTGGAGATTTTCCCTATCAATAACCCCAGAGCGGGCTCGAATCAAAGAACTGACACATGTAGGAGCCAGATGTTTAGAGAGTAAGAAGGGGAGGTAAGTTCACACAATTGTTCTGCCTTCTTGTTTTCCGCTGAGGTTCTTTCCTGTGGGCTGTAGGACACATTAACAGGCTCTGGGCATGCATGTGGACAGCCCCAGCCCAGCCCTCGCTGAGAGAGCCTGCTAGCAGCCTGCTTTCCTTTTTCCGGTGCAGCTGGTGTTTGCAGAAGGACATGATTTGAAAGTTGATTTATTTACCTTGTTGGTTGCTGTTGTTTTCTTTTATTTTTTTTTTCATGAATGGACATAGATGTCTGTTTATTGAAACAATTAATAAACTCTAGTGATATGATTAGTATTTAACAGAAAAACATCCTTGGCTTTCGGGTGGAAATCTAAGGACTTTGACTTCTGGGATGTTCATAATGTAACTCAGAGCAAGATCAGAGGACATTTGGCGGGGGGGGGGGGGCAGTCTTGTTTTTAAGAAAACAGCTGATCACTTTCACTTGTGGAAACCAATGGGCTCTAGTTTATGCCTCTTCGTTTTGTCTTTGTCGTCTCCGGAGACTGAAGATGTTTATAGAGCGCCCCCTCAACTATACAGGGAGGAGAACATGCTAGAAAGGGCCTCCTCCTCTTGGGCCAGTGCCTCCTCTCAAGTCTTTTCAAAAAGGCAAGGGATCTGAAACCTAAGAGATACAGCTTGACTGTGGTGAAAAGTGGGGGTAGACCAAAGAAGGTGTGCTTTCTTCTTTTTAAATTAATTCATTATTTTAGGGATGCCTGGGAGGCTCAGTGGCTGAGCGTCTGCCTTTGGCTCAGGACGTGATCCTGGGGTCCTGGGATCGAGTCCCACATCAGGCTCCCTACATGGAGCCTGCTTCTCCCTCTCCTATGTCTCTGCCTCTCTTTCTGTGTCTCTCATGAATAAATAAATAAAATCTTTTAAAAAGTGTATTCATTATTTTGAATAGTGATGTGAACATGCACACTGATTTAGAAAGCTTTAAGGGAATATCCAGTGAAAAATAATTCTCTCCTGCATCCCTGCCCCCTACCAATCACTAAGTTCTCTTATCAGAGGTTGAACCATTATTACCAGCCTCTGGAGTATTCTTCTGAAGAAACCCTATGTAGACTATAAACATTCTTACATGCATATGCTTCTCAACTACACAAATAATAATGCACAATACACATTGTTCTACATCTTGCTTTTTTCACTTAAAAAATACATCAAAGGGCTTTCTTTTTTTGGTTTTGGGTTTTGTTTTGTTTTTTTTTTTTTTCTGTCTAAAGTGCTATCAGGAGACAGAAGTCATCCTTCAGTTCAGTGATCTACATCTGGTTCTGGCTTATCATACTGACAACAAACAAGATGCCAAGTTAAACTCTCCCTCAGCCTCCTCAAGTCATCTAGGCCTGGAGAAAAAGGAATCACACTGAAAACCTTAATGCTTTTAAAGATTTAAATAATAGGAAGTTTGGAGTGGGTAGAGGAGAAGGGAAGGATGAATTCTGTTTAAAAGAATGTTGTGCGGAATTGACAGTTGAACAGAGAGACTCTGAATACAATCTCACAAAACTAAAATCCATTGGTTCTACTGCCTTCCTAAATAGAACACAAACTTATTGACTATAATCGTGTCACACTTGCGGGTTAAGGATCTCTAGAGGCAACATAGCATCAATATTCTGGACCCCATATGAGGAACTTGAAATGGAACGGAGCTGGATATTAGTACTGGCTAATATATTACTAATAGTTATTAACTTATATAACTTATTCAATCTCTCAGGGCCTCAGTTTTCTTTTTTGTAAAATAGAAACATGTACCTTAAAGAATGATTACAAGTTGGTTTAAAAAAAAAGAAAAGAAAAATGTCAGGCCCTGTAGGCATCCACCATCACCGATAATGCCACATAACAAACAACTCCTGATTCTTCATGACTTGAAACAACGTACATCTACTTCATGTTCGTGGGTTTGTTCTCTGTCTCTTGGCTGTACTCAGCTGAATTTGAACTTGGCTGGACTCCAAGCTCTGGGTTCAGGTTCAGGTGTGCTCCACATGTCTTGGTTTTGGGTCAAAGAGCAAAAATTACCCAGGGCATATTCCTCTCGTAGTGGAGGGGGGAACCTCGAGACGGCTGGAAGAGCCTCACCATGACCGGTGGCACAGTGTGACTTCCGCTCAGTTCTACTGCCCAAAATATCACATGGCCAAGGCCAAGGTCAGTGGCACAGGAAGAGCATTCCACCCACAGTGAACTGCAGCAAAGGCAGGCAGGGAAGGACGAATTGCGAACAAAATACGTAGGCACCCAGTATAGTACCAGGTACCTAGAAAGCTCACATACATGGGAGTTATTGTACTTATTTATATTATATAATAAGTATATGTATATAAATACATAGAGTTACCTTTGTGTACTTTGTACATGTGAAAGGTGTAAGAGATAGCATTAAATTTACGATAATTCTAAAACACTCTTGGGTGCCTGGGTTTTTTAACTCAGACAGTTAAAACACTCTTTAAAGAGTAATGTTTTTCGGTTTTTTTTTTTAAATACCTTCTTTAAAAAGCCAGTCCATTTGTTATCTTGCATTGGTATGCCTGACCTGCGCTGGCATACGCCCATGTCTCTACGAGAACTTCAAGGAGATGACCCCTCGAAGCCGGAGCAGCCCCAGAGCCAACAGCATGGCAAGTACATAACAAGGGACCCCTTGGCATGAGGCAGACGCAGCTCTGCACAAAAGCACACAGCTAGGCGCCTTGGTGGGCTGCCCTCTTAGCCAGGCACGTGGTGCAGTGCGTGACCTGCCCACCACAGGCAGCACTGCTGCTCCAGAAGCTAACTGGAAGGTGACTCCAGAGTCTCATCATGTATTGGGCTCCGGTTCACTGCCACCACTGCTCTAAGCAATATCCTTGGAGCTTTGATTCACAGCTTCCTCTCTGCTTTTCAGTTATGACCTAGAAGGCTGGGGCTTTGGGAACACCGGGGCACCTATTTCCCAGAACCCCCATAGCTTGTCGCTTCTGAATCCAGACCCAGGTGATGCAGCAGCTTGCAGGCAGCTCTAAGGCCTGGAAGCTGGATCACAGAGAAATGTACAGACTTACACAACTTAATTTCTTTCATCCTGACTGACAGGATAAGGACAGACGGGAAGAGGAGAGAAATCTAAAGAAGCTTTATAGGCTCTGACATTCTAAGCTTGTGGATAGATAAGCAGCTCATCAGGAGTGGGGGTGCTGGGCAGCAAACATGGAGGAGGGGAGGGGGGCTTGGGGGGTGGGGGACAGAAAAGGAGGGAGGAAGGGGGGCCAGGAAGGAGGGAGAGGGGAAGGAAGAGGGAGGAAAGACAGGAACTTTGTCTGCTTCATCCCCAGGGTCCAGCACAGGGCCTGGTACGGAGGAGGTACCATCCTACAGGAGAGTGTGTGGGAGAGAGGAGAGAGGAGAGACTGCAGTGTTGACCTTCATGACCTCACTTCAAGCGCTGCCCAGCGACCGGAGCAGAACATCTGAGGTTCCCACCAACCGATCATTAAATATCTTAGGTGGAGAAACAGCACATCCTCTGTCCAACATAACCCGCCAGTGCTTGCCCTGCTTCCTTATCATCTTTCTAGACCTTGTTCTTTCTCCTTCTTTCCCTCCTGCACGCAGAGCAAAGGAAAGCATCTGTTCACTGACTTGAAGGCTCTCTCTCTCTCTCCCTCTCTCTTTGGTTTTCCTGTTTTCTCATTGTAAGAGCCTGTCAGACACTTCCTCTGAGGTTCATCTGCAGTCGGACCTGAGAATCTTTGAAGCAGTCTCTCTTGGGGTCTCTCTCTCCTGTGACACTGGGAGGCCCCCCCTTAGCAAGGCATGCGGAGCAGCAGGGAGGTAATAGGAGCCAGGCGGTCTCTGCATGCTGTCGAGCTGGAGGCTTCAAAAGAAGACAGAGACCCTGAAGGGTGCTCCCGAGTGAACTCTCCTTGGACACTGGCCAGAATCAAATCTTGACTTCCTCTCATCCCTTAAAATGTGGTTGGGCTCAGTCAGGTCTTACATGCCCAGGAATGAGTCCTACCATTGGGCAACCCAACCTCCTCCCTGGGCCTTTCCAGATCCGCTCAGAACCCAGCTGCCGGTGCGGGGATTCAGCATTCTGGGGATGGCATGTTTATTTCGAAACAATCGTGAGGCTTGATTTGATGTAGTGAAAGAAATTAGTGCTTGCTGAATACGGCCCAATTATTACTGCATTAATTCATACAGATTAGCAGCTGACATTGGCTGGAAGGCATACATCGGGATATTTCAATAAGTCTGGCTGAGAGAGCTACCTCTGCCGAGCCTCCCCTCCCTCACCCCAAAGCTCAGATGGTGACTGTGTATTTGGAATGACTTTCACATCAAGGGTGCGTGGTGTTATTTTAGGGTTAGCTGGCAATGGCCAAATCGAAGCATGGTTGGCAGATGCCCCCAAAAGTCAGTCATCACACTGACACCCTTCGGAGACTTGCTTTCTCCAAGCCCACGTCTAACAGTTAAACAACTCACCATGCTTCCACAGCCATACAGCAAGATACCTCATGGGTCATCAAATGTGGTCTGTGGGTCCACCCCTGGTGTGAGCAGTTAAACGTGTTCTCGGTTGCAGTTAACAATGGCTTGAACAAAGAAAGGATTATTTGCTCACTGTTACTGGTTGGATCGTGTCCCATCTTCTAAAATAAGATGTTGATGCTCTAATCCTTAATACCTCAGAATGGGGCTGTATTGAAGATGGGGTCTTTAAAATGGGTGAATAAATTAAAATGGATCCCTTAGGATGGCTTTCCTGTTAGCCAGGGTTCTCCAGGGAAACAGAACCCATAGGCTATATAGATTTCTTGGAAGGAATTGGCTCCCATGATTATGCAGGCTGGCAAGTCCCAAGATCGGCAAGGTGAGCCAGCAAGGTGGAGTCGCAGAACAGCCGATGGAGTGTCCTGGTCTGATCTGAAGGCCTGAGCCCCAGGAGAGATGATGGTGTCATTCCAGCGGTAGGCTAGCGGGCTTGAGACTCAGGAAGAGCTGATGTTTTGCTTGGAGTCTGATGGCAGGAGAAAAGCTGATGTCCTAGTTCAAAGGCAGTCAGGAAGGAAGAACGCTCTCTTACCAGGAGGGTCACTTTTTTTTTTTTTTTTTTTTGCATTCCAGATTCATTCTTTCTGGTCTACTACCAGTTTCCAAACAGGCCTAACTTCATGCTGTACTTCCTACCTCAAAGTCCTTCCCAACATTCATTCATTCGAGTACGAAAGACTACTCTAAATGCTTGGCATGCATTAACTCATTTAAGCACTGAAGTAGAATGGTGGGGGGAGAAAGAAACCCTTGCTTTTATGTCAGATTGGGGGAAAGGAACATACTCCTGTTACTATAATAAAGTGTGGTCGGGAACTGAAAGGGAAGCTCCAGGGAAGAAAGGAGCCACCAGCTGAAAGATCTAACCTACTTACCAAGACCTTTCCCATTCTGCAAGGCGGGAGGCGAGTGTTAGCCCTTCAAGACTCAGCACTCACCCCACACCGGTCAGAATTAATTGCACCTTTGGGCTTTGCTGTACTTAGTAATGTGAAAAGACCACTTACCCCCCTGGTGCTAGGCTTTGAGCTAAGTACTTCAGATACAGTGTATAGCACTGAACCTTTACAACAATCCCATTTGGGTAAATTATTTCCCATTTATAGACAAAGAAACGGAAACTCAGAGACTCATGTGAGAAGACCTTTGCACCAATACTTCCCTCTTTCTAGAATCCCCTTCCTCCAGAAGGTCACCTGGCTGCCTCCTTTCTTAAGTCTCAGTTCAAATGCCACTTCCTCCAAGAAGGCGCCCTAACTGCTCATTTTTAAAGAGCCACTGCTCTGAGTCACTCTTTCACATTACTTTATGTTTTTTGCGCCTCTTGTCAGTCTCTGGAAGTTTATGTTTTTTTCTTTATTTATTTACCTACATGGCTTATTGTCTATCTTCCTCCATTAGAATGTGTAAGTTCTATGAGAGTGAGAAAGGTTGTCTCCTCTAAGTTGGGCCACTGGGTATCCCTGGCATTTAGCAGAATACCTGGTACATAGCTTCCAATTAATTTTTTTGTTGGATGAATGAATCAATATAACCAAAGTCATACAGGTAGCAAGTGGCAGAGTTGAGATTTAAACCTAGATGTGTCTTTGTCCAAACTCCAGGATTCCTTTTATAGATTCCTCTCTCTCTCTCTCTCTGCTTCGTGGCTCTGAAGGCAATGTGGCCACATCCTAGACAATTTTTGCATCTCCGGAAGCTTTCTAGGCTACGTCCTAGACAATTGCTACATCTCCAGAAGCTTTCTATTGGGACACTGCCTTGCTCCCCAAACTGTCTGCCCCCATGTCTGCTGAGAGGACTAAGTTGCCATGAAAATGACAGATGAGGAAGAAGGTCTCTGAGGCCCTGTAAGAGCTTCTTTCCATTGAGGTCAGCATCACAGACTGAGAAAGTTTCCTCCTCAACCCAACTCTGGCCCCATGTGTCATTTGCGGCCTTGGGAGGAGGCATGCCTGGTGCTGAGCTGGCTGGCTCCTCATGAAGTGCAACTTCTGCTGAGTGACCCCCTTCCCCCATTCAGTGGGTGGAAGTTCCAGCCCAGGTTCCATTTGAGGAGTATGGCCAAGTTCCCAAGTTTCTTGCAAGACTCTGGTCCTGCTCACAGAGTAAGGGCACTGGTACCATAGGCAGGATTCTTCTACACCAACGAAACAGGTTGGGTATTTCAGTGGCAGACAGTCATCCTCTCACATGGGGAATGGATATAGCATGACAAAGAGGTTTCCTGCCCTGAGTCTGACTCAGTTTTTCCCATTTTCCCTTAGCTGAGAAATCGATGGAATCTTTCGAAGCTCCCCCGTTGAAACTCCTTTAATGGCGCCTGTGGAGAGATAGGGAGTAGTGAAGCCTCTCTCAGGGGCTTGCAAAAAATTCACTCTCTTGTCATCAGAAAACCCAGAGGAGTAAAGAAGCCAAAGTCAGCTCCTCTCTGTGCACAGAGCCGGGCTGGCTACCCTGACACCAAGGGTGCTTCTGGAACTACATGAAAGGTACGCTTTAGATCTTCTCCATGGGGACCAGCCCAGCTGTGAGAACTGTCTCTCCTTCTCAGTGCTTCCTTGGAAAAGGCAGTTCCTTATCCTGGACTGACAGAGAAGACAGCTGCCTATAGGGTACGCTTTGACAGCAGCTAGACAGGACTTCCTCCTTCAAAATAGCTCTCTATTGCCTGAACTTCCTCTATTAACATCATCCCCTTGAGTCTCAGAGTCAGCCTTTAGGGAGTACCAACAAAATGCAAACTCCCCTAGAAGGGCTAATCACCTGCTAGACAGAGGTTGGCAAACTTTCTGCAAAGGGCCAGGTAGTGGATACTTTAGACCATGTGGACCCTACAGGCTCCGTTGCAACTACTCACCTCTGCAGGTACAGCCCCAAAGCAGCCCCAAAGCAGCCCCAAACAGTGCATAAGCAAACAGGCATGGCTGAGTCCCAGGGAACTATTTACGAAACCTGCAGTGGCTAGATTGGGCCCATGAGCTGTAATTCACCAACCCAGCACTAGGCTGTAAGTCAGTGACTTTTCTTTACCCTCTCTCCACCCCCAGAGCCTCTCACATGAGACACACAGTGGAGAGATTCAAAATGCTGTTTGTTGAAGTATTTATCAGCTGACAACAGTTCAAGAGAAGCTGTTTGATAGCCAACTTTACCAGAAGGAGCCTCAGTATGGGGGAGGGAGGGTTATATTCAGAGGCTAAGAATGGAAATCAAATTTGCCAACTTTACAATTTTAATCAAACACATTCCATGAGTTACAGTCATAAATCTCAAAATCCCACCACTGGGCTGGGATCACCATATGCCCCATCCGGCGATCAGCAGAAAGGGAAGGCAGGGAGCAATGGCAACCAGTGACACACCAAGGGTCCCTGAGCACAATCACTCTCTCCAGCTTTGGCTCTGTTGAAACGTTCCTGCACTCAGGAAAGATGTTTGCTCTTGTCATTGCAGAGAGCGAGCCAGATTCCTAGTGCTCTGGCTCAGATAAACTGCTGAAGCCCTTTGGTAAGGGGGTTAGCTGCTCCTCAAAGAGCCAGCTCTGCCATCCGGTGTTCCACTTTGCCTTCTTTTCTCCCTCACCACAGTCACATCACTGTGGCAATCATGGAATCCAAGACGTGCCTGTTGGTCTTGTTCAAAACGGTAGAAGTCACAAAGGTGAATCTCAGCACTGATTTTAGAAACTGATAATCACCGTCACCTTAAATCCAGCTGCTTTCTGGACTGGCATCTCGGTTTAGCAGAGGGGAGAGCACGAAGGCCTGAGTGTGTGTACTCATTGCAATTCCAGACATTTGAAGACATCGCATCAGCCAGGATAGGTAAGTTGAGGCTGGGACAACAAACAACCTCAAAATTTCAGTTTCTTAACACAACCCACGTTTATTTCTTGCTGATGTTACATTTCTGACAAGGGTTTTCTGGCAGGATGTACTCATTGTAGTCATTCAGGGATGTAGATAATGGTGGTTCCACTATGATATGTGCTTTCTTGGTCCATCTCATCAGGGGATGTATCATGCCCTAAACTCTCTGCCTGGAAATCTCATATCAGCACACATTTCATTGACCAAACTGGTCCTATGCCACATGGAACTTCAAAGAGAATGGGTAAGTGAAATCCTACCATGTGCCTGGAAGGATGACATAGTTGTGAGCAGGCCTAACGACTACTATAGGACCCGAATAAAGGGTTAAGGGACTCTGCTCACACGAGGAGTCAAATATCCCCATGAGAGAGACACATAACTAGAAGCTGAGTGCTGATATGGAGGGGGAAATTCTGAAGTCCCTAGGAGCAGATGTTAATCTGATATTTTAGATGTGTAGCAGATGAGAACAGTGCTCACCAAGGAAAGGCAATTTTTGAGGGCCAGGGTGAAATGGGCTATGAGCTGCAAAAGGTGTTGAGGACTACTGAGTGCTCCAGCATGGGAGAGATAGTCAGACTGCCTTCCTCCAGGAAGATGGACCTTTTTAATAAGTCTGAAATAAGTATAATGCAGTTACCACTAGATTCTGTAGAAGATCAAAGGTTAAGCACAGAGGTGGTTCCAAGAGGGAATAAGACGATTGACAGGGGAAGCTCTGAGCTACTCTGATGGAGCAGACAGTGGAGAGGTGAGGAAGAAGGGGGTATGTCTGCTCCAACCTGGCCCATAAGTAATGCCCTCCATGTACCATGGTGGCACCACTGCCCAAGACAAAAATAAACCAAACAAACAGAAACAAACCTGAGTGCATAGCTCAGTTGTGCAGGTTGAGCAATACACAGCTTGAGAGTGTACCAATCACACTGTGGTTTATGTCAGGAGAGCATGTGGGGGCTGGCAGTGCATGACTTGAAGAATTCTGGGTAGTAGCCCTGCCTCCAGGCCCAGTGCAAGACAAGGTCTTGAACTTCTCTTCATTTCACCAGGCTCCTGACCTCATCAGTGTGGTTTCCTGTTTCTGGCATTGCCTTCACCCTTTGAATCTGACAACAGACCCAGGTTTTCAGGTTTCAACATTTGGTGCTTACCAGTGTATAGCTTATATAGTCCCTAGGAGTGAGGTCACAGAGGGTAAATGCTCAGCCATGCAAGGTATGTAACCCTAGAGAGGACAAGGAGAGGAAGACTACTGTCGGCAAGCATGTTGACACACCCCACAGAACACTGCAGATCAGAAAGAGGGGTTAGGATGAGACTGGGATTCCCATGAGCAAAGGAACCAGGGATTTGCCCTTCCGTTCCAGTTACTGAGACCCTATTGGGCCACGAATGCTGGCCTGGCCTGAGAGAACACCCATGACAGTGGTACATTCAGTGCCTAACCCGATTCTTGCTATCAAGTAGGTCCCCATTACATTTTTGTGGAAAAAAAATTCATGATGACATGTATTTAAAGAATAGTTCAACTTTCTTCTTTCCCTAGTTAAGAAGGGTGATGAGATTTTGACCACAAAACAAGCTATTGAAATGTGAAAAAGTCAATCAACCAAAGTGGAGGGAGAGGAGATGAGTTTTGGTTCTGTCGGAAACCAAGCGACCGTCTGGAATTGGATTGATGCTTGGGGACTATGTCTTCTAGGTCTACCTTCTCTTGGGAATTTGGTCCTTGTCATTTCAGCTTGAAATGCTCGCTGGTGGAGTGAGCTTATAGCTCTTTAAATGCTTGTAAAAACACTAGACAGGGTTACTGCTGGATGATAGTGATGGTGATAACCAGTATCAGACGTGACTAACTAACATCAACATAAACAACAAACATAAACATCAAACTAACATCAAACATAAACAAAGCTGCCATAACAATGTTAAGCAAATAGAGGGAAAATCGCTTATGTTCTTGGCCCTTTTGAGTAAAATCAATGTCGTTACATTGCGTACTTCCTCCTCAGAGCAAACAGAAATGGAAATGACAATTGAACGTGTGTAGGTGTGGAATAACCATTCTTCATGAAATCCCACTGCTTAGGAAAATAAATACTGGGGTTGAGGTCAAGCTGACTTCAGGCAAACATTTGCCTCCAAATGTGTATATGTGACCTCTCCTCCCCATTGTCTTTTGTCATTTTCCTCCAGACACACAAGTTGAAATGTAGGCATAGTGAAAACCTAACTCACTGCTAGTAAGTCCCTTAGCCCGTACAACATCTGTCCTCAGATACACAGAAAACTCCACCGTGAAACAAAGAAGAGAATCCGGGAAAGGGGGAAGGCTAAGACAGAGGGCAAATCTCGATTTTTAGGACACTGTCATCCAGCGGATTTTTCTCTGCCAAGATGAGTATTGGCGATTACAAAACCCACGCTTAACAAAGCTTTCCACCATCAAATTTGCATAATGCCTTATTCACATGCATAGAATTCCACATAACATTGCTTCTGACTAAGGAACTGAGTTTACAGGGGAAAAAAAAAATTGTGACAAGAGTCCAGGAATCAAAGGTGGAAACGTGGGAGTGGCATCTCTCACTCTTACAACTAGTATCTACTCACGGAACGTTTGCTCTCTGGTCCTGTGACTTTGGGCTCTTCTGGTTCCGTGACCTGTTCCATTATGGAGGTTTCTCCACCTCCCACCAGGTGACACACACACTGCTCCACTGGTTTGGAAGTTGAGACTGCCAGTTGGCCTTGGGGCTCCTAGCCCTGCTGAACTAGCAGGTGGAGGAGGGGTTACTGCACGGGCTGATCCTGATTGCTAAAGGATGTGAGATTTCCATTACACAAGAAGTGTTTCTGAAATCCCAGGGATTCTCTACGGTATTTCTGAGTACCTCTGTGCCCAACAGTAAAAGGTAATGGAAATTGGTAGCATCTATAGCCAAGGCAAAAAGTTATTATTTTATATGGAATTTCAAATACAGTGAGAAACAGTGTATTTAGTAGCTGAGCAGCCAACCAAGTCAACTGGGCTCAGAAGCTGCCCTTCTATGTTCTGCTCAGTGATGTGGGGGCTATAGCCCTTTTGACTGTTGGCTCACTGGTTATGTCCTGTCAATAGGGGGCCCTAGAGCAGCGTCAAAGGGCCAGAGCCCCAATAGGGTGGGGACTTGCCAATCCCACCAACATTGCCTCACAAGGACCCTTCACCCTGGCATTGACTTTCAGCATTACCGACTGCAGCCCCATTGCGCCTCTCAGAGGTATCTGCACAAAGTCCTTTCCCCGGAGTGTCTAGGTTTTAATAAGACCACTTGCTTCCCTTTACTTCCTGAGCCCTGTGAGCACTTGCTACTTACAGAGGTGATAACATTGATTACGCCCATGGTTGCTTTTCTCACACCCTCTCACACCTGATGGGACCGGTTCTCCATATCAAGCTCCCTCTGTTGGGGGGGTGGGCACCTGGGTGGCTCAGTTGGCTAAGCACCTGCCTTCAGCTCAGGTCATGATCCCAGGGTCCTGGGATGGAGCCAGGCATTGGCATCCATCGGGCTCCCTTGCTCCCTTGCTCAGCCTGCTTCTCCCTCTCCCTCTGCCCCTACCCCTCACTTGTGCACTCTCTCTCTCTCTCTCTGTCTCTCTCTCTCTCTCTCTCAAATAAGTAAATAAAAATCTTTTTTTAAAATAATAAACTCTTTCTGTTGAAATAGCAAATGTGGGTTTAAAGAAAACGTCTTTTTGAAGTAGAATGGACACACAATGTTACATTCATTTTGGGTGTACAACATAGCGCTTCAACAATCCCATACATTACGCTCTGCTCACCGCAGGTGGAGCTACCATCTGTCTCAAATGTGGTTTTAGTTTTCCTGGCCGGACCCTAACTGATACCCAGCGTTAGAAAGAGGCTCAAGATTTTTTTGACATGTCATTTACTGCCAATTATCCAGCAAGATTTATTAGGACGCTTAGCTTCAAAAAATTCAAAAGAGAGGAGAGAGGAGAGAGGTATTTTTAAGAGAGTTCAGTATGGAATTGCGACTTTTCAAATGCTGCCATCCGGATAGGAAGGGGAGAAATGCCGATGAATGCTTGCTGGAAAACAAATTCGTTTTATTAAAAGGTTTCCCTCTTTGTATTTGGAGGTTAAAGAAATGACAGAATTTATTATCCCACCAAACAAACCATTTTTGCTTATTTTTGGTAAATTGCACTAAATGTGGTTTAATTACTGTGTCCAGAATAGCATTTCACATCTGTGGCCCCAAAAGCTGTCATTGCAGTGGATCTGTGGGATAAAGAAATAGAGCTCTCTTGTGGCCAACCGAAATACTACAACCCTGCGCTTCAACACAGATGGTACCTGGGTCATGGGACCTTTTGGACAGAGACACCTTGGGGACCTGGTCTGGCATTGCCACACACGAAGCATATACTGTCCAGGGAAATAGGGTCCGTGCTTCTTGGCACCTACAAATACAGGCATCTCTCACTGCACCGCGCTTCGCTTTATTGCACTTCACAATCTGCTTTTTACAAATTGAAGGTTTGTGGCAACCCTGCACCGAGCAAGTCTTTGGGCCCCGTTTTTTTCTCACCAGCATTTGCTCACTTCATGTCTCTGGGTCACACTGTGGTCACTCTCCCAATATCTCCAACTTTTTCGTGATTATTGCGTTTGTTACGGTGACCTGTGATCCGTGATTGCAACTCGCCAAAGGCCCTGATGATGGGCAGCAATTTTTGTTTTTAGCAATACAGTTTTTTTGAATTTTTAATGAGGTAATTTTTAACAAGGTGATTTTTTTTAGACATAATGCTACTGTATACTTCATAGAGCTCAGAAGAGCGTGAACACAACTTTTACACGCACCAAAAAATTCATTTGACTTGCTTTATTGAGATACTTGCTTCCTCATGGTGGTGTGGAACCAAACCTGTAATCTCTCCGATGTATGCCTGTATAACATTAAAACACTTATAACTGCCTTTGGCTCAGGGCGTGATCCTGGGGTCCTGGGATCGAGTCCCACATCAGGCTTGCTTCCTGTGAGGAGCCTACTTCTCCCTCTGCCTGTGTCTCTGCCTCTCTCTGTGTGCCTCTCATGAATAAGTAAATAAAATCTTTAAAAAAATAAATGAAACACTTATAAACCATATGAATAAGGTCATTATTAAACACCCAATTTCTTAAGGAGTACGTAGAGGGGGTGAGAATGGATGTGAGCCTGTCTAGCATTATCAGCCAAAAGAGACACTTAGATCCCCCATGTGGCAGGGATCTGAACACGAAGCACAGTCATTTCTTTCTGAATGGGCTTCCCACACACATGTAAGGTCCCCGGGCATCACACTGAGAGAAACTCAATGAATGCAGCAAGATATTAATGCACAGGTGGAATGTGGTGAAATAGGCACAATATTATTTTTTTGTTGGCAAAGACAATATAACCCAGTGAAGTGGAGTGTTAGAGGCCTCATAAGCTGGAGAGGTAGGCTATGGAAGGGAGGGAACATCTAAGGATGGCATTGGGTTCAAACACCATCTTAGCACATTCCTGGCTGTGTGACTTAGAGCAAGTGATCCAACTGCTCTATTTCTCAGTTTCCTCATCTGGGAAATGGATTTAATAACATCTACTTTGAGACAATGTATGGTGCAATGGTTGAAGCTTCCAGTCCTGACCCTGTCACTTACTATGTGACTTGGGCAAGTTACTGAACCTCACTGTGCTTAACCCATAAAATGGGATAAAATATGTTGACCATGGGTTGATTGTTTTGAAGATTAAATGATTCGATACACATAAAACACTTAGAACAGGAGTCATGGATGAGTTTGTCTTGCACGTGGTAAACAAACAGTAAATGTTAACTTTATTATTGGCTATAAATCATCATGGAGAGTTTGTTGTCTTTTCCTACCTGCTTCTTTTTCTATTAAGTAGAGTCATGTGAAATTGCCATTTTTGTAGGTCAAAAATGCTTGAATGGAGTAAATTCTTGGTTTAACCTAATACAGACCAATATTTGTCTCCTCATCACATGAAGGGTTATTGGCAAGAGCCTAAGATCAAGGAATAAAATAGAACTTTCTGTCTACATCTATGTCACCGAGCTCAGATCCCCTTTGCCACCTGCAATGACAAATCCCTTGAGCAGTCTAAATGAGACTTAGTCCCCTGCGAGTCCCCTGAGTCCCCCTTTAGCCCCTGGGAGGGATGGGGAAGCAATGACAAGGGCGTATGTACCAATTAGAGCCTAGTCATAGAAACGGAAACCATTCCAGGCAGTTCTATAGAGGGAATTTAATATCAAGAGCTAGTTATTACAAAGACATTGGAAAAGTTAAAAAGCTATAAAGGAGCCATTGAAGTAACCTCAAGACTAGCAATAGCAGAGAGTAGCTACATCCTTGAGTGTTGGAGGGATATAGGGCACAGGAGTATTGCCGGAGCCAGGGCCTGGGCCCCCAGCAGGAGAAGGACCCCCGTGGGGCCACCTGGCCACTCCCAGAGCTGCCACTGACCCAAAGCAGAGAGGTAGGAGGTGAAATCTCTCTTCCCTCTCTTCCCCCAGCTGGCAGTGCCTCCCTTTGGCAGAACCTAACCATATTCCAGTTGGCAAACGAGCCTGGGGCACGTAGTTCACAGGGACTGGCCCCTGGAATACAGGCCAGACAGGAAAGAAAAGGAATGATTTGAAAGCAGAGAGGCAAATGCCTGCGTAGAGAAGCAAGAGCTGGGAGGGAATGGATGAGGGGAAGAAATGGGAGTTGGCAGCCAATTTTTTCCTCCGGGGCTGCAGAGTCTCCTGAACTTGATGAAGGATGGAGTCCGGCACTTAGCTGCTCTAGCCGGGTGATTCCAAACAAAGCCGTGGGAGCCACAGTAATCTGTTTTGAGTTGACTTCATAAAGTGGAGAAGGGTGCAGGCAACTCAGATAGGTAGTTCTGGGAACTTCGGGGCTGATTGATGATCTTCCAGGAAAGGCAGAGGGCCCCACGCTGCACGCTCTTGGCCTTGGCCCTTTACTTTGGGTGCCAAGCCCAGCAGCCAGGAAGCCGGACATCAGGAAAAGACTCTTCATCTCAGAAGTTATCTCCTGCAAGACTATCGATGCAGTTGGGGAGCCTGGAGAGAATCCTGGGACATGAAAGGGGCATGAGTGGGGAAACTGGATGAAGTCTTTTAATTTAGTCAATAGGCTGGTGCCAATGTTAATTTCTTAATTTTGACACATGCACTAGGGACGCTGGGTGTACTTTAGAGGAAGCTCGCCGATGGGTCAATGGGAACCCTTTGTGTAATTTTCTTTTCTGTAAGTTTATTTCCAAAAAAAAAATTTTTTTTAAGTTACCTCCTCTAGAATGGTTTCTTCCAGTAGCTTCGGCGGGCAGCTCCACTAGAGTTGCCGTGCTACTGTGAGCTGCGTGAGGCATCGCCGAGGGGAAGCCGGCACCTCCCCTTCCCCCCCTCCCACACACACACACACACACCCCCATAACGGCAGTGATCATATCTAGGACAGTGTCAGAAAGGCCACTTCTGGGAAACATTTCTGTGGACATTTCATTACTGGTACAAAATATGAATTCATTAACAGCAGCCTACTTACAAAGAAAATGATTAAAACTTATGTTGTTAGCCCAGCTGGGCCGTTACTCTTGTCAATGGGATTTTTGTTATGCCCCTTTGGCCAAAGCAATGAGCCGCTGATGTTCAAATGTAATGGACAGAGTTCCTGCTCTAAGGAAGTTCTTAATTTAAGACCAGTCAGGGTCCTGGTCGCAGATACTCCGAGTTTGTACACTGGCATCTTTCAAAGTTGCCTTAAATAATTTGTAGAAAAAGCAGGGTACAACTAGCTGCATACGTGCATGCATGTGTACATAGATACACATATAACCAGTTGAGGGAGGAGCCTAACTCATTAGCATCTACGTGAGAAGTGAGGGTTCTCCCAGGTAACTGCTCGCAGGATCCTCCATCAGGGACCCTCTTCCCACTGGGTGGTGGCTCCCTTTGAGGCACCGCAATCCAATTCCATAAACCTTATATTTATTTCTGGTAATTAAAACAGTGTCATTCCGGTTACCAAGGTTTAACCCTGTGCATTTTAAATCTGCAATAGTGTGTTGAATGGAAACCTGCCCCAGACCCCCACGTAGCTGGGGGTGGGGGCTAGTCTGGGTGGGGGCCTTCCTCCCATTGCTCTCTTTCTCACAGTTACTCCTTTGGTTCTGCTCTGGGAGGTGGTGGGGGGGAGGGAGGGAGGAAGGAGGTACTGGAGGGAGGAGTCTCCCTTTTGGACTGGTTGTCATAAAGCATAATTGCCCCTTTCTGTACACTTGTGGCCACTGTCGAGCTTCTAAGCTATAGACTGCTCTGTGGTTACAGGCAGAGACTGCCACAGTCCCTAATATAGAGACATTTGACCCCACTGACTTCTGATGCACGAAGGCTAGCCCCCCATCTGTGTTCCCTTGAGACGATGAGCCTCTTTGGTGGTTGCTCTGGCAGTTCCTGGCAAGCCCGTGGCCTCCAAGCTCACAGACTATCTGCAGCCCTGATCTAGGTACAAACTCAGTACAACTTCTGGGAGTCTCAGAAACCAGCACCCAAGAGGGTGGTCTCTGACCCTCTGCTCCATCTGGGTGTGCCCTGCTCCCGTCAGATGAGGTACGTCAGGAATCTTGATGGCTGCTAACCAGGGTGAGGAATGTCATCCATCCTTACAGAACCCACAATTCCATAAGTAATTAGGGGGGTTGCCTTCTCTGGACTTTAGGGGTGGGAATCATTCATGATAAAGGCTCAGCCTCTTATCCCCCTAGAAGGAGATAGAGGTGAGGAAATGGGCTCTCTTTATTGTACTCCCCAGAGGAAGTGTGGCCTTGACCTCTACCTCACATGCCTTGACAGTATAGGACCTGACCCTGGTCAGCATCGATTACCCCTGGAACTGGAGAGTCTTACACCGAGAATTCTCTCTTATTTGAACTTGGCACTAGAAAATGCAGAGGCATCTCCCCCCAGGAGACCATCTCCACTATGTGTGACCTCGAGAGCAGAAAAGGATCTCAATTAAGACCTCCCTGCAGACTCCGAGGCACACATGGCTAATTATATTCTTAAATGAAACGGCTGACCCCTCCATAAGAGTGACCTCCAAAGGATATACTCTTTGAGATGCAGTGTGGATGCGATAGATCTGTCCCATCTTGACATTCCTTTGAATACCATATATTCTTTTTTACTCTTTTAACACAATAGTGGCAGGGGACATGAAAAGTAAAAATTACCAGTGGTTATTTCAAAGTTCCAAGCATCTAAAATCCAGAGGACGGGGGAGGTTGTCTCCCCATGGACCACTCTTTGAGGGAGAGCTGTCTGTGTCAAAGGACAATGTTCTTGGCTAAACTCACCTCAGTCACAGCTTTGCATTGGCTGCCTGGAGTGTCCCCAGAGGACCTCCCTTCTGTCTCTATTCAAGGGCCACTTGTATTGATGACTTAACAGTTAACATCTCTCTACCTCTCACTTATGTTCTTAGACTATGTCGAAAGGCCATTACTCCATGCACTTCATTCCCTTTGCATTGCTCTTTTTAGGGATTTAACTAAAATGGAGGCTGAGAAGTGGAGAGATTCTCTCGAATTCCATCTTGGGGTAATAAATGTTCACCGCACCGAATATTTTGTTCTTCTAAACATTTGCAGATGGCCTACTTAATGCCAAGTGTAAAATAAGCATTGGGAGATTTCAAAAAAATAGACATGGTCCCTGCCTTTCAGGAGCCCACAGGCTGGCAGGGGAGACAGGTAAGAGTGAGTTCTTGGGTCCAGTGTGAAGGACTCACCTGTCATTCTCGGGTGTCAACATAAGGCTACAGTAACACTCACGTGGGGTCTTGAAGAATAAGAAGCCAAGGGTGGAGATGGAGAGAGGCCTTGCTTGAGGCAAACAGACCAGCTTGACAAAGGCATGGAGAGGTGAGACCTCATGCATGGGCAGTGGTGGTGCTGTCTGGCAGAGCAAGAGCTAGGAGTGTAGACTCTTGACAGCCACTTCCCTCGTAGCCACCTGTCAACAGATCCTGAGGGATAAACTGGCTGTCTCATGTCCAGGCCATAGGAGGGCTGACTACACACTGGAGGTTTTGGGTACAGAATTGTCCCTGGCAATTCGCATTTGTATTAAGCACTTCCTCATATGCTAGACGGTCTGCTAAGCGTGTTATATGCAGTGCACCTCACTTAATCCTCACAGCTATCCCATGAGTCGGTATTGTGTGTATACACCATATCTGACAAAAAAAAAAAAAAACAGGCTTTGCAATTTAAATGATTTATCAAATCATAGAGCAAATAAACAACAGATCCAGGTTTTGAGCTCAGGTGACTATGACTCCAAATCTCATCTTTACCTCTCCTCTGCGAGAGGACTCGTGAGACACAGCCTTCCATTGATGAATCCAGGTGTGTGCTTTTACTCAATTTTATGGCCCAAATCATATATTGGAGACCCCAGGACTCTTGTTCATCAGGATCAGGTAATTTTACCCAATACTACACATGGGATTAATTACCTTAAGCTTAGCTCAGGAGCATCTCTCTCAAGAAACAAGGGGATTACATTTTTTTAATTTAGGAGTATGATTTGGGAACTCATCCCAGAGTGGCAGGGGATCTCCAGGAAGGAGACATGGGCATTCCTTAAAGATCTCCAGCATCCCTATTTCTACCCTCTTCTTGTTCCGGGCTCTGGCCCCTACTCAAAAGGACAAATGCACATTTTTGAACAAGTCAGGGCTGATTAGGACCTTGGTATAAGAGAGGAAGTCATGTTCCACCTTGTAACATTAAGACCAAGCAAGGAAGCAGATTCTGAAGGCCACATGTATGTTGTCATCATAACTTCATTCACCTTTGAATTTGAGGTTTTGCCCTCAACTTAGGATGTTTATTATCCTGCCAGATCTTACACAGAGTTGTTAGTTTTGCTCAATTCAGCCATTGCAAAGTGGACTATATCACTGAGCACAGAAGAAAGCTGAGAGTTTCAAGGGAAAAGATTAGGCTCACTCTTCCATTTTATTTAGAAGACCTTTTTGAATCCATCCATTCAATTTGACAAATATCGATCAAACACCCCCATGTGCTGGGGTCATGGTCTACTACAGATTGTGAGCCCTAATGCTGGTCCTGGAAGAACTTGCTCTCCGCCAGATGAGAAAGAGGTGGATAGCCCACCATCAACCTGAGGGACAAGAGCTGTGATACGTAGGCATCGTCTAAAAAGGCAAAGATGGTACAACCACCCAGAGGAGATGGGAGGTGGAGGAAAGATCACGGAAGACTTCTTGGAAGCGGTGAGACAAGTGAGCCCTGAAAATCCACTGTCAGGAGCATTTTACCCACCCTTGAATATCAATCCTTAAGTAAAACCAATAAAAGCCAATCGTAAGCTAGAGCACCCACCTGGATCATAAAAGCAAACACCAGATGGGTGACCAACATCCCAGGTCATGAGCAAATTCAATTCCAAGGCAAAGATCAAAAGGAAGAATCAACACAGCCAAACACACAAAACACTCTCCAAACTTAAAAGGAGTCATCTCTTCGGGCACAGCGGTAACGTCAACACTAAACGCTAGGTGGCGGCCTCAGCATAGTTTCCTGTCACATCTCCCTGGTAGAGCCAGCCAGGGGAGGTTCACTCTTTCCAGGAAAAACAGAACAAAACAAACTGGGAGTACAACCATCATGAAACCGATTGTAGAGGAAGAAGGGATACCTCTTGCTCTTTGGTATCCTTGACCTACAACGGAACAATAAATGCATCTCATTACTGACAGTAACTGTGTTCTTGTGGTCCCATTTTCTTTGCAAAAATGAGGTGGCCCCCTCGAAGAGGCAAATGCTCCCAGGCCCTTTCAACCAAGCTGTTTTGTAAAAGGTAGCAATACCTCTGGATAATAAAGCCAGGAGATCATGTTCAAGAGTCCCCCAGGCAAGTGTGACCCAACGGTCAACTTCATAGTCTTCTGAGGAGAAGCTTGTAGCTTGGGAGAAGTTGTTACAACAACGGAAACACCCAAATCACCAAGGCTGGGTGACACAGAATGCCTGCCTCCTGCTCCGCTAAGTAGAAAAAATGCTCTATTAGAGGATTAGGGGATACTATGCAAAGCACGTTAAGCTCCTTGAATTAAACGAATTATGAGAACACCAGATGTTAGCAGTAAGTCTCGAAGATGACCAAGATAAGGGGACACCTAACCTCTTAAAGCCACTCTCATAAAGTAGCAAGAATCTGGTAGCACAAGAAGAAAAAAGAAGGAAATAATGACAACGGAAAGTATTTTAGGCAAACAGGTAGTGATGGGGAGAGGGGAGGAGGGTGGATCTCATTCACTATAAGTAAAAGGGATGGAAAAAAAAACTTTAATGCCACAAACAAGAAGCCAACTGATACAAGACACAAGGCAGAGAATTTTTAAAAAGAGAGAGAGAGGGAGAGAGAAAATGATTTACTCCCGGTAATATTTTAGGCAAAGCAGGTTGATTCTATCTGATTTCCAAACACTGGTGTAAGAACCAATCCCGATCTGTGACAAGATTTTCACAGGTCTGCGATGAAAAGGGAGCAAGAAGGACATTGTAAAAAGGTTTTTATTTTTTTAAATTTATTTTTATTTTTATTTTTATTTTTTTTTTTGTAAAAAGGTTTTTAAAAGGCTATCACGGAATTCAACTAATTTACTTTCACTCCTAGATTAGATATTTCCTATCTTTCTAAAATTAAAAAAAAAAAAAAAAAAAGGAGAGAAAAGCCTTCCTGCTATGATCATGGTCATCATAGAGCTGTTTGTTATTTTGTAGTTGATCCTAACTCTCAGTTGGCACCATGTGGCTCCGGAAACAAGTTTTTGGAAACATCACTGGTCTGAGAAACCTAGAAGTTTGAGAACTAATGCATCAACAACCTGTTTCAGAGAGAAGTAATCAGCCTGGTGTTGTTCATTCATCTAGTCAACAAATACTCGTTGAGTCCCTCCTGTGGGCAAGCATCATTCAACAAGAATGGATGAGGCCGGGAAGGAGGCAGGGAAGGAGGCCGGGGGTCCACGGCCAAAGGAAAGGATCATACCAAGGATGACGGCTGACACACTAGTCTTGTGGTTGCACGTGGGCTAATTTTTACCACCTTCTATACAGTCCAGCACTTTAGTTTTTAAAAGCCAGCCTGGGATGAAGGGTGTTTCTTTCCTTCTAAAAGTCAAGTGAGTGAATGTCTATTACTATTGAGCTAAAAAAACACATATGTGCCTCCCCGCTGAGCGTGGCCAGGCTCTCTGACCAAGGCCCGCTCTCTATGTGTAGTGTCTTGTAAAAGGAATCTTTCTAAAGACAGAGCTCCAGGGGTCCACATAACGAATATCCGTGTCTATCCTGATGAGATAGACCAGAAAGGTTCAGGTGCGGACCAGAAATCTTCACCCTGCCATGGACAGTGGGAAAGTCTATTGATAGCCTCCCCACTCCCATTTCGGACGTGTGCCGGCATCCCTGAAGGGTAGACAGTTCACCTTGGTCGCCTTGCTTTCCGGTGTGACATTTCAAGCCTCTCAAGATCACTGGGTTATATTTGGAGCTGATTCCAGCGACTGCCTGGGTCTCCGGTCTCTAACAGTCACATCAGCAGGAGGATTTTAGATGGAAAAGATTGATAAAACCTGACAGTGCTTGCGCTCGTTTCCATGGTGACGTGCTGAGTACTTACTGGTCCTTAAGACCAACAACATGAATAATTAAAATAAATTATTTCAGGGCTGCCTGGCCTAGATAAAGGGATCTGAGTTAAGAAAAAAATTGTAAAGCCTCTGCTTCTGGAACCAAAGTGATACACACACCTAAAAGGAGGCTTGAAAGTAATAGCCGAGCGGGGTTTTGTTTATAGCAAAATCAAAACGTACAGGGACTGCCTCTAAGTTATTTATATATCAGATGCATTACCTGGAGCCTCACTTTACAAGATTTTCAGGTCCTTTAGGGAAGCGTTTCAGTGCATGTACAACCTTATTAATTCTTTTTACAGCAAATTAGTTCTCTTAACTATGTCCCAGTGCACCTCACTTTACATTTTAAATTCACGTTGAATTGTTGTTTTTACAATATACCTTTCAGCTTCGGTGTGTCTGGCCGGTGTGAGCCCCTTGGAGCCAGCAGTGAGCAAGGAGTGCCTTCCACACTGCACAGCATCCACAGACTGGGCCCAGAGCTTTCTTTCTTGTATCTCTCCACACCTTTGCCGGGTCCCATGATCAACTTTGCACATGTAGGGGAAATCCCAGAATGTAGGGGAGCCACTCTACCTCTGGCACCGGGCTAGCTAAATAGGATTTCCAAACTTTGCCCCACTACCTCTCCACGCTTTCCTTCTGGACCCTTCTATGGATCTGCTCTGAATGTCCCACTTTCAATAGTTTCTTCAGGAAACAACTTCCTTGAGGCCAGCCTCCTATGGTAAGCCCTTGGACCACCCTCTTGGAGGACCATCCTTATGACAGCCTCAGCAGACACCACCTGGCCCAGCAGAAGAACCTGGATCAGAGTCACTCTTCACTCTGATTCCTTCCTGCCTTCCCCCTTCCCTTCCTTCTCTTGTAAATGCGATGTGAGATCTTGAATCAAAATCCTCAGTTCATGATGCACCATCACCATTGATACATGCAAGGCACCATTGATCCATGCAAGTCTGCATGCATGGGTTTTTTTTAATGTATTATTTCTTATAAAACAATTATTGTCTTGTACACAGGTATTTCCAATGTACACAAATGGTGTTGCACCATATACCTCATTCCGTGTCTCACTATTGCACAGCATTCTGGTTTCAAGTTCTGTTCATGTTGTGTCACATGTATCAAGTCTTGTTTAACTGTTTTATAATATTCCCTGGTACTGTAAGCACTCCCCATTCTCTCAGCAAAGGACCCCCAGATTGCCTCCACCTCCCTGAAAACCAGTGACCATCTTCACATAGGTCCCCTTAGAGACTGATGCCAGACTCTCCCTGGGCCAGGCACCCAGATATCCTGCCCCACAAAAACCCTTGGATTCCCCAGCAGGATGGCTGACTCATACGATACATGTATTCCTAATTTCACCAAACAGGACACTGGCTTTCCAGCATGGTGCGCCAGGTTCCTGCAGTCCCCATGCCCATCTGTAGAGCATGGGAATCTTTACACCCCCAGCTCTCCATGATACTTGGCACGAGCTCCAGCCTTGTAAACTGTGCTAATCTCATGTGTGTCAAGTGATCATTTTTTGTTTTACTTTGCATTTCTTATAAACCGCAGTGAGTCTGAGCATCTCATCATAGGCTTGAAATCATTTTAAGTTTTCTCTTTTTATGAATCAAGTGTGGTTTTTTTTTTCCTTTGACTTTATTTGTACTGGAATTCTCAAATTCCCAGGTCTGTGCTCTGTCACCTTTACTCATGGTTATTTTCATTGAACAGAAAAGCTTATTTGTGATGTAATCAAATCTATATTAAATTCATAGTTTGTCCTTTGAGGCTCTTGTTAAGAAGTTCAGCCCCGGCCGCGGGGCGGAGGCGACGGAGCCCGAGTGGCGGCTCCGCGTGCTGGCGGCCAGCTCCGGCCTCCCGGCTTGGAGGCAGCGGGAGGACCTGCCACACCGGCCGCTTTCCCGTGGTGGTCCGTTCCCATCTGGCCCCTCCCGGAGATGGCAGACGCTCTTGGAGACGAGTGGTGGGAGAAGCAGCCTGCGGGAGCAGCCAGCAGCCCAGCCTCCATGATGTAAGCTACCAGGATTCCCATCAAGGTGAAGCATCAGATGGTGAAGGAGGAAGAGACACAGAAATGATGCAGCAGGAGACCGCTCCAGTTCCTGCCCAGTCAAAGAAAACCAAACAGCCTAAAGAATGTTTCTTGATAAAACCAAAGGAAACAAAAGAAGATGCCACCAAGACAAAGAGGAGAAGAAAGAAGAAAATTACTGATGTTCTTGCAAAATCAGAGCCAAAACCGGGGACCCCTGAAGACCTGCAGAACTTGATGAAGGACTATTTCAGCAGCAGCCGCTCAGTGATTGAATTAGAAGAACTAAATCTACCAGACTCCTGTTTCCTCAAGGCCAATGATTTGACTCATAGTCTTTCATCATACCTAAGAGAAATCTGCCCTAAGTGGGTAAAACTTCGGAAAAACCATAATGAGAAGAAATCGGTTCTGATGCTGATCATCTGCAGCTCTGCTGTCCGGGCCTTGGAGCTCATTAGGTCGATGACAGCATTCAGAGGAGACAGCAAAGTTATGAAATTATTTGCAAAACACATAAAGGTCCAGGAGCAGGTAAAGCTGCTGGAGAAGCGTGTTGTACACCTGGGTGTCGGAACACCAGGGAGGATTAAAGAACTCATTAAACAAGGTGGCCTTAATTTGAACCCCTTAAAGTTCCTGGTTTTTGACTGGAACTGGAGAGATCAGAAGTTGAGGAGGATGATGGACATTCCCGAGATAAGAAAGGAGGTTTTTGAACTTCTGGAAATGGGAGTCCTCAGTCTGTGCAAATCAGAATCTTTGAAGCTGGGCCTTTTCTAAGTCTGGGTTATAATGAAAATTTCAGCTTTTATGCTGGGATTTTCATCTCACTTAATAGCTCTGGAATATTGCAAGGACTCAGTAAATATCAGCTATTGTTTTATTATGTTAACTGCATCACCAAATGAATCACTAGAAATTTTTGGTGGAGATTCTTTGACAAAAATAAAGCTGTCCTTCGCCAACTTCTCTGTATAATAAAGTATCACCAGCCTGTAAAAAAAAAAAAAAAGAAGTTCAGCCCCATTTATGAGTCACAAAAATATTCTCCTGCCTATCTTCTATTAAGTTTATGTCTTTGCCATTCATAGATGTAGATCTTAATCCAACTAGAGACCATCAATGTATGTGGCGGTTGGCAGGAGTGGTTTTCTGAGTCCTCAATTATGTTTCTTTTTTTTTTTTTTCTCAATTATGTTTCATTGGACTATTTTCCTTTGATGAGAACTGTACTTTTTTTTTTTTACTATTACTCTGTGATAGTGCAAGTCCTGATTCTCCCACCCTTTGGTCTTCTTTTACAAAGTTGACTTCGTTACTCAAGGAGCATTATATATCCGTATCAGCCTTACACACCACTGTTGAGTTTCTAAAAAGAAAATCTCGCTGGAATTTCCATTGGGATTGCACTGAATTTATAGATTCCTTTGCAAAGAACTGACATCTTTATATATTAAGTCACCCTATTCAAAAGCATGGAACAATTCTTCATCTATTCATATCTTATTTATATCTCTTGACAGAGTTGCATATTTTCTTCACTGAGATCTTAAGGAGTCATTTCTTCATCAAATTGTTTCAATGACTGTTGTTTTAAAATACTTCTAACTTTCTGCTAAGTCTACTTCTCTCTTGTTTTCTTATTTTTTCTCTTCAAAATGTTCCCAGCTATTCTTTTTTTTTATTTTAATTCTATTAGCCAATGGATAGTACATCATTAGTTTCAGATGCAGAGTTCAGCTATTCATCACTTGCATAAAACTTATTTATTTATATATGACCTGCATACCGAAGAGTGCACTAAATTTTATTTTTACAGCTTGATGAATATTCATAAAATGAACATTACAGGGATCCCTGGGTGGCGCAGCGGTTTGGCGCCTGCCTTTGGCCCAGGGCGCGATCCTGGAGACCCGGGATCGAATCCCACATCAGGCTCCCAGTGCATGGAGCCTGCTTCTCCCTCCGCCTGTGTCTCTGCCTTGCCTCTCTCTCTCTGTGTGACTATCATAAATAAATAAAAAATTTTAAAAAAAATGAACATTACATCCTCATATACCAGAGAGATCACTAAATGGTCTTTGATAAATTAGTTCTTAGGAACTTGCTAGCTTTTGTTTTTGTTGTGAAGAGCAACCTTATTTATTTATTTATTTATTTATTTATTTATTTATTTATTTTTATTGGAGTTCGATTTGCCAGCATATAGCATAACACCCAGTGCTCATCCCATCAAGTGCCCCCCTCAGTGCCCGTCACCCAGTCACCCCCACCCCTGCCCACCTCCCTTTCCACCACCCCTTGTTCGTTTCCCAGAGTTAGGAGTCTCTCATGTTCTGTCTCCCTTTCCGATATTTCCCTTTTTTCTTTTTTATTGGAGTTCAATTTGCCAACATATAAAGAGTAACCTTTTTAAAAAAATAAATGTAGTAAATAGTTGTTAGTAGTATAGAGAAATGCTACTGATTTTTTAAGTGGTATCTGGCAAACTTGCTGAACTTACTTGTTATAATAGTTGGTTGCTTTACTAAATAGATAATCTTGTCCATGGCAAATATCTCATTTCTTTTCCCTTCAAATCCTTTGCCTCTAATTTCATTTATTGTTTTATAGTGCACTTACCCAGGATCTCCAATATTAAGCTAAACAGTGATAGTGAGCATTCTATCTTGTTCCCAGTCTTAGATGGAATTCTAGAATTTCTCCAGTAAACATAATGCTTGCAGTAGGTATTTGGTGTATGATCTTTACAAAATAAAGATGTTTCCTTCCACATCTTATTTTCTAGAGCTTTTATTTTTAATCAGAATTACTGAATTTTATCTGTGCTCATCCTCATCTATTCATGCGGTGAGTTACATTAACTGATTTTCTGATATTAAATCGTCCTTGCTTTTTGGAGGTAAAACTTTCTTAATGGTGTATTATCATTGTCAAAATGTGAATTACTATGATGATTATTACTATGATTATTAATAATATAGATTGGCCTCACTAATAGTTTTTTTAATGTTTTTTTGAAGCACAGCCTCCCCCATTATCAGTGCTCCCCACCAGAGTAATAGATTTGTTGCAACTGATGAACCTACACAGATACATCATAATCACCAAAGTCCATAGTTTATGATTCACTACTGGCATCATATATTCTATGAGTTTGAACAAATGTATAATTAAATGTATCCATCACTATAGCATCACACAGGATATTTTCACTGACCTAAAAATCCTCCGTGATCCACCTTTCTATCTCCCGCACCCCACAACAACCTCTGAAAACCACCAATCTTTTTACTGTCTCTATGGTTTTACCTTTTCCAGAATGTCACACAGTTTGAATAATACAATATGTAGCCTTCTCAGATTGGCTTCTTATGCTTAGCAATATGCATTCAAGTCTCCTCCATGTCATTTCATGGCTTGAAAGTGTATTTCTTTTTAGTGTCAATGTATTCCATTGTCTGGATATACCACATATTTCACTTATTGGACATTTTGGTTGCTTCCAAGTTTTAGCAACTATGAATAAAGTTGCTGTAAACATTTGTGTGCAGGTTTTTGTGTGGATATAAATTTTCTACTCCTTTAGGGAAATATTAAAAAGCACAATTGCTGAATGGTATGGGAAGGGTCTATTTAGTTTGTAAGAAACTGCCAGACTGTCTTCCAACAAGGCTGTACCATTTTGCATTTCACCAGCAATGAATGAGGGTTCCTATTGCTCTGCATCCTCACTAGCATTTGGTGATATCAGCGTTCTGGATTTCAGCCATTCCAATAAGCGTGTAGTGAAAATACCTTTTTAACAAAGGAAATAACACTGCTCACCTACTCAAGGTTTTCCACTGCCTTCCCATCACAATTATGTCCAAACTCCTTAACATAGTCCATTAAGAACTTGGCCATGTAATGTATCTATCCAAGCCAGGCACTTTTGAGACTAAAAGGCGACTCTGCAAATAATGATGTCAGGAATGATGGCATCACCACTTAAGCTTTCCTTGTTCCCTCAGTTCTAACCACACTTGCTGCATTGCTCTTTTTTTGAATGGTTCCCACATTGAGGCTTTTGCATAAGCAAAAAAATCCAACAAGGATGTATGAAATGCCTGGTATATATCAGGCATCGTATCTGGGGGCATAGTGAATAAAACAGTTTCTACTTTTATGGAGTTCACTTTCTAGATAGTCCTTCTGTCTAGAAGACTCTCCCTGAAGATTCTCACATGGCTCACTCATTCACATCATTCAGGTATTTATTCAAGTGTTACCTTCTTAAAAAGGTCTGGCCTGAATATCCCATCTACAAAACCCAGCCCCTACCACCCCATCAATCTCTATTCCCTGACGATGATTTATTGTGTTTTATTAGTACTTGAAATTATATTAGTATAATATAGTATAATTAGTATAGTCTGTTTCACCCTAGGAATGTAAGCTTCCAGAAGGCAAGGATTTTGCCTGCTGTCTTCACTGCTCTATCCCCAACTCCAGGAACACTGCTTGAACCATCAGTATTTGTCTCATAAATAAATTATGAACAGTTCATTGGGGACATTTAATGTATACAAACCTTTCTTTTGGGAATATTTAACCATGTTTTAAAACATGTTTTAACCATGTTTTTGAAGAGTATTTAATAATAGTGAGTTCCCCAGAGCTATCTAAAGAGATCATTATCACAACCATTTCTCTTGGAAAAAAAAATTTTCTTACTCATTCACTTAATTTAAATGGCTGTTCTTTCTACACTAAGAATTGGATTACAACAAGTAGAATTCACATGTAATTCTGAATTCTCTTAGTATCACAAAAACCCAGACTGAAAGCACATGCATGAAAGGGTTGATAAGTCCATTTTCTGGGGTCTTTCATGGCATATTTATCCACTATTTTCCCCTATAAAATGCCACACTTTTTAAACTGCAAAGAAAGCCCTTGAAAGAGAGCTTTATTTTCCTGAATACCCTTAGTGCTGAAGTCTGAATTGCATGGGTTCCCTAGAGGTGTTTCCATCTCTGGCCAAAGTCCAACTGGCTGGAGTTTTTTGCAGGTTATTGCCTGTATGCCCTAGAGAGCTCTCTGTAGATAAGTACGTGAGCAAGAATAAACTATACAGTTGATACTTGAGTGATGCAGAGGTTTGGGGCACTTACTTTCCTCATAATGCAGTCAAAAATCCATATATAATTTTGGACGCCTCAAAAACTTAACTACTAATAGCCAACTGTTGACTGGAAGCCTTAGTGATAACAGCCAATCAACAGATTTAGTTTGTTTTATGTGTTATATCCTGTATTCTCACAATAAAGTAAGCTAGAGAAGAGAAAATCTTATGACAAAAACATAAAGAAGGGCAAATGTGTTTCCAGTACTATACTGTATTTACTGAAAAGAATCTGCAAATAAATGGACCCTCTTAGAGTTCAAACCTGTGTTGTTCGAGTGTCAACTGTAATTATAAAATAATGAAAACAATTTTTCTGCAGAACTTATGGATACCATTCTCATGAAGACTGCCTGCCTAGTCAAATGTTTTCTTCTTCATTCTGCCAAGTTTCTCAGAAATTTAATTAAAAATGGCTTTGGCGGTGTGTATCCAAGGGAAACCAATTCCTGGTTTTAACTAAGGAAGAAATGAATACTTAAAGCAGGTTGCTATGATGGACAAGGAGAGCACAAGTAGGGTTTCGAGACACTGAACTGGCTTGCATGCCAAATCCAGCTGGTGGCTTAAAGAATGTGTTGAGAAAATGCTTGTTTAGAGCAGAGAATATTATGGAAGCATGTGATTCAGCATAACTTTTGAGAGGTGTATGTCGAGTACTCTTTGGAAAACAATTGCTAGGACCCCTTCAGGCATACTGCTTTGAGCATCCTGCAATCTCAATTTCCATTAGAATACTTCTTAGAATGAGTTTTATTCATATATTTCAATCCATTATTACTGGATTCCTTATGTGTCTTTTGTATTACTGTCCTGGACTGCAGTTCTGTTTTGGTGGAAAGAATGCAGCTTATGTTCAAATTCAACTTGAACAGGTTCAAGGTTTCAATTTAAAAGTTTGGCAAGATGCTTAATCTTTCTGTGGCTCAGTCTATTTCGCTGTAAGATGAAGCTAGTGATCCCTACATCTTGGGCTGCTGTAAGAAGCTAATTTGGTCATACGTGTGAGTATTTGCCCTTCAATTTGGTATGAGCAAGGCTGGGACCAAGGTGAGGGGAGTGAGGAGCAAAACTTAAGTCTTTCCCCCCTGCAATTCAGCAATCAAGATAAATAATAGTTTAATGCAATATTTTTTAAAAGCCAAACTTGATGTAAAAAAAAAAATCTGTGTGAACAAAATTTCAAAGGGGCTCATCCTAAGTATGATAATGTGTTATAATCATTTGTTTGGTAGAGCTATAAAGGACCTTTGACCAACATATTTGCGTCATCACACAGTTTTAAGACTTTTTTGTTTTCAGCAGCTGGTTTCAGAGCCAGGTTGCCATCTGCTTCTGCTTTCTCATTGTCTGGTCAGTTGGAATCTGTTCTTAACTTACTGTTTGCTTGAACTGGCTCTCTCTTCCTTGCAGTTAGTTGCACGTTGCTTTTCTGACCATTCTCTCATCCTTCTGGTTCCTCCATTGTCCTGCAAGGGGCGCTCTGGTTCTTTGAAAAACCTTTTGTTTTAGTTCAAGATTTGGAACCAACAGTTTCATTTTTTTAATCTTGTTTTTTTTTTTTTTCTGACATTGGACTCTTGCATCAAACTCTGCCTTTTTCTGAGGCTCTCAAGGTGGTGAAATGTCAAAAGAATCACCTGCTTTAGGTGGCATCACAATTCCACACTTCAAGCTGTACTACAAAACTGTAATCATCAAGACAGTATGGTACTGGCACTAAAACAGACACAGAGATCAATGGAACAGAATAGAGAACCCAGAAATGGACCCCAAATGTATGGTCAACTAATCTTCAACAAAGCAGGAAAGAATATCCAATCAAAAAAAAGGCAGTCTCTCCAACAAATGGTGTTGGGAAAATTGGACAGACACATGCAGAAGAATTCAACTGGACCATTTTCTTACACCATACATAAAAATAAACTCAAATGGATGAAAGACCTAAATGTGAGACAGGAATCCATCAAAATCCTGGAGAAGAACACAGGCAGGAACCTCTTTGACCTTGGTGACAGCAACTTCTTGCTAGACACATTTTCAAAGGCAAGGGAAACAAAAGCAAAAATTGCAGCTTCATCAAGATAAAAACCTTTTGCACAGCAAAGGAAACAGTCAACAAAACTAAAAGATGACCTACAGAATGGGAGAAGATATTTGCAAATATCAGATAAAGGGCTAGCACTCAAAATCTATAAGGACTTACAAACTCAACACCCAAAGCCCAAATAATCCAGTCAAGAAGTGGGTAGAAGACATTAACAGATATTTCTCCAAAAAAGACATACAAATGGCCACAGACACATGAAGAAATACTCCGCATCACTCAGCATCAGGGAAATATAAATCAAAACCACAATGAGATATCACCTCATACTGGTCAAAATGGCTAAAATTAACAAGATAGGAAACAACAGATGTTGGCAAGGATGCAGAGAAAGGGGAAACCTCTTATGCTGCTGTTGGGAATTGAACCTGGTGCAAGCCACTTTGGAAAACAGTGTGGAAGTTTCTCCAAAAATTGAAAATAGAGCTACCTTACAACCCAGCAATTGCACTACTAGGTATTTACCTCAAAGATACAAATTTAGTGATCCGAAGGGGCATCTGCACCCTAATGGTTATAGCAGCAATGTCCACAATAGCCCAAATAGGGAAAGAACCCAGATGTCCACCAACAGATGAATGAATAAAGAAGAGGTGGTTTTATATATATATATATATAACCACCTCTTCTTCTACCTCTATATATAATGAGATACTACTCAGTCATCAAAAACATGAAATCTTACCTTTTGCAATGATGTGGATGAAACTAGAGGGTATTATGCTAAGCAAAAAAAGTCACCCAGAGAAAGACAATTATCATATGAGTTCGCTCGCATGTGGAATTTAAGAAACAAAACAGATAAACATAGGGAAAGTGAAGGAAAAATAAAATAAGATGAGACCAGAGAGAGAAACAAACCATAAGAGACTCTCAACTTTAGGCCATGAGGGTTGCTGGAGGGGAGGTAGGCAGTGGGAAAAGGTAACTCAGTGATGAGCATTAAGGAGGGCATATCACATGATGTGATAAGCCCTGGGTGTTATATGCAACTGATGAATCACTAAACTCTACCACTGAAACTAATAACATACTATAGGTTAATTAATTGATTTAATTTTATTTATTTATTTTTTAATTAATTGATTTTAAATAAAATTTTTAAATGATAACAAGAAGGAGGAGGAGAAGGAAGAGAAGGAGGAGGAGGAGGAGGAGAATCACCTGCTTTAATGTATACTCACTCTCAGGCGAGTTGTGCACATACAGCTGCATTCACCAGTCCAACCAGGTGACAAGTGCATGCCTATAACCTGCACATTTCACAGAAACACAAAGGCAGCCAGTATTTAAACATGGAATAAATGAAGCAAGATCAGAAATCTAAGACATGTGGCTACCTGTGTGGCCCAGTCGGTTAAGCGTCTGACTCTTGGTGTCAGTTCTGACTCATGATCTTAGGGTCATGAGATTGAGCCCTCTGTCGGGCTCTCTGCTCAGCTTGGAGTCTGCTGGAGATTCCCACTCCCTCTCCCTCTCCCTTTGCCCCTCCCACTCATACTTGCACTCTCTCTCTCTCTCAATACATAAATATTTTTTAAAAAAGAAAGAAAGAAATCAATCAATCAATCAATCAGGACATGGATTCATGTATCCTATTCAAACTCTCTCCTTCTATGCAAGCAAGGGATTATTGATTGATTTATTGTTATCACCATCACCAGATTCATATTTCTACCAATAATAGCTACTCTTTACTGCTTACCTACTAAGTACGAGTTGCTCTGCATACATTTTCTCAGTCATTCCTTACAATATCCCTTTGGAGTAGGAATTATTAGCCTGTTTATGGATGAAGAAACACAGTCTTAGGCTATTACAGCTAGCAACAATAGATTCAGTCATTTATCCATGTAACAAATACTTACACGTAATTACTACATGTTTCCTGTAGTGATTGAGGCTCTGTGTTAGTATCTTTGGAGGCTGAAACAGACTCTGGTTGTGTTAAACAGAAAGAGATTCATAAAAGAATACTGAATAGCTCACAGAATCCTAGGGAGATGTGGCAATGCCAACAGGGACAAAGCCTAAAGTCTCATCACAGACCCAATCTGGTAAGGAAACTGTTACACTGACTTCACTACCATGGGCACTGAAAGATGCCATCAGCAACATGGCCACTCCTTCCCTTGGGGCTTTGTCTTGCTGCACACAGCCACCTCCAGCAAAGAGCATCTTTGCTGTTCTTGCTGCCTTGCATCATTAGCTTTCCTTTCAAGGCCTCATTTGGGGCATCTGTTTGAAAGAATATAAGTCAAATGTACACATCCTAAGTATAAAGAAGTCTGGGAACTTCTTTTTTTTTTTTTTTTTTTGGGGAACTTCTTTTTTTTTTTTTTTTTTTGGGGAACTTCTATAGTAGAAAGTGGGGTGGGTCTTCAACAAAGACTCAATTCTCAAAATATAGAAAGGGACCTCAGATACCAGTACATCCTAAACAGTGACACATGGCCACTACATTGAGTCCTTGACTTCCAGGCACTTACAAACTGGCAGGAGAAAAGATGCACACAAATGACCACAGTATGTAATTTTTGCCACCAAAACGATGGAGACAAAGAGTGCCACTTGTGGGAAGAAGTAGATCAATTCTGGCTGGAGATAACAGGACAGACTCAAAGAATGGTTCACATTGCTATTGGGTCTTCAAGAGAAGTAGAATCAGAAGAAGTAACAATGGGGAGTGAGTCAGATAGGAGAGACAATTCAAAGAATGAGGCAGGCAGCCAAAAGGGCCCCCAGGGTGTTGGCAAGGATGAGTCCTCAGATTTCTGCTGAGAGGGAGAGAAGAGAGAGTCTATCGCAGACAGCTGGCCGTGAGAGGATAAATGTGACTGTGGGAAAGGGAAAAAAGGAATAGACTTGGGAGCAATTACGCAAGAAGCAACAACTGAACTTATTTCTCCTTTCAGCACTTGTCTTGGTTGGGACTCATTTGTGTCTATGATGACTTAAATAACATCTTTCTCCTATGTCAGACAGCAGCCCCCAGGAGGCAGAGACCATGTCTGCTGTTCCCCTCCTCATACACCTGGAGCCTTGCACAGTGCCGGTTAAGTAGAAGGAGCTCAGCAGATATTACCAAGGGGAACACAGGTTGACAAACAAGAAGACTGATACATAATTTGATAGAGAAAAGGAAATGAAGGTAAAAGATAATTCTGAGGTTTGAGTCATACAGAAGTCTTATTGGCATATTGAATTTGAGGTTCCAAAGTGACCTCTCAGGGGAAATTTTCCAACGAGGTTTTGGAGAGGAGGGAAAAATAATTTCTAGCTCAACAGAACTAAGGCAAGCAAGACTGTTCTATTTAAATGTGCAATGGCTAATATATCTCAAGTGTGCACTGCCCGGATGACATGCACTATATGCAGTATAAGAAAACTGGCTTTGGGAAGCAATGATCTTTGACTATTCTCTTTTATTTCACATAGCTCATGCTACTGTTCATACATTCCCTTGACAGGTACAGATACTCTGACAGGACTGTGTGGTCTGAGTGGAGAGCTGTATCTCCTTGGACAAGCTTTATCCAACTGCCTGTCCTACACCTGCAGTATAAAACAGAATAAAAATGAACATCCAATCAAGGTAGGGAGAAGAAAAAGAACGTATGTCAAAGATGCAGCCCCCAAGTCTCCCTGGGTACAGTATAAGACGGTCCCCTACTAGGATATACATGAGTGTGTTCCTTGGTCTTACACTACAGTTCACTTCAAGAGTTGATTAATTTTTCACAGTGAGGCTCAGTGTGTGTGTTTGCTTTTCAGTCTTGCTCTTCTGGGGTCAAGTGACCCAAGCAGAGTTTGGTGGCTAATAGGGACACAGGATTTAAAGAATAGCGCAAGAGCTGGAGGGTTTCCACCGAGCTCCCCTGGTAACGCAGTGAGGTGATAGGGAACACTTTATAAATTAATCTGCTTTAATCAGAAAAGGAAGCAGAACTGTTGCTTGCTTGCAGTTAACTATTTCTCTCCCAATAATAAGAAAAGTAAATGATATATGTCCACTGTGTCTCCCCTAAATTTGGGTAAAAACAAACCACTGAATCTGGGTCATAGGGATGTCAGAAGAAATTAAATTGTCCTGGCTAGTAAACAGAGGACATATTTGAAGAAGGGAAAACCAGGTAGTGGACATTTGAGGCCTTGAGCTTCCCAGCAGCCTTTATTTTGGCAACTCAATACACACTTGCCCTTGGACAATCCCACCTCCCTGGTCTCAGTCCAGGTTACCAGGATGGGCATGTGGCCCAAGCTGCTTCAAGAGATCCAAGAGCATAGCACTCCTGGCTGGTGAGGTTGGTTTAGGGATTGGCACGTTTCTCACCAAGTAAGTCAGAGAAAACCCTGGAGCCCTGTAGCTACTCTTAGTCTGAAGTAGTTTCAGAAATGTTTGAGTCTAGCCTCATAATGGTTATATCAAAAGGGTATAAAAAATTTCTTCTGAAAATGAATTTACACCAAAGCTCTTGGTTTACACTTTAAAACAACACTAAACACAAGCATTATGGATTGAAAGTGTATGTTCCCCCAGAATTCAGATGTTGCAATCCTAATCCCCGATGTGATGGTAATGGGGAGGGTTGGGCTTTGGGAGGTGATCAGGTCTGAGGTTGGAGTCCCCATGAATGAAATTAGTACCTTTATAAGAAGAGAGAGAAGAGTTTTCTCCCTTTCTCTGCCAGGTGAGGATACAATGAGAAGATGGCCCTTTGCCATCCAGAAAGTAGGTCCTCACCAGACACTGGATCTGTCGGTGTCTTGATCATGGAGACCTTCCGACCTTCAGAACAATAAGAAATAAATGTCTGTTGTATAAGTCACCCAGCCTCTGGTATTTTGTTTTAGCAAACCAAGCTGACTAAGATAACAAGCTACTTTGTATGAGAATTATTTGTGTATTTATGTGTTCCCCCTCACTAGGCTATGGATGCAGGAGACAAAGATCACCTCTCTCTCTCTCTCTCTCTCTCTCTCTCTCTCCTTTAAATCTTATATTCCCAGAGCACTAGCACAGTGCTGCACACATGAAATTTTTAGAGATATTTAATAAAAATGTGTCAACCTCAGCTCTGCCCAAGCATGGGCGATAGATATTCTAAAATAGGTTGACATCATGGTAAACTGCTATGCAGATAGATTCTACAACCTACCCAAGGTTTCATTTCATGGATATATCCTAAAATAGATAACTTCGTGAAAAAATTCCTTTGTTTTCTGAAGTCTTTCATGAGATATCTTCAGAGCTAAAGAGCAAAATGCTTTGCTTCCAGAGGAAAGACTATTTTTTCCCTAGTGGATAATAATATCCGTGTAAATGACCATATTTCTTTCTTTGCTTTGGCCATAAGAAAACTCTGGGGTAAATTTACTGCTCAATTATTATAACGGTGTAAGATCTTTTTAGTTCCATCTTCGTTTTGTGCTTGTTCTAATTTAGTTTTCTCCGGCCCTGTTATTCAATTTTAAACCTATATTTTGTTTTATGTATTTCCTATACTGTTTGTTGGAGAAGGAATGGGATATTAACAGGCCAATTCTGGCTCAAATAATACAATTTTTTCAAAGTGCATGGATGCTTAAGATAATAGTGCTGAGTGTCTAGAACAAGGACACTCATTTGACTTTTATTAGGTGGAAGGCTTTGTTTTCCTAAAACATAACTCTGTTCTGGAGGTGGTACAATGGAGAGAGTTCTTTGCTGGGCTTCTGCCCTGACCAGCCCTGATTCAACCTTGACAGGCTCACTTTTCTAATATGAGATTGGCATTGCTCACTGCCCAAATCCATTTGGATCAATGGGTTAATGTTTGAAATAATTCTGAATGTGAAAAATTCTGGGTCGTTCTTACCTTAGTTGCGATGTTAATCTTTATCTTTGTGACAGATGAGTGTGCTTAAGTCTTTCTTAAATACTGTGAAACCATTTCCCTTAAAAGCCTGCTGAAGTCACCAGAAAAGTAGATAAAGCCAACTACCGGCTTGAAGGAACCCAATCTGGACATCTGAATATGACTCAGAGAAACCAAACAAGAGACATAGAAAGAGGTTGGGGCAAGAATTTAGGACTTGCAGGGACACAGGGCCATCAAGATTTCTAGGAGAAATTACGGAAACATCTGCAAGGTCAGGGCAGGAAGTCCAAAGCTAATTCTCAGGGAGGGAAGTGCCTTTCTTGGGACCTCTACGGCAATACTGAAATGCTGTATAACCAGGGGTCCAGGAGGCCCGCTGAAGACCAGGGAGTAGATTTCCTGAAGGACCAACAGTCCATCAATCCAACTTCAAGTCCTTCATCCACACACAGGAGAGGACAAGCCTTAGGACTTTGGGACCCAGTGAATTACGTTAGCCAGGCCAAGACACAGCTCACCATTAATTGTATTAAGAGTGAAGAATCTGTGTTCAGGAAATCTTGACTGCTTTTGCTTCTGTTCCTTCCCAGACTTTGCCAATCATGCTCTGCAAAGGGCTAACCAAAGGATAAAACAAACAAAGGTCAATTGCTGAATTATAATCAAACGTTTGTGACACTTCGTAATTTTGGTGCTTCAAAAATATACAAAGTCCACAAAATGTCAGCTGAATAACAGATAATTGGCCAGAAAAATACATTCAAGAGGGGCTTGGACTGCTTTTGGGTAAGGAATTCCTCCCTTCAGCACCCTGGGGGTGTGGTAAGGTAGGACTGGAGTGGGATCTGGACAACTAGGGACTCACTTCAAGTCCTGCCAGTTCGGCAAAGAGCCTCCTGCTTCTCTGGGCTGGCTCATCCAGCCCACATCCCACCCTTCTCTGCTTGCTGTACAACCTTTCACACTGTTCCCCAGAAGCGCTCACTTTCAGCATTACCACTTAGAATCACTACCTTTGTGACCCTCACCCTTTCTATCAGTCCAGCATTGTTCAGCCTGACCGATGACCCAGCCTCCTGGTTTTCTTTAAATAATGAGAGAACATTTGCTGTCTGGAAATATCAGGCTGCATCCAAATTTAAAAAAGAAAAATAAGAGAGGAAAGCATTCAAACAAAACTCTTGGAACTGGGCTTCTGTGGTAACATACCGAATAAAGGAAAACAGGAAAGCAATTGCAATATTAAAAATAGATGACTTCCTGCATGTAAATTCTTCACTGACCTTGTTGATTAGAGTGTGGTCAATGTTTGCTGGCCTGCCACCTCCTGACTTCATGAGGGTTCATACCAAGGGACAGTTCTCCAGGGTTCAGAAATCCCCCTCTCCCCATTTGAAAAGCATTTGTTTATAAATTTGCCTATTGGCATCAGATCTTTTCTCCTTGGTCCTCAATACCTATCAGAGATCAATTCCTCATCCTTTGTTTCATTGTTGTGTCTAAGGAGAATTCACTGAATATTGAGAGTAACTCAGAGGACCCTGGAGAAGAGATGGTACCTGTGCATAACACCATGCACCTTGATACCTGCATCCACTACCAACACAGTGTGAAAGTAATGGAGAAAATCATGCATCATCCTGCTGAGAGAGCACCCCTCCACTCAGTGACTATTTAATGAGAACCTACTATATGCCAGGTACTGCTCTATACACTTGGGACATACTTGTGCCCTCAGTGAGCCTACATTGTAGTTAGATAAAACAACAATAAGCAATAGGCATAGTAAATCAATAAAAGATGTATAACCAAAAAAGGACAAGAAATGTAGGGTAAGGATTGGTCATGCGGGTGGTATTATATTACATAAGGTCGGTGGTCCTTGGTAAGAATATATAAGCAAAGGCAAGTAGTTAGGCAGATCCCTCAAGAAGGTGTTCAGGCTGACACAGCAGCCCAAGCAAAGATCCTGAGGCAGAACCATTGATTGGTCACCCTGAGACTTGGATTCCCTCTCTTCCACTGTCAGGGGGGCTTCAGATAAGACAGTTGTTCTCCAGGCGCACCAGAGGGGTTGGGATGGCTTTGAAGCAGAAGGAACAACAATGAAGATGGTTTCAACGGGGGCAGCTCTTTGGAACTGGGCTGTGCATGGGTGAAAGGGAGGGGTAAAAAGTCAAAAAAAAAAAAAAAAGAAGAAGAAGAAGAAGAAGAAAAAGCAGCAGCAGCAGCAGCAGCAGCATGTTCCAAGATTCCACTCCCTGAGTGGAGAGTAAGAACTGGAATCTAAGGGCACACCCAAAACAAATCAGCAGGAGACAAGTAGCCCCAGTTGTAGGGTTTTGATTCCTCATGCAGTTATAAGTACTGCTTGGTGTCTTCTGAAGCACTCATGGAATTTGGCCTTGGATCACAGAATTTGGGGACTGAATTGTTTCTTCCTAGCTGTGCTTATTCCCTAATCCCCTTCTCTACATCTCCATGGTTCCTGGAGTTCTCTTAACCATTTTCTGTTCAGGGCCACTCTTGAAACTAGATCTAGCCATGCGATGATCAGTAGATCTTAGCACAGCCCCTTCCTTTCTCCACTAAGGCAGATTAATTTACTATAATCTGAGGTCCTGGGGCAGGGGGCGGATTTCATACCCGTGATTAGAGAGGCATTGGGATTGCCCAGAGCCTGGGAACTCAGGTATTTATAAAAAATTGTTTGATTTCCTCCCATAGCCATTATGGTTTAATTATGGGGGGGGGGGGGTGGGGAGAGAGAGGGAACTAGAAATATATGCATTTAAAACCCTCCTGGCTACCCACCTTTTAACTTTTTGCCCTGTCTTGATCCACTGTGGTGGTGATCTTGGGCAAGTCACTTCACTTTTTGAATTACACTTTTATCATCCAAAAAAATAAACTTGGGGCCATTTTGGGGATATTAGCCAAGTTTATGTATGACCAAAGGCCCCACACAATAGTGGAATTATTAATGATCACCAATGCTATCCCCAGCTGTTCCCTGTAAGGTTTTATTAGTCTCACTGCTGTTTCCTGATTCGTTTCCATTCAGGAAGCTTTGAAATAATGGTTAGCAGAGGGGCACATTGCAAGAATAAAAATTTTCACTCTTTTAACTTTTCCATCCACTTTAATCCCACTGCCCATCCTTCCTCTCTCTCCAGCTTCAGCTGGAGTCCTGCCATTCCTGTGATCAATCATGCACTGGAGAGAATCTTACTCATGGTGGGAGTGGGAGGCTAGGGGCAGGGGGAGCTCGGGGCCAGCATGACTGTTGAGTGTGATGTCCTTTTGTGGTGCCCTCAAAAACAGAAGTGAGGAAACAGGCCATCATTTATCATGTGGCTTTGTAATGGATGCTGATAATGCAAAACAGCCAGGCAGCTCTTGAGGTCGCTCCAGTGAAGTACTGAGTCAGCTGTTGGGGGCCAAGTCGGAAAGGGAGGTTCCCTGTGTGACTTGCCCTTCTGCCAGGGATCTCCCTGCAGTGACAACTGCCCACTTGCTGATGGAGCCTGCCATTTGCCCTCGGAAGACACACAGCCTCCGGCCTTGTGCACACTGATGACTTGGGGCCTCAAGGGGGAGCTGAAGTCTTCTCTCCTGTCCAGCCACTCACACCCCAGACCTCCCCAAGGCAGGCACACTATTGGATGCAGGTGCTAGAAGGTGGAGCTTTTGGCATGATGGCTACTGCTGGCCCTTGAACCAATCACTATGACGGAGGAGTTCTGTTGCATTGTGGTTGGCCAAGCCTAGTCACTTGCCCATTCTCGGTTGGAAGAGAAGCAACCTAAGTCATGTGCAAGTTGCGGGGTGAGGTATGATTCCAGAGTGAAGGAAGAGGAGGTATGATGGGTGCTGTAGTGACCACTAGAATCATGTCACCCATTTCTCTGCATTCCTATCCTTTTGCCCAAAGGAATATGGGTTTACTGGCAAGAAAACCCTTGAATCCACACATTAGCACACGATAAAAGTCATGCAAAGGCAGAGCTCCATGAAAGCACTTTTTTTTTTTTTGGAAGAACCTTTTCTCCACCCGGTACCCACCTAAGAAAATGTCAAACCGAGAGAATGGCATTGCTAAAATAGAGTAGACTAGAGTAGGTTCAGCCTCTCAAGCCCATTTAGCCACACCGTCTCCTTCTGACCTTTGCTGCTCTTCAAGGTCACAAGGTTGCTGCCTGCCAGGGCTCATTTCTCAGGCCTCATCTGACTTGCCCTATCAGCAGCATTAGACTCAGTTGATAACTTTCTTCTCCTTGAAAACTTCTCTCCCTTTCACGAAGATGGCGCCGAAGGCAAAGAAGGAAGCCCCTGCCCCTCCCAAAGCCCAAGCCAAAGCAAAGGCTTTGAAAGCTAAGAAAGCAGTGTTGAAAGGCGTGCACAGTCACAATAAAAAGAAGATCCGCACGTCACCTACATTCCGATGACCCAAGACCTTGCGTCTCTGAAGGCAGCCCAAATATCCTGGAAAGAGCGACCCGAGGAGAAACAAGCTTGATCACTATGCCATCATCAAGTTCCCCCTGACTACTGAGTCAGCCATGAAGAAAATAGAAGACAACAACATACTTGTGTTCATTGTGGATGTCAAGGCCAATAAGCACCAGATCAAACAGGCTGTGAAGAAGCTCTATGACATTGATGTGGCCAAGGTCAACACCTTGATCAGGCCTGATGGAGAGAAGAAAGCATATGTTCGACTGGCTCCTGACTATGATGCTTTGGATGTTGCCAACAAAATTGGGATCATCTAAACTGAGTCCAGCCAGCTATAAATCTACATATAAATTTTTTCACACACACACACACACACAAAAAGAAATGAAATGAAAAAAGAAAAAGAAAAAAGAAAACTTCTCTTCCCCAGGCTTTTAGGACATCACATTGACTTCGTTTTCTTCTTACATCTCTAGTCTTTCATTCTTGGATTTTTTTCCTGATTCTCCTCATCCTTCCAGTCTCTGACTGTTCAATGTCCAGGGTCAGTAATTGGACCTCTGTTTTTCTATCTATGATCACTCTTTAGGTGATCTCATCCAGTTTATGTCTTTACTACCATCCATGTGCTACAACTCCAACATGAATCCCTCTTATACCTATATTCTTATACCTTATACCTATATTCCCAGTTAGTGTTTCTATTTGAATGTCTAATAGACATCAACCTATCCCATGTTAAATTGAGGCCATGATAGCTCTCCTTCAGCTACTATCAAAAGAACAGTACCTCCAATAATCCAGTCATTCAGGCAAAAATCCATCATGCTGTTCTTGACTATCCCCTCTCCCCACCCTATACTCCCCACCTTGTCCATGAGAATACTCTATAGGTTATATCTTGAAAATATATTCAAGATTGAATACCCTCTCTATTGCTAGTGCCCTATTCCTAACAGGTCTCCCTGCTTCCGCCATTGTCTCCTACCCCATTTCATACTCATGGCCCAATCTCAACATGCTAGCCACAATGGTTCTGTTAAAATATTAGTCAGATCACGTCAATTCTTTGCTTAAAAACCACAGTGTCCTCAGAGTAAAAGCTAAATTCTTATTATTACCTATAGGTGGGCCTATGTTAGTCTGCCTCTAACTTACCTTGCTCACTATATCTACTGTTAATCTCACCCTTATTTCTTGCAGTCCGGCCATTTTACCCCCTTCTTCAGATATACCAAGCATGCTTCCACCTCAGGCCTTTGCACTTGCTCTTCCCTCTTCCTGGAAAGTTCTTCTTCTACATGGTTTTCTCAACTTCTTTAAGTCTTAACTCAAAAGTCACCTTCTTAGAGAGGTTTTCTCTGGAAACCCTGTTCAAAATTCAACACCCTCACTGTCCCCCTGTCCTTCTTGTTTTTTTCCCCTATTCTTTTATCTATTATATTGTTTTTATTTTATCTTGTGCATTATGTCTTCTCCCACTAGATTTTTAGCTCTCTGAGGACAGAGCTAGTTTTGTTTTTATCATTAATATCTTCTTAGGACCTACAACAGCCCTTTTATATGAAAAAGGGAAGTGAACAAAATAACATAACTGTACAACTAAGATTTGAGACCCTTGAAATCTATGCTCTATATTTGGGCTTGGCTTTTAATTAAATTCAGTCATGAAGCGGGATTGGTTTCCAAGTCTTCAGGTCCATTCTTGGTCTAGTGGAAGCCATGAAGATGTTCTATTAATGTCATTTACTAGCTCAAAAGTTTCCAATAGCTTCCCCGATGCCTTAGGGTTTAAATTCATCCTTCCATCATTTGTATGTTTCCAAGGTTATCTCCTGTGTCAGCACTACATTTGTCTTCTCTAGCTAAATTGTTCTATCTACTATGTCTCCAAATTATCTTACTCCATATTATTTCTCCTCCCTTTCTGTGATCTGAAACATTCTCCTTCATCTCTTCTATCCATCCAGGTAAACCCACCCAATCTTTTATGATCTTTATCCTTCTCTACCTGCTGACATCCAGCTCATTTATTTAACTCACATGATACCTCTTTATAAAGTTTTCCCTGAATACTCCAGATGGAATGAAATGCTCCTTAGCTAATAATTTTACAGTATTTTTTTTCTAAGCATACTCCAGCTTGTTTCACAGTACACGGTGAAGTAGCAAAGTAAAAATCTACAGCAATCTAGAATCTAAATCCACTGATTGAAATCTAGGTCCTGCCACTCACGGGTTGTATGACCTTGGGCAAGTAATATAATCTCTCTGTGCTTCAGTTTATTTATTTGTAAAATGAGGACAAGAATTACCTATTTTATATGGTTTTACAAAGACTAAATTCACTAATATGTAAAATACCTGGAATAGTGTCTCTACTCTGAGTATTTGTTATTATGGTGGCTAGAAATCCACTTTCAGGCCACTTGATTTTTTAGGGGTAAAACATAACAGCTGGATTTATTTCTAGTTGCTTAAAACATATTCCTCAATTTTATTAAGTAATAAGTATTTCATTTTTTTCTGTTTTTCCCAATTTGAAGGTACAGATGAATTAAATCCCTTATAGGGAATTCTTGCTGCTATAAACAACTTCATTGGGTTTTTTTCCTGCATACACAAAATACAACCACAATGCAAGTGTGATGCTGACTTGAATTGACTTCAACTCCCATTTATTGAATTGACCCACTGGGGGAAACAGAAACATGAAGGCAAGGTCCTTCCCTGAATCACTACCTATTCAGAAAGATCAGCATATGCACAAATAACTTCCCAATATCTGCTATATGCTACATATTATATAGTTCTTTTATTTCTATTTAAAGATTTCAGCTTTCCTCAATTTCTCAGTCATAGTTTTTTTTTATAATGTTGAATCCAGGATGCATTAGTTCATTTGAACCACTTTCTTGTTTTAATGTGGGGACACAAGACATTAGTTGCAGTCTATTACTGTCTACTTAATGTAATTGTTTTTGAAACCTTGCCTGTTAACCTTTAACCCTGAGGCCCTGCATAGTTTCCGTATTCAAATAAATGATTAACTCACTTACCAGTGGTATTTATGAGTTCTTGGCTCAGCCTGAATCTGCTTGACCTAGTTCAGAGACTGAGGAGGTTCCAGAATCATCTCCCCAGGATTCTCCTGAGACACATCTCTGGCTGCCCCATTTGTCTTCTCTTTCCTGGTCATCCCCCCACCCCTATTCTCTCACATCTCTTCATTCTCTCAGGAGGTACAATGCATCTGGTTCTCATTGTGGTGATTATTCAACTTTGCAGTTATTTTTATAGATGTTTAATCAGGTATATAGGTGTAAAGATGAAAAGTAAAGCATACATCTTTCTAAATATTTTTTCAAAAAACAAATTCAGCAATATTCAATCTAGACTCTTGTCTTCCCCAGGGACGTTGCATCAACATCCTGTTGTTCAACAGCGGCCTGAGACACTTGGCCCCAGAAGGTGAATCCTGGAACTAATGCTTAATACCCATGAAATTAATTGTTTTTTCACACCTAATAGTGTCCTCACATTCTCCACTCTGGATAAACAGGCTCAGGGGTTGTTTATATGCCAGGTTGTTTTCCTTCTGAAAGATGATCCTTAAAGTAACTTCAGAAAACAGAAGGGCAACCCCAGAGATGAAAAAGGAGGCCATGATTATGTCAAAAAGCTCTTCAGTAGGCTACAGTGCTGTTAACTGAAGTTATAAAATAGCTTCTACCAGTAAATGAAAATTAGTTTACTAATTTTAAGGTCATTTAGAGCAATGGGACTTATAAGGAAAGATGCCCATGAGGATAGTACCTTTGGTCATTTTTTCTGAAGGTGGTTAAGATAAAACAAAGTATTCTATAGTCTGATACAGGTCACTTTAGGATATAAAACACTAAGTATTCTACTGTTGAAAGGGACAAAGTGATATCAAACAATGGCATGAATGAAAGGTTGTGGTAATGGCTCGTTTTCCTGAAAAATCAACAAGACAATTAAAAAAGGAAGACAAGTCCTTCCATATTGCTTTGGAAATCCTCCAATACATAAGCTTTGCCTTTAAAATATCTCTGAGGTCAAGGTCAGGGATTGTGAGTCAGGCTTCCCAAGTGTACTCAATGCCCTTAGTCCCAGGCTAACAATGACAAAGGGAAGGAGTCACACAATTTAAGAATCTAGCTGGAGGTAGCTGAAAAGAACCAGTAAAACTCATCTTAGGAAGTTTAGAAGAATAATTTTCTCAATGAGGCCATAACTAAATTATGACCACAGGGGTTTTGGTGGACAGAGCCCTATCTTTTATCAAGTATCTGAACATCCCAATAGGGGATCCCTGGGTGGCGCAGCGGTTTGGCGCCTGCCTTTGGCCCAGGGCGCGATCCTGGGGACCCGGGATCGAATCCCATGTCGGGCTCTCGGTGCATGGAGCCTGCTTCTCCCTCTGCCTGTGTCTCTGCCTCTCTCTCTCTCTCTCTCTCTTTCTGTGTGGCTATCATAAATAAATAAAAATTAAAAAAAATGAACATCCCAATAAAATGGCTATACCATTTATGAAAAGATTAGAGGAATCCACAGAATTCCCCAGACCAAGAACTACTGAGAGGATGTGAAGTTCAATCAGTGACCACAGGAATAAATAAAAGAGGAATTCGAGATCACACATTTCAAAGAGATGAATGAGATAGATGAGACCTTCATGGGCAGAAAGAGAAACAGAGATGGCAGTGATCTCTGTCAATGCTGCTCAGAAAAAAGTAGTTGCATTAGACAAGACTGAACTATCAGAGGATTTGACTGCAATTTCCAAGGTCCACATATAAAAGGGAGAGAACCCATCTGTTTTGTTGAATGGTTTTCTGGAATGTCATCAAAGTGAAAGAGAACTCTATTTAATTAGTCAGAGTCTATCAGATGCACACGTGAAAGGAAGCTAAAGCCAACACTTATTAAAATAAGGGTCAGGTTCTTGGACATCAGTGAAGGGCACTGGAACCTTTGCCAGAAGGTGGTACACTGGTGCTCTTTTGTGGGGAAAAAAGGTCTCTGGATGACAACCTGACATTAAAGCATAAAAGTACCAATCAATTAAAATAAATAAAGAAAACCAGTTATGTCAAATGTTTTTATATTATCTTATTTAATCTTCTCAACAGTATATGAGGTTCGCATGGAAACTGAGGCTCAGAGAAGCAAAGCAGTTTTACCAATTTTACCTAGTTAGTTTCTACCCAGAATTTAGATCTAAACTGAAAGTTTCTAGAGTCCCTGCTATTTCACAACATGCTGCCTCCACATGGGGCAATAGTCTCTGTGTGGATGAAAGAGGCAAAAGACCAAGATAGTGCTTTGAAGAGAAAAACATGGGCACCTGGGAGGCTCAGTGGTTGAGTGTCTGCCTTTGGCTCAGGTTGTGATTCTGAGGTCTTGGGTGGAGTCCCGCATCAGGCTCCCCTCAGGGAGCCTGCTTCTCCCTCTACCTGTGTCTCTGCCTCTTTCCATGTGTCTCTCATAAACAAATAAATTAAATCTTTATTAAAAAAAAAAAAGAGCAAAACATGAGCCTTTCTGTTACTGAACAGTAAGATAATCCCTGGAGGACAAGCGGATAAACCATTCTGCGAGTAGGTGCTAATGAGATCACTTTAAGATGCCTGATTTTGCTGGCTCCAGAGTCCCACCAGGACCTCAACATTAGCTGCACATCTACTTCCTCTCCTTTAAGATTCTCTCCCCTTTGGAATCTCTGGGAATCCCCAGGGTGTCATGGGCACAGCAGACTAATGCTCTCCTTCAGTAACACTACTGCCTATTCGCACATCTCAGGGCTCCACCTGTAACACTACCATCTCTCAGCTGTCTCCCCTCCACTGAAGACTCCTGAGCTACTTCTTTATTCCTCCCTACTCTGGCTACCTTCTCTGAGCTCTGGGCCTGTACATTCAAATGTCTTTCAGACATCCCAACAGGCTGTCCTAAAGACATCGCAAACAAAACACATCCAAAAGAGAAATCATCTCTTCCAAAAACCTTCTTTGCCTCTTGTGGCTGAATTTTGATGAATAAATGACACCAGCATTCACAGTGACTCAAGTCAGAAACCTAGAATCACCCTATAGTTTCTTCAACCAGACATTAAGTCCTATCAGTTTTACCTTCCTTACAACTGTCCATCATTCCTTGCTCTTCCCTGAAGGGTGAATCAGTAAACCAAATGCTCTTGGGCCACACCCACATTCTTATTCACCTTGTTCCAGGCCTCTTTATCATCCTCCTCTTCCCTGCCTTCCATGTTTCTTACCAGGATCATCATTCCAAAATGCATATCGTATCAAGTTACCATATTCCATACAAAGCAAAGTCTTAAGTTTGGCATTTAAAGCCCCTCATGATTTGCCCCCTATTCACTTTTTCCACCCAAAGTTAAATAATTGGCCCATTTATACTTTCTTAAATCTATTGACTTCAAAACAGCATGGAGAGATGATATATAGTGGACCTCCGATGTAGACAGTGAATAATAGGGTTGCATTTTCCAAGAACAAGAAAATTACATTATGCATACCTGCTATGTCAAAGAAGAAACAAAAGATGGCTTGCTATGTGAAGTGAGCAACAACATAGGGGATTGAAAATACTGAACTTCAGCAACTCTCTTAATCATATCTGTTTTCCTATGTCCCATGTTCCAGCTAATGAAAGAGTAATCAAAGCAAACAGCTCTGGAATGAAAATAACTTTATTAAGAATGTATGGACTGAATGCAATCTGTGTAAGAGGCATGAGTGAATGAATACCAGTGGAGATCAGAAACAAGACTGATGGTGAAAAGATGAAAATGATGAAACAGATGAAAATGATTAACACTGAGAGACAAAACAGCCTACTGCAGAATCCGGGAGAAATTTCTACTAACTGTAAGGTGAATGGGAGTGTCCTGGGAAAACAAAATGATGGTCTGTTTGTGCTTTCCCACGTGAAACAGAACTCCTAGCAACCTGAGAGAAGGTAGCAAGACACATGTATTTATTTCTCTTGCTCAGGGACACAGGGTCATATTTAAGACTTACTTAAGACTTACTTTAAGTCATATTCTAGGCCTACTTGTAGATTATTAATTTCTCTGAGGCAACATTGTGCATCCTTATGCAAGTGTTTCTTTATAAGTAGAATAATAAGTAGAGGGATTAAGGTGTGAGTAGAAAGCAAAAGAGTCTATGTTAAGAATTATTGCCCTTTTAATAATAAAAAGAGGGGTAAGGAAAACATTCTTACAGCACTTAATATGCTAAACATTCATCCAAGTACTTTTATATATTAATTAATGTTTAGAACAACCTCCTATTAGTCAGAATAGCATAAACTATGTTGTGGTAAAAATAAAATAAAAAATTTCAAAATCTCCATCTTTGGTACAACACAAAATTTATTTCTTGCTCATTCAAAGTTTGATTTGGATAAGCAGAGACTCTCCTGCACCTGGTACCCCAAGGATTCAGGTTCCCTCCACTTTGAGATACCAAGCAAGGGCACTGTTGTACAGAAAGAGAGGGATGCAGAGGGCAAACTGGTTCTTACCTGCCCTATTCTTGAAATAACATATTGGCCAAAACTAGTCACATGGCCCCAGTCACAGCAAGAGAGGCTGGGAAATGTTGAGGAATCCATGGATGTCCCAGGGAGCACTGTCTTCCTTATAACCATCATGAGAAAGATAATAGCATAATCCTCATGATTTTTACAGATGATGGGAAATTTGCAAATGAGTGAAAGTAATTTACCCAAATTCACAGTTAGTAAGTGGTAGACCTTATATGTTAACCAGAATGATTCCAGAATCCATGCTTATAAAAATTGTATCATAATGCCTTTCAAAAGTAATAGAAATGCCAGTGATTTCATTTATGGTTTATATCAGTGAAACAAACTGTGGATGGAGATAGAAAATCTTCTCTTAGAATCCCAGAGCCGGGTTAATGAGCACCAGCTGGACACTGGGAATTAGGAATAAAATGTACAATCACTTTTCTGTAAACCTGAGAAAGGACTCAACCAGAAGGCTGGTATTCAGTAAGGACAATCAAGGGAAATCCCTGCATCCTGCTTACTGGCAAACATATAGTCTAGAGATATCTCTCTTACTGAGGATGAGTAGCAGGGGAAAAAAATCAACTTAAGACATATAAGAAAAGTACTAAAAATCCAAGATAAAGGAAATAGGAGATTGACAATATAAGAGTCTATTCTCTAGAGCAGGGGTGAACAAACTTTTTCATAAAGGTCCAGATGGTAAATTTTTTAGGCTTTGCAGACCATACTATTTCTTTCACAATTATGCAACTCTGCAAAAAGGCACATAAGCAGTCATAGAAAATACATAAATCAAAGGGGTGTGGGTGTATCCCAATAAAATTCTGCTTACAGAAACAGACTGAGAACTAGATTTGGCCCATAGACTGTAGTTTGTCAAGTCTTGCTCTAAGGAAAAGGAAGCAAAGAAATATAAAAGATCAATAAACATTTGAAAAATATTCAATGTAGTAGGAATCTAAGAATTATAAATTTAAACAGTGATGTAATTGTTTATCAACAAACAACTGAGAGATATTTTTTAAGAAGTTATTGTTAGAAGAGGTTCAGTGGGATGATTTTATATACTTCTGATAAGGGTGTGAATAGGTGAAATTTATCCTGAAATTAATCTGTTGCAGAAATTTTATATATATATATATATATATATATATATATATATATATATATATACATGTCTATTATGTTAAGTGAAATAAGTCAGACATAGAAGGACAAATATTATATGATATCACTTATTTATAGAATTAAAAAACCAAACTCAGAAATAGAAAGTAGAATGGTAGTTGCCAGGGTCTGGGAATTGGGGTAAATGGGAAGACATTGGTCGCAGCATACAAACTCTCCATTTACAAGTTCTGGGGGTCTAATGCACAGTATGGTAACTGGTATATTAATAATACTATATTGTATACTTAAAAGTTAATAAGAAAGTAGAACTTAAATATTTTCACCAAAACTTTTGTATGAAAAAGATAATCATGTGAAGTGATAGATGTGCTAACTTACCTTATTTTGGCAATCATTTTGCTATATATGTGTATCAAATTATCACATTGTATACCTTAAACTCACACAAGGTGATATGTGTGTATATTACATATAATATCTCAATTAAGCTGGAAATATACATACATGTATTTATATGTGCCAATTTGATAAATATATATTTAAGATTGCATAAGATAAAGACAGAGCACAAACCATAAAATGTTAATGGTGAGTTAGGATGTAGGCTTTGAGAAGGTACATCTTTATTTGAATTTTTCTACATAAATGTTTCATAATCAGAAAAAAATGATAAAATGCAAAAAGAATTTTGTATTCCTTTTCCTTTGAGTCAGACTTGACCTGAATTCTCAGCTATATACTAGTTGGTGATGTTAGTCAAATTATATCTCTGACCCTTTTTCACTTAAAAAAGTAGATTAAAAAAAAAAGTAGATATAATCACGTTTACTTCTCATGATTTTTTTCAAGGAGTGAGTTAACTTATATATATGTATATATATATATATATATATATATATGAGAGAATGTAGCATATATTCAATATATTCAAGTCTCAAATATTAGTTACACTTTTAGAAAGACATAAATTTAGGATTGCACAGAAAAGGCATGTAATGGGAGGGAGAAGGGAAGGAGAGAGAGAGATGGAGAGTGAGAGAGGAGATGAAAGGGAGAGAAAGAGAAGAAGGAGGGAGATTGAGATTATTGCAATCTCTCATTCTGTGAATGGTGGATTATGGGTGCTTTTCCTAGTCAGGATTTGGGTAATGTAAAACGTTTTCAGTTAGGAGTTGAGAGACATAACTGAGATGCAGGAAGAAAAACTGGTTTGTTTTTGTTTGTTTGTTTGTTTTGCTTTGTTTTTTTCTGAACACAGGAGCTGAAAGAAAATCCACCTTTTTTTTTTTTTTTTTAAGAGGAAAGCTGTCAAGGAGGTCCTGGGGAGTAGGGGCCAGGGCCAAAGTGGAGGGCTCAACACAGCAGGAAGCTCAGATGGTGAGTGTCCACGCCTGATGACGAAGGTATGCTTAGTGAGGATGGTCACACCCCAGATCTACACCTGTTGGTTTGTTCCCTGAGAGCCCCACATGGCAGCAAAGCTTTTCCGACATAGCAGAGTTGCAGTAGAAACATTGAGGGAAGTAAAGTTGGAGGAAGAGAAAAAAGAAGAAATGAATACCAAAGAGATGAAGTGAGAATAGGACTTGGCTCTCACAGTGGGTCTTCAGAGCAAAGGAATCCTCCACCTTGCTGCTGGGCAGGTCACAGGGAAATCTTCCATAGACAAAAGAGATCCCTCCCCAGACACCAGAGAGGTGAGGTGTGGTGTCAGTAGCAGTCAGGCAAATAGTTCTTCAAATATCCCTTCCTCTTCTCACTTCTAAGCACCACGCAAGGTGTAACTTCACAGAAGAAGTGTTTTCCAAATGCTCCTTCTCTGTCTCTTCCTCACATTCCCCAACCCCATCTTACAGTACACAAAGGTACTTGCATGGATGCACACACAGGTCAGCTCCTTTGGCTGACTCCTTATTTACGACTTTACTTCTGAGCGTTGATGTCCCTGTCTCTGGGCTGGGACTTCTAGAACCCTATGTTGAAATCTGTGTGGCACTCACAGCTCTGCAATGGCATTGCCTATGTGCTGGCTTGTCTCATACACTGAACTGTGGTGAGCAACTTAGGGACAGAGAAGCTGTCTCATGGCCATTGTTCCTAAGCTCCTAGTACAGCAACCAGCACACAAATGTGGTGAGGCTCTTCCTACAGTTAGTTTTCAGCATGCCTCCTTCACCACCACACCTAATAGAGCTCCTTTAGTTTAGGACCCAGCTTCTGGCACACAGACAAAATGATCTCAAGAATCGCAGAGTGAGAAGTAAAGAGGCACGGCAGGCAGTAGAGACCTGTACACAATGGGAATGATTGACTGGGGCTGTGGCAACAGACAGGACCAGGGCTGCAAAACAATGGCATGATTTCAACCTCTCTCACCTTCTGAAGGTCCTCCCCCTTTTCTTTAATATTTCTTGCAATATTGTAAAGTGTTTGCCAAAGATTGGGCAGAGGTGAGTGTAGGAAACCGGTCCACCAGTTTCCAATTTGACTTGTCATTCTTGCTCTCCATACAATCTTAAACCAAAATCTGTAGTCTCTCTCTTCTTGGCTATCAGTTGGCAACCCATTCTTGGTATAACTGAAGACATGATGCCCTTGTTAGTTAGAAAATCAGAAGGATACTACTTACTTTATTTATTGATCCAGTGGTAAATAAATACTGGCATGACTCTAAGCCATGCCCTGTGCTAGATGTTTTACATGCATCTCACTTAGTCCTCACAATAAACCTTTGAGATGAACATTATTGTCCAATTTTGCACATGAAGAAGCTCATGAAAGTTGAGTCATTTGCCCAAGGTCATACATTTCAAAAGTGCTATAGTCGGAATTTGAGACAAGTCTTTCTGTCCTGTCCAAACTGTACTGCCAAGAATCACAGACATAAAGGACTCATTAAAGATCATTCAGCAAAAGCTGAATTAGGAAAGGCCCCAATCTCAAATTGTATGTTCAACTGATGGTAAATGACTTATCTAAAAGACCAAGGATTGGGTTGAATTACTGATAAGTAGGTAGCCTTTAAGAGACTTAGGTTGTAGTGGTAGCAATCACAGACCTCAAAAGCATGTTGGAAGTTGACCCCAATTAACACCACCGGGCATACTCAGTTTAGCTGTAATATCATGTAACTTCTACAACATCCTTAAAGCTTGAAGTTCTGTTTTCCAGGATCATTGATGACAGTTTTGTTTTCAGAACAAACAGCTAGAGTGGTATAAGGATTCTCAGTGGATATTGAGTCTCTGGCAGTGCCTATGACCCACATTTTAAGCCCTGGGAATAAACACAGCCCACTTGCCAAAAGGTCTGTCCATCATGTTGGTTCAGACAAAGATAAACTCAATTAGGTATAACCAAGAAAGTGAAGAAAATTGCTGAGTGAGGAAAATACCACGCCATTAAAAAGGCATCAAGACAAATCTACTTTTCTAGGGGTTTAAGAGTGCCGGGGTAACTGGATTAACTCTGACATCTGTGCTCAGATTTGAACCTTTGGTGGAAGAAAAGCTTATAGCTTAATTTTGCAAGACCCAGCATGGAACCTACAGGGATGGGGTATGAGAAAATTGGATTAGAGCTTCTGATATCGGGGCTTGAACAATCAAGAGGAAAATGCAATTATAAGCAGTTGCACCAGACAAGTCTTTCCTCTGTGTGATGTTTCAATTCCAGAAAAGATCACAGGCTGGATAACCAAATCACCACTGATCTGTTCCATCCAACAAGTGGCTGAACCTGAACTGAAACAGCTTCTGCGCTGGTAACAGTAAGGAATACATCCTTTTTAAAGGCAATAGTTTTAAGCTCTTATTTCCCCTTCTTTTAGAGAAAAAGCAGCCAGCTCCCAAAAGAGTGCTCCATCTTTACATGCTATTGATATTCTTATCTCTGTGCTCTATCTCATCTCCCATTCCAGTCAGCAACCACCTTCCCTTTTCCCACCCCAAAGCTATCTATACATGAGTTGTCTCAGTGGTGATGCCTTTTCCAATGTTCTCATAACTCCTATCATTTAACTCACTTCAATATACTAAAATTGTTTATATGTCTTCCCGTATGAGAATGTAAATTCTTTGTCTTATCCATTTTTTTCATCAGTATCTAGCACAGTGCCACACTTAAAGCAAGTTCTCAAAAAAGGTTTATTGAATGAAATCGTGGATGGATAGATGGCTGGCTGGCTGGATGGGTGGATGGATGGATGGATGGATGGATGGATAAATAATTGACTGACAGGATTCTCTGAAGACCTGCTGTAGGAAGACATGCCTGGATGATCTTTCAGAACATTTCAGCTCCTTTTGTGTCCTTCTAATGAGTTATTGAACATCACTGAGGTTTAGATCTTATTTATAAAATGAAAGCAATGGTACCCATTTCATTAGGTTGTGAAGCTCAAAATAAGTAATTCATGCTGGGTGCTGATCCATGAACGAGACACTGTTCCTCATTACTTTCTCTATATTTAGTCTATCTTCTACGGGCAGAAGGTGTCCCGGGTAGCAAAGGGACAGTAGTAGCCATGCTATAATGAGGTAAAATGATAATGTGGCCCCAAAAACTCAGGAGTTTGAGTCTAATGTGTTCAGAGGATAGTTTTATTGGGGTAGGAGGAGAACTATATTAATTCCTCAATTCAGCTTACTTTACAATAGAAATCTCATAAATTAGAATATTTAGAAATAATGCCAAAATTTCTACCTCCCACAACTTAAAGAACAAATACTATGAAGAACCTCCACGGCTTATGACACCTAAAAATGCTAGATAAAAGATCTTAAAATGCTTAAATGAGCTTTCAGGAAAATAATGGAAATCAGCAGAGTCTAAAAATGTGAGAAAACACAAATTTTCAGAGGTAACCACCCTGCCGCAATGGGACCCTGAGGATATTCATTTACTCCTAGTGGCCTAGAGTCTTCATTTTAATGGAAATCAAGGAGGGATAATGAATTATGCAATGCCTAGGACCTGAACAGGGTGAAGACAGAAGAAAAAATCCCTAAATAGGCCAGGACCTAGAAGTTGACATTCTTAATGCAAGGGCAAACCAAAAGAAGAAAATATATCCCACAAAGGAAAATAGTAAAGAAACTTTTAAATCTCAATCTTGACTCTGAGTAGAGTCTAAAACTACCATTCACAAGGGGTTCTCATGAGAATTTAAAGCCAGAATCTAGAATTCACACTACATATGTGATCCCAAAATACCTACCTTAGAATTTAATTTAAAATGACTCAAGATTACTAATGTTTTCCTGGTAAATATGCATACCTTAAACTAAGGCCTCAAATATTTCCTCAGGTAAATATAAACTCACTGATATATAAAAATATAAAACACAAGAGGAAACAAATCATTTGAATGAGAATAAGTAGAAATAACAAACAATAGGATTATAGTCACAAACATGGCTGATATTGCAGTTACTAATTAAATATAAAATAGTTAAATTTGATATACTTATTTATATCTTTTTATTTTATTTCTTTATTCATTTGAGAATAAAGAAATAATTCATTTCTTTATTCATTTATTTGAGAGAAAAATACAGAGAAAGCACAAGCAGGGCAGAGGGAGAGGGAGAAGCAGACTCCACCAAGCAGGGAGCCTGACATGGGCATGATCCCAGGACCCAAGGTCATAACCTGAGCCAAAGGCAGATAGTTAACCAACTGAGCCACCCAGGTGCCCCATATGCTCATTTTTTAAAAGAATATTTGAAGTATAACAAAGTATAAAAACTATGTAATAAGATCAAGTAGATTTGATAAAAAGAACCAAATAGAACTTCCAAGTTAAAAAAAACCCCACATAATAAATGAAACTAAAAACTCAGTAGATGGATATAGCATTAGATACAGTAGAAGAGAGAATTAATGAAGTGGAAGAAAAAGTTACTCAATGTGCAGGAGAGAGAAAAAGAAATTGAAAAAAAAAATGGAAATTAAGACATGGAGAGGAGATGGTAGCAGTGGACATTTGAGCCATGCTGTTGCTCATGGCTCTAGGGTTTCTCTGAGAGGCTCCTGATCAGAGGTGCCAGTGAAATACATTAGCCACTATACAAGTTGTTCTGGATGTTCCCACAGCTGAATTACATGTTTGAAAATAGACTCAGTGGCCTCTGAAGACTCTGGGTTCTCAAATTCCACAGTTGGGCTCTGATTGATTGATCTTGGAAGCTTAAGTGAAAATAAGAAGAGTGTTGATCACTTTATTCTCTCAAACAAATGGATTTCAAGGGCACCAAAAAGAGATCCAAATTAAATATGGAACTTAAAAATAAAAGCATAGGTGCTCATTTCAATGCCTATGCCTCCAGAGAGTAGATCACATATTTGCCAAAGAACTCTTTAAAGATTTGCCAACAGCTTTAGAAATTCTTGTTGATATAACAAAATACAGAGGATCCCTGGGTGGCTCAGTGGTTTAGCACCTGCCTTTGGCCCACGGCGTGATCCTGGAATCCCAGGATCGAGTCTCACATCAGGCTCCCTGCATGGAGCCTGCTTCTCCCTCTGCCTGTGTCTCTGCCTCTCTCTCTCTCTCTCTCTCTCTCTCTGTTTCTCATGAATAAATAAATAAAATATTTTTAAAAAAACAACAAAATACAGTACATTGGGAGAAACAGAGATTGAACATAAATATGGAGGAAGTCAAAGCCAAAAAGTTGTTTTTTATTATCTATATGCCATAACTTAACAGAATAGTGCATTTGGATGAAAGATTTGAGGACCAATGGGAAATATCAAACCTAAAGATCATTAGGACTTAATGAACTATGTAATCACATATTATAAATGGCCAGGAATAGTCCCTACTGTAACTGGAGGAGTTTCCTATGATGAATAGCTTGAGTTAGCAAAGTTTTGTTTTTGTTACTTTTTGTCCACATACAAAAATACCAACTCTGTATCCTTGCAAATTCACAGGAAGTAAGAATTGAATGAGGAATTATAAAGTGGCTTTGGCACACCTTGAAAGAGCTGATGAAACTTTTCGTTCAGCACATCCAGATACAATCTCTTTCATGATTATAAACACACTGATTGGCAACTAGGATTGCCAGTTCAGAGAAGGAATAAATTTATCTAGTAAGCCAGCCACACTCATTTGTCGTGGCAATCACTGCTCTAGCTTCCAGTCTTTTCATACTTCCTACACAGATATAGGATTGTGGAGAATCTACATGAGTTGTGAATCAACCATTGTTGTAGACATGTTACATATTGTTCAAAAAGAATAGATGTGATTGTGGATACATATCACTGAAAGTAAAGTTGCACAAGTCATAATTCCTCTAAAAACAAACATGTTGCTGCAATTCTATGATTCAAGTCCAAATTATAAAGATATTTATAGGTAAATGTTATGCTATAATAGAAAAATTCCCATTGCCCGAGCTTATAGCTGGACTCAACACAAGGGTTAAGCAAAGGAAGAAATCTGGGTTCAATGCTGCAGATGCTGAGGGAGTTCAAAAAGTGTGCACCCAATATATTTAGGATAAGGGCCCAGCTACTGTGCCATTGATTTCACTGAGCAAGATTTTAAATAGATTTGCAGTAATTTATGCTGGTTTTGTGGTTAGAATCCTCCTAATCAAAACATTTGGAATATACTTACTTATAAACTAACAGAGATCTGCAAGTTTTAAGCTATTAAACCTTAAAGAAAAAAAAACAAAAATTAACATGTATATTTGATAAAGAAGACATGGAGACTACAATTAAGATATCTAACATATCAAATCAGAGTACAAGAAAGAAATAGAGAACAATGTAAAAGAAGGCAATATTCAAAGAGACGAAGACAAATAATTATTATGAATTTACAAAAGACAGAAATCCTCAGTTTTAGGAAACCCAATGAATCCCAAGCAGAATAAATAAAAAGAAATACAAGAGATACATTGTAATGATATTGCAGGACACCAAAAGAGGGAAAGAGGAAGGAAGGAAGGAAGGAAGGAAGGAAGGAAGGAAGGAAGGAAGGAAGGAAGGAAGGAAGGAAGGAGAAGAGAGAGAAAAGAAAAGAAGAAAAGAAAACAAAGAAAAGAAAAGGAAAAAGAAAAGAAAGAAAAAAATCTTAAAAGCAGCTAGGAAAATAAAGACAGATTACTGGCAAAGGAGCAAGTTAGATTGACATTTGATTTACAAATAGGCACAATGGGAAATCTGAAAATAGTGGAATTTTTTTTTTAAGCAGAAGGGAAATAACCATCAAGAATGATATTACCAAAGGGCACCTGGGTGGCTCAGTTGGTTAAGCATCTGCTTTTGGCTGAGGTCATGAGCTCAGGGTCCTGGGATCCAGTCCTGCATCAGGCTCCCTGCTCCGTCTGCTTCTCCCTCTTCCTATACCCTGCCCCCTCACTTGTGTGCTATCACATACACATTCTCTCTTTCAGATGAATACATAACATCTTTTTTTTAAAAAAAGAATGATACCATCAAACCTGTTTATCAAGAACAATAACAAAATTAAGGTAATATTCAGAAAATAAAAATTGAGACACCCTTTCCAAAAGAATTTCTAGATGTACTCAAGAAAGAAGAATGAGCCCCCAGGGAAGTCTGAGATGGAGGAAGAAATCATGAGCCAAGAAAATGTTAAATAAGTGGGTGAATCTAAAACAACATTGTAAGTTGAGAGATTAATGACTATAAGAACTATAAAGTATTGGATAATTATAGCAAATATTCATAAGTTGGGAAAAGTAATAAAAATTAAGGCGTTTTAAGTTGTTATATCATTTGAGAAAAGAATGAATGAATGAACTTTAGACTTGCTAAATTAAAATGCATTCTATAATTTCTAGGGAATCATTTAAAAGTAAAAATAGGGATACAATTTCCAATTAGTTGAGGGGGAAATTAAAAGAGAAAAAAAAGAAAGTTAATCCAAAATAAAGTAATATAAAAGAGAAAAGGATATATAAAAAGATAAATAGAAAACATAATATAAACGGCAAAATGAATTCAAATACACCAGTAATCACAATAAATGTAAGTGCATAAAGTCCTTAGTTAAAAGTCAAAGACTGTCAGACTGGATAAAAATATAAATCCACCTATGTTATTTACAAGAGACTCAAAGTTAGGGACACAAAAAGGTTCAAAGTAAAAGGATGAAACAATATTATCATACAAATATTAAATAAAAGTTAAGTTGACATCAGATAAAATCAAAGTTAAGGCACAAAACATTATTAAAGACACAGAGTTACTACATAATTTTAAAAAATTAAACTTGTTAGCAAGATGTAGAAACTGTAAAATTAACCTGCCGTAGTATTATCAGTATAGTGAGAAATTTTAATATATCTTTCTTAGTAAGTGAGAGACCAGATAAACAAAAAGAGAACCAGTAAAAATGTGAACTTGAGCAATATAATTGACAGGGTTGATCCAATGGACATGTACAGAACAATACACCTAGATTTTGGTAAATTGACATTATTTTCAAGCATATATAGAATACATATAAAATTTGGTTATGTGTAAGACCATAAAATAAATCTCAACAAATTTCAAAGAATTAAAATTTATACAAAACAAGTTATCTGATTAATATGCAATTATGTCAGAAACTAATATATAATTATATCTAATATATAATTATGTAAGAATTATATAATTATGTCAAGAAATAAAAATATAATCAAATGTCTTTTGTTTTTGAAATTTTAAAAACATGCTTCTAAATGACTTTAATCAAAGAAAAAATTATAAGGAAAATTTTTAAATACTTAAAATGAAAAGATAATGAAACATGTGTGATGTAGCCACAGCAACACTGAGAGAGGAATTTTCCTCTTTCAGAGAGAGAAAAAATGTTTTTTCTTTTTCTTTCTTTTTTTTTTTTTAAGATTTATTTATTTATTTATTTATTTATTTATTTATTTATTTATTCATGATAGACACAGAGAGAGAGAAAGAGAGAGGCAGAGACACAGGCAGAGGGAGAAGCAGGCTCCATGCCGGGAGCCCGACGCTGGACTTGATCCCTGGACTCCAGGATTGCGCCCTGGGCCAATGACAGGCGCTAAACCACTGAGCCACCCAGGGATCCCCTTAAATGTTTTTTCTAAAAAAGAAAGATTAAAAAGTTAGCAAGCTAAGTATGTAACTTAGTAGTGCAGTAATTAAAAAAAAAGTATATAAAGTAGAAAACAAGAAGTAGTAAATATATAAGCTTAGGTTAGTAAAATAAAAATACAGAATATTATCAAAGCAAAAATTGGCTCTTCCAAACACTAATCAACAAACCTCTGACTAAACTGAGAAAAAAAAGAAAAGTAATGAATTAGCAATCTTTGAAATAATTAAGTGAACGTTATTACTGATGCAGAATAGATTGACAGGATAACAGTATTAATAACAACTAAATTTTAAAACATAAAAAACATGGAAAAATTTAAAGGAAAAAACAAGGGACACCTGAGTGGCTCAGCGGTTGGACACCTACCTTAGCATACCTTGGAGTCCCGGGATTGAGTCCCGCATCGGGCTTCCTGCATGGAGCCTGCTTCTCTCTCTGCCCCTGTGTGTGTGTGTCTCTCATGAATAAATAAAATCTTTAAAAAAATAATAATAAAGGAAAAAACAAAAGCAACTTAAATAATCCTACATTAAAGAAAAAAATAAATAATTTTAAATATGTCCACAAAGTGAAAATCAGTCCTCAAACATTTTACTTGAGCATTCTACAAAGACTCAAAGAATAGATAATGTCCATCTTGCACAAACTCAGAGAACAAAAGAAGAAGGAAAGAAAGAAAAAAGAAGAGAAAGTAAAAGGAAAAAAAGAAAAGAAAAACTCACATCATCTCATGAGACTATTATAACTTGATGCCAGAATCAGAAACAGTGTAAGACAGGAAATAGGGACGCCTGGGTGGCTTAGTGGTTGAGCATCTACCTTTGGCTCAGGTCATGATCCCAGGGTCCTGGGATCAAGTACCACATCAGGCTCCCCATGGGGAGCCTGCTTCTCTCTCTGCCTGTGTCTCTGCCTCTCTCTGTCAATAAATAAATAAATGGTCTTTAAAAAAAGACAGGAAATAAATCTCAGAAATTAAAAGATAGCAGAAATAAAAAATTAATAAAACATCTGAAAAAATTGAGAAAAATATTTCAAAGACATAAAGGTATAAATATGAAGGAGAAGATAAGAAAAGATTAGAAAACCAAAGAGGGTCTAAAGGATAAGAAATATTAGAGAATCAAAAAAGTAGGTTTAGGGATGCTTGGGTGGCTTAGCGGTTAAGCATCTGCCTTCAGCTCAGGGTGTGATCCTGGGTCAGGGGGTCAAGTCCCACATCGGGCTCCCTACAGGGAGCCTACTTCTTTCTCTGCCTATGTTGCTGCCTCTCTCTGTGGGTCTCTCATGTATAAGTAAATAAAATTTTAAAAAAGAAAAAAGTAAGTCTAATATCCTACAAATAGAAGTTCCAAACAAACAAACAGAGAAAATAGAGGGAAAGAAATTATGAAATAAATAGTTTCCTAGAACTGAAGAAAGAAGTTCCCATATTGAAAAAACTCACTGAGTATCCATTTTGATAAATTAAAATTGGACCACATCACATTATAACCAAATACCAAAACACCGAGTTATGCTTACTGCTGTATCCCCAGTGACTAGAACAAGTGCCTGTGCTATTTGTATGTCAATAAACAAGGCATCAGGAATTATAGTGACTAATGACATAGGACTTCTCAACATAGATCCAACTTCTGTGATTTTTTTTTTTTTTTGTAGTGGGATACTTTAAAGAAACAAACAAAAAAATAAAATGTGGCTCCTTTATCTCTGGATGGAGAAAGGTATGTTATAACAACTTTTTTACCATGTCTATAAAAATGACCCTCTGTTTCTTCCAAATTAGTATGTATTCTAGTGTGGGTTGTATACTCTTTTCTATTCTATGAACATTGGGAAATAGAGAAGAAGGGCAGAGATTAACCAATCCATTCAGTTAAAGCTTATTCACTGTTTCTGGTTCCAGAACAAAATGGAGTAGATACACTTCCCCCTATTACTCTCACTAAACAGAGTTTAAAACATTAAATATTACATATAAAAGAAATATAAGAAGACTTGAACTTTAGAGGAAAGGCAGACTAAGGACCTCATGACCCAAGGAATGGCACAGTGGGGGAATGCTCTGGGTTTTATTTTTCCTTTATAAAGGAAAGCATCCACCCTGGATGCTTGAGAAACTGACAACTAAGAAGTGCCAATGGGCACGGACAAAAAATGTCTTCCCAAAATCTGTTCTCTCTAAAAGGACCAGGAAAGGAATAATCTAGCAAGATAGTAAACTTTTAGACAATAGCTACTATAGTCTAAGGAAACCCTTTGGGGAAAAAATGTGGCCCCACTGCCGATATCAAAAGCCAAGTGGGAGCAGTATCAAGGGGTTCCTCCTCCTACTCCCCCCACCCCTGCCAACTTGTCCCAGTGGAGGCCTCGTAAAGAGTCTGATTTCCTACCTCCACACAACAGTAATGAAATTCCATGCCTCTCAGTGTCCACAAAGGCTAAGAGGAAAACCTGGTCTTCTCCCCAACAGATAGCCATGAAACAGTGCCCACTTTCCTCTACCAGCACTGTATTAGAGGCAGCCTACTAAAACAGAAGATTTAAATATGATTGAGTCTGATAACATAATATTCAAAATAATCCAAGATACAATCTTAAAAACCCTACTTAATATACTAAAAACCTGGGGTGGTTGGGAGGGGAGGGGAACAGGGAAATCTCAACTCGAATGAAAAAATACAATCAGCAGATGCCGACACAGAAATTTCATAAATGCTGACATTACCTGACAAGGATTTTAAAGCAGCTATCACAAAAATTCTTCAATAAGGAATAACAAACATACTTGACACAAATGAAAAACAGAAAAAAATCTCAGTAAAGAAATAAGAAATATAAAGAAGAATCAGATGGAAATTTTAGAACTGCAAAAATAAATCATCTAAATTTAAAAACTCATTGGATGGGCTCAACGACAGAATAGAGAGGACAGAGGAAAGAATTAGTGCTTAGAGATAGACCAATTACAACCTGGAGAACAGAAAGAAAATAGAATAAAAAACATAAAATAAAGTAAAAACATACTTAAGCCCTAACATATCAATAATTACACTAAATGTAAGTGGTCTGAATGTGCCAATTAAAAGACAGAGGCTGACAGAGTAGATTTAAAAAAAACATGACCTAACTCTATGCTCAAGGGAACTTGGCTGAGTGACAAAAGCCAATCTCAAAAGGTGATATACCAAATGATTCCATTTATATAACATTCTAAAAATGACAAAATTATAAAAATAAAAAGTAAATTGACTGCTGCTAGGGGTAGGGATGGCATGGGAGGAAGCACTACGTATGACTACAAAGGAAATCTTTGTGGGTTTTTCTGTTTTTTGTTTTGTTTTGTTTTTATTGAAGTTCAATTGCCAACATATAGTATAACACCCAGTGCTCATCCCATCAAGTGCTTTCTTCAGTGCCGGTCACCCAGTTACCGCAGCCTCTCACCCACCTCCCCTTCTGCAACCCTTTGTTCATTTCCCAGAGTTCATTTCCCTTTGGTTTGTCTCCAAAGGGAAATCTTTGCAATGATGATGATGTCCTGCATCTTGACTTTGATGGTGGGTACATGAATCGACACATGCGATAAAATGGCGTAGAACAATACACACACATTGCACTGATGTCAATTTCCTATTTTTGACATTGTTCCATAGTTATGGGAGGTATAATCTATTGGGGAAACTGAGTAAATGGTACATGGGACCTCTCTGTACTATTTTTGCAACTTCCTTTGAATTTATAATTTTTTCAAAATAAAAAGCTTAATTTGCCAAGTTTCGACATCAAGGACGAACAAAACAGGGCTTTAGAAAATCCTGCCATCTGGTTGACTTTATAATCCTTTTAAGAGAGTGGGAAAAATGCAAATATATTAAAAATACAAACAGCAACAGAAAAAGAGTTGTAGCTTATGAGTCATTCTGAGGCTACATAGTCCCACAGCACCAAGACCCAAGTATTGAGTCTTTAGACTAACAATTAAAATTGATAACTGCTGAAAAAAATAGCTTTAGTTTAATGTCAAATTTACACAATCAAGGTAAAAAGTAGAGTATCCCCAATAGTGGATCAAAGGCCTTACCCCAGAGCAGCCCTCAGTTTTCTGCATGGAAAATTATCTAAAATAGATCTCACCACGTACAACATTCATGTGCTAAGTGGCATATCTTTTTCATACTGCTCACCACTTGTCCACTCAGGCCACTTGCCAACCTGAGTAATAGGGTATAAGCCTGGGCACAGGCCTGGTCACAAGGCCAGCTGCCTACGTTCTGGGAGGAGCTCCAGGGGCACACACATTATGCAGACCCTCCCTGACAGAGAGCAATCCATCACTTCTCAGATGACCCTTTACCCGTATTCCAATGAGATTGATGTTAGCAGGATCTAATTTTTTCTTGGCACTGAGCCATTAGAAATTTTTGTTCTTTATTCACTCATCTTTTTGTACAAATGAAAAGCAATTTATTATGTACTATTCCATGCCTACAGTGGAATATGTGCGATACACATGAGCCCACTTGGCCAAAGAAGATCCCAACATTAACAATATAATTGAAATTAACTTTGTCCTCCTCTCCAATTTCCATCCCCCTGCCTTTTCCTCAAACATTCAGCCACTTTCCTGATTTTTGTGTTCATCATACCCTGGCTTTTTAAAAATAGTTGACCACAATGTATTTTTTCCCCAAACAAAATTTGCTCAGTTCTGCTTACTTTCAAAAATAAGGATAGTGCTTTCATTAATGGTCTTACACATGTCTCCTAATGCACACGTGCAAGAGTTTCTCTAGGGTGCACATCCAAGACTAGAATTGCCAGGCCACAGAAATATAACCTTTACCTGTGCTAGACATGCCAAATTATTTTCCAAAGAAACTGTGCTGTTTTACAGTCCCAATAGTAGTATATAAGATTCCATTTTTCCACATCCTTGCCAACATTTATTTTTTTTCTTTTATTTTTCTTGCCAGCATTTAGTATTATCAGACTTTGCAATTTTTGGTCCATCTAGGGGATATAAAATAGTATCTCATTATGATTTTAATTTTCATTTCCCTGATTACTTTTTAAAATATTTATTTATTTACTTACTTGAGGGAGAGGGAGACAACATGAGAAAAGGAGAAGCACAGAGAGAGGGAGAAAGAATTTCAAGCAGACTCTGTGTTGAGCATGTAGCCCGATGTGGGGCTGGATTCCAGGATCCTGAGATCATGACCGGAGCCAAAACCAAGAGCTGGATATTTAACTGCACCACCCAGGTTCCTCAAAGTTGAGTTAGTATCTTGATTTATTTTTGTGAATTACATTCTGCTTATTTCTGTGAATTTTTTCCCATGTTTTCTGGTCATTTTTTTGACAGGTTGCAGGCATCTTTTATATATTCTGGATCCAACTGCTTTGTCAGGTGTGGTATCAACATTTTCTCACTTTGTGGCTGATCTTTTACTCTCTTTATGTTATTTTCAGTAAGCCAAAGTTATTAATTTCAATGAAGTTACATTTATGTGTCTTTTCCTTTTTGGTTTGTGCTCTTCGTGATTTTCATTTCTATAGAGAAGGAGGAGTTCATTGTGAAAGGGAAAACTTGGAGGAATCTTTTAGAAGAAAATACAGCAGAATGACCCTTACAGTCTTTGGGTAGAGAAGGATTTCTTAAACAAGACCCAAAAAGTGCTCATCATAAACCATTGCTATGTAAACAATTTTTTAAGGATTGTTAGAATAAATCAGGAGGATAAGCTGAGCCTTAGCCACCGTTGTTTTTATTATTTTCCCAGGAGAAACACAGCACTCTGAACTGCTGTTGAAGGGGTGGTCACAGAGCCCCTGTCCTGATACCAGGCCCCTGTGGCTGTTGGTATGGCCCCAGCAATGACCCCTGTCCCTCCCCTCTCGACTTCAGGCCACCACCTTCCCAGAGGGGAGGCACAGGGACCCACAGCGATTTCTTCACCTTTAGTTCTTTTTTGTTACTAGAGCTGATGGGGGTCTGTTTCCGCTAATCTTAACTGTGGCAAAATGCTCCAGGATGTCTATTCTTCTGGTTACATATGGAATTTCCTGGACTTCAGTTGATTGCTTGGGATGGGGGCTGATTAGACGCAAGCTATTTCCAGGCATCCTTGCCTTTTCTTTCCTGAAAAACCATTGTGTTAGCAACATATTTTTAGGTGGGGCTATGTTATTCACATACATTTTCTTTTCTTTTTCACCAATTTCAAACTAAGTTTTCTTCCAGAAAAAACATGCTAGCATCAAGGGACTACTTTCAACAGTTCTATTCTTTGTGATGCTACTTATAATAGTCCTTATAGTACTGTACTTTGACATACTTATGATTTTAAGGCCCATTTTTCCATGTGCAATTTCAGGAGGCTTCCCTCAATCCTCTTCATCACCCCCTGCTCCTTTCCCATCTATCTATTTATGGGTCATTATCCCCTTCTCCATCAACATCTCAGCATAGCTGAATGCTCCAGGGAGACTGGACTGGTGTGTGGCTCTGCCATGATGAATGGGTTTCTTTTCACTCTTCAGTAATGAGCTGGCTTCCACTAATGGCAGCTAATTTCTTTGGAGCTACTTGGAGTAAGTAGATTAGGTTACCAGTATTACTGTTTATCTCATTCTAGAATCAATGATCCAATTCACATGATCATCATCTATAAATCCAGGGGAAACTACTTTACAGAAACCCTAACAATTGATTAGGAGACATTTTCTGAAATGAATCATTTACAAGACAATGTCTTGGTTCCCAGCCCATTTCTGAGGCAATTAGGACCTAGTGAGTTGCTTATTTGTTGAATGATGATGGCCATTTATCCTGGCATAATATCTGAATCTTATCCCTAGTTTCTCAGTGTTTGGGCCACCAGCTTTTTTCATGTCTCTGTCCTATGTTTCTTTCTGAGACCTTCTCAGATAGATGCCCAGTCTGTGATATAGATCCTGAGGTTCCGTCTATCTGTTGATTCTGATGGCACTGAAATGTCATGGCTATTTTGATCCTTGAAGCAAGATCATAGCCAGGATCTGCCTCCTCTTGCTTTACTTTCCCAGGTCCAGCTGGCCATATTAGAGGAAAAGGCTAAAGAGATGTGTAGGTAGAAGACACACAGAATGCCCTGCCTCTCATCCCAAGACCTGTATGGTAACACGGCCTGCCAACAGAGAATGGCTGCTCTTCAGCATTAGGGTCTGCTTGAGGCTAAAATCCTTGTTTTTCCAATCAGATAAGCATAAGATATTTATTTATGATTTTGTATATGCTAGGCACTAAATTATACACTATGCCTTAAAACCTGAGTGGGGGACACCTGGTTGGCTTAGCCAGTTAAGTGTCTGCCTTGGGCTCAGGTCATGATCTCAGGGTCCTGGGATTGAGCCTGTGTTGGGTTCCCTTGCTCAGCAGAGAATCTGCTTCTCCTCTGCCTTTGCTCCTCCCTACCATTTGTGCTCTTTCTCTCACTCAAATAAATAAATATTTTTTTAAAAATCTGAATGGGACAAGAAGTCAGATCATTGCTGCCATACACTGAGCACTTTCTGTGAACAGGTGATTTGTGCTAAGAGTTTTACCTACACCATCTTATTTAATGAAACAACCATCATTTGTCCTAGGTGTTACCACCTATAGGAGAAAACCAAAGCAGAGAAAGATTGGGTACATTTTCTAGGTCATTTAACTAACAAGTTAAGAAATTAAATTCAAACATACACTTAGCTAACTCAAGAGAGTGCTTTTAACCACTACACCATACTACCTCCCCCTTAAAAATATAAATTATAGGCCAGAATTGCATGATAATAAGTAAGAGGAGGTCACAGAAAGGTTCTTGATAGGCTAGAGTAGTCACAGGCTATAGAATAGAAGAGAGGGGTCCATAAAGAACATCTAACCCCAGATTTCTCAAACTTTTTAATGTGATAAAAATTATACAACATAAAAATTATGAAACACTTCATGAAGTTGCATGGCATCCTTGCAAAGGGGCCGTACTAATCTTCTCAGTGTCATTTCAGCTTTATTATATGTGATGCTAAGGGGAGCACTCTCAAACTTTTTAACTTCCAACCACAACATGAAATGTGTTTTACATCATGACCCAGTAAACACATGCATGAATAACTGAAATGAAATTTTACTACACAGTATTTGCCTTACTCCATGCACTGCACTCCATTTTTCTACTATGTTTTGCATCTTTCTTTTAAAATAATTCTGGAAAAAAAATAAAATAAAATAATTCTGGTTATGGTCTAGTAAATAGACTTTATTACCTAGAAATCCTGGTCTAGAAACATCAACAAATGTGGTTATTGAGACCTAGAGATGCCTTGGGTAGCTAGCACAATGTCTTGCAAATAGTAATTCTAAGTGTTTTTGTTTTCTTTCCTCCTGTGACTCAGCACACCCACACAGCACCTTAGTGGCAGAGCTGGGATGGAACCCAGATTTCCTGATTCCCAACCCAGAGTTTTTCTGTCAAGGAAAGATTGCCAAAGAGGGACTCTCCCATGGTAGAGTTTCTTCACAGGTGTGAGTAGAAGTAGGAGGAAACAAACAGTGAAGCTACGGAAGATTCACACTGCCCCGCCCCCCAGGGGGCCTTCCCAAGGTCACTGGGTCTAGAACGATCTAATTTCAAAGCCAACGTTCTTTTTCTGTTTGTCAACATTGGTTGCTCAGTGAAATCACCTGGGAGCTCTTTAGCAATGCTCATGTCTAGGCTATACTCAGATGAATTTCATCTGATTAGTTAAGGATGGGGTATGGTGTACAAGTTCCTCAGGTGATTTTAATACACAGTGACCACCTCAACAAGAAGATATCCCTTAAAACTCTTCCTGCTTACCCTTCAAGCTCCAGCCAAAATGCCCCCCTCCCTGCCTGATAGCATCCTGACTCAAATTCACATTCAAAAGTAACTGTCTTTCCATTATTGTGTTCATCTAGCACTCCTAGAGCCTTTTATCCTGTGTTTATCCTGCTAGATGAGGCACTGAGTGCAGAGCTTATGCCTTACTCATGTTTGTAACCAAGTGTGCAATAAATATTTACAGAATGCCCTTTGCTCAGATGGCTCTTCTTCCCCAAACCACCCAGACCTCTGAAATCTACTGTGATTCAGCTATAACTCCTAATGATGGCGATGGAAATTCTCCCCAGGGTCAGTTCTACAAGGACAAGAGGGACGCTCACTGTTGGAGCTGCAGAATCCTGACCAGAGAAGACAATAGTCAAGAAAGACAGTGAGACTGCAACATCTCTCTTGGTGTCTGGGCTTTCTCTCCCAGTCTTTCCCCTCCAGTGTCTCCTCCAGGCTTTCAGATTTCTGACAAGGTAGTGTGCTCCAGTGTGCAGAACCCCGGACAGGGAGTGAGGAAGACAGACTTCCTTTCCTGGTCACAACCCTTAGTGCGCTGTGCTGTAGAACTCCCTTTTCCATTTCATTAGCTGAGGATGACAACATTCCTAACTAAATTATGGCCCTCTGCTTCTTTCCCCTGGGGGGTTATACAAGAACTCATATATGAAAACAAGGTTCGTTCAGGTCCTTGAGCTTTTCTGAGGACAGCTTTGTATAAATATAAGATACCTTTTGTTATTGTTTATAGCCCAAGGGAGTTGCGGAAAGAAGTTGAGAGCCAGCGATGCTCTTTTTCATAGGCAGAAAATAGCTGCTGGAAAAACAACCTGGTGTGTAGAGCACAATGTTCTTATCAAGCAGACAGAATTATCTTTCCCAGGCTGCCATGAACACGAAACACCTGGTGCACACGTTTCCTGCCCCTTCACATATTTTGAAAGAAGGGGACCTTTACCCTGACCTGTCAAGCAGTGATCTTCACGAACTTCTGTCCACAGACTCTGCGACAGTTATCTTGGCTCGCTGCTGTGGACTTCAATGGTAAACATAGCTGCTTGTCACTTATGGGGCATCTTCTTCTCCAGATATCTCTCGGGCCTTATCAGATCCACACATATGAATTTCTTTTTCCTTAAAATGCAGCCACTGGATAGGTGAAGAGTCAGGGGCTTCCTACTACATCCTCCCAGTACTGTGTTGGGTGCTGCTGAGAAAAATGAGACCTTAAAGACTTGATCCTGACCCGGTGATTGTTTAAAATTTGGGAGGGGAAAGAAAACAAAATCAACCCACTGAAAACATTTAGCGAACAATACAAATCTATTCATAATAAGATTTGCTTTCTACCTTAAAGACTCAAAGGTGTTTAAAGAAGATAGAAATCAGTGTGGGAAGAAAGCTCTATGGAGGACAAGGACACAATACACACAGAAGGTGCTTAATAATGTCGGTTAAGTAAATGAAGGGGACTTGAAATGGGTCTTAAAGTACAAAAAGCATCTGAAATGGCAGAGGAAGGAGCAAACGGCCATGGCTGGAAAAGCCATGGAGCACAGTGGTTTTAAGTATTGACCATGGAGTAAGGTGGATTGACCTGGTTGTGTTTCCAAGCAAGTTAAGTAACATCCCTAAGCTTTCCTCTCTTCTTCCATGATAAGTGAGTACTAACAACACCGCCAGCATAGATTTTGGGGAGAATTGAATGAGCTAAGGTAGGCAAAGCTCTCACCACAATGTCCAGCACATAGTGACTGTTGAAACAAAATTTGTTGTTGCTGCTGTTGTTACTATTAGGGAAAATTCAAACAAAGGCAGGAATTACTTAGTCTGTAATAAAATAATCAAAATATTTGACATTAAGTGTTATTCATGTGAATTCGAGCACACAGAACATGTCCACATCAGCACTGTGAAGGTAGGAAAATGTATATTAGCTCCTCAAGCACCCTCCCCACCCCTACTGCCTGTATACCCCCAGCATGCCACAGCAAGTTCACAATCCCTCTTCTTTGCCCTCCCTGATCCCCACTGATTCCCTGTCTCGCCTCACCCAGGGCTGGATGAGTGCCTGGTGAATCACAAAGAAGGCCTCTGCAATTGTGGTCTTTCAGACAACAATGACAGAGCAAGGGGTTTGGGGATAGAGATCCTATCGGACGTTTCTTAATTCTATCAAGTCATATATAGCCAATCTCCTCTAACATAAGGAGCACTCAGCAGGAGAATTTCGAGTTCCTTTACTGATCAAACTCTCAGGAGTGAGAACTGAAGGAATTCATTTTCTTCCTGGCAGATGTGGCTTGGGCCACAGGCACCACAGCTAAGCTGTGATATCACAAGCCATTAGGCTGTTGTGCAGTTTGGGCACTGCACACAAAAGCCTGATGTAGGCATCTGCTTGTCCAACTGTGAGCTCCTACTCTCTCCCTGTGCAACTCACCCTATGGATGACAATTGTCTTTCTTGTGGTCACATTCCTAGGCTCAGAAGGCGTTCTTGGCAAATTACCTACAGGATAAAACCCAAAACTCCTTGGCCTGACAGATGAAGGCCTTCACATCCATACCTGCCTTCTTTTTTTAAAATTTTTTTTAAATTTTTTATTTATTTATGATAGTCACAGAGAGAGAGAGAGAGGCAGAGACACAGGCGGAGGGAGAAGCAGGCTCCATACACCGGGAGCCTGATGTGGGATTCGATCCCGGGTCTCCAGGATCACGCCCTGGGCCAAAGGCAGGCACCAAACCGCTGCGCCACCCAGGGATCCCCATACCTGCCTTCTTTTCTGCCTTCTTCTCATCTCCCATGATAAACTTCTCCCCAGTTCTCCCACACACCACACCTTTGAGGACACTGTTCTTCAATCTGAACACCTCTCCTAACCTTCACCTGGTAAACTTCTGCTCACTCCACCAGAACAACTCCAGTATCACTTTCAAAGCAAAAACTATCATGTCTTCTCCAGCCTTTGGAATCTACAATCCTTTGTTCCAGGTTGTTTAGATCCCAAAAGTTTGGCACATAATAGATGCTTAAGAAATATCTCTTGGGTGCAGCCCCAGTGGTGCAGCGGCTTAGCGCCGCCTGCAGCCCAGGGCGTGCCTGGAGACCCTGGATCGAGTCCCACATCAGGCTCTCTGTATGATGCCTGCTTCTCCCTCTGCCTGTGTCTCTGCCTCTCTCGGTCTCTATGAATAAATTTAAAAAAAAAGAAGATCTTAAACAAAAAAATGAACAACGTGAAGGTCTTCTTAGTATCTCGGAAGTACACACAGGAGTTGAGCACCCAAAGGTGCTTGGAAATTATAATGCCCATAAGTATTAAAATGTTAAATTAAAAAAAAGAAAAGAAAAGAAAAGAAATATCTCTTGAACGAATGAGTGAATGAATGAATGAATGAGTTCTGACTTCAATAACAGCATTTATTATGATGTATGATAATTGTCCTACTTACTTGTCGGTTTCCACATCAGAATGTGAGCTTCTCAAAAGGGTGAAATGAAGGGAAATTGTGTGTTTTGTATCTGTGTTCTCAGATCTTCACCCAGTGACTCATAAGGTAGGCTTTTCAAGTAAAAGTTTGACAAACTAATGAATTTCTAATCTATATTTTTGTAAAAGTTATTTTTTTCTCATTATGCATTCCTTAACTCATGATTAGGCTGTCCTCTCTTAGTGCTGTGTTGAGGGAAGGGACAGGAAAGAGTACAGACGTCTTTTGTACCTTACCTCTGGCTGGATCTCTGGCATATAGCTGAAAATATGAAAAGCTAGGAGCAAGGGAAGCCTGTCTAAGTTAGAGTTGCTGGAATGAGAGGCTGAGAGGGGGTCTTGGGCAAATGCTCACAGGAAGAACTTGTAAGGGAGTAAGGGAAGCAAGACAGGACATGTGAGAAGCAAAGTGAAGACATGGGTTCAGCTGCTGTCCAGTCTCAGCTCAATCCTATGGTAGGTTCTGGGACAAGGGGTTGCCTCACAGAATTGTTCCATCTGGAGGCAAAGGGGCTGGGCTTTTATACTGCTTCATCTGTAGTCATCTGCAAGACACACAGAGAGGTCACGGGACAACCTCCCAGGCAGTTCTGGGTGGAGCAGCTCCCATGGGCCAAGAGCACGTCTTCAGAGAAGGGTGCAGCTATAAACCATTGGTCACCAACACTCACAATAGCTGAGTGACAAAAGAACTGGAATCAGGAGCACAGCAAAAGCCATTACCGCATCCCTAAAAATAAAGACGGTAGAAAGTGTTTACTCTTATAAGGATTATCCAAGACTTTATTTAAAACCTATCTACTTCTACTAGATCAACAAGTCTTTTTGGACTGGAGCCTCACTCCTTAACAGATTAGAAACAGCAAGAGAAAAAAGAGAGTGCAGAAACTCTTAAAGGTAAATACGCCAATTGAGAAGCAAAACACAAACAGGAACTCCAAAAGGCATAGCTGTCTGGAACCTTGGAGTATAAAGCCCTAGAGGGTTATAAATTAAAGTCTAAAAATACTGAGATTTACAATGATGCCTAAGTAGACAAGAAAAGGTTAAATAAGTATGTTTGGCATTCTATGTTTAAGAACACATGGTGACATGCAACACAATTTTAGACAATTTCATTTGAAATGTGGAAGCTTTAGGTATGTGAACTATTATAGACATTTTACTTTTGCAGAATCTTTCCTTTCCTGCTAGCCCTAGATGTCACTCAGTTACACCGTGGAGAACATCTGACCCCCAGGAGCCCAGTGAAGCTTCTTAGTAGCATAACCTTAGCCTTTTTAAATGCTCTGAATATTCTGATTCTACCCAGCACAAGTGATGAAATAATCAGAATTGACAGGAAGCTCCAATCACCATCTATACACACAGTCAGATGGAGAGAGCTCTAGCCTGGCATCTGACACGGGGTTCAAATTCCTCCACTGCCATTAACATCTGTGTGACCCTATACAAGTCATTTATCTTCTCTGAGTCTCAGTGTCTTCAGCTGTAAAGGAAAAATTATATTATTATTAATATTTATTATATGACATACTCTACTAAATATATTATGTGTGATATATTATTTGTTCTATTTATATTAACAATATTATTATGTTTCATCAGCCTGCTATGAGGAGCAAATGAGATAATGCTTGTGTGGTTGCTTTGTAAAGGGCAAAGAATAATTAAAATGGAAGTGGAATATTTGGGAAAGTAACGATCATTTCATCCCTTTCTTTCTTCCAATGAACCCCAGTTTTTCTAAACCTATAAAACTGGTGAGATAGACATGGATGCCATTTCCCAGATTTATGGTGTCCCAGTTCACTGCCGTCTGGCCTCCTCTGCTGCCCTCTCAGTAGCTGACCTGTACCCCCATTTCTTGTTCCCATTTCAGAATGACTGTCTTTGGAGAATGGGGTTTCTCAGGAAGGACATTGCACAATCAGAAAACGCTGATCTGCCAAGGCCGTAACATTTTTTTTTCCTGGAGCCCTTTCAGGAATGTGTCACAGGAGGTGGGGGAGATGGGCCATGGAACAGAGAGTACTAGGCACCAGCAACCAGGTAATAAAATGTTTGAGCATTCCTTTTCAAAATCTAATGAAGGCATCAATCTTCATTAAGTCTGAGTCTGGGGTCCACAGCAGTGAGATTTACTGAGTTGCATCCAAAAGCAGGAGAACAATGACCAAAATGCAGGCCATAGAGGGAGAGGCAGTGAATTCTAGAACTTGATGATGTCTATTTTCAACAAGTGTTGAATTTGCCAATAGCTATTATCCCTAAATAGGAGCCTCAAGCTCAGTGGTGTGCCAGAGCCAGCTTGCACCAACTTAAGAGAGCCAATAACTCATGGCTCTTCCCAACTCCATGCTTAGTGATGTCATGTTGGTAGCCTGCAATCAGCCATTGTGTCAGTATTTACCATGGAGATCAGCAGGTGCCACAGTAGGGTTTTTTCCTTCCAGAAAGCCAGCTTACCAGTGCATCACTGCTTAAGCTTGCATCCAAATGTCAACAAGATGTGTGGAGCCCTGAAATAGCTCTCAGAAGAGCAGTGTTGTTCTTGAATTTCTATGCAAACCACTGAAAAAAATAGTTTATGTGTGTATAAATATCAGAAATACTTTGCTTTTATATTCCAAATTCACCTTCCTCATATAGCCTCTTTTTTTTTCTTTGAAACTGAATGTGGAGAGCAGCTGTACTGAACTGAGAAAAACCTGAGTCAGTGTTATATCCATTGTCAACAGGACTGTTTTTCCCAAGAGTGTTTCCCAAGCTCTGCTCTCTACTGGTCCAGAGGATGCCTATGGAAAGCAACTTTCCTGCAAAGAGTCTACCCTTAGAACTTGAGGTATTGGTAGAAAAGTAGCAGCAAGATGCTGATCTCTGCTTGGGGGAATTTTGCCAAATAGATTGCATATAGCTGAAAAGTAGCCAACTTTAGTAGAAGAACATAATTCTCTCCTTTTTTCCATACTGTACTGTAGGATTAAAGGGAAATAAAGGGAAACAACAATCCAAACATACACAATATTCACCTCCATAGAACTTTTGTTTACTAATGTCTTTGTGGCTATAGCTAATGATTTTCACTGCTCTTTCCCATAACTTACCTAGAGGCTAGAAGAAAAAGGGATGAGGAAGAAAATTAGCATTTATAGAGCACCATCTTTGTATGAGGTACTAGAGTGTCTTATTTAATTACCCCATAGCAGCCATGCAAAGAAGGTACTCTTATTTCTATTTTTTTCCAGAGAAGGAAAGGTAAGCATTACCTAAGTTTAGCCAGCTAATGGGTTTTGGAACTGGACTTTGAATACAGGTCTCTGATCACATTTTTGTGCTCAAATATCTTTTGATTTTGTGCCTTTTCTACTACTTTGTTGACTTGTGGAAAAACAAAGTCCAATTGTGTGGTGTGTAGGCTGAGTCTGGTCCCTTGGGCCTGGCTTTCCACAGAGATACATATTGGATTCTCTAATTGTCTAATTGGATTGGAATGTATAAAGATACACACTGGATTTCTCTAGAGAAATCCCAGAGTCTTCCTGGATGCAGGACGTGGAATTTCTCAGGGGCAGTTTTGAGACAAACACCAAGTCTCTGTTGTCACACCCACTAAAGCCATGGAAATCAGAAGTGAATCTTGGACAAGATGTTTAAGGATTTTTTTTAAAAAGTACTCTTGTTTTCATGGCCTAATCCAACGACTACTCACAGAGACTCAAATTGCCACCTGTGTTGTGTAAAGAAAGAAAGGAAAGATCGTCTTTTCTAGTAACCTCACACTGGGAGAAATACAGGATGATTATACCTGTAAATTTCACATTAGCAATTACATTTTGGGGGGCTATGTCATATCTCAGCCTAAGTAATGTGACACCAGCCCTTTGGTTTACTAGGATATACCTAACTAAATCTTATTTTTTCAAGCTTCAGTGATAAAGATATTACTGATACTCATACTTTACTTTTATAGAGTTTACCAACTCACACCAACGCAAAGAGATTAGCAGAACTATTTATCTGATTTTGGATGAAGTGACAGAGAGACACTGCATTTTTGCACGTGATCCCTTTACACACTCAAAAACAATCATTTATGTTCCTTCCAAATCATTTTTTCTCCTGGGCAATAACTTCATTTAATAGACTTTTAAAATCAGTGATTATACAGGTAATCAATATTCAAAGGTTAAATAATGAAAAAAATTCTAACGTAAAATAATGTAAATATAGGATGTTACTCTAATTTTTATTTTATTTATTTATTTATTTATATTAGAGGAGGGGAAGAGCAGAGGAACAAGGAGAGAGAGAATCTTAAGCTCTCTCACAACCCTGAGATCATGACCTGAGCTGAAAATAAGAGTTGGACACTTAACCAACTGAGCCACCCAGGTACCCCTAGGATGTTACGCTAATTTTAAAAGTGTACATTTTAGGAATCTATTGGTGCTCAAATATTTTTGGTAAATATAAAAATCTTTTATAAAATTTTATGTATAATATTTTATAAATTTGTTACTGCGAAAGCCTGAAGTCTAGCTGAAGTGAAAGAGAGAAACAGTGAGAGAGGGAACATGTATGTGAGATAAGTCTTTAACACTTCTCAGTTAGAAGTGCCTTTATGACCTCTAAGTAGAAATATACATGGCTGGATATGTGGGTCTAGAACTCAGGAGAGAGGTTCAGACTATAGGTCCAGATTTGGAATTCAATAGCATTTAGATGGTAATTTGAGTGATAAGAATGTAACATATTAACAGTAAAAGTATATAGAGTGAGAAAAAGGGTGGAGTCAAGAACTGAACCAAAAAAATCTCCTACCTCTAAAAGCCAGGACTGTTCAGATGTCTAGAACCATTCAAATACCTCCACCATCTCAGGACCCATTCTGTCTTCCACCTCCTAAATAAGTTCTGAGCCAGAATATAGGCTTCACTGACATCATAGATCATATTGGAGTATTCCCTATACCAACTAAAACCTACATTTTAGGAGAATTGGCATTTTAAAAAATGGCATGAGAGAGCTTATATTTCAGGTTAGGATATAGAGGCAGTTAATAGAAGCAGATCCAAAGATGGCCCAATTATGAGACTTATCAGAGGAAGACTTTAAAATAACTATTATAAATATGTTAAATGAATTATAAGAAAATATGGGTATGCTACATAAGGAAATGGAGTATTTCAGAATGATTCAAACACACACACAAAATAAAAATATGGAACTGAAAGATATATCTAAGATATTTGGGAGCCTACAAGTAATGACTGGACACTGCAGAAGATAAGATCAGTGAATGGGAAAAAAATCAATAGAAATTATTCAAACTAGGGGAAAAAGAAGAAAAAAGGTAGGAAAGTAGATAGATTATTGATAAGCATGGAATAATATCAAATTTCTAATGTATATGTAATTGCAATCCCTGAGGGTGAGTAAAAAGAGAATCAGACAGAAAAAAATGCTTAAATAATAAATGAAACTTTCCAAATTTGATGTAAACATCAAACTATGGATATGTGAAGTTCAACAAGCTGAACTTGTTGAAACAAGAGAAACAGAACAGCCCTCCCAAACATATGACAATAAAACTGATGAAATATAAGGAGAAAAAGGACATCTTAAAAGTAACCAAAAAAAAAAAAAAAAAGTAACCAGAAAATTAAAGACATACATGCCAGGAACAGGGATATGAATAGTGGCTGATTTTTCATTAGAAACTATACAAGACATAAAATATATCAGAAGATAATGGATTAGCACCTTTTAAGGAATAAAACTGTCCCTGTAGACTTCCATACTGAACTAAAAAAATTCTTCAAAAATGAAGGTAACATCAAGACATTTTCAGATGAAAGAAGGCTGAGAGAATTTGCTGCAGGCCCCCCATCCTACAATATATGTAAAAAAAAGATTCAGACTAAAGATATCAGATAGAAACTTGGATATACAGGAAGGAAGAAAAAAAATGATGAAAATAGGTAACAGATTTCCAGTTTCTTGGCCAGCAAGGAGCTTAAAAGTTATCACTCTGTCCTAACAAGTTAAAAACTTAACAAACTGAAAAATTAGGAACTCTTTTCAGATCTGTCAGAGAAGTGGTCACAAGCAAACCATTGCCCCCTCATACTAGAGAAACAGGTGAATTCAGAGAATCATAACTTATTGGAGTAGAAATTCACAAGCAGAAGCCTCCTTAGGAACCAGTGCTCAGGCAGAAAAACTTGAACTGTAATTGGTGAATTGCTGGAGGCTGAGTGTAGATAAACCTGGGAGTTAAACCTGCAGGGGTCCCAGGCATTCAAGGCTGGATCAACATTCAAAAATCAATCAATGTAAATCAACACCTCCACAGCCTAAAAAAGAAAAATCACATGATCACATCAATATATGCAGAAAAACATTTGACAAAACCTAACACCTATTCATGCTAAAGGAATGCTTAAGTGCTCGATAAAATAGGAATAAAGAACTTTCTCAACTTGACAAAAACTATCTCCAAAAACCCTATAGCTAACAACAACTTAAGGGTGCGAGACTCAAAGATTTCCCATTAAGATCAACGAGAAGGCAAGGATATCTTCTCTCAGCACTCCCTTTCAAAATCATGCCGGAAGTCCTACTAATGCAATAAGGCAAGAAAAAGAAATAAAAGCCCTACAGATTGACAAACAAGACACAAAACTGTCTTTGTTCTCAAATAACATGATTTTTGATGTAGAAAATCCAAAAGAATTAACAAAAACACTGCTGAACTAATAAGCAATCATTGCAAGTTTGCAGGCTATAAGGTTAAATACAAAAATCAATTGCTTTCCTATAAATCAATAATGAATAAGTGAAATTTGAAACTGAAAACACTTTTTTTTGACTCGTAAAAAAGGCATCTATTTGGTTTTTAAGACAAAGTAAGTCAGAGAAGCATAAACAGAAAATATCATACAAGGCAATTACTGAAAAAAATTCCCCCCAAAAAACAAATTTCAGTCACATTCCCTCTCTTCAGCCTGGATTAGAAAATAGGAAACTATAAACAAACCAACATCTGTCCCTTTGAAAAAAATCTTATTTTAAATAAAAGAGGAAGAAAAACAATCCATGAAATATGGCAGGTGGTTGTTAGAGGCCACTGGAAGCTTGCCTTAACCAACTTGATTAAATGGGATGCATGTGGTCATAGGAATATGGCCATCTCCTTGTTTCTTACTAGTCATGCTCTTCATCCAAAGGGAGGGTGCTGGCCTGGGTACCATTTGATGCTCCTTATGTATAAGCCGCAATCTGAGGTCTCAAAGTCAAGCAGGCATGGAGTCTTCTATTTCATATCTTCACTTACTCTCCCCCATATATAGTTTTTTGTCACTGGAAGCAGAAAGAGTGATGGGCTCATGGGGGATGAAGGGGTGAGGGGACAACTTCATTGATACAGCCAGTGAGATCAGGCAACTTATACAAAATCCTCCTGCTTGTGGGATCCCACACATACAAAAACCTGTCAGCTGAGCCAGCTGCTCTCTTGCTTCCATCAGATGATCAAGAACATGTCAGAAGATTCTTTTCAAAGTTGTACATACCTCCTTAAAATATACTGTTTACATTACCACTTCCCAAAATGAAATACTTATAAATGTAACAATATATGTATAAGATCTATATTAAGGAAAACTACAAAACTGATGAACGAAGTCAAAGAAATAAATAAATGGAGAGATATTCCATGTTCATGGATAGGAAGACTCAATATTGCCAAGATGTTAGTTATTCCCAACTTGATCTATAGATTCGATGCAATCCTAATTAAAATCCCAGCAAGTTATTTTACAGATATCAACAAACTGAACCTAAAGTTTACATGGAGAGTCAGAAGAAATGGAATAGCTAACATAATATTAAAGGAGAAGAGCAAAGTTGGAGGACAGAAACTTCCCAACTTCAAGACTTACCATAAAAAGCAACAAATAATCACAACAGTGTGGTACTGGCAAAGGAAGACAGCAAATCAATGGAATAGAACAAATCCCAGAAATGGAGCCCCAAATAAAATCAACTGATCTTTGGCACAATACAATGGAGCAAAGATAGTCTTTTCAACAACTGAGTTGGATAGGATGCCTGGGTGGCTCAGTCAGTTAAGTGTCCTACTCTTGGTTTCCACTCAAGTCATGTTCTCAGGGTTCTGAGGTTGAGCCCTGTGTCAGCTCCATGCTGGGCATGGAGCCTGTTTGGGATTCCCTCCCTCTCCCTCTGCTACCCCCTACAACCTGCTGGCATGCCCACATGTGTGTGTGTGTGAGTGAGTGTGTGTGTGTGTGTGCATTCTCTCTCTCTGTCTCTCTGTCTCTCTGTCTCTCTCTCTCTCTCTCTCTGTCTCCTGGGGGCAAGGGGACTGATGTGGGAACAACTGAAAACCCACATGCAAAAAAAAAAAAAAAAATCCTAGATACAGACCTTAAACTCTTCACAAAAACTGACTCAAAATGATAGATCATAGACCTAAACATAAAATGCAAAACTATAAAGCTCCTCGAAGAGAATATAGCAGAAAACCTTGCTGGCCTTGGGTAGGGCAGTGACTTCTTTAGATACAACACCAAAGGCATGATCCATGAAAGAAAGAATTGAGAAGCTGAACTTCATTAAAATTAAAACTTCTGCTGTGAAAAACAATGAGAAGACAGTCCACAGATTGATATTTGCAAAAGAAATACCTGATAAAGGACTGTTACCCAAAATATACAAAGCACTCTTGACACTCAACAATAAGGAAAAAAAACCAACATGATTAAAAATGGGCCAAAGATCTTAACAGACACCTCACCAAAGGAGATAAACAGATGGCAAATAAGCATATGAAAAGAGGTCCCACATCAACTTTCATCAGGGAAATACAAATTAAAACATCAATGAGACACCACCACATGCCAAGTAGAATGACCAAGCAATAACCAAGTTAATCCTCAGACTTTTAGAAAATATTTGCAATTCATTGATCTAAGAAAGGACTGTATCTAGAACATAAAGAACACACAAGACTCAATAAAATAGTAAGGTTAAAAAATAGGCAGAAGGCTAAAACAAACACTTCATAAAATAGATCATTAGTCATCAGAAAAATGCAAATTGAAACCACGTTGAGATATCATTTCACAGTCATTAGAATGGCTTAAATTAAAACGAATACACCCATGGTAGAGAAGATATAGAGGTAGATTGGTAAACTCCTGTCAGCAGGCTAAAGCCAGCTCACCCTCTGTTTTTGTAAATAAACTTTTTTTGGTAAATAAACTTTTACTGGAATACAACCAAACTCCTATGTTATAAACTGTCAATAGCAACAGAGTCCACATAGCTCACAAAGCCTAAAATACTTCCTCTCTGACCCATAACAGAAAAAAACATACCAACCACCAATGTAAATCAACTACAACTCTCATGAATTTATTGAAGGAGTGTAAAATGGAACATCCACCTTGGAGAACAGTTTGGCAATATCTAATAAAGTTAAACATATATTTGTCTTTGATACAGCAATTCTACTCCTAGGTATTTACACGCAAGAAATAAAAACATATGTTCGCAAAGGTCTTGTACAAGAATGTTCACAGTGGCTTTATTTAAAATAGCCCATATCTGGAAAAGTCCAGGTGCTCAGCAATAGAAAAACAGATAAACAAATAATGGCATATTCATAAAATGAATACTACTCAGTAATATAAAGGAGTGAACTACTAATATGCATAATAATGTGATAAATCTTAAAAATATTATGCTTGGTGTAAAAGCCTTACACAAAGAGCATATTCTGTACAAATCCACTTATCCAAAATTCTAGAACAAGGCAAAAAGTATTCTCTGGCAGAAAAAGTCAGAACTATGGTTGACGTTGGTGGGGGCAAGAGTTGGCAGAAATTGAGAAAGAAGGACATAAACAATTTCCTGGGCCTGATGGCACTGCCTTTTTTCCTGAAAGAGGTTTGGGTTATACAGTTTCACGAATTGTCAAAATCTGCAAATATATATTAATACTTAATACTGAAATGCTTATTTGTACATTTTACATCAAAGGAAAAACTATAAATGAATACTGAACTCTACTTAATGTTATGCAAGCTGAAATATTTATAGGGAAGCATACTGATGCTGTAATTTACTTTGCACTAAAGGAAAAAAATGGGATAGATAGGGAAATAGATAGATACACAAGAAAGCAAATATAGCTAAACCTCAATAGCAGACTGTGGGTAGAGAATGTTCAGGTATATACCGTAAGAGTCCCTCAACTATGCTATAGCTTGAAATATTCATGGTTCAAATCCTGGAAATTTAAAAAAGAAAAAAAATAAGCACAACAAATTCTTTAGGAAAGGGGAAGGGGATAGGCAGGCAGGGAGGTGGGAGTAGTTGGGAGTTGCTTCTTTTTCGCTGTGATTCTTGCTTTACAGATAGAAGAAAATGCTTCTATAAAAACTGACTAAAGGATCCCAGGAGAACACAATTTTACAGGATATCTATATTAAGTGGTTTTCAAACCCTTCCAGAATAGGTCGGAAATGCCCAGGTTCCTGAAGTTGTAGATTTCCTTGCCTGAATTTGCCATGGCCACTTCATGACTGGTGTCCTGTTTGGGGATTGAGCTAGGGATCCCCAAACGTAGCAAGAATTTGCTTCCCAAAACACTCAGACTAAGAGATCTATTGAGAGGACAAGGTCTATAAATGGGCATCTCAAAAAGATCTTGTTGTTCTAACGTAACCCAGAGAATGCTTCCTATATGGCCTTAAAAAGGATACAAGAAGAAAAATAAATCCCCTACACTATAAACCCCATGAGGGCAGAAATCTATGTATCTTGCTCGCTGTTTTATCTCTAGCACTTAGTATAGTGTCTAGCACAAAGGAAAGCCCTGTTAAGTATTTGAATAAATGAATGAATAATGATCCCTCCTATTGGAAATCTTGGAGTACCTTCCAAAATAAAGGATCCACACATTTCAACCACCCTCTCTACGCAGCTCTAGCAGGAAAAAAAAAAAACAACAACAACTTCCCAGCAAGGTCTTAAGCAACACAATTTTATATCTTTGTCTAAATGGTTAGTATGTTTTCCCAATAAGAGAACAACCAAAACAATAACCACTGCGACTGCCATTCATTGCACAAGTACTATAAAGCTAGGGACTATGTTAAGCACCTTACCTTGTTGCTGACCCTTGTGATAATCCTGAAAGGTAAGAATGAGATAAGAAAACCAGTCCCTAGCCAGGATAAATCAATTTACCGAGTGATATACTGCTGGTAAGACCCAAAGCTTTCGAATATAAGCTCCCTAACACCAAAGCTTATCACCTACAACACCTAGCACGGTCTACGGTTCATATGTTCTGTGCAGTATGACACATAAATACACACAGAAAGGCTAGGATCTAGGCAGCTTGCTTTTCCCCGTGTGCATATATGGAGAATCTACTCTTGGCAAGCACATACTGTAGACCACGGTTTGTGTGCGCGCTCGCATGCGTGTGCGTGTGCGTGTGTGTGTGTGTGTCTGTATGTGTGTAGTAACTGCCTGAACAATTAAAAGGAGGAAGGAAGCACATCCTCCCTGGCCTTTGGCCTCTCCCTTCCTCACCCTCTAGTAAATACAAGCCTGTCCAAACCAGAATGCTCTTCCTACCTCTAATAGAAATAATTGCCCCAGCATTATTATGCTCCACCCAGCACAGTTTTATGTGTTTTGTTGTTGTTGTTGTTTTGTTTTGAGTATCTCTTCTCATGAGAGGACTGCTCCTGGGGCTTGTTGTTTCTCCCTGCCCATGATGAACACTCCAGAGCCTTGTTCTTCTCCCCACTGAAAGTCACTTTGAACACTGGTCATGTTCAAACGTTCCTGCTCTGCTCGTACTCACCCCTAAACAATAGCATAAGAATAGCTTTGGAAACCTACGAACCATAGAATGGGGGAAGAAACTCATCCTGCAGGGAATCAGGAATTATCCAAAATGTGTCTTTAGTGCAATCTTCCATTCCCCATCACCGTCTCTCTTCTCCATGCTGAAAAACCTTCCTATCCAAACTGGACCTTATTTAGAAGTGAGTACCTACATGGGTCTGGGTTGGGACAAGCAATTTCTAGGCCACAGTGAAAATGTTGTCAAGCCGTTACAAGAACCAATTTAATATTATAAATCAGGGTTCTATCTGAAAACATACATAACACCAGATATGAAAAAAGAAATTGTTTTTCCAGATATGAAAATTATCAAAAAAATAATATTGAAAAAAATATATAAAATAAAATCCCTATATATTTTCTTCTTAATATGAGATCTATCATAATCTAGAATAGTGCATAAGACTTAGATATAGTTAAAATAGTAATTACAGGGACCCCTGGGTGGCTCAGGGTGTGGTCCTAGTGTCCCAAGATCGAGCCCACATCAGGCTCCTCCCTAGAGGGAGCCTGCTTCTCCCTCTGCTTATGTCTCTGCCTCTCTCTCTCTCTCTTTGTGTCTCATGAATAAAATTTAAAAATCTTTAAAAAATAGTAATTATAAAGTTAATACCCATGTTAAGACCCAAATCCCAAAAGAGATCCACTTCTGAGGACAATTACCTAATTCAAAAAATTGAATACATCCAGTGTCCCTGAAGTTTCCTCCTAACCCCCACATGGTTCTCCTCAGTCACATTCTCCTGTTTTCTTCATGAGAGATAATCACCACACAATTTTTAGTAATAAAAAGTCCTGGTTGTTCTTCACAGTCTTAGTATGTATGTGTATGTCCCAAAACAATGCAATTTGGCTTTGCCCAGTTTTGAACTGTATACAAATGGACTTCAACCAAAAGAATTCTAACCGTAGGTATCCTTTTGTCACTTACACCTGCCTCTCATTACATCTATAAATTGGATTCATCTGTATTGTTGCTCAACTAATGCTTTAAAACATTAATGTTGAGCTATTTTGTAAACAGCTTTTAACATTTACAAAATTTTCTTCCTATATTGGCAGAGATGGACTGAAGACCTCAACTTCCTTCTGGGCAAATCTTCTGGATAAATCTCCAAATTGTAAACATGGGTATTCTTTTTTTTTTATGGGTATTCTTTATTGCTGCACACTGTCTTGAACATTTTTGTTGCACCTTGACTTGCAGCAATGTCTTCAAAATTTTCTTGTTGGGGATAATAACTTCATTCTCTCCCTCTCTCTCCTCCTTTTTCTCCTTCATCTCCTTCTTTTCCTCCTTTAAGATCACTGCAGACCATGTTTGAGGCTGGGTACTGCAACTCATTTTACCCTCCCACAAATCCATCATATGTGAGAATGATTTGATCCACAAGTCGAGATGAGGAAACTAAAGCACAGAAGTGTTAATTACCTTAGTGCAATACAGAGAGCCAAGAGATGAAAGAGATAAAGAAGAATCAAGGAAACTTGGATGATATAATGAAAATCTCCAATCTCCAATGCATCTATAGAAATTCCAGAAAGAACAGAGAAAGACAGTGGAAGAAAGGCAGTATGCAAAGAAATTATAGCTGAGAATTTTCTGGAAATGAAGAAATAAATGAGACCTCAGACTGAAGCAGCATTCTATGTCCTGAGCAATATAGATAAAAATAAATCTACACCTAGGCTCATTGTGGCAAAACTGCAAATATGAAATTCAAAAACAAAAGTGTTAAAGCTGCAAGGGAGGGACACCTGGATGGCTCAGTGGTCTGCCTTTGGCTTAGGGCATGATCCCAGAGTCCTGGGATTGAGTCCCACATGGAGCTTCCTGTGAGGAGCCTGCTTCTCCCTCTGTCTATGTCTCTGCCTCTCTCTGTACGTCTCTCATGAATAAATAAAATCTTTTTAAAAAATAAAGCTGCAAGAGAGAAAAAAAGTTATCTCCAAAGGAATGTCTACTAAACAGCAAATCCTCATCAGCAATAATAATTACCAGAAGATAATGGAATAATATGTTCACAGTTAAGAAAATATTTATATATAAATATTTATATATAATAAAATACACATACACACATATATACACAAAATACATATGCATGTGTTATTAATATTAACATTTGACTTATGACTACATATATATTTGGCTTCTAACCATATATGTATTCTGTATATGTATCCTCTACACATATATATATACTTTACATACACAGAAGTATATTTCTAATATATTTTCTAATATATTTATATTAATATATTAATATATTATTATATATTATAATATATAATAATATATTAATATATAATATATTAATATATAATATATTAATATATTAATATATTTATTTCTAAATATATTTTTTAAAAATTAAAAATATATTTATATGCATATATCTGTTTTTAGAATATATACATGGGCAGAAACCAAAGTTTAATAATGTTATCAGGTAGAAAGCAATATAGTTCTAATTTCCTGAGTTTTAAAAATTTTGCACTAAAAACATACATTACTTTTGGGATCTGAAAACAAAGTAGTAAAAGCCAAAGAAACACAAGGCCACGCATGTCACTGCAGTTCACCTCATCAATCCTAGAGAACTGTATTCCAGCGAGTTCTTGAATTACCTGCCTCATCCATACTTGGTTTTCCTTGATGAGGAACCCGGGATGACAGGGACACGGGGGCCTCCAGGTAAAGCTCTGGGCTTTGCCATCCCACCTCCAATTCCAAGGGCAGGGGGCAAGGTGGGGGTTCCTGATTGCTCCTTGCTGGTGATTGATTCAGAAATGGGCCAACTCTGACCAATGAGCTGTCAGGTGAAGTCTTGTTGGAGATGAGGAACTGTTGGGGACCCTTTGCTGGCTGCTGAGAGGGAACCCCAGGATGAGATGGTTTCTCCTTTCCTTTCTCACACGAGCACCTGCTTACACTGGTCTGGTCCAGCTGCAGGCATCTTGCTTCCTGTAGAACGTTGGACCTGCCGCTGAAGCTGGGAAGGCAGAGAAGTGGAAATAACCTGGGTCCTTGGGGTGCATTGTAGTGAGGCTAAAACCCCCTCTTTCTCTAGACTTACTATCTCGTGAAATAATACATTTCTCCTACTTTAACCCAGTGGTTCTTAACTTTCAGTGTGTGTCAGAATCTCGAGGGAGATTTTAAAATCTATTGATTATTCTAAGGTAAAGTCAGGGTCTTCAGGGGGCAAATCCACCCAAATCCAGATTTTCTAGATTTTCTGTTAGTTTCACCTGAACGCATCTTGACTGACCAAGACCCCCTTCGCAGACATCTCCATCGTTGTTTTCCTTAAACCTTTAAGGCAGGGATTTGCTTAGGAGTTTTCCACGTAGGTTCCACCTGGAACCTGAGGTCTTTGCTTCTAGAATACATCATGACTGACGTCTGGTTCTTGGGGGTCTAATAAAACCACCCAAAGCCTGTTCCATGTAATAGCGTATTTGTAACACGTTAAGCGTCAAGGATGTAGATGAATCTGCTCAATCGTCTTATGAAATTATGTTTTCAAAACCTATTTTGCAAATAGTTTTATCTTTAACACAACGGTCTCACTGTGTTTTAGTAATTGCCAAGTTTAGTTTTTAACTATCAAGTGAAAACAATATTTAAATATCTTACGCGTTTGGTTGGTACATTGTGGAAGGTGCAGGGCTCTGGAATCTTCACATATTCCATTTCTATAAATTGCCCACCAGCTTCAAAAAGCTTTTTTAATGCAAGAATATTCGTAAAATCACTCTTGGCAAGGAGGCTGATACAAATAGCACCTGCTTAAAAGAGCCCTGGGTGGCTCAGTTGGTTAAGCATCTGCCTTCGGCTCAGGTCATGATGCCAGGGTCCTGGGGTAGAGTCCCACATGGGGCTCCCCACTCAGCAGGGAGTCTGCTTCTCCCTCTCCCTCTCCCCCTGCCCCCTGCTCGTGCACTCTTTCTCTCTAAATAAATAAAATCTAAAAAAAAAAAAAAAGAGTTCCATAAACTCTCAGAAATAAAATCAGCCACAGCATCGAATCTCAGATTAACAAAAGCACCGTGTGTCTCAACAGTTGGTGGTATCATGTAGGAGGGGAGGAGGACTTAGGTATCTCTTGAGGTACCTAGTGGGGAAAAAAGTCAGAGAGCCACAAATAAGACATGACAGCTTTCAAACAGACCCAGCACTCTCTCTAACCAGGAATCAAGCTGAAGAGAGACAACCCTGCACCTCTTGGGGACCAGCTGTTCATGGAGATGGCCGCACAATTAACACAAGCCGTGGGTTGCCAATAAAACATAATAAGCCAGGCCCACAAGACAGTGGGATCACTGTGGGAACCCAGTCAGGCCTACCACACTACTGATGGTTTTCATGCCATTAAACAGGGAGTGAGTTCATAATTGCAGTGGTTTATCTCAACGCTCCCTGCTGCTCTTAGCGTTTAATTCAAATGTAGTGTTCATCAGCTGCTGCCAGTAGGCAAGAAGGAGAGCTTTATCAGAAAATGTAAAGATCGCTTTGTGATTATTATTTCACCTTAGGGCAAGGCTGCCCTAAGTGCCCCACACAGCGCCTGGTGGGATGTTATCTCCTGAAGGCTCTGGAAATGAGTACCTCGGCATTTAGATTTCCCTCCATGCCTGCCCCACTCCACCCCCTCCACACACACACTTTTTCCATTTAATACTGAGCTGCCTTAAATCACACAAAATGGCAATTGATAAGATATGGAGTCAGCTGTGTTTTCGTCTCGGCATAGAGTGACCTGGTCACTCTACTCCAGGCCCACCTGGTTCTTGCTGTCCACAAAGCCACTTAACTTCTTTGCTGTCCTAAGTCTATTGCACACACTCTATTATCTGGTGTGCTAAACACTTGGGACTGTCATACTGTCCCTTCCGTGGACTCTGCTTTACAGCACAGGGCCCAAGCAAGACCATGAACTTACAAACCCAGCAGGTTGTGGCCAAGGTCAGTAGAGACTAACTTTTAATTAAGTGCCCAGGGGGAAAATCTTCTGTCATTTCAGAAAAATCATGAAAGCTTCCTCTTAGAGTGGTTCCGTCCCTAGGAATTTCCCATCACAGGTCAGTGGATCAAAGATCCAGGCAGCATGGTAAGGAGCAGTTGTGTGAGCAAGCAGTCACATCACAATCTGCCCCTGCGGTGAATGCAAATTGGATTCTCAGATCAGATGCTTTGAGTGTTCAAGTGTTTCTGGTTGGAAGATGCATAAAGGAGGCTGGAAGAGAAAGAGAATGTCGACTCAAAAGAGGTAGCACGCAAACCACCACCCTTAAGCATCTTACCCTCTCCAGGCACACAAACTCCAGAGAGCCAGACTATTGGATAGCTGGCCATTTCAAAGGAAAGACCCTGTCTCTAGATTTTACCTATTAATCCCAAAATGTTAACTTGCAGTGATCTCCCCAGCATCCCACCCCAACTGTTGGTTATTTGCCTAAAAAGCCCTGTCTCTATAAAATTTGAAGACTCTCAAAAGACATGAGCACAGTTGCTCTCCGCTGATCACTATTTTTTTTTTTTTGTCATCTCAAAAAGTTCACAAACAACATGAAGTCAACTATGACAAAAAAGCCCCAAATGAATCTCCAAAGACCAGGCTAGACCAACCAGGCAGAGAGGAGATATAAATGAGTGTATTGTTATAGAATCTACCAACATATTTTTCTAATACATTTTATTTTGGGTTAATCTTGATACCAACTGGAGTCTGAGATATGGCAGATTTTTCCACAAGGCTTGTGGAGAGAGGTTTCTAATGAGCCTTAAAGCATCTGTCATAAATTTTAGCTCTGAATCAGCTTCTGGGATTAAAACCTGTATCCACTTACTAACTGTGTAACTTTGTACAGAGGTTTACCTGCCTAAACCTCAGTATCCTCATCTGTAAATTGGTGATAATATTAGTACCTAACTCATAGGGTTGTTATGAGAAATACATCAGATAATCTATAACTGCTTAGTACTCTGCTTAGTACAGAGTAAGTTCTTAATAAGTATCCATTATTAGTGTTGCTTTCATTGTTATTTATATTGAATCAATGGAAGTCCCATGGAGGTGTCATTGGTGCACTAAGTGAAGGCCATTTAGTAGCTACTTGGCCATAAGTGAGACTTCCGCCTGCCAGACTATGGCTTCATCCAGCTGGCAGTCCTCGGGGGCTCTCAACCTTTACAGACTGCCTGGCAACCTAACCACAGTGCCAAACCCTGCGTTAGCAGAAAACACCAACTGAGCTGACTCCCTAGGGAGCCTTGATGTGACTTATTTGAAGCCTCCCTCAAAGATGACTCTCTGACCCTCCCAGTATTAGAGGAACAAGAGGCTCACAGGCCTTGGGTTGTTCCTGGCTGTGCTCCTCCAAGTCCTGTGGAATCCCCTGGTTGCTGTGGCTACCGTAAGTTCAGCCTCTTGGTCTATCAGCAAGTTGTGATTCCAATGATCTGGCAGGAACAGATACCTGCTCTCAGTTCCCTTAGTGTGGTCTCGCACGAATTTGTGTACCAGGAAAGCACCCCTTCCTCGCTACTTAATATGCTTAACAGCTAATTACATCTGTGTAGGGATTACACTTTACATTGTCCAGCTTTATGGAAACAAACCCCCAGGCTTCCTCAGATTCCTTTAAACAGCTCCTTATCTCTGAGAAAGAGATTCTTATCAGGGCCATATGTTAGAGGTCCTGTGCAGTTTCCAAATGACCCCAGGAGAGTCTGGGGCCTAATCCATCTGTGGGCCCAAAGAAGGAACTGAACAGAGTCCCAAGCTGAACCAGCTGGGAGGCCAAAGCCCTCCACCCTCCATAAACCTGTCAAAGGCTGAGTCTGGGCCAAGATGATCCACATTAGCTCCTCTCCCCAGGTGACATGGGCTTCCTATGTTGACCTTCATGCAGTGTAGAGTTTGAGTGTACAAATCCCAGGGGATTATGGGGCACCTAACTCAAAGTCAAAGTGAAGTCTTGTGCTGTGGATGGACTAGTTTAGTAGTAACACTTGGCTTTTTAACTCATAAGCTAGCCAAGCCCCTCCAAACCCTGAAGAAACAATACTACCATCTTCCTTTGGCCAAGATGTCTAGGTAGGCCCCAGCAAGAGAACCAACTGGTCTCACACATGATTTTCTCAAGGCTTGGGAGATTCCCAGCCTTGGTAGGCACTAAAAACACTCCTTCCCTTGGCTTATAACAATTCAGTTAAAGACCTTGTCTTAAGGAACTGTTGGGGGGAGGGGGAGTTCAGGGAGTGCAGAGAGCAGGAAATGTCTCCCAGTGTGAGGAGCCCAGGAGCCAGAGGGGCCCTGCTGGAGCTTTCCAGCCTGTGACTCACGGGGTCCACTTCCCTGCATAACCCAGCCTGGACTGTAACTCCTCGGTCCCTGTGTCTCAGTGCCTCTTCCTGTCTCCATCCCGCCCAGACCACTGAACAAAGCAGAAGTCTGGAGTCCACGGCAAAGACTGAAGTGTTGTGTATATATTTGGGCGTCATCTGTGGAAGCAGCTATTTCGAAAACAAAAAATAACTTTCCTGCCCTCAGAAGAATTTAGTGAGCTCTTAGAAGTGTCTACCTTAACCATTGGAGACTGAAACCTTGATTCAATCTCACCCCTTGAGCAAAGAAAAGTAGATATAGTACATTCCTTTTCATCGATTCAGAATAATAGGTGAGGTATTTGTCGAGTGCTTCTTATTTATTTGTTTGTTTATTTATTTAAAAGATTTTATTTACTTATTTGATAGAGAGCAAGAGAGCACAAGCAGAGAGAGCAACAGACAGAAAGCAAGAAGCAAGTTCCTCACTGAGCAGGGAGCCTGATGCGGGCTCGATCCCAGGACCATGACTTGAGCTGAAGGCAGATGTTTAACCAACGGAACCACCCAGGTGCCCCTCATTATTTTGTTTAATCCTTACAGTAACCTTATGAGATATGCAATGTTATTATTTCTATTTGATGAATGAGAAAACTAAGACTGTATTACTCGAGATCCCAGCTTCTTGGTCTCTGATGCTCTGGGCTGAAAGGGAAACTGGAGGTCAGCTTGTCTAACTGGTACTCTGATCCCTTAACTCCTTACAACTTCTTAACTCCTCTCCAACAACCCTATAGAACAGATCACCCTCTACTTACTCCAGGGAAGGGAAAATACATGAGGCACAAAGGAAAGGGCATGTGATTGGGAATCAGGTAACACAGGGCCTGCCACTCTCATGGTTTCAGTCTGTTGATTGAATTTGCCCTTTGGGAAGGCAAAAGAAAGTCCGAGTACTTTCCATGGATGCCCCTCCATATATTAAGAGCGCCCTTGCATATTCCTTAAATCTTCTCCAGTCTTAACTATTTCCAGTTTCCCAACCATTTTTTATGTAAGATTATCCTGGTAACCTTCCCCTGGGTAGGCCACCACTTGTCAAATTACCTCTTAAATGTGGTTACAAGGCTGGAGTGTCAGAATCCAAGTGGGTCTGACCAGCTTGGAGACCATGGGACAATTCCCTCCCTTGGGATGTCTACATGTTTACCTAAGTTAAGTTATACAGCTTAAAATCTTCCTCACCTCTTTGGAAACCCCAACATACCCTGAAAACACAGTCAACAAAAACCCCTACATTTTTTTGCCCCTACTGGTGCCCAGGAGAGCAAGCCAAAATGCCTAAAATCAATTTGCTGAGAGCCAATTGGTTGAAATTCCATTCACCGAGTGATTGATTTTATCATTGCATTCCAAATGGCGAACCTACTATTGTCAGGCACTGTTGTAGACACTGGAGATAAAGCAGTGACCCAAATAGGTAAATGTCTGTATTGATGGAGCTAACATTCTTAATGTAATGGAATTGTGCCAACCACCTTTTGAGTTCTTCTGTTTTCTTTTGAATGTCATTTCATTAATACCTCAACTGGCATGTAAGCCTTAATCTGGCATTTCTAGCAACTGGTAAGAAAAATTCATCATTTCATATGGATGTGATTAGCTTAGATCCCTTCACAGAATTTTCATATTAATGGTAATATATAATCTTATGCTGAAGTTGATAAATATGAATGAATCCTTGAAAATAATCAAATATATTCATGGGAAATTTAAGCCTATGTCCATCAACTTTTGAAAAATTGAGCATTCTATAAAATTCTGAAGACAGAGTAAAAGCCAATCTGTTACAACTTCGCAGAAATCATCTATACAAATCTTCAATACAAATTGTTGTAAACTTTACAAATAATACTTAAAGATTTGCCTTTATTGGTAAATTTAACTTGATGAGTTAGTCACTGGGCAAACTAACTTTTAGCAAATTGGTCATTGTCTAATTGATTTTGGCAAACTGATATTTATCAACCAGTTTAAAGTTGTTGTGCCCCATCTCAAAACTGCAGAAAAATCAAATTAATTTATTTGACTCAGCCTTTGAATTCTGACCAGCAAGGTCTTTCTGAATCCTGACTCTATCACAATACAGTCTTCCCAGGCACCTGTCAACCAGCAATTTGTTCCTCACACTATGAGAGTCCTTATGCAAGTTTTAAAATTTAAAATAGCAGGTATACCAGTAAGCTCCATTGGACCCCCATCCAATTTGTCAATGGTAAATTAAAAATCCTTGAGAAATGTCATTCAACAAGTTATAAATCTGCTTAATTTACCTATCACTGGCATCATCATAAGACTATAATAATGACTAACCTTTATTGAATGCTTTCCACCTATCAGGTAGTGTGGTAGGTGCTTTGCACACGTATCTCTTTTAATTCTCATTCAGATGAAGAAAGCAAGACTAAAGAGGTTAAGTAACTCACCCAAGACCATAGAGCTAGTAAATAACACACTGTCTTTCCTCTGGCGGTTAGATGTTTATTGCAACACTAAGCTTTTATGTTTAGTCATTATCTAGTGGATTTATCTTATAGATAAAGCTGCCTGAAAGATGGGAATATTGGAGCCACACATATTAACTAAGACACTCAAAGGTACCAGGCCACCTTAATTTGTACCTTTCATTTGGTTAGTTGATTTATCAGAGGATGAGTCAGTTCATTGCCCTCCATCAAGACAGAAGATTCCATTCTGGTTCCTATCTCAAATATGAACATGTCCCCAAGGTGTAAGTAGACTGGATTTAATCCTGGCATCACCTTACCTGCTGGGGCTTCAAATCTTAACTGCTGATCTTCAATTGCAACATGGTGCTAATGGCACCTAACACAAGGGTCCATGGCAAAGATTCAGTGAGATAATACTGAGGAGTGCATAACTCAATGCCCAGCAAAGGGTAGATGACCAAGGTTAGTTCTCTGCTCTTCCAGCAACTCAGGTCTGAGTGACTGTAGAGCTACTTGAAACATCTATCACCATGAAATAGAGAGAGTAAAGTGAAACCCAGAATATATATTTATCTAAAAGTTCTATTATGTCATGATTAATCTTCTCTAAGATACATGTCATCCAAAATTAATACCCACTGGTACTTAAAGTTTACATTACTAATTCTGTGAGATCTGACTCAGGAATGGTTTCTGGCATGATATCCTCGTGTCTTGCTCCTCAAAGAAGCAAAAGCTCTCCTGCAGTACAAACAACCTCAAGAACGAAACCTGGGCAGAACACTGAAATTCACTGATGAATAAGGGTGATAAGAGAAGAATGAGGACCCTTTTTTTCTCTTCATGACAGATCTTCAAGGCAATTTGCCAACCATACTACACAGGACAGAGGGGAAAAAGGCACAGCAACATATCATGATCTATTCACGATGATTGAATAGAAGAAAGTTCACTTCTATTGACTTTGAGAGCAGGTTACTTAAGAGATGCTCAGGATAATTTATACAGGAGTACACTTTGATCTGTGAAACAGATGTACTTATGATATCTGATATCATATTATCTGATAATATTTTTAAATACCCAAGGAGAATTCATATAAAATAATCCCTACTGAAGAATTCCTAGTAAAACTAATAACAATGATGGAATTTATTCTTTCTGTACTTTGGATTTTCATCCATTAGAAAAGTTTAAAACATAGAGCCGTGGTATAAAGGACCACACAATGTTACTTATGATAAAACCAAAGGTTCTTTCTGTGTTGCCATACCATGCCTGCCAACTTAGAATTCTGGAGCCCCATCAGAATCTCATCTTGCTATAAGAGCCAATGCAAATTTTGCAACATGAGGTGAACCAGACAAATACAAGCCTAATTTCTTCAACCCTCTGTGATATGGCATCATACCTGGTTTCTCTAATGAGTATCCTGACTCTAACGTCAGGGTAAGTCCCTCCATGGTGGATCTATGTATGACAGTGCCTACAAGTGTTTTTTAACTCAGAACTGTATTCAAGAAGAACTGAATAGGGGCACCGGGGTGGCTCAGTGGTTGAGTGTCTGCCTTTGGCTCAGGGCATGATTCCAGGGTTCTGAGATCAAGTCCTGCATCAGGCTCCCCATAGGGAGCCAGCTTCTCCCTCTGCCTATGTTTTCTGCCTCTCTCTGTGTGTCTCTCCTGAATAAATAAATAACATCTTTTTTTTAAAAAGAATGACTGAATAAACAATGAGCCAATAACGGGAACTATGATCAATTTAAGGTGAGATCATAAGGATATGCAATCTTATGTTCTGGAATAAGATTGGAGTTCCTTCTCTCTTTGGTTTTGTTGATAACTCTTAACCCATGCAGCTAAGGGAATAGTTAGGACCACTGCCTGGTAAGGTAACCAGCACATCATAAGTGCTTACCAAACATTCGTTGAAATCATCAGTGAAGATCCTTTTATGTATCCTTGTCTCGCTTGCCACTTGGTCTACCTTGTGATGCCTACATCTTTCTTCAAGGTCCTTATTAATTACATGAATTAATATTAATAAACCTAAAAAGAGTATCTGGCACATTGTAAGTTTTTTTTTTATAAGTACGGTTAAATATAAACAAACAAAATAGTACTTGCTTTATAAGTGTAGTAGTAAGGGCTGAATCTTGGTATCTGATTTCTATGGAAGGCCTTGCTTTTTTCCAATGTGTGCTTCAGGATACTGTCTGCCAGCTTTCTTGTCAATGAGGGGAATGAAGGGGAGTTGTTGTTGCTCACCATATATCTAGCCTGAATTCCCCACTTTGCATCTGGATTTTCATTTCCATTCGTGTTCTCTCTGTGGCAATGAATGGAATGTTTTCAATCCCCTTCACCAGGATAAGGCATGTCAGCCCAAGTGATGCCCCATGCAGAGCAGCAGGTAACAGTAGCTCAGAGGGCTCTCGATGAGTCATCACATGCCCCATATCCCACGAGCTTCACACGGGCTCACTCAGGCAGTGAGAGTACCTTTAGCTGGTAATAACCCAACCCACATTCCTTAAGTTATTCTCTCTAAACACCACTTCCTGAAGAAGAGGACAAACACAGCAAATGGAACAATACCAGAGCAAAGTCCAGTTTTTTATTCTCTGCCCCTTTTCTACTGCAATGTATCCAAAAGTTGGGCTTCAAACAATGAGGGTTCACTGTCATTGCTATTGGTAACTATGCTTGTCGGTAAGGACACTGATCATAGGTTCTATAGTCCTTGGAATAAATGAGTGAAGCTGAAAAAAAAATTAACCCACCTATTTTCATTATTTTATTTCTAAACAAAAACATTTGAATGAAACTACTGAATTTAATGTTGTTTTTAGAGGTGTTGAGATGATACATAGAGATCGTACATAGTAAGAAAATAAAGCCTAAAGTGCAATTTGATGCCTTCTTACTAACATTTGCTTGATAGCAATCACAATTTATTGCAATAGTTGCTTTATCCATAGTTTTCATTAGACTACTTTTTTTTTTTCCTCTCAGAGCCCTTATCTCTGAGCAGACCTCAGCTGGGGCTGTTATGTTCTACTATGTTAGCCCCAGAGCTTCAGGCCACTGTGGCTATTGAATTTCTCTTTGGGTTGCTCTTCCTAGATTCCTCGCTTCTCTCCACTCTCAGCAAAATCACAGTAAATGACTTTATTTACCTTTTTAATTTCTTTATCCCTTAGGAGAATTCTGTAACTTATCAAAAAAAAAAAAAACTGAACCTAAAACTGTTTTCAGGGCACCTGGGTGGCTCAGACATTAAGCGTCCGATTCTTGATCTCAGCTCAGGTCTTGATCTTACGGTGTGAGTTTGAGTCACACATTGGGCTCCATACTGGGTGTGGAGACTACTTAAAAAAAAAAAAAAAAGACTGCTTTCATGAAGACTGCCCAGATTTTCACTTAGACATAAGTGAAAGAGGGGTATGAGCAGATTAGGTTAGATTAGATTAGATTAGGTGATTAGGTTAGATTAGAACAGATTAGAACCCCTTTTGAGCTGTGCTCACTACCTACCTACTGCTGCTACAGGGAAAGGACATGTACATGTGCAAAGGTGTATATGAAAAGCCAATCTCTCAAAGGTTTTAGCTTCGTGGGTTTGCTTACATTTTATCATCTTGGAGATTAATATGTGAATAAGAGGTAGAAAGAAAGACATGTTAAAAGGAAACAGGAAAATAGGATTAACTACAAACTTGTAGGTTTGAGATTTTTTTTACTTTTCTACTTTTTTTTATTGAAAAGGACCAAGGAATGTTCCTTGATAGGAAAACTTAGCGGATAGGAACTTAAATTCCCCACAGCTCTCCCTGTCCTGCTCCCCATCCCCCCAGTGGAGGTGAAAGGCTGCAGTGGGTGGGGCCGGAGGGTGCAGCACAGAGACCGGTTAGTAGAAAGAGAGAAGTGGAAGGGGAAGGGCCAGAGGAGTTTGAAAGGAGGCAGAAGAACAAAGCAAGTAAAGGAAGAGGACGGAGGCCAGGAGCAAAAGGGAGGGGGTGGCCTCACCTCAAACACACCAAATGCCTCCAATTAAAGCTCTGAAAATAAGACCATGCAGGAAGCACTTTCAAAAGCCACAAAGTTCTCTTCAACACAAGGGCAAATGAGGAGAGAAAAGGAGCTAAGAACAAGGAGCATGGACGACAGAAGAGAGAGGAAGGAGAGAGCCAAACCTCACCCCCTAATCATTCTGCCTGAGGTGCTGAAAGTATTTCTTTATAAAGTGTGAAGTTTCAGCTGAATCCAAACTCCCAGCATTGGAGACAGTGCCAGGGGCCGCTTATGAGAAACAAAATCTCTTTTTTCCTAAAATGAGGAAATTCTGTTTTCCTATGAAGGCGTCTCTATCTTGAACCACCTAGACTCTTCTTCCATTCATTTACTGGATGACACTGTCATAACAGGAATAGAGGAGGTCAGGCCTGACCGATGGTTATAACAATGTTATAACAATGTCTGTCAGAGCCCCTAACCCAAGAATCCTGGCCAGCAGCCCACATCTGTAAGTGCTGCCCCAGGAATCATGCACGCCCAGGGCCACTCTCTCCTCCATCATAATACTGTACAGAATGTCTCAATGAGATGATAGGGATGGAAAATGGTGCAATGCGTATTTCCCCAACCATGGAGGGAAAGAGGTGTGTTTAATTAAGACTACTTGCTGTGATCGACAACTACTTGAAGAAAACAACGCCAGATTCCTACCTCACTCCATATACAAAAATAAATGCCAAATAGATTTAAGCATAATAAGAACATTTCGAATTTATTTTAGAACTGAGAAAACTTTCTCCACTAAGATTTAGAAACCCAGAAGTCATAAAAAAATGACAAGTATGTTTGAGAGACTTAGTCAGTTGAGCATCCAACTCTTGATTTCAGCTCAAGTCATGATCTCGGGGTCATGGGATCAAACCCCATTTGGGGCTCCGCACTCAGCAGCAATCTGCTTGAAATTCTCTCCCTCTCCTTCTGCCCCTCTCCCTGCTCATGGGCTCTAAAATAAATAAATAAATGAAATCTTTTAATAAACGATAGGTATACTTGACTATATAAATATTGCAACACTTGTATAAAAAAAATACCACGAAGAGTAGGGCCACTCCTGGGTGCCAGTTATCTTTAGTGATCACTGAATCATTGGAAATGGTAATGCTGCATCTCATGTTCTGACACTCTTGAGTATAGAGTCATCATTGAAAACCACAAGTATGTTCCACCTATCTCGGGAATCTCTCGCCCTCTGATTTTAAGGGTTGGCAATAGTCACAGCCACAGGATTGACTGGAGGGCCACAGATACTGTGGGAGTACTTCTATCTCTCGGTCCCTGTTTTTAGAATCTCAAAAGTGCTCAGAATATAATGAGAGTCCACATGTGAGTGAATTATTGGTGCAACAAAAAAGAGGAAAGGGAGAAGCAGCTACACCTCAAGTCAGAAGTACTTTCCCTCAAAATAGTCGTATTTTTTTTTTTACTAAGCATGCATTTATTGGTTTAAAAAAGTATAAACTGTGAAAATAAACTTTATAGGAAGAATAAGGAAACAATTCAAAATGAAAAGCCACGTGGTAGTTGTGTCTGATTCCCCCTCCTCCACTTTAGAAGTGAGAGAAATGATAAGAACAGAAATGCAACCTTGCAAAGGGACTCAATTAAGTTTTTCCATTTTTTTTAATAAAATGGCATCAATTGCTGAAAGCATTACGGCCTTTGTTATGCTACATAATACTGATATAAAATGTGAATAGTACAAAGTTCATCATATATAATATAAGGTTTTAATATATTACATTTGTTTCTACATAAACAGACTATAAATATATGTGCCATAGCATGTTTTACAGTCATGGTTCCCAGCATCTCACACTATGGTACCAAATGGAAAATACATTTTCTTTTTTAAAAAGGAAAGAACAAGGGCAGAAACCAGTAGAAATAGCTTTACGTGTTAAAAGTCTAAATAATAGAATAGATGTTGTTAAAACTTTGGCTATAAAATAATTTTGAAGTCTGGCTAACAGTCCTTCAGAGAGTGAACAAACCAAATCAGTTTTTACTAGAGTGTAGAGGCCAAATTACTAAGATACTGACTGATTGGGGTGAGGAGAGGGGGAAGGTTCAGGGAAGGGAGAAGGAACCAAAGAGTAAAATCCTTCCTGAAGCTTTGACACCACAGCTTGATACGGAACCTACTGCATTCAGGCTCAGACATATATCACATCAGGACAGATATGTGGGTATTCACCCAGAAGACACCAGAAGCTGGTTTATACAATCAGAACTCTTCAACACGACAGGGAGCCTCCGTCTGAATGTCCTTTCTTTATGGTGCTCTGAATAAAGGATCGGCCTGGGAGACAAGGAGCCAGAGCTGCATCATTTCCTTCCTGGGGCTTGGCCAGGAGACGCGTAAGAGTCCGGAAGGCACTCTCATTAGGAGTCGGAAACAGCCCAAGGAGCTCTCATTTAGCCCAACCGGGAAGAGCACGCAACCTTCTAAAACCAGTAACCTCATCTGAAGCCCTTTACATTTCCTCACAGACCCCATGCCCACCTCCACAACGGCCAACACAATGCATCCGCAGGCTCCAGCGTGCTCTCAGAGCAAGCCAATGTCTTCCTTTCTGTCAATCCAAACCCCACACGTAAGACTTGGCTCAGGACCCATATCCCAAACAAAGGATCTTGGGTGGACTCGGCCCTAAAGGTCTTTCCCATCTTCAACACCTAAAGCACTTGCATTGCCCAGTTTATCTTCTGGTTTTACAGAGAGGTGTCAACTCCCCAGGTGTTGCCACTTCATGGACAGATGCAGCCATTCCTTGAACTCCTTTTGTTATAACCCACGGGGAGACCCACAGTCAGGGGCATCAGACACGCTTTTAAATGCATACACAGAAGGCCAACACTGGTAGAAAGCACAAACACATTCTTGAGTCACAAACATCTTCTCAGGAAATGCCTAGGGGACTGGCTCCCTGCAGTCTGAGGTCCCTTTTTTTTTTTTTTTTTGAAATGAAAATCAAATGTGGCTACTTCCTAGTGATGGAAAGAACGACACTTGAAAATCTGAGCAGCACCTCTCATGTGATTTCCAGGAGTGGGGGACGTGGGGGCCTCCTTTTAAACAGGAGGAGAGCTCAATGTGGGCCCAGAGTCAGGCTGGAGAATCTGGGCTGCACTGCCAGCTTGTGGTCCAATCTCCATCAGCTTTAAAAGTTCGGCCTCCTCGCTGGAGTACACAGTGGTATCCGTGTCATCGGAGTGATACCCGGACTGGTAGCCACTCGTTTGGTTAGAGCCTTCGGATGCCACAGACTCCTTGCTCTTGCTGGGCATCAGTCCACTGCGGAAGAAAGGGCAACCAGATGAGTTGGTGGAGGGAAGGCCAGTCTTGCCCCTCTTACCCTAAACCCATTCCTGACCCCATGTGGGCTGTAATCTCCCCAGAGACACCAGCTCCTATCTCTCCCACTTGTTAATCAACGTATCAGGTTTGCTCAGACCATGTCTATTTTCAGGTACTAGCATGAGCTCGCAGTTGCAGATAAGTCCTCTCATTCAGGTCCAAGTCTTTCAAGCCTGTGATGAGATGAAAGGCAGTTCTCTGGAGTTACGCAAAGGCTCCGACGGATGGAGCATTTTTATGGCGTGGAAGACTGACAGGTTTGTATACAGTGATAGGAGCCAAGGGGACTCTTGGACGATGTGAAAGGAAATTGGGATGTTCTGAGTCCGAGGCTGCTTGCCCCACCGTGTCCACTGGGGATTACACGGCATGTGTGCGGTGTTAATAAAGTTCTTGAGCAACTTTAAACTTGAATATGTTGAAGCGTGTGTGTGCAATCAAGCCTGACTGTCAAAAACTGCTTTTTGCTCATCAAAGCCACATTCTTTGGAAGGACCGAGGGCCCGGATCACTCAGCAGCGACTAGAGAATGTTTTCAACGGTGTGGAATCATGACAGACCATAATTATGTCACAGCCTAAAAGTGTAGGCTGTGCTGACCTAAAATTTTAGGATTTACAGATTCTCAAGCCAGTCTGAGGTGTGAGGTTTTCCCCTTAATACGTGTTTTATCAAGTTATTCGTGTTAAAAACTACAAAAAGGATTTCATTAACTCTATGTCCATATATAGTTTAAAAGTCATTTCAAATGACTAGAAACGTGATTTTTCTTTCACTCCAGCCTCAATAAAACGAGTTTAGTATCTCAAACAATGGCATGGTACCTGGCACACAGTCACTGCTGAATAAATGTATTTTTAAATCAATGAATGAAACCTATGATAGGCTCTAACCATTTCTCACTTTAGGTCTAAAACAAATGATAAAGGCGTTTGTTTTAATGGCTCGTTTTAATTCTTTTTTCTTTAGATGAACATCCCTCAACAACCCATGGGTTTCCCACTTTACATAATAGTTAGGTTACAAGCACATCAAAGTCTTCTCAATTCTCACCTAGAGTGAGCTCACTAGCAAATAAATAACTGCTCTTCATCTTGCTATTTTTATAGAGATTTTCATTTATTTGTTAGGTTAAAAGCAAATATATCTATTCAAAACAAGATTCCTACAGAACCACCTGGGGGAAATCATATTCACAACCAAATTTAATATTTTTCCCACAAGGAAGCCAATAATAATAATAAGCCACATAATTCAGCCAATAACGTTGAAGCATCTCAAGTAAATAGATGTGGGCTTATTTACGCATCAGACTTCTAAAGACAGATGTGCTTATTTAGGTACAGGTTTGAAAACTCTTCAGAGTCCACAAAGATTTTAATCACTTCAATTCGAGGGATTATATCCAATGACCTTTGTTATCCAGCCAATGCCATACAAACCACTGACCATACAAACCACTGACCATACAAACATAAAAATTCCCTGGTATTCATAAATGCTCATAAGAACCGACCAAACCCCCTAATTAATTTCAGATTTCTTTTTCAGATGTGCCACGCAATTTATTTGTTTGATTAGTTTCAGTTCTTTACCAGTTCAGTTGATGCAAATTTGCCTAACCAACAAAGACACAAAAAGGGAAAACTGCATCGACATTGAAAGTTCTAAGTTCCTTCTGAAAATTCCTATCGACATTTGTGTTTTCTATTTGGCTGAGCCTTACCTAAAAGATGGAGCTAATTTGGTTCTGTCTTCCAGGGTTTTCAGCTCTTCTGAGGCAAGGACCATACCACTGTCCGTCTGGTTGTCCTTTTTAAGAGACAAGGAGATGGCATGGTTGATTGAGTGTGCACACTGACCAACTACTTAATTAAAATGATTTCTTAACCCATCTATCAGACAGTATGCTCCCAGTGTTCCACAGAGGGAGGCAAAGATATCGTAGCCAGAAACTGTGCCAGCTACAGGGAGAAACAACTGCTTCCTAGTAGTAAACCCAGCCCTGGAAGAAAAGAAGAATTTAGGAAGAAGCAGCTGAGGAGACCTGTTGCCATCCTTCTTTTCACAACGATACCATTTACACTTGAGTGGAACTGGGCATGAAGCTAGACCATCTAGAACATTGGACCAGAGGCTGTCCTTATGGAAAAACCAATGGGAGGGGGGCTGGGGGCTACTGATCAGTTCCATGTCCATAATGACCCCATGACACATACCTTTGTAATGAGGCTCCAAGACTCTAATGCTTAGGCTAATATTTATCTAGCTAATATTTCATCCTTTGTGTTATTTTAAAGACTATTTTTAAAAGATGTACTTACATCTGGGATTACTTTTACTTCTGGTTCTTCCAATGGGATATCTTCAAATGTTTTTACACTCACGGGCCGGCTCTTTCGCTTACTGTTCTGCAGATACTGGCTGCAAAAGAACCAATATTTATATTTGGGTGGTGGTATATTTGGCTGCAGAGACCAAAAGTGATACCTGAGTTCATTATCTTTCAACCACAAGTTTAATAGCAACCTTCAAAACATCCTTTGGAAAAAGAAAAAAAACAAAACAAAAATCTTTCTCTGCTAGCACACAGTGGAGGCTTCATTTCCTGTGAGGGCCTATTTAAAAGTATAATCTAAGTGAGGGACCTCGATGAGCTCCTGTTCCTTTGAATCCTACTTCTGAGGGCCGGGGCTGGACTACAGACAACATCAGCAAACTAAGTAATCAGCTGCCTTCTGCCTGGTTTCCTGATTGCCTGAGAATCCTCCACTGGACTCTCGACATATTACAGCGTTACACATCTTCCTGGCCACCTCCAGGAAAGTTTTTCTAGAGAATGCCCGCAGAGCAACCATTCAGTGAAAGATGGCCAGAGGAAACACCTGCAGATCTCACTGGATCTCACCTGGGTTCTGTAAAAGACACTGAACCCAGCAGGATCTGGAGACAACCTCCTCCTTCTGCACGTAATAGAGGCTTAGTGCGTGTGTGTGTGTATAGGGGTAGCTGAGTCTCACAATCTCCTATTTTCTGCCCACAGAACTGCTGGTCTTGGGAAAAGGCAGTGGTTCAAGAGTCATGAGATGTTCTATTTCAAAGTCCATCACTGACTACACAAACTTGGGAAAGTCATGAATATTTCCATGCCTCTGTTGCCTCGTCTTTAAAATGTGTTGGCAATAGCTTTCTCTCCCTCACTCACAGAGGTATCTGGAGGATGAATGATGTGGGTGGCAAGGGTTCTTATAAAGAATGATGCTCTATCAGCCAAAGCTTGTTTTCCTCCCTTGAAGGTACCCATGTCCTTCAGGAGTTCAAAGAATAGGACTTGTTAGACAACATATCATCTGTTTCATGGGGGTGCTCCTTCCCTGCCATGTAGCTTTGGATGAGTCTGATTATGTAAAAAGCACCAACAGCCCAAGTGGAAAGAAGGGAAGTCCTTTTCACAAGGGACAACAAATTCACTCTCCAGGTGTATTTCAGCATATTTCCCCACAGGCAGGCTTTTGGGTATGTTACATGTTCCTGTGTTTTCTGTGACCAAGTGGGGCGAGGACACACTGGAGCCAAAGGAGGAGAATAGAAATTGAGTCTCCCTGCCCTGACCCAGGAGGCTGATTCCTCCCCTTTACAGAGAGGAGAAAATGATGTTCACCAGTGACATCCTCACTCAGGAAACTCCACAAGAAGACCCAATATATAAAGAGACAGAGAAAAGCCCACTTCTCCTGAGTCCAGTCCCTAAAAGTGGCTGTCGCTAAAACCTATTGGTACCACAGTTAATCATTCATTGATTCAATCACTCAGGAATCCTTTACTGAGAATCTACGACATGCCAGGCACTGTGCTAAATGCTCCTCAACCATTGCTTCATAGCATCTTCAGAAATAGCATCCGTAGGGGTGGGTATTACTATCTCAACTTCAGAAGAGGAAACTGAGGCATAGAAAGGTTAAGGAACTTGCCCCAAATCACATAACTAGACTCTTTGGGTCATGAGCAGCCAGTGAAGAGCTTGAAGCATGACACTGGCAAAGTCGGATGTGCCCTTTAGAGAAATGGCTCGGGGTAGAGGAAGGTGAAATTGGCAGTGAGACCACTCAGGGGGCTCTTTTTCATGTCTCTAGGAGAAAGAAGGGCACCCTGCCCAAGAGAGGTGATGCCCACAGGGTTTGGAGAAGTAGACAGATTCCAGAGATATACAGCAGATAGAATCAACCAGAGGGGCTGAACCTGGGCAATAATGTGGCTGCCTTGGAGAAAAGAGTTGAGGAAGCTCCGACTTAGGACAGAAATGGCTAGGACTGGGATTCGAAATTGGCCTTCAGATGGTAAAGGCCATTGTTTTCCTGCCCTACTCCACAGTGACTCCCTTGGGAAAGTATCAGAAAGGGAAAAGTAGAAGAGAACAATGGACATGATGGTTCAAGTCCTTATTAAGCACCTACTGTGTGTACAGCACTGTTCTCTCCCACGCAGGCACTGACTGTGCGGTGGGACCAGCACGGGGGAGAAGACAGAAGGAGGACAATGGATAGTTTCACTTCCAGCAGTCCTATCACAGCCAAATTCAGGAACATCTAGCCAGGGGGCTGTCCCAGACATCCATCCACAAGGAGCACTTAATCATCACCAGCAATTAACCAAAATGAAGAAAAATGGTGTGTGCCAAAACCTTTCTCTGGGAAAGAAAAGAAATCTTTGATAAGCTGCTTGGAGTGGGAGGTGAAACTCCCCGGGGGGAAATGATGGAGCCACCACAGATGGTCCCCAAACTGCCCTCAAAGAAAGATGAGTCCAATTAATACGTGTTTTCTTGCAGAAAGCATGCAAACTTGGGGCCAGAGCTGATCCACAGGGGAAATTAGAGACAAAGCTGAGTCTAGACACTAGCGATCTGTCCCGTTCACCTTCCCCCCCCCCCACACATCTCTTGACCTCTTCTCTAAATAAATGTTGAACAAATATTTTTAAATAATTTAAAGGGGCAACAAATCATAAGGTTGATGCCCACTGTGATGTCTCCGTCCAGCTCTATTTATGACGCAATGAGATTGAAAACTATAAAGAGGAAGCAAATGAGAAAGACTCATCAGCTTTTCTACCTGCCTGGAGATGGGGAAAGAACAAAATGAGTCTGCTGAGAAGCACCTCAGCCTCATCTCTGGTCTCCCCAGGGAAGCAGAGAGCCTCCAAAAGAGAGCCTCCAAATGAGGTGTGCCATGTGCAGATGCCTCAATTCTGCATTTCTTTTAACCCAGATAATTAAAATGTGATGGCTGGAGTCTTGTTTTTATAAAAGGAAAAAGGGTGGCAGGGGGTTAAGCCAGTGGGGGGTGGGGTGAAGACAAAAGATTCCAATTTCCATTTTATTTTTCAAATTATGGCTGGATAAAAGAGAAACAGGACTGGAAAGACCAATATGAAAATCGTAGCCAGAAAATAGGAGCCAGGCCTATGTTCAGAGTGTGGTGTCACATTTGTCCATGCTTCTGGGGATAAATGTTAGCAGCCCTGATTCAGATCCAACATTGCACTTGGCACTTCCATTACACAAACATGACTTCATCGACTCTCGGCACCATATGCAAAGCATCCAAGCGAGCCAAGAGACTGCCGCTCGGGTCCTCCCTCCACCTGGTCACAAAAAACCCAAGGCATAGAGTTCGCGATCCAATGGCTTGCTGATAAAGAAGGCAGTGGTGCTGCAGGAATAATTACCAACCAGAAGGCCAGCCGAGCTCGAAGTAGGGGGTTTTTAACATGAGAGTGGAACTACTGGTTTTTAACCTGAGAGTGGAACTAACTGGGCTTTCAGTTCATTGACGTCTCTGTCTGAGGGCCCCTCCTTGGTGTGGCAGTAAACAGGACTAAGAGAGGTACGGGAGGAACCAGATTCGTCATAGGGATGTGATTTTAAGCAGCTTGCATAATAGCTATTCTGTATGGGGTGCTGTCTAGGTGCCGGGCACATGAGAAATACATTATACCATGCAATTCTCAAAATAATCATTTTGGAACACCAGCGTCTTCACCTGGGTCCCAGTGAAGATGTCCAGGTCACTAAGAGACAGACTTAGTAATCCAACCAGTTCTGTTGGACACTGAAACCTGGATCTTTAACCACAATTGTTTATTTTTGCCAAGTGACGGCTCTGAGCCTCACATCCACCATCTACCTCAAGAAAGATAATAGTTTTCCTACCTTGCCTAACTCTGAGAGTTTTCGTGTAGGCAAAATCTGATAACAGAAGGAAAAATTCTTTGAGAAACACTCAAAGCTCTTGGCATAAATGTAATGGGCAGTTTACTTGTTGGCTTCCACCCACTCCAGCAGTGTTCTTGCCACTCTATGGAACTGTCCAGGGGGCCCCCTGCCCTGCCACCTGGCAGCCTGGCTAACCTAGAGCTCCATGCCCTTCCCTGAAGCCACAGCACAGTCAAGAGGGCAGGCTGGACCCTGCTGCTCCGGGGCTCTAGTTACAGGAGGAAAACACCCCCAAAAAGTGGGAAAAGAAACAAAGCAAAGAAGCCCCAGGCTTAGTAAAAGGCAATTTTAATATCATATTGTAGAAACCTTATCAGCTCTATCCTCAGACACAGGTGCTGGGAGAGAGAAAAAAGAAAGCTGCCTTCAGACCCCCTTTACAAACCAGGAGAGGACAGCAGTGCATGTGTTTTAAATAAGTCCAGAAGTCCCATTATGCAAATAAAATGCTGAACATCAGACTGGGGAGGGGCTGCCGAAGATGTGCTGTCCAGTCCAATTCGGGACACATCCCCATGGCATACTGCATCCTAGCCAGCGAGGCGTAAGTGTGTTTTCATATATGCATAAAACTCTTCCTTCCTGAATCTTTCCTAAGCCACTTAATTCACATTAATAAAAGAGTACATGGGGATAATTTAAATACAGATGTCTATATAAAATTGGTCTCTTTTTCTGGAGATTAACGAACTATGGCATCCCAGCTATTTGCAGCTGCAGGGCTTGGGATTCTAAAGGAAGGGCTATGGCAGCAATGTGGACCACAGATGGAAAGAAAACTCACCTACCCCGGCCCTCCTCAAGGAGCACTTCCTGTGATAGCAGCCTCAGGGCTAAGGTTAAATGTGGTAGTGAGATGCAGCCTTCCTTCCAGCCCTTTCCCAAATGACCTTGAAGTGCCCCGTCCCCCTGGGGATGTTGACCATATACAGTACCTGATTCCTGCTGTGTTGTCATAATGGAATTTGGGGTCACACACTTCCTCTTCCTCCATACAGGAAACAGGTGAGGTAGGCAGAGAGAGTCCAGAATCCTCTTCCATGCTCAAAGTCTCTGATATGGGGAGAACAATGTAGTCTTTGCCATCCTGAAACAACAAACACGGAGTGCTTATTGTTATGGCTCCAGCCCCGCAAGAGGCTTTTCATGAAAAAACAAAGGCCAGGGGGGCTTCTTGGTTATGAGGTATGTGGCTTTCAAAGCTATGTAGAACGTTCGGACATTAAAAAATGGGTCGTCCAAAACAAAAGGGCACTTGAAAGGGGTGCGTATATGAAAGTAGGTTGAAAGAGTTAATATAAAAACAAGAGGAGTAAGGGGGCCACAGAGAGCAAAGCAGGCTGTGGCCAGAGACGTAGCAACAGAGCGCGGAGAGCTGAGATATAATTTCTTCCCAAAGCCCTACCTACATGAGCCAGTCTTTCAAAGGGCATGTCATCCAATTTTAGCCACTACATTTCAAGGCAATGGAAAATCTGATGACAGTCTAGAGAAAAGCAATAAATGCCCAGGAAAATGGGTCTTCTGAGAAAAGGTTGCACAATTTAACATTATTTCATCAAGAGAAAGAAAGAAAGGGCAAATTGCCCTTTGGGGCAAATTGATACCCTTAAGCATTTGAAAGGTTTACTGATAAAAACAATTTTGACCCATTGTCCCCCACCTGTTCAAAAGAAAAGCAGGAGGAAATTGGCTTCCATTCATGGTAGTAAGAGGCCATTGACTGGAGATTAAATAACTTTCTAATGGTAAAGGTTATAATTCTAAAATTCTCCAGTGAAAGTTATGGGGGCCTGGGATTTCACTGAGGAAAAAGCCATCCATTTTGCAGGGTTCAGATGTGGTTTTGCCTGGACGGTGTATTAAGAATTCCATCCATTGTTGACAGTCTGTGGATCGACTAAATTTTTATTTGTTTGCTTGTTTTACTTTAGAAGAGCATCTGAAGACAACAAAAAGATACATCAGGAGGAAAGAGTGGTCTGCCCTTAGGTTATGGATTAGGATCTCATCTCTCTAGAAGCGTAGGCAGATAGTTTTAAAAAAGCATTATTGCTTAGATCTACAAGAATATGGTGGCCATGGGAAGGCCTAGAGAGGAAGAAGCCCTTGTGGACGGGTCTTGGATGGAGATCACAAACCTGCTGAGCATTAGCCTGTAGCAGATTTCCCAAATGTTCCACCAACTCTGAAAATGTGGGTCTCTGATTGGGTTCCCCATGCCAGCAGTCAAGCATGGTCTGGTACCTAGAGAAGCAAAACACCAATGTCATTAACTGCCTCCTGCTTCCTCAGCTGATGCTGAAAATAGGCACTTGAGTGAGTAAATATTTATGAGAAGTTCACCATGAGCCCAGATGGTAAGTAGTAATACAACAGCATATAAAACACAGGGCCCTATACTTTGGAGCATCAAGTATGTAGAGAAAATGTTAGAAATCAACATCTAATAAAAACTATCTGCTTGGTATAGATAAAGTGCTGTTGTTTCAAGAAGAGATGATTCTCTGCCTGAGATTATCAAGGAAGACTTCCAGGGAGTCGTAGCACACAGACCGGGCCATAAAAGAGGTCTGTATCATGAAACATCTTCTGGGCAGGGAGAATTTTTTTTTAATAATTTTTTTAATGATTTTATTTATTTATTCATGATAGACATAGGGGGAGAGAGAGGCAGAGACACAGGCAGAGGGAGAAGCAGGCTCCATGCAGGGAGCCTGATGTGGGACTTGATCCCGGGACTCCAGGATCGCGCCCTGGGCCAAAGGCAGGCGCTAAACCGCTGAGCCACCCAGGGATCCCCGGGCAGGGAGAATTTTTGAGCAAAGAAAGGACAGAAAGATATTTTTAAAGCCTTACATTTCTGGTGTGGTATAATCAGGGGCCCTCATTCTGGTGCCTTCTTTCAATCGCCTACAAAATTCTTCATCAATCTTTACTCCAGGATACGGAGAAGCACCTAGAATCAAACGAGAATGGGACATTATTTGATTTGATTCTTTCATCTTGGAAACTCTCATTCTTGAACATCATCACTAAAAAAAAAAAAAATATATCCAAAGCTTCCAAATAACTTTCACCACAGAAAGGTGGAACACAGGAGACGAAAGGGCGCACTGGGTCCACTGACTTATGTCATTCTGTTTGGAGTATGGATGGAGGGACAAAAACAAGTGACTTACCTAAGGAAAATATTTCCCAGAGCAAGACACCAAAAGACCACACATCACTCTGAATCGTGTACACTCTGTCAAAAATCGTTTCTGGAGCCATCCATTTCAAAGGGAGGCGAGCCTAAGAGGGTACAAGACAAGGAATCAGAACCCAACTTAGCACGCCTCTGAAGAAGAAACTTCCTTTTGTTCTCAATGTAGGTCCTGAAGCTTGCAAAGAGGAATTTGGATTCTGTAACTTAACAGGGTTCATCTTAGAAACTTACGTCTCCTTTTCTGACATAATCTGGGTCTTTATAAATATCCCGGGCCAAGCCAAAGTCACAGATCTTAACCACGTTCTTCTCCGACAAAAGGATGTTTCGTGCCGCCAGGTCCCTGTGGATACACTGCAAAAAAGAATCGTGTGTGCGTTCGGGCCCTCGGCACAGCTGATGATTTCTGCATCTGTTGTGACCTCAGGCTTTAAAAAAGCCCATCAGAAAAACCAACTGATTAACATGTGCTGGGCTAATATCTTTCATCAACACTTCAAGAAAAAAATAAAAAAAAAATCTGACTTTTGTTGAGACACACATCTGCTTATTCCATAAAAAGGCCCCAGACTTGGGAGTTAAATGATTAAGTTAGAGTATGGTGATGGAGTCATAAATAGACTTCTCTTAGACACAATTAGGAACGTGTTTCTGGTCACATCCACACATCCCTTTTGCCTGGCACCATATACGGTTAAAATCTGCTATTCAGGGAGGCCCCAGAATGGTGGTTATTTCTAATGAACGCACAGAAACCAGGAACCAGGGGTGCTTTTGGGTTTGGTGCCCTTTGTTGGTTTCCCAGTTCCATATGGGACCGAAACTGACCAGCTCTGAGAAACCATCCCCCGCGGTGCTCATCCTGTTTTCAAAGTGTTGGGTTATCCTAAGGGTCTATGACAGAGATTTCTCGCTGGCCCAGTTGGTTGTCTACTGCACTACAAAGGAGAACCAAATTCCCCTGGCTTTCTCTCCACTCTTTTCTGGTCCTCAGTTTCTCTCTTCTTGGTATCTTCCATCCTCATCCAACTTCCTACCTACTGAGCAGCTTTAGCTCCACCTGGTAGACCTGTAAGGGCATGAGAGTCTCGGGGAGCACGTATAAATGAATGAAAGGCTCAGAGAATTCTGAAACCAGGCAGGAGTGACCAGAGGAGGCATCGCTGACCACCCCACCCCTTGCCTCTGTGTAGCACCTCCCTCTGAAAGAGGCATATTCAAAAGCACACTGTCAAGCATGACTGAGCAACACAGGAGATTCCAAAAACCAGACATCCCCCCTACCTTTCTGCCAGCCAAAGGGCTTCTTGGGTTAGCCCAACAACCGGGTGCTATTCAAGAAACCAGGGAAATTAACGGGCCCCCCCCCCCATTCCCTTTGCAGTCAAGAGACACCCTGACTAAACAGCAGGCTCTGGCCTCTAAAAAATAATAATAAAATAAAACCAGACTCTCCAAGAAGGGCCAAGGGCCTTTCCCCATGGGAAAATCCCATAAGACCACCCCTCTCTCGTTTTCCCTTGGGACAAAGAGCTCCCCGGCAGAAACATCTGAGATCCTGAAGCTCGGAAAGCTGTGCTTTAAGCTTCCCAAAAGAAATGGGTTAGCGATTTCAACTCTAATTTAGGAAAACAAAAACGTTAAGTCTTTCTGCCCTCCCCGCCTCCCGGCCCCCCAAGAGGATGCGGCAAATGCATTTTGCTGACGGATAATCTTTCCTGAAACTTAATTTGAATTTTTCTTGTTTAATATAAAACCATCCACTCTACCCTTCCCAGAGGGGTGACTTCACACCGACCCCGCTCCCTCCGCGGTGTTTACAGCCTCTGGAATATTTGTAACTTGTCACGTCCCCACCTCAGTCTTTGTTTGGCCTACTTTTCTAATTTTAGCTTTTATAATCGCTCTCATCTGAAGCCCGTCCTTCCTGATTTCTAATTATACCACTAACAAATACTTTTTGATGGATGGTGATGAATGTAAAATAAATTAAAAATAGACTCTCTCACGCCAAGATATCTGCAAGGCTCAGTGCCTCACCTCGTCCAGGTCACTGCTCGGATGTCACATTCTTATCAAGCCTTCCTCATCCATTCTCCTTAAAATTGGTGTACGCAACCACAGAAGCATATGCACACACAAACATGCCACTCCTGTATACTCTCTAACCCTTTCCTGCTTATTTTTCCCCACAGTGCTTATTGCCATCCGACCTAGTATGTCTCTGACTTGTTTATATTGTGCACCCCCTGCTCCACCCAATAGGATGTACATCCCAGGAAGGTGGAGAGTTTTGCTCATTTGTTCACACAGCGTCCTTCGTGCTTAGGAGACTGCAAGCACTTAGTAGATGTCCAGTAAGTATGATCGTGTAAATTAATTTCATGAAATCCTTACACCTCCTTAAATGAGCAGAAATGGGGCCTCTCCAACAGAACCCCTCGAATAGTCCCAGCAGTAGAGACCATTCTCTTACAGTCCCAAACAAACCCCGGTAGCTGGCCCTGGACACCTCACTTCCAGATCTGGGATCTGAAGAGCTACTTGGGTTCCCCTGGATCCGTCTTACCTTCCGTGATGCCAAAAACTCCATGCCCTTGGCCACCTGGAAGCTGTAACAGATGAGATGCTCCAAGGTCAGGAAGTTCTTGTACAGATCTTCGGAGACTGTCAGGACATTGTAGGAGGACAGAGATCAGTATTGCCACCAGAAAGTATTTGTTTCTAAGTTAGAGTAATCTTCATTGTAGCACTTGGGAGTGAAACTTCTGGAAACAGAAGCAGGGAGAAAATGCCCGTGTCCTCTGTAAATCTGCTGAATCCCGGTATGATTAGCTTTCATCATACCCCTTAGGAAAAAATGTTGGTTTTTTCCATCTTAGTCAAATTGAACCAACAAATCCAGGAGGCAAAAAGGGAGGTAAATTTGGCAGAGATGGCAGGGAGTGAAAGAGGACTTTTTCTAGTTTGCTGTTTTAAACTGTTGTTTTTTTTCATGTACCCAGAGGGATAAACAATAGTTTCATATCAAGAACTCTAAAAATAAAACAACAATATTCAGGGTCATTGAATCTTTTCTCTCCAGGCTTTGTCCTGGGACAAAGGCCAAAGGTCAAATTATAATCTACAACAGATAACTAAAAATACCAGAAATATGTTTTACTTCTCTCACTTTCGAGCTAAGAAAGTACTGTAAACACCTTAAAACAGGCCTTATGAGGATGCTTTTTTTTTTCCCCCTTCAGGGATATGAATGAGAGGTGACAGGAACATCGAGAGAAAGATGGTTTTACGTAAATCGGTGGTATTTATTTCCGTGCAACTGGTACAAATAAACACTAAGACATTAATGGGTGTTTCAACATGATCTCTTAACTTTGCTCCGATAAGATAAGAGATGGCCTCTCTCCTGGAGACAAATACCAGAGTAAATGAAAACGTGCTTGTAATAATAGCCTTGTAAATATTAGAAAGACGGACAACCATTTTCTCAATGATTTTTTTTTAATGCTCAGGGCTAGAGGGCTCTCAGTGAACAATTAATAAAACTCTTTCATTTTCCAAATGAAGAAATGGAGGACAAATTCCAGGCCAACACCCTTTCTACTCCACCTGAGTACCCCAATCTTTTGGGTTTCCAATGCACAGGCCACCATTTTGTGAGAGAGAAGGATGGGCTGGAGAGGGACCCACTGAGGGTGGGCCCAGTTACATGAGGTCTGGATGGCCTCTCCCCACTCCTCTAGACCAAGCTCCAGCCTCGCACGCCCTGCTTGGCTTCTGAGAGAAAGAAGCCAGATTTAAGTTCTATCTGTAGCCTCATGTCTTGGGAAAGGGAAGCAGGTTTCTTTCACTATTTCATGACTGGATTCTCCCAAGCTCATGCCTCAAGAGGAGCCAGATGTCAGGAAGCCCCATCTCTATATCCATGGAGCTGTCTCTGCTCCTTCTGAGGGAAGCAGATAGTGTATCCTGGAGCTGGAAGGGGTCCTGGAAGTTAGGCTTTGAATGCAGCTCTACTCACAGAGAGCACTAAAATATCACTGGAAGCATAACTGGATAAAGGAAAATATGCTTACCAAGACTCCTCTGAGGAAGTGTGGTTGCAGGAAAGGCTTGATAAGCCCTTTGGAATGGGGTAGAAATAGCAGGTGACCTCTTACACTGCCTCGAAGAGGTCAGGTGACTTAGATAGTGTGGGGCTGAACTGCTTAGGGCAATAGGGAGGCCATCCGACCACCAGAGAGCCTCCTTCGTCCTTCAGGAACAAGGGCGCTGAGCCTCTCCTGCTACCAAATGCTGACCCAATAGTTCCAAAGCATTGATTTGATTGTTGCCAACTGCTTAGACCTCCTGGATTACCTCAGGCTCACCCCAAACTTGCCTCACAACCTAGGCAGCTGCTTATTCAGGGCTTCCACACTTTGCTTTTGGGAAGACTGAATGGAGGCAGTCTAGAAATTCTGGTCTCTTCCAAATATTAGGGAGTATTGAACTTTTCCCATGACAAAATTCCTCGTAACACCCTACGACCTTGTCTTTTCTACAAAAGTGTAGAGAAAGTAGCAGCAGGTACCTTCCTCTTCCTCCACATCACTGAGGGATTTCTCCTCCACAAACCCAGAACTGGCCGAACTCTGACTACTGGTGATGCTGTCCAAGCGGCGCTTCGGATCCATAGTGATTTCCCCAACGTATTCTTTCCCCTGACGGAATCGGGCCCCTTTGGTCTATAAAGAAGCAAATGCACACACCCCTTGAATACAGCAAAAATCTCTAGAAAACAATTACATCTCTTCAAAGCAGACCAGAAGGACATCAATTTCAGGAATATGGAATCTTTGGGCCAAAATCTGGGGCAAGTGTTCTACAGAATAGATTTTCATCGAGTCAACAGAGTCACAACAAACAAATGAACAAATGAACCCCATGAGAAGATCTGTTCCCCAGAAGGTAAAAGAAGGGAAATTATAATAACCCAAAGAAGATTACTGTAATCACAGCATTTTAACAAAGAAAGATTAACCTGCACCATTTTGGTTTTGGGGGGGGGGGTTTAATAATTTAAATTCAAGGGGCTCCTGGGTGGCTCGGCGGTTTAGCGCCTGCCTTTGGCCCAGGGCATGATCCTGGAGTCCCGGGATCGAGTCCCACGTCGGGCTCCCTGCATGGAGCCTGCTTCTCCCTCTGCCTGTGTCTCTGCCTCTCTCTGTGTCTCTCATGAATACATAAATAAAATATTTTAAAAATAATAATAATAATTTAAATTCAATTTGCCAACATATAGTATAACACCTAGTGCTCATCCCATCAAGTGCCCTCCTTAGTGCTCATCACCTAGTTACCCCATCTCCCCACCCACCACCCCTTCCGCAGCAACCCTTTGTTTGTACCACTTTGTGTTTTCCTTCATTTTACAATGCGGCCAGAGCTGAGTTAAGAGATGACATACCTTGTAGGGGACAAATTCATTTCTCTTGCTCCTTAAGTAAGTTGACAGGTTTCCAAACTTGCAAAATTCCACAATCACCATGAGTGGCCCTGCAGACAGCACCGCATGTCAAGAAAGGAAAATGTTTTCACTCACATATCTCATCAAGTGTTTAATACATTGAAGGACACTACAACCTTTCACTGGGGACAGGATCATCGAAATCAGCTGGTCACAGCACCCTTATAGTGTAGCTTTTCTCTTACCAAAAGGCAATTCCACAACAATATTAACCAAAATTTCAGAAGAAAGTCCACCCACTTGCTTTTCCACACAATCACCTAAGATGATCCCATTTTGGGGGGCGGAGGGGACTGCTCTTAAGGTCTTTGCTTCCAAGTTTTTTGAGTTTACTTTTCTCATCTGAACACCTGTTACACAACTAGCAAACTGTAGTATAGCACAATGGCATTTTTAATTCACAGAAAGTTCTAGAACAATTTATAGTGCCCATTAAATCTCCATGAAATAGATTTATATCTAGGAATCTGGCACAGGATTCTAAGTTAAGGAAATTAGGGCCACGGGAGTTGAATGGTTTCCCTGAAATACCAGCAGAAAAATATAATTCAAAATCACCAGGCAACCAGAACCATCCACAGACACTCACCTCCTGGCTTGGTACAGGCACCTAGGAGATTGACCACATTGAGATGGTGGCCAATATGAATGAGGATCTTGAGTTCAGACATGAGGGCTCGGTGTTCACTGTGTGTTGCTCCTTCTACAAATATATGGCAGAGAGGGAAATCATAAATGTGGGCATGAGCTCAGGAAGATTGGTGCTCCCACTGCATGCATGTGTACAAATTACCCTCTAGGGATTATACAACCGTAATCCAATTTACAGACGAGGTGCCTTGAAAGTCAAGTATAAATTATATTTTCCAATTTTAATTTAAATTCTTACTTTAAATGCACCCAGAATGTTTGATATTTAAAGGAATCCATTGTGAAGACTTTTGCAAAGCGGAGAATACATCTGCAAATGGAATCACGCCCAGAGTTTCTTCTCTTACAAAATTGGATTTTCATCTATCAGGTTGACTATGCTGCTCGGGGCCTGATTATTTCAGTGCTTCCTGGTAAGGAAGCAACACCATGTATTAAATATCCTTATGTGTTAGGGGCGATGCTGAAGTTCCCGCCAATTAGTGCCAAGCAGGAAACCTAACAAGGGCCAGCTGGCAAGGCCAGTTGGCACATGAGGCTGATGAGGCTAAAACTGCAAGTGTGATCCTGTACAGACCGGTGCACTTCCCTCTACTTCACACACACGGTCCACACCTCGGACCCTGATGAGCCACCTCAAAACTGCATACCCCCACAACGACAAGAGAGAAGAGGCAAAAGGAGAGGTGGGTTTGAAATGCACAGGACCTACTGGCCAAGGGTCAGTGGCACTGCCTCTGTCAATGAGACAACATCACAATTGGAACCAAGAGCTTTAGATTCGTCACCTCCCCAAATTAAGATGACAAGATCAGAATCCCATTACTATTCGGATTAACAATTGTTTATAAAGTTTATAATTTTTTCAAAGATGTTATTTATTCATGAGACACACACAGAGAGAGGCAGAGACACAGCAGAGGGAGAAGCAGGCTCCCTGCGGGAAACCTGATGCAGGACTCAATTCCAGGACCCCGGGATCACGCCCAAGCCCAAGGCAGACGCTCAACCACTAAGCCACCCAGGTGTCCCTACAAAGCTTATAATTTTTAAAATGTCACCGTGGTCCTTCTTTCCTAGTGCAACCATTATCTTTTATAGGAGAAAAATCTTTCACATATTCCAATTCTAGGAAACATGCTGTTTTTGCACTCTTACTATTTTTACTTATTATATTACATTTCTTTCCATGTCTCTACATGTTCTATAATTATCTCACCAAAGCACCATAATATATTAAGAAACAATTTTTACATAACCAAGGTATTTTTCCCCCTACAGTCAGGCCACTAAGTACAGTTGTATAAGCTACGCCCTACCTGAGGGTTCCCAGGCAAAGTGGGGAAGTGGGTGAAGCTGAAGCCCATCCTCAACTTTGCTTGCCAGGCCATGCACCCTGGCACGAGGCTATAAAAGAGGAACTTTTTCCCAATTTGTACAGAGGTATCACCAAAGCTGTCTGCACGCTTGGCTAGTGGGCTCATCTAACCACAGAGCTGCTGATACAAGCGTTTCATCATGTTTACAAACCAGATGAAGCAGATAGAGGGATACGTCACCATGTAATTTTGCTTTTACCTTTTAACATTTTGACGGCCACTGTCTTGCAAGTTGCTGTCTTGTCGATTCCAAAGGCATCTGCTTCAATCACTTGGCCAAAGGCCCCACGGCCAAGAGGCTTACCTACAGTCAACAAGGACAGCAAACAAAACAGACTTGGACTATTATAGCACCAAAGTGACACGCAGAAATTCCGACTAGATGGGGTCACCATACATCCCAGTTTAATGTAGAGACTCCAGCTCAACTCCCTTGTCTTGGCTTCATTATTTAATACCTCCCCCTTCATTCTCCAAATGTCCTGCTTTGGGTAATTGTACAAGGACCCTACTTCTAAGTGACTAAAAGGATGATTATTCAAATTCAAGAGATGGAATGAATATTCTGAACGTGAATCTAACGTGTGAATAGACTGGATTCGTCTTCATCCTAAAGGAGGAAAAGATGCCCGAGCAAACCCAACATCACATTAATACCACTTGAAAACACACCTAGTTTTAGCCGGTCCCTGGGGAACTCCCATTTGCTGGCATCATAAGGCAGGCGTTCACAGTGCTCATCCAAGGGGAGTTCATCTGGATCCATGACGATGGACAAGTAGCCTGTCTTCAGTTCCCCTCCATTGGCCTGGAAAGCATTATTCCTTCCAGTCACATACGCTCTGTTGTCTGGCTGTTGTTTTTTGTGTGCTTATTATTGTTGTTTATAGAAGCCCCATTCCTGATGTCTCATTTTCAAATAAAACTCATGGAGTTTGAGAGTAAGTCCTATTATAATCCTACATCCAGTGTTCTCTCAACCCCCAAATGAGCTCAAAATGAAGTACTTAAATCTTAATTACACTAGACAGTCCAAGCCCTTTTCTCCTCTAGTGGCTTCTATCAATTAAAGCCCAGTGGTCCAGCCAAAAGAAAGTGGGAAAGAATGTTATTGTATTGAAATAAAATTGTGCCCATTGAGCCAATAACAATGGGAAGAAACAACTCAAAGAGCCCCAGTCAGCTTTCATTAATCATGAAAACCAACGTACATGGGATGGAAGGGAAATGATTTTGTTACCCGCTTAACGGTCCGTAGAACGATGACAAGTAATAACCAGAAGAACATGGCAATCACTGCCGTGCCTACTAGAATAATGACTTCCAAGTTCGTCTTCTCCTGGGCACCTGGAAAGATGCAACTGAATGAGCATCAACAGTTGAAAACTCATACCTTTTGATAGACAAGGACAAAGTTCAACACTAAAGCAAGATCTCAAGTTTACCAACTTGGAAAAAATCCTAGACAATAAGTGTCACAAGCCTCTAACTTGGAGAGAGTCTATAATATTCTTAATGGATAATTTAAAGTTTGCAAAACATTGCCCATGAAAATTTCCAACGATAAGATTCTTAAGGGTAGAAATTAAGGATATCAAGGATAGGAATGTTGATGTCTTAAAAGAAAAACATGAGGTATTTGGAGGAAGAGCAGTCTTGGAAGGAAAGAAAACAGATCACATTCTATAGGGGAAAAAAGCAGCATTTTTTCAATTCACAGGAAGTTCTTGAATAATTTATAGTGAGTGGCCCCTTTCTAGGGAAAATAAATGTCAGGTTTTGCACAGTCTGTTTTCATCTGTATAGAGTTTGAGAAAGATTATATAAGAAAACAAGTGGCCAGAGAGTGATTGGTTACCATGAAGCTGCCTTGGGCCACTTGAACAGCTTATTTCATTCACACCTCACTCAGCCAGTGGGAGGCCCTAGGTGCTCATTACTTTAAATACGTCATCCCACATAATCTTCTCAACAATTCTCATTTTTTAGATGGAGAAACAAGCTCAGAGAGGTTAAGCTCCCTCATTAAGGGCACACAGCATGTTGGGGGAATGGTCAAGAGTTAAAACAAAGTCCATCCAGCAGCCGTTACCCATTACACTACCCCGCCCTTGTGTGGCAGGAACCTGAGAAAGGAAAAGAAGAGAAAGCCGAGATGAGGGCATCCCGAATGGCCTGGAGATAAACTGAATTTAAACCATCCATGAAAGGTAAAGTAGAGGTCGGCAAGGAAAGCTGCAGATGCTCAGGGCTCCAGAGGACAGCTCTGAGTGGGAGAAATTAAATGCCGGAGGAGGCTTTCAACTAGGAGTGATTAGCAAAGAGGTGATAAGGAAGCAATTATCACCTAAGGCCTCCCACTGGCTGAGTGCGGTGTGAATCAAATAAGCTGTTCAAGTGGCCCAAGGCAGCTTCAAAAAGGCTGAAGGACAAGGAATTAACTGGTTAGCCACGTAAGGGTTAACAGTGGAGAGACAAGTACCAACTATGGCTTGGAAGTCGATTCTGTTTCTCTGATGGTCCTACTGAAATCATTTTCTTTTTATAGACAGAGATTTAAAAGTCCATTATGCATAGTATAAAGTTCAAAGATTAAATTGTCTGTATGAGTTAGTGTGTTAATAATATCCCCATACTAACATTTGGGAACCTACCAGAACAATTAAATATCTACCTCTCTCTTTCTTAGTATTCTTTTTGGGAAAAAAGTAAGTAAATATAAGCTCTGTGCCAATGTTCCCACTTTAGTCATGGATAACTGCAAACAGCCAGTGGAAACGAGGCAGAGCACGGGAGACCCCTGGAAGTCCCCGTTAGGACTGGGCCTAAACAGGAAGCACTCTGGAAGTGACAAAAGCACCATGTCACTTGAAATTGCTGTTAATTTCACACACTTGAAATCTTTTTTGCAAGTGCAATTCACGAAATGGTAATAAGCCTACAAATTAGAAAACAAGTCATCGAGATGTAACCCAATTTGACAGATGAAGGCAACTAAAATCTAGACTTTTAGAGACACGTTAGGAAGAGTACCTAAAAATTCATCAGTTATTCCTTCTGTCACCATCCTTCTTTCTTTCCCTTGCTTACTATTCCTTCACCCAGGTAATACAGTTTCATTCTCCACCTCCATGGATTTTTTTTTTTTAAATAGGAGTACACTCCCAAAGAGAAATATTCCGTCACAAATTACCTTTCCCATTTGGGAAAATGCCAGATTTCACATCACTCCTGCATACACATAGGAGTTTCCTTTCACATTTAGACACCCTAAAACTTCCTTTTCAGGGACGCAATGGTTTATTGTCCACAAATAAATTTTAATTGTCTGTAGTCCAAATGAAAACGGTGCACCCTTGTGATTATCTGGATACCATTGAGTTTTCATGATTAAGCACTAATCCTAATGTTTTTCCAAGTATATATAGAGGTAACACTTCCACAACAAGTTAATTGAGCCATTCAAATGGAGAAAAAAATAAGGGAAAGGACAATATCCCAGCTGCCCGGCTAAGAATTTTTCCAAAGCGAGAATAGCAAGGATAGGAAATATGATGCAAGCAGAATGAAAATACCATTATGTTTTCTGGTTAAAATAATACATACTTAGATTAGAAAATTTACAAAGTACAAGGAATATCAAAAATCACCTATAATCCTCCCACCCAAAGTGTCTGAGTATATATACAAGCTAAGTTTCTAAAACCACCTGATGTGTCCATGCATTTCCACTGACCTTCTACTATGAAAAATGCCTCCACTTTTGCACACCCAAGAACACTGCATGCCTGGCAGGTGTAGAGGCCTTCATCCTCCTTCCTCACCCTACGGATGGTGAGGTTCCGGTTCCCATCTTTCAGTATAATGCCTAAGAGAAAAGAAAAACAATTATTTTTATTTGTAATGTAACCTGTGGTGCTTTTCAGGAAAAAATTTAAAAACATAAATGGTGTCCTATCCTTGGACTAGTATCTAATTCCAAAGATACTAGTGATACAGGATACGCTGCTGACTCCTCACCACCCCCCCATTTCCATGAGAATTCAACAAGGCTCTGAATACTTTAATTTTGAATCTATGAAATGAGCCAGACCATAGGCACTAATATTGCTTTTTTTTTTCTACCTAGAACAAATCAAGAAATAATGTAGGATTTAGATCGTGTCCCCGGGAGAGTTCTGCAACCAATGAGAGATAGACATATTCTATTCACCTGAGTCTTCCACAAGTGTCTCATTATCTTTAAACCAGGTAATCTGTGGAGGGGGATTCCCAGACGTGGTGCATGAAACTTCAATGGTTTCACCAATACTTGTAGTCTGATTCTCCAGGTTTCCGGTGATCATGGGCGCCACGCGCTCTATGCACACACACACAAAATCACACAATATTCAGTTATAACTTTTGAAATGGTTTTAGCATCAGTTAACTGATAAATAGTTTAAACTTAGTAAACAGTAAGCCACTGATTTCCTAAGCTGCAAATACACAGAGGTTGATGACAGTACCATTGGTCACCAGGTAAAGTCAAATGAAACAGGTCAGGACAGTTGAGATAAGTCACTGCTCCTCTATGAACATTCCTATTAGTGACTCTAGCTGATTGTCACATCACAAAATGAAGGTTGTCACCTTTATGGGTTTTTCCTCTAATTAGACACGGCTTCCCCCAGGGGGAAACTTTCCCTCCCACGAAAGTTCCAGCAGGTGACACCCTTGAAGTTTGCCATGTTTCTTTTGGAAAGTGCGAAACCTCAATGTAATTCAACAAAGAATACCTTATATTTATTTGGCTTTTTTTTTTTTTTTTTTACAAAACTCAGTTATATTATCTCTGTTGCTCACTTTCAACCCTGGAATGGACAAGAATATCAACCGTATTTCACAGAGGAAAGAGCTGCAGTTCATGGGGCGGGGTTGGCGGAGGGGGGAGGGTAAACGAGTCATCCAAGTCCTTATAACTAAGTAAGCATTTGGCCTAATAATAGAAACTGGTGAGACTGAAAGCCTAGTCCAGTGCCATTCCCACTAAAACACAAAAGAGCAACACAAAAATCCCTAAAGAAAGTCAAAGATCTCAAGAAAATTAAGCCCACGAGTATTTCTTTCAATGTATAGCAAAACTTACAAAATATAGAAATATTTTGTCCACAGCAATCAAATGGAATCTTGCTGAAAGAATCCACTTCAATATTTAGCAAAACAAGATTACCTCATTGGTGAACTACATTAGGGCTTAACAAATATCCTGGGCTCTGGTCTGTTTCTAAGAATAATTTTAGGAAAACAACTTAGGAGCCCTTAGAAAAGCAAAGCAGCTCATTGTGAGCACAAATTTCCTGGGCATGGCCTCCTTCACATCTCTCTCTGAATTCTTCCACTAATTTGAAACCAGACAGTCACCAAGGTGAACAGAAAACACATGGCCATGTATGTGATATGATATGAAGGGCCCTGGCAATGACTTCACCCTAAAATATTCTTTTGACATGTAAGTCTTAACACCAGCAAATACTATCCTAGGGTCTGTCTGAAGATACCTCTTAAACTTGCCAAGGCCTCTGAAGAAGATATTATTCCTCTAAAACTTTGGTATAGATTCATTCACCTGGGCAGTTTGTTGCCCTTCTTAAGAGTAAAATCAGAGAACACATGCATCCCAGAAACTGGGAAGGGACACTCATGAGGGGAGAAAATGGAGAGAGTGGACACAAAGAGAACTTTCCAGATCTGTCTCATTTCCCCAGAGACAGAGGCATGGCTGCACAGCTCCTGTGCAGGACACGGGTTTAGATGAGGTGTGGAGAATGGCTCCCTGGGGCATTTTACAAAGCTATCAGCTCATTAAAATCATCATCCCATTGATCCCTATGCTGGACTACATGGGATAATCCAGAGGTGCAGGCAGTGAGTGCAGCACCCCTCCCACAGGCTCTCCCAGGTCCTAAATAACTCTTCATGCAGCAGATGCCTTCCTGAGCACTTACTATGTGCCACTATGTTCCGTGATGCGAGCTACAGCAAGGAGTAAGAGAAAACAAATCCTGTCCTCATGGACACAGAGACCACAATGTGCCATGGCTGCCCTGTGGTTGCCTGTGTTTTCATCTTGTCTACCTACTCACCACTGTGAACTTCTGGAACCTTCTTAGCTCATAGTAGGCATTCCATGAATACGTGTCTACTAAAATAAACAAATGCCAAGGATAAAGCAGGAATTTCCCCAGTTTAAGCTAATCTCTTGTAGATACTAGTGAAGTCCTATCCTTAGAGCTGGAGAGGAACATGTTATTTTCTCTTTTTAATACATCACTTCACCACTATTGGCCTCTTTCTGCCTCCAGAACATTCAGTGAATAAGGCAAGTGTGCACCAGTCTACTTCCTATGCTCCTATAGGACAGTGATCTTACAGTCCCTAAAAGTACCACATTGAAGGCTTTCCAACTGTCTTTGATGACCAAAATTGCCTCCTTACCTAAAACTGTGAGCTGTCTGACCACACAATGTCTTTTCTTGGTCTTCCTGTCCTGAGCGAAGCACACATAGTCTCCTTGGTCCTGCAAGGACACATTCTGGAGCTCCAGGATCAAAATGTCACTTGTGCCATTAGAGAACGTGGTGGCATTCATTCTCCAAAGAGCATCCAAGTTCTTGCAAACAGGTGTGGGCACCTCTCCCGCATGGACTGCCAGAGCCTGTGGGCCAGACTTGTACCACGTGAGGTTCTCAAACGTAGTTCTGTCTGCAGTGCACCACAAAGACACGCTCTCCTGCTCGGTTGGCTGGGTGTCCGGTTGCAAAGTGATTTCAGGGCCCCCTGAAATATAAAACCTATGGTTAGAAAATGGTGATTTAATTTGGGCAACACACTATTGTCTTCCTGTTGCCTTCAGACTGCTATAAAGCACCAAGAGAAGTGAAGCTCTAGCAATCCCAGCAAAGGAATACAAGGAGACTACCAAACTAGACAGTTCGGGCTCCAAAATGTATTATTTTACCAAGATGCATTTCCTCAGATACGTATCAAGTCTCTCCTTTAGGCTCAAAACACAGCTTTAGAGATTAAAAAAAAATCCAAAACATATTGAAAGCAGATAATTATACCATGGAACTTTAAAAATTAGTTCCTCATTGACACATCACACTCAATGACACTGAAGCTATATTTATGACAACAAATTAGCCCGCACTGAACTCTTGACCACCTAGTCCGGTCGGCTAAAGCTTAACCATAAAATTAAGATGCACAATCAGAATCAGCAGCACTGGGCAGAAACTGCCCCTATGTCATTGCAATTGCCTCCGGAAAACCCAGCACTGTCAACAGCTCAGCAGCAAGCTGATGGAACCCCAAGAGGCCAAGCGCTGTGCTAGACTGGGATGGTGGAGCCATAACCGTGATGCAGGATTTGTGGCTAAAAAAATATGCGAAACCATCCTCTCCCCTGAGGGAATGGGAGAGTCAGTTGTACCGACTTCCCACGCACCCAACAGCTGGCTGAGGAGTCTTCATTTATGAACCAAAGCATCCCCAATCAGCCCAAGTCCTCTTCTGAAACACCATGCCACTCCGGAATGGCAAGGGCCACAGAGCATCAGACAGCCTAGTGCCCCCTTGGCAAGAGATCTAACCACCACCCCCCTCCGCCCAAGGAGAGCAATACTCACTGATCACGTGGAAGGAGATGACCCTCTCTCCTCTCCCAACTTTATTGACGGCTTCGCATTTGTACAAAGCTGACACATTGGCTGCTTGGATAACAAGGGTACTTACAGTCTGTGGAAAAAAACAAATCCCGGGCTGTAAACGATGGAGGCTGTGTTTATGCTCATGCTTTCAGACTAAAATTCAACCCGTAAGACCTGTCTGTTCCATTCACACTACTGCACTGACCTCTCTCAAATCCATGCAATTATAATTACTCCGGTGTGGTTCATGCAATACACAAAACAGGCATTGGAAACCGGAAAGCAAATAAAGTGTTTCAACTCAGCACTGTACTCATTTCCATACTTGTAAAATCAGAATCCCCTTACAACAGATGCAGAGATTTAACAGCATACATGTTTTATCTTTCTCTGATAAGATATTAATAAGTCGACGGCACTTCTCAAAGCCAGTGGTGTTTTCAAACTAACTTCATATGTCAGTATTTTATAGTACAATTAACGTGACCATCAATCGCTAATACCCCTCGCACACGACTGCCCCGTGCTTCCACGCCATCCTTCCATCCTCCCATAAAAGAGAAAGAGAGAGACAGATTTTCAAATTAAGGAACTTCGAACTCACTTTGTTCTTTCCTTCAATTAGGGCAAACTGATTCTTGTTGACTTCAATTTTATTTCCCCCCTGGAAGTCATCCACGTTTCTCCATTCTTTACAAGTGTATGGGTTTGTCATTAAGACAGCTTGGCTATAAGGAAGAAATAAGAGCTCTCATGATGCCTGAATTTTTCTTTAGTTCAAGTCCGTGGCAAGGAAAGGAGTGAGACCTCGGTTATTATGTTCTTAGAAATAACTTTCAACGCACCCTACCACGTTACACGATTTGGCGCCAATTAAAAATAGGCCTCGGCAAAGAAGGAAAAGGTTCTAGGTAGATTCATTCAGGATACAGGAGGGAAACAGCTATTCTGGGAACAAACCTCCATTCATAAATTGAACCGACAAGACAATTCAAGTTAATTTAGTTCAAAGGAAGACAAGGAAACTAAGAAGTCAATTGGGCTTCTTAAAGTAATCTCCCTGGGACTGTGGCCTTTGTGGAGGAAATGGTCAGCATCTGAGGAAGAAACTAGTAGTGGCCATCTCAAAAACAACAACAGGAAGTGAACTGCGCGGGGTGGTAGTGGGTGGCCTGTTGTTCTGTCTTCCTAAGGATGTCTGGACTTGTGTTAGAACCTGATAAGCTGGGCCTAAGAATCCAAAGGCTGCATCTTGGCCTGTGGCTCCCTCACATCCATCAGCTCTTCCTCTGAGATGGACCTTCTCTCAGATAAGAAGGAGACAGTGGTATTCACCGGTTGACTGGAATAAGGAGAAACCCCAAAGATTGGCTATTGGCAAGGTGGGCAAAGAGCCTGCGTTTCGAGAAGTGTGCACACCAGGGCTAATTTAGGAAGAGAGAGCTAGCTAATCTCAAGGTGGGACATCCCAAGGAAAGGCATCTCCTAAAACGTTATGACATGGAGAAAGATGGTAGGATCGGAAAGGACCACTTGGGGCATAACTTTCTTAGGAACAGCCTTCTTGGGGTGGGGGGCATGGAGTCCTACCACAGTGTGGCCGTGAGAAATGCAAAAGAGCAGGCAACTAGAGGACGTAGGCCTACTCACGCGGGCTTGTAGGCGCACTCCTCCAGCTGCCAGTACCAGCGGATGTGGTGCGGAGGGGGGACGGCGTAGACCGTGCATGTCAGCGACTGCGTGGAGCCGTACTGGTAGGAATCCACCGGAGAGATCAGGGATTTCTCACCGATCTGGGGCGGGACTGGAGATGGGAAAAGCCACTTTTTAATTGGAGATCCTCTTTGGGGAACAGAAAGCGGGAGTTTTCATCAACCCAAGCCTAGGATTTTGCCCTCCTTTTCTTTTTCAAAGAACAGCTAGACTTGGAAACAGGCGCTACGACTGCCGGTGACACCCATCATCCTCACAAGTGGAGGACTTTGTGCAAGTCTGGCCACCCTCTGCCTCGGTTCTTCTCAGTCCGCACGATAGGGGGTAACTCTCCCTGTGCTCCCAATCTCAAAAGATCAGAAAGAAAGAAAATCATCCTGATTGTACATTCATTACGTGCTAGCCGTTGTCTAAGTGCTCTGCGTGGGTTAATCCATTTAATCATATGTGAGAAAAATGAAACAGAAAAGTTAAATGACTTGCCCAAGGTCACCCACCTACCTCTCCTCCTCCTCCCTCTCCTTCCTCCACTTCCTTCCCTCCTTCCTTTCTCCCTCCCTTCCATTTCTCCCCTCTCCCCCTTCCTCTTTCTCACTCTTTTTTTTCTCTTTCCTTTTTTTTGGCTCCAAAGTCACTGACACAAAACTCTTCTCCCATCACTAGCAACTTAAGGACTCAGATTATACTCTCAAATTTTCACTTTTCTATGTTAATTTTATATAGCGGGGTAAATACTAGGGTGAATCAGTTGTTTAGTGACTTCGTGAGTTCTTGAGATGGGGTTATACACTGTCCATTTTTACATCTTTATTTTGTGTTCATTTTCTTTCCCCCGCCCCCCACTTATTAGCTTCTCACCATTCCCCAGCCCCCTACTCCTGAGTGGCTTCTAAGTGACATTGCTGGAACCTGTTTTCTTTATATACTCCTGAAGCTGAGATCCCAGCAAAGAAATGAAGCCGAGCTCAGTGGACATACAGAGTGGTGGCAGGATATACGGGGAAGCACCTTAATTTACAAATGAAGATCCTGAAGTTTTATTATGCCATGCCAGTAGGGAGAACAAAGAATTCCACAGAAAAGCATTTCCTAAACTATGTTTGGGGCAAGAGATTAATGGATTTCCAGGGTGGGATGGGGGATGCTCTGGTCAAAAAACTTTGTTAAAGCCTCAATACTTTGTCTCTTCCCCTGGAGAATGGCAATATACATGGATATTATGTAAAGGTCCTGATAAGTCCTGTTATACAGACACCTATTGTACATTGACTTAATATCTCCTACACTTACTTGACCATGTTCCTCACCCAGAACGCTTTCCGACTGGAAAAACGACATTCAAATCATCCTTAAATCAAAACCTTAGTATCTCCCTTTATAGCCTCAGAGTCAGGTAGGTCCTAGTCTCTTGTTTTTTGGGGTTTTGTTTTGTTTTGTTTTGTTTTGTTTTAATTGTTAAACTACCAACAAGCCAGCAGTATCAACCTGCAAAGGCCTTCTGAGTTGGAACCCGCCTGTGCAACAAACTAGCAGCTTCCCACAAAATTCAAAAAGACTTACAAGTTTGCATGCCAGGTGCCTAATTCCATGAGACAAGAGCAAAGGTAGTACGACAACTGTCCCTGTAGGCATTCTTATTTCATAGCATACTGCCGTCGAGTGTATCATCTACATCAATACTGCACTTGACACCAAACAATCCACATACACAGCCTCTTAGGCTAACATGTCTAGAGTGCAGTGTCCTACACCTCAGTTTGACTCTACTGCTCTCGATCATATTTATAAATAGGAGCCCATTCATGATGTCAGTGAAGCAACAGGTGACAAAGGAATGGTGGCCTGGCTGTTTAACAAGATACAGTCTTAGTCTTTATAATCAATTTTGGGCAGAGAAGGAAAACTGAATGAACTCACCATTCACAACCAGAGATATCACGTGGCTCTGTTTCTCCTTTGAAATGGGGTTGGTAAGGATGACAGTATAATTTCCTGTATCTTTTTCACTCACTTCCATAATCGTCAGGACATGCCCCACTTTTATTGTGTGATTGGACTCAATGGGTCTTCCATTTTTATACCTATGGCAAAAAAAAAAAATCTCAGGAATTAGTATCATTTAAGGGTTTGCTTTCAGGTGGAACAACGCTTTGCATTCATTTGCAATACATACCATTTTATTTCAGGGGGAGGGTAACCAAGGTACTTCACAGGGATTCTGACACGATCTCCCACAGTGGCTTCCACCGAAGATTCCATGCCACTACCAAAAGCAACAAAGGGTTTTTCTGAAAGAAAATAAAAATAATCATTATTTTAAATGTCAACTTATTATAAATGATCATTTGGTTTAGTTTTTTATTTCAAGTGAAGAGTCAAAGATCTGGAGAGTCTGCACTGCCACAGTTCAGGGATTTCCCCCACACTTCCTTTCTTTGGTCACTGTCCAGCTTCTCCCACACAACTGGCTTCTGCATTTGGTTTCCTCTCTCTCCAGGTGCATACTACAAGCTTACTGACTGCTCAAGTCTCAACCAAGCATTTGCTTTTGTGTGAAGCTCCTCTAAGACCTCCAGGGATCTTGGTTGCTTCTTCTCCGCTCCCCTGGAACCTTTTATCTACCTGCCATATGTCCCAAGGACTCAGTCCTCAGACCACTTGTCTTTATCTACACCTTCCCCCAGACTCAGCCGTAAACTATCATTCACATTCCTCCTAAATTTGTATTTCCTCCCCGGCCTTCTCTGGGTTCCCGGTTTATATATTAAATATCTCCACTCGGATGTTTAGTGGGCATATCCAAATAAACACACCCAACACTGTTTCTCCAAATCTTACTTCCCTGTCAGTCTTCCTTATCTCAGTAAATAAAACGACCATTCGCTCACTTGCTCACACTAAAAATTCAAATCATCTTCCATTCTTCTCTTACCCCCTACAGCCATTGAGTCAAAAGGCAGATCCTGCTGGCTTTAGATTCAAAAATATATCCAGAACCATATCTCTTCTCTCCACTCCTACCTCTACCAGTTAGTCCAAGCCACTCACCATCTCTCACCTAGATAACTGTAACTAGCCTCCCAACTCGTGTCCCTATTCCTGCCCTTATTTCTCTGAACTATTATGAGAACTATTTCTCATAAAATACATAGTAGTCCTATAAAAACATAAACCAGCGCATGTCTCTCTCTGCTCAAATCCTTCTATGAATTCCCATATTATAAAATCCAAAATCATTACCAAGGTCTCTAAACTGGGTGCCATATGAATCATCACCTAAACTGAGACATTTATGTGTTATTATGTGACATTATTATAAGGGAAAGAGAATAAATAAGAAACAAGGCTGTTTGTTCAAAGCCCCACAGATAGTAATTAAATCCAGGCCTCCCCAATTACAAAGACCATGCTTATTCACATAGGCCTCTCAGCCTTGCAATAAAATGAAAATTTTAAAACTATCTTCGATAATGATATTCTGCTTATTATACTACGAATAACAACATCAACAACCACAACACGTAAAATTTAGTGAGCACTTACTATATTAGCTCATCTCATCATTAAAGTTGGGATTTGAACCCAAGCTATGCTCTTGACCTATAAGTCATATGGCCTCCCTAGCCACGTGACCTCAAAATGTCTTCTGAATGGAGCTCAAAAATGTCTTCTGAATGAACAAAATAGGAATCACTAGTGACCTAAAGGTATTTAAATTATCCCACTTCTCAAGGTACGGCATAATTCCAAAGGAGATCTTAGCTTACCGTGGATCCTGATGAATGTGCTGTTCCTCTTGGTCATCAGCCCACTGGAAGCTGCACAGGTGTACCACCCTTGGTCACTCCGGGTTACACCATCTATAGTCAAGGTGCTCAAAAATTTCTTCATCTCACTCCCAGACTGGGTTTTTAGGTCCCGGTTAACAAGTTTTTTATGCTGATGCTGAAAAAGAGTTCACTGAGTTTTCAAAGTCTAGCATAACATTACCTGGTAGCTTCTAGATACCCACGAGATCAAGTCTTGGCCCTCGGAGAACACTATTCATGTTAATAATAGGGACTTCAGAACTTTTCACATGATCTAGACAACCAATATATTTGGTTCCAGGAGAAATAAATGGAACCAACTGAATGAAGATTTTTAAGGCCTCACATAGTGGGAATGAGATGGGTAGGTGCTGCACAAACACAAGCAAATATGACCACTGCTTATGGAGAAGTATGTCTCATGCCACCGTTTAAAGACAATTTCCCTAAAAGCAAAAATAGAACAAAGACTTTGGAGCACAGAAAAATAATGCAACCTGAAAAGATGTAATCACATAGAGAAAACTAATCTTCAGAGCCTGATGGTAGCAAAGTGGGACAGAGTTCTTGGCATTGCATCAGTTTTACACGGATGCTATATGTTCTGCAGTTCTTTTAAATTGTGTGTGCATGTGTGTGAGTGTGTGTGAGTTAAGGCCCTTACATTTTATCTGGCCAGAGAAGTCCCTATCTCTCAAACAAACTCTGTTGGGCTTATTATCAAAGTATTGAGAGGTCTGGCTTTCAATTGTTAGTGTTACCTTCAAAGAAGGGTATTCCCAGTTGAAGTCAAGCCCTACGTTTAGTTCAGTTCTTACAGTACAATTTAAGACAAGCCTCTCTCCAACAGACAGCTCAACTCCGTGAGGGGGGCTGAGAATCACGTCATAAATCTTGTACCCTAGAGCAAGTAAATTGAAAACACAGAGAAAGAAAGAGAAAATAAATGTATAACTTTGCACAGATTTTTTTTTTTAATGATGCAACTTCAGAATGTGCCATATCATTTTTCCCCTAAGGGCCTCACCAATACTTGGTAACTCCCAGCAAAATGGCCTAAGAGACTTACAAAGCAGACCTGAAGGAATCTCAAAGACAGCCCAGTGGAGAGAAAAGCAGTAAAATTTGAGTAGTCAATAGCCAATGAAGCCAGCTTTAGTAAATTACTGAGCTTTCCATAAAAAAGGTATAATTAAAAGAACTGATGCCAAGCAATGCTCTGAACATTGAATTTTCCATCAAATATGCTCCCATAATAATACTCTTTTCCATCCTTGGCCTTGGCAAGAAAGGAGAAAAACTCAATTGCACATAGGTTTACTTGGTAGAGAAGAGCAGATGTAATAAACTGCCCCACACCAGATCTTAAAATAATATATTTTTCAATATCCTTTGTTCTTCTCCCTATATCTTCATCTCCAGGATCTTAATAGAGGAAGCCAATCTTTAATATCTGATATTAATCATATGGAAAGAAACTGTCCACTTACCTACAACCACAACTATGTACATAATAGACTGGTAACTTTCATCATTAATTTTTGCTTCGCAAAAGACCATGCCAGCATAGCTGATCATGTAGCTGGGGATAGTAAAGCCTTTCTTACTGTCCCAGGAAATTCTGTTTCCATCAGGAACAAACCTCTTTTCTGGATACCTCTGAGTAGAAAAAGAAACATCAAATATTGAATAAAGTGCTTTCCAAAAGTGAAAACCATGCAAAATGATCACTAAGGAATTCATCACTAAAGAACATAAATTAGTTTTATTTATTATCATTTTGACTCTTCTGAAAGGATCTTTAAAACAAATGGTTGATAATACATTATATATAGCTACCCATCTTAACATCAGGAAAACATGAGAGATGACTGAAGAAGATGTAACTTACTGCACAAAGTGACACATTGAGGTTGGAAATGGACCCAAGACATGGAATCACCACAGTTTTATTTTTGTTCTCAGTGATGTACACAACTCCATGTTGGTCGCTAACAGAAGCAATAAATGGAGACCTGTAATCTAGAAGAAAATTTAACTCCATTAGTTAATGGCATTTGCTAGAAAAGTTGATCTTGTTTCAAGTTCATAAACTCTAACCAGAGAAGTCAATGATTGAGAATGACATTTCACACCAGGCAAAGGAATCCACAGGTTGGTGTGCTGGTAGATATCTGGCTCCAAAGATATGCTACAGAAAGGGTATACGCACGTGTGTGTGTATGCGTGTGTGTGTGTATGAAAAATCTGAAAGAAAACTCCTAGAATGAAACTGACTCTTTTCACTAGGATCATCAACAAGTAGAATGTATTTTATAGGTTTCACATTTAAGCAGATGTTAGATTATAATTTTTTTCAAAATGAAGGAACATGTTTCATTTTTCATATACACTTACATATACACATATACATTCTTCTTATATACGAAACATTTTTCAAGCACATAAAAGTTTTAAAGTATTTTTTTAATTTATAAGTAATTTTGAAGTTAAATCTATACTTTACCTATTGAATTTTATTAATGCTAAAAAAAAAGCATATTCTTTCTGTAGGCAAAGAATGTCCAAGGGCCATGAAAATAAACTAATGAATCTCAAAGGAACTTTAAAATAAGCAGAAGATAACAACTTTTGGGTTCGATTATTCAATGGAAAAATTTATGTGCGTATTTTAAGGCTGTGAACACTAGATACGAGATTCTTTATAAAATAATGTTCAGTGGTTGTTGAATTTAGTTTAAAATTCAGCAGTCGTTAATATCTTCAATGACAAAAATTCAAAAAGCCACCATGGCAAAAAGTGAGAAGAAAAAAAAGAGATTTTAATGTCATTCAAACATCGTTCCTACAGTGTGTGAATACACCACTGGGAAAATAGTCCACTCTCCCGAGATAGAGTCGCTGTAGTGTGAAGTCGTGCTTGAAATCTCACAGAGATAATGGTTCAGACTGCTACGCCCAACACACCTGATCGAGCTTTTCCAGAGCTCTTCAGGATAACTGGTCCAAGTAAAGAAAGAGTTAATTAAACCAAGGGGAGAAAGGCAGCTAATTCCCTGCAACAGCAGAAGTTTGATTTCCTTCCCAGCTGGAAAGCACAGAAAGGCAGCCAATCCAGCCCACCACATGCCATAGCCATTATCTTATGAGGCCAAGACCCACTTCCTGGCTCCATCCATTGCTGGAGGGAATGGGGTCAGAAGACTAAGGAAGTAAGGTAGGGACCGGAGGGGACAAGAGGGGACATTTAAAGGGCCGTCCATAGGGAATACTTCGGTGCTTTCTTTCTCATTGTTAAACTTCATGACCAAAATCTTGGACAGCTCACCTCCTAGAGCATTAGGCTTAGACAGGAAGCAGAATTTAATGGTGTACCCAAAGATGGGCAGTGCACAAATAAACAGTGCCAGGGATTGCTACTTCTTAATAGGAACCTACCTTCCAGCCACATACTATGAAATATTACCAAGCTTGCTTACAGAACAAGTCTTTGGAAGCTAAGTTAACCCCTTACGTAAGACTAAAGCTATTCAGTAAATCAATTCTACTTCAGCATTCCAAAAAAAAAAAAAAAGGAAATAAACAAAAGAAACCCAAACAACCACCATCCTCTCAAAATAAAATATTTACTGTAACTCATGAAATGAATTTTCACATGTCTCCAGGTTTCCTGACTCGGGGAGAAGGAAATAACGAGATATTATGGGAGAGGTTCATCTTGTAGTATTTCCAGACAGGCTAAAAGCAGGAAATCCTTGCAATCTTCTGAGAAAGCCTGATCTCCCAAGACTGCCAGATCAAAAGGAGCCAGAAATTCTCGAAGATCTGAGCCTTGTCTCTTTCAAATTCTGCAGAGGAAGGAGGAGGGCACAGAATTCTATCTTGGACTGTGCTCATCCTGGGCAAAAATAATTCTCAAATATTGTGCAATCCAGGAATGACATACGTTATCTTGATGTAGTCTCCATTTTCTCACTGCACTGACCATATTGCACTATTGAAATGTAAATGGAGATATGCAAAGTGTGTTTCCTAAAGCTAATGAAATTCCCAGTCTATAAGAGATGCTTCTGGAGAAAAAGTCTAAGCCATCTTCACCTGCCTCAAATCCTCTGGGATGCGAAAATATATATAAATGCATAAATAAGATGTCTAAACAGCTCATTTTCACTGAAAAGAAAAATATTTAATATATCCAAGCAAAGTACTACATATATACAACACTAACATTCCCCAAAATTATATGACAGATTTATAACTATCATCAGTTAGGTCGGTTTCCACAGGAAAATTAAGCCAGTATAGGATTTTTAAAACACAAAAGAAGACATAATTTATATTATAAATACTAAATACGTGTAACACTGTGTTTTATTCTACGTGGACATGTGTTTTATCCTACATGATGTCGATCCCAAATTGCAAACTCTAGGAAGATGTGGCTTCTTATCCAAGATCTCGGACCACACAGGCAAAGAAACACTGGCCTTGAAAGGCCCTTTGAGGTAATATCTTCATTTATGCAAGAGGATGAAATTGTCTTTCACAAAGTATAAGTGGGAGAAGAGAAGTTCTTATGTACAAAAAAAGTTCCAGAGCCCTTAGCTGTTTCCCTGTGCATTCTTGGGAAAACCTCCTCCCCCGTCATAGATAACCTATCTCTCCACAGAAACCCCTCCATAACGCACCCCTGAATCTCCCCTTTCAAGGACTTCAGGTTCTTTTTCTCAAACATCAGAAGGCTTTTTATAAATCCCTACAGCCAATTGTGAACACAGATTTCCCTGAGAAACAAAGATCAGAACCACACTAACTGGTGGCAAAAGAGATGTAATACGGGCCCAAGTTCCAGAACAAATCAATGAGTCTTGTTCTCAGAGGAAGCCTTGAGAGAGAAGAATTTTGTGTATTCCTGTTGGCAAACAGCCTTTGGAGCGAGCCTTTTGTTGTACTCCAGTGTACTCTATTCTTCCCTGCGCCTATTGTGTTTTATAACTGGTAAATCAGCTTGGGAAATGAATTCCATGAAACTACTTACCTTGAACGTAGACATAAATGACTGAGGCCATGTCAGTGTCCCGATAGAAGCACTTGTAGGCTCCAGTATCATTTCCCATCACTTTTGGAATCGTGAGCATCTTACAAAAGAAGCTGTCACTGCACTCAGTCACCTCCACTCTTTTCTCAGAGCCACTCTGATTGTTGGGCCAGAGCCAGTCCAAGTCCCTCTGTCCCCTGAAAAATTAATTCCAGGGAAGTAATCATGTGAAATGCCACACTATGGGGCTGTTTCCAAGAAAACAGAAGGTTTGTTTCTCAAACTTATATAAACCCAACAGACAGATTCGCAGCTTTCTACCAACAATGACAGGCTGGATGGACAGATGACAAAAAGCCATAAACTCAGCTTCGGACATTACGTATAAGGATTCCTGAGTCTTCTATTAATCAACTCACTCACTCAACAAATATTTTTTAAGCAGGTACTATGTGCCAAATGTTGTTAAAGTCTGGGGATACAGCAGTGGACAAATCAGACAAGAGTCAATGCCTTTATGGAACTTTAGTCTAGTTAGAGAAAGCAGGCAATGAAACAGCAAGGGAAGCTCAACAAAGCTAAATTATTTTTTTAAGTAAGTAAAAATATGTGGTGTAAGTAAAATGTAGGGTGGTGATAAGTACTAGAGAGGAGATATAGAATATACAGAGAGTAAAGAGTTCTGGAAGGAGGGGGCTTGATGAAGCCATATGAATATAGGGAGGAATGGTGTTCCAGGCAGAGGGAACAGAAAATGTAAAGGCCTTGGGGCAGGAGTATCTGGAGTACCAGGGGAATGGCAAGGAAGTCGGAGTAGTCCATTAAGAGTGAGCAAGTGGGACAGTAAGAAGTGAAGTTCAGAAGGAAGAGAGCACAACTGTCTAAGAGCCTCACAGGACCTTATACAGGCTGCATTCAGAGATTACTTTCTTTGCAGCATTTCCCTGCAAAGCCCTGAGAAAGATAGTCACATTAGAAAGAACATAGATTCTTCATGGATTCTTCTTTCAAAGAATCTGAAATTTCCATGAAGTTGCAGCTACACTAATGAAGTTACTTTCACACACTTCATGGCTTTTTCAGGACATAAGAAATTCTTTTGAATGAGTTTTAAAAGGGAATATGGGATCTTTGGGGATTTTAAATGGCCTCTGTTATTGAGGGTGGGTAAGAGGAAAACCCACTAAGAAATGTGTCTTCAAACAGCAAAGCTGGAGAAATAGCACTGTTACTATGTTTTCTCCCAAGGGCTGGGCATTGTTGACCTACCCTTGATAAGGGGACAAGGGCATCCTTCACACTCTGCAGTCTAAAATAGATCTGTGTCGTGTTGAACACTGGTGTTCATCAAGCATAAGCAATGGCAGTAACCCACTGCCCAAGGTTCTCTGTGGACCCCTAGCTCCCTTCTCCGAGGGCAATGTCACCTCCACTCATGTCTCCACATCTCTGCCCAAGACACACTAAGAGGTTCCTGAGAAGCCTCTGGGTCCACTATATTAAACCCCAAGGTCTCCTACCTTTCATTTTGGGGTAGGGGCTCTGACACAAGATTTAAATGCTTCTTCCTTTCAAAGAAGCCTGCTTCCCCTGTTAGCAAATATCAATAGCATGGCTTCTTGCTAGCAAATGAGAAGAGAGGCTTTCCAGAACATCAAGGCAAAGCATGGAGTCCATTACCTTGTGCAGGACATGCACTCAGTACTATTAATGGCTGAAATTTAAATTGCTATTACAGTCATAATTTTATCATAAAATAAAATTCTTGGCAAGGGCTATACAAATGTCCAAGAGCTATTCTGAATATGATAAATATGGCCCCAAACTCCTTCAACTCCATCCCTTAAAGGCAAGAGAGTAAGTTCTCAATTTCACTTATGTATTCAATATTTATTGAGTATCTACTATCTACTATGTGCCAGGTGCTATACTGTATGCGTGCGTGCATGCGTGTGTGTGTGTGTGTGTGTGTGTGTGTCTGTATTAGCAGAGAGTAGCAGGAAAAAAATTCCAGCAAAATCAAATGAAATTTTTAGGAGAAGAGCTTTCTCATTTTTTTCATTATTAAATCATGTATTGGAATCCTCACTAGTTACCATTACAACCACTCTATGATAATTCTGCTTACAGAAATTATTTTTCCCTCAATAAGCAATGAGTTACTTAACCCAGGAAATCTGAATCTAAAATGCATCCTTACCTGCAAGTAATCTGGAGAGTTGTATTAGCCATAATTGTAAGTATGTCTTTTTGTATGCTGAGTCTGGGTGGATGAAGGGAAACACTAGGCAAACCTAGAAACAAATTAAATAAATGAATGTAGTTGCCACTGAGTCAGACCCAATAGGAAACACCTTCCATAAACAATGCACACTCTATACTTTAAAAGGCCTCTTCAGCAATTCATTGTGTAAAACTGTGAATTTACTTTTCACCATTCCCAGTAAAAGTTCACAAACTGTGTCATAACAGGAAGAATGGGCAGATGGTCATAAACCAACACAAAAGTTCTGCAATTCATGGAGCTAGGGTGGAGTTCCTGTTTTCCTGCATTGCCAACTTCAAGGTCTTACAAAAGGATATAGGACATTGAAACCAAATGAACCTTCATCTGATGATCTCACTCCCTTGGGAAAGGACCCACTGACATTTCTTATAAAGCATAGGATGCACACATTTGACTAAATTGCTGATTAATGAGTACTCCTAAGAGAAACTTCTATACAGTTCATCTATGAACCCTGAAAGGGGGGGGGACAATGCCCATGACATTGTCTCATTTTTCCTTTATCAATTCTCTAGTGCACTTCCCCTGGTAACTGAACTGCCAAAGTTGGAAGACTGTAGATTAAAACTAGGTGAGAGGAATTGAAGAAGAGAAAGAAATTGCCGGTGTCCCTATAATACACCTATTAATACACTTTTCCTTAGAAAATGGAACTAAAAAAGCGTAATGCTAATGGATTACAATTGGGGAATCTCAACTTATTAATCAAAGTTCTGAGCTCTCCCTGATACCAAGCTTACAACACAAGAAAGCTGTCTTTACCTAAAAATAACGCAGGACAGATTCCTCACCACAAGTCACACCACAGCAAGAAAACAAAGTTCTCTGTGAACTAAATGCAAAGAGCTAGCAAGTAATGAAAAACTATCAGGGAAATAAAAACTGTCCACCATGCTAGGGCCTTAACTAATATCCAGATCTCCAAATTATCACTTTAAAAAGTGATGGATGCTGGGTAAGCACCCAAGCTTAAAATGATCCTTGACTCACGTCAACTAAGAGCAAATGACTCTCTATCCAAAGAAAATGAGAACACTAATTAAAACACATACATGCACCCCTGAGTTTACTGCAGCATTGTTTACATCAGCCAAGATATGGAAGTAACCCAAGTGTCCATCAATAGATGAGTGGATAATGAAGATGTAGATGTCATGGGATATTACTCAGCCATAAAAAAGAACGAAATCTTGCCATTTGCAATCATGCGGATAGAGCTACAGAGTATTATTCTAAATAAAGTCAGTCAGAGAAAGACAAATAAGATTTCACTCATATGTGGAATTTAAGAAACAAAACAAATGAACAAACAAAACAAAAAGACAAATAAAAAATAGACTCTTAAAAATAGAAAACGAGCTGATGGATACCAGAGGGGAGGTAAGTTGGGAGATGGGTGATACAGGTGATGGGGATTAAAGAGTATGTTTATCATGATGAGCACTGAGTAATGTACAGAACTGTTGAATCCCTATATTGTAGACCTGAAACTAATAGAACACTGTATGTTAATTATACTAGAATTTTAAAAATAATTTAAAAAATTTTTTAAAGAACCACTGACTTCTGAGGCCTAAGCTACCCTGATCTTGTTGGGTAAATAAGACAGTATTTGCAAATATGAAAAAGTATGAGGAGAGAGAGTGAGCAAATATCCAGTGCAAATACCTAACACTATATCTGTGGATCCCAAAGTGAATGGCCACAGACAAAACAAACAGCTGATCACATATATTTCTACACACTCACCCAGATGTACAAAGTAGGTTGTTGACACAACTGCAGATTTGTTGATCAATATCATAGTTTTAAAAAAAAACACTAGAAATTAAGTTGCATCAGTAAATCTCAGAAACTCATTGGTATTGGTACTGACTCGTGTTTGGGCCAATAATTCTTAAGCTTTAGGATGTGTAAGACATCCCTCGCCCTCCAAATCTGCATTTTAACAAGCACTTAACATGATTTGATCACACATGGTCTATAGGATACTCTTGGACAGCTGTTGATCTGGCTTATCATGTTCAGTTAATTAGCATAGCACTTTTCAATAGGAAGGAAAAAACTGTCCTCAAAGTAGACAAACAATAAAGCAAAGTGTTTAAAGCAATAGAAAAGCCTTCCAACAATGGAGTCTCACTTTGTTTAAGAAAAGGAAAATAAAAACAACTTATTCGGATGAGTTCAAGTATCAAACTTGGCTGGGAAACACTAGGTTGAGAAACATGTTGAAAGCAGTAACTTAATACAATTTGTACAATGATCCAAATGAGAAAGAACTGATTATTTGGGCACATTTATGTGAGAAAAAAAATGTAGCAAAAGCACAGCTATTGTTTAAATAAGCTATGTTTGTCCTACCAGCAAAATAAGAGGTTCTTGAAGATCTCTCATAAATTATTGTCACAGATTATCTCACACTCTGGTCATACTTTCTTATGTTAAAAAAATTAATTAAAGATATGTTCCCCATTCATAGGAAGCTAAGACAATACCATACTATCCTAGAGACATGTATACAACAAAAATCTTTTCAACAAGCCTCTATCAATAAAGATAACTCCAAATTCGTATCTGTAGACCAACCAACATTCGATTTTGTTTTGCTCCACTAAGCTTCATTCATTTCCATGGGCAAGTTTAAGTCCTACTCTTCAGAAAATTCTAAAGAAATAACTACAAGAAGTACATATGCTGCTACTCTATAAAAAGCCCTTCTATGTTCAAATCCTCTAACCCAAATTAATTAATTTGTGCGCTATTACCCTCCCAGCTCAAAGACAGGAAGGAAAAACAACAGTGCCTCTGTCTCTAGAATTTGATGGCACCAATTATAGCCCAATCCAATTAAGCAAGTCACACACTCCAAAAGGGCAACCTCATCGTTATATTCAGGGCAACCCGATTGCAGTTACTGCTGCTGCGCTATGAAACACCCCAGGCTTAGAAGCAACTCACTTCTTTGTGGGATACTGAGCAACCACATGTTCCAGACCATAAAGGGGGAGAGCGAGGTCTTGTCAGGGACAAATGAGTGTCCATGGTGGAGCTGGCCCCGATGAACCAAGTCATTATTAAGAAAATTCAATAGCTATAGATAGATGATCTTGTTACTGTATACGAATGCCTTTTCTTTTCTTTTCTTTTCTTTTTTTTAAGACATGCGATTCTTTTATTCCAGTGTAAGGAATTTTTCCCCAAATTATCTGACTTTTTTTTTCCTCCCTCCACCCTCTCCCCTGTCTCACCCTCCAAAGAGTGGAAATCTGGAAATCGGCAAACTCTGGCCACAGAAAAGAGATACGAGAAGGGCGCGTGGGGGAGCGGGGAGGGGAGGGTGTTGAGCAGAGCGAAGAGGGACAGACAGACCTTCATTGCATCAAGAGCATGTGTGTTCCTCATCCTGAAGGAGACTGAAATTTTAGGTGGCAAGGAAAGAACCGAGGGGCGCTAGCTCTAGCTACCGAGTCCCGCAGAGTCAAGTTTTCAGAACTTGAACTTCTGACCGTGCGCTTATCCCAAGGACCCGAGCTTTGAAAGATGTCGTTGTTTTACATAGAAGGTGACTGTTACTTGGAGACATTTGGGGAAGCTGTCACCCCCCCCCCCCCCAGGCTGAGAGCCCAATTTCACCTTCTCCCTGCAAGGAGAGCAGCATCCAGCATCCAGGGGAAAAGAAAAAAAAAGAAAGTTTCCCTCCCGAGCTGCACCCCCTACACGGTGGGTGGGTTTGTGGGCTGCAGCCAGGACGGAAAGGCACCCCGGGGTCCCCCTGGACTCAGCGGAGCGGGGCGCGCGGCCCTCCCCGCCCGCCCCCCGCCGGGCACCCCCTCTGCCAGCCGCGGGCGCCCGCCCTCCCGAGAGCTCCGCAGGCCCGGGTCGGAGGCCACCTTCTGCAAGGAACCGGGGCTCGGAGACCACCAACTCTTTGGAAGCCCTTGGGCCAGTCAAAGAGCGTCAGCCTCCAGGTTGGCAAATGAAAAAAAAAAAAACGACCGAGTTGTCAAGTCGCTGCGCTTCGCTCCGGCTCTCCGGCTCTCGGCATCCCCGGTCCGTCCGCCCGCGCCCGACCTCTCCGCCGTCCTTTGGGGCGTGGGCTCCTTACCCCCGGAGGCAGCCCCGGTCTCCACGCAGAGCCACAGGGCGATGGCCAGCAGCGCCTTGCTCTCCATCCCGCACCTCGCGCGCGGCGCAGCGCCCCGGACCCCGGCGCCGGCTCTTCCTCCCCCGCCCGCCCCGAGAAGAAGGCGCGGAGGCGGGACGCGCGCCGCAGCGCAGGACCGAGCGGCGCGGGGGGCAGGGCGGGGGCGCCCGGGCTCCGGCCACGGCGCGCAGGGGCGTCTGCGGGGGCGGCGGGCAGAGGAAATCCGCGCGGCGCGACGGCGCTGGGCTTCCCGGAGCGCGCAAGGGATGCCCCGCGCGGGCCGAGGGGACAGCACCGTGCACCGGCCGCTCCCGGGGTCCCGGGGCTCACTGCGCGCTGGGAGCCGGGGCCGAGACTCTAGAGCCTGGGGGCGGGGCCCGGAGGGGCGGAGCCCGGCGGGGGCGTGGCCTTGGTGGGCGTGGCCCTGTGTGGGCGTGGCCTAGAGGGCGTGGTTCCAGCGGCCGGCGGCCCCGCCCCCCAGCCCCGCACCCACCCGGGCCCGGGGCCCGCTACGTCTCGCCTGGGCCGGCGCCTGGCCCCGGGTCCCCCGAGCGCCGCAACCCCCCTTCGGGTAGCGATGCGGCGTGGCCGGGGCAGGGCTTCGGCGACCCTCCAGGCTTCAGGAGGTTGGGGCCCTCGGAGATGGGGGGGGTGCTGCGGAAGGTGGGGATCCCCCGGCGAGCGCCGGCGGGGGGCTCTGAGCCTTGCGGGGGGCTCGGGGATGTGCGACCGTCCCCGGCGCCCGCGGCGTCCCTCCAGTGGCTGCGGACGGACAGACGGGGGCCAGCAGCAGGTTGCACAGAGCCCGGGCGCAGGCAGGATCGCAAACCCGCAGCGACTGCAGCCAGGTCGAGTGTTTTGCTTGGCCAGCAAAATTGTAGCTTAAAAATCTGAACCTGAATGCCTTTAGTCAGGATCTGCACCCGCTCAGTTCTCCAGAGTTCTCCCTGTTTCCTCTCATACCTGGCAGCTTCAGATGTTTAAGGTTTGCAGCCTAGCCGCCCCCCCCCCCCCCGCAAAGGCGCTTAAACTGGTGCCCCTTACCTGCTTTTTACCAAAAACCGACATCAGGGCTCCAGGGAGCTGCAGGTACCCAGGGCTCTAGCGTCCCCGCAGCGTGAGAGTCGCCCCTCCCCGAGGAGGCTGTCGCCTTGAGACTAGGACTTCTGTCCACCGTGTTAGCTGACAACGAGCCCCTAGTCCTCCTGGGCTTGCAACCAGGCCCCTCTGCAGAACAGAGCTCCCAGCCAAGATAGCCTTAGGCCCGTGAGAAGGAGGCCGGCTTCCCTGGAGAAGCAATGAAGCGAGTGCTCCCAGACCTGGGCACCCAGAACACCCCGTCCCAAACCTCACAGCTACCCCTGCGCTTGTAGACTCCTTAGGATGGAGCTGTTTGGAGAACTCAGATGCCTTTAGAGGCTTTTTTTCCTTCTTTTCTCTCCATTTCTCCCCACACCTAGAGAGTGACATGACACATCCCCTAACTTCGTTAAATAGGGATCTTGCAGATCTCTGTCTTTTTTTTTTTTTTTTTTTTTTATGATAGTCACACAGAGAGAGAGAGAGAGAGGCAGAGACACAGGCAGAGGGAGAAGCAGGCTCCATGCACCGGGAGCCCGACGTGGGATTCGATCCCGGGTCTCCAGGATCGCGCCCTGGGCCGAAGGCAGGCGCCAAACCGCTGTGCCACCCAGGGATCCCCAGATCTCTCTGTCTTAAAGGATCGTCCTTCAGAGAGATGGAGAGATAGAATTATTTCTGCATGTAGGCCAAACCCCCCTTCCTGAAATACCCAACATAAAGTGTTGCTTTTCTTCTTCCATGATTAAAATGTTGGCTGTATTTACTCTTCTACTTTGCCAGGTGGACAACTGAAACAATTTAACTTTGAAATATAATAAATGTATATGCTTAAAACTTTTTTATAATATGAGAAAGTCTTGAATTTTAAAAAGCCCTTCTGCAGGGGCACCTGGGTGGCTCAGTAGGTGAGGCGTCTGCCTTTGGCTCAGGTCATGATCCTGGGGTCCCAGGATAGAGCCCTGTGTCCCTGAGGAGCCTGCTTCTCCCTCCCCCTCTGCCACTCCCCTTGCTTGTGCACACGCCCACTCACTCTGTCAAATAAATAAGAAAAATTTTTGTTGTTTTTATAAAAGCCCTTCTTCAGCAAGGGCAAGCATTTTCATCTTTCCTTTTTCTTTTTTCCAAGCAAACTTTATGCATGTATAGAGTATCACCAAGGGTGGCCCTGGTATAAATACTGTGTTGGTTTTTTTTTTTTTTCACTTTAAGGTATAACTCGAAGATCATTCTACACCAACCCGTAAGACCCCATCTTATTCTTTTTAATAGTGGGATGATGTTCTACTTGTAGAGATATACTAATATTTAATCTAGGAGATTACTAGTCAGAGGCATGAGTATCCTTAGAGAAACTCCTCTCTTCCTCCTCGTAAACTTAGCAAATAAAACAGGAGGGGCTCTGGCAAAGCTGCACGTGGAATGGGGGTAGGGATGGAACCTGGTTTGGAAAAGGCCATTTTTCTCCATTTCCATCACCAAACAATTCTTTTCTCTCAGGCTTATTTACAATTCATGACACTTCCTCTTCCAGGTCTCACTTAGGAAGATAGTGTCTCCTCTGAATGCAAACCAGAACCTGCAGGCCCATGGTAATAGCCCCCTTTAGAAGTCTTGGAGGAAATGATGCGTCTTTGATGGCCACAAGACCAGAATTTGGCAAGGTCTCAATGAAATCAGTCTACCACATTCCCTCCCACGCAGCACTTAGAAGTGCCTTATGTTCATGAAAAATGACAAAGTCTGTTTTTTAAAAAATGTCTGGTCTACGGGCAACACCCTCCCATTATCTGGCACCATTGGAGTGATTTTGTGAGTTAATCCTGCAGTACAGGTACAACCACGACCTATCCAAGTGCCCAAGTGTGTTCAGTGCTCTAGAGATGGGATTCACACACATATGAGGGGAAGCAGCAGAGAGTGTCGCTAAGTACAGAGACTCTAGGGCCACACTAACTGGGCTTAACCCCAAGATCTACTCCTTATGATCCATGAGATCTTGACCCACTTACTGGCTGCATACCTATGAAACACGAAAGATGATTGTAGTACCTTCTTCACACGGTTTTTCTGCAAGAATTAAATGAGTTACTGCATGTAAGGCCCTTAGAATAGGACCCCACAGCTGGTGAGCACAGGCACCCAGCACACAGTAAGCATCTAATACATTGGGAAGCATTCTGTGGACCTTAGTCCTGCTACAGTGCGTGGCCTCCTTTGTGCTACAGAAATCCACACTGCAAATGAGGCTCATCCGTTTGAAAGCGGTTTGGGGCCACCTACTGTGTGCTAAGCACTGCAATAGAAACCAGAGTTACAATGGTGAAAATAAAGGCAAGATGAGCATAAATGAACGGTCATCACACAGCTCCAACCAGGGCAAATTTAACTCAGAGTGCTCTGTATTCCAGCTACTTCTTTGGGTTCTGCGCACACAGAATATACATTGTTCCTATCACCAAAGGACACCACATAAATTATACTCCGTGATGCCAAATTTGGTTCCACCACCACAAGCATTTTGGCCTTTGTATGTTAAAAAGTAAATATGAAGACTGGCAAAAATTTAATAATTGTGGAAGTTGGGTGCTGAGTATATATGTGGGTTCGTTTTACTATTCTCTTTACTTTTACATGTTTAAAATTTTCTATGTTAAAAAAATTTTAAGTATCTATAACCAAAGCGATGCTTGATCTAGTATATTATCACTAACTTTTCCGCTGTCAGTATCTTGACATTACCTCTGGGAAATGGTTGAGGCAAGGAGGCAGATTGCACTTTTTTACTTCACAGATTTCTATGACACTCCATCAAAAGAAGAAAGTGTTACTTTTACAAATAAAAACATAAACTAAGATCAACTCTCCCTTCTAGTGGCTGTTATATTTTTCAAATACTGCCATTTGTTGATTACAATTTGCATAACACTTTCTCGTGTTTACTTCTTTTCATTTGTTTCCAATATTTGTTTATGCTATAACTTGCCAGATGTTGGCTTGATTTCATAGCGCATCTGTACTCATGACTATCAAGCCATGGGAGAGTATGAGCATACCCTCATCTCTCATTCACCTTCCTTCCACCCCTACATTTATTTCACTGTCTGTGTGATTCATATTTGTAACTTAAACTCGAAATATATTTGCATGTTCGAGGATAGAAAGGCTAGGTGCCCACAAAGCCAGGCTTGCCTTGCATGTTTCTATCAGTGGTTGGTTTTATTCATAAGGTCTTACATTCTAATAAATATAAAACAAACTCCTCATCCTTTTTATGAAACAGATGAAGCAGAATTTGATTTGTCATCCACAAAGGAAAAATCCCAGGTACTTTAAATATGTACCCTATGGGCCCTCCCCACATCCTCCCATATAGCTTCTTGTTATATATCACATAAGGACAATATAAACATTTTTAAACGTGGAAAGCATGCAGGGCATTTAAATAATCAGCTGAAAATTCCCACAGCACCAGAGAAGGATGTTAGAAAATAATAAAAGTAGCCAACATTCGTTGAGCATGTTCTTTGGGTAGGCACTGTTCTGAATACTTCACTTCATCCCTTGCTTTAAACTTACAACATCCCCAGAGGGTAGCAAGCAATATTAGCAGGTCTTAGTAAAGAAGAGAAGTAAAGACAAGACATTATTTATTTTTAACTTAAGTAGTATTCCTTTGCCTTCCTAAAAGTTTTGCCAAAAAAGTTGCTTTATCTGTTTGCAAACAATTGCATAGCTTTCTCACCGTTACTTAATGACATATGGAACTCAAGACACTCTTTACTTCTTTTTTTTTTTTTAATTAATTTTTATTGGTGTTCAATTTACCAACATACAGAAAAACACCCAGTGCTCATCCCGTCAAGTGTCCACCTCAGTGCCCGTCACCCATTCCCCTCCAACACCCGCCCTCCTCCCCCCTTCCACCACCCCTAGTTCGTTTCCCCGAGTTAGGAGTCTTTATGTTCTGTCTCCCTTCCTGATATTTCCCAACATTTCTTCTCCCTTCCTTTATATTCCCTTTCACTATTATTTATATTCCCCAAATGAATGAGAACATACACTGCTTGTCCTTCTCCGATTGACTTATTTCACTCAGCATAATACCCTCCAGTTCCATCCACGTTGAAGCAAATGGTGGGTATTTGTCGTTTCTAATTGCTTCTTTAAGGAAGAAGGAAGAGGGGGTGGAGAAGGCGATTCGGGGAGCAGTTATTATATGCCAGGTGGTTTCCTTGGATTATCTTCTTTTAATGTCCACAGTAACCCAATGGAGAAGATCATCACAGTGGCTTGTAGCAGGGGCAGTGGGGGCAGGAGATGAGATTTAGAAGGTTTAACGTTTCCAAAATCCCACATGTAGTAGAATCCGAATTTAAACATCCAAGAAAGACCCCTCCAAGCACATAGAGAGAGTTTCTTATTGAGGGCTGGTCTCTTTCAAGGGATGAGGCAGAGTCAGTCAACGCCATTGGCTTCCTCACCCTCTCTGTGACGATCACTTCATTTCCTAAGCACATAGAAGGCCCAGGGTGGCTTAGGAGAATCACTCTGGCACAAATGACCAAGAAAGGGTGAAAATCAGAAAATTCACCCACAACAGGAATTGCAACCCAACTGGATCTTCACCTTCCACCCAACCCCTATACTCTAAAGAAAGGCAGTTGTTCTTGGGACGCCTGAGTGGCTCAGTGGTTGAGTGTCTGCCTTTGGCTCAGGGTATGATCCCAGGATCCAGGATCAGGTCCCACAGCGGGAGCCTGTTTCTCCCTCTGCCTGTGTCTCTGCCTCTTTCATTCTGTGTCTTTCATGAATAAATAAATAAGATCAGAAAGAAGAAAGAAAGAAAGAAAGAAAGAAAGAAAGAAAGAAAGAAAGAAAGAGAGAGGAAAGAAAGAAAGAAAGAAAGAAAGAAAGAAAGAAAGAAAGAAAGAAAGAAAGAAAGAAAGAAAGAAAGAAAGAAAGAAAGAAAGAAAGAAAGAAAGAAAGAAAGAAAGAAAGAAAGATAGTTGTTCTTACACACATAATCATTTGTGCATTTAGGGCATTTCTTTTCCACCGTGGATTTTGTTGTTGTTCTTTAGTCCCCTGGAAAACTTTTATTCAACCTTCAATACTCAGCTCAAATGTCCTTCCCAAGTGGTATGTTTTAGTTTTTTGTTTCCTGCCTTCTTCATTTGAAATCTTCTCAGAAGATTCAGTCAAGGGTTGTCTTACCTGAGCAGGTAGTTGAGTTTAAAAGGATGGTTGTTAAGTTTTAATAAGAATGGTGAAATGCATGATGATGGTGCTTATTTAATAAAATGTATCTTATATACTATAGACTTAAAGTGACATGTCTAATTAAATAGAGTTATTGTCCAAGATACCATGGGGTGCCAATTATATATGCCGGCTCTGTGTCATGTACCTTACGTGATCACTCTTAAATTATAGTCATATAAATATATCCAGAGCTATACTGAATTTATACTTTATCCTAAACAAATTAATATGAACCATTTTGTTATTCACGGAGCTAGGAAATTGTTTTTTCCTACATATACACAGCACTTATATGATATGACATATCACATAAAATATAGTCATATGTTTGTGTGAATGATTCTCCCTCAAAAGCAGAAATTAGGTCAAATTCATTTTGTTTCCTCAGTGCCTAACAGTCAGTGCATACTCCTCAATACACTGATGAATTTCAAATAATTTTTGTCATTTTCTTTTCTGCTGGTCTTTGTTTCTCCTTCACTCTTTCTCCCCAGAATCACGTGCCTCGTGGGTATCCATCACAACTATCTTTACAGAGAGCAAATTGTTGAAATAATGGCAATATAGACACAAATAGAATGAAAAGTTTCTTAATTTATTAAGCAGTGGCAATTGGAGTTTTGTTTTTGATTTTGAGTAATGAAGAAAAAGAAAAAAAGCATTTATTAGATTTGCATGTGCTATACAAGAAATGTGTGACTTGAATGTGTGCCTTTTGCAGATTGTAACCATTTTCTAGTGAATTAAGACCATTTCCCCTTTTTAAAGCTTATCAAAATTTTTCGAGAACCAAATAGTGTGTTAAAGAAAAAAGCCTTTGTTTCCCAGACAATAGTTATAAGTCACTCATCCTCCACAGGAAAAATATATACACTTCCAGCTTAGCTGTGCCAGTTTGCAGTACTGTTCATATTTTTACAGAATAAAGAGTATTTCCCCGTAATGTTGCTTCACCAGTATTAAGAGCTAGTCAATGACAGCAGAAAAGTTTTTTGTTCTTTGAATATAAATTTAGTCTCCAGAGTTTCCAAAACATTGGTGAGTAGTCCCTTGAGGTACAAATAAAAATTCTCTTCTTGAGCAGTGTTTCTGAATGTTCACTTCTGATACTTCACTACCTTGGTGCACATAGAAATTTAAAAAAATTAAAAAATAAAAACAATAAAACAACTCACCCAGGAAAGCCCCCACACAGAGGGAAATTTTTTAAGTAAGATAAAAAATACAACTTCAGATCTAACTGATAATCATCCAAAAATTGGTCAGGCTGGTTATAGGCACATGAAAGGCCATAAGGGAGTCATTTCATGCATCTGACCACATAATATAAATAGAAGTTCCAGATGTGGAGAAAATGAGTCTAGTAACAAAGCAACACATCGAAAATATTAGACGTTAGAATGGTCTTTGGATTGTGTACAAAAACACTCACATTTCCTTATCCTAAGAAAACTTGACCTTGTTTTTCCCTAAAGCTACTTCATTGCCTGTTACGTTTACCTTTCCTTAGTCAGAGAGGTTCTTGAAAGAGCAGAGGTCACCCTTCACCTTCTCTCTTCAAGGACAATAGCTTCTTCTGTCTTGACTCTGCCCAGCATTTCCACAACATCTATCCTATTGTCCACCCCCTTGGAAGTTCTGCCTTTGTTTGATGCTTCTCCTAATGTGCATACCTACCTCTCCAGCCAACACCCTTCAGAGGCTTGGGCTTCTTTGCTCAACTCTAAAGATAAGGAATCTCCATATTCAGTTTTGGTCAGCCTCCTATGAGCCTTTCCATGACTTTCTCAGGGACCTCATTCCACTTTGTGCCATCAGTTATCTTCTTTGTGGGAATCCCTTGCAAAATTGTGCTTGCCAGCTCTAATTTCCTGCAGTAGCTCTAATCTAATCTCTGACCCTCCTACACAGTGTATGTTCCACTGATCTCTTAAATTCAAAGTGTCCAAAACTGAACTCATCACCACTTCACTCCAATATTGCCTCCTCCAGCTTTATCAAGGGCAGAGGCCTTCTAGACACTTATACTCTATACCTTGTAGGTATAACATTCCCCTGCCTTTTCCTTTCCTCCCAAATCCAATCTGGGCTATATTCTTTACATCTCTCATATCCACCCCCTATTTTAGTTCATCAGACTGCCCTGATTCATGACCATTTTGCCTTTGTCCTGGAATATTCCAATCCATCCATCACTCTGCTGCCAGAGTTATCTTTCTAAAACACAAGGTTCAGCTGTCTTTTATCTTTGACAGTTGGCATTTAAACACAGCATAAAACCCCAAATACTTAGCCTGGTGTTCAAAGGTTTCATTCTTTGCCTGCTTCCTGTTTTTCTAGGTTACCTTCCAATATGCCACATACATACTCTATATTCCAGCCAGACGGGGTCCACTGCCCACTTCCAGAAAATGCCTTATACTCTCTTGTCTCCAGGCTTATGTTCAAGGTGTTCTCTTTGCTTGGAATGTACTTTATTCTACTATCTGCCTGTAGGAGGCTGGCATCCCTTCAAAACCAGGCCCCAAGAAGTTTCCTCCATTCCTACACTTCTTGCCCTGCCCATGGGAATGAATTACTGTCTCTGACTACAATAGTCAGGATTTCTTGGGTTTTAAGCAGCAGAAAAGCCAACTTGAGTTGGTTTAAATGTATAGGATCATGTTGCTTTAAATTATAGACTGACTTCAGATAGTTTGGTCAAGAGTTTCAGTGTGTCATCCTGCCATTCTTCTGTGATTTTCTCAATTCTGCTCGCAGGATCTCTTCATAGTTGGAAACAAAATGGTTGTACATTCTCACAATACAAAGTCCACAGAAAGAGAAAACTCCTTACTGGAAGCACTTGAGAAATACCAAGGAAGACTCTGTCTTCAGCAAACATCTATTTCCCTGTATCTTATTTGCCTACATGCCTACACCAATTACAGGGGCAGTGTCCTAGCCCATTGAGGTTATTATAACAAGACACCATAGACTGGTGACTCACAATCAACAGAAATTTATTTCTCACAGTTCTGGAAGCAGGGAAGTCTAAGATCAAGGTGCCAGCAGTTTTGGTGTCTAATACGAGCCACTTCCTGCTTCACAGAAAGCCACCTTCTTGCTGTGTCCTCATATGGTGGAAGAGGTTGAGAGGGTTTGTCTGCGGTCTTTTTTACAAAAACATTAATCCCACTCATGAGGGCTCCACCCTCATGACCTAATAACCTCCCAGAGTTACCTACCAATATCATCAACTTTGGAAGTGAGAATTTCAACATATGGGTTTAGGGGGGTTATAAACACTCAGATCACAGAGGCAGGAAGGATGCCAATAGGCTTAGATCAATCAAGAGTCCATCCCTACAATTCAGAATGGGGTTGATAACATCAAAAACATATCGTTGAAATGGGGAAGGGATTATTTCCCGAAGAACAATCAGGAGGATTTTTGTTTTTAAGTAGGCTCCACACCCAGTTTAGAGCCCAATACATGGCTTGAGCTCACAACCCTGAGTTGGAGGCCTGAGCTGATATCAAGAGTCAGATGCTTAACTGAGTCATCCATGTGCCTGCTGGGGATCTTTAAAAAGCAAGGGGAAATGGTTGTTAAGGAGACAACTAACTGACCAATGACCAGAATGTTCCTCATACTCTAGGAATCCGTTATTCAGTATCTGTTTTAGCATATATGATACTCTCCTTTACATCAGGTTTATTTGGGTTATGTGTGTCTATCTTTCTCAACATATTGTGGGATAGAGGGCAGGCTTAGTGCAGTTCTCATAATTGTTTTCTCTAAACTTCCAATTAATTGAAGATAAGACTTTTCATTCTTCCTGTGAAATATTTCCCCTTCATCTAATGGTATTATTATAGGAATAGCTAACATTTTTTGAGTGACCATGTAAGCACTTTATATGTGTTGACTCCTTTACTCCTCACCAACAATCTACAAGGTAGGTACTATTATTATCTTTATTTCATAGATGTAGAAAATGAGGCTCAAAGAGGTTAAGTAACTTGTCCAATGCTATATAGCTTGTGTATCGTAGAGCCAGGACAGAATGAATCCAAAGTTACACTTGAAAGAAGACTTTTATGCTGGCTCACTAGCTTAATAAAATATACCTCCTGGTAAAGCAGTCACAAAAATAATTGTCTTTGAGACCTCCCATTCAGAGCATCTCACAATCTTCCCAACTACTCGTTCCTAACATACCTGTTTTTTTCTAGTTTGTTCTTTTTTTTATTTATTTATTCATGAGAGACGCCGAGAGAGAGGCAGAGGCACAGGCAGAGGGAGAACCAGGCTCCATGCAGGGAGCCCAATGTGGGACTCGATCCCAGGACTCCAGGATCATGCCCCGGGCCAAAGGCAGATGCTCAATCACTGAGCCACCCAGGCATTCCTCTAGTTTGTTCTTATATTAAACCAACCATCCAAGTTATGACCATCTCTTAACTAGGCTACTGGGATAATATATTTGAGACTCAATAAATCTCATATCTTCATCCAAAACTATCCTCTGTGCCTCTATATCTTCTTCCTGACCTGATATCCAATATCATATGCTTCATATCTTTCAGCCCATGATCATAAGAGAATAAAACCATAAGGAACTAATTCTGGATCATATTTGAAGTTGCTCCTGACAATAATTCTTAGGGGACAGTATGTCAGTTGACTCCCTAATGCTGTTCATCCTGTGAGATGAAACTCATAGAACTACAGGGGCCCTCAAGAGATTATAAAACCCAGTCTCCTGGCTTCAGTCAATGAGTCAGTATCTTCTAAAGACAGATCTTGATTATATGCATCTTAAAGAAGTATGAAAAAGATCCTCCACAGCCACACTTGGCAACACAGAATTTCCTCCAACATGTGACTATGACAGTCTTCCCAAGATGACAAAAGCACGAAGTTTTGCCCCACACTCTGTACCCAGAAATCTGCTGTAATGCCAGAGGCGTGTTCCTTGAGCACAAGTGACATCTTGTCCATCAATCTCAATTCACTCAGCAAATTATTAATTTTTCTTTTCAATAGCAACTTAGTTATGACTGATCAATGCAAACACTAGAATTTTAAACTTTTTGAAAGTTAGGGATATTGCTCTTGTTTTATGTTAGAGAATTTATCTTTGTTTTTATTTACATTTATTTTATATATTATAATTAAATATTTATGTATTTATATTATACTATTTATATGTATTTATATATTTACATATTTTATTTTTATTTTAAAATTTTGTCTAGTAATTAATTTATCCAACTATTTATTAATGTTAAACAAGGGGTTCTCAATCCTGACTACACATGAGAATCTCCTGAGTCTAGGGAGATTTGAAAAAAAGTACTGGTACCAGGAACCATCCTACATCAAATGAATCAGAATCTCTGGGAAGAAAACCTGAACAACAGATTATTTTGTGTGTTCTAATGTGATTCTAATCATTCTAATCCTGTTAAACTCTTGTTCGTGAGAACAGAAAAGATTCTTCTAAAACAGAAATAAAAGCATTACAGCTCCAGGACTACTTCATCCATTGAATACTATAGTCACAGTGAGCTTTCTAATGAGTACCAAAAATATATGATGAATTTTAAAAGTATGACTCATTAGAACAAAATAGCTTATTCTTAACAAACTCAAAATAATTTTAAAAAATACTTAGCAAAAAATAACTACAAACGGATAGCTAAAATAGCAAAAAGAAAAATCTATTTAATATGAATGCATTTTACTGTGTTTGCCATGATTCAGCATGAATCTTCCAAAAGTAAGAACATCCACAACATTAAAAAGTCTTAAAACACCCTTGGATACTTTAAATTACAATTCAATATTTACCACATGTAATGTTCCTATCTACAGCTGAGAAAATACCAAGAAAGCAAGGATCTGAAGTCAACAGTCTAGTAACAATTCATTTTGATAGAAAGAATTACAACTTTCTGGGTATTAGCTTCAAACAGAAGATAAACTTTTTATGTTTACTGAAGCAACTCTCTCATTTTTTCCGGAGTTATGATTTATGTTAAATGCTATTCTGAATGAAAGAACTGCTTCGGGGAGGTTGGGAGGGAGGCAGACACCAAAACTGAGTTTCAACAAAGATGAATCATTCAAATTGGTTTCTCTGATCTAAAAACACTGCTGAATGCAATGTCGTAGATGATGCCGTCTTTCACCCTTCCTAGCTCCTCAAGTCAAAAGCTAAATTCTAATGAATGGGAGCAATCCCTAGCTCTTATATCCAGTCACAAGAATTCTTCAGGGTCCTAAGTGAGGACCCTAGGCTGCAACAATCCTTACAATTCTTTATGGGCTTACATTTCACGAAGTTTAAAAATGTCTGTATGCATGTGCTTGTATACAACAGACTAAAACCACACACATCAGAATTTAATAGTGATTATTCCTCAGGAAGAAAAATATGGATGACTTAAATTTTGTTTAAGAATCACATAACACTTTTTATACATATATGCCTAGAAGTCCTAAAGGGGCAGGCCAGGGAGCACGCCTGGAGCATGATTGTCACAGGGCTGGTGGGCCTGCTGAATGGTTGAATGGCCTCCATCATTGGGCCACACGAGGGAAATTGTCCACAGAGCTGAAATACTGATCACAGTTGTTTTCCGGCCTGCCCTAATTGAGAAGACATCGTGGGGTGGACTGGGTCGCAGGCTGTGTCCTTCACACGGGCAGAAGGAAGCATGCCTCCGACTGGCCTGGGGTCTGATCTATGGAGCTGCAGTCCAAGGACCTGGAGGGGTTTCTGGACTCTTGAGGAAGTGATGGAAACAGCCCTGAGGAGGATTGAAGTGAAGCAGAAACACTGTAAAATCTCTAATTGCTAATAAGCTTCAGCTTGTCTATATTTCATAAAATGTCTTAAGATCCCAGCGAAATGAAGTAGAGAATTCATGAGCCTTTTTTTTTAATTCCTTAAACTCAGATCCATGAGTGTAGATATTTTGAAATATTTAAAAATACCAGATGAGGTTTCACCTGTTAGAGTCTAGAATTTCTCTAAGTAGCAGTTAGGAATGTGTAATAATGACACTTAAAATGAGGGAAAATGTGGACAATCGAACTAAAAATATGGAGAGATGAGGTTCCCTGTGCCTCTTTTCCCAGCCTCCTTTAATGTAAAAGAAATGCTTTTGACTTAGCCACTTTGTTTTTGGTGACCTATTTATTCTCATCAAGAGAATGAACAAGTAAAGATACCATATGTTGAAGCTGTTCTTTCTTATTCAAGAAACATTTTGGTTTTTAAGAGTTTTGAACAGCTACAAAAAAAATAAAAATAAAATAAAAGAAGAAGAAGAAGTCCTAAAGGGCACACATGAACCTTGAAAATAATTACCCCTGAGGACCAGGATAGGGATGGGAACAGAGAAGAGATTTCATTTATAATACCAAACTCATATTTTTAAATATTTTCATTGATAAATTATAACTTTACATTATAACTTCAATAACAAAAAACATGATAATAGACTCTGAATTTTTAAAAAAGCTGTTAAAGACCACATTCACCTTCTCTAATGTGGAGGTGTCTTTATTAACATCACATTTGCCCTGGTGGGTAAGGGAATGTGAACAGAAACTCTTGTCCTTCTGCCTACAGAGGACGGAATAGTTTTCCCTGTCTCCTTATGTGTTCCATGGTAATGCCAAAGCAGAATCTTGACCTCAGAGAACTCATAAATATCAGTGACAATTCATTTTAAAAGCTAAAATGTATTAAGCTCCTGCTTACAAAATATTTTTATACATTATTATATTTTCTCTTCAAAACAATCCTATGAAGCTCAAAAAATTTAAGCATCCTTGACAGCCACTGGTAAATGCAAATGCAAGCATTTAAATGTAGATCTTCTGGCTTGACAAATCAGTATCCTTAAGTGGAAAGAAATTAAAAATTATGAAAGAATCAAGAATTTTGAATAGAAACTGGATATCATTCTAAGATGGTAATATTTCTGCTGACATAATTCCCTTAAACATTTGGTAGTTCCCTGGGACACCTGGGTGGCTCAGTGGTTGAGCATCTGTCTTCAGCTCAGGGCGTGATCCTGGGGTCTTGGGATCCTGGGATGGAGTCCCACATCAGGCTCCCCGCAGGGAGCCTGCCTCTCCCTCTGCCTATGTCTCTGCCTCTTTCTCTCTCTCTATGTATCATGAATTAAAAAAATTCTAAAATCTTAAAAAAAAAATTAAAAACATTTTGTAGTTCCCTTACAACTCTTTTTTTGGGGGGGGTGGAGAATGGGGGGGCAAGGATTGCGGGGCAGAGGGAAAAAGAATCTTAAGCAGGCTCCATGCTAGGCATGGAGCCTGAGGCAGGGCTCAATCTCATGACCCTGAGATCATGACCTGAGCCAAAACCAAGAGTTGGACACAACCGACTGAACCACCCAGGTGCCCCTTCCCTACAACTCTATTAGAGATTCACTCTATTAGTCAAAATCCACAACCATAAATCTCTTTGAGGTGAGTGTTCCTTTACCTTGAGCTTCCGCTGACAGTGCTGGGAATTAATAGCCTTAAAGTTCCTTAGAAAACCAGTCATTTGAATGGTCTCTGAGACAACATCTTAGATCTTTCTGCTAAACTTTCTGCCTCCAGTGTCTGGTAATATCTTATTTTCCTTTAAGCTCATACTAGCAGCCTTCTCAAATGCCATTATGCTTCTGCTACAAGTTTTATCAATATTCTTTAAAAAATACAACTCCTCCTACACATACATATTTTAATGGTTTAGCAAAAATTTATGTGGGAAAGTTTCAATATGCAGGGTTTGGTCCATGTTATATTTTAATTTTATATTGATTAATGGCATTTTTTTTTATTGATGCCTGTTCAATTCTTTAGATAAGTCTTTTCATTATAAGCTCCTAAATAACTATCCCTGTGGCTGGAAAGTGGGAAATCCTTTAAAATATATTCCACACGACTTTGAAAGGAGAAGAATCCTCAAAATATATCGAGGATTCACAATACTTTACATATTAAGGCTGTCATTATTATTTTTAAAATTAATTTCATATGTAATAACGTATAGTAATATTTAATCTCAAATAGCTAGTCCTGTAGACACTTTTCTCTCCCCAGTCTTCCATATCTGTTTGAAAGGTAAGTATAGGACTACAGTGGAGAGGTGGGAGATTTGGTGCCAGATGAGCCACGATTAGATTCTCAAAACCAGACAAAGACAACACAAGAAAAGACAACTATAAACCAGTATCCCCGATGAGCATTGATGTATAAATCCTCAGCAAAATGCTAGCAAACTGAACTCAACACCACATTAAAAGGATCATACACCATAACCAAGTGGGATTTACCCCTGGGATACAAGGATGGTTCAACATACAAAATCAACTCATATGATATAGAACATTAACAGAACGAAGGATAAAAATCACATGACCATCTCTTCAATACTCTTTAGGTTTTCACTAACATGCCTCTCAAAGTCCTGATAGCTTCTTCTGACCACACCATTCAAAAGCCACTCTCAGGGGATCCCCTCAGTAGCTCAGTGGTTTAGTGCCTGCTTTCCACCCAGGGAGTGATCCTGGGGTCCTGGGATCAATTCCTGCATCAGGCTCCCTTACAGGGAGCCTGCTTCTCCCTCTGCCTATGTCTCTGCCTCTCTCTTGGTGTCTCTCATGAATAAATAAAAAAAATCTTTTTTTTAGAAAGCCACTCTCAAAAAACAAAAGCAAAAACAAAAAACAAAACAAAACAAAAAGTCACTCTCACATTTTTAAATATTTATTATGGCAGCACCTCAATTTAGCACCAAAACCCATGTTAGTGTTCTATTACTGCATAAAAGATTACTCCAAAACCTAATGGCTTCAAACAATAAGCACTTATTATTGCAAAGTTTCTGTTGTCCATGAGTGTGGTTCAGGGGTTGGGGAGTAGTTTAGCTGATTCTAGTTCCGAGTCTTTAAAGAGGTTGCAGTCAACATGTCAGCCAGGGATGCAGTCCTGGGAAGGTTTGATTGGTGCTGAGGAATTGATTTCTAGTGTGTCACTCACATGACTATCAAGGAAGGATTCAGATCCCCACTGCATGCTGGGGGTCTCCATAGGACTACTGAAGTGTCCTCATGACATGGATATTGACTTTCCTAGGGAAAGGTATCCAAGATAGCAAGGTGGAAGCTACAGTATGTTTTATGACCTAGAATTGGAAGTCATACACTACCAAGTGCACAATATTCTATTAGTTATATAGTTCAGCCCTCATCACTGTGGAAGGACATTAATACTAGGGCTTGAATATCCAGAGATAGGGGACATTGGGGATCATCACAGATTTGACTATAGTTTCTCTCATAAGTGCTTTATAGTTTTCAGCATCCAAATCTTGACCATTTTGATAGATTTATCCCAAAGTATTTCATGTTTTCTGATGCCATTGTAAATGGTACTATTTTTCAAGCTTTTTAAAAAGATTTTATTTATTTATTCATGAGAGACACACACAGAGAGAGGCAGAGACACAAGGCAGAGGGAGAAGCAGGCTCCATGCAGGGAGCCCGACGTGGGACTTGACCCAGGTCTCCAGGATCACACCCTGGGCTGAAGGTGGTGCTAAACTTCTGAGCCACCCAGGCTGCCCTATTTTTCAAGTTTTAATATTCAATTATCCTGTGCTATTACATAAAAGTACAATTAATTTTATATTGTCCTTGTTATCTGTGCCCTTGCTAGACTCACATACTAGTTCTAGTAGCTTTTTGGTTGACTCTTCGGACTCTTCTATGAGTAATCATGTTTCTTATAGTTGTACTGGCAAATCACATTGATTGATTTTGAATGTCAAACCAACCTTGCATTCTACTGGACATGATGTGCTATTATTATTAAGTTTTTTTTTTTAACATTTGGCTAGTTATGATTTGAAAATATTTTATTGGGGCACCTAGGTGGCTCAGTGGGTTAAGTGCCTGCCTTTAGCTCAAGTCACAGTCCCAGGGTCCTGGGATCGAGCCCACATCAGGCTCTCTGCTCAGCTGGAAGCCTGCTTCTCCTTCTCCCTCTACCTGCTTCTCCCTCTCCCTCTGCCTGCTGCTCCCCCTGCTTGTGCTCTCTCTCTCTCTTTCTGTCAAATAAATAAATAAAATCTTTTTTTTTAATGAAAATATTTTGTTAAGGATTTTTTAATCCATGTTCAGGAGAAACATTGGTCTATAGTTTATTTTCCTTATAATATCTTTCTCTGGTTTTGTTACCATGGTAATAGCAGTCCCATAAAATTAGTTGGGAAGTGATCCCTTTTCTTCTATCTTTCTGGACCATATATATTTACAAGTGAAATGAAATTATTATCTTGGATTCACTCAAAAATAATTTGGGATAGAGGGAGAGATGAATATGAATATAGATAAAACAAGATAGGACACAAGTTGATCATTATTAAAGTTTAGCACAGGTTTGTTATACTTTTCTCTGTCCTTTGGTATATAGTGAAATTTTTCAGTAATACAATATTTTCTCTTAAAAATAATCAGTGTCTTTTCCACAGCTCTATCCTACTTTCCAGTTAGTATGCTGAGAGAAATTTTTCAGTAATACAATATTTTCTCTTAAAAATAAATCAGTGTCTTTTCCACAGCTCTATCCTACTTTCCAGTTAGTATGCTGAGAGAAGAGAGTGTCCTAAAATTCCAGCAAAGAAGGAAGTAGAGGCTTCAACTCTGAAAGTTCCCAAATCCTTCTGAAGACTGGACTAGTCATGTACCCAAATATGTGTTGAGAGGACAGCAGGATAAATCAATCATGGCTTCAATTTAGATGTGTGATTTAAGACAGTCTAAATCTCTTGGCTATTTCTTCAGCTTTCACAAATTCTATTCTCTAATGCAATAATTGTCAAACATGAACATGCATAAGAACTACTTGAAGGGCCTCTTAAAACAGAGATTGTTTAGGGTAGTGAAACAATTCTGTATGGTACTATAACTGTGGATATACGTCATACATTTTATAGAAATGAAGAGAAAACTGAGGCACAAAGATGTTTAGTAACTTATCCAAAGAGATCCAGCTTTTGCACTAAATTCCATCTAATAATGGTCTTGGGTATAATCCTCCAAATGTAACCTAATTCCGCTTACAGAATTAGGAGGAAGAATTAAGTAATGGTTCAATCACCCAGTAGACTTGCCTAGCTCTTCAAAGCCCCAGGTCCTTTTTGGAAAGCTTCATGGGTCTCAGTCAGATAGTCAAAAACCAAAGGAAATTTCAAATACTTTCTTCTATGCCTCTTATAACAGATCTAACAACTCTATTCTTCTGAACAGATCAAATATGAAATTTTAAAGTTCTTCTGCACTTGGGATTCATAAATATGTTAACAGGCCTCATTGGAATGGAGCATGCACCAGGTACACACACAGAAAGACACGTACACACACACCCTCATTCAATTCGTTCAATTTCATGTATAAACAAACATTACCTTATACCCTTGGAAATTATTTTTAGCTCTCTCAGTCAAACTGGTTTCACTTGGCAGACGACAGCCCCTATGGGTGGCACCTACTCTCTGTGAAGTGCTTCCTTTTCCCAGAACTGAGATACTGGCACCACATACCTCCTTACCCTTCACAACATCTGTTTCTACTTGTTTGCCAGCTACGGCCACCTGACCTGTGAGAGGAAACAAAACAAAGGTTCATGGTCATTGTCACGAAAATGCCATGTTTTGGTCCACCCAGACCCTGGAAACACAGGTTGGAAAACTCAAATGGGATGTTTAGTATTGGTCTACCTTAGGAAGGGGCTATGAAAAAAAAATGTTTCCCTTATTTATCTCTTGATATTGAATAGAAAATAATGTAGAACTGGAGTCCAGAGAAATCAATTTATAAAGTGACTAAGTAGCCACTATCATTTCCATGTGGCTGCAGAGGTGCTACAAAGTATGTAGAGAGATGGAAAGCTTGCCATGAAGATGTTTGTAAGATTAGCAAGTCAGAATACATAACATTAGAAAATAAATTGGTAAGGCTAAATACACAGGATGTCAAATTTACACAACAAGCAATTAGTAGCACTGGCATTCATTACAAGGAGCAAAAACCCAGGGCTTGGATGACAGGTAAACCTTCAGTGGTGAGAAGAAGAAGAAGAAGGAGGAGGAGGAGGAGGAGGAGGAGGAGGAAGGAAGGAAGAGGAAGGAGGAGGAGGAGGAGGAAGAGGAGAACAACAACAACTTATTTTGTGACAAATGAAATCACTGCTTGTGATTACCAGAATGTACTAAGAATTTACCAGATGAAAATTACCAGAATGAAATTTACTAAGAATTTACCAGAATGAAAATTATTAAGTCACATATCTGCTAAGAGCTGATCTTCATGGCATCCAAGACAATCTTTGTCCGTATTTCCTAAATATATTGCTTTTCTGCTTCTCTTCTTTTCCTGTAGTCGGCTTTCAATTACCTGTAGCAGTTAGGGGAAAGAGACCAAAGAGGAGAAATCTAGGGATACGTCATACCCTTTATTTTTGCCTTCAGGCTCTGTTTCCAGCTTTTAAAACTATCGCCAGGGCTGGGTAACAAATACCAGAATGTAGTGATTTAAAGATGTACATGTACTAGTCCACAAAGTTCCTATAACAAGGATATTCGTTATAGAATGAGGTGATTTGAAGGTTTAAAAATGGAAATAACCTCAATATCTATCAATAGGGAGGAGTTAAATATATTGCTGATGGAAAAAGCAAACTGCCAAGCAGGTGTGTCTCATATGATCCCATTTAGTTAACACAAAAAAGGACATCTGTACCTCATGAATGCGCCTCATGCACATACCAGGTCCAGGGGGCAGTATAAGAAATTGTCAACAATGTTGATGTCTGTGAGTTTGGAAGCTGACTTCTATTTTTTATTTTATTATTTTCTGTGCTGGTGGAGATTTTTAACGTTACTTTTATACTTTTTAAAGGAGTTATTAATTCCCATGTATGGATATGTGTAACTTACATTTTTGCTTTTCAGATGCTCTGCTTTCCCAACAAATGACCTGGAATCGTCCACTTAGAGTGAGGCGGAATGTTAACAAAAGGGCCATAAAAATAAAAATAAACCATTAGGCATGAAGAATAGTCATTACACACAGATTTTTTTAAGTTTAAGAGTATTAGTCATTGGCTCACAGAAGATCAAATTTTCCTCAAGCCATAGATGAATGAATATTTTGACTTCTTGGTGATAATAAATAATTCAAGACCTCAGGAGCATGAATATCAAAGCTGAAACAACACATGGCTCATAAAACTGATCATACACTGAGAAGCTGCAGGCTTCAGAAGAGGGAAACATGTGGAGATGACGCTCTGTTGGCTGATGACCTTCTGCGACAGTTGCCGGCCTTGAGCAAGATTGAGGAGGGCGAGGCGTCCAAGTGGCCTTTCTTCTCCTTCGCATGCTGGAGCCCTGAGCTGAGCAGCTGGAGGGGCACAAACTCTGTGTTTGGGATCCGGAGGCAAGCAGGAGAGGCTCAGCTCGTTCTGCTGATGCACCAGTTCAGGGAAAGTGAGTTGACGCAGCCCTTTGCTTTCCGCTTGGCTTGGATCAAATCAGGAAAAGTGGCTTAGACTCAGTACTTTCTCTGCTCTCCTCAGGGTCCACATGTTTCCTGACCCTTGACCTTTTTTTTTTTTCTGTCCAAGGGCAGTCACCTGCACATGAGCTTAGCTGACAATGACATCCTGCCCATCTCTGCGTCCTGGACCATCCTCGCACTTCATCAGTCAGCCCACGTCTTCTGCAGATGACTCGCCCCATGCCCATTTCCTTGTTTAATGGCCACAGCAGCCTTGGGAACGGAAAAGTTGGAGGGAGTCTCTAAAAACTAATGAGCTAATTTACATAGTAAACATAACCTCCAGGAAATTATTATCTTTAAAAGTATGAATATCCTTTTGCCCCAGAATTCACTCCTTGGAATCTAACTTACAGAAATGCTAGTGCTAGTATAAAAGGTCACATACACTAGGTGGGTGTTCAGTCTGCAACGTGATATGAATCTTCTGTGGGATGTGGTTAAAACGCAGATTCAAGTTCAGTAGGCTGGAGCGGGAACCTGAGATTCTGAAACTCTCTCAAATTCCCAGGTGATGCTAATGCTGCTAATCCATGAACCACACCTGAGTAGCAAGTGTGTTTATTATAGCACTGTCCAGTAAAAAATTAAATTAATAACCAGAAATAACGAGTGAAGACTCACCAGTAGGCTCAATATATGGTAAAATAGCCACATCATTGAGTTTTATGCAGGCATTTAAAATATTGAAATGAAGGAACACTGGTTGAAGGAAATTCCACAGGGAACATACAAAAAAAATAGTACAGTATGATCCAATTCTTGTAAAACAGTGACAAAAAAATTCCATTTCTGTATGAGTATATGTGTAGAATTTTATTGTCATAGATAAAATATGAGAGAATATTTTCTAGGGCTTTTTTTAGGGTTTTATTTATTATTAGAGAAAGAGAAAAAGAATGAGGGGAGAGGCAGAAGGAGAAGCAGACTCCCTGCTGAGCAGGGAGCCCAAAGTGGGGCTCCATCCCAGGACGCTGAGATATGACCTGAGCTGAAGGCAGATGCTTAACTGACTGAGTCACACAGGTGCCCCTTTTTAGGATTTTTTTTAAAGATTCTATTTATTTATTCATAAGAAACACACAGAGAGAGAGGCATAGACACAGGCAGAGGGAGAAGCAGGCTCCCCAAGGGGAGCCTGATGCAGGACTCTATCCCAGGACCCTGGGACCATGACCTGAGCCAAAGGCAGACACTCAACCACTGAGCCACCCAGGTGTCCCAGATTTTAGCATTAATTACCTTGTGGAGGGGACAAAGGTGATGTGGGAGAGGAGAAAAAGATAAGCATTTAAAAGGGAGAGAATCCATGTTTGTGATCATGTTTGTAATCATATTAATAGAAATTAATGTATATGGGTGAATACACGTACAAAAAATTTTTAATTCTAAATGTTTCAGATTTTACAAGTTAAAGAAAACATAAGCACAATAAAAGTAGACCAAAAAAAGAAATATATCGAGATTTAGGTTCTTCTCTCCCAAAGTTAGTTTTTTGACTCTGTTAAGTCAGTTCCCTGGAACTCTTAAAGATGCCTTAAATATCGCTAATAATTTCTGTGGTCCCATCTAAGTTCTAAGATTCTATGACCACAGTCGCTTTGGCAAACAGCCTGGCAACTCCTCAAAAGGCTAACCTTATGACCTAGCAGTTTCACTCCCAGGTATATACCCAAGAGAGATGAAAACATGTTCACACAAAAACTTGCACAGGAATGCTAATAGTAGCATTAGTCATAATAGCCAAAAAGTTAAGAAACACTCCAAATGTCCATCGACTGATGAATACATAAATAAAAAGTGCCATAACCACTCAATGGAATATCATCAGACGATAAGAAAGAACAAAGAACTGTAAACCTTTAAAACATTATGCTAAGTCAACAAAGCCAGTCACAACAGGCCACACATTGTATGGTTCCATTTAAATGAAATGTTCAGAATACTCAAAATCTAGAGACACAGCAGGTAGACTAATGGTTAATGTCCTTTTTAGTAGCTGCACAATATTCTATTACATGAATGTGCTATAATTTATTCAGTTATTCCTGGATAGGTACGTGGGTTGTCTGCAGCCCCCTGGTAAATAACTCTACAATGAATCTTATAAGTATCTGGTACTTTTGTTTCTTCAAGCTAAATCCTTAGGTGTGTACTTCTAGGCCAAAATTTATGTCAGATTAAATTTTAATCGGTACAGACATGTTTTAGCAATTCCTAAAAAGTGTTAGCACTTCATCTCCCAACCATATAGAAAGAGCATCTTTTCCCCCCCAGCTCTGGCCTATATTGGATGTTATCAATATTTTAGACTTTGAAAAAGCTAAAGGGGGAAGAGAAGTCATTTCACCATTATCTGCATTTCCTGAGTCCTGGAGAAATTAAAAACATAGGCCTACAGCCAGATAATATCTCAGAGTGTGAAGCTAACGTGCATGTTTTCTTGTTCTCTTACTGGCTATTTTTCTATCCCCCACTCCCACCCCGACTCTAAGCTGAAATAAAGGCTCAAAGAAACCTCAGGCCTAAAGGGTGAATAGGGATGCCTGCTTTTCTTCTCCCCAAGATTAGATAGGACTGTGGCTAGAGCAAAAAAGAAGTGGAAACGAGGAACAGAGAGGATCTATCCTAAGCAGGGGCAGAGAAAGGGATGGAAAGACCAGGACTCCAGATCACAGAGCGGAAAGGAGAGATAGCTTCCACCCAGAGAACCAGGAAACAGAGCAGCAGGAAATCACTGCCAGGTAGTTCTCAAGAGTGTACTTTCAACAGCTTACTCCCCGACCACTGACCTCCCTCCGTGCCAGCGGCCTGGACTCTCCAAACAGAGGATAAGGAACTTACACATCTTGAAAGTAATAGGGGTGGAAGGTGGGGTGTTGTCAGAAAGTGGGAGGGAGGAGAAAAACTTTTTTAAAAACCTAGTTTCCTGACCAAAGTGAAACCAAACGGAAACACTGGGAGTTTCCCTAAAAGTCTATTAGCACCCCACGCACGGCCACTGTTAAATATTTGTTGACCACTTGGACTTTATCTCCTGTGAATTGCCAGTTCATATCTATTGCCCATTTTTTTAATTGGACTTTTTTAAAATGTCAGAACTTTTTAAAAGTTCTTTGTAGATTACAGATACACACTCTTCTTGTCAAATGGGTTGCAAATATATTGCCCCTTGGTTAATCACTGGACTTTTGATTTTGCTTATGGTATTTTATCAACAACCCTGGGTTGTTTTTTGTTGTTGTTGTTGTTGTTTTGTTTGTTTGTTTGTTTAATGGCAGGCCAATGTTTCTTTTCTTTATTTCTTTTGGGATTTCTGTCTTGCTTAAGAAAGTTTCTTTAGGGGCAGCCCCGATATCTTAGTGGTTTAGCGCCCCCTTAGGCCTGGGGTGTGATCCTGGAGACCTGGCTGGGGTCGAGTCCCACGTCGGGCTCCCTGCATGCATGGAGCCTGCTTCTCCCTCTGCCTGTGTCTCTGCCTCTCTCTCTCTCTCTGTCATGAATAAATAAATAAAATCTTTTAAAAAATAAAAAGAAACTTTCTTTAATTTCAAGATTATGTAATTGTTCCTTTGGATTATCTTCTTACAGTGTATTAATGTTACAAAGATATTATTTTATACCTTTAGTTTTTAATCCATCTGAAATTAAATTGTTTTTGTTTTTGTTTTTTAAGTTGGCTCCACAGACAGCACAGAGGCCAACTCGGGGCTTGAACCCTGAGATCAAGACCTGAGCTGAGATCAAGGATCAGAAACACTGACTAAACCACCCAGATACCCCTGAAATTGAGGTGTTTTTCCTTTTTAAAGATTTTATTTATTTATTCATGAGAGACACCGAGAGAGAGGCAGAGACACAGGCAGAGGGAGAAGCAGGCTCCCTGTAAGGGAGCCTGATGCAGGAATTGATCCCAGGACCCCAGGATCACGACCTGAGCCAAAGGCAGATGCTCAACCACTGAGCCACCCAGGTGCCCTTAAAACTGAGTTTTTATATGGAATAAACCAGGTAGTGATCTAATTTTACCGCCAACATTCAAATATTGACTCCCTAATATCAACCATAAGATTTTGAATCAGTTTCTAAACCTCCCTGTGTTTCCATTTTTTCTTCTTCAAAGAGGGATAATAAGAGTTTCTAACTCAGGGTGCCTGGGTGGCCCAGTCAGCTAAGTATCTGCCTTGGGCTCAGGTCATGATCCCAGGGTCCTGGGATCAAGCCCCATGTCAGGCTGCAGGGAGCCTCCTCCTCCCTCTCCCTCTGCCCCTCCCCCCACTCATGCTCGCTCGCTCTTTCTCTCAAATAAATAAATAAAATCCTTTAAAAAAAGAGTTTCTATCTCAAAAGGTTGTTATGAGGATTGAAAAGCAATTAGAGTAATATCTGGCACATTGTAAATGCTCACTAAACACTAGCTGTTAACTGATCCAGCTGAAAAGTCCTACCACCATTTATTATTTTAAAAATACTCCTTTTAGCAATTTAATGATAGCATATGTATATTTTAATCTGTTCCAGACTCTCTTGTGTTCCGTTGATCGATATATGAATAATATATTGTTTTATTATTAGCTTTACAGCAAATTTTAAGATCTGATGAGGCAAGTTCCTCTCCCTAATCTTCTTTTTCATGCTTTGTTGATGATTTCCCATAGGATTTATCTGGGGGAACATTTATCCTATATTTATTCTATCCTATTCCTTCATTCAAACAAACTCCACTGTTTCACTGTGTATTGCTCCGTTATGGAAATCTAAAAGCTTACACCTGCAAGAGACACACAGGCCAAACAAGTCACTTAGAGGCAACTCTTTCACCAAATTGTCCTTACTTTGGAGAAGTGTTAGCTTCTCCCAACACTCTGCCCATGGGGCACAACCTAAGGATTCTCGTGTGTTTACTTTAAACTGTGTTTGCCTGTATGCTTTCTAGGATAAAATGGTTTATCTGGATTTGCAAAATCATTTCCTGTCGTTCTAAGATCAAGCACCATCTTGACTGTAAACATGTACTCCTCTGTCTCCCCAAGCCACTTAGAGGGCACCAATTCAGGTTTCCCTTCTGATCATGACCAGGAAGAGGCCCAATAAATATTTCAAACATAAAAGGATTGTTATAACAAAGGGGTCTTAAAATCCTCCTGGGTTATCTGAACAGCTTTCCGCTTTATTTTGTTTTCACCTCTATACCCTTGAAACTAGGAGATACTTGGCGGCGGAGGGGAAGGCCAGGGGTGGGGCGATGAAACAAAAGTTTATGCACACATAGGTTGATATCAGAAAAGAAAATGAACAACAATAACAAACAAAGCGAGAATCTCCTAAGTGAACATATAGATATTAAGGGGGAGAGAAAGCTATGTCAAGAAGACATCTGCCCACAGGCCAGGCATGGTAATCCTCATTCTGGATGCTTCTCTTGATAGCAAGCAGTTGCTGCCTCAGTGACAACTCCATATATTTGTGTTACAAACACAAACCTACCAGAGCACGTATTATACACACCTTACTGTCACATGGCAAATGGTGCCTGGCTTCCTAGATAAGCTTTATGGAGAGTGAAGAGGAAGGGACGTAGGTGAGAGGCCCAGAAACACACACACACACACACACACACACACACACACACACACACCACTTCCCTTAATCCTTTGATGTCACCAAAGTGATCAGTGATGAAAGCAGCGTTATTCTTTCTCCCCCTCTACCCTTCCACAGATTGAAATTAGAGGCGAAATATCATCCAAGGTGGCTCTGTTTAAGGAGATGGCTTTCCATGGGCCTCAAACCAAAACCCAAAGCACGTGATAGTGGATGTGTTGGCTGGGCATAACTGCAAGGCGTTTCTCCAGCTTTATTTCTTCAAAGTCACTCACACTGAGTGTCATTCTGAACTATCTCCAAGAGACTTTATTCTTTTAATCTTATACAGATTAAAGAAGGGAAGTGACAACCCCCTGGAAATTGTTACAGAAGCCTGACAGCCCAAGGTAATTTATAAGAGGCTTAAATTTACAAAAAGTTAAAGTTGACAATGAGATATTTATTAAATTGGGGATAACAGTATCTGGCTCAATAGAAACAAACTACAGTACAACAAAAGCATCTGGACAATTAATCAAGTCAAAAATATATATTATGCAATTACTTTGAGCCTAGTCCTGTGAAAGATGCTGGCTGGAGAGGTGTAAGAATGAGCTGTGCAACCTCACCCTGCCGAGGACCATCTTTCTTATTCAAATAATACCTAGGCAATAAGTTTAAGTAATATGGGGCAGTAGGTGATTATTACACTTTTTAAACTGTGCAGTCCATACGTGCAATTAGACTTCCAACAAAGGAGAAAATGGTCCTTTGGATTTAATTATAATGAGACGATAATATAGAACTCAAGCTATTGGCTTTCTTTAATATACAGGTTATTATATTATATAATATTAATATACAAATTATTCTAGTTTAAGTTATACTTCTTTTCCTTGAAAGACAACTCTGGGCTTTTTCCTCCTCTAAACTCTAGTATGTAGTTGTTTGGAAAAGGATTTTTCTCTCATTAGAGTTCTTAAGTTTATATACATATTTAATAAATTTGACCTTATGCAACTTTTTAAAAACGATTCTGACCTGAAATAAAGTAAATAATAAAATTGTATTTTCCTCCCCGAATACAATTAGTCTTAGCTTGAACCATGAAATCCCGCAGTAAACCATTTAATAGTATTTAATTACAATTCTAAATAAGAATGAATTAATTTTTTTTTAAAGAATGAGTGAGGTATATGAAATAACATGGAAACAAAGCCAATTATTACTCAGAACACAGACATTTTCCATAATAAAATAATGGAAGTTCAACAAGCAATCACGGAGAACATAAAGAGTTTCCGACGATGGTGTCAAGAACTTACCCCCCAAACTCCCCAAAGTCACGCCAACGTGGTGTAGGAGGCTCACCTTGCTCAGGCCAGCTGTCCACACCGTCAGATCACATAGAGAGCTACTTACAACAGGAGACACTCAATAAATACTTAGCAAATTGAGCTAAATATCCAACTTTCCACTTGGAGCAGTTGCACCCTCAATGATTATTAGATGCATCAGACAGCAGGTGGAGGAATTAATTTGAAACTCATGTCACCATAGCCAATGTTTCCGCACTACTTGATCATTCCTAAAGAACTTCCAACCTACAGAAGAACCTGCCTCCTCTGACCCTAGACAGAAACCTGCGAGGTAGCTCAGGGGTTACTGTCCTACTGTCCTCCGAACATTAAAGAGCAAAGGGAATCTCAGGGAGGTTCAAGGGCGGGCCTTCCTCCCCCGAGGTCCCCCCTGCAAGCGACCCCAGCTCTCTGACACCACCACTGGCTCTGGCTGGGCTGCGAGAGCGGCCACCGGGGTTCACAACCTGTACCTGCGTAATTGTCGAGGGAACACTGTCCATCCAGCAAAGGTGCCTACGCGCGACAGGTCTTTGCTTTTTCAAAGAACTGCTGCCCACCTCTCAGAGGACACCCTTCCTCCCCTTTTGCAGCTGGAAAGCAAGCCCCCCCCTTCAGGACCTCTCAGCCTGGTGTCCAGGCTGTCCATCACCTTCTGGTTAATGAGGCCCACGAATGATCAGGCAGCGGCCTCCCCTCCCGGAGGGTGGCCCCGGGCTTAGAGTCGGGGCGCGGAGTGGGGGCGGGGCGGGGGGCATCTCCGCGGCGCCAGGTGCGCGCAGGGGGGGGACCCGCGGGGCTGCGGGGGCGGGGGCCGTGGAGGCCTCCGCGGACGGTGCCTCTGCGGGCCAGGAGGGCGCCCCTCTCCGCGGCCCCGGCCCGGGGGGGCCCCCACCGCGCTCCGGGCGCTGAGCGTCTACGCGGGCCATCAGCCGCTGAGCGTCTACGCGGGCCCTCAGCCGCCTTGGCGTCTTTCAGACACACCCACGAGGGTCAGCGCGAATCTTCTGGAGACTCGCTCCCACTCCCCCCGCCTTGGGAAGAAGCGGCGAGCGTGCGCCGCGCCCCGGCCGGACCCCTTGGCCCCCGCGCCCCCCCGCGCCCCCCAGCGCCCTGGGCGAGACTGGCTTCTGCATGACTCGCGAGCTCAATACCCATCTTTACCCCTGCACACCAGCACCCCCGGGACTTCTGAGAAAAGAAAAAGACCTCAGGACCCACCCCCACCCCCCACCCCCCCAACCACGTGCAGAGCCGCGCCTGGATGCCGCGGCGCTCGCCGTCCCCATTTACTCAAGCTTTGCAGCTCCGCCCAGCAATGCGCGTTGCACGGAACAGGCTCGCAGCAAGACTCTTCGTTGTTTCCTAAACCTACCTGACCCTCTGGTGGGTCAGTTTTGCAAAACCTCCTTTTGAAGAACTTGACATATAAATAATAGTGAAAGGGAATATAAGGGAAGGGAGAAGAAATGTGTGGGAAATATCAGAACATGAAGACTCCTAACTCTGGGAAACGAACCAGGGCTGGTGGAAGGGGAGGTGGGCGGGGGGTGGGGGTGACTGGGTGGCGGGCACTGAGGGGGGCACTTGGCGGGATGAGCACTGGGTGTTATTCTGTATGTTGGCAAATTGAACACCAATAAAAAATAAATTTATTATTAAAAAAAAATAAAGAACTTGACATAATTGCACTCATTTTTTTCTTTTTTTTTTTTTTATCCTCTACATTTTATCCTTTTCGCTATGGACTTGAAGTGGCCCTTAAAGCGGTAAGTAAACCTTTCCAGCTCTTTAAGGTAAAAAAATAATTGCTGCAGGTGTTATTAACGTTAGCATAATGCAAACCACAGGTTCCGGGGTGTGTAGACAGCCTTACTCAAGTTCCAAAGTTATGAGAGCTATTAAAACTTTATTTCAATGATAGGGTTATAACCTTTCACTCCCATAGTTCTTAATGTGTGTCAGCATCTGTTCGAAATGTTATAGGTATTCACTCATTTAATCCTCCTCAGAATCTTTTTTTTTTTTTTTTTTTTGGAAAAGCAACCTGAGATCCCCATTTCACAGAACAGGAAACTGAGGCCAAAGGCTCCTAGCAAAGGGAGCCGAATGTGACTCTGCCACTTGTACTACTTTTAACCACCTCACAATATTTCCTCTTGGACTTTATGTTTCTGGAGAATACAAAACCAATATCTTACATGGATTTGTCAGCTCTGGTCCTAGCATTAATTAATTAATGGCCAGCATTAATTAAAGCTTTACACTTTTACCCTACCACTCTATGAGAGCTTTAAGAACATCATCATTTAACCTCATTTTTTCTGCCCCTCCCAAAGCCGCTTTCACAAAGATGTGAAACCATCTCCAAGACGAGTTCCTTTGCCAAGGCCATGACATTAGCGAGTGTCAAGGCCAGGCCATAAAACCTGGTTGGCTTGATAACCAGAGTCTGTGCTCTAAACCATGACACTTTGGGTTCTGTTTAAAGTGAACTAAATTAGGTTTAAACCCGACCCAATATCCAGCCACCCTGGCACAATCACTTATTATCAAGTCAGAGATTACAAACTGATGACTTCTGGTTTCCAGCCCTTCTGTGCAGCACTGAAGATCCTGCAGCGCCAGGCTCATACTGCACATGCTCATGCCCCTTGGATAGGGCTGAATGGCAACAGCTTCTCCTTTAATAATGCAGGTGCTCAACGCACACCCCCCCCAACCCACTCCCCAGTCCACATCACCCACTCTGCCAGCTGCTTGGCCTGCCTCGGGCATTTGCATTTTTAATCCCAGTCCAGAGATGCTCAGGCCAGTGCTGGGTTCTCCTCTAACCACTGCAAACCAGTGCAAAATATGAAATAAATTCTTGTCAATGGAATATAGTTTTCTTACAGTGCAAAGCTAGACATTTAGAGTTGGAAAGTTCCAGTCTCAATGCCCTCTTACTATTAGGCCAACCCAGTTTTACAATCCCACAATCAAGGGTCTAAGATATGGCTCCTGGTAATGGATGGATGGTGCTAACTCTGCTCTCTGGAGAATACAAACCCCTCTGTTTGCCATTTGTGGTCTCGGCAGTCTCATCTCTCTCCCTCTGTAGACTGCCACCACACATCTACTTAAGCCTTCCAAGCCCCCTCTTTCAGGACCTGGAGGGTAGGGACAATCTGTAATATCAGTGTGATTCCTGTGTTAATGTGGCAAGATGCTCCTCTGAAAAGAGAAACTTGTCTTCCACAGAGCTCCAGCTAAGAATCTGGATGTGAAGAGTAAAGACAAAAGAGGGAGAAAGAACACCTAGTCTTTGTAAAACAGGTACAACGGAACACAATAAAATTAGACCAACAAGGGATTTGTACACCACACTGGCTATCTGAATACCACGTGGTTGTCAGAAACACATTTGGGGCAAGAAAAAGAATACCATGGCTGTTCATCCTAACATATTTTGGAAAGCAGCCAACAGAAATAAAGTCTCATCACTGAGATATTTTTCTTTTTTTTAAGACCATGAAAATTAACAGAATATTCTGACAATTTCTCTAGACTGTGAATTTGTATATTGATAGAGTCTTCCTTGCTGAGTTTAGAATACTTAGATTACAAACTACTGGAAATTTTTTTTAAGAGTTCAAATCAGGGGATCCCTGGGTGGCTCAGCGGTTTGGCGCCTGCCTTTGGCCCAGGGCATGATCCTGGAGTCCTGGGATCGGGTCCCACGTCGGGCTCCCGGCATGGAGTCTGCTTCTCCCTCCTCCTGTATCTCTGCCTCTCTCTCTATGTCTATCATAAATAAATAAATAAATCTTTTAAAAAATAAATAAAAGTTCAAATCAACTTGAACAACAACAACAAAATCATTTTATTTGTTCATATAACAAACATCCAAGCCGTTCTGGCTTCAAGTATGGCTGGATCCAGATACTCATATGGTGTCATCAGGAATTGGTATCCATCCCTGGCTCTGTTTTCCTTTATGTTGGCTTCCTTCTCTGGAAGACTCCCCTTCTGTGGTGGCAAGATGGCCTGCAGCAGATCTAGCTGTACAGTCTGCCAGTTAAGCAATCTCAACAGAAATTATCTCTCCCCCCAAAATTTGAGCAAGAGTATCAGGATTGTCTATGTTTGATCTGGCATTAGTCAAAGGCTCACCCCCAAAATTAGTTACTGTAGCCATAGGGACGTGGTATTCTCATTGGTTGGAGTTGAGTCCCCACTAGAGCTAGAGGAAAGTGCCACCTCTATCCAAAGCATAAGATGAGCACCAGAGAAATGTGATTTTCTGAAAGAAAGAGAGGGAATCTGTGTGCAGAAGGGCACCGGGGGCGGGGTGGGGGACAACCACAAGATGGTCACTATAGCATTCTTCACTCAGAGTTTTGGGAGGCTACAATTAATTCATTTTTCTCCTGGTCCTTTGTCAGTATTGAGTTGCTTAGCTTTTCAGCCTAACCCACAAATAAACCAGAAAGGTAAAAATTATTATTTTCATTGGATCACTGTACCAAATACAATGAAACAGGAGCCAATATATCAACAAAGGAACTCTTTTCATGAGATTTCCTGGCTAGTCTTACAGACCCAATAGTTACCTCCAGGTAATATTAAGCATCAGAACGTTACTCACCCAAACTCCTACATATGAATTCTAAGGCTCCCGCATTGCTGGTGTAGAGCCAAGTCTTAATTATTGAAGGACGTAGAATATGGACAACCATGGATAAAACCCAAAGTCTTGTTTTTAGCCAACAGATTCCTCCTCTTTCCCAGATAAACCTTCACCTCAGCTGCAGGCAGCAGCCACACTAACTAATTTGACTTTCACATCTGGTGAAACTGCTCCCACACATACCTACATAGATCATAACTCCTCGACACACTTCACAGAGCCTGATTAATTCATATCAACTCACCCCCAATGCAAAAGAGGAGCGTTTTATCCTTGCTGTGAAAAGATTCAATTAACCAAGACCTCAAAAAGCCAATGGTGAAAATCAAGTACAAAATCTGATATTTTAAACTGAGTTCCTTCCTGCCCTACCCCCATATCCACGTTAGCCAGCACCCCCAGCCATCTTTCCTGCCATCCCTGTCACATACAGTTACTTTTTCCTCATCTACCACATACTTATTACTACCTCAGCATCAGCTGATCACCCACTTTGCCCATCCCCCCTCAACCCTTCCCTAGCTGTCCATTCTTGACTATGGTTTGAGCTGCTGCTACTACAACCTGCTAACATTTATTCTGGCCTACTGTGTGTCAGGCACAGTGTCAAACAATAGGCATGGATTATTTGGCTCAGTCCTTACAATAATTCCACAGAATGGGATACTTTGGCTATCCCTATTTTCCAGATGAGGAAATTAGGTTTAAAATGATAAAGTAACCTGCCCAGCGTGAACCCATTAGTAAGTAGCAGGCCAGGGAAATGACACAAAAATGGACAGGAGAAGGAAGAAATGTCCAAAATCCACACAGTGCCTATTCAGCTGTCCCGTGATCAGACTATGTTTATGTTTTTAAGTAAATCTATGATTCTTTTTTTAGAATTTCCAGTAAGCAACTGCTTGATAAATGCAGAGACTGTATTCTTTAATATAAATCATGTTAAGACATTAAGAAGAATTAAAATATAGAAATCATTTTTCAGTATCAACATATTCTAGTTAACATTGAGCTCTAAAGAAATATTTGGGGTGTTTTTCTAGGAACTTAAATCCCTCCCTTCACTGGGGAAGAACTGAGACCTTATAACATTGACAGGCTTGGTGGGTTTAGGCTTAAATTCTGGCTCCTAAGAATAAATCCTAAAAACCTTCACATGGCAATTACCACATTAAATGCTAGTGTACAGTGGAATTCACACAAAATGTGGAGCCAAGAGTCTGGGTTTGGAATTTCAGGTACCGATTAGCTGTGGGATTCAGGACAAATCTTTAATTTCTACAGGTTATGAGAGTGTTCATAATACATATGCACAAGAGTGCCATGATAGTGGATGGGAAAATATGTTTGGCACCTAGCACGTGCTTAAAAAAAAGAAATTCAAATCACCCATTAAAATCGAAAATTTAAATACACTATTAAAATTTGAACCAGCGCCCCCCACTGGAACACACCACCTCTAGGACATAATACCTCCGAAAGAGAAGCAAAAGGACACAAAGATGTATGCACAGAGATGTTCATTAAGCATGGAAATTACAAGAAAGAAATCAGGATGGCCACTAAACTGGTCCACCCATGCCTGGCACAGTGTGAATGCCGGTGACGGATCAGAGGTAAATGGGTGCTAGAGCCCAACTGCGTGAGCTGGAACCTGGGTGCATTAATGTTGCCTGAATCGGGGCAAATTACTTAGCCTCCCCAGGCCTTCCCCTCTTACCTCTGAAGAATGGGAATGACAAAAGTGGTTGCCTCACAGGTTGTTGTGAGGACTAAAGTGAGTTTAATGCTCGTAAAGTGCGTAGAAGAACACAGCACATCATAAACTTTGCTGGACGTCAGCTGTTTTGTAACCATTTTTTAAAAGGAAGAGTTTTAGGTGCTGATGTGGAAAATCTGAATAAAAAGTAGCAAATTGCATCCCATTTTAAGAAAGTAGGTATATATATATATATATATATACATATAATTATTATATATTTTAATGTTACATTTATACAAATACATGTATTTATAAATGAATAAGTATTTTACTTGTATAAATAATATATTTATAAATATATGTATAATATATTTAGATTTATACTTAGGTATTTTATCTTTGTATGTATCATATATTTATAGTCTCAAAGTTGTCTATTTTATACATATCATATCACAGTTAAGAAAAGAAATGGCAGGAGCCTTTTTTTTTTTTACAGTGTTAAAAATGAGAGGCATGTAATGAGAGGACTAAAGACACTCTACTTATATAATTTGTCCAAGTGATGGGATTATGGATAATATTTTTCCTTCTCAACTTTACTTTTTTTTTTCCAAAGAAATAAAAACATTAATGTTACCTGCATCCGATGCTCCACTGGAAAGGGACCTCCTCCCTTCCTAGGAACCCCTGTGAAACAGACACCAAAGCTCCTGGTCCTCTCAAGGATCTGAGGAGCAAAGAAGGGAGACTCCAGGGGGGCTTTGGAACATTTCCCAAAGCGTAGGAGAAATTGCACATTTGCTGGTAGTAAGGCTGCTTAGCATAGCTGAAGCACCCCGAGTCTGTGCCAGCCCGGGAGCGGAGTGACATTAATTCAGTATAACACTGATTATTACTTCAGGCTGAGAAGACATTCCGAGAGGTAGTTTTATTTTTTTACAAATTATGATTGATTATTTTTACGGAGAGAAAATAACTGGGGGCTTACTAAATGAAAGCAGTCTCTCTTGGCTCTTCCTGCCTGACACTAAGAACTTTCGAAAGGCCTCAAATCAGGTGGCAGTTCTTGCCAATTAACAGCTTGATGGTCTCTGGGCCCAACCTAACCTTGCCACAATCTCTCACTTCTTTTCACCAGATAGAGAGTCATAAATAATACACCAGCTCCGGGGGTGGCTCTGCCCATCACTGGGAGTTACCCCTGGGCCCCCCCTCCCAGCGAGCGGACCCCTGGCCTCATCCTCCCCAGCTGAGCCCAGAGCCCAGCGTGGCTGAACGTTTAGTCATCCTTCGGAGCCACTCTTCCAGGAAAAGGCCATTGTTCCTACATTTCCTGATCGCTTACTTCCTGTCATTTTTTTTTTTCAAAAGGGAAAGAATAAAGACTGTTCGAAAATCAGAGGGTTCTGCTCAATTTCACAACCGTAGTTTATTATATGATAATGACTTGCTTGATTTGGGGACCATCTGAATACACCACAGCTTGCCTAACCCTAATCACCAGTGTCCCTGAAGCCAACGATGGATTCCACATCCACCTCCCCAGGACGAGGGTCTCCTCGTTTTCACTTACAAGTCCCCGTGGCTTGCAACTTATTTTGCTCCAAGACATCAAAGAAAGCCCATAGGAGTCTCCACCTTAGCAGTAGTAGCACATGACATATTTGATGAAGAAGATTCTCGGGGATGGGGAGGCTCAACACGTTCCTTAGCTGGGGATGTGGCAGGCAGATGGAGACCTGGAAATGCCTCCTGTCTGTTCCTGCTTTCCCCCCAATTTATAGAGGAGTAAATGGCATGATGATGATACCTGGGTCAGAAAAACTGAGTCTTGCTGCCCAGAAGGGACTGAGTCACCAGGAGAGGAGATATGAAGAGGTTGGAGCTCAGGAAACTAGAAATCTGGGTTTGAATCTTGGCACACACATGCACACACACCCCCACTACACACACACACACACACACACACACACACACGTTTTAAGTGCTTGCTTTGTGCTCGGCACTGTGCGAAGCACTTATAAATGCTGTCTCCATTCATTTTGACACCCCCATGACAGTTTCTCTTACTTTCTCCATTCTACCTGTTAATAAACTTGTCCAAGTTCGCACAGCTAGTAAAGTAGCAGAGCTACAGCTCACTCATGCTTATCTGACAGTAAAGTTGCACCATGAACCCCTCCATTGACTAACTATGGGATTCCTGTGAGCCATAACCATGCTGAACCTCATTGTCCTCATTTGTAAAATGGGAATAATAAAACCTGTAAGGGGCGCCTGGGTGGCTCAGTCAGTTAAACATATGACTCTTGATTTAGGCTCAGGTCATGATCTCAGGGTGTAAGATCGACCCATGCTCAATGCAGAGACCCTCTTCCTCCCTCCCTCCCTCCCTCCCTCCCTCCCTCCATCCCTCCCTCCCTCTCTCACTCTGTCTCTCACCACTCTTTCCTCCCCCCCCATGCACACATGTACACACCAAATGCACTCTCTCAAAAAAGTTTTTTTGATAAAATTTTTAAAAACCTCTAAACCCTGCCTCCATATTGTGTTCAAAATTAAATGGATTTATGTGTATAAAGTATCCCACACAAAGGTTCATTTCTCTTCCTTTCCTCTGCTTTGTTGTGCTATTAGGTAAAACGCTTATGTTACTGGGTTATTATAAGAATTGAATGCGAAACCAATGAACATGCTTTGGAAACCATAGTGGAAACATAAAATTATTATTATTCTCAGATATATTTATGTATTATAGATACATAAATATCTATATTTATATCAGATATAGATATAGATATCAGGTTATATATTTTCAGATATATTTTAAATAAGGCTCTATGACCATGACATACAAATATGTATATATAGATAACTTAGTTCTGTATAGACCAGCACCCTCCCCTCCCATAGAGATGTACTGCAAGCTGCAAATGTGAGTCACGTAAGTAACTAAATTTTCTAGTAGCTACAAAGTAGAAAGAAATAGGCAAAATTCATTTAAGAATATCCAAAAGATGATCACTTTGGTATACAATCAATACAAAAATTATTTAGGAGATCTTGACATGCTTTCTTTCAGAAGTCTCTGAAATATGGCATGTATTTTATATTTAGAGCACATCTCAGTTTTGGACTAGCCACTTTTCATGTGTTCAATGCAGCTGTATACACACTGGCACATGTGGCAGGCAGTCATCTTACTGGACATGTGGGTATAGTTACCTCCACAAGAAACTGGTATTAACGGTTGCCTGGTGAGGAAGCTCTCTAGGGATGGAGGTAAAAGGGAGAATTACTTTTCACTCTAGACCTTTTCGTGCTTTCTTAATTTTATGCCTGTGCATGTATTGACTTTTCAGAATAAAGTAATAATTTTTATAGCACTTCTTTACGGTAACCTCTTATTCACCCTAGATACAAATAGGGACTGATGATTCATGCAGCCTGAAGACAATTATCAGCGATGAATGACTCTTTCCTATTCCTCTTACTCTTGTCATTGTTTAGTAATTCAAAGAATCTGTCTCAGAAGCGACTGTAGAGCAATGATTTGCCCTGAGAGAATAGAGACAGCCTAGGGAAATATTCCTAAACTGTGGAAATCAGTCCAATTAGAAATGGGGTTTGGTAACCAATGCAGAGCCAAGTGAGTGGAATATATAGCGATCCTACCTGGTTGGGGAATCTTGTCAAACATTCCCACCATAAACTCATGGCAGGTCAACAGAGCAGGAAATTGTAAGGGGCACATGAAGGCAAGGACAGGAAGTCGGGAGCAGGAAGGACAGGTGAAGAAAGATGAGGTTTCCATAAACAGGAAACAACCGTATGGCCTCTTTACCTCTTAAATCTTATGTGGAGACCAGCAGAGAACCCCACTCCCAACCAGGAGAGAGGACTTACCTTCTCCCATCTGGCTTAATCTTGGTAGATATTCAACTCAGGTGAGGTCAATTGATCTTCCTCTAATTCCTTCACGGTGGAGCAAGGTGGACTTCTGTGGGGAGAGAAAAGGCAGCGTAGATTGGTTGGTTGGTGGGAAGGTATCACGGAATGTTCCAGGAAGAAGACTTCACAAAAATCAGAGAGACAGGGAATGGAGATGAGTAGTAGCCCAGAAAAGTAGTGTGGTGTGTACAAAGATTTAGCCACCAGGACATGTAGCAGAGCATCGTACATGACCTGGAAACACTGAAGACAGCCCCAGTCTCTTCATTTGGGGATCATTTGTGATCTAATTCAGAGGAAAAAGCAAATCATAAAACAATAGGACATGATCATCCCACTGCCAGGAGTAATCTGGTGCACACACATTAACACCCACACACATGACTGGACAGATACTTATTAAAATTAAAAGGGAAGTGATGGGACTATAGATGTTTGCCAGTTTTTCTTTTTTGCTCACTTGTATTTTCCAGCTTTTTCGACAGTGAGCCCACATTCATCAGTAGTAACACGGAGGGAGGGTCACAAATTTATCTCAGATATACAGAGAAGAGGTAGTTTCCTTATTGGATCTGTAACTAACTCATTCTTCTTTACAATACCCACTTGTTGGAGGGGAAGCATTAACTTTTCATCCTATCTACTTAACTTGGTTCAATCTAGTGCATTAAATGGTCCCTCTAAATATGTGCTGTCCAGTACGTTAATTAACATTTAAATTTCAATTCCGCACTCATTTTAAATAAGGCTTTTGATTTTCCTTTTGATTCTTTCAAATAATTTTCCAAAAAAAAAAAAAATACAAGACACATCTTTAGTCTCCCTGCCCTTTACCTAGAAATATTTTAGCTCTCTTCCTAGATATCCTTAGAGGTAAAGTAATTAAAAGTTAGTTTTTATCTTGTATGTATTCTGATTTCTGAACATAAGAAATAGATAGATATATAAGAGCATGAAGACTAAGAGAATAAGTAAAAAACGTTTTGTTATAGTGCAAAGATTGTAAGTGCTACTGTTTTCTATTTTGAATTCTCTTTCAAAAAAATAAACTCTCTTTCAAGGTTGTTACTTCTTTGTTTTACAATTAAAAAAAAAGTTAAAATCGAAAAAAATTTTGATTCAATTCCTCAAGGTTGCTAGCCACATTTCTGGTGTTTAACAGTTAGCTACATGTGGCTCCTAGCTACCCTACTGGATGCTTACAATGTCTGCCTCATTGCAGAATGTTCTATCACAGTGCCATTCCAAATAAAGCACCATCTCCTGGAACTGGAGGGTATTATGCTGAGTGAAATAAGTCAATCGGAGAAGGACAAACATTATATGGTCTCATTCATTTGGGGAATATAAAAAATAGTGAAAGGGAATAAAGGGGAAAGGAGAAAAAATGAGTGGGAAATATCAGAAAGGGAGACAGAACATGAGAGACTCCTAACTCTGGGAAATGAACTAGGGGTGGTGGAAGGGGAGGTGGGCGGGGGATGGGGTGACTGGGTGATGGGCACTGAGGGGGGCACTTGATGGGATGAGCACTGGGTGTTATTCTATATGTTGGTAAATTGAACACCAATAAAAAATAAATTTATAAAAAAAAAAAAAGTACCATCTCAGATTTCTCAGCCATCTGGGCCCTCCCTGGCTGCTGGGTTCTGGGTGAGGTCTGGAGGGGTCCGGATGCATGGAGAAAAGAGTGCAGCTTGGTGGACAGGAGCCCTCTGGCCTACTGTGGCCTTTGTGAGCTCAGGCTGCCTCAACCCTGGGGCCCGTCAGCATTATCGAGGTACCCATACAAACATCCCTCATTCAACTTTCTGACTTCCGGGTTGTTACAGAGGCCCAGTCTTGTCTACTTGTCTACTCACACGGTTCCCCAGTCCACACGCAGGCCTGAGTGGGGCAGAGGAAATCCAGCGAACTTCCTCACGGGACCACTTTCTGTGACCTATTCTGCAGCCTGGGCCCACAGGATTCTCTGAGCTGCCTGTCACTCTGGCCTCAGCACCTCAGCAAACACCAGAAGCCTCTCTCAGCCATGTCTGATTAAGTCTGCAGGCCACCCGTTTTCCAGAATCTGATATATCGAGGGCCTCTCCAGAGAGACTACAACTGCCCCAGGCTGTACCCAAGAAGTTGGGCCAAGGCTCAGCCCTCAGACTCCCCAAAATTTCTCTGCTTTTAACACAAATCCTCCCTGAGGAGCTCCAAACTGGAGGGGCACAGGGCCAGGTGCCTGCTTCTCCCCTCTCCTCGTTCACCCTCTCTCTTTTTTGCCCACTTCTCTTCTTCCCATCAAGTCTTGGGGCTGGAAATGGAGGGGGGGGGCAGATATTCATTTACTATGAAGGGTTATATGGCACAGCAACAAGCCTAGTAATCAAGCTATCTCGTCTCTGGTGGAGAAAGCAAGGTCTTTTCCTCTGTGTGCTTTAAGGGGAAATTAAGGAATTCAGAAAATCCCTCCTCCAAACAATAACTGTCTTCCGCCGAACGCAATTTTATTTTCAACATTAGGGAGGGCCTATTTCTTGCACCTTTTGTCTTTGCATTCTATATGTAAGATTTCCAACGTCCAAACTGTCCCCTTGTGTTTTCCCACGCCACCCACTCAGGCAGATGGATGCCCTGGTCCCACCAGAGCTAAGGTCATTTCCTCAGAAAATTAACCCCAAAAAGCGCATGAACAAGTTCCAAATCATCCTGCCTTTTACAGCGAGGAGGGCAAAAATAATAATAATAATAATTTAAATTTCTTTTGGGTACAATTGTTGGGTTAGACTAATCAGAAACTGTCTTTAGAGAGGAGCTGATGCCCAAGGTCACATTTTTATATGTAATTGAGCAGGTGTCAGATGGATGTTAGACTGACATCCAAATCCCCACACGACCGGCACTGTGACATTGAGCAAGTGGCTTTACCCCTCTTTGCTTGTTTCCCCACCCATTATTCCTCCATTATTATGGAAATAATAATGGTGCTATCATGCACTATCACGAAAATTAAATGAAAGTGTGTATGTAAAGCACAAAGTCTGCAACACAGCAGCCACTCAAGAAATCTCCCATGAGAATGTGATGGCTAAAAATAGTAACAGCATTCAACAGAGAAACCTTAAAGCAGAGAGTAATAGTCATGGCTTCATTCTTGCTTTTCAGCCCAGGATCATGGTTTAAAATGGCTTCAAGCATAACCATTAAATGGTTTTATCTCACAGAATCTCAAAGTGGAGTAGAATCCCAGGGATGTCAAATCCTTACAGATCACAGACTCACACATGAGTATCTCTAACACCAGTGAGATACTTGTTCCCATCCTTGGGTCTCTCCAGAGGAGGGGAACTCTATTTCCAAAGGCAACTGACTTTCTTTTTTTTTCTTTGAGCTCTCATGGTTCTAATTCTCTTCTTCACCTGATGCGTTACTTCCTGTCATTATAACTTTTTATGTATTATTTTTTTAATATCCATGATATATGTGAAACAACACAGCAGTTTATAATGTGAAATATTATAAAAGTCTGTAAAGTAAAACATTAAAATCCCCCCACTGTGCTCAACAAAATTCTACTCTCCAGAGAAAACTCCTCTCAGCCGTAGTGTTTTCCATCCTATTTACCGAGACAGTTTCTGTTTATACACAAAGTTATCAATGCAAGCATTTTTATATAAATGGGACCAGACTCTATATACATTTCTGCCACCAGCTTTTTAAAAATGTAATAGTGTGGGATCCCTGGGTGGCGCAGCGGTTTGGTGCCTGCCTTTGGCCCAGGGCACGATCCTGGAGACCTGGGATCGAATCCCACGTCAGGCTCCCGGTGCATGGAGCCTGCTTCTCCCTCTGCCTGTGTCTCTGCCTCTCTCTCTCTCTCTGTATGACTATCATAAATTTTAAAAAATAATAATATAAAAAAAATAATAAAATAAAAATGTAATAGTGTATTGTGGACATAATCCCATATCCTGACATAGGAACTGATATCACTGCCAGGCTGGTCCATGATGAATCTAACATGCTTCTCCTTGGCTGGCCTCTCATGGGCCCTGGTTTGGCCTTCTGCTGCCACTGGAACGAGTCTTGATGGTTTTAAAACATTTCCGATCAACCAGGTACCCTGTGAGAGCATTCTCTAAGCTAAACATCCCTCATTCCTAATGTTGTTCCTCAGATGACATGGTTCTAGGTTCCTCCAAATGTGCTGGAGTTTCTCTGGGTCCCTAGAACTCAACAGCATGTCCAGGACAGCTGCTTTGACCAGCACCGGGCTCAGGGGCCCGGGCCTTATGTCCTGCTGGAAAGCTTAGGAGGCCACTCATTTGCCAGGCAGCCAGTTGCCATCATCATTCATAGTTTGTGACAACACAATTTATCTCCTAAACCCGAACACTTTCGAGAGTGGAAAGTACACTAACTGGATGGAATACGGAAAAAAACAGAACTGTCCAAGGCAAAATAGAGAGCTTTTCATGTGAAAGTTGAAATTGGTTAGAATTTTAAGGCTTTCCTTTTTTTATACCAGCTGATTGTAAGCCAACCACCAAAGCTACAGTACATTCATTACAGACAAAACTGGTCTCCATTGGGGGTAGATGTGACTGTTGGAAAAAGCAAATCTTTGTCAGACAGAGCAGACATAAGAGATAAACTATTCTAATTTCTTTTACAGATGAAGAATGAAGCCCAGAGGGGCTAAGGGATTTATTAAATGTATTATTCAGTTAATTAGTAAACACCTTTTTTTAAATTTTTATTTATTTATGATAGTCACACAGAGAGAGAGAGGCAGAGACATAGGCAGAGGGAGAAGCAGGCTCCATGCACCAGGAGCCTGATGTGGGATTCGATCCCGGGTCTCCAGGATCCACCCTGGGCCAAAGGCAGGCGCTAAACCGCTGCGCCACCCAGGGAACCCCAGTAAACACCTTTTTTAAGAAAAAAAAAACATTTATTGGGGAAATGGAATAAAAATTCTAAAAAGCACCTATGATGTATCAGTCACCATGCTAGGAATTGTTTAAATATTTTTTTTATTCAGTTTAATTGAGCATCTACTACCTGTCAGCACTGTTTTATGTGCTTGGGATGCCTTCTCTGTCCTCAAACAGTTTACCAATCCATTGACTCATGGAACCTACTAGCAAACCACCAGAGTCCATATTCTTACCCCATTTTAGGGTATGTGGAGATGTAAAGGAGAATGATACAGACAGACAGACAGGCATAGAAGGAAATGGAAGCCCAGAAAAGTGAACCTATATTCCCAGTCTCATAATGAGTAAGTGGGAGAGCAAGATTCCGACTCCCCGCCTTCTACCTGGGACTCACAGCACACACAGTCTGCTCTTCCCTAGCACAGAGCCTGGCATCAGGAAGCCCCGGGAAAGCGGGGCATGGAAGTCTCAGGATTGACCTTGATCAGTGCACAGTGTGAGCCACCGCAGAGATGGGGGGAACTTAAGTCAGCGATGCCACTGACCACTTTCCTTGCACAGGACTTGTCTAATGGTAAGGAAAGAAAAAAAAAATCAGAGCCTTTTTTTTTAATGTCTACTTTAGGTTCCGGATGTAATTTTTTTTTATACCATGCTATAGAGAAATGTAGTTAACATACGGAAAGTAACATAACAACAGCCAGCATGTGGGAGGGTGTTGGCAGCTATCTAAGTGCTTTGGTGTGCATCCTCACCCTGAGTCCTTACAACAGCCTTGGGAGGAGGGAGGAGGCCAGGCATCAGGACCCAGATCCTACCAACACACTGGGGGGGTGGGAGGCGGGGAGCATCTCACCTAAAATACCAGAAGGGGTAGGCAAGGGCCCATAGACCAACCAGACCTTTCATTCTACCCTAATGAGGCGATGATCTCCGTCCGTGTCCTTAGCCAGCATGGCACACTGTCGGTTGTGTCATTTGGTTTACTGCTTCTGCAAGAAAGTGATGCCTTCCCTTCTCACCGGTGGTGCCTTGGAGGTGATTTAAACTACAAGGGCATGTTCCATCCATCGCTCTCAGGCTGGATCCCATCAGAGCAAACAGGCCGCCTGGCTCAGGTTTCCTTTCCTTGGTGTTTTCTTATCTGAGTCCCACCAATGGCTTAGCCTCTGTGGGTGAGTGGGGTCAGGAAGTGGCGTACAGTCTCTGTTTTTATTCTCTGTGTGGAAATTTTCTAATTATAGGTCACACCAAGAGTTTCCATTCTCCCCCATGGCACTTCACTCTGTTTATGTAACTTAATAAGCAAAGACCCTGCACTTTTTTTTTTTTTTTAAAGACTTAAACCATGAAGCTTTTAATGAGGAATCAAACTCATTCCCTTATCTTTCTGACTGGTGAATAGCCGGTCGTCTCTTATCTGCTTAGTCTGTAGCTGAAATTACGATCGCCTCTCTGGTCAGGATTTTATAGTCTGATTACGCCTTAAGCTTCCTGTAGAAGCCATCAGGGGAAGTGGGGACATTAACTCTCCACCACCACCACCATCACCAAAAAATAGATTCAAGTACAATCGTTTAAAACTCTGGGCTTCACAGAATAAAGATATGATATATCACAGAAGCAAGAAACAAGAGTTATAGTTCAAGAGGGATAGGTATACCTTAGCATATGATGCAGTAAAGGTGCCCATTTAGAGCACAAAAGGAGTGACTTTTTTTTTTAAGATTTTATTTATTTATTCATGAGAGACACACAGAGAGAGGCAGAGACACAGGCAGAGGAAGAAGCAGGCTCCATGCAGGGAGCCCGATGTGGGACTCGATCCCAGGACCCCAGGATCATGCCCTGAGCCAAAGGCAGACGCTCAACCACTAAGCCACCCAGGGATCCCAAAAGAAGTGAGATTTTAGTCTGTTGCTATGCTTCCGGAAACACAAAGTAAGGGGTAAGATTTAAACAATTTTCTTCTAATCACATAGATATTGCTTCCCCACGTAACTGCCTGAAAAGATATTAAGTTTATGCCATTTCAGGCTAAGGCCTACTGGAAATGTGTTCAATAATAGTAACTTTGAGGCAAAACTTGCTCAGTAGCAATAAACCAATCCTATAGAACAAAACAAGGCAAAAACACATTTCTGAGCCAGATTTTTTAAAGTCAAAAAACAGCTAAGTAGCAAAGATTCTGTTCTCTCCCTGCCAGCAGCGTGTAAACAGAAATCTCTTTTGCAGCAGAGCCTCTCTGCAACAGAGGCTGAAAAGGAAATATAAAAGACAGGATTTTGGTAAAAGATCCTGACCCTGAAGCCCTATGCTAATATTAATTATTATAAAATTAACTTTTTAATTATCCACCAGGGGCTGCAGAACACATCTAAATGAAGGGAAATTCATTTATGAACCAGGCTGCCAAGTGGGACAAGGAAGGTGCTTGCTGTTCAGGAAGAAACAACACTGAAGCGAGAATGCAGGGCCCAGAAAGAAAAGTTGTCCGACTGCAGGAAAGCCACCGAGCTTTGGTGAAGCACCAACAGGAGCAGCCTCACCACCAAAACTTTTCTTACTTACGTCCTTAATATGGTGAAGATTAAAGGAGGTACCATGTGGTACGTTTCCAGCACAGAACCTGGCACGAAGTCCATGTCATTGCGATCATTGCTGTTGCTATTATTTGGGAGTTCCCAAGCAGTGTCCATTTAGAAATTTTTGAAATGCAGATAAACAGACATTTTTCAGCCTTTGGGTTTCTAGGTCAATTTTGTTTTAGGCCATGTTCCATTTTGATAAGTGGGAAAGTCTTACCCAGCTGTCTCAACTGGAGCTCAGTATAGTCCCTGTGTGGGATGGTCCCTGGGAATCCCTAAGGAATCTGTCTTTTTGTGTGTGAGCTCACCAGTCAGGAAGAATTTGTTGGTCTTCGCTTTGGTTGATTATATTATGAAAGGAGTCCATATTTTCTACCGCTCAGTATAATACGGAATATTTCATGTATACAGTATTATATTGCCCTACAATATACTACTTAATATAGTATCAGATTGAATGTGTTTTCCCCAAGCATTCATTAGCCACTTTCTCCTCTCCCCAACATCCCTCACCCAGCCTTTCATGAAAACCACTGTTTTAGGACTTAGTTTAGGGGAATAATTCCATCTCCGATGCAGGCTGAAGGGTGGTCTTCTGAAAGAAGTGGTACATGGGAGCTCACTGAGTTCCCATGAACTAAAGCAAGAAAACAGTCAGGAACATAGAGACACTGCAGAGAAGAACTAAAAGAGGAAGAGGGATAGATTGATTAATGTCTGATTATGCTGGTGAAAAATAAATGTGATGCCCCTTAGCCCCACCACAGAGTGAAAGCAGTGCCCTTCGCCAGCAGCCCACGGAAGGAATCCCAATACACGTACTCAAATACAATCACTAGTCCACTGCCAGCCCACATGGTACTTTTAAACAAATCAGAAGAGGATACCCCTTCAAGGCACTTTACTTTCATCTGTAATATACTGACTTTTTTTTTAAGAACAAGAAACTTAAGTCCCATATGCTTTAAAAGCATCATGTAAATTTGTACAAATCCACGACGTCTAGGATATGAATGATGCTCCATAGAAGGTCCTTTGTTCAGCCTACAACTCAAACTCAGTGATGCACAGCTCCCTTGGGAACCTCTTGTTTGATGCTCATCACACTGACCCTGAGCAGTTGTGTCTGCTTTATGCATGGCTTCGGCTCAGTTCCTGGAACAGAATATGTTCTCAATAGTTATCAGTTGAATGGTTGAATGATTAAATGAATGAACGAGTGAGTGGCCCTCCTTTAACACAAACATCTACTGCAAAAGTGAAAAATAAAAGGATGGCTAATGTTTACCGAGCACCTTCTGTGCATCAGGCTCTATGCTAATCACACAGTGCATTCTTATGAGAACCCTGTGAGGTAGTTACTATGACCCTCCATAGCCCCAGAGGCTCAAAGAGGTTAAGTAACTTTCCAAAGTTATTCTGCTGGTTGAGTCACAAACCACATGACCACCATAATCACATTCCTACCCACTACAATAGCAAGTCAGTCTGTAGTCTGCATTGCTCTGGGAGCCTACCACACCTGTTGAAAACACAAGGGCTTCCCTTTGTGTGGCCAGCTCAAGAGAGAAGGCACTAGAGGCTCCACGGTCTAAAGTTATCCTTTTTTCATGCAGCTCATTCCAGGAATGAGGTCACACAACATTCTGGTCCTGGCCTGCATGGAAGACTCTTGGATGAAGTCAGCAGGAATTCATTCAGCTACAGAGGAACAGTCTCTCTCTCCTTTTAAACACCTGTGGGGGCAACACCTAGGCCAACAGCATATTCTGGAACGTCCTGGCCACTAGATGGCATCGAAGCTCAAATGTCCCAGGCCTACGTGGAGCATTTCTCCCGCCATGTTTTCATTCAGATCAGAGCAACAGTATTGCAGTAGTGGCATTATTAAGCACTTCCTGGGGGCCAGAACACTCCCCCAGGGTCTCTGCAAGCATCATTTCATCTAACCCTCACAAGAACTCTGAGGAACAGATGTCTTATTATCTCCATTTTACAGAGGAAGAAGCAGAGCCTGAGGGAGGCGGGAATCATGGCCAAGGAAACCCAGCTTGGGAAGAGGCAGAGCAAGGACTTTAACAAACGAGGCAAGCTGGTGCTCCTCAGCCTAGTTCTTAACCACTCCACTGTTGTGTTTCCTCCTTTGCTATCTTCATCCTTGTGCTCAGCTGCTGAGCACAGGTTCAGTAACTCCTTTTGCAAAATCCTCTCTCAAGGCACAGAAGGAAAAACCCCAATCAGGCCACATAAGCATGTCAGGCACAAGCCAAGATTCAGGTTTACTGAAGCTATTTACTCAAGGGCACAACGTCAAAAGAACATAATCCTGGTGGTGAAAAAGTGGGTCACAGCCTGTGATGCAGGGAAGCTAAGTCAGCTGGCTCTGGCTGCAATGTCTCACATGCTACAGAGAGTCCCCAGCAGCTGGAGGTGGAGAGTGCCCTGGATCCTCCATACCCATCGGGGGATCTAGAGCAGGACCTTAAATTCTTGAGCTTCCGGTGATATATCTATTTAAAAGGGTAAATAATTCATGTCCTGTCCTTTTTATGGGGTAAAAATAAAACATGTGTAAGTGTTATTATTTAATGATAAGAAAAGCATTGTATAAACTTTCTTTTCTCCTTTCCATCTAAGTGATCTCCCTTTGACCTCCCTGCCCGCAGCCTTTCCTTTTTACACCCTAAGTCTGTTTCCAGAAAACTATTCTCAAAGCATAGAGCTTACCAGGTCTGCTCTCACTCCCATCCATTGTTTCCAACTTCAGATCCAAACATGTGGTGAAGGCCTTCCATTGCCCACTTTCAATCTGCCTCTTCTTCCTCATCTCTCCCAATTCAGTCCCCTCTATCCCCTTATGCCCTAAGCCTGACTAGATCATTTGCCTTGCTCAGACATTCTCCTTATTTCCCCACTTCTGTGTCTCTATTCAGTTCTTCCCTCTACCTGTCTGTGGTTCATGGTGCCCAACATCAGAACCACTGGCCTTTGACTAAAGCCTATGATCTTCCTTTCAGGAATGACTCCCCTGGCATTGCACTGGACAACAAGTGGGTACATGACCCAAGTAATACCTGTCAGGCCTTCTCACCTTGAAATGTTTACCTTGAGAGAAGTGAACTGACCCAGCAGTGTTGGAGTTGACCCATGCTCTGAAAAAAAACCTGAAACCAATCCTGATACATCAATTCACAATGTCTGTTCCCTTTTATTTCAATTCAGGAGTGACTCCCACAATACCCAATAGATTCCCCCTTTTTCCTTTTTTTTTCTCCCTGCCTTTGATTACCCAGAGTCCATCTCTATTGCTTACAACCACTAAATCATCCTTCAGGATTGAGTTCAAGTGACAACTCCTTCATAAAACCAAATTTCAAGCACATGGTACAGCAATTCTTTGCATGCATTCTAATTCTCCCTCTAGATTGTTTATTTCTTTAATTCAGGGACTGGGGGCTTGTTCATCTTTGTATCCCCAACAGCTCTTGGTATAGTGTCTATTACATGGCTGTTTCTTGATAAATATTTGTTAGCTTGCATGTCAAGCCATTTAAAAACAGAGTTTAATGCAACTTATAGGGTTTGGTAGTATTTAATTCTGTTTTCTACAATGTTCTTACATGTTCTCAGCTAATTGAATTTGTTTTACTACAGGAATAATCTCTCCAAATTCTACAACCATTATCTTTTCAAGAAGGCCCAAAGGCAACAGTGAATTTGAAGGTGCTATTGAGATCCAGAGACTTCCAACTCCTGCCCTGCTTCTCCTCCCTGCTAAAATGTCAGGCCTCTCGCAGCTGCCACAATCAGATCCCAAACAAGCGTGTGAATAACAATGGGAAGTGTGTGACAATTCCCTAAGTTTTTTCTTTTCTTTTTTTTTTTTAAGCTTTCACAGGAAGAGCTTGACTATGGAGAAATCTAAGTTTAGACTGTTGCCTTTTGTATTTGGTTTAGTAAACTGCATTTCAAGGCCCCTAGGATGCAAGTTATACTCATTATATGCACAAACAATTTCCCCTTCAACATGATTTTCACATCAGAATGATAAAGGGTAACAGAAAAATGAAACCATTGCAGCACCAAACTGACCCATCATTAATTAATGTAAAACCTTAAATGAGTACAACTGAACTGTTTGTTGAAGCATATATATACATATATATATGATATATATATCAAATATATAATATAAAGTTAAAGCATTATTTTTGTTATCTCTATGATGAAAAGGTGTTACTTTCCTCAGATTTGAAATCAGTTTGAAGCAAAGAGAGAGTAAAAGAGAGAGAGAAAGTTAACAAGTTTTCTGTGCCTATTGCTCTTTCCTCTCCCCACAAAGAAGTCAGCTAATCAGAAGCAGTCCTGGTGACAGTGGCCATCTAATGGAAGTACAGGGGGAGTTCTAGATCTACTGCAAATATTCACTAAATTAGGTACCCCTACCCTAAGTACTATTGCTTGTGCACTTTCGATAATTACTTACTGAACATCCATCATGACAAGAACAAAAAACCATCGCAAAAAGCTATTTCCCAGCACACCCCATTATTTCCATATTTCCTTAACACAACAAAAGATAAGGTTAATCTTGACCTATGCTTTAAGAGCAAAATTGAGGGACATTGTCACCATATAAAAACAAAATGTACAGTCTGGGAGGATGGAGTAGATGCACTTTTTCCTATTCCTACTATTAACTACAACTAAAAATCCATGATATGTAAAAAAAAAAAAAAAACATTAAAAGACTCTGAAGGGTGGAGGAAGAAGGGAGACCAAAAAGAAGGAAGGAATAATAAAGAAAAGAGTAGAAATCCATGAAAATGAAAATATTAAAAATAGAGAAAATTAACAAAGAGCTAGTGCCTTGAAAAGATCAATAAAACTGGCAAACCTCTAGCAAAATTGACAAAGAAGAAGGAGAGAAGACATTAATTGCCAATATAAGTATCAAAAAATAAAGGGCTATCCCTACAGACCTTGCAGACATTAAAAGGAGACTAGGGAAGTATAGTACACATGTTTAACAACTGAGACAAAATAGATCAACTCCTCAAAAAACACAAACTACCACGATTCACACAATATGAAACATATAATAGGAATGGTCATATAATAATATACCAATCAATGCAGAAAAGGCATTGACAAATTAATACATGCATGTTAACCACTCTCAGAAAAATAATAATAGAAAGGAACTTCCTCAGCTTGGTAAAGAGCATCTACCAAAAACTTGCAACTAACATTATACTTAACAGTGAAAGAAAGCATTTCCCTCTAAGATCAGGAACAAAGCAGGATGTCTACTCTTACTGCTGTTATTAAACATACTTTTGGGAAGTTCTAGTCAGTGCAATAAAGTAAGAAAAAAATGGATCATAAAGGAGAAAATAAAACTGTCCTTATTTTCAAACTGTCAACAAAGAAAAGTCCCAAAGAGTCTATAAAAAGAAAAAAGAAATACCAGACCTAATTGTTGAGTTTGGCAAGGTCACAGAATACAATTAAGCAAACTAAACTTAATCATAGTTCTATATACTAGCAACAAACACACAAACATTTAAATTAAAAATATAGTTCCATTTTCAGTCACTCAAATAAAATGAAATCCTTAGGTGTAAATCTAACAGAACATGTATAGAACTTATATGATGAAAACTATAGAATAATGATAAAAGAAAACAAGAAGATCTAAATAAATAGAAAGAGATATACCCATGGATTGGAAGACCCAATATGGTCAAAAAATTAGTTGTCCCCAAATTGATTCACTGGCTTACTAAAATTCCTAGCAAACCCCCAGCAAAGCTGTTTTTGTAGGTACAAGATTACTTTCAAATTAGTATGGAAAGGCAAAGGAACTAGACTAGCTAAAACAATCTTGGAAAAGAAGAATAAGGTGGCTGGTTAAATCTTAATTTCAGAAAGTGATATAGCTACTGTGTGTAATAAAGACTGTAAAGTATTGGTGAAGAGATAGACATACAGATCAATGAATAGATTCACACAAATATACCCAATTGCTTTTCGACAAAGATGCAAAATAATTCAATGGAGGAAAGCCTTTTCAAGAAATGATTTTGTAGAGACTGTATACCTGTAGGCAAAAAAAAAAAAGAAAGAAAGAAAGAAAAAGAAAACAAAACAAAAAAAACAAAGCAAGAAGCCTTGACCTAAGTCTCATACCTTACACAAAAATTAACTCAAAATAGATCACAGACTTAATATAAAGCATAATACTTAGGGGGGAAATGGGGAAATCCATGGAATCTAGGGCTGCCAAAGATTTGAAGCCTTAATGCCAAAAACATAAGTCATTAAAGGAAAAATTGATAAATCCAAGTCCATTAAAATTTAAAATTTTTGCTTTGTGAAAGACCCTGTTGAAAGGGTGAAAAGACAAGCTATTGACTAGAAAAAACTGTTTGCAAACCACAAATTAAAAAAAAAAAAAATACTGTATCAGGAATTCTCAAAAACTCAACAGTAAAAAAAAAAATGGGTAAATTAGAAATTAGAAAATAGGTAAAAACACATAGATATTTCACTGAAGACATACAAACAGCAAATTAAGAACATGAAATGATGATCAACTCCAGAGAATTATTCTGAGTGAAGAAAACCAAACCCAAAGCATTACTACTATATGTTTCCATTTATATAACATTCTTGAAGTTACAAAATTATGTTGAAATGTAGAATGATTAGTGATTGCCAGGGGGTACACAGGGAATGGGGTGGGGGGGAGGGAGGGAGGGAAGCAATGTAGCTATAAAAGGCTAACATGAGAGACTCTTACTATGATAGGAATCTTCTCCGTCTTGTGTCTTGACTCCATCAACGTCCATATCTTGATTATGGTATTATACTGTAGTTTTGCAAGATGTTACCATTGGGGAAAACTTGGTTAAAAAAAATCTATACAGCATTGCTCTCTATTATTTCTTACAACACCATGTGAATCCATAGTTATCTCAAAACAAAAAGTTTTCTTTAAAAATTTTTAATAAAATAACAAAGGCACAGGGTTGAAGGGAAACACAAATGAAGTTAACATAATACATTCAATGTAGTCTGCTAACCATAATATATAGTTTCTACTTCCAGTTTTATTTTCAAACTATTAAAAGCCTCTCCCCCCCCCCTTTTTTTTCAGGATAAAATAAGACAAAATACCCACACACATACACACACACAAAAAAAGGGGGGAAATTTTTGAAGAGGATTGCATACCAGTTGGTTAATTGTAACATGAAAAGAGTTAAAAATTATAGAAAAATAGGATGTGTGTCTATATATATATATATGTGTGTGTGTGTGTCTATATATATATATATATATATATATATATATAGACACACATGAGAAAATACACCATGAAGCCAGTAGAAGTGGAAAAATCTCACTCAACCTGTAACATATGGCCTGTGAGCCTACAGGTCTATAAGAAAGATTCAACACTGACAAAGGAAGAAAAAACAAATATTTCAGATGACTAGATTTAAATGGAGAGAGCATGGAAAACCCCAATTTCAAATTGGTATTTGATTTTCAAATCTGTTCTATTCTTAGCCTTCATACTTTTTGACCATTCATAGTTTTGCAACTTGAACGTCACAGTTAATTCTCAAGATTATGGCAGACAAAAGTAAAATAGGTCCCCAGGCTCAGAAAATGTGTTGCTATTGAAGAGAGGTTTTTAAAAATTTTATAGCTAGCATAAGAAAATATATTATTATGAGTCTATTAAAAATAAATCAGCAATTCTTCCCCAGCCGTACCATTTATAGATATGCATAAAATAAAGCTTAGCTTAAATATTGCACTAATCATTAGTCACAAAGCTTCCCCTTTATTTGTGACCTTACTAAATTTTAATATGATTTCTCTTAGGCCAGTGGTATAGCACTCATACATCATGCAATTCACGTGGTAGAATTTTCTTTCAGAATCCAGACAAAAGCTGTCACAAGAGCATCTGTAAATTCCTTCCAACAGACTTCATGAAAAATGATACTTAAAGGAAAAGCAAATAAATCATTGTCACAAATAGTACAATTAAGAACTCAGTCACAGTACAAGAACAAGGTAAATGGAAGATAAAATTTTATATTGAGTCATTATTTTGATTATACAACGATGAGACAGTCTAGTGTACAATAGTTTAATTTCTAGCCTTGACTTGGCCTCTGAATGGAGCAAATAATTTTAACCAGTCTTTCCTCGTTTACTATCAATCAGAAGAAATTCTTCTTCTTCATGTGATAGGACCAGATAAATCTGAAAGATTTAGGAGGCCTGATTCATGGCCATTTATTATTAATAAGCCATAACAGAGAATCCATGTTTCTTGTCCCATCACATATTTTTAAATAAGTAGAGACTATTAAACAAGTCAAGAAAATGGAAGCAGCTTTTGCCCTGTGTGGATATTGTATGAGTAAAAAGAAAAGTTGAGCATGATTCAGATGATTTGTAAAATGTCATTTTCTCGATTAGTGTTATTTGGGGCTATTTTTTTAAATCTCGTGAAAATCCGTCAAACATGTATAGGTTTACTACTCTCGCACATAAGAGAAGTCCAGAAGTCAACAGCTTAGAGCCAGAAGTTCACAGATACCAGAGACACAGATTCATTTTATCTTTCTGCTCCATTTTTCTTTACACATGACTTTCACAGATACATTAGTTAGGGTTCTCCAGAGAAACAGAATCAGTAGGATGTGTCTGTATATTTCCACACAGAAGACCGTTTTAAGGGATTGATGACTATGATTGTGGAGGCTGCAAGTCCAAAATCTGTTAGAGTAGACCAAAAGGCTGGAGACCCAGGAAAGATTTGATGTTTTAGCTCAAATCCAAAGGCATCCTATAGGCAACATTTCCTTTTCCTCAAGGGATACATGTTTTATTTCTCTTATAACCTTCAACTGATTCTACGAGGTCCCCCTACATTGTAGAGGGTAAGCTGCTTTATTCAGTCTTCTGCTTTCAACATTAATCTTTCTTTTAAAAATACCTTCACAGCAAATTCTAAACTAATGTTTAACCACATGTTTGGGAACCGTGGCTTAGCCAGATTGGCACATAAAGTTAACAATTATAATGGCCTAATGAAGCAATCTAGCTTAGCTATCATGCCTCATTTCAAGAAGCAGAAAGGAGGCAGTGGCCAAGGGCAAAGAGTGCATGACAGTGTCTGTTTCTCTTAAGGGATTCTCTTAAGGGATTTTCCTGGAAATCCTAATCAACAAATTCTGTTTATATCCCAGTGACTAACCTTCATTTCAAAATAGTTTGGAAATTTTAATAGTTGGGTAAAACTAGTAGTTTGCTAAAGTCACTAATGCTGATAATCCAGGCCCCAGAGTGAACCTTTGTATTTATCCTGCTTGGGTTCCAAACCACTCTGGATTTGTGGCTTGATACATTCTATCAGTTTCCAGGAATTCTCAATATTATTTAAGTATTATTTCTGCTCTATTCCTTATTTCCTCTCCTGGCTCTCCAGTAACATACATCTTAGATATTTTCATTCATTATGTTCCTACGTCTCTTATGTGCTATTTTCTATTTTCCATACTTTTCTTCTCTCGATTCCTCAGTCATGATACTATTTTCTGATCTATCTTCCAGTTTCCTAACATTTTCTTTGATGCCTAATGTGCTCTTAAACTTATCTGTTGAATTCCTAATTTTAAGTATTGAAACTTTCAGCTGTAAAACTACTTTTTTCATTGTTTCTAGTCCTCTGCTGAAATTTTCCACTGTCATCTAATCTCTTTAACATATTATTTTAAAGCCTGTGTGTGCTGCCTCAAATATCAGGATATTTTGTTGGCCTATCGCTATTCTCTAGTTTTCTGCTTGATTTTTGACCATTTGGTTTGTCTGCTGGTATGCCTGGTGAAGTTTTATTGCATGCCAGACACTGAAGAGGAAAAGTTATGGAGTTAACCTGAGGCTCTGTGTGATACTATAGGCCCCCCAGAGATTATTTACTTTTGCTTCTGGCAACTATTCAGAGTAAAAACAGATCACTTTAACCCAATCAAGAACTAGCTGGCAAGAAAAAGGATTTCATTTGTGTGTGTGTGTGTGTGTGTGTGTGCGCGCCAGTTGTCTATTTTTATTTCTTCCTTACTCCTAGGATGCAATCCTTTGAGGATCCCAAATGACAGACTGAAATGTTAACTACAGCCCCTCTTTTTTGGTGAGCTCTGGATTCCAGTATTGTTCCTTCACCTGCATAAGATTAATAGAAACTCCGCCACCATTTTCTGTTCAGCTTCTTAGTGTTTCATTCACCACTTGTAAATCAGCCAATGCCTTGCGAGAGAAAAATAACATTTACCTTTGTGTATCTCTTCTTTCTAGCATTTTGGCTTCTTCTCTCTGTCTCAGTAACTTTCAGATGCCTTCAAAGATATATACTCTTAAATTTTATTCATTTCTAATTACTGTCAGTTGAAGGATTGATCTGCAATTCAGCATTGTCAGAAGTCTTCTGATTGATTTTTGAAGGACTGCCCTAGAATGAATCATGCTCTGTCATAATCTGAATTTATCAGATTGATCCACTAATTGCCAAATCTTCACTTCACTTTGTGCTGTTTAAACAGCCCCTGTTTCAGGGGCACCTGGGTGGCTCAGTGGTTGAGCATCTGCCTTTGGCTAAGGTTGTGATCCTAGAGTCCTGAGATCAAGTCCTGAATCAGGCTACCCGCAGGGAGCCAGCTTCTCCTTCTGCCATGTCTCTGCTTCTCTCTGTGTGTCTCCCATGAATAAATAAAGTCTAAAAAATAAAATAAAAAATAAACAGCCTGTTCCTCAGGCTACAAGGTGTTTAGGACATTGAGTTTTATTTTGGTTTTTTTGTTTTGTTTTGTTTTGTTTTCAGTTAATAGGGAATAAAAGGTTACATTACTCATTTTCAAATAAATAGTTTTCTCCTGAGTCTGAACTTTTATTTTACTTTGTGTCTAAGAATTCTATTTTGTTCCAGAAACACAGATACTTATACTTTAGTAATGTGTGGAATACAAAATAGTCTGATACTTCCAAAATAGTACTCAGATTCCTTCATTTACTCAGTCCTTCTTACATGCAAGGCATTATGCTTTGGGTTGTGAGAAAAGATTACAGAACCACAGAACTTTAGATCTGAAAGAAACTTAGAGATCATCTAATTAGATTCACTCATTTTACAGAAGAACTATTTGCTCCAAAACAAAAACTTTGTCCTTTTAACTCCTGCTCAAGATTTTTTTCATGATGAAGTGCTAGTTGTCAGTTTGAAAAAGTGATTTCCATTTATCTCTCTTCCTCCACTATAACTTAAACTCTTGAAAAACTTTACTAAATAAAGTATACTTCTGAAATGATGATTCATGTAATCTTTATATAAAGTATAATCTTTCTACCAAAGTTTTCAAAATAATGAATATAGCTCAAAAGAACCATTACTACCTTCAAGAAATTAATGGGAAAGTGGGACCCCTGAGTGGCTCAGCAGTTTAGTGCCTTCCTTTGGCCCAGGGCGTGATCCTGGAGTCCCAGGATCGAGTCCCACATCGGGCTACCTGCACGGAGCCTGCTTCTCCCTCTGCCTGTGTCTCTGCCTCTCTCTGTGTGTCTCTCGTGAATAAATAAAATCTTAAAAAAAAAAAAAAAAGAAAGAAATTAATGGGAAAGAAATTGCCCCTTCTGCCCGAAATTTACAATCTCTATGTGGAAAGATATATAAATGAATGATTATACCCTGAGGAAGTATGTTATATTGGTATATTATTTATGAAACACACACAAATCACACGCATTTATGTAACATATTCATGTATATGGTATATATTAATATGGTGGTCATCTTATGTCTGCCTCCTCTGATAGATTAGAAGCTCCCCAAAAGCAAGAATTCTAGCTTTTCTTTTTTTTTTTAATTTTATTTATTTATTAATGAGAGACACACAGAGAGAGGCAGAGACACAGGCAGAGGGAGAAGCAGGCTCCATGCAGGAAGCCCCATGCAGGACTCGATCCCAGGACTCCGGGATCATGCCCTGGGCTGAAGGCGGTGCTAAACTGCTGAGCTACCCCGGCTGCCCGAATTCTAGTTTTTCATTGTCAGCTTCAGCTTGGGGCCTGCAACAAAGCAAACTGTTAAATAAGTGAGATTTATTGATTTACGTAGATTTGAATCTACGTAACTGGTCAAGACAATAAATATTCTAAGAATTCAGAAGAGGTTAGGAGATTCTGAACTCAAATCATTAAGTAAAAACATCATGAAGATGCAGTGGGAGGTAGACTTCTGTAAACATTTGGGGTAACATGGATAGGATTAGATAGACTGCAATATGAGGTGGGATGTTGTATAAGTTTCCTATTGCTGCTGTAACAAATTGCCACAAACCTAGTGACTTAAAACAGCACTAATTGATCCTAGCTCTCAGAGTCAGAGGTCTGAAATGAGTCTTAATAAATCAAAATGTTGGCAGAATGTTGTCCTTTCGAGAGGTTCCAGGAGAGAATCTGTTTCTGTGCCCCTTCTATCTTCTTAAGACTACCTGAATTCCTTGTTTTATGGTCACTGCCTCCATCTTGGGGTGCGTCAGTGAACCTCAGCTTCTATTTATTTATTTATTTATTTATTTATTTATTTATTTATTTATGAACCTCAGCTTCTGTCATCAAATCTCCCTCTTCTGCCTCTGGTCCTCTTGCTTCCCTCTTATAAGGGCCATTGTGATTACCCTGGGCATATCCAGATGACCTAGGATAATCTTCTCATCTCAAGATCCTTAACCACATCTGCAAAGTCCCTTTTGTCATGTAAATTAACATAGTCATAGAATCTGGGGATTGAAATGCAGACATGTTTGGAGGGCCATGATTTTGTCTATCACAGATGTTTTTTTTTTTTAAATTGTAGTTCAATTTGCCAACATATAGCATAACACCCAGTGCTCATCCCATCAAGTGCCCCCCTCAGTGCCTGTCACCCAGTCACCCCCAACCCCTGCCCACCTCCCTTTCCACCACCCCTTGTTCATTTCCCAGAGTTAGGAGTCTCTCATGTTCTGTCTCCCTTTCTGATATTTCCCACTCATTTTTTCTCCTTTCCCCTTCATTCCCTTTCACTATTATAAAAAATATCACAGATGTTTCAAGCAGAGGTCTAATATAGTAGCTTTCAAAGTGTGGTCCCTGAACCAGCAGCAGTAGCATCACCTGGTAATTTGTTAGAAATGCACATTCTCGGGCCTTCCCCCAAACCTGCTGAAGCAGAAACGCTGGTGAGTCCCAGGGACCTGTGTGGTCTCAAGCCCTCTAGGTGATTCTGATACACACTAAACCACTCTGACAGCTGCTACCCTAGCGTTTGGAAAAAAAGCATAACAAGTTCAGAGGGCTGGGAGCAGTTGAATTTCACAGGGGTGGAGGGTTCCTAGAGCATACGAACACTGAGACTACATGGAAAGAACCAGAGCCTGGACTTTCCAGTGAAGGGGCACATCACAAGTAAATTTCTGGCTCCAAATAAGAATCGAGTGGCCTTCTTACATATTTCACAAAATAAGTTACTTAACTGAAAAGGCTCATTGATGTCAGGAGGCATAAAATTAATCTGTTCAAACTCCCAAATGTCACAGACTGACCTAGAAAAATAATTTCTCTTACTTTAAAAAAATGCAAATCAAAAATTTACGGTAAGGATTTCCAGATCAAAGACTTAACTCTGTATCAGAATAAAGAAAATCTTCAACAGATTGCTAAACATTTTAAGTTCATAAAGTCTCCCTCGAATTAGGTTTAACAACAGCTATAATTCATCAGCAATTTTACCATTTTCAGTTTTTTTCCTTGAACAAGCAGCACAGTGAGGAATTTTTAACAACAGTGTTGTTATCTCTGGAAGGCTAGACCCTCTGAAGAATCGCAGGTGACTTCCCAGGAGGCTTGATTAAGAGCAGAGGACAATTGCCTTTCCCAAGGCAGAGGAATGGGGCCATTTAGAATTGTGCTCTCCTGGAGGCAAACAGGAAACAGGAAGCTCTGTCAGCCATTCTTACCCTGCCCCCACAGCAGGAAGAGCAGTAGGAGGAGCCCTATCAGTTACTTTGACCCAGCCCAGGAAATAAGATGGCTCATTCAGTGTATAGATCTGGGCGGGCGTAGGTAGAGTGCAGACAGCAGCTCTAACCCAGTAACTCCCCCTGACAGCCAGCCAGATAACATCCATTCAGGGTGAATACTGAGGAAATGAAAAGGCATGTATACTCAAAACACATTAATTAGGCTTTAAACAAAAGGGGAGAGAACAGTTTTGTCAAAAAGCAGTAAACAAGCAGACGACAGGCGATCTTCCATCTCTCAGAGTCTTCTGTTGGGCCCAGAACTCCTCTGGGTGAGCCCCATCCTAAACCACACCGTACTGTAGCACTCGGCCATGAGAACCCAAAATGAGAATAAATAGTAAGATGAGGTCTAGCACCCCCTAGCAGATATAACAATAATAAGGTGCTTCCATATTTATTGCTGCACCTAGCTTCTTGGGTTTGGTGGAAGTGTGTGTGCCCACAGCTTGGAATATTTCTTCCGTGGATGTTTCTCCATAAGATTTAACGAGACTCTGGAATGAGCCCGAGTTTAGAAATAGAAGAAGCACTGAATGTGCAAAAAGATATCAATATATAAATATCACCATAATTAAACATCCTAAAGCTTCTCTTTGGGGCAATTAGAAGGACCTACTATGACCTACATTATTCAGGCATAGAATCAAGGATCTGTACTTTGAGGTCGTTATTTGTGGAATGAGAAGAAGAAGAATTCAAGTCACGTATCAAGTGTCGTTGTTAATTCATCTAAATGCAGGTTCTGATTGCTGCCAGGCCAAACCCACTGATCATATGACTTAACATAGGTTCAAATGTGTTCTTCTTTCAAACTTCTTTAGCAATGGCATCAGCAGCCCAGTCACCCAGGGGAGGACTGTTAGAGCCTTTCTTGTGTTTATCCTCTCCTTTTCCCTCCCAGTTTCCTCCATACACACATGGTTTGAGTCACTTGAGACCCTTACTCATACTACCTCTGAAATGCCTTCCCCTCTGCCTCCCTCAATTCCCGCAGCCCTACTTTTGGCCCCCATCAACTCTCAATCTCTTTCCTCTGTGCTACTAAACCCGCCCCTTGTCTCATGTCCAGATCCTTGAAGAGTTGACCAGAAGGCCCAGACACCTTCAACACAGTAGGCCAAATGTCCCTCGTGTTCATTGCATTCCCCTAGAAAACTTCAATGGTTCCTTCGTCAATGTTACTACATCTCTTTTATTTAATGTAATCATTGTATAAAATTACTTTCTTGAGATATAATTTACATAAACTAAGGACACAAATCTTAAGTGTTGATTAACTTTTACATATGAGTACACCTGTAACCACCACCACATCAACATATCAAATAACTCGGGTAGCTCAGCAGACTTTCACATGCCTCCTCCTCCTCTCAGTCACTACTTCACCACCTAAAGGTCACTACCATTCTAACTTCTGCCACAATAGATTCATTTATCTGTTTCTAAGCTCTATATAAATGAAATCATACAGCGTATATGTTTTTGTGTGTGTTCTACTTTTATGAATATACCACAACTGATCTATCTGCTCTGTGAATAAATACATTTGGGCTGCTTCCATTTGGGAGCTATTATGAATAAAGCTGCCGTGAGCATTCTTGGACCTACCTTCTCTTGTGGACATATGGACTTATTTCTGTCTGGTATATACCCAGATGCGGAATTGCTGGGTCACACTGTCTGTGTGAGTGTGTGTGTGTGTTTACTTAAACATGTTCTGCTAAACGGCTTTCCAAGGTAGTTGTCTTTACCACTTTCTAGATCTCTGATTTATTCCAATAGTTGTGCTTAAAATACTAAATGCTTAAAATACTAAAATGTATTAGTTATTCATATGTCTATTCTCTGACTGCTTTTGAGCTCTTTGAACACAGATCCCTATGTTGCCCTTCCCCATATACCCAATATACAGATAATGCTTACAATTAAATATTTATATTACATACAAGTAACCAATGAAATGCATTCATAGAGCATGGCAGGGTAGAAGGGCTTAGGAATCTCACACCTACCTCTCTCTGGACCCAGCCCAGAGGTGACACATGCCTATCCTAGCCCTGTCAACACCTCAGTCACCCAAGAAGAGGTGGAATAGTCAAATCAGTTCCCAATATTTCTTGAGCCACTGAGTGCCCAAAAGCTCAGTTGCATCCATCTGCCTGGTATTACCGGGTTTTAAACTTGCTGGTATGTATTCAGTCCCTCATTAAGCTGCTGGAAACTTTAATAGGCTAGAAAACCTCCCAAATTCAACTCTTATTTTCCCTGTGACTTTGTGCACGCTCATTATGAAATGTGCTAAGGAAAGTGTGCTCATTAACTATCCAACCTGCCTTCTAACGTGGAATCAATTAGTGCCGAAGCCTTCCACCTCAAGCCGGAGATAGAAAATACCTCCCAGAGAAACACCCCAAAAGATGCATGTCCCTTGATCTGTTTGCGCAGATGGAGGGTATTAGTTACACAAACACGTGGAGAGGAGATAGGATTACGGGGGGAAGTCCTCCAAAGTCCTCCAGCTCTCCCTGAAAGTGCATTTCTTGTCCTTCCTGTTTTTGCTTCTGAGGCTTAAATTTTTCACTGCTCTTATATTTCGGTGAGTGTCATGGCACGAACCATTCTGTGCTCCCTTTTGCAGAGACTGTTTTCTGCTTTTGGATGTTGCTTTTAATAAAACCTTGGCTCTAGACAGCTTCAGCAACCACATCCAAAAGAAGCCCTCCACGGCCTTGAAACCATAGCCCTCCTGCAACCAGAAGTGAAAGGAAGCTCCTGGAGATAAAATTTTGTAAAACTATGCAAAATGGAAAATATATATTGCTATTATTTTCTTTTATTCCAGGAGGTCAAATTAAAATGTCCTTTTGATTTTAAGTTGGGTTGTTTTTTTTTTTCTTTCAGGCAAGAGAAGCTTGCATGTCTGATCTACTTGCCATTGCTACCTTATTCAATAGGAGAGGTTGGATGGGGGAAAGTTGATCTGGCAATAGGCAGCCACTCTGTGAAACAGAGGCACCTCATTTTTCCCATCTTAAGAGATGCCTCTAAAATAAGCCCAACAAATAAATATTTCTGAACACCCTCTGGCTTTTCACCAGCCTGTAGCTCCCACCTCCCACTCTCATAATCACGGTTAATAAAATGACTGCTGTTGAAATTCATTGAAACCTGGCAAACATTGTCATTCATCCTGGGCCAGGGGTGAAGTTACCATTGGCCAAGCGGGATGAACAGTGTAATAATCTGGCTTCTGCTTTAGGAAAACCTCAGGCAGTTTAAATAGTTATTTGTCCTGTGACATTTTCATAGGTTTTACAAATGTCCCACCCGATCTCCCCCTGCCAAGTCACTATGCTACTCACGCCTCAGGATTCCCAATAGAGATGGCACATAATCTCCAACTCAAGTACATCTTTGTACTTAAATATCAAAAAGCAAAAAGTGGTAGCAAAGGAAATATAGATATTTTTACATTGCAGAATGCATTAATTATCATTTAAAACAAAATACATAGGGGCACCTGGGTGGCTCAGTGGTTGAGCTCTTGCCTTCGGCTCAGGTCATGATCCTGGGGTCCTGGGATCGAGTCCCACATCGGGTTCCCCCCAGGGAGCCTGCTTCTCCCTCTGCCAATGTCTCTGCCTCCCTCTCTGTGTCTCTCATGAATAAATAAAAAAAATAAAATCTTTAAAGAAAAAATAAATAAGTGAAACAAAATATGTAATTTAGTTATGTGAATATTTCCCACAACTTTTAGCCCAAAGAATCTCCCATTCTTTTATCTCTTTTACCTTAGATCTCACTTCCTTTCACTTCTTTCTTTAGTACCTACTTCTATCTTTTCCTTTCCCTCCTTCCCCCTAACACACACCCACACACTTTCCTGCTTTGGCATGCCTGTCCCCACATCACCATGACACCACATCTAACTGATGCTGTGGATCTGAACAACCTCATGATATATAATTGTTCCAACTAACCGACACATTGGCCTTTTGTGAGTACCAAGCAAGTACCATCTTCACTATTCTTTACATGTCCCTTCCAGGCAGGCCCATGGCACAAGAGGATAGCAGAGTTTGCACTGCTGTCCCCTGACTCGGCCATGGAATAATTACATAATAATAATTACAGTTTGACCAGGCACCATGGTTTCAAAAATAAAGTTAGAAAAGTTAAAGTAAAAATAAAAATACTAATAGTTAAGTCTAATAATGATAGTTATAATAAATTACACATAATCCTATCCCTGGAGTACTAATTTCATTTTTTATATTTTTAATTTTACATAATTGAATATATGGCATGCACATGTTAATTTTACACTTTTTTCTATTTAACATTATGCTAAACATTTTCCCATGTTTCCACATAATCTTAACATTTCATTTTACAATGACTGCCCAGTGTTTTTACCTACAATTCATCTAATCTTGTCATCACTAATATCAACTGGATAGCCTAGCAATTCTTTTTATTTTTTCTAAAGATTTTATTTATTTATTTGAAGAGAGACCATGAGCAAGAGTGGGTGGAGGGACAGAGGGAGAGAGAGAAGCAGACTCCCCACTGAGCAGGGAGCCCTACCTGTGGCTGGATCCCAGAACCCTGGGATCATGACCTTAGCCAAAGGCAGATGCTTAACCAGCTGAACCACTGATAGCCTATCAATTCTAAGACTACACTCCAAGTGTAGTAGATGTGATTAAAGTTATAACCACTTTAAAATAGGTCACTGTCTGGCTTCATATTGCAATGGGTTTCCATGATGTTTCTGATATTTTGAGATTGCTATGTGCCCAATGTAGCACCATTCTACCACCACCATCATCATCATCACTACCACCATCATCATCAACCCTAATGTCTACCATCATTTAAGACCCTCAATAAGCTTTTAGTGTGTGCAGAACACAGTACCAGGCACTTGGGGGAAATACAAAGCATTTAAAGCACATGTTCTTTATTCTTGCGCATACCAGGGCTAGTCTAAAAACAGCTTCAAAATGAAAAGGCAATAGATATCCAAGAAATGTCACCCAAAAACTCATATTGTTATCAGGAAATTATAGGCAAAAAGTAAAAACTATTACCTGGAATACAAAGATAACTGAAAATAATGCATAATGGAACTCTTTTATTAATTGAGGATAATGGCTTGAGAGCCTCTTTCCACCTCACATATTTAAACATAGAGGAGAAATGAAGATCCAAGTCAGCTGTGTGTGCTACACTCTTTCTTTATGGTATTTTCAGCCTTGATCATGTAGTCTCCTAGTTGTTATGTCAAATTAAAATAACTATTTGCATATGTGATATTTAATTATGTGCAATGAATTTAAGAAAGTAAGATTCTGACTCTTTATTTTCCAAAATATTCTAAATACCATTAGAAAAAGGAAGTTTTGAATTCTAATCAGTGGATACTAAGCAGATTGAAAGTCTAAAATTAAGTACTGTCTCTGCCAATTTATTCAAATGAATGTGCTTGTCTCCTATAGCCTATCATGCATTTTTGAAGCTGACCTGATTTATTTGGTAGCTAAAAGGACACATATTTTGAAGAATGAAAAACTTTCCACTAATTAAGAATTTTCTTAATTTTACATATGTACATTCCCCTCTAAATATATACTAAGACCAAACTAATAAAATGAGCTTATGTCCTTAGGAAACTATATCAACTGAAAATAAAAATAGCTTGTAGGTAGTACATAAATTGTATATAAAGTGTTTTTCTGAAACACTAGGATGTGCGTACTTATGATTAGTTTCCTCAAGAACATTAAATATCTTCATGCCCTCTTGTTTAGACCATTACATTATATGGCAATTTTTTTTCATAGAAAATGTCATACTTTTTCATCAAAAGTAAACGTCCACGTATCTGGAACCCATGGTATCCAATCAATGAGAATGTCTTCAGATTGGAGTAAACTCTCAATCATCACAAGGTTTCCCCATTGTTTCTCAACTCTGACTTAACAGATGTCCTTGCCCCTGGTTCTAATGAAATCTTTCTATGTCAGGCCTTTCGTTGGAGCAGATTTATTTTCCTTTCATATTGGGTCAATACTTCTTTTAATTTTTCCTAATACCTTGTTTTTTCTGTGACTTTAATTTTCATCCATCCATCTAGCCAACTTCTCATTTATTTTATGTATAAATTCTCCAAGGATCATGTTTTCACTTTTTTTTTTTTAAGATTTATTTTATTTATTGGGTGGGAGGGAGCTGAGCATGGAGTCTGACACGGAACTCAATCTCACATCCCCGCCATCATGACCTAAGCCAAACAAGCTCAACCACCTAGGCTTCCCCCATGTTTTGTAAGTAATATAGTGATGTCTTTAATTTAAAACATTTCTTTCCTATGAAAAATTGAAAACATTTTCAGATACTTATTTTTATAATAATCTTTAAGCTTTAGAAGTCAAGAGAATATGATTTCTCTTATGTAAATACGGCTGAAAAATCAAAACAAAAACTAAAAGGTTCACAACCACCCCTCAGAAAAAGTCTATACTCTTTCATTGAGTATGCAAGTCCTTCCATAATCTGACCCCTGATCTGCCTTTGTAATCTTACCCTCCACTCCTCAAAACTACTGCCTTCAGGGCTGATAAATTCAAACCATTATTCCACGGTCCTCATCTGTAAAATGGATTAATAATCTTTGTTTCTAATGGTTTCTGTATAAATTAAGCATGAACATACTGGGCATAGAGGCTAGTCCATCATAAATGTTGAGAAAATAGGAGGAGGCATAGAAGTCATACAGAGTTGGGTCTAAATCTCAAGAGAATTGCTCCTCATGGCATCATTACTTTCTGAGCCTCAGTTTCCTCACCTGTAAAATAAAGATATACTGTGAGGTATGGCTTGACCCAAAGCACCTAGCACAGAATCTGGTAGAGAGCAGGCTCAAAGTAGACACATGTATTGAGATAATAAATGAATGTTATTATCCTCTGCAGACAGTAAGGGAGATTGACATAGATTTCCAGAATTCACTTTTTTTTAAAAAAAAGATTTATTTATTTTACAGAGAGAGAGAATCTCAAGCAGACACCACACTGAGTGTAGAACCAGACACCACGCTGAGTGTGGAACCAGACGCAGGGCTCAGTCTCATGACCCTGAGATCATGACCTGAGCCAAAATCAAGAGTCAGACGCTTAACTGACAAGACATCCAGGCACCCTCAGGGACTCACTTTAAATCACCTCTCCAAACCAGGGAACATGTGCTCTCAGAAGGCAGAGGCAAAGCAACATCACTGGATTGCCTTCCAAAATTTATTCCAGAGCTCAGCTTTGTTCAGAAGAGCCAATCTGAAATCTGGCTGCCTATGAGGGCTGGCTCTGGACACAGTGAAAAAATGAAGAGTGAAGTCCCTTGGCCAAAGCGGGCCTGGCCAGTTACCTGAAACAATAATCAGACACAGATTAATCCATTTTAACCTTTGTTAGGGCAGTTCTTATCTCTCACAGACCTTCTACTCTGGGTCACCTCCCCATGAAGAATGGGAGACGACAAGGTTAATAAAGCAAAAGGCACCTCTTTGTTAACAAAACATTACGTTCGTCTATCTTTAAGTTTAGAATCAGAAACATGAGGGTTTCTGTAATAAACACAAGAGAGTCTGAAAATGGAAATTTCAATCCCTACTAGAATCCAGAGAGACATTTAGGATCAAGAAGCAGAAAAAAGGACAAATAGCAAGTCCAGGAAGGTAGGAGGGGAAAAGAAAAACCATTGGGACGGGAGGAAGGTGGAGAAAAAGAGGCCAAGCGAGGAAAACGGGAAACAAGAAACCACCAGGGAGCCTCTGAAGAAACAATAAATTCATAAAAGAGGGACACCTGGGTGGTTCAGGGGTTGAGCATCTGCCTTTGGCCCAGAGCATGATCCCAAGTTCCAGGATCGAGTCCCATTCGGGCTCCCTGCGAGGAGCCTGCTTCTCCCTCTGCCTGTCTCTGCCTCTCTCTCTGTGTGTGTCTCTCATGAATAAATAAATAAAATCTTTTTTAAAAATTCAAAAGGAAAGAGGTGAAGTAAAAAAATAAAAAGAAAAAATAAAAAGAAAAAAAAGAAAAAGAGGTGAAGTTCTGATGCTGAGGAATCGGATCCAACAGGGAAGGGAGGGGGGAAAAATTAATGCATGGGCTATTGGGGGCCCTGAGCTGGGTCCCTGGCACACCTGTGATCATAACTCCTATATTTCAGATGAGGACCATCAACAGTGACTGAATAAACTTTACAGAATGATTAGAACAAAAATTCAGCCAAGTCTCTGACAACATAAGGAAAAAGAGGACACAGAACTAACTAATTCCCATTATTGCATTTGAGCCTCATTCCTGGTCTTTATCTCATCAGTAGTATGTCAGTGAGAAGGTTTCTAATCAAGTCCAGTTGTGGGAGTAGGTACCTCTGCTCTCCCACTCACAGGTAAAGACAGAGATCATTTCTTATTCATCACTGTCCTCTAGAACAACGATCGTACATAATGGATATGTCACAAAAGCTAGCTGAATTTCACCGAAGAGGTGATACATCACCGAAGAATGTTCACGTCCAATTTTTCTTATAACAACGAACAAAGGCTGAAGCCCTTGGATAAGGCAAATGCTCACCCTCCAGTCAAGCACCCCTGAAAATATTCAACCTCCACTCCTGCCTTTGGCTTTCTGCCATGCGTTGCTGATGCCATCAGGATTATTAAAGTTAATAGAACTCCTCTTGCAAGAAATGGAGAGAGGAAAGCAACCCTACCAGAGCATTTAATTATGTAAACCCCTTATCTTATGTAGTGCTTGGTATCCTTGGTTATTTTACGGTGATACTGAGTGTCTGATTCTTCAAAATGAATTGTGTCTTGCTAAGTCTTTTTCCTTCTGGTATCCCTCTGGTAGGCCTTCAAACCTAAATGTTTCACCAATACTAACAGCTTTAACATAGAATTTAGAAATGCCCTAAGTCTGTCTTTGAAAAAAAATTAAATTATCACCCTCATTCTTCAAGCAGTTCTGGAAAGCAACCCTATTTAAACCAAAGCGAAGAATCAGTAGATTAGGTTGATAAAATAGCCTTGAGTCCCTTTTATGTTCTAGTTTAGACTGCCCTTATCTCTTGTTTGGATAAGCTTCTTACCTGGCTTCCCTGTCCACAACTTCTTCTCGTCAACTCATCCTTTTCACTGCTGCCAGAAGGATGTTTGCAAAACACAGCTTTGTTAGGGTCACCCCCACACACACACACACACACACACACCCCTCAGAAACCCTTAACGGCTCTCTCTTGCCTATAGAATGAACATCCAGGACCTTCCAAAGTCCAACAACAGCTTACCCCTTTTATCTCAACACCTTAAATCTACCCATACAACCTTCATTCCAAGCTCAACTGACCATTTGCTGAATACGCCATGCGTTTTCGGGCCTTGCTATTGGGTTCATCCAATTTCTTCACCCTAGATGGCCCTTCTTCCCATTCTTCATCTACCAAATCCAACTCATCCTTCAAGACACAAATTAAGTTTCACCCTTCTATAAAACCACCTCAGAGATTCCCGATGAAACTAATTATTCTTTTTCTGTGTTCCCACTAATAAACACTTATATTCTTTATGTTTCTGTAATGGTTGGTGTTATAATGGTATCTTTGTGGTTAGTCCAGAAGCTCTCTGAAAGCAGGTCCCATAAATTTATTATTCATATTTGTTTCTGCACAGTGGTGAGCCCAGGGTCCTGCACAAAGTAGGAGACTAATAAGTAGCTCTAATAAGTAAAGAATGAAGGAATGAAAAAAATGAATGAATGAGTAAGTACATGACATAGTATAGTCAGTGAACCGTCAGCAGTTTCTTAATCAATGGAGTGAGACAGATGAAGTTTATGAATTGGAACACTTGGCTCAGTCCCTTTAGAACCAAGGGAGCAAAGAGATGCAAAGAGATGCACTTACCTAAAAATATACATTTTACTCAAAATAAGGGAAAGGTATCTCTTGGTGAAGATGATGGTTCATCCTGATGGTTGGGCCCATTAAATATTTCTCCTTTTTTGCTTCTAGCCTTGTACTGTGGTTGCCCTTGGCCCAGTTTGCTCAATGCCCAGCAGATGGGAGGTGCCCAGCCCCTGCCGGGACCCGAAGCCCAATCAGCAGTGCCTCTCAGACTAAGAGCTTCTGTGTTTAGGACTTAGGGTTTTCCACAACAGGTCAGGATCCCAGTGCTAGGTGCCAATGCAGCAGCAGCATAGCCAGGAGAAATACTGGACAGAAATGAAGGAATCAGGAAGATGACAGAAAGCATGGAAGGAAACCAGAGTGGGCAGAGGGCAGATGGTAGAGGCTAATGGAGATTCTTTTGTCAGGCCTTATGGGCTGGGGAAAGTTCCACTTGAAGTTGACTCCTGTACCTGGCTCCTAAGCACACTCCTGTGATCCCTGGTGACTCCTGACAAGCCAAGAACTCGGATCCTAGTTTAAGCCAAGTTCTCTGGTGCTAGAATCAAATGTATTTTTTTTAAGATTTTACTTATTTATTCATGAGAGACACACAGAAAGAAGCAGAGACACAGGCAGAGGGAGAAGCAGGCTCCATGCACGGATCTCGATGTGGGACTCGATCCCAGGACCCCGGGATCACGCCCTGAGCTGAAGGGATGCTCAACCACTGAGCCATCCAGGCATCCCAGAACCAAATGTACTTAAAACCATAGGGAAATTAAGTTCTAATTTCTAGAACTTAACTACTTACCACATACCTTTGTGATGTGAGTGAGTGTTGGTGAGCAAAAAGGGGGTTGAAAGGAAAGCTAGAGAAATGGAACACCTTTACCTCCCTTATCATGCCAACATATTGTGAATGCTTTCAGCAGTATTTATTTTAGCAATCTTAAAATTGGTGTGACATAAGAGAGGATTTCCAACAAGACAATGCCAAGTGAAATCATGACCATATTAAGATGTGTATAGGCAGGGCATTCTTATTATCCCTATGGCACCATGGATAAAAAGCTTAGCCCCTCTCCCAGTTAACCGATCTGAGTGTAAAAGGGGAAGGGTAACTTTTGTTCTAGATTGCAGAATTTTGACTATATGTAATTGAATTAACAAGAAATGAACACCTTATTGAACAGCCTCATGGCTCCCTGATTATGAAGGAGTGACCATTTCTGCTTCCTCAAAACAGGCCTGGAAAATAGATTCTCATGAGGCAGCAGAGAGGAAGACGAGTAACAGAACTAATGATCAAAGTATCTGGCTGCCTGTTTGGGGAAGCTCTCCAGGTTGTGTTTACCGACCCCCTGCCTCTCTTCCTCCTAAACACAGAAGAAAAACAAAGTGGGATCCTGAAGTACATTTCAGAAGCCCCCACACAAAATTCAGGATTAAAATCAGGGACATTAGAGCTATAGAAACAATTGAGTTACTAGGTTAAGATAGATGCTGACATAGAAGCGCAGGAAATGCCAGGGACCAGACCCACAACGTAAGGGGGAGAAAAACATAAGCCTCTTAAATGTTTTGACTGATTTTCCTCCAGAACCTTTCAGAGCTATAGTTATATCTTTAGATGAGTGTTCTCCCTCTAATTAAGGAAGACAAGTCATGTATAAAAATAACCATAGGAGGCAATAGGGGGAGGCAAGTTCTCTAAGATTTATGTGTACTATGTGTTTGATGCAAGAAGAGGGAGAGACCTTCCTGGCTGAGGGAGTGGAGATGACCTCATGGGGGGGAGAAGGAGGGCAAAAGGACTGTGTCTTCAAGGATGTCGACAAGCAGAGATGAGAGTGAAGAGCATTCAAGGAGAAGAGAGCAATGTGAATAAAGACACAGAGGGAGTTCGGCTTGATTGGTGGGTAAGATTCAGAGTAAGGCAAAAGTGGAATGGAAGGGTGAGCTGGGACCAAGTCGTGAAGGCCTTGAATGCAAAGCTGAATCTGTACTCAGTAAACACTCTGGGGTCATTGAAGGTTTATGGGCAGTAATGTGATCCAAGCTCTGATTTTTTTTGATTGCTCAATTGTTTATTTCCCAGGTGAGAAGGCAGGGGATAGATGTGACCAGGCAAGAGAGCGAGAAGGAAAAGCCACTTGGGAAACTATTGCAATAATCTGGTGAAAGGGAATGATGATTTGAAACAGTGGAACAGAAACATGTGATGATGCCACTACTGACAATGATGGTCTGCAATAAGCAAAGAAGCCTTAAGTGGTGATTAAATCAAGCAGAACTGTCAGAATGAGCATCTGAAATAAATATGACAGTGAGACTTAAAATGTTTTTGCAGTTCATGGCACTAAAAGGCCAAGTCCACAGTGATTGGTCTTCTGAAAGGTTGACATGGCTATTAATGGAAAGGCCAAGTACCCACTGCTGTCAGGAAAACAGTTGTTCTGGAAGCCCCAGGCCTGGAGCAGCATCTTCAAATATAAAATATGATAAATATATTAAGAAACAGATCATGACATAAAGAACTGTTCTAAAATTCATGGAAGGAGAAATATCAATGGGCTATAATATTTTTTTAAAAACTGAAACCTCACTAACTACAAAGAAAAAAAAAACAGATAGATAACATTTCTTACCTATCAGTTTTTCAAAGATTGTTAAAACCTTTTAATACTCAGGTTCAGGACAGTGCAGAAATCATTTGGTAATAAGTAACAAGAGTCTTAAACTTGCTCATGCTCTTTGGCTCAATAATTCCATTTCTAGAAATGGTGCTAAGGAACTGATTGTTGATATTTGTGAATATTGAGTTTATTACTGAAAATTGGAAATAACCCAAAAGTCCATAATTAGGGATTTCTTAAGTAAGTTTAGTTTCATCCATAAAGCAAAATACTATGTAGCCATTTAAAAGTATACTGTAAAACATGATGTAGTAACTTGGAAATTGGCTCATTATATATTAATTGGAAGAACCATATATGAGCAAAACAATATATGAAATATAATACCTTATTTTAAAGATTTTATTCATTTATTTATTTTGGAGAGAGAGGATGAGTGCAAGCAGGGGGTGGGGCAGAGAGAGAGAGACAAGCAGACTCCTCCTTGAGCACAGAGCCCGACTTGGGGCTCGATCCCACCACCCTGAGATCGTGACCTGAGCTGAAATCAAGAATCTGATGCTGAACCAACTGAGTCACCCAGGGGCCCCAAAATACAACACCATTCTTGAAAAATATATGATATAGGATTGAAAAACTATACTATATGCTAAAGTTAATGATGCTTATCTCTGAAGGGTAAGGTAATCTTTTTTGTAGTTTTTTTAATCTTTTTTGTAAAGTTTATATTTTTAAAATCTTTTTTGTAAAATATCTATAACTTTTTAAACCTTTTTTGTAAAATTACTATAACAAACATCTACTACCATAATAAGAAAAACAGATATTTTTAAAACAGAACTGGTTAATGGGCCTTGGCACTATAATTATTGTCACAAATATTTATTGAGCACCTACTACGGGCCAGTAGATCTAGGTGATAGGAAAGTGGGCAACATCCCTGTTCTCATGAGACTTGTGATCTAGAAGATTTCATTTTTATTCCTCATTTAAAGCGGGGAATAATGTACCTTTGTAGCAAGACTCCTTCGGTTGCAACTAACAACTTACAGTTCAAATTGGCTTTGGCAGAAAAGAAAATCCAGCAGGTCACAAAACTGAAGCTCATGTATAATTAGATTATTTGGAATCTTCAGAACTTGACATCTCATGAAATTGCAGCCTACTTTTCTTTGTGATTGCTCATTATTAGCCAGGCTTTCCTGATGGTGTAAAGATGGCTGTCAACAAATCCAGACTTATATCCAAAGTGCTCAACAACACAATGCAGAAATACAGATACTGTCTTTCCAATAGTTCAAAAGAAAAAAAAAAAGGAAACAAAGAATAAAGCCCAATTGGTTTTGACAAGACTATGAGCCCATCCCTGAACTACTCACCACCACGGACTGAGGAATCTAATGCCATAAGGGGCCATTCCTAGGTCACATGGCCTCTGCTGAACAGAAACTAAGAGTGGAGGAGACATTTCCTCCAAGCAAAATCACAAGGCTGCTACCAAAAGAACAAGAAATGGAGGCTGAGGCAGTAAAACAACAGATATGTCCACTATAGACTTATGGCAGAAACACAGAAGCCTGATGGATAAGTTGGAGTCCTGTCTTCAAAGTATGAAACCTAATCCCCCCAAAAACAAGCTTCATTTGACACTGTATTTAATAATGTACCCAGAGAATGTGAACATCACCAGGAAAATTTACTTTTAGACTCACAACAATCTAATTGTAGATATATTTTGAAGACATACTTACTTATATGTATGTTTTGCCACATACATATATGATCTCATACATATTATGGGTGAACAGAGAATCAATGATGTTAGAAATCGGCTTATTTGGCAGCCAATGTGAGGGACATCCAACGTCTTGCCACTACACAGCAGCTAGGCCAGGAACTCTGACTTACCTCTTCCCTTCCAGCATTTCTGCTGCAACTTGAGGACTCTCTATTCCATATAACTCCAGCCAACAATAATTTTTCAGACTTTTAAGATTACACTGCGAATGAAGTACACTTGAAACTTTAATAGATCAGCTCATAAACACCTCATTTTTGCTCTGGCTAAAGATTAAACAGTCTCTATCCATAGGAATAGCTGGCTAATTAGCAACATACGTCCCCCATTTATCCCTAAGGCTCACTTCAAGTAAGTGCTTCCTTTATTAATTATTTTCCATAAGTATTTTAGCATATCAAAGCTCACACTTAATACTAAGAAATCAGGCTTGCCAAATATATTCAGAGTAGAACATCTGTCATTTTATAGGTAGTTCTACCTTCTGCTCACCTGTCTCTCCATAACTGGGAATGAGATTCATGTTTGGTTCTAGGGCTTGGGTACATATGGAGGGTGCTGAGTTTGGGGGGAAAAGATCGAGGTCTAGTAATTTGGATTCAGGTGCAAGATTAGAACTGGTCCAATAGTAAGTCTGATTTGATGCTGAGTGAATGAGTATAAGTCACTGCCTTTAATAACTTCCTTTCCACCTGTGCACTTGGTCAAAGACCCTATAAGCAGCTGTGTCTACGATTCCACAGCTCAGGGACTTCCTCCAGATTCCACCTCCCATTCTTTACTTTGAACCCCATTGTTTTGGTCTGGTTTCCCTGGTTCCTTCCTGTTTCCTTGAATCTGGATTTCCCCTCTTTGCCTATTCCCTTTAGGTTGATAACTGGGTTGCCTGGCTTGCTTCACTCCACTTTGGACCTGCAAAAATAAGCTCTACAGCCTGTGGCCAGTCCTTTCTAGCCTTCCCCATACCAAGCCAGGATCATTCCAGCTAGGCTGGGAGTCTTTGTCCAGTGGCCTGACCCTTGCTTGTCTGAGAAGAGAGACTGGAAACTGAATTCTCTTGAATAGAGCTTCTGGAGTCCATTTAGTCTAAGATAAAGATTAAATATAGGATGGGTCAGGAACTCAGTGACATACACTAATTGAGCACTTCTTATAAGCCAGGTACTACTCTAGATGCTGGAGATATATCAGGGAACAAAACAAAGTCTCTGATTTCATGGAGTTTGTAATAGAGGGTGGAAAGGACAGAAATATAAGCAACTAGACAAAATAATTATAACTACAAGTCAAGTTAGGCTTGTGCTATAACGAAAATAAAGCAGGGTGGTATAGACAGATTCTAGGGTAGTCAGGGAAGACCTCTTGAGGAGAGATATGGGTGACAAGGAAAGATATGATATGAGGAGACATGTGAGCGACAAGACCTCTTGAGGAGAGATATGAGAAACTGGCATCAGGAAGATTTGAGGAAAAGGGTTTTGAAGGAGAGAAAGAAACAGATATAAAGTCCCTGGGGCAGGAATGAGCTTGGCATCTTCCAGAGATGGAAAAAAGACCAGCGGGGCTGGAGTCCAGACACAAAGCTATAATCAACAAATAAATGATTTGCTTTAAACATGAAAGTGGGCTCAAAAAGTCAGCTTAAGAATGTGCCAATTTTTCTTCACAATTCACCCAGGATTGCAACATAAATGTGATGCATACTTGTATATGTTTGTGTGGGCACAAATCTTATTGGCAGCTCTAGTAAATAAATGTAGGACCAGTTGGGGTCTCCTTGACGCCTATCACAACTGTGAACACAGCCTCTGATAACACTGTTTTGTCACTTTTCACTCCCACCAGCAATGAAGACAGATAAATGGCTTCCTGACAAATGGCCCCACTCTCCAAGGCCCAGGGCTCTGAAGGAAGGAGACTTGCAGGAGACATGAGCCTTGGAACATTTCTCAGGGTGGACTCTTTGAAGGGTTCATGGCCATGAGCCCTCTGAGTCTGCGCCAGAAGGAGCCACTGCATTATTTCTTCTGAAAAATTAGATTTTGCTTGCAGCTCATTAAAATTTCAAAAGGCTTATGGAATGGATTCCAGACTAACTATGTACTGTTGCGATTTGCAACAGAAAATACCTGCTCGTAGAAATAATAGGGATCTAAAATGAAAAATACTTTATGTTTTGCCTATGTCTAGCCACTGGGCCCTAGAGAAGGTAAAAATACGTCATTTCTGGGGGGTGGATTTCCACCTAAGCCATATGCTTCCGAGGGAAAACAGCTGTAGAGGATTGAATAATGTCCCCCCAAAATTTGTGTGCATCCAGAACTTTAGAATGTGACCCTATTTGGAAATAGAGTCTTTGCCGATATAATTACTCAAGATGAGGTCATACTGGATCAGGATGGGTTCTCAATCCAATGACTGGTGTCTTTATAAGAGAAAAGAGAAGAGATTCAGACACAGACACAGATGCATAGGGAAGGAAGCCACGTGAAGATGGAAGAAAGGATCAGAATGATGTAGCTACAAAGCAAGGAATGTGAAGGACTGTTGGGAATCATCAGAAGCTAGAAGAAGTAAGGAAAGATTCTTTCCTAGAGCCTTCAGAGGGACTGCAGTCCTGCCAACACCTTGATTTCACACTTCTAGCCTCCAGAACTGTAAGTGAATAAATTTCTATGATTTCAAGCCACCCAGTTTGTAGTGATTTGTTACTGCGCTGCCAGGAAGCTGAAACAACAGCCATGGGTGCCTTTGCTCTGGCACCAGGAGAGAGAGAAACTCCTAGGTGATGAGAATCAACTGTACCTACATCAGCAAAGTAGAAAACCGAGTGGTTATTTGAGCAGTTATTTGAGGAATTTGCTCAATGACAGCCTGGGGATAGGGACTTGGGTTATATGGGGTTAAAGTTGGGGCTTTGCAATCAGAATGTCCGTGTTGGGTCTTCACTCTGTCATTGACCTTGTACAGCTTACTAACCTCTAAGCCTCAGCTTTTCCTAGATAGAATGGGGACTTGCCTCTCAAAGCAGTTGTGAGATTCAGGAGGAAAAACCTTTGTGAAGAGCTTAGCAAGTGCCTCTCCCATAGTAAGCCCCCAGTGAAGGGTGGTTATAGTATTACGCCTCCTCCGTTTTCAGAAATGCTTCCTACCTCTGGAGGAAGGAATGAGTGGTTATATTCAAATGTGCTTTCTATCTTCAGCTACCATTCAGCACGACTAGTCTATAAACCAAAAGCAATTCTAAATAAGACAGCCTTGTTCAGCAGCAAGTTCAGCCCCCAAAAAACATATTTTTAAACAATTTCTTGCCAGTCCCAAGATATAAATTCCCCCCCAAAAAAAATGTGTTTTAAGGACCATAGTATCTTCAACAACAATATTTATTGAGACCTCATCCTATGCCAGGCACTTCCCAAATGTTTTTCAGTCAGACCTACAACTCTGCAAACTAGGCTCTAAAATCCTGTCTTTGGAGAGGATGCGGAGAAAAGGGAACCCTCTTACACTGTTGGTGGGAATGTGAACTGGTGCAGCCTCTCTGGAAAACTGTGTGGAGGTTCCTCAAAGAGTTAAAAATAGACCTGCCCTACGACCCAGCAATTGCACTGTTGGGGATTTACCCCAAAGGTTCAGATGCAATGAAACGTCGGGACACCTGCACCCCGATGTTTCTAGCAGCAATGGCCACAATAGCCAAACTGTGGAAGGAGCCTCGGTGTCCATCGAAAGATGATGGATAAAGAAGATGTGGTTTATGTATACAATGGAATATTCCTCAGCAATTAGAAACGACAAATACCCACCATTTGCTTCAACGTGGATGGAACTGGAGGGTATTATGCTGAGTGAAATAAGTCAATCGGAGAAGGACAAACAGTGTATGTTCTCATTCATTTGGGGAATATAAATAATAGTGAAAGGGAATATAAAGGAAGGGAAAAGAAATGTTGGGAAATATCAGGAAGGGAGACAGAACATAAAGACTCCTAACTCGGGGAAACGAACTAGGGGTGGTGGAAGGGGAGGAGGGCGGGTGTTGGAGGGGAATGGGTGACGGGCACTGAGGCGGACACTTGACGGGATGAGCACTGGGTGTTTTTCTGTATGTTGGTAAATTGAACACCAATAAAAATTAATTTAAAAAAAATAATAATATGCTTAAAAAAATAATATGCTTAGCATAGTACTTGATATATGGATACACAATTAATACCTATATTTATTTTGTTTGCTGAATAAACAGTGGATAAACAAAAATAAAAGTGATTTATAATTAATAATTATAAAAAAAATAAAAAATAAAAAAAATAAAATCCTGTCTTACCAAGGAGGAAGCTGAAGCTCAGAGAAGCTTCTGACTAAGGATTCCAGACTGACTGCAAATGAAAGTTGAGCATGACAACAGTGTTGGGGAAAGGAATGAGGGAGGCAGGGATGTTGTCGCAGATACTTTCTAGAAGGTAGAAGAAAAGTGACTGGAGGGCTGGGACCAGGCATCAGGAGGCCTGCCCTAGTTCTAGTCTGGGCTGCACCATCACCCAGCTGAGTGAAGTGCTGTTTCTCTCTGGGCCTCAGTATCCTTCTGTGAAGTGAGGAATGTGGTCTAGGTGCTCTCTAACAGTGTTCTCAGCTATTAATCAAAATTAAAACAATTTTAATTCAAACGTATAAAGTCAAAATGTTATGATACGCAGCGTCATGAATTTTAGTGAATCTTTGTCAGCAATGTGAGGTGGAAAGAGCTCTGAAGATGCTGAGGTTGAAAATTTCCAAACAAATTCATAATATTTACAATACGGCATTGTAATTTTGGTTTTGATTATGCTGATCCAACTCCTTTATTTCTATAGTTAGCACGTATCAAAACAAAAGTGGGGGCATTTTTCACTAAAATCATATTTTTTTTCTTTTTATGTAGGAAAGTCTGAGTAATACCAAAATAAAAATAATAATGTTTCATATTTAAATAGTATCTTTGATCTGAAGTCTTCCTGTGTAGTATTTTTATAAGACATGCGTGTTATTATTTTTGTTTTGGTAGGTCACATTAAAGTGCTAGGATGTCTAGACCCCTGGTATTACAAGAGCTCTTCAAAGTAAAACAATGGCATCTCATAATAAACTCAGCCTTTTGCTTCAATTGTACCTTACATCCAGGAAGTGCTGCAACTTTTAGTTTTAAAAATTGCCATTTCATCACCCCATGCACTCTCTAGGTAGAAAACTAGAAACAAGAAAGATTCTAGAGAATTCAGATACATGTGACATTTATCAGTAATGGTAGCAAGCATTTATTAGGTGTCCACACTGTCCCAGGCATCATTCTAAGCACCTTACAAGTGTTAACTCATTTAAACCTCACAACCCTAGGAGGTTCATGTGACATCTCCTTTTACAGATAAGGATACTGAGGCACAGAGAAGGGAGTAACAGGGCTGAAGGGCTGGCTGCTAGTCACTCACAAAACTGGGACTCAGCTCCGGCGTCTGGCTCCAGAGCCCAGAGTCATCGCCTCCTTCCACCCTCTTGGGAGGATACTGAGGCTCATGGAAGTTTAGTGACTTGAACACCTGCCCCTATTTCTCATATACTCACTACCCTATGGTGACAATCCATCAGCTTGTCTCTCTGAGAGGAACGAAATAGCTCTCTATCAATATCGTTGACTGGTTCCATGAACTTGCATCGGTCTTCATCTTTAGTGAGTCCCCAGCTGAAGACTCCACTAGACCACATTAACCTCCTGCATCCTGTAGTAAATGCTTCAGCTGTCAGATACTTGATCCACATGTCTTATTAAAATATACAGCAAAAAAAAAAAGAGCAAAGTTCATGCTAGTCTTTATTTCTGAGAACACTGACTTTCACATCAAGTATTTCATCTCTTTCCAATATATAATCCAATCACTTCCAAAACTCTATTATTACTTTCATTGTATATTCATGCATTGCAAGAAATTAAAAAAAAAAAACTACCTGAGAAAACCTTCACTATTGGGTCAAATCCACTCTGAAATGTTTATTGCTGTTTTTTATTCCTTGGAATTACTTTAGGCCACAGTGGTTAAAATTGCTATCATCTGTGAAACATTTTAAATCCCTCGACTCAGAAGCACACTGGTCAAACTTGATTTTTAGTGAGTTATTTTACCAGACATTACCGTCCTCCTACAATGTCAACTCTCACTCAGGGGAAACAGACTTCTACTCTCCCCCCAGAAGAAGGTAGAGCGACCTTTGAAGCTGATAAAACTGCAACTAAGGAGCAATGATAATGACTGTTCCAGAATCACTCTTCATAAAACTTGTACACACAGAGTTTAGCAGGAAAGCAAGCTTCTGGATTATTTAACTTTATAAAATTTATTTATAAAGTCAGAAGGGTTCCAGAATCACTCTTCATAAAACTTGTACACACAGAGTTTAGCAGGAAAGCAAGCTTCTGGATTATTTAACTTTATGAAATTTATTTGATCTTTTCTTTCTTTATTCCATGTCTTGCTCTACAACAGACCATAGCTCATGTTTTTTAAGGTATGCTGCTTAACAATTTTTATCTTCCAAAGTGACAGATTCATTCTATAGCTAAAGGCAATGTTTTCCTCATATTCCTGGCTTCTCTCCATTTTTTGTATCAGGTAAGACCTTAGATCCAAAATAACATAAATGTTCCTTCCAACAAAACCCCTCTCCTACTACCTCTAACCAATTTCCTAGGAACCTCTTTAAAGGAGTCCAGAAATCAAATTCAGAACTATCTCACATCACCACCCATACACACACACATACACACACACCACACAAAACAAAACAAAACAAAACAAAACGAAACAAAAGAGGGTTATTTAGTGTATGGAAATTGGCTTTATCTTTCATGCATTTGCTTCTTTTATTTAAGGAATCCTTAAGGCCTACCATCTCCCCATCTGCCAAAAAGGGCTGACATCAGTTTGAAGCAATCAAAGTTATCAAGCGATGTGAGGGGAGGAGGGGCATGACAGTGGTGGGGGTGGGGGTGACACACAGATTCGCAGAGCCGGGCCATGTCATAAGCATTCTTTCCAGAGGAAACCAGGCCAAAAGGCTGATAAACCCCAATCTCTTTTCACAGCTTGCCTTCGGAGCCCCTTAATGCAACTCCCTCATTTGTTCATCAGCACTTTATGAGAAAATAAACAAAAACATGGTCTGTTTCCTCATTGTCAGCACATCAGAACACTTCCTGCTCAGAAAGGCCACTATCCCACTCTAAGAGTCAGGGGTCCTCTCTCTATTTTGCCTCAACTTTTTAAGTTCATTTGCTAAGCTGAATTCCAAGGCCCTAATCAAATCTGAAAGCCCACCCACCCACCCAAACTCTGGATGGGTTAGATGTCCTAGACTCCAATTCTCTGCAGAGCAGGAGGCTCCTCTAGAAAGACCAGGAGTGAGTTACACTGAAGCCATGGAGGTCACTTCCTTTTTCTCCATTCTTATGTTACTTTAAAAAATTTTTTTCAAGTGGCTGAGGAAAAGGAGAAACACTTAAAATAATCAGCTACTCACCAAATTGCCAGTTCTATTAGGTAACACGAATTCTCTAATTGTTGTAACATTTTCAAATCAATAAATCTTTCCAGATTTTTCACTAAATCCAACTAAAAGGAAAAGGAGAAGGAAGAGGAAAAAAAGGAGAAGGAGGAGGAGGAGGAGGAGGAGGAAAAGAGTAGTAGGAGGAGGAAGGGAGAGAGGGAGAAGGGGAAGGAGGAGGAGGGGAAGAGGAGGAGGAGGAGGGGAAGAGGAGGAGGAGGAGGAGGAGGAGAAGAAGAAGAAGAAGAAGAAGAAGAAGAAGAAGAAGAAGAAGAAGAAAAGAAGAAGAGAAGAAGAAGAAGAAGAAGAAGAAGAAGAAGAAGAAGAAGAAGAAGAAGAAGAAAGAAGAAGAAGAAGAAGAAGAAGAAGAAGAAGAAGAAGAAGAAGAAGAAGAAAAGGAGGGGAGGAGGAGGAAGAGGAGGAGGAAAAGGAAGAGGGGAGGAGGAGGGGGAGGAAGAGGAAGAAAAGGAAGGAAGGAATAGTCATAGCAAATGTAAGAGCTGGAGAAGGAGGAAAAGAAGAGAAGGAGGAGGAGGGGAGGAGGAGGAGGAGGAGGAAGGAATAGTCATGGGAAATGTAAGAGCTGGAGGGTCATGACTCCTATGTTTAAATTGCCAACTGGCTCACCAGTGCCCCATGATAAACCAAGCATTGCTATCTCCCTTCTTGAGAAGATGCGGATGTTGAAGAGGGACCCAGTAGACACAGTCTAGCTAGAGAGTGCATAGTCAAGATTTTGGATGGATGTTGGAATGTTTCAACAACTCAGAAGTACAGTGGACTCCCATCATGCCAACTTCTAGGAGTCTGGTATTTAAAATACATGAATCCTGGGCACCTGGGTGACTCAGTCAGTTAAGCATCTGCCTTCAGTTCAGATCATGATCTCAGGGGTCCCGGGATCCAGCCCCGAGTCAGGCTCCCTGTTCAGCAGCGAGTCTGCTTCTCCTTCTCCCTCTCCCCTCCCCCCTGCTCGTGCTCTTTCTCTAGCTCAAATAAATAAATGAAATCTTATAAAAGCACAAACACACAAATAGTATGGAACTGCAGTTAAAGGCATAGGCTTGGAAGCCTGACTTGGGTTTAGAGCGTAACCCCAACACATGCTATATCTGAGAACTTAAACAAGTTCCTTAAACTCTCTAAGCCTCCAGATCTGCTTCAGAGGATGGTTATGACAGTTAAGTGCATGGAATGAGCAGAGGTCTGTGCCTTTGAGCTCAGGAAATGTTAGCTGTTAAATCTCAGATGACATTAGGAGATTCCAACATTTCTTACACTGTGCAGATTATGAGCATAATCCTAAGGGGCTGTTTTTTATTTGAAAAATAAAAATAAAATAAAATTTAAATTAAAAAAAATTTAAAAGAGGGAAAGTATACACACCATGGAAACCTACTTGACCATATTTGTTGAGGAGTAGAGTTCAGTATAAGTTGCCTCTGTCTCAGACCCCCTATGCAAGAGTGTCTGTATTACAATGAAACAAAGCCCTTATTTAGAAACAAAGCAACTCCTGGCATGAGCCTAGGGCTCTAACATACTTTGGAACCAAAATCCTAGGGAAATGAGTGAACATTGCCACCAACAGCGTAACTATGTGATTTTGGGCAAGGCCCTTATCCTGCCATTGGTCTCATTTAAAAAAAAAAAAAAAGAAGAAGAAGAGGAGTTAGGGAACAGATATCAAAGATATTTAAATGCCATTCACCCTAACATTCTATGATTCTATTTAATGCCAAGAACAGTCTGAAGTAGAATAAAACCAGATAATGAAAGCAATAGCCCCCAAGCTGACACAGTCTAGGTTAGACAATATAATACTGGATCACTTAGACTCCTATGAATATGCTATTATTGAAAGTCTTTTAGTCTTGTCTCCCCAGCTACATGAGCATCTCTTTGAAGACAAAGATCATGCATCATTCCTCTTCCTCTTTGTCCTCTGCCCAGCACTGAACACCTAGTAGCCATCAGGAATGTGCATGAGTAGAGTCTAATTCCATAAGCCATGCACATTCATCCGTATTATGATTTTATAGTCATGCTAGGCACTTGCGGATCAATCACAGCAACTTAACCCAAAATAGGCATCAATGAGAAAAGCCGGGCATGTGACTCGATAAAGCATAGTTCTATCCTTTTATTCACTCACAAAAATTTAGTTAATAACTAAGATGTGCCAGACACTGTGCCAGATGTTAGGGGTGCTCTACTTCACCATTACAACCCGGGAGGTCTTCACTTGGGTATTGTATAAGTCACAGACGTGTACCAATGGAGCATAACTGGAAACCAAACTGGGTTAGCCACCCTTTTTTTTAAATCCCCAAACCATGCCTCCCCTTGCAGATGAAGGGGCTTCACAGTTCACCTCTGGAGTTTTACTAGTATTTTATCAAGTCAGCAGGTATGGTGTTATTCGTCTTTTTAAAAAATGCATTTATAGAGTTTTGTCCCATCTAAAACCTAGTATTTATCAACAATATTTTGACCTCTCTTAGAACTATTATACTGTGGACTGGTGACTCCTATTCCCAGAAGCCTTGCGAACTTAACGTTTCCTGCTGCTGTGTTTCTGGTCTTAAGTATGTCAGCAAAATACTCCACGGTCTGTAGATTATCTGTAAACCAACTGACAAGTATCCACAGCAGACCATGCGCAGACGTTTCTTTGCCCCTATCACGGCTCTCAGATGATGTTGTGAAAAGTAAAAGTTCATCAGATGCTGGCGGGGTTCAGGGTAGACCTGCACTGTGAATTCCTAAGGCTGAAAGGCCGTTTGCAATTCATCACTCCTCCAGCTTATCAGCCTCAGAGTGACTTTCCTCCATTTAAATAGCAGCCTGCTTCCCTCCTATGGCTCCATCCCGGTTGCCAAGGTTCTCTAAATGCTAATCAGGAGATAGAGAACATTCTGTGATCTTGTAAAGTGCTCACCCAGCAATTTGGTAAAAACAGAGTGTAAACATCATGCCTGGATACCTGCATTTGTTGGTCAAGGATCAATGCAGAAATGACCACCACAGAGGTTGTGCCTGCCACCACAAAGGAAAATGGAATATTCAGATGTTTTTCTAGAAATTTCAGATGTCTTTAAAATAATAATAATAATAATAAAGCTAGTTCACTTATATCAATGGTTATTTGTGGCAAAAAAAAATGGAGGAGAGAATTGAAATTATAAAGCTCACAGATCTAAAGCTAATATGTAGAGACATAACCTGATTCTATGAAAAATATTTGCGATAGGAATACATAAACATTTCCAAACAATGTGAATAATGGCGTCTGGGTGCTTACTTAGCAAGTAAAAGAATCAACAATATTAGACTTGACAGTCTTTTTTAGAAAGTTGCTGTGGTTTCATGGATAGAAAAATCAACTTGGAATTGAGTGGCCTTTCTTTAATTCAATAAGTGTTTACAGAGGGCCTTCCCAGCTTCACCACAAATACAATGAGTGAACATCATAAAGCCATACCTCATCCCTACAGTTTACTTTGTCAAGTCTTCCATGAATAGGTCCAGGTCCAGTGGGTTTTTCAAGGCTCCCAGTCATCAGTAGTACTTATAAGAAATATACGAGATAATTAACCACCAGATTACTTAACTTGAAGCTACTACAGAATTTCACGTGATGACTTTTAAAGAATCACCTGCTAATTTTAGGATCTCGGAGCTAGAAGCATCCTCAGGAGGTCACATAATGGAATAAAATTTGGCAAAGACCCATATATAAGTAAATTCATCTAGATAGAACAATTCATGTTCAGCGTTAATCAAGTAGGGGATCTTAAAGGACCTGACTGTGCAGAAATCAACATAAGATGGCTCCCAGAGGGAAACAACAAAGATAAGATGTTGAGCCAGGATTACAAAATCAAAGTTAACCTCAAAACCATCGGAGAAATGTATCCCCTTGAGATGCTGGTAATTTCAGTCCAGCATAACTTCTTTTGAATTTTTATTCATTAATGTCAAGCCTGGTTTTAATATTAATTGCTAAGGGTCAAGTTCAGACGCAAAAAAGCATAGGCAGGCAAGTAGATACAACCTGACGTGTTTATCTTTTCAGCGCACACTTTCTGCTGCAGGCGTGTGCCAGATGTAGCAGCAGCTGTAGGAAGTTGTTTATCTACCCTATTGACCTTTGTGAAGTGTTAGGAGATGGTAAAAATCATGTTTTTAAATTATAGGCGTCTCCTTTCAAACTAGCATCTTCTTAGTATCAGTCAAAACACATCAATAAAGACCTAAGAAGGTCAAGAAGATATGATTGTGTCCCAATGATATCTGTAAAAACATACTTTTATGGTTATTTACGATGCCACAAGGGTTCCCTGCTTATTTCCAAATTCACTTCATCCATTCAGAATTCAGTAAATATTTATTGCAGTTCTACTGTGTGCAGGGCACAATTAAAATGTGCAAATCAGATGAATCCTAATACCTGTAGCACATGTGTCTTGCCTGAATTTTTACACACGTCAGTTGTGCTTTGCAAATTTACCCTTTAAATTTTTCAAGTCTATTAATAGTCTCAGGGTGAGAGATGGTTCAAAATTTTGAGACACACTTATTAAGAAACATTATGGTGGGGAGGGGACAGTTCACAGACAAATGTAAAAATTCCAGAGGCAAATGTCACATCCTTCTTGCAGAGAAGAGAGCTTTGACCAAGATTTAGAGCCACACAACTTCTGTGTTGATGGGTCATCACTCAGGTCTATAGGGATTACACTAAATGCAAGTGGGATTGATCTATCAATCCCTCATGAGAAATTATCACTCATGAGAAATAATAACAATGTCATTAGCTAAGTTTCCAAAACAACTCAGTTCCTGCTTGAAAGTCAATCCTTCAGAAGCATGCTAAGACTTGCTTTTGTTATGACATTTGGATGAAGTCACAAGGTTCATTTGGTCTTCCTCTGTCAACGTCAATGTCCTCTGGGGAAACCAGTGTGGTGATATCAAAAAAACAAAGAGAAACAAGTCAGGGTCTCCAAAGAGAAAGGCACAAACAGTAATTATTTTTAAGATGCTCGGTTTCTCATTTTGGTCTAGGAAAATTCAGAAAACACTATCTTTCTTTCCCCAAAATTCAGCTCACAACCAAAATCAGAATGTATTCTCAGACACTTTGAATCATTTTTATGAATTTACTAAAATTCTCCTAACCTGATAAAATATGTGTAAACTTGGACATTCACAGTCAGCTATATTTAGACACATTGACTATGTGTATATGATTCAGTTATACAGGCATAGATGGACTCTAAGTAAAATGACTGAAACAAAATTTTATTTCTCTTTGAGATGTATGTTCATTCATTGTGTGCATTCACGTGTGTACACATAAGTGTACGTACATGCTTACATAGGTATGTTTGCTGGGAATACACGGATTGATAGATGTTGCCCTTGCCTTCCAGGAGCTCTTAATCTAGTAGTTGAATTTAGAGCCATTCTCTTGGCAAGATTTTCTCTGGCAATCTTTGTTTATAGAGTAAAAGGAGGCCATTTGTGCACTGTGCAGTGATAATGGTATAAGATTGTGAATTTTCAGCTTCCACAACTGGCTCTCTTGTTTTCCCTTCAGTATGTAACCTGAAATTAGCCTTCACACCCTTGGAACCTCCACTTTTCACTATCATATCAACTTGCCTTAGAGAGATGACATCAGTCGTTCAAAACAACAATCTCTGGGCATTCTGTGGCAACAACAACCTGTTCGACTGATTTTCCAGTCATACAAATTGCATATACTCAGGCTGAAGGAATGACTGTGGCAAGACTAAAAGAAACATGAAAATAATTCTGAAAATATTCTCAGATGCCAAAAAACGAGACAATCATTCAATCATTCAATAAATATGACCTAGATATCTGCTTGGTGCTAGCTGTTATGACAGAAAATTACTTCCAAATGTCCTCCTCACTCACTTTAGAGCCATAGTGAATCATGATGACCAAGTCTTGGCCATGGTCAGAAAAAAAAACAGCCCAAATCCCCTGCCTAAGACATTTTTGCAAAGATTCCTGTGAGAATGTGTTGACGGGGAGGAGGGGGGGAGTTGAGTGCTACTGAAGGCAAAAATATGTGTGTTATTGGAAAGATATATGGACTATTCGTATGGTGTTATATACATAAATATAAAGTGATTTTAGAAAAAAAAAAGCATGAATGGTCCCCATGACACCAAAAGCATAGCCAACAATAACAACAAAAATAGATAAACTGGGCTGCATTAAAATTGAAAACATCTGTGCCAAAGGAGATAATCAACAGAGCAAAAAGGCAAGTTGCGGACTAGAAGGAAATATTTGCAAATCATATATCTGATAAGAGGTTAATATCCAGGATATATACATAAAGAAATCATATAACTCAACAACGACAAAAATAATTTAAAAATGGGCCAAGGGCTCAAGTGGACATTTCTCCAAAGAAAACATACAAATGGCCAATAAGTACATGAAAAGATGCTCAACATCACTAATCATTAGGGTAATGTAAGTCAAAATGCTACCATTTTATACCCACTAGGATGACCACTATCAAACAAGCAGAAAATAACAAAGGTTGGCAAGGATGTGTAGAAACTGGAACTTCTGTGCACTGTTAGTGGGAATGTAAGGTGGAATATCCACTATTGAAAACAGTATGGTAGCTTCTCAAAAAAATTAAACATAGAACTACCATATGATCCAGCAATTCCACTTCTGGATGTAGATCAATAAGAATTAGGAGTAGGGCTCAGAGATATTTGCACATCTATTATTATAGCATTATTATTCACAATAGCCAAGAGGTGGAAGCCACTTAAATGTCTATTGATAGATGAATGGATAAATAAATGTGGTAATATGTACAATGGGATATTATCTAGCCTTAGAAAGGAAGGAAATTCTGATATATCCTATAACATGGATGAACCTTGAGGACATTGTGCCAAGTGAAATAAAACCAGGCACAAAAGACAAATAGTATATGATTCCACTTATGTGAGGTATCTAGAGTAGCCAAACTTGTAGAGACAGAAAGTAGAATGGTAGTTCCTAGGAGAAACAAACTAGGAATCATTGTTTAATGGGTATAAAGTTCATTTTTTTTAAAGATGAAGAGTTCTGGAAATCTGTTTCACAACAATGTGAGTATACTTAAGACTACTGAACTGTGCACCCAAAAATGGCTGAGATTTTAAGTTTTATATTATATCTATTTTACAATTAAAAATAATAAGAATAAGTAAATGGTCCCAATGCAATTTTAGAAAGTTGATTTCTTTAAACAAATACTGTTCTCAATGTTTTTAAAAATCTACAATATTTCATCTGGAGTCAGACAAAGGGCCATCACCACAAAGGTATATATACTTTAAAATCTGAGACAAGGTCAGCAAGACTTTCTCCTTTTAATTGATAACAGCAAGAAAAACACAACAGAAGGGATGACTTTAAGACTTTGGGAACAATTGGTAATTGTTCATCAATGAAACAGAACCAATAGGATATATGTAGAGACAGATTTATTTCAAGGAATTGGTTCCCATGAGCATAGGGGCTGGCATGTCTAAAATCTATAGGGCAAAGTGAAGACTGGAAATTCATGCAGGAGTTGATGTTGCAGTCTTGAGTCCAAATGCTAGAAACGTAGGCAGGATTTCCATGTTGCAGTCTAGAGGCAGAATTCTTTCCCATTCAGGGACCTCAGTCTATGCTGCTGAGGCCTTCAAATGATTAGCTGAGGCCCACCCACCTAATGGAGAGTAATCTGCTTTATTCAAAGTCTACTGGTATAATATGTTAATCTCATTAAACAATACCTTCAAAGCAGGATCATCGATTGGTATTTGAGAAAAAAATTGGTACCACAGCCTAGCTAAATTGACATAAAATTAACCATCACAATAATGATACAAATTTCCTTTTAAACTATTTGTATTTGTAGAAGTGAATTTCTAATCCAAATAGTCTTCTTGGGAAGTTATAAATTTATTCTACTGCTGCTTTCTTTGTTCTCTTTAGGAAAGTCTCTTTTTGTACCAGTCACAGAACCAGTCTTAAACTAAAAAAAAAAAAAATTAATACTTTGGGTAATAGCCAAAATGCTATTATTGGGTTTATTTAGTCAACTCATTAAAATAACTTTGTTCCAAAGACTTTAGGCCCATTTTTTAAAATAAAATTCACTTTCAAAGTTAAAAATTTACCACCTTTAATACTGGCACAAAAATTAGACACATAGAACTGAAGGCCCAGAAATAAACCCATAATTATATGGCCAATTAATCTACAACAAAAGAGGCAATAATATACAATGGAAAAGAGTCTCTTCAACAAATGATGTCAGGCAAACTGGACAGCTACATGCAAAAGAATGAAACTGGACCACTTTCTTACAGCATACACAAAAAATGAACTCAAAATGGATTAAAAACCTAAATGTGAGACCTGAAACCATAAAAAAAGAGCACAGGCAGTAATTTCTCTGACATCAGCCATAGAAACATTTTTCTGATACGTCTTCTGAGGCAAGGGAAACAAAAGCAAAAATAAATCATTGGGACTACATCAAAATAAAAAGTTTCTTCACAGCAAAGGAAACAAGCCTCAAAACAAAAGGACAACCTATTCAATGGGAAAAGATGTTTGCCAATGACATATCTAATAAGAAGTTAATATTCAAAATAGATAAAGAACTTATACAATGGAACACACACAAAAAAATAATCCAATTTAAAACTTTGCAGAAGATATGAACAGATATTTCTCCAAAGAAGACATACAGATGGCTAACAGACATATGAAAAGATGCCAACATCACTAACCAGCAAGGAAATACAAATCAAAACCACAATGAGATATCACCTCACATCTGTCAGAATGGCTAAAATAAAAAACTCAAGAAATAACAGGTGTGTTGGCAAGAATGTGGAGAAAAAGGAGCCTGTGTGCTTTGGTGGGAATGCAAACTGGCTACAGCAACTGTGGAAAACAGTATGAAGTTTCCTCAAAAAAATTAAAAATAGAATTGCCGTATGATCTAGTAATTCCACTAGTGGGTATTTACCTCAAAGAACACAAAACTCTAATTGGAAAAGGTACATGCATCCCTAAGTTTATCAATGTTTTATTTATAATAGCCAAAATACGAAATCAGCCCAACTGTCCATCAATAGATAAATGGACAAAGATGTGGTATATACATGCATTGGAATATTACTCAGCCATAAAAAAGAATGAGATCTTGCCATTTGCAACAACATGTATGGATCTAGAGGGCTTACTGCTAAGTAAAATAAGTCAGAGAAAGATGAATGCCATACAATTTCACTCATATGTGGAATATAAGAAACAAAGATTTTCTTAAAAAGAGACAAATAAGAAAACAGACTTTTACATATAGAGAAAAAATTGGCAGTTACAAGAGGGAATATGGGTGAGGGAATGGGTGAAATAAATGAAGGGGATTAAGAATACACTTAGAAGAGCACTGAGTAATGTACAGAATTGTTGAATCACTATATTGTACACTTGAAACTAATATAATACAATTTGTTAATTATACTTGAAATGAATACACACATGCATAAATATATACACACACAAACACTAAAAACAAAAAAAAATTGCTACCTTTGAGAATCTTTAAAGCATGTGTAACCAACACCATTGCACAGGTGGTATTTCAAAAACAGATTCAAATATCAATATTAAAAATATTTTAAAATATTAAAGATATTAATATTAATATTAAAAATATTAAAAAATATTTTTACCCAAAGGTAAAAATCTTTCAGGAATTGTCCTCTCTCTTCTATATGAATACACAGTGGCCATTAATAGCTAAATTTTTTAGCTAAGTTAACTATGAAGTTATAGAATTGGGAATTGTGATGTGAAGGAATATTATAATGACAAATATAAAAGATCCCAGTCACATTGTTGATGATAAGGAAAAGATAGCTACAAGAATCTGATTAAATATAGTATTAAAATAAATGTATAAATAAATTACAGTATTAAACTGGTTGGAATACTGTGCAGCTGTCTATAATGTTACAGGCAGAGACAGGAAATGCACAGTTTTCAGGCAGTGAAACTCCTAAAATTTGTATGCAACATTTTGTGTGCGTGTTCACTTTTCTAAGGCAAGAGAGCATAACTTTGATACATGTTATAATCCAAAAATAGTTAGGAAACCACACAGCAGAAGAATATTTAATGCAATGGAAAAATGTTCAAGTTATATTGCTGAGTAAAAAGACAAGACATAAGAGAAAATAGATGATACAGTGTATTTAAAATATTTTTATGTATGCTTAGTAAATAATGATGGAAAAAAGTACACACCAAAATATTAGCAGGAAAAACCTGTGAGTAGTGAGATTGTAAGTAGTTTCTTTGTTGTCTTATTTTGCTTTGCTGTTAGCTTATCTGTACTTTGTTTTCTACAATGATACGTCCTGCTTTTACAGAGAAGAAAAAATAATAAAACTTTAAGTTGAAAATGGCACGTAAAAGAATGATTTGTCTCTTTGTCATAAACACAATTCAGGCTACATGAGTTCTGGTGCTAGTCAACTGATCTCTGTATTAATAATATCTGTAATAGCAATTTCAAGGGTAATATTATTACCTTATAACAACCTATGCAAACGGTCCCTCTATTAATTGACTTGGCCTCATACATGTCTTATCATAAATCAGTTAGCTGGAATTTGGGTTTAGAAATTAGTTTAGTGTGAATGTAGATGACATGAATCAATCTCCCTTGGTTAGTTCATCCATGACTGGGAAGAAAATCAAATTTCTCACCTTGCAAATTTAAAAATCCGTATGAAAAAAAAAAAAATCCGTATGATTGTATCTTCATTAACTTATCATGATCCCTCAAATTTGACAAAGACATGAGATTACTACATAAAATAATAGCAGTCTCCTCCCCCAAAAAACTAGATTCATGGATAGATTGTCTCCATTGTTAAAGTGTTTGTCTTCTTCTTATAGCTTTTCCTTAAAATATTGGTATTATCACATACTGCTGGTATTATCACATATTCCACATATTAGCAGCTGACAAAATGAATGATAAAATAGCAAACAAATATTAATAAACAACAATTAACTCAATAGCTCATTGTTATTTTTTCACAGACAATAGTGTTTTCGATTCTGCATAATCTGGGGCCTACGGGAAATAGGACCTCCAGGAAGCAGAATTAGAAATAAAATAAATGGATGTATTGGGGGAAATGCTTATGAAGGACAAAAGGGAGAAGGAGCAAGAGAAGGTTCAGGTCAAGAGAAACTCCAGACCATGTTTCTGATCTGACACCTACAACAGGAGAGAGGGAAAGAAGAAGGGCTCAGTAGCAAGAGCCTCAGACTTCAGTGACCTCTGTGAAAATCTCAGCCAGACTCTCAAGGAAGCTCAGGGTGAAGAGTGCCCACTGAGAAGTTCCACATTGAAACAGAAAGAGCCCACCTCTAATACCTCCATCATGGCCAGTCATTAGCTGGGAGCAGTCTGGGGAGGACTTGGCTTTGGCATGAATACTGGAGCTGATCACAAATATGCAACAGCTTATGGTTCACTGCTTTCTTCACAGCAGGTCCTGTCTTGAAGGGAGATCTGAGTGACATACCTGGATGACTGTCACAGGTTATTTTTTTTTATTTCTTACATGTAGATTTATTTTTTGCTATTAAAATTGTTCTTAGTTCCTACATTGGAATTAACTATACCATTCTTTCCCCCATGTTCCAAAAAGAGCATAGCGTTCTTAATTGCAATCTACAAAGACTATGATTTCCAGGTGTTCCCATTTTAACAATTTTGAGACCCATTTCTGCTTTGAAGTCAGAAGATTTGGACACCTTCATCATTTTCTACTTGCATTGCCTTGAGCAAGATACCTGACCTTGCTGAACCTCAATTTTCTTATCTGTAAACTGAGAATATCCATGCCTTACCCTTACCCGCAAAGGACTGTCTTAAAGATTAAATACAATATGTATGTGAAAATCCCTGGCATTGAAAAGGCACCTGATAACAGGTACTATTGCATCTAGCTTATCAACATTAGACAAGTTATCTAATTCATAAGCCTCAATTTCCTCATCTATAAAATAGAGTAATGTGGCTCCCTGCAGCACTGGGTTATTAAAATAATTAAATGAAATAATATAAACAGAGCATTTATCCTCATATCTGACATGCCATAAGTCCTCAATAAATGTTACTGATTCAAATTATTTGCTATAACACATTCATTCATTTTAATTTTGAGGTTAGGACAAATTTGATTTATTATCTATTCTATGGCAATCTTAGTCTCATAAGAACTAATAATATCTCAATTGTTATTATTGTACAATACTGGGTGATCTTTGGCAAGTACTGGCGTTTGTGTGTACTTACTTCAAAGGAGATGTCAATTTGAGAATAATAACTATTTAAGGTAACTATTAATAACTAGTTAACTATTTCTGCTAGGTATTTTTTTCAGTTTCAAAGGTTTAGCTGGACATTTAAAGTGTAAATTGAATTCATCTTTCCTTCTTCTGTTCATCCACCAATTTTGCCCCTGATAGTTTATCACTTGAAACTTCATAGAGTTAGGGGCAGGAAAATATTGAGGGGGGGATGGTTTAAAATAAGGAAAGACTATAGAAATATATAATCTATATCCATTCGTCTGTCAATGGACATCTGAGCTCTTTCCATATTTTACAATGGAATATTAGACAGCCATCAAAAAATGAAATCTTGGGATGCATGGGTGGCTCAGTAGTTGAGCATCTGCCTTTGGTTCAGGGTGTGATCCTGGAGTTCCAGGATCAAGTCTCCATAGGGCTCCCTGCATGGAGCCTGCTTTTCCCTCTGCCTGTGTCTCTGCCTCTCTCTGTGTCTCTGATGAATAAATAAATAAAATCTTTTAAAAAATGAAATCTTGGGATCCCTGGGTGGCGCAGCGGTTTGGCGCCTGCCTTTGGCCCAGGGCGCGATCCTGGAGACCCGGGATCGAATCCCATATCAGGCTCCCGGTGCATGGAGCCTGCTTCTCCCTCCGCCTGTGTCTCTGCCTCTCTCTCTCTTTCTGTGACTATCATAAATAAATTAAAAAAATTAAAAAAAAAATGAAATCTTATCATATGCAATGATGTGGATGCAACTAGAGGGTATTATGCTAAGTGGAATAAGTCAATCAGAGAAAGACAAATATATGATTTCAATCATATGTGGAATTTAAGAAACAAAACAGATGATCATAGAGGAAGGGAGAGAAAAAATAAGATGAAACCAGAGAGGGAGACAAACAATAAGATATTCTTAACTGTAGGAAACAACTGAGGGTTGTGGGAGGGGAGGCAAGTGGAGGGAAGGGGTAACTGGGTGATGGGCATTAAGGAGGGCATGTGATGTAATGAGCACTGGGTGTTATATGCCACTGATGAATCACTAAACTCTACCTCTAAAACTCATCATACACTACATGTTAATCAATTAAATTTAAATTACAAAAAAAGAAATATATATTCTATAATCCCTTGAAAATAAGACAGGAATGAAACAAGAGATGGCACTGGAAGTTTCCAAAGGCAGAACTACAAACTCTCACCTTGACCACTGAGTATTGGAAAATGAAAGATGGTCATAGATAAGCCAAGCTTTTTTTCTTGTACATTCGCAGACTGACAATTTCAGATTTCACAAGGCTAGTACACCAGACTAGACTAGTCTCTCAACTCGGGGTAGGAAGCCTTTCTTTCAAATAAAAAAAAAAAAAAATTAAAAAAAAAAAAGACTATGGCTTTAAGACGTTGACTTTAAGCTCTTGGGTAAAATTGTCAAACATGCTTGTTCCTAATAACGGAATCAATTTGATTAAATGTGCATTAAGACCACAAGCTCTTTACTCCTAGAGCCAAAAAACAGTCACCCTTCAGTGAGTAATGATTTTTCCATTCTAATCAACAGAGCTTAATTACAGCAACTAACTCAAACATTCAGTCCTTTATTAAATTATTGATTCAAAAATCTATGACTTAAAACCTAGGTATTCAAAATGTATAATTTTCCACCATCACAGATCACCAAAAATTCAAAAGTATAGATCACCTTTGACAAAGATGCAATAGAACTATATTATCTCCAAGCATAGATCATTTTTCATAAACTAAGAGTCAGGACTCAGCTTTTAGTCCAGGCCACAATCCATGAAACTCAGTTTACCTTGTCCCCTCTCACAGATACGAAGGCAACTCGCAAACTAAAATGAGTAGGCTTTGTCTCTCAGATGTGAAAAGGGAAAAAAGAGAACCAGCTAGAACTGCACAGACTGACGTAACTTTAAAAACACAAACAAAACTCCTGATAGAAGTCAACTTGATGAGCAGAGGAAGCCACAGATGGCTGGAGCAATTGGCAGATGTGTTTCATTTCTTTATTCTATTATCAGGCACTTATTGTGTGCCTACTGTATGCCAAGCTCTCTGGGAGCTGAACAGGATTGAACATCCTGCAATTTCAGGCAGTCCAAGAAACCATCACATAAGCAACCATTACAAGTCTGATTCCTAATAAGTGGTACCCCTCTATGAAAAAGGGATTCTTTCTGCTATCAAGTGACTCTGAAAACAGGTCTTCCCTGCCCCTCACCCCAATTTCTCAAGTGATAAAATTTACTTCAAGATTTCTATGGTTTAGGTTTTTTTCAGGTACAAATTAAAGACCTAAATCAGATATTTTGTATTAAGCTAAAAAACAGGGAAGCCCAGGTGGCTCAGCGGTGTAGCACTGCCTTCAGCCTGCTCCTGAAGTCCCGGGATCGAGTCCCAAGTCGGACTCCCTGCATGGAGCCTGCTTCTCCCTCTGCCTGTGTCTCTGCCTCTCTCTCTCTCTCTCTCTCTGTGTGTGTGTCTCTCATGAATAAATAAATAAAATCTTTAAAAAAAAAAACTAAATGAAATATAGCAATCCTTCTCCCTTTCTATCTCACTTCTACATGCAGATTTTTAGTTTGCATAAAATTCCCAACACAAGTCACTTGACCCTCTCTTCTAAATATGCCTTGACTATAAAAAGGGAGAATCCAAATATAGTGAGAGATGGGGTTAGGTATACAGCACACTACTCGGAGAGCTGTTTTAATGCAACTTTGTTATTGAAGCTTGGAATCTAAAATATGGGTATGGGAGGAGATGGGATTCATGGTGGTCATGTTGTACCAAGGTCCCTGTTCACCCTCCCCAGCATTAACATAATCACAGGAGTGGTAAAGCCATAGAAAAATGTTTGCTATTCTGAAAAGCTTCATTCATCCTGGCATTTCAACAAGCCCCAGTATATGTTTGGTTCCATTTTATAAAAACAACATAACGCTTTCAGCCACAAGTCATTAAGAGACCAACGGGAGGACAATGTACGTGTCAATTTTCATTTTCATCTCAATAACCCTCATTTCTGTCATCTTTATTGAGACATCAATTACCTGCTCAGTTTCCTCTGCGCTTCATGTAAGAAAAGCAATTCCCTGGAGAAGACTGAAGGAAAAGCAAAACTGATAGGGTATTTGAAAAAGAGGTTAAAATGAGTGAATTGAAGGTTCATGTCCCCTCCACTCAAAAAACAATCAGGTCAACTTAGAAAGTCTGCCCTTCAGTTGAAATCTGTGGCAGAACAGAACAAGGCAGCTTTGCCACAAAGTTTGCATGACTTGGCTTCCAGGCAATTTGGTAGGTTAGGACCAGTGGGAAAGAGACCAAAACAAAAATAAAGGAAAATGTTAATAAATGATTGTGTTTTAGGAGGAACTTTGTTCAGTTTCATAAAACCACTCATTTCAATAATTATTACCATAGCTAACATTTAGTGCTAGAAAATACCAGGCACCATGTCAAACCCTTTACAAAGACCATATTTAATTCTCACAAAAGTCCTATGATAATATAGGACTTTTTTCCCAGATGAGCACATTGAGATACACAGAAGTGAAGGAACTTGCACAAAGTCAAGAAACTATTAAGTTCCAGATCCTAACTCAAAAGTACCACTAGTCAACAATAGCCTGGGAATCTGGCCTCTTTCCAGAGGAATTGTTCCAGTTATCTTTTGCTGTGTAACAAACCACCACCACCACCACCCCACCAACTTAGTGACTTAAAACTCTGCTTTGCTCTTCTCTCTCCTGGTTCTGTGGCTTGAGTGACCACAGTGAGGCAGTTCTTCTTCACATGGTTACAATCCTATGGTGGCTAGGCCAAAAGTTATCTGAGGGCATGAATGGGCTAGGCTGGATGTTCAAGATGGCATGCTTACATGGCTGCCCAGTGATGCTGCCGTCAGGTACAAGCCAGGTGACACATCAACTAGAATGTCAGTACATGGTCCATCCATGTGACATGACTTTCTTATGGCACAGCCTTGGTTTCTAAGAGGGAGTGTTCTGAGAAGAGAGTGTCCTATGAGCAAGCATTCCAAGAGACCCAAGCAGGGGTTGTAAGGTTTATGACCTAGTCTCAAAAGTCCTGTCATATCACCTCCACCCAAATTCTATTGGTCAATAGTGAGCCCCAGCCACAGCCAGATTCAAGGGAAAGAGACTATAAAAAAACACGAATTCCAAAAGATGTTGGGTTGAACTCTAGAGACTTACTACCGTAGTCATATTTGTAAAGTACAAATTTTTATGCTCCCGAGAAGCCAGAGAAGGGAGCTTGACCCCACAAGGCTCTGGGAATGGAGAAATTCTTACAAAGATGTTAAGCTAAGAACATTACTAAGAGGAATATATGAAAACAATGACAAGAAGAGCAAATGCCAGTTACAGACATAAATTTAAATTTAATCATCCTATGTGATCTGTGCAGAAATGACCACTTACTACACACAAATAATGAATTCCTCAGCATCTTCCCCAAAGCACTAAAACATAGTCCTGTGAAGACCCGATATATTTTGTGGAATACATGTGATCTTCATTTTTTTTTACTTATCCTTCCATTTTAGATCTTATTGACTGGAGACATTATGGCATAAGCAGAAAGGTGGTGGTGGGCTCTGGAATCAAACAGGCCTGAATTTAAATTGAGACTCCATCAGTACTCTGAGTCTTTAAGTAAAACCTGAATTTCTCTGACATTGTTTCCTCATCTGAGTAACAAGAATAATAATATCTGCATCTACAACTGAATGTATATATGTCTCTGTGTGTTATTGATATACATAGTCATTTTATATTCAATTCAATATTCAAATTGAATATATACACATATTTATTTTTCTTTAAAGCCCACACTAACTAATAGAAAAAAAATTAAGTCATGGTCATGCTTCATTTTATAAAGAAGGACACCAAGAAAGAATTCAAGAAATTAGTAAGAACTTCAGCAGATCAGTAGCCCCTAGAGACCGTCATCCCTGGTCCACTTTGCTGTGTAGTGGGGTCTCTGACCAGCCAAGCCAGGTCCTGTATCCAGGAATATATGATCCTAATAATTCCAAATCTATGCAGAAAAACTGAGGGAGGTGAGAATAGAAAGGAGAGAAAAGACATAACACAAAGATGGTTTTCATTACATAGTACTTGCCTCAGAGTAGATACTAATTCTTGTTGAGTGGGCAAGGCATTTAATTGGTTGAGTAGATAAGTGAATGAATAGACAGATAGACAGACAGATGGATGGCCTTTAGTTGCAAATCTTTTTCCTCATGGTGGCATCAGGAGATGGGTTCTCATTCTACCTCATGAAGTACCTCAACATACTATACTCCTAAACAGAGAAAAAAAAAAAAAAAAGACCATGTCTCCCTTCCCTGCAAATGTTCTTTCTACCTCAGTTTGTTCTCTCAATGCATATTTTCCTCTTTCCCATTACCTGCCATAGAATATTTAAGGAGAGAGATCAATGGCCACTGTGCACTTTCAGCCCATGTGGGGGGTGCTTCCCTTTCCTCTTTGTTTAATTTTGAAAACATGGTCCTAGCCTTCGGTTTCTACATCTAGTGTCAGGAGTTGTGTCCAGATTCCGGAAGTTTTCACCCAGCATGATGCTCCTGTGTGAGAGGAGGTTGAGTAGGACTTTTCCTGTTGCCCTGGAAAAGAGACAAGAGCTTCTGGCTGAGTACAAAGAGGGTCTAAATACACCACACTCTCAAGTGAGCCACAACAAAGGGCTTTCTGAAAATCAGCAGAACTAACCCTACTACCATCACCACCACCTCAACCCCCACCCCATACACAAAACCTTTTTCAATGTAATCTAAGAAGGAAAGAGAGGATAGAGAGTTGGAATGAAGAGCTTACCAACCTCATGGGTCCTTGGCAAGAGATGTTTCTGTACAAGACTGAAGATAATATGCTTCCTTATCCTCACAAAGTCAAGAGATGGGCAGGATTGCAGAAAAATCACTTTTAGAGACAAAGGGTAGTGAAAATGAGAAAGCTAGCATCTCACTCTTGGATGGATGCCCACTGAATTATACAATCTGAAGTCCCATACTGAGGTTGTTATCTAAGGGGAATGTAAGAAGAGGTCTTCTAGGAGAGCTTGGCATAATTTTCCTAGAATTTGGGGGCATCCACGAATGTGGAGCTTGATGCCTGATGCTTGTCCAGAGATATGTGAAAGCAGATTTCTTACTGAGTAGCACTGGGAAGATGGAAACATCTATCAGAGGAAACATATTGATAGAGCCAGGAGAGGGAGAAGGTGTGTATCTCAACAGAGACTTTCTCCTCCATCCCCCACCTTTTGCCTATTACCTCCCTCTCTATTCCAAGGTGCTGGGTCTGATGAAAAGTGAAAAGGAAGCTTGTACACTCCTGCCCCAGATCTCCCAGGCCTCAGGTTGAACCCATGGTTTAGAAGAAGTAGGAGATAGATTTAAATTGAGTCTGATATTGACTTTTTAAACCAAAATGGACTAAAATCTTTATCAGTGAAAGAAAGCAGAAAGTTATGGAACCTGCCAAAAATGTTAGAGAATGGGAATTGGGAATTCAGGTGAACACTAGAGAAATCAGTAATTGGAGGGGCGCCTGGGTGACTCAGTTGGTTAAGCATCCAACTCTTGGTTTCAGCTCACGTCATGATCTTGTGGTTGTGGGACTGAGCCCCCACTGGGCTCCATGCTCAGTGCAGAGTCTGTTTCAGATTCTTTCTCCCTCCCCCTATGTCCCTTCCTACTCTCTCTTTCTCTCTCTGTCTCTGAAGTAAATAAGTAAAATCTTTTAAAAAATAGAAATTAATAATTGGAGAAAATACAAACATTTCATGTTTATGCCCCACTTTTTTTTTTTATTGATCTTATGCCCCACTTAGTTTAAACTCTTCAGTTACCTCCTCCATAAAGGAGAGTGGGGTCATGGTTTCAAACACTCCAAGGAAGGAAGGTCACAGAGAATGTTTCTGTCTGCCATACTGACCACTGCAGATAAGCAGCTGCTACTCACTCCACTTGGAAACATTACATCCTGTTTCCATCAAGGACCCTGGGTGGAGCCCACAGGCTACCATCTAGGGTTATAGCAGTTGGATGGGAACTCACTGGAAGCCTAGTAGGGATGTTGGCCATGGGCACAGACACTGCGCTCCTGCTAAAGGGTGACAATGGGTAATGAAGTGAGTTTTCCTCTCCCCTTGCCATGGCAGGTGTTTGATATCAGAGCACACTGTTAAATGACCCAAGAGAGAAAATGCCCAGGTCAGGGCAAGCCTGGGGAACATGTGCCTCTGAAATATCTCACAATTTGCCCTGAGCTTCTATTCCTCCACTCAGGTCCAGGTTGGCTCAGCTCACACGAAACACAAATACTAAAATTCCAACTTCTCTTAGAATCCTTCCCAGCTGCCTCCCTATCAATCCCTTCATCTACACTTGGAAAGTGTCCCTGCTGAGACCATATCAGAAAACAACCCACCCAACAAAAAATAGCAGTTGGTATAGATTTGGGAGGACACTTTAGCAATATCTATTAACTTTTTAGTGCGGTAACCTCTGACCCAGCAATTCTTCTGGGTGTTTATCCTGTAAGTGTGGGACCGCTGGATTCCCAGTGCCTAGGGCCTTAGAATGAATGGTACCAGGTAGATAGTAGGCGCTCAATAAAAATGTGTTAAATGATTAAATGAATGAATATGCAATTTGAAAAGATAAGCTGGCAAGCAGACCAACAACATAAGTTATAATTTCACCTAGGTTTATAAAAAGCAAAAATTATATTTTTCCTGCTGTTTAGAAACTTTTGTAAACCTTTTCGGTTCACAGCACATTATCGGAGGTACAGAAGTTGACATGTTCTCTGTGCACGAGCCTTTCCTTACCTTTTTTATTCGATTGTATCCCTTCTCCCCCTTCATATCCTTCACAGCTCCGCCTCCATTTCCCGCCCCACAATCATGTTTATAATAAATGTCCTTGCATCTGGATATATTATTGAAAGATAAATAACAATCTTACTTACGTATTTTTATTTTACATAAGCGATATTGCATATAAATTTTATTCAACTTCTTGCTCTTTTCAGTATGTTTTTAAGATCAATCCATGTTAAACTGTGGGTACATCTAGTTCATTGAACTGTGACTATTGCACTAGATATTCACTATGATTTACCTGCCTATTCCCATTGTGATGGACAAGTCCCTTCCAACTCCCTACTGTCACAAACGGTGTTGCCAAAAAATATTCAGAAGCTCCTATGTGATTCCTTATATCTGCGCAAGAGTTCCTCGGGAGCATGTGACTAGAAAAGGGATTGTGGGTGACAGAGAATATGCACCCTTCCCAATTTCACCAAGAAGCTCCAGATTGTTTTCCAGAACGACTATCCCAATTCTCATTCACTAGCACATGAGAGTCTCTCCTCAAATGGAATTATCTGACCAGTGATCAAAACTATCAAACCTTACAGGTTTTTGTTAATTTTATCATCATAAAGTGGTATCTTACTATTTCATCTGCGGTTCTGATTTCAATAAGATTCCTGTTCTTTTGCATGTGATCTGTTTTTTCTTTAGGATTTTAGAATTTTTTATCTTTGTCTTCGAGGATCTTTATTTTTATTTTAATATATCTAATTGATGAATGTCCGGTTCTCAATGATCTTGAAGAATGAATAAGTGGCTGAGATTATCCACACAGTTATAAGGGTGAAATAGATCTGAGAAGTCATTCCTCCTCTATTCAAACTGCTCGGGTAATGCCGAAATCCCCTCCTGCAATATCTCTGTCCACATTAATCCAATCTCTGTTTGAAATGTCTGAGAGGAATGTTCTCATACTGGTAGACATTTCAGTTCAGCTTATTGTTCCCATCTTCCTTAGAGTTCAAGTACTCAACTCAAGTGCAGCAACTGATATACATGGGTCTCAATAAGTAAGAGCTTCCTTCATTCCCTTCTATTTGCCTAGTTCCAATGTTTTGGGTGCAAATTCTTGTATTGAGCCCTTTAAGTATATGAAAACAGCCACCTTGTCTCCTTCTGTGCTCCCTTCCTCCAGTTGTATAGCTCCTGCCTACAATACATCTCACACAACAATCAATACAAACAATCTGATTTGCAAATCTCCTAGTGCCCCTTAAAGTGTGGTGGCTAAAAAGTGGACCGCCAAGTAAATTCTAAACAGAACAAAGCACAGTGGGCCTATGACCTCCTCCACCTGGCCTTGAGTCTGTAATGCAAAGTAAGGACACTTCCCAGTCTTTGCAGCAGCAGCACCTGATGGCTCACTGAATTTGTAGCCAGCTCAATCCCCCAGGCCATTTTCACATGAATGCTTGCTTCAACCTGTGGAACTCATTCTGAGGACTGCTCCGATAGCTCAGAGTGCAAACTGAAATCAGAATCTGTAGCTCAACCCACTCTTCAAGCCCTCACCTCCAATTTAGTTATGTCCTGACTTTTCTCCTTTCTTTTCTCCATTCAGCTGCTATATGATTGCTCAGACTTTAATACTAGATACACCAGGGTTCAAATCCTTCCTCTGTCTCTTCCTAACATAGTGAACTTGGGAAAATTATTTATTCTCCCTGAACTTTTGTTGCTTTGATCATCTTGGAAATAGTAATGTTTACTTTATAGTAATGTGAAATGCAATAAAGATTAAATGAGATAGAACATTATAGGGATGGCTGGGTGGCTCAGGGGTTGAGCGTCTGTCTGCCTTTGGCCCAGGACCTGATCCCAGGGTCCAGGATCGAGTCCCACATCGGGCTTCTTGTGGGGAGCCTGCTTCTCATTCTGCCTATGTCTCTGCCTCTGTGTGTGTGTGTGTGTTTTATGAATAAATAAATAAAATCTTTTTAAAAAGAGATATAACATTATAAATGGCTGACACATAGAAGCCCCCTCAGCATGTGAATTCCTTTCTCCTGACTCCTTGCCTTTTCTGCCTGGACTTCAAAAAAGAAAAGAAAGCTCCTAATTCCTCTCAGCTATGTCTAGACTCCTGATTCCCACAAGAACTATCCATCTGCCTTCATATTTCCTCAACTCTGAGCTCTCTGGTACAAAACACATTAACTTATCCAAGATACTGCGGGAAGAGGTCACAGTGGATCGAGATGTTCCTCATCCAGGTGATATTTGCAACTTCACAGAAGTTTCCCAGATTCTCATTGCTTTAATGCTTTGGGGATCAAAGTCAGAATATAGGGTACAAAGTCAGGCAAAAAGGATTGTCCCCACCTCAGTGGTTTGATGTTGGTACAGTGTGGTTGTGATATGCCTCAGTGGGAGATGACAGAGATGGGGGCATACAGTCAAGTGGCCTCCTCTGAGCTTTGCAAAAGGAAGCTTTGCAAAGCTCAGAGGAGGCCAAGAGCATTCACATCAGACATGGCTTCACAGGGCTCCAGCCACATATGTGCAACTACTCATGAAGTTCCCCCTACACATTACCAGAAACCATTGAGGGGAAAATAAAGGTCTGTAACAAATAGTGATTGTGGTCTTTGCCACACTCCCTTTAGCCCACCTGATTTCAGCATAGCTATCATGGGCATAATTGCTTACCACACCAGATTCCAACTCAAGGTTCTGTCAAGGTATTTCCAGATTTTCTGCTCAGAGTTTTTCTCCAAAAGCAAGGAAGACTACTAAGTCTGCATGTAGCCCTTGCACAGAAGAGAAAAAGAAATTAACATCCCCAGAACCAGCCTTTAACAAATGGAATAACAGAGTCAGTATATAAGTAAATGCCCCAACCTCCTACCCAATGGAAGAATTATTCTGAGGAACCTTTTATAAGGTTCTTCAGAGCCAGTTGCCCACTATAATCCTCCTCCTTCTTCATTGTGCTTCCTGGGATCATCTCCCCCAAACTACCTGACCCTTGTCTGTGTTTCAGACTCTGCACTGGAGATATCCAACTAGGGTTTTGACACCCATCCTAAATTCCCTAAAACCAGCAAAGAATGTCAGAAAATACAATGAAATTAATAATTGCTGGAGAAATATGCCAAATACTACAATGTTCCCCCCAAAAAATGCCTGGCTCGTGTTAATAAATTTTTTTTAGGCCCATATCATCTTCAGGTAGAGAAATGCTGAAGTTTTCTGTTCCTGTTAATTTGGCACCACTTTATCTTCAGCCTGATGTGCTCTGAGAATGCAGAAACTTCTTAAATGTTACCTGAAACACTTGGTTATTCTCCAACCAGTAAAAGGGTTACAAATATAATTAACTGCTCATCTTTCTGTGATCTCCAGTATCTCATATGTGCTTTTAGTAGTCACGGAGAAGTCAAATAACTTGTTCAAGTTCACACAGCTGGTGAGAGGTAGAGCAGAGATTTGAACCCATGACCCCAGAGTTTATACTCTTTCCACCAGACCTCCCAGCATGTGAACCAGATCTCTGCCTCCTCCCAGGGCTCCCTGGTCAGGGAATCTGGAGACAAGAGTTTAATTCCTGGCTTGACGACCAAGTAATTTAGGCCAATTCACCTCTTTAAAGATTTTACTGACTCTACTGAAAATATAACTATATTTTGCATAGCATCATAAGAACACAGAAAGAATGAACTCATGTTTATAAAGTACTATATAAAGCTTAAATTTACTTTTATCTTTTGCATATTCTCAAATACAGATAAAAATCATATTCTCAAAAGGGCGTTCTAGAACCCCAAACTAAGATTAGGTTTCAACGTCTCCATTTCTTAGCTAACCAGATACCAAATAACGCCTTTCCAAACAGCATAAATGATGTTTTTTTGGAGCCTAGAAAATAAATGTCAATATTTGTGGTAATTTCTGAGAATTTAAAAGTGCTAGTCCCAGAATAAATATATATTGGAGGGAGAGGTAATATAACCCAGGCCAATAAATATTCAAGAAAAAATGCTCACATAGAAAACATGTGGGAATCTAAGTGTATTGATTCAAAAGGAGGGAAGTAAGTTGATATTCAGATTGGGCTGCGATGGTACTTGAACCCATGGCTCCTCTGGCTGCCAGTGACATGCTGCTCACCCTTTCTGGGAAGTCAGGGCCGGACACAAAACACATGTACTCCCAGTGGGACAGAAATGCCCTCCAAATGTCTGAAACAGCCTTCCTTTTACTGCCATGACAAATTGATAAATTGGGGATTGGTTGCACTAATATGGATGCTATAACCATAGTCATTTCATTCTATATTCTTAGAAAATTAAATACGCAACACTGGGTGACTCAGCGGTTGAGCATCTGTCTTCAGCTCAGGGCCGTGATCCCTCCGGGGAGCCTGCTTCTCCTTCTGCCTATGTCTCTGCCTCTCTCTCTGTGTCTCTCACGAATAAATAAATAAAATCTTAAAAAAAGAGAACTATTAAATATACCTAGAAACCATAGTTAACCGCATCTTCCCTAATAGCATCAAACCATTACTAAATGTATTATTTGAAAGACCATAAATGCTGGTAATCCAAGCCTAAAACTTCCCAAACTTTTTCATGAACTTTTCAAACTTTCCAACTTTACCAAATGCTGATTCACACCTCCATCCTGCTTCAGTAAAACCACCTGCAGTGTATGCTAAGTACTTGCCACTGTCTTTATTTTCTAAGCCCTAGTGTGAGAGTTAATTTTATGGATCAATTTAGCTAGGCCATGATACCCAGATATTTGGCCCAATATTATTCTAGATGTCTCTGTGAAGACACTTCAAGATAACAATAACATTTAAACCAATAGGCTTTGAATAAAACAGATTATCCTTTACAATGTGAGGGAGCCTCATCCATACAGTTGAAGGTATTAGGAGAAAAAGACTGACGTTGTGGGAGAAGAACAAGTCCAGCAGACCACTTTCGGATTCAACCCTTCCCTGGGTCTCCAGCCTGCCAGCCTACCCTGCAAATTTTGGACTTGCCAAATCTTGACAATCACATGAGCAAGCTCCTTAAAATGAGTCTGGATAGATAGGTAGATGGGTGAATGGATAGGTAAATAATAGATAGATAGATAGATGATAGATAGATAGATAGATAGATGATAGATAGATAGATAGATAGATAGATAGATAGATAGATAGATAGATGATAGATAGATAGATAGATGATAGATAGATAGATAGATAGATAGATAGATAGATAGATAGATAGATGATAGATAGATAGATGATAGATAGACATCCTACTGGTTCAGTTTCTCTGTAGAACCATGACTAAGGTACCTAGTTAGAATCACAGAACTGATCATAATACCAAAGGAGCTTGAAAAACATCTGCAAAGTGGCACGTGACGTGCCTCCCAATAACTGCAGATTTGGCCACAGGGATCTCAAACGCAACAGGTCCCAAACTAATAGACAAGCGTTCAAATTCTGGCTATGCCTCCCGTTAGCTATGTGACTGCAGGATGTACCTAACCCCCTTGAGCCTCAATGTCCTCACTGTCAAAGAATACTAATACTTCCTCCATAAGGTTATCATAAGAATAAAATAAGTTATCACACATGAAACCTTTAGAAGCACTCCTGGCATAGAATGTGGGCTTGTTCGATGTTGTCATAATCCTCTCTCAATCCCTACCTGCTTTCCCTCAAAATCTCACCTCCGGTAGGAGCATCCCAGGAATACCTAAAAACCTCATCTTACCTTCATCTTCTCTCTTTCTCTCCCCAACCCGCTCCCCACTCTCAGAATCTATGGATTCTATGTCCTCAATGTCTTTTCCATCTGCACTTTATTAACTCGTTCATTCTACAGTCATCCATCGACCATGATTTCTGGGCCTGACACTGGGTTTAGATGTGTTGTGAATAACCAAATAAGTAAACAAAGGACTACTATGTAGTAGAGGGGACTTTGAGTTCCCATTGCCCCACCTCTGGTCAGTTTCCAACCTCTTCCTTGGATTAACGATGGAGCTTCTGAAGCAGCTTTCCAATCGCTCTCCCTGCAATCCATCATTCATCTGACACTTCCCAAACTCAGGTCAGTTTGTTTCTCTTGGCCTTGGAAATAAAGTCCACCACTGTCCCCAAACAATTTTTATTTCATCCTCTCCCAATTTTATCCTACACAGTGGGCTTTCTGACACAGAACATTGTGCTCCTAGGTGCTCTGTGACCCTGCGCCTGCAGCTGGTCCTCGCTCCGATCACCTCCCAATGCCTTCCTTGGCCTTCCTGATCAAAAGTAACTGTTCTTCCCTCTCATGGTTCTTGTCCTTGCACTTGACATTCCAGCTGTCATTGTTTATGTAGCTTAGCCCTGGCTTGAGCCCAGGCCATCTTCATGTCAGATCCAGACAGGGCCTGGGCAAATCTGGAGGGCCCCTGGGGTGGGTCTGCCAAGGTTCTATTGCATGAGGGTCTGAGGAGCCTCCTGGGAAATGAATTCATCCTGAGGGAAGAGAGGGCCAAGTCACACAAACATGTTCCAAGGACAGTCAGCCAGTGTCCAAGGAAGGGCTAATTTTGAGTACAGCATGGTATCTGCCACTCAACTTGTCCTTGGCCAAGTTCACAGGGATGCATGTCTGAGTCATTTAGTCATCCATTCACACACAACAAACATTTAGTGAGTACCTACTCTGAGTGGGGCTCCATACTGGACACTGGGGATATACAAGCGAGCAAGAGAGACCTGTTTCCTGACCTGAAGTTGCTTAGTGGGAACTCTAAAGATGGGAGCTACAACCAAAATTTGGGTGGTTTTTCTGTGTCCTCTTTGGGTTTTTTTACAATTTTTTTTGTAATTTTAATTTTACATTTATAATTTGTATCCAGATTTGTATAATTTGTAACTGGGAGAACAGAAGGCAATTCTCCTTTGTGGTCTATGTATGGGAATATACCAGAATTAGGGATGAAGGATGCTTTTCCCACATGATATGAAAGCTGGGGAAAGCTGAGGTGAGCAGTGTCTCAATGGTATGAGCATGGAGCTGGATCAGCCAGAGGAGAAATGAGAAGGCATCATCATGCACAGCATCTGAGCACCAGGGATGACCAGCAACCCGCCTCTGCAGTGGGAGCAGGTGAAAAGTGGATACCATGGAGGCCAGTGAGGCAGCACTAGAAAGGGATGTGCTTGAAAGCCCTGCAATTCCATGTGTGTTAGGACCCTACTTCTGCCCCAAGAAACATCTTAGGGAGACCAGCATTTTTTCATGTCTCATCCACCAATCTGTCATTTCTGGAAGGGCAGGTATAATGTCTTATTGTTTGGGGAACCAAATCAGTACAAAATTTTGTTGAATTAAAATAATTATGAAGAACCTTCATTTAAGTAAATAGAGTAGGCAGGTGCGTAGAGAAAGAAATGTAAAGAATACTTAGAGTTCAGTGGAGGTTTCCCCCGTTTATTACAAAGCAATTTTGCACTCATTCTTCATTCCACTTTGGAGGCAGAAGGTAGAATTAAAATAGAGTTAGTTTTTTGCTGGTTATTTTATAATAGTTCTTGTTGTTATTATAAGAATAATACATTCTCATGATGAAAATATAGGGATCCCTAGGTGGCTCAGCGGCTCAGCACCTGCCTTTGGCCCAGGGCATGATCCTGGAGTTCCGGGATCAAGTCCCGCATCAGGCTCCTGGCATGGAGCTTGCTTCTCCCTCTGCCTGTGTCTCTGCCTCTCTCTCTCTCTCTATGTCTATCATGAATAAATAAATAAAATCTTTAAAAAACTGATGAAAAATAAACAGCCTGATAAAAGGTGGAAAGGTGAAAGTAAAAATAGATACCACACAAACACAGGGTACAATGTTCAATGGTGGAATTGAATAGAATTATATCATTTGGAAGCTCCAGTACTATCTTTCCCCTCCCACTTCTCTACACTCCAAGCATAATAATTCTCCCATCACCTGGGACAGAGATGGAAACAGGAACAAAGGATAGTGACTTTCTCACAATCACACAAACTAACCGGCTTCAAAAATCCAGACTAGTATAAGAGTCAGCCTGATTTCTGGACAAAAGGAATCAAACATCATTGATTCAACAACCAAAGCCCTGGCTCTTCTGAAGTTACTCATCACAAATTCCAACCATAACTCATTGGTGAGAAGGAAAGTACTAGCAATAGCCAAGCCACTCAACAGGGACTCCAAGTTCATCTTTCATTCATTGTTTTCTGGGGAAACAATAAAAGAAAATTTTAAATTATAAAGATTGAGTGTGGAGTGTGTCTATTTTTACTCTTCATCTGCTCATACCATCATAGAGAAAAAGGGTGTTCTAGTGAAAACAGAACGAGGAAACAGAAGCACTAGACCTGCTTTGCTGCTTAATAGCTGGATAACCTATGGCAAATCATTTAACTTTCTGAGCTGCTGTTTTCTAGCTCACAAAGCCATGGTAAAGATAGATGAGTTTCCATTTTTGAAAATTCTAAAGAGTGCTAGAAATGGGAGGTATGAAGCCTACATCACTCTGCAATATTATACCAGAGGGTCTCAAATATTCTTTCTCTGTATCCCCTCCCCCAAATGCTTCACCTAAAACCTAACCCCCTTAACCTCTACCTCCTACTGTCACATTATCCTCCTTCTAGCAGGATTCTCTTATTACTGGAAAATATCCAATACCCAAGGATCATCAGCACAAAGTCAAGAGCTGACCATCAGCCAGAAAGAAAGGCAGACCAAAGAAATAAAGACCACATGAAAGGAAAATGTTTTGTTTCCATAGCTCTGCCTCTAAGGTCCACATGAAGGTGAGTATACCATAAAAAACTCTGGCGGTTAGAGCTAGGATGGTGGAGGGCACAGCACAGTGTAACACGTAGTACGGAGGGGAACTTGTTCCAAGAAAAACCCAGGTGAGTGTCATTTGATAGCTATATGACCTTGAACAAGTCAGAGTCCTTCTGTGCCTCCATGTCCTCATCCACAAAAGGAAGATTCAAATAATGGCACCTATTCCATAAGGCTGTCATGAAGATTCAGTGAATGAACATGGGTAAGGTACTTAGCACTGCAGCTAAAGCAAGGAAGTGACATATGAGTGTTGATGGTGATATGGTGATAGTAGTGATAATCGTGCTGGTGTCAGTGATAGTGGTGGTGACAATGGTGATGGTGGTGGTTTTGACTACACCTCCCAGTGCTCCCATAAAACCATAGGGCAGAACAGAACAGAGAAAGAAGCACCCCAGGAAAAGGCAGCAAGCCTCTGTTTTCTACAGAAGGCCCACTGAAGGAAACCAGGTGTCTTATTCCATTCAGGCTGCCATGATAAAAAGTACCATAAACTGAGTGGCTCAAACAACAAACCTTTATTTCTGGAGCCTGAAAGTACAAGATCGGGGTGCCAACAGTTTCAGTGTCTGGTGAGAACCCACTACCTGCTTTGTAACTGGTCTACTCTGTCCTCATATAGTGGAAGAGAAAAGAGAGATAAGGTTACTAATCACCTACTAAAGGTCTCACCTCCAAATATCATCACATTGGGAGTTAGGATTTTCGACATACAAATTTGGGGTCGGAGGGGCATAAACATTCAATATAGCACAAGGCTTCTTCAAGGTCAGGCCATATAGAGGTCTTACGGTAGCAAATCAGAAACAAGACCCCACGATGTAAAATGGGGTCTCCTTAGACTGTGAACTTGGCACAACTTCATTCAGATAGACTGAGATGTCTATCCAAACCCTGATAAAGGAAAGAGCTCATTCCAGTGCATGTGAACATGAGATGTAGATGAGTATGGTGCAGAAAAGAGCCTCTGGGACAATGCAAAGTCAGGGCCAAGAAAGAAAGTGAGCCAAGGCACACAGAGCCAGGGCAGAATGATTGATTCCCTTGGCCCCTCTCCACTGAAGGGGCTACTGAGTTCACAATGAGGAGAGATGGGTTAATACTAGATCCATTCTCTTCATATACTTCATACTGTGCTTTTCAAGACATTTGCTTAAGCTAGATTTCCGGTAAAATGTTCATAGCTCAGCCTATAGTTTGGGTTCATCAATGAATTGTTTTCATTTGTTCATTCAGCAGATATTTACGGATTGCTACAGAATTCCACACCCTGTGCTCAGGAATGAAAGTCCAGGGCCAACAGCTTAGCAGGGGAGTTAGAATGGTAAACAACTATAACTCTGCAGGCTGGAGCTCTACAGGAGCACAAAGTACCTGAAGTACCCGGGGTTAGGGAAATAGGGGAATGGTTAGAAGGGCAGATCTCGAAGGGCCCTGGAGCCTTGTTAGGGATTTGGGCTAGATTCTGAAGCCATGGGAACTATTAAAAGATACATCAGGTTAAATGTTCAACCAGTGTTGTTACAAATGCTCAGGCGAGGTGAACCCCAAATATCTCATCCAGATTCTGGTACCCGGAATGAACCGACTTAACACTTCCCCTTGCAAAGGTACCTGGGTAGCTCAGTCAGTTAAGCATCTTACTCTTGATTTTGGCTCAGGTCATGATCTCAGGGCCATGAGATTGAGCCACACGGCAGACTCCTGGCTGGGTGTGGAGCCTGCTTAAATTCTCTCTCTCCCTCTCTCTCTCTCTCTGACCCTCTCCCCAGGCCCAACTAATGCCAAATAAATAAATAACCAAACAAACAAACAAACAAAATCTTAAAAAAAAACTTTCCTGCGCAAAATCGCAACCACCCATGGAATATTCCTTTGGGGGGTGGCTTTAAGTTATAATGTGCCCACCCAGCAGCCTCACACACCTAGGCGATGGCTCCCCTGAGGTCTCAAAAGAGGTAAAACTTCACTCAGATACACTAAATCCCAGGAATCTTCTTTTTTTAAAAACAGGAATGCTATTTAGGCAAGCAATGCTTTCATTTACTGTAAGACTCCAAGATTATCCAAAGATTCTCATAAAATCAGAGATGCCCAAGGCCAGGGCTTTGCCAGTTAGCTAGTCACATTTTAAAGGCAAAAGGAAGGAATCTGAGTCACTTTCGTTGTAAAAATAGAGTTTGCTGGAGGGAGGCCAGACACCTATTGTAATAATCAAGACACTGCTCTTTCGATGTTTGAGGGATAATGTCAAAATTCACACTAGCAATGTTTATTTTATTTTCTAAATCCTGTGAGAAGCCTTTCTCAGTGGCAGCAACCCAGTTTCCACAAAAGAGGGATTTAGGGCCAACCACCTGCTTGGAAGAGATTTGTCATAAAGCTACATTTATGTAACCAACACATTGTTTTTATTCATATCATATGATTATTTGTAATGTTTGGGAGAGTAGAAAGGAGGCTAAAATACTCCAAACTACCCTTTCGTCATGCCACCACAGCCCATCAACAAATGTGGTGTATCTCACTGAGAGTAATTAACTACGAGGTTGGTAAATATTCCTGATAGGACATTAAGGCAGAGCTACTGGAAGGAAAAGTCACTATACCTGCGTGGTTTCATCCATGAATATCATCTTCCCATTTAATGGGATGATTTCTGCATCCAGGAATGAAATGAAAGAGTAAATGTCATTACCTGTGGGCATTACATTTAGTCCAAACTAACTGTGAGGGATATTTGAGGAGCACTGGGAGATCTCACATCATTTCTTTCCACCCCTCAAGCCCTCCCTGCCTGATGCTGAAAATTCCCACATTTTTCACTGTTTTGAGTGAAGGTATTAAAAGCTACTATGAAAACGCACATTTTATCTGGGAGGGGTAGCACATTGAGTCATTAATAATAACAATTATTCAAATGACTTCATCTAGTTATCCGGCCAGTTACTGGGCAGCTTCCAGAGTAATAGTAAAGATGCCTTTTGATCCTGGGGAAGAGGCCAGAGGACGTCTGTCTGAAAGACAGAGTCTGGGTGTGGGCCCAGGAAGACACTAAAAAGAAACTTACTGCTTCCCCCACCTCTTTTCTGGGACTGACCTGGTCTCATTGTTTCAGTGATTTGGGCTGAGATCATGAGAATTATTCTGCCTAAGTGCTTTATTGTACACTTCAGGCCATGTGAAAAGCATGGATGAAGTGTCTGGGTCACACATTCACTAACTATATGAACCTACATGTTTTACCTTGAACTCTTAGAGCCTCAGTTTCTCATTTAAAAAGTGGAAAAATAAATGGGTGTCATCTCAGAGAGCTCCTGTGAAAATCAAGTAAATTACTAAATGTGAGAGCAAATAAAAGGTTATTCAGAGAACCATGTTTGATCTAGCAATCACACTCCTTGGTATTTATTTACCCAAATGAGTTTAAAACTTATGTCCATATAAAAACCTGCACACAGGGATGCCTAGGTGGCTCAGCGGTTGAGCATCTGCCTTCAGATCAGGGCGTGATCCTGGAGTTCCGGGATCAAGTCCCATATCGGGCTCCCTGCATGGAGCCTGTTCTCCCTCTGCCTATGTCTCTGCCTCTCTCTGTGTGTTTCTCATGAATAAATAAATAAAATCTTTTAAAAAAAAAACCTGCATGCAAATAGGCAATTATGAAATTGCCAGTATATGGAAGCAACAAAGACGTTCTTCAGTAGGTAAAAGGATAAACAAAGTGGTCCACCCATATACAGTGAAATGTTATTCAGCAATAAAAAAGAATGATCTCTCAAGCCATATAAGGGCATGCAGGATCCTTTTTTTAATATTTTATTTATTTATTCATGAGAGACAGAAAGAGAGAGAGAGAGAGAGGCAGAGACATAGGCAGAGGGAGAAGCAGGCTCCATGCAGGGAGCCCGATGTGGGACTTGATCCCAGGACTCCAGGATCACTCCCTGGGCCAAAGGCAGGCACCAAACCGCTGAGCCATCCAGAGATCCCTGGCATGCATGATCCTTAAACATATATCACTAAATGCAAGACACCAATCTAAAAAGGATACAAACTATACGATTCCAACTATCTGACATTCTGGAAAAGGCAAAACTATGGAGACAGTGAAAAGACCAGTGGTTGTCAGAGGTTTGGAAGGTAAGAAGGATGAATAGGAAGAGCATGAGGGATTTTTAGGACAGTAAAACTACACTGTAGGATACTGTAAAAGTGGATACACATCATTACACATTTGTCAAAACCCACAGAATGTATAACACGAAGAATAAAACTTAATACAGACTTCAGTTACTAATAATGTATGAAAGGACCATGTTACTTCTGATTAAAATCCTTCAGTAGCACCCAGCTAAAGCCCATGCTCTGCACAACACCCAAAGCCCTCCATTCAATGGTCTTGTACTCTACTTATCCTGGACAATTAGGAATTCCTGAAACGAACTTCCATGTTCATCTGCTGGTTTTGCCCAACATCTACTTTTCCTTCTTCTGCTAATATTACTCATTTTCCTTCAGAAAACAACACCTAACTCACCCTAGAGAGATAGTTTGGTTGGGGCTGCCCTACCATACTCATATTCCAGGTTGGGAATGTGGTACAAGTCAGTCCAATCAGAGATAATCCAAAAGCTTCAGCTGAAACCACTGGGAAAAGCAAACTCTCTACTGGGGCATCTCAGAGACTAGATTGAGTCCTGAGCATTTGTGGTCATCTCAGCCACCTCATACAAAGATCCTGCCTACCAGAAGCCAAGAGAAAGAAAACAGAGTCTGGAGAAGGAAGAAGCCCAGGCTGAGTGGTAACCATCAAATGCCTGGATCCAGTTGATTCTGAAATTGGATCTGCATTTCTCACCCCATTAGAATATTCAATTACATAAGCCAATACATTTTCTCTTTATGCTTAAACCCATTTGAATTGGCCTTTTATCATCTTACAACCATGAATCACACACAAGGAGGATGTTTTCCTGCACTTCATCCCACTCCTTCTCCTCACCACACTCTATCGGTCCAACAAACACCTTCTATTTCTCTGAAAAAGATTCAGTTCTCTTTTTAAAAAAGATTTTATTTAGAAAGAGAGAGCACATGCTTATGCAAGGAGGGGAGGGGCAACAGGAGAGCAGGAGAGAGAGAATCTCAAGCAGACTCCCCACTGAGCACAGAGCCTGATGCGGGGCTCGATTTCACAACCCCAAGATCATGACCTGAGCTGAAATCAAGAGTCGGACACTTAACCAACTGAGCAGCCCAGATGCCCCAAGATTCAGTTCTAAGACCACCTGTGTGCACCTTCCTAGAGCAGTCCCCAACTCTGCTCTAGTTAGAAAAAGGCCCCTCTCTCTCTAGGATCCTCACAATACCCAACTTCCAACAGAGTATTCCATCTCTTATTTATACTAATTGGGCTTCTTTTTTTGTTTGTTTGTTTGTTTGTTTGTTTGTTTTTTGTTTTGTTTTGTTTTTTACTAATTGGGCTTCATTGTGTGTTTGTTTCCACCAGTTGGATGTATCATAGCCACCTATACGCAGCACTTTCTGAATGCTTGTTGAATGGAAAGGCACTACCAGAACAGGACTTTGTGGGTAGAAAGGTGATACCAAAGAGAGGAAAAGAAAAAGCTGGAGAAACTGTAACCAAACATCTAGAAACTGAGTCTAAATAAGATTGAGGACGGCTAATATACAGAGCAAAAGTGATTTACACTCTTGATACATTCATTGCTCTGGTAGGAGTCCTTGTTCTCTTCTTGCTCCCCTATCATCCAACACCCTGGGTCTTTTCACTTTATTTTTTGTTTTAAAAGCTCTCTGCTGTCCCTCAATATTTGTTCTCCTTTTCTTCCATAGAAATAGAAACCCAAATGGGTTGCTGTATACAAGGATTCCCAGAATTAAAAATACACTTCCCAGTGTCCTTTGCAACTAGACATGGCCATTGATCATTTTCTAGCCACTAGAATGTGAGCTGAAGCCGTGCACACAACTTTTTAAAGAGCAGATGCTTGCTTTCTTTCCCATTTCTTTCTTCCCACAAGCGAGATGAGTGAGCCATTATGGACTGTGAGGATGGAAACAACAGATGAAAGTAGGCCAGGCCCCTGAAGTCCCCATGCCAGCCTGGGCCATTACACCACAACAGCTACATGAGAGAAAAGACCAATTTCAAATTTATTTAAGCCACTGTGATTTGGGAGGGGTCTCTCTTTCAGTTGGTAAACTCATGTCCTTATATAACTCAGGTACCCCTCCTTTTTGTCTCTCTTGTGTTTTTTTTCCCCCTCCTTTTGCTCTGAATTGAAACTATTAGAGTTGGGTGTTCCCAGAAGTCAAAGCAGCAGTCACAAGTAAAATTCATGTTTCTCCATCTTGCAGTCTTTCAACTGTCTTGAAGCAATCATATACATCCACTGCAAAAATCCCCATTGTTCTGCAAAACATACTGGTTTCAAAAGTATGTTTGTTTGCCTAAAATACATTCATGGCACCATCTTGTTTGGATACTAAAAAGCAACAAATCCCAAGTTGCTCATGACGACATACATTTATGGTAGTTAAAAATCGAAAACATGCCAATTCCCAATGTAGAAATTATCAAGTAAATTTGAATATATACCCTATGTTTAACATAACATACTAGCTTTTAAAACTAACATTGATAAGGAATATTTAATGGTATGGGGGATGACTACAAAGAAAAGAGGAAAAAAAGGCAGTATATAAAGTTGTATCATGCAAGGAACAGTATGATCTCAGTATGTAGAAAAGATTTGGAAAGAAAATAATACTCATGACAAAACCCGATCATGTATTAAATACTTACTGCATGCCAGGCACTGTGCCAACCACTATACGTGCATTTTCTCATTTAATCCCCAAGAACACCATGATATAAGTACAACTAGTATTTCAATTTTATTAATGAGAAGACAGACTTGATGAGATTAAGCAACTTTCCCAAAATCTCACACAACACAAACTCAAGTTATCTTATACCAAAGCTTATGCTCCTTAGACTGTGCTGCCAGCAAACTTTTCCATGAGATATTTGAAGGATTTTTTTTAAATGCCTTTTGCTTTTCTTTAGTGCCTAAATTTTCTAAAAGAAGTATTATCTTTCCAATGTAAAAAACACAAATTTTTAAAGACATTTTTTTAAAAGAAGGAATGAGTGCCTGTATAAAAAATGGTTTGCTTTTTCCCAAATGTTTTTGTCAGAGTGGCACACCAGAGCTTCAGAGAAGAGCCAGCCTAAGTGAGCTGACAGTTGAGTGGGTTTATAATTCTCAGGTTTCTTCATTTACCTTTCAACAAAGTCTCATCGCTAGTGATGCTACAAGTCAGTAGTACTTAACCTTTGGGAGGTCATGACTCCTCTGAGGCTCTGTTGAAAGCCATGAACCCTCCTCCCAGGACAATGGGAGAGGCGTGTGCACACATCTGCCCACACTCACACATTTGGCACATGATTTCAGAAGATTGACAGATGCAACCGCACTCATGGATGTGCCCCCACTGCGGGGCCCCAAGCGACATCAGAAGTCAACTTTTGTCCGACTCATTGAAGCTCAGCTCTGTCTCTGGCATTGTCATCTCCACAAGAAACCAGAAATGGCATCCTTGTTTGCCATCAGTAGGGATGTGCTCTGAGGTCTTTGATGGTGGGAAGATGGATTTCAGCAGATTTATCTACATTCTTGACTGATTCCCTGATAAGTATCTGGGGACGATCTTGAGGAAAACTAACAGGTTACATGGATATGAACTCATGAGGAAAGTCATGAAAACAATAGAAGGGTAACTCCCAGGAGTGTATCCCTTAACAGAAAATATTTTCAAATCTTTGATCTCAGTTGACACCCCCACCCGACCCCACCCCCATGCACACAGCCCTGTGAAGAGAGAGTCATTAGCCCTATTTTACATATAACCCACATCTCTGCTCTCAACTTTATCTAAAAAAGCTGACTCTATTTTGGCCAATTCCCAAGCTTGATATAAACTCAGCCCCTTCACCATTCCTATAAGAAATCTCATTGATTTATTTAAGTATATCATAATTTTTCTAGAATTGTATTGAAGATTCATGGAGCGCCTGAAAGGGTCATCTCACACAGTACATATCCCTACAAAATCCCAGTTAGGCCCCTCTGGTGTCTCCCCTCCTATTCTACTCCCTAGATCCCCTAAACACCCCCACAAACCCCCCTTCTCTTCCATATTACACAGGGTAGCTTTCTTCCTTTACATCATTAAAGGGCTTATTGATGCTTCTTATCAACAAAGCTAATGCATTAAATAATTGAGGGGGTTTTCTTTGAATTGTTTTTGTTTCTTAACTTGCCACCCAGTATCCACCTCCCCTTTCTGTGGTAATAGCCTTCATCTTTCTTTGGGGAGCCATTCTCCCCAGTTCTCAGTCCATGTGGTCCCAGAATAGCTGATACTATGATCCTATGACACTGCCCAAGCCAATCAGAGCCTCACATGGCCCTGGTCACAGTGACTGGTTTGGGAACAGATAAGTGACCCCTTATACACAAGAAAGCCCTATGAGACTTTCTCTGAGGCTGAGAGAGAGGATTTGATTCAGTCAGTTATGAAGCTGAGAGGATATAAAATCAAGAGCTCCTGCCACCATCTTGCTATAAACGGATCCTGAGACCAAAGGCACACACAAAGGATAGCTGAAAGATGGTATGAAACTGAGTCCTGATGGCATAATTTGGGCCTGTTGCCAGCAATATCTGAAGCCAATGTCTTTAGTGGGTTGAATGGTGGCCATAAAGATATATCTACATCCTAGTCCCTGAAACATGTAAATGCTACCTTATATGGCAAAAAAGTGAATATTATCTTATATGGCAGAAAAATGTGAGGAGGAACTTATCCAGGATTATCCAGGCTCTAAATGGAATCACATGCATTCCTATAAAGAGAGAGGAAGATTTGAGGCAGACCAAAGAAGAGAAAACACAGACACACAAAGAAGAAGCTGATATGAAGATGATGGCAGAGAGGGAAGTGACAGGGCTCTAATCACTCCAACTGTGGTTTTGACTGTGCTCCCAATCCTAAGGAACACCAAGGATGCCAGGTAGCCACCAGAGGCAAGAAGAGATGGGCCCCTAGAGCCTCTGGAAGGAGGACAGCCCTGCCAGCACCTTGATTTCAGACTTCCGGCCTCCAGAACTGTGAAATGAATTTCTGTTGTTTTACACCACTAATATCATAGCAATTTAGAAATTAATGCACCAGCCCCATCCCTGGACTTTTCATTTACTGAGCCAGTAACTTCCCTTTTTTCTTAGGCTATTTTAACTTGAGATTTTTTATCACTTGTATCTGGGGACTTAAAAAAAAAAAAAGATTGTATTTATTTATTTGAGAGAGAGAAAGAGCCTGAGCAAAGGGGTGGTACAGAGGGAGAGGGAGAAGCAGGCTCCCCCCTGAGTGGGGAACAGGACATAAGTCTCAACCCCAGGACCCTGGGATCATGACCTGAGCCTGAAGGCAGACACTTAACCAACTGAGCCACCCAGGCGCCCCTGTAGCAGACTTTTAAATGATACAGATGGTCTGTCCTTAAAAATGAATTTCCATACCAGCCATTAAAATAATAAAAATTTTCTACATCTCATTACATACAAATGAGGAAACATTTCAAAGAGATGAGATTATTTTTTCAAGATGATATCACAAGTACACTCCAAACATCCCAAGTATAAAATCCAAGATATTATAACATGACTCCAATCTAGTTCTCAGACTCCACGTGTCATGTTCTGCAGGTTGTATTTTGCTCTAGTTAGTGAGCATCATAATGACCACACATATGGGTCCACCCGCAAACAATGATGCCGACACCAACATTATCCTCTTAAACTGCCAGCCCAAAAAAGTGAAGCACGAGGAACCACTGGAAGAGTTCTGGTCTACCCATTTTGTTAGAGCTGGTAAAATTCTAGGCTCAGATAAAGCCAAACCCATAGTACATTTCTCATTTGGGCCATGTCGCCTCAGGTGTTTCCACAGTTCCCTGCCCTGTATCGTGTTTTAAGTTTCTATGCAAACCTTTATAGTAGGTATGGCAAGTTATATTCTTTTCCCTAGATGATTTCCATCTTCTATTTAGAGTTTCACTCTAAAGGGAGTATATGACGGTTAATTTTTTTAAAGATTTATTTATTTGAGAGAGCGAGTACGTGGGTAGTGTGGGGGAAGGGATGGAGGGAAAGCATCTCAAGCAGATTTCCTGCTGAGCGTGGATCCCAATGCAGGGCTCGATGTCACCATCCAGAGATCTTACCTGAGCTGAAATCAAGAGTTGGTTGCCCAACCAATTGAGCCACCCAGGCACCCTATGATGGTTATTTTTATATTAACTAGGCCATGGGGTGCTCAGATATTTAGTTAAACATTACTTTGGTGTGTGTCTAGCAGGATGTTGCTGGGTGAGATTAACATTTGAATCAGTTTGCCCCGTCCAGTGCTGGAGCGCCTCATCCAGTCCATTCAAGGCCAGAGTAAGGGAGCATTCATTTTCTCTCTCTCTCTCTCTCTCTCTGTCTCTCTCTCTCTCTCAATCTCTGCCTGCTGTTTTTGAGTTAGGATATTAGTTTTCAGTTTTCTCCTCTCCTCAGACTCAGATTCAGCCATCCTACTATTGGCTCTCGTGCTTCAGGGGCCTTGGATTGGACCTATTCCATCGGCTGTCCTGAGCCTAGATTTTTCTGCCTCCATAACTGTGAGTCAATTTCTCATACCAAATCTCTTGAAGATTCTCATACCAAATCTCATACCAATCTCTTTCTCATACCAAATCTCTCTGATCTAGACAGATAGATCAATCCTATTGTTTCTGGTTCTGTATATATGCATACGTATATCCTACGTTGTTCCTCAGAAGCTTGGAGACAATTTATGTATAGGTATCCCCAGCTTTTCAAAAGTTCACATTATGCCACTTCGCTTTTATGAAAGACCTACACTAGTACCTGTTTTTGCTAACTGAAAAAAACTCAGAGAGGATTTTTACTTTTACAGAAAAAGGCGAAAGGGGGATATAGCATTCAGCATTTGTTTTGCAGTGAGGTCGTATAGAGGCAGCACTCACCGCAAGCAGTAAGCAAGGATGGCCCTGCCAAGTTCCTTCCCCAGGAACTACATTCAGGATAATAGCATCAAGCCACCATAGTCTGTGAGCATCTGTGCTTCATCTGGATTTACTTTGTGCATCCATTAGCAAGACGGGTGCTAAGGTACCAGAAAAGCCTAAGAGAGATCATTATTCAGGTCTGGGAATGCTCAAAAATATTTCCATATAAATTAATAGTCATTATTTCTTTGCCTTAAGCCATTTTGGTTTACAAAAGTTTTCATGGAAACACTCTATTTATCAGATAGCAGGAAGCCTGCATATGTAAGGCATGTACATCATTTCTGTCTACCATGTATATGGTACTAATAGAATTTTGAGTATCTCCCTGTGTAGAAAGTCTGCTCCTTGCAACATCTCTTTTTAAATATATGATTCCTTCCAAAGGATAAAAATATTTACATAGCACTACACAGTTTACAAAACTTCCATACCCTCGACCTTTATTTTAATCTGCATTTTCCATCTTCAGGCAAGGAATATGAGGCTCAGAAATTGTAAGGGACTCACCCAGCCCCCACTATTAAAAATACCAGCTCTGGGGTCTTAGCCAAAATCTTCTGGAGCCGGAAGATCCTTGGACTGGTTGAAGGGAAGTGTTGATCTCAGGGAACAGAATGTGATACTTACCTTTTAAGGGGTTCCCTTGGTATCACCTCTATCACAACCCTTGATCTGAATGTTAGATGTACTTGCATAACTATATATAACAGAAAAGACTGAAAAACTTTTATGCTTCTAGCCACTCTCTGGTTCCATAAAGCAGCTCAGCAATAAAGTCAAGGGGCCTTCATCGCTCATCCCTCCAGGCTTGCATTAGCCTAAAAGGCACTTTTCTGAGAATTCGGGAAGCTCTCAGGGCTTGAGGTACCTTGTGTCTTAAGGAGTTGGTAAGTGAAAACAAGGTGACCCCAGAGCCCACTGGCTCCCAGCGAGAGGCCTTTGCTGATGCCATTGACACTGAATTTTCCCACTCTGAGCCCCCTTCATTCTCTTCCCCCTCACTTTCAGATTCTCTGGCCTTTATCCTCTCTCATTATTTCTCCCCTTAAACCCCATTCCTTTGGGGAGGGCCCTTTCAAGGCCACAGCTAGGTGTGACATCCAGTTGGCTGGCCAGCCCAGATCCTGCCACACTCACCCTAGAATTTAGAGCTTTCTTCTGTAATCCCCACACAAGCATTTCAGTCTCAAACATTGAGTCCTCCCTTGAGAATGCCACCAAAATTACAAGTAAAATAAGAATCTTCCCACCAGCTAGCTAGTTAGCTTCCACAAGCTAGCCACTGACCCTTTCAGCTGATCTCCATTCTTGATGCCCTAATGAGGTCCAGTAGGGCCAGGGAACCACTACTTTGAGCCAATCAATCCAAAGATCTGATGGTGCTTTTTAAACAACCACCAATATGGGAAATAAGGCTTCATTGTTCACAAATTGCTGCCAGGAACCACAGGCCCCACTCATAAGGTGGCAGATTTCAGAAAGCACTTCCTCTCTGGTAGCGTGAAACCATCTATTCTAAATCAACCCGTTTCAATCATCACTTAATGTTCAGAGTCAATTAAACAAACTGTGGACCAAGAGAGGAAACAAGAGCAGCCAACTAGTCATGTTCACAGTAGAACTGAACTAATCAGAGCGTTTAATTCAACATTCCTCCTCACCACTTGTGAGAAGTATAGAGCATTTATCTTAGCCATAATAAAGAATATTTCTTTTGTGCTTATGAAAGAAAAACTGTCTCCAAGAATTTGGTGTGCAAAATGGACAGCCGAATGACTCTGGCTGCTTTGGGGAGCGGGGCAAGGAAGTATCTTTGTCTCCCCAGCTGGCACAGTCGAGGAGCTCAGGAAAAGAGCAAGGACACTGGACAGGCATAGATAGGTTCATGAAATCTGAAGTCATCCCCTCCACCCAATCTGGCCTGTGTGGCTAGGCTTCTTCTCAGGGACCTCAGACCTCTTCTTAGGTCTATGTTTAGGGACAACAGTTGTGGAGAAGGTTTGTATTCTTGCCATTAGGGGCTCTTGATCCTTGTGCAAAGTAGGAGGTGTTCCTGAACAAACTGTGAGACTATTATGACATTGTCCTATCGCTCCAGAAGAGTGCAAGAGGCTTGTCTACCCTGAGGACCCACAGCACCTCAGGGTCTGAGGTCCCACTGAGCCAAGAGAGCCTCATACCTTAATGACTTTTAGTAGGCATGTGCAAGGAGTGACCATTTCATGCTAGGTTTCAACTAGAAGTTTAAAGATACACAGTTGACCCTTGAAAAACATGGGTTTGAACTGTGCGGGTCCACTTACATCCAGCTTTGGTTTTGTTTTGTTTTTTCAGTAAATACAGTACGTTACTCTAAATGTATATTCTCTCCCTTATGATTTTCTTAACATTTTCTTTTCTCTAGCTTACTTTATTGTAAAAATACACAATATAATATATCTAACATAAGAAATATGTGTTGATCAACTTTTTATGTTAATGGCAAGGCCTCCATTCAGCAGTATGCTATTAGTAGCTGTGTTTTGGAGGAGTCAAAGGTTATATGCAGATTTTTTTGATGGCATGGGTGTCGATGCCCCTAACCGCCTCCCCCCTGCATTGTTCAAGGGCCAACTGTATTATATTCCAAATGAGCAATATAGGAACACACTAATCAATAAAATCTCAGAGGAAACAAGAGAAAATGATCTCCCTGAGTAGTTTAAAAAATGAGTATAGCAGACATTTATAAAATCTGGACAGGGGATCCCTGGGTGGCGCAGCGGTTTGGCGCCTGCCTTTGGCCCAGGGCGCGATCCTGCAGACCGGGATCGAATCCCACATCAGGCTCCCGGTGCATGGAGCCTGCTTCTCCCTCCGCCTGTGTCTCTGCCTCTCTCTCTCTCTCTGTGACTATCATAAATAAATAAAAAATTAAAAAAAAAAATTAAAAAAAAAAAATCTGGACAGAAGGCAGATATGCTTATATCTGAAAATGTATTTTCTTCAAGCTATATATTTCATCTTAGCAATGGTTGTCTCTGAGTAGAAGATAATTTTCTACTTCATACTCCCTTAAAATTTTTCAGGTTTTGAATAATGCATATGTAGTATTTTCATAATCTAAAAGTACATACATATTGTTCAGATGTTACAGTGCAGGTCTCCAGATCTAAAAAATAAAAAATACAAAAAATACCAAAAAAAATACAAAAAAATAAAAAATAAAATAAAATAATAAAATAAAAAATATATAATAAAAAATTAAAAAATAAAAAATAAAATAAAAGACTGTGCATAGAATACACCTACCATAGAAAAACAACAAGGAAAAAGGGAGTGTGTGATCATTTTATAGTATCTCTGAAGAACTTCTAAATATAGCCTAATATTCCAGAGCTGGATCATGGATTGGGATACTATGAGAATTTTCAGTATAGGACCCAGAGCCCTGGGGCGAGGGAGGTTGTGTATGGAACTCTGAACCTCACCACGATTCCAGCTATCTTCTCCAAACCCTATCTAGGGGTGCTGGGAAAGGGACTCCCCACTGCTCAATGAAGACATAAGAACTCCTTAAGGAGGACATTTCTGCCATGAGAAGAAAAGCGGGGTGAAAATGCAAATTAATACAATAATGAAATATCCTTTTTATCCATCCCACCAGAATGGCATAATGTTTAATGTTTGAAAATATTAGGTGTTGATGAGGATTTGAGGAAATGTGTTTTCTTGCTCAGTACTGGCAGGAGTATAAGTTGGTATAGGCATCTGGGAGGGCAGTTTGGATCACACTACTAATTCATTAACTATACATACCTAAACACACACAACTGGGCCAAGTGCACACTTGATTATTGCACGAGTAACACAAACAATACTTTGCCAAAAATAGATACTTTTCAGGCAGCCTGTGATATCACAAAAGTATAAAAAGACTGTAAAAATTGTATTGTACAAAACTGGCAATCTACTGAAATGAGAGAATCCCGAGTGATGATGGTAAGAGATCTTTAGTTAACTGCCTTTTGAGAACAAGAGTTAAGTGGAGGATGGAAACCAATCAACCAATTTTGTTATATCCAGATTCACAACATTATAGTATCTACCCTAGAGAAGCATCACTCAAGTAAGAGATGACTCACTGGAACACTGTAACAGGATGAAAATCACCTACTAGCCTGTTAGTAGGGAAGTATTTAAATTATCATGGCTTCATACTATGAAGCAGTCAAAGAATGAGTCACGTGTATATGTCCAGACATGATCCACAGCATGAATAAAATTTTAAAAACTAGCAACAGAATGATAAATACAACTGACAGCAGTCATGTAAAAATAATAATCATATATGTTTATCTAGATAAATGTGTATAAACTTATTTTTAAAGTTCTAAGAAAATACATACTAAAGTGATAGCCATAGTTACATTTGAGGTAGGGAGAAGAGGATCAAATGAAACTTTAATTTGATCTGTAATATTCAATTTTTAGAATTTATGATGGAAATGTATTCATGTATTTCCTGTGCAGATAATATAAACAACATTTTTTTAAAAAAAAAAATAGCTCTTAGAAAAACAGGCACAAACCCATGTAGTCTGTAACCACCAGGGACTTTACTTCTTTGGTGCTTTCCTTGAAAACTCTGAAGAAAAACATATTTAGCAAAAAAACAAACAAAAAAAAAGACTTCTAACTCTTGCTCTTAATTTCTCTTTAAATTTCCCCTGGTTATTTAGTAAAGGAAGCTTCATAGCTCAAGGAGAAGAAGGTGAGGAAGAGGGAGAGAAGATGGAAAGAGAAGAGAGTGCGGAGGAGAGAGAGAGAGGAAGGTAAGATGGACAAAAGTAGAGAGAACTATACTCGCCTCCATTCCCTGTGAGAAAAAAGGGCTCCTACCTTAGAATCCTGACCCTCCCATGTAAGGGTTGTGTGAACATGAGCAAGTATCTCTATTTCTGGATCCTGCGTTTTCTCTTGTGCAGACAAGCGAGTGAGAAGGCCTAGGTAAGCACAACCGGGAGCAAGGCAGTGTACTTGGGCCTAGCAGGGCCATTGGGAGCTGTAAGCCTGAGGGGAAGGGGCTGGGGGGGCTCTTCTACCTGCAATATGATTCATTCCATCTGATGGGGGCTGACCCACCTCCCATCTGTCATCAGACAAAGAAAAGAGAAGGAGAGATCACCAGCGAACCCAAACCTTCAATCTGCAGAAATTCGCAGACGTAAGATGCATGGGTCCCATCGGTCACTGTTATCGTTAGACCACATTTGCAGCCCTTGATAATTTGCAAAGTGCCTTCCTTTCCATTACCTAATGTGATTCCCACCACAACTTGGTTAGGTTATCGGGCAGATAATATTTGCATTTCCAGAGAAGGAAATTAAGGCTCAGGGTAGCTAAGGGACTTGCCAAAATCACTCAGAAGTAGAGTGGGGATTCATTCAAAGGCAGTTCCATGTGGTTATGAAGCCCAACCTACTTCCCACGTCTGCTGCACCTCACCACTGGTCACCAGTAAGGTGAGCAATGAGCACAGGTGGAGCGGGGGAGGGGAGTGGGGAGCTGTGGGAGAGGCTAAGGCACCATCACTCCTGGATGATCCCCCCCTCCCTGTTTACCCCATGTCCCACTATCTACTTTGCAGCTACTCCAGAGAAAGGACAGCAGATACCAGGTTCCTTTGTGGGAAAATTCTCTCCCAATTCAACCTTGTACATTATCCAAAACCATCACGGTTGAATCTCCCTGTCTGCCCTAAGATAGCACTCATGTGGGGCTAGTCTGTCTACTTGATAAAGTTTTCCCTCTTTCTCCAACTTTCCATTCCTTTTCCAAACACACGACACGGGGAAATTCTCAGACTCCATATTCGTTTGGGCATCTTGGGAATCCTTGGAGGATATTCTGAGATCATGCTCTGTCCATGAATCTTTTTTTCCAAGACCCCCCTTCCAGTATCAGAAGCAGACTGTCCCTTAATCTTTAGGGATTGAAAATAGATTTTCCTTCTTCGTATGTGTGAAGTGAACTGTGACCACTTGGCTTAGGTGGCTTTGTTCCTGGCCAGCAACAAAAGAGGGGATTTGATGAGGAAAAAATCATTTGGGCTGGCTTTCAAGAACCCCATGAAAAGTTTTAAGATTTATGTGTTCTCAGATGCAGTCACACACGGATGAAAAAGGAAAAAGTAGGGGTACAGGGAGGGGGGAGGAAGAGGGGAAAAAAACAGAAGAAAAGAAAAGAAAAAGGAAATCAAAAAGAAAAGAATCCCCTTTATATCCGGAATTGCTGACATTTAAAAAACAATATATTTTTTTCTCCTACTGTGAACCTTGAGCAAGGCACCCAAGTCAGGACCTACAAAAGTCAGCCCAGAGGCAAGTTTCCACAGTGTCTCTTTGCTTCAATAATATGCTAAAGTAGTTATAAATCCTTTGTCTGAGAGATAGGAAGGAAAGACAGATTTTTCATCCAGGCGACTAGGATAAGATAGGAAGCCAAGTACCATAATGTCTTCATAAGCCCTTCAACAAGATTACTTAACAGACTGGTTTTCCCTGCCAAAGCAAAGTAAAGAACTAAAGCAGTTTGCTGCATAAGTTAGATGAACTTGGCCCAATTCCATCAAAAGATGGAGAATTGGGGGAATTGAGGGGAGTAGACTTTCTTTGTCTGAGGAGTAGCCTCACTTCTGTGTTCCATTTGTCACTGGATATCAGGTTCCCTTAAAAAGCAAAGTAAGCAGGCATGGATGTAGCTTATTGATAATTCTCTTATTCTACAAAATTAGCATTATTGAGTATTAAGTTATGCTAGGACTTTGCATATATCATCTCACTTAAGTCTTATGATGTATCCTCAGGAAAAAAATGTATCAACCTGATTTTCAGGTGAGGAAATTGATATTGAGGATTTGAGCTGAATTCTTTCACACACACACACACACACACACACACACACACACCATTTTGTATTATATGTATCAAAAAGAGATCATATAAAAACTGCTGGGAAATCCATGCATAATAGAATATAATGAATAAATTTTTACAATGTCATGTGGAAGGGATCTATATTATGATGTGAGTTGTCACAAATCATATTGTGAATTCAACCTTTACAGGCATGAGAGAGATTTCCTATTCATTCTTTTTTTATTTAAAATCAATTAATTAAAAAAATAATAATAAAATAATAAAATAAAATTAATTAATTAGCATATAGTATATTATTAGTTTTGCAGGTTGAGTTTAGTGATTCATCATTTGAATATAACACCCAGGGCTCATTACATCACGTGCCCTCCTTAATGCCCATCACTTAGTTACCCCATTCCTTCACCCCCTCCCCTCTAGTGACCCTCAGTTTGTCTCCTAGAGTTGAGTCTCTTATAGCTTGTCTCCCTCTCTGATTTATTTTTCCTTTCCTGATTTATTTTCCTTTCCCTATGTTCATCTGTTTTGTTTCTCAAATTCCACATATGACTGAAATAATATATTTGTCTTTCTCTGACTGACTTATTTGACTTAGCATAATACCCTCTAGTTCCATCCATGTCATTGCAAATGGCAAGATTTAATTCTTTTTGATGGCTGAGTAGTATTCCAGTGTGTGTATATACCAACTCTTCTCTGTCCATTCATCTGTCAATGGACACCTGGGCTCCTTCCATAATTTGGCTGTTGTGGACTTTGCTGCTATAAAGGTTGGGGTGCAAATGCCCCTTTGTATCACTACATTTATATCTTTAGAGTAAATACCTAGTAGTGCAATCGCTAGGTCATAGGGTAGCTCTATTTTTAACTTTTCAACTTTTTGAGGAATCTCCATACTGTATTCCAGAGTGGCTGCAGCAGTCTGCATTCCCAGCAAAGTGTAAGAGGGTTCCCCTTTCTCCACATCCTTGTCAACATCTATTATTTCCTGACTTATTAATTTTAGCCATTTTTACTGGTGTGATGTGGTATCTCGTTGTGGTTTTAATTTGTATTTTCCTGATGCTGAATGACGTTGAGCATTTTTTTTTCTTGTGTCATTTGGCCTTTTATATATCTTCCTTGGAGAAATGTTGGCTCACATCTTATAGATGTAGAAATAGAGTTTCAATGACTTGGCCTGGGTTGTCACTAGAGACTCATGAGCACTAAGACCAAAGTACCTGAAATTTTGACTCTCTGATCTTATTTTAAATATTTTAGCTTTTATCATTATAAAATACAACCCCTTTCCCCATCTTGGATATTGTAGACTATTGTTTTTATTGACTATCTTGTCAACTGGTCAGCAAATTCAGAGACAGAGGGAAAGAGCTTCTCCAATGTAGTGTAGTAGTTATGGAAATGAACTTTAGGGTTCAACAGACTAGATTTGAATTCATGCTTTACCTCTTTAAAATTTTTTTTTTAGGATTTATTTTAGAGAGACCAGTGAGGTGGTAGAGAATCTCAAGTAGACTCTGCTGAGCATGGAGCCCAACGTGGGGCTTCATCTCACAACCCATGAGATCATGACATGAGCCAAAACCAAGAGTTGAATCTCCAGAGCACCCATTTCATCTCTTGAAATGTGGGGATAATGAAAGTATCTATCTTACTGGTTTACTGTGAAGATGAGTTAACACTTTTTTTTTTTTTTTTTTTAGTTAACACATATGTTTGTTTGGGTTTTTTTTTTTTTAAGATTTTATCTATTTATTCATGAGAGACACAGAGAGAGGCAGAGACATAGGCAGAAGGAGTAACAGGCTCCCTGAGGAAAGCCCAATGCAGGACTCGATTCCAGAACCCCGGGATCACAACCTGAGCCAAAGTAGATGCTCAACCGCTGAGCCACCCAGGGGCCCCAAGTTAACACATTTAAATCCCTTGTTCACCATATCTGACATATTTTTGTTATCATTAGAGACATGCTCAAAAGAAATAAATCTTTCAAAAAAAATTGGAGATTGGGCATATCTTCTTAAAACTAAGCCTGAGTATTAAAATTATTCTTCCAGGGACTCCTGGGTGGCTCAGTGGTTGAGCATCTGCCTTTGGCCCAGGGCATGATCCCACAGACCTGGGATCTGGTCCTGCATCGGGCTCCCCACAGAGAGCTTGCTTCTCTCTCTGTCTGTGTCTCTGCCTCTCTCTCTGTGTCTCTCATGAATAAATAAATAAATAAAATCTTTTAAAAAAATAAATAAAATTATTCTTCCAGAAAATGTAATGTCTCAAATATAGTATGCCTGAAGTATAGACAAAATTACAGGGTTGAAATAGAAAAGTAACCTTTGTATTTATCATTTCCCTTTCAGAAAACTCAACATGTAAATCACCAATGGAAAGTACCAGTCATCCTGTATTAGATAAAACTGAAGGAGAAATATTTTCCTCCTCTTGTAAAACAACCATGTCACAAAGTTACTATTTAAATCATCAATTATTTAAAGTCAGTAATTCTCCTATTTTCACTTGTGCTCTATTAAATAGTTGGTCACCACCATACATACCATGTCTTAATATATTATATAATCAGACATCAATCCTCTATAGCTCATCCTCCTAAGAGTGGAAAACAGTGATTTTATGTATTTCTCCTATAATTTACTTTGGCATAATTAACAATAACTTTGTAGGCTTTAGTTATTGGACAACGTTACAGAGAATATAATATGCTTACATTAATATGCCCTGGAAACATAAATTATGGAATGAATGAAGAGAAGGAACTAAACGAGTAAATAACGTTAAGTGGCCTTTGTAGCGCTCTCACGCTAGCAAAAACACGTTTTCAAGGACGAAACAAAGAACATCAGCGCCACCTGGAGGAAGGAGTCTATTTGACTTAGAAAGTAGACCTGAATTTTGGGAAAATGCGGGGAAATGGGCAACAGAGATGGTCTAGCCCTGTGTGGTCCCTACATGGTAGCAGGCATCTGGCTATTGAGCACTTGAAATATGCTAGTTCAAATTGAGATGTGCACACACCAGATTTCAAAGAATTAATGCGGAAAAAAATATTAAGTATCTCATTCATAATTTTATATTGATGATGGTACAATATTTTTTATTATATCAAGTTAAAATGTTACCACAATTAATTTTACCTACTTATTTTTACCTTTTTAATGTAACTTCTAGACATTTAAAATTATACACGTAGTTCACATTATCTTTCCATCAGACAAGGCTGATCTCACCTTCACCACTCAGAATGTGGGCCAAGGATCAGCAGCACCAGTGTTCATTACAGGAGAGCTTGCTAGAAATGCAGGTTTTCAGGCCCCTATCCCCCACCTACTGAGTAGGAATCTACATTTTAGCAAAATCCCCAGGTGACTCCTATATATCCTACATATTAAATTTGAGACTTTTTGATACAATCCAGCCCCTTTGCTTTACAAATGAGCAAACTGAGACCCAAAGTGGTAATGTGGCTTGTTCATGGTTATTCAGTTGGCTGCCCCAAGGCCTGATTCCCTGGTGGTCTTGAAACTGCCAATTATCGCACCCAACATGGTATCTTCCTGCAGACCTTTCCCTCCCAGAGTAAAAATAAAACAGATTGCTACTTCACTAGCAGAAAACAAAGTATCATTGTAAATATATGAGACTTTATGGTGTCTTCAGGGATATTTATAACAGAATTCTAAGCTATTCTTTAGCACTTGTACAAGTAAGTCACCATAAGTCACTACATAAGAACATACAAAACCTGTACCTAAATCACTCCTACAATTAACATCCTATCACCATGGAAAAAAGGCCGGAGTCTGGAATCAAAAAAGTGCATTCCAATCACTGAGTCACTAAGAACAATTTTTTTTTATTTTCAAATTTTATATTAGCTAAATCCAAAGTTTACATCAGTATTCACTCTTTGCACTGTACTGTTCTATGGATTGTGTCAAATGCATGTCATATATCCACTATGACAGCATGATACGAGTGGTGTCATCACCCTAAAAATTCCCTGTGCACCACCTATTCATCCCTACCCACCTGCCAAGCCCCTGGCAACCACTTTCTTTTTTTTTTTACACTTTACAGTTGTCATTTCCAGAATGATGTCATATGGTTAAAATCATAGAGTATGTAGCCTTCCCAGTAGATACGCTTCCACTTAGCAATATTCATTTCTGATCCGCCCATGTCTTTGCGAGGCTCGATAGCATGTTTCTTTTTATTACTAATCTATATGCAATTGTATGGATGTATCATGGTTTGTTCATTCACTCACCTACTGAGAGACAGCTTGATTGCATTCAGTTTTTAGAAAAATAGCATAACTCCTATCCTTGTTCCTCCATAGGTTTTTAAGACTTTTTTCTCTCTTTCGTTTTCTGCAACATTAATCCAATATGGTTAGGTGTCGATTTTTTGGTACTTATCTTGCTGATATTCTCTGAGCTTTCTGAATCTGCGGTTTGGGATCTGTTGTTAATTTTGAAAATTCTCAGCCATTATTATTAGATATTTTTGCTGCTCGTTTCTCCTCCTGCTCCCTCTGATATTCCCGTTAAGCATAGATCACCTTATTTGTGATTGCCCCCACAGTTCTTTGATATTCTGCTCAACTTTTCCATTCTCTTTTTTGTTTGTATTTCAGTCTAGGAAGTTTCTATTGAAATATACTCAAACTCACTGATTCTCTCCTTAGCCACGTCCATTTTAGTGATCAGCTGTTTAGACGTATTCATTTCTGTTACACTGGTTTTTTGTTTATTTGTTTGTTTGTTTGTTTGTTTTACTTACAGCATTTCTTTTGAATTGTCCATCTCCCTGCTTCACTTACCCATCTGGTCTTGCATGTTGCCCACTTTTTTTTCATTAGAGACCATAAAACATAGTTATTTTAAATTCCTGATCTTTGGGAATTTAATTTCCAAAAATCTCTGCCATATCTGAATCTTGTTGTAATGCTTGCTTTGTCTCTTCACACTGTTTTTTCTTGTCTTTCAGCACGCCTAGTAATTTTCTGTTGAAAGACACATGTGATGTTCAAAGAACAGGAATTGAGGAAAGACCATTAGTTGTGAGGTTTTATGTTTATCTTGCTAGGAGTCAGGCCAGGTCTACATGTGAGCTTTCCTTCCCGGCTTTTACTGAGTCACTAGTGTATACTGCCCACTGCAACGTTACATCCTTGCAAATGGCCAAGAACTGTGTAAAGGAGACAGATCCCTTTAGGATAAGAAGGAAGGTAGAAGGAGTTTCAGTTTATAAACCAGCTCCTCACAGGACAGTCTTACTCATTCTCTGAATTTCCAGCTCTTCACAGTATATTTAGCACACAGAAGGACTTTGAATAATATGTGTTGAAAGAACAGATTAGTTTCTGTTGATCAGGTTCTATAGTTAAGGAAATGTTCCCTTCTTTACATTAGCTGGTAACACTATACAGAAATTCAGGAAAATGCTTTAAAAAGTATCACTTTCTTGATGGGATGAGCGCTGAGTGTTATACTATATGTTGGCAAATAGAACTTCAATAAAAAAAATAAAAAATAAAGTTAGTAGTGCCTTTATGTCAAAATCGCTTTGCAATTAAACACATTGTTAAAAGAAACACAAATAGATACCAGTTTTTGGTGGTGAGAACGTAATTCATTGCATAGAAAGAGGAGGTTCCAGGTAAAATAATATTAGCAAAGAATTCCAAGGAGTAGATGTGGTTAAAATATTTTTCACTTATTTTTGTGAAGGTTTTTACTAAGATGAATCAAACCTAATCAATGTCCAGTGCTCTATGCATATGACCCAAATGCTTTCTCTCATAAGCCATTATTCTTTTGTATACCAACTGGAAAATGTAGATTCAACTTAGGAAATGAATTTCTGTGTCATTTGAATTGAATATACTGAGTGGAATAGGAAGCACAGTAACAAAATGAATTTTTTTTAATGATGTAAGTCATATAGGAAGGAAAGTTTAACTCCCACTCTCTTCCTTTCAATTGTCCCATTTCCTCATGTTTTATCCATTACTCATGTCAGGTTTTGTTATTAACCTAAATAAAATAATAGGACATCAACCCTGCTTATTATATGTAATAGTGAACAGATGGTTGGTTGCATATAATTATTGGAATGTAATAATAATGAAAATGATATGCAAAAATATTAATTTCAATACCATTAATGTGGCACCCAAGTATGCACTGCCTTTCATTTCTTGTATTGATGTCTTGAATAGATATGGAATGATTCATTATTCAATCATTCAACAATATACATTGAGCACCTATATGGCAGGCAGTGACATGGGCACTATAAAAATAGGGAGTAAAACAATTGCTGCCTCCCCGTGCATTTATTTTGGTGGCTAAGGACAGACAATAAACACATAAATGATGGGATACATGGAATGTCAGATTGTAACAAATATTGTGGAGATATGGGGAGAGGGGAGTGCAAAGGAGGAAGGTACTATTTTATATAGGGTGGTGTCTTAATTTTGAGTGGGAGCCAAAAGAATCACGGGAAGTAGTCATGCAGTTAACTGGGGGAGAGCTGCTTGGTCAAATGGAACCAAAATACAAAGGCCATAAGGCAGGAGCATGCTTAGCAGTTTGAGGAGCAACACAGAGGCCAGTGTGAAGGGAGTGAGGGGTAGAGGGACATGGCGAGAGGAGTAGGAGACGAAGTCAGAGAGGTAGCAGGGGCCAGATCAGGGAGGACTGAGTAGGCCCTTGTAAGGATTTTTGATGTTCCTCTAAGTACAGGGAAAGCCACTAGAGGGTTTAGCAGATGCAAAACATGATCTGACTTAGCCTTGAGAAGAAATCACTTCAGCTTCTGTGAGGGAAATAGACCTTAGGGACTAAGGCAGAAATGGGAATTAGATTATTTTAACAATCCAGGCAGGAAATGACGGGGACATGAACAAGAATGATAGTCCTGGAGATACTGAAATGGTATCAAATTCTAGACATAGTTTGAAGGTTAACCTAGCAGGATTTTCAGGTGGATTAGATGTGGTGTATGAGATGACAAGATAAGGCCAAGATTTTTGAGGAATGGAGATAACCAGCTCCTGGGAAAACTGAGACATGAGTAGATTTTTTGTGAGGAAAAGAAGGGAGAGAGGGAAGATCAGAAATTGCTTTTAGAGATGAATTTAAGATGACGTTTAAATATTCATTTTTAAAATTGGGTAGACTAGAATGATTCAAGGGGAAGGTTGAGGCCTTGGAATTATTTCAGTCCCTGAAGCACGAAATCACTGGAGAAGTGAGTGGAAATGGAGCTGAGAAGAGTTTCAGGACTGAGCCTTGGGATATCCAACCCTCAAAGGGGCTGATCTGATTGTTGTCCAGCTGCTCAGATGTTTCATGTTGTGTCCCCCCCACCCCACCCACCCGACCATAAATGCCCGCTCCCCGAGGCTATAGCCCAGTCGTTCTAATCCCCACTATGCACTGTGCCCATAGTTGGTGCTCAATAGGTTGGTGTATGAGTGAACAGACGAATGTACCAGGCAATGTTTAGAGGGGTTACCAAGATAAAGGAAGAAAAAGTAAGGGGGGGACCATACTGGATACATTTCTCCAGTCCTCATCACTCTCTCCTCCCCATGGGAGAAAAAATGGTTTACCTGCTTGATGAACCTGGGAAAGGGAATTGAGACTGAGAGGCTCAGCAGACTCTGGGCTCTCACCTCGCACCAAGACTGCTGTTTGGGGGTGAGGAGAGGGGGAGGTAGTGATAAATTATACTCACCCCTCAAATCTCAATGCATTGTTCTGTGGTCTTTTGTTTCCTTCCACTGACCATACTGTTGTCAAGGTTCACCCGAGTCGTCAGAGCACATATTGGCCCTTCATTCATTTTTATGGCCAAATATAATTCCATTGTATGGATATACCACCTTTTGCTTATGCATTCATCCACTGAGAGACATTTCGATTTTTTCCATCTTTGGCTATTCTGAAGAATGCTGCTGTAAACATTCACGTACAAGCTTCCATGTGGGCATACGTTTTTAATTCTTGTGGTTCTACGCCTAGCAGTACAATTGCTAGACCATGTGGTAATTCCATGTTTCACTTTTTTGAGGAATTCCCAGACTGCTTTTCAATGTGCACCATTTCCCATTCCCCCGAGTAGTGTGTGAGGGTTCTAATTTCTCCACACTTGTTATTATCTGATTGTAGTTGTACCACTGGGTGTGAAGTGCATCTCACTGAGGTTTGGGTTCGGATTTTTGCTGATAGATAACGACGTTGAGGTCTTCTGCTATGCGTAATGGCCATTTGTATACTTCCCTTTGTCCCTTTCCCCCACTGCATACAGTTTGAATCCTACTTATATTGTATTGGTGGACCTTATGTTTTTATTTTTATTTTTTTATGATTTTATTTATTCATGAGAGATAGAGAGAGAGGCAGAGACATAGGCAGAGGGAGAAGCAAGCTCCCTATGGGGAGCCCGATGCAGGACTTGATCCCGGGACTCTGGGATCACACCCTGAGCTGAAGACAGCCACGCAGGCGTCCCGACCTTACTTTTTTTTAATATTAACTTGAGGCTTGACATCTAACATGATAGTTCTTATCCTCCCAAACACAAAGACCTTAAAAGAAATTTACCACTTCATCCCATCTTAACCATTCTCTATTATTTTATTCCAACTTTATTTTTTATACAAGTTTGTCAATAACATCAGTTTATGAAATAAGTGCTTACTCAGTTACCTAAGTAAACACCTCATCTGCCAATTACATCGTTTATCATTGTCCACCACATCTCACTCTTTCCTTCTGGGTTTGATTTCCTTCTTTCCAAAGGACGTGCTCATGTACTTTTTTCAGTAGGACCCTATGAGTAATGAATTACATTACTTCAATTTTCAAAAATTCTATTATCCTTGAATGGTAGTTTCTTGTGTATAGATTCTAATTGACAGTTACTTTGCTTTAATATTTTGAAATGGGATTCCACTAATTTCTGGATCTTATTATTACTGTTGTTGGTCTAATTATCACTCTCTAGGTAATTTGTTTTTCTTCTCTGGCTGCCTTTAAGATTTTGTGTGTGTGTTTTGTCTGACTTAAATTTTTGCTTCTGGGGGCACCTGGGTGGCTCAGTGGTTGAGCATCTGCCTTCGGCTCAGGGCATGACCCCAGGATCGTGGGATCGAGTCCACATTGGGGTCCCTGCAGGGAGCCTGCTTCTCCCTCTGCCTGTGTCTCTCATGGATAAATAGATAAAATCTTCTTAAAAAATAAAAATAAAAATAAATTTTTGCTTCTGTGTCTAGATGTCTTTATTTATTCTGCCTAAGTTTCATTATGTTCCTTAGATATGAAGAGTCACAATTTTAACTAAATTGGAAATTTTTTCAACTGCTACCTTTTCAAACTTTGTGTGTTCTGCATTTTCTCTCTTCTGGCCTCCTCTTGATTATAGGTTGGCTCACTTCCTTCCCCCTCCTTGTTTCTTTCCTTCTTTCATTTTCAATCTCTATTAATTTCACTGTTTTCTGAATATCTACCACAGAAATAGTTTCCCAGTCTCTTTTCAGCTCTCTAATGAGCTATCCAATCACTTTTTGCCTTTTTTTTTTAAGATTTATGTATTTATTTTAGAGAGGTGGAGGAAGGACAGAGGGAGACGGACAGAGTGGAGGAGGGATAGAAGGAGAAGGGAGAGGTTCCCAAGCAGACTCCACACTGAGCACAGAGCCCAACTTGGGGCTCGATCCCACGATCCTGAGACCATGACTTGAGTTGAAACCAAGAGTCAGAAGCTAACCAACTGCTCCACCCAGGTGCCACATGCACCACTTTTGCCTTTTCTAGAACTTATATTTGTGTCTATAAAACTTGCCTGGTCTTCTCCAACAGTGCATTATTTCTAGGGTTTTGACTCCTTCTGTGGTGTCTTGGAACATTTTGAATATATTAGTTTTATATCTCTCAGATTGTGATTTAGTTATCTCAACTTTTTAGAGCTCTGTATTCCTGATTTTTGTCACTCATGGTATATGGATTCCATGAGTCCAGTACTTTTTAGGAAACCATCTTTAGTGTGAGTTCTTTTTGCTCTGACAATCTTTTTCAGGTGGTTTGGCATTTACTTGTAGCAGCAGAAGCATCAAAGGTTTAGACCAAAATTTTATGTTATTTTTTTGGTTAAGAAAGATAACTAAGTGAAAAGATAGAACCATTGCCCAGGAGACTGGATCTAAGGTAAACAGGTAGAAGGCAGACAGTAGAGTTTTGAGCAGAGGAGTGACATGATTCACTTACATTTTTAACAAGATTACTCTGGCTACTGTGTGGAGAATAGTCTATAAAGGGGACAAGGGATAGAAATCGGATACTAGCTGGGAAGCTATTACAATAATACAGTAGAGAGGGAAAAGTGGTTTGGACCAGGGTAGTAAGACTGACTCGGTAAGAAATAGTCAGATTATGAATGTACTTCTCTAACATTTTTTTATTGTAAAATGCAATAAAAAGTACATAAAAGCACAAGAAACACAAGTATAGAGCATAACAATAATTATAAAGTAAACATCTCTATAGCCACCACACAGATCAATAAATAGAGCACCACCAGGACCCCAGAAGTCCCTCACATAAACCTCTTACCAAACACAAACTTTTCTCCCTTGAAAGTGACCTGCCTTTTATAATAGTCATTTCTTTGCTTTTCTTCCCTGTTTTTAAACTTTATATAAGTAGGATTATACAGTGTGTAATTTGTCACCTTGTCTTGTCTCACCCAACACTGTTTGTAAGATTTATCCATATTGCATGGAGCTATACTAGGTTCCTTGCAATCTCTCTAGAATATTGGATTGTCTGAAAATGGATCACCGTATTTATCTAGTCAATTGTTTATAGACATTTGGGTTGTTTTCAGTTTTGAACTATCATGAATGTCCTTTGAATATTATTGTCTATATCTCCTGGAGCACATGCATGTGCCTTGCTCTAATACATCCAGGAGTGGAATTGCTAAGTCATAGAATATGATACATTCAACTTTACTAGATAATGCCAACCTGTTTCCCAAAGTGGTTGTAACCATTTCTCCTGCCTCAGCATGTTTTGATGATTCCAGTTGCTCTAGAATTTTAACACCTAGTATCTCAGTTGTTTTAATTTTAGCCATTCTGATTTAATATTATATTCCATTTAATTTTCAATTCCCTGATTATCTATGTGATCAGTTACATTTTTATATGTTCTTGGTAGTCTGAATATCTTTGGGGAAGTCCTGCTCAAGTCTTTGCCCATTCTTTGCCTGTCTTTTTTTTTTTCTTTTTTCAATTTAAAAATGTTTTTTATTTAATTCTATATTAGCTTTATGTATAGTAAATACCTTTCCCCATTCTTTGCCTTGTATTTCACTCTATGATGTCTTTTGATGAAAATAAGATTTGAATTTCAATGTTGCAGAATGTACTGATATTTTCTTCCAGTTGTTTTTTATATCTTGGGGTGGGGTGGAGAGAACTTCCCTACCAGGAGATCAAGTGGTTTCTTATATAACCTTCTAGAAGATAAAGGAGAAAGTAGTCTCCTATATTACCTTCTAGATTTATTTTTGCCTTTCACACTAGGCCTCTAATCCACCTGGAATTGATTTTTTTTACTAATGGAGTAAGGAAGGGATCCCATTTCTTTCTCTCTTCTGTCACCACTCATGTCTATCTCCAGAGATTTATTCATCTGTCCTAGCCTCACTTACAAAGTACATCCTTTCCCCACTGATGTATCACACATCCTCAATCATACATCAAGTGTTTGTACATATGGGGATTTGTTTCTGGGCTCTCCACCATGCTCCACTGTCTATTGTCTATCCCTACTTTCATTCCACACTGACATCATTACTACAGCTCTGTGTTAGCCTTGATGTGTCATAGAATAAAGCCTCTAATCTCCTTCAACTTCAAGAGTGCCTTGGCCATCTTCAGCCTTTCCTACTTCCATATAAACTTTACATTTTTATTTTTTAAAAGATTTATTTATTTCAGAGAGAGAGAGTGGGAACAGAGAGAGCGGCAGAAGAAGAGGAAGAGAATCTCAAGCAGACACCCCACTGAGCATGGATTACAATGCGGGGCTCAGTCTCACAACCCTGAGATCATGACCTGAGCTGAAGTCAAGAGTCTAATCCTCAACTGACTGAGCCACCCAGGCACTCCTTCCATATAAATTTTATTTTTTTTTAATTTTTTATTTATTTATGATAGTCATAGAGAGAGAGAAAGAGGCAGAGACACAGGCAGAGGGAGAAGCAGGCTCCATGTACCGGGAGCCCGATGTGGGATTCGATCCCGGGTCTCCAGGATCGCGCACTGGGCCAAAGGCAGGCGCCAAACCGCTGCGCCACCCAGGGATCCCCATATAAATTTTAGAATCGGGTTTTTAAATTCCACAAAAAGTTGGAATTTAATCAGGATTACATTTATTCTATAAACCAGTCTGGGAAGAACTGTCTGTCATCCTAACCAATCTGTCATCTCGGTATAGCTCTCATTTTAGATATGTCTTTTTTAATACCAGTATGATTTTATTTTCTTTGAAAAAGACTTACATATCTTTTATGGGATTTAGTCCTAAACACATAATATTTTATGCCATTTTAAATCATATCTCTAAAACAATTATCTTCTGTGTTTGTTGGGAAATAAAATGATCGATATTTATAAATTGATCTTTGTATCCAGCAACCTTTCCGAATTCTCCAATTAGTTCTAATATCTTGTTGTAGACTTTATTGGAGTTTCTTATTATCTTCAAATAATGACAGCTTGTTTCTTACTTTGCAGTTCTTAAAAATTTCCTCTTTTCCTTACTTACTAAGCTGGTTAGGGTCTTTCATAAAACATTGACTCCAAAGGTTTCGTTGAATTGACTGAATTTGGGTTTCATGTTTTGAAGGCACAACCAAGAGGAGTTGCTGACCAATTATAGTTAGGCTGTAAGAGAGAGAGGAATCAAGGTTGAGTTGAAAGTTTTTTCCCTGAACAACTGGAAGAATGGCACTGTCATCTACTGCAGGCAAAGCCAGAGATTTGTTGATCATACAGTGTTGGTAATTTCAATGAAGATAGATAAAAACCGACTTATACTTAGTGGTGATGATCTCTCTCTCTTTAGCTTGGTTTTCCACATCTGAAATAATTCACTCCAGGAAGGATTTAAACATATACAAATGGTCTCAGTAGGGTTTGACTTGTGACTTCCTGTTTAGCCACTGCCCTCTACAAGGGGGCTTGCCTGAATATGAACTGTGCACTCTAATTAAAATCTGAACCAAAAACAGAGAAAGAGATACTTTGCCCTCTAGCCTCAATCTTTCCTATTTTATTACACACACACACCTATCTTGTTTTGCAAACTTCCCCAAGTCAAATAATTAAAAGAGAATCTCTCTCACCAAGGAAGCCTAATGCCTGCAAGTAGTTTGTCTGGAAAGAGGTCCTAGAACAGCCAGCTGCATTTCTGTGGTGTTAACCTAAAAACAATGAAGAGAAATGAAGGGGTAACTCCCGCCGAAGAGATTCTGGGTCATACAAGAGCTCATTGTCCCAGCTAGAAGGCCATTTTGACCATCTTTTATCACATAGCTCTCAGGGCACTGGTAAAGCCTTAGGCATTCTTGCACAAAGAAGCAAAACTGTAACAATCCTTTGGTTGTTTAACCTACCCACCCCAGTTCCCTGATGCTTATTCAACACACATGTAAGACATCTCATTGGGGGTAAGCGCAATAAGCCAGCTGCCTCTTCCTCCTCTCGCCCCTCACCTGCCACCCAATCTCAATCAACAAAGTAAGCTCCAAAAAGGCAGTGGCATTGTCCTGTAAACCTCTCTGTCCTCACTGTCCAAAACGGTGCCTATCATATAAGAGGCATACAATCTTTTTTAGAATTGACATTTTAAAGGTTTGTTTTTTTTTAATATCTTATTTTTATTTATTCATGAGAGACACAGAGAAGAGAGAGAGAGAGAGGCAGAGGGAGAAGCAGGCTCCATGCAGGGAGCCTGACGTGGGACTCGATCCCAGGTCCCCAGGATCACGCCCTGGGTGGAAGGCAGGCACTTAGCCGCTGAGCCACCCAGGGATCCCCAACATTTTAACAGCTTTTTAAAAATCACCTCAAAGGGTTAAATTTTCATTTACCGCAACTGAAAAACTCCATACTTAAATTGATTGACTTTACTGGCTTAAACTAAGTCAAAATTTTAAATGTTTAAAATTAATGAGTCACTTACCAGCACTGTCATCACGTAGAGTTAAAAACTGCCTCTCGGGAGTGCAAGTCTAAGGAAAGGAATGCCATTTTTAAAAATAAAACCTTTAGCACTTTCACTTTTGGGTCCTTTGCAATTGCCTTGATTTTCTACTTTAGACGTGTAAATTACACACATTCCCAACATCCTAATACAACCCCTCATTTTGGGGGACGACCCGCCTTCCTCATCAACATACACCCAGACCTGCATTAGTCTGGTTGTTTGCACTCCCAGCCGTGTACTTGAGAGTCAGCTTTTTTGCACTGAACCTGCCGTGGGTCATCTTTAGGTCATCTTTAGGGTCATCACCCTAAAGGGCGCTCCGTGTTCCTAGGCTTTATCACTATCGTGTGAACGTGGGCACTGATACCACGACGTGTTGTTGCAACAGGATTTAACTAAACGCCCTACACTGGGATGAGCCCTGGGTGGTATGCTGCATGTTGGCAAACTGAACTCCAATTTTTTTTTTAATTTTTTTTATTTTTTATTTATTTATGATAGTCACACACAGAGAGAGAGAGGCAGAGACATAGGCAGAGGGAGAAGCAGGCTCCATGCACCGGGAGCCCGACGTGGGATTCGATCCTGGGTCTCCAGGATCGCACCCTGGGCCAAAGGCAGGCACTAAACCGCTGCGCCACCCAGGGATCCCCAACTGAACTCCAATTTAAAAAAAAAAAATTTTTTTTAAAAGAGAAATGTTTGTGAGTCGGGGGATCCCCAGGTGGCTCAGCGGTTTAGCACCTGCCTTCAGCGCAGGGTGTGATCCTGGAGACCGGGGATCGAGTCCCCCATCGGGCTCCCTGCAGGGAGCCTGCTTCTCCCTCTGCCTGGGTCTCTGCCTCTCTCTCTCTCTCTCATAAACAAATAAATAAAATCTTTAAAAAAGAAAAAGAAAAGCTAAACGCCGTAAAGTGAAGCGTTCAGGGTTGTTTCCACTTTTCCACCCACAGGACCGCAGCAGCGCAGGCTTGGTGGCAGGTCTTCGAACCGCAGGGTTGCGTCGCTCCCGGGTTCCGCCGGAGGGTCCCGAAGTCCGATTAGGGACCCAGCGCCGCCGCCCGGCGCCAGCGTGGCCCCGCCCCGGTGGGCGTGGCCACGCGCGTCCCCGCCCCCGCTGCGTCCCGACGCCCCGCCCCGCGGAGCCTGGGCGTGCGGCGCGCGGGCGGCGGCGGTGGCTGCGCGGCCGGGGGAGCTCGGGGGCTCCGGGCCCTGGGAGCTCGGGGCGGCGCGGGCCATGGCTCCGTGGGGCGCGGCCGAGCTCTGGGCGCTGACGCCGCTGCGCGCCCTGTGGCTCACGCTGACCGCCGCCTTCCTGCTGACCCTGCTGCTGCAGCTCGTGCCGCCCGGCCTGCTCCCGGCCTGCGCGCTTTTCCAGGACCTGATCCGCTACGGGAAAACCAAGCGCGAGGGGCCGTCGCGCCCGGCCGCCTGCCGGGTCTTTGACGTCCCCAAGAGGTAACCGCGCTCCGGCTGCAGCCCGGCTGCAGCCCGGGAAGCCGAGGCGCGAGAGCCCGGGGCGCGGCTCGGGCGGCCGGCAGGGGGCAGCAGAGGCGGGCGCGGTCTCCCCGCGCGGCGCTGCCGGGGCCGGGCCTCGGGGCGGGGTGCGGGGGGAAGGGCAGCGCTTCCGACTGTAGGCCTGGCCCCCGGGCGGCAGGTTAAAGCCTTTGGGCCCCCATTCTTCCCCCGCACCCCTCCCTGCACTGTAGGGCGCATCATGTAGCTTGAGGCCCCTCACTTGTGGGCGCGAAGGCAGGCCTCAGTTTCCCCCATTTGTCTCCGACCCGCGAAGTCAGGACGGGGGAGGCGGCGAGCCGCGGGCCTGCCACCCGCTCCGGCCGCACGGACACCGACCCTCCCCCTCGCTCGCACCTGGGCGCCCCACCCCCACCCCCACCCCGGAGAGCGGCCCAAGCCTGAGCCCGCAGCTCTATCCGACTCTCAACAGACTTCACGACCAAGTTCGATGAAAGATTAAATCGTTAGGGCTTAAAGTAGGCTGCTTTCAGGAACCGTAAAGACGTGTTATAGTTTGCTGTTGTTGTTGTTGTTGTTGTTGTTGTTGTTGTTGTTGTTGTCTTTTACTTTGAATTCAGAACACAGCGGGGAAGAGTCAGCCAAACACTTCTGGACGGTCTGGAGAGAAGCGGTTTAGCGCCGCCTTCAGCCCAAGGTGTGATCCTGGAGTCCCGGGATCGAGTCCCACGTCGGGCTCCCTGCATGGAGCCTGCTTCTCCCTCTGCCTGTGTCTCTGTGTCTCTCATGAATAAGTAAATGAAATCTTAAAAAAAAAAAAATAAATGCACCTAAATGCATGTATGTGGGAAGGAGTCTAGAGGAATGTGAAAAGGTTTCTAATGTGTCAAAACACCGGGTTATCGTTTGAACCTCCCAGGTCCTCAGACAAGAATGTGAGCTGACTGTCATGTGGTTTCTGAAACGGAGATAACCCCCCACTTGTGTCTGTTGGAGAAACAGTTGCCAGGTGTTGACGCTGAGAAGTAAGAACTGGGTCACCCAGGAGAGGAGGAAGGGGAATGAGGCCCTGGGAGGAGGTAGAGGTATTTAGCACAGGTTAGTCAATTTTTAATCAAGTCCGGTTGCAGTACATCCTTTTCTGCTTTATAGCAGTGGCACTCCCGGATTATCACTTTTTTAATTGATAAAGTGAAGGAAAAAATTTTTTTTAAGATTTTATTTATTTATTCATGAAAGACATAAAGAGAGGCAGAGACATAGGCGGAGGGAGAAGCAGGCTCCATGCAGGGAGCCCAACATCCGACTCCATCCCGAGTCTCCAGGATCACACCCTGGGCCAAAGGCAGATGCTCAACCGCTGAGCCACGCAAGCGTCCCGGAAAAAAAATTTTTTTAAAAGATTTTATTCATTTGTTCATGAGAGACAGAGAGAGAGAGAGACACAGGCAGAGGGAGAAGCAGGCTCCATGCAGGGAGCCGGATGTGGGACTCCATCCCAGGTCTCCAGGATCATGCCCTGGGCCGAAGGCAGGTGCTCAGCCGCTGAGCCACACAGGTGTCCCGGAAAAATTATTTCTTAGTGTGAATTCTAACAACTTGTTTTCTGAATTTTGAAAAAGGTATTGGTGTCCCTAGATTAGACCCATTCAAATCATTCCCCACAGCCAACCATTTCTTGGGCTCCCGTACCCCAGCTGTTAGTACTCAAGGGTCCGACCACTAAGGAACAGACTTGGTGCTTTCCTTCATTCGTTACTACTCTTTGGGCTTGTTGCAGTTTTTCCCATAATTTACACCTTTTTCTTCTTTCAGAATTCTAGAGTAGAACCTCCCATGATGTCCAAGGGATGTTTTGTTTATTCAAAATTTAGACCATTTCTTTGAGTATTGGAAGAAGATACAGCAAGTCCAGGCCAATAAAAAAAAAAAAGACCAAATATGCCTAGATACTATATTTAAATATTTTTCCTTGTGCAAAATTCAATCGTGCTCTTAAAAGTGAAAATAAGCCCATGATTTTTATGCTTAGAGGCAGCTGTAAATCACATTTCTGCATCTAAAAATGGTGCTTAGGTGATTTTGTTTGGGGTGATTTTTTTTCCTAAGGAGGCAGGAATAACCTTAAATCAGTTCATGGCTTGTTCAGTTCTCCAACCGATGTTGGGTAGCGTTTTTTCCTAAATTAAGGCGATGGTGCTTTTCTTGCTTTCCTTGTGCTTCATAGATTATTGACTTCCCAGAAAGTCTAAATAAATAGGTGATCTCCGACGTGAGTCCATGCTCTTGACTTGTGTGATGTTTATAAAAGTACTTCTAAATTTCCAAATGGTATCAAAGCATTGCAGTTGAATTAAGTTCTGGTAGCAAAAAAGCCACCCAGACTTTTCTCCCCAGGGTTCAGCAGTCCTAACCAGAGGTCCAGTGGACAGAATTCAAGGCAAACCTCCATTAGAAAAAAATTACAAAACAAAACAAAAAAATTACATCTTCACTCACCTCTAGCCAAAATTCAGCATTTCCCTAATAATATATGTAATCAACAAACCACAATAGAACTAGCAGTACTTGCAATATTGGGACAACTTTTTTACTTATTTTATTTTTTTGGAACAACTTTTTTAATATCACATTAAGATTATTGAAGAAACCTCAGAACATTATTTTCATCACCACAGGAATGAATCACTGGATCTTGTTATTTGAGAACAGTAATTTAGCACATATATTACTATATCACAAATTTCTCTTTTGGTAATTATGTTATCTATGTTTCAATATAATTGGTTTCCTTGGTAATCCCTATGTATTTTGTGATACCATTTTAAGAAGTAGCCAGTACCCTTCAACAGACTACCAAAGGAATCCATGGAAGAAAAATGTAAAGAATCCCTGCTGTAGACTAAAAACTGGCCATAAGTTTACATTTGTCTTGTTTTCACTTGGTTCAGTGCCTGACAAATAACAAGGTCCTTGATCACTATATTTTGAATGAATTTTAAGGAAAAAAGGGTTTAGTTTTAGTTGGTTTGTTGATTAACCGCTTACTCAGAATAACTTTGGATGACATACCTTCTCTTTCAATTATTGAATCCGCATTTATAGAGTACTTGTGTGCCAGGAGCTTTGGTTCTTATAAGGCAGTAAATATGTGAACAAATCTTACAAAACAAGATAATTTTGTATTAAGTGCCTCAGAGAAAGTCCAGCAGGATTACTTGATCGTGAACAAAATGGGGGTGGCCGTGACAGTGGCAGTGACAACACTGGAGAGAATGGTCAGGGAGGGGTGGGACAGGAGATGAGTTCACTGGGGGAGGCAGGGCTGGCTCACCAGGGCCCTGGTGGAGGTAAGATTCTGTTCTGAGTGTATGGAAAGCCATTGATGGCTTTAGGATGGGGAAGAAAGCATGGCATTCTGTGGTTCGGGTCTTGAAAGGATGGCCAGCCGTCATGTGGAGAAGACTGAATAAGAGGCTGCGGTGATGGGTCAGGCAAAAGGCAGTGGTATGGAGTAGAGTGTTCACATAATAGCACCTCCTTGTCATATAGGCGGTCATGACATTAAAGCACTTTGCACGGGCCAGGCACCTAGTCAGAATTCAGTAAACATTAGTTCACGTCCTTAGCCCCATAACCCCCCTAGTGGCGCCTTGGATCAGTTCTAGCTATCAGCAAACATGTATTATATATAAGATCCTGGCTCCTGGCTCAGATTCATCCAGTGGCTTCCAGCTGACTCACAGGAAGAGCCCAAGATCCTACGTAGTTTTGTTCCTACCACCTCACTGACTTCTGCCCTATAGTTAGCCCCCCCATGCAGTACCAATCCAGTTTTGCGGGCCTCTCTATAACCTTCCTTCCCACCTCACAGGCCTTTGCACTGCCTGCCCTCCCCCCGACCTAGAAAGTTCTTCCCCCACATAGCCACGTGGTTTCTGTCCTCACTTCCTATAATTCTACTCACATATTACCTTCCCAATGAGGTGTTACCTATCCACCCTGTTTAAAAGTGTCATTCTACCGACCCCCATATTCCTTCTCTTCCTGGCATCTATTTTCTCCATAACAGTTACCACCTGCTGGCATGCTATAAATTTACTTTTGTGTGTGTGTGAGCATAAGTGCCAGGAAGGCTGGAATCCTCTGTTGTTTTCATTGCCGGATACCTAGAGCAGTCCCTAGCTCCTAATAAGCACTAAAATATTTATTGAATCAAGGGAGTGCTTGCTTGGTGCCAAGTCCTGTGTTACCATAAAGATCACCTTCTCCCTCTTCCCACAGGCTTGGAAAACAGTGCTACAGTTACGCAAAGTGCCAAGGGAGGAAAAAGAGGGAGAATGTCTAAAACAAAAAGAGTAGAGTTCTTAGATCTGTTGTTTGAGACTAAAGCTGGGTCTTTTTAAAAAGCAAGAGTTTTATGGAGCAAAAGATGTTTCTTACAGAGGGAAATCAGGCAAGCAAAACGAGATAGAATGTGTAAAATGTAGGAATTAGAACGGCAATCTGCAGGGCACAAGTAGGGCATAGCAAGATGTGGCTTAGCAACTTCTCCCAAACATATTTGAGCAATTGGTTGACTTTAAGCTTGGTATAAATTGTCAGGAGTAATATAGGGACAGAAAAGCAGGTTCAGGCAGGTCTAGGTTGCATGAACTTGAAGGGCAGCAGTGTGGAGGCGTCTGGGAGGCTCAGTTGGTTAAGTTTCTGAATACCGATCTCAGCTCTGGTCTTGATCCCAGGGCCCCACATGGAGCCCGCTTTAAAAAAACAAACAAACAAAAAAAAAAAAAACAGCGCTTTTAACTTCAGAGTCATCCGGGCTGAGTCTGGAGCTGATGCCACCACTTACTGTGTGGCCTTGGATATGTAACTTAGCAGCTAAGCCTTGGTTTTCTCATCTGCCACATGAAGATAACCAAATAAACTTTACAGAGTTGTTTTTGCCTACTTACCAGAGGATTTTTTTTTAACTTTAAAAAGAGTGAAATGAAAAAGCAGTGCTTTGTGCATGTGTGGTAACATATACGTAACACTTAGCAATTTTTAGCCCTTATCAGATGTACAGTTCATTAGTTTTGAATACATTGACGTTGTTGTGCAGCCATCGCTGTCAATCTCCAGAATTTGTCCTCAGCCAGAAGGACTTTAAAATATGTTATTTAAGTTGCTCTGCACAAATGGCTCCCAACACACTGCGTAAAAGCCAGTGTTCTTTTAAGACCCTATAGCATCTTCTTCTCCCACATGACCACCTAGCCCTCCCCACACAGATGTCCTTTACTGTTCCTCAGAGCCTTTGCGGTTGTCATTTCCTCTGCCTAGAAAATTCTTTCTCTGGGCTTATTCATTCTAGCCAAATGTCGCTTCCAGATAGGCCACCCTTGACCACCCATCCAGAGTGGCCTCCCCTCTGCACCCACCCTGCCCCCTAACCCGACATTATGCTAGATATCCATAGCATAATGGATTTCATTTGTGGACCATATGCTGAAAGGTAAACTTCATCAAGGCAGAGACCTGGTCTGTTCACTGAATTCCCAGATCCTAGAACGTTGCCCAGCATGTTCTAAGTTCTCATTAATATTTATGGAGAATTGAAGTGGGTAGAGTGGCTGGCCCAGAAGATACTTTTCAAAAGTTGGCCCCTCCCCTCGGTGTGGAAGCCTCCAGAGCAATGTGCTGCTGACATTCTGCTCTGTTCCTATAGCTCAGACCATACCGGGGCTCAGTTCTAGGAAGTGTGTCTTAAGAAAGACCCTGGAAGACAACCAAAAACCAGTGGCCAGGTGGGGAGGGGGGTGGTACTGGAAATGACACAGGTGAACTCTTGAGGAAACTAAGTTCTTGAGCCCAGAGAAGACTGGAATCAGGAACTACAGGCTAGGGATCCCTGGGTGGCTCGGCAGTTTAGCGCTTGCCTTTGGCCCAGGGCACGATCCTGGAATCCCGGGATCGATTCCCACATCGGGCTCCCAGCATGGAGCCTGCTTCTCCCTCCTCCTGTGTCTCTGCCTCTCTGTGTGTGTGTGTCTATCTCTATCATAAATAAATAAATAAATCTTAAAAAAAAAAAAAAAAAGGAACTACAGGCTAGCTCAGCGGGGGCAGATCCAGTGATAGAATTTGTAATAGTAGTTGGGAGAATTAAGTGAGTTGCTATGGAAGGATCAGATTAGGTCAGTATTTGTCAGACTGGATTGCAGGCACTTCTGGTACAAGCATATTCTAGATCATCTGGAAGAAAAAAATCCCTGACGTCGATTTACTTTTGTGTGACTAATAAGACAAGGAGGTGGCTTAATACAAAGTGATATGTCGAAGACCAAAGAAGACACCCTGCTGAGTCAGAAGGATTTTGAGTTGACTTAAAGAAAAATAGAAGTATAGGTTAAGGGACCTCAGAAGAACCCGTGTTCAGCCTTTGTGCTATAGTAGATGATTTCATCTCGTAAACCAACATCCTCTTTCACATTACAGTAACATTGCTAATTCCAATTTTCATTGGCCCTGGCTTTATTTGTATTTTCATTTGTAACTGCATTGATTGCAAAATAGGCACTGTATTTGATGGGAGCTATAACCATCAGGAGTTGATACCTCATTTTATGAGTTAATATTTGTCATGTTATTATAAAAGCAATTTAGGTCAACACAATTTAGGAAAACACTGAATCAGAAGACCTTTAAGGTTCCTGGCAACCCTGAGAGCTTGTGGTTTTGCAAATCTTGTGTAACAGTTGTATGGCTATTGCAGCAACATCGCCCAGGATTTAGAAATCTTTCACACATTTGGCTTGAGTTGGCACAGTCTAGGTTCTCTTTGCCAGGGTCTGGTCCCCCCTACGTTGGAACCTGAGCCAACCCTGTTACCCAGAGATAAGAGAGATTGCTAATTGACCCTCTATCTAGGTTTAACAAGGTCAATCACATTCCCGTTAACCTCAGGAGGCCTCTTTTACCTATGAGTTTACCAGTCCCATCATTTGAAAGATTTTAAAAGTCTGAACACCTGCAGGATTCAGGTTCTATTAAAAAACCAAACTATACTTTGGGAATGGAGGAAAGAGGATCGGGAGCCTAAAAATATTCTTCCTGCACAATGCTTTAAAGTGGACCTCCCCCTGATAACTGCCTAAACTGGTTTAACCTTGCAGGTATTTTTCTCATTTCTACATCATCTCAGTGCTGTGGAATGGCTTCCTGCTTTGGCACCTTACTCAGTCTCTGTTCCTGGGAGTGCCTTTTCCAAACTGGCTTCATGGTCTGCTCAGAATTCTCGGGGCTGCCCAGTTCCAAGGTATGACTCTGCTGGCTAGTTACAACCATTTCATCCTGTTCCTGTCTTTCTGCCTGCAGGGAGCTGTTCCTGGTATTTCACAGCCAGCCCCGGGCTCCTCTGTGGGCCCAGGAAGTGGAGGGTGAGGGCAAGAAAGAGTTCTGCATGGTTGCTAGCTAGGTGGCCACAGGGGTGTCTCCATGTCCCTCGCTGAGATCACAGCACACTGAGAGTCAGCTGTTCGCCCCAGACTCCCAGCGGGTGCTGTGCTGTGTACAGGACTGGCTGTTCTCTCTCTGATGTTTTTAGTACTATCGATAAATTTATACACTTTATACACTTCATTGGAAAAGCTCTTAGGATCCCTCAGGTTTGCCTTGAAACATTTGTCATTTCTATAGTTGAACCAAAGTCCTGTCTCAGAACCCCAGAAATAAAATAGATAATTACTTTTTGATCGCCAGTTAAAAACGCTTGTTATCCTGTAAGCTTTAGTTATATAATAAAATTGACTATACATAGTTGTTGAGCAGAAGACTATAAAATAGCCTTTAAATTCACCTCACTTTACCTCAGATAAAGGATACACAGAACAATTTTAAAAATTAGGACTTGAAGGTGAAAACCATAAGGTGGCCTCAATTAATGTCAGGGAGAGCGTGAGGGGCAGAATTAGAAACAGATTGTTCTGGTGCTATCTCTGTCTTTTGTTCCCACAGCCAAACCACTGGCTCTGTGGGAACAGTCCTTTCCTATATAACCAGAGGGACTTGTTGCAAACGATGACAGCCAGAAGGGAAGACCTGTGCAGATTGTACTTGGAAGGGGAGGAGGCCTCAGCATATCCCACTTCACCCACTAAAATTCTGTCTCTTCCTTTGTTTACTGTGGGGTTCACTGGGGCTCTGGTATTTGGAGGGTTGGTTGTGAGGAGTTTTATTTGTATATTTTATCCTATTCCTAAGGAGTTAAAACTAGGATTTACTATATGCAAAATACAAAAACACCCAAAGCTATTCTGTACTGATAGAAGTCTGGATAAGCCTTACCCATGGGTGGGGAGGCAGTGCCTGGAGGGGAATACAAGGGAGTGCTAGTTGTGTTCTGCTTCTACGACCTGGGTGCTGATTATATGGGTGGAATACGTGGTTTAGTTTGTAAAAATCTGTTAAACTGTATCCTCACTGTATTCTTGTGTGTGTGTGTCTCTGTGTGTGCATGTGACATTCATTTAAAAAAACATCTAGGTGTTATGTCATTTTAAAAACCAGCATTACTTCCAAATTCTTTTGGCAGAGGGAATGAAAGACAGGTAGGAAGATAAATCTCAAGGCTCACACAGTCCCCTGAAAATATAATTGTCTCTCTTTTTTTTTTTAAATATGGAAAGAAATGCATAATTCCCTCTGTCTTTGTTCCTGTCCTCTTTTCTCCTTCTTGGCGTGCCTGCATCTCGTCTCCCTGACCCAGGGATCCCACCAGCTGGGGTTGTTACAGGTCATCCAAGCATTCTCCTGACCATCTTCATCTGGCTTTTAGTTCCAGGAACCAGAGATCCACAGATAGCAGGTTCTGAGTGCACAGACTCCTTCACAGTGACATACGTGTAACCGGAAGGCTTTCACATGATGGAGAGTCCAGAAACCTGAGTTTTTGACTAGCCAAATTCCTTAACTTCACATGGCCCACTTCCTCATGACTTAAAAAAAAAAAAAAAAAAAAAGTGTTACACTAGATTTTTAGGGTCCTCTCCTAGCTCTAATCTTATTTTAAAAATCTGTTTAACAGCAGGGGAAAAAAAATCTAACTTTGGGTTAATCCTGGAAGGAGAGGTGCTAACATGTTGCATTCTGAATTATAGGGAGTGAGCTGGCGCTGTCTGCATTCTTAGTGTTAGTATTTCTGTGGCTACACAGTTTGCGAAGGCTCTTCGAGTGCCTGTATGTCAGTGTCTTCTCCAATGCTGTGATTCACGTCGTCCAGTACTGTTTTGGACTTGTCTACTATGTCCTCACTGGCCTAACTGTGCTGAGCCAAGTGCCAATGGATGGCAGGAACGGTGAGTGGTCCTTGGGGTCTTCTGTTAGCTGAGTCACACTGGGCCTATGAGGTACTTCTCAGGCAAAGCAGTCCACCTAGCATTACAGAAGTTTGAAAGTAGACCTGCCCAACCCACTTTGCATTTGAAGAGTTTGAACTCAACTAGTAGTTAGAAAATGTCAACATGCCCGAGGGGATATATGTTAACTATTAAAAGAATTGCTAAAACCTGAAAGATGCCAACTTAAGCACTAATGCCTATAGGAAAGATAGTAAGTGCCAGGTATTCAGGAGGCTTGGTGTAAGGATGAAGAATTGGGATGTGGATCTCCCTTGGTGGGATTGAAGTCTGTGAACTCATGCGGAGTTACTCTGGGAAGACAGAGGGAGTATGGTTAACAGTTGGACAAGAAACAAAGGAGCACCCAAGAACAAGAAAAAGGGGCAGCAAAGAAAGTTGCCCCAGCAAAGGCTCCGTCTCCCTGGGGTGCGGGTGTAAAAGCAGAAGGGTGGTGCAGGATTAAATCTCAGAAAACCCAAGGAGGAAGGGCTAGTGGTGAAAAGTAGTGATTTGAAGAGGGAATAGAGAGCCATTTTGTTCCCATTCAGTTCCTACGATTATTCTGATTATAACAAAGCTTTCCTGCAAGGGAGGCAGCCTGAGCGGAGAGGACAAAAGAGTACTGTAGTGAGTCAGGATTGTGTCTGAACGTTTCTGAGCTTCCACTAGCCAGGAAGAGGGAAGCAAGACCATGACCTTGGTTCATGTGGAGGAAATGAAGTGTGTTTTGGGTGTGTGGGGTGGGGAGGGAGGCTGGAGATCTTACACATTAGGGCTGTCATTTTTGTAAAAACCATGCATGCTTATTACACAGAATTCAAGTCGTTTGGGGTGACTGAAGTTAGATTTTAGTGCTGAGGCTAACCTCACCGTGGACCTTTGGTATCCCTCTGCCCAGATGCTATACCGAGACCAGTCATGACTGTTTTCTCTAAGTTCAGGTCTTCACATTTCCTAGCCATCCTTGTAAATAGAGTCCAAAGTCTAGATGTTTCCAGTACTTAGGGAGTGTGCTTTCTCCTCAGGTTTGATTTCAGCTTCAGAGTAGCCCCTTGAACATCCTCTCTGTTGCTATAGCACAACCCAAGGCCTCTATGGCTTGAGAAATGATCTTTCTTAATTCATGAATTATTTATTGGCTTCAGCCACTCAGCTAGCATCTCTCCATCTGATTCCAGTGAATTTAGCCCGGTCAGTGTTTCCTCCCTGAGCTCTCTGCTGTGGCCTTCACGTGCAGCCCATATCAAGAGCTTACCTGTTATTCATGGTGAACGGTAATAGGATTTCCACCCAAAGGAGCTTTCCGAAGCACTTAGCTAACCCACCAGCTTTCACTGTGTTAGCGTCCGTTGGCATTCCATATCTCCTCTGGAGCTTCACCTGCTAGCTTGACCCCAGCTTTTGCCCTCCCTTCTATATAAACAGTCAAGAAGAGGCAGCTGAAACACCCACAAAAATCACTTTCTAGACATTGCTTTCTGAAACTGTCTTCTGTTTCATCTGCTTATCTCTCAAGAAGTCCTATGCAGGCATTTGGGACAATATGGGGACAACTGGCTTCTAGAATTCATTGAGAGAGAATACACTGGGACATTTGCCAGCTGCAGAGTCTGACGGGAATAGCCTGGGCTTGGGAGTCAGGGGCACCTGGGTCTGAATTCTGGCTTACTTAGCCACCCCCAGCCTCAGAACCTTCATCTGTAATTAGGAGTGCATCCTGATATCAGAGGGTTCTTGTGAAAGAGAAAGAACATCTGTAAGCTGCCCAGACCTTCTCGTCTCCTTATCTTCAAAGTCTAGAAGGTCTTCCTCCAACCACGCTCCATTACACTGCTGTATTTTATTTTCCCCAGGATGCCATCTCTACCTAAACTTGTCTCGGTTATTGATTTGCCTACTTGTTTCTGTCTGCCCCTTGCCACTGGAATGTGGGGTCCTGAGGCCTGAGATCTTGCCTTACTCACTGCTTTATCCCTTGTGCGAGATGCCAGGCTCGGTAGACACTCCGTAATTAAAGAGTAAATAAAGAATTAAATACCACACAGATTGGACTCTCAGCCTTCCACCTGCCTCCCCTTGTCTGCATTATAATTCCAACTTAGTCTTTGCAGTCTTTCCCTCAGAGGTACTTTTCTCTGAATCAGAGTGGGTGAGTCGGCAGTGACGTGAACGCTCAAACACTTGCTTCAGTTTTTAATCCTAAAATGACTTGCTCTTATAGCCCCCCAATATAAAAACTATTTTTCATATTTTGTTTATTATTAACCTATAAAAATATAACCATTCCATTAAATGGTAAGTCTAGTAAACATTAAGGTCTATCGGAAGGTGTTTATATAGGGCAATTTTTTTAAAGAAATGAACACAGGTTGGTGGACTCCTATTAGTCATTAGCCGTCCTCACCTGAGTCCTACTGCAGTGCCCCTAGGGAATAGCAGGATTCCTGGTTCTCTGACCTGAATCAGCTCCATAAGGTCTCTCTTGGTTCCAGACCCTCAGGCTCTTCCCCTCAGTCAGTCCACAGTCAATGGACACTTTGTTTCTTCAGTCAAGTTCCTAAGCAGCCTGACTGCTTCCTGCTGACCATAAGGAAGTCCTTACTTTGTTTTCTGACCCCAGTCCTCAGAAGACCTGCTTTCTTCCTGTCTTCTTGGTAGCTGGAGAAGAAAGAGGAAGAAGATACTTTGAGTGTTTCTACTTCTGAACTAAATCTATCCTGGCTCTTTCTAATCAGAAAGGGAAAACGTTTGGGTTTTCACCTTGCAGTGTATATTTCTCCTCTTTTGCAAAGTCCCGCTGTGAGCCTTTACTTCCAGTGGTTTTCTTCATTGGCCGAAGCCAGTCAAGTCAGTGTCCTGCATGCAGGGTCTCCCCTGGCTTAAGGTGGCAACTCAGGGTGAGATTCCTTTAGGAGTGTTTTCCTGACAGTAGACTATAAGAAAGAAGACATAAAACCAGGCTTAGAAATATAAATGCAAAGCAGTCTTTGCAAGAGTGTGTCACAGGAGTAGGACACAGAGCCAACCTCTGTGCTTGAAGCATTTGGAGAGGGAGCAGGAGAATGTGTCCATGTGGTAGGAGCTGCCCCTGGCTAAAGAGCATACCCCTTCGCCCACAGGGACAGGGTTCTCCCCTCCAGACTTGGTAAATTATATCAGGATAATTTTCTAGTCGTGAGGAACTGGATAAGTGGATAATTGTGTCCTACGAGCTGTATACTTCCCTGAGCCTCTCAAATTTTGCAGGTTGGCTGATAAGCTAATTCTTTTTTTTTTTTTTTTCTGTAGTCTATGTGATAGGGAAAAATCTCTTGATGCAAGCCCGGTGGTTCCATATCCTCGGAATGCTGATGTTTATCTGGTCGTCTGCCCATCAGTACAAGTGCCACGTTATTCTTGGCAATCTCAGGAAAAATAAAGCAGGTGAGATGTCTTTTAGAACCTCTGCATGTGCATTTTAACCCTCAGAAGTTCATTGTGTCTGTTTATCTTTTCCTTTCCTGCCCTAAACTAATTGACTATCCAGTACTCATTTTTGATAAGACACCTCTCTGGGTCTTGATCTTCCCCTTTGTAAAATGAGAGCGTTCTGCTGAAAGATTTCTGTGGCCATCTAGCCCTGACATTCTATGGTTCCATTCTGTGCTCATATTTGGGGGCCTGCAGATATGCAGATATGGGCCTCACCAGCATGTGAGCATTTGTATCATCATGCTGAGTTAGTGTCATTCCAGCCAAAGCAAAAAAACTTGACTTTTTAGCTAGCTCATGTTGACTTGCCACAGATACAGTTTTTATTAGTTTTTTTGAAGTATCAAAAATGGTATAATACTGTTCAACATTTATAAAGTACTTATGCTATGCCGAACCCTGTTCCTGGTGCTTTACATAGCTTCACAGCGCTCACTTGAGGTGAGAACAGTCTCCTCCTCGCTATACAGGTGAGGAAACTGAGGCACGAAGGTGTTAAACAACTTTTACAGAGTTCCATGACATGTAAGTGGTAGAGTCAGGATTTGAACTCATGCAGTCTGACTCTGCAGTCTGAGCTCTAATGACTAGGTAAGAGGCTTGGTGGAGAAACAGGCTTCCCTCTGTGCTTATATTCAGTCGATGGTATAATTTAAACCCGTAGCTTTTTAACACATAGTCAGTTGGCAGTGGAAGTGTGACAGGAAGTGGGTTTGCACACAGGTCTGTGATCTTCTTTTTTTAAATCAGAGTTTTTGTAAATTACTTGGGGCCCGAGGTGGTAAGCTTGCTTTCCACAACTTCTATGTTCAGGAAGTCTTCTGTTTCTGTTTCAGGAGTGGTCATCCACTGTAACCACCGAATCCCTTTTGGGGACTGGTTTGAATATGTTTCTTCCCCTAACTACTTAGCAGAGCTGATGATCTACATCTCCATGGCTGTCACCTTTGGATTCCACAACTTAACTTGGTGGCTCGTGGTGACATATGTTTTCTTCAGCCAGGCCCTGTGTGCTCTCCTCAGCCACAAATTCTACAAAAGCAATTTTGTCTCCTATCCAAAGCATAGGAAAGCTTTCCTGCCGTTCCTATTTTAAGATAACCTCAGTGTTGCATGAAGAATGCAAGCCAGGTGACAGGTTCACTTCCTCAGGACAACAACATCTAGGGACCAAAGTACAGTTCCTGCAGAATGGTTTGAAACTCTGTGCTCCATTTTTATACCCACAAGTCTTCACTGAATGAACAAAGCAATACTCCTCAAGAAAATGAATCTTCAAAGAAGAAATACTTCTGGCAGACCTGGGAGTGCCATGTCTACCTTCAGAGGCTTTATTAAAACCAACCAACTGCTAAAAAGTAGATGATACTTCTCCAAGCTGGCTCAAAAGGGAAGTACCAAGAATATATAGACACTTCACACATGCACACACATCCCCAGAGGAGGGGAGAAGACCATCCGTGGCTTGGTTTTTGTTAGGGACAAATGAGCGGGACTACATAATAAGCAACGTAGTAGGTGCTGAGTAACTGTTGTATTTCAATAAAAAGCAGAAGAGTTTGAAAATAACAATATATAATTTCACACCAACAGATTCAGGGAAAAATGAGTCTGTTGGAGATAGTTTACACTTTCACATATGGCCACCAAAATTTCCAGTTATGTAACCAGCAATCGTGGTTTCCACTCATTTCCCCCTCAAATCATAGGCTAACAGGAGGTTTGAAATCTTTTATTTAACACCTTTTTTTGACATCTCTTCCAAGGAAGTACCTTTAAAGTGAAAGCATCTGAAAATAAAATATTTTTATATCGATGTGTAAAGAGCCTTCGGTGAATAGATCGACCTTCGCTGCAGACTGGATAGAGCTATAGCCTCATTCATATCCAGTTATTCAAACTGGATTAAGCTTTGCCTGAGTTTAACTACCGAACTATTTTAATGCAGTGAATCTGAAGACTTGGGGGAATAAAGTTTACACTAAAAAAGTTTATGTTAAAGGAAAAAAACATGATTAAATCAAAGGGAAATAACTGCATGGTTTAAAAGAAAACAACTTGAAAACTAATGCTAAGCCCGAGCAATGCAGTAAAAACGGTACAACTGTGCAGCATAAGATTTCCTGGTTTAGTGACTGGGGCATCAACTTGATTGCTTTTGTGCAGGTGTCATAGTCTACTAGCTACTAAAGTTTTGCACTAATATGCACCTAGCTGTGGGAGAAAGAACCTCGTCATTAATCAGACACATCATCAAGTGCAGCCTAAGAATTTCCTCCCATCCTCACCCTTGGAGTTGTAAACCAAAGCCATTAACTGAGATTCTTCCTAATCCAGATTTTCAATATATGAATATGAAAGCACATTCTAAAGTTTTAAAAATAATTCTGCTATAGCATTTCCTCTCCCATCCATCAAATACCACTCCACTTGGTTGCTCAGTCTATGCAGATAAATGATGTATTCATTTCATTCATCATTTAGGTTTGCCATCCTCAGGACCAGGACTCGAATAAAGCTTCCTACACCGGAAATGGAAAGCATGTTGCCATCTGGGCTTAATTCCCACACAAATGGCACACAATTTTTAATAGCAAACTATTTGGGGAAAGATGTATTTTGCTGTAGCATGCCCTTTCATACCTACATTAGTCAAGAATGTGAGTGATGTTCTGGAATCTCATTGTACTTTTAAAAGGACGATAGCCCCTGTGAGGAACCCTATCGGGCGGTTAGAAGGCGTTCCCAGTCCCCCGTGTCCTTGTCTCAAGCCTGCTGTTCCCTACTGTCCCTCACATTTGCTTCCATGTATTTTACTTCCCCTCTCCCTTCCTTGCCCAAACACTGTGCTTCTTAGGTGGAGGCTGAAGACGAAGTAGGGATGTCCTTAAACGGGTTCAGAACAAAGTGGCCTTGGTTGAAAGCTTAACCATGGGGAATAGTTGAGAACTGTGCTGTGCTTGTGAGATCGCGAGCGGCATTGCTCTGTGTGTAATGAAAATGTCCTGTGCTCCCAGAGGGGGAGCAAACCCCTCCTGGGGAAAAGCCAGAAATAGGTTGGGGGCTGGAGTCCCCTAATCTTCCTGCCACCATAGTCACCAAGACTCAACCCTTCATTCTATTACTACTGAGTTAGCGGAAATGACACCAGACTACCTCCTAACAGCATTCCCTGGCCTAACTACTGACTGTACAAGTGTGCTGAAAATAGCCGTGGCTTCTGTTAAGTCTCCAAGGTATAGCTCATCCTCCATACTAACATTTGCTGTCAGTGAGCGTGGATCATTTTGTCTCCAGAGGGCTGTGTCCTATGTTATGTTTTTAACATAAAGAATGATGATTGCTAGAATTCCTACCAAAAAAGAAGGCCTTTTTAGATATTTGTATGTGACACTTAATAGTTTAAGGAGACTAAATATTTGTATAACTACCTAAGAATTCAAGGACATTGATAAGTAATGTACCTCAAAGTGAACCAATATATTAAAGATCTTAGGGGCACCTGGATGGCTCAGTGGTTGAGCGTCTGCCTTTGGCTCAGGTCATGATCCCCGGGTCCTAGGATCAAGTCCCGCATTGGACTCCCCTTAGGGAGCCTGCTCCTCCCTCTGCTTATGTCTCTGCCTCTCTCTGTGTGTCTCTCATTAATAAATAAATAAAATCTTTTAAAAATAAAGATCTTAAAATAGGAAATGAGCAAGTAGAAATTTTTTACACCTGTCTAAAGCAATTTCTGCCCACCTTTTCACATTGCTTATCAGGGAAAAAATCATTTAACTGGTTTCATAAATTACATATATTAGTCTAACCTAAGATTTTTCTAATAAAGGGACAAGAAACAGGGGGCCTGGCAGTGATCCACAACTAATTCATGCTATACGTACTTCATCACGTTTCTCAAATACCGATGATCTAGAAAGCCAGGTATTGATTTTAGGGAAAGCAAAATTTAATTCTCCCAAGTAAAAACTGAATTGCAAAGAGTTACTCTATGCATACAATTGAGAAAGTGTAGTAGTAAGTCTCTTCCTTGATAAAGATTCTCAAGTCTTGAAGCACACAGGGGACAAAAGAACATAAGAGATTTCTCAGAAAGACAAAGCTGCCTCGAGTCTAGCCCTTTGGTAAAACTTCATAGCATGTGTGCAGTTTTTATCAGGGCTCCTTGGCCTACACCACACCTTTCTGGGAATTAGAAAAGCTACCTCTCAGCACCTCCCCATAGCAGCAGAGCATGACCCTTTGTGGGCACAGAAGGCTGCTGGGGATCGTTCTGTAGCTCCGTGGGCAGTGCTCGGGCCAGATCCCAGCCCCACCTCACCCTTTGTGCCTGGTGTCCTTTGTGCTATGCTCCAACTGCACGACCTTCCATAGCTTAGAGACCAGCTGCTGCCTATCTCTGTGCAGATTCTGTTCACTCCTGAAAAAAGCAAGATTCGATTTCATGGAATCATCTTGAGAATAAAACTAGGAGAAGGGGGAATTAAGCAGTCAGTGCAGAACATCTGTGCTTCCACTTACAAAAACGGGAATTTGGTGGACAGCAGGTGAGTGACCCTCAAACAGAATGTTGGTTTAGGTGCTCTAATTCCAGCCCACATAGAGAAAATATTTTGCTTGCTTTTCTGACCAGCTCCTGTCTTTCCAGCTCATTGTTCTAGGACTGCAACTCCAACCGTCTTTCCACCCTATTGAGACCTCCAGTCTATTAATCTCATGGCAGTTTTATTGTCCTTCGCCCATAAGTCTTCTCTAATCTCTTTACCCTGCTTAAATTCCAGGCAAATCACTATGATCATTCCTTCATATATGTCTTCAACTCTTCTTACACTGCCTCTTCCTACCAATTTAGCAAAGCCACAGCCCTGGTTAGATTGAACTCTTCCCGTGTGTGTGCCCACACAACTAAACAGTGGCTAGAGAAATACAATCCACAGACAGCCCACTTCAAATTCATGACCACTAACCTCAAGTGGTCTTCAATGCCTCAATCATACTAAAATCCTCTAGTCCGTTCACTCTCCCACTCTGCTGACTGTATTACATGTGTGTCCTCAGGAAAATGAAGCTACTGGAAGAGAACTCCCCACAGGTTACCACCACCACCTCCTCCACCCACCTAAGACATCTGTTCCTCCATACGCTTTCTCTTGTTACTATTATTGAAGGATCCTTTTTTAAATGTAAAATCATGATTCTCATACAAATATAAAATGAACATATGCCAATAATTTTATTTAACTCATTAAGGAATGAAGGAACCGGTAAATATTAGAACCAGTTCAAAGAATTCCTAACAGACAAATAAATGGATAACGAGGCATGCCAAAATGAATGTAATAGATGCAAATTAATTGCTTATTAGTTGCAAAACTAGCATCTACACAGTAGGGGAGGGAACGCAATTGTACCTCCATCAGACAAAATTCATTTGTATGCCAAATGAAAAGAAGTATTTGCATTCCTATCAGTGGTCTATGAGTTGTAAAATAGCTCAAAGACTCGGGGTAGAGACCCAGAGTGTGCTAGAAAGGACACCAGTAATATTTTTTGTTCACTTGAAAGTCATGACAATTTTTTCCTGAAACTATAAACAATATCTCTGGATTTCTTCCCAAAGCCAGGTCCCCTACTTGAGCCCTAGATTCTACGTAAGAATGCCTGACCATTCTTCCTCCCACTAGATCATCACATTTTTGCCCTTTCCTCAACATTTCTTTAAGCAGAACCTAATCTCATTCCCCTTACCAGATAACAAGCTTATTTCTGGGCTGGTTTTGTGTATTGGCTTTGGTTTTGTTTTTGGTTTTTTGGTTTTTTTTTGTTGGTGGTGGTGGTGGTGGTGGGTTTTTTGTTTGTTTGTTTGTTTGTTTGTTGCAAAAAAACTAGAAAGATTTATTATATTCGGACTAGTGTTGGTTCTTCTCCCACTGACTTGAGTCACTGTGTAGGCCTCATGACTCCAGTGAAACTGCTCCGGGAAAGATCTCCAATGACCCTGCTAAAGCCAGTGGTCTCTTCTCAGTATCCATCCCAACACAGCAGCAGCAGCTGGTCACTTGCCCTACTTGTCTACAAGACACACACCCCTAGCTGGGCTTTCCCCCTAGCTCCCTGGCTGCTCCTGCCCACATTCCTCTACTGACTCCTTCCCCCTTTCCTAACTTCTGAATGCTTGGAGTGTGCAATCCACAGTTCCTGGTTCCTCTCACTCTCTGTACTCGGTGACCTCATCCAGTCTCAGGACTTTCAAGTACCGTTTATGTGCTGACAACTCTCGTGTTGACATATCTGGCCTAAACATCACTCCTGCACTCCAGGCTCGTATACCCAGTTGTCTACTTAAGAACTCTATCTGATGTATAACAGATATCTCAAGTTTTGACATGATTTAAAGTTAGGTTCTGACTTTCCATCTCCCGCACCTGATCCACCTACAGTCTTAGGTGGATCTTAGTCTTACTTTCTCAAAGCAAAAATGGTAATGTCTTCCTTGCTTTTTCCCCTTCCTTCACACTCCACTAGCCAGTCTGTGGTTCTACCTTCAGAATACCTCCAGAATCATCCCTGTTATAATAACTCTACTCAAAAAATAAAATAATAAAATAAAATAAAATAACTCTACTCACTGCCATCTTGATCTGAGCTGCCCATCATTTCTTACCTAATTTACTGCAATAAACTCCTAATCTTTTCCCCTGCTTTCTCCCCTTATCCCTTATGGCTGATTTTCCACACGAGCCAGAGTGATCTTTCAAAAACCTATGCCAGATCTTTCAAAAACTTGTATTATCTCATACTCTTTGCAACAGCTCCCACTTTCTCTCAGATAAAAGCCTAAGTTCCTATAATAACCTCCTACCACCACCCCCCAACATGATCTGGCCTCCAGTCACCTCTTTCCTCATCTCCTATTTTTGCCCTCATCCACTTCCCATCCAGTGGCCTCCTTGCCGTTCCTTACACATCAGTCCTGTCCCTCTGTTAGGCCTTTGCACTGGCTGAGCCCTCAGCCTAGAATGCTTGTCCCTGAGATGGCTGCCATATAGCTAACTCCCTCATGTCCTTCAGGTTGCTGTATTAGTTATCTATTGCTGTGTAACAAAGGACTCCAAATTTTAGCAGCTGAAAACAGCAAATATCTGATAGTTTCTGCGCATCGGGATTTCAAGTGCAAATGAGCAGAGGGCCTTCACCCCAAGGATTCACTGCAGTCAAGGTGGCACCAGGGCTGAGATCTCATCTGTAGGCTCCCCCGAGGCAGGACCCACCTCCCAACTTGCTCGCCTGGTTGTTAGCAGGATTCAGTTCCTTGTGAGCTATTGAACTAAGGGCTCATGGCACAGTACCCAGGTCCCATCAGAGCAAGCAAGCAAGCAAGCAAGGGCATGCAAGACAGGAAACACCATACCTTTGTAACCTGTTCTTGGAAGTGACATCCCATTGCCTTTGCCATATTCTGCTTGTAAGAAGGCAGTCACCAGACCGGTCCACACTCAAAGGAAGGGGATTGTACAAAGGCAGGATGATTGGGAGGTGTGGATAAAGGGGCGCCATCCAAGGGTCTGTTTACCACAGTCACCTTCTCAATGAGGTGACCTCCTTACTTAAAGTTGCAACCTAGCCTCTCTCATTCCCACCCCCCTTTGCTATTATAAGCAATAACAAATATTTATTGCTTTGAGTCACTTCATTTTGAGGTGGTTCTATAGCAGTAGCCATCTGATGCACTCTTTTCTAAGAAAAAAAAACTCTACAATGTGCTTTTTCACTTATGCTTATTATTTTATTGTCTGTCTCTCCTTGTTAGAATGTAAAATATTGTTTTGTTTTGTTTTGTTTTGTTTTGCTTGCAGATATATCCCCAGCACCAGAAGAGGGTCTGGTACATAACAGACACTCAATAAATATTCATCCAAAGAATGCTTCTACTGTCACTGTTTTCTGCATAACCACTAATCTCCTGCTGTGACTTTGTTGCAGAATTGCAATAATATCTACCTTATGAACACCAAGCACAGTTTATATTCACACGTGGGAAAAGCAATGATCCAATTGTGTATTATATGACCCAGAAATCAGTAACAATTATGGTAAAGAGAAAATAAAATGAAGTTCGAGCAAAAGAAATGCTTAGTTATCCATAAGTTATTACAATCCCACCCACATATTTTTATCAGGTTTTATAAGAGAAATGCAGCATTTATGGGAAATTGGAATAAATACATTTGTTCTTCAAAATACTAAGATTAAAGCCCGTTAGTGAAGAGGAAAGTGGTTACTCTTCAACTTGAAGCCTGTATCTCTAACTCTTGTTTCTCCCTTACACTTAAAAAAAGTCAGCACTTTGAGATTTCTCACTTCTTGACTTCTAGACCTATTACTCTGTGGCCTGCTATAACTATGACCACCATTTTTTGACATGTGTTATAGATAAAATCTTTGAGGTTTATAGAAAAACAAGAGCCCACGCCAGAGGAAGTATATAATCCAATAAATTGGAAAGAACTTAATCTGTTTCTCTGTAATACTCCCTCAGTTCTGTGCTTTTTTTTTTTCCCCCTAAGATTTTATTTTTGAGTAATGTCTACACCCAATGTGGGGCTCAAACTTACAACTCTGAGATCAAGAGTTGCATGCTCCACAGACTGATCCAGCTGGGTGCCTCCAATTCTATGCTTATGAAATGGTGAGAATAAGTCATTTTTAGCGCAAAATATGCCCATGTTAATGATTGAAAAGGGTAGGTGTTAGTTCAATATTCCACTTCTCATTCTCACCTAATTGTTGTGGCCAAGTTGCATTTCTAATTCATCTTTCTCCCTTCCCATCTAAAATTGTCTACTTGGGATCCCTGGGTGGCGCAGCGGTTTGGCGCCTGCCTTTGGCCCAGGGCGCGATCCTGGAGACCCGGGATTGAATCCCACGTCGGGCTCCCGGTGCATGGAGCCTGCTTTTCCCTCTGCCTGTGTCTCTGCCTCTCTCTCTCTCTGTGTATGTGACTATCATAAATAAAAAAAAATAAATAAATAAAAAATAAATAAAATAAAATTGTCTACTGGAGTCTCCTTCCATGATTTTGCTTTTAAGACATGGAAGAAAACTTTAGATTTCAGAGTAATCATGCAATTCAGGACTACCTCAATTGGTGAGGGGCAATGAAATAGAAATGGATTCCTTTTCTTCTCTTCCATACGTTGGGGACTACAGTTCCGAAAGTAGAATTTATTAGTGGATGAGTGCCTTCCATGAAATCAAGCTCATAAACTTGGAGATGGAAGAGACATCAAAATTCTTGATTTTTCTAAATAATGTATTAATCTATTATAAATTTACCTGAGTCCATTTTGGGCCCCTTTTTCAGTAATATCTTTGGTGATCTTGTATCTTCAAAGTTTCTTATACAACTTCTGTCTTTTATAAAACTCTTTCATTCTTCAAAAGTTTTATTTTCCATTCCAGAATTCCAAAATGTGTAAAACAAATCAGTTTACCCTATCCACAATGATGATATTATATGCTTTAATATTCTTCCCTTCTCAGAACAACTTTCCAGATTGTCAAGTCGTTAAATTTTGTGGTTGTTCTTACTGTTGTTTGTTCAAATATTTTATTTATTTATTCATGAGAGACACAGAGAGAGAGGCATAGGCAGAGGGAGAAGCAGGCTCTTCACAGGGAGCCCGATCCTGGGACCAGGATCACACCTTGAGCCCAAGGCAGATGCTCAACTGCTGAGCCCAGGTGCCCCCTTAGTGTTGTTTTAGATCAGAGGGTCATGGGCTTTTAACTCAGATGAATTTTATTTGCATTCACTGGATTGCATCTTTATTGGGGTGTGGTAATTCAGATGCAGAAGCGCCGGATAGCCTGAGGATATGTCAGAAGTGAATAAGCATCTGAGTATGTCATTTTGGGCATGCGTGCTAATAAATTTTACTCATTCATAGGGTGTATTAGGATGAAAAGACCTATTAGGATGAAAAGGCAGTTGGGTATACGGATGGACCTTAAAACTGTTAGAAGAGGTTCACAAGGGAATGGTTACCTACAGGTGGGGCACTCCTTGTAACTTGCCCTACAATATCGAGGCCTACCTTTTGTTTTCATGGCCTGACAAGGTAAGTCTTCATTACCATAAAATTCAAACTCTTTTATAGTAAGTGAAACAAGAAAGACCTCAAGGCAAATCCTTCTACTACCTCACGGACCAATAGCACCCTGATTTGCCTATTAAAGGAGACAGTATTCAATTAAAAGTTCTGGGTGTAGTTAGAAACGTGGCTCCTTCCTTCATGTCCCACTTGCATAAACAGGTCCTTTGAATTATAGTCAAATCATGAGGCCACCTCAGCTGCTAGTACAACTTCCACAAGGTTTCAGGAAATGTTTTGCCTCATGTGTGAGGAAATATTAAAATGCCATTATATAAATTTATACTTCCAGTTAAATTCAGATTTACATAAAACTAATTTGTATGAGGAATTAAATCTGCTTAGAGATAAACTGTTCCACAAGAATCAACACTCTAGAAATACTAAAGTTTAATTTTGAAATAATTTATTAGAAAGTTATCTTAATGTTGTCACAGCCTATAAATCATTCTTAATGGTTGCATCAACAAAAAAGGTCTTTTCCAGAATGAAAATGATCTGTTTGAGATCTTGCATTTGCCGAGAGTGAATGTGAATCTTGCTTTCATTTATATCAGCTGAAAAAGAAACTGCATGAAATGAATTTATCTATTGAAAATGAAAATAAAATGACAGGATAAATTGTGGGTAACTTGCAGGCAAGCCAGAAAAATTTCACAATCAATCAAGATATCACATTAATGAACTATTATTATTTACTGTGTTACATAAAATTATGACACTGAAACTATTATTTTGCAATTTTTAAGTTCATATAGTTACTCATGTATCACTATTACCCCTATTGCATTAGTATCTTTAATTAACTGCGCTCTTTTCTCTGCCTTTTTTTTTTTTAATTTGAGGAGGGGGGAGGGCAGAGGGAGAGGGAGAGAAAGAACCTTAGGTAGGCTCCATACCCAGCACGGAGCCTGATGCCGGGCTCCAACTCACAACCCTGTGATCATGACATGAACCGAAATCAAGAGTCGGCCACCTAACCAACTGAGCCACCCAGGCCCCTCTTTCCCTATATTTTGAACAGAGGTCCCACATATTCATTTTGCCCTGGGCCCAGCATGTTTTGTAGCCAGCCCTGACCACAGGTAAGAGCATGACTGGTTTTTGTCATCAGCCATTATTGAAGGCAGTTTGTGGCTATGAATACTTAAGAAGTGTAGAAAAGAGCACAAAATACAAGAAAATGCATATTGTTAATGTGTTCTGTACAAAATCAGCTAGTAGACATTTAATCTATGTTAAGAGTAAAACAGTGTCATGGTATGAGCTGGAATGCAGAATTTTGCATAAGAAGAAATGTTCGTATTTCATGTACTTTTCATGGCATAGCTTTTGAGCTCTGCTGTCAAGGCATGGCAGGAGGGAAATAGAGGGTCTTCCATTCCATGGCTATGACTTCTCATTTTAAAGCCCTTCAGCTAGTCAAATAAATTTGTATTCCTCTATCCACAGGATTTTGACCTAACATCTTACTAATACTCAAATCTTATTTTAGTGAAACAGCATTGCCCCCACCCAATTTCCAACCAGCTCTCCATCCTGGATAGGATCACCAAACTTCTTGCATTAACTTGACAATGGAGGGAGCTGGGCCTGAGAGGATGTCCCCTAATCTGGGGGAAGGGTTGACGGGATGAAGGTTGGAGTCTCAGTCGCTATCAGGCTTCAATGGACCAGGCAATCACTTGCAGAGAGGAGAGGTATTCTGGGTTGAAGAGTTCTTGGTGAGTTAAAGACTGATTCTTGTCTTTGGCTGTGAATGAACTCAAGGCCACTAGGATGTGAGCAGAAAGTAGGACAAACTCTGTCTCTCAGAATTGGGCCAAAGACAAAGAAGGCATAGAAGACCCTTCAGAGCCACTCAGGCCAGGTGGGAGGAATGTACGAGTCTGGAATGAGGCTGATCTTCAAAGATGAAGCTATGACAGGATCAGAAATCTGTGGTTTTGAGCCAGACTATGTCTACGTCTATATCTCGATTTGTCTTTGTCTTTTCTTTTCATCCTCATAATTTCATTAAACTAATGCTTCATTCATATCAGACTGTGTTCTATGGCCAGGCACTATTTTAGACCTTGGGGATACTGTGAGCAAAACAGGTAGGACTCCTGCCCTGACCAAGCTTACATTTCAGTTGAAGAATATAGATAATAAATATAATGAGTAAACAATTAGAAAATCAAGATAAGTTCAGATAGTGATAAGTACTATGAAAAAATGAAAAAAACTAAAAAAAAAAAAAAAAAAAAAGGTGAGATAGAGTGACCAGGGTGAGGGGAGGGAGGGGTCTACCTATTTTAGATGGATGTGCAGGAAGGTCTCCCTCAAGGAGGTGTTATTTACACTATGGGAACAGAATATCTGAAGAAAGAGTGAGCCAAGAAGAGTAACAAGCACTGTACAAAGGTCTTGAGGGCAGAAACAAGCTTGGTTGGGCATGGCACATGAGGTAGAGAAAAGCCAAGGGATGAAATCACCCAGAAGGCAGGGGTTAGATGACACAGAACTTTAATTCAGAGATAGGGACTTTGGACTTTATTCTAAGGGCATTGAGAGCCATTAGATAATGTTAAGCACAGGAATGGAATGATTTATTTTCATTTTGCAAGTTCACCTGACTGCTGGTTAGATTACAGATGGGCAAGAGTGGAAGCAGGAAGACTATGACATTAGAAGCCTCTCTAAAGAGTCTAGGTGAGAAATAACACCTACCTTGGACAAGGTAGTTACTGTGGACAAGGAGATGGAAGGAAGTGAAGAGATTCAGACTCTATTTTAGAGGCAGAGACAACAGAACTTGCTGGTAGATTGGATGTGGGTAGGAAGAAATTAGTGGAGTCTAACAGGGAGGTGCTGGTTCCATTTACTGAGATAGGAGGACTGGGAAAGGAACAGGTTTTTGGAGGGAAACCAAGAGACCTGTTTTGCTCCAGCTTTGAAATGCCTGTGAAATCCTCAGATGGAGACAGCAAGCAGCCAGCTTGAGAAGTGGGAATGAAGCGGGTCGTTAACAGTCTTCCTGAATTGTCAGCCTGTTTGTGAAAATCTAGGGAAGTCTAAGAGTGGGCCTAGAAGGGCAGCCCCCTTTCCTCTGGATCAGCAGAGGTCCCCCTACAAGGCCCAGATCCCCATTATCTGAAGGTATTGTTGGTGGGCCTGTGGGTAGCAGTGCGCTTTCATTTCACATAGAGGAAGTTCTTCAGGAGTCCAGAAGGTCAAGCAAGTTGTTAATTACTATTTGTCATTTATCTACACATCAATTTGCCAGAGCCTTCTCTTTAATTTTGAATGATCTTCAGCTGACTCTTGGCATGAAGTTTCTGGTTTCTGTTTCTCATCATTCCCTGTCCTGGCTTCTCTAACCAGCCCTTCCTCTGTGGACTGTTCAAAGTAAAGTAATCCACTCCTTGATGATTTGGGGGTGCAGGAGAGCTCTCTAGGGAGCTCAGGAAATAGCTTGCCTCTTCACTCCTTCTGAAAAGTTGAGGAGGAAAACAAAGAGTGAGACAGGTGGTAGGGTTGGAGGAAAGGACTATAGGTCTGGTAGCCAGGGGTGCGGGGCTAATACTGAATTCCAGACTCAAGAGCTGTCTCTAGCCTCTCACAAGCAGCACTGGGCTCAGAGCAGCAGGGATTAATTCACCCTGTGGGCTGCATCTCCCGAGAGGAGTAAAGTGGCAGAGTTCCGCCCAGTATGCTAGGTTACTCTAGTCAAATAGGCCTTACAACATCAGTGTTAAAATGGTTACATCTCTGAGAGAGCCAGGAAACAGTCCTCCCCCTGGGAACCTGGAGTGGAGAAAGAGCATTTTCCTCTAATAAATAATGGAAATGTTCACCATTAATTGGCTGGTTTTATCTATTTCAATTTTCAGTAAGTAGGGCACAGTTAAATTCAACCAGCAGGTATCAAGCCCAATTCTGTCCCTCAATAGCTGCGTAATTTTGGGAAAGCCTTGTGACCTAAGTCTCAGATTTCTCATTTGTAAAAATGAGGATGCTGGTACCTCCCTTGGAAGATCATTCACTTAACATCTTCCATTCACTGCCTGGATCAGAATAAACACTCGACAGTGACTTACTACTAGTAGTGCTGTAATGATGGCCACAATTACCACGTTGGGAAGTCTGCTGGGTTCTAGGCATATAGAGAGAAAAGACATAATCTTACCATCTAGAACCTCAAGACTCAGTAAGGAGGTAGGAATCAAAAAGCATTAAAAGACAGTGTGACACATACGTGGTAGGGTAGGGTTTCTTAAGCAGAAGGGCGCCTGTCAGTGATTCACTGTAGTGAGACTCTGTCTATATAGGCTGAGACCAAAAAAAAAAAAAAAACCCAAAATACAAAAAAACATCTTGGAATTGTTAAGCCTCTCACATCCTTACTGGATAGGGGTCAAGTAAGTAGCTCCAGTTGTTTGCCAAGAAATGTACCAGGAAATCTATTTTTTAGACTTTTTTTTTTTTTTTTAAGGGAGATTGTCATCAGTGAAGTTAGAATAACAATGGCTTTAAATTCTCAGAGCGGTGAAGCCAGGGCTCTGATTAGCCCTCCTGATGGGGCAAAGAAGTCATTACTTTGGAATCTGACACCTGGGGCCTAACTGTAGAGCCTTAGGTCCTATGGGATCAAGGCGACACTGGGACAGGCTGCAGGGGCCCCTACTCAGGCCCAGTTCTGACACGGCACTGACCCTACTGTCGGGACAAGGCTTTGTCTGTTTGCTTTACTTTACTTCTGCTAAACAGCTTTGCTGCCTTAGCCCTGAGCCACCTCACATGCAACAGCCAGTGCCTTGGCATCTTGTAGCTGTAATCCATTAACCTCATTGCCTTGGCTCACTGGGAATTTGGCCAGGAGCACTTCCTGTTAAGAGTTCTGGAGGGTGGGTGGCCCACCCCAGAAAATAAGCCCAGCACTTTCCAGGAATCAGGGACACATGGCTAATTTTGCCACCTTTATTTACCCTTCCACTTCAGCCATCAGGCTGTCACTAGACTCCCTTTGGGGTACCTCTCAAGCACAGAGAAGGAGAGGATGTTAGAGGCCAGATAGTTTGGACTTCTGGGCTGCCTATGACTGGTGTGTCAGGGCTCAAGCATCTGCACTCTAGGGATGAAGTGGGAGGCACAACATTTGTACCCCAAACCGTGTAGGAGGCATCCTGGCTGCTTATACAACAAGAGAGGCATACGTGAGCTATGCAGTAGCGCGAAGCCAGGGGGAACGAATTCTGTAAGACGGCTGTCGGAGGAAGACTTCTGAGAGGTCAGGCCTGAGCAGGTTTTAGAAATAGGAGTAGGAGTTTACAGTAGTGGAATGGAGGAAGGTAATTACAGACGGGAGGAGCAGCACCCACCGCAGCTTTACCACCCGACGACACAAAGTAGTATCTTCAGGGAACTCAAAGTAGGTTTGCTCATTTTGCCACAGATTGTTTTGGTGGATTCATTTCTTGTCCCACTATTCAAGAGATAACTTCCATCGCTCTTCACAAAGTACAGCTTGAATCACTGTACGTGCATACATGTTAAATAGATATTGCTTGGCATGCGGTTAGCACTTCTCTTAGTGGAAGTTCTGGTAACTCAATAGCTCAACTTTTTTTTTTATAGATTAGCATTTCTCTTAGTTGAAGTTCTGGTAACTCAATAGCTCAACTTTTTTTTTTTATAGATTAGCATTTCTCTTAGTTGAAGTTCTGGTAACTCAACAGCTCAACTTTTTTTTTTTTTTATAGAAGATTAGCACTTAGTAGAAGTTCTGATAACTCAATAGCTCAACTTTTTTTTTTTATAGATTAGCATTTCTCTTAGTTGAAGTTCTGGTAACTCAACAGCTCAACTTTTTTTTTTTTTTATAGAAGATTAGCCCTTAGTAGAAGTTCTGATAACTCAATAGCTCAACTTTTTTTTTTGATAGAAGATGTACAACTCCTTTCAAGCCCAACCAATGATCATCCTTTCCTGCTTTCTACTCTTGCCCGCCGCAATGCCCATCTTTCAAAAGTCCTGAACAATTTCCTTTGTTTTGTTTTTAAAATTATTTTTAGAGAGAGAGAGAGAGAGAGAGAGAGAGGGAGGGGGGAGGGGGGGAAGAGGGGGAGGGAGCGAGGGGCTGGGGAGGGGGCGGGGCGGGCGGGGGCGAAGGGAGCAGAGAGGCCCCCACGCAGCGTGGAGCGTCACGCGAGGCTGGATCTCAGGGCCCAGGGGTCAGGACCCGAGCGTAAACCTCGTTGGAGGCTTATCCTGAGCCGCGGGCGCCCGGGGCAGCCGGCGGCAAGGGCCAGACCCGGCCCGGGAGCCGCCGAGGACGGGCGCTGTACGCAGCCTCCCAGATGCAGAGGCCGCCGAGGGCTTCCGGCCTGGGGACGCCTCGCGGGCGGACCGACGCCGCGCGAAGCCCGCCGTGCGGGGATCCGGCCGTGCCCCCGGCCCGCTGCAGAGGCGCGCTCACCGCGGCCGGCTGGCGGGGCGGACGCGGGCAGGTGTGGCGGTGCCCGCCGCGAGCGCCACGTAGCCCGGGCGCGCCGACGGGCCGGCCCCCTGGGACCCGCCGCGGAGGGAGGCCCCGCGTGGGGCGCGAGGGGGCGGCGAGGCGCGGGGCGTCACGCGGCCGGGGCCTCCCGGGCGCGCGGGGCCCAATGGGAGGAGGGCGCGGGCCGCACCTCAACCTGCCCGGTGACGTCACGACGCCGCGGCGGACGCCGGGCCAATGGGAGGCCGTCACGGGCAGGGGCGGGGCCCCGCGGACCGGGCCGGGCGGCGCCGAGGCAGTTGGAGTCCTGAGGCCGCGCCGCGGGAGCGGGGGAGGGCCGCGCGGACGGCGGCCTGCGCTGAGCCTCTCGCCGGGCCTCGCCGGGCCTCGCCGCTTCCCGCATGCTGCCGGCTGCTCGCTAAGCGGCGGCGGCGACGCGTGAGGGGCGCACGGCGGCGGGGCTCCGGCGCCCGCACTTCCTCCTGCGGCGCCGGTGCGTGGCGGCGGCGGCCGGCGGGATGGCGGCGGCGGCGGCCCGGGGGAGTGGCCGCGCATCTGCGGCGCGGCTGCCTCTGCTCCTGCTGCTCGCGCTGCTCTGGGCCCCGAGCGGCGGCCGCGCAGCCCCCGACGGAGAGCTCAGCCACCGGAACAAGGAACCGCCGGCGCCCGCCCAGCAGCTGCAGCCGCAGCCCGCGGCGGCGCAGGGCCCCGAGCCCGCCCGGGCCGAGGTGAGCAGGACGGGCCGGGGGGCGGCGGGCGGCGGCGGGCGGCGGCGGGCGGCGGCGGGCGCTTCCCCGGGTCGGCCCGGCCGCGCCCGCTCCCGTGGGGGAGGGGGAGGCGGAGGGAGCGCGAGCGCCGGGATGCCGCGGACGCGCCCCGGGGACCGAGTCTGGACCGCGGACAGCGGGCGGCTCCCCGTGTTCCCCGCGGGCAGCGGCGTCGGGCGTGGCGTGGCTGGGCCCGCTCGCCCCTCGCTCACCGCTTAGCCGCGTGCGGCTTTGCGGGCGCGTGCGTGGGCCACACGTGCCTGGGTCGCGAGGCGTGACTCTCCCCTCTTAGGGGCGTGCCCGGGTCGCGGGAGGGCGGAGCGCCGCGGCGGGGGGGATGCCGGAGCCGGGTTCGGGCGCGCCCCCTGCCCCCTCGGTACGATCGTCCTAAGTTACGTGCAGAGTCGCTCGGTCACTCGTACGCGGAACCCGGCGGGCGTTTTCAGATGCCGGTACCGGGAAGCTGGAGGCCGCGGTGGGAGAGGCTTGGCGCCCAGCCTCCCCGCCCCCCAGGCCTCCACTCCCGCCCAGGCTGCGTGTAGACCGTCGCCACCTGACTCATGTTTCTGAAATTGAAATCTGTTTCACTTCTCGGAAATCCTCAGGGGGTTGCCCCTGCCTACTGCCTTGAGCCCATCCTCTCGCAGGATGTGGAGATTTCTTCCCGATTTGGCCCCGAGTCAGCCTCCAGGCTCTTTAGACGCCACTCCCTTGCTCCTACGCAATATCCAAACCCCTCGGACTGGAGGTGTGCCATGTGCCCTGCGGCTGGTCTCCCCAGCAGACAGCCTCCCTGAAAAGGCTTTGGTGGGCTTGGGGCCCACGGGTCAGAACCGCACCCATCTTTTTTCTTTTTTCTTTTAATATTTCATTTATTTATTCATGAGAGACGCACAGAGAGAGAGGCAGAGACACAGGCAGAGGGAGAAGCAGGCTCCATGCAGGGAGCCCGACGCAGGACTCATCCAGGGTCTCCAGGGTCATGCCCTGGGCCGAAGGCGGCGCCAAACCTCTAAACCACCAGGACTGCCCTTTTTTTTTTTTTTAATTTTTTTTTAAAGATTTCATTTATTTATTCATGAGAGACAGAGAGAAAGAGAGGCAGCACACCCATCTTTCAAGAACCAGCAGATCCCTCCTCTCTGAAGACTTCCCTAAAACTTCGTGGTAATTTCTCTCTCCCGGTCACTCCTGGGCTCAGCTGCCCCTCTAGCTATTTCCACTTCTGAAGTTGAACTGAAATGCTGATTGGTGAAATGTATTCTTAGTGTTTATCTTCTGGCCCTCTGTCATTTAAACTCATTATCTATCATTAACTCAGTTTTCAATCGCAGTTACTGTGGGTTAAGTAACTCTGTGAGTGAGAGAGATTTTGAATGTAACATTCCAGGCCTTTCATCAGAGTTTTAGTCCTATAGTGATTTTTGGGATATAAATAGTGGTAGGTGTGGTTATTAATAATACCCTCCTAGACAGGAAAAAGGTCTAGCCTTGTAAAATAACGGCAGCAGTGTGTAGTGACTGTATTTAGGTGGTCTTAAGGATCCTTGCCTGTAAAACTGGAGATGGGACAGAAGGGACAGGCACGGTATAATATGATTTTTGTCTTTAATATTTTGAAATGCAGTTGACCCTTGTACAATGGGTTTGAAGTGCATGGGTCCACTTATACGTGAATTTTTTTTTTTTTCAGTGAAGTACTGTAAATGTATTTTCTTTTTTTTTTCTCCCCCCCCCCTGTAAATGTATTTTCTTTATGATTTTATCATTTTCTTTTTGCTAGCTTATTTTATTATGAGAACACAGTATGTGGTACATATAAGACAAAATATGTTACTCAATATCTGTGTATGTTATCAATAAGCCTTCCTGTCAGCAGTAGGCTATTAATAGTTAAGTTTTGGGGACCCCAAAGTCAAATGCAGTTTTCCCACTGTGCAGGGGCTCCATGCCCCTAACCCTTCACTGTTCAAGGGTCAGCTGGTGGTTCTTTTAAGAGTAATTTATTCTAAATTGTTCTATATTGTAGTAGAATCTAAGTCTCTTGTTTTAATTATATTTTCACCTAACATTTTGATACAGTTCTGGCTTTTTTCTCTGCAGTACTATAGCATGGTGGAAGAGATTTTTCTTTCATGTTTTCTAAACCATGTAATATAAGTTTGCTTTGCTTTTTTTATTGAGTTGGTAGAGGTAAGATATGGTCAGAGTTCAATTTAATAACTGGATAAGCAAGGGCTGAACATTGCTAGATATCTCTATGTTGCAACCGATTTGCTTTGCAGCTGCATCCAGTAGATCTTATTAAAGGGTAGGATATTTAAATTTACTTTTCTCATGCTACTGTGTGAGACTGGACTTCTGAAAATGGAGAGGGAAGAGTCTCTCCTTCACCATCCTGGTAGACATTCACGTGTAAGATGCATTATAAAAATGTTATATCTCAGGGTGCTTTGAAGCAAGACAACTGAACTTCTGACAGGGCTTTCTACACTGGGTTGGTTTGTTTTTCTATAATCAGGTAAAAGGAAGTTGGGGGAGTTCACGCTCTACTTTGAGTTACAAATAAATTACCAATAAACCCCAGTGTACAAACCCATGGAAGAGTAGTTGTTGACCGCTTGGATCTTTTCATTTATGCAGTTCATGCTTCTAGTGACTTTTTTTTTTTTTTCTTATTCCTTCCCTGAGCGGAGCATGTAATACAAGAAGCAATAAGTCCATTTAGTTGGGGGAGATCAGACAGATTTAATAAAAGTGGTTTATAATTTGCTGCATATTCTGGAAGTCCAAAGAACTGCTCTGGTTGCACAGCATGGTTGATAAAGCCACAAAAGCCTATTGCCTCGCCCAATACAAATTCTTGTTATTTTACTTCTGCTTTACTGTTTCTTGACATTTCTTTTAGTTATTATCTTTGAACTGTGAGAAGGCCTTCCGTGCAGTATTTTAAACTTTTTTTTCCATTTTCATGAGGTTGTACTCCTGCTCCATACAGCCCGGCCTTGCAATTCTAGCCCTTTTAAAAGAAGCAAAGAGAGAGGCTCTTCGGTGATTCCTGTCTTACTCATGATTGCTGTGTCAGAATGAAGTGATCATGATGTTACTGAGTTTATTTGGTGGTATTCTCCCATCAAAGAAATTAAAAAAAAAAAAATCGGTGAGGCTAAATACATTGAGTACATTTCAAATTTCTATTTATGAATACATTACAACACAGTATCATTTATAAAAATAAAGTTAAACTTATTAAAACAAGATGTATTTATAAAAATCTTCTAAATATATAGTATTCTAATGTGAACTCATGATAACAGAAAATAAAATACTAGCAAACCTAACCATTTACAAATAAAAAGACATGATAGTGAAAATTTATAATAAAATACAATCTTATCTTTTAATAGTCTCTTATTTTTTATTTTCTTAAAGATTTTATTTAGAGAGATTGCGTGGGCAAGGGAAGAGGCAGAGGGAGAGGGAGAGAGAGCATTTCAGGCAGATTCCCTGCTGAGCCTGGAGCCAGACACAGGGTGGGTGGATCTTGGGACCCTGAGACCATCACCTGAGCCGAAATCAAGAGTCAGTTGCTTAACTGACTGGACCACCCAGGAACCCTTCCAGTCTCTTAAAACTGGGTTTATCCGTGGTGTCAGTCACACATATATTTTTATGCACATTTCCCACCTTGTGGGAAAGGTAAAGTAATGGGGAGGGGACAGTTCAAAGCCAACTCTAAGCATTTTCCTCTAGATTCCTTTATCTCCAAGTAATTTCACCTCTTGTATGATGACTTGTTGAGTGGCTTTATTGCTGTTTTCTTGCAGGGAGACCCGTCCTTTTCCGGGTAGCTGGTCGTAGCTCCTGTTTTGCAGGAACATCTGCATCTTCCCTGGCTCGTGCAGCTGCCTGGCTGGGGTTCCCACGCAGGTTTCATTCAGGTCACTGCCGCCACGTGCCCATCTGAACTCTAGGGCTCTTGTTTGCCTTGTTGGCATTTTCATCCTTCTCCTGAAGATCATGAAAGCCCAGAAGAATACTTTCTAAAATGAGGGACTTTTCCCCTCCACCATTTTTCAATTTGGAACTAATTTTATGAGTAAAGATGAGTTTTATTCAGCAATTTTTTTTTCTTTAAATGAGCCCTGCTCTCAAGATGTAAATACTTTGTACCTGAAACCCACCATTTCAAATGAAAATACTGAAATGGTGGTATTTGCACGAAGGAGCACTGGTGTTTCATGACTGATAACACTGTGTCGCTGGATGGTGGGATACTGGACTTTCTAGCCCCTGTCCGTGGCTCGCCTGTGACATCTACACTTTCTGCCTTTCTCCACACGTGGGACGTGACCGCCATCCTCTCCGTGCCTCTCCCCTGTGACCCTGTGCCTGTCCTCTTCCCACCTCCGCTACTTCCCCCCTCCTCAGGGTCTTTATTCAATACTCACTTTCTGTCTGTTGACACATGCCCGCAGACTTCTCCTTTTTGGGAAAGATGGGAAAAAGACCATTAAATTTAACTACTTGACTGTATTTGTTCCTATTTTTCAGTTTTATAGACCAGATTTCTAACTAGGGAATGAGCTGCTCTTTCACTTCAGTTTAGTCTTCCAGTGTCTGGCTTCAGTCCCTATCTTTTCATTGAAATTCTGGGTTTGAAGGATTCCTACAACCTACCTACAACCTACCTACTCGCTACGGCCTGGGGTCTTTTTCAGATCTCATTTCACACTGTTCATCCTCCTTTAAGAACCCTACCCCATCTTGGCTGGATGACCCTCTGTCTTAGTAAGCTTACACCTCTCCTCTTCTGTTAAGTGGAGATAACAGCTCTCAGGTTGTTGAGTAGCAGGGTAAACCGTATATGTGAAAGTATTTGGCGGCTAGTTAGTAGCTCAGCGAATGGTGCCTTCCCTGACTTGACCATCTGCGGTGCTGTCCTCCCTGACACTGAATATCCACGATGGGTTGTGTTGTGTTCTGTTTATCCCCTACGTCCCCCTTCCCTAGGTAAAGACCTTCTCTAGGGCTTATTCTTTTTCCACTTAATCCCATCCCCCCTTCCGTTGAAAATCTCATCTACTTGCAGAGCATCTGGCTGATGGCCTCTTGGAAACCTTCACTTGAAATGCTTTTTACGGCCTCACAGTGAACCTGTCTGGAACCTTATCTTTTTTCCTCTTGCCCACATACTTTGTAGGAATATAAATAATTCTCCCAGTAAACTCAGCAGAAAAGCTTACAATCATCTTTGATCCCTACATCCCCCTCCTCAGCTTTTTAAAGTCCTCTTGATATCTTTCCTTTCCATCCTGCGCAGTTTTCCCTTCTTTAAATTGTCTTCAACATTGGTCTTACTTAATGCAGCCGCCCTCCTCATTAATTGGTCCAGTGGGTGGCCTTCTCTACTTCCTACCGTGATCTATTAGTCATATTTGTGGCTTCTCAGAAACTTTGAAGGGCTTCTTGCTTGCCTCTGAGCTGGTCTAACTAAACACAGGATTTTCAGTCTGAGTTCAATTTATCTTTCTCATCTTACCCCAGCCATTCATCTGAAGGTTTACTCCCTGTTCTCTGAGCATGCCTGTAACCTTTCAAATAGTCCTGGGAATGAGCTAAGGGCACATACCCCGATGCATCTTGAAGTTAGTCACTCTGTGAGTGACTGGTACCAAATCCTGCTGTGGCTTCAGGGAGGCTGATGAAATGAATTTCAGGGTCGCCCCCCGCTACACCCCCGTGGGCCAAAGGTTGCCCCACAGGTTGTTAATTCCTCCATACTTCCACGTAGTAAATAAGTACAGAGCCCTTACTTTCTGGTTGGACCTGCCTGTGGCCAGATATATCCTTCAAGGAATTAGTTCTCCATAAGCAGAGCAAGAGATTGGGTCAAGAAATTTTTGAAGCAGTGGACAACAGGTGTCTGTCGTGTGCATGAGAAGTACAGAGAATGTAGAGTGAAAAAGTATGCCTCTTCTTCCTCCTATATTCTAGTTCAGGGGTCAGCAAACTGCATTTTACCGCTGGCTCTTTGTTTTTATAAATAAAGTCTTTTATTAGAACAGAGCCATGCCCATTCATTAAAGTATTATCTATGGCTGTACTCAAGCTATAGCATGAGTTGGGTAGTTATTTGAAGAGACCATGTGGCCCATGAGGCTAAATATTTATGCTTTAAGAAAAAGTTTGTGGACCCCTGTTCTAGTCATTGTGGTTTCTTCCCTGTAAACACCCAGGGCTGAGATTTGGCATGCGTTAACAACTGTAATAAACTATATACCTACTTCCTATATGCATAATATGTGCTTTTTTTCCAATTTAGAAATACCCTACTGACTTCTCTTCATTGGCATAAATAAAACGTTCTAATTTTTACTTACATTTTATTTTATTTTATTTTAATTTTTTTTTAAATTTTTATTTATTTATGATAGTCACAGAGAGAGAGAGAGAGAGGGGGGCAGAGACACAGGCAGAGGGAGAAGCAGGCTCCATGCACCGGGGGCCCGACGTGGGATTCGATCTCGGGTCTCCAGGATCGCGCCCTGGGCCAAAGGCAGGCGCCAAACCGCTGCGCCATTCTGAGACATGGAGCGACCATCTATGTAACCAGTTCCCTGTTGATGGACATTTAGTTATTTTGTCTTTTATTATTACAGATGATAATATTACAGTTATAGATGTTACTAATACAAAAAGATTAAATCCTTGAGTGTTCCTACCTTAAACTTTGTTTCAGTCATGTATCTGCCATGACTGGTATGCATTCACTTTCACTTGAAGATAGTAGGATCATTGGACTGGAGTCGTTGGGGTAGGCCTTGCTTCTGAGGTTCTGTGTAAGTTGGAACTTGAGCAATCAAGGTAAATAATGAAAAGGAGGTAGGAAGGGGCAGTAGGACTGCACGATTGAAGGCTTGTGGTTACCAAGAGCTCCCCAGGCCCTTGTGTTGCACTGCTCAGAACTATAGCCCTGAGCCATGTGGTGCTTCTTAGGCACTTGAAATGTGTCTAGTCCAAATGGAGATGTGCATGAGATGTGTGTGTTAAGTAGACAGATGCCAGTGTGAAAAAAACGCTGTGTTTCCAGAGTAGTATTTCGGATGTATCAGGTTAAATAAGATATTATTACAAATAATTTCGTCTGCTTTTACTTTTTAAAATGGGGCAATAGAGAATTTAAATTACGTGGCCTGCATTATTTTTTACTGGGCAGCACTGCTCTGGCTCATCCTTCAATATGGAATCTGAGGCTTGTTGTTAAACAGTGAGTTAACATGACAAACTTACTTTAACAAAGATTAAACTGGTCATGTTGTGGTGTGCTATGGTAACTCCTTATAACCGAGTGCTAGGCATCACTCTCACAGCTTTACATGTAGTGGCCGTTTAATCTTCACCGTGACCGTGTCTGTGGAGCTACTACTCTTACCCGGCAGCTTGAGTCGCAGGGAGGTAAACTTCCGGGCCCGAGGGCAACCGGTAACTGGTAAAGCCTTGGCTCGGGCCCAGGCAGCCTGATACCAGAGCCACGTATTAAACCACTGCAGGTCACCCTGAAGGTGAGTTAGAAAAAAAAGGAGATGCTCCTGCTCCTGCGCAGTGAGCACTTAGGCATTTGACAGCAAATGAATAGAGGCTGATCGTTTCCTGGCTCTGTTATTAGCATTTTAAGTTTTAAATTGATCTCTGTAATACCTGGTGGCTTTAGCTTTACGTTCTTGTCACAATGGTGGTTGGTGTTTTAACACTATCTTTTTGGATATCCCAGATCAGCCTTATGTATAATAAAAGTTGCAAGTCAGTTTTCCTGTGTTCTGTATATAGCAAGTTCTTAAGAATATGTAGTTTTTTGTTTTGTCCTCATAAGGCAAGTTTTATTTTGTCCTTATTTCACAGAAAAACAGAGAGGCTAAGTAATGTGGCCGGGGTTTTATGGCTGCGAATTATAAAGCCACAGGAATATGTAGTTTTGATCACTGTTGTGTTTTTAAAAGCAAGCATTTCTGTTTGAGTTTAGAGCTAATTGGTCATAAACTGTGTATATTTTTTCCTAAACATTTTCTTGGAAAATGGTTGCACTAACAAGAACCGGAGTTGAAATGCGTTTTTTGTTTTTTGTTTTTGTTTTTGTTTTTGTTTTTTTAATGATGGCTTAATGATCCTTTGAAGAGAAAGGAAGCTCATTCTTAAAGGAACATCAGCATAGATGGAACTAAAGTAGTGATGGACAGAAAGCAAGAATTCCTTAAAAGGGTACTTGCTTCATCAAGAGCTAGCTTCCACAGCTGTCCTTTTGGTTTAGTCCTAACACCAAATATTTTCTCAAATGTTAAATCTCCCCAATTTTTAGCTGAGAGGTCTAGTTTGATAAATGCTTACATCTTGCTGATATTTACTGTGGAACTGGGACTCAAGTTTATGTCCCGAGTTGAGGAATGACATGCGGACTAAGAATGTAGGATTTGATTCTTTAACATCTCTGACGAGGACTTTTGTAAATAAAAGTACTTCTGTTTTTTTCTTTTTCTTTTTTTTTTTTTTTTTTACGATTTTATTTATTTATTTGACAGAGAGAGCACAAATGGGGGATCAGCAGGCAGAGGGAGAGGGAGAAGCAGGCTCCCTGCTGAACAGAGAGCCTGATGCAGGATTCCATCCCAGGACCCCCAACCAAGATCATGTGAGGCTCCAGGCACCCCAAAAGTTATTTTTTTACCCTATTAAATATCACGTGTTCTTGGGGTGGTTTTTTTTTTTCTTCTCTTTTTTTTATGTCTTAGGTTTGTAGAGATTCATAGACTTTAAAAATTAATTACAGATGGGCTGTTAGGATTGGAGATGTTTATTTTTTTTTTATTTTTTTTTTTATTTTATTTTTATTTTTTTTTTAAGAGCATTTTTTTTTAATTTTTTTTTTTTTTAATTTTTATTTATTTATGATAGTCACAGAATGAGAGAGGCAGAGACACAGGCAAAGGGAGAAGCAGGCTCCATGCACCGGGAGCCTGATGTGGGATTCGATCCCGGGTCTCCAGGATCGCGCCCTGGGCCAAAGTCAGGCGCTAAACTGCTGCGCCACCCAGGGATCCCGGATTGGAGATGTTTAGAAGGGATTTATCTAGTCCACAGTTTCTCAGCCTGGGAACTGTTGACATGTTGGAGAGATCATTTTTGTTGTGGGAGTTGGGGGTTGTCCTGTGCATTATGTCCCATCCATAGCAGCATCTGTGGCTTCCACCCGCCACATGCCAGTAGTTCCCCTTGAGCTGTGACAACCAAAGTGTCCCTGGACATGACCGAAAGACCCCTGAGAGACAAAGTGGCCCAGTTGCAGACATCGTGCACTCCCTGTGTGAGGAGGGTCTCTGGAACACTCTGCTGTAAGGAGGGAGCTTGCCGCTTCACCAGCCATCCAGTTCAGCCTCCCCGGGCAGAAATCTTTTCTCTGGTAAACTGAAACTGGCCTCCTAAGACTCCGCCTGTGCCTGTTTTCGTTCTCCCTCTTTGCTCCCCAGCAGAGATGACTTCTGCAGGCATGGAAGGTGGGCCCCAGTCCTTCCTAGTCCCTAATTTGATTGTTTTAGAACGGTGTTGGCAAGCTGGTTTTTTTTTTTGATGGACCAGATAGTATTTTAGGTTTTTAATTTAAGGTCTCTGTTGCATAATTTTCCCTTCCTTCTTTCATCCCTCCCCATTCCAGTCCCTCTTTCTTTTTTTTGCAACCCCTTAAAAATGTTAAACATTCTTACATGAGTTTCAGGTGTACAGCGTGGTGATGCGACAACTCTCTCCATTCTGCTCCCTCTGGAGTGTGGCTACTGCTGTCACTGCACGCCTACAGTCCCACTGACTGCATTCCCTGCGCTGTTCTTTCATCCTCGTGACTTATTCCAGAACTGGAAGCCTGTAGCTCCCACTCCCCTTCACCCATTTTGCCCATCACCTTACCTACATCGCTCTGGCAGCCATCAGTTATCTGTAATTCTGAGCTTGCTCTGCCTTTTATTTCTTTGTTTATTCATTTGTTTTGTTATTTTAGATTTCACATATGAGTGAAACCATACGTAATTATCTTTTTCTGATTTCACTTAGCAAATAGCCTCTCGGTCCATCCATGTTGCACATGGCAAAACTCACATCTTTTCTATGGTTGAGTAATATTCCAGTGTGTGCATGTGTGTGCGCGCGCGTGTGTATACACACTGTTATATCTTTATCCATCCTTCTATTGATGGACACTCAAGTTGCTTCCCGATTTGGCTATTATAAATAATGGTGCAATAAAGATAGGAGTGCATATATCTTTTCTAATTAGTGTTTTTGTTTTCTTTGGGTAAATACCCAGTAGTGGCATTACTGGATCATAGGGTAGTTCTATTTTAAGTTTTTGAGGAACCACCATGTGGTTTTCCACAGTGGTTGCACCAGTTTGCATTCCCACCAGGTTCATGAGGGTTTCTTTTTCTCCACATCCTCACCAACACTTGTTGTCTCTTATCTTTTTGATTGTAGCCATCCTGACAGATTTAAGGTGATACCTCATTATGGTTTTGATTTGCATTTCCCTGATGATTAGTGATGTGGAGCATATTTCCATGTGTCTGCTGGCTATCTGGATGTCTTTGGAAAGATAACTGTTCAGATCCTCTGCCCATTTTTAATCAGATTATTGAGGTTTCTTGGTGTGGTATAAATTCTTTATATATTTTTATATCCTCATATATACTAAACTTCATCTTAGCTAGAGCCATTTCTTGCTCTAGCCTGTTGAGAGCTTTCTGGATTCTGTTTTGTCCTATAAAATGTTAAAGGGATTTCTCTCAGGTTTCTGTTGGTTGAACGTTTGACAAACGTACCTGGCTCTCCTCCACTCAAGGTACAAATAAAAATTTGAATGAGATGTATCTAAGAATCTCAAATCACAAATATGTAGAAAATAAGGTAGTTTCAATATGTGGCTATTGCTGGTCTCTATTTCTTTTTAAAAAATTATTTTGTAGAATTATACTTGGACCTGCCTTGTAACATCCATCGGTTGGCGGTTGGAGGTTTGGGTCATTACAAATGGCTTTCAAGAATCCTTAGACAGTAAGTCAGTCCAATGACCACAACAGAAAGACTTTAATTCACATTCAAAAATAAAAGAATTTTAAGTAATGATTTTTTCCCCAAAACTAGCTGATACATATGTATGTTTTTTTATTTCAGAAAGGATTTACACCAGCTGCCCCGGTTCATAGCAATAAAGAAGATCCAGCTACCCAAACGAATTTGGGATTTATCCATGCATTTGTCGCTGCTATATCAGTTATCATTGTATCTGAACTGGGTGATAAGACATTTTTTATAGCAGCCATCATGGCAATGCGCTATAACCGTCTGACTGTGTTGGCTGGGGCCATGCTTGCCTTGGGCCTAATGACGTGCTTATCAGGTGAGTGTGTTTTTTCCTCCTAATGACTTTATTGAATTAAGGAGAAAGCATGGTGCCAGGGCATTGAGTCATTGACTCATTCGGCTGGTTAGGTGCACTTGGGTTGACAGCATTCCAGAATTTAGTCAAGAGAAAATGGTGTCGGTTACATAAATTACTAAAAACCATGTGGTACTTTTGAAATTGACTTTTTCAGCGTTTCACAGCCAAGGTCTGTACTCCTCATTTATTCACAAGTTTTTTTTTATCCTGGCTTTGGCTGTGTGTACCCTGGCTTTTTTCTTTTCAGTCCAGATAAGCTTATAGCTGATTATATCCTAGAAATAGGACTCAAGTCACAACAGAGGATTGCCGATCGAAGGACATTTCAAGAACATGTTGGAAACCAAGAACTGTCGAAGGACATTTGGTAATCAGGAACTGAGGAGTCACTTTAGGTTTATTGTGTTTGATTAAGCTGTTCTTACCCATTCTAGTAAAGGGATGAATTTGTTCTTAGATTTCCAGTTTGTGTTACTCTTGCATGGGCTTCAGTTTTTCAAAGAATTAGACCATGAGAAAGTAAACTTAACGCTAAATAGTGAAGCATGGTTGAGTCTCTGGTTCAGAAGCCACCCCAAGCCACCAAGCTGGGTGGAAAACCCTGACCTTGCCCCTGAGAGTCAGACTTGGGTTGGAACCTGACTGCTGTGTAGTGGCCTACTGGTAAGTTCCTTCACCTGTGAGCCTCACGTCCCCGTCTGTGGAATGGGCATGTTAATGCCTGCCTCGCCCATGGGACTGTGGCCTGGGTGTCGGGTGCTCAGTCCTACCCTCTCCACCTCTCAGACCTTGCAGGCCTCTCACGGAAGCTGCTCCTTCAAGTATGGCACAGATTCTCCTAATGGCTGCTTGGACGCCTGTTAAAGTTTATGTCGTTTTAATTCTGTCACAAATAAATATTTTACTGATTAAAATAACTTCACTACTTTTCACATTTTATGAGCTCATTTTAGCTTTATTCATATTTTCTAATAAACAATTTTTTCTTCAAAAGTACATTTTGATAGAGGAAATAGGAAGAGTGGAGCGAGTTGTTGGTGAAGTCCTGTGTTTAGAATGAGTTTGAATGATACCAGAGAATTTTGTTTTTGAAGCTTTGGCTTTGAGGGGAACTGGAAAGCTGGCCTTTCTGCCGGTCCCCACCTCAGAACCTGGTGCTCTGGGTCCCCACCGCTCCCCGAAGTGATAGGTTCCTTTTCCACAGCCCTCAGCTGTGCCTGCCCTGACTGAGTGCCCGCCCTGCCCTCCCTCGCCCGCCTGCCACTGGGGCTGCTGCTGGGCGCTTTCTCCCTGGCGCTGCCGGAAATAGGCTGGAGCCGTGGTCTGCCCACCTTCTCCTTGGGTTTCCAGAACCCTTTGGAAAAACTGTGTACCCTCTTTCACGTGGAAGTTATTAAAAACTTTTTACCATAGTTTAAGGAGTCGCAGAGATCTAATTTTTGGCATATTGTGTTAAGTAGAACTGTTAAGGTAGTCTTTTAAAATATATCAGGTGGGATCTAAATACCTTTAGCAATTTGATAACCACTGTCACCTTCGTTCCTTTAAAAATACCTGAATAAACTCTTCCTTAACATTTGTTCTTTCTTCCCATTTAATTCTAGAGAGAGAGAGAGAGAGAGAGAGAGAGAGAGAGAGAGACACAGGCAGAGGGAGAAGCAGGCTCCATGCAGGAAGCCTGATGTGGGACTTGATTCTGGGTCTCCAGGATCACACCCTGGGCTGAAGGCAGCTCTAAACCGCTGAGCCACCTGGGCTGCCTTCCCCTTTAATTCTTATTTTTCTTTCCTTTCCTCATAGAATTTTACCCTAAAGGTGATAACTTTCTCCTTCAAAATCTTTTACGGCTTTTGTTCCTTCAGATTTAGCTTGTTCAACACTGTCATTTACCTGCAGCACAAAAATGCGCATATCACTTGAAATTTTTTTTAAAGATTTATTTATTTTAGAGAGAGAGTGCATGTATGAGGGGAGAGAGAGGGAGAGAGAGAGAGAATCTCAAGCAGAAGCCCTGCTGAGTGTGGAGCCTGACACAGTGCTTGATCTCATGACCCTGAGATCACGACCAGAGCCAAAATCAAGAGTCGGAATGCTTAACCAACCGAACCACCCAAGTGCCCCATATTTTATTTTTCTTTATAAATTGAGTTTAAAAAGATACTGATGGTTTCCTTTAAGTCTCCAATGTTAGTGTTTTTACAGATTAAGTCATAGTTATTAATAGTAAACAGTTGATAAAAGCAAAATATATCACAAACCAAAAACATTTATATATATTTAGCTAATACATCACGCTACCTGAAACATTTTTAAAAGTTTGGAAGTGCATCTCTTAATGAAATGATAGAACTGTTTTTTCTTTCTTTCTTTTCTTTCTTCCTTTCTTTCCTTTCTTTCCTCTCTTTCCTTTCTTTCTTTCCTTTATTTTTAAGTAGGCTCCATGCCCAGCGTGGAGCCCGATGTGGGGCTTGTACTTATCCCTGGGGTTGAGAACTGAGCTGAGATGGAGAGTCAGATGCTTAACCGACAGCCACCTATGTGCCCCAGAACTGTGCTTTTTACATTAGTTCATATGAAGTAAGGTTTATCCTGCAGTCTAATCTTTATTTATTTTTAATAATAGAGGTAAAGGTGGAGAAGTTTTATTCACATAAATAAGTAGATAGTAAGGAATTTTGTTGTAACTGATACTTCGTTTATTGGACTCCTGAGTTTTTTTTTTTTTTTTTTTTTTTTTTTTTTTTTTTAAGATTTTATTTATTTATTCATGATAGACATAGAGAGAGAGAAGCAGAGACACAGGCAGAGGGAGAAGCAGGCTCCATGCACCGGGAGCCTGATGTGGGATTCGATCCCGGGTCTCCAGGATCGCGCCCTGGGCCAAAGGCAGGTGCCAAACCACTGCGCCACCCAGGGATCCCTGGACTCCTGAGTTTTAAGCTAAAATGATATACTAGTCTGTCATCAAAAATGTTTTTTAATGGTTTACCAGCTGAACAATTAATAACGCTCAATAAGATTACTGTTGATTTTGTTGAAAGCAGAGAATTGGAAGCCATCAAGTATACCAAAAAGTTTCTCTGAAATTTATCAAATGACTGTTCTTACGCGTTACTCCTTTACTTAGAAGGACCATGTTTAATTGGCTCTGTTTAGAACCGATTGAGAATATTGGGATACTGTTCATTTCATTGTACTTTTGCCAGTAAAGGATTTTGTTTAAAAATCGTATCACATCACATCTTTTCAGTACATTTTCGGCAGCGCTTGGCACTGCAGATTTAGCTCGCTCCGTTTGTGGAAGAATGCCTGCCACCCTCCCTGATTGCCGCAGCAGTTCTAGGAGGTCCCTAGTAAATCATCCGAGTCAGGCTGGCTTTCTGTCAGAAATCATCTGACTTGGTTTTTGAATTTAGGTGAACATGACCTATACGTCCCCATGACAACCATCTGCTTTGGCATTCCTCTGAAGGGGGTGATGGGTGGCTGGATTAGGCAGGGCAGCTGCTTTGAGAGTGGCTGGAGGATGAAAGAAGACCCCTCGGGCTTTAGGATTTCCTCTGATGCTCTCTCTGTCTTGGGGGAAATGCATTTGTTTACATTGGTTGGGGAGAGAAAAGAGACCTGATCTCTTAGTGAAAACTCACTCCTGCCAAGGCCAAAAAACCCCATTCTCATGCCGTGACCATCAGTTCCAAGGAACATAATGCCATTATTTCTGATGTCAGGACCTTAGCAGAAACTTGCCTAAGCCGGGGCAGGCCCGAAGCCCTGCGTCTGGTTTATGACGCCTTGACTGAGGACACCGGTCTTTTAGATGGCCTCTGCTGCCCGAGGATGTATATGCTCATCCTGTGAGGGAAACGCGCCACAGCCCGGGTAAAAGGCATCCTTGTAAAGGGAGCAGATGGCAGCTGGAGAAGGGACGTGAGGAAGGGGAGCCTGCCTGACTCCTTAGCGTCGAGCACGTTTGCAGGCAGAGGAGTCCCTTAGGAAGGAGCACCTATGCAACTTCAGCATCAGGAAATAGATTGCTCTCCGAAGTTTCATCCGCATCCCCCTGTGAAGTCTCTGCATCCTGGGAGCAGCTCGGTCCCAGGTTGGAGGTCATGCACTTGCGGGTCTCGAGTCTTCTGTCCACTGGTGGAGGGCTCGGCTGCCTGCGGGGGTGCTGGCCCTCGGTACCCCTGGGCTTCGTTACTGCTGCCCTTCGCCCCCACGCTGCCCTTCTCCCATTTCACTCTTTCTCCACCTGTAATCTGATGTCTGCTTCTGGCACTTTTTTGTAAAGATCACTTCAGTGATCGGCTTCCTCTCTAGAGTTCAGGTTCATTTCAGCGAGCCCCACAGACCACATTCACGGCCATTCCCACCTTTTTATTCTCTTGGCTTCTATGACGCTGTGTGTCTATAGTTCGATTTCTGTCCCTCCTGGAGAAAATTTCACGTCACCAAAGATTCATATGCCCCACACTTTTATCCCATTTTCCCCCCTTCACACTAATGTCCTTTCGCTGAGCTTCTCAGTGAATCCCACATCTCTCTCTTCACCCCACGTGAGTTTTCTTGGAATCTCAACATTGCCAAGATGTAGAAGGACCAGTACCTTTGTAGCTCTGTTCCGACCAGTTGCAAAGCCCTCACTTACGGAGAAGTAACATCTCACTGTGCCCAGAGCAAAAGTGCTTGGGTGTCCGAGGCAACATTTCCAAAGAGAGAAAATAGAGGGACAGTAACCTGGAGAAGAAAAATTATAAAGCCACATAGTTTCTCCTTGTAGAGATGTCAGGCAGAAAAGATGGCATGGGAGGTATCTGTAAGTATCCGTATCTGAAGATAGAAGGGAAACTGAGTTAGGAGACTTAGGATTGCTAGATTCCATTTTTGAATTTTAAAACCTTTTATGGAAAATATTTTACATTTACAAAGTGGCAAAAATAAAAGAGTGCAAAGAACACCTGTATACTTTTTATCTAGATTCACTGTTAACATTTTACTTCACTTGCTTTAGTGTTTGTGAACTGTCCGGCTATATCCAAGTAAAATTGTGCACATGTATGTACATAAGTGATTTATGTGTTTATAGATATATGTAACATATACATACTGTATCTATAGATACATAACGCATGTACATATACACATATTTTATATGTATATGCACACATGGACACTTGATAGGAGCTTTACCATCCCTGTTTTAGTTTTTTTTTTTTTTTTTTAAGATTTTATTTATTTATTCATGAGAGACAGAGAGAGAGGCAGAGACACAGGCAGAGGGAGAAGCAGGCTCCATGCAGGGAGCCCGACATGGGACTCTATCCGGGGACTCCAGGATCACATCCTAGGCGGAAGGCAGGCGCTAAACTGCTGAGCCACCCAGGGATCCCCCTGTTTTAGTTTTGTCAGTAGACCTGACACCTTCTCTGGCAGCTCTTCCCCTCCCGTAGAGAAGCGAGTCCAGGTTAGGTATTACATCTGGTTCTTAGTCTCTTAATCTGGAATTTCTGCACCCTTTTCTTGTGTTTTACGATGTTAACATTTTTTAAAGATTCCAACCCCCCCCCCCCCGCCCGCCCCTTTTAATGGATCACTCCTCATTTTGTGTTTGTCTGCTGTTACCTTGTGATTAGATTAACATTGTGCATTCTCGACCAGAATACTGTGTAGGTGTTTGTCCCTTTGAGAGTGTCCCGTCTGATAGAACAGGACGTCCATCTGTCCCTCACTGATGTCAAGATTTCTCTTGTATATGGTCTTTGTCTCTTTCCCTGCAACTAATATGCAGTCTTTAGGGAGAGTCTTTAAGACAATATAAATACTCTGTCCCCATGTTTAGAGTGGATGATCCTCATGTGATCTCTGCGTTCCCTTGGTGGCTGCACCACAGTGGCACTCGGGGTCTCATGCCCCATCCTTGTTCCCCATGGGCCCTGATGTGCTGCACTAATAAGAGCTCTCCTTCCCATCCCATTGGCTGGTCTATGTATTGTCAGTATAACCTGAGCAATTTATTTTTTCAGTGGGTTTTAGTTACTTAACTATATTGCTTCAATTGTCCCAGATTTGGCTGGAGGGTGCCCTTGCAAGCTGGCTCCTGGTCCTTGTATCCTGCTCCTGTCATCGTTTTTGCTCTGGCTTACTTTCCAGTCTAACAAGATAGTGCAGGTTCATCTTGTATCCTGAGTGTCGAGCCCTGGAATTAGCCGTTTTCCTGACAAGCCTTTTAGGGGGAAATGCTATTTGAAACCAGGGTCTGTGAGTAGAGTGGACTCGTTACTGAGATGTCTTTGCTTCGTTGGCCTTTTCAGTGGAGAGAGCTAGAAAATACATGTCTGTGTCGTGTGTTCATATGCAGATTTGCAGATATACATATTCATACATACAATTAAAACATACGTGTATACATAAGCATAGATTTGATGTATTTCTAACCATGATTTTAAAACCTTCAATTTTGTAATACAGTGAACTGGGAACATTTTACCTATGTGGTTGTACATTTGATGTTCAGGCAGATTTTAAGTGCTGTGTCCATTTTATTAAAAGAACATGTTAAATGAAGAGTAGTTGCGTTTATTATGTATGTGGAATCATCCTCTGGCCCTTCTATAGCTTTTAAATTTTAAACACTGCACTGATAATACTAGTGTAATTTATGTTTCACAATTAGGATTTGGAATCTTGATATGATTCCAAGTATAGTTTTTTGTATGAGTTACACATTTGTCCTCTTTTTTTTAATGATAGGAAAGAATGAGTACATTTTTTTTTTAAGAATGAGTAAATTTGAATAAATTTTAAAGCAGAGTAAGTTTGAGTCTGTCATAAATGTTATTTTAATATATGCATAGGAGTTATTTTCTTTTACAAGATACACTTAAAATAGGAGCAGAGTTTGGGTCATACCTATCATTTGAGAATCTTGTCATGATTGTTTACTTATAGAAGTTTGTAATTTAAAGATTTGTGATGAAGTATCACTTACATATGAAAGTGGTATAGCATCCAAGTTGTAAGACCTCAGGATCTTTAGAGGGCGTCAAAGTTAACTTTCTACCTGAAGTTCTGTGCCCGGCATGACATGTGGCAAGCCAGGCCCTGGCTGAACGTGTCTGGAGAGGAGTTCATTATCTCCCTGTGGAACACATGCCGTCTTCATCTGGACCATTGGTTTCATTGTGTTAGCTAACACTGGCTTGATCCAAGGTTCCAACATTGGTAAAGGGAAAGAAGTGGAATTATTTAAGGTTATTATGTGTTGGACTAGCTTCTTACGTAAAGATTAGCTTCGAGGTGGCTTCAGAACAGTGTTTTTTCTTTTTTTTTTTTTTAAGATTTATTTATTTTAGAGCGAGTGAGTGCGCTTGAATTGGGGAGGAGCAGAGGGAGAGAGATAATCTGAAGCAGACTCTGCAGTGAGCATGGAACCGGATGCAGGGCTTGATCCCAGGACCCTGAGATCACGACCCAAGGCGAAATCAAGAGCCTCCCCCTCTACCGACTGAGCCACCAAGGCATCCCGAGAACAATGTTAAATTATGATTTCTAAAGTTAACTGTTCTGTTGCTTGGTTTGCGATACGTGCTAAGTAACAGGACATACTGTTGCATTTTCTTCCAGTTTTGTTCGGCTATGCCACCACAGTCATCCCCAGGGTGTATACATACTATGTTTCAACCGCATTATTTGCCATTTTTGGCATTAGAATGCTTCGAGAAGGCTTGAAGATGAGTCCAGATGAAGGTCAAGAGGAACTGGAAGAAGTTCAAGCAGAGTTAAAGAAAAAAGATGAAGAAGTAAGTCATGGCAGTGTTAGATACCGGGACCAGAGAAGCACCCAGCTAAGAGCCAGCACTCCGAGCTCGTGGGCGGTGCACCCTCTCTGTGTCACAGGTGTGGGCTACACAAAAGGAGCTTGTGCCGGGTTTGCCTCCTAGAGCTGCCTGTGGTGGGACCCGGGGTGAGGTGGCCGGGAGGGAGGGACGCTGGGCTGATGCTGACCTCCAGGGATCAGGCTCCTCAGTCAGGGATTAGGAGCTCCCGCAAAGCAGGAACCATAGTTTATATTTGACATGTTTTCTCCCGCAGCATTTAGGATAGTAAGTGAGCAGTAAATACTGATTTATTTGTTGCGGAAGAATGGAAGAATCGAGAACATAGTGCTTGTTGTTGTGTGACATGGTTCAAAAGAAAAGTGTGAGGTCACGTAATTTTAGTTTCTTGGAGCAAATTCCAGAGGATATAAACCCTTTTTAAAAGAAAGATTAAGTGATTTTGTACTATTTTGATTTTTTTCCTGGGGTTAATGTTTCGCTTGCTCTCTTTTTAATTTAGTTTCAACGAACCAAACTCTTAAATGGACCAGGCGATGTTGAAACGGGTGCCAGCACAGCGATCCCTCAGAAAAGATGGCTGCATTTTATCTCCCCCATCTTTGTCCAAGCTCTTACATTAACGTTCTTAGCAGAATGGGGTGATCGCTCACAACTAACTACGATTGTTTTGGCAGCTAGAGAGGTGGGTAGTACTTGAGAAGCAGCTGCTTCTGTGTCCATGACGCTTAAGCACGGCAGTGTTACTTTGCTCCACAGGACCCTGGGCCGAGGGCCTGCTTCACACGCCAGACGACGTTAGACCTGAATATCCTGGTTCTCTTTAAGATGGCCCATCTCCGGTTTCGACAGTCAGATGGCATTCTGCGTCCCAGCGGAATTGCCATCTTTGGGCTTCTCCCTGACTCCTCCTCTTTCAGTTTTGCCACAATGATACCGTGGCCGTTGTCTTGACTTGGTTTTCTGTGTGTTTTCTTAGAGCTTTAGCGTTGCACAGGTTACGTTACAAACTGTCATTCGGTGGAACATTAAACAGCCCAACTGTCCAGCACATGAGAAATTAGTTCGTTTATTTACCAGTTTCTATGTACCCCTGGGAATACTCAGTCCTCGGTGAACAGAAACCTCAGGACATCAGATGGTCACAGTCCCTATCTCTGGGTAGGGCGGTTACAGTTGACTTGTTCCTGTATATCCAGTTTCGCTCCTCTTAGACCTGGAATGCTAAGGCCTAGGATGGTGAGCTAGAAGAGGTTTCCGGTCACTCTGTCCTCTCCTTTGCTCGAAAGATATGGAACCTGCGGCGCAGACACTGGGTATCTTATCCGAAGCCAAGCTCGTTGGTAGCCGGGGGCAAGGACTAGAAGCTGGAGCGCTCTCCCTTCGAACATTTTCTTGTTTTGGCTGTCAGATGTCACCTATTTAAAGGAGACCTTTGCGGGGGGTGGGGGGTGGGTTGTTTTTTCAAAATGTTAATCTTTTGAGAAAGATTAGTTTCCCGTGGGGCATCTTATGGCTCACGCAGGAAGGTGAGCCGAGGAGATGGTGGCGGAAAGCAGTGCTGCGGTTACTTCGCGGCTCTCCTTGAGCGGAGCCGACACCGTAACTGTGTCTTTTTTGTATGTTAGGTTGCGTCGGTTTTCAGTCCAGCGGTAGGATTCAGATAACACGCTCGATCTGAATTAGTCCTTAGCCCCCGGGAGACGCCTGCCGTGAAGGAACAAGTTCCTGAACACAGGCCCCAGTTTCAAACAAGAGTTGAGGGCCGGGCCGGACGGCTGGGCCGGGGCTGCTTTGTCGGACAAGCATCAAAACTGCTGTAAGGAAAATAATGGAGGTCAGGTTTTCACTCGGGCCCTGCATTTTAACACTTTCCTTGAAAATGCCACCGTGGTGGCCGTGCCCTACATCTCTCTCGATTTCTGGCCTTTTTTACTGGCTTTCGGGTTGCCAGGGTTGGGACCTGGAAGTACGGGACCTTTCGATGGTGGGGTGGCTGTGTGGGGTGCTGACCGGACGGCAGAGGTCCTGGCGTCTGGCCTGCTGCCGCCCGCGTGGGGCACTGCCTCGTGAAGGGCCCCTCGGCGGCCTGCACGTGCCCCCACGGCCCCGCGGGCAGAAGTGCCGGCCGGCCTGACGTGTCTTGCCAGTTGTTTGTATAAACCGTGCTGAAGCGCGTTGGCTTTAGTCTGAACGTCATTCCTGCTTCCAACACAGGGGCCTTTGAGAGGTTAATGAGGGATTAAGCCAAAAAACAAAACAAAAAACGAAAGGAGAAAAAAGTAGGGGTGAGGTTCCAGGATCAAATAAACTTTGCAAATAACAGACTTAAAACTTTGGTATTAAAGGAACTGTTTAATTTTACTTAATCCAGTGACTTTTCAGGCGTCAGTTTCAAACACGGTGACCCCGCCCTTGCAGGCGCCAGCTGAGGCCTCGGGGCCCCGGGGCCCCGAGTTGGTTGACGGCGCTGCGTGTGTCCCCCCCCCCAGCAGGTCCCCACTCCCCCAGGGCCCCCCCCCCTCAGGGCCTCACCTCCCGGCCCCTGGTTGCTGGGACCTCTGCCCTTCTCCCAGCCCAGTCGGCACGCAGGGGGGTTTGCTCTTGTAAGAGTGTCACCCCTTCCTCATTTCCGCCTCTCTTCTGGGTGCCCCCCACCCTGCCTCGAAGTGGCCCCTCTGCCTCGGCCACCCCTTCAGGGCTGCTTTCCTTCGGCCGCCTTCTCAGGTCCTTCCGCTGCTTTCCTCACCACAGAACTCAACGGGCTCAACTTCCCCACTTTTAACTCCTGTCCACACCTGCTAACCTTGCTTCACTCCTCCCACTGAAGTCCTGTTGGTATTATCCTCACCCAGAGAACCATGGGCAGAACTAGGGGTGTCGTGCCTGTACTTTCTCTTCCCTAACACCTAGCTCTCCCTCATCACTAAGGCCCATCAACTACACCGCCTCAGTTTCTCACATCTGCCCACTTTTCTGTGCCTCCAGGCTTCCACCCCAATCCAGGCAGTAGCCTCCCCCGTTGACCACCTTGCCTTTAGTCTTGTTCCCTTCCCTTCCAGTTCATTCTCTTCTGGGCCTGGCCACCGAAAACCAACCAGTGTCTTAAGCCTAAATTCTAAGCAGATAGATCAGGTCCTTCGCGAGCTGACCTGGACCTCTACCGGGTTTTGTTAGATGGTCACATATTCTGCAGCTGTCTCTTACTGGTGGCCTGTTGTCTTCTAGTGTGTTCTCTCCCCCACACAACAAAGTCAAATCTTCCTGTTTTGCAGGCCTGCCTTTTTTTTTTTTTTAATTTTATTTATTCATGAGAGAGAGAGCGCGCGAGAGAGGCAGAGACACAGGCAGAGGGAGAAGCAGGCTCCATGCAGGGAGCCCGACATGGGACCAGGATCAGGCCCTGGGCTGAAGGCGGCGCTAGACCACCGAGCTACCTGGGCTGCCCAGGGCTTGCTCTTCTGGGAAACCTTCACTGGTCTTCCCCACGGGAGGCACCTCCACTTTGCTGTGGTAGCAAGCGTTTACTGGAGGAATACTGTGTCCCTGGCGCAGAGTTAAAGCACCGAGGGTGAGGACGCGGTGAAGGGAGGCGGGAGGCGGGGTCTGTACTCAAAGGCTGGCCTCCTTTCCTCAGGATAGCAGACCCTGCCCGAGGCGAGGTCTAGGTGGAGTCTCCTCAGCACTTGTCCCTTGAGAGCTAAATACCACCTGTGGGTGGAGTGCACCAACTGCTTTTGAGCTTAGACATTTTTCTTCTACTTTCAGCTCTATTCCTAGAGCTAGAACACGTTCCATAGATTACACACTTGGATTTTCAGAGCTCGGTAGGCTTTGTTGTTGTTGATCTCCATTTGCAGTGGCTAATAGTTCTCAGGTAACCATTTCAACCGCTTTTAAATTAACGGTAGTTATACTTGCTTCTAGGACCCGTATGGCGTAGCAGTGGGTGGCACGGTGGGCCACTGCTTATGCACTGGATTGGCAGTGATCGGAGGAAGAATGATCGCACAAAAAATCTCTGTCAGGACTGGTAAGTCTTTGGTTTTGTATTTTTATTTTTAAAATTTTACTATTTCTTAAAGTAGGCTCCACATGGGGCTTGAACTCACTACCCTGATGCTTGAGCCATCCAGGTGCCCCTTTTGTTTTTTAAATTACAAAGAAAATACCATTTGTTTTACCTCTTAGAATTACTAAGAGATGAGAGAAAGAGGAGTTGGTTCTAAATTTTTACTTCTGGAGTTCGCTCTGTCTCTACAACAAACGGTGACCTCTTGGAGGTCTAGGTCATTGCCTCTGCTATTGCAAACATGGGCTGTTTTTCACATACATAGATGCTGGTAAAATACAAATTCATCTAAAAGCCTTACTGGAAAAAAAAATAAAAGCCTTACTGGATTTATTGTCGCTTTTTATCAGTATATTTAAGTAAAAAAATCAAGTTGGAAATAAAACTTCTTGGCCTTAAAAGTATGTCTTACAAGATTGGGATTCGTAGGTGGAGACCGCTTACAGATTCCACTGAAAAGCTCCTGTGTAGCTGGAGGCTCTGTTGCTCTGGAGCAATAAAAAAATCTCTTTGCTTGTTGGGAGGTTGTTGAAAGTTCCTTTTAATAACAGTTTTTTAAGAGGAGTTGGGGTTCCATTGTTGCTTGTCAGCACGGTCTCAGTTTTAACACAATTGTCATTTCTGGAAACCGCGCTGGAGCAGCACTGGGTTACTCCTGCCCATTCAGGCATAGGAAGTATTCTTTGCTGTAGAAGTGGGGTTTGGGTGTTTCTAATGATTTATTTTCACGGTTAGTTCACCAGATTAGAATAATGGGCAACAGCTCCCTCATAGAGGAATTTTGCCTTATTTCGTTTTTTTTTCTCTTCTCTTACAGTGACAATCATAGGAGGCATCGTATTTTTGGCATTTGCATTTTCTGCACTGTTTATAAGTCCTGATTCTGGTTTTTAACAAGCCGTTTGTTCATTTGTATTTCGTTTAAGATAGGTAACTCTTATGTTTATGTACATAGTGTACATTATAACTAAAAGTGACAGAAGACTGTATTTTGTAGCATTGATTTGTGAGTTTGACCTATTTAAATGAAAGTATTATGTCAAAAAAAAAATCATTGATTCTATTTGCAACATGGATTTTTAAAAGAAACCTGACCTCTAAGTGTGGATTTTTTTCTTCAGTACAATTATGTTAATAATATGGTCACTTTCTCTTTTAGCGTTTGTGGGTTTTTAGGTGGGAGATGGTATACACAGAACCACTGTGCAATGAGGTCTACCCTTGGTTTTCTTTCAGCACTGACCATATTTTCTCCTGGATCACTGAGGTGTTTTATGATATTTGCCTTAAACTTTTCCTTGGGAGGAATGAATTTTAGCTTTTAAAATACTTCCTTACGGGCAGCCCCCGTAGCTTAGCGCTGCCTTTAGCTCAGGGCCTGATCCTGGAGACCCGGGATCGAGTCCCACGTCGGGCTCCCTGCATGGAGCCTGCTTCTCTCTTCTCTGCCTGTGTCTCTGCCTCTCTCTCTCTCTGTCTCTCTCATGAATAAATAAAATCTTAAAAAAAAATACTTCCTTAAGCCAGAAAGCAGTGTAATCACAAGCCTTTTAAAAATTAGTTTTTTTCTTTTTTAAGGTAACGTGTCACTGTAACAGGATGAGAATTGTTTGCCAGGTCCATTCTCCCCCCCCCCATTTTTTTAAATTGGGTGAGAAACCCAATATGAAAACAGTCAATATTTGACAATGTGGAATTACTAAATTACAAGAGAATACTATGAGTGTATTCATATTTTTTCTATATTGAATAAACAATGTAACATACAGTGTAAATAAAAGCCATATGACCAGAGCTTGTTTTCCCTTGTGTGTTATATAAGTGAGCCTGTAACAATAATTTACCAAAGCAGTATTAACAGTTATAGACCAGCTTCTAAAGTTGATGTTACAAAAGCAGGAGCGAAGCCTCTTCTAAAGCGCTGTCTCACTTTATCCTCATACAGCTCTGGGACACAGTAGGTTCTAACAAGATTAAAGAAAAAAAGTTGTATAGTAGAGCGGTATATCAGCCACCCGGTTTCGTTCTAGGGCTTGTGACCACCAGGGGAAGGCGACCTCCTCACACCAGCGTTAGTGACACGCTTACGTCAGTGTAGTCTAACGATTACTGTTCTCTGCAAACAGCAGCGCTGCGTCTCCCGGCGGCTGTGTGCGGTTCCCCCGTGCAGCAGCCCTGCCAGGGAGTAAACAGCCTCTTACAAGTAGCAGTAGCACACACTGAGGAGTTGCTTTTGGAAACTTCTAAGGAGTTCTCCAGCCATCGTAACAAGGGCCGTTACAGGGTAGTAAACACGATGCCTGTGTGTGAAAATAAAACTCTTCAGAGAAATTTCAGGTTAAGTCCCCAGACTATACCGTTAGTCCCTCCCCTACTACTGCTTTCCATTGTTATACACACAGCAGCCAAGTAGTTACATTCTACCTTCTTCCTGGAACAAAAAGGATAATTTCTTGTTAGAAAGTAGCTGGGACCATCCCAGCCTGGGCCTAGTAGCAGTGGTCCGGCGGGAGAACCAGCTAGATACTTGAATAACAGCGTAGCTTTCTGAGGCACCACAATCTTGTAACAGGACAGAACTACTCAAAGAATTTGGTAGCTCAGACTTGAAGCTACAAGATACAAATGGCTAATACTGTTATACTCTACTGCTGAATAAAAGAAAAGAAAATGTCATTGGTATTGATTTTAAAATATTTAATAGTCTTCCTTTAAAATCCAAAATAACGTGATTCTTACAAGTTATGTGCCACATAAAGCAGGTGTTATTTTTTGAGAAATGCAGGTGATACTGAAAAACATAGCACTGAGGTATTTTTTATTTTTAAAATTGAATAAGGAAACAAAGTCTGGATCTAATTATTTTTACATTTACCAAAAGAAAACAAAACAAACAACAAAAAAACAACCAATGCTACTGCTTGGCTCTTTTGCTAGGATTTTAGGTTCTGAATACATTACAAAAGTCTATGGGAAAGCATTATAATAATAGTACATGTGGTTTTAAAAAACTATGCACATCATAACCTGGAGAAATGATCATACACCAAGAGGCCTGAGTGGAGGTAGGCTAATAAAAACATTTTACCTCTTCTCAAAGGACAGCTCTGAAAAACAAGTGCAACCAATTGTAACACCAAATTGAAATGGCAATCAATATTAAGTTGGTAACAAAATGATCCACATTTTATATAATATTGTATTTCTAAACACAGCTCATGAAAATCATCAGAAAACCTAATGTAGCACCATTGAAACCATTCGCTATCCCTTCTTGCTTCTGTGCAATTTAGGATTTGGGCAGAAGACAATACCTACCTAGGAAATGTCAGTCTCGTTTTTGTAAATCAATATGGATTTCAGTTAAATGTTTGCTTTAGGAAAAGTGTAGGTATTCTTAAGATCGGCTAGCCACTTATAACTCTACTCTTCTGGAAGTTAAGAACAATGGGCTACATCTAATTTTTATTTAAAACCAAGAACCAAGCAGTAAGGACAGAAATGTCAAGAGTCGCACACCAAGAACCACACAGAACATTAGAAAGAGTTTGGTGTATGTTTTTACAGCCACTAACTGATGTTAACAATTAAAAATTTACAAAGATAAAACTTTTTTTTGCACTAACTGGTTTCAGTACAGCACTGAATGTGACTCATCTTTGGGCTTCAATCTCTACATAGAGTGAATGTGCAAGTGCCATACCGAGGCCCTTCCCCAACTTACGCCATACTAAAATAGATCTCAAAATAATTCTAGAATGGTCTGAGAATTACAGCTGTTCTGGCTGACATGAAAAAAAAGAAAAAAAAAAAAAAAAACCAAAGGACATTTCCTGGCCAACTTTTTTTGCTTCATGATGATTGTCTAGTTACATAGAATACATCAGTCTAAGCATAATAGAGTTTTCCTTCCATTTTAACGCAAGTACTGGCACAACCCTTCCCAGCAGTGAATTTGCACCAGTTACAGACCAACTCAAAACACACATAAAACATTTGTCATTTTTAAAGCGATGTCACAGTTTGTTTCCTCAAAAATTTAAAAAGCATACATTTGAAAAATCACATTTTCAATGTAACCCTCAGAGTTAAACATTTTTTACAATACTAAATCCAACTTGTGGTTGACGTGCTTTAATTACCATTCTCTAAGGGGTTCGTTCCAACAGCTAGACAGTATGCCCTGTACCTGGCCTGTGAGATTCAGGAGCTGCTCGGGGAGCCCTGGCGTGGAGAATTCTGTTCCAACACTACTAGGTAAGGAAGTATCCTCAAATTTCTAGGCTTCAAACGGTCAGACACTACTGTAGTGGACAGTGCTGTGTATGGAGGACTTTTGTTCTTAAAGGACCAAGCAAACAGTATAGTGAGCATGTAACAGTATGCTATATAAAGACAGCAAACATTTTTTTGTAGAGAGTACAGTGCACATACATTTTTCCAACTATATTTAAGGACTTTAAATGGATTTTTGTATGGACATGATAGTGATGGCCATTAGAAGATGCTGATCGTCTTACTAACATTTTCCCAAATGGGCAAAACAGAGGCGATGTGTGCCATCAGTTCCATCATACTGGCCTTTGGCTGCGTTGGGGAAGCGATCATATAAAAAGTACCCATAAAATAGAAAAGGCAGCAAGTGAAACTAGAAAAAGGCTGGAGCTATACAAAGCAGATTTGGAAGGAGTTACCTTTATTTTTTCATTATTTAATTGAGAACAGGAAGGAAGTGCAAGGACCATCTGGCTTTGTCCCTCCACTGCCGTCCCGAAGTAAAACAGTTTTGGATTGGCCCAGGGAGAGTCCTCATGAAGGCTAGAGACTGAGCCCCAGATAAGAAGAGTCAGTTCTTTAAAAGATTACAAAGCAAACAAAACAAACCACAAATTAAATACATGACAATGTGAAATCACTTTGATGAGAAAACAACACGAAGATATTTTAAAATATAAATAAATACATTTAGCCATTTTCATTCAAGAAACCCAGAGAACTGCTTTCAAAGCAATTGCATCTTTAAAAATCACTTTCTAAATTCTTCCATAAATACTCACTATTTTGATTGTCACTTAATGCAGCACCTCAGTGTTTGCTGGTGGTGGTGATGGAATTCCACTTAAACAGTCTCTTCATAAACTATATCCTATTTCACTAAAGACTGTTTCCCTAGGAAAACCCAGGCAACTTACAAAATATTGTTAAATACTCAAAGCAGAACCTGCAAAGTATTATTTTATTTACGAAAAACAAGGAATGTAGTGTTAAATTACGACAAGGGGAAAAATATGCAAAAACAGTCACATGGAAAGAAAGTTTTAATTTTTAAATGTCCACGTTGGCTTAACTTCTTGTGAGCTGTTCAATACTGTTTTAAATATCCTGAATTAATAACTATACCAACGAAATTCATCCCCACAGTTTCCACAGGGGACATTTTAAAAATAAGACCAAATTATACTTTTCTTCAACCGAAGTAGTCTTTTTCTCAGTCCTTTTTGTGCAAAAATATTACAAGAGCAATTCAAATGGAAACACTGAAATGACATGCCAACATTTCAGAGCACATTTAAAACACCCAGAATAATTCGTGAAAGTATCGTATTCTAAAATATTACTACCAATCACTTTTAGGTTAGTTCTACACATCTATTCACACTGTTGCAATTTTCCTAGACCTCTGAAAATAAACAGGCTCATTGGTCTCTTTTGGTGTCCACACAATAGGCAAGATAGGTTTACAATAGTGTCGAAATGGAACTAGGCATCTACTATCTCCTGACTCCACCACATTCAAAACCAAAGTCAAAATTCATTTGGCTACCTTGAAATCACTCCCATAAACCTGCTACGGTTCACTGGATCTAAACATTTCTCAGAAATGTGTCATTTTAAAATTTCACCTAAGTGATGATTTGGGGATCCTTTAGAAATGGTAATGCCTAAGATAATAAACTTTATCAAAATGAATAGTTGCAATAAAGTGCTTGTTACATTTCAAAATGATGCTTTCAGACTGTGGTATGTTGTTTGAAGAGTGTGTGCTATTCCTACAGAAAGGATCCCCGGGCATGAGAGTTGGGTCCTCTCACCTGTCTCAGAAAGCAGCAGCACTATCTTTTGGTAGGCTGACGATAGGCACGTTACCCATGCGGATGAGGCTATGCTAGTGCTATGGCAAAAGGGGGAGTAAATTAGAAAAGTGGGAGGCATGTGGAGGGTTCCTACTATATTCATAGTTATATACAAATATATTAAATATGCTATAAAAATAGTCGACTCTTTTCCTTTGCATTTATTTCAGAAGCTCCTTTCAGAGGAATGCTCACCCAACCCAAACAAACTTAAAAGGGTCTCTTTTCTAATCACTATTAAAATGGCAAGTGCCTTTGTGCTGTTTCTTTTCCACTATTTGAAAATTCCAATCCACTTACTCCTGGCTAGACTCACTCAGCAATAGTAATATCCAGTGTTTATACCTTCCAACACTGACTCCCAAGGACTAAGAGTAGTAGGGTCACAGATATTGGAGAGGTTATAGACTTGAATGAGTTTTACACAAATGTTCACCAACAAACTTTCAATCATCAAAGAAATAGAGGAAAAAAAGGTAGAAATGAGCAATACTAGAGTAAAATGCTATTTGCATTCCACTTTAAATAAAAGGTTCACCTCACTGTAGTGGAAACATCAGAAAACAAATCGAGTAATATCCAGTTTACAATAATTTCACCTGTGTGGAGCCAGAGAAAGTACTATTTTAAGGGGCCCCTTCCTAAGGCTTCTTGAACAGACTCCTCTCCCTCTAGCACGATGCCCTGCACTGAGCTGCGTCCCTCCGTGCCCTGAACTAACTGCAAGCAAACAGCTTTAAGGCAATGACCAGAAGACTCTAGCACTTCTGAAACCAAAAACAGCATTTTCACTATTCTGCACTGAGGATTCTATAACATAAAACTATTCAGTCACTGGCATCCTTTTATTTCTAGTACATTCCTGAACCAGATTTAAGTGACAATGCAGAGCACAGGGCTCAAATCACCCCCTCAGCTTAGGACACAGTTCAGAGACTGAACGGTGGTATTTGCTCTTGTGCAATCCCCATCCCTCCTATTTGCTTTTTCTCCAATACATTCTACCCCAAAACCGGAGTAACTTTTGAGTGTCTAGGTTTGACACCACTCTTAGCAGCACTTTGATCCTCGCAGTCCTCACTCGAGTTGCTGAACAACATGACAGCAGTGCCACAGCCGTCCAAAGCAGGGTGACGGCAGAGCAGCAGACCTTTTCCCATTGCATCAAGAGAATTTCTTACCTAAAAAGTGCCACTCAGAATAAAATTATTTTCAGGAAAAAACGAATCTCCGTGAGAGTAAAGCAGAGGGAAGGTAAGGACTTTTAAGTAGCTGCAAAGTGTCTCTATTTGGTATTCATTACAGAGATTTGGGATTTTAAGGAACAACTTTGGCTACAGACATGAAGAACAGGCGAAGGCCGAGTCTTCATCAGAACACTCAAGTCTCAATGATGGCAGAGGGCGGGAGGGGTAGGGACAGCTCTGGGCCCAAGTGCAAGGAAAGCGGGAGGAAAGCACAAAAGGAAAGGAAGCAGCTGGTGCTTACTAGCTCTTCGACTTCGTACGGACAAGCAGAGGGAAAGCAGCCAGCTGTTCCTCTCTATTCAGCAATCAATTCTAAGCAGGGTGAAAATGAGCTGTGAGGAACAACAGGAATTATAAAACAACATTTTATCTAACTCTCCTTTCCAAATATTTATGAGGATGGAAGATACTTGAAGGAACTGTTGAGAATGTGAATAGTCTACCTACAGATTGGCCTTGTGGCTTGCCTTACGCTTTGCCTTCGTTAACCTAAGTACACAGTACTCACAGTTGACCATCTTTCCTTGTAAATATGGTATTTAGAGGATAAATCTTAATATAACAGTTCTTCAGATCTTCTGTGATCCATACCACTAGATATTGCCAATAAACAAATGAGGCACAACTCAGATATATATATGGAATGGCATGATAAGGTTGAGAAAGGCAATTTGAAAGGGGAGAAAATTAATACTGTTGCCATATTCTACTGTTGTCAATTCTGTCTATGTGCACCTATGCTCAAGTTACACACACAAACACACACTGACAACTATTCTTGACATTCATGAGAAAGTCAGAAATCTCTTCATCCAGATCATTTAGCTAGAAGAGGAGCTTCTTGATATGTTAATTATTGATTGGTATCTAGTGACACTTCCTTTGTAGAAGGGTAGGTACCAACTTTCTTTGGTTATTTTCTTTTTCACTCTAACTTCCTAATTTAAGTGTGGCCAGGTACAGTTGTCTATAGAAAGACAAAGTACATCCCTTCGGGAGGAGAGCAAAGTGGAGGACAGGAAAGTCTTAAGAACTGAGCTTAAGAGCAATTCTGTAGTAGGTTATTTTCATTGCTCAAAACCTTTTTCTGTTTAACAACCATAGTTCTGTTATACATACTCTTTTTAAGATCAATTTTGATTCATTACAGCTTGCTATTCTCCCTTTCCTCAATAATAATCTTTGATATTCTAATACGGTATTTCCATGAATCTTCCTTTGCTCTATAGTTGTAAATTTAATTATTAGTACCATAAAAATCTATAAAATGCTTTTTAAATGTAATTTATGTTGGAATTTATTACCTTTAGAATCTAATATTGCCAAATGAAATCTTAGTGCATGTTTAGAAAGCATGTGAGTTACAATATTCTAGTGTTATGGTGAAGGCAAAGCCAATTCCCACTCCTTTTTTCTTTGTGGACTATCAAGATCATATTGAGAAAATATTTACAGGTAGTTCTTAACCGTCTGTTTAGCTTGGAAGGAAGATGTTGATTTAGGAAAAACAGTTGTGTGATCACATCAATGACTCTGATAGTGTTAGGATGTCACCTTTTATTTCTAAGTTACTTCTACTTCCAGTCCAAGAGACTCAAAGCAGTCTTCATAGGAACTTAGGAGAATCATAATGGCACTGACACCCACATGCTGTTAAAAATGTACTAAGGTTTCAAAACTGCTACTGAAACTAGACAATGAGTTCAAGATGGTGAATTATCACCTGAATCAAAATCAAGGCACTATGGGTTTTTTTTTCCCTCAAATAACCCTGAATCATTTCTGACTAAAAGAAGCATTGAAATTGTGAAGGATAATAAAAAGATCCCAACAAATCCTAAAAGTTAAAATTCCCACCAGTGAGAATGTTAAAAAGTGCCTAAAATCTTTTGTGTGCAAATTTTACTCCTATAACTGGAACATTCTTGAAATGACTTTCAGGCTTATTGAAAGCCGTTTACACAACTATTTCCAACTATGAACTATATCAAAATATGTGACCAAAACTTCCAACCACCTAAAATCAGTGCAAATCCTATTTTCAAACATAAATGAAAATTAATGAAATGAGGGATATTTCTGAGTAACTTGGAAATCCTGTTGTTTCAATAATTTAACCTAGAAAAAAATATCCATTCCCAGCAGCACATCATACCTCACTGAACAAACTGTGACATCACAGCCAAAGTATGAACAAAAAGCCTTGTGCCCCGGAAAAGTGAGTAGAACACTATTGTGTTGTAAACATAAGGGGAAACAGAGAACCTACTAGTTTGCACATGGTGTCAGAATCTAAGGAAATATACCTAAGAGGAGATAATGCTTTCATGCAGCTTACAAAATGTTTTGCTTTCTCTCCTTTTATCCAGACACATACATAATTTTTTTTACAGCATCTGTACATAGAGAATTTGAACCACACAGCATTCTGAAATTACTATCCAATCATTATCTGAAAAGGGAGAGGAAAGGGGAAAGGGGGGAGGGGGCCTACTGAGTCTACTGGACCATTGTAGCATCATTGTAAGCAACCCCTGACATGACAGTGGTGTGTCCTCTGTAACACTCGAAAACAGGCACAGAACCACTAAAAGTTACTAACATTGTTAGTGCCTTTCTCATTGACTGGAGGTCATGTTTCATAGCTGAGCTTCTTAACATTTGGCAATATACTCTTTCCATCAAAAAAATAACTGGGCAAGTAAAACACTGTCAGAATTGGCTATGGCCCCATGGTCATCTCCTGCTGGCTGGTATTTAATATACATCTGTAGCACTAGGCAGCATTTTCCCTGCTAACGAATTCCAGAAACTACAACATTCAATACTGCATCTTGTGAAACTGCTGGAACTTTTCCTTCTAGCCTCAGATCATCTGAGCAACTGTTATGGGACAAGCCCTTCCTCCCCCGAGGTCCGAGAGGAGGAGTGTGCGCTACTGTGGCGGAACCTTGGAAGGATCGGTCACACTGTCAGTCCTGTGCCGGCTCAGCTGCTGCTGTTGCTGAGACTGGTGCTGCTGGTGATGCGACTGAGGGAAAGTGCTCTGTTGTAGTGGAAACGCAGCAGAGAGGATAAGCTGAGTTGAAGGATTCCCGTGGAGCAACCTTGAAGTCTAAAAGACAAACGCATTATACAATATGGCTTTACCCCAGTCACACTGATTACATTAAGATTTACTCAAGTTTTTTTTACCCTAGATAGGGACAGAATCCTTAAATTCCACATAACCTACATCCTTTTTGACCTCTTATTTAAAAACAATAGTTTGGAAAAGATTTATGAGGCTTCCCTTCTTTTTGAAAATACAGAATTTTTTATTTTTTAAGGAATCTGAGCTAGAGATCTTTTGTTGTAGAAATAAATCTACGTCTTGAGACAAACCACAGTTTTTCCCTTTATAGATCTTAAAGACCACAATTTTAAACACAGATTAAAATGTAAGCAGAGCCAAGAACACATGAAACAAATACTGAGGTCAAATGACAATACCTTCTGCACAGGCTTGTTCAGAGGTCAGAGCAGCACTTCAGTAGCTGAGAGCACTGGCCCCTGGGTTCAAACTCTGGCTAACCCATTTCCTAGACAGGGGACTTGCTCAAACTATTCTCTGGGGCTCAGTTTCTTGATTTAAAAAATAAACACAGTGCCTCCACATTGGGTTTATATGAAGATTAAATGTTAACATCACTATTATTTAGAAGTACCACAAAAATGAGGGCAAAGTTAGAGCCTTAAGTCCTATATGTAGGAGTGTGGTATTAAAAAAAAAAAACAAAAAACAAAAAAAAACAAGCCAAACAAGGACACAGGATCTTCAGATCAGAAGGTCTGGATGTGAATTGTGCTCTGCCATTTATTAACTGTGTAACCCTGGGCCAAGTCTCAACTCCTTGAACCTGTTTCATCTGATTACTATTTCTGGTGATACAAAGAAAATTAGCCCAAAGAAAGTGGATTTTTATAACGAATGTCCTTCCTTCCCACTGACAACACGACTTGATGCAGGGCTCCTAATCTAAACATAGGACTGTGATGGGAGATTTTTGCAAATATATATAAATGACATGTGTGCACCCACGCCCACATATAAGCATACACACAGAAGGACAGATCCTTGAACCTTAATCTTTGCCAAGGACCTAGAAAAGCTTTTTTTATTCTGGACTTCTGTGATTTAGGAGAAGTTTTTGTAACATAAAGAACTCAGGATATTTGTGAGCCTTACAGGATTACAACAGAGGCATATTTTGGAGCCGGAGGTTACATGATCAAAGACAAACTGTGTATTTACTATCTACACAGAAGCGTATTCTAAATGGTGCTGCTCATCTTATTTCTTTAGGGGGGTCCCATGTCTTTGGAATTCTTTCTTCAGAAGTGAGGGAGAAAAGAGTGTTCTTTCAAGGGCCTTTGTTCCCTGATAGATTTAGAAGACTTGATCTTAAGCAACTTCTTTAAGCTTTTGCTCAATTCTGAGTATTATTTCCTCTAGATAATAGTTTATAACTTGTTATAAATTATTGTCATTAATTCATTTGTAACAATAGCTAACCTTGTCATTAATAGCTGCAATACAGTCTTAAGGTCTAAGGGACTGTCAGTACGACTCAGAGATATTTAGGCAACTAATCTGTTTTAATTTTCTGTTATCACCAAGTTAAGAACTCTATTAGCACCATAATACGAAGGGTGATAAATCAATGACATATGTATGCCCCCGTATACAGTATAATACTGAATCTTCTAATCACACCGTATGTTGTGTAACTCTAAAACTCCCATAGTATGTATGTGGCTGGCCTGCATGGAATCATCTCCAGCACATATCTGGGCTAGCCTTTATTCAAAATTGCTCTCCGTAGGCCAGAAGGGAAAAAGCTGGGTTTCAGATGTCATAATCTGCTACTGTGTACTCCAGGGAGGGTACTAAGGTCCAGAAATGTATCCTGCTGAATTCCTAGCTGAGGATCACAACGTAGGTAACTTTCTTCCATTTCTTTATTTTTTTTATTTTTTTTTAATTTTTTTAAAAAATTTTTATTTATTTATGATAGTCACAGAGAGAGAGAGAGAGAGAGGCAGAGACACAGGCCGAGGGAGAAGCAGGCTCCATGCACCAGGAGCCTGATGTGGGATTCGATCCCGGGTCTCCAGGATCGCGCCCTGGGCCAAAGGCAGGCACCAAACCGCTGCGCCACCCAGGGATCCCTCTTCCATTTCTTTAGATAAGTAGATCTAGTCTACTGATACATGGGATATGTGATGAAATATGTGTCTACATATTTAATCTGGGTGTTTACTACATTAATCAAAACACTGCTCATAAATGACAGCTAGTTTTGTACCTTGTAACTATCTTCAGTGATTTACATGTATTGTTTACCCATGAGGTATGAACTATTAGCATCTCCATATTATAGATAAAGAAACTGAATTTTAGTAAGTAACCTGCCAAAGGTCACACAGTATGTAGCATAGCAGTGACTCAACCTCAGGGCAGCCTGACTTGAGAGCCCACACTCTCAATCATGATATACAGCCTGCCACAGTATTTCTCCTCTGACATTAACTTATAACCAAAATCATTATAAAATTTAATCCAACATAGTAATTTAAGATAATGCCTATAACTAATTCTTCTAAAATCCCTTTTGATACCTTTGCCATGTAGAAGTGGTGTGTGATGGGCCACTAAAAGGAGGAAAGAGTCTGAATTCCAGAAACTCTAGCTAGACAGAGTGCTATATACAGTGCTTTGATGTGGACAGCAAGTAGCTACTTATTCTATCTAGTAGTTCAGACAATTGGGTATGTCCAAGCAGAGCTAAAAGTCTTCCAAAGACCAAACAAGGGAAGAAAAAACAGCTAATTGGGACAAGCTTTCTCCCCTTCCAGAAATTTAACTTGTACAATAAGCTTTTATGGATTTTCAGATGACTTCCAAAACTGTTTTTTTAATGTCTAATTCCACTATACAGAAGTAAATGGGTTCAGGAGAGTTCCCCATGGGGAGAGTTACCTGTAAAAACTGCTGCGGTGGTTGGGTCAGCTGAGCCTGAGACGGTTGCTGAACTGAAGCGAGCTGCTGTTCCTGGGAGCTCTGCTGCTGCTGCTGTTGTGTGACTGACAGTGTCTGTGACTGCTGCTGTTGTGTAGCAAAAGTAGGGTAGGCGGTCACGACCTGACCCATGAGCATTGTGCTAGGTACCATCACTGCCCCACAAGCTACAGGTGCAGTTACTAATTTGGTCACGAGCTGCTGACCTTGAGAAAATCTGTTAATAGGAAAGAAAGGGAGTCAGAAGTATAAGGCATAGGTTATAAAAGGCAGCGGGCTGAACACTAAGATATATCCAATGATATTGTCAGTTTAGTTTTTAAAAGCTGTAGATTCCAATTTTGCTTCATATTTGTTTTTAAGGATTCCTCTGGGAATACCAGTAAAACAAAAATGTATATAGCAAAATGAAATGATCACAAAATATAAATTTTTTGGATATCCACATGCAAAAGAATGAAGTTGGACCTTTACCTTACACCACATCAAAAATTCACTCAGAATGGATTAAAGCACTAAACTTAACAGCTACAACTATGAAACTCTTAGGAAAAAAGGGGTAAAGTTTCATGACACTGGATTGGGCAGTGATTTCTTGGACAGGATGCTAACAGCACAAACAAAAGAAAAAAATAGATAAACTGGACATCAAAATTAAAAACTTTTGTGTATCAAAGGGAAAGAGAAACCCTTTGAGAATGGGAGAGTGGGAGAAATTATCTACAAATCATATATCCAATAAGGTGTTAATAACTAGAATATATAAAGCAACCTATAACTCACCAACAATGTGATTAAAAAATGGGCAAGGGTCTTCAATAGATGTTTTTCTAAATAAGATACACAAATGGTCAACAAGCAAATCAAAAGGTGTTCAACAGCACCTATCATTAGGGAAATGCAAATCAAAACAACAACGAGATACTATATCACATCCATCAGATGGCTATTATAAAACAAACAGGAAGTAACTAGTGTTGGTGTAGATATGGAGAAACTGGAACATGCACTGCTGGTGGAACATTACAATAGTGCTATTATGGAAAATGGTAGGACTGTTCCTTAAAAAATTATATACAGAATTACCACGATCCAGCAATTCCATTTCTAGATATATACGCAAAAATAACTGAAAGCAGGATCTCAGATATTTGTACACTCATGTTCATAGCAGTATGATTCACAATAGCAAAACAATGGATGCAGCCCAACTGACCATCAGATGAACAAATAAACAAAACATGGTACAGTCACAAAATGAAATATTATTTAGCCTTAAAAAGGAATAAAATTAGGACCCCTGGGTGGCTTAGTAGGTTAGGTGGGCAATTCTTGACTTCAGCTCAGGTCATGATCTCAGGGTCCTGAGATCAAGCCCCCCACAGGGCTCTGAATGTGGAGCCTGCTTAAGATTCTCTCCCTCCCCCTGTCCCTCTCCATTCTCACTCACTAAATCAATCTCTCTCTTTTTTTTTAAAGACGCTATTTATTCATTTATGAGAGACACAGAGAGGCAGAGACACAGGCAGAGGGAGAAGCAGGCTCCATGCGGGGAGCCTGACATGGGACCCGATCCCAGGACCCAAGGATCATGCCCTGGGCTGAAGGCGGCACTAAACCACTGAGCCACCTGGGCTGCCCAATCAATCAATCTCTTAAAAAAAATAATAATAAAAGGAATAAAATTCAGGCACATGCTACAACATGGATGAACCTTGAAGACACTGTGCCAAGTGAAATAAGCCAGTCACAAAAGACACACATATTGTACAATTCCATTTGATCTAGAGTACCTAGAGTAGTCAAACTCAAAGACTTATGTGTTTAGAAAGCAGAATGGTGGAGGAGGACTAGGGACTTATTGTTTAATGGATATAGTGTCTCAGTTTGGGAAGAAGAAAAAAGTTCTGGAGATTGATGGTAATGATGGTCACAAATGTATGAATGTACTCAATACCAATGAACTGTACATGTTAACATGGTAAACTTCATGTATATTTTACCACAATGAAAAAAAGTTTTAAACTTGTTAAAAAAAACATCTTTTTCCTTTTTATAAAATTACTAGGTACTTGGGAGTCATGTATGTGGCATGTGTCCATTTTGCTAATCATGAATAAACTTAGAGCTATCATAAGGGATTTTTATTTTTTATTTTTTTTAATTTATTTTTTATTGGTGTTCAACTTGCCAACATAAAGAATAACACCCAGTGCTCATCCCATCAAGTGTCCCCCCTCAGTGCCCGTCACCCAGTCACCCCCCGCCCCCCGCCCACTTCCCTTGCTACCACCCCTAGTTCGTTTCCCAGAGTTAGAAGTCTCTCATGTTCTGTCTCCCTCATAAGGAATTTTTAAAAACCTCTCTAGGCTTACAGATGATACTTATACTGCAAGTTGTATCTTATAAACACAATTCAAAATTAAATGATGTTCTAACAATGAATAAAAGTACCCTCAATTTATAAATTCATCAATGCAGCATAGTACCCATTGTGTTAGACTTCACTAATATTTGCTCCCTCCCCACCTTCCTTCTTCTATTTTAATAAAAAAGCAACAACAAAAAATGATGCCTGTTCAGGGAACAATATTATTTCTATTTGCCCCTTCTGTGCAATGAAGTTAGTTTCTAACATTGGCCATTACAGAGCTATGACTCCACTGTGAATGGACCAGGACATAACTGCAGTGATAAACTGTGTAAAGTATATAATGGTATTACAGTTAGCAGAAATGTACTTTATTATTTATGTGGTCTATAAAACAAAATAAATCTATTTTTGAATCCATACCAAATCTTTTTTTTCCCAGTTTTTAAAATTCATTCATTCACTCATTCATTTATGTAATCTATACAACCAAACATGGTGCTTGAAATCACAATCCCAAGATCAAGAGTTCCAGGCTCTTCTGAATGAGCCAGCCAGGCAGTCCACTGTTATCTAATATTCTGTTGAAGATTTTTACATCTAAATTCATGAGTGAAATTAGCCTGTAGTTTTTCTGATTTTGTATGGTCTTTGTCTAGTTTTTCAAACCTATCAGGGGAATTCATACCAAATCCTGAAAATAAAATACTCTATTTCATATACACTTCAGGACCAAATGAGTTACTTAATGCAAAAAAATATGTATAAAAGAATAAAAAATTCATATATGAAGAATTATGCCCAAAGATAAAGTAACATTTACAAAGTGGCTTAGGCACAGAAATACTAAATGCTCATTTCTTTGTAATCTTAAAAAAAATTGTCCAAACTGCTCTCTGATAAAATGTGATGAGACTATTTCATCCATCTCCAGCGCCAAGAGACATTCTTCAAACTACTTAATTCTCACTTCTGTGGCTTTGTTTAGAACACCTTTTGTTTAGAAAACTCTTCTGAGACTCCCTGACACACAAACACCCAAAGCCTACTCTTTAAGACTCAGGCCAACTAGATGGCTTCCCTGGGGAATTCTATCAAACGTTTAAAGAAGAAACCATACCTATTCTACTAAAGCTGTTCGGAAAGACAGAAAGAGATGGAGTAATTCCAAACTCGTTCTATGAAGCCAGCATCACCTTAATTCCAAAACCAAAGACCCCACACCAAAAAGGAGAATTATATAGACCAATATCCCTGATAAACATGGATGCAAAAATTCTCAACAAGATACTAGCTAATTGGATCCAACAATACATTAAGAAGATTATTCACCATGACCAAGTAGGGTTTATCCCCGGGATGCAAGGCTGGTTCAACGCTCATAAAACAATCAATGTGATTCATCATATCAGCAAGAGAAAAACCAAGAACCATATGATTCTCTCAATAGATGCAGAGAAAGCATTTGACAAAATACAGCATCCATTCCTGACCAAAACTCTTCAGAGTGTAGGGATAGAGGGAACATTCCTCAACATCTTAAAAGCCATCTACGAAAAGCCCACAGCAAATATCATTCTCAATGGGGAAGCACTGGGAGCCTTTCCCCTAAGATCAGGAACATGACAGGGATGTCCACTCTCACCACTGCTATTCAACATAGTACTGGAAGTCCTCGCCTCAGCAATCAGACAACAAAAAGAAATAAAAGGCATTCAAATTGTAAAAGAAGTCAAACTCTCCTTCTTCGCCGATGACATGATACTCTACATAGAAAACCCAAAAGACTCCACCCTACGATTGCTAAAACTCATACAGCAATTTGGCAGCGTGGCAGGATACAAAATCAATGCCCAGAAGTCAGTGGCATTTCTATACACTAACAATGAGACGGAAGAAAGAGAGATTAAGGAGTCAGTCCCATTTATAATTGCACCCAAAAGCATAAAATACACCTAGGAATAAACCTAACCAAAGAGGTAAAGGATCTATACCCTAAAAACTACAGAATACTTCTGAAAGAAATTGAGGAAGACACAAAGAGATGGAAAAATATTCCATGCTCATGGACTGGAAGAATTAATACTGTGAAAATGTCAATGTTACCCAGGGCAATTTACACGTTTAATGCAATCCCTATCAAAATACCATGGACTTTCTTCAGAGTTGGAACAAATTACTTTAAGATTTGTGTGGAATCAGGAAAGACCCCGAATAGCCAGGGGAATTTTAAAAAAGAAAACCATAGCTGGGGGTATCACAATGCCAGATTTGAGGCTGTACTACAAAGCTGTGGTCATCAAGACAGTGTGGTACTGGCACAAAAACAGACACATAGATCAATGGAACAGAATAGAGAATCCAGAAGTGGACCCTCAACTTTATGGTCAACTAATATTCGACAAAGGAGAAAAGACTATCCACTGGAAAAAAGACAGTCTCTTCAATAAATGGTGCTGGGAAAATTGGACATCCACATGCAGAAGAATGAAACTAGACCACTCTCTTGCACCATACACAAAGATGAACTCAAAATGGATGAAAGATCTAAATGTGAGACAAGATTCCATCAAAATATTAGAGGAGAACACAGGCAACACCCTTTTTGAACTCGGCCACAGTAACTTCTTGCAAGATTCATCCATGAAGGCAAGAGAAACAAAAGCAAAAATGAACTATTGGGACTTCATCAAGATAAGAAGCTTTTGCACAGCAAAGATACCGTCAACAAAACTCAAAGACAACCTACAGAATGGGAAAAGATATTTGCAAATGACGTATCAGATAAAGGGCTAGTTTCCAAAATCTATAAAGAACTTATTAAACTCAACAGCAAAGAAACAAACAATCCGATCATGAAATGGGCAAAAGACATGAACAGAAATCTCATAGAGGAAGACATAGACATGGCCAACAAGCACATGAGGAAATGCTCTGCATCACCTGCCATCAGGGAAATACAAATCAAAACCACAATGAGATACCACCTCACACCAGTGAGAATGGGGAAAATTAGCAAAGCAGGAAACCACAAATGTTGGAGAGGATGTGGAGAAAGGGGAACCCTCCTGCACTGTTGGTGAGAATGTGAACTGGTGCAGCCACTCTGGAAAACTGTGTGGAGGTTCCTCAAAGAGTTAAAAATAGACCTGCCCTACGACCCAGCAATTGCACTGCTGGTGATTTACCCCAAAGATACAGATGCAGTGAAATGCCAGGACACCTGCACCCCGATGTTTATAGCAGCAATGTCCACAATAGCCAAACTGTGGAAGGAGCCTCAGATGGATAAAGAAGATGTGGTTTATGTATATAATGGAGTATGACTCAGCCATTAGAAACGACAAATATCCACCATTTGCTTCAACGTGGATGGAACTGGAGGGTATTATGCTGAGTGAAGTAAGTCAATCGGAGAAGGACAAACCGTGTATGTTCTCATTCATTTGGGGAATATAAATAATAGTGAAAGGGAATATAAAGGAAGGGAGAAGAAATGTTGGGAAATATCAGGAAGGGAGACAGAACATAAAGACTCCTAACTCTGGGAAACGAACTAGGGGTGGTGGAAGGGGGGAGGAGGGCGGGTGTTGGAGGGGAATGGGTGACGGGCACTCAGGTGGACACTTGACGGGATGAGCACTGGGTGTTTTTCTGTACGTTGGTAAATTGAACACCAATAAAAATTAATTAAAAAAAAAAAAAAAAAAAAAAAAGACAGATTCCCAATATATGAAATAACTTCTTCAAAATATTTGTTTCCAGGTCAGCTATTTGGACTACCCACTAAAATAAGTCATAAATGGGTTTTTTTCTAGAATGGCTCACAAAATAGTGTATTATATAAATGTAAGCACTTGAGTTTTGAAATCAGATACCCAGGCTTAAATTAGAAACTACTCATTGCCCCCTTAACTACCTATAAGCCCCTGACCAAATTACTATAAACTCACTTTTTTCTTATCCTGGAAATAAAAGATCCAATACATACTTTTTTAAAAATGTGAGAGAGCGTATTTTGAGCACCTAGTAGAGTACCCAACAAACTCAAGAAAGTCAGCTACTTTTATTCCATAACATATATAAGCTATGGTAGTATAAACGTTAACCACTGTTACTGCATGAAAACTCATCAACATTTGTATTCAAATGATGAAAGTGTCATAATCATACATATATAGCACACATAGGCCATAAAACTCAAATAACTGTGTTATGGAGATTGGATTCTAAAATATTGGTGGAACATTTCTGGACAGGAAACAAATTTGTTGTTATTCTTTTATTACTATGTCCTTAAACAATGGACATATTCTGCATTTTTATTTCTAATTCAAGAACGCTGGCAGGAGTTAGCTACAAACTAAAATCATGTCTTTATAAATCAAATTAACTATTTTTTAACCAATCAGTTTCTACAAATTTGGAATGACTAACGCAATATGACAACCACCTGATCTGTCTGTCCTGAGTGAATGTAGTTACTGCGGCGCTCTGGGTACTGTTCTGCGGCATGCTGGATGGAATCTGGACCATGCCTCCGGCTGCCGGCTGAGAGATCACCATAGTGTTATAGAGCGGCGCTGTGAGAGTGCTCTGCGTCTGACTGGGAAGAGAAGTTTGCTGACTGTGCCCACTCAGTACATTTTGTTGACTCTGCTAGAAAATAGAAGACATTACAGATGAATTAAACAAAAAAATTTTTTTAGGAAATACACCACCACTATTCATCATTCCAACAATAGTTGACATGACCGAAAAAGAAGAGGCAGGACATATTACTCTGGGAGAAATCTAACTACAAAGGACCAAGACTTATAGTAACTGAGAATGAATTAGTCTTCAATATCTTGTTGGAATAGAAGCTATGAACTTGAGAATTTCTGTTAATGCCCAAAGTGAGTGACTGACATTAGACATCCTTTACAGATTTCATTTACCCTTGGGATTTACAGCCACAGATGTATACCAATTCCCTGCATCAAATTTCCTGAATTTTTATGAAATTCCCTAGAATACTGATTACATTATTACTACTCTAACAGTATATACTTCACCTGTAGTAACTTGTTTCCTGGTCAGCCTCTTTTGTAAGTTCAAACTTTTTAACATACAGAAGTAGTCTGCATGTGCATTTTAAATGAACTACAAAATTCTTAAATGTCAAAATACTGAAAACATTGATAATATCAGCAATTTAACAATTTTTCACAAAATATGTTAATGATCACCCTCAAAACTAAGCTTTCTAATTATTACTATTAAAGGTTAAAGTACGGAATGATTCCAGACAGATTTCATTTTTGTTTCCACAATAGTATACATTTCAACCACTGAACATTCCATACCCCACTGCACTTGATAACGTTACCTGACTTGATGTACTCTGTAAAGTCTGCTGTGGTATCATATGTTGAGTTGTGCCAATGTGTCCAGTATTCATTCCACTTTGAATTTGGTTAGTTTGAACGACCTGGCCCTGCATATTTATAGGTGCGAGTTGCTGGATGTTAGATGAACTTCCAGAAGAAAGTTGAACAGAACCAAAATTCAAACCAGGGGTTGACTGTTGTAAAAACATCTTTAAAAATAAAGATTACATTAAAGTGAACTTTGTAGATTAAAAACAAAGAAGAATGAGAGCAATTTAAAAAAAAATAGGAAGCAAAAACAAGCTATGAATTAAGTTTTTAAAAAGCAAATAAGAGGATGGCTAAGTCACTTTGAGTGAACAATTAGCAACAATAAACAATTACTGAATAAAACATAATTCATATTTGTTCTTCCAGTCATCCTAACCCTATTGTGTTTCCAATTGTCAGAAAAAGGCGTATAAACTTCAAAACCTCCACTTGTTTGAACATCTTACATATTGGGCATTGTCTGTTCTACTAGCTACCCAAAAGGTCTACGGACCTGCGGTTCTGCATCACTCACTGTTTATAATGTATGGCATTAGATAGAAGTAGTTTTAACTTAAAATTTCCCTACCCCAAAATCTAAGTCTCCTCTGAGAGATACAACTTTATAGTGGCCCTGTCCTTTGACCAAGTAAGACTAGTTCAAATCATATCTTCTAGTATTTTACTAAAATAATGACTGATGACTGATTTATAAACTCTGTACCTAAAAGTCTATATAAAATATTATTTTTCTATTACGGGTTTAAGCTTACTAAAAGTTAGACTGCTAAAGGAGACTCCAATCTGGAGAAACAAGGATGTTGATGGAAATACTCTTAGGAATGAATCTGACTGTAAATGCAATCATACTGAGTAGGTAACCACTGAGTATTTACTCAACTAAATTGATGAACTGTATCTCTTACTTATTTTTAATTAAGAAAAGTCAACTTGCCTAAGAAACTAAAATATAAATGGCTTGCTTTGCTTGTATTCAAATGTAATAACAACTTACTTGCAGCCCTTGACCATGGACCATTTGAAGTTGTTCCTGAATTTTTCTTAGTTCTTCTTGTTGTCGATGAATATTTGCTTCTATCATCCGTGTTCGTTGCTCTAATTGGTCTTTGAGATGCTGCATGGCTCCTAGTTGAGCTGAAAACTGAAACTGAAGTACCATGTATGGGAAAAGTGTAACATATTTTAGAATCACTTACTCTTCATAATTGGGAAAAATAAGTAGAATAAATAAATATATCATGAGATAAGAATGTTATGCCAGTTATCAATGTATTACCTAATTCACCCACCTTTGCTTGGCTGGACCTATAAATATTTGTCAGCAGACACAAACTTAGTCATGTCAGTAGATGGAGCTAGAGGGATACTGCAAAGGGAGTAATTATTACTGAAAAGGGAGATGACTTTCCAGCAACTCTTACTGGCCTCCTAATGGGATGCTCCCTTGCAAATTTTGCTAGTATCCCATCAGGTGGCTTCCTACTCTCCAGCCCTGGTCTGTGGCACCTCAGTGAACCGTTCTTCCATCAAGTGGCTGCTGCAGCCATATCAACCCCAATGGAAAGTGAGTTTCAACCTGGCTGGAGAAGAGTTTAGGAGGTTGGGAGAGTTTTCCAACTTGTTCCTTCTTTGCATAGTCTCCGTCTCACTAACTGCTCTTTACATCCATTTTCCTATATTCTTTAGAA